>NC_138984.1:107515671-110376584 GCF_964341445.2 Mesoplodon mirus | reverse complement strand
GGACCTTTAGCTAAATTTACAGCCAGTTAGGGCTGGGATCCAGTAGCGTTTCCTCCTATGGAAAGCTAGGTACGTGTTCCATCAGAATATTATTGAATGGCAAGACCCCACGTGGAATGTTCTAGAAGACCTTTAGCAATTGTGCACTGCATGTTATTTAAACTAAGAACAACACTGTGAAAAATTGCACTTCAGTACAAGCCACAGAGAACACGCCGAAGAGAATTGGCCTGCTGAAAAGGAGACATGATGTCTGAAATATTTTCCAGACTATTACAACCTGGAAGGGTTTAAACAGAGAGAAGAAAGACAGGGAAGGGGAGGAGGATGATTTAGGGTGTTTCATTTAAGAACAACAGGATTAAATTAACCTTGGGGGCGGGGTGGTAACAGCAGAGGGTGGTGGAGAGAAATCCTGTGCAAGATGTGAGAAGCTTCCCAAAGGAGAAGTATGCTGGGCTGCAGAATATTCCAGCCCAGCAAAACAGGCAAAGCCATCTACAATTAAAGTCATTTACAAGCAAACCTGACAAATTGCTGAGAAAATATAATACAGGCTGAGTCCTAGTTTTAGGAATAGACAAACTAATATCCCTAAATTGGGAAAAACTGACTATTCCTTGAGACTTGTTTTCATGCATTTTGTCAGTCTCATTTCCTCAACTTTAAAACAAATAGCGACAAGTAAGTTCCCCAACTTGGTGTACGGGTGTCATCGCGATTATAGTTCTAATAAAATTTCAACCCAGAGAAGAGTTGAAATAGACATTTTTAAATGTCTATTATCTGAGCTATTATATTAATAAAGCCGACTTCTTAATCCTAGTTTACTTGTAATTTTCAGTCAGGCTGCAGAAATTCTAAATTACACAGAGCAGCCAAAAGATGAAAAGAAAACTTGCAGAATTAAAACCCAGCAGACCTAAACATTGATTGACTTCTCAGCATACCGAGAAAAATCAAAGGTTTGCCTGTGGGGGAAAGGGTGGGCGTGACAGGCCCAGCTTTGCCAACTCTGGAAATTATCTATAAACAGCCTCCGCCATCCTCACTGCTGAGCTGTTTTCAGAGACAATACCCAGCTCCTGGTACACACACCACAATCACTGTTTGGCATTGCTGCCCCCTGCTGGACATATGGAACTCATTTTGTCCAGGGCCCAAGGAAATGCCATTTGCAAATTTCAATTACTTTTCAATTCCCTTCCTCCCATCCCTCACCTGCAAGACCACTCTCCCGAAGGACTCTGTTAGGAGACAATCCATCTGAGCTAATGGGCAAATGTCCCTTATGATGCAATTAGTGGGATTCCTCCTACTATGACCCCAATGACCCTCCATCAGTGTGGCTCACCGGGAGCAGTGGAAAATCTGAAACACACCGTCTTGCTGCTCCAAGGACCACTTTAGGAAAATATTCCATTGAATTAAAATTAATTCAAGCCCTAGTGGTTTTTCTTCTCAGAGGATCTAGGGTCAGCCAAAAGGTCAGCCAGCCCCTCCCTCCCTCCCTCCGTTTGGTATTTATATAGGATGCCTCCCTCTTAGTGGAGAGGCTGCTGCATGCCTGGAAACCAGCCCATCTCCAATACCTCTACAGATGGAGGCTCTGCCCGGGCTCCAGAGCCCCCTGAGCTGCCAACAGACCAACATGCTTATGTCCACTGAGGCCTGCTGGGGCTGGTCTGGGTCTTCATTTTTATAGCCAGGCTCCTGGAAAGCGTCATGCTTTGGAAAGAGTGGAGGGAAGGAAGAAAAGTAATTTCAGTTGGGATGACAACATCTTCATCGTACTGGGTGGTAGGGATCCAAGGGTTGACAAGCTATCTGCCGGTCTTCGTGCACACAGTGGTCAGTTCCCAGCGTCTTGTCCACGTCAACTGTGCTGGCCAAGTCTCCAGTCTCAGGCCCAGTCTTAACAAAACCCCTTCCAGCAGCCCCTCCCATTGTGTTTGTCCCTCTGGGCTTCTCTGCCCCACCCTATATGCCCAGTTATAACCCTTGGCCTGTGTGCCCTGGGGTGGGAGGCCTCTTGCTATAAAGCAGTGGTTCTCAAAATTCACTGGGAACTTGTCACAAATGCAAAAACTCCTGGGCCCCAGTCCAGGCCTAATGATTTAGAAACTCTGGGTTGGGGCCCAGCAATCTACATTTCACAAGCCCTCTGGGAGATGCTGATGCTCACTCAAGTTCGAGAACTGGCTACCAACGTCTTCCATCTTTCTCCATGCACCTACTTCCAACCAAAACTGCCTCGTGGCTATGACTTGTTAATGCTGATGGGGGAAAAATGTAAAAAGTCTGACAACTGTTCTTGAGCCCATTACTGATGCTGCCGGCCTATTCATCCTCAGAAGCCTCGATGATTGGGAAACCTCTTGGGAGAGCTTCCCGTAATCCTCAAGACTCTGACCAGGAAAACGGATCATGCCCTCTCCCCTGGGTGAGCCCTCCGTACTGGTGCCTATAGTCAGGCTGCAGAAATTTTCATCCCAGAGCATCACTGTCCCTTATCATGCAGAGTGTAGTCCTGGACCAGCCTCATCTGCATCCCCTGGAACCTTATTAGAAATGCAAGATCCCAGGCCTTATCCCAGACCTGCTGATCCGAATCTGCCGTCTTCTTGTTTTACAGGGTGGGGGTGGGGAAACTGAGGCTCAGAAAGGTTAAAGAATTTGCCAAGGTCACATGATAGCCAACTGGTGGATTTGGGATTAGGACCCAAGATTGCCTGTGTGCATCTGGCCCCGTAGATTTTCTTTTCTACCACATTCCCTCTCTCATTCATTTCACTGTGGTGTCTTCTCTTCTATCAAATAGTAAGAGTAGCAGCCACAGTGAACATTTATGATTTCCTTTGTCCCAGGCACTGTTCTTGGCGCTTTGCACGTATTGTCACGCTGAAACTCCCAAGCTGCCCTATAAGGAAGATATTCCTATTGCCTCCGCTTTGCTGATGAAGACACCAAAGCCCAGAGTACAGGAAAGCAAACAAAAATCGCTGTGCCTCCTTCACCAATGGCTGTGCAATCAACGAGATGAAAAGTTCAAGCCCTCTGCCCACAGCCCACCCCGAATCACCCTGCCCACCCCTGCCCAGGCATCTTCAGGGGTTACCCACACACCTGCTCTTTCTCCTCCCCCTGGGTTTTCAGTCCACACAACTGGCTCACCTGCATCCTTTTCCTTAGCTTCTCAGTGACGTTGAATGCTGTCCCTGATGAAGGAGACAGTGGTGTGGATAAGAGAAAACCACGGAATATCCAACATGTGCTTTTTCTGCCCTATAAATATGGGATATGATTTAAATTTTCCAAAAGGTCTCTTCTCCCAAGTCTGGCTCAGGTTCCTTAAAGAAGAAGCCCATGTTTCCTGAGTTGACCCCAGTTCACAGAGGGAAAGGGGTGTCCAGGAGAGGCTGAGAGGGAGGGCAGCCAGGGCAGGATGGTCACCCCAGAGATGCCACCAAGCAGATAATCACAGGGCGCCCTGGGCGCTGGCTACCCGCGTGGGAGCACTGCCCGTTCAAGGGAGCCCCTGGTTTTATAGGGATTCTTTTCTTTTCAAAGGCAGCTCACCTGGAGGAAAGAATCCAGCCTCAGCTCAATTTCCATTTCCCACCACACTCCGGAGTGAAAGGATGTGGGGCCCTACTCACCGGTCAGCCAGGAAACTGGCAGCTCTCGGCGGGCGTTTCGCAGCTTCACAGCGGTGGCCTCGAGACTGCCTTCAATAGCGCACCTGCACGGATGGGCAGCCCAGGCGGCCAGACCAGGGCTGTACAGGGACACAACAGGCTGAAATCAAAACGCTCCTTGGAGGGTTTCTCCCCACATGGCAGACGGGGGTCTTCCGCAGGAGTCGGCTGGGGACCGTGCGGGAAGCAGGAGAAGCTGAGGAACCAGTAGGAATCAGGCAGAGGGACCCCTCCCTGCCCCTGTGAGACGGGGATGGCGGGTCTTCTCCGTCCTGACCCCCCTCCTCCCTTTTCTGAATTCTCCAGGGCCTTGGGGCTCATGCTGCGCCATCCTGTTCTCACAACGAACTCTCTGGCAGCCCTTGCGATCAGCTTTAGCAGGCCTTAATACTAAATTCTAACTTTCTTATTTTACAGTGGAAGTAAAAGATTTCTGCACGTTAAAGGAATTTTCACCACCTTGAGAATGGGGGTGCAAGGAAGAGGGGCGGGGGGTGGGTGTGGAGAGGATGTAGGTGAGACGCAGGCATGTGGAGCTTCTTGGTCTTCCTAACAACACCTCCTTTTTCTCGGCCCAAATATATGTAAAGAGGAAGAATCTCCTCTGGGCTTTTCTGCACCCCAAGTTTCCTCCATCGTAACTCTTTAGACTGGAATTACAGGTTCCTCCACTTAGGCACCTGATCTGCCTGGAAGCCTCCTGTGCCGACTACAGTCTTCCAAAAGTGGTCCAGTGTCTCCCATCCCGCACGCTTACCACCACACGTTCCTGCCACACCCCAGAAGAAGGGGGGGTCTCTTTTCCTCCCCCCCCCGCCGTGAACCTGAGCAGCCCCAGTGACCACTTTGATGGACAGAATAAAATGCAAGTAGATGTTCCAGCCAGTGCAGCTAAGTTCATGTGGATCGGCGAGGAACCCCCTAGCCAAGCACCCCCCAAATTCCTGACCCACAAAATTGTGAGCAAAATAAAACGGCTGCCTTAAGCTACTACTTGGGTTTGGGGCAAGCTTATTAAACAGCACTGAGTAATCAGAACAACTCCTCGGCCCCCAAACAGCACGTTACATGAAAACCCTCTAGTAGTCAACCCTCTGGGTGTAAGCACAAAGCACCCTTGCTAAAGTGGAAATGGCGTCTAGAGAGAGAAAACCCAGAGCCTATACCACCCATTCACACCTGAGCACCATCAGTTCAGGACTTTAGGACCTAGTAGGACTCAGAGAAAATGCTACACTCAATATGGGGAGGCAGGGGCGAAAACCCAGAGTGTGCGGGTATTGAGTGGGAGGGGGGGCAGCCTGGGGTATTGACCCCTGGAGGCTGGTACAGCCCTCGGATAAGGCCCAGAGCATCTTGCAGACAGCGTGAGCCCCCTTTCTTTTGAGTCTATGCTGTGTTTCTAACACCAAAAAAAATACATTTCTGCAATGAGTAAAGGATCACTCTGGGCTTCAGCTGCAGGTTGGGCTGGACCCTGTGTGCACTTCAAAGATTCTCATGTGGAAGAAAACCATTTTCCTGGGAGCCTATAGGACTAGGAACTTGCTGGGGGCAGGGTGGACAGGGGCAGGATCCCTCCCTCTGGGGTCTGTACTGGTCCACAAATCTTGGCTAAAACCCTGGGGGCCAAATGTGGTTAGAAATTCAGAATTGCCCAGATTTTAGAAAAGTGATACAGCACATCTACTGTGTGCTACAAAATATCCCCTGCAGATTCCAGGAAAGAATCCTGGAATCACACACACACACACACACACACAATTTCTACAGCAAAAGGCTTGAATTTTTGCAGTTGGATAAATGCCATAAATAGCCTCATATCAGGTTAGTCCAGGTTTTACTGCCAAATAAGTTACGGTAAATTTCCAGTTTTCAGAACTTTTGGGGTCTGGAATCATGGACCTGTTTGGTTCATATGTGCTCAGGTTTTCTACCAAGGCCATGTGTCAAGATAGCATCGAAGAGGTCTTTTCCAAGCCAGATGCTGTGAGATGTTAGATGTCTGCTTTCTTGGAGTGTTTATCTCAGAGGCTCCTGGAGAGCACACCCTCTCCCCCATAAACCTGCCATCAGCCCTCCCCATCTGGCTGCCCGTCAGACAATGAAGGAACACTTTACACTGAATCCCCATTTTACAGATGAGGACACTGAGTCTGTCAAAGATGCCCCATTTAGTTGATGGCCAAGCTGAGCCTTCAACCCTGTGCTCTGAATTAATCCTGGGCTCTAAACACAGGGATTTAGAAGTTAGCTCCAGCTGAGGGTGAGAATGGGGAGAGCTGGGGGAGTGTGAGAGACGTGGGGAAAATCCGGGGACCGCACAGGAGGGGTGGCATTTGACTGGTGCTTGCAGGGCAAGTAGGGTTTGAGCAAGCACAGGATGGGACAGCTGATGGGAGGATGGCAGGGCCGGGCGTTCCAGCCAGGGTCCCCCATAGACAAATGCAGGGAGGCAGGGGAGCACCAGCTTCTACTGTGAATTCCCAGGGGTCCAGTTAGGTCAAGTGTAGGTTGTATGAAGGTGACTTGCAGAAGCAAATGCCCTAAAGGTGGTCTGAAGGAATGAGGGGAAAGGAGACTTTATCTGTAAATGATTTCATCACTAAAAAAAAGAAAAGATTTAAAAATGTGATATATTAACATGTGTCACTTTTGAGTACACACAATTTTCTGTGCTTTCTATAGCTTTAAATTTCATTTTAAAAGAAATCCAATCCATGTCACTAGATTTTGGAGGCTCTTGGGTTCCAGACTAAAGACTTGGGATTTATTATGTGGGTGCCTTGTGAAGGGACCATTTGGATCGGGAGCATGACCCAGTCAAAGCTGTACCTTGGGACAAAGATTCTGAGAGCAGCGTCCTGCAGCGCCAGACTAGAGGAGAGGGAGTGTGCAGACAGGGAGAGCAGCCACAGCAGCTACCTACAAGCTTCACCCGACACAGGAAATGAGAGACACACCCGCCGAGAGGAGCTCGCCAACAAGAGTGCAGGATGGAGCTCGCCCAACTCCTGGCAGGTGGAAGCCAGAGGCAGCCAGATGCGGGGAGAGGCCCTCACTCTGCAGAGCAATGCCCCACTGCTGGGCTTGAAGGTGGGCACCAGTGTCCTGAGCTTACCCATGAGAATCTAACAGGGACAGGCAGGTGGGTGACCCATGATTAACACATCACGGAAAGCCTCATTCCAGGAGGGATGGATGGATAAGGATAAGAGCAGCTTGAGCTGGATAGTTACCAGGGAAACCTAAGCCCCGCTCGGCACCCTTCTTCACAGGTGTTCTGGCCAGAGCCCAGCTACCCTTACAAAGATGGCAGTGTTCTCTACAGCGGCAGTGCTCGAAGTGGAGTAGGGCCATCAGAAGCGCCTGGAGGACACAGATGTAAGGAACAAGCGAACAGGTACCAAGGGGAGAGGGGGGTGGGGTGGGATGAGCTGGGAGATTGGGATCGACGTATATACACTATTGATACTATGTGTAAAATAGGTAACTAGGGCCTCCCTGGTGGCGCAGTGGCGGAGAGTCCGCCTGCCGATGCAGGGGACACGGGTTCGTGACCCGGTCCGGGAAGATCCCACGTGCCGCGGAGCGGCTGGGCCCGTGAGCCATGGCCGCTGAGCCTGCGCGTCCGGAGCCTGTGCTCCGCAACGGGAGAGGCCACGGCAGTGAGAGGCCCGCGTACCGCAAAAAAAACCAAAAAAAAGGTAACTAATGGGAATCTACTGTGTAGCACAGGGAACTCTACTCAATGCTCTGTGGTGACCTGAATGGCAAGGAAATCCAAAACACAGGGGATGTATGTATACGTAGAGCTGATTCACTTTGCTGTACCGTAGAAAGTAACACAACATAGTGAAGCAACTATACTCCAAAAAAAATTATTTTTAAAAAACATCACCTGGGGCCTCCCTGGTGGCGCAGTGGTTGAGAGTCCGCCTGCCGATGCAGGGGATACGGGTTCATGCCCCGGTCCGGGAGGATTCCACATGCCGCGGAGCGGCTGGGCCCGTGAGCCATGGCCGCTGAGCCTGCGCGTCCGGAGCCTGTGCTCCGCAACGGGAGAGGCCACGGCAGTGAGAGGCCCGCGTACCGCAAAAAAAAAAAAAAAAGGTAACTAATGGGAATCTACTGTGTAGCACAGGGAACTCTACTCAATGCTCTGTGGTGACCTGAATGGCAAGGAAATCCAAAACACAGGGGATGTATGTATACGTAGAGCTGATTCACTTTGCTGTACCGTAGAAACTAACACAACGTTGTAAAGCACCTATACTCCAATAAAAATTAATTTTAAAAACCATCACCTGGAGGGCGGTTTAAGATCCAGTCAATGGGCTTCACCTCCACAGTTTCTGATGCAGCAGGTGGAGTGGGGGGGGGTGTGCAAGGGGCAACAACCTGCATTTCTCCAAAGTTCCCAGGTGATGCTGGTTCTGCCTGTCAGAACCACTGTCTGAGAATCGCAGCTCTAAAACCTCTCAGCATGGTGTGAACTCCTCCCTCAGGTCACAGGCACTCAACATGCCTCATTTAAGCTTCACAAAGCCCGTGGAAAGCAGCCCACAACTCACAGAGAAGAGTAAAGAGTAAAGGTGCTAAAGAACTTACCTGAGGTTACACAAGTAGTGGGCAGCAGGACTAGGACTGGGCGGCTCTTTTTGTTTCTGCTCTGCCTTTCCTACATTACTTGTTCCCAAAAGCTGGCCCTCAGTGATGGCTGACAGAATGTCACAGGTCCAAGCTGAACTGAACAAAATGTGAGGTTTTCTTAAGCTGAACCACCTGAACTCAGCTGAATGGACTTTTCCTTTCCTTAGCTATGTAAGTCCATGTATATTTTAGGGAGTTAAAATACTGTTATAGAACGATAGTGGCAAGAGATGGGCCTTTTCTTTCACTTTGTCCCTTTTTAAATCTCCTTACTTGGCAAAATAAACAGGGGAAGGCCTCATTTCAGTCCCTTCTCTTTTTAAAACAAATTTCTGGTCTGTGAAACTCCTGGCAACAATGCTCTGCCGGGCTGTCTCCGGGCACCTAAGGGGCACCTGCGTCTTACAGAGTAAGGATGGCTCAGAGTGACCTGTCTCATGGGTACGTGCTGACAGAGCCATGTGTGCCCTTGAGGCCAATCCTCTACCCACGAGCCCTATCACAAGTTCTTCAGAGGGCCCTGTCCCTTACGGACGGAGGCTGGATCTCCTTACCCCGGGGCTGCCGGAAGACACAGGACCAGAGGGAGAGCAGGGAAGCTTTTCTCCCCAGCATTCTGACTTGGCATCTACCAGGTAGTCCTCGGGCATTAAGGAAGGTCCGTGTCATTCACCTTCTTGCTATTTGCATTTATTTCTATTCTTAGATGGTTGTCGGGATGAAGGGGGAATGGGCTGGTGTCCCAACGTGGAAGCCCCTCAGTCAGACAAAGGAAAGCTCTGCTTCCTGTCCCTAAGGCCGTATAAGTAAGCGGTGGCTTCCACCCACACCAGAAGGCAGTGCAGTGCCGGGTGTTGGCAGGCGGGCTCTGGTGTCACCTGCCTGGGGCCACGTCTTGCTCTCCCGGTATTGGTGGTGTGACCTCAGGCAGGCTACCCAATGTCTCTCTCTGGCTTAGTCACTCATCCATTAAATCAGGGTAGCTGTAAAGAGTCAATGTGTTCGTATACTTAAAGCAACTGAGAACAATGACTGTCACACAGAATACATTTGGATGTTGTGTTTATTACAACTCAGTTGTTCAGAATCATTCAAGGATGCCCACCACCCTCTCAGAGGGCTCTGGGGAGACAGAGATGAGAGGGCAAAGTTATTCCTCTCCAGAAACTCGGTTGGACAATTCAATGAGTCGTCTCGTTATAGAGGAAGGACTACATTTGCAGAAACCCAGGCTAACATGGGAGCCGGAAGGATGGGCACAGTGAGAGGTGGGGACATGTGTGTTGACCATTTACATCACAGTACAGGGCTGACCGGAAGGCTAATGATGGCCTCCAATGGGACAGGGACTCTAAATTCCACCACGTGCTAGGCCAAGAGAAGGTTCTGGAAGTATGAGAATCGCACTCCACATTTTCAGCCACATTTACACAAGCAATTACTAACTTGGCACAAAGGGAAGGACAGGAAAGGCCATAAATACTCTCAGCTCACATTTTTAAGTGACTGAACCATTTCAGTAAGTCTTCAATGTTCATAATTATTTGAGGGAGGGAAGAATCCTTTGATTCATTAGAGGCACATACGGAAGAGGAAATCCCGTCATATGAATGAAGGCAGAGTACATTCAAAATGTGAATTAAGAATTAAGGAACAACAACAAAAAAAGAATTAAGGAACAAAACAATGGAATTCTGCCAGTTTTTAGAATAATTGCTGTACGAATCGCTAATCAGTATCCAGTGTCACAGTGGCTAATTTGTTCAATAAGAGAAAAAAAAGATAAAAGTCCCAGAGATGGTGATGAGGCAACCAGCTTGGTGAAATCAATTGTGTACAAAATGTCAGAAAGACCTTCACCCTTTGGGAGATGCTTCCAAACATCCACCTGGGAAATTGAGCTCAGGGTTTCTTTTCTTTTTTTTTTTTTTTTGCGGTATGCGGGCCTCTCACTGTTGTGGCCTCTCCCGTTGCGGAGCACAGGCTCCGGACGCGCAGGCTCAGCGGCCATGGCTCACGGGCCCAGCCGCTCCGCGGCACGTGGGATCTTCCCGGACCGGGACACGAACCCGTGTCCCCTGCATCGGCAGGCAGACTCTCAACCACTGCGCCACCAGGGAAGCCCGAGCTCAGGGTTTTTATATTGGATCTGGAGGTGCATGAAACCACCTCTGTGGTGTGATGAGGTCCCTCTCCTCACACGGCGCACATTCTAGCAGTGGACACAGCCAACAAACGAGTAAATAAATAAATAAGAAGGTAACTCCAGAGGGAGTTAAATGCTATGAGGAAGATAAGATGCACCTTACAGGAAGATGCTGGAAAGTCAGAGTGCTAAGGCCAGTTACCACCCAATATCCACCTGTTCGTTCTTTATTCACAGCAGGAACAAGCTGCTAATATTCTTAGCTGACACAAGTCCCTATCTCTGGCCCCATCCTCTGCAGCTCCCCCCATCAGAGACTGGCAGAGATACGCACACGCCATGAAGGTGAGCTCTAAGAGCCTGGGTCCAGGACACCTGACCATCCACGCCCTGCTAAAAACGCTTCATTGGGGCCTCCCTGGTGGCGCAGTGGTTGAGAGTCCGCCTGCCGATGCAGGGGATACGGGTTCGTGCCCCGGTCTGGGAGGATCCCATATGCCGCGGAGCGGCTGGGCCCGTGAGCCATGGCCGCTGGGCCTGCGCGTCCGGAGCCTGTGCTCCGCAACGGGAGAGGCCACAGCAGTGAGAGGCCCGCATACCGAAAAAAAAAAAAAAAAAAAAAAAAAAAAAAAAAAAAAACACGCTTCATTGGATCCCACTGCCATCAAGATGGAGATTAAATTCCTGCGCTCTCAGGCCTCACCTCCATCCCCATCCCCTCCACTCCATTCCTAAACGTGCATTCTTGGTGGGGTCCCCAGACATCATCACGTTGAACCAAAGCAATCTACTTTCACTGCCGTGTGTTGTCTGTGTAGGGCAGGCGTTGGGCAGATGACTCAGCCCCATCACCGGTCCCCTCTTGAGGGGCCCAGCTGACCCTCCCCCAGAGCTGACATCACGCCTCATCTGCCAGTAGAGAGAAAAGGCCCAGAAAACTCTGCTTCACAGGACAGGTCCAGTCCATCAGCAGACACCCACTGAGCACCCGCTGTGCATCAGGCGCTAAGCGTGCACATGGGATTCAAAAACGAGCGAGATGACACTCCTGGAAAAGACAAGATTCTACTGTGAAAAGACACATGCACCCCAATGTTCACAGCAGCACTATTTACAGTAGCCAAGACATGGAAGCAACCTAAGTGTCCATCGACAGGTGAATGCATAAAGAAGATGTGGTACACATATACAGTGGAATATCACACAGCCATAAAAAAGAATGAAACAATGCCATTTGCAGCAACATGGATGGACCTAGAGATTATCATACTAAGTGAAGTAAGTCAGAGAAAGACAAATATCATATGATATCACATATATATGGAATCTAAAAAATATACAAATAAACTTATATACAAAACAGAAACAGACCCACAGACAAGAAAACCACCTTATGGTTACCAAAGGGGAAAGGGAAGGAGGGATAAATTAGGAGTTTGGGATTAACATACACACTACTATATATAAAGTAGATAAACAACAAGGACCTCCTGTAGAGCACAGGGAACTCTACTCAATATTCTATAATAACCTATATGGGTAAAGAATCTGAAAAAGAATAGATATGTGTATATGCATAATTGAATCGCTTTGCTGTACACCTTTAACTAACACAACATTATAAATCAACTCTACTTCCAAAATAAATAAATAATTTTAAAAAAACAAGGGGGGAAAAAAAAAAAAAACGAGTGAGGCAAGGTCCTGTTTGGATGGAAGATGGTGGCCAAACAGGCATCATGACTGAGGCAGGTACAACTTGCTGAGGGTATAAAGCAGTAAAGAGCACAGGCATTTCACCTGCCTGGAGTGGGGTGAGGGAAGCCTGGACAGCTTCCTGGAGGAGGTGTAGCCTAAGCAGAGTCCTGTAAAGGAGGTGGACTAAAACTCTTGGTGATGAAGCCTGAGGAGGGACATGGGAGCCGCAGAGATGCAGAGGCATAAACTAAAAGTGAGAGAGAGGCCAGCAGGGAGGGAAAGAGAGAGGAAAGGCAGTTAGCTGGGGCCGGATCATACAGTGGCCTGTACACCACTGCCGAGGAATACGTAGTCTCTCACCCAAGGGCAATGGGGAAGCAGCCACGCAAGTACCTTTAGCAGTGAGTGATGGGCTCCCACTTGCATTTTAGACAAATCTCCCTGAAGGCTGTGTGGTGGATGATTTGAGGAGGAGACATGGCTGGACACGGGGAGACCCGTCGGGACTCCGGCAGCTACCCATCCAGTCTGAGAGGACAGGGTGGAAACAGCAGTGATGAGATTGTACCCGGTTGATGCCTGTCAGAGTGGCATCGGAAAGCCTCCTGCGCTGGCGGGCAGCTTGCTTCATGGCTATAAACATCCACGGGAGCCGCCGTGGCAGTGGCTCTCCGCCTCCCCTTCCTCCTCACACCCCATTTCATTAGATGCTGAGGGTCTCCTCGTGATGCAAACACCAGAGCCCCAGGCACACACCACACGACTCCCAGTGTGCAGTCATCAAGTTCAGTGACAGACGATGCCTTTGCCTTACGCCTCGGAATTCCTATTAAACTTTTATAATATTAAACAATTAAAATACTCTCCTAGATTTCAGTCTGTGCTTTCTTCAGGAACCTGGCCAGTGAGATAAAATACTCAGTGGCTCCCTATTCCCCAAATAGACATTTGACAATATGCTTCTTCATGCCCTGTCTGATATCAAAGCAATCGCACTAGAGTCAGGCTTCCAAAAAAATGTGCATTTTTTTCATGGCAACAAATAATAATAATATGAAAAAAACCCTTTTTTATGAGGCCATAATTGGTGAAGCCAAGCTCTGATAATGAGGGAACGGGATATTTATGAGGATCTCTTCTGCCTTTATTAGTGTGGAAGGTGGATGGTGGCACGAGCAGTAAGGCAATTCACAGCGATTGTAAATATGCCAATGGCATGCTAGACTACTAGGAAAAATGAAAATGTGGTACCTTTTCATGCTTGTCGGTTTTGCATGTTCTTTACTGCCACTAAGCCCCCAAAGCCGATGCCCACCTACCCCCAACCTGCAAACCCTAAAGAGGGAAGTAAAACCTTGTTACAGTAGAAGGAATCCAGTCCAGACCTCCCCTGTCCAACATGGCAGCTGCCAGCCCCACGTGGTTCCTGCTCATTTGAACTAGGCTAGACTGAATTGAGAAATGCTGTACATGTGAAATACACATCTGTTATTGAAGATTTAGTGCAAAAAAAGAATGTGAACTAGCTCATTAATATTTTATCATTTTTTACACACTGAAATAATATTTTGCATATATAGAGTCAAATAAAATGTCAAAATTAAT
The DNA here is from genome assembly GCF_964341445.2 of Mesoplodon mirus. Lineage (NCBI taxonomy): Eukaryota > Metazoa > Chordata > Mammalia > Artiodactyla > Ziphiidae > Mesoplodon > Mesoplodon mirus. The sequence goes on along the minus strand of NC_138984.1, from coordinate 110,362,784 downwards.
TTCACCTGTTTTAACTTTTTAAAATGTGGCTCCTAGAAAATTTTAAGTTATAGATGTGGCTGGAATTATACCAGACAGTGGCCTAGAGCACAGAATTCACTCAAAAGGCAGCCATCAAGGATGAGCTGAAGCCCATCTCTGTGGACCTCTAACAACTCATTAGATGTTGGTCCACCAGGGGACGGAGCTGTCATGAAACCCAGGAACAGAGCAGGTGAGACAACCTCAAGGTCCCTCACCCCAGACCTCAAGCTGGCATTTTTCTCCCAGGGCACCAAGGTACATTAAGTGGAAGGAAATACAATTCAATAACAATTTTTATAGTGAGCTGATTTTGCTGTTGCTCATTAGTAGCTGTGAGCTAAATTAATTTGAGCTTGATTGTCTCCTAATTGGAGAGGGACATAAATCCAGCTGAATGTGCTATCATGGATGGCACCTTGATCCTGCACAATCTCACGCTTCTGTGTTCACGACGGTCTGCACGAGAGGGGAGACCAGCTCTCCATAATTACAATAAAAATTATGTTTATTGACCAAGAACATTATAATAGATGGAAATGTGCTAGGTCGTAACATTTTTTCTCAGTGAAGATATTGATCAAGTCTTTACCGAGTTAATATGTTAAAGCCTGATTATAATGACTCAGGAAATTACCAACTGGTATTAAAGTTAAGAGTATAAGCCACTTATTATGCCAATACGTTTACAGTGCAATAATTTACTATTCCTCCCCAAACACAGAATAAAAACAACCTCTTATAGACATATCAATGGTTTCCACACACCCACATAGGTCTCTGACTTTTGTTATCTACAGTTTTACCCATAAAAAACGTTGAACAGATACTTGTTCAAAGGAAGATAGTGATGTAATGGAGAGAGGGAGAGAGAAAAGGCGTTGAAACTGCGGCTGGTTTCTGACTGGCCATCTTTGCAGAAATTGTGGCCAGTGGTATCCATCCATACCTGAATCTTACTAATTTTTTTGATAGTTAAAAACACTTACTTGTAAAACCGAATGTCTGTTGAGGTAAAAACTGCCCACAGATTTGGACAGCAATAATATAATTCACCCCAACTGCGAAGTAAAAAGATATATCAATATCTAAGCATTTATTTCAAGCCAAGCCATTTTCTCTTTCCTCTCTTATAACCAGAGGGCAACAATTCAGATGAGATAAATTTGACTAGAATGAGAAGGGTAAGATTCTATTATGAAATCAATTTTGTCGTGATTGAGGGAGTGCTCCAGTCACATGCGACGCTGGGCACTAGATAAAGGAAATTCAGCCAGGATGCTCCCTGACTTCTGGGACTTAAAGACATTCTGTGGAAAAAGTAATACATTTTCCAGGTACAAAAATTATAAAAGGCATAAAAACATATATATATAATGAAAAATGTCCTTTCCGATCTCCTCTCCTCCCCACATCAGCCTTCCCATACCCAGAAAGGTAACTATTTTTATTAAGGTCTCATGTATTCTTTCAGAGCTTCTTTTGCTTATATGACACATGTAAATAGATGGTCTTATTTTTCTCCCCTTTTCACAAAAGTAGTCTCACACACACACACACACCAGAGCGACTTGGCTTTTTACATATAGTATCTTAGAAATGTCTTCTTATCAGCTCACAGAGAGTTTCTGCATTTTTTTAACCGATCCATTGTCTCTCTTTAGGCAGTGAACTAACCAGGTCCCTACAGTTGGGCACTTGGGTTCTTTGTAATCTTCTGGTATTATAAAAATGTAGGGACTTCTGAACTAGCACTGACATCATCCCTATAATTCTCCTTCCTTTCTCCCACCTTTCACTTTTTCTCACTCACTCCTTCACTCCCCAAGCATTCACTGTGTGTCTACCTGGGCCAGGTGCTGTACTAAGGTCCCCAGTAGGGTGTGACGGTCATGTCACATTGGCCTAACACCGGTCAATGGAGGAAGGGGAATAGAATACATGTGAGACAGACAGCAAATCGCCCACAGCCCACACTAGTTTTTTTCTAGGAAGCCATTGTAGGTAGTGATGGGAGAACACCCAGCCTGAAGGTCAGCAGAGTGTGGCCAGTTACAAAATTGGGAGAACTTCCAACCTACTTGGCCTTGGATGAGTCCCCAGCACTGATGGTCTACGTCCTGTGTCCGTGGTGGGGAAGTATTCAGAATAGGAAGTGCCAGTCATCTGCCTCCCCATGCATTCCCAAACCCCCTCCATCATTTCTAGGTAGTTCCCTGCTCCCTACTGGACACCCAAGGCCTCCTCCTGAGGCCGCCCACCAGCAGCCTGAGATAGTATTCCATATTCTGGACGACTCCAGACATCTCCCTGCTACCAAAGTCTGAGCAGAGCCCTCATCCCCAGAGACAGGCCATCTGCTGAGAAGCTCTGAGTGAGCCAGGGACTATGCCCCCCTCCTTGGAGGCCCCACCTCTACACTGGCAAGGCGCACCTCTCACTATGAAGTCCTCTAAGGAGTAGCCAGTGACAATGACCTGAGAATTTCCCTCCCTGCAAAAGCGTGGTGAGCAAAAGGTGGGCACAGGAGTGAGCCCCTGTGGGTTGGCCTGGCCCCAGGAAGTGGAAGCATAGGCACACGTGAGACGGGTGCCTGGGGAGGACCAGGGAGAGAGTCAAAAGTCACTCAATATTCAACAAATATTTATTGAGTGCACACGATGTGCTGGGTACTGTTTTAGCTACTGGGGATATAGCAGTGACAGCCCTCGTCCTTGGGAGATTACATTCTAGTTGGAGAGATGGCCAGTCAACACATAAATAAACGAAGAGCTCTGTTAAGTGTGGGCGGGTCAGCAGCTCCCATGTGCTCATCCACTGCCCACAGGCGGTCCCTATGGCCAAGTGACACCAGAGAATGAGGAACAGCAGGCTGGAAGGGGCCGCGGAGACATGGTGGAGACCTCAGCAGAACACCGCCTCCCGCTGGCGGCTTGCCAAAGGCCCAGGATACTATCAGGGTAACCCAAGCTGGTACCTGCCACCAAGAAGTGAATGAGTGATTTTGATGGGGGATAATCATCACCACAACCATAGCTACTATTTATGGAATACGTTTTCAGGTCACTGTACTTTTCATTTTGCATTTCCTGGCAAGAACTGTCTTGCGGGCAGCCAGAGGCAGCTATAATGCCCTGTAGGGTTACGGGTGCCCAGAGCCATGGGTGATAAAGCTGGAGTATTAAAATGGTTACAGCAAGAACTCCAAGAGAAAGAAAAAGTTGTTCGGGTTTTTTGGCACCAAAATAGGATTTGGGGGTTTTCAGTCAAGTCATTAATCTTGACAGCCAGACACTGTCGATAAACAAAGACTCTTCTAAGTTTCTGTGACATTAATGAGATCTTGGTCTCTTCCCAGTGTAGAGAGGATTCCCGGTCACCGTGCCCACTAGGCTCTGAGCAGAGCTTCTGTGGGACACAGGTGAATGCTATGGAGGCCTGTGGGCTGGGGGACGGTGAGAGGCAGAGCGGGGTAGCCAAGACCTGGAGCCACACCTCAAGAAGGGATGTAGACCAATTCAGTTCCTGCACCCACCTGAGCTGTCCCTTCCTCCAGACGTGCAGTGAGAAAACCTCCACCAAAGAGAGAGGCGCAGTGCAGGTTCCCTTGCTTCTAGGGTTTTCAGTGACTTGCTTGACCAATACAGTCAGAACTGCCTGACTTCAAGGCTGGGTCATGGGGAGTCTTGCAGTTTCTACCTGGGACTTTTGGAATGCTCACTCCTGGGACGCTGCTTCTTGGAACCCAGCCACAGGCCACACGGAGGCCACATACAGGTGCAGCAACGTGACTGAGCCATCTTAGACAGCACAAGCCCCACGGAGCCCCCTGGTGAGTGCAGCCCCAGCTGACTTCACATGGAGCCAAAGAACTGCCCAGGTGAGCCCAGTCAACCCACAGCATCGTGAGAGAAAACAAAATGCTGGTTGTTTTATGCCACTGTGATTTGGTTTGTTCCATAGTAATAAATAATGAAAATATTAATTGGCAAGTCTAAGTCTCCTAGGCACCCAGAGGGATAAGGAGGAAGACATACGTATATGGATATACGTACGTAAGTATGCATGTGTGTGTATGTTTTACAGAGAGACGGCAAGCAGCTCAGTGCAGTGTACATTAGTGTATGACAGTGCTCTCTGCAATTACTCTGGGCCAGGCACCGGTAGGTACTTTATAATCATAACTTCACTCAATCTTCACAAAACCCTGTTAGATGAAAACTGTTGTTAACCCAGAGCACAGATGAGGTCACAAAGGCTCAGAGAAGTCAAGATACTTGCCCAAGGTCGCACAGCTGATAAAGAGCAGAGATTCCAACCTGATTCCTCAGCTGGAGTCCCCAGCCTGTGCTCTCTGCCTGAGGTAGTTCCACAAAGATAAACCATAACCACCAAGGGCAGCCAGAACACATCCATATGGAGAGGACTAGGGGGTTGAGAGGCCATGAGAGAATACCAGGAAAAGGGGGCCATGCCCCACCCTCATCCTTTTGGGTGCCCTGGACTATCTCTTCCAGAATCCCTTCAACGTCCCCACTGCTGGGCTGCGGAAGTGTGTGGAGCAAGCCCCAGTTAACGTAGGCCTATTCTCCCAGCAAAGGGTTCAGTACGAATCCTAATCTCTGTATGCTTTACTTTTACTTACAGCTCAGCAGCTCCTGCAAAGTCTACTTGTGCTTTTACCATAGGGGCAAGAATGAAGAAATATGTAATTACCCCTGAGTCGCCCACTTAGCCCTAGACTGAGAATGAAAGTTACAGCTTAATTCCCTCAGGAGAGGAAAGATGGCACCCAAGCTAACACAGGACCAGCTTCTTACCCCTGGCCCAGGACAGAGGGTTGGATTTGGGTCTGAGGGCTGAAGATGAGGAAGAACAGTAAGCCACATGCCACAAGACATCAAAAGTTCATGTGCTCTGTAATAAGCACACAGCACGGTATTTCAGTGCATGGAGTCTGGAGCCAGACAGCTTGGGTGTGAGTCACCATTTGCCTGAACTGTTATATCTCAGTTTCCTCATCTGTAAAATGGAGATGCTATTAGTAATGGTACCTGCCTCGTAGAGTGGCTGGGAGGATTAAACAGCTAACACTAAGAAATGATTGGTTAATGATGCCTGGCACATAGGAGGCACTAAATAAGTGTTGGCTGTTATTTGCAAATGGCCTCTGACCCTAACATGGATACTTCAGGAGAAATGAATCACCACCACCCCCTACAAATAACACTGCTCTGGTTGGCCAACAAGCTTGTCAGAGCCCCCCTTCAGCACCTCCGGTTGTGACTCGTGAATTCTGTTTACAGGAATATAGACCCTTACCAACCGTCTCCAGAATTTTAAAAACTGTCTTATCATTTTTGTTCAGAATATCATACAGAACTGATTTAAGTTTAAAATATCTCATTCAGATCAGTATAATGTTACAGAATGAATTCTAAATTTTATCTTTAACTGTATTTAATAATATTCATAATATGTAGTCAAATTTGTACTTATTTCCATTTACCAAGTGATGCACACAGCTTAATTTACTCTAGATTAATTATGTAAGAAAACTGTGATTTGGTGACAATAAATTCCCAAGTGTTATAATAATCAGGTTTGGTTTGGGGGCTGAACATACATTAAAGTGTGCTGCCATATCTGAAACAGACAAACCCTGCTTTCATGATGGGATGAGGGGAATTCTTGCAACATGCACCTTAAAAGTAAGCTCATTAATTTTTATGTTTTCCTTTTAGATGATGAGATAAAGGAGGCTTATTTTTTAGGGGTTTTTTTTAAGCATTTCTGCAAATAACACATTCTGAACTCTTTATTTTAAATAAATGAAAAGCCAAATGGATACAATCATCTCTCTATTTTCTCCTTTTAACAATGGCTTTTGGAGTTCAGGAGCTACCCTGCTGCACGGGGTACACATAGTGAGCAAATGAACCTAATATGCGATCGGATAAAATCATCCTGAGGCACATTTGAAGAGTCATCGTCATGTTTATGCCCCCTCATTTATTTCACATCTTTCTACATCAATGTTCCTTATCCATTTCACCAAATCTATTGTGGTAGTAAAGAAAAGAAAACCAAGAACAAAAAGATTTTGACACTGTAGAACAGTCAAAGCCACCGCAGCAGCTAACGCGCAAGGTGTCAGAATTCAAGGAACCTGTCAGGGCTGTGTGTACACGCGGCACGACTAAGCAGCTCGACCACGAGCCCATTTGTTTGATCCACACCAATGGCCCCTGGGGCCTCTCAGTCATAGCTGGGGAACATAAGAGATTTTCAATAAATGAAGTTACTGGTTGGGAAGTAACCTCTCTCCTGCCCCTCCTGGGAGCCTCTTCCACCACCCACACACAGGCCTCTCTCCTCAGAGCTCTGCCCGGCATTTTCCATCCAGATGTTTCAGGACCTGCACAGGTGTCTGCAGACAGGTGAGGCAAGGTGGGCCTGGGGTCGACTGTCAGGGCCAGTGGGGACAGAGTCAGAGAGGGAACCTACGATGACATGGCACCTGCCACCCACACAGTGCCAGCACCCCCACAGCTTTCTTCAAGACCTCGCGTGGGCCAGTTGTGGGAGGTAGAGACCCTTACGCCTCATCAAAGATGAAAAACCTGAGAGTCAGAGCCATTAAGGGAGTTGTTCGAGGGCATGACGATCCAAAATTTTGTTTCCAAAGAATTATGAGGGGGACTTCCCTGGTGGTGCAGTGGTTAAGAATCCGCCTGGCAATGCAGGGGACACAGGTTCGAGCCCTGGTCCGGGAAGATCCCACATGCCACAGAGCAGCTAAGCTCATGCGCCACAACTACCAAGCCTGCACTCTAGGGCCCGCGAGCCACAACTACTGAGCCCCCGAGCCACAACTACTGAAGCCCATGTGCCTAGAGCCTGTGCTCCGCAACAAGAGAAGCCACTGCAGTGAGAAGCCCACGCACTGCGACGAAGAGCATCCCCCGCTCGCCACAACTAGGGAAAGCCTGTGCGCAGCAATGAAGACCCAACACAGCTAAAAAAAAAGAATTATGAGGAATGAAAACATAGTTACAATGTAATATAAGTAAACTTCTTCAGATACTACTTATAAGTGCATCCCCATGTCTGAATGTGCTTGGCTCCTGAGTTCAGACCGTCAGCAGTCAGCAGGGGACATGTGTGGCTGTGACTGTATGTATCCACACACAGAGGTGTGTACGTGTGCATGCACACGAGTGTGTTTGTGTGCGTATGTGTGTGATGTTTGGGATTCTAGTTGGCATTGGTTTTAGATGGAAAAATACCAAGTTTTTCCAAGTGGCTATCTTTGAGTTGTAGAAGAGGCAGCGTTTAGGAATTTTTTGCTCTGTGCATGTTTCCACTTTCCCTCTACTGCCCATATATTATTTTAACAATCAGAAAGTTCGGGGTTTTTTTGTAAATCTAGGCAACACATATTAAGCTGCTAGTTACCGACTCATCACAGCAGGGACAGAAACAGCCTGCCTCCTGGGCTGTCAGGTGGAGGCCTGGTGGTGAGGGCACGAATCATGCTGGGGAGAAGACGGGGTGATCTGGGAAGACTGGGGAAACAGTTCCTTCCGCTTTCCCATCTCTCCGCAGTTTCTGACTCCAGCCTCTGCCCCACACAGCTGGGGCACTCATTCCTGGGAAGCCCCTCCCTGCATGTCTGCATCCCCTCTCCTGGGAAACTGGGGAGCTTGTAAATTTAATGTGTAATCCAAGCGCCCCGAACCCTGCACCCCAGGAGCTCTGGGTCCCCAGGCCCAAGGCGTATGGACTGGCGGACAGTGGGAGCATTTCTCTGTCCCAGGCTGTCTGTGACCCCATCCTCTTCTGCCAACATTTCTGTCTGTAAAATGGTGAACCAGGGGCTTCTCCTGGGCTTCCAGCCACTGACAGCAGGTGAGAGCCCTGCATATGCTCATTGCCCTCAGTGGCATATAAATATTTTTACTGCACTTAACAAGATGCTGCCTTTGGTCTCTGGGAAAAGCCCCTCTGGTTTGTAGGTTCCATTTAAATGTGTAGAAATGTTTGCTGTCCATAGGGGTGGCTTCCTGTCTTCACAGGGGAAATCTGCATCTTCTCATTAGGTAACAACACTGAACGTTCAGCCTCTGATTTTCAGAGGGCAGCCCTTCTACTCACCCACCTGACCAGGGCTGTTCAGGAAAGACCTCAGAAGCAGAAGTCTGTGTTTAGCCAGGAGGCACAGCGTGAGGGCTGGATATAGGGCCCAGGGAGAAAGAGATGCTGAGTGTCTTCTGCAGACTGTGACAAGCCTCTGGAGTTAGACTGTGTTGGATGATCAAGAGCTTGGCTGGCCTTTGCCCCTGGCTCCTGAGAGAGAGCCTCTAAAGCCTTGGAACCCCCCTGAGTAACAGCAGTGTCCTTGTTATTCAAGGTGGGTCCCTCGGACCACACCTGAGTTTATGCTAATGAGGCGGCTCCTGCTGGGCCCCTAGGTAGTTTCAGGATGGGGCTGGCCAAGCCAGAAAGACCAACCACCATGTGATTAGTGGCTTAGAGCTGAGTGATGTCAGCCTGGAGGGCACTAGAGATTGAATTAAAGTCACGTGGACAATGATTCAACCAATTGTGTTTGCATAATGAAACCCCAGTAAAAACTCTGGACACCAAAGCTCAGTAGAGCCACCTAGTTAATTGTGCTGGAAGGGTGACAAAAAGCTTCATGTTGGGGACCCTCTCAGACCTCACCCTATGTAGCCCTTCTTTTCTCTGGTCCTGATTTGCATCCTTTATAATAAAACCATAAGCATAAGGAGAGTGCTTGCCTGAGTTTTGTGAATTGCTCTGCAAATTACAGATTCTAAGGGGGTCATGGGAATGCCCAAATTTATAGCCAATGGGTCAGAGATACAGATGGCCTGGGGACCCCCCTAAGCTTGTAGCTTGTGTCTGAAGTGAGAGCAAGCTTGTGGGAGACTATTCCCTTAACCTGTGAAATGTGACCTAATTCCAGGCGGTTAGTGTCAGAATTGTGTTGCAGGCCGCTGGAGTTCAAACCCTGACCCTGGGGCTTTCCTGCTGTGCCATCTACTACCCTTTCCAATCCTCGGTACCTACATCTAAATCAGTTAAGGGAGAAAGCACATGTAAAATGCTCAGAGCTCAACGGACAGCAGGAAGCGCTCATAAACATTATCTATCATCATGGAGACCCACACCCTGCCAGGGAGAATGACAGGGACTTAGGTCCTGATCTTTCTCTTGCTAAAGACCTCCTCTGTCTCTTCTAAGGTCTTTACCCGACGTAGAATATTCTGGCCTGCCCCACACCTTTTCACATTTTGCTGAGCTTTGCCTAATATTATTCCTTAACAATTCATTCATATCTCATGTCTATATGTAAATAAAGTTATTTCCTATTTACATACCGATTTATTAGCCTATCACATGGTAACAGCTGGACAGTATTTCACCAAAATTGGAGGTAATCTGCGGTGATCTCACTCCAAATATAGGCTAGGCAATGTACAAAAAGTCTGCTTTGGGGGACCCTTGGACCATTTCAGTTGTTCACCTTTTATACCAAGAAAAACATTAAACATTTCAACAAACGAATTCGCTACATATTTATATATATATTTAAAACTGTGCTAGAATTTAGTGGCTGTGATAGGGAGTCACCAAATGTTCATTAATTCTTTTAAGTCATTGCTTTAATTCTATTGTATGGGAGAAGACAAAGAAAACAAATGCCACACAAAATGACCTTATCAGAGCCCAAACTGAGAAAGATGAGAGAATCTCAAAGTCAGACCGAGGGGAATCTGTGTGGAGTCAGTCAGGAGAAATGGGCTTTTCTGGGGGTGAATGAGGGGCACCTACCAGAAGAGGGTTTCAGAGCTAGATGGGATACCCAGTCTCTCTTGAGGGCTTCAAGCCCAAGGAGTACTTGAGCACCCAAAAGACAGGCAGTCACCACCCTGAGCTTCAAGAACAGGGGTCCAAGAGGGCGAGTGCCCACCAGCTGGGAGCGGCTTGCTCCTTCTTTCACAGGTAATGGAAAACAAAGTTCCACTAAGGGACATTCTACCGCCAATCAGGGGGCACATGAAATGCACAGTTAGATGCCACGGCAGAGGAAACAAATGATAGTTTTAAATTTGCCCTTGCTAAAGCATCACACATCAGTTTGATGTTAAAAATTGGGTACAGGGCTTCCCTGGTGGCGCAGTGATTGAGAGTCCGCCTGCCGATGCAGGGGACACGGGTTCGTGCCCCGGTCTGGGAAGATCCCACATGCCGTGGAGCGGCTGGGCCTGTGAGCCATGGCCGCTGAGCCTGTGCGTCCGGAGCCTGTGCTCCGCAACGGGAGAGGCCACAACAGTGAGAGGCCCACGTACCGAAAAAAGAAAAAAAAAAATTGGGTACAATTGTCACCTGTAATTGAAGAGTCAGCTTAAGTGATGCTGCTCCAATGATAAAGTCAGGTTGGAGCCTATTTCAGGGACCTAGAATGTAGGTTGTCTTCCAGGTACCAGCTATGCATTTCAACAGGGTGTAGTCTAGAGGAATCTTTATTAATATATTCCCTGGACACTGCTGAGCCCTTCAAACTACTCCCTTCTCTTTCAGACATTTCAGAGAATATCTGTTTCTATACAGCCATTGGTAAGTCATTAGGGCAGACACTCCAAACGCAGGGGTTACGATTTATTTGAGCTGCTTCTTACTTGGGCAGCTTCAGTATGAGAGGCAATAGGAATTTATTCATATGCACCCCAGACCGTGGCATACTAAGTAGAGTGTTAGAGCCTTCTTCCAAAGTGGGAAATAATTATGACTTAATTACGTATGACAATTACTTAAACGGCCTAAAAGAGTCCAACATTCATCTTTTTACTGTTTGCATAATGATGTATCGGCAAGAAAGGTAAGATGCAGATTCCAGAAAAGGATCCTGTGCTTTCAGTTGGGGCTAGTTTAAGAAGAGCGGTGTTTCACCTTTCAGAATGGCTATCATCAAAAAGTCTACAAATACCAAATGCTGGCAAGGGTGTAGAGAAAAGGGAACCCTCCTACACTGTTGGTGGGAATGTAAATTGGTGCAGCCACTGTGGAAAACAGTATAGAGATTTCCCAAAAAACTAAAAATAGAACCACTATATGACCCAGCAATTCCACTCTTGAGTATATAACCAAAAACAACCAAAAACACTCATTCGAAAAGATACATGCACCCCAGTGTTCACAGCAGCACTATTTACAACTGCCAAGACATGGAAACAACCTAAGTGACCATCAACAAATGAATGGATATAGAAGATGTAACATATATATATATATATATATATATATATTTATATTTATATTTATATTTATATTTATATATAATGGAATACTACTCAGCCATAGAAAGAACAAAATTTTGCCATTTGCAGCAACATGGATGGACCTGGAGGGCATTATGCTAAGTGAAATAAGTCAGACAGAGAAAGATAAATGCTGAATGATATCACTTATATGTGGAATCTAAAAAATACAACAAACTAGTGAGTATAACATAACAGAAGCCGACTCACAGATACAGAGAACAAACTGGTGGTTATGGGGTGGGGGGGCAATATAGGGGTGGAAGAGTATGAGGTACAAACTATTAGGTATAAAATAAGCTATAAGGATATATTTACAACATGGGGATTATAGCCAATATTTTGTAATAACTGTAAATTGAAAATAACCTTTAAACATTGTACAAAAATAAAAATTTTTTTTAAAAAGAGAAGTGTCGTGTTTGAAGATGGCAGTGGTCACGTGAGTTCTTAAAATTTTCTTCCAGTTGTCCACACCTTTTTCCTTTGGCCTCTCCTACCTGGCAACAACCCACGCTTTCTCTCACATTCAGCCTACAAAGAACAAGCGGGGACGCTGAGTAAAGAGGGAGGAGGAAGACCTCAGAGGAAAGAAGTGGAGGAAGACCCATGACGGCCTCAAGAAAATCATGAAAAATGTCCAATTGCTTAAGGATGGCCATTTTAGGAGCCACATATTGGTTATTTGGAATTCATATGCAAATGAGATGTTGACCCTGTGATGATGACACTCAATGTGTGTATACATATATGTACGCGTAAACATATATACGTACATACACACACACACACACACACTCACACACATATATACATACACAGGTCTCTCTCCATCCAACCGCTCATACATCAGGATGGGTTCCTCTGGAACATCTCAGCAGTGATCACTGGCTTGTAAGACCAGCTCTGAAAGACATACATGAATAAGGACACCACCAGATAACTGTTCCTGTCAGGATAGCAAATTTCCACCATGCCTGCATAAAAATGAAAGTAAAACTCAGAAACCAAACAGATATTTTCAAAATCGGTGGAAATCAGCCCTGTCCCTCCTGCCTTCAACGTTCCCCTCGTGCTATTCCACACCCTCCGAGGCTGGGAATGACTCACGGCCCCCACGGAGCCATCAGAGCGCCCTAATCCAATTCATCAGGACTACTAATGACTCCTGGCACAGGCATGCAGGCCATATTGCTGAGATTCCAGGAGGCTGGCGGCCCAGCCACACCGGGCAGAGTGTAGTTGATGAGAACTTACATCAAATTTGCATACATTTGCACAGCATGTCAGAAATACTTCTAATCTCCAACAGACGGGACAAGTGGAGAGAAAGCAAAAAGGGTTTGTTGGAGGAGATGACTGAGCCTGGAGAAGGCCCCAGATCTCCTCCTTAGTTGGCATCTGGCCTCCTGTTTTAATTGCCTTGCTGGTGATCACTAATAAAATGACCACTAGCTTATTTTTCAGGCAGCTGCCTTTGTTTTAAGGCAACTTATTTTTTCTTTTTCTTTCTTTCTTTTTTTTGTTTGCGGTACGCGGGCCTCTCACTGCTGTGGCCTCTCCCGTTGCGGAGCACAGGCTCTGACCGCGCAGGCTCAGTGGCCATGGCTCACGGGCCCAGCCACTCCGCGGCATGTGGGATCTTCCCGGACCGGGGCACGAACCCGTGTCCCCTGCATTGGCAGGCGGACTCGCAACCACTGCGCCACCAGGGAAGCCCTTTTCTTTTTCTTTTCTCTCTCTTTTTTTTCTTTATTTCTGGACTGTGTGCTTCCTGCAGCAGCGAAGGGCGTTCTGATTAATACATTCTCCTGCTGGAGGCTAATGCGTGTCTTCATATGCCTGGTAAATAACAAGTAATCATGGGTTCCGCATAGGAAATTTACAACCCTGGACTCTGATATGAACCTGTCCAGCAGGAGAGGTGGGTACGCATGCTGAGCCAGGCTTTAACCCTTGTCTTCTGAAATGAAAGGGCATAAACCAAAATGTTTCAGTGCAGGGGAGAAAGACAGGCAAGAGCATCAAGACGCACACACCATCTGGACCTTCATAGAGCACTAATGGGGAATAAGTACATTGCTCCGGCTGCCCAATGGCTGTGAGTCTCTGGAAGCGAGTCTGGTTTCCCAGGCCTTCTCAGCGGCTGTTGTCTGGCACGGGCGAAAACTGAAAGTCCGAGGCTGAAATGGCTCATTAAAAGAATCTTGAAAAAGAGGGTGGCTCTTTGAATCTTAAAGGCAGTAATGAGTAGCTCAGCAGGCTGTGCAGAGAAAGCCTTCCCTGGTCCCTAAATTAATTCTCAGTGAGTAGGGATGGAGGAGAAGCAAAGGGGAGAGGTGAGGATGGGAGGGGAAGAGAGAGGGGAGAGGAGGAGAGAGAGAAGATACATACTGTAGCCAGTTACTGATAAAACTTCCCCAAGACCGCTTCTCGGGAGGAACTCACCAGCTGCTGCTTGGCAGCAGGAATGTAAAACTGTCAAGAAGTTCCATTTACTGCTGGCTGGTGAGTCGGCAAGGAAGGTGTGCTCTGTGCACCTTAAGTAGAATTTCAGTCCAGCCTGGCCCCTCCGCTGACACTGAGGTCTGCGAAGCAAGCAGACTGGAGTGGGCAGGAACAAACGGGCTGATTTTTAAAAGCTGGACCAGCAGAGGCAGGTCAAGCAGCCAAGCAAGAGAGGACAGGTCCTGTCCTGTTCTGACCTTGGCAGGGAGCCCCACCCCAGGGGCTTCCAAATAGAGGTCACGTTCTGACCTCTCCAGGCCATCGTAGTGCCCATCCAGCTGATGCCGTCTTCCCAGCACAGGTTGATTCAGATGTCCAGCCACCTGGAGAGTGGCTACCGCCATCCTCAACTCCATCCTCAACCCTCTTGACAAACGTGAGGTTTATTTGCACTATTTGGATCCTATTCCTTCTTTAAGACTGAAGTTGTCCCAACTTTTCCGTGAAGCATTCTAGAAGAATATGCCCCCCACAGCTGGTGACCTCTCCTTTCTGATACCCCTGTACCTCCTCACTGGACCATTTATGGTGACCTCCTCCTCATTGCCCTGCTATATGAAAACCCAACAGAGCTGTGGATCACATCCCCTCCCACTACCTATAACCGCAGCCTCTTCCCCATCTCACTCCTCTTCAGTCTCAAAAACTCATCCTGGGGCTTCCCTGGTGGCGCAGTGGTTGAGAACCTGCCTGCCAATGCAGGGGACACGGGTTCGAGCCCTGGTCCGGGAAGATCCCACATGCCGTGGAGCAACTAGGCCTGTGTGCCACGACTACTGAGCCTGCACTCTGGAGCCCGCAAGCCACAACTACTGAGTCCATGTGCCACAACTACTGAGTCCATGTGCCACAACTACTGAAGCCTGTGCACCTAGAGTCTGTGCTCCGCAACAAGAGAAGCCACCGCAATGAGAAGCCTACACACCGCAACGAAGACCCAACGCAGCCAAAAATAATAAATAAAATTAATTAATTAAAAAACAACTCATCCTGCACAGCTTCTACTAGCTACCATCCCATCTTTCCCATTACTGATGTATATACTCACTTTGTTTCAAAAGGCATTTGAAGCAACCTGGAAACATGCATTCAGTATAAGAAAGTAAATATCAGGAAAGAAGGAAATCAGGGAATTAGAAAATAAAGTGAGGAAAAATCAGCTAAAGCTAGGGATGTGTTGAATGTATTCACACAAAAGCATGTGCCTGAATGTCCTATCATCTGCTAAAATGGGATGCAAATTTGACTTCATTTTCTAGTGACCAAAGAGAGAGAAATAATGAGAGGGAATCATGAAACAAGCACAGTGTCTAGGTGATGGAAACAATTTCCTTGCTCAGGGCAAATCATGCCTGGACTTAAGGCCTGAGGGAAGCTTCTCCTCTGGGTCCCATCATTGGAGCCCTGTGTGATGGAATAATAAAGTGAAGACAGGAATTAATATCAACATAATGCCTGGCATGACTTAGTAAAGGGGAAACAGAAGGGAACAGACAGGAAAGATGCTTGCCTTCGTGAACCTTGGATTTTACTAGAAAACAGAGAGACAATTTGCCTGTTCATATCATCTTTGTTCAATCGACAGAGAGGGGGTATCTGAGATAGGATGCTCTGGGGCAGATCTCCTTCACAAGGGTACGAGGCATCAGCCAGGTAAAGACTTGGACCATTTCTGTAACATACCCTGGTCTGGCCAAATCCAGAGAATCCAAAACCTGATTCAGGGAAACCAAGTCTCTGAGGGCCTGCATCTTGCCCCACCTCTTCAGGATGAAGATTCTTGGAAGAGTTGCCCACCCGTACTCTCTCCACCCCCCCACCTCCCAGCTGTTCCTCAGCCCCCCTGTAACCTGCCTTCCCCACCCTTCCCCAGGAGAAGCCACACCAGCCACGCGCCCAGTGAAGCCACCAGAAACACTTGCGGTCTTTATTTGATTGGAAGTGTTGGTGTATTTGTTACTGGTGATCATCCCCTACTTGAAATACCCTCTTCTGGCCTCTGTGATCCCTATTTGTTCCTGCTTTCCCCTCCCCTCTCTTCAGACATCAGTTCTGTAGCCTCCTCTTCTTAAATTTGCTTCTTAAATATCAACCTGCCCTTGAATATTGTCTTCTCACTTTAGGTCCCCTCCCTGGTGAATGTGACACACCCAATATCTCAAGTGACTCCCATGTCTGTATCTACTTGCACCCTGTACTGCTCCACTGATACTCAGACCTAGGCCTTGACCCATGAGGTCAAGGCACCCTCCACTCACCACGTTCAAATTTTACCGTTCCAACCTCATTCTTCTCCCAAATTCCCTACAGGCATGTGACCACCATCTCCTTAACTCCCCAAATCAGAAACCTCAGGTTCATCCTTAACTCCTCCCCCCTTCCACCTATCCAGTTGTGTTGATCCTATCATCCATATATATCTCCTATTTATTACTTTCTCTCCATCCCCACTAATGAAAATTAATTGTTTACTACCGTCAGGCACTGTTCTAAGCACTCTATGCCTTACACATAACGTCTACACAGGCATGTAATGGAGTCAACGTTCGTTATTAGCCTCTACATCCCACAGGGGAGGAGACGGAGGCACAGAGAAGTTGCATGACTTGCCCCAGGCCACACAGCAAGGAAATGGAAAGCCAGGATTTGGATGCAGACAGTTTCTGACTTCAGGGCCCACCAGATACCACCACTGCTATTTGTCACTTCTCACCCAGATGATGGCAATCACTTCCTAACCAATTTCCCCCAGCCTCCATTCCCGTCCCCTTTTCCACACCACTGCCCCACAGTGTGATCCATCAAAAACTCAAATCTGAGCTCACCACCCTGGGCTTAAAATCCTTCCATGATTCCCTCTGGCTTGCAAAATAAATGTCAAGCTCTTGGTGGTTGCATGCCACAATCCCACCTCTCCTCCCCTACCAACTCACATCCACACCCACACACCTATCACGTGCCAGGAATCGTGCTCAGACCTCTGGGCAATGCAAAATGTGGCTCCCAGTGTCAAGAAAATGTTGAAGAAGTAGGCAAAGTGTACAAACGAAAAGTTAAACATAAGGATTAAGCCCAAGATTACCATTAAAAAAGAGGTCACAAGGCAGCATAATTTAGCAGTGAGGCGGGCAGACTCTTAAGCCAGACATTTAATGTGAGCAAAACTGTCTCTCCAGAAAGATTTTTTTCCATCTCAAGCTGGCACTTGTGAATGCTCGGCTCAATTCTGGTTTAGTTTGAAAGATACTGTAATATTCCCATATTGTTCCAGTTCAATACTTTTAGAAAATGAATAGACTTGGTTCTGGTTCAGACTGGCTAACTAGGTGTTGCTGTTTTGAAAAATCCTTGGTTCAGTGCTCAGCTCACTGAGGGAAAAGAAAAAAAAAAAAAACAGATTAATTTGCAGCTCAGCTTGGTTCAAGGATTGCAAATTAGAGCAGTTGCTTCCAGTCGTGGTTCACACTTGAGCTGACACCCAGTTATGAATTCAGCTGGCAGGCCTGAACTTCCGTGGCCGCGGCCTTCCACAGAACCTTTCTGGCCTCCAGCCCTCACAGTTTATCCCTGGAGCAGATGTTTGGGAGTCCCCAGCACAACACACCTGAGGCCTACCATCAGGTAGCTTCCTCTTGGCAAAGGAGGGGCTATGTGGGCTAATAAGAAGCAAACGCCCCGCCTCCCTTGAGACAGGGGTTCCCTCACCTCTTGCAGGCCTCTGTTCCCTTCACCATGCCTCTGAGGCCTCCCGTGAACATCCTTAAAACAGCCCCCCACCCCTCTTGCTACCTCCTACTCCTATCTCTTTTCCCTGCTTCATTCTTCTCCATAGCATTTACCAGCCACTGATCTACCCTCTATTCTATTGGCGTGTGCTCTGGCTCCCCTCTGGGAGGGAGGGATTTCTGTCCATCTTTTTCACCATTATATGCGCCCGCACCCCCATCTGGACTAGTACCTGGAATAGAATAGAAGTCTATTAAATATATGTTAAATATCTAATAAACCCCCTCAGTCTAAATCCAGAGCTTATGATTTCCAAGGAGAAGCAGGATTTGGCCTAAAAACTGTATTTCTATATATATTATGAATATCTCACTCCTACTGGGTTTTTCCTTATAATATCCTCTTTCCCTCCTTCTTCTGCATCATCTGGTTGTCTCCAATGCTAGGGTGAAACAAAGCAAAGTATATGAAACCGTATACAAGCCCCTGTGTCCCTATAGTTTGAAGTAAAAGTCTCCCAGGCCTCCTTGAGTCTCAAAAGGCTGACTCAAGAGTTAATGATTAGGCATTTTCACAATATTGATTCTTCCAATCCAAGAACATGGTATATCTCTCCATCTGTTTGCATTACCTTTGATTTGTTTCATCAGTGTTTTATAGTTTTCTGAGCACAGGTTTTTTTTGCCTCTTTAGGTATTCCTAGGTATTTTGTTCTTTTTGTTGCAGTGGTACATGGGATTGTTTCCTTAATTTCTCTTTCTGATCTTTCATCGTTAGTGTATAGGAATGCAAGAGATTTCTGTGCATTAATTTTGTATCTGGCAATTTTACCAAATTCATTGATTAGCTCTAGTAGTTTTCTGGTGGCATCTTTAGAATTCTCTATGTATAGTATCATGTCACCTACAAACAGTCACAGTTTTACTTCTTCTTTTCCAATTTGTATTCCTTTTATTTCTTTTTCTTCTCTGATTGCCAGGGCTAGGACTTCCAAAGCTATGTTGAATAATAGTGGTGAGAGTGGACATCCTTGTCTTGTTCCTGATCTTAGAGGAAATGCTTTTAGTTTTTCACCATTGAGAATAATGTTTGCTGTGGGTTTGTCATATATGGCCTTTATTATGTTGAGGTAGGTTCGCTCTGTGCCCACTTTCTGGAGAGCTTTTATCATAAATGGGTGTTGAATTTTCTCAAAAGCTTTTTCTGCATCTATTGAAATGATCATATGGTTTTTATTCTTCAATTTTTTAATATGGTGTATCTCATTGATTGATTTGCATATATTAAAGAATCCTTGCATCCCTGGGATAAATCCCACTTGATCATGGTGTATGATCCTTTTAATGTGCTGTTGGATTCTGTTTGCTTGTATTTTGTTGAGGATTTTTGCATCTATATTCATCAGTGGTATTGGTCCATAATTTTCTTTTTTTGTGATATCTTTGTCTGGTTTTAGTATCAGGGTGAAGGCGGCATGGTAGGACAAGTTTGGAAGTGTTCCTCTCTCTGCAATTTTTTGGAAGAGTTTGAGAAGGACGGGCATTAGCTCTTCTCTAAATGTTAGGATTCGCCTGTGAAGCCATCTTGTCCTGGAATTTTATTTGCTGGAAGATTTTTAATTAGAGTTTCAATTTCATTACCTGTGATTGGTCTGTTTATATTTGCTAATTCTTCCTGGTTCATTCTTGGAAAGTTGTACCTTTCCAAGAATTTGTCCATTTCTTCCAGGTTGCCATTTTATTGGCATATATTTGCTTGTAGTAGTCTCTTATGATCTTTTGTATTTCTGCTGTGTCGGTTGTAATTTCTTCTTTTTCCTTTCTAGTTTTATAGATTTGAAGCCTCTCCCTTTTTTACTTGCAATCTACAGATTCAATGCAATCCCCATCAAATTACCAATGGCTTTTTTCACAGAATTAGAATAAAAACTTTTACAATTTGTATGGAAACACAAAAGACTCTGAATAACAAAGCAATCTTGAAAAAGAAAAATGGAGCTGGAGGAATCAGGCTCCCAGACTTCAGACTATACTACAAAGCTACAGTAATCAAGACAGTATGGTACTGGCACAAAAACAGAACTACAGATCAATGGTACAGGATAGAAAGCCCAGAAATAAACCCACACACATATGGTCACCTAATCTATGGTGAAGGAGGCAAGAATATACAAGGGAGAAAAGACAGTCTCTTCAATAAGTGGTGCTGGGAAAACTGAACAGCCCCATGTAAGAGAATGAAATTAGAACACTACCAAGACCATACACAAAAATAAACTCAAAATGGATTAAAGACCTAAACGTAAGACCGGACACTATAAAAAAACTCTTAGAGGACAACATATGAAAAACACTCTTTGACATAAATCACAGCAAGATCTTGTTTGACCCACCTCCTAGAGTTATGAAAATAAAAACAAAAATAAACAAATGGGGCCTAATGAAACTCAAACTTCTGCACAGCAAAGGAAACCATAAACAAGACGAAAACACAACCTTCAGAATGGGACAAAATATTTGCAAATGAAGCAACGGACAAAGGATTAATCTCCAAAATATAAAAGCAGCTCATGCAGCTCAATATCACAAAAACAAACAACCCAATCAAAAAATGGCAGAAGACATAAATAGACATTCCTCCAAAGAAGACATACAGATAGCCAAGAGGCACGTGAAAAGATGCTCAACATCACTAATAATTAGAGAAATGCAAATCAAAACTACAGTGAGGTATCACCTCACACAGGTCAGAATGGCCATCATCAAAAAATCTACAAACAATAAATGCTGGAGGGCTTCCCTGGTGGCGCAGTGGTTGAGAGTCCGCCTGCCGATGCAGGGGACGGGGGTTCGTGCTCCGGTCCAGGAAGATCCCACATACCGCGGAGCAGCTGGGCCCATGAGCCATGGGCACTAAGCCTGCGCGTCCGGAGCCTGTGCTCCGCAACGGGAGAGGCCACAACAGTGAGAGGCCCGTACCACAAAAAAAAAATATAAATAAATAAATAAATGCTGGAGAGCGTGTGAAGAAAAGGGAACCTTCTTGCACTGTTGGTGGGAATGTAAATTGATACAGCCACTATGGAGAACAGTATGGAGGTTCCTTATAAAACTAAAAATAGAACTACCATATGACCCAGCAATCCCACTACTGGACATATACCCTGAGAAAACCATAATTCAAAAAGAGTCATGTAGCACAATGTTCATTGCAGCAGTATTTACAATAGCCAGGACATGGAAATAACCTAAATGTACATCGAAAGATGAAAGGATAAAGACGATGTGGTACGTATATACAACGGAATATTACTCAGCCATAAAAAGGAACAAAGCTGGGTCATTTGTAGAGATGTGGATGGACCTAGAGTCTGTCATACAGAGTGAAGTCAGAAAGAGAGAAACAGATATCGTATATTAACACGTATATATGGAATTTAGAAAAGAATGGTACAGATGAACCTATTTGCTGGGCAGGAATAGAGACGCAGACAGAGAGAATGGACATGTGGACACGGGGGCGGGGGGAGGAGTGGGGAGGGGAGGTGGGATGAATTGGGAGATTAGGATTGACATATATACACTACACTGTGTAAAACAGATAGCTAGTGGGAACCTGCTGTATAGTGCAGGGGGCTCAGCTCAGTGCTCTGTGATGACCTAGATGGGTGAGACGGTGCGGGGAGTGGGAGGGAGGCCCAAGAGGGAGGGGATATATGTATACATAGAGCTGATTCACTTCGTTGTACAGCGGAAACTTACACAACATTGTAAAGCAACTATACGCCAATAAAAAAAAAAAGAGGGCTTCCCTGGTGGCGCAGTGGTTGAGAGTCCGCCTGCCGATGCAGGGGACACGGGTTTGTGCCCTGGTACGAGAAGATCCCACATGCCACGGAGTGGCTAGGCCCGTGAGCCATGGCCAGTAAGCCTCCGCGTCCGGAGCCTGTGCTCCGCAATGGGAGAGGCCACAACAGTGAGAGGCCCGTGTACCACAAAAAAAAAAAAAAAAAAAAAAAAAAAAGAGTTAATGATTAGGAAACATGAAGACATAGAAACAAAGAATAGCTGCTGGGCTGGGAAACTGGTAATGATTTAGACTATAAATCTGCCACATAGCAGGTTCCTTGAAAGATGTAAATAAAAGCCTGACACACATTCCTAGGTTGTTTTTACAGGAAGCAGAGCCCCACCAGATGCAAACTGCTGACCACAAGCACATAGACCCTAGACTGGTTGAAACCAGAAGGTTGATGATGCTTGAAACTTCACCTTGATGCCGACCAACCTGATAATTGTGCGTGAGCTCATCACGCACCCTGCAGCCCTCTCCCTCACACTGACTGCCTTTAAAACCCCTTCCCTGAGAGCCATCAGGGAGTTCGGGTCTTTTGAGCATGAGCTGCCCATTCTCCCTGCTGGGTGCCCTGCAATAAACGCTGTACTTTCCATCAGCACAACCTGGCATCAGCGGACTGGCTTTACTGCACACAGGGGAGCGGACCCAAGTTTGGTGAGGTAACATACATGCATTAACAAGCTGCCTCCTTCCCCTCCAACCTTCCATTTGTCTGTTTGTCTCTCTCTCTCTCTTTCCTTTGAGAGGATGAGTTGCAGTGCCTCTTCCCAGCTGAAGGGAAAGCCTTTGCCCCTGTCTCATCACAGACTCTCCCTTGGGGTCTCAGCAGAGATACACCTCTGCCTCCAAGCTCTGGGGCCTGCGTCCAGGGGGATTTGGGTCTGCGCCTCTTCTACCTTCTAAAGTAACTTTTTGGCTTCCAGTCAGATTTGGTTTACATTTGTATTAAAAATTGCCAAAATATATAGCATTCCTAACATGGTAAAATGGCTTGCATTGTAGGACACATACACAAGAAAAGAATATGACAAGAATTAGAAGAAAGATTTGATCCCCCTGGTAACAATACTGTTATTTTTAATGATTATTCATCAAATAAAAGTGCCTCACTCCCTCCTTCCCATCCACTCCGCTCCCACACACATTGAATGGTGCCCCTTGCCCAATACATGCCACAATGTCATGGTGATGAGCCATAGGGAAGTCCGTGGAGCTCTCTAAAATGTTAATCCAAAAGTCCTTGGGGAAATTAAGAATATAACCACACAGTCAAGGAAATCCATAAGAGGGAAGTAATTTATCTACTTACCATTCGGTTTCCCTGCTGGAAAGCAAATAGAAGCTAAAAATGGGTGGATCTTTAGAAAGGTATATTTTCTTTTTCTCTAGCTATTTTTATTATATTTATCTTTGTGTTACATTTTCACTGGGATGTGCTGAGGAGTGGATTTTTTTATTTGACCTTCTTGAGATTTGATGGGTTTCCTGAATCAGTTTAATTTCATCAGTTTGGGAAACGTCTCAGCCATTAATTACCTCTTTCAATATTGCCTTTTCCCCAATATTGTCTTTTCTCCTGAAATTCTCATTCTGTGCTCCATGGCTCCTAATGTCCCATTTTTAACCTCTCTTTACCTCTTGGGACTGCATTATGAATAACTTCTTTAAATTTATTTCAGCTGACTAAACTTCTTTTCATCTATGTCTAATTGGCTATTAAATTGCTAAATACAATAGTGAAATCTTGACTATGATCACTTTCACCTCGAAAATTATTTGGTTCTTCATCAAATCTGCCCGATCTTATAAAATCTCATGTCCGTTTCTTATCTTCTATGTCACTTTGTTTATAACTTGAAACTCATTATTTTATAATCTGTCTTATATGCCAATCACTGTGGATATGCTTCAGCGGTTACTTCTCAGCCTCTCAGTGCTTTGTTTCCATATATGGTTTTATCACTTTTTTTCTAAGTTCCTTTTTTTTCCCCTAGAACATTATCTGCGAGAATTCCTTGAGGCCTGGGTTACGGGTGAGTTCCTCCAGAGAAGATTTGTTTCCTTTTGTCATGTGCCTGGGGCACAACCAACCTGGACTTCAGCTTACAACTCAATTTTCCACCTGAGGTTTTTCAAACCACCCACACAGTGTGATTTCAGGCTACAAACCTATGTGCGGGCATTTGGGTATATGAACTCTCATGTGAGAATATTTCCCTTCCATTCAGAATTAAGGGTGGGGACTGCCAATGTCCTTTGCCATCCCCGGGGGCTTTTTCCCACTTCATCCTTACTCTGAGGACATAGCTATTTAGGATCCCAACTTAATGTAATTTGGGAGAGCCAGAGCCTCCAGACAGACTTCCATTTTGGACAGACCAACGGAACCTCCCATTTGGGGCTTTTCTGTCTGTCTCCCATGGCTACCCAAACCAATGGTTAAGCTCAACTGACCCAGCAAATGCCTGCAAGGGGTCACGACACCTCTGTGATACCCGTTTTCATTTAGTCCATGGCTTCTATTTTTATCAACTCATCAATGCCTTTTGAAATATCTGTAAGTGGTTTAGCCAGCATTTTTTACTTTTAAGGAGGAAAGCTGTCATCAGGGTTTCTAGTCTGCTAAACAGCTGGATAAGGAAGACACAGAATTCTCTTTACCCCATAGCCCCAGGGACGTGTTAACATCCTGCAGTTGGCCAGAGGCTTGTTCACTGGAATATCGGCCTCTGGGGCTGGCCACGCGCCTGTAGCTGGTGTAACACACCAGTGATCATGAGTGAAGGGGAAACTGTACTGCAAAGTACACTTTTAGCTTTAGAGAGTTACTTAAGGGACTGAAGATGAGCCATTAACCCAGGCAGGACCCAGGGCCTGCATTATGTATTCAGTTCCTCCGGGTTAACTGTATGGGGCTGAGTGGAGACATTCCTATCAAGGTCAGGAAAAGCTCCTACACTCTGGTCCTTCAACTAACAAAACGGCACCTGATATACTATTCGGATTCCCAGGACAGCATATTCAGTCTGAGAATTTTGCAGTAGCCTCGATCCAAAGCAACCAGGAAGGTTGTTATTCCTGCTCCAGGAAGCAACTCTCCAGGGCTTCTTGAGGCGTGTGTCCTATGTCTTGGGGAGAGAATGCAGAGCTAGAATTCTCAGTGACAGTTTGGAGCCTTTGGTGATATCCAAATGGGGAAAAGACGGAAGGGCACCCAGGTCCTGGAGTAAAACTGAGACAGGCTGGGACCCTTTGCAGCAGTGCCTGCACCTGGACAGATATCTCCTCAAGCAATAAAATACAAAGAAACTATATGGGACTAAAAATAACTACATGCGTGCACAGCTGGGGCACATTATGGACAAGAAGATACAAAAAGACCAAAAACACCCAACTACCACTTCCGAAGAGCCAGGAGCAAAAGCAGGGGACTAGGCATGCACCTTGCACACAACACCACCAAAGGGGTGGGCAAAACACCTAAGCCACTCCTCTGGCATGACCTCTGGACCCAGCCCTACCCTCACCCCTACCCTTACCCCATATAAGGAATCAGCTCGTCCCCCCTTGTGGAGGGAGAGAGGGAACCTGTTACTTGTTTCCATTCCCTCCTGCTGCAGCAGGGGTCTCCATAAAGCCTTGCCTGAATTCCTTGTCCGGCCTCTTATCAATTTCTTATCAATTTCTCTTCCTCTCATCAATTTAAGGAAGGCCAAGACCCCTGGCCTGTATCAAAACAATGCCAGCAAGGCTGAGGGTTATAGATATCTTTTTGAGAAACATATCAGCCTGTTATTGGGCTCTGGTGTAAGACCCAAAGGCTGACATTAGCCGTACAACCATGGGACCAGAACTGCCAATCACCGCCTGAGGAATTGAGAGAGACTTCTATCACAGCGTGGAGGGGGCCCAGCAGAGCTCCATCATTACGTGGAGGTAAAACCAACGTGGAGGGCTGCCCAGACTCGTGACATTTGTGCCACACCCACTATTGAGCTGGGTGAGGCAGAGGATTGGACGTAAGTGTGGGCCATAACCCACGGGTTTCCAGACGGCTTGGAGCTGATCTTGTACCTTAGCTGTTCCAAATGTCCCCCATACATCCCACCCTAAGTAGCCAGTACCGATCAACCTGTGTCATAACAACAAAAATAATATTTGACACATCCTATGTGCTACTTACATTCTACTGCTGTTCTGACCACATTTAGTCCTTATAATAATTTTATATGGTTGGATTATTATTTCCTTTATCTTATAGATAAGAAAGAGTCACCAAGAGCTTAAAAAACTTATTCAAGATGATACAACTCGTATGGGATGGAGTTCATATTCCAACCCGGGCAATCTGGTTCCTGAGTCTGTACTTTCAATTGCCACAGTATTCTGCCGTGCAGCATGCGGGGATGTTCTTGTCAAGCTAAATGCTGTGTGTGAGATAACCGTAGGTTAAATAGTCACTAAGCACTGACACTGTAAGTATTTCTTTTTACAGGACAAGGTTCAATTCTGTTAAAACAAGATAAAGCACAGGAGGAGAAACTGGCATTGTTATAAACTATTTTGGCTCCATCTGATTTGTGAACGACTGCTAACAAAGAATCAAGGGCAATACAATTGGGAACCTTGGAAATACAGGTTCACTGGCACCCAAAAGGTGTTAACGGTCTGGCATCGAAATATAGGTGTTTCCAAAGATTTTGAGGAGTGTACATCAATACAGAGCATACTAGTCTCCAAAGACGGCCATGATTCCTCACCCTCCCAGACCTATATCCGATTTCCCCTCTCCTTGAATCTGGCCTGGCCTTTTACTTGCTTTGATCAACATAATGTGACAGAAGTGATACTATGCCTAAGCCTTAAAAAAAAGGGCTGACAGCGTTCACCTTTGTACTCTTGGAAGCTGGCCAGCCTCTAAGAAGCCCAACTATCCTGAGATCACCACGCTGTGAGGAAGACCAGGCTAGCCAAGTGGAAAAGGCATACGGAGGCACCAGACACATGAGGGAAACCTTCCTGGGCCTCTAGCCTAACCCAGCTGCTAGCTAACTGCAGCTACGTAGCACCATCATGGGGCAGAAACATCACCAGCCAAGCCCTGCCCAGGATGCAGAAATCAGGAGAAATAAGAAACTGTGCTTGTCTCAAGGCCCTAAGTTTTAGAGTGGTCTGTTACACAGCGAGAGACAACCAAAATACACGGATTAATGTGACAATATATAGTATAGCTTGTCAAATCTGCCAGAAGCACGCTGTATGTGCATAGCAACAGGAGAAAGCTGGTAGCGCAAATAAAGGTAGGAGAATAAAAACTGAGGTGCTCTCGGTTTAGTCCTAGACAAGTAACTTTGTAAAATGATCATCATATTGAAAATGTAGGAATGAATGAATGCCTGGATTAAAAAATCCTGCCCTAGGGCTTCCCTGGTGGCGCAGTGGTTGAGAGTCCGCCTGCCGATGCAGGGGACACGGGTTCGTGCCCCAGTCCGGGAGGATCCCACATGCCGCGGAGCGGCTGGGCCCGTGAGCCATGGCCGCTGAGCCTGTGCGTCCGGAGCCTGTGCTCCGCAACGGGAGAGGCCACAACAGTGAGAGGCCCGCGTACCGCAAAAAAAAAAAAAAAAAAAAAAAAAAAAAAATCCTGCCCTATTCTAGAACTAAGCACTGCGTAACTGGAGCTACCCGCCTGCCCCCGGACACTGCCCTGTACCTGTGCCACCCCAGGCCTGGGCTCCAGTCTCTGTTTCGTGAAAGAAAACCCAGTGACTTCTAAAAATAAGGATGGATCTGTGATTCTGGATCTCAGGGAGGGAAAGGCATGCCAGAGACATCTTGTGAATGAGGCATTTATGGGCACCAAAAAGAGACACATAGAGTGTAAAAACCTGTGAACACTAGGTCAGGAGAAGTGAAGAAAAAATCCTCACGTCCACAAGGCTGAGAGGAAGAAAAGGACATAGGTCAAACATTAAGGCCTGGACCTAATCAGTTAATTGCAGGCTGCAAACAGAGGCAGATGGGCAGGCAAACGGGCTGAGCACTGACCCCACTTGAGACACTGGTCGAGGTCAACGCACATCCACTGTTCAGGGAAAAACAACACTGAGAGAAGAATCAGTGTCCAGTCTAGAGCGATGTCCAGCTTCCCCTCGCTGTGGCCTTGTTGCTGTGTGTGTCAATTTCAGGGGCTTAAATAAGGCAACCTCTCTTGGCCTGGATGCTGTAATTACAGCTTCCATCTGCAGGGAAGCGCTTCCTGACAAGGTCATGAGGAAGGCCTGGTGGGGTGAGCTGTAGCTGGGGCACTGCTGTATCGTATTCTTCCCCAAGGTTGAGCACTGGAGTGAAGGAAGTTAGATAGGCACTGCATCCAAAGATAACCTTTCATTTGAGTGCCTCCCTTTGACTTTGTCCCATTTCAGGGTCCCATTTCACCCATTTTCTGTACACAGTAACTCAGCGGCTCCTTTTTAACCCATAGTTAACTTGATCATGACTGTAAATGGAGGATAACTTTCCATGGGACATATTCCATCGAAACGCAATGAAATAAGTCAACATTGTATTACTCCCTGCATCCATCCATTTCCACTACCTAATCGATGCCCTGCTTCAAAATCTTCAACCTGTTGTTAATGGCTTGCCTGTGATTGTGAGGGGCATATCTGATTTTTTTTTTTATTTCGAGGACATCTGCTGTCTGTCTGCTCTAGCATTATTGTCTAATATTCTGATTTTCTCAAAGAAGCAGAGAATCTCACTTTGTCCTTTAGCAAGTGAAAAACTGAACGATCCAATGCAGGGAGCTAAAGAATGGCCTTGGCACTCTCTCCCCATCATCTTGCCTCTTTGTTAGGCTATTAAAGAATGAATAAGAAAGTCATTCTCTGCTGGTCATCCATAAGGAAACGCAGGTAGCCCTTGGAGTGAAGTGGGTTTTCCGAGTTTGCCTAGAGAGGACTGTGGACAGTCCACGGCCAGTCGAGGGAGAAGGGGAGCCTGAGCATCCTTTATCTACGTCTCTCCTCCATCTCTAATGTGTGATGGCAAAAAATGAGGAAATCCAGACTATAGGGGAGATGAGAGAGCCAAGAGAGGACGTACAGCCAAATGGAAGGGAACTGGGTGTTGGAGGTGGATACACCTGGGTTCAAATTCCAGCTCTGCCGCTCACCGGCTGTGAGTACTTACTCAGCATCTCTGAGCCTCAATGCTCTCTCCAGTAAAATAATTTTAGTTGCAGAACGGCTTTGAGAAGTAAATACTTTATTCAAAGTGTTCAGCCCTCAGTAAATGGAGCTACCGTTATTATAATAATTACGACAGACATCAAGGCCATGTTCATTTACCACCAAAGAAGTGTAGGATTATGTGTCTATTCTCCACGTACCTCCAACGCTTTCTACACTTCCTGCCTTCACTCCCTAACACCGCACACTCTACAATAGCTGTGCTTATCTTCCTGCTTGTGAAAGATCGAAATGACTTGGAACAAAGTCAACAGAAAGTACATGTTTAGAAATTCACATATATACTTAGTGGGCAGATTAGTCATAGTCAGACTCACAGGCTCCTTATAAAATTTCTGAAGGGAATTGGTCGAGATGCATCAAATGCCCTTACCAGTATATGCTGTCTGACACAGACATTCTATTTGGGGATGGGGGTTGGGGGAGGAGTACCATCTTTAAGAGCTGAAACAAGTGCTTCCAAAAATAAACCACTTTTTAAGATTAAAATTTTCCAAAATATGTTAAATAAATATCATAATTCAATCAACAAATTTGCTCTT
Source organism: Mesoplodon mirus (assembly GCF_964341445.2). Lineage (NCBI taxonomy): Eukaryota > Metazoa > Chordata > Mammalia > Artiodactyla > Ziphiidae > Mesoplodon > Mesoplodon mirus. The sequence goes on along the minus strand of NC_138984.1, from coordinate 110,333,528 downwards.
GGGTCACTATTTTTTAAATAGCAAATTAGTTATTCTCTAAGAGAGGAGTACACAGGCTTCAGTGTTTAGGTGAAGAAGCAGATACTAGAAATCTCTATTCATACAAAAATCCATGTACGTTTATACACGTCCATTTATAAAAAATGTTCTTCAAGCTTTCCAAAACTCCAATTATTTGAGGAGAAAAAGGTGATGAAGCTTTTTAGCACCAAATTCTAGAAGTTAGTGACAAATTTCTTTTTAAGTTTGCCGGAGTGAAGCTGGCACATAGGTCTCTATGTCTGACATCCTATTTTTAAGGGGTGTATGCTAAGGAAATATTAATGGACATGCACAAAAATTAAGTTATAAGACTGTTTACACATTTATTCTTAATGATTAGGGCGGCAATATTCTTTATTGCCCAAACCTGGTCACTTTTGAGATAAAGAGGAAATGCTATTAGTCATTAAGCCAGGGGATAGCAGGGATAAACCAACAGTGCCAAATAGAAGCAATCTAAATGTCCAGCAGGGAGGATTAGTAAAATAATAACCATGTAACATTCTTAAAAAATATTAAAAGAGAAAATTCAGCCATATGGAAAGATGTACCTGATATATTAGTAGAAAAAAGTCAGATTGCAAACTAATATGCACAGTATGGTAACACTAAAAACACACACTCGCAAGCACAGACCCAGTCCCCACAATACGAGAAGGACAGTGCTAACAGGAGTTGCTCCTGGGTGGTGGGAATTGGGGCCATTTCTATCCATCATGAACGTGTATTACACTCGCAATTTCAGAAAAAAGTTATTTACAATTTCTTTTAGTCAGGTATTGTCTTGAAAACTCTTGTCTCAGAATGTAACCTGTCCTCCAAAGCCTAAGGTGAATTTCCTAAGCATCTGAGCCTTTCGCGGGCCGAAACATTCATGCAACATGTTAAACAAAGCTCAGCCTCAGCTCAGCGTTCACGACCATTTGCCCACGAGTCTCAGTAATACAAATTCTGACATAGGTGAAGCAATAAAGCCCATACAATTGCATCTCATTACGATCTCAGATTCTGGCCTTTGAAAATATTCCCCAATGGTTCTTTTTATCTCCTGGTACCACAAGCATTAAAAAGACACTTTGCAGTACTCAAAGAGGTGATTATCTTTGTAGACCACTCCACACCAGGGCAAAACCAGGCTATGTCACTGTTCTCCTTTTCTGTCCTCCACAGAATTCTCTTGATTGTGAACACATATATTTGGAACTGCAAATTGGCAACTGCCACCACTCTGGGAGTCTGGAGGTGGTGACCCTATCAAGCACTCACATGAATGCATTTGTAAACCTCTGGTCCCAATGCAATGCCTACAGGAAAAAACGAAGCTCACCTCTGAGACTGCTTCCAGCTTAGATGAATGAGACACCACAGGAAAAAGGTTAAGCCCATTGTGTCCACTTGACCAGCTTGGCAATAAAGTTTCTAGTGAAAGGGATGGAAAAAAATTTTTGAGCGAAAAAGGGCACTTTTCAGTAAAGGAAGCCTCAGAGCTTCCTAATTTTCACAACTCCAGCAAAATATTCAACATAGTCGGTGAAAGAATCCATCCGAGGTCCACATGCTATAATATGCAACCCACCCTTAATTCGGAGAGTTCAGAATAAACCATCAGGCAAGGCCCACGGAAAGCTAAAGGTCAAAGACATGAAAAATGAGAGAAAATGTAAAGCAAACAAAAATAAGCTTCCAGGAGCTCTTAGAACACGATGTCATCAGACCAGCTCCAGCACAATCCACCCCAAGCTGCAGTCAGAATTCATCCAAAACCAAATGCCTTATCTCCCCACATAAGTCACTATTTCTGGGAAAGGCTCCATCATTTTCTCATTAGCACAGGTTGAGAACCTCCAAGGCATCTCTGGCTCCTGCTCCATCAATCCAGTGTCCAGTAGGTGCCAAATCCGGCTAATTCCACCTTGATTAACCCCTCTCTTTTCTTCCTGTCCCTTTCACGAGGCTTTAGACAAACACCTCTAAGCTGATTTCCTATTTCCTCTCCCTTCCAATCCCAGTCCAACTCACACCACCCTGTTACATCTGTATTCTTTTTTTTTATGTGGCAAAAAATGCATAATATAAAATTTACCAGGGCTTCCCTGGTGGCGCAGTGGTTGAGAGTCCGCCTGCCAATGCAGGGGACACGGGTTCGTGCCCCGGTCCGGGAAGATCCCACATGCCGCGGGGCGGCTGGGCCCGTGAGCCATGGCCGCTGAGCCTGCGCGTCCGGAGCCTGTGCTCCGCAACGGGAGAGGCCACAACAGTGAGAGGCCCGCGTACCGCAAAAAAAAAAAAAAAGAAAGAAATTTACCATCCTAACCTCTTTTAAGGGTACCGTTCCACAGTGTTAAATACATTCACACTGCTGTGAAACAGATCCCCAGAAATGTTTCATCTTGAAAACCTGAAACTATACCCATTAAGCAACAGCTCTCCGTGCCCTCCTCCCCCCAGTCTCTGGCAACCACCATTCTACTTTCTGTTTTTACAAATCCGACTGCTTTAGATATCTCATATTAGTAGGATCGTACAGTATTTGTCTTTTGTGTGACTGGCCTATTTCACTTACTCACATATTCCCATTGTAGCGTATGACAGGATTTCCTTCCCTTTTAGGGCTGAATAATGTTCCACTGTATGCATAAACCATATTTTGCTTATCTCTTCATCCAGTGATGGACATTCGGGTTGCTTCACCTTTCGGCTACTGTGAATAGTGATGCTATAAACACGGGTGTACAAATACCTCTTCCAGGCCCTGCTTTTTTTTTTTTTTTTTTTTTTAATTAATTTATTTTTGCTGTGTTGCGTCTTCGTTTCTGTGCGAGGGCTTTCTCTAGTTGTGGCAAGCGGGGGCCACTCTTCATCGCGGTGCGCGGGCCTCTCACTATCGCGGCCTCTTGTTGCGGAGCACAGGCTCCAGACGCGCAGGCTCAGTAGTCGTGGCTCACGGGCCTAGTTGCTCCGCAGCATGTGGGATCCTCCCAGACCAGGGCTCGAACCCGTGTCCCCTGCATTAGCAGGCAGATTCTCAACCACTGCACCACCAGGGAAGCCCCCAGGCCCTGCTTTTGATTCTTTTGGACATCTACCCAGAAGTAAGATGGCTGGATCATACGGTAGTTCTAATTTTTATATTTTTGAGAAATCTCCATCCTGTTTTCCACAGTGATTGCACTATTTTACATTCCCACCAACAGCACCCAAGGGTTCCAAGCACTCCACATCCTCACCAATATTCGTTACTTTCTGGCTTCTTGATAGCAGCCATCCTAATGGGTGTGAGATAGTATCTCATTGTGGTTTTGATTTGTATTCCCCTGATGATTCGTGGTATTGAATATTATATTTATACTCGTACCCCCTAACTCTGGTCAAACCCCTTCACTTCTTAGAGGCTGCCTAATGAACAAAGTACAAACCCATTTAAAGCCTTCCATAACTTAACAATATCTACATTATTTCATACAATTTCATTCCGCAAATCTTCTGCATCAGCTCCACTAAATACCTCATCGTTTTCCAAACAGGTCCCATGCTTTCTTTTCCCCCTGCACATATTTATAGCTCAAATACCATCTCCCCTAAGAAGATTCCTTTGTTTTCAATCAGAACTTTATATTCCTTCAGCACTCAGGGCTTGCTCTTACATATATTTACCTTTTCTATACCCATTTATTCGCTGGTCTCATCTCACTTACTGAACAGAAAGTTCCTTAAGGCCATAGACTGAATCCTGTTCAATCATCTGTCTGTCACGGTGCCTGGAACACTGCAGGCCTTCTAAATATAGTTATTAAATAAAGGACTCAACATTTTAATGTGTAATCAGTTGACTCAGCCCATCAAAATAGCTACAATTTCAAATCAACAGAACTGCCCTCTTTTTTTGTGCATTGGGAGAGTGAGAGAGGAATGGGGAAAGATTTCAGGTTTTGTTATTCAGTCATCCAGACTCACCCTAATTCTCTTGACCACATTATTTAACTCCCCACTTAAAAAAAAGATTCTGAAGACCAAGCAGAGCTGACACCCAGTAACTGAACTGCCGGCTGTTGCATTTACCCTCCTAGTGGCTACAAGCTGACATTTAAATCCTCCTCTCTCTCCAAATATTAACCACAGTCAGCTGGTCAATTGGGTTCTGAACCAAGTTTTGATGGAGCACATTTCAAATACAATTCTGGGAAAATATTGAATTATTTCATTTTCACTTTATTCCCTCAATGGTAGCTTCCATCTCAAGTTCAATTAAGCTCACTTGAAATCAGAATTCACAAGAATGCATTTCATTTAGATTTACTGGAAGATGTCAGGCACCAGTTAATTGGTCTTAAAGCAGCATAGCCATGAGGTCCTTCCAAACCGAGCTCTCTGTCTTTGCCAAGCAGGTGTTCTTGCTGGTTAACGCTGATTGGGTAATGGTTATCCAACACTCTACCAAATAAAGTAGATACAGATTTTCAATTATCTGTGTGCACCCCAGCCATGGTCTCTGTTCTGTGGCCTGCAATTTCTCCTTCATTTGAATGAATGGATGATTCTGATGGATAATTCAACAAACATTTACCAAAACCTACCCTGTGCCAGGCACTGTTCTAGACACTTCATTTATTCAGCAAGGTCTTATTTAATCCCTTCTATTTGCCAGGCCTTTTGCCGGGGATTGGGGATTCCAAGTCACAGAAGATTTGATTCCTCTCCTCAAGGAATCTAGGAAATGTTTCAGACTTGTGGTTGGTGCCCGTGGAAATGTAGTCTTCGTGCTCAGCAGGTCATGGAAGACGATATATAAAAGCATGGCTGTGGCTACATTCCAGTAAAACTTAACTACAAAAAGAGATGCAGGGCTTCCATGGTGGCGCAGTGGTTGAGAGTCCGCCTGCCGATGCAGGGGACACGGGTTCGTGCCCAGGTCCGGGAAGATACCACATGCTGCGGAGCGGCTGGGCCCGTGAGCCATGGCCGCTGAGCCTGCGCGTCCGGAGCCTGTGCTCCACAACGGGAGAGGTCACAGCAGTGAGAGGACCGGCCAGACTGGGTCTGTGGGCCGTAGCTGACCAGCCTGTTTTACACCATGTTGCATCTCTGTCCTTTGCTCCTGCAACATGCTCTCCCTGAGGACCCTCCCCCGTGCCTCATCTATGTATCTGCCACCTATGCTGCAGAGTCATGTTCAAGTCTTGCCCCTTCCTCTTCTGATTCAAGTCCAAGAATTTTCTTTTTTTAATTTAGAAAACTTTATTTGGCTTCCATAATTTCAAGGATAAGCAGGCAACACAAACTTTCCTCATAAAGAAATCTTCAAGTAAATAATGACTAGCTTTTCTACGGTGCTTATACTTCTTCCAAGTTTTTTCTCTCTTACAACAATCTCTTGAAAGAGGTAATGCAGGTGTTATTATTCCTACCAGGTCCATGAGAAGCTGAAGTGGTACATCTTGAGAATCAGAGGCAGAAGAACAGGAGGAGAAGGGACCACAGAGGCTATGGGTCTTCCCAGTAAACCCAGAATCGGATGTGGGGCATGGAATCTTGCTTCCCCAGAGGCTGTCCAAGAAGCTGGCAGAAACAGCTGGGAAGGGTAGGATAGGGGAGGCCTCTGTGGAAAGGAACTGGCAGATTCAGCCTCCTCCCCGCCCCGACCAATGCCTATTCTAAGGTGTAAAGGCCTGTCCTACACAACTGAAAAAAGGGACTACTTTACATTTGTGTCGTTTGGTGTGTGATACTGTGGCCAGCTTGGGAAAGCATCGTATGCTTTCCCTGTGCCCCTGTCCCCCTGCGTCTCCCCCCACATTTTCAGTGGAATTATATTCCTCAAAAAAAAAAATTAAGACATGAACTTTGCATCAAGCTTTGTTTTCTAGAGACCTTAAGCTAGAAAATTTGGGGACCAGGAGACCCTCAGTCTAAGACTTTGGAGTTGGAATGCCCACTCTTGGAAGATAATTGTCTGTCAGTTTCTTACAGACAAAATGGCCCTATTGAGTCAGAGACAAAAGCCTTTGTCTTCTACCAGCATCCATGAAACTGTGGCAGGTAAATTGTTGGCTTGCAACTAGAGTACAATCCTACGCTTCACAGTTCTTGACACCCACCTCTCGGAAACAAGAAGGACCCCATTGCCGGTGATAACTGGGATGGTACTAACCCCTGGCAGACACTGACATCACAATTAGCAAAGCTTTCATCCGTGGTTGATTGAGATGAGGTGCCGGTAAAGTGCAAGATGTTGGAAGGTCAAATGGCTGCACCATTTGATTGATGGGGCTAATGATAACTATAAAGATGGTTTTGTGAAATGGTTATTTTGGAAGGTGTTTGAAACCTTGCAAAAAGTAAATTAAATCAGGGCAGCTAACTGCCAGCTTAAGGCATGTTCCACAAGTGTCAGGGCTCTTTATCATTTTAAAAGAGACGCTCGTCTCTTACAACAGCAAAGCAGACTATGCTGAAAATCAGACCCAGGATATGATTTTTACATGTGATCAAATGTACAGCTTCAACACGTCTCCTATGTCAAAATCAGAGCCCTCATGAGTAAGGGAAGCGACTATGAAACCTGGGATGGGGACATCTGTGTGTTTAAGTCTGAAAATCTTGGACCCTCTGGACCAGCAAAAGCAGCCTCTCCCCATTGCCAGAGGGAAATAGTTCCCTTCCCCTCCTATCAAATTGCCTAGAGACGATGCACTGATCTTACCTGAAACAGGTGCATGGCAAATGGCATTTATGCTCAGGATCTGTCCCCCACTACTACTCACGAGTGCCACTAACCAGTGCCAGGACCTGCCATCATGTGGGCAGGGATATCCAGGGCGTTTTCTAGGATAGAACAGATTGTACACCGAAGGAATTGTAGGACTCTGCATATGTGCAAGAGTCAATCTTGAAGGTGACAGACCACAGGGCAGAGTAAAAGGACAGATAGGGGACGGGGACTGACAGGAGGGCACCCACCTGAGACTCAGGGTTCAATGAGCTGATGAGGACACCCAGAGCCAGTCCTAACACACTGCTGGGATGAGTCCCAGAAACACAGGCGCAACGACGGCCTAGAGTAAAGGTGGGGTGAAGATATTAGAACCTCCTTGGTCAGAAGGTTCAGAGACATGCTATTGTTAGAATGGATTGACTACATAAAACTTGAGACTCTCCACACGATTAAATTCCCTGCGAGAGCTCAAAGGATACTTCCTTCAATAGGAAATGGACCGAGGAAGACAGCACAAGCATCATCGAAGCAGCCCTCGTAAGCAGGAGCTGCCATGAATCTGCTGCCATGGAACCAAGATCCGTAATATAAAGGGGGTCCCAGATGGCAAAGGCAGGCAAGCAGCACCTGCTGGCCAGAAGCAAGTTGGACGTAATTACCGTAACGTGCAGCAAGAATGGAGTCGCATTTGGGTGCCTTAACCGACAGCGAGCTACGGTGATGGGGAAAAGACCACGGTGTCCCGAGCTGCAAGACAGATGGGCAGCTGACTAGGGTGTTGCTTGATCTGTATAATCAAAAATAAACACACACACAATGATACACACATGAGCTGGTGAGCAGAGGTTGACAGCAACCACCATGGAAAAGCACAGTCCTTTCATCTATTTCCCAGATTTAAGTCTGTTCACAGACCCAAAGCTCCACCCCCAAAGTATATGTTAATCAAGTCCTTTGGTGCACGGTCCATTATTTCCCAGAACAGGGCCTGTTCAGCCCTGCTCACCCTGTGGTATGTCCTGGCACAGGTTAATGGTCTGGAAGCCAGGAAGGGTTGGGGGAGGCAGATTGAAGAGGAGGCTAGGCCTCCCTGAGGAAGGATTCTGCAACACCGGCGCGAATCTACGTGGAAAATACACCTCCGATTCTTCCACCGAAGGGACCTGTGACCATTTGCTAGGGAAACTTTGAGAAAGGGGAAAAAAATCCAGGAATTTCAAAAACCATTAAATATAGGGTCTGAGCTAACGTTAATACCAAGAGACCTAAAACGCGCCCCCCCCCCAAGCTCGCTGGTCAGAGTGAGGGCTTACTGAAGCCATGTGACAAGTACAGTTCTAGCCTGAGTCACAGGGGGCCTGATGAGGCCACTGACCCACACTGTGGTTACTTCCGCCGTCATTAGATGTGTAACTGGAATAGAGAGATTTAGTAGCAAGCGAGACCCTATATCTGCTCCGTGACTTGTGGGGTAAGAGCCATTATGGTAATAAACCCAAATGCAGACCCTGAGACCGCCTCCTTTCCTGCTAAGATAACGAGTTGGAAGCCATTCTGCGTGCCTGAAGGAACTGGAGAGACCAATGCCACAACCAAAGACTTGAAAGAGGCAGGAATAGTCGTCCACCTCACATCTGCCAATGCACCCGACTGGCCTCTGCAGAACCCAGATGGATCGTGTTAGATGCCCATAGGCTACTGTGAAATTAACCAAGCAAGAGCCTCAACACCAACTGCCGGACTAGACGGAATAGCTTTACCTCTTCAAGCAGGTCAATGCGGACTCCAGTACTTAGGATGTCACCAGTGAGTTGATGAATGCTTTTTCTTCTTTCGATATCCAGAATCAAAAGTAATTCTGACTACAGTACACCTTCACCAGAATAGCTTTAGGGCTCTGTGAAATCTTTTGTCACAATCTAGTCCTCAGGGAGCTTGACATTCTACGGAATGTTGGGACTTTCTGTGGACAACACACGGGTCCCTTATTTTGATGATCTCATACTAATTGTACTGGGAAGCAGGAAGTGGCATGTTCTTTACATACTTTAATAAGAGGATACACGCATGTTGGAAGATGAGATATAAACCCCACAAATACTTGGGGCCTCACAAATCTGTGACATTTCTAGAGCATGGCTTAGAGCATTCCGGGACATCCCTCCAAAGTAAAGGAAAAATCAGTATTCCTCGTACACCTACTACTATGTGTAGACTGAAAAAAAGGCACGACCTAGAAGTTGAGAGTTATGTTTTACTCCGCGGACAAAACTGAGGACTTAAGCCCAGGACACGGCGTCTCAGATAACTGAGGGACTGCTCTAAAGAAGCAAGGAGGGAAGCCAGGAGATGTAAGAGTTTTTGCAACAAAGTAATCAAAGGATTCCTGTTAATTAAAGAAAACCAGATACCTCAAGTTAATGAACTGAGCGCTTTTCCATGTATGGGAAGATGCGAAATCTGGGCTCACGGAAATCATCCCCTTGATGTGCACCTCTTGGGGACCAGTATCCTGTGCTTCTCATCCTGAGTCTCCCCAGGGTGCACCGTCGGGGGTGGCTGCAGCAGCTGACCGCTAGATGGCGGGCATCCTGCTTCTATCCTGAGTTCCCTCAGGGCTCACCATCGGAGCAGCTGTAAAGTGGTGGGTTGATGGCTCCAACATCTTTTGTTTATCGATATGGCAGGCAATATTTTTCATTCACATACGAAAGCAGCACAGTACTTGTTGGAATGCTTTAGGGTTTAATGCAGTGCTTAGAACGCTAAGGAAAAACTCCTCAAATATATTTACCTGGGGATCAGAAGGCTGCCAGAGGAAGAGAAGTCTCTGTAGCAGGTTCAAACTGTGGTACAGGCTGCCTGCCACTTGAACTGCACGGTATATAGCAAGCTGGATGGTGCAGAAGGCACCCACGGTGGATAAAGATGTTGGGCCAGGGACCTCCCTGGTGGCGCAGTGGTTAGGAATCCGCCTGCCAATGCAGGGGACACGGGTTTGATCCCTGGTCCGGGAAGATCCCACATGCCGCGGATCAACTAAGCCCCTGTGCCACAACTACTGAGCCTGTGCTCTAGAGCCCACGAGCCACAACTTCTGAGGCCACGTGCTACAATTACTGAAGACCGCGAGCCACAACTACTGAAGCCCGTGCACCTAGAGCCCGTGCTCCGCAACACGGGAAGCCACCGCAATGAGAAGCCGGCGCACCGCAGTGAAGAGTAGCCCCCGCTTACTACAACTAGAGAAAGCCCGCGTGCAGCAACGAAGACCCAAGGCAGCCAAAAATAAAATTAAAGAAACAAAAAGCTGCTGGGCCAGTTCCATATGACATTTGCAGTGCAGACCTGGAGAGTTCTCAAGTAAGACCATGTCCTCTGCATCCAGGACCCCTTCGTGTGAAAAACAGCTCCTTGTGCGCTACTGGGCCCCAGATGAAACGGACATCTGACTTGGAGCACCTAGTGACGATATGACCTGAGCTGTCCATCGTGAGCTGAGCGTTACTGTGTCCACAGAGTCATAGGGCCGGGCTGGTGCCGCAGCAATCCACTGTACGGTTAAAGCGGTGCATTTGGTTCCAGACTCAAGCAAACCTAGCAAGCGCAAGTAAACTGCATGAAAAGGTAACAGGTAAATTCCATGGTCAGGTAACTACCATGTCACTTACTTCTCAGGTACCAACACCTGTTTTCCAAACCATATCCGTGGCCGCACAGGGCATTCTCTATGACTAACTGATGGAGGAAGAATGAACTGAGCCTGGTTCACAGGTGAATTTCAGGAAATGAAGGCACTGGACATGGACTGCCTGCTGCATTGCAACCCACTCAACGGGAGGCCAAGGGGCAAGCATGCACTTAGCCATGACTTTGTATGAAGGGAAAAGTTGCTTCTAGTTCAGACATAAACTTCTGGAAGCGGTAAATAACTTGGCCAATAGTTCAGGAGCTGGGAGGAATAAACATGGAAATTAAAAACGAGGTATACATGGACTGATAGATGTGCTCAAACAGTTTGAAAAGCTCTGTGTTTCCCATGAACGTCCATGAAAAAGAATCCATTAGAGAAAGGTTTCAAGAACCAAGCCAGATGAGAGTAGATGTGAGCCAGCTTCTCTTCCGTCCCCAGAGGTGGCCAAGCGTGAGCTGACCATCACAGGCTCCTTCTGCCACTACTGAACGCCCAATCGGTCAGCAGCAGGGATGGACGCTGAGTTCTCAACATGGCACGATTCCTTGGGAAGACCAGGCTGGTGGCCAGTTGGTGTCACTTAGCCCCTTCTACATCCGAATGCACGTCAGCTGGTCCTCACTGAAACAGATCGATACTGCAGAGAGGAGCTTGCCCAGCCTGCTGGCCATCCGTCTGTCAGAAATCCCGAGCAAGAGCTTATAAGATGCCTGCTCTGTTGATGGTCATCCAGATAACACTGTCTCAGACCAAGGGTTCCCAATTATGCTCACGGTAGAAGCCAACGTCATTACAGCGGCCCACAGAGGACCCTGCCACCTGTCCCCAGCCCCACCTCTCTGACCTCTCCTCCCTGCCCTCTCTGCTCAAGTCACACTTTCTAGACCCTCCATGACCCGAGCCCACTCCTGGCTTACGGAGCGCCAGCTCCCCCAGTGGTACCCTCTGCCTGGAACAGTCTTCCCCTGGACATCTTCCCCACTAACTCCCTCGCCTCCTCAAGACTTTGTTTGCATGTCAGCTTCTCAAGGATGCGACCCTAACCACACAACTTAATGTTAACACCCGCCCACCCTCACCCCTTCCCTCCACGGCATCCACAACTCCCACTGTTCACCAGACGGCAGCCCCACACCTCTCCTCTGCAGAACTGCTCACCGACTGTGAGGCTCTGCACAAAGGCATTATCATCCAGCCCCCCAACCTCGGCTGCTTCCCAATGTCGAGGCGGCCACACCTCCTCAATGACTGCAGTCCTTGCCCACGTGGAGGTGGGTGTTCCAGGAAAACACGCGGTCTCGTGCGGTCCCCGCTGGCCTTCAGACCACGCCCACCCCGTCACTTCCCGATATGGTACTTAAAGACCTTTGCATCCGCTGAACTTTACAGGCCTCAGTCATCTGCTCTGGGAAGGGACAACTGCCATAGCAGAGTCCACCTGCTGGTATCTTCCTCACGCACAAGAACTTCGGGAGTTGCAGCCACCCCCGGAGAGGGTCCCTGGCGAGGCAAAGGGGCATCGACTCATCCGCTGACTTCGTTCCAGTCTGCGTGTAAGTGGGGCTCGTCTCGAGCTGGTGCTCAGAAGAGGCTCCATGACCAGTAATGGGACCTCTGGATGTTTCAAAGGCAGAACGAGCTACTGGACTGAGGACACTCCCGGTGGGGAGTGAAGGCTGCTGAGCTCAGGGCTCAGGGCCTGGGGCAACAGCTGGGGTGAGAGAGGAGGCACCTCGGTTAGCCATTCAAGCTCTGCCTTCAACTGGCCTGCAGAGCCAGGGGTTCGTTTACATACACACACCCACGGTGTCATTAAAGCCAAAGGAAGCGCAGGCCAACGTCTCCCACACACATTCTAAAATGTGTTATCTGCAATTCAATTTCACGTGGCCTGCAGAGGCAATAAAGGGCAAAGGGAATTAACCTGCCATTAACCTGCCATGCATTCCACAAGCGCTCCCTGCACACCCACACGCCCAGGGATAACAATTTGCCAATATAACCTTTAATTAAATGAACAGAAATCACGCAGACCCCATGATGGAGGAAGTCCCTAAATAGAAGGAAATTATGTATGAGTTGCCCCCAGCCACTCATTTCAGCTCCAACAGGAGCTGTCGGTAGGGAAGATCAAAATGGGAGACTTCTCTTTCCCTGGCCTTGGCAGGCGCCGTCTGCCAGAAGAAAGGCGGGGGCCCCGGTCACACACGCTGCGGCGAGGGCGTAGCGCCACCTAGAGGAGAACACGGGGAGAACGGAGCCGCCCGCCGGAAGCTGAGACAACCAGGGTCCCAGTGACGCTGCCCAAGGCCTTTGAACCAAAGGAACGACTTCCCAGCAAGGCAGACCCTTGTCCTCAATGTCACAGCTCAAGAGCAGCGTTCTCTTTGTAGGCAAAAGCATTAGATTCCTGCGATTCCAAAATGACTGCTAAGGGACAGTGTTAGCTTACCTGGGGAGCAGAAAAGACAAGCAAAAGGTCCCCCGTCTTCTCTCCCTCACCTGTCCCCTCCCTTCCAGGCCCACGGCCACTGTCCTACTTGCAGCCTTCGTTATCACCTCTCTGGATTATTGTCAGGTGGACGAAACCCTGACCTGTCCTCCCCCTGCCAGTCACCTCCCACCCTGAATTCACAACCCACCCCCTTCCACTCTGCACACACGCCTAACACATGCCAGAAAAGCCAGCCTAAAGTTCATGTCCTGTATCTGCTCAAAACCCTGCCAGCATCTTCCCTGCCCCAAGGATAGTGCCCCATGGCTCAGCGTCATGTTCCAAACTCCAGCATACCAGTCTTAACTGCCATGACCCCCGTTCACATCCCTAGCCTCAGCCAAACCTGGACTACACCCTACTCCTGTCACCTCTGTGTGCCCGTTCACACCACGCCCTCCGGATGAAATGTCCAACCCCACTCCGCCTTCACCCCCATGTCCACATTTGTAAATTCCATGTGCTCCTTAGGGACTAGACCTACAGCTTCCACTTCCATGAAGCTTTTCCCCACTGGGATTAATCTCAACCTTCTTTGTTATAGCTTCTCTCACATTCTATCTTGCAATGTAGTTATTTTTTCTCCTAGTCTAAAAGGTAAACTCTTTTGAGGGCAGGAAACTATTCACTGTTGAATCTGGGTTATATACACAGAGAGAAATCAAAGATACTTGATAAATGTTGGTTGGGTAGAATTTAATTTTGAAGGTTGTTTATTTTTGTGGCGCTGGCACAAGGATCGGCTTTATTTAGCAAAGAGAAGAATCTTCTGCTGTGTCAAGCATTAGGCCGAGCGTTGGTGACGGGACTTTTAAGGTGCTGAGGCTTTGAGAAATGGGAGGCATCTTACAGGATGCTTGGCGGAGGGTGAGAAAGGGGTGGAATTCCACAGCTAGATTTTAGTAGCTCAGGGCTACTCAGTAAATCATCTGATTTCTCCTGGGAAATTCTCCGAGGCTGAAGAGAAGCGGTAGCAGATTCGCTCTAAACGGGTATGAAGAGTTGATCCATGTGGGCACTGCCGGACCCTTGGATCCCAGTTTCATTCTAGCCTCCTGCAGGGAACCCTCCCAACTGTTCTGGGCCACTGGGTTCCCTGCCTTCACTGACTTTAGTACCATACATCTTAGCGCTAGATTATACGCTGCCTTTAGTATCCACTAAAGTTCCATGGGCAATACCATAGCTCACCAACTTGTCTACAGAGACATTATATCTGAAGCTTCTGAATGCGCCCCAGTGGCCAGTACCCAGCTAGGCATTGAGTTGTGCTCAATCCCTGCCTACGGACTGACTCTCAACTCGTGGGCTTCCCATAAAGACTTAGACACTAGGATGGCTCCATGTGGCTCTGAACCTGAGCAGGACGCTGTGGGGCTCCTGGGCACACCAGCCTTTCTGTGTCCCCCATTTCTTGTTTGTAGGGAATCATCTTCAGCCTTCACGACCATCCCTGAGTTCCAAAGGGCAGGTTCAAACAATTGCTAATCAGAGAAGGGAGGGGATGAGGAGGAAAAGGGAGGATCAGCCAAGAAACAATAGTGCAGCCTTGGGGCAGGGTCCTGGTTCCCCCTTAAGGGATACACATAGCAATACCTTTGAGCTGTTTTGCAGATATCGAAACCCCCAGCAGGTGGAAGAAGTTAAGCATGCAGACCCCAGACCGGTTGGAAGCAGAAGGTTGATGATGCTCACTCCCGATGACCTCACCTCCAACCAATCAGAAGAAGGCCCACGAGCTGATCACGCCCTGCTCCTTGAACACGATAAGTGTCCTCACTACCCCCTCCAGGGTGGGACACACAGTTTTGAGGGCATTAGCCTGCTGTGTCCCCCTTTTCCGGGCAAAGCAATAAAGCTATTCTTTTCTACTTCACCCAAAACCCCATCTCCGATATTCAATTCAGTACCAGTGTCCAGAGGCTGAATTTCAGCTACAGCTTTAAAAGAGGTTGGGAAGGAATTTCTTGTGATGTTTGCTGTTGTTTAACATTTCTCATACTCCTAGGGTGTCACTGTCAATTAGTGAACATACACAAGCACCATTGTTTGACAGGTATTTTTCAAGGTATTAAAAAATACGAACATGAAGATGTGGGGGCAGCCTTGCCACACAGGAGGAATGAGTTCATAGCCTAGTGTGGGAGAGAGAATTTCTACAAACAAATGTAACAACAGAGCAAGCCAGGGCGAGCAGGCTCAAGGCAGCTGCTGGAGGGCAGGTGTGGTTGGACTGCAGAGACCACTCTCTGCTCCCTGAAAGTTTTCCAGGAAAAATACAACCCTGAAATCCCCCACCAGTCCTTCTCCATCCATGTACAGTTTTGTAGACTTGAAGAGAACACCAGAGGGCACTTGACAACTAAGTTGCTCACAGTAGTTCTCACTCAGCTCACTCTGCCTACGTGTCAAGTTTCCCGAAAAGGGTCCAGATCTATCAGACTGGGGTTTATGCGGGCTTCTTTGTACTTACCCTGCAGGAGAAGAGCCTAGAAGCCAGGCACCCCAGAGATTTTCTTAGCAGACTCCATAGAACACAGCTGACCCTGGCCCCATGAATGGTCCTCAGCACTACAGAGCTTGCTGGAGCCCTCCCTGAACTTTCCTGCAAAGTGCATTTCATTACTAGCTAGAAGGGAAACAAAAACGAATTCACAATGAAAATAAAGTTGGAAAAAATGACAATCCTATAGAAAGAATAGGCTTTTTTTCCCCCCTCTCTCTCTCTTTTTAATATCTTGGTAATGAACCTGCCAAGAGAAAATGATTCTGGATGAAAAAATTCAAATTATAATTACTGAAAAATTGAGAAAATATTTGAGGTACTTTACCTATGTCAGTGACAAATAGTTCTTCAGTCACTCAGTTAAGAAATGGATCCTTCCAAGCCCCGATTGATGTTAATGAACAGGGACTGCTCACAGAGACCCAAGGTTAAGAGCAGGAGTGACCCAGAAAAGGCTCAGCTCAATAGAAAACATGTGAGGCATGGCAAGGACATGGGTTTTAAACTTTAAACTTTTTTTTTAAATCCTCTTTTTCTCATTATTAAAAAAAATGCTTGTTTATTACAGAAAATTTGGCCAATATTATACATATAAACAAAAGAAAACTCATCATTAGATTCTCATCACCTGAAAGGGACTCAAATTTAAGAAGCAGTTACCTTATACTAGGCATTTAGATGCATTATACACACTATCTCGTTCTTCCTGCATAACTGCTCCCAGTTTATGACATTAAGGATCAGAGAGGTTAATTAATCTACCTGAGGTCACACAGCTGTTAAGCAGCAGGGTAAGAAAATGAATCCATCTCTGTTAAATTTTAAGGCTTTTTATACACCCCCTCCTCTCATTCTCAAATACGAAGAAATGCTCCTTCAAAAGCTGTGAGGACCCTCAAATGTTGGACAGATTCCACCTTAAACCTGCTGAGGGAGATTCATATGCTTTTTCCTCAGCCACCAGGTTCTTTGCCTCCCAGGGACTCCCCAGGAAAGAGCAATGGTTGCAGCAAAGGCCTGGTGATAGCCAACAGGGATCCCACTCTCACGGTCACCTTCATTGCCAACCCCACCAGAACAGCGGGCTAGCGACAGGGTACAGGGCAGCAGGGTGAAGAGTTCCGTGGCTGACTTTTCCTCTATCACAGTTACATGTCCCGGCAGCCCCTGGGCTCCGGTGGGCTGGCTTGTGCCCACCACCTAGTTTAGAAGCAGGGTACAAAGAGGACCTCTTTGGAGACAGGCCCAGGAAGCTGTCCTTACAGATTTGCTCCAGGTGACTGTCCGGTTCCGACCAGGGCAAAGTGGCTTCTTTTACTGTTCGTTTTTGTCTCAATCAATACCTTCTCATTGGGATTTCCCTGGTGGCGCAGTGGATAAGAATCCGCCTGCCAATGCAAGGGGCATGGGTTCGAGCCCTGGTCCAGTAATATCCCACATTTCAAGGAGCAACTAAGAGCCACAACTACTGAGCCTGCGCTCTAGAGCCCGCGAGCCACAACTACTGAGCCTGCGTGCCACAACTACTGAAGCCTGCGTGCCACAACTACTGAAGCCCGCGTGCCTAGAGCGCGTGCTCTGAAACAAGAGAAGCCACCGCAATGAGAAGCCCGCGCACCACAACAAAGGGTAGCCCCCACTAGCCACAACTAGAGAAAGCCCAGGCGCAGCAACAAAGACCCAACACAGCCAAAAAGAAATAAAAATAAAAATAAAATTAAATCTTAAAAAAAAAGAAAAACCTTCTCTTTTACTGAAAGAGGCTATACAGAGGGAACGAATCACTTCCATATATTCTAAATTACCGCCTCCGTATTACCAATAAATCAATTACATTCACAAATCCAAATAGAACCTGCTAATCAGCGACTCAAAACCATCATTTCAAAACACTGCTCTAGAGCCACCAAGCCTGCTACTAGGACCTCCTGGCTCTGAGGAAATGTGCCATTACTTCCTGCCCAGGCATAAAAAGCCCCCAAGGTGATGTTCTGGTAGAGCCCCATGACACCTGGGAATTGGCTCCCACTTTCTTCAAAGATAAAATGTATAAGACAATGAGATTAGCATGCCGGGGGGCTTCCCTGGTGGTCCAGTGGCTAAGACTCTGCGCTCCCAATGCAGGAGGCCGAGGTTCCATCCCTGGTCAGGGAACTGGATCCTGCATGCCGCAACTAAAGACTGCATGCCACAACTAAGACCCGGCACAGCCAAATAAATAAATAATTAAAAAAAAAAAAAAAAGATTAGCGTGCTGGGATCCCCAAGACCATTCCTAAATGGGGAGTTTGCTACAAGGACTCATGGGTCTCAGCACATGGTTTCACTGGTGGCTATGACTTATTACAGGGATGTAGGAAGGACACACAGCCAGATCAGAAGGGGAAAGGACACTGACGGTCTGGGGAAATCCATGCACTGGCTTCCTTCCGCTCTCTCCCTCCCAGGAGGGGTCACACAGAGCCCAGCCTCCATCCAGCAACGAAATACAGCAGCATATGTGCTCTGTCTTGCCCAGGGAAGCTAATTAGAGACTTAGTATCCAAGATTTGTACTGCGGACAAGTCACAAGGGTACCCTCTGCCTAACAGATACCAAAACTCCAGACTCCCACAAGGAAAGCAGGGGTTTAGCATAAACCATCTTGTTTGCACAAATGGTCTAGATACAGTAAACCATCTTCATCAGTGAGGGAACAATGGGACCCCTCTGACAATCCAAGTTCCCAGACACCAGCCAAGGACCCACTGGCAAGCAGGCCTGCTGTGTTCAACATTTTCTGCACAATTGAACACCAAAGCCTTGTCTGTACATACATTGTCTCACCCGAGAGGAGGAAACTCAATCCAATTGATGATTTGGCGCTGAGCGTGTCATTCCTCGTAGATGTTCTCAAATAGCACTTGTACAGTTTTTTTTAATCACTGCTTCAATAACAAGAACTATGGGATTTTTAAAAATTTAACATTTATCTCCCTGGCTAGAATCTGAGCTGGCGTTGTGAATTCTGGCCAACGGAATGTGGCAGAAGTGACACCGTATGGGTTCCAGAGCCTAGGATCCAAGAGGCCTTGTAATTTCTGCCTTCACTGTCTTTAAATGCTGCCAATTCAGGAAGCTGCTCCAGCCTCCTGGCGGGGGAGAGAAGAGGTGCCCCAGGCTGCAA
Source organism: Mesoplodon mirus (assembly GCF_964341445.2). Taxonomy (NCBI): domain Eukaryota; kingdom Metazoa; phylum Chordata; class Mammalia; order Artiodactyla; family Ziphiidae; genus Mesoplodon; species Mesoplodon mirus. The sequence continues at coordinate 110,314,914 of NC_138984.1, read as the reverse complement.
CTGGCACCCACTCCCGTACGCCTAAGTGAGCCCATTTGGGACCTTCCAGCCCTGCCCCTCCTGCAGCTGGATGAGGGGGCCCCAGAAAACGTGTAGAGGAAATAACTAGCAAACCACACGATCGTGATAAACAATAAATCATTGCCATTTCAAGCTAGTAAATTTTGGAGTGGTTTGTTATGCATTCATAAATAGATGATAAACAAAAGTGGGGCTTGTTTTTCTGAGCCTCTCTCTGCACTTCTGCAAAGCTTATTTTATCCTAGACCAAAACTGATGCATCAACGGGGTTAAGAAGACAACCCCCTCCTTGGCAGGGTGGGAAGGAGATGGAGGCCAGGGGCAGGATATCAGAGAAGACAAAGAAAACATACATCCTCGTTGGAAGACAATATTAATAAGTCTTGTGACTATCACCAATCAAGAGAAGAAACAGAAAATCTATGGCCCTTTGGGTACCTCAGACCACCCTCATAATAAAAGAGAATTCTGGGGCTTCCCTGGTGGCGCAGTGGTTGAGAGTCTGCCTGCCGATGCAGGGGACACGGGTTCGTGCCCCGGTCCGGGAAGATCCCACGTGCCGTGGAGCGGCTGGACCCGTGAGCCATGGCCGCTGAGCCTGCGCGTCCGGAGCCTATGCTCCGCAACGGGAGAGGCCATAACAGGGAGAGGCCTGCGTACCACAAAAAAAAAAAAGAGAGAATTCTGCCCAAAGAAAAGCCCTGCCTTCTCCTAGCTGCCTTGCACAAGGGAACTTAGGTGTCCTTCCAACGGCCCCGTCTCCATTGCTCTTTCTTCCTTCAGAGCTCTTATCACCAGCCATAGTTACCTTTCTGTTCATTTACTTGCCCATATTCTGCCACTGGCCACCCCACTGTGGGTGGTAAGCCTCAGCTCCTGAGAGGTTCATCTGTCTTGTTCTTGCATGGACCCCATCACCTGGAACAGTGCCTGGTACACAGCAGAGGCTCATGACTGAACAGATAAGCAAATGGATTAATTTAGAAATAAAGGACTACAGGACTTCCCTGGTGGTCCAGTGGTTAAGACTCTGTCCTTCCACAGCAGGGGGCGCAGGTTCAATCCCTGGCCGGGGAACTAAGATCCCGTGTGCCGTGGCACGCGGCCAAACAAACAAACAAAAAGTTAAAACAAACAAACAAACAAACAAACACATAAATGACTAAAATGGACAGAGTACATTTTTGGAAAATGGGTTTATGCTAACTGTAGCCTCGCAGACAGAGTAGGAAGGAAAGCTGAAAAGAACAGGATATTATTGTTATTATTCACTGAATACAACTAAACGTATGAACTGAACCCAGGTAGAGGATAATATGAGTAGTGACAAAGCACACATCAGGCACTGTTCTAAAAGCTTTACACATAGTCACTCTTAGTCCTTACAACAGCTCTATGAGGTAAGTCGTCTTATTACAACCATCTCCATTTCACAAACAGGCAAATCAAGGCACAGAGAGGGCAAGTGATTTGCCTAATGCCACCCAGCAGGTACACAGCCAAGCCTGGACTTGAACCCAGGCTGTCTGTCTTACAGTGTATTAACCACAACATCGTCAACCTCATTTTTTTGGGGGGGGGGTGGTTCACGGGCCTCTCACTGCTGTGGCCTCTCCCGTTGTGGAGCACAGGCTCCGGACGCGCAGGCTCAGCGGCCATGGCTCACGGGCCCAGCCGCTCCGCGGCATGTGGGATCTTCCCGGACCGGGGCACGAACCCGTGTCCGCTGCATCGGCAGGTGGACTCTCAACCACTGCGCCACCAGGGAAGCCCTCGTCAGCCTCTTAAAGATGAGCCAGAAAGGCCAAGAGTATTGAAACAACAAACAGAAAAACATAGTAGGCGGGAAGTGTCGGAGAAAACGGAGGGGCCATGAGGGAGTGGAAGCAGTTTTTGTCACTGGGGTGTGAAATCTAAACTTCAGGCTCAATACCAGGCGCTTTCTCTCACCAAACAGCCCTCTTTATCAAACAGACCAAGTGCAGTTCCTGCTCATAGCTGAGTCTGGGTTTCAGGTCTGTGCCAGCCAATCACACCCTCCTGCGAGAACCAGGGGGCACTCCGCCCTCTTGATACTATGAAGCCTGCCCTCCACAACCCCTGGCTGTTCCCCCTACTCCTGAGGGCAGCCCCTGTGTGGCCCTGAGCGGTGTGCAGCGTCCTCTTCCCCGACGCAGTGAGTACATGGGACCGTGAACTGCTGTTGAGCGCATCGGTCCAGCGTCAGGTAGAGTGTGTTTGGCCATCCTCGTAACCCTCAGGTGGGAATCACCCCTCACCAAGGGGGTGAGTGGGAGATGATTAAAACAGTCATGAGGAAGAATTAGAGAAAGAAATGGTAGATGGATCTATGATGATCTTACTTATGATGATGATGACCTTCCTTGTCCCCAGCCAGCCTGAATGTAGTTTGTGCCACTGGGAGCCCACTAACAGGGGAAGGGCCAGGAAAAAATCTGGGGGCCCCACTAACTTGTGCGGGGCTCCCACCAATGTGGTTAACATTCCAATCCCTTGGCCCAAGTCAAGGTGACCGTCACCAGGGCGATGGCTGCCAGGAGAGCTTGGGCGCAAAGCACTTAACGGACATTTATTGAATGAATACAATAAAATGCTTTAACACTATGACTAGTAAATGCTAACGATTAAGCTCTTTGCATATATTCTATTGTCATTAAAGTGGTTATGGGGGAAATTACTTATGACAAAAAGCTCTGTGAAAACAGCAAGAAGTAAAATTGTAGGTACGATATAGTTTTCACTAGATTTTTTTAAAAAGCTAAACGTATGCGGAAAATGACCAGAAGGACATAGACCTAAATGATTAGAACAGGAGGGTTAGCAGGCTGTGATTATTTTAAATGTTTCTTGTTCCTGCTATTTTCCAAATTTTCTGAAACGTGATATGTCACTTTCAAAACTGGAAATGCACCCAATAATATGTTAAAAATAAGCGCCTCTTAGGCTGGAATTAACGTTGTAACAACCTTTTATCGCATTACCTGCAGCAGGATGCTAGGCATTTAGCAGGTACTTAGGAAATGTCTGCTGGCGAGAACACAGAGAAAGAGAGAATGCTGTGATGTACCATGGAAGGACTGTGAGGGGAGAGCCCAGAGTTCAGGGGTCCATGCTGAGCTCCGTCAGAGCTACTTTTGTAAGTACAGGCAGGCCACTTCATGTATCAGCAGCTCATTTTCCTCATCTGTACAATGAGAAAAATGCCCACACGGTCCTACATCATTATTCTAAGGCAAGCATCATCAAAGGAGCCACATGGTTTTGGCAGGGTCAGCACCCACTCCGTTCCTGGTACCATCACACTGCGCATCCCAAAACCCAGGCAGCTCACATGCTCTGTCCCTTGTCCCCGTTGACTCCCCCCATCAAGCATACACAGGCTGTGCCAGTGAGTTCCAGGATGTGCCTGGCAGCCTGTTTGGGCTTTGCTGACCCACCTACCCAAAGCCTTAACCCAGACCAAGCCCCTGTCCAGAGCTGCTGTGCTCTGTACTTACGCACTTCTTTCCCACCTGGGGTTACAGTAGTAGTTGCCTTATGGATATGAAATGAAATTTAAAAGACTAGTATTTCAGCAACAGAAACGTTAAAGGTAAGGAGAAAAAAAAACTGAAAGAGAAATTGTCGGCAGAGTTTCCAAATCCATCATGTTTTAGGCTTACTTTCCCAGAAACTGGAAATTAACCTTTTCCTTCTCTGTTTTCTTATTTGGAGAAACGATGGTTTGTCCCATTGAGTCTCCAACTGGCTGAGGTCAAACAGGCTGCTCTGGTTTGAATTACCATTTTAGTTTCTCTAGCTCTTTATCATATTTGAACATCTCAGCTTGAGCACAGGCTCATTGATTGGTGTCAAATGCACATTTTCCAATCTGCTCCAATGGCTTCTTTTTTCCTAAAATAGTGTTTTCTCCCTCCACTCAGCCCAGCCCAGGCACCAAGCCCAACTTCAGCACGAGCTGACCTTCAGACACATCAGATCCGTCCATCAGAGAAACTGTCCATTTGTGGTTTCTGGATTGTCTTATGAAGGACGAGCAGCAAAGCAGGTCGGGAGAAATGCATAAGAAATGTATCACTTTGAACAAGTCCCATACTCCCCTGTGTCTGCTTCCTCAGCAAAAGCACAGGCACTGGACTAAATCAGTTACCTTTAGGAGTCTGGGAGTAGGGGTGGATACGGGGAGACATATTCCTTGGGGTTTTTTAAATCAAGATCACATGGAAGATTTCTGTTTGTTGTTCAACGATTTCTCCTACAATCCCGGGTTTTGAAATGCCTCTACTTAAGGAGGGTTGGGAGTCCCTATGAGAATGATTGGCCTGGTGATCCCTTTTACCTTTAGGTCTGACCCTGTGGAATGTGACTGCTATTTATAGGATGTAGTCTACAAGAATATCACCGCATGATGACAAAGGCTCTACCTAGGGAGTATGGTTTTAAAAGGACCACTGGCCTACCTAATCCTTGAGACACTAAAAGCTACGGTTATTCCTGATGACATGAACTAATGTCATCTAAATTCAAGGAGGGTACACAGTTCTTTACTAGACGTAGTGTATGTGTGATAAAATCTTCATGACCGTGTATACAGCATATATAACACACGCCAGCTACACAGCTATCTGATTCGGTAAGAAGAATGCCCAGGAAGCAAATACACAGACTCAGAATTCATGAGGCACAACGAAAGTATTGCAAATACCAAAGGAAACCATAACAGTAAGGGAATAATCCATAAGCATGATGTCGCGCCTACGACACAGAATGACTTGTCCTAGTAGCAGAGAGGGCATAGCGCACTCATGCCCCACACTGTGCCCCCAAGTGTTGACAATTTAGTTAAAGAAGTACACATACCTATAAAAAGTTGGTGCCGTGCAAGGCAACAGATGCTACGCCCAGTATGGACTATAAGCACAGTGGGGATTCAGAGGCAAGTCAGGGTAAAGCTTTCTGGTAACAAAGAATCTGACCTCACTCGGAAACCAGGAGAGGGCCAGAAAGGGAGAAGAAAACAGCTGCTTCCTGGGGAACTGGAAGTGTGGGAAAACAGACTTTATGTTAACAGAGAAACAGATCTGCTCACAAAGGGCTGAGGTGACGACCTCTTTGAACATGGTGCGCACACGGTTAGCATCCATTCTTCCCTTTTCAGCCATAACCCTGAACCAAGACCCAAACACCAACTCTACCTTTGATGAGCCCAGGAGACATGGAACTGTCTGTGAACTGTGAACACAAAAGAATGGAGAGCAGGAACAGAGAGAAGGTACCCCTGAGCTGCCATTTCAAAGGGAGGCTGAAAGGTACCCGCTAAGGTGAGAAGCACACTGAGAGGTATAGAATCACAATCCCTTGTTTTGAACAACACAATGGAAAGAGGTTGCAAAAAGATGTCAGCTTGAGCCCTTCTGGACCTGGTTTTGTTCCTAGAAGCGGACAAGGATGGGTTGAATAAGGAGCCACACAGACGTGTCATGTGTGCAGAAGCAGTCTTTCACATGCTGGGAGGACAGAGGATGTGGCACTGTCAACAGCTCTGTATTTGCTGGTCTTCATTGGCTAGACAGAGGCGAAGGCTCGAAGGACTTACACAAAACCCTGGAATGAAGGAAAATCCCTCCTGGAATACTCATCTCTTCCCTATACAAACCTGTTACAAATTATCATTTTATACAAATTACAGAAAAAAGTTTACCTAATTCAAAACTGAGACATCAAAAAAGGAACTAGTATAGGCTCTATAAAAAATATTACAAGAGGGCTTCCCTGGTGGCACAGTGGTTGGGAGTCCGCCTTCCAAGGAAGGGGACATGGGTTTGAGCCCTGGTCTGGGAGGATCCCACATGCCGCGGAGCGACTGGCCCCGTGAGTCACAATTACTGAGCCTGCGCATCTGGAGCCTGTGCTCCGCAACAAGAGAGGCCGCGATAGTGAGAGGCCCGTGCACCGCGATGAAGAGTGGCCCCCGCTTGCCTCAACTAGAGAAAGCCCTCGCACAGAAACGAAGACCCAACACAGCAAAAATAATAAATTAATTTTAAAAATATTACAAGAAAAATAAGGAAAAGAACAGGAAAAATGGCAAAGGATTTTTTTGTATCTGCTCCATAGTGACTAAATACCTTGCCATGAACTTTTAAAAATTTCATGAAGCAATCACACACACACACAATAAAGCAGATATGTAAGAGCTCATGGAAAATGTGGTAAGACAGAAGAATTTGAAGCATAAGCTAGCAGAAATGTGGAAAGAAGTGAAATTTTAAAAATAAATAAGTAAAACCATTATAGAAATAAAGACAAAATTGAAAGCAGCGTATCAAAAATAAGACATTCCTAAGAATATAGAAAGGAAAAGACAATGATAGGAAAAATGAGAAAAAAATGAAATGGAAATAAATGAAGAGCTTAAAGGGATTTACAAGAAAATGACGGAAAAGATAGATTGGCAAAGGACATAAAAGAATATTTAAAGATACGATTCAATAAATCTTCCTGGAAATAGAAGGCCTGGATATATTGAAGGTCACAGAGAATCCAGGAAAAAGTTGACAAACATGATCTGGTACATTTATAAGACTTCACAGACAAAGAATTTTGGGGCAGCCATGTACCTCTCACATATGATGGGGGTAAAAAGAAATTGGCCTCAGACTTTAACACTGCATCATTTGCTTTTTTAGAAGACAGTAAGGTGATACCTTTGTAGTTAGTCCTCAAAAAACAAAATGTGACTCCGGAATTTTATACCCAGAAAAACTATCATTCACTGTAATGGTAAAAAGCCAACATTTTTGAACATGCAAGAATTTAAGGCATTTTGTTTCCTTGAGCTTATCCTGAAGAAACTATCAGAGGAAGAACTTTCCAGCCACCTAAGAAATGAATGCAAAACAATAGCAAAGGACTATGGAAGAACACTAAATCTACTTAAATGTAGGAGTAAGTCTAAAACAAGTTGGGCTTTACGATTTAAAAACAGGCTGTAGGGCTTCCCTGGTGGCGCTGTGGTTGAGAGTCCGCCTGCCGATGCAGGGGACACGGGTTTGTGTCCCGGTCCGGGAGGATCCCACATGCCGTGGAGCAGCTGGGCCCATGAGCCATGGCCGCTGAGCCTGCGCGTCCAGAGCCTGTGCTCCACAACGGGAGAGGTCACAACAGTGAGAGGCCCACTTACCGCAAAAAAAAAACCACAAAAAAAACAGGCTGTAGATGTTGTAAATCCTGACAGTGTAGATCTAACTCACAGAGGAGGAAGAAGCAACATGTTCATTATCTTCTAAAGCTAAGAGATGAAAAGATAACGTTAAAAGCGATAAACATATTTATTAACAGCCAAAGGTAAATCCTAAGAAAGACAGGAAAACCACTGAAATAAAGCAGGGGATGGGAAGAAAGGGAAGGAGAAAAAGAATATACTAAGGGAAGGTTAATCTGATACCTTTCCTCCCCATTTACTGTCAAGCCCATGTCACATAATAACCTCTCACCTTGCTGCTTGCTGCCCCAGACACACAAGACACTTACCTACCCATTCATTTATTCATTCAACAAACATTTGTTAAATACCTAATATGTTCCAGGGCTGAGAGTAGGGCAGTGAACAAAATAGACAAGGCTCCTGCCCTCATGGAGCTTACAGACATTTACTAGAGGCAGACACATTATAAACAAAAAGCTATGTGATGTTATGCCAAGTAGTGATGAGTACTATGGAGAAAAATAAAGCTGAGTGGTATGCATATACAGTGGAATATTACTCAGCCATAAAAAAAGAATGAAATAATGCCATTTGCAGCAACACGGATGGACCCAGAGAGTCTCATTCTAAGTGAAGCAAGTCAGACAGAGAAAGACAAATATCATATCACTTCTATGTGGAATCTAAAAAACAAAAAAGATACAAATGAACTTATTTACAAACCAGAAACAGACTCACAGACTTCAAAAACAAACCTATGGTTACCAAAGGGCAAATGTGAGAGGGAGGGATCAATTAGGAGGTTGGGATTATACAGATACATGCTACTATATATAAAATAGAGAACCAACAAGGACCTACTCTATAGCGCAGGGAACTCTACTCAATATTCTATAATAACCTATATGGAAAAAGAATCTGAAAAAGAATGGACATATGTATATGTATAACTGAATCACTCTGCTGTACACCTGAAACTAGCACAACACTGTGAATCAACTAGACTCCAAAATAAAATAAAAAATTAAATAAAAAAATAATAATTAGGGAGTGTCCTACTCACCTCTGGAGATCTGAGTCCACACACACACACACACACACACTCTCTACTCTGGCAATCTGCTCTCAGCCTGCCCCCCATGTTTCCCACAGCCCTACTCTGAAAAACAGCCTCCTGGTCCCCTCGCCTGTGTCCTCACCTCCTCTGTTCAAGCTCCCTGGGGCAGCTCACGGCCCCACCAGTCCTCTTCTTTTGGCCTTTACCTGCGAGCACTGGAGAAAGCCGGAATCTGGGCAGAACATCAGAGAAAACCAAGCACCTCTGTCAGAGTCGGCTCGTTGAGGAAAACCCAGACACCTTTCACCAAGTTGGCTCCAGAGCATTTTATAAGCAAACTAAACACTAAACCCTGCAGTCTGCTGGAGCTGTTTGAAGGTGCGGAATTGGCGACACCAATTAAAAGGAAACGGTTGACTGGTATCGATCCTACGTTCACTCAGCTGGCTACCAGAGGAGAAGGAAGTTCAAGCACAACGCAGACAGGTTTCTTGTCTCTTCTCCAGAGGGACTCTCAATTTGGTGTCTATTCCCTCGGCCCGTACTAGCACCCAGCTGGGCTTCAGGGGGTGTAGGTGAAGGAAACCGGAAGGAAGGAGTAAAGAGTTCCAGAGGGGCTGCCAGGTGCCCGGCACTGTGTCAGCTTCTCCATATATGTTCTCCTGCTGAACTTTTACAAACCCCAGGCGTGGGTGCTAACAATAACGCAGGTAAGAGAAACGTAAGCTCAGAAGGTTAATGTATCAAAAAATGCACCGGGGCTTCCCTGGTGGCGCAGTGGTTGGGGGTCCGCCTGCAGATGAAGGGGACATGGGTTCGTGCCCCGGTCCGGGAGGATCCCACATGCCGCGGAGCGGCTGGGCCCGTGAGCCATGGCCGCTGAGCCTGTGCGTCCGGAGCCTGTGCTCCGCAACGGGAGAGGCCACAACAGTGAGAGGCCCGCGTACTGCAAAAAAAAAAAAAAAAAAAGCACAAACCTCACAGCTGAGCTCCTGTGATCAAATGCCAGTTTGATCCCACCAGGTTACCCCTACTTCCTTCGGGATTTTATGAAACACGCCACGGGAGGATGACAACAGAAAACAACACAACATGGGTGGCCACCTGCTCTGCAAAAACTCTGTGCTGATCAGTAGCGGGCACGGTTACAACCGAGGCACTGAACAGCCCCACCCAGACACTGGTCAGACAGCTTTGGTTCCAGGACATTCCTGCAAACCTCAGCCAGAGCTGCCCCATCAGGCCTCCTTAACCATGCCGGGGCCTGGGCCATGACGGAAGGATGCTGAAACTGACAGAGGGCAACGGGAGCCCTCAAAGCTCCGTGCTGTAGCCACCGGCCGTGAGTTCCCAGACCAAGTTCGGCCCTGGATCCTGTCCGCCTGGGCCTTCTTTCTTTTCCAACTATCTGACTCAGCCCAGCCCCTTCCCCCTAAAGATTCTGAAGGGCCTCAACAGGATTATACCAGAGGATGCTGGAAGTTTTAGGGAAAGACGGGAGGTAGGGGATATTGGGGAAAAAGGAGGAAAAGAAGTGAGACCACACTGGGCCTCGAGGAGAAGAAAGAAAATAATTCCAAGGTTGCTTTATATTCCAGGCAGAAGGCAGACAAAAACTGATAATGAATGCCAATTATCTAGACCTGCTGAAAAACACTTAAAAAAAACCAGCATCAGTGCTTCATTAAAAACATACTTGCTCTGTGTGCAAGTGAGGAACAAAGATGATGAGAAGTGAAGTAGCCTGTTTTCGAAAAGAAAAAAAATAACAAAAAAGGGCTGATGAGAAGTCCTCGAACACAAGATAACCAAATGGAAATTCAAACAGCTCCATTAAAAAAGGGAACGCAGGGGCCAAATTTTTGTTGAGGGGGAAGGAGGTTTATAGAAACCTTGAGTGTGAGGATGGCAGCTCTGGCCACAGTCACTGCCCCCCTGCAATTACTCAGAAACTCAGTGGCTTATTCTGACTACTCAGTGTTTAACTCGGACTACAAGCAGAGGGTTTAATACCATCTGCTGTGGTATCTGAAAAGCTGCAGTTTGCAAACAGTCTGCAGGGGCTTGCAGGGAGCCGGCTGGGAGAGAGGTAAAGTTATCTGTTCCTGAAATTTGCATCACCCCATATAACAAGGGAGTGACCTTCCATCCGCAAAAAGTAGCAAAAAGTTGTCTGGGGCTGCACTGTCTGGACAGAAAGAGAGAAAAGTCAATTTCAGATTCCTCGGGTGAGATTTTGACGCATGATTAAAAGAAGGAATAATTCTCACGTATACTTAGAGGGGAGTTGGTGGCGGTAGGCATGAAATGGGAGATGCCTCGCAGGTTTTTGACCTAATGAAATATGCAATAAAGTATCCCAAGGTTATGAGACATTTTCACCTGCTGGGTCTCCGCATTAGTAAACATCCTCTAAAAGGATAAATGTCAAGAGAGAGATGTGATACAGCAGAAAGGGAAGAGAGGAACTCACTGTATCACTGTTGCAGCCAGGTGGCACTGGTTGTGAGTTACAACGGAAAGCCAGGGCACCACGTGCATGTGACAAGCCCCTTGAGGTCAGCACCCAGCGAACCGTCAGCGAATCTCATCTCACCCATGCAGCACATTTTCATGGACAAAACGCCTCCTCTGCCTCTGCACGTGCCTAAGCAAAAATCCAGACTCCCAAACAAAACTTGAGAGAAGGCCTTTGCTGTCTTTTGGTCTCCCTGCCATCAGTTATCTCTTCCTTGGCTCACAAGTGAGATCCAAAGCTGTCCACCCAACACACAGTGTCTACATTAGCATAACTCTGCTATCCATTGTCATTGTGATGATTTTACTATTCCAGGAGACTCTTGCTCAGGCAAGTAACTTGATTGTGCTTGAAAGGAACTTTCTGAAGGATCCATCAACTCTTCTATAGAAATCATTCATCAATAGACTGTTTATGCCCTAAAATTCTTTGCAGCCCTTGCCTCAAAGTTCTTTGCCTTGCTGTTTCCACAAATCCTAAACAGTAACACCAGGATCCGTGCCCTACCTACTCAAATACCCCCCACAGAAAGATCTAGATCTGCCTTAAACCAAACTTCCAACTCTCAGCAAATTCCAACCATGCCTCCCCCTCTCTGACAACACCCAAGCTGTCGAGGTATTATTCTCTCTTACTGCGCAAACAATAAACTCAGCTTATCAACAGATCGAGTTGTGTTGGGTGATATTTGGAGAGCCAGCATTCAACAAAAGGAATCAAAGGGTTAATAGAGCTTTATCAAAACGCCAAGCCATACTCTTTTCACTGACCTTCTAAAGACTTTTTTTCACGAATGCTTTTCTAATGACTCCAATTCTGCGAAATTATGTCAAAACATGTGCATTGTGCTCAGTTAAGGCTCTGAACGAGGTCTCCTGTCCTCAAACAGCCTGCAGTCTAAGCAGGACACATATTCAGTTAATTATTATAATACAAGCCTTCTGAGAAATCTGTGGGCCTGGACTACAGTCCGAGGAGCTCCATAAACAAGAGGGTGGAAAGCAGGCTTCAGCAAAAATGACAGTCGAGAATGAAGGCAAAAACTGAAGCATTAAGAAAATTAAAACGACACGTGCAGTAACAAAGGCCTACAAAAAATGTCACCCCTGCTCAGATTTGCTTCCTGTTCCTGAAAAAGCTCACCTCTTAGTACTGTGCAAACTTACCTTTGCCTCCTAGTAGCTACGAGGCCCTAGAAAGACAGACTTTAAGTTATCTTTATCTTTGTATGGGCAGAATCTACCCTACCCAGGACCTAGGAGGTGCTCGTAAGTATTTAATGGATGACTGAGGATGAGAGACCAGGCTGGAGGTCACTGCCACAGGCTGGCCAGTTGGATTCTGCTGATAAACAACCTACAACCAGAGCTGCAAAATTCAGCAGCTCCTTCAACCAGGCGGTGCAACACTGGTTCACGTCTTCACCTTGTCTGCCCAATACCATCATATACCCCTTGGGACCAGGATCAGTTCATCTCTTTTCTTACAAACGGAACCTACGTCCAGGCCCAATCACGTTGCTTCCACATCTCGGCACCATCACACACTGTACTAGAAAAACACCTGCTCCGCCAACACTCCCCCTCCCTGCCTGCCTCCACCTCACCTCCCTCCTTCCCCTCTACCCCACTCTCTTCCGTTTCTGGCCCCTACTCCACTCCTGCCCCTACCACACCTTCCTCGCTGCCTCCCCACTCTTACTTCCCTTTACACTTGGTCCTGCCAGCACCTCCTCCAGGAAGTCCTCCAAGACTTTCCTGGGGAAATTCTGGCATCACAAGGCTACGAGTTCCACAATACAAGGATTTGTACCCACTTCGCTCTCTCCTGTATCCTGTATCCTGTAGTACCTAGCACAGTACAAGGTGCACCACAGAAGCTCCATCGATCTGCTGAGTGAATGTGTGTTTCCGTGGCACCTCGCTACGACTCTGGTTTAGCACTTTTAGTTCTGAACTGTAGCATCTGATTTGTGTGTCCATCTGTCTATCCCATTACGCTGGAAGAAAACAGAAGGTAGAGGCCACTGCTTAGTGGATTTGTGCCTCTGAGGCCCAGCACATGCCCGACACATAGAGGATGCTCATCCGTGGATGAGTGAACGAGGGTATGTCAGCCCTGTGCTGGGTAATTGGTACAGATTCCCAATACATGTATGCACCGCTCTAGAGGTCTAGAGGTCTCTAGACCAACGAAGAGAACTCTGAAAATGTGACTTAACAATCTGCTTTACTGCACTAACTGTCCGTTCCCTACGACTTCAAGACTTGCCCTCATGTCTCTCTGATGAGTCAACGCTCTGCACTCCACCCTCCCTCTAAACAGCCCCCCCCCTCCGCCCGCCTTGCTGTCCCTCCCCAGTATCTTCCTGTGCTGATTCCCGCAGCTGAATGAAGGTCCGTGGTAGCAGGCTAGGCCAGACAATCCCCGTCCCCTTCTGAGGCTCCCCTTGACTACTGACCTTTGCCTCTCATCAGTACCGGGGGGCGGGGGGGGGGCTGCCCTTGACCAGTTCAAATGCCAGCAGTGGCTACTTTTTTCTTTTTTTTTAAGATTTTTTTTTTCATGTGGACCATTTTTAAAGTCTTTATTGACTGTGTTACAGTATTGCTTCTGTTCTGTTTTGGTTTTTTGGCGCCAAGGCATGTGGGATCTTAGCTACCCGACCAGGGACGGAACCCACACCCCCTGCATTGGAAGGTGAAGTCTTAACCACTGGACCGCCAGGGAAGTCGCAGTGGCTACTTTTTCACCTAGAAGTTTCTAGAAGGCAGACCATCAGAGAGCAAACCTCGTTTTCCCATAGGGTGAGTGCTGCACTGGAGAGTTACATTGCAAGGCTGCTCTTGAAGAACAAATCAGTGAAAAGTAAATCGCAGGTTTGACCAACAATTTGTCACAGAAGCAAAGACACAATGATAAATCTCTGTATATGGTTTAAAGGCCTCATAAAACAATGAAAGAAAAGACCTAGAAAACAGGCTTAAACGTCCTATACATGTCAATTACATGGGGACTTCATACACCAAGGTTAAATCTATTATATCATAAAATTTGACATAAAATAAATGTAACTCTAATATGGGCATTCATTAGTTAAACTTGATTACCAAATCATTTTCCTTGCTGAGCTGAAATCTGCAGGAGTCTTAAGGAGCGATTTGGATGCCACAGGACTAATAAAAACTCAACACTCTCTAAGGAGTATAAACCAGTTCCTTCTTTTGCTCTCAAATTTCCATGTAACAAAAAAGGCATTTAAAATCATCCCACTCTATTATGCAGACTCTAAAAATGGAAATTATGGAGTCTATGGGAACACAGGAAAAAAATATACGACCTAACACTGAAGATGAAAAAGCAGAATACAAATAATATACATATGATGATTGGAATAATGCAATTGTGTGTTGTGTGTGTAAGTTTATATGTCACATTGAAAACAGCTGTGTCAGGATGATGACTCATGAATGATTTTAAATGACTATTTTATCATGTTAGAAAACTGTAATAGTGACACCCAATATGAAAAGGGGCATGGGCAGGAGAAAATATTTGCAAATAATGTGACCGGGGCTCCCCTGGTGGCGCAGTGGTTGAGAATCTGCCTGCCAATTCAGGGGACATGGGTTCGAGCCCTGGTCTGGGAAGATCCCACATGCCGCGGACCAACTAGGCCCGTGAGCCACAATTACTGAGCCTGCGCGTCTGGAGCCTGTGCTCTGCAGCAAGGGAGGCTGCGATAGTGAGAGGCCCATGCACCGCGATGAAGAGTGGCCCCCACTTGCCGCAACTAGAGAAAGCCCTCGCACAGAAACGAAGACCCAACACAGCCATAAATAAATAAATAAATATTTTTTTTAAATAAAAAAAATAATGTGACCAACAATAGACTAATCTCCAAAATATACAAACAGCTCATGCAACTCAATATCAAAAAAACAAAAACCCATTCTTTGACTGATATAAATAGACATTTCTCCAAAGAAGACATACAGATGGCCAAAAGGCACATGAAAGATGCTCATCATCACTAATTATCAGAGAAAGGCAAATCAAAACTACAATGAGATATCACCTCACAGTGGTCAGAATGGCCATCATTGAACAGTCTACAAACAATAAATGCTGGAGAGGGTGTGGAGAAAAGGGAACCCTCCTACACTTTTGGAGGGAATGTAAATTGGTTCAGCCCCTATGGAGAATAGGATGGAGGTTCCTTAAAAAACTAAAAATAGAGCTGCCATATGATCCTGCAATCCCACTCCTGGGCATATATCCAGAGAAAGCCATAATTTGAAAAGATACATGCACCCCAATGTTCACTGCAGCAGTATTTATGTAACAGGGAAGAGCTAAATTGGACTCCATGTTCCATCTGTTTGACTTTAACCTTTGCTTTTCGTTACTTTTGTTATTATAATCTTACACAATGGCCTGCCTCAGGGAACCCCGCCCCTCTGCCTGAATGTTAAACTAAAGTGCCTCTGTTCAGCTCACAGGGAGACAATCTGACCCTGCCCACCTGTGGATGGCTGCAAGAACGAAGAAATTAACACATCCCCTCCCGGAGGCTGGCCATTCCAGGCAATATTCCACAAAACGTATGGCCTCTTACTTTACTTCCTCATCTCCTCCCCCTCTCCGTGCTATAAAAGAAACTGGCATCCAAACCCCAGTAAGATGGTTTTTCGGAGACATTAGTCTGCCATCTTCTCTGTCGGCCAGCTCTCCGAATAAAGTCGTATCCCTTGCCTTCAACACCTCATCTCGGATTCATTGGCCTGTCGTGCGGTGAGCTGAGGGAGCTTGGACTCGGTAAAAATTTACAATCGGCAAGACATGGAAACAACCTAAATGTCCATTGACAGATGAATGGAGAAAGAAGATGTGGTACGCATATACAATGGAATACTACTCAGCCATAAAAAAGAATGAAGTCATGCCATTAGCAGCAACATGGATGAACCTAGAGATTATCATACTAAGTGAAATAAGCCAGACAGAGAAAAACAAATATCATATATCATTTTTATGTGGAATCTAAAAAAAAAAGAAAATTACAAATAAACTTTATATACAAAACAGCCCTACAGACATAGAAAACAAACTTAGGGTTACCAAAGGGGAAGGCAGGGGTAAAGATAAGTTTGGGGGTAAAGAGTTTGGGATTAACATTAACACACTACCGTATATAAAACAGATAACCAACAAGGACCTACTGTATATCACAGGGAACTATACTCAGTAATTGGTAATAACCTATAAGGGAAGAGCATCTAAAACAACAATAGATATATATGTACGTATAACTGAGTCACTTTGCTGCACACATGAAACACACCACTGTAAATCAACTATACTTCAATTAAAAAATAAAAGATTCAATAAAAAAGAAAAGGGGCATGGGGGGTGACGTTTCTGGAGTCGCCAGATGGATGCAAGAGCTGTGTGCCTCACCTGCTTCCAGGGAAATGGGATATGTCACCTACTCAAAAGTTTTTTTTTTTTTTCCTTTAATAAGGACTGCCTCAACATTTGTTCACTGGGTCCTTCCCAGTGTTCTCAGTTGATTCTAATCTGGAAGGGCCCCTGCTACTCTGAATTAAATTACAGCAAAGCCAAAAGAAACTGGGGATACTAAGCCATCTCTCCTCCTTCACAGCCCACTGAACTAATAGCTCTGGGCATTTCATCAATGGTGAGCTTTGAAACAATTAAATCCAGGCCTAACAAGTTTTCCAAAGCAGCTGCAAAACACCCTCCCCCTCTGAATTCCACAAGTCGGTGTAATCCAGACCCCAGCAAGTAGGGGGAAGGGGGCCAGTGAGAAGCAGAATTTGATCACAACCTTAGAGTGGAATCTCATTACCCTATATCCTAGTAACTAACAGAATTCAACGGTTTGCTGGTGAGACTAGAGAATAATTGAAAAGTCTGGGTGATTCTGACTTGGCATCGGTATAAGAGTACAAATGAAGGCCCACGTAAATATTTAAAAGCTGCAAATAGCTATCAAATTAGTCAATAAAATGTGTTCTATCCTCCTTCCTCACAAATACACCTTCATAACGACCAAACATTAAAATCTGTTTTAACTTATGGTTTTATACGACTGAAAGCTGCAAAATATCAAAGATGAAAAAATTTGCTGATCATTACACGTGTGCTCTGTGAATACACCAGCAATGATGAAGGAGTGATACAATAGAAGCATAAATAATTTATAAATTATTATATATTTGTTTCATAAAATTTATCTATCTTCCCTCCATTTTGGCAAAAGCCCTGATTACCTTGTTAAAAATCAAGTTTTCAAAATTATGTGCATTCTACTGACAGCAGTGATCAAAATGATTAAAAAATAAAATGTGATTGTAGTCAGTGTATAAAACTGGAATATATTTTCCATCAAACATTTAAACTACAGTAAATATAAAAATCCAAATTCTCTACTAAAATTAAAAGGCAAAAATGGTAATTATATTGAATACGTACCAACGATTTAAATCAGGGTTATTTAAATAAAGCTGGTTTTAATTTATTTTTTTAATCTAAATTCAATCTAATTAAATATTTTAAAAATAAAGACTATCCCTAATTATAGCAGTCCATGCCTTTCCAGTTGCCAACGTATAGTCAATTATCGCCTAACGCTATACAGAGCTCAGAGTGACATGAAATGTTTAATATTGAAAACATGTTCTTTGGTCACCATATGCAACTGTTGGTATTCCATGAATATCTCTGGAACCACAAACTGGAACAAAAAGAGAAGCAAGAAAATGGGTGCTCAGCACTGCTGTGAAACTAGGATTCATTATAAGAATCTACCGCCATCTCTGCTATGTGAAAGGAAGAATCTGACAAGATAATTCATTTGTTTTTCCTCTTACCTAAGCACTTCTGCCACTCACATCTTCCCTGCACTCCAAAGCAGTGTGTGACTCTGCCTTTTGCAGTGGTATAACCCAAAAACCTTCACAACAAGCATACACACTCACCTTTTGTTTCAAGGACACAGAGCATGAAATGTAGGGAAACAGTCCCTGGGCCTGAGCAGTGTTAATTACAACCAAGAGAGCAGATATTTCAAGTTATGGGTCATGAACCAGGTTCCCAGTAGCAGGGCATCTACGTGTTTATTGAGTTTATGTGTGATCTGCAGGGTCTTCTAAAGCATAGGCCCAGGGCTGGAGCCCCTCAGGCCCAGACCAGAGGACCACACTGCAGAACCCCCAAGAACCCCCAGCCCCACTGAGGCGTGGAGTGAATCTGAGATGGGACCTGAGAATCTCCACTTGTCTCTACAAGTCCCAGCCATGCCACTAAGAGCATGACCAATCACCACTCTAGGTGCAATTTTCGTGTTTCAAGATTCATATTTTCTATCTCTTCTACCCATCTATTTTACCTGCTTTCCAACTGAACAGTCACATGATCTGTTCCAACACAGAAGGAAAAAGTAGCTGAGTTGGACTTTGCTTAAAGGCTAATTTGGTCTCCAATGTGGTGACTTACTGACTTTCAAGGGCAAATATGACTACACAGGCTTTTTGCCTTTACACTGACTTTATTGCTTTTTTTAACAGACATATTTTTTTTATTTATACTTTTGACTTTTTTTTTTAAGCTTTTTATTTTATATTGGATTAGAGCTGATTAACAATGTTGTGATGGTTTCCGGTGTACAGCAAAGTGATCCAATTATACATATACATGTATCTATCCTTTTTCAAATTCTTTTCCCATTTAGGTTATTAAGGGATATTGAGCAGAGGTCCCTGTAGGTTATCCATTTTAAACAGAGCAGAGCCTTTACACTGACTTTAGAACCTAGTCTCCAAGTCAGCGATATCTCCACCATGAAGAAGAAACACCCTGAGAGTGGGTGTGACAGGGATTGAAGCAAACTATACTCAAGAAACAAGTGAAATTCCTCAGCTTGAGCTGAGCCTATCATAAGATGTTCCTCGGCTGAGGAGTGTCCCTCCAGGGCCGGTCCTTGGAGAATCTGAGTCTAAAGACACAGAAAATCTCCCTTCAGAGGGTTACTGACAACCCCTTGCTCCCATCAGACCTAGTCTCGTGTAAATTGAAATTAGTTTAAACAAGTTGCTTTCCTAACACCTAGCACAACAGCCAAATTTGAAGAAACGGGAGCTTGAAGCTGATGGAGAAGAGGAAGAAAAAGAAGTAATTCAGGTTTATTAATTACTCCACTCGTTAGGCCCCTTCCTGGTACCCCTCCGTAGCCCTTGCAATGTACAGCAACAATCCCGGTATTTCATGGCATGGGTTTGTTACGTACAGATGTCTCCCCAACTTGAAGGAGAGTCAAAGTCTTATTCTTCCCAAATGTCTCAGTTGGGAAGGCCTTCAATAAATAATTGCCATCTGAAAAAAATGCATGCGTGCACAAAAAGACAGACTCTACAGGAAAGTGAATCCAGTTTCGAAACCAAGAGTTTATAAACTAACTTTTGGAATGCAACACATCTGTAAACGCTCTGACCTGCCCTGACCACCATACCTCATAGGGATTTGCATCCTAGTTATTTATTCACTTCGCATTTCCTGTCCCAGAAGCTTCTAGGGAGCACAGAGGTGGAGGGTATCCCCCATCACTTTGGGCCTACAGCAGAGGCTAGCGTGGAACAGGACCACCATACTTATTTTCAGAAAGAATCAAGGGATGAAGTCACTCAGGGCAGGCTTCTTATGAGTTATAGGTCAGGCTGGGCTTTGATTTAAATAGTCATTTCTGTTTGCTCACCCTCCTCAGGAGGACAAAGGAGGGCAGGCCAGATGCAACATCGTTCCGGAACGTTCCCAACCCCCCGGATTTGCTGAAAGTCTGCCCTCCACAGGCACCTGTGTCTCTCATCTCCATCCTGGTACCAGCTGCAAATGAGCCACTTTAGTTTTTTTTCCCTTTTTGTTTTAATGACAATCCTACCATTATTATTATTATTATTTTGGCTGCCTTGGGTCTTCGTTGCTGCGTGTGGGCTTTCTCTAGTTGTGGCGAGAGGGGGCTACTCTTCGCTGTGGTGCGCGGCCCTCTCATTGCGGTGGCTTCTCTTGTTGTGGAGCATGGGCTCTAGGCGCACGGGCTTCAGCAGTTGTGGCACATGGGCTCAGTAGTTATGGCTCACGGGCTCCGTAGTTGTGGCTCACGGGCTCCAAAGCGCAGCCTCAGTAGTTGTGGCGCACGGGCTTAGTTGCTCCGCAGCATGTGGGATCTTCCTGGACCAGGGATCGAACCCGTATCCCCTGCTTTGGCAGGCAGATTCTTAACCCGCTGCACCACCAGGGAAGTCCCATATTAATTTTTTTTTAATCCCAATGACTGGAAACTGTTTCAAAGCAGAATATGCTCCAAAGTGCTTTAGCTGTGCTCACCATGAAGTCCTTCACTCCTCTCAACCCTGACGTCAGTGGTTATTAAGCTCTGCTAACTGGTGGATCTCCCTTCTGGTGTCCATCAAGTCATTAACCCAAGCACCGGGCTGGCATTTACTTGCCCATTCCTGGAACTCAAATTAATGTCAAGGGCATCTCCAGCTGCTAGTCCCCTTGCCTCTATCAGTCTATCACCCAGCTCACAGTGCCCCTCCCCTAAGAAGCTGCCCAGGCCCCTGGGTTTGCACACCCAGGAAGGGGCAATAAGAGGTTGGGACCCAGCAATCCAGCTCCAGAGTCCACGTTCTGCCTTCAGCGCCCCATGGGCCAGTCTAGCCAAGATCCACAGCTCAGGCTGCTGTGGGGTAGGTGGAAGGGGGGTTTCAGACCTTTCTGTCACAGCAGTACTCACTGCAATTAACCATTGTCAGAAACCTGTCACCTGCTTTTGGCCTGACATTTTATCCAATGGCGGCAGCAACAAGAAAAAGACTCTGTCCTCAAGAGAAGACTGGGGTTTGTGACCTATGGTCATCACAGCGGGACTTGGAGCTGTTTGTCTAGAAGCGGGGCTGAGCTTCAGGGAGACGCCCGCTGTGCACAATGAGTTCTGAAGTCACAAGTCACGATGGGGGAGGAAGGGTGTACGCAGGCACCATGCTTGGGGATGGCCCACAGACCCTAACCGTGCGTCTTGAACTCCACGTCCTTCGTAGACCAATGGATAAAAACAGCCCAGTGCAGCCCCACAGGAAGTGGGACTCCTGCAGCAAACTGGAGAGAGCGTGCGTTATCTAGCGGTACTCAGATTTTTTAAAAAACAAACATCGGGCAAAGGCAACAAAACTTAGCCTGGCCACCTCCAGTGTCTAGGCTGTGTGTCATAAGATCTGCTTGAGGACTTAGGAAAACGGATGAATGCTCTGTAGTCCCCAGGATTTAGAGAGACAAAAAAAATCACTTGTATCTTCAGAGCCAGCCAAGCCTGTAACAGAATGGAAACACTTCAGGAACGAGCTCCCAAACAAGCATCTGAGGCAAATGGAAGCGTCTCTCCCAAATTATCCTTTTTCCAGAAGGCATTCCATCAGGATCTTCCTGCAACCTTCTGTTCTCTTTGTAAGCGGTAGTGTTTTGCTCTATGGAAAAGGTCAAGGTCCATCTCAAACCTATCCGAAGGCATCTAACTTTCCTGTAGCTACAGTCCCACCACCGTGGAGCAGAGCCACGTCTGAACCGCCTGCACAGGACAAGTCTATATTTTCAACAGGGCTGTTAAAGTAATCTGTCCTCCTTCAAAGCCATTTGCCAACAGCCTCTTGGCATGTTGCCTCGGTGATCTCTGAAGGGTGATTTCTACTCACAGTGCCATGATTTGGAGCTGCACATTAGCTTGTCATCAAGATACTATTACTTAAAAAAAAAAAGGAGCCACTCACCTTTGGTTTTCTGCTTGATTTTTAAAAGAAATGATGGCCTTGACTACATTCTGATTTTCCAGGCTTAGCTGCTTATTTTGATCAAATTTCACGCTGCAGCTTATTACAAATGGCCGGTGGAGCACAAAGAGAAATCACGTTTGCAATTTGGTCTCCAAGGTTACTTATTGTTGGGAAAATGGAAAGCTGCATCACGGGGGGATGTTATTATGAACAGCATCATGGGTGAAGCCCAGCATTTGGGCATTTGGCACTAATCACTGATGGTCCACATGTCAAAAGAACACTGTACAGGCCTTCCCTGGTGGCGCAGTGGTTGAGAGTCCGCCTGCCGATGCAGGGGACATGGGTTCATGCCCCGGTCCGGGAGGATCCCACATGCCGTGGAGCGGCTGGGCCTCTGAGCCATGACCGCTGAGCCTGTGCATCTGGAGCCTGTGCTCCGCAACGGGAGAGGCCACAACAGTGAGAGGCCCGCATACCGCAAAAAAAAAAAAAAAAAAAACGCAGTACAGGGACTTCCCTCGTGGTGCAGTGGTTAGGACTCTGCGCTCCCAATGCAGGGGACCCGGGTTCGATCCCTGGCCAGAGAGCTAGATCCCACACTGCAACTAAGAGTTCGCATGTCGCAACTAAGGAGCCTGTCTGCTGCAACTAAGGAGCCCACGTGCCGCAACTAAGGAGCCCGCCTACCGCAACTAAGACCCAGCACCACCAAATTAATTAATTAATTAATTAATTAAATATTTAAAAAATAAAACAAAAACGCAGTACGTGCTCAGAGCTACATATAAACGTGCAGCGAGGGGGAAGCAGGGGATTCCTGAGAGCCCTGCAGGGTGGAAATGAGCAATTGGCGCATGTTTACCTTCTCCTCAGGGGGTAGGCGCTGAGTGCCCTCAGGAAGTGACAGAAAGCCAGGAAGAATGAACAAAGGGTGATTCACGCTAAGGAAGGCCTTCAACACAAACAGTGATCCCACGCTTTGGGGCCTAAGGCACGGGCTCGCAAACTTTTTCTTTAAAGGGCCAGAGAGTAAATATTTTAGGCTACATAGAGCTACAAAGTCGCTGCCACCTATTCTTTTCTTTTTTCCTACAATTTTTTAATAATGTAAAAAATTCTTCCATCACAGGTACCATGAGCTGCACAGAAACAGGCCTGGGCTGTGTGTGGTTTGCTGACCTCTGGCCTAAGCGAATTAAGTGGTGGTCTGCCGGTGACCTCAGGCCAAGAGGGCATGTAACACTCATGAAAGCAGCTCAGGATTCTCCTGAGTCAGAACTATGACTTGATTATACAGAAGCACGGAGTCTACACAACTGGTCTACTGAGACTTGCGCACCTGTGTCTCTACACCTTGAATGCAACCATGACCCTTCCGGCCTGGAACTGACGGTGCCCCTTCAGACTAAACTCAAATGCTGCCTCCTCCAGGAAGTCTGCTCTGACTTCTGGGGCACACCTATCCCTTCCCTGAACCTCCTACGCTCCCTGGTGCACCAGGCTCTCAGTAGACAGTAATACTGTTTATAATAACAGCTACTCACCTCCTCTTAGGCCTTATGATCCAACAAACACTTTCACCATCATTATCTCACTCGAGCTTCCACTGCAGCCAGAGAGAAAGGCTCTAAGAGGTCAAGCGTGCTGTCTAAGGTCACATAACCGAGAAGAGGCAAACAGGACCTGAATCAGAGGCCGTCTGGCTCCTTACACCACTCAGCCACCCTGATTCTCCCTTCATCTGTCTGTCTTCTTTCCAGGAGGGCTTGTGATTTCCTTGACATCAAGAACCAGGCTTTACGCTTCTCTGTAGCCCTGCCAGACAGAGCCTGACTACTCCAGGCCCAGCACTGAATGGCTGCTCAGTAAGTACGTGGGTTGGATGTGCAGGGAAGCCCGGGCAGGCAGGCGTCATACACCGAAGAGCATCACGGTGTGGGGCGGAGGGGAGAGAAAGGCAGCCACGGCTCGCCCTCACCCATGGGCCCAGACACACAACGTTCGCCCCAGGAGGTGACGCTGTGCAAGCAGAGCCGGGGGCCAGGCCACACCTCACACTTCCTGGTCTCCTCCAATACCCTCGTGCCCTCCCGTCACACACTCTGCCTGCATCTCTCTTCCCAAACTCGTCCCACGAGCACGCAAAGAGGAGTATGATGTACCGCAGAGCTTTTCAAACTGCGGGTCAAGACTTATTCGTGATCATAAAATTTAGTGGCTCACGACTGGCACTTTTATTAACGAAATGAAAGGACCAAAATGCATTTCACATTCTGAGGTAAGGATGGGAGAATACTGTTCAGTGAAACCATTGTTTGCCTGTGTCTACACATGGGTGTCCATGTCCGTGCACGTGTGTATATTGTTTTGTAATATAAAAGTTCAAAAAACGCAAACGAGGGCTTCCCTGATGGCACAGTGGTTGGGAGTCCGCCTGCCGATGCAGGGGACGCGGGTTCGTGCCCCGGTCTGGGAGGATCCCACATGCCGCGGAGCGGCTGGGCCCGTGAGCCATGGCCGCTGAGCCTGCATGTCCGGAGCCTGTGCTCCGCAACGGGAGAGGCCACAACAGTGAGAGGCCTGCGTACTGCAAAAAAAAAAAAAAAACCCACAAACGAAGTGGTAATACCACAAGCTCTGGAGCCCGTCTGCCTGGAGTCAAATCCACCTCTACCACTTAACTGCTGTGTTACCTTAGGCAGGTTCCTTCAACTCTCTGTTATTTCAATGTGCTTATTTATGGAGTCAGTGACTATACCCACCTCACAAGGGTTTGGGAAGGATTCAATGAATGAACATACAAAAGGCTCTTTAGAATTAAATACCTGGCACACAGCAAGTACTCAAACAATCAAAAGGTCAGCTAATACGACTGGTGCCCATACACTACCGTTATCCCATCTGACTCATGGGAACTGAGGCACAGAGAGACGGACGGAGCTGGGAGCCCAGCGTTTCCACGTCCCCTCTACCCACAGGGCAGCACTCTCCCACATCACTGAAGCTTCTTCCAGCCTGGGGGCTCTCTACTAAGCTGAAGACAATTACAAATATTACCTGCGACCAGCATCTCGTGGCTGGGTGATGAGGATTGATGAGACACTGTCCGCAAAGTGCTTAGAGCGCCTTGCAGACAAGTGCAATATAAATTCATAGTGTCCTTTTAACGTTCTCATTACGATTATTAAAATGGACAAAATGGAGAGAACGTGATTTCAGCAATGTAAGTTTTAATGGGTGCCGGGAATATGGATTCTGGGAACAATTGGTTACCGCGGCGCCTGCATCTCCGACCCACTCGAGCGACATAAGTGATGTCTAAGCCATCAACATTTTTAATTTCACAAGGAGAGTCATCTTTCCCTCACCCCAGGGCAGAGTTCTTTTGTATTTTGGGAAATAAAGCTCAGCTTGATGATACTTTTCCCAAAATTCATTTTGATGTATCGATTGCCGTATATGCCCTGGCCTTACAGGTCTGCAAAGAAAACATCAATGTGTTCATTTATCAAAAGCTCCTGCCCAGAATGGGCTGCCAGGGCTTAGAGCTGCTCTGGCTCATCCAGTAACTTCTCAGAGAAAAACAGTCAAAGGCACAAACTACTGGGTGTAAGACAGGCTCAAGGATGTACCGTACAACACGGGGAATAGAGCCAATATTTTATAATAACTGTAAACGGAAAGTAACCTTTAAAGCTGTATTAAAATTTTTAAGTTAAAAAATAAACTTGGTACATTATAACATTGTAAAAAAAACTAAAAATACATAAATAGTCAAAGCAAACAGTTTCAGAGGACTTCTGAGTCTACACCTCTCCATCTGGGATGAGCACAGAGCTAGGGTATCTGCGAGCAATCTGGGGCTCCTCAAAACCATTAAGAATCACCTCTCTTGGGCTCCCACTTTTACTCTGTGAAAAGGAACTTAAAGCATTCTTTTTTTTTTTTTTTTTTTTTTTTTTGCTGTACGCGGGCCTCTCACTGTTGTGGCCCCTCCCGTTGCGGAGCACAGGCTCCGGACACGCAGGCTCAGCGGCCATGGCTCACGGGCCCAGCCACTCCGCGGCATGCGGGATCCTCCCGGACCGGGGCACGAACCCGTGTCCCCTGCATCGGCAGGCGGACTCTCAACCACTGCGCCACCAGGGAAGCCCTTAAAGCATTCTTAGACTGAATCAGGGAATGATACACAATGGAATGAAATACACATGTCCATGCATCTCTACAATAAAAAGGTGGAGAATTCACAGACTTTCTACTCCACGGAGTGTTCAAGACTAGAACCCCTGTTTACATTATTCCTATGGTGACTTTTGAGATAACTCCTCAAGTTCACACCCTTTGTGTAGCTAAGGAAGGAAGGGAGTTGATTGGCTTATGATGATACAAGTCAGTGGCCCAGCAAGGACGGAACAAAGTTCTCTCTGAGTCCTCAACAAGAATTCTTTCTGTAATATGACAAGGTCACCTTTTTATCAAGGACCTGCTTCACGCCAGGCACTGCATGGAGGCCTCCATCTACTTCCCACTGAAGCTCAAATCATCCTTTGAGGTCAGGGTACGTCCAGTGCAGAGATGATGAACGGACGTTCTGAGCTGCTGAGAAATTCGTCCAAGGTCTCACACACACTTGTAAGTGATAGAAGGGGGGTTGGAACACATGCCTTTTGTACATGTCTTTGATGGTCAGGAGACTATGCTCACATACTACATTCCATTTACACTTCCTGGCATCCCTTTGCTATGTGTAGTAGGCTGAAATATATCCCCCCGAAATATCAGGTCCTAAGCCCTAGAATCTGTTGCCTTATAAGGAAAAAGGGTCTTTGCAGATGTGATTAAACTAAGACTTTTGAGATGGAGAGATGATCCTGAATTAACAGCATAGGACCTAAATTCCATCAGATGTATCCACGTAAGAGGGAGGCAAAGAAAGATTTGACAGACAGAGAAGATGATGTGAAGACTCATCAAGGAGAGAGATCTGAAGATGCTGATCCTAGAGACTGGAATGATGTGACCACAAGCCAAGGAATACCAGCAGTGACCAGGAACTGCAAGGGTCAAGGGAGGGGTTCTCCTTCAGAGCCTTCTGAGGTTGTGCAGCCCTGTGGACACCTTGATATGCGACCCAGTGAAACTGATTTTGGACTTCTGGCCTCCAGATCCCTGAGAGCATACATTTCTGTTGCTTAAAGCCACCAAGTCTACGGTGATTTCCTACAGCAGCCACAGGAAGCGAATACACTACTCTGACCATCATCACATCACGTAAGACACAGTACTTACCTACTTCCGGCCCGCCCACTAACAGTGAAGTCCACATGTATCCCACCTTCTCCACCTGCCCTTAGTACACACAGCTCCCATCAGGGTCCACAGGGAAGGCCCAGTGGCATATAAGACTCCCACCCAGGAATCACCATCAAGAGAAGTGACTATGGGACTTCCCTGGTGGTGCAGTGGTTAAGAATCCACCTGCCAACGCAGGGGACACGGGTTTGAGCCCTGGTCCAGGAAGATCCCACATGCCGCAGAGCAACTAAGCCCGTATGCCACAACTACTGAGCCTGTGCTCTAGAGCCCGCAAGCCACAACTACTGAGCCTGCATGCCACAACTACTGAAGCTGCGCGCCTAGAGCCCATTCTCTGCAACAAGAGAAGCCACCGCAATGAGAAACCCGTGCACCGCAACAAAGAGTAGCCCCTGCTCACCGCAAGAAAGACCCAGCATAGCCCAAAATAAATAAATAAATTTATTTTAAAAAACACACCTGCATCTTTAAAAAAAAAAAAGGAGAGAGAGAGAAGTGACTATGATTAAGTGCTTTGCAAAGCAGTCTCCTTGCTCCTCAACTTGCAGGGAGCGGACACAGTAACTACCCCAGTGATAGAATCTAGCTGATCTAAAAAATCAAAAGCTTCATCAGTGTCTCAACATCAACCCAAACCAGTTTCTAAACAAATCCCTTCACAAACTGCTTTTTTTTTTCCTTTCTTAAATAACTTTCTGAATCTCCAGAAGGCAACGAATGCACCTCCTTTATTCCCTACTCTACATAGTAAATATCCTTGACATCAAAGGTACGGTTTACATCTGAAACGAGGAGGACTGGCTTGAGGCCAATATCATAGGAAGACAACTGGAAAATGCCCAAGGAAGTGGACGATACATCTAACCCTGTGCACGGCTGGAGACCTTTGCCCTCCATGCCAAGGTTCAATCAGAAGCTGATTTTGTGGTGATGAAAGCCACCATGGAATACCTGTGGAATGTCAGTGACCTGGGCAAATAAGTCAGGCTCCCAGGCAGGAAATATGTCCTGTGGACTTGGCATTAACCAGCCTCCCAACAGCCGCATTTCGGAAGGGAGAGGCTTCGCTGCTCGTCCCTTGTCTGCCATCCCTCTAACTGGCTCACGTGCTAAGATGACCGGACCCCTGGGAAACATCACCAAGAGGATGAAGAGAAAACAGAGAGAGCCACACGGGAACAGCACAGGGGGAAGTCCACTTGGAGTGAAGAAACTCCGCCATGATGGTGCTTGTCGCCAAGCTGGATGAGACCCTTAGGGGGTTGGCAGGGTCCGCTCCTGGCTCTGTCACAGTTTTCCATGTGTCCCCTTGATAGCGGAGCCCAAGCCGGCTGTCCACAAACTTCATCCCCCTAGATCTCTGAACAGGCTGGTTCTTTAGCCCTTCCTTGGAATCTGTGAGCTGCTCCTTGTATTTCCAGAAAATTCCTTTTTCCTTCTTAAGAAGTCAGGATCAGATTTGGAGGCTCGCGGGCAAAGAACCCTGGCACAGCCACCAAGTTCAAGGTCTCCAAGGCCAGGCTCCCACCACCTTTCCAAGTCCCTCTTGCCCCACACTGGAATCACCTCCAGAACTTAAGCAATCCTGACGTCCAGTACCCCACCCCTAAAGGTTTGGGTATGAACGGAGCAGCGCCTTCTGCTGAATGACCCACAGGTGATCCTGATGTGTAGCAGGGTTGACAAGTACCCCTCGTGACTACTCATGGCCAAACCTGTCTATCTGCCGTCATCAGAACACACCGCGCCAGCACCATTCCACACCCACACTCTGCACATCACCCCTGCCGCCTGCACCACACACCATGGCCACATTAGTCTTCATGCTCTCCTCCCTGCCACTGCTCAAACACCTGCCATGGCTCCCCAGTGCTTCCAGTAGGCAGTCCGAATCCTTTAGACGAGCGATCAATTTCCTCCATGTTTGACCCAATCTACTTTCCAATCTAGAGTCACTATTCACTGCTTCCCTCTGGGTCCCGTTACTCCAGTCCAACTTTTCTATTACCTCTTATCTGGACATGCACAGTTCTCAGTGCAAACAACGGAGCCCATTCCAGTTTATACCGGAAGTGAGGCTATTGGTTTTCTCACATAATCCCTGGAAGGGCTAGAGAACTGAGTATGCAATCAAGATTCACATCAGTTTATCCTACCAGGCTGTGCCAGTGGAGACGCTACTGCCATGAGGTCTGAGATGGGCCCTGCAGAGCCCCCTGCCAACACCTGGCCAAGGACGCTGCCCTTAGTTCTCCTGCCTTTGCTCCCTCTCCGTGCCACCTTGTCACACGCTGGCCCTGTCCCCAAGGAGACTCCATATGGCTGTGGCCCCTTCCCATCGCCCTCTTCCAAATGAGAATCTCATGCCAGGACAGATGAGTGATGCGGCCCACGTCACATGCTGCAGCCTACCTGCAAGGGATTCTAGGAAAGCAAGCTTCTGATCACGACTTTGAGGAAGCAGGACTCAAACAGAAGGAAAGTCCCGAGGAGGAGAGGCCAAGATGGCAGAGTAAGAATACCTTGAGCTCACCTCCTCCCGTGGGCACCCCAAAAGTGCAACTATTTACAGAGCAACTACTCACGAGAAGGACCTGAAGGTTAGCAGAAAAGATCTCCAACTAAAGATATAAAGAAGGAAGCACAATGAGATGGGTAGGAGGAGCAGGGACACGGTACAGTCAAGACCCACACCCCCAGGTAGGCGACCCACAAATGAGAGGATAATTACGACTGCCGAGGTTCTCCCAAGGAGCGAGGGATCGAAGCCCCGCAGCGGGCTGCCTAGCCCAGGGTCCCACACCAGGAAGACAAGCCCCCAGAATGTTTGGCTTTGGAGGCCAGTGGGGCTTACTGTTGGGGGAGCCACAGGCTGTGGGAAACAGAGACTCTACTCTTAAAGGATGCACATAAAATCTCACATATTCTAGGACCCAGGGCAAAAGCAATAATTTGAAAGAAGCCTGGGTCAGACCCACTTGTCGATCTTGGAGGCAACTGGGAATCACTCTAGGTACACAAATGCTAACATAAGCCATTCAGCGAAGTTCATCCTAACATGAGGACGCTGCTGACAAGCTCCATCTGGAATCCTCCCTCTAGTTTATTAGTCCTGGGACCCAGCCCAACCCGCCAGCCCGGTCAGCACCGGTCCTGGGATGCCCCAGGCCAAGGAACTAGTTGGGTGGAGACACAGCTCTGCCCACCAGCAGGCTGGCTGCCATAGTACCCCATTTTCTCCCAGCTGCCTCAGGCCTGACCTCACCCACCAGAGGGTCTAGGACCTGACCTCACCCACCAGAGGGTCCAGGACCTGGCACTAGCCCTAGGACACAGCATCATCCACTAGCAAGCAAACACCATACTGGAGACCCCCAGGGCCCCAGCCTCGCCCACCAGCAGGTGGACACAAGCCTGAGGACCACCGTGACCCTGCAAAAGCAGAGCCAAGACCAGGCCCACCCACCAGCAGGCCAGCAGCAACCCAGAACCAATACCCCCCACCATAGTCCTGCCCACCAGCAAGCTAAAACTACCCCGGACTCCCAGCCCCTGCAGCCAGCCATCCCATCCCAGCTCCACCCACAAGTAGGCCAGGACTAGCTCCAGGATTCCCAGGGGCTCCACAGCCACCTACCCACCAGTAGGCCAGCAGCCTCCACACAAGGCAGGGCCTGGCAACCAACCAGACCAGGGGCCACCTATCACACCACCCACAGCAGTCAGCCTAAAATAACAGAAGGACCCATACAGCCCACATAGTGGGGACCCCTAGAGTATACAGCTCTGGTAACCAGAAGGGACTGCACTGCTGGGCCCCATAGGACATCTCCTATATAAGACCACTTTTCTAAGATCAGGAAATGTAACCAACCTATCAAATACATAGAAATAAAAACAGCGTATTAGGCAAAATGAGGCAACAAGGGAATATTTTCCAAACGAAGGAACAAGATGAAACCCCAGAAGAAGAACTAAGTGAAGTTCTTATATGCAATATACCAGATAAAGAGTTAAAGGTAATGACTGTAAAGATGCTCAAAGAACTCAGGAGAAAAACGGATGAACACGGTGAGAAATTTAAAAAGGAGTGTAGAAAATATAAAGAAGAACCAACAGAACTGAAGAATAAAATAACTTAGACTAAAAAAAACACACACACACTAGAAGGAATCAACAGTGGATTAGATAATACAGAGGAAGGGAATCAATGAACTGGAAGACAGAGTAGCTCAAGTTGAACAGAAAATTTTCAAAAGAACTTTTAAAAATGAGGGCAGTTTAAGAGACCTCTAGGACAACATCAAGCTTACTAACATTTGCATTAGAGGGGGTTTCAGAAGGAGGAGAGAGACAGAAAGGGGGGCAGAGAACATATTTGAAAACATACTAGCTAAAAACTTCCCTAACCTGGGCTCCTCTGGTGGTGCAGTGGTTGAGAGTCCGCCTGCCGATGCTGGAGACACAGGTTCGTGCCCCGGTCCAGGAGGATCCCACATGCCGCGGAGCGGCTAGGCCTGTGAGCCATGGCCGCTGAGCCTGTGCGTCTGGAGCCTGTGCTCCACAACAGGAGAGGCCACAACAGTGAGAGGCCCACATACCGCAAAAAAAAAAAAAAAAAGCAGCAAGGGAAAAACAACAAGTTATACACAGAGTAACTCCCAAAAGCCTATCAGCTAACTTTTAAGCAGAAACTTTGCAGGCCAGAAGGGAATAGCACAATATATTTAAAGTGATGAAAGGGGAAAATCTACAACCAAGAATACTCTAAAAAACAGGCTCTCATTCAGATTTGATGGAGATCAAAAGTTTTACAGATAAGCATAAACTAAAATATTTCAGCACCATGAAACCAGCTTTACAAGAAATGTTAAAGGGAATTCTCAAGCAGAAAAGAAAAGGCCACAACTAGAAATACAAAAATTATGAAAGGAAAAATCTCATTGGTAAAGGCAAATATAGAGCAAAGGTAGTAAATTAACCATTTATAAAGCTAGTAGGAAGGTTAAAGACAAAAGTAATAAAATCATCTACACCTACAATAAGTAGTTAAGGAATACACAAAATAAAAGTATGTAAAATATGATGTCAAAAAGAGTAAACATGGGGAGGTACAAATACACGGTTGTTAAAATGTGTTCAAACTTAAGAAATCAGCAACTTAAAACAGCCACAAAAATAGATTACTATATATAAACTTCATAGTAACCACAAACCAAAAATCTATAATAGATACACACAAAAAATGAGAAAGTAATCCAAACAAAACACTAAAGATAATCATCAAAGCACAACAGAAGAGAGCAAAAGAAGAACAAAAAAACCCTCAAAAACCACTCCCCTAAATTAACAAAATGGCAATAAGTACATACCAATAAGTACTTTAAATGTAAATGGACAAAAGGCTGCAATCAAAAGACAAAGAGTGGCTGAATAAATACAAGATTCATATATATGCTGCCTGCAAAAGACTCACTTAGGATCTAAAGACACATACAGATGGAAAATGAGAGATAGAAAAAGGTATTCCATGCAAATGGAAACAAAGAGAGCCAGGGTAGCAATACATATATCAGACAAAATAGACTAAATCAAAGATTGTTGCTGAGACAAAGAAGGATACTACATAATGATCAAGGGATCAATCGAAAAAGAAGATATAACAATTATAAATATATATGCACCCAACATAGGAGCACCTAAATACACAAAGATTAACAGACACAAAGGAAGAAACTAACAGTAACACAATAATAGTAGGAGACTTTCACACCCCACTTACCTCAATGAACAGGTCACCCAGACAGAAAATCAGTAAGAAAACCTGGCCTTAACATTTTACTGTTAATAGATAAGTATAAAACACTCCATCCAGGGGCTTCCCTGGTGGCGCAGCAGTTGAGAATCTGCCTGCCAATGCAGGGGACACGGGTTTGAGCCCTGGTCTGGGAAGATCCCACATGCCGCGGAGCAACTAGGCCCGTGAGCCAAAACTACTGAACCAGTGCGTCTGGAGCTTGTGCTCCGCAACAAGAGAGGCCGTGACAGTGAGAGGCCTGCGCACCATGATGAAGAGTGGCCCCCGCTCGCCACAACTAAAGAAAGCCCCCGCACAGAAGCAAAGACCCAACACAGACAAAAATAAATAAATAAATTAAAAAAAAAAAAACACACACACACACACTCCATCCAAAAGCAGCAGAATATCCGTTCCTTCCAAGTGCACATGGAACATTCTCCAGGATACATTACACGCTAGTCCACAAACAAGTGTCAGTAAATTTAAGCAGATTGAAATCATATCATTCTGGCCACAGTGCTATGAGACTAGAAATCAACCTCAAAACTGGAGACACTTCCGGGTAAGATGGCGGAAGAGTAAGACGCGGAGATCACCTTCCTCCCCACGGATACACCAGAAATACAGCTACACGTGGAACAACTCCTACAGAACACCTACTGAACGCTGGCAGAAGACCCCAGACCTCCCAAAAGGCAAGAAACTCCCCACATACCTGGGTAGGGCAAAGCGGAGAGATTCCCGCACAGAGGATCGGTGCCGACCGGCACTCACCAGCCCGAGAGGCTTGTCTGCTCGCCCGCCGGAGCGGGCGGCGCTGGAAGCTGAGGCTCGGGCTTCGGTCAGAGCGCAGGGAGAGGACTGGGGCTGGCGGCGAGAACTCAGCGTGAAGGGGGCTAATGTGCCACAGCTAGCCGGCAAGGAGTCCGGGAAAACTCTGGAGCTGCCGAAGAGGCAAGAGACTTTTTCTTCCCTGTTAGTTTCCTGGTGCGCGAGGAGAGGGGATTAAGAGCGCTGCTTAAAGGGGCTCCACAGACGGGCGCAAGTCGCGGCTGAAAGCGCGGAGCCCAGTGACGGGCGTGGGACGCTGGGGCTGCTGCTACCGCCGCCAAGAAGCCTGTGTGCAAGCGCAGGTCACTGTCCACACCGCCCTTCCGGGAGCCTGTGCAGCCCGCCACTGCCGGGGTCCCGGGATCCAGGGGCGGCTTCCCTGGGAGAACGCACGGCGCGCCTCGGGCTGATGCAACGTCACGCCGACCTCTGCCGCTGCAGGCTCGCCCCGCACTCCGTGCCCCTCCCTCCCGCCCGGCCTGAGTGAGCCAGAGTCCCCGAAGCGGCTGCTCCTTTAACCCTGTCCTGTCTGAGCGAAGAACAGATGCCCTCCGGCGACCTACATGCAGAGGCGGGGCCAAATCCAAAGCTGAGACCCAGGAGCTGTGAGAACAAAGAAGAGAAAGGGAAACCTCTCCCAGCAGCCTCAGAAGCAGCGGATTAAAGCTCCACAATCAACTTGATGTACCCTGCATCTGTGGAGTGCATGAATAGACAACAAATCATCCCAAATTGAGGAGCCAGGAGTCAGTGCTGTGCCTCTGAGGTGGGAGAGCCAACTTCAGGACACTGGTCCACAAGAGACCTCCCAGCTCCACATAATATCAAATGGCGAAAATCTTCCAGAGATCTCCATCTCAACACCAGCACCCAGCTTCACTCAACAACCAGCAAGCTACAGTGCTGGACACCCTATGCCAAACAACTAGCAAGACAGGAACACAATGCCACCCATTAGCAGAGAGGCTGCCTAAAATCATAAAAAGTCCGCAGACACCCCAAAACAAACCACCAGACGTGGACCTGCCCACCAGAAAGACAAGATCCAGCCTCACCCACCAGAACACAGGCACTAGTCCCCTCCACCAGGAAGCCTACACAACCCACTAAACCAACCTTAGCCACTGGGGACAGACACCAAAAACAACGGGAACTACGAACCTGCAGCCTGCAAAAAGGAGACCCCAAACACGGTAACATAAGCAAAATGAGAAGACAGAAAAACACACAGCAGGTGAAGGAGGAAGATAAAAACCCACCAGACCTAACAAATGAAGAGGTAATAGGCAGTCTACCTGAAAAAGAATTCAGAATAATGATGGTAAAGATGATCCAAGATTCTATTTCCAAGATCCAAAATCTTGGAAATAGAATAGACAAAATGCAAGAAACAGTTAACAAGGACCTAGAAGAACTAAAGATGAATCAAGCATTGATTAAAAACACAATAAATGAAATAAAAAATACTCTAGATGGGATCAATAGCAGAATAACTGAGGCAGAAGAACGGATAAGTGAGGTGGAAGATAAAATAGTGGAAATAACTGCTGCAGAGCAAAATAAAGAAAAAAGAATGAAAAGAACAGAGGACAGTCTCAGAGACCTCTGGGACAACATTAAACGCACCAACATTCGAATTATAGGGGTTCCAGAAGAAGAAGAGAAAAAGAAAGGGACTGAGAAAATATTTGAAGAGATTTATAGTTGAAAACTTCCCTAATATGGGAAAGGAAATAGTTAATCAAGTCCAGGAGGCACAGAGAGTCCCATACAGAATAAATCCAAGGAGAAATACGCCAAGACACATACTAATCAAACTGTCAAAAATTAAACACAAAGAAATCATATTAAAAGCAGCAAGGGAAAACCAACAAATAACACACAAGGGAATCCCCATCAGGATAACAGCTGATCTCTCAGCAGAAACTCTACAAGCCAGAAGGGAGTGGCAGGACATAATTAAAGTGATGAAGGAGAAAAACCTGCAACCAAGATTACTCTACCCAGCAAGGATCTCATTCAGATTTGATGGAGAAATTAAAACGTTTACAGACAAGCAAAAGCTGAGAGAGTTCAGCACCACCAAACCAGCTTTACAACAAATGCTAAAGGAACTTCTCTAGGCAAGAAACACAACAAGGAAAAGACCTACAATAACGAACCCAAAACAATTAAGAAAATGAGAATAGGAACATACATATCAATAATTACCTTAAATGTAAATGGACTAAATGCTCCCACCAAAAGACACAGATTGGCTGAATGGATACAAAAACAAGACCCATATATATGCTGTCTACAAGAGACCCACTTCAGACCTAGAGACACATACAGACTGAAAGTAAGGGGATGGAAAAAGATATTCCATGCACATGGAAACCAAAAGAAAGCTGGAGTAGCAATTCTCATATCAGACAAAATAGACTTTAAAATAAAGACTACTAGAAGAGACAAAGAAGGACACTACATAATGATCAAGGGATCGATCCAAGAAGAAGATATAACAATTGTAAATATTTATGCACCCAACATAGGAGCACCTCAATACATAAGGCAAATACTAACAGCCATAAAAGGAGAAATCGACAGTAACACAATCATAGTAGGGGACTTTAACACCCCACTTTCACCAATGGACAGATCATCCAAAATGAAAATAAATAAGGAAACACAAGCTTTAAATGATACATTAAACAAGATTGACTTAATCGATATTTATAGGACATTCCATCCAAAAACAACAAAATACACATTTTTCTCAAGTGCTCATGGAACATTCTCCAGGACAGATCATATCTTGGGTCACAAATCAAGCCTTGGTAAATTTAAGAAAATTGAAATTGTATCAAGTATCTTTTCCAACCACAATGCTATGAGACTAGATATCAATTACAGGAAAAGATCTGTAAAAAATACAAACACATGGAGGCTAAACAATACACTACTTAATAATGAAGTGATCACTGAAGAAATCAAAGAGTAAATTAAAAAATACCTAGAAACAAATGACAGTGGAGACACAATGACCCAAAACCTATGGGATGCAGCAAAAGCAGTTCTAAGAGGGAAGTTTATAGCAATACAATCCCACCTTAAGAAACAGGCAACATCTCGAATAAACAACCTAACCTTGCACCTAAAGCAATTAGAGAAAGAAGAACAAAAACATCCCGAAGTTAGCAGAAAGAAAGAAATCATAAAAATCAGATCAGAAATAAATGAAAAAGAAATGAAGGAAACGATAGCAAAGATCAATAAAACTAAAAGCTGGTTCTTTGAGAAGATAAACAAAATTGATAAACCATTAGCCAGACTCATCAAGAAAAAAAGGGAGAAGACTCAATAGAATTAGAAATGAAAAAGGAGAAGTAACAACTGACACTGCAGAAATACAAAAGATCATGAGAGATTACTACAAGCAACTCTATGGCAATAAAATGGACAACCTGGAAGCAGTGGACAAATTCTTAGAAATGCACAACCTGCCATGACTGAATCAGGAAGAAATAGAAAATATGAACAGACCAATCACAATCACTGAAATTGAAACTGTGATAAAAAATCTTCCAACAAACAAAAGCCCAGGACCAGATGGCTTCACAGGTGAATTCTATCAAGCATTTAGAGAATAGCTAACACCTATCCTTCTCAAACTCTTCCAAAATATAGCAGAGGGAGGAACACTCCCAAACTCATTCTACGAGGTCACCATCACCTTGATACCAAAACCAGACAAGGATGTCACAAAGAAAGAAAACTACAGGCCAATATCACTGATGAACATAGATGCAAAAATCCTCAACAAAATACTAGCAAACAGAATCCAACAGCACATTAAAAAGATCATACATTATGATCAAATGGGGTTTATTCCAGGAATGCAAGGATTCTTCAATATACACGAATCAATCAACGTGATACACCATATTAACAAATTGAAGGAGAAAAACCATATGATCATCTCAATAGATGCAGAGAAAGCTTTTGACAAAATTCAACACCCATTTATGATAAAAACCCTGCAGAAAGTAGGCATAGAGGGAACTTTCCTCAACGTAATAAAGGCCATATATGACAAACCCACAGCCAGCATCGTCCTAAATGGTGAAAAACTGAAACCATTTCCACTAAGATCAGGAACAAGACAAGGTTGCCCACTCTCACCACTCTTATTCAACATAGTTTTGGAAGTTTTAGCCACAGCAATCAGAGAAGAAAAGGAAATAAAAGGAATCCAAATTGGAAAAGAAGAAGTAAAGCTGTCACTGTTTGCAGATGACATGATACTATACATAGAGAATCCTAAAGATGCTACCAGAAAACTACTAGAGCTAATCAATGAATTTGGTAAAGTTGCAGGATACAAAATTAATGCACAGAAATCTCTGGCATTCCTATATACTAATGATGAAAAATCTGAAAGTGAAATCAAGGAAACACTCCCATTTACCACTGCAACAAAAAGAATAAAATATCTAGGAATAAACCTACCTAAGGAGACAAAAGACCTGTATGCAGAAAATTATAAGACACTGATGAAAGAAATTAAAGATGATACAAATAGATGGAGAGATGTACCATGTTCTTGGATTGGAAGAATCAACATTATGAAAATGACTCTACTACCCAAAGCAATCTACAGATTCAATGCAATCCCTATCAAACTACCACTGGCATTTTTCACAGAAGTAGAAGAAAAAATTTCACAATTTGTATGGAAACACAAAAGACCCCGAATAGCCAAAGCAATCTTGAGAACGAAAAATGGAGCTGGAGGAATCAGGCTCCCTGACTTCAGACTATACTACAAAGCTACAGTAATCAAGACAGTATGATACTGGCACAAAAACAGAAAGATAGATCAATGGAACAGGATAGAAAGCCCAGAGATAAACCCACGGACATATGGTCACCTTATCTTTGATAAAGGAGGCAGGAATGTACAGTGGAGAAAGGACAGTCTCTTCAATATGTGGTGCTGGGAAAACTGGATAGGGACATGTAAAAGTATGAGATTAGATCACTCCCTAACACCATACACAAAAATAAGCTCAAAATGGATTAAAGACCTAAATGTAAGGTCAGA
This sequence comes from Mesoplodon mirus, assembly GCF_964341445.2. NCBI lineage: Eukaryota > Metazoa > Chordata > Mammalia > Artiodactyla > Ziphiidae > Mesoplodon > Mesoplodon mirus. The sequence continues at coordinate 110,276,207 of NC_138984.1, read as the reverse complement.
CACTATCAAACTCTTAGAGGAAAACATAGGCAGAACACTCTATGACATAAATCACAGCAAGATCCTTTTTGACCCACCTCCTAGAGAAATGGAAATAAAGACAAAAATAAACACACGGGACCTAATGAAACTTAAAAGCTTTTGCACAGCAAAGGAATCCATAAACAGGACGAAAAGACAACCCTCAGAATGGGAGAAAATATTTGCAAATGAAGCAACTGACAAAGGATTAATCTCCAAAATTTACAAGCAGCTCATGCAGCTCAATAACAAAAAAACAAACAACCCAATCCAAAAATGGGCAGAAGACCTAAATAGACATTTCTCCACAGAAGATATACAGACTGCCAACAAACACATGAAAGGATGCTCAACATCTTTACTCATTAGAGAAATGCAAATCAAAACTACAATGAGATATCATCTCACACCAGTCAGAATGGCCATCATCAAAAAATCTAGAAACAATAAATGCTGGAGAGGGTGTGGAAAAAAAAGGAACACTCTTGCACTGCTCGTGGGAATGTGAAATGGTACAACCACTATGGAGAACGGTATGGAGGTTCCTTAAAAAACTACAAATAGAACTACCATATGACCCAGCAATCCCACTACTGGGCATATACCCTGAGAAAACCATAATTAAAAGAGACATGTACCAAAATGTTCATAGCAGCCCTATTTACAATAGCCCGGAGATGGAAACAACCTAAGTGTCCATCATCAGATGAATGGGTAAAGAAGATGTGGCACATATATACAATGGAATATTACTCAGCCATAAAAAGAAACGAAATTGAGCTATTTGTAATGAGGTGGATGGACCTAGAGCCTGTCATACAGAGTGAAGTAAGTCAGAAAGAGAAAGACAAATACTGTATGCTGACACATATATATGGAATTTAAGAAAAAAAAATGTCATGAAGAACATAGGGGTAAGACAGGAATAAAGACACAGACCTACTAGAGAATGGACTTGAGGATATGGGGAGGGGGAAGGGTAAGCTGTGACAAAGTGAAAGAGCGACATGGACATATATACACTATCAAACGTAAGGTAGATAGCTAGTGGGAAGCAGCCGCATAGCACAGGGAGATCAGCTCGGTGCTTTGTGACCGCCTGGAGGGGTGGGATAGGGAGGGTGGGAGGGAGACGCAAAAGGGAGGGGATATGGGAACATATGTATATGTATAACTGATTAAATTTGTAAAAAAAAAAAAAAAAAACTGGAAAAAGCACAAACACATGGAGGCTAAACAATATGCAACTAAACAACCAAAGGGCCACTGAAGAAATCAAAGAGGAAATCAAAAAATACCTAGAGACAAACGAAAACAAAAACACAATGATCCAAAATCTATGGGACACAGAAAAAGCAGTTCTAAGAAAGAATTTTGTAGCAATAAAAGTCTACCTCAGGAAACTAGAAAAATGTCAATTAAACAACCTAACCACACACCTAAAGGAACTACAACAAGAAGAACAAACAAAACCCAAAGTTAGTAGAAGGAAAGAAATAATAAAAATCAGAGCAGAAATAAATGAGACAGACACTAAACAACAATCGAAGAGAGTAATGTAACAAAACCTGGTTCTTTAAAAAGATAAACAAAACTAATAAACCTTTAGCTAGACTCAATAGGAAAAAAAGAGAGAGGACCCAAATCAATAAAATCAGAAATAAAAAATGAGAAGGTATATCTGACAACACTGAAATATAAAGGATCATAAGAGACTATTACAAACAACTATATGCCAATAAAATGGACAACCTAGAAGAAATGGACAAATTCCTAGAAATGTACAATCTCCCAAGACTGAACCAGGAAGAAACAGAAAATATGAACAGACCAATCCCAGTAATGAAATTCAATCAGTAAGAAAGAAAAAAAAAAAACTCCCGACAAACAAAATCCAGGACCAGATAACTTCACAGGTGAACTCTATCAAACTTTTAAAGAAGAGTTAACAACAACCCTTCTCATATTATTGACAAAAACAGAGGAGAAAATGCTTCTGAAATTCTATGAGGCCAGCATCACCCTGATAGCAAAACCAGAAAAAAATATCACAAACACACAAAATTACAGGCCAATATCACTGATGAACATAGATACTAAAATTCTCAAGAAAATATTAGCAAACGGAATTCAATATTACATTAAAAGGATCATACACCAATGACCAAGTGGGATTTATCCCAAGGATACAAAGATGGGTCAGTATCCACAAATCATTCATGTGGTACACCCCATTAACAACCTGAAGAATAAAAACCATATGATCATCTCAATAAATAGAGAAAAAACTGTGACAAAATTCAACATCCATTTACGATAAGAACTCTCCAGAATGTGGGTATACAGGGAACATACCTCAACATAATAAAGACCATATATGACCAGCCCACAGTTAACATCATACTCAACAGTGAAAATGAAAGCATTTCCTCTAAGATCAGGAACCAGACAAGGATGCCCACTCTTGCCACTTTTATTCAACATGGTATTGGAAGCCCTAGCCACAGCAATCATTAAAAAAAAAAAAAAAAAGGAATCCAAATTGGAAAGGAAGAATTAAAACTGTCACTGTTTGCAGATGACATGGTGTTAAACATAAGAAATCCTAAAGATGTCACCAAAAACCTACTAAAACTCATCAATAAATTCTGTAAAGTTGCAAAATTAATATACAGAATCTGTTGCTTTTCTATATACTAACAACAAACTGTAAGGAAGAAATTTTTTAAACATCCCATTTTCATTTGCATCAAAAGTCTACAAAACCTAGAAACAAATCTAAGGAGATAAAAGACCTGTTCTCAGAAAACGATAAGACGCTGATGAAAGGAACTGAAGATGACAGAAACAAATGGAAAGACATACCATGCTCATGGACTAGAAGAATTAATATTGTTAAATGATCATACTACCCAAGGCAATCTACAGATTTAATGAAATCCTTATCAAAATGCCATTTTTCACATAACTACAACAGATAATTCCAAAATTTCTATAGAAACACAAAAGACCCTGAATAGCCAAAACAATCTACAGAAGAACAAAGCTGGAGGTATCATGCTCCCTGATTTCAAACTAAACTACAAAGCTACAGTAATCAAAACAGTATGGTAGTGGCACATAAACAGACACATAGATCAGAGAGCCCAGAGATAAAAAGCCCAGAAATAAAGCCACACTTTTATGGGTAAATAATCTATGACAAAGGAGGCAAAAATATACAATTGGGAAAGGACAGCCTGTTAATAAATGATGTTTGGAAAACTGGACAACTACAAGCAAAAGAATCGAACTGGACTACTTTCTCACACCATATATAAAAATAAACCCCACATGGATTAAACACGTAAATGTAAGACCTAAATCCATAAAACTTCTAAAAGAAAACATAGGCAATATGCTCTTTGACATCACCCTTAACAATATTTTATGGTTCTATCTCCTCAGGCAAAGGAAACAGAAATAAACAAATGAGACTACATCCAAAAGTATTTGCACAGAGAAGGAAACTATCAAGAAAGCAAAAAGGTTGCTTACTGAATAGGAGAAAATATTTGGAAATGATATATCTGATAAGGAGGTAATATCCAGAATATACAAAGAATTCACACAACTCAACATCAAAAAAGCAAACAACCCAATTAAAAAATGGGCAGAGGACCTGAATAGACACTTTTCCAAAGAACATATACATGGCCAACCAGCACATGAAAAGACGCTCAACATCACTAGTCATTAGGGGAATGCAAATCAAAACCACCATGAGGGGAGGAGTCAAGATGGCGGACTAAGAGGATGCGGAATTCCCGTCTCTGCACAACTGGGGCACCTACCAGGCACCAGTGGGGGACCACGGACACCTAAGGGAACGGGAGGAACCCCCAGCGACCGGGTAAGACGTGGGGTGTGGGGGGAGGAGGTGGGGAGGAGAAGTGGAGGTGGGACCGGACTGGCACCCCTGAGGGGTGGCTGGGGGAGGGGAAGGGATCCCACGCCTGAATGAGCTAATTGGGGGACCACTGGGAGGGCAGAGAATCAAAAGGAAGCGTGGCCAGTTTTCCCCTGCCCTCTTGGGCCCCCGGGAGCCTGCTGAGATACTGGGACTGATGCTCTGCCCACCGAGGCCCCCTCCAGCCGGGCGGATCCGGAGGGAATGGGAGAGAGGGAAGGGGGAGCCAAAGTAAAGGCCGGAACTACGGGACTGGCACGCCTTAGGGGCAGATGGGGGAGGGGAGGAGTTCCTACAGCCAGCAGGACCCACCCATGGTTTGGGGTCCAGCGGGAACAGGAGAGACCCTGGGGTAGACATGGGGGGACACGGAGGAAGGAAGGGAATGTGGCCAGCGCTTTCCCTGTCCACGTAGTCACCAGGGAGCCTGCTGGGCTCCCAGGCCTAAACCTCTGCCCTCAGAGTCTCCCTCTTGCCAGGCAGAGCCCAAGCCCTGCCCCAGGGCCCCACCTCTACACTTGGAGACCCCCTCTGAGACCCCCTCCAACTGCGCTGGGCCTAAACCCCACCCACACACCCTCACCCAGGGCCTTACCGCCAAACACTGGAACTCCACACTCCGGAGGCAGCCCTTTAGACTTGCTGCCTCTCCACTTCCAGGCCGGTCCTAAGCAGAGGCCCCATGCTTCAACAATGCCCCGCCTAGGCTGCACCCCTAAGGCCTTTACCAGCTGCATGGGTCCTGAGCCTAGGCTCCAACCCACACTCAAACGTCACCACCTCACCTCCCCACCCAGGTCCCTCCCCACCCTAAACCCTGCCCCTGCCTAAGTTCCACCTCCGCCTAAACTCCACCCCCACGTAACCAAGGTTTGGGTTTTTTTTCTTTATCTTTTCCCCTCTTTTAGATTGGGGTTCTGTTTTACCTTGTTGTTGACTCATTGTTGATTCATTTATATTTTTATTTTTTCTAATAAGTCTTTTATTTTGATCATTTTCTTTTATTCTTTATAAGTTGTTATTGTTCTATTCCTTTTGGCTTGCTCCCCCCCTTTTTTATTTTTTCTCTTGTGGTTTTGTTTTACCTTTTTGCAGCTGTTTCAATTATGTTTTTTTTTCCTAATATATTTTTTGTTTTTCTAATTTTATTTTGTTATTTATTCTTTTTTATTGCACTGCTCCATTTTTTCTTTTTCTTTTTTTTTTTTTTTTTTTTTTTTTGCCTCACCACGTTGCTTGTGGGATCTTGGTTCCCAGGCCAGAGGTTGGGCCCAAGCTCCTGCAGTGGGAGCTCTGAGTTCAAACCACTGGAGTAACAGAGAACCTCAGGCCCCAGGGAATATTAATTGGAGTGAGGCCTCCCGGAGGTCCTCATCTTGGCACCAAGGCCCAGCTCTATCCAACTGCCTGCAAACTCTAGTGCTGGATGCCTCAGGCCAAACAACCAGTAAGACAGGAATACAGCACCACCCATCAAAAAAAAAAAAAATGAAATGACAAAAAAATATGTTGCAGACGAAGGAGCAAGGTGAAAACTTACAAGCCCAAATAAATGACGACAAAATAGGCAAACTACCTGAAAAAGGATTCAAAGTAATGACAGTAAAGGTGACCCAAAATCTCAGAAACAGAATGGAGAAAATATAAGAAACAATTAACAAGGATCTAGAACAACTAAAGAGCAAACAAACAGTAACAAACAACATAATAACTGCAATTAAAAATACTCTAGGGCTTCCCTGCTGGCGCAGTGGTTGAGAGTCCGCCTGCCGATGCAGGGGACACGGGTTCGTGCCCCGGTCTGGGAAGATCCCACATGCCGCGGAGCGGCTGGGCCCGTGAGCCATGGCCGCTGGGCCTGCGCGTCCGGAGGCTGTGCTCCACAATGAGAGAGGCCACAACAGTGAGAGGCCCACGTAGCGCAAAAAAAAAAACTCTAGAAGGAATCGATAGCAGAATAACTGAGGCAGAAGAACGGATAAGTGACCTGGAAGATAAAATAGTGGAAATAACTGCCACAGAGCAGAATAAAGAAAAAAGAATGAAAAGAATTAAGGACAGTCTCAGAGACCTCTGGGACAACATTAAATGCACCAACATTTGAATTATAGGGGTTCCAGAAGAAGAAGAGAAAAGGAAAGGGACTGAGAAAATATTTGAAGAGATTATAGTTGAAAACTTCCCTAATATGGGAAAGGAAATGGCCAATCAAGTCCAGGAAGCACAGAGAGTCTTACACAGGATAAACCCAAAGAGAAACATGCTGAGGCACATATTAATCAAGCTATCAAAAATTAAATGCAAAGAAAAAATATTAAAAGCAGCAAGGGAAAAGCAACAAATAACATACAAGGGAATCCCCATAAGGTTAACAGCTGATCTTTCAGCAGAAACTCTGCAAGCCAGAAGGGAGTGGCAGGACATATTTTAAATGATGAAAGGGAAAAACCTTCAATGAAGATTACTCTACCCGGCAAGGATCTCATTCAGATTCGATGGAGAAATCAAAAGATTTACAGACAAGAAAAAGCTATGAGAATTCCACACCACCAAGCCAGCTCTACAACAAATGCTAAAGGAACTTCTCTATGTGGGAAACACAAGAGAAGAAAAGGACCTACAAAAACAAACCCATAACAATTAAGAAAATGGTAATAGGAACATACATATCAATAATCACCTTGAATGTAAATAGAGTAAATGCTCCAACCAAAAGAAACAGACTGGCTGAATGGATCCAAAAACAAGACCTTTATTTATGCTGTCTACAAGAAACCCACTTCAGACCTAGGGACATATACAGACTGAAAGTGAGGGGATGGAAAAAGATATTCCATGCAAATGGAAATCACAAGAAAGCTGGAGTAGCAATACTTATATCAGATAAAATAGACTTTAAAATAAAGACATTTACAAGAGATAAGGAAGAACACTACATAATGATCAAGGGATCAATCCAATAAGAAAACGTAACAATCATAAATATTTATGCACCCAGCATAGGAGTACCTCAATACATGAGGCAAATGCTAACAGTCATAAAAGGAGAAATCGACAGTAACACAATAATAATGGGGGACTTTAACACCCCACATACACCAATAGACAGATCATCCAGATAGAAAATAAATAAGGAAACACAAGCTTTAAATGATACAGCAGACCAGAGAGACTTAATTGATATTTTTAGGACATTCCATCCAAAAGCGGAAGAATACACTTTCTTCTCAATTGCACGTGGAACATTCTCCAGAACATATCATATCTTGGGTCACAAATCAAGACTTGGAAAATTTAAGAAAATTGAAATCATATCAAGCATCTTTTCTGACCACAACTCTTTGAGATTAGAACTGAATTACATGAAAAAAAAACGTAAAAAACAAAAACAGATGGAGGCTAAACAGCACGCTGTTAAATAATCAAGAGATCACTGAAGAAATCAAAGAGGAAATCAAAAAATACCTAGAAACAAATGACAATGAAAACACAATGATCCAAAACCTATGGGATAGAGCAAAAGCAGTTCTAAAAGGGAAGTTCATAGCAATTCAAACTCACCTCAAGAAACAAGAAAAATCTCAAATAAACAATCAAACGTTACACCTAAACCAACAAGAAAAAGAAGAACAAAGAAAACCCAAAGTTAGGAGAAGGAAACAAATCATAAAGATCAGAGCAGAAATAAATGAAATAGAAACAAAGAAAACAATGACAAAGATTAAAAAATTAAAAGCTGGTTCTTTGAGAAGATAAACAAAATTGATAAACCTTTAGCCAGACTCATCAAGAAAAAAAGAGAGAGGACTCAAATCAATAAAATTAGAAATGAAAAAGGAGAGATTACAACTGACACCGCAAAAATACAAAAGATCATAGGACACTACTACAAGCAACTGTATGCCAATAAAATGGACAACCTGGAAGAAATGGACAAATTCTTGGAAAGGTACAATCTTCCAAGATTGAACAAGGAAGAATTAGAAAATATAAACAGACCAATCACAGGTAATGAAATTGAAACTGTAATTTAAAATCTTCCAACAAACAAAAGCCCAAGACCAGATGGCTTTACAGGTGAATTCTATCAAACATTTAGAGAAGCGCTAACACCCATCCTTCTCAAACTCTTCCAAAAAACTGCTGAGGGAGAAACACTTCCAAATTCATTCTATGAAGCCACCAGCACCCTGATACCAGACCCAGACAAAGATAACACAAAAAAAGAAAATTACAGACCAATATCACTGATGAACATAGATGCAAAAATCCTCGACAAAATACTAGCAAACAGAATCCAACAATACATTAAAAGGATCATACACCATGATCAAGTGGGATTTATCCCAGGGATGCAAGGATTCTTCAATATACACAAAATAATTAATGTGATATACCATATTAACAAATTGAAGAATCAAAACCATATGATCATCTCAATAGATGCAGAAAAATCTTCTGACAAAATTCAACACCCATTTATGATAAAAAAAACTCTCCAGAAAGTGGGCATAGAGGGAACCTACCTCAACATAATGAAGGCCATATGTGACAAACCCACAGCAAGCATCATACTCAATGGTGAAAAACTGAAAGCATTTCCTCTAGGATCAGGAACAACACAAGGATGTCCACTCTCGCCACTATTATTCAACATAGTTTTGGAAGCCCTAGCCAAGGCCATCAGAGAAGAAAAAGAAATTAAAGGAATACAAATTGGAAAGGAAGAAGTAAAACTGTCACTGTTTGCAGATGACATGATACTATACCTAGAGAATCCTAAAGATGCTACCAGAAAACTACTAGAACTAATCAATGAATTTGGTAAGTTTGTAGGATACAAAATTAATGCACAGAAATCTCTTGCATTCCTGTACACTAATAATGAAAGATCAGAAAGAGATATTAAGGAAACAATCCCATTTACCATCACAATAAAAAGAATAAAATACCTAGGAATAAACCTACCTAAGGAGGCAAAAGAGCTGTACTCAGAAAACTATAAAACACTGATGAAAGAAATTAAAGATAACATAAACAGATGGAGAGATATACCATGCTCCTGAATTGGAAGAATCAATATTGTGAAAATGACTATAGTACCCAAAGCAACCTACAGGTTCAATGCAATCCCTATCAAATTACCACTGGCATTTTTCACAGAATTAGCACAAGAAACTTTACAATTTGTATGGACACACAAAAGACCCCGAATAACCAAAGCAATCTTAAGAAAGAAAAACGGAGCTGGAGGAATCAGGCTCCCTGACTTCAGACTATACTACGAAGCTAGAGTAATCAAGACAATATGGTACTAGTAAAAAAACAGAAATGTAGATCAATGGAACAGGATAGAAAGCCCAGAGATAAACCCACACACATATGGTCACCTCATCTGTGACAAAGGAGGCAAGAATATACAATGGAGAAGTCACAGCCTCTTCAATAAGTGGTGCTGGGAAAACTGGACAGCTGCATGCAAAAGAATGAAATTAGAATACACTCTAATACCATACATAAAAATAAACTCAAAATGGCTTAAAGACCTAAATGTAAGACCAGACACTGTAAAACTCTTAGAGGAAAACATAGGCAGAACACTCTGACATAAATCACAGCAAGATCCTTTTTGACCCACCTCCTAGAGTAAGGGAATAAAAACAAATAAGTGGCACCTAATGAAACTCCAAAGCTTTTGCACAGCAAAGGAAACCATAAACAAGACGAAAAGACAACCCTCAGAATGGGAGAAAATATTTGCAAATAAAGCAACTGACAAAGGATTAACCTCCAAAACATACAAGCAGCTCATGCAGCTCAATATCACAAAAACAAACAACCCAATCCAAAAATGGGGAGGAGACCTAAATAGACATTTCTCCAAAGAAGACATACAGATGGCCAAGAAATACATGAAAAGATGCTCAACATCACTAATCATTAGAGAAATGCGAATCAAAACTACAATGAGTTATCACCTCACACGGGTCAGCTGTCATGAAAAAAATCTACAAACAATAAATGCTGGAGGGGGTGTGGAGAAAAGGGAACCCTTCTGCACTGTAGGTGGGAATGTAAATTGATACAGCCACTAAGGAGAACACTATGGAGCTTCCTTAAAAAACAAAAAATACAACTACCCTATGACCCAGTAATTCCTCTACTGGGCATATACCCTGAGAAAACCATAATTCAAAAAGATACATGTACCACAATGTTCATGGCAGCTCTATTTACAATAGCCAGGACATGGAAGCAACCTAAATGCCCATCGACAGATGAATGGATAAAGAAAACGTGGGACATGTGTACAATGGAATATTACTCAGCCATAAAAGGGAATGAAATTGCGTTATTTGTAGTGAGGTGGATGGACCTAGAATCTGTCATACAGAGTGAAGTCAGTCGGAAAGAGAAAAACAAATACCATATGCTAACACATATATATGGAATTTAAAAAAGCAGTACTGAACCTAGTGGCAGGGCAAGAATAAAGACGCAGATGTGGAGAATGGACTTGAGGGCACGGCGGGGGAAGGGGAAGCTGGGATGAAGTGAGAGAGTAGCATCTACATATATACACTGCCAGATGTAAAATGCATGGCTAGTGGGAGGCTGCTGCGTAGCACAGAGAGATCAGCTTGGTGTTTTGTGACAACCTAAAGGGATGGGATAGGGAGGGTGGGAGGGAGGCTCAAGAGGGAGGGGATATGGGGATATATGTATGCATGTATCTGATTCATTTTGTTGTACAGTAGAAACTAACACAACATTGTAAAGCATTTATACTCCAATAAAGATGTGGGAAAAAAATCCATGTACCCAAGACTTTTCTTATAAGTTGCTTAAAATAAGCAAAATTAAAAGCTTCCAACTAGTTAAAAAAAAAAAAAATACCACAGGGCTTCCCTGGTGGTGCAGTAGTTAAGAATCCGCCTGCCAATGCAGGGGACACAGGTTCGAGCCCTGGTCCAGGAAGATCCCACATGCCGCGGATCTTCTAAGCCTGTGCACCACAACTACTGAGCTTGTGCTCTGGAGCCCGCAAGCCACAACTACTGAGCCCACGAGCCACAACTACTGAAGCCCGCACGCCTAGAGCCCGTGCTCTGCTACAAGAGAAGCCACCGCAATGAGAAGCCTGCGCACCGCAATGAAGAGTAGCCCCCACTCGCCGCAACTAGATAAAAGCCCGCATGCAGCAACAAAAAAACCCAATGCAGCCAAAACTAAAAATAAATAAATTAATTTAAAAAAAAACCATAAGGAGACATCACCTGACATTTTTCAAAATGGCTATTATCAAAAAGACAACAAATAACATGGGGTGATAAGGATGTGGAGAAAAGTGAACCCTCAGGCTCTGCTGGTGGGAATGTAAATTGGTGAAGTTATTACGGAAAATAGTATGAATATTCCTCAAAAAATTAAAAACAGTACTATCATACCATCCAGCAATTCCACTCCTGAGTATCCAAAGAAAACAAAAACACTTGTTCAAAAAGCTATACGCACCCCCATGTTCATTTCAACATTATTTACAATAGCCAAGATATGAAAGCAACCTAAATGCCCATCAATAGATGAATGGATAAAGGAGATATGCATATATATATATATATATACACACACGTATATATATAATGGAATATTACTCAGTCATAAAAAAGAATGAAATCTTGCCATTTACGACAACATGGATAGACATAGAGGGAAGTATGCTAAGTGAAATACGTCAGACAGAGAAAGACAGATACCTTATGATTTCACTTGTATGTGGACTCTAAAAAACAAGACAAATGAACAAGTATAACAAAACAGAAACAGAGTCATAGATACAGAAAACCAACAGGTAGTTGCCAGAGAGGGTAGAGAGAAGTATATGAGGGAGATTAAGAGGTACAAACTTCCAGATGCAAAATAAATGAGTCACAGGTATGAAATGCACAGTTGGAGGAATATAATCAATTCTTTTGTAATATCTTTGTATAGTGACAGAGGTAACTAGACTCATGGTTATCTTTTTGAAATGTGTAGAAATAGTGAATCACTATGCTGTGTACCAGGAACGAGCACAGTGTTGTCAACCCATTATTGTGGCAAAATAAACAAACTCATAGAAGAAGACATCAGATTCGTGGCAGGGGCTAAGGGTAGGGGGAAACTGGATTCAGGCAGTTAAAGAGTACAGACCTCCGTTTATAAGATAAATAACTAATAGGGGTGTGATGTACAACATGGTAACTATAATGAACACAGCTGTACCTTATATATGAAAGTTGCTAAGAGAATAAATCCTAAGCGTTCTCATCGTAAAAACAAAAATTTTTTTCTATTTCTTTAATTTTGTATCTACAGAAGATGATGGATGCTCTCTAAACTTATTTAACATTTCATGATGTATGGAAGTCAAATCATTATGCTGTACACCTTAAACTTACACAATACTGTATGTCAATTGTATCTCAATAAAACTGGAAGGAAAAAAAGAGAGCAGGGCTTCCCTGCTGGCGCAGTGATTGAGAGTCCGCCTGCCGATGCAGGGGACGCGGGTTCGTGCCCCGGTCCGGGAGGATCCCACATGCCGCGGAGCGGCTGGACCCGTGAGCCATGGCCGCTGAGCCTGCGCGTCCGGAGCCTGTGCTCCGCAACGGGAGAGGCCACAGCAGTGAGAGGCCCGCGTACCGCAAAAAAAAAAAAAAAAAAAAAAGAAACGTGCACCAGACTTGGCATCCTGGTTTCTTCCCTCCTCATCTCTCACCGCCCACAACAAGGCCCCCAGCTGGACCACATCCTATTCAAAGAGCCCATCTCTTTGCTGAGGGCAAAACATGGACTTCGGAGTTAGACTGTAGCTCAAATCTCCATGGGTGATTACCTCGGGCAATTCTGAAAACCAAGGATAATTCTACTCTCACGATGGTGATGTTATAAGGAATAGAGATAAAGTATAAAGGCCAGTCCCTTGACTGGCTGGTCCCGGCGCTCTGATCAGCCTTGGCAGCAGAATGCTAGAGAAGGAGGAACAGGAAACGCTCTGAACCTATTTTGAAAGAAGGACCAAATGCTTCATTTTCTGGGCATCTCATAAGCCCCCTTGAATTTTAATACAACAGGAGCAAGGGGACGTCTTCCCCTAAACTTCACTGAGATTGAATTTTCACTACCTTGCAAATGGAGGTTTGGAGCCTGACTTAAGTTTTTTTTTTCAAAATAATGTGAAGTTTCTTCTGCCTAAGTGTCATGGAGCAAATTCACACGTGCCATGACTACACAGAGTTCCTATTTAAACTCTAACTAGTTCTTACTACACATGGTGAGTTCAGTCATTCCTAATGCATCCTTCTCTTATTCTTTTTGAGTTAAAGAATCCCTTCCACATGTCGTGGATGGGTGCTCCTCAAGCTTTTAATCTGCGCAGGAATCACAGAGACCTGCACGCAAGGCAGATTCTAATTCAGTAGGTGTGGGGTGTGGCCCAAGACTCTATAGTTTACAATTTCCAGGTGATGTTGATGCTCCTGATCCATGGACCACACGATGAATATCAAGTTTGTGGAGAACATCTCTGGGATGGGTGACGTCCAATTAACCACCCTATTAAAAATGCTGGGGCTTCCCTGGTGGCACAGGGGTTGAGAGTCCGCCTGCCGATGCAGGGGACACGGGTTCGTGCCCCGGTCTGGGAAGATCCCACATGCCGCGGAGCGGCTGGGCCCGTGAGCCACGGCCGCTGAGCCTGCACGTCCGGAGCCTGTGCTCCGCAACGGGAGAGGCCACAACAGTGAGAGGCCCGCGTACCGCAAGAAAACAAAAACAAAAATGCTGGTGCCCAGAACCAGTTTACTTTATAAGCAGCCATTACCCGCCTCTCTTCATCAAGGGTATTTTTAGGCTTCCTTCTACAAGGCTCCACCTCTATACTTTGATGCCCCAACTAGAGAAATATTAAGCTCCTCGAAGGGGAGAATGAGCATCCTGATCCCTAAAGTCTAAATGACACCATACACATTTTAGGATTTCGTAAATACCTGATGAATGAAGTGCTAAAGTGAAACGCGAAGACCTGCTGGAGAGTTTAGAGCAGGGTGAAGCCGGTCCAGGAAGGCTTCCTGGAGGAAGGGGCCTTCAAGAGATTCAATAATGAGAAAAACTCCAGATGCAAGAAGGAGAACAGGCTACTTCTACACAAGTTTTCTTCACCCTCTGGAAAGCAAACTTCACTTGCCTCCCCTGTCGAGACAAACTTGAAAAACAGTGACAACACATCAGCTGTCCTCTAAATATACAAAATATGCAGCTGCCAGTTCAACATGATATTTCATCCTTCAGAACTGTGGCACATCGAAAGTCGACCCATAAATTTCCCAGAAAGCTTTGTTTCTGCTGAGTCGATCATGTCTTCCAAAGAATAATAATATGTAAAGCCAGACACCAAATGAGTTTGCTTCTACCCGAATACCCTGTGTGTAGTGTTTTATTTCTAAGGTAAGCTGGATTTTTTTCCCCTTCACTAGAGAAAGAAGATGGCTTTTCTCTACAAATTCAATGAACCTTATCCCCCAACTGGGCCTGACTCCCACGAATGCATGCCTTTGGTTTCCAATATGCTGCTGCAGCCTGCTGACCCCCGTCTGTCAGATCCTGGTACCACCACTGCTCTCCAGCTATCCAGCCACCCTTGAGATGTGTAAAGCAGCCTGATGAGACGTCTGGCAGGCTCCTGCCCGCCAAAATGGCTCTTACACACAGTAAGTGCAAGCAGGAAATTTTGTCAAGTTTCTCAGTTGGCAGAAACCCTAACATCAGAAAATGGTAAAGTTTGTTAGCCTGAGACATTTCTCGTACTCAGACTTGCTTTCAGCACTGGGGTTGGCTCCCACTGTCCACCCCACCTTTTTCCATTTGAAGCTAAATGATGAAGAATGTAAGCGCTCTCTCCAGTGCGAAGGCTCTGGAAAGCAGCAAAGCTGCCCAGACATTCACTGATTCACCCAACTTTCGTTCAGCACCTTCTAAGTGCCAGGCTCTGAGGAAAAAGAGCCACCCAAAGCATGATAATTAAAAGATGAATCTACCACAGTCCTCCTCTCTGACAACCAAAGTATCCACGGGTTCAAAATTCCAGCTGATGGGACTCAAACCTGCAAATTTTGAATTCCCCAAATAAGAGTCTAAAAGTCCAGAGAAAATCCCATGGTGCCCTGGATCATGGTAAATTTCCTAATCACTGAGCCTTAGCAGGTGTTCAATAAATGGTGGGTGAATCCAGGAATGGCTGGGCCATGGGTACAGGTCTCAGAAGGTAGGACTTTTCACAGAGAAGCTTCTAGAGATTAGGTTTGGAAGATATAACTAAGGCAGGACATGTGTCTACCTTGGAGCCCCTTATCAGAGTTCAGGGAATGTATCCGTTTTCTACTGTTACATAATGACATCTATTTATTAGCTCACATTTCTGTAGATCGGAACTCCAGACCCGGCATGGCTGAGATCTCTGCTCAGGGTCTCATGGTATCAGCCAGGCTGAATTCTTTTCTGAAGGTTCTGGGGGGAAATCCACCTCTCAGCTCATTCAGATCCCCACTTCTTTCCTGGCGCTCAGCTCCTAGGGACCACTTACATTCCCTGCCAGCGACCCCTCCAGATCTCCAAAGCCAGCAAAGGAGAATGTCTTTTACCTCCCACCCCTCTTGTGATTTGAATCTCTGAGGTCCCCTGTCTCTGACTTCTAGACCCAGATTTCAACGGTCTTGTGACTTGATTAAGCCCACGCAGAAAATCTCCCTATTTTAAGGTCAACTGATTCAGGAACTTAACTACTTCTGCAAAATCCCTTCACTGCAACACCTTGATTAGTGTTTGCTTGAATAAGTGGGAGCAAATGTATGTACACCGGGGCTCCAGAAGTCCAGGAGCCATCTCAGATTTCTGCCTGCCACAGGGAAGGGGCGGAAAGGCAGGTGGAGGCGAAGCGATTTCCTGAGGATCACAGTTTGTGGGGTCCCCGTCCTACCCAAGAGCAGCACCACTGTCAGGGAATTTCAATCCCAGCACCTATGAAGCAGTTCACAGCCACTGCGTCCCCAGCCCAGTAGGGTAGTTTGAAGAACTATGAGTGTGCACAGTCCCTGATCTCAGGAAGCCCCAAGAATAGCTGGGAGAGGGACTTCCCTGGTGGTCCAGTGGTTGGGAATGTACCTTCCAATGCAGGGGACACGGGTTCGATCCCTGGTTGGGGAACTAGAATCCCACATGCGGTGGGGCAACTAAGCCCACATGCCACAACTACTGAGCTCACAGGCCTCAAACACAGAGCCCGCGCGCCGCAATGAACAGCCCGCAACTAAGACCCAATGCAGCCAAAAATAAAATAAATAAAGCAATTCTTTAAAAAAAAAAAAAAGAGTTGGGAGACAACACCTGGGACCCCATCTGAGAAATGGGGTCTCAGATGGCTCATCGTTCACAGGAAGATCCGTGTGGGAAGGCTTGGAGGAAGAAGTGGGGACTTGAAATTGTCACTGAAGAATGAGCGGACCACTGCACAGTGGAGATAAGTTAGAGCAACTACGACCAAGCCAGCTCCTAGCCAGAGCCTATGCAATGTGGAGGAGCTTGGGGCCTCCATGCTGGGGACAGATAAGGAGCTGAGGGCAAGCAGAGTCACTCTCTGGCCATGGAAGGCTGCAGAGCCAGCAAGAGTTGGACAAACCAAGAGCCAGAGGCCTGAAGAATGGCAGGAAGAACTAACCGACCTCAGGTGCTCCACCGGGATTGTGTCCCAGTGAAGGGTCGTCTCTTTTCCACTCTGGGGACATGACCAGGCCTGTATGTTGACTCCAATTGCGGTTCCACAAATGCTGTCAGCCCAGGGGCAGCGGCACACATTTAACTGTGCCGCTTCTCCCCTGAAAGCCCTTCAATGGCTGCCAAGGAGAAATGTCAAGCCCCTTAGCTATGATCGTGTCTGGACCAGGTGGCATGGTGGCTGATCTTATCCACCAGGCTGGGCTCAAGATACATTAAAGGGAGAGCTATGGGGACTTCCCTGGCAGTCCAGTGGTTAAGACTCTGCACTCCCAATGCAGGGGGCACAGATTCGATCCCTGGTTGGGGAACTAAGATCCTCCATGCCACCTGGCACAGCTAAAAAAAAAAAAAGAGGGGGAGAGACTATGGAGTTTAGAAGTCTTTTCTTCCCCCTTCCCAAAACCTGGCTTTCAAGACAACTGCCTAGCCAAAGAGGTCAAGAAGTCCAGCTTCCGGGCTCAAAACTGAAAGCAATTCCTTTAGACAAGGCAGTACCTGCTTTTTTGCTTCCCTGGGGTGACAAGCCTTCTGGTTAAGACTTGAGGGAGAGGGCTGCAAGTGAATGCAATTTAAGGGGGAAATAAAAACATATTGGTTGAATATTTTCAAAACACTGCCCCCACTGCATACCCTTTCCATCACCCTGAGGACACCCTTGTCAACAAGTGGTGAAAGGGCCTGCTAAGAAATAATTTTTCAAGTTGTCTCATTCCATTATCATCCGGTTAAACAGAGCTTCACAAGTACTGTTAAACACCACCTTAATCACTTTCATTTCAGGGTTACTTCTGGCAGGTACATATAGTGAAAGTTGATATTCAGGGGCTGATTAACACAGACTGTTCCTTGGCTCAGGGGAGATAAAATCTCAACTGTCCTCCATGATGGCTTGACTTTTCAGAGGCCTGGGAAGAATCAGGTCCCTTTCAAGAGAGCATCTTTAGGTTTGGACTAATCAGAAAAATTCTGAGGAATGATAAGTTTCTAGAGGAATGCACACCCAAGGGAAAACAGAACATCATTCCCCGATCCCAAGCTCAGGCGTGTTCAGGTATTTATTCAGTCAACAAAATTTCATTGAACGTGTGCTGTGTGCCAGCCCCTAGGCTAGGATGAAGAGCGGTGGGGACGGAGATTAAGAATAGCTCCTGCCCTCAAGGAATCAGAAGGCAGGCAGCCATCAATTAAATGATTTCACCATTAAATGTAAAATTATAACTATGAGTCTTGTTTCAAGGGACGTTAAATGAAGTCAGGGAGGATGGGCCATGCTTCCCAGGGGAGATGTGAAGATGCTCGCTTGATGAAGGTGCTGGTGGGGTCAGGTAGAGCATGGGGTGAGGCAGAAAAGCATTTCAGGCAGAGAAAACAACACATGCCAAGACCAGGTGGTAAGAGACAGCCTGGCCATGGTCAACTGAAGGATTTCAAGGGGGGAATGGGGCAGAGAAATTAAGGAGTGTTATAGATTGAACTGTGCTCCCCCACATTCATACGGTGAAGCCCTAACCCCCAATGTGACAGTATCTGGAGACAGGGCCTTTGGGGAGGTGACTGAGGTTATATGAGGTCAGAAGGGCAGGGCGCTACGGTCACTGGACTGGCTTCCTTATAACAAAAAGAAGAGATAGAGAATCTCCCTCTCTGTGTGCACAGAGCAAGGGCCATGTGAGGACTCAGTAAGAAGGCTGCTATTTGCAAACCAAAGAAGTCTCACCAGAAACCATCCCTGGCATCTCCCAGATCTCAGATTTCTAGCTTCCAGAACTGTGAGAAAATAAACGTCTGCTGTTTAAGCCCCCCTATCTGTGGTATTTTGTCATGGCAGCTCCGGCAGACTAACACAATGGGAGAACTGCACCCGATGCAGCTGGAGGGGCAGCCGACCACGAGGTCCTAATGTTAAGGATTTTGATCCCTGACCTAAGAGCCATGGGAAGCCATTAACAGACTTGAACTTGATGGGCCTGAGAATGGGGGCATCAGTGGGATCCCAGCAGCTGCAGCATGAACAGCCTAGGCGAGGGTAGATGCAGACATTCCTCCAGTGATGCCATGTCCAGTCAAGGTCCCTCAAAGTAGAAAAGGGGCTCCAGGAGCTCAAGCTCTTTGACAGTCCCTACAAAGGGAGGTGCTATCAGCGAGCAGGGCCCAGGTAAGGCTGAACACCTCTATTTACAAGAAGTGAAAGCAGCAACGGTGACCAGTCTTTTCTTCAGTGCTCAGTACGCAGCCAAGAAGTAGAGGTGGAGAGTCAGGTGGGTTGTCGCAGGGCTCAGACCAGCAGGGGAGCTGGGCAGAGGAAAAGGCGGAGAGAGACGACAGTGTGATCCAAGTGGTGGGCCGGAGGACCTTGTCTAGCGGGGCAGGACAGGGCTCCTTGACACCCGATTCAATATGCTTCCTCTGTGCTGTCTCTACCCGCAAATGGCTTTTATTCTGAGTGGTTTTAGCATTACTAAGCTGAAGGCATGGCTCGATGAAGGCTTCTGCTGTCTTATTACACTTTGGCAGCCCCCATGAGGCATGCAACTAAGACAGACGAACAGGCTTGCTAATGAATGGGAACTGGGATTCCAACACTCCCTTCCACGGGAACGATGCATCTCTCCAACAGAGAAGTGAAACCTTGGAGGCAGCCTGATTATACAAATAAAGCAGCATTGTTGTATTTGTCTGCCAGGGTGACCACAGGACACTTGCCATTTATGACAGGTATCACAAATAGAAAAATAAACATGAAACACCATTTATTATAGCCACATCCACCCCAGTAAAGGGAGGAGGAGAACAGAGGCAGCAAGCCGAATACTCGAGGCAAAACTTTTGTCCTGAAATAGCCAAACATTTGAGTCAAAATAATCTCTCACTCTAAAAGTGTCAGTAATTTAACTCTGGTGATATTTCCCTGAGAGGCTGAGTTGGCTTAGCCCTCTACACCACAGAAATAGCCTTTACTAAGAAAATTAATGACACAAACATGATAGTAACACCAGAATTTAAACTAGTCAGGAAAACAATTATTTAAAAATTCTTTGGGCACTTCAGAGCATTTTAAGGCATTCATTTTCATGTTGATATACACAAGGGTATAGAGATTGATTTTTCAATTAATTATATTTCTGCATATGGCCTGTATGTGGGGTGCAGAATTTCATGAAGTCAATGAAAGGGAAGCTAGAGAAACACATGAATCAAATGACAAGCCACTGACAAAGGAAGGTCTGGCCGAATTAAACCAGTTAATCCTGAAACAATGGGAAATTGACAAGGATGATGCCAGGACATCCTCATCCTTCAATGAGAATGAATTAAATAGCAACGAATTAAGAGAAGCTCTTGGGAGAAAGCTTTCTTTATAATCTTGCTATTCTAGAAAATCAAACACAATGGCTATCACAACTATTTTGTCGGAAAAATTGCAAGTGAAGCACTTGTTTCATTCTGAAAAGAATTATTATAAGAATTCACATATGATTAGAAACTATGTTTGACAAAATATAAGACAAATTTCTTTTCATAATTTTCACTTTTGTTTTTCACAATGACATCCCAATAAAACCTCTTTTCATGGGAAATTCGGGACTCCATTTTAAGAAACTAATTGGAAGAGTTTGTTTCAGGTACTGATTGTAAAGAGGAGCCACTGTCAACATCTCAGCTTCCTTTCTCTGTCTCTCCCGTGAACACGTGACTTTGACCTCACATCTGAGGTCTTAAGACCCAGAGGATATGATTCTGATCTCCTCCTTGCTTCTCTCTGGCCCACCCCACAAATATCCAAATATGTGTCAACCTTCTTTTTACAGTAGTTCAGTTCAGCAGCCACTCTCAATCTTTTTTCCATCCAGATACACTTGGGACTAAGTCCATATTCAAGATATTCTCCAAGATCAACCCAAGTTGACGTGCAATTCCCATCACTCTCTGCGCCTCCTCCCCTTTCCCTCTGACTCAGGAGAGAAAATCAGAATGCCAAAAAAAAGTGTACCTATTATAGAGTCCTAAGCCTCTATGCTGTTCCTTTAATTTCATAATTTCACAATTTTCTGTAAAAAAATTTTCATTAACTATGGTTGAAAGCCCATCACTACCCTACAGGTCCTTAGGAGGTAGCGCTAACCTAGTCCCAATCACTTTACACTCTTGAAAGTTACAAATTACAACTCTTCGTTTAAACTACTCTTGTTCCACTTTGAGTGGGTGACATCTGACAGCAAGCCCCATGAGCAACAGACACAAACACGAGTGTCTGTGGACCTGGGTGCCCCACGCACTGAAAATAACTCCAAGTGAGAGTTCAGAAATATAAGATGGAAGGTCTGGGAAGAAAAAAAAAAGAAAAAAGATGGAAGGTCTGGGAAACCCTCTTGAAAGGAAGGCTCATTTTGCATATTCTCAACATCTAAGGTATAAAGAGACAAATGCACCAGTTCCTTGCCTCCAGAAGAGACAGGAATCCAGACCAGGCCACCTCTGTTCTGGCACGGGACAAGTCATATTAGCTGTGACCGTGCAAAAAGAAATGTCTAGTACTGATTTCTCAGTGAGCTGACAAGAGGCAAGAGGGACACTCATGTGTCCAGAAATGTGTACTTTCACATTATTATTGTTTTCTCCTGCAAATTGCTTGAGAGCTAGGAGGTGTCCCCGCATCTCTTTCCCTCCCAGAGTTCCCAATTTGTTTTCATTATTCACCAACCCAGCCCCTCAGCTAGAGTGAGGCACAATAGCAAAAGATGCAGAAAGGAAAATTAATATGTTCTACATAGACTTCCTCATCTTGGGTAGATTTATGAATTTCCCTTCTGTTATGCAGAAGTTAGCATTTTTAACAATGAAGGGGAAAATTCCTTAATTGTTTTTTTATTGCCTCCAGAGCTCCAAAGACATCCTGCGCTGTGTTGTCATTTACATTTCACATTAAATGCAAAATGTTTGAAATGAGCAAATATTTGTTTTCATTTGATACATCTGTTAACTCAAGTGCTAAAAAGACAGCTAAATCACTATGTTAAATTCAGCGATTTGTAAACAATTTATATATTCATTTGTTCTGGGTTAAAAATGCCCCAGAGCATAAGTTTTATGAAACACAAAGTAAATTGCATTGTATCAATCTGATGCATGCAGGGCATGATTTCTTCCTCTTCACTCCATTAATTTATTTCCTCACTTGAGTTAATTAGTGAGGCTCCTATTTTTAAAAGCTCTTTGAAATTCACTGGGAGTGGGAACAGTTGCAAGAAGTGCTTTGGAAACCTCCTGCAGAGGAAATGGGCTAAATTCCCCCAAGACATTATCACACATTGAGCACCTGATTGCCATTCAACAATCTATGCTGGGAACACAGTGGGTGATTAAATACATAGTTGTTACAAGAAAGTGGGAGAGAACCAGAAGGAAAGAACAGGGCAGCTGAGAGAACAGACTCATTCCAGGTGATTACTAATTGGATGAGATGATCTCCAAGTTCCTATTTGTCTCTACACAAAAGTCTTGTGACATTCTGATTTTATGTCTCAATGGAGACATAACTCCAACATGGAGACCGACTTCAACTTGGAACAATACCCACTAGGAGAAGAGACATCTATTCAGAGCAATTAAAATTTTTTAAATTAAAAGAGATTGGTACAATAGAGAACAAAGATGAATCAATAATTTTTTTCCTTGGTCAAATGCAGTCTTAATTCCTAAATTAGGGTGGGAGATTAAAAAAGTAAATTCATTCACACTAAAGTATAAATTACTGCTAAAAGTTTAAAATATGCCTAAGGGTATATGGCGGAAAGAAGACCTAGTCTTTCAACAGATGTTCAAGCAAATCCAATGTCCGTTTCTTCCTGGAATATTTTGGGCAGAAGCCAATGGGCGAGAGAGATTGAGTTGGGTTGGGTGCCCTTCCTAAGTCCCTAGACAATGTCACCTGCTACAGACGCCTTACTCCAATTTCCAGAAAGGCTGCAACACCTTATCAAAGTCCTGCTTTATTTCATTTTCCTTTCCCCATGAGCCTGTGAAAAAACCACAGGCAGCCACTCATTCCCCTGCCCTTGTAATGGCAAAGAACAAATCTGACTCCATCTTGGATCTCTTTCTTTTACTTTAACCTTTGTATTCTATTGCTTTTGCCACAAGAATGTTGCCTACAGTCTGAAACAGACAGGATGGCCCACTCTCAAGGCTCTGACCTTTCAAGATATAACATGTTTCCATTCATATAGAGATAAAAAGTTGCAGAACAGAGAATAACATCTGTCTTGTTGGAGGTTTATAGGAACCTGACCTGACCTACATGTACAGCTGCAAGAACAAAGGATTCCGGCACCAAGAAGTCTGCAACAAGCAGCCACACCCCCTCCCCCTTAAATATAAAAGAAGTCTGAACTCTAACGCAGGTAAGGTGGTTCTTGGGGACACTAGTTCACCATCTTCTCGCTAAAGTCATTATTCCTGGCCCCAACACGTCAGTCCCTCAATTTACTGTCCTGCTGTGCGGCCAGCAGTGTGAGCTTGGACTCGCTAACACGCTGAGAACCAAGGTTAGAATCTGGGAGCTGCACTTGAGTGCGTTTGAACTAGGTCTTCCCTAAGCCTGAAATGGCTCCTTTACGAAATGGAAATATAAGCCAAGAGCACAGCGCCTGATGCAGAGTCCGCATCCCCAAACCGCAAACTCCCTCCTGTCATTTCGCACAGACCCAGAGTAAAGTCAGGTCAGTTGTACGGACACACCAGAAGCCAGGGGCATGGCTGGGACAGTACCCAGGTCTTTCCATTTCTCTTCAAGAGCCTTCCAATTTTCTTTCCTAAGTCCTTGCCCTAGAACCTGTTTCTCAGGTTTCCCACACCAAAACAAACAGCACCGTGATTTATTCCTTCTCTGATGCCACACTGGAAAGGGAGCTGGGGAAAAGGGGAAACATTGTCCCAACAGCTCCCCCTTGACTCACACACACCCACAAGGATATCTTTTTCTTCTTTCCGCTAAAAGACATTTTTAAAAACTCTTTGCTCCAGTACATTTTGTGTGTCTCCATGAAAGCCCACCAGGCCCCTCTTCTGAGGCCTTGGGGGGCTACTGATCATGGGCCCCTCCCTTCCTGGCACACAGGAGGATCTGACTTTAAATATTTACATCACAAGAAAAGTTTGGAAAACGAAACAAGTTCTCTGCAAGGGAATTGGTATTTGGGATGATCAATCAAGTCTCGGGAAATCTGTGAAGCCAGATTTTCTGAATCAGACAAACAAGCCAGCCGGTCCAGCCATGTTTCTGTGTTAAGAAACAAATCGACCAGGGCAAACAGGCCAGCACTACCTTGGGGAGTGTGTGTCTGAGAGCTCCAGCTTCTTAAGACTTGGGTAGGAAATCACTTTGGGGGAACAGAGTCCCAGCCTGTGTGTCTTTCCGACAGCCTTGTTTCTACAAAGGAGGAGAAAAATGGGAACACAATCGAATCGCCTGAGAAAGGTTCTCCAGGATAAAGCTGGGCTAGATAAGGCTGCTGCCTTCCATCTTCACAGAACTGGGTCCTTCTCAAAGGACTTCCACCTGTCCCATATTACCTAACCGGACCCTCAGATTTCTCGGTGTTACCTCCATTTTACCCAGGCTATTCTGTGACTTGGCCAGCCATCGCACAGCTGCCACTGTGGAACATACCCAGCCCTTCTGACTGCTGGGCGAGTGCTCTTTTGACCATAACCCAAGTCCCCAAAGCAGAGAGAAGAAACATGCAGAGGCTCAGATCCATGCCTCTTCAGCCTCACACTCTTAAGGCAAGACTTGAGTTTAGAGGACCGCGGGCGGTGGCGGGCGGGGAGTGGGGGGGATGAGGGCGGCTCGCAGGAGGCCCTCCACCCAGGACTCACTCAGGAAGATGATGGTCTGCCTCCGGGCGCTCCTGCTCTCCTCGCTCTCCGACTTCCTCACCTGCAGCTGCTGCCCCTGGGCGGCCAGCGTGCCCTGCTTACTCCTCGTGAGCGCCTGCATCATGCTCCAGCACATGAAGGCCACGGAGACCAGGACCACGAGGTAGATGACGAAGGCACCGAAGATGCTGGACTGGAACACGGTCCAGCGGCTGGAGAGGTTGGTACAGATGGACATGTTGGAGCTCTCCGGTTGCTCGTGGTGGCGGGTACGGGAGCGGTTGCACGTGAGACCGCGGTGACTGGGCACGTTCGCCAAGGGGTACTCGACTCCCATGGCGAAAAGCAAAGGCAACGCCACCAGGGCGGAGGTGACCCAGACGAAGCCAATGAGCAGCTTCACCTGGCAGGGCCCCGACATGGCCTTATACCGGAAGGGGTGGCAGATGGCGATGTAGCGCTCGAAGCTGAGCGTCAGCACGTGCAGCAGCGTGGCGTAGCTGCAGGCCTCGAAGAGGAACGTGTGAAGCTTGCAGGACACCGAGTAGCTGGGCGTGGTCAGGGGATTCCAGATGATGCTGTAGAACTCCACGGGCATGCCGATGAGGAAGACCAGGATGTCGGAGCAAGCCAGGCTCACCATGTGATCCGTCACCTCCTTCTGCAGGTAGCCCTTCTTCTGCAGCACCTGGGTGACCCGAATGGTGACACTATTCCCCAGGATGCCCACCACGAAGATGGCCAGGTACACCAGGATGAGGGTGATTTTGATCCAGGAGGCCACCTCGAACTCGGGAACGTGGCTGTGATCAATGACATGGGAGCAGTCACTGCCAGGACGGCTGGGCGAAGCCATGAGGAAGGCAGCCAGCCAGGCGGCGGCGTCCAAAGACCTTCCGAACTCTCCTTCCTCCTCCCCGCGCGGCCTGAAGCTCTCGGCCGCAACTCACTAGAGTGGGTGCAGGGCTTTTTCGAGCTCACCTGGACAAGGTAACAGGCTTTCGGGTGCTTTCACGGAAACTTCCCGGAGCAGCCCAACCTAGCCGAGGCTGGAGGCGTCCGAGGGTGGGGTTTGGGGGGGGGTGTCTGGGCGAGGCGGGGAGAGCGCGGAGGAAGGAGGTTCCAATCTCGCTGCAGCCAGTCAGCCCGCAGCCCCCAGCGCGCACGCCCTCCCCTTCTCCGTCCCGGGCGCTCCCCTCCCGGCTGCCTGGCCCTGGCGCGCCAAACCCACCTCTCCCGAACGGCTGGAGGCGGGGTGGTCAGCGATTAATCATTAACCGCCGCCGCCTGTGCTCCCGGCCGCAGACCCAGCCCAGCGGGGGCGTGCTCAGCTCACAGACACGGTCCCGACACCAGATCTTGGCCCCGGAGCACGGGGCGACGGGTGGCCCCATCTCCCCCGCCGCCCATGCGGCCACCGCCGAGTCAGCGTCGCCGTCCGGTCCCACGCGCATCCCACCGCGGGGAGGCGCAGCCGGGGGGGCAGCTGGAGTGCGCTCCCGGGCTTAGGCGCGGAAAAGACCAAGCCGCCCCCTCCTGCCCTGGGGTCCCTTCGAAGGTTTGGGCCACCACGGCCAGTTTGGGGGGCGGGGGACGGCTGGACCCGGGCGCCCGCCTCGGGCGCCCGCCTCGGTCGCTGGCCGGTTGGCGGGGCCCCCCTGGCGCAGCCAGCAAGCTTTCGCCTCCTTGGTGCCCTGCCGTCGGGCCCTGGGGTGTTGGCACTGGACGGTCAAGCTGTGCGCGGGCTGGAGCCGCTGCTCCAGGAAGTCGCCCCCAAGCAGGTTACTAGGTCCCCAGAGAAGCCCTGCATTTCCGCAAAGCCTCCCGGGCGTTCTGCGCAGGGTCTGCCTCACCTTCCTGCCGAAGGACCCGAGGAGCGCGGCGCCCTCCTTTCAGTTTCACTCCACAGCTCAGGCCCCTCTCCCGGGGGCAGCGGCGGGAAGTCCTTAACTGGGGACATGTATATGGATGAGGGTGGCACCATCCGCCAGGATGCCCCTGGTGGGAAGCGCGTCCTCCCAGGGAGCTGCGACCAGGACATCAAGGGCAGTAGGAGGGAGTAAACACGGCGAGAAGGATCATGACATTTTCGCTCTTAGAAGAGGAAAACCTCTCGTGGGCCCATCTTCATCTTCTAATTCTAAAATCAGAAGGAACTTTGCCGGGGGAGGCAGGGGGCTGTCCTATGCATTGTAGAATATTTAGCATCTTCATGTCCCACGCTGAATAGTGACAGCCAAAATGTCTCCAGACGTTGCCAGCTGTCCTCTGAGGGGGCAAAACTGCCCCAGGTGGAGAACCACCGCCTTGAAGGAAGAACATGGAACCTCTTCATCTGTTCATCCTGAGGGCGTAGCACAGGCCTGTCCAGAAAAGCATTCTTAAATGATCACAGCCACTGCCCTGTGATGGGATCGTTTTAAAGATGAAAAAACGGAGGTGTCCAGAGGATAGGTGCTTCCCCAAGGCCATAATAAAGTGAGTGAGGGACTTGAAAACCCAGATCCGTCAAACCCTGAGTATACCTACACTCCTAACAGGGAGGGAATTCTGGGAGCACAGAAGGTGCTCCGGAGCTGAGTCCAGAACAATACACGTAGAGAAACGGGGACTGTATTTTCTGAACCCAACCCTGGGCATGTAGTTTGAGGCCCTCAGCGAATGTTTGATTTTGACACTCTCAGAGGAAAAAAAAAAAAGGTTGTATGGCCACTGGATCTTTACAGTTAGCACTCGAGGTGGCTATAGCTATTTTTTCTCTCCCTTCTCTGTTAAATTACAAGCTATAAGGCCGAGAAGTCTCTCTTTTCCCTCTCTGACACTACTCCACAGAGCCCTAAATAGTATGTTTGGCCAACCCCCCTTCCCCCCACCGT
Organism: Mesoplodon mirus; assembly: GCF_964341445.2. Taxonomy (NCBI): domain Eukaryota; kingdom Metazoa; phylum Chordata; class Mammalia; order Artiodactyla; family Ziphiidae; genus Mesoplodon; species Mesoplodon mirus. Next base: position 110,248,670 of record NC_138984.1, on the reverse strand, counting down.
TTGTGCTATTTGACCTACTTACTGGCGGAGAAACTCTTAACTCATTGCCTCATTGGTGAACTGTGCTTAGCTACATGACCTCAATTGCCTTATAGCTGCCCCCACAAAGCTCACAGGGTAAGCATGGACTCTTGGAGCTTTCATAACTACAGGTTTGAATCCTGAGTGGACTCCTCTGCAAAAGGCCCTGACTGGTTATTTGCTGTCCCAGAGGGACTGAGAAGAAAGGCTAGGAAGACCCCCACCACGACCACCAGCAGCATACAGACACAGCCCTGGCCCTGCCCACTTCTTTCTTCTAAAGAGGAAACAAGCCAGGAACCTCTCTCGTCTTCCTCAGCCCTGCCACTGATTCTTCCTTCGAAATGCTCCTCTTGGTCATTCCCTGAGCCCCTATGACATGCCAGGCACTTTCCCATAATTCATTTCTTTCAGTCCTCACGAGGCTGCAAGGTAGACGTTATTACCCCATTATACACATGAAGAAACTGAGGATAAGGAAAATGAAATGACCTACCATTAAAGGTTGGGGGCAGGCTTCAAACCCAGGTCTGCCTGGCTCCAAAGCCCTCTCCACTCTGGAATGCTATCTCTCTGTGCAGGACAAGACTGTGTCAGGCTGATAGTGGCATTTTGGGGAGAGAGACTTTTTTTAAGTCACCAGTTCTGATGCTTCTTGTCTCCCCAGCTGCAGCATGCCAGTCATCCTGCAATGTATTTGATAATTCCAATTTGTTCTGCTCAGACAAGATTTCCATTATTGTCCAATTTCTTTCATCAATTTTTTTTTCTTTCACAAAGTGTGAACAAGGATTACAAATGCATGGCCAAATGGTGAGAATCAAGCTCATTAAAATTCGCTCCTTACGGTAGAGAGGGAAAAATGCATTTTGAACAAAGGTCCAGGAGAATTGAATTTCCATTTCACCTTTGCTTTTCCTAAGACCAATTAAAAAGTGTTTAACGTGCTCTGACTTGTTGATAAAAGACTGGTATAACACCTCGCCTGGCTCTGTGTCATCTAGATCTTTTATTAGCATATTGTATGCGGGGAGGAGGGGGGAAAGAAAAGTAATGAAAAGTGAGAGGAAGGAATACTTTAGGTACTCTTTGACATCAGCTCTACTCAAGGGTCATTTTAGTGTCTCCACAAATTTATATTCACATTTTACACATTCCAGGTGACCTTTGGGGTCTTCTAGGCTAGTGGCTTTCACACTTTTTTTTTTTTTTTTTTTTTTTGCGGTACGCGGGCCTCTCACCGTTGTGGCCTCTCCCGCTGCGGAGCACAGGCTCCGGACGCGCAGGCTCAGCGGCCATAGCTCACGGGCCCAGCTGCTCCGCGGCATGTGGGATCTTCCCCGACCGGGGCACGAACCCGTGTCCCCTGCATCGGCAGGCGGACTCTCAACCACTGCGCCACCAGGGAAGCTCCACACTTTTTTTAAGCACTAATTTTCATAATAAAATCTTACATTGGCACCCAAAGTTTTAAAAAAAACAAAACGCATATACACACAAACACACACACTTACATATACATACATATTGTATTTTTGTAAATTTAAATTTATTTTCTATGCTCAAATTCACATTTACTCATTTAAAATCAACAATACCCTAAAAAGTGAATAACACCTTGTTTACAAAGGTTCATGGTAAAATCATAGTGACTATACTCTAGGCTATAAAGAGAACTTCAATAACTTTCAAAACTTATGAACAGTGTAGATAACTTTACTTATAATGCAATATAACTAACAAGTCATAACAGAACCAGAAAAGTGAAACATAAAACTCCACCATCTCGGGCTTCCCCGGTGGCGCAGTGGTTAAGAGTCCGCCTGCCGATGCAGGGGACACGGGTTCGTGCCCCGGTCCAGGAAGATCCCACATGCTGCGGAGCGGCTGGGCCCGTGAGCCATGGCCGCTGAGCCTGCGCGTCCGGAGCCTGTGCTCCGCAACGGGAGAGGCCACAGCAGTGAGAGGCCCACGTACTGCAAAAAAATAAATAAATAAAAAAATAAAAACTCCACCATCTCTAAAGAAAACCAAACCCAAAATTGTAAAGTATCTAGAGAATAATGACCACAAAAAGACTGCCTATCAGAACCTGTAGGAAATAGCTGAAGGAGTTCTCAGAGAAAAATTCAGAGCCCTAAATATTTATTCTAATAAACAGGAAAGAATAACAATAAGAGAAGTTATAAAAAGAATAAAATTAAGGAAAACAAGAAGGGATTAATAAAGATCAAAGGAATTATGAAAGAACTAAATAGAGCTAATAAATAATCTCAAAACTTTTTTTTACGTAGGACTAGCCATCAAGAATGACTAGAATCAGGGGGCTTCCCTGGTGGCGCAGTGGTTGAGAGTCCGTCTGCCGATGCAGGGGACACGGGTTCGTGCCCCGGTCGGGGAAGATCCCACATGCCGCGGAGCGGCTGGGCCTGTGAGCCGTGGCCGCTGAGCCTGCGCGTCCGGAGCCTGTGCTCCGCAACGGGAGAGGCCACAGCAGTGAGAGGCCCGGGTACCGCAAAAAAAAAAAAAAAAAAAAAGAATGACTAGAATCAGACTGGGAGCCTGCAGCTCCCAATTCCCACAGCACAGATGTGAGCCCCTCAGAGAAGAAAGACTAACGAGGCGATCGCCCACACTTGCTGCCTGGAGGAACTTACCAGAAAATGATGCAGGGAGGGACTCCAAGCAGAACATGGTTATCTTGCTGAGTTGAAGAAGCAGATTGGAGCCCAGGAAGCAGAGGCTACTAGACTTCACATAGCAGAACACTGAAAGGACAGAGAGACACAGAAAGAGTGGCAGAAATCCATACAGAGGTTCTCTTGAGTCTTTGGCAGAATACTGAGTGGACATGTGGAGGTGAGACTCCAGGAGCTGGCAAAGTATGACTACTGAGGGAAGAACAGATGCTGGCACTTTAATCCAGACAATTCCCAAGGTCCCAAAGAGCTGGAAGATGCTGAAGTTCCAACCAATGAGTGAAGAGACCTCATTGAACCAACCCTGGAAGGGCCAGATCTTAGTAATAGAATTAACTAGCCACAGAGCCAAGGTTACTCTAGACCTGCCTTAACAAAGATATTGACCTGAGCTACCTAATAGGGTAGTCCCTAGCTCATTACACTGGAAATATGGCTAGTCCAAGCTGGGATGTCTTGTAAGTATAAAATATATACCACATTTCAAAGACTTTGTATGAAAAAAAAATAATGTGAATGTAATTGTTTCTATATATTGATTTCATGGTGAAATGATATAATGGCTATACTGGGTTAAATAAAATATATTATTAAAACTAATGTCACTAATCCAAAAAGATACATGCATACCAATGTTCATAGCAGCATTATTTACAACTGACAAGTTATGGAAGCAACCTAAGTGTCCATCAGCAGAGGAAAGGATAAAGAAGATATGGTCCACATATATATATGATGGAATACTACTCAGCCATAAAAAAGAATGAAAGTTTGCCATTTGCAGCAATATGGGTGGACTTGGAGGGCATCATGCTAAGTGAAATAAGTCAGAAAAAGACAAGTACTGTATGATATCACTTGTATGTGGAATCTAAACAAAAAAACAAACTAGTGAATATAACAAAAAAGAAACAGACTCACAGATATAGAGAACAAACTAGTGGTTACCAGTGGGGAGAAGGAAATGTGCATGGGCAATATAGGGGTAGGGGATTAAGAGGTACAAACTATTAGGTATAAAATAAGCTACAGGGATATATTGTACAACATGGAGAATATAGCCAATATTTTATAATAACTATAAGTGGAGTATAACCTTTTAAAATTGTGAATCACTATACTGTACACCTGTAATTTATATATTATTATACATCAACTATACTTCAATTAAAAAATAAATTTCAGGGCTTCCCAGATGGCACAGTGGTTGGGAGTCCGCCTGCCGATGCAGGGGACACGGGTTCATGCCCTGGTCCGTGAAGATCCCACATGCCGCGGAGCAGCTAGGCCTGTGAGCCATGGCCGCTGAGCCTGCACGTCCGGAGACTGTGCTCCGCAACGGGAGAGGCCACAACAGTGAGAGGCCCGCGTACCGTAAAAAAAAAAATAATAATAATAAATAAATAAATTTCACGGGGTTTTTTTGCTTTTTTTTGATGTGGCTTGCATTTGTGGCTCACATGATATTCCTATGGAACAGTGATACTATAAACAGATAATGAAACAAAAGAGAAAGTCCAAGGAAAAACCCAAATACTTATAGGAATTTCATTTATGATAACGGTAACATTTCATATCAGTAGGGATAGATTGTTCAGTAATTAATATTGGGACAACAGGTTAGCCATCTTTTAAATATATATATATATATTTAAAATCTTTATTATAATATAAGTTACAGGTAGATCAAAGATTTAAATCTTTGGATTTTAATCATTAATAAAATCATTAAAGGATAGAATAAAACACCAGAGAATTTTAAAATTTAAATTAAATTTTTAATCTTATGACATAAATGCTAGAAGCTATGAAGAAAAAAGTTGATAAACTCTGTCTAATAAAAATAAAGCTCCAAAGGGAAGAAACAATGTAGCCAAAGTCAAATGACAAATAACAAACCTACGGAAAATATATGCAGTTGATATCACGCAGTAATGAGTAATTTCCACAATGAACCCAAAGTGGATAACAATGTTCATTTATTCCCAAAATTGATCTAGAGACCTCAATTAAAATTTCAACAGATTTTTCTTTAAAAACTAGATAAGTTGATTATAAAATTTTAAATGTTCAGAGCCAAGAATGAGAAGATACTCTGAGGAGGTGAGAGGACTTGGCTGTACCAGATATGAAGACTTATTATAAAGCCACAGTTTATAAGGCAGTATGGCTTTGACATTGGGATAAAGAAAAGAATGATACAGAAGAGATAGTATAGAAATAAATCCACATGTGTCTGGACAGGGTTTTTGACAGAGATGGCACTGTGGGGCAGTGTGGAAGGGATGGTCTTTTCCATTGGTGCAGTAGATGACCCCCCCTGATTTATAGCATTTGCCAACATCCACGTTATAAATTCTCCCACCATGGCTGATTTCAAGCGACCCACACTTCCACACTTAAACAGTCTGCTCACAAAACTTCCAAAATTTTAACAATCAACTCTGACGAGTTCCAGGACATCACTCTTCTCAGTAAATGCTACTTGGGACAATCAAGTATCCATTTAGATAACATTCATTAAGCAAGAAGATAAACAGCCCAATTTAAAAATGAACCAAAGAAAAATCCAGATGGACAATAAACAAGGAACTTCTTCAGTAGTTGGGGAAATGCAAACTAAAAACGCAAACACAATTACACATCTACTAGATTGCCTAACATTGAAAGACAACCGATACCATCTGTCCCTGAAGATGTGGAGTAATGGTGACTCTTGTACATTGCAGATGAGAGAATAAGTTGGTACAACCACTTTGGAAAAGAGTTTGCCAGAATCTACTAAAGTTAGGGACTTCCCTGGTGGCACAGTGGTTAGGTCTGCCTGCGAATGCAGGCGACATGGGTTCGAGCCCTGGTCCGGGAATATCTCACATGCTGCGGAGCAACTGAGCCCGTGCGCCACAACTACTGAACATGTGCTGTAGAGCCCACAAGCCACAACTACTGAGCCCACGTGCCACAACTACTGAAGCCTGAGCACCTAGAGCCCGTGCTCCACAACAAGAGAAGCCACCACAATGAGAAGCCCGTGCACCTCAATGAAGAGTAGCCTCCACTCACCACAACTAGAGAAAGCCTGCACACAGCAACAAAGACCCAAATGCAGCCAAAAATAAATAAATAAATTTATTTTTTAAAAAAAGAATCTAAAGTTAGATATAACATATCTTGTGACCCAGAAATTCCCTTCCTAGGTATATACCTTACAGCTCATGTCAACACAATGCATAAACAAGAATATGTACAGCAACATTGTCAATAATTACCCCACACCCAATTTCCACCTATAGGACAAATAGATAACAAAACACAGCATATTCATATAAAGAGCTACTATATAACCATGAAAACAGATACACCACTGCTACAAAAACAATGTGGCCGGATCTTACAACCATAATGATAGATGAAAGAAACAAGACTCAAAAGAATACATGAGTCAATTTATATAACATTTAAATACAGACAAAACAATAATATTGGGGATATATATATATATATATATATATATATATATATATATATATATACATACACACAGGCATAGCCTTGGAGATATTGTGTGTTCCATCCCAGACTACTGTAATAAAGCGAATAGCACAATAAAGTGAGTCACACGAATTTTTTGGTTTCCCCGTACATATAAAAGTTATGTTTACACTATACCGTGGTCTATTAAGTGTGCAATAGCATTATGTCTAAAAAACAATGTACATAACCTTAATTCAAAAATACTTTATTGCTAAAAAATGCTAACCATCATCTGAGCTCCAGCAAGTCCTAATCTTTTTGCCATAGTAAATTAAAGATCAGTGATCACAGATCACCATAACAAATATAATAATGAAAAAGCTTGAAATATAGGGAGAATTACCAAAATGTGACACAGAGACACAAAGTGAGCAAATGCTGTTGGAAAAATGGTGCTGAGAGACTTGGTCAATGCACGGCTGCCACAAACCTTCAATTTGTGAAAAAAGCACAATATCTGTGAAGCACAATAAAGTGAAGAGTAATAAAATTGAGATATATATATATGAAATATGGGGATATATATAATAAAATTGTTCATTTATTTATAAAGAAAGGATGGAGGTCACCTCCTGTGGGTGGGTAAGGATGTGACCTGGAAAGGACCCATGGAATGGAGGTGGGGTCTTCTGGGTGCTGACAATACTCTATTTCTTTACCTGGGTAGTTGTTACACGACAGTAATTATATGATGCTTTGCTTTATGATTTTTAATATTCAGTTATTTATGGCTTATGGACTTTGTGCATTTATATATCATGATATTGTAAAACAACATTTTTTAGAGAGGGAGAACACCCACACAGCCAGTTGGATAAGCTGAGTCAGTCCTGCTTTTCAACCAGTGGGATGACAATGCTGCAGCCAGGTCACTCTCACAGTGATAAGAGTAGTAACGGCTCCCATAATTAAATACCTATTGTGCCCAGACACCAGGCTTGTTCAATGTTCAAAATAGCCCTGCAAGGTGAGGGTCATTATTACTATTTACATATCTGTAAATCACCCATCAAATGCCTCCTCTCCAGTCTACCCAGGACTTGGTCCATGACCAGGAGGCTGTAGCCTGATGGTCACTGTCTAGATGAGTGTAGGATCCATGACAAGTTGGACCCCGAGGAACCATTAACATATAACCTGGAGACTTCCTCCCTTTTTCCTTGGCCCCTGGAATGCCATCTGGCAAACAGCCTGAGGATCCAGCTCCCTGGACCACAAGAACAAGGCTAGGGGAGGCCCCATGGAAAATGGCATGCTTTGTGAAGGCTCAGTGCGTGGATGGTCCTTCCTGGGGATCTGATGGAATGCCAATTCAGGATTAACATTCTATTCATCCACTGACTCTACCGAGAATGCTACAGCGTGATGATTAAGACAATAAACTGGGAACTCAGACCCCATGGATTTGCAGCTGTGCCCTCCACTCAGCTTCCTTGCACCTTGGTTTCCTCATCTGTAAAATGCAGGTGACAATAGTGCTTATCTCCTGGGTTTGTTGTGAGCATCATTAATGAATTTGCATAAATGGTGTCTGGCCTACAATATGTACCCATATATGTATTAGGTCTTGTGAAAGAGACAGTGTGGTGTAGTGGGTACAAGCACAGACTCTGAAGCCAAACTGCCTGGGTTTGAATCTACTGCCCCCCAGTTGTATAACCTTGGGCACTGTTCTTCTCTCTCTGGGCCCCAGGTTCCTCATCTGTCAACTTGAGGATAAATAACAGTGCCCACCTTAAAGGGTTGTTTGCAGGACCAAATAACATAATATAAATAGAGCACTTAGAACAATGCCAGGCAGAGGGAAAGTACTAGCCTGGGGTTAACTGTCATTAACATCATGTCCACAGTCCATTAGCTACTGCTGCTTATACTGTTGGAGCTGGGGCTCTGCAAGGTCCTAAAGCACATTCTGAACACTCCGGGTACCATTATGGCGTGAGCTAGGATTGACTGCTAAGAACATCTCGCTGAATTCCACTCCAATGAAATCAACAGATACAGGTTCAGCATATCCTTTCTGGATAGCACTGTAGGGAATATAAAGCAGTGAGACAGTCACATCTCTGAAGGAAGTCAAGCCAAGAGTACGTAAATTGTGAGATATCGTAAGGCAGCAATTGTCAAGTTAATGGCGTCAGCAATAAGTGCTACAGATACATAAAAGTGGCATCTGTCTTCACAGGTGCCACAAGATTCCTAGTCTCTGAAAATTGGGGAGGTATGTATGACACATAGGGAATCTTTATAATAACCAGATATTTCATCCAGCGGAACTCACTATTTTCAGACAGACCACACAACACAGAGAATTTCCTGAACAACAGAGACTCCACACTCTCTAACTTTACCTTCACTAAATATGAGCTTTGAGTGGCTTACAGAGCTGTGGCAATCAAGTGGCTATGGGCCAGCACGGAGACATATTTTGTGGCCTCGTGATGCTTTTCCTAAGGGCACGATGAAATGGCCACTCTCAGAGGGTGGCAAGTGGGACCTCAGTGTCATCGGCCACCTCATGTGCCGGTGGGTTACTCGGCCTATGTGACAGGCTTCAGAACGAGCAGCACCCCTGCCCTGCCCCCTGTTTAAGTGCAGGCTGCCTGGGAAAACCCTTTGGTGCATTAAAAAAAAACAACAACAAGCAAACAAACAGAAAACACACCAACTTCCTGAACTAAGGTCGGCTTCTTCTTTTTGAAAACTACAGACAAACCCTGTCCTACCAATGACTGTACTTAGTGCTGGCCACCCAGAGGTCAGACCCTCCTTGCTTTTGCTTTTAGAGTTGGCAGCATATAAGCAATCTGCTAGTTGGGTTCAAAAGTACAGAAAGGAAAAAAAAAAAAAAAAGCTGTAGAAGGCAGGGCCAGCTTAAGAAAGCTGCTTCAAGCATTTAAGCTGGACTAACATGTCAGCGGGGAGATGTTTACCTTCCTCCCTCAGCTTACATTATGGGTGAAATGTGCATTTGTGGATCCAGCCAGCACTGTTAGTCTATGAGATAATGTTTGTTCTCGGTTCCAAACTTTTGACCACACGCATTTCAAGTTGGGAACAAAAGAAGAAGCACTCTGTATTGTTAATAAGTTCTTCCCCTGTTCTTACAACCATCTTTTCTCCATTAGGGGAATTTCTGTGATTTGACAAATACGAGGAAGAACGAACTCTCTCATGATTCCTTTCGATGACTGTGTTACAGCAATAAACATGTTTCTCGCTGTTGCAAAGAGAGAAGTCAAAAAAGAATGGGGGACAGGGATGGATGGCATTCATCCCAAACTCAAGCAGCAGGTCCTCCCCACCTCTTCCTCGGAGAGAGCAATCAAAGCCAATCATGTCCTCATCTCTCGCCCTTCAAACAGGCTGGATGGATACCCTTCAGAGAGAGACCAAGGAAACAGCTAGTGGCTTGGGGTCCATAACTATGAAAATTGTTCTCGGCCAGGATCCAGGACTCCTTGGTAGATGGAATTAGCATGAGGTGTTACATGTTCTGCAAGAATTGACATTGTAGGTCTGGCCTCTTCTTTTTTTTTTTTTTTTGCGGCACACGGGCCTCTCACTGTTGTGGCCTCTCCCGTTGCGGAGCACAGGCTCTGACCACGCAGGCCCAGCGGCCATGGCTCACGGGCCCAGCCGCTCCGCGGCATGTGGGATCCTCCCGGACTGGGGCACGAACCTGTGTCCCCTGCACCGGCAGGCGGACTGTCAACCACTGTGCCACCAGGGAAGCCCCTTGGCCTCTTCTTTGAGCTGTTGGGCAGTAAGCCCAGAGACAATCTAGATGTGCTCTGGCAACACTGATACTCAGTGTTGTCACCGGGATGTCCCTCATGGGCCCCCTCCTCATCACCAGCTCAAGTGTGCTAGAACAGGTGGGTGCATGCCAGCTGGGGGATAGGCAAGAAGCGTGTCTGGTCTGGTCTGATTTGCCATCACTGCTCACTTGAGCAGACAGGCACTTGGGTTTCATGGACTGAGGAGCCATCAAATGCAAAGCCCTGATAATTTAGGAAGGTCTTTTTAGAAGGATACATAAGACACAATTACAGCTGCCTGTCAGTCTCACAGGCTTGCTGTGGGTGATCAATCTACACATGGGAAACCCTGGAGGATAATCAGGGGCCAGTATGTGAATTGCTCCCAGAGGGAGAAAGAACAAGTTCTTTTAATGACATTTAAGACCTGCCCTCATCTAACTTTCCAACCTTACATTAACCCTGTGTAGCAGACTTTATTTTCCAAAGGTGGTAGATGATAGATAGATAGATAGATATAGATGATTGATAAATAGATATAGATGATAGATAGATAGATAGATAGATAGATAAATAGATAGATCCCATCCCACATACTCTATTGCAATGTGACTGACACTCTTCCCACTGAGAGATGGGTCCAGGTTCCTTCTCCTTGAATCTGAGTGTGGGTTGTGATTGTTTTGACCAACAATGTGTGGGATAGCTATACTATGTGACTTCCAGGGCCAGGTCACCAAAAGTTGACAGCTTCCTCTTGACTCATTCTCTTTAGGATATACGTCTTGGGAGCCCTGAGCTAGCATGAAGAAGTATAGTGTCAGCCCAGCCGCCAGAGAGATGAGTGATCACAGCCCCCATCCTTCAAGCCACCCCAGTTGATGCCAAGTGCATCAGAGATGAGCTGACCTTACTGAGACTTGTTTGAATTCTAGATTTTTGGACACTTTATTTTTTAATTAATTTTTACTGGAGTATAGTTGATTTACAATGATATGTTAGTTTCGGGTGTACAGCAAAGTGAATCAGTTATACATACACATATATCCACTCTTTTTGGGGGTTCTTTTCCCATATAGGTCATTACAGAGTACTAAGCAGAGTTCCCTGTGCTACACAGTAGGTTCTTATTAGTTATCTATTTTATATATAGTAGTAGGTAGATGTCAACCCCAATCTCACAATTTATCCCTCCCCACCCCAGATTTTTGATTGAAATAAAAATGTTGATGTTTTAAGCATTAAGTTCTGGGGTGGTTTGTTATGTAGCCATAGTAACTGTAAAACCCCACAACCCAACACTGTACTCCAGCAAGAATGGACTGCCCACTGAAAAACCTCCTGTGCATTCATCCCTTCCTCCTGTGTCCTGCCCACACCACGAAGGTTCCCCCTGCCTGAAATGCCTGTGCCTCTCCACTTGTTTTCCATTCATTCATTCATTCATATATTCATTCATTCAATAAACACTTGTGAAATGCATATTGTAGGACTATTACAATAAATGAGACACATTTTCTGCCCTCAGGAAGTTCACAATCTAGTCCCAGAGAGAGACAGGTAGAAATTGCTCAACTGGTGTGGATGTAGAGTGTTGGAGATAACACCCTTTAAGGCTCATTCAAATCCTACCTCCCCCAGACCATCTTCTCTGGATGTCCCAAATCACACTCCTTTCTGCCTATATTGAGATGCTCAGTGATGTGCTAGAGTGACTTCATACCAGCTCATAAGAACCGACTGTACACATCTCTTCCCAATTCTGTTTTCAGTGCTTCACATAAGTAGCTTGAAATTGATCATGGTGGGAGTATTTACACCGGAGAAATTGGCAAAAGCTACAAATCAGGACTCTCCTCCCCCTTTTCTTCACAGAGAGCTGGTTTTTAAACATTGACTGGCACACCACTGGACTCAGTTGGTACCTGTCAGGGGTTAACTTTTGGGGTGTATGATCTTACATCAAAAAGCAGATCCTCTGGGAATAGATCTCAATCAGAAAATATTTGGAAGTGTTGGTAGAAAGATGATAAGGACTTCCTAAGATATGTAGGGAGTTGGCTCTACCATGGACAGCTTGCTGGCTGCTGGCTTTTTTTCTTTTTTCTTAAAAAAATAAGGGTGGGGCTTCCCTGGTGGCGCAGTGGTTGGGAGTCCGCCTGCCAATGCAGGGGACACGGGTTCGTGCCCTGGTCCAGGAAGATTCCACGTGCCACAGAGTGGCTGGGCCCGTGAGCCATGGCCGCTGGGCCTGCGCGTCTGGAGCCTGTGCTCCGCAGCGGGAGATGCCACAACAGTGAGAGGCCCGCATATCGCAAAAAAAAGGGTGTTGCACAACTTTTACAAGCCTGTCAAGGTGGCTATTAGATAAGCTCAAGCAACTCTAGGGACTTCAGTAGTCAAGTACTGGGGAGAAACCTATTTGCTGTCTCCAGGCCTTTGATCACTAAGGTAACAGACAAGAGAATCACCCGTGCAATTCCTACCTGCTCAGCTCTCACACCTGCCAACAGGAAACAGCCGCTTCCCCACTGCACCTACACCATGGACGTGAGGTTTTATCTTGCAGAATTTTCATTAGATATCAAATGACAATGTTTTCTGGTTGTTTATGGGTGGAATTGTGTCCCCTCCCCAAAAGGTATGTTGAAGTCCTAACCCCTTGTACCTGTGAACATGACCTTGTTTGAAAACAGGGCCTTTGCAGGTCTAATCAAGTTACACTGAAATCATTAGGATGGGCCCTACATGAAAAGATGCTCAACATCACTAATTATTAGAGAAATGCAAATCAAAACTACAGTGAGGTATCACCTCACACCGGTCAGAATGGCCAGCATCAAAAAATCTACAAACAATAAATGCTGGAAAGGGTGTGGAGAAAAGGGAGAACCCTCTTGCACTGTTGGTGGGAATGTAAATTGATACAGCCACTATGGGGAACAGTATGGAGGTTCCTTAAAAAACTACAAATACAACTACCATATGACCCACTACTGGGCATATACCCTGAGAAAACCGTAATTCAAAAAGAATCATGTACCATAATGTTCATTGCAGCTCTATTTACAATAGCCAGGACAGGGAAGCAACCTAAGTGTCCATCAACAGATGAATGGATAAAGAAGATGTGGTGCATATATATATATATATATATATATATATATATACACACACAATGGAATATTACTCAGCCATAAAAATAAACGAAACTCAGTCATTTATACTGAGGTGGATGGACCTAGAGTCTGTCATACAGAGTGAAGTAAGTCAGAAAGAGAAAAACAAATACTGTATGCTAACACATATATATGGAATCTAAAAAAAAAAAAAAAAAAGTTCTGACGAACCTAGAGGCAGGACAGGAACAAAGAGGCAGACGTAGAGAATGGACTTGAGGACACAGGGAGGGGGAAGGGTAAGCTGGGACAAAGTGAGAGAGAGGCATGGACATATATACACTGCCAAATGTAAAATAGATAGCTAGTGGGAAGTAGCTGAACAGCACAGGGAGATCAGCTTGTTGCTTTGTGACCACCTAGAGGGGTGGGATAGGGAGGGTGGGAGGGAGACGCAAGAGGGAGGGGATATGGGGATATATGTGTACATAGAGCTAATGCACTTTGTTATACAGCAGAAACTAACACAACATTGTAAAGCAATTATACTCCAATAAAGATGTTAAAAATAAATAAATAAATAATGCAGGTTTCCAGACCAAAAAAAAAGCACTGGAAAGATAACACAAGAAACCAGTAAGATGGAGGAGAGGTGAAGGGTGAACATGAGTGTGGGCTGGAAAGGAAGCAATAATTTTCACCATATACTTTTTTGTATTATTTTGATTTTGAACTATGTGAATATTCAAAAAGTATTCAATGTTTAAAAAAATTCAGAAAACTAAAAATGAAAAAAAAGACACATGTACCCCAATGTTCATTGCTGCACTATTTACAATTGCCAGGACATGGAAACAACCTAAATGTCCAACAATAGATGAATGGATAAAGAAGATATGGCACATATATACAATGGAATATTACTCAGCCATAAAAAGAAACGAAACTGAGTTATTTGTAGTGAGGTGGATGGACCTAGAGTCTGTCATACAGAGTGAAGTAAGCCAGAAAGAAAAAAACAAATATCATATATTAACACATATATGTGGAATCTAGAAAAAGGGTAGAGATGAACCTATTTGTAGGGCAGGAATAGTAGAGACATAGACGTAGAGAATGGACACGTGGACATGGCAGGGAAGGGGAAGGTAGGATGAATAGGGAGATTAGGTTTGACATAAATACACTACCGTGTGTAAAATAGATAGCTAGTGGGAACCTGCTATATAGCGCAGGGAGCTCAGCTCGGTGCCCTGTGATGACCTAGATGGGGGGGGGGGAGGTGGGCAGGGAGGTCCAGGAGGGAGGGGATATAGGTATACATACAGCTGATTCACTTCATTGTACAGCAGAAACTAACACAACACTGTAAAGCAATTTTACTCTAATAAAAAGAAAGGAAGAAAAGAAGAAAGGAAGAAAGGAAGGAAGGAAGGAAGGAAGGAAGAAAGAAAGAAAGAAAGAAAGAAAGAAAGAAAGAAAGAAAGAAAGAAAAAGAAAGAAAGAAAAAAAGGAGAGAAGAAGACACAGAGGCAAACATGAACAGAGGGAAGATTATGTGAAGAGAGACAGATGCACAGGGAGAACCCCTTATAAACTTTATTTGCAAAAGCAGACATTGGACTGGATTTGGCCCATGGGCTGTGGTTTGCCAACTCCTGACCCAAACTCCTCCACTTAAGTAATGAAGTGAATATTTCCTCAATACTCCCCTGACAGGAGGACTGGTGACTGACAGGTCTCAGTGGACTCTCTCTCCATGAGGTGTCCCCAGATGAAGAGAGCTGCTTCCTCCAAGGTCATACTTCCTTCTGAGGGCAACCTAGATCCAATGATTGGTAGATATGGTGGCACACAAGCCCAACCCCCTTGCCTTAACTGAGGACTATTCTCTAAGGCCATCCCCACTCTCACTGAGATCAGCCAAGTCCTCTGGTGGGACTGCATCACAGCTCAACGTCTCCCTTGGCCCAATTCCTCCTTCTTCATTTCCCACCAGGTATTGACCCCAAAACACCCCCTTAATAAACCTCATGCATGGCTCCCAGTGCCTAGAAAAAGAGTCCGAGCAGGAGAGGGAAAATAGAAGATACGAAATGCTTGAAGAAATTATTAATAAGAATATACCAGGGGCTTCCCTGGTGGCGCAGTGGTTGAGAGTCCGCCTGCTGATGCAGGGGACATGGGCTCGTGCCCCGGTCCAGGAAGATCCCACATGCCGCAGAGCAGCTGGGCCCGTGAGCCATGAGACTGCGTGTCCAGAGCCTGTGCTCCGCGATGGGAGAGGCCACAACGGTGAGAGGCCCGCATACTGCAAAAAAATTTAAAAAAAAAAGAATATACCAGAATAAGAGGTGGAAAATCCCTAGAATGAAAAAGTCAAGTAAGCACCACAAAAGAGAAGAAAGAATATCTCACCATGTGACACCAACTGAGGGGACTGCAATTTGGTCTGGCCCAAACCTCCTGGAGTGAGTATAGACCTCACAAATTAAGAGTTCCATCCTCCACAAGACTTTCCTCACTCCAGATACCAGCTGCAAGTCAGGAGGCCCCCAGGCCACCCGTACTTCTGCCTGACTGGCTACAGAAGTGGGAGTTCCACAACCTCCTCAGGTTCAATCATTTGCTAAAGTGATTCACGGGACTCAAGGAAGCACTGTACTTATAATTAAAGTTTTACGATAAAGGATACGGTCAGGAAGAGCCAAATGAAGAGATGCAGAGGATGAGGTCTGGGGGCGCCCTGAACACAGAGCTCCTGTGCCCTCTCCATGCAGAACTGAGACACATCACACCTCCTGGCATATGGATTCATTCACCAACCAGGATGCTCCACTGTGCCTGGAATCCAGAGGTTTTTTTTGTTTTTTTTTTTTTGCGGTACGCAGGCCTCTCACTGTTGTGGCCTCTCCCATTGCAGAGCACAGGCTCTGGACACGCAGGCTCAGCAGCCATTGCTCATGGGCCCAGCCGCTCCGCGGCATGTGGGATCTTCCCAGACCGGGGCACGAACCCATGTCCCCTGAATTGGCAGGCGGACTCTCAACCACTGTGCCACCAGGGAAGCCCAGAATCCAGAGTTTTTATTGGGGTTTCGTTACATGGGGCATGATTGATTAAATCATTAAACACAGGATTGAACTCAATCTCCAGGTACTCCTCCCCTCTCTGGAGGTCAGGCTGGCTCAAAATTCCAATCTTCTAATGACATGGTTGGTATTTCTGGTGACCAGCCCCCATCCTGACCCCTGAATAGCGGTCCACTGTTTCCTACCACCCAGGAAATTCCAAGGGTTTAAGAAGCTCATGCCAGGAACCTGAGACAAAGACCAAATAAATTCCTTATTATTCAACACTTACATGAGAGATAAATGTACGATTTAAAAAAGAGCTGATGGGCTTCTCTTGTGGCGCAGTGGTTGAGAGTCCGCCTGCCGATGCAAGGGACACAGGTTCGTGCCCCGGTCTGGGAGGATCCCACGTGCCACAGAGCGGCTGGGCCCGTGGGCCATGGCTGCTGAGCCTGCACGTCTGGAGCCTGTGCTCCGCAGCGGGAGAGGCCACAGCAGTGAAAGGCCCATGTACCGCAAAAAAATTAAAATTAAAATTTTAAAAAAAGAGCTGATTACCTACAAAAATCACCTTGAAATCATACTTCTCATCAATACTACTGGAGAAAAGAAGTCTTCTGGGTAGCATTTTCAAAATGTGGAAGAAAGTAACTTAGACCTTAGAATTGTGTGTGTGTGTTCAAAAAACAGATCATTAAAAAAATAGTTCTATGCCACTATTTATCACATGTGTAAATTCATGTAACACCAGTGTTCTTTTTTTATTGATGTATAGTTGATTTACAATATTGTGTTACTTTCAGGTATACAGCAAAGTGATTCAGTTATATATATGTGTATATATATAAAACTAAAGGGGTTTCCCTGGTGGCACAGTGGTTAAGAATCTGCCTGCTAATGCAGGGGACATGGGTTCGAGCCCTGGTCCAGGAATATCCCACATGCTGCAGAGCAACTAAGCCCGTGCACAACAACTACCGAGCCTGTGCTCTAGAGCCCATGAGCCACAACTACTGAAGTCCACGCACCTAGAGCCCGTGCTCCGCAACAAGAGAAGCCACCGCAATGAGAAGCCCGCGCACCACAACGAAGAGAAGGCCCCGCTCACCACAACTAGAGAAAGCCCGTGTGCAGCAATGAAGACCCAACACAGCCAAAAATAAATTAATTTTTTAAAAAAGAAAGAATATGTTACAAGATAAATGAGAATGGAGGATTAATATAATTTAATAAATTTCAATAAATTTATTGTTATTTTGAATAAAATAGTAAAGAGCAAAAGAAAAATATATCCTTAGCAATATGGCACTTAAATTCTAGAAATGGGGGGAGCTTCATGTCGGGGAAGATGCAACAGGATTGTGAACTTGAATGGTGAAGTCTCAGGAAACAGGGTTTAGACACTACATTCCCCAGTTGACCGGCTGTACCTTGTTTTATATTTGTGAAAGTGCCTGATGCTGTGCCTGGACCATGGTGGTCAACAAACACGAGTTCTAGTTAAGAAAAATGCATAGAATAGTCTCAACCCTGGGGATGTCAGAATAACCAAGTGGCGTTTCAACATATATGTAACAGGAATACATTTACCTCTATTTAAATTTTTTCATCCAGCCCATCCTTTTCCTGTGAGGTCTGCCCACAAGGCACAATGTTTTTAAAAGATGGAGTTGGGGAGGAAGGGAAGAGGAATCATCTATTTCAGGCTTGTTTAATCAAGGAAGACTTCCTGGAGACACTAAAAGTTATGATCGGCATTGAAGGCTGAAGAAGAAAGAGCTGGAAAGGAATTAACAGTATAGGGGACGCTAGGTGCTCGTGTACAAGTACATATTCCCCATTCCCTTTCCAACAGCCTTCTAGGCTCTATAATATTATCCCCCCTCCAGAGCACATGGATGGACGAAGAAGAGCTCGATGCTAATTAACTGCATTTTCCTGGCAGGTCCAATTTTCCTTTCTGTGAGGCCATTACAGCAAAGTGCTTAAAGTTCTGTCTCTGAAAGGATTACTTTTCATCTTACAGATGCTGGGACGTTTTGGTAGGAGGCTCCCAATAGCTATAATGGACTGTGAAATGGTTCTGGACAAACGAGGCAAGGAACTCATGAGGAGGGCTCACCTTGGCCTGGTTAGTGTCTCTTCATTATTCAGGAACAACACCCCACTGCTTGATGACGAGGCTATTTTCTGGCCATCTCAAGGGCCGGCTGTAGAAGAAGACTGCTTTTCTACAGCAGCCTGAGCTCAGCATGGGACACCTCTGTCTCTGGTCCTTTATCTTCCCCCTACCTTATCCTACTCTACTTTTGAACTGTTCCTACTAGAAAAGCCCCTAATTGCAAGCTTTCTTCAAAGAACCGTTGATAACTAGGACAGGAATGTCTTGGCCTTACCATGAATGTGTCAACAGAGGTATCCTGGGGTAGGGAAAAAAGCACAGGTTTGGGGCAAGACGACTGTGCATTTGAAATCCAGCTCTACCATCTCACCTTGGGTTCATAAGCATTGTGATCCACAGTTTCATCAGATATAAAATAGGAATAATACCTAACTCAGAAGAATGATGTAAGGATTCAGTGAGGTAAGGTATATAATACATAATAGCAGGCACAAAAGTATAACACATATTAACTCATAGTTCCTTTGTTTTCTAAAAAGTGATAATGACTTCCTAAGAACTGGGAAGGGAGTCACGCTTAGAGGACCCTCACATGTGTCGGACATGGGGTCCACCACACACCCAATCACACACTCCAGTTGAGGTGCTCAGGAAAGCAGCTCTAGGTTATTCTTTGTGCATGGTGGGGCAGGGGGCATGGTCATTGAACAAACTGTGTTGCCACAAAACTCAAAAATTAGTCTGGCCAAAGATCCATGAAGTTCTCTGCCTGAGAGAAGAAAAATAATGAGCTAAATCAATGAGATCAGTTCCTTCAGAATTTGAGCCAGATCTCTGGGGCAGGAAATGAGCCAAGCCAGGGAAGAAGTAGGAATGACAAGTAACAGTGACCAAATGAGCCACCAGAGAAAGATGAATCCACCCTGAAAAGCAGAAGTCATTGCTGGAGCGGCCCTCCACCACCATGTTTCTTGCTGGGCTTTCCAGATCCAGGAGCAGCCCAAGCGTTTCCTAGCAATAAGCTCTTTCCCTCACTTGGTTTGAATGAATCTGTTTCTTGGAACCAAGGAAACTTTTGCATATATTGTCATAGACCTTAATGTCAGGGAATGGAGTTTGCTCTTCTCTTTGAGACAAATGGGTGTGCATTTCAGACCGAGCAGTCACTATCTGCAGAGGTACATGAGCGAAAATACCTGGAACCTCCTAGAACATCACCTGTAGAAAAAAATACACATCAAGAGAGCAAGAATATGACTCACTTGGTACAGAGGCATTGGGCAGTGGATGTTTACCAGGTTTTTTTCTGACTCAGCATGTGCACCTCCTTCACAGTTCTTGGATACCCTGCCATACACCGTGACTCTTGGTGGTGGGCAGGGCATAGCCAGTCATGACAGAAAGATCAACTTTCTTCTGACTCCCTGGCATTGAAGGTGTGGGCACATGGCCTCAGCTCAGACAGCTGAGAGCTCACAGAAGTCTTCTGAATCTCAAGTGACAGATACATTAAAAGATACCATTGCATTAGATGTGCAGGGGCCGCCATATATAGCATGAGTGTTAGCAGAACTGAGTGCCACAGGGGAGGTTACAGAGGGGGCTGTGTTCAGTGGGTGTACAGCAGGTGGGTGGGTTGAAGATCATCAGTGTGTACAACTGCACAGTTTCCCATCAGGATTATTTCTGCTGCTGGCTTCTTCCCTTGGCTTTCTAGCTTTCTGTTGATTCTATAAGCTGTCAGCCTTCCTTTCCATAAACTCCTCCCATTATGCCTTAATTATTCATAGTTGGTTTCTGTTGCTTACAACCAAGATCTCTGGCTGATAACTGTTACAAGAAAGATAAAGGCTGGATTGGTTATTACAGAAGATATTAAAGAGAGATGAGATTTTAGCTGGGGTTCATTCTTTTATTTATTTATTTTATTTATTTATTTTTTGGGGGGGCAGTTCATGAGCCTCTCACTGTTGTGGCCTCTCCCATTGCAGAGCACAGGCTCCGGACACGCAGGCTCAGCGGCCATGGCTCACGGGCCCAGCCACTCCGCGGCATGTGGGATCCTCCTGGACCGGGGCATGAACCTGCGTCCCCTGCATCAGCAGGCGGACTCTCAACAACTGTGCCACCAGGGAAGCCCAAGGGGTTCATTCTTTTAAATTTTAGGTCCACTAAATGAAAATGACAGACTAGCTGATTAGTGAGGCTTAGTTCCAGATGCAGAAAAGATGAAGCCAAGAAATATTCTGGGAAGTTTACCCCAATCCTACTGTAGTGGATGCTGTGATATGCTACCAAGATTCCCCTCAGAACCAAGACATTTGTTTTCCCAGCTACCAAGAATGCTGAGTGCTGATGGACTGACCACAGCAGCCTCTTCTTTGGGATTCACCTCAGCCTAAGGGAGCTTCCACACCCATGGCAAGGCCTCCTCCCCAGGGACAGGTCCCATCCAATGATTGGTCCTTGTCTTATTTGGGAACAACTGTAAAGGACTCTCCCAGCTTCAGAGCGCTCTGTGGGACCAGCTGAGGCCTCTGATGGCACTGCATCATAGTTCAGCTGCTCTCCTGCCCAATTTGGTTTCCTTCCCTCTCCACAGGTCTTGTTCCTCATACAAATCTCCATTTCAGTGAGTTTTCTAGGAAACCCAAAATAAGACACCTACCTATCCCATTGCAGAAAACAGCCACCTCTTATTAGAGAGACAGAGACATGACTCTTGTCCAGCCTTATGACACCAGTGACATAATAACATGATGACACCCAGCCTCTCTTTCAGGCATGCACTCTGGCCGGCTTGCTCACCACACCCTGAGCCTAAATCTAACACCATAGCTTCTCAGTGTTCATCCACAGTCGAAGTAGAATGTTCTGGATACCAAAAGGCTAACCCATCAAAGAAATGAACTAATTGTGTTTCAGACCTTTGGAATGCAGTCCCAACACCCATCCCATACTGGTCTGTGCTGGGAAGTCACAGGCATTTACACTGTAAGCTTTTTTGTTGTTGGCACCCAACGTTGTTTGTTATTGTTGTTACCAGCGGTATGCTGTTAAAGTGACTCTCAAAAAAAAAAGCAAAGGGCTTCCCTGGTGGCGCAGTGGTTGAGAGTCCACCTGCCGATGCAGGGGACACGGGTTCGTGCCCCGGTCCGGGAGGATCCCACGTGCCGCGGAGCGGCTGGGCCCGTGAGCCATGGCCGCTGAGCCTGCACGTCCAGAGCCTGTGCTCCACAACGGGAGAGGCCACAACAGTGAGAGGCCCGCGTACCGCAAAAAAAAAAAAAAGGAAAAGAAAGAAACAAAATTGAGTTATTTGTAGTGAGGTGGATGGACCTAGAGACTGTCACACAGAGTGAAGTAAGTCAGAAAGAGAAAAGCAAATAATATATGCTAACACATATACATGGAATCTAAAATAAATAAATAAATAAAAATGGTCATGAAGAACCTAAGCGTAGGACAGGAATAAAGCCGCAGACATTAGAGAATGGACTTGAGGATATGGGGAGGGGGAAGGGTAAGCTGGGACGAAGTGAGAGAGAGGCATGGACTTATATACACTACCAAATGTAAGGTAGATAGCTAGTGGGAAGCAGCCGCATAGCACAGGGAGATCAGCTCGGTGCTTTGTGACCACCTAGAGGGGTGGGATAGGGAGGGTGGGAGGGAGGGAGATGCAAGAGGGAGGGGATATGGGGACATATGTATATGTATAGCTGATTCACTTTGTTATAAAGCAGAAACTAACACACCATTGTAAAGCAATCATATTCCAATAAAGATGTTAAAAAAAAAACCCTGACTGCATTGTCTTTAGAAATAAGGAAAATGTAATATCTCAAATAAAAATAAATCTGGAAGCATCTCACCTCCAAGATTGGTTAATGTCCCTCCTCATTTTCATCTTTGGAACCTGGATTCTTTCATCTTTCTATGCTGCCAGCTCTGGGTGCTGGCTTAGCTCCTATAATGACCATACCAGGCTGTCTGTGTTCTAGATGCTTAACACAGCCATGACACGATCCGATAAGCAGAAGAAAAAGAGCAGTCTCCTATTATGCATCTTTTTATCAAAAAGGAAATTAGTCCAGTGGTGATCATTTTGTAATGTGTAGAAACATCAAATCACTATGCTGTGCGCCAGGCACTAACATAGTATTGCAGGTCAATTATACTTCCAAAAAACCCCAAACAAATAAACAAACAAACTCATAGAAGAGATCACATTTGTGGTTACCAGAGGCAGGGGGTGGTGGGAGGGGGAACTGGATGAAGGTAGTCAGAAGGTACAAACTCCTGTTATAAGATGAATAAGTGCTAGGGATGTAATGTACAACACGATGACTGTAATTAGCACGTCTGTGTGTTACATATGAAAGTTGTAAAGAGAGTAATCCTAAGAGTCCTCATCACAAGGAAAACATGTATTTTTTCTTTTGTTTTGTATCTATATGAGTTGATGGATATTCACTAATCATTATGGTCATCACCTCATGACAGACGGAAGTCAGACCATTATGCGGTACACCTTAAACGTATACAGTGCTGTACGTCAATTACATCTCAATAAAAGCGGAAAAGGGAAAAAAGAAAATTAGTCCAGATTCTAGTAGAGGTTTTAATACCTCTGCATAGTTCACTCTGCTCAGAGAAACACGGACTGGCTCATGTACAGAGAAAATGGAATTTTCTTTCCTTATACAAGAAGGAAAACATTTTTCTCTTGCAGTTATCCTCACCAATGTCCCCTGACTTTTTGGCGGTACCTTAAATGTGCCTGGTTCTCAGCCCAGGGAGACTGGTCGGAGGGGACTAAGAGCTGGCACTTGTTTTGTTTTTATCACTGACCAGCCATGGGACTTCTCTCTCACTTATAAAAGGAAAAGATTAGATCAGCTAAGGTACAGAATTTCATGACTTTATATTTCTATGATCAAACCCCTCCTAGGATCTTATAAAGGCAAACCCAGAGAGTGGAACATGCAATAAAGGATGCACTGCACCAAGCCCACTGTCAGAAACGTACCAAATCTTACTGTCCTTTCTCTTCTTTTCCCTCACTAGCACTCTCCCAGTTCTGGGAAGCTTCTGGGGAAAAAAAGTAGGAGACTATATCAAAACATAAAATAAAACTTTTCTGAAAGTGTTTTTCAGCCATAATTAAGGAGAAAACTCTACTTTAGGAAGAAATGTGAAAGTTGGTGGAAGAAGCCCCAGGTCACCATTGACACTCTCCTCTCCCCTGCCTTTGTTTATCTGCTGGTCATAATTGTTAATAAGGAAACTCCAGAGCGGTCACTTGCTTACTTTGCTGCTAATGATAGAAATAAATGGCTCCCATTTGATGTGGCAGGATTGCAGAATGCCACCAGGCAAGTCTCCCATTCTTGGCACTTCCAGACGCTCACAAAGCTCTGTGAGCAATCTGTCTTGTCAGCAAGTCCTATCTTGTCCCATCATTCAGGGTGGCCTGTCTGCTCATCCATCCCCAACTCCCAGGAGGGCCTCCCCGCTGGCTGACAACTCAATGTTAGAAGTCACTTCTGAAGACAAGGGCTTCTGAGGTTAAGGCAGCATGACAGCATGGAGAGAATCGGGCATTGACACCCAATGGCCTTGGACTTAGGAAACAACAGCCAAGCATTTATACAAATTATCTTCAATACTCTCAACCGCCCTAAGAAGTTACGTGGTACCCATTTGTAGGTGTGGCAGCTCTGTGATGTTCAGTGTTTGTCCAAGGTCACCCCGCTGACCCAGGATTTGATTCAGAGCTGCCTCCCAGTAAAGCCTCCATTTATTTATTTATTTATTTATTTATTTACTGCTGATAATAATATTTATTGCTAGAGTTGTTAAACATAAAATAATTTTGTTGCCAAGGAAGTTTTTTTTTTTTAGCAAATTTAATCAGTTATACATATACATATGTTCCCATATCCCCTTCCTTTTGTGTCTCCCTCCCGCCCTCCCTATCCCACCCCTCCAGGCGGTCACAAAGCACCGAGCTGATCTCCCTGTGCTATGCGGCTGCTTCCCACTAGCTATCTACCTTACGTTTGGTAGTGTATATATATATGTCCATGCCGCTCTTTCACTTTGTCACAGCTTACCCTTCCCCCTCCCCATATCCTCAAGTCCATTCTCTAGTAGATCTGTGTCTTTATTCCTATCATACCCCTATGTTCTTCATGACATTTTTTTTCTTAAATTCCATATATATGTGTCAGCATACAGTATTTGTCTTTCTCTTTCTGACTTACTTCACTCTGTATGACAGACTCTAGGTCCATCCACCTCATTACAAAAGCCTCCATTTAATACTGGAATGGAATCTGGAGGGAAGAGAGGCTACAGAGAGATTTGAAAGTCAAGAGATGAGCATCAACTGGCGCAGGGAACTATATTCAATATCTTGTAATAACCGATAATGGAAAAGAATCTGGAAAAGCATGTGTGTGTGTGTGTGTGTGTCTGTGTGTATACATATGACTGAGTCGCTTTGATGTACACCTGAAACTAACACAACATTGTAAAGTAATTATACTTCGATTTTAAAAATAGAGTCAGTTGGTGGACCACAGGAGCACATGGGCTAACTCAGGGAGAGGACCCACAGAAAAGAGCAGGGGCCCAACGTGTAAAGGTGGGGATTATCAGTCATGGGGAGAAGGATCCAGAAAACACAGAAGAAGCAGAAGAGAGTTGAAAAGGGCATGGAGAGGAGAGTTATGGTCATCCTTGTTTTGAGTTTTCAAATGGGACTTTTTTTAAAATGACTTACTGATTTGTCCCCCATCCATCAAGCAGTTTCAGCTCGGTGCTTATTTCATCAACTCACAACCTGAGGTGCCCCCCAGGGCCCAGGCAGGTGAGCAGAACCAAATGATGTGGCTCGCAAGAGGTACTAGGGAGAGGGGAAGACTGAAGAAAACCCGTATCAGTCAAAAAGGGGCAGCCGGCACTCAGGTTCAGCTGACTGTGGCCAATATTTTTTTCAGAAGGCGCTGGAATTCCTAGTTTTTCATGCTCTGCCAACAAAACAGTTCCACAGCTTGGAAACAGCCTATAGGCTGTTTGCCATCTCTGCCCTAATGGGTGTAAGCCTTTCTACCTTCAAGAAATAGAAGCACCAGCCCCAAGATTTCCCAGGTTCTGAGGAGTCCTAGAGCCCAAGGCTAAATGCTGGTTTTTCACGTATAGTTTTTAAATTAGGAGGAAAAATGCACATGTCATTTCTGTGACATGATCTGATTAGGCAAAGCAGAATTTTCTGGTGGAATTAATTAGTGTTAAGTCATGACTGTAGCAGAGGAAAATGGCACTGATGAGGAGTGCATGTTAGCATCAAGGTCAAAGGTTAACATTCCAACCACAGGTTGATGCCAAAGGCAGGAAACAGGGCATCGAAGGACTTTGTGAACAAGGACTTTGATAGAGAGGATAAAACATGGGTAACCATCAACGAGAAGGACAGTCCAGGCAGCAGGAGCCTTTCATTTTCCCTCGTAAACTTTCTCCCTTCCTGGGTACGTGTTGGGATTTAACAACAACTTACCGCTTTTTGTACTCTCCAAAGTATTTTTTTAAAGAAGAAGAAGAGACGGGGGGCTTCCCTGGTGGCGCAGTGGTTGAGAGTCCGCCTGCTGATGCAGGGGACACGGGTTCGTGCCCCGGTCCGGGAGGATCCCACATGCCACAGAGCGGCTGGGCCCGTGAGCCATGGCCGCTGAGCCTGCGCATCCGGAGCCTGGGCTCCACAACGGGAGAGGCCACAACAGTGAGAGGCCCACGTACCGGAAAAAAAAAAAAAAAAAAGAAGAAGAAGAGAAAAGAATGACTCATTTCAAGGCAGTCATCACTTAATAAACCCTGGGAGGGCTATCAGAGGCAACTTGCATTTGGTGTCTGGTATCAGTCAGTGGGTGCAAGTAAAACAAATTTCAGGCAAATCTTCTGGATTCCTCTGTGTGTGTATGTACATGTGTTCCTGCGCTTACAGCACGTTGATCAGAGCCGCACTTACAATGTTCCTTTGGGGAAGGCAGATCCACTGCATGGCATTAGCTACATCATTGCTTTGCAAAGACTAATAGCTCCATTTCCTGGACTGGAATGGATAGTCTATGCCAGGTTCTTCCTGGTTCACTCCTTCTACCTATCTGCCTACATGGTTAGGATCGCTGGGCCATCGGAGCCCCACCTGTAGTCTCAGGCTTCTAATTCCATACTCTAGGGCTTGACATCAAGTCACCCTTGTTGTTAATCTAACCCTCAACCCTTATCTTTGCCTTGAAATCTTGAGTCCTGCCCCGTAACCTTCCCAGCACTCTGTCTCTCTGGATCTGGAACCCTGTCTAACTTTCAGAAGCAGTCCCCTCACCCTACCCACCAATCCCCAAACTGGAATCCGTTCTATGAACAAGACTGATGACAGACTTCCCTGACCTCCCTTGGCGCCCTGAAGCAGTCACCTACTGGCTGGTGGGATGCCTGCTTGTCTTGTGGCACAGCCTCTACATAGCTCCAAGCCCTTATTACATGAAATGCATCATTGTTGCTGCCTGTCTGCAGGACTGTTTTGCATCCCAGCCTGACACTAGCCCATGCAGCTGAGCCTCTCTTCCTGGTTCCCACCAACCTTAATGATTAGCTCACGTTCTGTGTCTGCCCCTTCCTGGCTGTTATGGCCCAATGCAGTTAACCAGACCATAACTGGTTCCGATTCAAGATAGTACCGTGGGGAACTGATACCGTGAAGAACCTTTCATAGGCTAAGTTAGATCTGCTTGCCTCCTTCTATTTATCAGTTGCATGGGTTTTTTTGTTTTGTTGTTTTTTTTGCAGTACACGGGCCTCTCACTGTTGTGGCCTCTCCCGTTGTGGAGCACAGGCTCCGGACGCACAGGCTCAGCGGCCATGGCTCACGGGCCCAGCCGCTCCGCGGCATGTGGGGATCCTCCCGGACCGGGGCACGAACCTGTGTCCCCTGCATCGGCAGGCAGACTCCCAACCACTGCGCCACCAGAGAAGCCCTATCAGTTGCATGTTTAACATTGGAATGTTGGATATAGAATTAAAAATTTCCTGTTAAACAAAGGAAATAATAATTATTATAATGCTACTTTAGAGAAGATTATATTGATTTGTGACTAATACATTTTGCAAGACTTACAAAGGAAAGAAGAGGTACAATAGAAGCTGACAGTGATAATGATGACATCTCTCCTGAAGATACTCTTTATTTTTTCAAAACCATTTCCATTTAATTCATTCTACACATTCCAAATGCCTACTAAAATCCAGACACTCTATCAGGCACCAGACTAGGCATGGAGTAAACAAAGAACAATGGGGCATGAAGACAAGGTCTTTCTCATTAAGAAGTTTACAGTCAGCCAGCATTCATTACGGTGATTTTCTAACATTTTTTCAGCAACAAAATCAAAAAGTTTCAAATAATAATCTTACTTGGCATCTGTATCAGTCAGGATAGTCCTGGTTATGCTGCAGTAACAAACGAGCCTGACATGCCAGTGGCTTATAACAACAAAGGTTTATTTCTCGTTCAGGCTTCATGCCCATCATGGATCCGCTAAGGCTCTGCGTCACATCCTCTTCATTTCAGGACCCAGGGTAATGTATCTGCCTCTATCTGGAACTCTGCTTGTCTTACAGCAAAGGAAAAAGGATGAGAATAGAAAACCCATACCCTGGCTCTTAAAG
Organism: Mesoplodon mirus; assembly: GCF_964341445.2. Lineage (NCBI taxonomy): Eukaryota > Metazoa > Chordata > Mammalia > Artiodactyla > Ziphiidae > Mesoplodon > Mesoplodon mirus. The sequence goes on along the minus strand of NC_138984.1, from coordinate 110,220,608 downwards.
CTTCTACCCAGAAATAACACGTCTTTGCTACTCTTATTTCATTGGTCAAAAGAAATCTCATGACCAAGCCCAGCATCCTCAAAGCCTGGAAATATAATCTTCTCCAGGAAAGAGCAGCAACTATTTTTGAAGAATAATAGCACACCTCCGTATAGAAAGTAAATAAACAGATGGAAATAGCATCCTTCTTCCTGAGGAATCTTTATAGAATCTTCAGCCTCTATGAAATTCCGTTGAAAAACCATCTAACCATGATCTCATCTGAAATTCATAAAAGCCTATGAAGTAAGGCGAGAAATTGTAATTGTCCCATCTGAAAGGTAAGGAAACTCTCTGAGGCCCAGGAACTTTACAGAACCTCCCAGAAGACAGACCAGGATAGAGTACTGGTGCCTTCTGCTTTACTAACCTTCCTGTGAGACGTTGCTGGAGCCCCAGGCCCCGTATACATGAAGCCCTTTGTCATAATATCCATGGAATTCCTAAAAGCCAAGAAAGCTGTCTCTTTCTTATCCACTCACTTTGGGCACAACTGCATTTTGTCCCAGGTGGCCTGCTGCACACAAGGCCATGCTGTGCCAAATCACCACAGCAATCTTGGCTTGGTTTGACCTTTGGAGTGTGCTTACAACACATTCTGAAAAGCAGCAGATTGTGCCAGCTCCACCAGCAAGTGCTTCAGAAAACGAGGCCTAATGAAAGACCTAAAGGGAGAACCATTCAGCCTAAAGAGATGGTACCAGGCAAGGCAATTAGAGCCAAGAAGAGAGGTGACAAGACATAGTCCCTGCCTCCGGGAAGATGGACTTGGAGAGGATGCTGAATGCATCACTGTTTAGGAGTGATTCCATAGGATGTAGCCTCTAGGAGTGAGGAAAAAAAGAGAGGAGGGAGGCCCGCTTGGATTCAGAAGCCAGAAGGCCAGCATTTACAAGGTGAGTGGGGCCCTTGTTTACCAGTACCACCAATGTGTATGAACTATTACCCACCTGGAAGAAAGAGCTTGGACTTGGAAACTAAGGATCAGGCTGGACTTCTAGTCCTGTCACTCATTTTTCCACACAACCTCAGGCAAACCTCTAAGCCCATCAGAGCCTTGGTTCCTTGTCTATAAATAGGAGTTAAGTAAAACCTGCCCTAGCTACTTCACAGGGTGGTAGTTTAGGCCAAACACATTGTGAATAAGAAATTGCTCGGTTAAATGTAAACTTGGCCTCTCTTCACTGTCATAGCTGAGCGCTGCCTCAGCACATACTAGGATGATCAAGTCATCCGGTTTGACTGGGGCTTTCTCAGTTGTAGCAGTGACAGTCCCACATCCCAGGAACCTCCACAGTCCCAGACAAAATGGGACAATTGTTTTGTCCATCACATATTCTGACCAGAAGGGTGGGGAGGTCCCTGCTAGCCATAACACTGTTTCTAAAATTTCTAATTGGTATACAATTCAGTGGGTTTTAGTACATTCACAAGGTTGTGCGATTATCACAACTATCCAACTCCAGAACAATGCTGTCACCCTAAAAAGAGCTCATGAGCAGCCAGTTCCTATTCTCCCCTCCCCTCAGCTCCTGTCACCACAAATCCACTTTCTATCTCTACGGATTTGCCAATTCTGGACATTTCATATAAATGGCATCAAAAAATATGTGGTCTTGGGCTTCCCTGGTGGCGCAGTGGTTGGGAGCCCGCCTGCCGGTGCAGGGGACACGGGTTCGTGCCCTGGTCTGGGGAGATCCCACATGCTGCGGAGCAGCTGGGCCTGTGAGCCATGGCCACTGAGCCTGCGCGTCCGGAGCCTGTGCTCTGCAACGGGAGAGGCCACAACAGTGAGAGGCCCGTGTACTGAAAAAAAAAAAAAAAATGTGGTCTTTTGGGTCTGCCTTCCTGCATTTAGCATAATGATTTCAGGTTCATCATGGTGTAGCATTCATTTTTGTGGATGAATAATATTCCACTGTGTGGATATACCACATTTGGTTTATCAATTCATCCGTTGATGGACCTTTAGGTTTTTTCTACTTTTTAACTACTATGAACAATGCTGCTATAAACATTTAACATATAAATTTTCATGTGACCATATGTTTCCATTTCTCTTAGGTGCTCATTAGGAGTAAAACTGCTAAAAAAAAAAAAAAAATACCCTGCTGAGTCATATGGTATCTCTATGTTTAACTTTTTGAGGAACCACCAAACTTTTCCAAAGAAGCTGTAACATGTTACATCCCACTAACAGTGTATGACGGTTCCAGTTTCTCCATATCTCCATTTGTTATCATAAGTCTTTTTTATTACAGTCATCCTAGGGAGTGGAAAATGGTAACTCACTGTGGTTTGGATATGCATTTCCCTGATGGCTAATGAAGGTGAGCATTTCTCATGTTCTTATTTGGTCATAACACTTGAATTCCAAAAAAAAGGGATCATCTCGCCGTCCTGAATCTCCTTTTTGAGAACATAGGAGCTCTGGCAAGTTACCAACTCCTGGACACAAGAGAAGAGCCTCTGTCTGGTTCTGCCCAGGACAAAGGTCCAGATGCCTGTCCACAGCTACAGAATAAAGTCCAAATTCTTTTATGGCATCCAAAGCCCTTCACTATCGATCTCTGATTTACCTTTACATCCTCAACCCCCTTTTTCCCTACGTGAACACTCCACGCCAACAGGGCAATTGTTGTCCAAATAGACAATCTATTCACTGTCCCCAGGAACACATCAGTCATGTTTCCTCCTTTGAATCAGTAGCCAGTGGGAATCTCAGTTCACAAACTCACACGTGTGAGAAATGTTACAACTTTCTCCTTTTCTATCAACCAACGAGTTCTATCCCTAACTACCTTCCTGCAAGACTGGTGAGAGGGACTTCCCTGGTGGCGCAGTGGTTAAGAATCCGCCTGCCAATGCAGGGGACACAGTTTCGAGCCCTGGTCTGGGAAGATCCCACAGGCCGCAGAGCAACTAAGCCCGTGCACCACAACTACTGAGCCTGCGCTCTAGAGCCCACGAGCCACAACTACTGAGTCCACGTGCCGCAACAACGGAGGCCCACATGCTCTAGAGCCCGTGCTCCGCAACAAGAGAAGTCACTGCAATGAGAAGCCCACGCACCACAGCAAAGCGTAGCCCCCACTCGCCGCAACTAGAGAAAGCCCGCGTGCAGCAATGAAGAACTAACCCAGCCAAAAAATAAATTAATTTTTTTTAATTATAAAAAAAAAAGACTGGTGAGAAATTCTGCCTCTGTCCTTCTGAGGACTCTACCCAATGCTAGAAAGATGTCAAGGTTTCAGGGACTGACACACTGTCAAAACGTGGACGGGGAGGATGGGAGATGGGATATGATGATGAAGATTACCGTGGAGAGGGAGACTGTCCTGGTTCCCATGGCCCCTCCAGTTCTGGTGGTCCTTCTAGGCAGAAGCACTGCAGCCTTCACCCATGCTGCAAGCTCTAGGCCTAGAACGTGCCCTTCCTCTAAGAACACCCCCGACACATACGCACACAGGGCTCTGCTGTAGAACGACACTCATGGAACCTACAGACTCTCTCCTTCTCCTGGAGAACTGCTGTCCACTCATAGTCCTCCCCGATTTGGGAAGCCCCATGGGGGTGTCTCACATATGGGTCTGCACTGTCCTTGGAGCCACTCCTGGCATCTCCGTTTCCTCCTCACCCACCCCTGGCCTCCTAGGGCTCCATGCTTCCCAGCTGCCTCTCTGGGATACACTGGCCTGACACACTACCTAAGCAACTGCTGGGTGCCTTCTGCTCACATTGCCTGCTGGTGCTGGAGGTCCCTGGCCACTTCTTCACGTCCCAGTCACGTCCAGTCAGTGACCTCCACCCGAGACACAAGTCCACAGCTCATGGCTCCTGTGCTTACCACAGCTTGCAGAGACGATAGTGCTACGACTTTCTGTTTCCTTTTATTTGACTTCCTCTTTCTAGGATTCTGCAGGAATCTAAGAGAGGGAAGTCGGGGTACAATCTGAGAGGCATGGGCCACGCTCTACTCGAAATTCTTCCTCCTGGATATCATGTGATCCTGCAGTTCCTCTCCTAAGTATATACCAAGAGAAATAAAAACATACGTCCACACAAAAATCTGCACCTTAAGGTTTATAGCAGCTTATTCATAAAGCCAAAAAAGTAGAAAGAACCCAAGTGATGAGCCAGTCAACGGATGAATGGATAAATTGTGGTATATTCAAACAATGGATTATTAGTCAGCTGTGAATAGCAGTGAAATGGGGATGTATACTACAACGTGGATGAATCTTGAAAACATTATGATAAATGAAAGCTGCTAGACACAAAAGGTCACACAGTGTCTGACTGCATTTATATGAAATGTCCAGAATAGGTAAATTCATAGAGACTGAAAGTAGATTGTGTTTGCTGGTGCTGTGGGCACAGGACAGATTGTAGGGTGACGGCTAAAGGGTACACGCTTTCTTTTGGGGGGGATGAAAACTAAATTTCATTGTGGTGATGGTTATGCAACTCTGTGAATAAAACAAAAACCACTGAATTGTAACTTTAAAGCATTCTTTTAAAATATTTATTTATTTATTTTTGGCTGCGCTGGGTCTTTGCTGCTGCGCGTGGGCTTTCTCTAGTTGCAGCAAGTGGTGGCTACTCTTCGTTGCCGAGCACGGGTTCTAGGCGCGCGGGCTTCAGCAGTTGTGGCATGTGGGCTCAGTAGTCGTAGCTCGCAGGCTCTGGAGCGCAGTCTCAGTACTTGTGGCACGCAGGCTTAGTTGCTCCATGGCATGTGGGATCTTCCCGGACCAGGGCTCAGACCCATGTCCCCTGCATCGGCAGGCGGATTCTTAACTACTGCTTTACCAGGGAAGTCCCACATTGAATTGTAACTTTAAATGAGTGAACTGTAAATTATGTGAATTATGTCTCAATAAAGCTGTTATTCCAAAAAAATTAAAATCTACCTTTCCTTCCTCCTTAACCCATTGTCTTTAATCCTAGTTTGATTGCTGGTCCTCTCTCTCCCTTCGGATGGGTTCTTTCCCATAAGGCCCTTCCATCTTTTGTGTAAATGAAATCCCACTGGACTTTCCAAACATACCCCCACATTTCTAAATTTGCAACAGGTGTACCACTTACGCTGACCTCTAGGATGCCAGCCCCAAGTGTTTGTTGATAGGGATGCTCCTAGCTACCAAATAGCATTTGAACTCTTGCCCGAGTTTGGGAAGAAATTAGCATCTAAGAGCCTTGAATTCTGCATCATCTTTATCTCTGAAGTTGCTGATAAGTAAGAGTATTTTCTGAGGACCCCCTTCCCCAAGCACCCCCAGCCTCAACCCATTTCTTCATCTGTGTCTCACTCTGGACTGAAGTGTGACCACAGATGTGTCCTGTGTACATCTTGCCACACACCCCTGTGTGAGGACACCAAGAGTTGGTTCTACGCTGTAGCCACCTAGGTTCAATTCTTTATTACGATACTTCATATCTTTGTGAATACTTCATATCACAACACTGGATGTGACTCAGTGGCTAACGGGGAAAGTTTAATATTATTATTACATGGGAAATATGGCTGTGCCACCCAGTAGGGGGTCCACTGTCCAATGATGGTGGAGAAGTTGGAAGATGAAGGAAGCGTGTAAAAGATGCCCCTGTGATGACCGTCGTGAAGAAAGCTGGTCTTACAAAAGGAGGTGAAGGAGGTGGTAAGTGGAGTGAACACAAAGGCCAGGTACTCAGGCCAGAGCACATGCGAGGTGCTGTGTTGGAAGCCAATCTCATGAATGACAGGAGCAGTCAGCCAGCATTCCAGCAAGGAAATTAGAAGGAAGCAAGATGGGTGAATCAAAGCCTTTTGTGGAATCCGTTGATGTGGTCATGAAAGTCTGTACAACGAGAAGCTACTCAGGCCAAGAAGAGCAACAAGGCTGCTCCGCCTCCAGCCTTCTCAGCACCACTCTCCCCCTTCAGTGGCATTAAGTCAAAACTGCAGCAAACAGAGGCAGCCAGATGGGCTAGAGCCGCCTGCAGACCTGGGCTGAAGCAGCTCCCATATCTGCTCCCAGGAAGAACTATCCTCCATTCTCTGAAAGGTTCAGGGTGAGAGGGGGAGTGGGGAAGAAGCCTAGAGTGTTGAATAATGAAATCCCTCAACAGAAAGGGGAATTCATCTTTATCAGGAAAATTCCAAGCCAGGGGGTTAGAGAGCTATGAATCATCATGAAATAATGATTTCAGAGATACACGATGGGCACAGAGGAACCTGAAAACCAAGGGAGAGAACAGCGACCCACAGGCATCGGAAGCTTAAAAACACTTGTGTGGTTTGGAGCACACCTTCCTGAAGGTCGGGATCAGGACAGGGGTCGGAACCAGATAGGGGAGCTAAAGGCAGGACACACTGGAAGGAAAACGGGCAGGGCTGTTAAGTGTTGCTCCAGAGCTGTGCATGGGTCTCCCCGGTGGATTTAGGGAGCCAAACGCTGCTCTGGAGATGCTGGAACATCTGTTGCCCTCACATCCCCACCACTGCTGTCGGAGGCTACACCAATGGCTGTGAGAAGCAAATCAGGCCCACTTCCCATGTAGGTTTGTAGTCCGACCCTTAGCGTATTAACAACACATCGCAACAGCCTCCCATGACAGCAGAGGTCCCGACCCCAAAGCTCTGGGTCCCAGGTTCTCAGAGCCAGGTTAAAGAGGTGACTTCACTTGCCCTCCACTTAACTTTATGTGACCTGGCCCCTGTGGCATCTCTCCACGTCAGAATCGAATTTCAGCAGGGCACATTCATCACTTAACGCCCTTCCTGGGCCTTATTGATGAGGGAATTGTAAGAATAGGACAGAGGGCATCCGTGGGCTTCTGAGAGGGAACATATCCGAGTTTTAGAGCTTATGGGGCTTCAGACACATATTTACAAAAGTATTGGCAGTCTGATACTGGACGAGCAAAGATAAATTGAATAAGCTAGACTCAGGAAGAAAGAACTAGGTAGTCGGATAAAGGGCAGAGAAACAGGGCAGAAGAGATTTGCAAAATTAAAGAGAGAGGACGGAGCCAGACAAGGGGAAGCACTGCTGTGAAAAGCTACTGTTAGGAAAAGCTGGGGTCAGGCCCCTGCCTTTCCCTGTAGCTTTTATATGCTTCCGGCTCGCATGGCAACCAAGGGCAGCTCAGCCAGCCACCCCCTGTGATGAACAAAGTAACCGGAGGCACGGCTTATTGCAGACCATGGCTTCTAACAAGCGACCGGAAGCCCTGAGCCCAGATCTGTTGGGGTGTGAGAGCTTAGACGTCTGTGGGCAAGGCCACACCGACCCACACAGGCAGAGGAGGCTCTCGAGATTTTTTATTTGTTTGTTTGTTTGTTTTTGCGGTACACGGGCCTCTCACTGTTGTGGCCTCTCCCGTTGCGGAGCACAGGCTCTGGACGCGCAGGCCCAGCGGCCATGGCTCACGGGCCCAGCCGCTCCACGACATGTGGGATCCTCCCGGACCGGGGCACGAACCCGTGTCCCCTGCATCGGCAGGCGGACTCTCAACCACTGCGCCACCAGGGAAACCCCTTCATCTCCATTCTTGATGCCTGTTCTTGGCCTTCTTCAGCAAGAATCCTGTTAAGTCAATGTAGCAAGAAATTCCCCTACCCTTGATGTCCCCACTTAGTAATTTTCCATTCACAGATGCCCTCAGGATTCTGCTCACTGGCTGCAAATCCCTGGCTCTCTTTGCTGTGTTCAGAGTTGAGCCCCATCTTTCTCCCCTATTGCAACAGAGTTGACTCATAATGAATAAAGTCTTTTTCACCATTTTAGTAGGTGTCCAGTGAATAATTTTTCTTTTAGAGCAGCTCTCACCATATTCTTTTCTAAAAGTGCTCCTTTTTCCAGAAGGCTGGTGAGCGGCCCTGTAGCTTCTCATCTCTGATTTGAATAGTCTAACGACCACCATGCTGCACACAGACCTTCTAGCCCACCCTCCTGGCAAAGTTGGCCTCTTCTGCCTGAGTATCTGATGGTCTGGGTGATTAATGTGAATGGTACTAAATATCCTGAGTGTTTCATTTGGAAGTTAAGTGGAAAAGCCCATTGTGCATTACGTATCTGAAATTACTTTCTTTGCAATTGCCTTGGAATGGAATTATCAAGCCTTTCTTTAATTAATTTGGTATGAAAGTTTATTTTGAGGAGCTCCTGGGATAATGCCACTGCTCCGATAAGAGAGTCCAGCTGCTGCTATTCAAGCGTTTGAAAGCCTGGGTTTTACAGTTGGGAGGGCTCCCTCCAGCCCTTCCATTACCCGGCAACTCACAAATGGGCTCCACTGCAGACAGAAGTCAAGAGGACAGCCCGAGACAGCTCCCTGGGTGTGTTCATCCACTGTAGGTGAGACCATTATGCAGAGAAGTTGAATATGAATGGTGGTGGGCTTGGCAGCCTACTAAAGGAGTCAGGAATTTCAGGAAGGTCAATGAACAAATCACATGAGAGAGATTCTAAGGGGAAAGTTTTGTTCTTAAGGGGAAAAAAAATCCATGGGACCTGAAAATCCATTTTCTTTTTAAAAGTGAAAAATTTTCACCTCTTAGCAGGGAGGAGGTTAATCACTCCGAAACTTATCCCCATTTCCTGGACTCTGCCAGCCCTTCCCAGAGCCCAGAGATGCAGAGCCCAGCCACCGTGGTGGGGCGTCGCATGAGGGTCTATACCACAACTTTACCCTATGGTCCAATTCTCTCTAAAGATACTTTGCAATTTTCAAGATTTTCCTCAAAACATGATTTTTGCCATAAGAAATTTTTCAAAATACCTCGAAGGTGTATTTTGAAGGTAAAATATCCAAGGAGGATATTTTAGCATACACTTTGCTTTTGCAAGGAACAGAAAATTTTCCCCTACCCTCTTAAGTTCTGTACCTGGGGGCCGGTGAATTAAACTGACACCAGACAAAGAAATTCAACTGATACCAGACACCAGAAAAGGCATATGAATTTATTAATTTTGAATTTTACATGCATAGGGGCATCACAGAAGGAAGTGAATACCCAAATGAGCAATGAGATTTGAGTTTATATACTGATGGGGTTCAGGCATGCTACCCCAAAATATGGCACCTTGGCATATTGAATATTTTAAGCTGAAGGACTTTGAGAAAAGGTATGTGTGGGGAGACTTTCTGACCTTCCCCTAAAGCAGGTCATAAAAGCTGTAAGGTGAGAAGTGTCCTCCCCAGACAGAGAAAAGGAACATCCTCATCTCTAAAACCCAGGAGAGGAATCTGAACCAGCAGGGTCTGCCATTTCCCCCAGTTTACTACACTTAGCTCATACCCTTTATGGTCCTATCACATTTTCCACAACTCTCTACTCTTCAACAAATCCAGAAATGCTTGAGTTTAACCACTTCCTCCAGTCCCATTTCCTTAAGTGTCCCACGTCATGTAAAACTTATATTAAATAACTTTGGAGGCTTTCCCCTTGTCAATCTGTTTTTGTTATGGGGGCTCCGGCTGAGAATTTAGGAGGGTAGAGGAAAAAGATATTTTCCTCCCCTACAAAGTCATCTAAACAGGAAATGGGAGGGACAGTGGGGTACTTCTGGGAGAACAAATGACTTCTAAGAAGGGGTGAGGAGAAAGGGTACTTACAGAAACACAAATAGCTGTTTCTGTGGGGTTTTTTTGAAAGAAAAATGGGCCCTTAGGAGAATAGGTGGGAGATTTGATAGTGTTGTGACAGTGTTTGTCCCAGTGTGGTGGCCAGTCCTCTCCGAGAAGAGATTAGACTTGCTTCCTGGGGGGGAATTTATGACAATTGAGTTCTTTGGGGAAGTTCTGCTTTTAGGCAGATAAGGGATTTTAGGAACTCAAACGCCTTCAGCTCAAAATAATTCTTTTGAGAAACGCTTTGGGGGTGGCATGTTCCAATCCTTTTCACCTTAAAAAGATTTTTCTTCCTCTTTTTACAGAATTAATATTGGCTCCATTTTGTGTATTACTTCAATTTCTTTTAACATCATATTACTAAAGAGTCTTCAAATGAACTTTGACTCTTACTCTCAGAGTTGAATTTTCTGGAAAGGGAGGACTTTGGGAGGTTAGATCTGTGAGAAACTTTATAAACATCTAGTTCAGAGGTTTGCTAAGGTTCTGGCTGGGACCACTGTCCCCCAGTGAAGCTGATGTGGACCCCATTATGCAAAGCAGATGAACCCCTCTGGCCCTCACCACCCTCCCTTCCCCCTTCCATCTCTACCAGAGGTAGGCTGGTGCCAGAAAATAGTTGGCAAACCATGGAACTAGCCCAGGGATTGGCCTGTAAAGAGTAGATAGTAAATATTTTAGGCTTTGCAAGCCAAAAGGCAAAATTGAGGATATTATGTAGGAACTTATATAACCATTTAAAATGTAAACATTTACAAATGTAAAAAGCATTTTTAACTCATGGGTCATACAAAAACAGATAGAACAGGGCTCCCCTGGTGGCGCAGTGGTTGAGAATCCGCCTGCCAATGCAGGGGACACTGGTTTGAGCCCTGGTCCGGGAAGATCCCGCATGCCGCAGAGCAACTACGCCCATGTGCCACAACTACCGAGCCTGTGCTCTAGCACCCATGAGCCACAACTACTGAAGCCTGTGGGCCACAACTACTGAAGTCCGTTCGCCTGGAGCCCGTGCTCCGCAACAAGAGAAGCCACCGCAATGAGAAGCCCTCGCACCGCAACGAAGAGCAGCCCCCGCTCGCCGCAACTAGAGAAAGGCCGCACGCAGCAACGAAGACCCAGTGCAGCCAAAAATAAAGAAATAAAATAAATAAATTTTTAAAAACCCCGATAGAACAAAAAGACAAACACCGTATTATTTCACTTAATACGAGCACCAAGAGTAGTTAAAATCACTGAGACGGAAAGTAGAATGGTGGGTGCCAGGGACTGGGGGAGGGAGGGGACGGAGCATTAGTGTTTAATGGGGACAGATTTTCAGATTTACAAGACGAAAAGAGTTCTGGAGACGGATGGTGGTGACGGCTGTACAGCACTGCGAATGTACTTCATACCACTGAACTGTGCACTTAAAAATGGTTAATGGGCTTCCCTGGTGGCGCAGTGGTTGAGAGTCCGCCTGCCGATGCAGGGGACACGGGTTCGTGCCCCGGTCCGGGAAGATCCCACATGCCGCGGAGCGGCTGGGCCCGTGAGCCATGGCCACTGAGCCTGCGCGTCCGGAGCCTGTGCTCCGCAACGGGAGAGGCCACAACAGTGGGAGGCCCGCGTACCGCAAAAAAAAAAAAAAAACAGCAACGGTTCATATACACACTACTATATATAAAATAGATAACCAACAACGTCCTACTGTACAGCACAGGGAACTCTACTCAATTTTTGTAATAACCTATAAGGGAAAAGAATCTGAAAAAGAATAGATATATATATATAATATATATACATATATACATACATACACTGAATCACTGTGCTGCCCACCTAAAACTAACACGACATTGTAAATCAACTATACTTCAAATTAAAAAAATCTAAAAACAAAAAAAACAAAAAAAATCTAAAAACAAACAAACAACAACAACAAAAAAGTTCAGATGGTAAGTTCTATGTTATGTGCATTTTACCACCACTTTCAAAAGAGGAGGGACTCAGCGGGAAGCCAGTAGTGACACAGCCACTGCAGCCACTCTGCAACCAGGAGGGGCCCAGCCTGGGCACAGTGAAAGGCCCAGATAGCAAAGTGGTAGGCGGACAGACCCTGGTCCTGGAAGACTCCAGCAAGCTGCCAGCTGAAGCAGCCTGGAGCCTTTCTACCTTCAGCCTTTCTATTGTTTAAACTTGTTGAGTAAGATTTTTTTTGTTATTTGTAAGTGAAAGGGTCCCGGCTGACACAGCACTCAGTACGTGCTCTCGATTATGACTTCGATGTGAGCTATTCTCCTGCCCTCTTCCCACAGGCTTTTTCATTCCTGACTGTTTACCTGAACTTTGGACACCTACCTCCCAAATCTGTGTGTGTTCTGATCTCATCTGAAGGCTCAGCCTTTGACCTGCTGCCTTTTACCTGGAGAACAGAGTGGTAGCTTTGTTTCCTCTCTCCCTTCTGGAAACCTTACTCCCATTTCCTTGCTAAAGAGCCCCTTCCACCCAGGGTCTCTCTGACACAGTTGTGAGCACAGGATTCATCCTTCCTGGACCTTGGACTGAAACTGTCAGAGAAGAGGCTCTCATCTCCTGGGGTTCCTAGGAGGTGCATGTCACATAAGCCAGGAGCTGGGGATGGCCCCTGGCCCTTTCAACTCTGCCAATCTGATGGTCACGTGCCAGACACAGCCAGCTCCTTTCACCCTGGACCGACTCACCACAATGCTTAACAGTGGCGGATGCACACAAATGAACTCGTCTACGAAACAGAAACAGACTCACTGACATGGAGAACAGACTTGTGATCGGCAAGGGGGAGGGGGTTGGGGGAGGGGTGGAGTGAGAGGTTGGGATTAGCAGATGTAAGCTAATACGTATGGAATGGATAAACAACAAGGTCCTACTGTGTAACACAGGGAACTATATTCAGTATCCAATGATAAACCACAATGGAAAAGATTATAAAAAAAGAATGTATACATATGTAGTATAACTGAATCACTTTGCTATACAGCAGAAATTCACACAGACATTGTAAATCAACTATACTTCAGTTTTTTAAAAAATTGTTAAACACACACACACACACACACACGATGGCGTCTACAAGCTCCACCAACCCAGAACCTTAACTGAGGGCTCCTAAGAGCCATCCTAGGAGCCCGCACCCCACTGGGGCTGTGGCCTCTCTCATCTCCATCCTGTACGAGGCTACTTGTTCCCACTGGCCCTTCTACTGAATTCCCTCCATCCCGCTGTGCCCCCACTAGTGCTCTCTGGGGATGGAAGTCTAGCACCAGACCTCAGGTGCTTGGCAGAGTTCTGATGCTTTTGTCTGGTTGCTGTCCATCATTTTTCCCCAGAGATGAACTTTAAATCTAGTATCTATTCTCCAGTAGGTTCTACAGAATGACAAGGAAGAGAGACAAAAGCTGGGGCCGTTTCACTCTGCCCGGCCCATCCTGCTTCTCATCCCCTGGTCCCAATCCTGGCTGCGGTAGGTCTTGAGATGGCCACACTCACACAGCTCCCAGGCCTCCCACCCGAAGGCTTCCCATCTGTCTCAAGGATATGGCCTTTCAGCACAAATGAATGGAACAAGGATTAATTCTGATTTGAAGCTATGAGTTCAACATAAAAGTTCCCTAAGGAATTACCAGCCTCTAGCCAAGAACACCCGCCAGCTCAGGAAGAAATGTCACACTTGACTGCAATCCTCTCATGAATTCCATTAAAATCAGCATAGCCATTTGCCAACCCTGTTGATTCTATCCTCAGAGAAATAAGGAGAGGATAGAAAAAGAAGAAAGAGAGAGAGAGAGAGAGAGAGAGAGAGAGAGAGAAAGAGAGAAAGAGAGAGAAAGAAAGAAAGAGAAAGAAAGAAAGAAAGAAAGAAAGAAAGAAAGAAAGAAAGAAAGAAAGAAAGAAATCCCAAACTTGAAATCAAATGAGACATATCTACTTCTCACAGTCTCCTCCCTGACATCAGTCTGGGTCCTCTGGGAAGAGATTTATTGAAGGAAAAGCTTATGAAGGATAAAGGAGAGAGGGGGCAGGTATAGCTGGAGATGACTTCAGACCACGATGCAGGTCTGACACCTGTAAACAGCAAGAGGGAAGGCAGGACAGGGCGGAAGGATCATCGCACTTCGGTGCAGTTCTGAGAAAACCTCAGCCAGGCTGGTGCAGAGCCCTGGGGCAAAGACTGCCCCCAGAAGGGTCCTGTACTGGGCAGGAGCGGCCCAGCTCTGGGGCCCCTGTCGTGCTCAAGTGCCGTGGCTGGAAGTGAGAACTAAAATGCCACCTGCCATATCAGTAAACAAAGGATGTTGCAGCCATCAAGCCACCACATTACAGCCACCCCAACCTTGAGCCCTGAGGGAACTCAGGATAGAAGCAGGATGCCCGCCATCTTGCAGTCAGCTGCTGCAGCCACCCCCGACGGTGCACCCTGGGGAGACTCAGGATGAGAAGCACAGGATACTGGTCCCCAAGAGCTGAGATGCACATCAAAGGGGTGATTTCAGTGAGCCCAGATTTCGCATCTTCCCATACACAGAAAAGCGCTCAGTTCATTAACTTGAGGTGTCTGGTTCTCTCTGATTAACAGTAATCTTTTGATGTTCCAACTACCCGATGTTTTGTTGCAAAAACTCCTATACATATCCTGGCTCCCCCACCTTGCCTCTTTGGAGCAGTCACTCATAGTTCTCCAGGATGGTTGCCCTGGGTTTAAGTTCTCAGTTTTTCTTCCAAATAAAACATAATTCTCAACTTTCAGGTTGTGCTTTTTTTTTTTTTTTTTTTTCAGTCGACAGGAGTAGCCGGGGCAAACATGGCCTCAGCATGAATCTGAAAGTACAGCAGCTGATGACTATCTACCAGCTACCCTCTCCGCAGAAGCTTCTCTTGAACAGAGGTTGGAATGGCAGGCGCACGTCCATGGCCATCACAGCCCCCACAGGTCCCCTGCCTGCCCGGAATCCCAGCAGGACCTGTTGCTGCTCTTTCCCTCATCTTTAATCAGTCATAACCTCGCCGGCTCCCTAAATATCTTAGTTCATTAACCATTTCAGTAAATACCCATCAGCAAGGAGATACAGGAGATCCACACAGACAAACTCATTCAACCTTCATCAAGCACCTGCGTAGCGTATGGGGATACAATGATGAATAAAGTCGACGGTTCAAGAAACTCAAAGTGTAGGCTAGGGGTTCTCAACCTTGGCAGCACATAGAATGAGCTGGGGAGCTTTAAAACTGTGGCCTGCAGGCCAAATCCAGCCACCACCTGTTTCTATATGGCCCACAAGCTAAGAAAGGCTTTCATATTTTTAAATGCTTTGAAAAAATGAAAAGAAGAAGAATATTTTTAACATGTGAAAATTATATGAAATTCAGTGTCCATAAATCAAGTTTTATTGGAACACAGCCATGCTCATTTGGTTACATATCATCTATGGCTGCTTTCACACTATAATGGCAGAATTGCGTACGTGCAACAGAAACCATACGGCCCACAAGCCTAGACTATTTACTCTCTGGCCCGTTATGGAAGAAGGGGGCTAAGGTATTAAGATGTCCATAGGATTTTGTTACTAGAAGTTTACTGGGACATTGATGAGAGCAGTGTCAGAGGCACCTCGGAACAGGTACAGAAGCCAGACTACATTATGGGCCCCCAGGTTCGTGACACACCTGGGTGCCTGACAAACACTGAGTCCTGCTGGCCAAGATGAAAGAGAGGACATGACAGAGTCCATGTTGGCAATCCTCTTGGTTGCCTGCGTTTTAAGAAAAGTCTAGTCTTTTCACAAATTTAGTGTGAAAAATACTCCGGACTGCCGCTGGAAAAGCATTTTATACTACTTATGTCGCCAAATAAATACATTCTTCCTTGTTCCTAGATACGGTTCCTCAAGGCAGCCTCCAGCACTAATGCCGCTCCCTTTGCCAAGTCCCTCACACACATCTCCCTTCTCCGTCTCTCTGTCTTTGCTCCTGAGGTTCTACCCGATACATAGATTCTGAAAAGAACTTTGACAATATGTATTGCTGACATAGCTTTAAAATCACAATTTATCCCCTAAACAGAATAAAAGGAAGAGCCCTGTTTGCTTTAAATCAGATGTGGATCCAGCCATCAAGAATATTGTCTAGTTGGGAAAATAGGAAATGTACGAAAATAATGCATGTTTGTAAGAGGGAAGAATACTTTGTATTCTATTACAAGTTAATCACTAAAGGGATCGTGCTTAAAAGTTTAAATTATACATAATGGCCCATCTCTGGGAACCCTGCTTCCCAGGTAATGAGCATTAAGCTAAAATGTTTAATGCTTTGTTTAATGTCCTGAAATCTCATTTTAGCAAAAGAAAAAAAAAAGTCTTCTGAAACTCAAGAAAATGTGTAGAATGCTTTAATTTACCATTGTGTTTAAAAATCAAATCTGTACTTTCAGGAAATCGATTTATATAATTAAATACACAGATAAAAAACACTAATACCATAATACAGTACCAATGTAACATACTTGCACACTATATTTTAAAGGCATTTCCATAGGGGAATCTGCAGTAAATCACGTCTACAGAAAGCACTGTCTTTATTACAGAATGTTAGCGGGAAATTCTACATATGTTACTCTCATTGTGTGTCATAGTCCATGGGTTACTATTCTGGCCATAGATAACAGGAATTGCCGATTATTAATTGTGGAACTGAATTGAAAGTCATTTGATAATGTGTACCTAACTGTGTTCTGTGTCAGACCAACAAAATGGGATGGATCTACCGTCAGACAACAGAACAGGCCCACAAACTGTGGAAGATTGCTTAATCCTGTTCTACTTCCATACCCTCGTTACTAATTTTAAAAGGATCATGAGAGTAAGAGGACCTAACTCATAGAATTGTTGTGAAGAGTAAACGAATTAATCCATGTGAAATGTCTACAACAGTCTTTGGTATAAACTAAGAGCTCAATAAATGTCATATGTTATTAAAAAAATAATAATACCTTTGTTAACTCACAGGAAACATCCAGACCAGGCCCACCTGTGAATGACTGCAGGTGGGAAGACATTAACACATCCCCTCCGGAGGCTGATGGGAAGCAGGAAGTGTTTGACGTCACCTGCTCCCCCTTTAGTGTAGAAGGAGCCTGAATTCTAACTCAGGCAAGACGGTTCTCTGGGGCATGAGCCCATCATCTTCTTGGTTTGCTGGCTTTCTGAATAAAGCTGTTATCCCTGGCCCCAGCAAGTCGTCTCTCGATTACTGACCTGTCGTGCAGCGGGCAGTACAAGCTTAGTAACGTGCTCATGTCACCGAGGCTTAAAATCCACCATATGGAACTCCAGTACCACCCAAGCTTGGAGTGAATGGTGCTCATGGAAGAAGGTTCCTGATTCTGCCCCTTTGCTTTTTTCTGAGTCCCAAAAAAGGACGTTCAGGTTGAGCCTATTATCATCTCCAATGCTAACAGCCGGCAGCTACCCCTTTCATACCATGATTGCCTGCCTTGCTTTCCTTTGCTTTCCCCAATAAATGCTTTGGAATTCTCTCCACCGCAATCTGCATTTTCTCCTAGTGACAGTGTGTAGAGAACCCTCTTGGTAGAGAACTATTCTGTGTTCTCATTTCAATGATAATCTTTAAAATTTTTCCTTTGCCAGTTATAGTAAGCAACTTCCCTTTAACAGCAATATTCAGTAAGTGAAGGCTTTCCATAGAATAAGAGGCTTATTTTTAAGACTGTTTCTCAAACCAGGATGAAAGGATGGTTTTTTACATTTTAATTGTAGTAAAATATACACACCTAAAGTTTACCATCTTGGGCTTCCCTGGTGGCGCAGTGGTTGAGAATCTGTCTGCTAATGCAGGGGACATGGGTTCGAGCCCTGGTCTGGGAAGATCCCACATGCCGCGGAGCAACTAGGCCCCTGAGCCACAATTACTGAGCCTGCGCGTCTGGAGCCTGTGCTCCACAACAAGAGAGGCCACGATAGTGAGAGGCCCGCGCACCGCGATGAAGAGTGGCCCCCGCTTGCCACAACTAGAGAAAGCCCTCGCACAGAAACGAAGACCCAACACAGCCAAAAATAAAAATAAATAAATTAAAAAGAAGGCTCAACATTAAAAAAAAAAAAGTTTACCATCTTAACTATTATTAAGCGTATATACTTCAGTAGTGTTCAGTATATGCACATTGTGCAACTAATTTCCAGAACGTTTTCATCTTGCAAAGCTGAAAGTCTACACTCGTTAAACAACCCTCCATTGCTCCCTCCTCCCAGCCCCTGGCAACTATTCCTCTTATACAAGTGGTATCATACAGTATTTGTCCTTTTGTGACATAACGCCCTCAAGGTTCATCCATGTTGTAGCATATGTTAGAGTTTCTTTCCTTTCTAAGGCTGAATAATATCTCATTGTATGTCTATACCTCATTTTTTAGCCATTCATTTGTCGATGGACACTTGGGTCGCTTCCACTTTTTGACTATTGAGAATAATGCTGCTGTGAACATGAGTGTACAAATACCTTTTGGAGATCCTGCTTTCAAATCTTTGGGGTATATATCCAGAAGTGAAGTTGCAGCATCCTGTGGTAAATCTAGGTTTAATTTTTCCAAGGAATTGCCATACTGTTTTCCATAGCATCTGTACCATCTAAATTTCCACCAAGAGCGCACAATGGTTCCAGTCTCTCCACATCGCGTATGAATTCTTGAGGAGACATTGGTCTTTCCTTTAATCAAATGTGAGATGTAATAGAAAAATTCACATTTTTGACATATGGATATAGGAAGTTGGAAGCACCTAAAAAAAGGTACCAAGAAGACTAGAATGCTTGGACTCCTCAAGGATTTTAAAATCTTAATTGTTGGCAGTAAATAGAGTGACCTATCAAGCAGTCTTGGGATGGAAAGATGAACCCTGAAAAGGCCAAACTAAGATGTCTCTTTTTTAAAAAGTCTAGCCGCTCATCATGAGCTGGCGGTTGTTATGGAAGGAGACTGAGGTGTTGGAGGAGATACAGAGTGGCAGTACCCATCAATAAATGCTTCTCTGACCAAGTCTGAGTCATCAGACACCATGACATCAACAAAATCTACAACTTGTGGGTCAGGACATTTTCTGTAGCCAAGGGGGCCCAGCCTGTAAAAAGAAGAATGCGGTGGTTCTCCTACCAGAAATAGTACTACAAAGTAGAAAATGGGCAGTGATGCAGAAGGAAAGTAAATTCCTAAAGGAAACGTTTGCTGAGGGCTTCCTCTGTGCCAGACACCATCCTAGCACTTTTAATATTCTTAGTTTTATTCCTCTCACAACTGCAGGAGGTGGACACATTATGTGCATTTCATGATGAGGAAACTAAGGCACAGATCGCTGAAGTAACTTGCTCAAGGGTGACAGAGGGCCCAGGCAGTGTCCAGCAGAGCCCAGGTATTTAACGTAACTACACTGCCTCCTGTAGAAAAGTGCTGGTGGCATTCCGAGAAAAAGTCCTTACTTCTTGCCAGGGGAGTCCAGGAAGTCTTCATGGACTATGGGCAATGAATGACGTACAGGTTTTGTTAGGAAAGTAGGAGGGAAAACCATTTTCAGTGAAGGGATAAACATAAACAAGGCAAAGCACCATCTTTCCTTTTTCTCTCTGGTTTCTTGTGGAATGGCAGTGGGATCCCTTTCCCAGTGCCCACAACAATCCTTTGCTCAGAGTGGGCACTCCAGGTGTGGGTGCTCTCAGAGTCGAGCTGAGAGATGGATAGAGATTTCATCTGAAAAGAGGTTGGGAGTCTCCCTCTGGTCTTTCCAGTTACCTGAGCTGACGCATTTTCCTTTATTGGTTAAGGTAGTCTGAGCTTTGCAGAACGTAGCCTGAAAACAACTGGTTGTAATAGGAAAATTCCACACCAGAACCTTTGGGGCAGAAACTGAATCCTCATTCCTCTCATATTGACCGCACCTTCCCTAAAACTCATGCCAGACTAAGAAGATGCTTTGGGCATAGTAAGGAGAAAATGTCAGGATTCTCAGGACATCCTAGCAATGGCTGAGAAGGGAACAAGCACACCACCTCTTCCTTAGGCTTCCAGAAGTCATCCTGCTAGTGGGATCTATTTGCCAGCCATGTCCCCAAACCAGGCAGGCTCAGGGCAGCCACATGCTGTCAAGCAGCTGTGAAATCGGCTATGCAGATGTTTAATTGGGTATTAATATTATTTCTTACATTAATGAAAGGAAAAGATATGCCCTCAGGGAATATTTTCAGAAGCCCTTAAGGGAACAAAACACTCAATGGGTTTTGTTGAGGAAAGAAATTGAGATAAAGTTACAATCTTTGTAATGCTCTGATTCTCAAAGTGTGATCCATGAATCCCAGCATCAGCAAGACCTGGGAATTTGCTAGAAATGCAAATCCTCAGGCCCAGGCAATCTTTCTTTTAACTAGCCCTGAGCATGATTTGAGGTCCATTTGAATGCATTTGAGAACCGTAAGAAAAGAGTGTTAAGAACTGTGATCCACACCATTCCTTCTACAAAAGCATCTGTGGTTTGTGATGCTCTATGTTTTAGCATAATCTAATTCTGCATCAAAAAGTCAAACGCGGGCTTCCCTGGTGGCGCAGTGGTGGAGAGTCCGCCTGCCGATGCAGGGGACACGGGTTCGTGCCCCAGTCCGGGAAGATCCCACATGCCGCGGAGCGGCTGGGCCTGTGAGCCATGGCCGCTGAGCCTGCGCGTCCGGAGCCTGTGCTCCACAACGGGAGAGGCCACAACAGTGAGAGGCCCATGTACCGCAAAAAAAAAAAAAAAAAAAAAAAAAAAAAAAAAAATCTCAGTGAGTACATGAACAAGAAAAAGAATGCTATGCTTCTAGGGGGCTGTGGAAGAAAAGAATGTGGATGGGAGAGGCAAGGAAAGGGCTGGGAGAGATTGTTTGATTTTGAAGTTGAGGAAATTCACTTTTTTAACCTCTTCCCTTCTGTCTGGCATCAACCTTCCATCCCTCCGTAGAGGGGGCATTGGAAGGGTGACCCAGGGGAGCCCAATGGGCAAGTAAAACAAAGGTGGGGTCTACCTTAGGGTCTTAGAACGTCTGAGGGAAGGAAGCCCAATCAGGATTCCCCACAGCAGAATGGCAGCACTCTCTGACAGACAGCTCTGGTCTGGGGCTTTGCTGCCTTCTCTCTGGACCCTCCCCTGGATATCTGCTGTCCCTGATGCTCTTTCTGGGCAGAACAGTAAGAGGCTCCCATTCTCATCCTGTTCACTGCCGCCCATCCTGGGAGCAGCGCCAGCACTTTGCTCTGGAGACCGGAAAGGAAATCCTCCCCCTGCTCTTCGAACATGTGGAAAGCGAAGGCAAGGATAGATGGCTGTTTGGCTGTCTGGTAGCCACCTTACGGCCATGTGACTTGGCCTACAAATGAATGGAAAACCAACAGGACACAGGAAAACAGTGCATCTGAAATGCCTCTCTGAACAATAACCTCAGTTTAAGGATAAAAGAGGAGCATCTGAGTGACCCCCAGATTCCAGCCTCTTTCCACCGCTCCATGCCACATCTAAATGCCCCTGGGCCGCCTGTGCACAGAGCTGTCATCCATTAGCAAAGGTCAATGCCAGACACACATTCCCTCGGCTGGGCTGACCAGGCTGGGCCCCTCAAGGGTCTTTTTCACCTTCAGATGGAGGTAAGGGTGATGCAAGGAACCCCATTCATGGAGGAGGGGTGGAGCTCCACGACACGAGCCCCACCAATGGGGTGTCACAGGAACAAGCCCTCCTCCCCCAGTAAAACAATCCCCTCCTAAATCAGAGCTGGAAAGCACCCACACTCACAGACTACGCTCTCCTCTGCTGGAGGTCACCAAGCTCTTCACCTCTCAAAGCTTCTCTGAGCCTTTACTGCGCACCTATGAGCAGAAATGGGCAACTGCCACCTTCACCCTTCTTGATGCTGGATCAAATGTGTGTGTGGCCGTGACGTTCTCTGGGCCACCCACTTCCTCTTCCCTCCCACTTCCTGTTAAAATGATCGTCTCCCACTAGGGAATGGGAAGAATTCCCCAAAGAGCTCCCAGGTCTTTCCCACCTCCGCGTTCCCCGGAACGGTGCAGGATCTGATGTAAGGCGTTGACTTCTTACAGAGAGGTGGGCTGGAGCTGGAGTTCACAGGCAACGCCCTATCCTACTTCCACTAGGCTGCAGTGCCCCTGTGATGGGGCCACAGGTGCCTAGCCCCACAGGACTTCCTTGCCCAGAGGTGGGATCCTGGCCCCTCCAGCTTCTCCCAGTTCCTGGACCAGACCTCCAGAGGGGCACCCTCTGCCCTGTGTTCAAGGATGCAAGATACTCAGACTCCAGAGTGTGAGCCACATTTTTAAAAAGGAACAAAGAAAAAAGAAAGGAAAATGGAACCCATAGTTTCATCCTTTGCTACCACTGAACTGTACAAAGTTAAGGGGACCAAATTTCTAGACCCTATGAATTATGATCACAACTTGCCTTTTGCCTGGATCTTCTGCCTCCAGAGTGGCACTGAAAGGGGAGAGAGAGGGGGAGAGGGGGAGGGAGGGAGGGAGGGAGGGGGAGGGAGAGAGAGAGAGAGAGAGAGAGAGAGAGAGAGAGAGAGATCCTCAAAACCCAGGCTGTTTCCTCTGCAGCTGTCGCTGGGGGAGGGGTGATCTCCAGATGGCTCTGGGCCAGCGGTGAAGTTGACGGGTGTTGGAAGGTGCTGCTGAGAGAGGCCCCGCGATTGCCCCAAGCAGATTCTCGCCCCAGCTGGCAACCAGAGCCACTCAGCTCCCTATCGCACTGTCATCAATCATGAACTGGGAAAACACTTTCAGCGTGAGAGTTTATTATCAACTCTTAATGAAAATATATGGGTTTCACAGAACAGCCTGAAAAGTATGGAGTGTCGGAATGTGAAATGGCAAAATTGTTTGATCAGGTGTGAGGGCAAAAGGGATTGCCTGATTATAGCTGACAGCAGAGTGAGGGGACGGGCCAGGGGGCCATCAACACACAGGGGATAATGATGCCTGCGCAGCTCCAGCTTGGATGGGAGCAGTCTGCTCTGGGAGGTGCCAGGAGGCTTTGCTCAAATAAAGATCACAGAAATAAGTAAGCTTTTATATTGGCTGGGTGGGAAGGGCTCTGCAAACCCAGTTTCATTTGATTCTCATTTCAAGCCTGAAAAGTTGGAAGCATGATCCTCAGTTTACAGATGAGGAAACTGAGGCTCAGAGATGTTAAGTAACTTGACAGGGGTCTCACTAGGATTCAAACTCTGTCTGGTTCCAGAGCTTTGGCTCTTAACTAATAGTTGGCAAACTTTGTTTTTGTATATGGTGGTATTCACTGCATCTTTTTTTAAAAATTGTAGTTGATTTATAATATTGTATTAGTTTCTGGTGTACAGCAAAGTGATTCAGTTTTATACATATATTCTTTTTCAGATTCTTTTCCCTTATAGGTTATTACAAGATACTGAATATCGTTCCCTGTGCTATACAGTAAGTCCTTCTTGTTTATCTAGTTTATACATAGTGGTGTGTATCTGTTAAGCCCAAACTCCTAATTTAACCCTCCCCGTCTTGCCCCTTCAGTAACCATAAGTTTGTTTTTTATGTCTGTGAGTCTGTTTCTGTTTTGTAAATAAGTTCATTTGCATTATATTTTAGAGTCCACATATAAGTAAGTGATATCATATGATATTTGTCTTTCTCTGTCTGACTTACTTCACTCAGTATGACAATCTCTAGGTCCATCCATGTTGCTGCAAATGGCATTATTTCATTCTTTTTTATGGCTGAGTCATATTCCATTGTATATATGTACCACATCTTCTTTATCCATTCATCTGTTGAGGGACATTTAGGTGGCTTCCATGTCTTGGCTACTGTACATAGTACTGCTGTAAACACTGGGGTGCATGTATCTTTTCAAATTAGAGTTTTCATCTTCTCTGGCAAATATTTTTTTTTATAAATGGCCAAAAAGTAACTATTTTTGGCTTTGTGGTCACATATAACCTGTGTCTTTATTTTTTGTTTGTTTTTTTACCCTTGCAATTCTTTAAAAATATGGAAACCACTCTTAGTTCTCTGGCAGTACCAAACCAGGTGAGCAACTGGATTTGGCCCATGAGCTAGAGTTTGCTGACCCTTGCTTTTAATCATTGCACTGCAAGTTCATCTAACTTGTGACCTTGGGCAAGAATTTCTCCTCTCTCTGTTGCAGATGTATCTTTGAAATGGGTTTAAAAGCAAACACAAAAAGGGAAACTGGGAAGTGGAAGGGTGGCCTTAAGTCAACTTCCCAGCACCCTGAGAATTTTAATATTTACTCTAGTTACTGTTCTAGTGACTTCTCTTTGGTTTTACTTTAGATGAATCCTTCCAAACTCTAAGGCTGTGAGAATCCAAAACCAAGCTACCTCAGATCCTTTTTGGAACAGGGTGAGTGTAATTAAATAAACATAAAAGAACAGTACAAAATAACACCTAACCATTCACAGGAATTAGATGTGAAAAGGGTGACATCATTTACTAACTTTAATCTACAACTTCTCTCCTTTAATGACTTTAATGGACAAGGCTAATTTTAAACACTCAAAGCAGAGGATAAAGAAATAACTCACCGAATGCTTACTATGTGCATCTTGTCTTAATTAGCTCTCCCTCCAACTTTTGAGGGTGGTATTATTATTCCATTTATCCATTAGAATGTTTTGGACTGTTAGTAACAGAAAACCAACCTGAAAGTGACTCAAGCAATAAAGACACAGCTCCCGGACTTCCCTGGTGGCACAGTGGTTACGAATCCGCCTGCCCATGCAGGGGACACAGGTCTGAGCCCTGGTCTGGGAAGATCCCACATGTCGCAGAGCAACTAAGCCCGTGAGCCACAACTACTGAGCCCCCATGCTGCAACTACTGAAGCCTGCGCACCTAGAGCCCATACTCCATAACAAGAGAAGCCACTGTAATGAGAAGCCCGCGCACCACAACGAAGAGTAGCCCCTCTCACCGCAACTAGAGAAAGCCCGGGTGCAGCAACGAAGACCCAATGCAGCCAAAAGTAAATAGATTAATTAACTTAAAAAAAAAAACTTTAAAAAAAAAGACACAGCTCCCTTCACAACTGGAAGGCGTAACACCAGGCAGACCCCTGGGGTGGTAGATCCAGGTGCACTGGATCCAGACTCCTCAAGGATCCCAAGGATTCTTAGCTCTGTCTTCTAAAATATAGGCTGAATTTTTAATTTTAAGGGTGATTCCCCTCATCATAGACTCTGTGTTCTCAATAGATGGAGTAGAGAGAGAGAGGAAGAGACAGAGAGATAGGAGTCCTTCTTCCCTACCCATCAGACAAATTCTGTTCCTTTAGTCTAAAGGAGCCAATTTAGAGAAACAGATGATTGTCTTAGGCTCATGTTCCTGAACAAGCCACTGGCAAGAGGGATGGAAATCCCAGGCCTCTCCCTTGGAACCGAGGTGGTTTCAAGATGTGTTAGGTTCGCTCGGTCCTGACATATCCATGCTTTGCTCTTGTCCATTATGGTCCACAGGGGCTCTGCTCAACATCCCTCACACTGTGGGACCCAAGTGGAAGGAGCAACCACTCTCTGGAGCACTGCTGATCACTGTAGGAGAGGAAGAGAGTGCAAGCACTGGCAATTCAACTCTCCAGCCTGGACACACCATTTCCATTCACAGCATATTCCCCAGGACTGACCACACTGCCTGCTCAACCACAAGGAGACTGTGTGCCCAGAAAAAAGAACCAGAAACATTTGGAAACTGCACCAATAACTACCACAGGAGTCAATCTGTGCTACTACACATACGAGGGAAGGGGAAATGAGTTTTGAAGAGAAAAGCCCAATATATACTACATTACCAGTTACAGAGAAATAAACAGAAGCTCAGAGAGAAAAGTAGTATCCGAAAAGAGAACAAAGAGACAATGAGAAGACCAGTCTAGCAGGTCCAACATTTGAATAACAGGAGTTCCCAGAATGAATGAACAAAGAAAATGGAGAGAAGGAAATTATCTAAGAAATAATTCCAGAAGATTTCTAAGAACTGAAAGACATGTATTTCTACATCAAAGGGACTTACCAAATGCCAAGCATAAAGATTGAAACTGGAACCACAGAAAGGCACCAGCACCACCAAATTCTGGAACACCAGGGACAGAGAGAAGGTCCTGTAAGCTTTCAGAAAGAAAGCTGTGGAAACTAGTTTCGTATAAATGATTTGCGTACAAGATTCAGAATGGCATTGGATTTCTCAACAGCATTGCAGAAAGCAAGAAGATAATGGGTCAAAGCTTTCACAATTCAAAGAAAATACTACGTCCAACCTAACTTTCAATAAACAGTCAAATTCTCGATCAAGTGGGTAAAATAAGACATTTTCAGGTGTACACAGCAAAGATGATGATGAAGGGAAGTTTCTGCAGGACAGGTGGAGAGACAACAGCCAAAGCTAGAAAGTCGCCAATTCAAAATAAAGCAGGTCGGAGGGATCCAAAGCAGAGTCTTCAAGATTAACTTAACAGACTGTCTAATGCATTTGAATGTTTTGAAAGAGATTTACAAATCTCTTTCTCTGGGGGAACGTTTAGGATTGTACATAAAAATTATACCAATTTTTAAAGTCAGCTATTAATTCTAGGCAATACAAGACATTAGGCAAAGAGGAAAAATAATCACCAGCCACTACATGGATTGGTTATGATTCACATTTACATAGTTGTACCAGTAAAAGTCCTGTATGTATATCAAACAAAAATGACAATAGAATTATATTGGGAGGATGAAAGAATGGGTGGTGTGGGTTTCGTGTGATTGGGACAAAGCAGAAGAGTGAACATAAGCTAAATCTTTATCTTCCCTAATAGGAAGTCAATAATGGCTAAAACTGAAAAAAAAAAAGAAGGAACAGCAATATAAGCATGTTATTTACAGATATACCAGTAGATATCAAAGGAATCAACAAAAATAGTTGAAATGGTTGTCTCAAATAGCAGGCAATGGTGGCAGATACACAAGGGATGGCTATTTTTTGCAATAAGACTTGAAGAACTATTTGACGATGTGCATATATACTTCGATAAAATAAAAACCAAAATTTTAAAAATTACTAGAGGAGAAATGAGAGACTATTCAGTAAACAGTGTCATGACAATAGAGGAGAAATTTCAATTATTTACAGGCTCTTCTGCTACAGCAAAGGTTTCTGCAACACCAATTAGCTCAAACACTATTGGTCAATAAATAAATCATGTTAGTATAATGTGGAAGCCATTTTTACTGTCACTGTTTCCCAGCAAGTTCAAGTTTTTGCAACCCAGGAATGGCAGCTGACCTCAACATAGGCTAAAACACCTCAGTGCAAAGGAAGACAATTCTATACACAGAGTTCAGCCCACATTTTCCTCTTGGCTTAGTTTGGTAACATGTCTATTGTGAGGTTCCCCCAATCTCTGCACACTTTCTGTGACTGCTGTACTTAGCAGCCTCCATCGTCTCTTGCTCCTCTATTAGGCTATGATCATTGTTTTCTTTGTTAGATAGATTTATATTTGCTGTAATATATCACTATTTACTGGGCATTTAAACTGCCTTTTAAACTAGGTTAGTAGCTTTACTAGGATTCTTATTGCCTTTTTAGTGCTCTGGTTAAAAAAGTAGCATAGGTTTGAGTGGTCTCCCCTTGACTTAATTTTTTTCCATGAGCCCTGTTATTTTTAGCGTATGATTTTGCAGAATATGAGGGTTTTCAGGAAAATTTTGTGCTGTAACAGAAATTCTTGTTCCTACCTGCTACCATATACAAATGATTTAAACTCTAAACATTCTTTCAAAAGCTAAAAAAATACAGTGTAGTAGACAGAATTCTAAGATAACCCTTAAGATTCTTCAAGTAGAAGTCTTTACCCAGTCATAGGCAGCATCCAGGTAATCAGGTAAGCCCCTCCATTTCCCTAGATGGGGGAAGCAAAGGGATGAGAAATGCCATAGTTTGACTGTTCAAGTTCCCATCACCAGAAAGAAGAGATGGAAGTGGAAAAGAAACTCCCCGATAACAGTACTGCTGAAACAAGAGCAACATGAGTGCTGGTCAGCCAGCTTAAAACTAGGACCTGCAAGTACTTTGGAAGCACGCTGTGTGCCCCTAATTCATCTCCTGCCCTTTCTTTCCCTACAAAGATAACTACTGTCCTGGCTTTTGTGTTAACCTATCCCCCTTTCTTGAGTTTTATCATTTATGATGTATGTATGTATCCCTAAATTAAATATACATGTCTCATTGTTTTCTGGGTCCATGAAGTTGGATGGAAAAAAATTACATCCTTATTTTCACTCGCCTTTTTTATGAGTTTCACTAATTTTTATGAGTTTATTGCCTTCAATTATGAATGTAGGTAATAAAACATTTTTCTCAGAAAGGGTCCATGGGCTTCACTAGATGACCAAAGGCCCATGGCACATTCCCGCTAGGGTATTTCCCTAGGACTGGCATTGCTGGGAAACAGCAGATGCTCCATTCTGGCCCTTCTCGCCAGGATTCCTCCTTTACCACAGAGCATGGACAATAATTTGAGGGACGCTTCTCAGCTCTCCAAAGGATGGCACGTAACCAGTCCATTCTATTACATGGTAGGAGAAAAGCTGATTTGTTATCTATAGTGAATTCCTTAGGCATTAGGGCTTACTTGTCTCCTGGAACCACAGTGTTGACATTCAATTCTTGGTTGGCTTACTGGGAGCTTCTATTTTCCTGCACTGGGTGTAATGGCGTCTGACTGACTGAGATTTAGACCCTGTCTCTGCCACTTACTAGGAATGTGACTTTGAGGGGTTGCTTAATCCCACTCTGTCTCAGTGTACACACTGTAAAGTGATGGTGATATAGACATCTCGGGCTTCTTTGAAAATTAATTTGTGTAAAGTCACTAGCACAGTCACTGGCTCAAGGTAGGATCACTAAGGGTTGTTTGCTTCCTAACCGCCATCCCATTCCCTATAAGGAATCAGAGGTACAGATGGTAAGATACAGTTAAATTTCCTTTTTCCTTCCCCTTTTCCTTGAAATGCTAAGAGTTGGATTTTTTATACATATACGTATATATATGTGTGTATATATACGTATAATGTATATATATGTATGTATATATATATCTTAGTTGAAAATTTTAAAAGTATATATTTTAATTGAAGTGTGGTTGATGCACAATGTGTCGGTTTCTGCTGTAGGGCAGGGTGATTCAGTTCTACATATATATACATCCTTTTTTATATCCTTTTCCATTATGGGTTATCACAGAATATTGAATATAGTTCCCTGTGGATACTGAATATAGTAGGACCTTGTTGTTTATCCATTCTATATATACTAGTTTGCATCTGCTAGCCCCAAACTCCCACTCCATCCCTCCCTCACCCCACTCCTTGGCAACCACAGGTCTTTTGAGAGTTGTTTTTAATTTCATCTTTATTATTCCAATGCAATCATGTTTGATTCTGGTGACCTCCATATTGCTATGACTTTCTTTAGTTCAGACTTTGCTTGGACTTAGTGGCGGTGTCAACACGAGTCACTGCCGCTCTAGAAAAGACGATGTGGAGGTTACATACCTTGTTCCTGGCCTTGCCCAAAGCTGCTACTTCAGTGTTTTACCACTGTCGTTTAGTCCTCCTCCACCAGCCCTAAGTACTCTTTAGTCTTTGAAGGAATCTTTCTCATTTTTCATTAGGTGGTTTGTGTGTGCTGGCTCATAGTATTAGTAATTTTGTATTTAATTTGTCTAGATTTGCTTGGTGTTTGCAAAGCTTGTGTAATTTCCTTAGGTAAGATATAGTTTACAACAGAATGGTACCTTGCAATTTAAATAGCAGCTGTTGAGGGAAGGCAGACAGTTACAAACTACTCTATTCATTTGCAAAAAGCTATGCTGTGATGAAATGAATAATATATTTTAGGGCATACATGGATTTGCTACTGCAGTTCGATTTACATGGATAAAGAAAAAAAATGTTAGTCGTTTGAAATTGTTTCCAAATGCAAGACAAGTTAGATTCCCATGAGAGAATTTTGAAAGAATAACTGTCTCGTTGCTAAGAGAAGGAAATTCTTATCTGTTAGTTCTTACAATGGATATGGCCCATCACCTACTTCTGGGGAGGAGTGTTTCTTTTGCAAAGTGAGAATTTATATGTGTGTATCATTCATTTATTTCTAAAGTGTTTAATGAAGACTCTTTATGTGTTAGATACTTTAAAAAGTCAAAAAAAATTTTTCCCCAGCTTTATGGAGGTTAATTGACTAATAAAATTATGTAGATAAAAAAAAAGATTCTTGCTGCAGGTGTACAAACCCTGTATAATGTCCTCCCTTTGAGTGTGGGTGGGATCTGTGAATATGATAAATGTCACTCCTATGATGAGGTTATATTAAGTGGCAAAGGTAAAGAGATTTTGCAGATATAGGTAAGGACACTAATCAGTGACTTTGAGTTAATCAAAATGGAATTGATCCTGGATGGGCCTGACCTAATCAGGTATGCCTCAAGAAGAGAATCTAGAGGTCAGAGACTTGAAGCCTCAGAGATTATCCTGCTGGCTTTGAAAAAGCATGCCACCATGAGTTCCAGAGCTGCAAGACAGTGAATTCTGCCATGGGATCAAGGAAGAGGATGCAGAACCTCAAATGAGACCCCAGTCCCAGCTGACACCTGGACTGCCATCCTGTTATACCCTGATGCGAGGGCCCAGCTAAGCCATGCTTGGACTCCTGATCCAGGGAAACTGAAAAATACATCTATTTTCTTTATTATTTTTTATTGAGGTATAGTTGATGTACAATATTATATAAGTTTCAGGTGTACAACATAGTGATTCAATTTTTAAACGTTATACTCCGTGTATAGTTATAATAAAATGTTGGCTATATTCCCTGTACTGTAGCTTCTTTATTTTATATACAGTAGTTTGTACCTCTTAAGTCCCTTCCTGCATCCTGCCCCTCCCCACTATGCTCTTCCCACTGGTAACCACTTGTTCGCTGTATCTATAAATCTATGGTCCTTAAATCTGCTATGTTGATGGTAATTTGTTACACATCAAAAGAAAACGAATCCATACAGAAACAAATTATTTGTATCCCCCTCTAGTCTTTTAATTATCTTAGTTTGAAGTAATCTTTCCTAAAGAAAACATGGAACCCAAAATCTATAAAGGAGAATTTTGAAAAGATTTCATAATATTTTTAAACTGCTACATTATAAAAGTCATCATGAAGAGTGTTAAACACCAGCACCATGCTAGAAGCAAATATTTCCAGCACACATATTTAATCACAGAGGGTATGGACTTGGCTTCTGAGTAGACAGACCCGCAGTCTTCATCACGACGTGACAAACCTGTATATGTACTGCCCTGCAGTAGGCAAGATGAAAGGCAGGGTGGGGGCATGGATGAGGTAGAATACACTGGAATCTTTTCTTGCCATCCTGACTGAGAAGCTGGGTCAGAGATGGACTCCCAGTATCTCAAGTTCAGAGCTGGGACTTCAAATGTATTTTCCCATAAAAATAGTGATTAGGTGTCCTACTGGATCTATAGCATAGCAGACACTCCATCTGCAAGTGGACAAGAAGGAGAGCCTCGCCAACTTCTACCAGAGGTGGTAAGAAGTGAGGTGCTGAAGTGACAGAAATAAATTCCCTGCAGTAGAAGCGTCACAGAACCAAATTGGGGTCTGCTCGCTCACGCTCAGTAAAGCCAATCGACTGACACATGTAGCGTTCATTGCAGGACCAAGCAAGGAGGTCGGGTCTTTTGAGGATTAGCTGCCTGGACTCCTTGCTTGGCACCCTGCAATAAACTGTGCACTTTCCTTCACCACCGCGCGGTGTCAGTAGACTGGCTTTACTACCCGCGTGAGTCAGCAGACCCAAGTTTGGTTTGCTAACAGGAGGAGACATTGGAGCTACACAGCCATTTGACTCTTCTGGACCACCTGAAATTCAGTAACATTTAAAGTCACTGGAATGCACCTGACAGGGACCCTCAGTTAGCCTGAGATTTGGCATTGTTTCCATTAAGAGGAAACAGAGATAGATCTAATACAAAATAAAATTTAATATCTGGGCTTGACTGTTTAAATGTACCTATTCCGAGAAAAGTCCTGGGGACAGTATGCATGCATCCCAGTTTTCACTCTTATTCACAATGACAGCCTGAATTGGGAGATTTAATGATCAAGGCAATGACCCTGGAAGTCTGGACAAATTTAATCAGCAAAAATTAACTTCTGCTCCACGGATTGTATTTATGCAAGTAGGACATCAGACACAAACATTTTGGAAAGCTTTTTTAACACTAACAATTGGAACAATTGTTTGGAAAATACACCTAACCTTTGAGGGTGATATTTAGGAGTGAATGGTCATGTTCCCACACAGTTCCTCACAGAATGCAGGGGGAGAAGCAGAGTCCTGAATGCAGGAGAGCCTTTTGGGTGTTGTTTCTGAAGTTTGGGCCATTACAGTTGTTGAATAAAAAGGTAAAAGTAATTGCCCTAATAATTTAGGCTTTTCCAAGTCTCTCACCTGAAATAACCAGATAATTACAAAAGGCTTGTTTTGTATTCTGGGGGCATTTGGGTGTTTGACCCGTTCTTATGAATTCTTTCATTGTCCACTTCAGTTTCCTTGTGTGGAACGATTCCAAGGCACAGAAGATACCACCACAGAATTCTAGTAAAGTGCGTTGGCAATGGAGCCTTGGATCACAGGCCAAGGCCCCAGAGTTACAAGGAAACGACATCAGCCAACTGGACAGCCAGTGACTTCTTCATTTAAAGACCAGACAGATTAAACACAACTCTTTCTGGCCCTGTTGGGGGCACTGTTTTTTAGAGCTCAATCAAGAAATTAATGGGATTCTGCAGGATGCCTCAAGTCCATCACTTTGCTGCATGCAGGGCAATAATTATGCTCAATTACAGCCTAGCATGTGGTTTCTGGCCCCATAAAAATCTCCCCACATCAAACCAATCTTCAAGGGGAAAAAGAAGAACCTGTTTTGGCAATTTTCTGCACTGGTAAATATCAGCCCCTAATTTAGCCTCCAGAAGGCTCCACCATTTCAGATCTGTCATCAGCTGCCATGAGACCCCAGGACTAACATGTTAAGTGATGACATCCATGTTTCCAGGGATCTTTGAGGCCCATCCTGACTCTGGGATCAACAAAGGATTCTAACTGCCCTCATCTTATGGAAATGGATCCCTGTCGAGGTAATATGATGAGAAAATAAAACGGAAGCAAAGCTCAGAGGTGACTACACAGAAAATGGCCCACATGCAGGGCTGGGTTCATTTCAGTTTAGAGGTTTTGGCCAAGCCTGCTTGTTTGTTCCTTCTTGAAAGCACACACCAACCAGCTATTTTGAAAAAGAATAGATGAAGCCAAGGAAAAAAAATCCGAAGAAGCCTAGGGTCAGCAAGGCAGCAGATGCCCAGGGGTGGCACTCCGGATTAGCCACCGCTTTCTCCCTGCCGGAGACTCTGGGCAGAGAGGATGAATTTCAAAGGCTGAGGGCTGAGTTGGGTTTTAAGAATTTGTTCATGTGCTGTAGTATTAAGAATGTCTCAAAAACATTAGTTTCTTGGTTTCCCTTGGTCAAAATGCACTATTACTCACATATCTCAAGGGATCCCAATTTGGACTGAATATCTAGGAAGTCCCTGATTTCACTCTAACACTAGAAAGCAGAATTCAGCCAGATGCAGGAGAGTCTGACGTGCAGGAGAGGGAGTTGGAGGGCAGTACGCGGCCAAGAAATTGATGTCAAGTAAATTTTAAGTATGACCAGCAATATACAATGAAATAAGTATAAATGTCTACGATATTAAAAGATCAAAATTAAGCTTCTGTCCTTATAAACCTATCACAAATGAACCTAATATATTAACTATCCAAAGGGCCCCAATGTTCTATAAAATGTTATATAGAGTATAACAACTCTTTTGTAAATTTGATATAAAATTAATATGCCAGCTTTAAGCATTAAACATTTGATTTGTCTTTGCAGAATTAAGAATCAGTTGGAGGATCAATTTAGATGTCCTGAAATGAGAAAAAAAATGTCAATTTGGAATGTCTGAAACATACCTTACTTTTCTTCAATAAACTGTCCAGCAGCAGAGACACAAAACCACACCAATGACTCAGCAGCGCTTTGAAAAACACATCCTGTGGTTCTACTGCTCACCACTAGCTGACAGGCACCTTCATGGAAAACAGTGGGGCTCAGGAAACTCAAAAGGAAGTCTACAGTTATAAATGTAATTTGAGTCTGAAAATAATTGTAGGTGGAAATACCAACACTTTGCATATTGTTTATAAAGGAAGGTTTATCTACAACACATGGCCTGCTGCAGTTGGCTAGGAAGCCAAAGTTTCCATGTGAAGGGCCTTCAGAAGACCTTCTGTTCAAAGCCACAATCATGCAGTTAGGGAGGCTGGCTGGGTCAGCCAGGAGCACCTCTGGACGTATGTGAACAAAGTTTGTTAATGGAAAGGGCCATGAGGACAGCTGTTTCGGGGGCAGGGGAGGTGTAACTTGGACTCCTGAGGCTCTGGAAAATCTGTATTTCTGAAGGGAAACGGACTCCAGAGTGCATCAGACATGCCTTAAGAGAGGCTGGTGCTGGGGGCTTCCCTGGTGGGTGCAGTGGTTGAGAGTCCACCTGCCGATGCAGGGGACACGGGTTCGTGCCCCGGTCCGGGAGGATCCCACATGCCGCGGAGCGGCTGGGCCCGTGAGCCATGGCCGCTGAGCCTGCGCGTCCGGAGCCTGTGCTCCGCAACGGGAGAGGCCACAATAGTGAGAGGCCCGCGTACAGCAAAAAAAAAAAAAAAAAAAAAAAAGAGGGGCTGGTGCTAATACGGAGAGTTTCAGCCCCAAGTGAGACTGAAAACTGGTGAAATTGATCTGAGTTCTCTCTTCATCTCCCTGAAAAGCCATGCCCTTTCCTTTTGGCTTCCCTGATGTATCTACACGCCCAGGTTCACCCAGGCAGAGACCATTTTCTCACCCACTCCCCTCAAAATTTAGCTGCCTTCCGTTCTCCTTCTGCAAGGGCTAATCCCTCCTCAGACAGAAGGAACGGCCAAGGGGTTAATTGTTGGTAAGGGCTCACTGGGAAGGCCTCAGCAAATCTCATTTGCATTTTAATAGAGGTCTGTTAGGCCTTAATCATCGGGGTTTCCTGAGAGGCCAGTGAGGAAGATAAGTCAGGACACCCCTGACATTTACTACAGGGTCCTCTTCCTCACTGGTCCCGTTAGCGTTCTGTTCCCAAACGTTGCCAGGAGAAGACATCTGTCACCTGTGGTTCCTCGCACTTCCCGCCACCATTTTGTGTGGCGCCCCCTGCAGGCACACCTGGCGCACTGAATCCCTCCCTCCTAAAGGTCCTGACGCAGCTCCGCATCCTGACCCCACCCACCCCGCCCAAGAGATCCACAGCTCAGCCCAGTCCTCTCGCAACCCCTGCACCATCCCTTCAGTGATCTGGGGCCACAGAGAACGTGCAAAGGAGAAGGGCCGAGAGGGCAGGAGTTTGCATCTTAGACTCAGCGTGCGGAGAATGAACACATTCCTCAGGACGCCCTCCCTAACCGCAGTGTGACCGAGGCTCAGCAGCTTCCCCAGGGTGAGCCGGATGCGATCAAGTTAACACTAACTAGCGCTGAGTCTCCCTAAGCTTTAAGCCAACGTTGCACAGTCAAGGATTTCAAGTCTTGCACAGTTCTTCTCCCCTGCTTTAACACATTCCTAGAAATCCCCAGGGTGTGTCTTACACGTGCCATGAGCAAGTCTGGTCACCATGAGCCTGTGTCCCTGAGGAATCCATACTCTGTACTCCCCACAGGGCCACTGCTACCCACACTGTCCTTGACCTCCGGCCCCGCTGAGGGTACAGATCTGTGTCACGAGAAGAGCTCAACAGGGCCCGTTGGGAAGGAAACCCCATTCTAGTGACTGTACCTTTTCTAAATCTCTTAGGAAGGGTGCAGGGGACCCTAAACATTGTGGGGTTCTGGGTTCAACGTGACGGGATGGTCACGACACATGCAGCCCTCCCCCCATAGCTAGTTTCAGGGTGGCTATCAGGGTGCTATCCTTGGAACAGGGTTTGCCATGCTGTGTTTCCTCCTCCCAGGACCCACCCACCCTCCCTAAATCTGAGCTTCCATCAGCCCTTTCTCTTAGACATCATGGATGTTGCTACAAGCTGGCATCTACAGAACATTTCTGAAAAGGATGGCTTCATTCCTAGAAAGCGATGTCAGGCTTCTAGAGTGGCTTTACTGGAGGTCTTGGTCCAGCCCAAATGCTACCATGGATCCCCCCTCCCAGAGCTCAGACCCACGTCTTCAGGCAGGCATTGGAGGGGTTGCCAAGGATGCTTTGTGAAGCTCCTTCATACCAAAAGCTGAGACTGGTCTCGGGGCATCCTCCCATAAAAACAGAGAGGATTTCATCCCTGGCGGGAGTACCACACCAGATACCACATGGGAGGTGGGGACCAAGGGAGAAAGAGGTGGCTGGTGGAGACAGTGTTTTAGAGGTTCGGTGCGTGGGCTCGCTTACAGCCTCAAGTTAAATGGTGCTTTGTCGATGGGGACTGAAGGCCTGAAGTCTCCAGAGGCGTTTGTTGAATGTTGAGAATCACAGGGCTGTGGAATTCAGATGGTCAACACTTTCCAGAGGTAGAGGTCAAAGTCTCTGCTTAAATAATGAAGCTGGTGACTCTGTTACAGAAAGCTCTAGACACAGGAGCCTCCGGCACATCATCCTGAGCGTCCCATTAGGAAGCACTTGCTACAGTCTTCAACCCTGACGCTCCTGCAAGAGTGGGAGCCCTTCCGATGGCAAGATGGATACCAAACCATCGGAGGGCGTGGCTGTGACAAAGATTCCCTCTGACCGAATTGTAGTTAGGCTCCTCTAAGCCCTCTTCTCCACAAAGGCTCATTCTTGGGCCCTGTCCTTGGCCCACCTAAGCCAGTCTTGGCAAAGAATCTCGCTAAATCATCCCTCCATCCTTGGTATCTGATCACCCTTAATATTTGATCAAGTTCCTCATCATCTACCTTTGAGGTCTAAATCCTTGGCCTGTCTTAGCAAGAATCCTGTTAGGTCAGTTTAGTAAGAATCCCCCTACGATTGACGTCTCCTCTTAGTAATTTTCCACCCACTGACACTCTCATTCTGCTTGTTGACTATAAACCCCACTTGTCCTTGTTGTGTTTGGAGTTGAGCTCAATCTTTCTCTTCCACTGCAATAGAGTTGAACTCCATTGCAATCATCTTGAATATTGCCATCTTAACAAGTGTCAGAGTAATTTATCTTTAATAGCTGAGGCTCCTGTCCAAGCTGTGCTGGTGAAGGCAGGAAGGCCTCCTCCTTTGACCTTCAGGCTTTAAGGACCAGGGCTGCTTTAGGCGGGCTATCAAGGGGTGGGGTTCTAGGATTTAGAGCCTGGAAACTAAGACCAGGGAAGAAGCTGTTCCTCCTGGTCCTCTTCAACCTCCATCCACACTGCTACCGACGCCGAGATTATAAAACCCCTCAATGTGACACCCCCAAAGTCAGGAGGAGCTGTACCCAGGGTCCCAGCATGGTGAGAAAGAGAACCAGCGCTGGGTGGTAGAGGCCCTGCAGTGGGCAGAGGGAGAGATATTGGGTAACACTCTACAGGGAGGCTGCCCAATCCATCCCCAGGTGTGTGGAGCCTGGCGTCACTTAGTGTGTAGAAATATATGATCCTGGGAACAGTTCTGAGACGTAGCAGAGTGTAAAGGACACACTCAAAAGACCACATCTTGTTAATCACCAAGAACAAAAGTTTAGGTGAGTTTGATAGAGAACATACAAGGGAGAAAGAAATAAATGTTCTCCACCCACTCTGGGCGGCTGTATTCTTTAAGACTTTTGGTTGCAAGTAACAGTAACCCAGACAATCCGAAGAGGAGGAAAGTAACTTCCTAGTTCAAAGAACTGAAAAGTACGGGAATAGTTCCCATTTCAAGCAAAATGAGGTCCAAGGGTTCAAATGATGTTGTCTGGGAATGTTGCTGTGCCCTGTTTCCCTGTCTGTGTGCTTTGTTCTCAGGAAGGCACCCTCTCCCCTTGGTGAGCAAGAGGGCCATCAGCTGCTCTGGGCTTACAGTCTGCAGTCACACGATCCCAGGGAAAAGAGCAAGACTTCTTTTTTTAAAAAAAACATTTCCAGCAAGAACCTGGGCGTTGATTCCAATTGGTACAACTTGGTCATGTGCCAGTCCCTGAGCCAATCACTGTGCCCAGAAGGACGTGTGCTCTGATGTGGACCATTTTTAAGTCTTTATTGAATTTGTTACAATATTGCTTCTGCTTTACGTTTTGGCTTTTTAGCCGGGAGGCATGTGGGATATTAGATCCCCGACCAGGGATCGACTGCACCCCCTGCACTGGAAGGTGAAGTCTTAACCACTGGACCACCAGGGAAGTCCCCAGGACGTGTGCTCTGATAGGCCAGGCCTGAGTCAGGACCTCGCCCCTGCAGCCTGTGGGGGGAGGGATGCAGATTGCACTGTAATCGCGTGAGCTGAGAGTGAGCGAGGTTAGATTGCCTAAGGAAAAGAGGTAAGCTCTTACTCAAAGAAGTAATGCTGAGCAGGCAACACAAGCGACCGCTCGGTGGCCTGCAAAGCCTCCCCTCCCTCAGAACTTGCATCACAGTTAAGTGCTGGAACCCTGAAGACAGATGGAGGTGGCTTTCAGTCCTTATTAGTGTGAGCTTGGCAAATGGTTTCATTCCTGTGGGCCTCAGTTTTCTCATTGTATGGTGGGGATACAAGCTATGCTGTGGGTATACCAGGAGAGTGAAATGAGACACTACTAAATGTTCACTAAACGTTACATATGATTAGTCCTCTTCCCAACTTCCCCTACGACCCCTTAGATTAAACTGAATGAGGTTAACGAGCTTATCTCTTTTCTTCGTGGCTGTTTCCCTACTCCCTGAACACTGTAGGCACCCAGCCAATATTTCTGGAATGAATCAATGATGACAGAATTAGTAAGTGTCCTGTGAATTTCTATTCTTCAAATGTCAGCTCCCTAGCCTTAGCAAACAGAATTAGTCATTTCCTTCTCTTTATCTTTTGGCATTTTTTAATTAACTCTTCTTACAGCCCTTAGCAGCAAGAATGAGAACCAGGAATGTGTGTGACTCAACTCGGGATCCCACTGCTGGTCTGGCGCCTGGCACCCAGAACGGTGTATGTTGATGAATAAAAAAGATCACCTACTTCAAACGGCTCACCTTACAGATGTTGTCACAGAGACCCAGAGAGGTTAAACAATTTGTCCAAAGCCACACAGCTCCCCACCTGAGCCATGACTTCTAGTTTAATACTCTTCCTTCTGCACCCTGGTTCCCTGTGCTGCCATGAGCACTACACACTGCTAAGGATAAAGTGAAGTTCTTGGTCCTCTAGAGGGAAGGTGTAACAGGAGAACAAACCTGACTCCATATTGTATCTATTCCTTTAGCTCTAATCCTTGTGCTCTGTTGCCTGTGCTTAGTCATGCTGGCTCTGAACCTTTTGTAAAAGAATGTTGCCTAGAGCCTGAAATATACAGGATAGCCCAGTCTCAAGGCTTTGACCTTCAAAGGTATAACACTTTTCCATTCATAAAGAGATTAAAAAGTTGCAGAACAGAGACTAACATTTGTCTTGATGGAGGTTTATAGGAACATCGTGAGCTGACCTACACGGACAGCTGCAAGAACAAAGGATTCTGGCACCCAGAAGTTTGCAACAAGAAGCCACACCCCCTCCCCATTTAGTATAAAAGAAGCCTGAATCCTAACTTGAGTAAGATGGTTCTATGGGACACTAGTCCACCACCTTCTACATCTGCTGGCTTTCTGAATAAAGTCACTCTTCCTTGCCCCAACATCTTGTCTCTCGATGTATTGGTCTGTCATGCGGTGAGCAGTGTGAGCTTGGACTCAGTAACAAAGGGGCATGTGCAATATGGAAAGTCACCAGTACAGAGAGCCACATCAAATTCTGAATGAGAGGTCAAGGATCATTCACTTGCTCCATCCCACATAGAGCAGCATTTTCAGTCTCAGATTTTTTCTTTTGCGACCTCTGCTTCTTTCTAATAGCTCAGGCAGGGCTCAGCCATTCCTACCAGCTTCCACAACACATGCACACCCATCTAGTACCAAACCACTGAAAGAGGAGGCCAATAGGGCTTATCTGGACTGGAGACTGAATGCTAAATCACACAGCAATGGGGTGATAAGCTCTTCTCCACACTACACCATCCTGTCCTCCATCTGAAGGAAGAGGCCTGGGCAGAGGTCAAGCCAGTCTCTCCCCTCCCTAACTACTCCCAAATCCAATTTCCCAAAGCCCAGGTGCCCTGCCTAGTTAATTTCTATCAAAAACAGAATCTACCATTAACACACTCAGGACAGTTTATGCTATTCTCATTGGAGACCATGAAAAGATATTTATTTTATTCATTTATTTGGTCATCAAACATTTCAACAGCTACTGTACTATGTGCCAGGCACTGAGCATACCAAAACAAATAAGTGAATTATAAAGAACGTATCTGCCAGCTAAGACATCTAAGTAATCCATTAATAGCATTTGTTTCAAAATCCCCAAAGCACAGAAGCTTTCTCATTCACCATCACCCCACCCCAACTGATATTTAATTCAAAGAAATGCTTTGAAGAGCATGTCATTATCAGCTTTTTAATTAAGAGGAAGGGTTCTTTCAAGGCAAACTTGATCTTCTGACCAGCCAAACGGTGTTTTCCATAAACATTAAAAAAAAAATGAGAACAACAGGCAGGTTCAGACTGCTCTTTCATAGTTAGAAAAAAGGTTGAGGTGATGTGGTCACTGCTTTCTTAACACCAGGAGGAAAGGCTGCTTCTAAATTTAAAGTATTCTGAATGTTTTGATGTGAGAAGGAAGCAAAACATGTAAGACTCCATCAAAAATCTCTTGTGGAGGAGCTCAGAAGAGCCCAGTGAGATTTTTTCCAGGACTCAGGAGCACAGAGAATATATCTCAATGAATTAACTTGGCTGAGCATAAACCATTTTGCTTCCACTTGCATTTGTAACAAGTTCATTCATTTTGCAAAGTTAATGACCCTAACTTGTTAGCGTTAGCTGGGCTTCTGGAACTTTCCCCAGTATCCCCAAACTCCTTCCTTATAAGGCATTAGAAAGTATCCTTTTTAGTATAAAAAGGGACATTTTAGTTTCTTATTTACCCAAATATCTAATTTTTGAGTGA
Source organism: Mesoplodon mirus (assembly GCF_964341445.2). Classification (NCBI taxonomy): domain Eukaryota; kingdom Metazoa; phylum Chordata; class Mammalia; order Artiodactyla; family Ziphiidae; genus Mesoplodon; species Mesoplodon mirus. Next base: position 110,179,544 of record NC_138984.1, on the reverse strand, counting down.
GGAAACTGAGGCCCAGAGTGTTTTGCTCAAGAGCACACAGCTAATGAGCACTAGAGCCAAGACTAAAATAAGTCCCTTAACTCCAAATTGAGTTACGCTTAAAGGAGCCCATTAAATAATTGTAGTCCTTGAAATTTACATAAGAGTCCACAGATTGTTAAGGGCCTATTATGTACTGGGTACTTTACATATATTTTTTTTCTTTAAATCCTCCCACAAAACCTCCAAGATAGGGGTCATTAAACTAAACACTAAAGTGTTTAAATAATGCCAGTATGTAGCACGTACAGTAAACCGAGTACTTCCTATATATTTTCTCCAATTTGAACAAAAATCCTGCAAGGTATCATCATCCCTGCAAATTGCTAAGCTCACAAAGCTAGGAAATCATGGTGATGGATCCAACTCTCCCCCTGAAAGACCTACTGTATCCCACAGAACAGCCCCCCAAGCATTAGGTACTGGACTCCAATAACAGTGCAACGAGTCAAGCCATCTGGGGCTGCCAGGTGGGGCCAAGCACTCAGTAGTGTAGTGGTGCCACATGAAGCGACCTTGCATTAGGGTCTGCCTGAAGCTTAGCTTGTCAAAGTCAAAAACCTGACCCTATCATTTCACGTAGGGGTGGCTTGTGTCCTTAAGACAGATTCACATGAGCAATATCACAAAATAATAAGCAGATAATTATTATTATAATAATATTGATAACTATCATTTACTGAGTATATGTTATATATGATGTGCTTTATGTCCATTATCTCTAGTTATTATAGACATAGACCTATATGCCTAAGAGACAAACCCCATTTTCCACCCAGGACACATCCTTATGTTGAATCGTGGTGCTTAAGGGTACCCTAAAGAATATGAACAAAGAATCGTCACAGAAGGAGGTGAGGGTCTTACCTCATTCTGCAGTGATCTATCTACTCAATATCCTCCAATGAAGGATCATTGCCAAAAGTTGATTTTCCTTCCATAAGTTATAAGTATTTGACAGGCTTAGTCTAAAATCAGAACTGGTAATATGATAATCAGTACTCAAATATTGACTAAGTCTATTTTTTTGTGCTCCTTAATAGTTATGACAAAAATGTATGCTATGATGCCTAAGGCAACAATCTGATACGATTTTGAGAAATTTGTCTGTGTCATCATGTAATAACATTTTTACAAATCTCATCGTAACACATGTTACTCCTTGGAAGACGTAAGTAATTAGGCAATCTCTTCTATTGCTACTTGATTTTGACAATTTTTTTGCCCTGGTATTTTTGGAATGAAACAGTGTGTTAGGCCAAGGGAGATATATCCCATCTTACTACACAGTGGCACCAACATCTCATTTTTATTCACAACAGCAACCAAGACCAACCTCATTCAAAAAATTAGAGGGCTTCCCTGGTGGCGCAGTGGTTGAGAGTCCGCCTGTCGATGTGGGGACATGGATTCGTGCCCTGGTCCGGGAAGATCCCACATGCCGCGGAGCGGCTGGGCCCGTGAGCCATGGCTGCTGAGCCTGCGTGTCTGGAGCCTGTGCTCCGCAACGGGAGAGGCCACAACAGTGAGAGGCCTGCGTACCACAAAAAAAAAAAAAAAAAAAAAAAATAGAGACAGGAACTTATTTGGGAAGTGCCTCAAAAGCCACCCACTCTTGGGCTTCCCTGGTGGCGCAGTGGTTGAGAGTCCGCCTGCCAATGCAGGGGACGTGGGTTCGTGCCCCGGTCCGGGAAGATCCCACATGCCGCGGAGCGGCTGGGCCCGTGAGCCATGGCCGCTGGGCCTGCGCGTCCGGAGCCTGTGCTCCGCAATGGGAGAGGCCACAACAGTGAGAGGCCTGCGTACCGCAAAAAAAAAAAAAAAAAAGCCACCCACTCTTTTGCAGCCTTTGGTCTCTTCTGGATGGCTCTGTTACGTAAGATCACGACCATAGGAATGAACTAGGACATATCAAGTAGAAGCCACTGGTCCTACAAGATGGCTAAATAAAGAAGAGTGAAGTCTCCAGTGTAAGTCCATCCTCCTATCCCCTCTAGAGAAAAAAATATTTCCAAGTACTGGCTCTGGGTCCATGTAGACATTTCCTATATACATGGAGACATTCAACATGATGATCAAAGAGAAGGTCCAATGCAATATAAATGTCAAGAGTAGGTTCTATCACCCTCCTACACTGTTGGTGGGATTGTAAACTGGTGCAGCCACTATGGAAAACAGTATGGAGGTTCCTCAAAAAACTAAAAATAGAAATACCATATAGGGACTTCCCTGGTGGTGCAGTGGTTAAGAATCCGCCTGCCAATGCAGGGGACATGGGTTTGAGCCTGGTCCTGGAAGATCCCACATGCCTCGGAACAACTAAGCCCACGTGCCACAACTACAGAGCCTACACTCTAGAGCCCGCGAGCCACAACTACTGAAGCCCGTGTGCCTAGAGCCCATGCTCTGCAACAAAGAGTAGCCCCCCGCTTGCCACAACTAGAGAAAGCCTGCGTGCAGCAACAAAGACCCAGTGCAGCCAAAAAATTAATTAATTAATTAATTAATTAAAAAAAGAAAGAAATACCATATGATCCTGCAATCCCACTCCTGGGCATATATCCAGAGAAAACTATAATTCAAAAAGATACATGCAATGTTCATTGCAACACTATTTACAATACCCAAGACATGGAAACAACTTAAATGTCCATCGACAGACGAATGTATAAAGAAGATGTGGTATATATACACAATGGAATACTACTCAGCCATAAAAAAGAATGAAATAATGCCATCTGCAGCAACATAGATGGACCTAGAGATTATCATATTAAGTGAAGTAAGTCAGAAAGAAAAAGACAAATACCATATGATATCGCTTATATGTAGGATCTAAAATATGAACAAATGCACTTATCTACAAAACATGAACAGACTCACAGACATAGAGAACAGACTTGTGATTGCTAATGGGGATGGGGGAGTGGGGGAGGGATGGATTGGGAGTTTGGGATGAGCAGATGTAAACTATTACATATATTGATAGAACTGTTTGGCCAACCCAATAGAATGGAAACAACAAGGTCCTGCTGTATAGCCCAGGGAACTACAGTCAATATCCTGTGACAAACTGTGATGGAAAATAACATGAAAAAACTGTATATATATGTATAACTGAATCACTTTGCTGTACAGTAGAAATTAACACAACATTTCAAATCAACTATACTTCAGTAAATTAAAAAAAAAAGAATAGGTTCCATCTCATTCCTCTTCTTGAGCTAATTAGCTGAGAAGGAGCTGTTGGATTCACTCATGATAAGGGCCCTGCATTGTTGTCAAAACTACATACCCAGATAGTAGAAAAGCTAAAACCAAAATGTTGGCTGAGGTTATATACAGGAAAAGATGTAGACAGGATGTAAAAGCCAAGTCATTACAGTCATAAATGGACCAAACTCAGACATGACACAGCTCTAAATACAGTCTAAACATTAGTAACTTCTGGGAAGTTTTCTGCAGGTTAATTTCATCACATACAGATTCTCATATCTTATCTTGACGTATTGAGTTGATTCAGTTTATTTTGAGGACCTACATGCCATTTTCTTCTACAACTGCACCAACATACACATATACATACCCAAACAACATTAGTCTCGTTCAAAAATTATATACAAACCAACTGAGCCTGGGTCTGTGTTTAATCAGCCAAAAGTTGTTTGGAAAATTGTCTACTCATTTGGGAAAAAAGTGAACTTAGACCCCTATCAAACTATAAACAATATTAAAGTTCCAGGAAGATTAAAGGTATAAGCAAAAAAAAAACCCCAAAAAACAAAAAAAAACCTATAAACATACTACAGATGATACATCCAGCTACGGTGACCTGAAAAGGTTGGAAGAACCTCTCCCCAAGAAACAAGTAACTGAAAAGTGTTTATTCATGAAAACCTACTCAAACTATAGATAATAACAGCAGGAATCTGAGCTTCTTGCCTGAGGAGCTCTGATCCCCCACCTAGCTCAGTTGGCAATGACAGTAGGTTTTACTACTAGGGCAGTGCTGGGTGAGAAAATCTACAGCCTTGCTACCTGGGTGCAGACTTCATTTGGGGCAGAGAGCAAAAACTCTCACTGGTAGTGTTGTTAGTTAAAGTAGCAAAACGAGAAAAAAAAAAAAAAACAGAATGGGGAAAACCTGTAGGTCTGCTAGCCTAAGGCTGTGGTTTCATTTACGGCAAGCGGCAGACCAACCAGTTTATAGGAAGATCCTAGAAATGAGATAGCTTTAAAAGGGCTAGATACACTCTCCACACATCTTTGGCTGACTGGGGAACTACACATTTGCAGAGGAGACTTGAGAGAGCTTAATATAAAGTGAAAGTCAAGGCAGACTTGAGAACTGGCTTAACTTTGAATGCACTCCCCAACCCACAAACAGATTGATTAGCAGAGGGTAGAATTTTACAGACTCAAGATACGTGAGCACAACTTCTGCCTAAATCGTTGGTTGATCACTAAGCTATGCAGACATAGAGGTGACCCCTAAGAAGTCAGGCCAAAAAAATAAAAATAAATTTTAAAAAATTGAGCAAAGACATCAGTGGCCACATACCACAAAGGCAACAGACTCTACCATTTACAGGAAAGGTACAAAAGTAAAGGAAACAAAAGAGAACCTCATGGGTGACAGTCAGAAACCTCAGGGGTAAAAATCAATATATTACCTAAAAAGTCAGTTTTCAACAAAAATTATGAAACATACAAAGTAATAGAAAAGCGTGATCATGTTCAGGCATAAAAGCAGTCAATACAAATCCATTCTAACTGTGCTCAGGTGTTAAAAGTAGCAGACAAAGACATCAAAGCAGTTACTATAACTATGCATAAAAAATTAAAGGAAACTTTGTTAAAAGAATTAAAGGAAAATATTATAACAACAATTGACAATAGTGAATCTTAATAGAGAAATATCAACTATAAAAGGAACCAAATGAAAATTAGAGTTGAAAAGTATAACAAACAAAATGAAAAATGAGCTTGAGAGTAGATGTGAGATAACAGAAGGAAAAAAGTCATAAATTTGAAGATAGAGTAATCAAAATTATCCTTTCAGAACACAGAGAAGAAAGATAGAAGGAAAATGAGCAGACCCACAGAGACCCTTGGGACAACAGAAAGAATTCCAACACACATGAATTAGGAGTCTTGAAGGAGAGAAAAGAGAAAAAGAGGCAGAAAAAAATTTAAAGTAATAATTCTTGAAAACTTCCTAAAGGTGCTGAAAAACATTTAGTGGCAGGTTCAAGGAATCCAACAAACCTAAGTAAGATAAACACAGAGATTCACACATCATAGTCAAATTGCTGAAAGCCAAAGACAATGAGAAAATCTTGAGTTCAGTAAGAGAAAAACGACTGTCATGTACCGGAGAACAACAACATGTACATCAGCTAACTTTCCATCAGGAAAAATGGAGGCCGCAAGGCAGTAGAATGAAAGAAAGAGTCTTAACTAATATATATAGCAAAACTATCTATCAAAAATGAAGGCAAAATAAAGTCATTCAAAGATAAATGAAAATAGGGAATTTGTAGCCATCAGAACTGCCTCCTAAGAAATACTAAAGGAAGACTTTCAGGCTAAAAGAAGATGATATCAGGTAACTTGAATTCACAGAAAGAAATGAAGAGCATTGGAAATTATAAGTATTGGGTAAACATAAAAGACTGTATAAACAGGTATTGTTCTCCTTTCTCCCTGAATTTCTTTTAAAAAGTGATTGCATAAAGCAATAATTATAATTCTGTACTGTTGGATTTCTGTTGTATATAGATACAATATATATGGCAATGATAGCACAGGGCTTCCCTGGTGGCGCAGTGGTTGAGAGTCCACCTGCCGATGCAGGGGACACGGGTTCGTGCCCCGGTCCAGGAGGATCCCACATGCCGCGGAGCGGCTGGGCCCGTGAGCCATGGCCGCTGAGCCTGTGCGTCCGGAGCCTGTGCTCCACAACAGGAGAGGCCACAACAGTGAGGGGCCCACGTACTGCAGGAAAAAAAAAAAAATAGAACAAAAGAGAGAGGAAGAATTAGAGCTATATTGGAACCAAGTTGCTGTATTTTACCAGAATGGTCATTATTAAACTGAAGCAGGTTGTAGTAAGTTTACATATATATTGTAACCTAGAGCACCACTAGAAAGTTAATTTTAAAGAATAGTTAATAAAACAGCATAGGAATTTAAATGGCATGCTAAAAATATTTAACACAAAAGAAGCCAGCAAAAGAGGAACAGAGGGACAAAAAAGACATGAGACAAACAGAAAGCAAACAGCAAAATGGCAGATGTAAGTCTGACCATATAAATTACTATATTAAGTGTGAATGAATTAAACTCTTTAATCAAAAGGCAATCATTACCAGTCTGGTTTAAAAAAGCAAGTTCCAACTATATGCTGCCTTTAAGAAAAATACTTTAGATTCAAAAACACAAATAGATGGAAAGAAAAATAATGGGAGAAAGACATATACCATGCAAACAGTTATTATAAATACCTACATTAATATCAGAAAACAATAGAATTTAAGACAAAAACATATTACTAAAGAGGGACATCAAGTAATGATAAAAGGACTAAAACATCAGGAATCTATAAGAATTATAAATATATAAGGAACTAATAACAGAGTACTGAATACATGAAGCAAACACTGACAGAATGGAAATAAACAATTTAGTAATTATAATTGGAGATTTCAAGTTCCTTTTCTCAGCAGTTAAACTAGAAATAAAATTAATAATGATATAGAAGACATAAATAACAACCAACCAACTGTACCCAAGTATTGATAACATATATAGAAGATTACACAATGGTTTCAATCCACATGGAATATTTTCCAGGTAGATCATATGTTAAATTATAAAACAAATCTCAGTAAACTTAAAAGGATTAAAACCATACAAAATATATTCTTCAACCATGATAGAACTAAATTGGAAATCAGATACAGAAGAATTTGGGCAACTTTCAAAATTTTGAAAAATATACTTCTAAGTAACACATGAGTCAAAGAAGAAATCACAAGGTTAATTAGAAAATATTTTTAAAAAACCCAAACATACTAAAATGTATGAGTGCAGGTAATGCAATGCTTAGAAGAAAACTTACAGCATTGAATACTTAAATGAGAAAATTAGAAGATCTATAATCAATAATCCAAGGTAGAAAAAGAAGAGCATATCAAACCTAAATTACATGGAAGGAAACAATAAAGATCAGAGTGGAAATCAATAAAATAAAAATAGAGAAAGAAATCAACAAAATCAAGTCGATTCTTTGAAAAGAATAAAATTGATAAAACTTTCACTAGACTGACAAAGAAAAAAGAGATAAAATATAAATTACTAAAATCAGGAATGAAAAGGGGATATAATTACTGATCTGACAGAAATTGAAAGAATTATGAGAGTATTATGAACTACTTTAGGCCAGCTAATTACACAATGTAGATGAAATGGAAAGATCAATAACAAATTAAAAATTGAATTAATAATTAAAAATTTTCCCACAAAGAAAACCCCAGGCCCAGATGACTTTACTGGTAAATTTTCTCACATCTTTAAGGAAGAAGATATACTAATCCTACACAAACTCCTTCAGAAAATATATGTATTAGTTTGCTAGGGCTGCCATAACAAAGTATCCCAAACTGAATGGCTTAAACAACAGAGATGTATTGTCTCACAGTCTGGAGACTAGAAGTCTGAGATCAAGGTGTCAGCAGGGCTGGTTCCTTTTGAGGCTGTGAGGGAAGGGTATGTTCAGGCCTCTCTCCTTGGCTTGTAGATGGCCTGTTTTCTCCCTATGTCTTCACCTTGTCTTCCCTCTGTCTGTGTCTCTGTGCAAATTTCTCCTTCTTATAAGGACACCAGCCATATTAGATTAGGGCCCATCCTAATGATCTCATTTTAAGTTGATTACCTCTGTGAAGACCCTATCTCCAAATTAGGTCACAATCTGAGGTATTAGTGGTTAGTACTTTAACACATGAATTTGAGGAAGGGACACAATTCAACCTATAACAATGGATAAGGAACAAATACTTTGCAACTCATTCTATGAGGCCAGGATTATCACCCAGATATCAAAGACAAATATATCAGAAGTAGAGAAAACTAAAGACCAACATCCCTCATGAAAACTGATACAAAATTTATGAAAATAATATAAGCAAACTAAATACATAAATACATATATTTTGATTACACATGATGACCAAGTGGGAATTACTTCCGGAAAGTAAGGTTGGTTTAACATCTAAAAATAAATTAATATTATATATCATATTAATAGAATGGACAAAAATATCACATGATCATCTCAGCAGCTATAGGAATAGCATTTGACAAAATTCAATACCTATTCATGATTAAAAAACAAGCAAACAAAAAAACTCTCCCCAAAGTTCTAGACAAAAACTAGAACTTCCTCAACCTGTTAAAGAGCTTCTAAAAAATCCTACAGCTGTGTTATACTTACGGGTGAAAGACTGAAAGCTTCCTTCCTAAGATCAGGAACAAGACAAGGATGTCTGTTCTTACCACTTCTATTGAAAAAGTTACTGAAGCCTTTACCTAGGAATAGGCTAAAGCAAGAAATAAAAAACAAGCAGGGGACTTCCCTGGTGGCGCAGTGGTTAAGACTCTGAGCTCCCAATGCAGGGGGCCCGGGTTTGATCCCTGGCCAGGGAACTAGATCCCACATGCATGCCACAACTAAGAGTTTGCATGCCACAACTAAGGAGCCTGCATGCTGCAACTAAGGAGCCCAAGAGCAGCAACTAAGGAGCCCACGAGCTGCAACTAAGGAGCTGGCACAACCAAATAAAAAAATAAATAAAAAGGCAACCAGATTGGGAAAGGAAGGAGTAAAATTGTCCTTATTCACAAAATATGAATATCAAAAATCTGATGGAATGTACAATAAACCTACTAAAAGTAATAACTTTATTAACATGGCAGAATATAAGCAACAAACAATCTACAAATGAAATTAAGAAAAAATTCCAGTTGCAATAGTCATAAAAAGAATAAAACACTTAGAGAAATACTAACAAAATAAGTGTAAGAGCCATACACTGAGAACTTCAAAAGATTTAAAGAAATGTAGAGACATATCATGTTTACAGGTTGAAAAACTCAGTATTGTGAAGATGGCAGTTCTGCCCAAATTGATCTGTAGATTCAAATGCAATCCCTATCAAAATCCAGCAGGATTGTTTTTATAGAAACTAGCAAGTTGATGCTAAACTGTATATGAAAATGCAAAAGACCTGAACTAGCCAATATAAGTTTGAATAAGAAAAGCAAAACTAAAGGATTCACATTACCTCATATCAAAATTTACTATAAAATACAGTAATCAAGAAAGTGTGGTATTGGCATAAAGACAGATATATCAATCAATGGAATAGAATAGAGAGTACAGAAATATATCCCTACATTAATGGACAATTTATTTCTATTTTCAACAAAGATGCCAAGACAATCTGCTGTAGAAAAGATAGTTTTTTCAACAAATAGTGCTAATACAATTGAATATGCATATGCAAATTAAAAAATTTAGTCCTTACCTCACACTGTACACAGATATTAACTTAAATGGAGCATAGGCTTCAGTGTAGAGCTAGAACTAGAAAATGTCTAAAAAAGCACAGGAGAAAATCTTTGTGGCCTTGGGTTAGGCATAGAGCTCTTAGATTTGACACAAAAAGCATGATCCATAAAAGAAAATATTGATAAATTGCACTTCAACAAAATTTAGAACTTTTGTTCTTCAAAAGATACCATTAAGAAAAAAAAGATAAACCATATGCATGGAGAGATTATTTGCAAATCATGTATTTGATCAAGGATTTGTATCCTGATCAAGCAAAGAATTCTTACAGCTCGATAATTAGAAGGCAATTAAAAAATATGCAAACAACTTTAGTAGACATATCACCCGAGAAAAAATATGAATGGCTCAACATCGTTACTCATTAGGGAAATGCAAATTAAATCACAATAAGGTACAACTCACTGTCCACCCACTATAAGGCCTACAGTTAAGAAACTGACAATACCAAGTATTGGCAAGATTCTAAAATGGTGTAACACCTAGGAAAATAGTTGGAAAGTTTCTTAAAAAGTTGAACATATACTTAACAAATGATATAGCAATTCTACTCCTAAGTACCTACTGAAAAGGAATGAAGGCATATGTCTACACAGACTTACAGGTGAATATACAAAGTAGCATTATTCATAATAAGAAAAAACTGGAAATAACCCAAATGTCAATCAACTGGTATACAGATAAACTAAATGTGGTATACCTGTACAATGGAATGCTATTTAGTACTGAAAAGGAACAATCTACTAATACTACAACATGGATAAACCTCAAAGTCATTATGCTAAATGAAGGAAGCCAGACACAAAAGACAACATATTGCATAGTTCCACTTATATGAAATTTCTAGGAAAGGCAAATCTACAGAACTAAAAAGCAGATCACTGGTTGCCTTAGCCTGAGGGTAGGATGAGAAGTAACTGTAAAGGGACACAAGGGAACTTTCTGAGTTGATGGAAATGTCTTAAAACTGGATGGTTGCATGACTCTCCCCATTTGCAAAAATAATTGAACAGTATACTTACCTTGGGTGAATTTTTTTGCATGTACACTATATCTCAAGAAAGCCTTAAAACTAATTAAAAGTTAAAAATATTAGAAAAGAAATAGAAAAGTTAATGTAGGTGTATTAAATGCTGCAGAAACAAGTGATGTGAGAATGGACACAGAAAGATAAAAAAAAACATTTTAAAGCAATAATGACAGTTTGTTAAAGCTTGGAAGGGGCGGGTGAAGGAGAGAAAGGAATCAAAAGTACCACGAGTTTTCACATCAGAAGTTAGTAGGCTGAGCTGCTCTCAGGGTGTAAAATATCACTGGGAAATTTGGTTGAGTTTGACAGGCAATTAGAAATGCAACCCTGGAGCTCAGACAGATGTCAGTTTGAAGGATGCAGATTTGGAAACCATGCACAGGGCTGAAATCATGGGACTGAATGAAATCATGAGAAAATTAAGAGCCAGCGGGACAGGACAGACCCTTGTAGAATACACATCCCCAAGGAGCCTGAGAAGGAAGAGTTAGAAGGAATTTAAAGAAAGAAATATCTCCTATGCCTTCATGAGACTCACCTGCCAGAAAGTCGCAGTGGTGGCCAACTCACAAAGAAACACAGGCCGGAAGGAGGCAACAAATCCACCAAGACTGTAGGATTTCTAGAAAATAAAGATAGAAACATGATACATTTTGCCATTTTTGCCTCACTCCTCAAAATAGATTTATTAAGAGGTAGGATGGGGCTTCCCTGGTGGCGCAGTGCTTAAGAATCCACCTGCCAATGCAGGGGATACGGGTTCAAGACCTCGTCCAGGAAGATCCCACATGCCGCGGAGCAACTAAGCTTGTGTGCCACAGCTACTGAGCCTACATTCTAGAGCCGACAAACCACGACTACTGAGCCCATGTGACACAACTACTAAAGCCCACGTGCCTAGAGCCCGTGCTCTGCAACAAGAGAAGCCACCTCAACGAGAAGCCACCGCAACGAGAAGCCCGTGCACTGCGACGAAGAGTAGCCCCTGCTCGCTGTGACGAAGACCCAATGCAGCCAAAAATAAATAAATAAATAAAATTTTTTAAAAAACAGGGCGGTGAACAAAGTAAAAGGGTCATGTTGCCAACAAAAATAGCAATGAGGGTTTTTTTTCATGATAACCAGGAAAAATAAGGAAACAATGAACAGGCTGGGGAAACAACATAAACAGGCCTGAAACAGTTAAGCAACCTTGGTTATTCTTTAGCTGTTACTACCTTATTCTTTAGCTGTTACTACTAACAAGCACTTGTAGCTAGACTTGTCCTTCCCAAAGCTGATTACTCTCTAACTCCATACAATTACCCTTTGCACCTGGCATTTCTTCACCCCCTACACTCCCTTGTAGCACTCTTCATTTCAGAAAGAAGGTCACAGGCCGATAACTTCAGGGACACCAGACGCGGGTGCTGAGCCACGTGATGCCAGCTTTGGCCATGAATTTGCAGAAGAAAAGAAATGCAAGACGTTCACTGCTTTTTTTTTTTTTTTTTTTTTGCGGTACGCAGGCCTCTCACTGTTGTGGCCTCTCCCGTTGCGGAGCACAGGCTCCGGACGCACAGGCCCCAGCGGCCATGGCTCACGGGCCTTGCTGCTCCGCGGCATGTGGGATCTTCCTGGACCGGGGCACGAACCCGCGTCCTCTGCATCAGTACGCAAACTCTCAACCACTGCGCCACCACGGCATCCCGACCTTTGCTACTTTTGATCCTTATCATATACCCCAGACTGCGAGCCCCACGCATAAAATCTTTGATTCTCCAAGGAGTGGGGCACAGTTCTTTTTTTTTTTTTTTTTTTTTTTTTTTTTTTGCGGTACGCGGGCCTCTCACTGTTGTGGCCTCTCCCGTTGCGGAGCACAGGCTCCGGATGCGCAGGCCCAGCGGCCATGGCTCACGGGCCCAGCCGCTCCGCGGCATATGGGATCCTCCCAGACCGGGGCACGAACCCGTATCCCCTGCATCGGCAGGCGGACTCTCAACCACTGCGCCACCAGGGAGGCCCTGGGGCACAGTTCTTGAGGCGTTAGCCTAGTGTCTTCCCTTTGCCTGGCAAAGAAAATAAAAAGCCTCTCTATTTCTTATCTTCCAAATCTCTGTCTCCGTATTTTCATTCGGCATCAGTGCACAGGGAGCCAGATTTGGCAACAGTCAGGTGAAGGAGAGACAACTGTGGTCCCTCCTCAGCTGCGTTTTTGCTTTCTGCAGTTTCAGTTACATAGAAAATTCCAGAAACAGAAGTTTCAAATTGCGAGCTGTTCTGAGTAGCGTGATGAAATCTCTTGCAGTCCCGCTATGTCCTAGCGGGTGAGAATCACCCCTTTGTCCAGCCGTTAGTACAGGAAAAACATAGCATATGTAGGGCTCACCCCTCTCCGGGGTTTCAGGAATCCACTGGGGGCCTTAGAACGTATCACGCATGGATAAGGGAGGATTACTGTATATGGAGAAGAGAAAAAGGTGGAGATGGGGAGTTTTATGTGGGGCTAAGCTGACATTCTCTGGGTGCTGTCCCTGCCTCAAGGGGATTCTCTGGCCCTCATCCCTGTCTCCACCCTGCTTCCCGCCCAGAGCCTGACCTTGTTTGCTGGGACAGCGACACAGCCCTCTTCCTGCATCTGCACCCCTCCGGAGCAAGCACCCACCACTCTGCCTGGAGCCTCCCGCCCCTCGTGGGGCGGGGCGGGTGGGGGAGGAGGGTGGTCCGGCCAATAGCTCCTCGGGTCTTAAAGAGGTGCAGGTTCTCAATATAATCATGAAAAACCCAGTGATAAATGCAATAGGTACGCCTCTAACCACAGCTTTTGGCTATAAAGGACATTATTGGAACAATTGAAAAAACCTGAATCTGGACGGTGGTACTATGTCAGTGTTAATTTCCCAATCTTAATGATTGTATTGCGGTCCTGGAGGAGGATGCCTTTCTTTGTAGTCACCAAAATATCTGGAGTGATGGAGAATCATGTGGGCAACTTACCCTCAAGTGGTTCAGGGGAAACAATGTTCTTTGTACTATACTCGCAACTTTTTTTATAAATTTGAAATTGTTTCAAAAAATTTTTAAAGCTGTACGTTAGCGGGTAGGTGGGTTTGACGTTATGTTTTTGGTTTATGGGTTAGTAGGACCCAACAGAACGAAACCAGCGAGGGAGGTATGGAAGGAGGGAGCCTGGGTCCCCCGTTTCCCCGCCCTGGTTTCTGTAGACCTCCGGGTTGAAAAGACTAGAAGAAACCCTGTTTGCCTTGCAAAATGTAAACAAAGACATTACTCTTAAACAGTGTAATCATGTGCTTTCCTCATCCCAGCTAACAGCAGGGGCTCCAGCAATCAGACCAAATAAGTTTAGTCTCTGTCGCTGGGGAGGTTCACTCCCGCAAAGAAAGGCAATTTAAGTAATTAGCCAGTCTTTATGTCAGGATCATCTCCTGGGCTCAGCGGGGTCCTGGGAGCACACAGCTGCTAGGGGAGGAAAACGGTCCTTCATTTTCACGCTCTCTTCTTCTAACCCAAACTTTCAGAGCACGCTCAGAGAGGACACTTCTCAGTGCCCCTCAATGTCCCAGATGGAAGGAAGCTGATGGCTGAGCCAAACCAGCACATGCTGACGAGCTGTTGTTTCCTCTTCGGGTTTGTTTGCTTCCCAATGAAAACAGCTTTGTTGTTTTTCCAGACTATAAAAGTGATCCATGCTTGTTATTAAAACAAATTTAGACAATAACAAATAAGGGTAGCTATAAAGTAGAGTTAAAATTATCTATAATCTTCCCAGCCAGAGAGCTATGGTTCATAATTTAGTGTATTATCCTTCAAGTTTATATAATTATAAATAAAAATATGGTTATAGTAAACTAGCTGCATTATAACCATTATAATCTTTGTTTTCCTCTTACTCTATCATGGGCATCTTTACATGTTAATAAATATATATATTCGTGATGTCACACCACAAAGAATCCTTTGCCCAGACAACCCAATAGAAAAATGGGCAGAAGACTTTAGCGGTCTTTGGAGGCTGGGGACAATGCCCAATAAAGATTAAAAGAATGCTCTAGTCATCCGGAAAATTCAAATTAAAACCACGATCACCCAACAGAATAGCTAAAGTGAAAGAGACAGATAAAAGCACATGGTGGCAAGCGTGTGAAGCAATTAGAACCGTCACGCAGTGCTGGTTGGTTGTAAATTGGTACAACCACTTTGGAAAACTGGCAATATCTCCGAAAACTAACCATACGTGTGCGTAGAGTTCAGCGGTTCTAGTCTTAGGTAAAGAGCGAACAGACGTGCATATACTTCTTCACTGAAACCTAGATACAAGAATGTGCATAGCCTCACTATTTATGATGGCCCCAAACTGGAAACAACCAAATGTGCAGGTATTGTAGAGCAGATGTGAGACAGGCTGGGACCTGGGACCATTTGCTGGAGTGCTTGCCCCTGGACAAACATCTCCTCAAGCAACATAATACAAAGAAACTATAAGGGACCAAAATAACTGCACTCATGCCCAGTTGGGGCAAATTATGAACAATGAGATACAAAAAGACCAAATCCACCTGCCGCATCTGAAGAGCCAGGAGCAAAGGCAGGGAACTTCGCATGATCCCTGCACAGAGCACCACCAAAGGGGTGGGCAGACCCCCTAAGCCACCCCTTCAGCCCGACCCCTGGACACACCTCTACCCTCAGCCCATATAAGGAACTAGTTTGCACCCCCCACACACTCAGGGAGTGAGCAAGGGAAACTGTTACTTGTCTGTGCTCCCTCCTGCTGCAGCACCAGTCACAACAGAGCCCTGCCTGAATTTCTTGTCTGGCCTCTTCTATCCATTTCTATTAATTAAAGAGTCCAAGAACCCTGGCTGGGGGGCTTCCCTGGTAGTGCAGTGGTTATCCGCCTGCCAATGCAGGGGACAAGGGTTCGAGCCCTGGTCTGGGAAGATCCCACATGCCATGGAGCAACGAAGCCCGTGCACCACAACTACTGAGCCTGCGCTCTAGAACACCCGAGCCACAACTACTGAGCCCATGTGCCGCAACTACTGAAGCCCATGCACCTAGAGCCCGTGCTCCATGACAAGAGAAGCCACCGCAATGAGAAGCAAGTGCACTGCAATGAAGAGTAGCCCCTGCCTGCCACAACTAGAGAAAGCCCACGTGCAGCAAGGAAGACCCAATGCAGCCAAAAAAACACAAAAAAATACAGATGGCCAAGAGGCACATGAAAGGATTAAAAAAAAAAAAAACCCTGGTTGGTAACAGGTGAACTGTAGTATATCTATAATGGAATACTATACAATAGTGAGAATGAATGGATACAACTACACATAACGTGGATGACTTTCACAAACATAACACAGAGGAAAAAGAAGCCAGGGGCTTCTCTGCTGGCGCAGTGGTTGAAAGTCCACCTGCTGATGCAGGGGACACGGGTTTGTGCCCCGGTCCAGGAAGATCCCACATGCCGCGGAGCGGCTGGGCCCGTGAGCCATGGCCGCTGAGCCTGCGCGTCCGGAGCCTGTGCTCCGCAACGGGAGAGGCCACAACAGTGAGAGGCCCGCGTACCACACACACACACAAAAGAAGCCAGCCACAGAAGATTACACACTGTGCAATTCACTTATAACAACATCAAGAGCAAGTTTACTAACCATGATTAGGTCAGGATAGAGGTTATCCTTCTCAGGGGATGGGGACTGCATGGGGGCACATGGGGACTTCTGGGCAATGGTAAACTTGGTCTTTCTTGATTTAGGTACTGGATAGAGAAGTGTATTCACTTAAGTTTATCAAGCTGTGCCCTTAGGATCCATGTATTTTTCTGTATATAGCATGCCAATAAATATACTATACACAGTAATACTACCAATAAAATTAAACAAATCAACTCTCCAAAGCCTGGAATCAATTGGATTATATTCAGACATTTTTTTCTTACAATCAAATTGTAGGGATTTCCTAATATTTAAGGCAAAACCTACATCCAAACTGCATACAATATGAATGGCATTTCCATTTTTAACCCCCTTTAGCTATTATGACCCATATCCGCCTGTCCCCTCTCCATAGGCACTATGTTAAGTAATAAAGAACATCCCAATCCTTGGCCCATAGAGCCGCCCCCAAAAAGCTAGCACAGTGGTTCTTACCAGGTGGTACTTTTGCAATCACCTTAAACTCACGTGCATCTAGGTGAGTGTGAGCTAGGTTGTTATTCATTGTACATTGCCGAGATGCTATGGATTGCCACCTAGATTCTGCCTCAGGGCTGGGGCGCTCATTTCCCAGCTCCAGGGAGTGTTGCTTCTCCAGGACTCAGGAGAGTCCCGTCCGAGAAATTGTTCTCGGTAGAATGAAGCTGCCTGCTTGGTTTATGCTTCTTCCTGGGGCAGCTCACATTCAGTGACTGGTGTGGAGAGAATAAACAGGCTGGCCCGTGCCTCAGTGGGGGATGACTCTGAAGGCCCACCCCAGCTCCAGGGTGCCCCATGATTTGGCTAAAGCCTCTGTTAAAAGTGCATCACAGTTCAAAGTTTCCCTTTAGCCAATCTTGCTTTCCTTATTTCCTCCCAGATGTTAGGTCTAAAATATCTCCTGTAAACTTTCTGTACACAAATCTCCATTTCAACATTTGTTTCCTAGGGGACCTGACCTGAGATGTTCACCTATGAGAAAGAATTCAAAGTACATGTCACATCGTTGTAAACCAGCGTTGTCTAGGATAGGCTTTACGGAAAAGGCAAAACCTTAAGTCCATACAGAATTACAATTTGGGAGGAGCCAACTTAAAGCTTGCTGGATAACGAACCACCAGGAAGCCTCGGGTCAGAAGCATAGATGGGCAAAGTAGACTGGGGAACCATTGCTCATGTTGGCCTCACCAGAGCAGAATGGCTTTGTTGGGAAATAGAGACACGAGGTTTAATAGACCCGTGAGGCTGGTTGGGAAAAAAACCTTGGCTTGAAATTGGTTTTAGTAAAACAGGGACCTTGTGCTGATTTTCAGCGAGTGATTAATAAAGGTAAAGCTGCTTTTGGATAAATCTAGCAACAAGGTACAAGACTAATTGCAGGTGAGATTGACAGCTTGAAGACCAGTATGGCAGATGGGGCCACAATCCCAGGGAAAGGCACCACTTGCCCAGACTGCAAATAGCCCACAGAGTGTTCATAAGATGAGAACCATCTTTCCTATCTGAAGGGCCGTCATGAGAAAAAGGAATCGGCCTTGTTCAGTGGGGCAACACAAAGGAAGCAAATATCAATGAAATGCAAGGAAACGCGTTAAACCAGAGAGCTATCCAACAATGAATTGGACTTCTCTTTGGCAGAGGTGAGCTCATATCCCTGAAGATTTTTTAAAAGAGGCTGGTGGCTTACTCATTAAAGATAAGAGAAAGCCAGCAATGAGTAGGTTAAACAAGAGTCCTTCCATCTTCCTTTTAAGTCCTCTGTAAAAATGCAAAGAAAAGCTTAACTCCACCAAGAAAAAACGGGCTACATTTTAGTGATTTATGGAGATGGGGGGTGAAGAAATATTTTCAATTGCCTCCAGGTTTTCAAACACAGAGGGTAAAATGCAGTTGGTAAAACTGACCCCAATGTGAAAGTGTAATGATTGGCCCTTTTTTAAACAATAAAGTAGAAAGTCTGATTCTACTTCCACTTGAAGTAGAAAGGATGCTTACGGTGTCTTACCTCAACCACAAGATGGGAGCAACACGGTGGGGTTACATGCCTCGCTTCCATCCAGAGCTCACTCCCGATTTTCAAAATGGAGCTTCCAACTGCCAGCTGGCTCACAGAGGCTTCCTTTTCCTTCACAGCTCCTGCACCATTAGAGGCGAAAAGGGATTCTGGGCAGCAGCAATCCAAGACTTCAAAGTCTCCTACTACTCCTTTCACCTCACTGCCACCTGAGCGGGGATGGAGAGTATCCAGAACTTCCATCATGGAAACGTGGGGATCTTCCTGCTTAGCTAGGCAGCTTTCCTCTCAGCTGCTGGTTACAACTGGGCTCACTCATCCTAGGTCTTTTTTTTTTTTTCCGGTACGCGGGCCTCTCACTGTTGTGGCCTCTCCTGTTGCGGAGCACAGGCTCTAGGACGCGCAGGCTCAGCAGCCATGGCTCACGGGCCCAGCCGCTCTGCGGCATGTGGGATCCTCCCGGACCGGGGCACGAACCTGTGTCCCCTGCATCGGCAGGCGGACTCTCCACCACTGCGCCACCAGGGAAGCCCCATCCTAGGGATTTTAAAGAAGCCATTCATTTGTTGAGAGCTTCTCTGATGACTCAGATTTATTCTGGAGTTTGTCTCTTTGAAGATGTATCTTTTATCCAGAGTTAGAAAAGGACTGCGTGGTACTTTATTATATTTATTATAATAAAGATATTTTGCTTTTTCTCAAGTTTGATAATACTGATATGCCCCCTCTTCCCCAACCACTTCCCTGAGGACTGTGATTCTTCATGGTTTCCCACTTAAGAAGGTGGTATTTTTGGTTCATATGCCTTCTTCACACTGTGCACCTCCAACGTTTGCCATGTATGACATTGGTTCCTGGAATGCCAGTCCAGTTTTCAGAATTCCTCACAATCACATGAGAGCACAGGTCATCTGGTCTACTACACATCAAAAGAGTTAAAAGGCACATGGCACCATTGTGTTTGGGGTTTCCTGCCTCAAGTTCTTGTGTCTGAGACCAGTTTTGCCCCTGTTGCAGTACTAACCACAGAGTTAGAAAGGGGAAATGTATTTTCAATGGAGAATTTCACATCGAATAGGAGAACACTCTTTCAGCAAAAACAGAATACGATCGCAAATGTTTTTCAACGAGTTGAGAAAAAAACGCCAAGAGACAATTTTAGAAATGTTTAAAGACAAGAGAAAGCTCTCCAAAATTGTCATTACAGTCAACCTGGGTGAAAACACCAATGGTGAGGTTTTCATCTCTGTTTGATTTCTCCAGGCTAAAGGACAGATATGAATGTGGTAGGGAGGGTTATGCTTTTCAAGGGCACCCACCACCCATTGCCTAGAGAACAGAGTTTAGCGTAGGTCCTTACTTGTAAAACAATGATGCTGTGTATTCATACACGTTTGCGTTCTTTCAGTGACAGAAGTTCTAAAACAGCTTTTCCCTTTGGAATCCTTGATGTGTAAACCTTCCGTGTGATGCTGGCTCATTCCTGTGTGAATGAGGTCAAGGTCATTAGTTCAGCATCCTGGGGACCAGTTTGCTGCTCTGTTTCACTGCCACAGACTGCAACTTTAACCTCATTCAGCAACGGTTTCACTGTATTTAGTACATTGGTAGTCACGAGAAAACCAGGTAGAAAATGCTTGTGTTTCAACTGGGGGAAACTATGTGTAATACTCACGACAATATGGCTTTCTCACCCCATCCCCTTTTTTTCAGAAGGTGCTTCTTAAATTTTAACATATATTTATCCAATCTTTTAGCAATACATTTCCATCTTTTAACAACAGTAAATCAAACGTAGGAAGGAATAAGTCTCCCTCACTTGCCTGTGCATCCAATGCCCACCTTCACTGCAGGAATCTACTGTTCTTGATTTTTATGAAAACTTACCGAGTTTCTTTCTATGTATGTTAGGAATATGCACATAGATATTTATTCCAATTTTTCACACACAAAAAATATTCTGTTCTAAAACTTGTTTTCTCTCAATGAATAATATTTTTTGGAGAGCCTTCCACATTGGCACATAAAGAGCTTCCTTCGTTCTTTTTCATGACCTTGTAGTATTTCATTTGTTCCACAATTTATTCAAGTCTCAATTGGTAGACATTTGGGTTATTCACAGTGCTTTGCATTTTTTAAAAAAGGGTCAATGAATAACCTTGTACATACATCCTTAGGGTGTTTCTGTAGGATAAAGTCCTAGAAGTAGAACTGGGAGGGATATGCATTAGTAATAGATATTGCCAAATTGTTTTTCATAGGAATTGCCTTATTTCTTTAACATATAACATGGAATTTTAAAAAAGGATGTGCCCATACCTCACACTAGAAAAGAAAAATTAACTCAAAATGGAACAAAGACCTGAATGTAAGAGCCAAACTATAGAACTCTTAGAAGAACACATGGGTAAATCTTCATGTTCTTATATTTGGCAGTGGATTCCTAGATATGATACCAGAAACATAAGCCACAAAAGAAAAAAACAGATAAACTGAACTTCATCAAAATTTAAAACCTCTCTGCATCAGAGAAAACGAGCCAAAAAGTGAAAAGAAAACCTATCGAATGGGAGACAATATTTGCCAACCACTTATCTGATAAAGATCCATTATCCAGACTATATAAAGAATAGTTACAATTCAACAACACAAATAACACAATTAAAAAATGAGTAAAGAACTTGCACAGACATTTCTCTAAAGAAGATATACAAATGGCCAACAAGCACAGGGAAAGATGCTCAATATCATCAGTCATCAGGGAAAAGGAAATCAAAGCTACACTAATGCACAATAATTGAATATACTTTATGCCCATGAACTGTACACTGAAAATGGTCCCAATGGTAAATTTTATGTTATGCATATTTTGCCACAATTAAAAAAATTAAAACATAGACCTTGAAAACAAAACAAACAAGCAAACAAAAAACACCACACAATGAGATACCAGTTCAACCTACCAGTATGGCTATAATGGAAAATAAAAAGAAAGAAAAACAAGTGGTATTGAGAATGTGGAGAAACTGGAACACTTGTACATTGCTGGTCAAAATGTAAAACGGTGCAGCCACTCTAGAAAACAGTCCTCAAGTTACCATTTGACCCAACAATTCTCCTTCCAAGTCTATACCCAAGAGAAATGACAACGTATGTCCACACAAAAACTTATGCGCAAATATTCATAGTAGTATTATCCATAATAACCAAAAGGTGGAAACAACCCAAATGTCCATCAACCGCTGAATGGATAAACACAATGTAGTGTGTCTATACAATGGAATGTCATTTGGCCATAGAAAGGAGAGAAGTATAGATACACCCTGGAACATGGATGAATCGTGAAAACATTGTATTAAGTGGAAGAAGCCAGTCACAAACGACCACATATTATATGATTCCATGTATATGAAATGTCCTGAATAGAGAGATAAAAAGTAGATTAGTGATTGCTTAGGGCTGGGAGGTCGGGGGAGTGGGAAGTAGCAGCAAAGAGGTGGATGAAAAGTTCTGAAATTGACTGTGGTGATGGTTGCACAACTCTGTGGATACACTAGAAACCATTGAATTGCATACTTCAGATGGGTGAATTGGGTGGTATATGAATTATATCTCAAGCTGCTACCAAACAGACGTCATCTAATTACTAAGGAATCTGGTTACCTGACGGTGGTGGGCTATCAAAGGTCGGGTTTTCACGATTAGCCTCACTTGAGCCTATTGATCTTGACAGTCATCACCGGCCCAGCACGTCCAGGACATTCCCTGAAAAGGCTCCATTTGAAGCACTGGGATCTGAGGGCACCACCTGACGTCTGGTAATTTTCAACCAGTAAAAATGTGCTCACCACCACTTTCACCTGATTCGTCATCATTTAACTCTTGGCTTTTCTCCATATTGAAATGAACTATAACATGAAATAAATGGGGCACTTTTTAGGAAAATAGTTCTACAGACTACCCAAAGGTGCTTTAAAACAGTAGTTTTAGGGAATTCCCTGGCGGTCCAGTGGTTAGTACTCCATGCTTTCATTGCTGAGGGCCTGGCTGCACAACGTGGCTAGAAATTAAAAAAAAACAAAAAAACCCACAGTAGTTTTAGAGACGAATCAACAAGTTATGTGATTACTGAATCAAGTGAGCAGATACGGGCGGGGAATGCTTCGAAAGCCATTCATCATTCATCTATGGAATAGCACAATTTATTTATTCTATTGTCAACTAAATCTTTTGACTGACCTCATAAAGGGCTTCTACAAATCAATAAGTGGAAGGCCAGTAATATACTGGGGAAAGGACATGAAGACACAGTGCATTAAAAAAATGTAAAAATAAGATTTAGATGTGAAAAAGTATCTCTCCTCCCATAGGAGAAAAATGCAAGTTAAAACTACCCATAGTTCCTCTGTCAGAGTGGCAAATACTAAAAAGCTTACCCATACAGTGGGTTTTCACAGATAGTAATAAGATCCTTGCATTATTGGTGAAAAAATAAATTGCCACAGTCCCTGGAAGGCAATCAGATAGGATCTAACAAAAAGTACAAAGCCCATATCCTGTGATCCAGAGATTCCCCTTCTAGGAGTCATGCCACGAATGCACTTTTCTTTTTCCTTTGTCTTTTCTCCTCTTCTAATCTCCACTCTATGCCTCAAGTGAAGTCAATAAATGGGTAATAATTCCCTTAAACTCTACAGAGTTAATTTCTTTTTGACTGTAGGAATTGGCAGCTCAAAAAAAAAAAAAAAAAAAAAAAAAAACCCCAAAACCCCAAACACTAGATGCCTTAATAATTAAAGAGAAACCTTAAAAGTTCTTTTTATGAAGGTTCACAGCTATAAAAGTAATAAATGAAGCTCCCAAAATACTGCACTGTAGGTCGGGTTAAGAATCCTATTCAGGGGCTTCCCTGGTGGCGCAGTGGTTGAGAGTCCGCCTGCCGATGTAGAGGACACGGGTTTGTGCCCCAGTCCGGGAAGATCCCACATGCCGCGGAGCGGCTGGACCCGTGAGACATGGCCGCTGAGCTTGCGCGTCCGGAGCCTGTGCTCCACAACGGGAGAGGCCACAACAGTGAGAGGCCCGCATACTGCAAAAAAAAAAAAAAAAAAAAAAAAAAAAAAAGAATCCTATTCAGTAAGAGCTGGCATTGCTGGGCCTAGGAAGCTGAGCCCAATTATCAGCATATGTGCTACCATAGCGCCCCCTGCTGGCCCGATTCAAAAAGAAATTTACGTGGTGGGTTTTAGTCAAGTTTTCTTCAACAGCTGCTCTAAAATCTAAAAACAGGGCATCTCCTGCGACTTGCTGATTATTACCTCTGCTCTCTAGCTCTCAATTCTTTCTTGCATCAGATAGGCTTGCCTCCTACTTCTCAGTGAAGAGCAAGATCGCTTGAAATCTCACCTCCTAAAGAGATTTGCTCCTTTCACTACTCTTTCCTGGCTGTTTCCTGGCGGGTAGTTTGAGTTCTACCTGTTCTCTTTCAGTGTGTCTGTCTGCCTCTGTACTGGCCACATACCATGTGCCCCCAGGGCACGGCGGCCTCGCACCCACCAACAACCTGCCATCCCCTCACTCTCTGCCCCACCTTATCTGCACGTGGCCACTCCCCACTCATTCCTCAATCCAGGGTTTCTTACAAGGAGGTCTGTGGACCATCTACATGCTATTCCCAGACTGCTTGCTTAAAATGCAGATTCCTGGGCCCCTGAATCCAACCTTCTAGAATCCTGGAGCCTACATTTATAACAAGCAAGTACCCCAGAAAATTCTTATGTGTTCACACACACACACAGCCACACCCACACACGCAATATAAAAACCATCTTTTTTTTTTTTTTTTAACCAAACCATACACTCTTATCCAGAAACTTGCCACACCTCCTAACCATTTAAAGAATGAATTGCAAATGACCCATTCTCGGCTTTCAAGCCTTTTGGTAAGTTGTTCAAAATATCTACTTCCTGTTCCTTCCTGTAAGTGGATTATATATCCCTACCCTAGTGATGGCAGGTTTGGCCATATGAGGTGCTTTGGCCAATCAGTGTGAGAAGTAACACATGCCTCTTTCACGCAGGCACTGGGAGAACTATTGCAGGGTTCTGCAATATTCTCTTCTCCCTCAGCGAGAACTGATACCCTCCACACGGGGGCTGCTTCTTCAGCCGGGGCCCGAACAAAGATGCACGGAGCACAGCTACAGGCAGCCCGTAATGGAAACCTGACATACGTGAAACATAAGCTTACTGCATTGCTGTGATGTGGAGTCCTTTGTTACTACTGCTCTGCCTAAGCTGACTGATACAAATACTTTACAGGCCGCTCTCCTAGCTCTATTTCCCGTTACTCTCTAATACTTATGCCATCTAAACTCCTGCCAAACTGGATGACTTGCTTTTCCTCATTCACAAATGACTCCAATTCTATGCAGACATTTGTTCTCTCCTGCCTACTAACCTACCTCTCAAAATCTGACTTCAATCTTCAAAGTCCATCTCAAGTGCCACTTTCTGTGTGAAGCCTTTCCTCATCCCTTGATGGGCCTCCTTTCAACCCTATATAATGGCGATGACTATAACCTGTTAATTTTTTTTGGTTTTTTTTTTTTTGATACTTTTCTTATCATGTCCCCTCAAAACATCATAAGTTCCTTGAGATTAAAGATTATTTTATTCATAATGTGTTCAATGAAGCTTTGCAAATAGCAGGAATCCACACAAGTATTTGTTTAATTAAATTAGCACTTTCAACTAAAGAACTGCTGTTTAGTATATTTATGATGTTTTGAAAGGTAGACTTTTTTTTTTTTTGCAGTACGCGGGTTTCTCACTGTTGTGGCCTCTCCCGTTGTGGAGCACAGGCTCTGGACGCGCAGGCCCAGCGGCCATGGCTCACGGGCCCAGCCGCTCCACGGCATGTGGGATCTTCCCGGACTGGGGCACGAACCCGTGTCCCCTGCATCGGCAGGCGGACTCTCAACCACTGTGCCACCAGGGAAGCCCTAAAGGTAGACTTTATGAAACACTTAACATATTCATTGAGTAAGCAAAATTAAGATGCAAGTAGAATTATTTCTAATAGCAAATATTACTGCTGAATGAAATATAGGTCAACCTGTGTGCATGTTTGTGTGTGTGTGTGTGTGTGTCTTATCTGCAAAAATGACCAGGTCTTGACCTTCATCCCTTGCTAAATCCAACAGGTTTTAAACCAAAACTTTATCAAAGAAAAACAATGTATCATAAAGTTAGTATTCCTATGATTACATGCTAAGGGCAATTTTTACATTTATGGCCCAAATTAGCTAATGTATTTTCTTACATTCAGGAAGATGTATTTCCCTGCTTATGATTAAAATTCAACAAATATAATTCCAATTTCAAAACAAAAACCCAATAACAAAGTGCTGCCCCTGCAAATCCTCGTAACAAATAGAGTCCTACCTCTGGTGATGAGCATCTATCTTCTTTTCCACTCCTGTCCTAGGAGAGGAGGCATAACCCTAATGCCCTCTGAAACATTTTGGCAGTAATTGCAATGGTTCTTCAGGTTTTTCTGAATCTAATTTCTTTTTTTGAGTCTAAGTTTAAAAGTACAGGAGACAGTGATGGGAACCATGCCGCCTCCCAGCCACGGTGATATACGTGAAGCGCGGACCTTTCAACACGAACTTTATTAATTCTCACGTTAGGACCCTGGAAGGCGATGGAGGTGGCCACTAATTGCTCCCTGCGGGTGAAAAGACCTCTGTTGGATCCCCACTTCGAGGGTTATAAGCTCTCCCTCGAGCCGCTGCCCTGTTACCAGCTGGAGCTGGACGCAGGCTTGTCTGGAGCAATGCTCAGTCTATGTATGATTATTCCTCACCACTGAGACAAGACTTTTCTGTGTACTGTGCCTATGAATCAGGAGTTTTCCCTGTTCTGCCTAGTGGGAAAGTGACAGCTCCTAGCCTTGTCTGTGGCAGAAGTAAAACTTCGAGATGATCAGTATACACTGGAACGCATGAGCTATTGGAGGTATAATTACCTACATTGTGATTCATGGTATCAAGACAGTGTCTACTACGTTGATAACGCTGGAAGAATTATGAATTTAACAGTGATGCTTGGGCTTCCCTCGTGGCACAGTGGTTAAGAATCTGCCTGCCAATGCAGGGGACACGGGTTCGAGCCCTGGTCTGGGAAGATCCCACATGCCGCGGAGCAACTAAGCCCGTGAGCCACAACTACTGAGCCTGCGCATCTGGAGCCCGTGCTCCGCAACAGGAGAGGCCACGACAATGAGAGGCCCGCACACTGCGATGAGGAATGGCCCCCGCTCGCCGCAACTGGAGAAAGCCCTCGCACAGAAACGAAGACCCAACACAGCTAAAAAAAAAAAAAATAAATAAATAAATAAATAAATAAAAAACAAAAAACAGTGATGCTGGATGCTGCCTTAGGAAAACCACGAGAGGTGTTTTCGACTTCCTACAGATTTGACAGCATATGATAATCGCCTTCGCGCATCCATCCATTTCACATCTTCTACTTGGGTTACCTTGTCAGATAGAACTGGAAGATTGTATCTCATTGGAACAGGTGAACGTGGAAATAGTGCTTCTGAAAAATGGGAGATTATGTTTAATGAAGAGCTTGGCAGTCCTTTTATCATAATTCACAGTATCTCATTGCTGAAAGCTGAAGAACATTCCATAACTACGCTGCTTCTTTGAACACAGAAAGAGGAAATGGATATGGAAGGAAGTGGTTTCTATGTTTCCTTGGAGTGGGTCACTGTTAATAATAAAAATAATAAAAAATATGAAATTACTAAGCATAATATTCTCCGTGGAAAGTCAGTGCCCCATTATGTCGCTTTTGAGCCCGATGGGAATGGTCTAATCATTGTCTCCTACAAGTCCTTTACATTTGTTCAAGTTGGTCAAGATCTTGAAGAAAGTAAGGATGAATACATGTCAGAGAAAATCAAAGAACCTCTGTATTACTGGCAACAGACTGAAGATGATTTGACAGTAACAATACCGCTTCCAGAAGACTGTATTAAGGAAGACATTCACACACAGTTTTCGTCTGATCAATGTCAACGTTGTGCTGAAGGGTCAGAGGTTTCTGGAAGGAAATCTCTGTTCATCTATGGATCATGAAAGCAGTATATGGATAATTAAAGAGAACAGTAGCTTGGAGATTTCCTTGATTAAGAAGAGTGAAGGACTGACATGGCCAGAACTAGTGGTCGGTGATAAACAGGGAATTTATAAGAGACTCAGCTCAATGTGCCGCAATAGCTGAACGTTTGATGCATTTGACCTCTGAAGAACTGAATCCAAATCCAGATAAACCTCCTTGTAATGCTCAAGAGTTAGTTAGAAGAATGTGGCATTTTCTTTGAAGAGAGCTCCAGTTTATGCAGATTTGATGGCAGTACATTAAAAACTACTCACGTGAGATCTGAGCTTACAGGGCAATCAACTAGCTTGAAATCCGAGGAAAAACAGGTACCACCAGGGAGAGACTGGATAGGAGAGCTGGTTCATCTGAACATGGGGAGAAGGAAGGATTGCCATATAAGTGGGTGAATCTCGGAAGCAACCAGTACCTTTTCTCTGTCATAGTGGATCCTAAAGGAATGCCCTGCTTCTGTGTGCACCATGATGTTGACGCCCTACACTGGCAACCACTCCCCGCAACCAAGATGATACATGGGAGCATTATCGCAATTTTCAATGCTTTAGGCTACATCCAAGCATCAAAGAGAGACATACATTTTTTTGCCTGTGCTCCAAATTATTCTTATGCAGCCCTTTGCGAGTGCCTTCAACGAGTTTTCATCTATTGTCAGCCCACTACCATGTCCACTGTACTTTACAATAGGAAGGAAGGCAGGCAAGTAGGGCAGGTTGCTAAGCAGCAAGTAGCAAGCCTAGAAACCAGTGATCCTATTTTAGGCTTTCAAGCAACAAATGAGAGATTATTTGTTCTCACTACCAAAAAACTCTTTTTAATAAAGGTAAATACAGAGAATTAATTACTCCAACATGTTGGCTTCTCTGTACTGGAAAAGTAGTCAGTGGTAGCTGGAAGGCTAGGCAGTTGTGCTGTAACCTGTTAAGTTTTATTGTGTTAAAATTATCTTGTATGAATTTATTTTTTAAAGGATATTGGAAATATATTCGAGATTATGAGTCTATAAAAGCTATGGAATGAAGCTGCAAATTTAGAGAAAATTAGCTTCTGTAAAAAATGTAAAGATAGTATTAGCAAGTATAATTTTTTAAAAACAGAGGCTAGAATCTCATCTTTTATATGAAAGATGTACACTTCATTGTTTAAAAATAAAAATATTTATCATGTAAAAAAATAGTATAGGAGACATTATTTTTGAACTGCTTATCCATTTCATGCTGTATGAGGTTTTACTCTAAGCGGAAGGTAAAAATACTTTGTACTTATTAGGGACACTACGTTGTTTGCCAAAGGACCTCAAATTGGCCACCTGTGCTAGGAAAACACACCATGTATTCAGCCCCTTCATTATCACAGGTGGGGAAACATTTCTTCTACCAAAAACTCAAATGACACAAAAATGCGTAAAGATTCCTGACCTCTTGTCAGTCATTTGGTGTCTTCAATAGCAGCAATTTCTAAACCATATTCCATGGAACAGAAACATCTCTACACGCATGGATAAACATTTAGCCAAAAATGCAAGGGTTGGGTGGTTAGTGGTTAAGAATCCGCCTGCCAATGCTGGGGACACGGGTTCAAGCCCTGGTCCAGGAAGATCCCACATGCCGCGGAGCAACTAAGCTCATGCGCCGCACTACTGAACCTGCGCTCTAGGGCCCGCGAACCACAACTACTGAGCCTGCGAGCCACAACTACTGAGCCCGCGCACCACAACTACTAAAGCCTGTGCTCCAAGAGCCTGTGTTCTGCAACAAGAGAAGCCACCGCAATGAGAAGCCTGCTCACCACAAGGAAGAGTAGCCCCCACTCGCCGCAACTAGAGAAAGCCCGCACGCAGCAACAAAGACTCAACGCAGCCAAAAATAAATAAATAAATAAATTTATTTTTAAAAAAAGCAAGAGTTTCCGGGGGGGCGATCCTTGATCAAATAAGTTTGAAGAAGACTGAAAATTGGACCCCAACCTTTCTAGGAAGTCATTATTTACATAGGATATTAAATCTTTCACGTGATCCTGCAGTGAAAGCAGGAACATGTAAGCATGTTTCCCAATTTATTCAACCATGGAATCAGCTTTTGGTTTTATCTTTTGTTTCGGAACGCCCACTGAGTTAATCTCATGGGACACTGGTATTCAGCAGGACTTGAATCAAGCAGGTATGCTTAAGTATTCCATCTAAAATAAGTGTCAGGAAAGAAGAAGATCTGAGCTGAAAATTCAGGTTTACACAAGTATATCCAAGATTGAGTGGTTTCTCAACACTGTCCAAGAAAATAGGGTTAATAGTCCTGAATTAGCACCCAGAAGAAAAGGTCTCATAGTTATGTCCTTAATTTGATGGTTGAAATACTTCAATGCATTCTTGGTTGAACTTCTGGGATATTTTTTTCAGATTGGGTTTAGTGCAGCTCAGATGAATGCTGATGGTCAAGGCCAGGCTTCTTTTTCTCTCCATCATATTTATAGAAGTTTCATAGTTGATGTTTTTTAAAGCACCCGATCACATTCTCCACACTGCTCACCAAATAAATCACTTGTAAGGCTCTTTGTCTACATAGGCTCATGGAGTTTATCATTCTGTATTAGGCTTAACTATTTGCATTCTTTTGGGGGTATATACCAGAAATGTTTCCTGGTGCAGGAAGTGATAACTGCTCTCTCATTAGAGCAATTTTTATATGCACCCACCAAAGTCATATTTTTTTAAAGGACTCGTCATCTTGATTAGGGTCCAGGTCATTCTGGAATAGTACAGACACTTAGAGATGATGTAGTAGTTGATCATTTAACTAAAGCATGATTACCTGCTATTTTTTGGTTTGAAGGTATAGTTACTTACCTGTTAAGGTTTTTTCTTAATCTTTATGAAAGCAGTACCTGTTGTATATTTTAGATTCCCTTAGCTCTTGGGGTGATTTGGGTCTATGTGGCCAGATTTGATTCCAGATGTTTCTCCTCAATGCCAATTTAAAACTAAATGTGTGTGGCAAGATTCAAGTGGAGATGCTCAAACAAGAGGAAGGTGTGAGCAGCCCAAAGGCCCCTTAAGAATGTCACATGGAGGACATCACCAAGAAGGCTAGATAAGAGGCTCCTGACTTCCCCTCCACAGAAGTGCACCACAACAAAGAGCAGCACCCACTCACTGAAACTAGAGAAAGCCTGCACACAGCAATAAAGACCCAACGCAGCAAAAAACAAAACAAAACAAAACAAAAAAACCAGGCCGTTCTATATAGGTGCACAGGCACTACCGGTAACTTTCCCCTTTGGCTTGGCACAGAGTAAGCAAAAACACGCAGCTCTTGGTTTCTCCCTGATAGGAGCTAGACTGCATAGCTAACGTCCTGACTTTCCCAGCTGCTGCCTGAAGGTCAGGCTTCCAGTTAGCCTGCATCAGGGAGCTGAAGAACCTCCATAAGACTATCATTGGATTTTTCAGCAGAAACCTTGCAGACCAGAAGAGAGTGGGATGACATATTTAAGATGCTGAAAGAAAAAAACTGCCAACCAAGAATATTCTAGCCAACTTATCCTTCAGAATTAAAGAAGAGATAAAGATTTCCCAGACAAACACAAGCTGAAGGAGTCCATTACCACTAGACTGGCCTTATAAGAAATGTTTAAGGGAGTTCTTCAAGCTGAAACAAAAGGATGCTAATTAGTAACATGAAAATATATGAAAGCATAAAACTCACTGGTAGACGTAAATATATATGTGAATTCAGAATACTCTAATATTGCAATGAGGATGTATAAATCACTTATAACTCTAGTATAAAGGATAAGAGAAAAAAGCATTAAAAATAACTACAGCTACAATAATTTGTTAATGGATACATAATTTAAAGAGATGCAATTTGTAACATCAAAAACATAAAATGTGGGAGGGAGAGTAAGCATATGTAGAGCCTTTGTATGCACATGAAGTTGTTATGATAACCAGAGAGTGAAAACCTACAGTAGATACAAAAAAAGATAAGAAGGAAGCAAAGCATACAATTACAGAAAATCATCAAATCATGAAAGAAGAGAGCAAGAGAGGAACAAAGGAACTACAAAAAAAGCCAGAAAACAATTTAAAAAATAGCAATAGTAACTCCATACATATCAAAAATTAAATGTAAGTAAACTAAGTTCTCCAGTCAAAAGATATAGAGTGGCTGAATGGATTTTAAAATTATAATAATGATAAGACCCACATAAATGCTGAAAAGAGTTTTAAAGATACACATAGACTGAAAGTGAATGGATGGGAAAAAGCTATTCCATGCAGATGGGAACCAAAAGAGAGCAGGGTAGCTATATTTACATCAGACAAAATAGACTTTAAGTGAAAAACTGTAAAAAGAGGCAAAGAAGGTCATTATATAATGATGAGGTGATCAATTCATCAAGAAGGATATAACATTTATAAATATTAATGTGCCCAACATCCAATTGAACAGATATCAACACAGTAGTTGCAGGGGACTTCAATATCCCCCTTTTGACAATGGAGAGGTCATTCAAACAGAAAGTCAGTAACCAAACTGGACTTAAACTACATGTTAAAGATGAACATAACAGACATATACAGAACATTTCATCCAAAAGCAGAAGAATACATACTCTTCTGAAGCACACACAGAATATTCTCCAGGATCGGTCATATGTTAGGCCATAAAACAAGTGTTAACAAATTTAAGTACATTGAAATTTTAGCAAGCATCTTTTGTGACCACAGTGGTTTAAAACTAGAAACCAATAACAAGAGGAAAATTGAAAAATTCACAAATATGTGAAGATTAAGAAACATGCTCCTCAGCATGGACATATATACACTACCAAATGTAGGTAGATAGCTAGTGGGAAGCAGCTGCATAGCACAGGGAGATTAGCTTGGTGCTTTGTGACTGCCTGGAGGGGTGGGATAGGGAGGGCAGGAGGGAGACGCAAAAGGGAGGGGATATGGGAACATATGTATATGTATAACTGATTAAATTTGTTAAATAAAAAAAAATGTAAAAAAAAAAAGAAAAAAAAAAGAAACATGCTCCTGAATGGATCAAGGAAGAAATCAAAAGGGCAATCAAAAAATATCTTTAAACAAAAACAAAAACACAACATACCAAAACTTGGGGATGCAAAAGCAGTTCTAAACAAGAATTTTATAGCATTAAATGCCTACATTAAGAAAAAAGAAGGATCTTAAATAAACAGGTTAATTTTACACCTGAAGGAAACTAAATAAAGAACAAACTAAACCCAAAGTTAGTAGAAGGAAGGAAATAACAAAGTTCAGAGCCAAAATAAATAGATTAGAAACATAACAGAAAAGATCAATGAAACTAAGACAAACAAAACTGACAAACCTTAACCGGACTAAAAAAAAAGAGAGAAGACTCAAATGATTAAAATCAGAAACAAGAGGAGACATTACAACCACAGATACCACAGAACTACTAAGGATCGTAAGAGACTTCTATGAATAATTACATGCCAACAAACTGGACAGTCTAGAAGAAATGGATCCATTTCTACTAAGACTGATTCATGAAGAAACAGAAAATCTGAACAGACCAATTACTAATAAGAAGATTGAATCAGTAATCAAAACCTCCCAATAAAGAAAAGTGCAGGACCAGAAGGCTTTGCTGGTGAATTTTACCAAAGAGTTAAAAAGAAATAATACTTATCCTTCTCAAACTCTTCCAAAAGATAGAAGAGAAGGGAACACTTCTAAACTCATTTTAGGAGGCCAGCATTACTCTGACACCAAAGCCAGAAAAGGCCACTACAAGAAAATTTCCTTGGCCAGTATCTTTGATAAACAAAGATGCAAAAATCCTCAACAAAATATTAGCAAACTAAATTCAACAGCACATTAAAAGAATCAAACACCACGATCAAGTGGGATTTATCTCTGAGATGCAAGGATGGTACAACATATGCCAATCAATAAATATGATACACCACATTAATAGAATGAAGGATAAAAATTATATGATTTTCTAAATAGATGCAGAAAAAGCATGTGACAAAATCCAACACCCATTCATGATTAAAAACTCTCAACAAATTAGGTATAGAAGGAATGTACCCCACATGACAACCCCACAGCTAACTCCATACTCAACAATGAAAAGCTAAAGGCTTTTCTTCTAAGATCAGGAACAACACAAGGATGCCTACTCTTAGCACTTCTATTTAACATAGTACCAGAAGTCCTAGTCAGATAAATCAGGGAAGAAAAAGAAATAAAATGACATCCAAATCAGAAAGGAAGAAGTAAAACTGTCTATGTTTGTAGACGACATGATCTCATATATATATATAAAAAAAAAATCCTAAAGATTCCATCAAAAAGCTGTTAGAACGATAAATGCATTCAGTAAAGTCACTGAGTACAAAAATTAATACATAAAAATCAATATACAAAAATCAGTTGTATTTCTACTCAGTAACAATGAACCATCAGAGAGAGAAATTAAGGAAAAAAATCCCATTTATAATAACATCAACTATGGTAAAAATACTTAGGAATAAATTTAACCAAGGAGGTGAATGCTCTATATGCTGAAAACTATAAAAGAATGATGAAAGAAATTGAAGATGATACAAATAATTGAAAAGATAGTCCATATTCATGGATTGGAAAAATTAATTGTCCATACTTATCCAAAGTGATCTATGGATGCAATGCAATCTCTTCCAAAATTCCAATGTCATTTTTCACAGAAACAGAAAAATCAATGCTAAATTCATCTGGAACCACAAAAAAGACCCTGAATAGCTAAAGCAATCTTGAGCAAAAAGATCAAAGCTGGAGGCACCGTATTTCTTGATTTCAAACTATATTACAAAGCGATAGTAATCAAAACAGTATGTCATTGGCATAAAAACAGACACATAGATCAACGAAACAGAATAGAGTGCCCAGAAGAGAAACAAACCCATACACATCTAGTCAATTAATTTTTTTTTTTTTTGGTACGCGGGCCTCTCACTGTTGTGGCCTCTCCCGTTGCGGAGCACAGGCTCTGGACGCGCAGGCTCAGTGGCCATGGCTCACGGGCCCAGCTGCTCCGCGGCATGTGGGATCTTCCCGGACCGGGGCACGAACCTGTGTCCCCTGCATCGGCAGGCGGACTCTCAACCACTGCGCCACCAGGGAAGCCCTAGTCAATTAATTTTTGACAAAGGTACCAAGAATACACAATGAGGAAAGGATAGTCTCTTCAATAAATGGTGTTGGGGAAACTGGATATCCATATGCAAAAGAACGAAATTTTTGGATTTGACACCAAAAGCAAAAGCAACAAAAGCGAAAATAAACAACTGGGACCAAATCAAACTAAAAAGCTCTTGCACAGCAAAGGAAAACATCAACAAAATGTAAAGGTAACCTATAGAATGGGAGAAAATATTTGCAAACCACATATCAATAAGGAGTTAATATCCAAAATATATACAACTCAATAGCAAAAGAAACAAAATAATCTAATTTAAAAATGGGCAAAGGACCTGAATAGACATTTTTCCAAAGAAGACATACAAGTGTACAATTGGTATATGAAAAGAAATTCAGCATCACTAATCATCAGGGAAATACAGATCAAAACTACAATATCACCTCACAGCCTGATGACTTTTTTTTTTTTTTTTTTTTTTTTGCGGTACGCGGGCCTCTCACTGTTGTGGCCTCTCCCGTTGTGGAGCACAGGCTCCGGACGCGCAGGCTCAGCGGCCATGGCTCATGGGCCCAGCCGCTCCGCGGCATGTGTTATCTTCCTGGACCAGGGCACGAACCAGTGTCCCCTGCATCGGCAGGCGGACCCTCAACCACTGTGCCACCAGGGAAGCCCCAGCCTGATGACTTTTATAAAAAAGACAAGAGATAACAAAAGCTGGTAAATATGTGGAAAAAAGTAAACCCTTGTACACTGTTAGCAGGAATGTAAAATGGTATAGCAGCCACTATGGAAAATAGTAAACAGGTTCCCCAATAAATTAAAAAACAAAACTACCATATAGTCCAACAATCTCACTTCCGGGTATATATCCTAAGAAAACAAAATCACTATCTCAAATCGGTATCTGTACTCCCATGTTCATTGCAGCATTATTCACAATAGCCAAGGTAAACCTAAATGTCTGTCGACATACAAATGGATAAAGAAGATCATATATATATATATATATATAATATATTTAATACATATAATATAATATATATAATATACATTTATAGTATATAATATTATTCAGACTTTAAGAAGAAGGAAATCCTACCCTTTGCAACATGGATGAACTTGGAAGGCATTATGCTAAGTGAAATAAGACGTACTGCATGGTACTACTTACATGTGGAATCTAAAAAGGAAAAAGTCAAACTTCTAGAAACAGAGAGTAGAACAGTAGTTGCCATGGGCTGGAGGTTGGGGGAGATGACGAGTGGTTGGTAAAAGGGCACAAACTTTCAGGTATAAAGTGAGCAAAGTTCTAAGGATCTCATGTATAGCATGGTGACTATAGTTGAGAATACTTTATGGTATAATTGAAATTTGCTGAGAGTAGATCTTAAGCTTTTTGACCAAAAAATAAATATAGTAAGTACGTGAGGTGATGGATGTGTTAATTTATAGTGGAAATCCTTTCATAATGTATACGTGTATCAAATCATATTACATATTACAACTTATTTTGTCAATTATCCCTCAATAAACCTGAAAAATAAAAATAAAAATTTGCTTGTTCATTTGTTTCTTAATAATAATAACTGGTTTATGGCCCCAGGAAGGAAAATTTGGGCCAACAGAGCAAACCGGATAATCTGGCTCTTCACTTACCTCTGTGAAGTATCCTAGCATTCTACTCCAGGAGGAAAATTGATTCAAGGTAGGAGTTAACATCCTGATCAAAAGACCCAAGATTGTTGGCTCATATGCAAGCTCACAGGTCTAGAGTAAAAAACACTAGATTGGGAATCAAAGAATGTGAAATTTGTCAGCAGCCTAGTTGTCAGGAAACTTGGAGTACGTTAGGGTGGCCATATAATTGACTGAATATAAATTACATTCTTTATTGGAGCACTATTAATGATTATACCAGGACAACAAGATGTAAACTGGGACTGTCCTCCACAAACTGGGACACGTGGCCATCCTAATTCTGTCACTAGAAACTCTCTAGAGACCCTTCCAACTGTAAAATGATGACCCTATGATTAATGAACCAGTTTAAAATTTTATCTCTAATGGTTAGAACTGACAAATGCTTAATGACTTTTCAAAATAATTAAGATGAAGAGTTTTAAATAATTAGAGCAAAGTTTTGAGAACACTATCTCCTTAAGATTCTGTTTTCAGTCTTTCGTGAGTCTTCCAAGATATTAAGAAATTATTGCTCTTAGTTCCTCTTTTTCAACACTTCCGTGAATACACTATCCTGAATGCTTTAGCTCTCATCCTCTCAGTCACTAAAAAATATTTTTCATGTTCTATTTTTATGTTTGGCTTTAAAGCAGCCACAGTTTTGAGGAGCTGAGGAAAAGGGAAAGGATGGCGGTGGGCAGTAGAGGAGGAGGGCTGGGAACGATCATAGAAGTCCAGGGCAGGCATTTCCCCCCAAATCCTCTTTCTGGAGTGGACCTGAGATGGACAATACCAATCCTGGCTTCAGAGTATTTCTTGTACTGTGACATCTTCACGTACTGTGATTCTGCTGTTTAAAGATAACATGTTTTCCACACAATCGGGCCTCCAAACGCAAGCCAGCTACTTAGTGCCTATGCCAGCTCTGGGCCTGCTTGGCCTCTGCTCTCTAGCTTGGAAGAGTTGACATCCGGAGGCTCCAAGTGCCAAGCTCCCGGTCACGCCCTGCAATGCGAGTCAACGGCAGGAAGAAAAGGAAAAGCAGGGCCCTTCTTTGTCTTCGTCTCCAGCTGCATCATGTGCGTGGCTCCTGCTCTTCTCGTTGTTCTACAGGAAGATCTGCTTTATCAAATACCTGAGATACATCTTGGAGACAAAGGTATGAAAGAATGAGTGCAAATGTTTGAATAAAAGGAAACTTTAGAAATCAAATAGTTGTTGGGACTTCCTTGGCGGTCCAGCGGTTAAGACTCAGCACTTCCATCGCAGGGGGCGCGGGTCTGACCCCTGGTCAGAGAACTAAGATCCTGCATGCTGCGTGGTTCAGCCGGAAAAAAAAGAACCACCAAATACTTGTTTGCACAAGGACAGATCTGAACTTCTCATGTATTTTTACTGAAATAGAAGTACATACTATAAGCAGAATATACATATGATTTTACACAAATGCATTAAAATAAATCATAAAGGGCTTCCCTGGTGGCGCAGTGGTTGGGAGTCTGCCTGCCAATGCAGGGGACGCGGGTTCGTGCCCCAGTCTGGGAGGATCCCACGTGCCGCGGAGCGGCTGGGCCCATGGGCCATGGCCACTGAGCCTGCGCGTCCGGAGCCTGTGCTCCACAACGGGAGAGGCCACAACAGTAAGAGACCCACATGCCGCAAAAAAAAAAAAAAAAAAAAAATCTGAGGTAAAAATCTGCATTAAATTACATTTAGGCAAATCTATCTCAGATTGTTTCCTTAATTTGTTTATTTATTTAACATTTCATCTTTCTAAAGTACTCTTTCATCACCTCTGGCCTTCTGGGTCTAGTAATTAAGGTGACTTTTGTATAAAATGATCTCTACTACAGGGATGGGAGTATTTGCACTTAGCTACTGATTACTCAATACAGACCGATCAGATAAAATTAAAATGTTGCAACTTGATCAGAATGATGCACTCTTGTCTTATGTTAAAATACAAATCACAGTATGTTGACACAATAATTTCAGCTTTAATTTACTAGCCAAAGGGGATTAAGAGTATACTATAAAATTTTAGTACAGTTGACCCTTGAACAGCTGTTCAGATTGAACTGCACAGGTCCACTAATATGCAGATATTGTTCAACAGTAAATATTACAGGACTATAAAGGTCTGTGGTTGAATATACGGATATGGAGGAACCATGGAGATGGAGGGTCGACTATGAATTATACTCAGATTAACCCCCGTGTTGTTCAAGGGTCAACTGTATAGAAAATATCTTGGACACAAAACAAACCTTCCCAAGAATTTACCAGTAAGACTATAAAGAAAGGCAAAATAAATATATATACCTGGTTCCACAAAAATATTGCTGCCTAACCTCTAACACAAATCTGAATATTAAGACCCACTTCAGATTATACTAGTTGAACTGTACCTACATCGTGTCCTGGCATTGACTTTTTTTTTTTTTTTGGCCACTATCAGGTATTTCATGTTATACTAACAAAGGGAATTAGCATTTTCAATGTCCTGTCTGCATTCTTTCTAGCCTCCTTATGCTCAGGTTTTTAAAAACAGGTATTTCAAAATGCAGTCAGAGGCTCCAGTGTGTGGGGAAAGTTCTCACACCCATGTTTCCAGTGCTCATCCTGCAGGCCCCCAGCAGTCAGCAGTTTAAGGAGATCATCCTGGATGGCTGCAAATGCTTTATTCAAGTTCCACATATGTCGCCAAACCCCAATCACTTAGCTGCATATGCTTTTTGTTGTATGTACTCATCCCCAAATTTACTGTATAGATTTATTGTTTTTAATATCTTTATTGGAGTATAATTGCTTTACAATGTTGAGTTAGTTTATCCTGTACAACAAAGTGAATCAGCTATATGTATACATATATCCCCATATCCCCTCCCTCTTGGCCTCCCTCCCACCCTCCCTATCCCACCCCTCTAGGTGGTCACAAAGCACCGAGCTGATCTCCCTGTGCTATGCGGCTGCTTCCCACTAGCTATCTAGTTTACATTTGGGAGTGTATATATGTCTATGCCACCCTCTCACTTTGTCCCACCTTCCCCCTCCCCACCAGCGTCCTCAAGTCTCTGTTCTCTACGTCTGCATCTTGATTCCTGCCCTGCCACTACGTTCATCAGTACCGTTTTCTTAGATTCCATATATGTGCGTTAGCATACGTACTGTATAGATTTAGATGGCGGGGTAAAGAAAAAGGACCCTGGTTGTGATTATTTTCTTTAACAAGATGGAGTTAAATGAAACAGACCTAATAGTATCTTAGCCCAGTACTTTTCGCATTCCCAGTTTTTTAGATTATAAATTCACAACAGTGAATACACTAGTGACTATTTTTAAATAAAACACTGAATAATTTCATGCTATAAAAATTATATGCTCACGGGCTTCCCTGATGGCACATGGTTAAGAATCCGCCTGCCAGTGCAGGGGACACGGGTTCGAGCCCCGGTCTGGGAAGATCCCACATGCCGTGGAGCAACTAAGCCCGTGCGCCACAACTACTGAGCCTGGGCTCTAGAGCCTGCGAGCCACAACTACTGAGCCCGCGTGCCACAACTACTGAAGCCTGTGTGCCTAGAGCCCATGCTCCACAACCAGAAGCCACCACAACGAGAAGCCCGTGCACCAAAACGAAGAGCAGCCCCCGCTCGCCGCAACTAGGGAAAGCCCGCACGCAGCAACGAAGACCCAACGCAGCCAATAAATAAATAAATAAAATTTAAAAAAATTATATGCTCAGAATTTTAACTTGGGTTTGTTTTGCAGCTTATTTAATGCTGTCTGAAAATCAAGCAGGTAATGAAAACTACATATTTGAGCATGCATTATAGGAGGCAACATAGTGGAGACTCTAATATGGCCAGTCGTTTAGAAAAGCATGCCGATTTATCTGATACACTCAGCCTCCAGAAACTGTCATGAATTCAAATATGATTCCTTCAATGCTGCTTTAAAATCTGACTGAAAACTTTTTTACAGAGTCTGGATGCTAAGCTGTAATGAAAGCAGAAAACAGGTCTATGCAATCTCACCGTTACCACCACACCACTCTCTGTAAAGCACCAAACACGCATACAGTGTTTGGCGTTCTCTCTTGAACTAGAGAACTTTTAGAATCACAGAATTTGAGAGCTGACAGGAACTTAGAAGGCGCTAAGTTTAGTTCCTCCCTTTCCATTTGAGAACAGGATGGGGAGGATGGAACCAGGGAATCAGCATTTATCAAGCCCCCCAGGCACGCAGGACCGGGCACTTCCAACTTTACTACCTCAATTCTCACAGTCCCAGGTAGGTAGCATTAACCTCCATTTTACAGCTAAGGAAATGTAGGCCTACCTGGATTAAATACCCGTGTCCCTCTCCTGCCCCCCAGTAAATCCACTAATGGAGAACAGGGGAATTCCAACGTCAAAGTCACTGCTCTTTCCTGAGGGTAATGATTCACAAAGCGTGGTCCTAGGACCAGCAGCAGGGGCATTACCTGGAAACTTGTTAGGAATGCAGGTTCACAGGCCTTGCCCAGCCCTTCTGAATGAGAAACTGTGGGGTGGGCCCAGCAAGCCCTCCAAGCAATGCTGGTGGGCCCTCAAGTTTGAGAGCCACTGCTCTTTAGCATGTTGCCTCTTGGAAGCCTTACCTGGAGCACGCATATTAAAATACATATAATTCTACACTGAGCTACTGCAGAGGTCAGAAGAACTTAGTGTATTACCCCTTATCCCTGAATATTATGACAGGGAATGGCCTTCAACATTTTGCTTTAGATGTTACATGGTCTAACTGATTGACATTGAATGTTTTCATAAGAAAAAAAAAGTGAGAGCTATTCTGAATAAACAAATATTGCCAGTAAGATTCTGAAGAACTGTTTTCACCTTATGTCCCAAATAAATAAGACTTGAAACAAAAATCTTCTGCCTGCCTTATAAAGATCCACTGAAACTGACAAATACCCTTGCCTGACTGACTTTGCCATAATTAAAACCAGATATAGGAAAACCAAGTAGGGATATACTGAATGCTGAGCATACAAGGATCTAAGTTAAAGTTAATAAAAGTAGCTCTTAAGAAAGAAACCACATGTAAAATTAAATTAAAAACTAAGAATTTAATGAAGTACCTTGTTAAAAATTTCCATTTGGAAGGTTTTCTTTTCCAACTTTAAAATATCATGAAGGAAATGCTGTCTTCATCTGAGTGCTTCTCCACTCCAAACCCCCAAATGAAAAATAAAATAATTCACGTTACCAAAAATTCAAAATGTTCTCATTGGATATTTTGCCATTTCACTTCAGCATTTCGGCAAGTATGCCTAACCAGAGAATACTAATTCCTTTTCATATGTAATTTTTCCTTAAATTTTTGTCAATGATTTCATTAGTTGCCATTCTAGTATGTATAGTTATCATATAGGAAATTTTATAGGAAAGCCTTGTTTTTTAAATGCAATGACATTAAAATGATGCTTAGTTCCTAAGATATATAAAACACAATTTTTTTTAGAAAACCAAAAAATCAGAATGAAAATAAGGTAATCATTATAATAAGAGTTAAAGTTAAAATAAAGATTTCAATTATCATGTCATCTTGATGCCTAATGGCAAAACAAAAAAGCTTCATGTTAATATAACAATAAATTCCCAATGGTCATTATTTGCTTTGAATTTGTAATGAACTCCTTTTCTGTCCCCCGTTTTTTAAAGGCTCTTAATATTTAAAGGGAAGTTTCCTATGTACATATAGAGCACAGACTATGAAATATTGTACTATTAATTTTTCTACAGATGGATGAGGCTGATAGTATAAAAAAGGAAATGTGGGGCATCTAAAAATTGCAAGTCTATGTAAAAAAAGGTACCTCAATTTAGCCAAATGGAATTTTTGGTACATGACATAATAAAATAGAACCCTACCTTCAAATTCTGTGGACTGAGAATCTCATATATGCCCTGTCACCATCGAAGAAACAAAATCAGCACACAATTATGTTAGCTATATAAGTTAAATTTGCAGATGTCAGAGGTAGCAGCCATCTCTTAATTCTTTGAATTCTTCCTATAATATTATTTAGTAATAGAGAATATTTCAAAAGGAAAGTAGGGAGAAATGAGGCAGGATTATAACAACTAGAATTGCTTAAAATAAAAATGACATTTCATTTATTTGCTGATATGATTCTGGGAAATATATTTTTAAATTACTTCCTACTTTATCTTTCTTTAGAGATATTTTGTTTCTTCAACCAGCACACTGAGGATTAGTGCTACAGATCTTACCAAACTGCCTTATGAAAAGCCTTGGCTTCCAGAGAAGTCACACCTTGCAACCCCAGATTGGTTCTGCATGATTCACTGTGAAGCTGGCATGAGCATTCTTCCTGAAATAAGACTGTATACCTTTGAGAACATTCATTTAACCTTGTGAGCTCACTTCTATAGAAACAATTAATTTTATTCGTTGGCTGCCAGTGGGAAAATCAGTTTAATTTAAGGAATTAATTAAGTCAGGCTGACAGAAGTCAATATATCTTTTTAAAAATCAAAATTTATTTAACGGAATGTCTTACGTATATCTAATGGCTTTTCTGAGCTTCAAAAAGCGTTCATCTAAGCACTTTTAAGCCTGCCTCATTTTTCAGTTTTGTTTTAGTAGAGATTCTGATGTTCATCTCACCAAAAGTGTTTCTGACAAAACAGCAGACTCCCTTTCGTCAAGGTCATAATTTGAAACATTATACAATAATGGAA
The DNA here is from genome assembly GCF_964341445.2 of Mesoplodon mirus. Lineage (NCBI taxonomy): Eukaryota > Metazoa > Chordata > Mammalia > Artiodactyla > Ziphiidae > Mesoplodon > Mesoplodon mirus. Next base: position 110,136,335 of record NC_138984.1, on the reverse strand, counting down.
TTTAAATTATGTATGGGAAGAAAAGGAGAAGACTGAAACAAGGTATTAGAAATCCCTATTTGGGTCTTTAGATTCAGAAAAATATAATCACAGGCCAACACTGTTCCAACAGAGATGAAGGACATTAGCAGTTACTTGAATGTAACCTCTCCCAACATTTCCAAAGGCCTGCAATGTGGTTGCTGTGACCCTAGGGCCCTGATACTTAGACTTCTGGGTAATCACAGAATGAAAGTAATCTACCATAACTTAATTTCCTGAGAAGGTGAACCCTTAACTACAAGGTGCCGAAAGGAAGTCTTCAACTGCTCACTGGCCGTGGCTACAGTATTCAAATACCAAAATCATTTAGATAAATATAACCTGGGAGAAAAAACAATATGTAAGTTGGCAAAGCAGCAGTAATCCCTACTTTCAGCTAACCAATGTAATTTTGCTTCCTTCTGAAGAGGTTCTTTGACAAAAAGCATAGCCTAGTGGAAGAAGACCTCCTCAAGATTTGTCCAGTATGTTAACAAGGCTTACTACTTCTGGAATCCTGAGTGACAACACATGATCTATATGACATGTGAACATAGAGCACATGGACAACCAAAAAATTCTAAGTTCAACCTCTTTTCCTACCATATTTACAGAAAAATTTAAAGCTTGAATTTCACTGACACTGTTTCAACTATTCCATCCTGTAAACTGCCGAAAGGTACTGGCGAACTGTCAAAACAGCAAAAACATAAAGTAGAGGGGTATACAGATAGGAAACGTCAACCAAACTTAGTCTTTGAGTAACTGAAATGTACTTCATTAGTTCTTTTCAAGAGAAAATTTCTTCGAAGTCCACATTCTTTACATGCCTTTAACCTGTGCCAAGCTCACAAAATCAGGATTATTTTCAGTTTAAGATTTATTGGTGGCACCAAATAGGATAACATCTATTTTTAAAATTTAATGTTATCAACAATCTTTAAAATTAATATAAAACCTCAGGACAAGCAGAAAGATGGCTAAACTTCATTTTAGACTTACGGTAACATCGAAGCAATTTTAAGAACGTGAATAAGACGAACTGAAGCTAAATATTGCAAAGGGAATTTTAAAAAATCAGATGTGTTAAGAAATTTTGAAGAGAAAGGAACTAATCTCACAAAATTTGAGAAGGAAATATGTTCTGATTAATCAAAAGCCTGGATGAATCCTGAGACATATACTCATCCTCTGAGGGCTACAGTGAGTAGAGTCCAGGAGCTGCTGCACAGTAAGGACATATAAGACCTAAGTTTAAAAGTTAAAATCAGGAGTATTTATATTTAATTTAAACTTGGTAGAGGAAATCTTCAAATGTAATTTTTAAAGTAGAATTTCTTCTTGCCTTCCTTCTTTGGTTTTTAACCATAAAAATTTATTTAGGAAAACTAAAATTACTTAAAGAAGATGCATCCGGTTCTAGAATAATTTGGCACGTTTATATGTGAAAAAAATCAGAAACCAACTGATAGATCTATAATACACACACATATATATAAACATTTTATTTTAATAATACTCTTTATCACTTCAATTTACATCATTCCATTATGAAAATGTTTAATTGAAGAGAGGATATTTCTTCAAAACTCTAAATAAGCAGAGCTTTATCAATTAAATTTACAGCAATACAGTCTTTAGAAGTACATAATTCTTCATTTTACAATACTTCTCCTTTAAAAATTTGTCATGATTTGTCACAGATTTATAGTAGAAGGCACCTAATGCTATGAAAGGATAATACAGTATATGTAGTGTAAGTGAACCAGACCTTTTCTCAAATATTGATTCTTTCTAAAGTCCTACCAAATTTGTGTGAATATATTTGCTGCATAAATTAAACATTTTCCGTGTTATTAATTTGTAATATTCTACAAAACTCAAAAATATAATACGTACCTATTATAGGCAGCTTATTTTAGCATTTTACCTGTAAGAAACACCAATCTATATACTTAAAATGATTTCTTGAAAACATTTTCATAATATAGTCCAGCATGTAACAAATAACATGTGAAAATAAAGTCTCCAGAACATTAAAATTTTATCCCTTGATTAGTTCAAATTATTTCATCAGCTGAATTCCTTGAGATGTGTAAGGCAGGTTGGTCCTTTAGATGGACTGTAGACTGAAACTTCCTATAACTGTAGTGATATGTACACAGCTACATAGCAAAGTACTTCATTATGAAAATGAAGAAAACAGACAAGAGGAAAATATGTTTTAGAGTTCCAAAGAACTGAAACTGTTATTTTTCAGACTAGGCACTGAAACATTTTTCTACAAAAACTTGTCAGAGATTGTCTCTTCACCGTATATTGTTCCATTATCAAGCTAAAAATAAAAACAAACACAGGATCATCATTAGGTTACAACTGTCATAGCTTTAATTTCTATAGTTTATATTTTTAAAAGCAAATTATCTTACCATTGAAATATATATCAAACACAGCCTATATACTTAATAACTGGATACCAGAACTTGAGGCGAGTTCTAAGAACTCATGAAAGTGAGTTCTACAGCAATGTCAAAGGCTGACATCCAATACTACTTTAAGATCACATAATAACAGTTTTATTCACGGTACATTCCACCATTACCCCTGTCAAGACAAAGACTGCTGCCCAACCTGCCCTACTTTCTTCTACTCTATTGTAGTCCATCTTCTTCAGTTTTCACTATCTCCTCTTTATCCAGCTCTCACTTCCAAAAATATCTGGGTGAGGGGTGGGTATGAGTGTGAGTATGGGAATAATGCACAGCATACTAGGGAGGGAAAATGCATAAATTATAGCATTAAAAAGCTTTAAAGAATAACTATTTGCATTTTTTTAATTTTAAAAATTAAAACAATTTTAAAAGAGCAAAATATACATACTTAGTTCTATTCTGTCCCCAAAACCTCAGTAAAAAGATAATAAAGGGATTTTTTTTAAAAAAGTATAAACCACATGGACATAGAGAAGAACAGAGGCAAGAAAAGAGCAGCCAACTCTTAGCTAGCAATGAAGAAATACAACCAGATGCCTCTGTAAGGAGGGGTGAAGAAACAACTAAAAATAGGCAGATTGGTACAAAGTTTATAGAAAAAGCAGTTAGACACTCAGATGCCCGCTCCTCACGTTTCACAGCTGGTCAAGTGCCTCTTCTCTATCCCAAGAGAAGATCTGAGGTTTATTCTCCAAAAAGGGTAGTAACAGAGGGTCTCTGGACTGGGGAAATGCCAGGCACAATCCTACATGGCTCAGGTAAAAGTAGCATTTATATAGGCATCACAATGTAAACACTGGTTACACATCTATTCAAAATCATAGGATAAATATCCTGGGATGATGCGGAGGTAGGAGCGATACAGGGCTGGAAGGCAGGCAAGTGCGGTGGGAGCAGAGGAAGGGGAAACTGAAAGTAACCTGTCCTCACGGGCCACAGTGGGAAAACCAACTGAAGAGGCCTGAAATGGAGAAGTCAAGAAATAGAAGTATAAGCACCGTCCTTAGATGGAGAGGAAAATATGAAACAGATCAATGAAGAGTTTAAAGGGACTCCTCAGGGTGGGAAAAGAATGAAAGCAGGATAGGCAGTACAGGGCAGGGGATAGCTGCATTGTACACTAAGCATTGTAGAACTCTAACTCTTCAAACTATGCACATATATAAACCATCCTAAGAGGAAAAACTAGAATACAAAAAGACCAATCAAAGAAAAACATAAAACCAAGACAAATAGCCTTGGGTTAGAGGTGAATTTACCATGAAGATAAACTTAAGCTTCATGGCCAATGTGAGTGCAACGAGTTGACAGGAGTTGTTCAATGTTCTAGGTGAAGAGGGGAAGCCCAGGTGTAATCAAGAAACATTTCAATATAAATTGTCTAAAGTTATCTCAGAAGAAAGGGACCAGAATTTCCAGAGTTTCAGTAATTTATTGTGATCTCTCGCTCTAAATAAATAATTGCTTTCCTACCTACCAAAGATATACGGTGGATATATTTCAAGGGCTCATTAAGAGAAACATAAACTATCACGTACTCTTTCTGTCATGTAAGAAATATACAAGATACTATTTCTTAAAATTAAAAAAAAAATGTGGAAGTGTTCTCGAAACATTATTAAGTGAAAAGCATAGTCAGAGAATCAGGATATATATTGTGCCAGTTGTGGTAAACACACACACATACATGGAGAAGAGACTGGATAGACACTGAAGTATTACATTTTTTTCTTAATTTTATACTCAGAAAAAAATATTTTTCTAAAGTGTATCATTAAGTAAAATGATGACCATTAGCATGAATATAAGTAATAGTTAAAACTTGGAATCACGGGCTTCCTTGGTGGCGCAGTGCTTGAGAGTCCGCCTGCCGATGCAGGGGACGCGCGTTTGTGCCCCGGTCCGGGAAGGTCCCACATGCCGCGGAGCGGCTGGGCCCGTAAGCCGTGGCCGCTGGGCCTGCACGTCCGGAGCCTGTGCTCCACGACAGGAGAGGCCACAGCGGTGAGAGGCCTGCATACCGCAAAAAAAAACCCCAAAAAACTTGGAATCACGTGTGATCATTTTGTAGTGTATAGAAATATCAAATCACGATGTTTTGTACCTGGATCTAACAGTGTTGTAGTTCAAATATAATTTAATTTTAAAAAATAAATAGATAAAAAATTTTTAATTGCCTTATTTTAGGACCATCTTGTCAATTTCCACAAGAAAGCTTGTTAGAATATTGACTGGGATTGCACTCAACCTATAGATCAGTTTAGGGATAACTGGTTTCTTAATAGTACATCTTTATGGGTTGAGTCATTCAACCCATGAACACATTATTGTATCTCTCCATTTACTTATATCTCTAATTTTTCTCTGAATTATTTTTTAGTTTTCCATCTACGAGTCTTGTACAATGTTTGTTAAATGTACTTGTAAGTATTTTTAAAAGTTCATTGTTTATGGAATTTTTCTTAATTTCATTTAATTATTGTTCACTGCTACACATAGAAATAATAGGAAGATATTTTTTATATTGACACTGTATATGTGATCTTGCTAAACTCAAATATTCTAGTAACTTTTTTTGCTAATTCCTTAGAATTTCTAAATATAATCATGCAATCTGCAACTGAATACAATTTTACTTCTTCCTTTTCAAAAAACAAACAAACAAACAAAACTTGGGAATCACTTAATTTGACTAAGGTACTATATTGTATGTGTTTTAAACTTACCAAGTATTTAATTCTTTTAACAACTTTGTGAGGGAGGTTCTACTGCAACCCCATTTTACAGATAAGAAAGCTGACGCACAGTGAGGTTAAGAACCTTGCATGAAGTCACAGAGCTAGTACATAGAGAAGCTGGAATTGGAACCCAGGAAGTTTGACTCCAGAATTGGACTCCCTTAGCCTCTAAGCTGTATTGCCTCTCAAACAACTAAAAATGGAAAATCGATTCTGTATTTGAGCAATACAAGAATAAGAACCTTATTCAATACTACTGTCAGCTAACATACAAACCTGGACTACAGCTAACTAGCTCCATCCTCCTGAGAAACACCGTGCATAGGAATGAGACTCTCACACTGTTCACTGTCTTCTGAAACCCTTAAAAAAAGACAATAGTTAGGAAAGCTTTAGACCTGAGGAACCCTTAAAAATGATCTACTCCACTGGCTGAGGCTTGAGGTCAGACCTAAGACAAGGTCAAGACTCCCCAACAAATTGTCCCAAATTCTTTTTAGAGCAGAATGTAAAAAGGTTTCTCTCTCTTAAAAAGAAAGAGATTGAAAAAAAATGGAGGCAATGTTATCATATTTTATTATGAATTTTTTTCAAACAAACAAATGTCTTCTACATTTAAATTTGTTTTAGCAAAACAGTAAGCACTTTGGTTGTACCTGTGAATCAAAACATTAAAAAAAAAAAAAAAGCAGTTGGGAAGAAACTATCTTATCACATGAAGGATCTGAACAAATTCTTTTATCTGGCACTGTACATATAAAATTATAATCTTTTAAAAATTCTTCACAGAATCTCTAAAAAGCTAGGCCAGCATGATATGATTCCTAATTTACTTAGTAAACATTATTTTTTAAAAATCTGTATTAGAACTTAACCTACCTCTGAATTCGATGTTTCCTGCATATAAAGGCAAAAATTCTTCTGATTCCCACCATCACAGGATCCCAATTATTATAATGGCACAGGAGAGTTACAATAAAAAATGAAAAAAATACAGGGATAGCGCCTGCAAAAAATAACCAAGAAAACTGCACCTAAAAATAAGAGATAGAAAAACAACAAAACACCCACAATTATCATTAAGACAATTTTCCCTTTAACATAAGTTTTCCACTTATGATAACTTGCAGGAATAAACTAAAACACCAAGAAAATAATACTAATCGTTGACAACATTTTAAGTATGTTATTATTAAATATAAGGATTCAGGACTTCAACATATTAACCACTTGCTTAAATTACCAACAAAAATACTTCTTGCTTGGAAAATAGCCTAAAGGAAAGCATGCTTTTCACTAATAAGTACAGGCATAGTACATCAGAAACAGAATTATGAAATTTTAAGCATTTGCCTTACACATCACATTGCCCATTTTTTCTTTACTGATTACTGCCTGTTCTCAAGTTGATTCTTCCCCTTTAGTTCCTGAAGTCATTTTTAAAAACTCCCATTTTTGAAAAACTAGGTTATGTTATTGCTATGATATGTTGTGTTATGTTATGGTTCTTAAGACAGTACTAAAAACAGATGAAACTCAAGTAAAACTTTTGCAAACATTTTATTGATGAAATATAGCTTGATTATCTAGTAACAAATGAAACAGAAATTTTCAAAAGGAAATCATGACTAAGTACAATAAAGATTACAAAGAGAAATACTTTCGGCCGTGAGAAGCCCTCAGATTGCCAAGCCTGACCCTCCAATCCATCATTTTATCAGGGTGGTCAAGAAAATTAAAAATGAGATGCCATAAAGTTACCAAAAAAAAAAAAAAATCATTCTTTCCTTTACCATCTAGATTCAACTAAGGATCAAAAACAATTGCTAAAAAGAGCCTGCACTGATTAACTATTGAGACTCAGCTGCAACACACTGGTGGTTTGCTTTCAAAATAATGACAAAAACAGTAACTCCTATCTTTAAAATAGGGAAGAAAAACTGCTTGCCCTCTCTAAGCATTAAAAAAATGAGGCTGAGAATCAAAGGCAAGACTCCCTCTGGTGGAAAACATATACTATTCCATTTCATACCACCCATTAGTCAGAGTAAAGGGGTTTTGTGAGAATAATGGTTGTTTTATGAGGGACTCATCATGCGTAACACAAGAAAAAACACTGACAACTTTTAACATGCACGTTCTGCTCGTATGGCACACACACACAGGCTGAGTCAGGATAAGAACAGCCAGCAGTAAGTACTAAAAAGCCTTCACACTGTTATCAAAGTATTGGTATAACATATTCTTGGAATATTTGCCAGAATATGTAATAATCTAGAAAAACCATGATGAACATAAATGACCCAAGAAAGGAAAAAGTATAAAGAACTTTTGACTAATGAGAGTTAAAAATGCAGATATAGTTGATAGAATGATTTCATGAATATTCAACTAAAAACCCTATTTTAGAACTGAAAAAAGCAAACTTTATAAAGGTAAGTAAAACTCTAGATGACTTTTAAAGGCAAAGTTCACTTTTAACAATGCAGTTATTTATATGTTGCCGAATAATAGTAAAAAAAACCTTTTAATTTGATTTCCAACAAGCTATGAAGACACTTTTTAAAAATGAAGACATTTATTAACAATGAAAATTGCCTAAGTAAACAAAAAGAGTCTAACTCCTGAATATATCTGAATATAAACCTGAAAACAATCAGGGATGCTTCCTATTATACCAAATACCAATAGGTTAAAAAAATATATATTTTAAGCTCAATAAATAAAGTTGATAAGTGCTAAAATTTCAGAAACTATATATAAATATGCTTGGATATTAGAATTAAAAAAAACCCAGGAAAGTAGGTTTCTCCTACCATGTTTCTATTACAGGTCTGGGCATACCCTGCTACTTTTACCAGAAGGTATCTTCCTGCCCTCAATTCCCACCAAAGGCCCAGCCTACTCATTTAACTGATTCCCTAATCTTGATGCAAAGACAATCAAGAAATGACTGTTGGTATGTTTTTCTCATCTATTATATATACATACATTTTCCCCTTGTGTTTTGCCTTCATCTTAAAATATTTGAACAAATGACATAATCATTTAATAAAATTAAATCCGCTGTTACAGTTCTTTTTAAACAATTCAAAAGTAAAATTAACCTTCAATTTTTATTTATCAAATCTGCAAAAAAGCCGATGCTTTCAAAATATCAGTATGGTAAAGTTCATTTACACAGCAATCTACCAAAATCCTCTAATAAGCAGCACTTCCCTAGTTTCACTAGAATAATTTTGACTGATATTCAAGATTATGACCCTGAGATGTGGAAAGACCTGGATATTATTTAAATCTATAAAAGGATTTAATGATATATGACTTTAGTGTTACATATATTTTATAATATTCACATTTTTTGAAAATGCATGGTATATGTAAGATAAGTAATTCTCAATTACAAAGATTTCCATTCTTAACCATGACAGATAAATTAGAATTTACTGAACCATAAAACAAAATTAAAGACCACAGAATTGTTTTTTTAAATAAAGAGGATACATATCACTGAGAGTATTTTGCCTTTTGCCTTTATCCTAAAAACTGCATGAAGATCTAAAGAAAAATAAAAATCTGATTTTAACTTCTACATATTATAAGCCTTTGGGCTTTCAAGTATTTCTTCTTCAAATTATATTAAACCAAACCACACACACACACATCATTTTGTTACTTAATCTTGGCATTAAAAGCTTACAAATATTGAACTGCGTGATAAAAGGCTCCACATCTTTTAGTGTGAACCAGTGGCTCATCTTTCTCTCCCTAGTACCCCTAGAAGCACTAAAGAAACTTCTCCCTTTGGGCTGCTGGGAGGGACCCTCCACCCCAGTTCTCTTTTCTGCAATGTTATCATGGCCAGCATTTATCAAAAGAACCCTCACATTCAGACCAGGACTTCACAGACGAGGGAAGGAGCACCCGCCCTGGTGAGTCCAGACAGAAATGAGCAATCACGGAGAAACGACGTTATTCCTGTGCCACTCACATCTATGGGAGTATTAACATAGTGTTAAGAAACCTCTGGAGTCTATCTTAGAAATCAAAACACTACTCTTTGTATGATTAAACTATATCCCCTATTCCATACCACTGACTCACCAAAGAACATTTGGAACATAATCAGCTCCAAAACTGGAGAACTATATATAAAGACACTGCCTTTAATTTAGAAATTAAGGAAAAATATTGAAAGGCCAAAAAATGCAACACATTACCCATTTCTTTGGTACTTTTTATATCTTTTTGTAGTAAAACAGCTTGGAAGAGAAGGCATCAAGTATTATTCATGGTCATCTTTATAATTTAGTCACATCTTAATTTTCATTAGCTCTGTTTTAATAATACACTTAAAATATCTAATAAATAGTTTGCCTTACCTTTTGCATACACATGTCAGCTATTATGGACAGAGGTATTGTAAGGCTTAGTGCAAGTGTGCCTATCAGTGATGAGGTAAGAAAGCAGCCCCTAAAAAGAAAAAAAAGAAAATATACATTTCCATATCAAAAAAGTAAAAGAACCAAAGAAAAACAATGATCAAAAACTATCTATCTTACAATATAGGCAAGAGAGATCAGGAGCAAAAATAAAAGCTCAGGATGGACTACGACATAATAAAAAATAAAGTTACTAAGATCATTCCTACAGTTTATCTTCAAATATTAAAAATCCAATATATAAGTATACAAATTTCAAAAGATTTTATGTTATTTTCTAGATCTGCTTACAGACGTTATTCAACTTTTGATGTATAGCTTATATTTTATTAACATTTTTAATAAAACTGTCAAAAGAGTTCTTATAGTTTTGTGATAATGATACTTAGCTAACAAAGGAAACAGCTATATTAAAATGTCAGGACAATACCTCATAACACAGACTTTAACAAGGTGATAAGCCAACAGGTGGGTCTGTCATTAAAGCAAAAAAATCTCACCCTCATTAAAAACTAAAGTAGTCTTTAGATGTGGGCTGCTCTTTTGATTTGGCTTAATATCGGAAAAAAAGAACTTGAGTGTTTTTCAGGGATATTTCCTTGTTGTTTTTCATTTTTCTAGCAATTGTCCTAACCAAAACCTAAGCTCTTCATTTTATTTTCACCTTGAACTATCAATGTTGGTATCAGATTTTGACATACCAACTGCATATAATTTTATATAGTTGAAGGAAAAAAATGAAGGAAAGCATTATATTGAATAGATATTTGGGTATACAAGAAGAAAATGAATCATAGGCCAAGATAAAACCATAATGTATATAATTAGGACTACAGACCCATGGAAATCATAGGCAAGTAAATTCTAGCTCAGTATATGTTAGGATTAACAATGCTGTCCTACAATAAAAGAGGCTATCTCTTGATAAAGTGTCACTTGAAGTATTCACCAGAGGCTGGACAATTAGTTCTTATTGATGTGGTAAAGAAAACTCAAGTGCTAGTCCACTATTCATGAGCTGATCTGTGAAAAGAGGGTTCAGGGATCAAATACCGTTTTTTTTATTAAAAAATTTTTAAATTAATTAATTAATTTATTGGCCACACTGCAAGGCTTGCAGGCAGGATCTTAGTTCCAGGACCAGGAATCAAACCGGGGCCCCCCGCAGTGAAAGCGCTGAGTCCTAACCACTGGACCACCAGGGAATTCTCTTGTTTTTTGTTTTTTTTTAATGCAGTATATGTTCTTAGAGATTTATAATGCAAAGTAGAATCACACTGAGTCTGAGATGAAGTATTAAAAACCCTCTTTGACTTATACCAGCTTTTCCCAATTTAGATGATGGCTGAACACATCTGATTTATTTTTTTAAATTAATTAATTTACTTATTTATTTTTTGGCCAAGCCACGTGGCACGCAGGATCTTAGTTCCCCAACCAGGGATCGAACCTGTGCCCCCTGCAGTGGACGCTCAGAGTCCTAACCACCAGACCACCAGGGAATTCCCCATTTGATCTATTATTCATTCAACATGCTCCAGGAAATGCTAAGACAGAGGACTAGGTGGATAATCTCACATCTATACTAGCAGTACAATATATGGAGTTAACAGTGCACTTAAAAATTTTTTTTTCCAATAAACAATGAGTGACAAGTACACATCTTTAATTTCCAAAAAATTCACAATCGCACTTTTAAATCTTTAGTATACTACTCAGCACCTGATTATATGTGCTGAAGTTTATTGTCTATTTATAGTTAAACATACAATAATCTTGCCTTCCTAGAAAGAAATCATCATACACGTAAAGATTATGACTTCTGATTTAACTATTTTCAATGATCTAGAAAGGTATAAAGTACGTAGATATGCTCCTTATAATTGTTTTGAGTTACCAACAACACCTAGAATTGAAGGGATATGAAGTTTGTTTCATTACTGACTAACTTACTGCTTTTGAGTTGTAACCATAAGTACGCTTAAATGCTTGAGTGTAGAAGTGTATCTGAAAAATAAACCTTTTTGAGGTCCTGAAAAATCCACCCCAGGTAAGGATAAACATAGCTCTGATCATAATATATGACCTTGAGTGTCCAGTTTAGTCAACAATAAACACTCATATACACAGTTGGGATTATAAATTGTGTTCCTTCTGTAGAGAATAACTTTGCAATTCTCTCAAAATCTGAAGTCTACACGTTTGATTCAGTCTTTTCAGTATTTATCCTATAGAATACTTACATGTATATGCAAAAACATATATGAGGATGTTCAATGCCATATTATTTACAAAGCAGAAGACTACAAACTAAAATGTCTCTCAAGAAGGAACTGGTAAAACACATTATGTTCTATGCATTATGTTACATAATAGATTGGAGCATAACAGATTAGAGTACTTCATAGGCTTTAAAAAAAATGAATCTAGTGGCTGATATGTAAAGATTTACAAGACAGTAATTTGTGTATAGAATGATGTCCATAGTTTGCATGTTAAAAATAAAACAAATTGGAGGAGGGAGGATTAAGAGACTGATAACACACTTCTGTATATACAGACAATTTTGCAGAAGGCTTAGAAGTTAATACTGGTTGCCTCTGGGGAAAAGAAATGAAAATCTGGGGCAGAAGGGAGATTACCTTTTCATTGTAATCCATTTGTACGTATTACTCTCTTAATTTAAAAAAAGTTAAATACAAAAAGAATAAAAATATTTCAAAACATGTCATTTATTATTTCTTTAACTGTAAAATTTTCCAAGGGAGCAAACTCAGGAAAGCTCACATAATAGAGAGATTACATATGTCACAACTCATATTCATTCATCCCCAAAGCCTACATTAAAATCTGCTGACATAATGAAACTCTAGTGTATATATTTATTAAAAATAACTCTCTCGATAAAGAATGAGTATTTTAATATTTGTAAATTTGTGGTATAGTCCATGTTTATTATGAGTCTCAATGTAATACGAACCATACTAAACCTTTCTCTCATCTAATATCCAAAAAATTTTTTAAATTATTTCTTTCAAATATGTAAAAACTCCTTGCTTTGAAATTTTCTAATCTAAGCTAAACTTAGAAAAGTAGGGAATACAAACTTCTGTTAAAATACAGTGAGTGCATAATTGTTTAAAGCATATGGTTCACTGGGTTGAACCCTATGAAACTGCCATCAAAAATGGTTTAAGATCAACAATTCCTTATGGTTCAACTAAGTTCAATCAAAACACTACCAATAAGCAGTTTCATCTGCCCAGAACCAAGAGTGGAAAGAGGCAAGAGAAATGATAGAACAAAAGAAGTGATAGGACAAAAGAATGAGACATATGGTACGTATTAATATATAAAATAAAATATGTAATTCTTTTTGGTTAAAAAAAAATGAGCACCTCAAATAATTTGTACAAAATGAGCAGATTTTTGATACCAAAGAGTTTTAGATCAGCAAAGGAATTTAATTACATAAATTACTACAATACAAAGTAAATCTTTAAGTACTACACGAAAGGGAGTGAGTACAGAGGATATCAAGAAAATAGAGATATTTCCTTAATTGGAGCAGGGAGAGAAATGTAGGCAGAGCATTAAGGAAGACTTGATGGAAAAGGCTATTTTTGTTGCAGTCTTTTGCAAGGGAAAACTAGTCAGTAGTCTTAAATGGTATATAATAAAATACATTTAGGAATTTAAGTACAATTTGTGTTTCTTTTTAAGTTCATATTAGATGGAAACAGGACTAAGTATTAAGCTCTCTATTTGAAGTTGTCTTAAACTCCATATATGATACTGCTGTCAAACTATTTTAAGATTATTATCATATATCAACATAGTTGATATTACAACATATCAAACTATGTTAAAATCTCAAGTTAATCAGAGCTTAGGGTTTATATATCTGCCTCACTCATATGAAAAGTCCTGAGAATAAACAAAATAAAAAAGTCTATGAGCAACCAAACAGACATTCCAAAGTCTCCTGAATAAGCAAAGTCCCCAGATTCTCACTTAGAATTCATGTATTCATACCTGGGATACACATCTCCTAAGTGTGACTGTCCATTAGATAATGATGCCTTTAATTAGCATAACACGCTACTTTCTAAAACATTCTATAAATTCAGATCATTCATATTCATTTATTCATTCAGCAAAATTCATGAGCTCCTTCTATGTGCAAGCCACTACTCTATGCAATGGGTACACAGAAATTAAAAAACAAAACACAGTTCCTGCTCTAATGGGGTTACTGTATTAAGCTGTAAGTGTGTGGGGTGGGAAGGTGCACAGGAGAGGCCATCAAAAGACAGAAGAAATAGAAATGCTTAAACTAGCCAAAAGTCAATAAACTCATAACTAATAAATCATAGGGTAATAAACAGTACATACCACAACCACAGGAACTCTGAGAGCACTGTTCCAATAAGGCCATTAATGATAATGCACATTAATACTACTTTATTGGGAAACTCAAAGTCCTCAAATCCAGTATAATGAAGTAAAAAGAAACCTGGCCATAAGAGCAGCAGATTAAAGAGACCTACAAAACCTAAACATGTATAAAAGAGAGAAAAGTTAGTAACTGTGATTTATTTCAATTTTCCAAACTTATAACTCTACAATCGGAAAACGTTAGATTTTGCACAAAGGGCTTCAACAGGTTTCCTTAACTGAAATTTCCGTTACTTTTGTTTTTAAGTAAGTCTTAGGGAGAGATCAACACAAGAAAAAACTTTATCAAGCAACTGGTGATCACTGAGTCTTCAAGGTTCAACTGTCCCACTGTATGGAGCAACTACTGCAGAACAAACCACTTAGAACAATTCAGAAAGAAGGGTTGCTAACCTTAGATTATAATAATATAGTGTCCTAGAACGTAAAGGAATAACTGGTGCGTGTATGTGTGTGTGTATTCAGTCTAAATTATGAAGAGGAACTAGACGCTTTACTCTCTGATTCGAATCATATTTATGTTTAAAGCAGCCGTGCTATGCTAGGAATAATGGAGGAGGGTCCCCTAAAAAGATAAAATTTTTGCTTCCCTCCTTCCCAAGAGCTCATAAGCTAGTCTGTGAGATTACACACATACACCAAAAGCTATTCAAGTATGAACTAAGCATGGGCTATGTGTAAAGGAAGGCTATGATATCTAGTGGATAAGTGTGTGCTCTGCAGTCTGATTGCCCTGGGTTCCAACCCCAGCTCTACCATTCACCAGTACTGTAATCTTTAGGCAAACTTTAGGCAAGATGCTCAATCTCTTGTAAACCTCAGTTTTCCAATCTATAAGTGTAAAACAATACTTAATTAGGTTACTAGGAAGATTAGACAAACACATAAAATACAGCACAGTACATGGCATGGAGTAAATAGTTAATAAAGGCTAGTTATTATTATTATTATAGAAACGTACGCTTATATAAGACTACAACATGTGAATGTAAAGAAAAAATATTATAATTTTATAGTAAGTTTTATTGGACTTTGTATATAGTTTAACACCACAATCCCACTATGAGATCCAGAGGTAACTATAGAGGTTTCCTAAAAGAAAATTAAATTACAGTAGGTATGTATTTTATATTTGCTGCTAAATAATAAACTAGTATTTAGGATGCCTAGTTAAATCTTAATAGGGCTGGAGCACCTACTCTCATCTGCTGCTGAAGACTCACAGGACCTGCCTTCTCTGAAGGACTGTCTCGGACAGCGACCAAGTCTGCCTTTCCCAGCAAGATGCCACCCCTCCCCACGCCACACCCTGTGCAGCCGAATCCTAATGGCTCTAGGCCAGGACAGCTCTGAGGAGTGCCTAGACACATTACCTGCTCCCACTGCGCTCCCTGCCCAGGGACCTGCGATGAGCTGGGCCACGCCCCGACCGTACCAGAGGTCGCGGGGTTCTCTCCCCTCCTCTACTCTGCCCCTCTCATGCCCTTGCCAGGCTTTCCTGCAGGGCACCCCTTCAGTGGATCTCCCGCACCAAATCCCCGTCTCATACCCTGCTTCTAGGAAACCCAACTTAAGACACCTAGTGCTAAAAAGGAACCAAACAACACACATACAGAAGGCTTGTATAGTATTAAAAAGTTGTTCTAATTAAAACACCAAAATTTGGCATGATCAAGAACCAAATCTCTTTTCTGTTCCCTGAACTATGAAACCTATGAAAACCCGCATTTAGTAACAACTTTTGGATCTAGAGATAAAAGATCCAAATCCCTTCACCGGTTCTCTAGACCCTCCAGAAGGCAGCCACACGCACTTCTGTTCTTCCCTAAAGCGAACACTCCAGCACAGTGGATCTACTCACTGTTCCCTGCTCTGCCCTGATCACATCCCAATGCCGAAAGAACCCTCCACGTCCCAACCCTAACTACTAAGTACTTCTCCAACCCTCTCTATTCTAAAGCCCATGTCAAATTCACATTGCTTTCCATATCATGGCACATGTGAAGAAAATCAACCAAGTTGTATGTCTGTTACTACTCTCCAATAAGAGTAGATAAGCAACTTTTCTTGAAAGCCGCCAATCCTAAAAAAGAACACTGTAAAACATTAACATTTTAATCCATTCCAGATGGAATTTTCTATGACTTTGAAATAAGACATCATTAAAATTAGCTTCGTATTTAAAGTATACTTATTGAATTCTCTACTTGAAAGGAACTTGAGTGATCACCCAGTCCAGCGGCTTTTCAAAGGTTTTATTTTTGTTAATTTTTAGGTGAAGATATACAAACTATTTTTAGCAGAAAAATCATTTCTACAAATTAAATTATAATGCTAAAAAACCAACAAAGCAGAATTGCTCCAGCAGAAGCAGCAAAGGAGTCTGAGAACCAGACTAACACGTGCAACGCCACCTCCTTCCAACCTTCCCAGGATCCTCCGTAAATCAGCTACTAACCTAGTCCAATCTTCTCATTTTCAGATGAGTATGAGATAAATGAAGTTATAACAGCTAGAGTCCATGTCTCCTGGTTCCCTGTAAGCTGCACTTTGAATTCTCATCACCATGCTTCTTTATCTATTGATATTCAGATATCTTTTGGAAGATATCTTGTCAATGTGCTCTTCTTTTGCAATCCTAGATATCACAAGTTCTTTACTGAGCTGATTTCAGGCAAAGGAGAATTTATAAATCATATTAGGCATTTACCAAAATTAAGAATTGATGCCAGAAACTATAACTGGATAATTTGAAAATCTATGTCATAAAAGAATCTGAGTCTTAAAGATAACGTGCAAATGGAAAAACTTCAAAAGACCTACAATGTTTAGTAAAAACAAGTACATAGACTGAAACAGTATTATACGTATCATTTTGGGGCAGTTTCCCCAATTACACTTCTGACAATTCAGAAAAGGCAAAATGTATAATACAACAGGTATACACGCACATGCTTATAACAGCATAACCTGTCATATCAGTGAGGAAAATATCTGATTCACAGGCTGAAGACATTAATTCGAAAAAGGTGTTAGAAGGAATTTCTTTACCTCACACTGAGGGAATGAGCGTTTCCTCACAGGTGCACAACTATGCAGAACAAGGTAAGAGAAAAACATTGAGACTGGACGTCATCATCTTTAAAATCTAATGGTTTTAAAGAATCATATGGGGGAGTGGGGAGGAAGCCTTCCTTATTCCCTCCAAAAAAAACAAAAACGAAACCCTAAGTAAATCATTCAGAGTAAACAGCCTCACAAGTTAAACACAGTCTTACCAAAGAACATTGGAATATCCAACTTATCTTCTCTGTCTACTTTTCTCTTGATCATAACAATATAGACTGCATAGAGCATGGCTCCAACAAGAGACCAAATGGAACCTGTAAAAATCAAGACAATAATTTAAAGCATCTGTTCATTAACTCATTTATCACACACTTATTTAAAATTTGACACAGTCAGCTCCTATTTCAAGAAATGAGTATTCAAATATGAAAAGATAAAGTATAACCCACCTTATCCATGGCCTCCAGGAATACAGGAAGGAGGTTAAAGTATAAACAAATAAATGCAAAAACATTCACCTCAATGATCTAACCAATGTTATACATGTTATATTACCAGCGTTTTGGTATTTAATTTTGAAATGCATACTTCATATTGTCCCCTACGTAAGCAATTATGACACCTGACACAGCCAACTTAACAACGCTTCCTTCCCTCTCTAAGCTGTTGTTTATATTGTTCTCCCCACTGCTATGTATAATTTTTAATATACATTCTACCACCATTTTCAAGACCCTGTTAAAGTCCCGCCACTGCCACCAAGCATCCTCCTTCTACTCCACTGAATTTCCATCCTCTTTGTCTTCTATTTTAGATAATGTAATGCTTACTATAGTTAAATACAGTGTTATTTTATTCTCTAGGGGCTTCATTTTGTTAATCATATATTATTGATTAAAATCAAAAACTCCTTGACAACTGCAAACACATAATGCATACTTTTTAATGTTCTAAAATATCTAACATAATGTAGGGCTCACAGTACCTGCATAATAAATATGGATTCTCTTTAATATATTAACTCACTCGCAAGAACATTTAAGTCAGCCTTTAAAAACAGCTGTATAAGGTGCTATCTGCCAGGTGACCATATTCAATACTTTAATCAATTATCCAAAAGTCCAGTGTTTCATTAAATCTATTTATTATTACTATTACTACTAAACTATTTTTAAAAAGCAAAGGGAAAGCCTGTCAACAAAATCTCTCTCACACACACAACAAATATATATATATTGTGTTACACATACAGATCTGCTCTGGGTGAGAAAGAGGTAAGGCAGTTCAAGACACAGCTCCCTGGGCAGTAACCAGGAATAGTTTAGAAAGCACTGTTGTATTTAATAAACTTTAAATGTCTAAAGAAAGTATCCAGAAGGAGGGACTTCGCTGGTGGTCCAGTAGTTAAGACTCCACGCTCCCAGTGCAGGGGGCCCAGGTTCAATACCTGGTCAGGGAGCTAGATCCCGCATGCTGCAACTAAAGATCCCACATGCCACAACTAAAGATTCTGCATGCCGCAACTAAGATCCTGCATGCTGCAACTAATACCCGGCACAGCCAAGTAAATAAATAAATAAATAAATAAATAAATAAATAAAAAATAAAGAAAGTATCCAGAAGGTATACCAGTTAAGCTAGATTCTGATTACCCTTCTTTTGTTAAATCTAAACAATGGATCAAAAACAAAGTGTTTACTGTAGTAGTAACTGTTTCAGGCAAGAATCAGAAGTGAATGACAAAATTAGCAGGTAGGTACAAGCATGATGGATAGGATGTATGTATAGTCTCAGTATCTCTTACAAGATGATTATTACTTACAAAGGGAAAAATCAGTAACTACACTGGAGCAACCTGACACACCACTTTAAAATTAATGTCACCAGTAATGGGACAAATCAACATCATGTGCCTTCTGATATGATGTACTTATCAGGACACAATATCACTTCCATGGTATTCTTGCCAAAAATACACAACATAAATTTAACCATAAGGAAATATCAGACAAACTCAGATTGAAGGACATTCTACGAAACAAGTGGACAGTATCCTCCAAAAATATTAAAGTTATGAAAGACAAAAAGAGACTGAGGGATAGTTCCAGATTAAAGAAAACTAAGGAAACATGACAACTAAATGCAACAAATGATGTTGGACCAGGAAAAGAACATTAGTGGGAAAAATGGTGAAATCTGAAAAGGATCTACAGACTAAATAAAAATTATTGTAATCACTGTTAATTCCTGATTTTTAAACCTGTACTGTAGTTATGTACATTGCAAATAGTTAAGAGAATCTGGGGGAGGGCTATATGAGACTTCTGTGAAATATTTTTAAATTTTTTTACATTATTTTCAAAGGAAAAGTTAAAAAAAAGGCCTTGTTACTGCTCACCCTGTGTGTGTGTGTATGCACGCATGTGTGTGGACATGCACATGCGTGATGACACGCACAGAACTTTTCTTGTATACTCTAACAGAAAGAATGCAGAATCAGATACTTACCTATTGGGTCTCTTCCAGAAGATTTTTCAGACCCTGACAGGTTTACCAGCACAACACCTCCGATGCTATGAGAATAACAGTCATTACTGACAAGTAAAATAATAAATTCCTTCAACAGACTAACCTCAAAGATCAAAATTATTTACAAGTAATAAAGACTAATCTCAACTTTGGGTAAAACTATCAAAGAATTAATGATTTAATTAATAATATCTAACAATATTATCAGTATAGTATAAGTGCTGTACTTATATTAACTCATTTAATCCACATAAAATGCCCAATATTACCTTATAAGGAAGGTATTATTATTATTATCATTCCCATTTTACACATGAGAAAATTATACATAATGCACAAAGAAATGAAGTAACTTGACCAAAATCACACAGCTGGGATTGAAACGCAGGCAGTCTACTTCCAGAGTCCAGTGTTCTTACCTGCTATGCTATCTTCTGCCTTTCAATTAGGAAAAAATTAACCAACTTGTCATCCCTCTTCCAATCTTTTTTGGCAATGTACAAATATCAAAACCCATATAAACCTAGCAATGGCACTAACTCTCACTGGTAAAACCTAAATTTATGGTAAAACTATCCTTAAATATTTAAATAATTAAATTAATCCCATTATTTTAATGTAAAAATAAGACCAAATTAAGGATGTAGAGAAATCAAGAGGTTATTCCTTCATTCAACTGTTGCTTATTGAGCTAAACTTCGGGTTAAGCAATGAACAAGAGAGATGTGGTTCCTGTCCTCGTGTAGCCTTATACTGTCTTTCTATTTCTATGTATCTTTCTACTTTTATTAAGACAATGAAAAGAAAAGTTAGAAATAGGCATGAATTTTGAACAAAGTTGGATAAACCTCATCACTTCCCTATGACAAATATACTGTATTTCCCTAATACAAAAATATGTTTGGCTAAAACATGGGCCAATCATGCAAAAAGAATAAATTCCTAGTGTCCATAAAGTCTAAATGGTAAATTAGTTGGTTCAACCAGATTGCCCATGGAAACTACCATGGTCAAGTTACCCTTATATCTAAAAGACAGAAACACCACTTACGTGATTGCCAAGTGCCAGTCTCTACGATAATCACTTTCTATATACATCCCTCCAAACTTTAAAACAAGACTGCAAAGTAGTAGATGATACTATCATCATTTTGTCATCTAGGAAATCCTCTCAGAGAGTTTAGGGCAAGTGCCCAGGGGCAAAAAG
This sequence comes from Mesoplodon mirus, assembly GCF_964341445.2. Lineage (NCBI taxonomy): Eukaryota > Metazoa > Chordata > Mammalia > Artiodactyla > Ziphiidae > Mesoplodon > Mesoplodon mirus. The sequence continues at coordinate 110,115,379 of NC_138984.1, read as the reverse complement.
CAGAGCTCTGATTCAAACCCAGCTCTGATAGTTCAGAAACACTAATCTTTCTGGTAAATTATTCTGCTACCTTCTCTGATTTCTGATTTTCTCTCACAAAAACAACAGCTTCATCAAACCAACATGTCTTTTTTGAGTATTGACTGTGAGCAAAGCTTTAAGCTAGGCCTTTGATGACACACAGAAGTAGAAAACAAGGTTCTGACCTTCAAGGGTTTATAATCTCGTAGGGATACAAAGTTAAATAAAGTAAAAGATTTAAATTAGTCATTAATGATACTTATGTATTGTATTACAAACAGTAATACAAAATTGCCAGATAATTTATACAGAAATAATTGAAAGATTGAGGCTGAGACAATCAGAGAAGACTGCAGTTTAGATTTCTAGAAGTGGGAGAAGTGAAAACTAAAAACTAAACAAAAAGGGGAACTTGTTTTACGAAAAGGAAACAGAAACTTGGGAGCTTATGAGGATTAACATGCAGTTAAATGTGAATGTCAGTACAATACTTAGCAGTCCACAGTCGCAAGAATGGGAACCAAAGCTGCTCTAGGGTCCTCCCTCCAGTTACCTTCCCCAGGAAGGTTTTGAAAACTAGCCAAGGATGTGATGCAGAGCTGAGTAGCATAATGTCCCTTTAAAACCTTTTATCCTCATCTGTCTTTGCCTATACAGTATATTATAATATAAACTATCGTCTATCATTACCAGAAATGCTTTAAACGTTGCATTTTTAAGCAGAATAAGCTAGCTATTACATTATATTCTTACCTTAAAATTACAGCTAATAGTTTAGAAAGAGTAAATCTATCTCCACTGTTACTTGGAAACATTGCAGCAAGGATTAAGGTAAAAAGTCCTATAGAGAGAAAAGGATAAAAAAAAAAAAAGATACATTAGCTTAAATACTGTCAAAATTATTTATTACCAACTTGATTGTTTAAATAAGTTAATTAGACACCTAACTTTTAAACTAATTTTTGTCATTTTTAAATGACTAAGAATAAGACTGCAGTTACCTAGGCTGAAATGTTCAGAGATCACACATAAAAACAGCCTCCAAATGAAACCATGTTTATTTCAACAATACAGATCAAGTACAGTCCTATTTATTTTAAAACTAATAAGAGAGTTAAACTGAGCATTCAGAGTAACATTCTGACCTCATCATAATCAAGCATGTGAACTAAAGTTATTTTTACAGCTTCAAAAATACTTTTTTTATCTTCCAGATTTGGAAGGTGATTCCATTTTAAAAATAAAACACCTTTCATAGGGCAAATTATAGTTATGAAATAAGCAATTACATTTAGCCAAAGGGTTGAAAAAAAGATCTTTAGAAAGAATATGTGAAAGGAAAGACAGCTACAATATAGAGTCAGCCTATAAAACTTTAATATATTGTTGTATAAAAAATACTGTAAAGTATTGGAAGGAATATAAATAGCACAAGGCTATGGCACAAAATTTAAAGATTAAATAGTAGTTATACCAATATACATTAGAAAGAATGAAATAATTTAAAACAAGATAAAAATATATGTATATGTACACATATATATCAGAAATAGGTCTCGAGTTATAATACAGATTTTGAAGACAAATTTCTTACCAGAAGTTGAGGACAAAATATTAACTATAGCAACTTTTGTGTCTGAAAGTGCTTCTTGATATGACAAATTTGCCAAAAACCACTAAAGAAATAGAAAATAAAGTGAAACCTAATAAATGACTTTTTATATTTATCATAATTTATAGTCCCCTCCTTTTTTTCTCCCTCTAAATACTGCTATCATACGTTTTAAAATCTGCTTTGTACTGAAAAGTCACAGGCCCAAAAAGAAGACAAACATTTATATCAGACCTAATATCTTTGCTATCCAACTTCCCTTAAGATATTAACAACAGCTGGTTAAAAATTAGCACTGTTCAGGCTTTTTAAAAAATTAGGGTAAATTTAATATCAAATCAACATTGAAATTTGCTTTCTCCAAGCACTGATAGTACGCTATTAGGTTTATCTAAATCAAATTTAAGTTGGGGAGAATTCTCAAACATTAAAATACGTACAGATGAATATACATGAGAAATCGATTGAACAAGGTGATGCCTAAGGGGATGGATGGAACTAGCCAGATCGATAGACAAAAGGTTACATTCACTTTGGAAATTTTAAAATGTCCAAGAAATTGTGAATTTACTGGCTAACTGTGATTGTTTCTCTGATTCTCAGTTTTGAGACATAATATAAAGAGTTCTCATAACTTTGAATATAATGAAGGAAGTTTTCCAGCTATGAGGATTTTTTTCTTCTTTTTTCCCTTTTGCTTGTCTAGGCTAGGTTATTCTTATATTCCCAACCCTATGCCTACTTTGATTTAGAGAATAAGAAATAGGACCTCTTTTTTTTTTTTTTTTTTTTTTTTTGCGGTACGCGGGCCTCTCACTGTTGTGGCCTCTCCCGTTGCGGAGCACAGGCTCCGGACGCGCAGGCTCAGCGGCCATGGCTCACGGGCCCAGCCACCCCGCGGCATGTGGGATCTTCCCGGACCGGGGCACGAACCCGTGTCCCCTGCATCGGCAGGCGGACTCTCAACCACTGCGCCACCAGGGAAGCCCCATGAAATAGGACCTCTTTTGATGAAGCCTGGTGTGTGTGTGTGCGTGTGTGTGTGTGTGTGTGCATCCAAAGTTCATTTGTTTTTACTGCTATCAGATAATCTAATACAGTTTACCACAACTCATCCATTTTTCTGTTGAGGAACACTTTTTTGACTATTTCAAACAATGCTACCAAGAATATTCTAGCATATGCCTCCTGGGGCATATGTGCATGAGTGCCGCTAAAAGCAGATTGCTGGGTCAAAGTAAATTAACTGCTTGTCTAACTGTTTTCTGTTACTTAAACAGACTGACTGGATAATCATATTCTACTGGAGAATGACTTGTCTCTGTTAAGGGAGGGACATCTCTTGATATCTCTCAGAACTTGTAGTTAAGTGAGAGTATAGTTATTAGCATTTATATTTCAAAGCAGCAGTACAGACACATGATCTTAGAGCTAGATCTTACTGCTAGAAGGCAGCACATGGCTGAGAGTCTAGAAGTCTTCATTCAGTATACACTGTACTCAAAGCTAAAGCCAGACGCTGATTGCATCTGTAGTCCTCTGACTTCCTAATTGCACTTGACTATCTAAATAAGAAGATGAGGTTAGCAACTGGTAAGATGGGCGATATCAAATATATATGACAATAGAAGCCACAATCTGCTTGCAGTTGAAGTGCTAAAAAAGAAGCAGAGGGCTTCCCTGGTGGCACAGTGGTTGAGAGTCCGCCTGCCGATGCAGGAGACACGGGTTCGTGCCCCGGTCCGGGAAGATCCCACATGCCACGGAGCGGCTGGGCCCGTGAGCCATGGCCGCTGAGCCTGCGCGTCCGGAGCCTGTGGTCCGCAACAGGAGAGGCCACAATAGTGAGAGGCCCGTGTACCGCAAAAAAAAAAAAAAGAAGCAGCAGAAGATTCTGCCCTTAATTATCTTTTGGAGATTCTCTACAAGAACAGGCCACGCTTGTGGGGTGATAATTAGCCTTCTTGACCCACTTTCCTTACCACTTTAATACTTAAATACTGTGCTCATTTTCCAAACAATCTTACTGGTCTCTGCTAATGTGAGATAAAGAAATAAAAACAGACAACTTAGATTGCAGGAATTCAAAGAGTATAACTACTCATCATTAGCTATGAACTCTTTCCAGAAAGATCTTCCCATTCTCCAGCTCTCCCCAAACTCCATCCTCTGGCTTTTAAACCCAAGGCAGCCTCATCACAAAAGAAGACCATCTCAATTGCCCTCCGGTAAAAATTATCTTTACAATGTTTCCTTTCATTATTTCAGAGTTGAGGACAACCACTTACTAATAATTAAGCTGTCACAAATAATTTATATAGTATTTCATTATTTCATGAGTGATAATTCATTTTAAAATTAGCATAAAAGCCTGTATGACCTAAATTACATCTTACAGAAAAAATTAAAACACCATAAGTCCTAATGAGACAAAAGAATTAAAGGACTGGCAAATACAGTAATCATTAACTCCTTTTGACCTACAATGTACAATACATTAGCCACTAGCCACATGTGACTACTAAGCAAATGAAATGTGGCTACTTTGAATTGAAATGTTTAGAAATTGAAATAAAAACTGAAATTGAAATGAAACAGAAAAAGAAATTGAAATGAAATAGAAATGCTTAAAAATTGAAATGTTTAGAAGATTTTAGTACAAAGAATGTAAACTATCTCATCAATAATTTTTATATTGCTAACATTTTGAAGTGTTTTACATATAGTGGGTTAAATAAAAATATAGTATTAAGGGACTTCCCTGGTGGCGCAGTAGTTAAGAATCTGCCTGCTAATGCAGGGGACATGGGTTCGAGCCCTGGTCTGGGAAGATCCCACATGCCGCGGAGCAACTAACCCGTGTGCCACAACTACTGAGTCTGCGCTCTAGAGCCCGCGAGACACAACTACTGAGCCTGCATGCCACAACTACTGAAGTCCACATGCCTAGAACCTGTGCTCTGCAACAGGAGAAGCCACCGCAATGAGAAGCTCCGCACTGCAACGAAGAGTAGCCCCCGCTCACCACAACCAGAGAAAGCCCGCGCGTAGCAATGAAGCCCCAATACAACCAAATAAATTAATCAAAAAATATATATATAGTATTAAAAGTAACTTGTTTCTCTTTTTTTTTAATGTGGCTACTAGAAAATTTTAAAATACCTATGTGACCTGCATTTGCACATTATATTTCTGTTGAACAGCATTGCTCTAGAGCTCATCCAAGCTTATTACTCTATTAAGTCAGGTTTCTAAAAAGATATATACCTGGACTATATTACTCTGACTTTCTACAGAAATGTCTTTACTTAAGATTAACACAGCTCCCTGCTCTTATAACTTACTTAAGGTTGATTTTTCAAAAAAAGACTATTAAAGGTGGAAGCAACATAAGTGTACATCAATGGATGAATGGATAAACAAAATGTGGTATATACATACAGTGGAATATTACATAGCCTTAAAAAGGAAAAATATTCTGACACATGCTACAAAGATGAACCTTGAAGACACTGTGCTAAGTGAAATAAGCCAGTCACCAAAGGAAAAATACTGTATAATTCCATTCATATGAGGTGCACAGAGCAGTCAAATTCAGAGAGACAGAAAGTAGAATGGTGGCTGTCAAGGGCTAGGGAGGTGGGAAAGAGAAGTTGTCATTTAATGGGTATAGTTTTAGTTTTGCAAGATGAAAAAAGTTCTGCTGATAGACAGTGGTGATGGTTGCAAAACAGTGTGAATGTATTTAATGCCAGTGAACTGTACACTTAAAAATAGTCAAAACAGTAAGTTTTATGGTAGGTATATTTTACTACAATTTTTCTAAAAGGCTGTTATCTGTACATATCTACCTGTAAATCTGCTATACAGAATAGTGCCTTTCTACATAAGAACCTATGAAATATATTCTCCCGGTTTTGAGTTAGCAAAAGTTTATTTTATCAATAGATGACAAACTGTGTAACTCAGGAAATTTTCCTTTTTTCCTTTCTGCCCATTTGTCTACAGATGAATTGTGTGCTTTCTTTCTTTCTTTAAATGTAAGTTCCTGATATAATCAACCCATTCCACAGCCAGTTTGCACCCTACACAGACATTATCTGTTTAGTCTGGCTCTTCTTATCCACCCTTCCTTTTTAAACTTTTACTTTATAGATCCTTTTATCGTGTTTCACCTCAAGTCTCCTTTAAAAATTAGGAGATATAGGGCCTCCCTGGTGGCGCAGTGGTTGAGAGTCCGCCTGCCAATGCAGGGGATATGGGTTCGTGCCCCGGTCTGGGAGGATCCCATATGCCGCGGAGCGGCTGGGCCCGTGAGCCATGGCCGCTGGGCCTGCGCATCCGGAGCCTGTGCTCCACAACGGGAGAGGCCACAACAGTGAGAGGCCCGCATACCGCAAAAAGAAAAAAAAAAAAAAATTAGGAGATATAATTAATAAATCTTAGTCTTGCCGTACTTAAAACAAGTAAACTGAAATCACAATAGAATAATCCAAATATATGAGCCTTTAAATCAACTTTATTACATATGTAATTATCATAGTACAACTCCCAAAGATTCTTTGATTTGTACTCCTGAATATATTAATCAAGGTATCACTAAAACAGAGGTTATTCAGTTAGAGGATGGTGAAAAATTGGCTATGCAGTAAATATGAGAGGCAAAACTGTAAAGTAAAAAAATCTTATAATCAGGCTAATAATATTGACATTAGCATTGTATTACCTAGTGGTTTAAAATGCTCAGTATAAATTTAAACCTTAAAGGCCCATACTAAACTACCTTGGAATAGTCTACTTCCAATGATACATATAGAAAAGAGCACTGAAATTCATTTTTTAAATTGTAAATCGGAGTTTACTAACTCAGACAAGTTATCTAATCCCAGATTAGCCCAAAATAATATTTTATTTGCTATATGAATATTTTATTGAAACATTAAGCATATTTTTGTTTCTATATTAAAATAATTAAGAAGCCATAAACAATATTATAATAAACAATGAAAAAATGTTTACTATGAGTATTTATAAAATATTTGACCACATTTATATGAATTTAAAATAAAACCTCAAAAGGACTTATTTGAAGAAATCAATGCAATCAATGCAAACTCTTATCTGGACATTTACTAGTGCTTGTATATATCATAGTGTGAAATAACTCTATTCATTATTCTGACCATGAGGCAATGTCAAATTCTAAATATACATAAGTGGTTGTAGTGTATAGTACTTATTGAATTCTTTTACGTATGCCTAGTATTTATTAATTTTAATACTCTAATTTCCCTATGATAGCAGATAACAGAGTTCAAAGTCACAACTAAGGCAACCTAATAGTCTTAAACTTTAATACTATATTGTTGGTATGTCTACTGTCTTAAAAGTCTAATTCCAAACATATAATAAAAAGAAGACTTACCACAAAGCAAAAAAAGAAGCTAATTTTTGCTACTTGAGTTGCAGTAAGTTTCCCCACAGTTTTGAGTAAGGATTCTTGTTCTTTCACAGTAGGATATGACATGCGAGATAACTTAGCTTCCAATGCATGGCTTGATGGAAGCTGTCGAATCTCCATGATATTACTAAACCTTACTCGAGACTTTTTGGGAGCTTGAAAGGAAAAGTAAAGTATAAAATCATTAAACGTTTCCCCTCACATCCAAAAAATGTCACAAGTTTTAATTTACTTATAAATGCATATTATTTAATCCATCTATAATCATATTTGAACAGTCAAAAAAAACAGTTAAATTATTACATGGGACAGCTCTGCTCATTCAAAAGAGTTGGTGGGAAAAATGTTTCCATCTATAAAAAATTTTGAAGGTTTTAAAATGAGACCAATATTCAACAAAGTTTCAAACAACTGCCTGGTTCAGGATTGTAGTATGATTATTATTTTAGCATTTATAGTAAAAGTTTATTTGGATTTTTCCTCATAGATATCCAATTTATGAGAATTATTTTCCTGGTCAAGCATGCAGAACATTCTTTTGTAGTTCCATTCCTTGAAAGAGAATATCATGGATGAATACTGTGCGTCACATTGAAGCTGGCATTCTTTACCATGTTCAAAGAACCAGCAAAACTCCAGTAATTTGCTATCAAGGTCTTTGATGGTCTGGTTGAAGAGGATTCTGTTCATTAATAAATATATCTATATATATACATAATAACACCATAGAGATTTCTGGTATTTGGAAGTTATTTCCATTGAATTAATAAAAACGTCCAGTCAACTGGACAACTACAGGCTGAGCCAACACCACATGGAACAGAAGAACTGCCAGGTGATCCCAGGCAACCCACAGAACCACTAAGTTTTGGGATGGCTTGAATGAGCTAAAATTTCCACCCATTTCTAAGTTATGAAATTCTAAGTTTTGCTTACATTTTTCAGTATCAATGTTTGTGTTCTCAGGTTTTTCACTCGGAAGATCATGAAATTTCACAGGAACATAAAGAGGTTCACTCTGGAATGCAGCAAAAACAGAAACAAATATAAACAAGTATAATAGCTGATATATTGGCTAAATTTAAGTGGATGGTATATAGACACAGATACCACCCAAAACAGGGCTGTTCACCACCATGTTTATACAGCATAATTTTCCCAAAATGCATTTTCAAGACTTATATAGGAAACTCAAATGATCCACCCAGGTACTATGACAGAAAGAATCAATTTAAAGCTTAGAAATGTAATCACACGGCACTGGCACATTATGATATTTAATTTTTAAATGTCATAAAAACAGACCTCCCTCAGCTAACAGATTATCTCCCATTCCTTTTCATTCATTCTTTTGACATATACCTATTGAGCTCCTACTATGTCAGGTGCTGTTCTAGGTCCCAGGGATATAAGAGCGAATAGAGGGCTCCCCTGGTGGTGCAGTGGTTGAGAGTCCGCCTGCCGATGCAGGGGACACGGGTTCGTGCCCCGGTCCGGGAAGATCCCACATGCCACGGAGCGGCTGGGCCCGTGAGACATGGTCGCTGAGCCTGCGCGTCCGGAGCCTGTGCTCCGCAACGGGAGAGGCCACAACAGTGAGAGGCCCTCATACAGCATGCAAACAAAACAAAACAAACAAACAAACAAACAAACAAAAAAAGAGCGAATAGAGACACAGTCTCTGTCCTCAGTGATATAAAATAACCTAGTGGTAGACGACAGGATTAAAGCCAGGTTTGTCTAACCTGCTCTAAAAGTCTACATTTTTAAGTGGTTCTAAATCCCCCAACTGTTTTTGTAAATGTTCTTCAGATGATCTGTATTTAAGGCACAATTCTGATAATTTAAGAAACAAGGCTGTTTCTTAAATTAACATAAAATATTTTTTGTTTCAATTTATCTTTAACTCCTGATACAGACTCTGCCAACGAAAAATATTCAGTAAATGAAGAGACAACAGGATTTGGAAATAGTGGAGTCTCATTGTTGCATTGAACTTTTCATCATAGCATTTGGCCTAGAACAATTTGACATGTCCATCTTACAGATAATAGAAAAAAATAGTAGAAGAGTAGGCTGCCATCTCAACTCTGTCTTCTACACTGATAGAGACAACTGGTATTAGTCTTGTTTGTTTTTTTCTGTTTTTTGTTTGTTTGTTTTTTGGGTTTTTTTGGCCACACAGCGAGGCTTGCAGGATCTTAGTCCTCCAACCAGGGATCAAACCCGCGCTCTCGGTAGTGAAAGCGCAGAGTCCTAACCACTGAACCACCAGGGGATTAGTCTTGTTGATGCTTAGGATCCCAGAGAAAAGAAATGACATTTTCTCTAAGATTCACAAACCATTCACAGCACCCGGTAAGCTACCTTGCAAGCAACTGTAGTTCTAAAAGTCAGAGGAACAAAAAACTGTACTGTCAGTAAGGTCACTGAGATAGTGCTTCATAAATTGGTTATTAAATTTTAGAGTTAACCTTAAAATTTTTCTCAGATAGAATGCCACATTTGGAATAATATATTTTAAAGAGATGCCTTAGTAATGGTGTAAAAAAGAATAGATTTTGGGGCTTCCCTGGTGGCGCGGTGGTTGAGAGTCCGCCTGCCGATGCAGGGGACATGGGTTCGTGCCCTGGTCCGGGAAGATCCCACATGCTGCAGAGCGGCTGGGCCCGTGAGCCATGGCCGCTGAGCCTGCGCGTCCGGAGCCTGTGCTCCGCAACAGGAGAGGCCACAACAGGGAGAGGCCCGCGTACCGCAAAAAAAAAAAAAAAAAAAAAAAAAAAAAGAATAGATTTTTACATACTCTCTCTCCAACAAGATTATAAATGCTTAAATAGAGTGACTGATAATTCCTTCATATGCTTGCTTATTATCTGTCTCCCTCCCTTCCCCGAACACACACTAGAACATAAGCTGTATTTTGAGAGTCTAGAACAAGTGTTTAACATACATTAAGTGCTCTTAAAAATTTGTGAAATGAATAAACAATCTGCTTATAGAGTCTCAGTGTCAAGTAAATGTATTTGTTTCTAAGTGGTAATAATATAATAACAAACATGAAGTGACAAAGTTGGTAAGAAACAAAGGACAAGGGACTTCCTTTACTATTTTCAGTCCTTAACTAATCTCCTCTTCCCTTCTCTCCCCAGAGGTGGCTGAAGTGCTTACTTTTAGGTCTCAGGTATCTCTAAGAAAGCACCCAATTACAACTCTCCTGGAGAGCAGCCAACGTTGAGATGTATTTTCATTTTAATATAGCCGTGGTGCTATCAACGCTATTTCAGTCCTTCCCGCCATGGTCAACTCCACCCGCTCTCTTCCTGAGGAGAAAAGAAACACTTACCAAAGAACTATTCATAGTTGTATCTGTTGTGCACGCAGCGAAGTAACCTTCAGCATCTGCAAACTACAAATGAGTGAGACATACAATTCAATTAAACTCATGAAATAAGGTAGAACTAGTGTGAGTCACAGCTCAAAGGTACAGAACCAAGAATCCAGAGCAGACCTATAAGGGTCATAAACATTTTTTTTTTAAAGACACCAATTGTACTTGAACATTTCTTACTGTTTTTTCTTAATTTATTTATTTATTTATTTATTTTTGGCTGTGTTGGGTCTTCGTTTCTGTGCGAGGGCTTTCTCTAGCTGTGGCAAGCGGGGGCCACTCTTCATTGCGGTGCGTGGGCCCCTCACTGTCGCAGCCTCTCCTGTTGTGGAGCACAGGCTCCAGACGCACAGGCTCGGTAGTTGTGGCTCACGGGCCTAGTTGCTCCGCGGCATGTGGGATCTTCCCAGACCAGGGCTCGAACCCACGTCCCCTGCATCAGCAGGTGGACTCTCCACCACTGTGCCACCAGGGAAGCCCTATAATCATTATTAATAATAATAGCAGCTAATGCCAAGTACTCAACCGTGTAAGGTAAGTATTATCATCTTTCTTTTATTGACGAGGAAATGGAGGATAAGAAATTTCATCTAAGTAACAGAACTAGGATTAAAGCCCAGTTTAGTCTAACTCTGACCTTAAGCCCTTTTCACAATATTATAATAACGTTTCAGGTCACCAGGGAGAGGATGGGTGGGTTCGTGGGGAAGGCAAACAACCTCTTAGCGTTACCATGGTAACAGTGTTAACCTCAAGAATCCCCTAAATGGATTCAGACGCTGGACCACTTTGAGAACCCCTGTGCTAGGGCTGTAAAAGCATGCTTGTATTCACACCCACAACGACCCTATCATTTATCCCCGCTTCAAGTTTGAAGAGGTTAAATAACTTGCTAAAGATCACATGATCAGCAAGGGACAGAACAAGATTCAAACACCAGAGGCCCATGCCCTTAAAAGACCTTTATAAATCAGGAAGAAAGAGTTATTGTAGAAAAATGGACAAGATGAGGACAACTCACAAAAGAATTCTACTGTGCAACAAATATATGAAAAAGTAACCCAAAACACACAGATTAAACAAGATACCACTGTCTACCTACCATACTGGCAAAGCATTAGGGTTTTGCTAAGAGTTCAGGCTCATGCACTGCTAACAGACATAAATCAGGTGCAATTATTGTAGATGATAATTTAGCAAAAGGAATCAAAAGCTATATAATGACATTACTGTTTTATCCAGCAATGATACTTTTAGGAATTTATCCTAAGTAAATAACTACAGATGTGTACAAAGACATTCCTATTTAATTACAACAAAAGAGACAGTGAAGGGACTTCCCTGGTGGCGTAGTGGTTAAGAATCCGCCTGCCAAGGCAGGGGACATGGGTTCGAGGCCTGGTCTGGGAAGATCCCACGTGCCGTGGAGCAACTAAGCCTGTGCGCCACAAGTACTGAGCGTGTGCTCTAGAGCCCGTGAGCCACAACGACTGAGCCTGTATGCCACAACTACTGAAGCCCACGTACCTAGAGCCTGTGCTCTGCAACAAGAGGAGCCACCACAATGAGAAGCCCATGCACTGCAATGAACAGTAGACCCCGTTCGTTGCAACTAGAGAAAGCCCGCGTGCAGCAACAAAGACTCAACACAGCCAAAAATAAATAAATTTATTTTAAAAAAATTGGGGAAAAGAAAAAAATGGTTAAAATGGTAAATTTGATGTTATGTGTATTTTACCACAATTTTAAAAAGAGAGAAAAGGATAGAAAATTAAAAAGGAAAAAAAAAAGGAAAAGGATTAATGTAAAAGAGAGTTTTATGGGCTTCCCTGGTGGTGGCACAGTGGTTAGGAATCCACCTGCCAATGCAGGGAACACAGGTTAGAGCCCTGATCCGGGAAGATCCCACATGCTGTAGAGCAACTAAGCCCATGCGCCACAACTACTGAGCCTGCATTCTAGAGCCTGTGAGCCACAACTACTGAAGCCCATGTGCCTAGAGCCCATGCTCCTCAAGAAGAAGAAGAGAAGCCACCGCAATGAGAAGCCCGCGCACTGCAACCAAGAGTAGCCCCCGCTCACCGCAACTAGAGAAAGCCCGCGTGCAGCAACAAAGACCCAACGCAGCCAAAAATAAATAAATAAATAAATAAATGTGTAAAAAATAAAAAAAAAAGAGAGTTTTATATTCTTCATTATCAAAAATTCAGTTTCTACTACATGGAAGATACATCACTACATAAACTGCCATTTCTTTCAACACTTATAAACAAGCATTTTATGTGACATTAGTGATGGAATATAAGTTCATTAGCCAAACATCTGAAATATGCCCTGAAATATGTTATTTTCATTTTAACATATAAACTTTGAATTAGTTTGCTTCTACAATCAACTTTATAGCTAATTAGATGATATTTATTTGATCTGCAAATGACCACAGACTCTAGATATTCTTCTTATCCTTTATCTTCCATCATCTTCTCCACATTAGTTGATTTAGACTAGTTAAGTAAGTCTTAACAACTCAGAGCATGTCATGAGGTAAGGGAAAGAAAGTGATTATGTACCTTTGACTTCTCACAAAACATTCTGATGCCAAGCTGATTAGAAGAGTAAATTTAAAAGTATGGACAAAAGCAAGTTTTTCTTATATCATGCTATCTTCACTCATTTAAAGAACAAGTTAAAATCTGACTGTTTTTCAAGAAACTAACAGTTTGAAAAAATTTACCCCCGCTCCAACAAACAGTTAAAATTTTAAACTTACAAAAGCAGCATGCTTTCCTCGAAATCCTCTTGTACACTGTTGTCTCCATGGCTTCCAAATTATAAAGCCCAAAAGGTACAGAACAAACATAGATGTTTTTGCAAAGGTGCTGAAGAACGGTTTGTTGTACTGAGTAAAAACATACTGTGGAGGAAAAAGTTACAGAAACTGTGAGACAAACTTTATTACTCATTTCCAATAAAATACAGTTATTACATGATTTTTAACTCTAGAAGTTCATTTGGAAGGGAAAGATCAAAAGGGATTATAAAAATATTTTGAATTCATTTCTGAATATTGTATTTGCCTTGCATACAAAGGCAAAGAAAGACGGACCATTTTGAACGTTACAGAAGTTTCCCAAAAGAAGCTATTCTTGATCTGTATCTGAAGGCCCAAACAGAGGAAATAGCATAAAGAGAAGCAATGAAACAGTATGGGGTATGAAGAAAACTGCATGAAGTTTAATGTTATTAGGAAGTTATACAACAACCTGTAATCATTGTTTTTTTGTTTGATTTTTTAAAATTGAACTATAGTTGATTTATAGTGTTGTGTTAGTTTCAGGTGTATAGCCAAGTGATTCAGTTTTTTATGTGTATATATATATATATATATATATATATATATATATATATATATTCTTTTTCAGATTCTTTTCCATTATAAGTTATTACAAGATATTGAATATAGTTCCCTGTGCTATACAGTAGATCCTTGTAATCCTCATTTAAATTGAAAATATCAGAATGAAGTCATAATTTTTGTTTCCAAAAAAAACCCCCAAAAAACCTAGTTATATGCATTGAAAAGGCCTAGAAAAAAATGATAACCCAGAGGGGGCAGACAGCAGAAGGAAGAAGAACTACAATTCTACAGCCTGTGAAAGGAAAACTATATTCACAGAAAGATAGACTAAATGGAAAGGCAGAGAACTTTGTACCGGACGAAGGAGCAAGATAAAACCCCACAAAAACAACTAAATTATGTGGAGATAGGCAACCTTCCAGAAAAAGAATTCAGAATAATGACAGTGAAGATGATCCAGGACCTCGGAAAAAGAATGGAGGCAAAGATCGAGAAGATGCAAGAAATGTTTAACAAAGACCTAAGAGAATTAAAGAACAAACAGAGATGAACAACACAATAACTGAAATGAAAACTACACTAGAAGGAATCAATAGCAGAATAACTGAGGCAGAAGAACAGATAAGTGACCTGGAAGACAGAATGGTGCAATTCACTGCTGCGGAACAGAATAAAGAAAGAAGAATGAAAAGAAATGAAGACAGCCTAAGAGACCTCTGGGACAACATTAAACACAACAACATTCACATTATAGGGGTCCCAGAAGGAGAAGAGAGAGAGAAAGGACCCGAGAAAATACTTGAAGAGATTACAGTCAAAGACTTCCCTAACATGGGAAAGGAAATAGCCACCCAAGTCCAGGAAGCGCAGAGAGTCCTATACAGGATAAACCCAAGGAGAAACACACTGAGACACATAGTAATCAAATTGGCAAAAATTAAAGATAAAGAAGACAATTTTTTTTTTTTTTTTTTTTTTTTTTTGCGATATGTGGGCCTCTCACTGCTGTGGCCTCTCCCGTTGCGGAGCACAGGCTCTGGACACGCAGGCTCAGCGGCCATCGCTCACGGGCCTAGCCGCTCCACGGCATGTGGGATCTTCCCGGACCGGGGCACGAACCCGTGTCCCCTGCATCGGCAGGCGGACTCTCAACCACTGCACCACCAGGGAAGCCCAAGAAGACAATTATTGAAAGCAGCAAGGGAAAAATGACAAATAACATACAAGGGAACTCCCGTAAGGTTAACAGCTGATTTCTCAGCAGAAGTGCTACAAGCCAGAAGGGAGTGGCATGATACACTTAAACTGATGAAAGGGAAGAACCTACAACCAAGATTACTCCACCCAGTAAGGATCTCATTCAGATTTGATGGAGAGATCAAAAGCTTTACAGACAAGCAAAAGCTAACAGAATTCAGCACCACGAAACCAGCTTTACAACAAATGCTAAAGGAACTTCTCTAAGTGGGAAACACACAAGAAGAAAAGGACCTACAAAAACAAACGCAAAACAATTAAGAAAATGGTGATAGCAACATACATATTGATAATTACCTTAAACGTGAATGGATTAAATGCTCCAACCAAAAGACACAGGCTTGCTGAATGGATACAAAAACAAGACCCATATATATGCTGTCTACAAGAGACCCACTTCAGACCTAGGGACACATAGAGACTGAAAGTGAGGGGATGGAAAAAGATATTCCATGTAAATGGAAATCAAAAGAAAGCTGGAGTATCAACACTCATATCAGATAAAATAGACTTTAAAATAAAGAATATTACAAGAGACAAGGAAGGAAGTACATAATGATCAAGGGATTGATCCAAGAAAAAGACGTAACAATTATAGATACATATGAACCCAACAAAGGAGCAACTCAATACATAAGGCAACTGCTAACAGCTATAAAAGAGGAAATTGGGCTTCCCTGGTGGCGCAGTGGTTGAGAGTCCGCCTGCTGATGCAGGGGACACGGGTTCGTGCCCTGGTCTGGGAAGATCCCACATGCCGCAGAGCGGCTGGGCCCGTGAGCCATGGCTGCTGAGCCTGTGCTTCTGGAGCCTGTGCTCCACAACGGGAGAGGCCACAACAGTGAGAGGCCCACGTACCGCAAAAAAAAAAAAAAAAAAAAAAAAGAGGAAATTGACAGCAACATAATAGTCGAGGACTTTAACACCTCACTTACAACAATGGACAGATCATCCAGACAGAAAAATAATAAGGAAACACGAGCTTTAAATGACACAACAGACCAGATAGATTTAATTGATATTTATAGGACATTCCATTCAAAAACAGCAGATTACACTTTCTTCTCAAGTGCACACAGAACATTCCCCAGGACAGATCACGTCTTGGGTCACAAATCAAGCCTTGGTAATTTTTTTTTTTTTTTTTTTTTTTTTGCGGTACACGGGCCTCTCACTGCTGTGGCCTCTCCCGTTGCAGAGCACAGGCTCTGCACACGCAGGCTCAGCAGCCCTGGACGCGCAGGCTCAGTGGCCATGCCTCACGGACCTAGCTGCTCCGCGGCATGTGGGATCTTCCCGGACTGGGGCACAAAACCGTGTCCCCTGCATCGGCCGGCGGACTCTCAACCACTGCGTCACAAGGGAAGCCCAAGCCTTGGTAAATTTAGGAAAACAAATCGTATCAAGCATCTTTTCTGACCACAACGCTATGAGATTAGAAATTAATTACAGGGAAAAAAACGTAAAACACACAAACACATGTAGGCTAAACAATATGTTACTAAATAACCAAGAGATCACTGAAGAAATCAAAGAGGAAATCAAAAAATACCTAGAGACAAATGACAACGAAAACACGATGATCCAAAACCTATGGGATGCAGCAAAAGCAGTTCTAAGAGGGAAGTTTACAGCAATACAAGCCTACCTCAAGAAACAAGAAAAATCTCAAATAAACAATCTAAACTTACACTTAAAAGAACTAGAGAAAGAAGAACAAACAAAACCAGTTAGTAGAAGGCAAGAAATAATAAAGATCAGAGCAGAAATAAATAAAATAGAAACAAAGAAAATAATAGCAAAGATCAATAAAACTAAAAGCTGGTTCTTTGAGAAGATAAACAAAATTGATAGACCTTTAGCCAGACTCATCAAGAAAAAGAGGGAGAGGACTCAAATCAATAAAATTAGAAATGAAAGAGGAGAAGTTACAATGGACACTGCAGAAAGACAAAGCATCATAAGAGACGACTACAAGCAACTCTATGCCAATAAAATGGACAACCTGGAAGAAATGGACAAATTCTTAGAAAGGTATAACCTTCCAAGACTGAACCAGGACAAAATAGAAAATATGAACAGACCAATCACAAGTAACGAAATTGAAACTGTGATTAAAAATCTTCTAACAAACAAAACCCCAGGACCAGATGGCTTCACAGGTGAATTCTATCAAAAATTTAGAGAAGAGCTAACACCCAACCTTCTCAAACTCTTCCAAAAAACTGCAGAGGAAGGAACACTCCCAAACTCATTCTACGAGGCCACCATCACCCTGATACCAAAACCAGATACTAAGAAAACAAAAATACTACAAAAAAAGAAAATTACAGACCAATATCACTGATGAATATAGATGCAAAAATCCTCAAAAAAAATACTAGCAAACAGAATCCAGACAGCAATCAGAGAAGAAAAAGAAATAAAAGGAATCCAAATTGGAAAAGATGTAAAGCTGTCACTCTTTGCAGATGATATGATAGTGCACATAGAGAATACTAAAGACTCTAACAAAAAACTACTAGAGCTAATCAATGAATTTGGTAAAGTTGCAGGATACAAAATTAATGCACAGAAATCTCTTGCATTCCTATACACTAATGACGAAAAACCTGAAAGAGAAATTAAGGAAACACTCCCATTTACCACTGCAACAAAAAGAATAAAATACCTAGGAATAAACCTACCTAAGGAGACAAAAGACCTGTATGCAGAACAGAATAAGACACCGATGAAAGAAATTAAAGATGACACAAACAGGTGGAGAGATATACCATGTTCTTTGATTGGAAGAATCAACATTTTAAAAATGACTCTACTACCCAAAGCAATCTACAGATTCAATGCAATCCCTATCAAACTGCCAATGGCATTTTACACAGAAGTAGAACAAAAAACTTCACAATTTGTATGGAAACACAAAAGACCCCGAATAGCCAAAGCAATCTTGAGAAAGAAAAATGGAGCTGGAGGACTCAGGCTCCCTGACTTCAGACTGTACTACAGAGCTACAGTAATCGAGACAGTATGGTACTGGCACAAAAACAGAAATATAGATCAATGGAACAGGATAGAAAGCCCAGAGGTAAACCCATGCACATATGGTCACCTTATTTTTGATAAAGGAGGCAGGAATGTACAGTGGAGGAAAGATAGCCTCTTCAATAAGTGGTGCTGGGAAAACTGGACAGCTACATGTAAAAGAATGAAATTAGAACACTCCCTAACACTATACACAAAAATAAACTCAAAATGGATTAAAGACATACATGTAAGGCCAGACACTAAAAAACTCTTAGAGGAAAACATAGGCAGGACACTCTATGACATAAATCACAGCAAGATCCTTTTTGACCCACCTCCTAGAGTAATGGAAATAAAAACAAAATAAAGAAATGGGACCTAATGAAACTTAAAAGCTTTTGCACAGCAAAGGGAACCATAAACAAGATGAAAAGACAACCCTCAGAATGGAAGAAAATATTTGCAAATGAAGCAACTGACAAAGGATTAATCTCCAAAATTTACAAGCAGCTCATGCAGCTCAATATGAAAAAACAAACAACCCAATCCAAAAATTAGCAGAAGACCTAAATAGACATTTCTCCAAAGAAGATATACAGACTGCCAACAAACACATGAAAGAATGCTCAACATCACTAATCATTAGAGCAATGCAAATCAAAACTACAATGAGGGGGCTTCCCTGGTGGCACAGCAGTTGAGAATCTGCCTGCTAATGCAGGGGACATGGGTTCGAGCCCTGGTCTGGGAGGATCCCACATGCCGCGGAGCAACTAGGCCCGTGAGCCACAACTACTGAGCCTGCGCGTCTGGAGCCTGTGCTCCGCAACAAGAGACGCCGCGATAGTGAGAGGCCTGTGCACTGTGATGAAGAGTGGCCCCTGCTTGCCACAACTAGAGAAAGCCCTCACACAGAAACGAAGACCCAACATAGCAAAAATAAATAAATTAATTAATAAACTCCTACTGCCAACATCTTTAAAAAAAAAAAAAAAACTACAATGAGGTATCATCTCACACCAGTCAGAATGGCCATCATCAAAAAATCTACAAACAATAAATGCTGGAGAGGGTGTGGAGAAAAGGGAACCCTCTTGCATTGTTGGTGGGAATGTAAATTGATATAGCCACTATGGAGAACAATATGGAGAATCCTTAAAAAAATAAAAATAGAACTACCATACAGCCCAGCAATCCCACTACTGGGCATATACCCAGAGAAAACCATAATTCAGAAAGAGACATGTACCAAAATGTTCATTGCAGCTCTATTTACAATAGCTAGGACATGGAAGCAACCCAAGTGTCCATCGACATATGAATGGATAAAGAAGATGTGGCACATATATATGATGGAATATTACTCAGCCAAGAAAAGAAACGGAATTGGGTCATTGGTAGAGAGGTGGATGGATCTATAGAATGTCATACAGAGTGAAGTAAGTCGGAAAGAGAAAAACAAATACCCTATGCTAACACATGTATGTGGAACCTAGACAAATGGTACAGATGAACCGGTTTGCAGGGCAGAAATAGAGACACAGAGGTAGAGAACAAACGTATGGACACCAAGTGGGGAAAGTGGCGGTGGGGAGTTGGTGGTGGTGTGAAGAATTGGGAGATTGGGATTGACATGTATACACCGATGTGTATGAAACTGATAACTAATAAGAACCTGCTGTATAAAAAAATAAGTAAAATTAAATAACAAAAAAAAGATAACCCAGAAGGAATGAGCACCTCTAGAATGCAGATGATGATCTGTACCATCTTGCACCCAAAAAAAACCACAGGCCCTTGAAGAAAGGGTCAAATTCAAGTATGGGGCAGGAATGTATGAGATGAGTCTGGGGCATCTTGTGCCAGAAGGCAAACAGGATGTTAAAGATTAATGGGGTAATATTGAAAGGACACTGGAGAGAATTTAAAGGGGCTCCCACCGGCCACAGATAGGGCAGTTTAAGCATCAAAAGGGATAATAACCACAATTGCTTAAAACACATCAAATATACAAAAATCCATAAATGTATAATGATATGCAAAAAATCCTCAATGGTTACTTCCAGAAGTTGCTAGGCAACATTAGTTTAAAATGAATAAAGGGGGAAAAAATGAATAAAGGGAAAGAATCAAGATTTATCCAACCTTTCCTATATGACCCGTGTATCAGGATAACCAAAGAGTAGTTGTGGAAAAGTTCTCCTTAAAGAATTCTAGCTAATAAACGCAGCAGGAACGACCCTTAAAAAAATCACCATTTTACAACCCTAGTGAAATACTCTATCTGGGCAATAATCATATGGATATTCAACCACTACCTAAAGATTGACAGGAACTTACAGTACTCACATTGGCATCATCCAAAGTAAGACTTGCAGACGTTATGGGCCTCATGTTGTGATGTCAAAGGAAGTACCCAATACCACCAAGGCACTTTTTCCTAAAAATTGAACCTAAATCAAATCAAGACTTCACATCTACCATTTTACAGGAAATAAGAGAGACAAAGGAGCAAGCTAAATGACGTCTCAAGGAAGTAACTAGCCAAATCCAGAACGTGTGTGCTGTGGACTGAACGTTTGTATCCACTTAGGTGAAAATCTTAACCCCCAATGTGATGGCATGAGGAAGCAGGAGCCTGTGGGATGTGACTAGGTCACGAGGGTAAGTCATGAATGAGATTAGTTCCATAGAAAAGAGACTCCCCAGAGCTCTCCTGCCCCTTCTGCTTTGTGAGGACACAGTGAGAAGACTGCCATCTAAGAGCCAGGAAGCGGTTCACAACAGACATCAAAACTGCTGGCGCCTTGATCTTGGGTTTTTCAGTCTCCAGAACTGTAAGAAATGTTGTTTGAACCACCCAGTCTACGGTAGTCTGTTACGGTAGCAGCCCAAATGGACTACGACAGTGTGATATATTCTACAGGAAGAATGATCCAATTTCTCCAACAAATCAAAAAAAAAAAAAAAAAGAAAGGGAGGGAATACGGTTAAGGACTAAAAGTGACTTAAAAGTTCCAACAAATGTAATGTGTGATCTTTGACTAGATCCTAACCTAAAAAGACGTCCTCGACAACCAGGGAGATTTGAATATCAGATGATTTTAATGAATTATAATTGATTTTGTGAGATATATTAATGGCATGGTAATTATATTTTAAAAATTAGAAGTCCTTTTGAAATGAATATGAAAGAATTTATAGGTGAAATGACAGGTAGCTAGAATTTGCTTTAAACACTGGAAGAAAAAATGTTTGGGAAGGGGTTGATAAGATTGGCAAAATTTGGGGCTTCCCTGGTGGCACAGTGGTTAAGAATCCGCCTGCCAAGGCAGGGGACACGAGTTTGAGCCCTGGTCTGGGAAGATCCCACATGCCGTGGAGCAACTAAGCCCATGCACCACAACTACTGAGCCTGTGCTCCAGAGCCCACGAGCCACAACTACTGAGCCCGCAAGCCACAACTACTGAAGCCTGCGCGCCTAGAGCCCGTGCTCCGCAACGAGAGAAGCCACCGCAATGAGAAGCCCGTGCACCACAACGAAGAGTAGCCCCCGCTCGCAGCAACTACAGAAAAGCCCACGTGCAGCAACAAAGACCCAACACAGCCAAAAATAAATAGAATAAGTAAATCTATTTAAAAAAAAAGATTGGCAAAATTTGATAACTGTTAAAGGTAAGTGATGGTACGTGAAGATCCATTACACCATTCTCTCTACTTTGTATATGCCAGAAAATTTCCACAATAAAAAGACTGATTTTCAATTTTGAAATACACAGTATATCTTAAGTTTGAAGAGCATATCTGGCTGAGGAATTAGATGCATTACATATGCTCCTGGATAACCAAATTATAAAATATCCTCTTATTAACAGGTTTTACTTTTTTCAAAAATAGGGACAAGTTTGTTGTTGGGTTGTTTTTGTTTTACTTTGCTTAGATATGGATTGTTAAATTATAATTTAATCAGGTGTTCTTTTGTCCTAAATTTTATTACGTGATAAATAAAAACAAAACTATTTATTTAAACTAAAATAAAATTTTAAAGATAGGCTTATTTCCCTGTCAACATTAAAGAGGTTTCTTTGTAGTTAAACTACAGAATGTTAATCTAAAAACTAAAAAGGTTGTAGAAAAGTGAAAAATAAATGGCCTACTGTATTCCAGAGCCTAAGTCCAAAAAGGCTAAACATTTATTCATTCATCGGATACAATGTCAATGTCAACTATTTACTTAGCTACCATGTGAGATGACCAGCAGTATCATACTGCTTCTTGTGACATTTAAGCTCATTTTATAAATGCTAGTCTTCCTTTTGCCTTAAGATAGCAACATGTAAGTTGAAATGCAGTAACTTCTGAAAATAGGTTTTTACAGAGATCATTAGCCAAACAGAATAAAGTACCTGTACAAGTTGAAAGAAAAACTAGCTTGTGAACTCAAAATACCACATTACTACCGACAGGTCATCAATAAAAACAACACAAAATTTAACTAAAGGCAATCACTGTATATATATACTTCATAATAATGTTTGAATCGGCAAACATATAAATGTCCATGCACGCATGTATGTGTACGATAGTGCCCTGTACATGAAAACTCAGATCACTTTCACTCATCTGTCCTAAAGCATTCTCACTTTCTACTAAATGGTGACAAATGGATTCGCATCCTAGATGGCTGTTGCACTAGAAGATAGTATTTCTAAAGAAGGAAATTAATTTAGGAAAAAAACAACAAAAACACCCACAAATATTAAGAAAATATGCATGTATCTCATTTTCTAAATAACCTCCCTAAAAGATATAAGAAAACTGTATGAAGCAACAAAAAGAGTATCCTTTCAGTTTCAACTTGAATTGATACTAATTCATTATCAAAGAAAAGATAAATAATTCAACAATCTTCAAAATACTGCTTTAAGATGAGAGATAGTAATGACGAGAGATACTATAACAATATTTCTATAACGCAACATCATTCCTAGACAAGAATTACATACCGAAGTAAGTTCTGAGGATGCGACCCATATCACATCAACAAGTAGGAGAATAACAATCCCAAGAGCCATTCGCCTGCGCTGAGTGAAACCACTGCTCTGGGAATTCATTCGGTTCATGATAAATACACACACCATTTGCAGTCTGTTTCGTGAAAATACAGATCACATTAGAGGAGATATTTTTTAAATAACCATATAAAAATGAGAAAATTAGTATAACAGAAATATCTTACATTTTTTAAGCTAATGTTCAGGTTGAAAGTCATACAGGTAAAAAAAAAAAAAGGTGTGTAATTTACCTTATTTTAAAGGCCTTTCTGAGGTCTTCAAGAGCAGCGCCTGAAAACTGGTCAGATCTGAGTCTAAACGGAGGTGAAGAACTCAGCGCACCTAAAAACCACCACGAAACAATGCTTATGAAAACATCAACCACTCAACATAAGATTCCTAAGCTCTTTTTCACTGTTCACCTTCCAAATGAAAGCAAATGAAAGAATATCAAAGTGTGTAAAATATAACTGACACTTTCCTCTAGACTTTCATGTTATCCGTTGTGCATTTCAAATTATACTCAGAAAAGAACATGGTACAGGAAAAAAGAAAAGCAGTATTCAACAAACGGCATATTTAAGAATAGTTAGCTACTGAAAAACAGCTTCTCCGAGTTTCATAAATACAGAACTGCATTCGCCTCCCGTGCCTCTCTCCGGAGGTACCCACTCCCGGGACAGCGTCTAGACACGCGCCTGTTTCTACGTGTCTTTTCCGTCCCCGATCTCGAGCGGAGTTGGGTGAGATGTGAGAGGAAGGGATTTGTTGTGGGTCTAGACGGCACGTTTCCAAGCACCTCACGTGGTAAAGGGAAAGGATCCTCCAGGCTTCCCCACCCACCCCTGTCACTTATTTTAGATCTAAACAGTCATTCACGAGGTGGGTGGGGAAACAGCTGTTAAAGGGAATCTTCCTTTTTCGGAGGAAAAAAAAAAAAGAAAAGTTAAGCCGGTGACGCCTCCCCAGGGAAGGCGAGTAAAAAGCCCTGAAACGGCGGCGCCCAGGCTGCCTCCCCAGACACCGTTGCCGTTTCGGTCAAAGCACGTCGGCTGCTACCAAAGGCTGGAGGTGGGGCTGTTGGTGGACCCTCGATCCCGGTTTCGGCTCCGGGTGATTTCGCGGGCCTTCCGTGCCTACCTACCTGGCCTTCCTGCCCAGCGATGGTGTCGTGGCGGCACCATGAGCGGACCCGGCCCGGACCCGCCGCCGCCCAGGGCCACGGCCGCGGCCTCGGACTCACAGGGCTGTCGCGGCGCCTGACATTGCGCTGCGCTGGAGGCCCAGCCCCTGAAGCCCCGGTGCCCCTCGGGACTAGGCTGCCGACGCCACCCGGCTCCACTCGGCCCGGGAGGGCGGGGAGCAGGCGAGAGTGAAGAACCGCGCAGGCAGCGATGGCCGCGGAGGCCTGGAGCTGGATCCCGGCCCCGCCCCCCGGCCCCGCCCCCGACCCCGGCCAGCCAGCCTGGCCTGCGGCCCGCCCCACGGCCGGAGGGCGGTGGCACGCGGGTTACGTCACGTAGGCGCAACGGCGGCCGCGGGAGGGTCCGCCTCTAGGGTGGTTTGGCGGCGCTGGGCACAGAGCGCGAATATGCGGCTGGGGCGGCAGGGAGGGGCGGAGGTGGGAAGAAGGGAAGTGGGGCGCGGTGGAAGGAGAGGGAAGCGGGCGTGGGTGGCTGGGTTGGAGCGAAGGTCAAGGGAGGTGGCCGAGCCTCCAGATGGCCCCGCACTAAAAGAAGAGATAGCAACTCCATTTCTTACAAAGTTCGGTCAGGCAACTCCCGATATTCCTTTCTCGAGAAGAGGCCGGAAAAGCAAAATGGCTTGGGAGAACTTTTGCTTTCTGGAAACTTTTTGTATGTAAAGTAGATCCCAGCTCTGGGAATTAGAAGCTGTATCCCTAGGGCAAGCTACTTCACCTCCCTGACCCTCAGTTTCCTCATCTGAAAAGTGGGCATAATAATAGCACCTGCCT
Source organism: Mesoplodon mirus (assembly GCF_964341445.2). Lineage (NCBI taxonomy): Eukaryota > Metazoa > Chordata > Mammalia > Artiodactyla > Ziphiidae > Mesoplodon > Mesoplodon mirus. The sequence goes on along the minus strand of NC_138984.1, from coordinate 110,090,228 downwards.
CATCTGTTAGTTTGTACATATGCCAGGATTACATGAGCGTACAAATGTGAAGGGCTTAGATAATTCACGACAGGTAGAACACAAATGTTAATAATTATTACATTGTACAGATTTTTTCTTAATCATCTTTTCAGTATCCCATAAGAAAAATGGATTGCCAGTGTGCTGGTTTGCATTTAGAAAACAAAAACAATACTACGAGGTTCTGTATGGAGTTGTCTACCACCAGCACATTTGTAACATCTTTATGAGATGGTGTGAAGAAATGAAATTTTCTTACTTCTATAGTCAAATGTAGTGCATTTCTTACCTTTTTAATCTCTCGTTTTATTGAAATTGAATGTATTGAATTTTTTCAGTTGACTAATAAAACAATACCAATGGACTTTTTTGTGTTAATCTAGTCAATTTCTAATAAACTATCAGCACCAAGCTCTTTTAATAAATTATTCAGAAACGTGTCATGCAGAATAGAAAAACCTTAACCATTTACCTAAAATTACTACTTAGGGGAAATTTGTTTGCAGACATTAATCAAATTATTTCAGTACCTGCTTTATCCTTCTTTCTTTAGGGTGTCAGGCTCATAATATGCTTAAGAATTTTTAAGCTACATTTATGATACACAGACTGAAAAAAATAGTAGCATTATGAATACCTCCCAGGATCTAAGAGTCAGGAAAATTAGGTTCTAATTCTTAATCTGACCACAGTTTATTGTGTAATCTTGAGGACTATTATTCTCTCTACCTCAGTTCTCCATCTATAAATATGCTGATACTCTTATCTGTTTCTTAAATAAATAATGCAAATGTAAGTACTTTGTAAATGTATATAAATTACCATTATTACCACTTATTTCCAGAGCATCTGCTAACAGATGGTGCCTCTAATCCTAGGTTAATCTTCCCTTAACATTTTTTTCCCAGCACACTCTGAGGAAAATTCCATTGGACTACTCTGAGTCAACAGGCCCTGGTGTGGTTTCTGTGCTGTGGCATCCTGACCTCAGGCATTTCTTTCTTTTGTTCCCGTATGTCTTGTCCAAGGCCAAGTCCTCAGGAACTTCAAAGTCTTAGAAAGCTGCTTTCTGATATAAGTTTAACTCATCTCTGTGTGATTAAGTCTTAAAAGCAGGTATCTTTACATTTCCCTTCCTACCAAATCCCAGCTGTCTACATTTTCAAATATAACTTATACAAGAGCAAGGATTTTTGCCTATATGGTCCTCCACTATCTCCTCAGCAGCTAGAATAGTGCCTAACACAGAACTGCAGTCAATATTTGTTGAATGAGCTTCAACATCCTGCCGTCTCTTGACCTTTTGAAGCCAATTTTCTTCCTCATAGCTTCATTTCTGTTGGTAGTACTATTTTCGTAGTCTCACAGGCTTAAAAAGATTGATCTTTCATTTTTATTAATTTCCTTTTTACTCTTCAAAGTCGATCACTCTTCAAGTCCTTTTGAAATCTCTCAATAGTAGACCCTTAAGGTTCATCAGTTAAGTCTTAAAAAAAAAATCCCCCGAAATATAGAGAATATAATTTCTTCAGTAAGTACCTATGTTACAGTATGAATATGCAAGCAAAGTTGTATGTGAGTGTACAGGACAGTCACTAGTTAACTAACTCCTGTACACCAGTATCAAAGATGACATTTTAAATTCAAGCCTCAGTAAAATTACAAATGGCTATGTCATGAGCCTTTGGAGCCCTCAGTTAATAGTTGAAACCACTTATAATAGTTCTGTGAATTCCAAGTGTGGAAATAAATAACACTCAAACGAGAACAAGCAAAAGATATTTATTCAGAGCTTGTGACAGGAAGGCAGTCAGCTCCCATCACTTGTATTTGGCAGAGACTCAAAGACAGGGAAGTGTAAAAGCTTTACAGTGGAAAAGGGGAACTGCTTCAGGATGCCTTGATTGTCGGTATGGGGAAACGAGAAAGACTAACCAGAAGCGAGGCATCCTATGTGGTTGGTTAGGGCTGCGTATTTGCCTTTCTCTGGTTGGTCCTAAGTTGGAAACAGGGCAAAAACTTAGGAAGCTGGCAGTTATTGATCAAGTTCTGGCCAACAGTCTACTCGTGTAGCTTGTATGTTATCATCATATTCTCTTTAGTATGTACCAGAATGCTGGGTACACAAGCTCAATAAATAATTGATTTGATTTGTATCTAACACATGGTCTAATGGATAGAGGTTCACAATTTTTTTTTTTTATTGTACACAAGAGACTGCTTTTGAATTTGAATTACTGCATTTTACGGGGTAAATAACATGCTGTAATGGAGGTCATAACCTTGGGAGATTCTGGGATATCTAAGGTCCTAAGGGTTTATTGTGTACACTCAAGTCCTAGACTTTAAAGGGTTTACAGGCAGGTTGGAGTAGCAAAATAGCAAGAGATCTGAATAAAAGTTCCAAACATATATAGAATAGGCATCCCAGGACAGTGCTTGATTGCTGGCCACTCATTGCCATGCCCTTGAGGGTATGGGCCAGAGTTCCGCAGGCATGATCTCTTTAGGTAAATATAAAGAAGGCTTTAGAAAACAGGTGGATCTGAGCTTCATTTTAATGATGGTAGAATTTTGATGGGGGCAGGGTAGAGGAATGATTTTTTTTCTAAGAGAGTAAAAGAGTATGAGTGTAGGGGAGGAAAAATTCTTTTTTCCTTTCATCCTCCTAGGTTCTCCAGCTGGGGTCCTGTAAAATTAGACTGACAAAAGACAGATTAACAAGGGAATGACAGTTTATTAACACATACAGAGCATATCGTTTGGGAGAAATCTCAAGGAAAAGTAACTCAAATGGGCGGTTAGAGCTTGGGCTAATGTAGCATCTTAACAAAACAATAATTTCTAGAGATGTGACAAAGGAAAAGAGTTTCAGACTTTCAGGTGCAGCAACCCATGAGAAGGTAAATACATAGGGGCAGCTAATGGAATAAGGTTGGTTTGTGCAGGTCCACCTTGGCTTTCTGTCTTCTTCGTGGCCGTAAAACCTCCCAAGGAGAGGGGATTTAAGTATGGCAGTCCTTAATTTTTCAGAAGTTTCTGCTTTTAGTCAGGAAGGCTTCTTTCTGCATCTGTTGATCTCATTTGCCTCCAGCTCAAAATAATCCTTATGCCAAAGTGACAATTTTGTGGGGCGGGGGGCACATTCTGGTCTCTGACATGAGCAAGAAAGAAAGGTGTGTCCAGAGGCAACTGCTAAAACACTTGACAGAACATAGCATATATGCAAGGAAGGAATGGGACTTAAGACAGATCAGGTGAATTCTGGGGAGGTTGCAGCGTGTTGTGGGAACTAGTTCAGGGAGTTTGGACTTATAATTTGTATGTGAGGAGAATCTAAGAGCTTTTAAATAAGAGAGAAACACTTTTAGTAAGGCGGAAATTATTAAGTGTCCACTTGATGGCTACCAGTGTGGTAGTATTGTTGGCGCACTATGTAAGATATGGCCCTCAAGAAAACCATGTTATGGACAAAACTGATTATCTAATTAAAGCAGGCATTTGCTAAGCTAGAAAGTACTGAATCTAAACATACTTGGCTAGTATCCTTTTAGCACTATGTACCATGCTGGATGCCAAATCGATGCTCTTTTTGAAAATGGTCTCACTGGAGTGTTACTTCCTTTTATATCTTACCGGTGAAGGCATAATTGGTGAGGAATGAGATAAGAAAATAAGAGCCCCATTTCATTGATGCTGAGGAATTTAAAAGTGGCGCCGCCCGCGCCCACCCTGTGCTTTCAGCCAGCCCATCAGCCTCCTGCCAGCTGAGTGGCCCGTGCCCGCAGGTTACAGCATGGTAACGGGGAGCTCACTGACAGCCACATCCACTTCCCAACGTGCTCTTGACCTCCTCAGCTTCTCCCTTGTTCTCTCGTCTCCCATCTTGGTCCTGTGCGCTGCTTCTGATACTTGATACCTGATACCACGCGCCCAGTACAACCTTAGCTCTCTCCTCTCTTATCATTTGCACCAACACCTGCGTTCCCATCTGCTGCGGGGCAGTAAATGAACAACCCAGCCTGAGTCTCACAGTCCCTGGAACACTTCTACAGCCCATGTGGCCCATGAACAGCCCAGGTTGCCTCAACTCCCAAATGAGAAAATCTGCAAAAAGCAAACTGAGGCTATGATATATGTAACAGGTTGTTAGGTGTGACTCTTTGTGTTATCTTCTGCTTTGAGCAGAGGCCCCAAAACAGAATAAACAATAAGTAGCGAAGACAGTCATGTTCTAAGGTAAGGGATTAGACTGTAAAGGGAGTGTCCTAACCCAGTTTTACTGTCAGCACACCACTCATATCCAGGCTGTGTATGTAGACTAAGAATCCATGAGAAGAGTCTAAAGATGGGAAACTATGCATTTGTTTGAAGAGCGTTGTCACATTATCTGAATATTCCCATCAGCATCCCCCTAGGGATTTGGGATGTGTGCTTCTCCCCACCTCAGGACCAGCAAGGGAGGAAGTAGGCACTTCTAGAGAGTATTCAAAGGTCTTAGCACATGTTCTCTTGAGTTTAAGGAACACAAGGGCTGGTGCCTGAGTCTGGGGGCGAGAAGATGCAACTGGGGCTTACTGGAGCCTTGCTGCTCTGTCTGCATGATAAGGAAAGAGAATTCTGATGGGAATGGCCTATATTTCCAGGAAGAAAAATGAAGATGAATTTCTCACAGGCTAGAAGTGGACCACATAGGAAGGAGCCATATTGGGTTTCTTAAGAGTGACTCTACCAACAAGGGCTGCTCGAGGGATGAGATATCTCCAACAGAGAACTACTCAGGGGAAAATTGTAAGTGGTCTAAGAGATGAGACAGGCCCTTGCCAAGGAAACTACAGGAAACATACGTCCCAGCAGAAGCATTCCATGAGAATGAAGATCTGCATTTGGAATACACCATGCCGGTGGTGTTCTAGTAAAGGTTTAACAACCAGATCTCCAGGAAACGAGTCCAGGTTTGTAGCATTTCTGACTTCCACGGTAAGATTCCTTGGCTCCTGCCACAGCCAACTTCGGGGTACCAACGTGACATCACTAAACATGGCAAAGATACACAACAAGACGCCACTGTAAAGTGCTTCCACCATGCATATACAGTAGACATAAGTAAACTCAAGACAAGAACGTAGAAACCAGTAAAATGTAGTTAAGTAGTTAGAAGATAATGAGTATTTTAAAACATTTATTTAATTGTAAGTTTATATATGATTTAATTTTTAATGATGTCTGGATTTAACAACCACACGAAATTCCTGATAATTGAACAATGAGCTCTTGAGGGTTGGTACAGACAAACTTAGCATATGCCACTGTACCATTCCCAGAAGGCAGAGGTGTCATATTACAGCCAAACCAGTCAGGTAAGGCCTTTTCTCTCCCTTCCCTGGCATCCTTCCTCTGCCGTATCCCCTATCCACAGAGGTATCAGACACAGCCTGGTGAGTGGCAGAAAGGAAGTAAAATAAGATAGGGAATAAAGAAACCAGCCAAGCTTCCCTCCCAACTGCAGGCTTTCAGGCCTGAAATAACCCTGGGCTGGCAGAAGGGTGAAGCTTAAATTGAATGAGAGTTAGGAGTTATATGATTATTAGACTAAAATGAACTTTTAAACATCTAAACGTATCCAGAAAAGCGAAGCAACATGCCTACTATTTCATCCTGGGGCAGCAAAGAACCAAGAGAAAAATCAACTTTGTAGGGGAAAAGGTGAGAAAGCATAATGTCATTTTATGGGTGTATCCTGCAGTCATTCAATAAACAGATATCCTAACTCTGCATTGCTGTGTAACCAATTACTCTAAAACTTAACATCTTAAAAATTATTTTGCAGTTTCTGTGGCTCAGGGATTTGGGAGTGGTTTAGCTCTGTGGTTCTGACTCAAGGTCTCTTCGTGAAGTTGCAGTCAAGATGTTGGCTGGGCTGCCATCATCTGAAGGCTTGACTGGGGCTGGGGAATCTGCTTCCAAGATGGCACACTCACATGGCTGCTGTCAGGAGGCCTCGCTTCCCTGCTAGTTGTTGGTCTCAGTTTTTCTTGCTAGCTTCTGGTCTCAATGTTTCCCCAGGTGGGCCTCTCCACAGATTGCTTGGGTGTCCTCATGACATGGCCGATGGCTGGCTTTCCCCAGATCAAGCAGTGTGAGAGGGAGAGCAAGGAAGAAGCCACAATGACACACCACCATCTTCACTATACTCGACTCGTTTGAAGCAAGTCACTGAATCTACCCCACACACACGGGGTAGGGCCGAGGGATGAGGCTCCGCCTTTTGTAGGGGAAGTGTCAAGTTTGTGGACGCATTTAAAACCACCACAACCAATAAGCACATCTAAATGAATAAATACATATGTATTTGCTGTAGCCAAGTTATCTCCAATCAGGATGTAGCCATCTGTGAATTTACTGAAGGTAATTTATTGAACTGACTCTTTTTATCTTTAGGTGACAGGAGTGCTAGCTTGAGTCTTAGAGTCATTCAGAATTATCTGGGAACCGTTGGCAAACTGAAAGCTGGTGGTACAAAAAGACTGAGGTTTTTCAGGAAAATGACTGATCTTAAGAAAGAAAGAATCAGAGAGCAATCCTGTGGCCCTGAAAGAAAGTCTTGGCCCTCAGAAAGGAGGAGCAATTCTAAGTAAAACATGGTATTAGTCTCTTTTCTAGCATCTCAGCCTCACTGCGGGACAACAATAATGCTGAGAGGTGGAAGCCCTCTGTGGTGCCCCAGCAAGAGAAGGCTAATATACATGCAGATGCATATTCCTAGCAACACTATTCACAATGGACAATGGAGGCAAACTGTCTTAGTACATTCGGGCAGCTATAACAAAATATCACAGGCTGGGCAGCTTATAAACAACAGACATTTATTTATCAGTCCTGGGGGCTGGGAAGTACAAGATCAGGCACCAGCATGGCCATGTTTTAGCAAGAGCCCTTTTTCTGGTTCAGAGCCGGCACCTTCTCTCACTGTGTTCTCACATGGTGGAAGGACCAAGGGATCTCACTGGAGCCCCTTTTATTAGCCACTAATCCCATTCATGATGGTTCCACTCTCATGATTTAAAGAACTTCCCAAAGGCCCCACCTACGAATACCATCACATTGGGCTTTAGGATTTCAACATATAAAGTTTGGGTGGACACAAACATTCAGACTATAGCACATCTCAAGTGTCCATCAACAAATGAATGCATAAACAAATTGTGGTATATATATTTATATATATAACAGAACAATACTCAGCTGATTGAAGGAATTAAGTGGCTGATTCACGCTACAACATAGATGTACCTCGAAAACATTATGCTAAGTCAAAGAAGTCAGACAAAAGGTCACATATTGTATGATTTCATTTACATGAAATATGCAGAATAGGTAAATCCCTAGAGACAGAACAGAAATCGGTGGTTTCAGGGGCTCAGGGAGGAGAGAATTGGGAGCAACTGACCAATGGGTAGAGGGCTTCCTTTTGGGATGAAGAAAATGTCTGGGAACTAGATGGGCGTGGTGATTGCACAACATTGTGCCACGGAATTGTTCACATTAAAATGGTTCGTTTTATGTCATGCGAACTTTGCCTTAATTAAAAAAAATTGATTAAAAGAGAGAGAGTAGGCTTGTATGTGAGCACAGGTATGAAGCCTCTAGAGACTTCAGAAATCTTTGGAGGGGGCATAGGAGATCTTTCAGGGCATGAGACCCAGCATTACGTGTGTGCATGGGTGGGAGTACAAGCTGGCGAAACTAGAAGTAGAGCTGCTACCATGAACTTGGACCCACTTGAAAGCCTGGGCAAATTCAAGTTTATAGCAGTAGGTGCCAAGAATAACGTGCTTAACGTGAGTTGTCCACGCTTAGTAGTTCATGTCATGGAAGCTCAATTTGTCCAGTCCCTATTTCACTTTTGCGAGCCCTTTGTCAGGCAGAGGCAGGATTATATGTTTTGGAACCAGGAAAGAGCCCCTCTCTCCTTTGGTGAAATTAACTCATTCATGAAAAGAGTCGGCCTACTGATGCTCAGAACCCTAAGAAAAAAGGGAGATTTTTATGCGTGGTGACCTAAAGTAACTGAGCCTTTTCCTTAAGCGAGCAACCCTCTGTTAGCCTGCTCACCACTTTAATTTGCCTGGCTTATTCCCAAGAGTGCTCAGTGGCTACAAGAACAAACATCTCACCTCTTTACCTTATTCCAGACCAAGCTGGAGAGTGCTTCCTGGGAAGCGATGCTATGGAAGTGGCCTTGCTTCTGTGGCCAGAGTTAGGATTTCCCTGAGAAACCCTAAGATGACTCTGGGACCTTTGCTTCAGGCAAGACTTCAAGGGCCTCGTTTTTCTTCTGGAGCTCACAAAAGACATGTTAATAAGCAAAGTTTATTCATAATGTAATAATTTTAAAATATTTAAAAGTGCCTTTTTATGCACAGGACGTCCTTTAGAAAGTGTGCAATACAGGTTTGTACAAATGTATGTATACATATTATTTACTATACTAAATATTTTACACCAGAGGTTCGTAACACTGTAATTCTTAGTAATTCTGAGGAACAAAATATTCTAGAATGATAACTCAAATAATATTATAAGTCTGAAAAGGTATCGCTTCCTATCATAGGCCCTCAAATGGCAATTGATCAAAAATTATTTATTGATGCTCTCGTATAGGACCATTGTTAGACAATGTGGAGTATATATTCATTGACTCCACAGATATTTCTTAAGTGCCTGCTATGCCCCATCCTCTATTCAAGACACTGGCCTGTCTAAAAATGACCTTAACTTCAAGGCACTGGAGATATAGCAATAAACAAAATAAATAAAGCCCTTATACTTTGGAGCTTATTTTCTAGAGGCGGGAGGTAGACAATAAATAAGCAAACAAAAACAAAAATAAGTAAATACAGATTGTGATTAAGTGCTCTGAAGGAAATAAAGAGGGAAATGTGATAGTAATTAGTAGTATATTAATACTATCTCTCCAGATAGTAACTGGAGAGACCAGTTTCCAATGGATCTCTTAAGGAAGGCCTCTCTAAGGAGGTGACTTTTGTTCAGAACACTGAGATTGAACCAGTAGTGTGAACAGCCGTGGGGAGAGCAAGCCAATGGAGGAAACAATAGGTGGTTTAAGAAGGAAGACCAGGTGTGGCTGAGGCCTTGGTGTGCAAGAAGAGGTATAAGATGGGAGTGAAGAGGTAAGCACCAGCCAACACACAGAGTCCTGAGGCTCGTGGGAAAAGTCTGAATTTCCTTCTTAGTGCAATGGGAAGCCACTGATCAGTTTTAAGCAAGGGAGTGACAAAATTCTGAGTGATATATTTTAAACAATTACTCTGGCTGCCATATGAAGAATGAATAGGAGGGTGGATACAGAGAAAATGGAGAAATTAAAAGGTTATTTTTGGATGTCCTGAGGGAGATGACAGTGTCTTGGATTTGATAAGGAGTCAGGAAAATGTAGAGACATGGGCAGGTTTGAGATAGGTTTTAGAAACAGAACTTCCGGATCAATTGGATGTGGTATTGACATGAAGAGCACTAAATATCCTCTTGACAGTGGAGACTGTGTCTTTAGTGCCTAAAAGGTTACCTTGAACATACATATATTTGTTGAATCAATAAAACTTGCTGAGCATGTAGAAATGTAGGAACCAAACAAGAAATACGGAAGAGTGTTATCAAATCCTACTTTGTGTGTTATCTTCAAGACCGCTAGTGAACATCAAAGATAAAACCAGTGGTCGGCTATTCCAGGCTGGGGGCAGGGGAGACAGAGTAGGATTAGTAAGTGACAAAGTGGAGCGGAGAACTGTCTCAGCTGGAAAATGGGGTGAGTCAAGAACCAACTAATTGTCTCAGCTGGAAAATGCGGTGAGTCAAGAACCAACTAAACTTTTGGTATAGCAACCAAAAAAACTGCCTTGCAGGAGGTAGGGAGTGTACATCCTGTTGAAAATATCCTTAATGTGCCTTTTAAAAGATACATTTAAAACTCTAGGTCGAAAACTTTTGAAGCAGTGAGCTATTTGCATATATGGATATTGTTAGGCTAGATTTTAAAAGCTAAACCTTGCAAAATTTAAAATACCCAACTTCCCTGGTGGTCCAGTGGCTAAGACTCCACTCTCCCAATGCAGGAGGGAACTAGATCCCACATGCCGCAACTGAGTTCGCGTGCCGTAACTAAAGACCCCACATGCTGCAACTAAAGATTCTGCATACTGCAACTATGACCCGGTGCAGCCAAACAAACAAACAAACAAATAAATAAATAAAATATTAATAGATAAATAAAATAAAATACCCAGAGTCTTGCTTCACCTTCCCAGGTCCTCGGTATTGTGCTTTCCAGGGTTTTGAACTGCAGTTCATTTAAGAATTAAGATATAAAATAAGTAATTTCTTTCTCTTTTTAAAAATTCTTTTGGCTGCACCATGAGACATGTGGGATCTCAGTTCCCTGACCAGGGATCGAACGTGTGCCCCCTGCAGTGGAAGCATGGAATCTTAACCACTGGACCGCAAGGGAAATCCCAAAATAGGTAATTTCAAAATTAGAAATTTGTGGGTGATGAGAAGACCAGGCAGCCAAAACTCTCAGAAAATCCTCATCTTAGAATGACCTGAACTTCAGCTTCTCCTCCTGCTAGGAGTTCGCCTATTAATGTCTCCTTGGAGCAGCTGTTATCACTGACACAGTTAAGCCTTTGGAGGTCATGAAGTATGAGAAGGACACATGAACAAGGAAAATCTGAAAAATGTGGTTAGAGTCCGCTAAACTTAGCATTAACATCTTAGCAAAGGTTAATTTTTATTTTTTTAGAGCAGTTTTAGGTTCACAACAAAATTAAGCAGAAAGTACAGAGAATTTCCCTGTATCCCTCCCACCCAACTTCCGCCTCTACCAATGCCCCTAACCAGATTAAGACAGTATGTTAAATGTGGTGATTTTACGTGTACACAGTTTTTCATGAGTCTCTTGTCTGACAAAGACAAACAAGTTAAAAGACTGTTTTGCACAATGTACATTTGTGGCAGCTAAGATAAGTTTCTGATAGTTCAGCATGATTACCCTTCACTTTTCCTCGAAGACCAAGCCGATCGCTGCCCCGCGGGCACCAAAAGCAGCTCCTCTGCTATGTCACACAGGCTTTCCTGCTGTTGGTGGGATGTGTCAGCTGCCTTCATGCCACCACCTTCCCTGCCAGACTTAAACTGTCAATGATCTTTTTTCCTCAAGTAAATGAAAGAATAAATCTTCTGAAACTAATTGCATATCACGCTGGATTTATCTGTCTGTGTCTTGTCATTGGTCAACTAGGGCTTTGAACTTTGAAATGTAGTTTCATCCTAAAGATTACATGGAGTCAACCCGACCCTTTCTCATGCAGCTCCTGGGAAAAACTGTAGTGGAGACAATTCAGTACAAACATGTAATAGTAGGGATAATTAAACAAATTAGCAGAAATCTAGTGCTTTGATTCATTAGCTTGCTCTTTATCACATACTTATTGTACTTTGGGCCAGATGTGGTGCTTGCCACACAATAGTAAATAAGTCAGCAGTGGCCCCCTTTTTTTTTTTTTTTTTTTTTTTTTGCTGTACGCGGGCCTCTCACTGCTGTGGCCTCTCCCGTTGCGGAGCACAGGCTCCGGATGCGCAGGCTCAGCAGCCATGGCTCACGGGCCCAGCTGCTCCGCAGCATGTGGGATCTTCCCGGACCGGGGCAGGAACCCGTGTCCCCTGCATCGGCAGGCGGACTCTCAACCACTGCGCCACCAGGGAAGCCCCAGTGGCCCCTCTTCTTGAGGAGCTCTGTCTAATGTGGTTGTTCTCAATGGGCTGATTTTATCCCCTGAAAAGAACATTTGGCAACATCTGGAGACATTTTTTGGTTGTTACGATAGGAAAGGCACTACTGATCTCTAGCCGGTAGAGGCAGGGGAGGCTGCTAAACACCTTTAATACACAGGACAGCTCCATAACAAAGAGTGTCAATAGTGCCCCAAATAGCCACAGCCCAAAAAGTCAATAGTGCTGAGGTTGAGATACTTTAGTTTTATGAATGGAAACATGTTACAGATTTACTGAACAGTTTGTTTGGGGTTGATATAGACATGTCAAACCTGCAAAGAGAAATAGGTCCAGCCAACATCAGAAGAAGGCACAAGGATGCACAGATGGTTTTGCTCACTGTGATGTTTTCAGTTTCTAGTGCAATGATTCTCAATCTAAGGGCCAATGTAGAACTCCACATAGAGTCTTAAAAAACTTTTGGTGACCAGTTTGTACTTCTACTAGGTATCCAGTAGAGAAATGTGGTGGAGCCCAACACAGAGAGCTGGGGCTAGCCCAGACCCTATGGTGCTCTTCTTTTCCCTTTCTTTTTCTTTCTTTCCTTCCTAACTTCCTTCCTTCCTAACTTACTTCCTCCCTCCCTCCCTCCTTCTTTCTTTCCTTTCTTTCTTTCTCTTTCTTTCTTTCTTTCTTTCGTTCTTTCTTTTTTCCTTTCTTTTCTTTTTCTTTCTTTCCTTCTTTTCTTTCTTTCTTTCTTTTCTTCTCTACCTTCTTTCCTTCCTTCCTTTCTTTCTTCTCTAAATTCCTCGAGCATTTAGATAACTGTATTTCACACTTTACTATGTATAGCTTTGAAGCTATAGCCTGATCATTTTATGCATGGAAATATTGTCTTCCCAAGAGATGACACAACGTGAAATTTCATCTCTACTTCTTTTTGTCCTCCTTGGCCTAATGTAATGCTAACCATTTAACAGGTGCTAAATAATTGGTTCTTAGTGACTTAAACAAAGGAAGGAAAGACTCATAAAAGCTTCAAATGTAGAGATAGGAAGAGAGAGGGGTATCAAATGTGTCATAAGATGACAACTAAGCACAATGCAGTGGATCAGATGGGAAAAGCGCTATAAAGACGATTACTGGGGGGCTTCCCTGGTGGCGCAGTGGTTGAGAGTCTGCCTGCCAATGCAGGGGACGCGGGTTCGTGCCCCGATCCGGGAGGATCCCACATGCCGCGGAGCGGCTGGGCCTGTGAGGCTTGGCCGCTGAGCCTGCGCGTCCGGAGCCTGTGCTCCGCAACGGGAGAGGCCACAGCAGTGAGAGGCCTGCGTACCACAAAAAAAAAAAAAAAAAAAAAGAGTATTACTGGGACAACTGATGCAATTTGAATATGGGCTGTACAGTAGACGGTATTATGGTATCAAAGTTAAATTTACCAAATTTGGTCATTGTTCTGCGTTTATGTAAGAGAATGTCCTTGTTCATAGGAGATACGTCAGGAAAGGGTAAAGGGTTAAGATATCTGCAACCTAAATGGTTCCACAAGACAAATAATAGTAATAGTAATATATGTGTATGTGCACTTCTGTGTATATACAGATATAAACAGATGGCAACAGAGCAAATACGATAGAGTGCTAAAACTAGACGCTGGAGGACGAGTGTGTTCACTGTATTCTTTTTAGCAGTTTTTCTATAAATTTTTCAAAATAAAGAATTTACAATTTACATATATATAAAAAATACTGTGATGAATATTAACTTAGGCTTGCCAGTTGCTTGAATGCATACATCAAAGAAGAGTGAAAGATACTTTCCTGGAAGTTACACCTTTGCCATCTGGCTACAGTGGAAACAGCAAGGTTCAGTTGTGAGATGGAATTAAGCCAGTTAAAAGGAAGTGTCATGCTTTTCTGATTAGGCAACGTATGCCAAAGTTACAGTTGGATGAAAGCCTGTAAAACTTGGATGGAGAGATTCTCTAGCTCCCTATTCCAGCTGAAGGGACAATGTCCAAATGCTTATTCCTACACTGTCAGGAAAAAATTTATTTTTCCATTCCCCTTGAACATCTAACATGGTAGATCAATGGAAGAACATGGTCAAGGTAAATGTCAGGGCCTAATTCTCCTTTTTTTCCATCCCTCACTTCAAGCACTGGAAATATTCTGACTCCAGTCCAGTGCTAATTCTTTTAGACTACTAGTTTAATTTTTTTCTGCCACGGCACTCCTAAATACCCTGTATTTCTCCAAAGGTTTCTACACCCCCAACACCTGAAACTCTAGAAACTCCATCATGATCTAGAGTGATTCCAGACTATTATATACTCTTATCATCTGCTAACAGTGAAGAAGTAAACAACTTATCATCCCCATTGCCCCAAGTTTGGAACATCCTTGATTGTTCAGTTTCTTGGATCATTCAACAAATATTTAATGAGTAGTACCAAACCTCCTCCTCTCCCAGCCTCTCACCATCTCAGGAAATGGACCTACCATTGCCCCTGGGGCCTGGAGCAGTGTTCACCTTGTTCACCCTTTTTTTTTTTTTTTGCGGCACGTGGGCCTCTCACTGTTGTGGTCTCTCCTGCTGCGGAGCACAGGCTCCAGACACGCAGGCTCAGCAGCCATGGCTCACGGGCCCAGCCGTTCCGTGGCATGTGGGACCTTCCCGGACCGGGGCACGAACCCGTGTCCCCTGCATCGGCAGGCGGACTCTCAACCACTGCGCCACCAGGGAAGCCCCACCCCTTTTTTATATCCGCAAGGACATCCGCAAGCTCTGTCAGCTCCACATTCAAAATACGTCTTGAGTCCAGCCACTTCTCACACCCTCATCCTAACCACCATCACCTCTCACCTTGACCACCAAAATTGCCATCTTATGGAGCTGCTTCCACTCTTACCCCAGACAGTCTATTCTTCAAAATGCCTTTTGAATGAACTTCTCAAAATATAAATCAAATCATATCGTTTCCATTTTCAAAACCATCCCACAGTTCCCATCACACTGAATAATTCAAAGTTCTTATTGGGGCCTACGAGGCCCTAAATACTCTGGCCCCTTCCTACCTCTCCTACCATTTACCACCTGGCTCACAAGATTCCAGCCACCCTACCTTTCTGCTGTTCTTCCATCATCCCTAGCCCTTTCTGCCTTCAGGCCTTTGTATTTGCCATTTCTTTCCCCTGGAACACTATTCCTGAAGTGCTCCAAGTCGTCTCCTCAGAGATTTTCCCCAATCCACGCAATCTAAAATTATTCCCCCACGCCACCCCACCATCACTTTTCATTCTTCTACCTTATTATATACTTTTTTTCATAGCACTTACCATGAACTGAAAATGCAGTATATAGTTATGCATTTGTTTGTCTTCCATCAGACTATCAGCTCCATGGGTGCAGGAACTTTCTGTGTCTTGTTCACCACTGCATCCCCAGCCTCTAGATAAGGGTCTAAAGCACAGAAGGAGCTAGATCAATATTCATTGATGGAATGAATGCATAAGTAATGCTTTCTGACCACTTTTCTAAACAAAGCTCCCTGCTCCAGAGGAGCTAGCCTACAGTTGTTGTTGGAACCACTGTCCTCAGAATTCTTGCTGTTAACTGTTCCCTTGTCCTCCTGGGAGCTCTTTTTTTAAAAAATTTTATTGGAGTATAGTTAATTTACAATCCTTGGAGCTCTTAAAAGCCAGGAATGTGAGAAGGTAGAAAAAGAGAGTAACAGTTTAGAAAAGATCCATTCACTTTTCAGGTTTGGCATTACACATTGGTAGTAGAGTAGGTGCCCACCTACTGATAGGAAAGGTCACTGTGACGAAAAATACCTTCTCTACTAGACTATTACATACCCTGAAATTCTACTCTTCAGGATTAAATTATCAAGTCATCAACATCAAGGTGGTGATTCTTCTTCTATTATTCAGACCATTAACAAATTCTTAATAAAAAAATGTTCTTCTCTATCCTCTGTGCCTAGCACGTGACTTGCACGTGTATATATTCAGTAAATATCTGTTGAATAAATGAACAGACTCTCCTTGAGTTTACTGTCCCATTTTCCTTGCCATGCACTTGTCCCTATTCTGCATGTCTTTCCTTTACCACTTCAAACTCTGATAGTTCCTTTCTAACTTTAATTATACACCTGGATTTTTTTCCAGAAATAAATATGCTAGCTACTGGTTAACAGCAAAGACCTTGGCATCTGAGATGAAGGGCACAGATGCTTTTCTGAAACCTGATGTCTTCAGCCTACCACTCAGACTTGCCATGGGACTTATTCTGGCCCATGTGTTCCAAAGGTACCTGCCTGCCTTCCTACCCTGAGCCCCCCACTGCGAGGTGGCTAGCCTCCCCACTGTCCTCTGTGTCATTTTTACTCTCACCTTTATAACTGCTTATGTGTTCCTCCACCCTCTGCTTCCTTCAGCCCATGGAAGTAACGTTCATTCTTTAGGATTTGGATAAAGAACATCTCAGACCATGCTAAGCTAGTTAGTCTCGCTTTCCTCTGAAATCCTATAGCAATAAGTATTAGTACCACTTGGGTTTTTTTGTTGGTTTTTTTTAAGTTTATTTATTTATTTATTTATGGCTGTGTTGGGTCTTCGTTTCTGTGCGAGGGCTTTCTCTAGTTGTAGCGAGCGGGGGCCACTCTGCATCACGGTGCGCGGGCCTCTCACTGTTGCGGCCTCTTTTTGCGGAGCACAGGCTCCAGACGCGCAGGCTCAGTAGTTGTGGCTCACGGGCCTAGTTGCTCCGTGGCATGTGAGATCCTCCCAGATCAGGGCTCGAACCCGTGTCCCCTGCATTGGCAGGCGGATTCTCAACCACTGTGCCACCAGGGAAGCCCAGTACCACTTGTTTGAATACATAATTACATATTATTCTGGATCACAATCTAATTCTTCCTGCATTTATCTTCTTTCTCCAGTTTGATTGTATAATCAGGGAATATATTTTATTTTTCTCCTGTGTGTCTTCTAAATTTCACACAGAGCCCAGCTGGTTGTTTTTACACAATGCTAGACCTCAATTAGTACTTGCTGAATTGCATAGCGTATGAATTAAATACATTTACCACAGGAGAAATGTAACTGCTCTCTAAATGGTTTGGATAAAGTCAAAGATGAATACCAGGGCTTCCGTGGTGGCGCAGTGGTTGAGAGTCCACCTGCCGATGCAGGGGACACGGGTTCGTGCCCCGGTCCGGGAAGATCCCACATGCCGTGGAGCAGCTGGGCCCGTGAGCCGTGGCCGCTGAGCCTGCGCGTGCGGAGCCTGTGCTCCACAATGGGAGAGGCCACAACAGTGAGAGGCCCGTGTACCGCAAAAAAAAAAAAAAAAAAAAAGATGAATTCCGGGTCTTAGCATTAATAACAAGATGTCCCATCCTAGATCCCTGTTTCAAGACTGAAGGGCTGATGAAGGTACGTAAGACATGAGGTGCTCTTCCTCCCTCGTTCTCTTGAAGGCAGCCCTCACCAAATACTGCTTGGCTTCCTTTTCTAAAATACAGGGAAAAAAATCGCACCACCATATTAAATAATTTGAATCTTTAAAGCATATTTTTTTTACATATCTTTATTGGAGTATAATTGCTTTACAATGGTGTGTTAGTTTCTGCTTTATAACAAAGTGAATCAGTTATACATATACGTATGTCCCCATATCTCTTCCCTTGCGTCTCTCTCCCTCCCACCCTCCCTATCCCACCCCTCTAGGAGGTCACAAAGCACCGAGCTGATCTCCCTGTGCTATGTGGCTGCTTCCCACTAGCTATCTACCTTAAGTTTGGTAGTGTATATATGTCCATGCCTCTCTCTCGCTTTGTCACGGGTTACCCTTCCCCCTCTCCATATCCTCATAAAGCATGTTTTTTACAGAACTCATCCTGGTAACAAAATTATTTAATCTTTCAACTAAAAACAAACTCCAGATATATTAAAAATTAAGTTGACCTTCCATCACTGGAACTGTCTATCCATCATGAAATTAAGTGTTGAATGCCTCATTTCAGCTCTGGAGCATCCCGTCCCACCAGAAGAAAGGAAGCTATTAAAGATTACTTGGTCATATCAAAAAGAGTCAAGAGCAACTTCACCAAGTTCCTACTAGCAAAAGATGGGATAATTTCAGCAAAATCAGAACAGTAACTGCAATAAATTTTGATTTACCAAATGTGTTTGAAATCCATAACTTAGTTTTAAAAAATCTGATAAAGTTCATTTGTTACTTTATAAAGATGCCAAGTGTCAGATGTGGAAACAAACTTATGGTTACCAAGGGGGAGATGGGGAGGGGCGTGGGATAAATTGGGAGATTGGGACTGTCATACACATGCTACTATATGTATCGATAAAAGAGGTAACTAATAAGGACCTACTGTATAGCACAGGGAACTCTACTCAGTACTTTGTAATGACCTATATGGGAACAGAATCTAAAAAAGAGCGAATATATGTTTAGGTATAACTGACTCACTTTGCTATACAGCAGAAACTGACACAATATTGTGAATCCACTGTACTCCAGTAAAAAAAATTAATTAAAAAAAAGTCAAGTGTCAACTAACTTATTGAAAAACTGGTACATTTCTTTTTACAGAAATATTCTGGCTAATTAATAAAGGAAGAATAATAATGGAATATCACCCTGATAGATTGTATTACTGACCCAATTATTCCTTCTAAAATCCACACCCTTTTCTATGTAACTTTGCAATGCCCTCCTGTTGAGCCACCAGGTGTCAAGTTGATAGATTAGGACAACAGCCAAACTGAAGACAACAATTAAGCCTGTTTCATTTACAGTAAGTCCCCTACATACGAATGAGCTCCATTCTGAGAGCACGTTCGTAAGTCCAATTTGTTCATTAAGTCTGACAAAGTTAGCTTAGGTTCCCAACAAAGACAATCGGCTATATAGTACTGTATGGTAATAGGTTTATAATACTTTTCACACAATTAATACATAAAAAAACAAACACAAAAAATAAAGAAAACATTTTTAATCTTACAGTACAGTACCATGAAAAGTACAGTACAGTACCAGCTATATCACTGCTGCTTTTACGATTGCTTCTGGACATCCTGGGCTTGAAATAAAGATACTGTACTGCTATACTCTATACAGTCCTGTACAGTAAAGTACACAAAAGCACAACCACTTGTGGAGGATGCACACACACGACAGTGTATGCCAGAAACATGAACTAACTTACGTGATTAGACATGGGAATGCACGTTTGTTCTTTGAAAGTTCACATCTTGAAGAGTCGTATGTAGGGGACTTAACTGTACTGCAGAAATGTAGGTAAGAGGCAAAAGAGAAAGGAGCCATCTCCCCAGTGTTCCAGTTTTCCCCGTGGAATGACACTGGACTAGGGTCAGTTGAATGCCTTGCAGAGAGGGAGAATCATCTCACTTCTGAGAATCCCTGAACTTCTGGCCTTTTTGTGTGGATCCAGGGACTGGAAGGAAAGAGAGAAAGAAGGGCTCAGAGGGCAAAAGTCCTAAGTCAAAGTGGAGACAAATGCCTCAGCCAAGGCCCCAATTAGGGGGTCTTGGAGGATACACCTGGGAAGAGCCTCGCTGAGGTCCCCAGTAAAAAGAACTCTGAATGGAGGCACCTGGGCCAGGAATGTCACCATGTGTAAGAACATGACTGGTGGGGTGAGGCGGGCCTGGATCCTCAACTGTACCTCCAGAGATTGCCGTGTACTTTGTACGAAGTCTGGCGTGAGGAGGGCAGCTTCTCCCCCTGAGGTCTGCCAGGCAAAGCCTTGTAGTGGCCTATGGTCAGGCCTGAAACGTCATACATAGAATTTTGGCTGCAGCCTGGCTCTTCACTACCCACTACCCAAGAGGCAGGATTACTACCTCTTGACTTTGGACTTGGGGCATATGACTCGCTGTGGTGAACAAGATGAGGTGAAAGTGGTGGTAAATAAGCTAAATAAATACTTATTATCATGTGCTACTGAGATTGTTTGATCCTTTCTCATATAGTAATATCGATAGCTAACTGATACAGTATCCATTTTGCAACCCAAAATGGGTTAATTAATGGGTCTAGGCAGTGACTGCCAATGTTAAAACAAGAGACAACCAGATATGATGTGCCTCCTGATAAAAGTATACAATGCCACCCATGAAACAGCCTTGCCACAAATCAAAGCTGAAACTGATCAGACCTCTAGATCCAACTACCATTGTACAGAAAACATAAGTGATGGGAGAACATATCAAACAATACTAAAGTCCAGATTTTGGGAAAGTGATGACAAAAATCCAGTTTCTTAAACAAATAATTTGAAAGGGGGAAAAAAAAGGAAGGAAGGAGGGCTTCCCTGGTGGCGCAGTGGTTGAGAGTCCACCTGCCGGTGCAGGGGACATGGGTTCGTGCCCCGGTCTGGGAGGATCCCACGTGCCATGGAGCGGCTGGGCTCGTGAGCCATGGCCGCTGAGCCTGCGCGTCCGGAGCCTGTGCTCCGCAACAGGAGAGGCCACAACAGTGAGAGGCCCGCGTACCGCAAAAAAAAAAAAAAAAAAAAAAAAAAAAAAAAGGAAGGAAATCAATAGATTGAGTGAGATTTAGAGACATAAAAATCACTTGCCCTGTATAAACCTTATTTAGATCCTAGTTAAAACAAAAGTTTAAAAAATTATGAGACAATAAAAATGATTTATTATTTGAATGCTGGATATTTGATATTTCAGGAAATTATTGCTAGTTATTTCAGGAGTGATAATGGTTTGGTGGTTATTCCATTTTATCTATTGCATCAAACTTAGTGGCTCAAAAGAGCAACCATTCTATTAAATCTTTCAACTTTGTGGGTCAGGAATCTGAGCAGGGCTCAGCTGTGTGAGTTGTCTGCTCTATGTGGCACCATCTGAGGTCACTCACTGGTATTCAGTTGGCAGATGGGCAAATCTAGAGGGTCCAAAGTGATTTTATTCCTATGTCTGGTGCTTGAAGAGGAAGAACGAAAGGTTGGATTCTTGAGACTTTTGACCAGCGCACCTGCGCGTTCATTGGCTGTTCATTGTGGAGGTTTCAAAGTTGTCGGACTTTACCTAGCAGCTCAGGTCCCAAGAGATCCAGACAGAAGCTTCAAAGCTTCTTAAGGCCTAACCTTGGAAATGCCAGACTGACACTTCTGCCACATTCTACTGGTCAAGCTAATCACTATGGCTGAGATTCAAGGTGCAGGGACTTAGATTCCACCTCTCAGTGGACGGAGTGGTTAAAAAATGTGGGACCTGAACTTGTAGATGATGGTCATTCAACACAGTCCAGGGAAAAGTAAATAAAATAAAACCCAACTCTTCTTCTTTAGCACATCTATGAAAGGTTAACTTGCTGCTGAGCTAAGGAGTCATTACCTATTTCCCTCTCTTCCAAACCCCTGGCAACCACTAATGTATAATATTTTCTGTGTGTATGGATCTGCCACTGCTGGACATTTCGTATAAATGGAACCATAAAATATGTAGCCTTTCGTGCCTGACTTCTTTCACTTAGTTGCATCCATGATGTAACACGTATCAGTAATCCATTCACTTTTATGGCTGAATTCCCTGATCCTGTTTTCTTCATACTGTTTGAATACAAAATTAAAAATATGTTGAGAGTGAAGCTCTATTTTAATGGCACATCGATTAGGCCAATTCATTTAAAGAAGGTGAAAATGGAGATATTGTTGTGAAATTATAATCGTTGAGAAGCCTCAGCCAATCTGATAATGAAAAGTTAGGGAAATGTTGCAAAAAATTATCTGCTTTATATTAAAAGCCTTTTAAACAAGGAAAAAAACATGTGGGACCATCTACAGTCTACCACAGCAATTATGTTTTTAAAAGGAGATGCCTTATTTTTAGACATATATACCAAAGGACTTATAGATGAAAGGTATGCTGTCTGGGATTTACTTCAAAATAACTGTGGTGAGGAGAGGATAAGGGTATTGATGAAATAGGATAAGCCATGAATATATAATCATTGGAGCTGCATGACAGCTACGTGGGGTTCACTGTATTATTCTGTCTTCATATATATTTGAAATTGTCCATAACAAGAAAGGTATCTTATTTTTTTCAAACAGTATATATATATATATATTTTTGGCCGTGCTGCCCGGCTTGTGGGATCTTAGTTCCCTGACCAGGGATTGAACCCGGGCCCTCAGCAGTGAAAGCATGGAGTCCTAACCACTGGACCACCAGGGAATTCCCAAAAGAAAGTTATTTTTAAAAGTTTAAGTTTTCCTTTATCTGAAAGCTATGTAATAACAAAAGATCACTGGGAACACCTCTGTACTATGCATTTGGTGTATCTTTACTGATATTAAATATTGAGAAAACCTATATAAATTATATTACGGATAGGAACTCAGGTATTTGGAATTTGAAGGAGAAAGTTTTATTTCCTTAGATTACTGGTGTACAGTTGTATGTATGATGTGAATTTACAGATGTCTTATATTTGAAATACTGTCAATAATTTTAGTGGTCTGTAAAGAGCTTTCAATACCTAGTACAGCACAAACTCAGCTGGCTGCTTGATTTCGTGGTTTTAAAAGTTTACTTTTAAATAGTTATAGTGGCAAAATCCTTCCAGGAAAACAGTCAACTACTTTTCAGTTAAAAATTAACATGCTTTAGTAACTACATTTTCCCCTTAGGCATAATACTGTGACTGAATTTTTTCCTTCCATTTAGATCTGTCACTTAAAAACTCAATGAATAACTAAAGGAAAACAAGAATTGCATGACATCTGAATGTGTAAAAGGTACCTAGGATTTTCCATTTCCCAAACTCTGCATTACTTATTTTCGTATTTACTAGGTCTATTATTGAACAATCTGCAACCCTTAATAATCAGATTCCTACTGATCCCTCTTTATATATAAAAACATAGAGGCCAGGCCACTAACATTTACATTACTAACTATATGGCCAAATCTCTATAACTACCAAGTTGTTACTGAGCCTTATAGAGGATTCCAAATCCACACAGTACCTGTACACTAAGACTTGATGCCAAGATTTATTGCGACACTACCTCAATTAAGGCTGGAAGTTCAGCCTCATTTGACAAATATGCAGTGATTCTAAAGAAGTAATGCTTGAGGAAAAGGCAAATGGCTTTGACATTTGTACCATATTTGCATGAATGACTTTCCCTCTCCATCCCAAAACTACCAAGGGCCTTCATGGAAGATTCTCCTTTCTGCAATGCTCCCACATAATCCTGAAGTAGGAAAACTAAAGAATGAATTAGAACTCATAGTCATGGGACCCTGGGGAAGACACATTCTTTCTGTGCCTCGGTTTCATCATCTGTATGATAAAGATTACAATTTCTGTCCCATCTACCACACAGAACTATTAGGACCATCAACTTCTACAATGTTCTCTGAAACAACTTTGAAACCTTATAGCTCTCTGTGAGAGAATTACTACTATTCTACATACATGAAAAAAAAATTTTAAGGAAATCTAGAGCTATTTTATTCAAAAAGAAATGTTCGTTTCCAATCCTTTTAATATTCTCCACCATTTTTTTTCCTTTAGAGAATCAGATGCCATCATTTTTAAAAATAGGAAAAATATTTAAATCACATGGACATGAAAGTGACCACTGGTCACCTCTCTCCTTTTTCCATTCCAAAAGAACCAAGACTTTATTCACAGTGACTAAGTGCCCAGCTAAAAGATTTTATTTTCTGTCCCATATTACAGCTAGTTATGATATTGTGACTATGCCGAACACTGTGACAGATTATTTAGAGGTTTGGAGGCAAACATGAAAGCCATCAATTAAAAGAGTAGAAATCACTCCTCATCTCTCTCTTCACCACGTGTCTCTCTGCTAGGTTTATTTTTCTGTGTAAACACTAAACTTTCTCCAAAGTGCTCTCAGCCAGCCATCAAACGTGGAAAAACCTGAAGGGCTCTTTTGTATTAAAGCGTTAATGGCTTACAGTAATTTAATGTTCGAAATTCTTTAAGGGCAGTTGAATTTAATACAATTCCCCAAACAAAAGAAAGGCTAAGATAACTCAATCACCATATACCATAATAAAAATGTGATAATGTCTAAAATTGATAAATGAAGAAACAGTAGTATGAACTGTAACAAACAAAAGAGACAGCTAAAAGATTACAAGCACGGAATGAAGAGTGCTGAGGTAAAGGCAGAGTCCTATTGTTTTTCTTAAGGAACAGATCATTTCTATACTATTCTAATTATTCTGTTGTTGTTGTTAAATTTATTTATATTATTTATTTAATTTTGGCTGCATTGGGTCTTCATTGCTGTGCGTGGGCTTTCTCTAGTTGCTGCGAGCGGGGGCTACTCTTCGTTGCGGTGCGCGGGCTTCTCATTGCGGTGGCTTCTCTTGTTGCAGAGCACAGGCTCTAGGCACTCGGGCTTCAGTAGTTGTGGCACGGGGGCTCATCAGTTGTGGCGTGGGCTCAGTAATTGTGGCTCGTGGGCTCTAGAGCACAGGCTCAGTAGTTGTGGTGCACGCGCTTAGTTGCTCCGTGGCATGTGGGATCTGCCAGACCATGGATTGAACCTGTGTCCCCTGCATTGGCAGGAGGATTCTTTTTTTTTTTTTAATTTTATTTTATTTTACTTTTTATACATCAGGTTCTTATTAGTTATCTACTTTATACACATCAGTGTGTACATGTCAATCCCAATCTCCCAATTCATCCCACCATCACCTCCCCCCCCGCCACTTCCCCTGCTTGGTGTGTCCATACGTTTGTTCTCTACATCCGTGTCTCTATTTGGCAGGCGGATTCTTAACCACTGCGCCACCAGGGAAGTCCTCTATACCATTCTAAACCTTTAAGCCTTTGCTACTTCTGCTAACCATTTTTAAAAAGGCATGTGTAGATATTAAATTGAAGAGAAGTTGGAAGCCATTGTGTAACAAGAGTTCAAACACTCTGAATACCTGCCAGGATCCTGGTTCCTTCTGAGCAGAGGGACTTCTAGGTGGTTCCCTGAATATATCTTGACTTGCTCTCGTGTCATGTGACCACAGCTGAAATGAAACAAAAATTGGTTCGCTGACCAAAGGCAACCAGTTTATGTAGGTTGAGAAGGTCTTGCCTCAAAATCAATTCAACTAGGACAATCTATATTGGAGGGTGACTAATGAACCCAAATAGATCCTCTCTTAGGAAGATATGAATGCAAAAGAAAGAGCAGTTGGAAGAAGTGGAAAGAGAGAACAGTAGAAAAGGAGGCCAAGCTGAGGGAGACATTCAGAAAGAAAAGCTAAATTGCAATCATGCAGGAGTGGCAAGAAAGAGCAGGGGCAGTGTGCCTGCTTCCAAGGTGGCCACGAGCTCCCTGGGCAACACAGTTACTGCTGAATGCTGAAGGACCGTTCTGCCTGGATGGGGTCAGTACATGCAACTGCCCAGAGGTCTCCTTTGTTGCCTGTGTTGCATAATTTTGTAAACTTATGACAAACGTCTCTTATCTGAGACACATTTGTTCCTTCCAACATGAAACAGATTGTGGGATGTGGTCGTGTGCTGCAAGATGTATATCTCCCCTCCCCTGGCACCATCTTTTCAGGAATACAGCCTTCACTTCTCTAGTTACAGGAGTATTGAAGGCTGACATCTCTCAGCTGAATCACTGGAGAACTGCCTCACCCAAGGTCACTGCCCTGGAAGCAGCCCTCATCTAAAGATGCAGCGGGAGGGGGATGAGAGTGAAGGCACCCTTGCCTCCACCGGGACAATTTACAGGTCCAGAGCTCCACAAGCTACCAGTTGAGTCCTTTGTTGGGAATGGACAACAATTCGTCTTTTCCTTTTGCTTCTTCACTCCACCATAGGTATTAATACTAAGAGCACTCCCCTCTCCCCCACCATAAGCGTCCTACATGCAAATCTCAGATTACCAATGGATGTCTGTTTCCCTGGGAACACAACCTAAAACAAAGGACACGTTGGTTCTTAGGTCAAATAAGACAAGCAAGGCTTGTTTCTGTCACCCTTCTACCAACATCTCTGAAAGTTCCTGCCAGGCTTAACAGCTGTCAAGCTCCTCTTCCCAAATGCAAGTCAGTCCTCAGCACTAATGAGTCCAGCCAGCTCAATCTCAGTAATGTCCACCAGTACAGTCATGGGAAATACCTCCAGGGATAGGCAATGGCTCAGAACCGCAGCCACAACCTTCTCAGCTGCCTTTGCCAGGGTACAGTGAGCCTGTACTATCACTGGCCAGATAGAGACAGTGAAGGTGTAACTTCAGCAGGGCACAGAAACCAAGGCTCCAGTCCACGGATCCAAGGATGCCCTTCTAGAGTGGATGTGGCCATCAGATAAGATGTCTTGACAAAGATGGCTTTATGTGAGTCAGAGGCCTGCATTTTGTTTCAGGCTGTTTCCGGTTGTCATCTTCACGGAGATGTCTGTAATACTTGCAGCAAAAACTCAAGCTTGAGAGACTCAGCTGCTACAACCTAAGAGTGGCAGACGGGCCACTCATTATGACCATGTGGACAAGCTACTATTATGGAAATCCGGCTGCATTCAAAATGTCTGTGCCAATGTGATATATTTAAAAGTAAGTCAAGAACTTCATCTCAGCCCTAACCAGCAAACCTTAACAGTGATGGAATTAAGTAAAACACATTGACTTTGTGTTGTGAATGAATATCAGGGCACAAAATGAGGTGTCTAAGAAATACCACATTTCTTTAAACAAACTTATCACTATGAACCTCTCGTCTACCAGCCTGGTAAGAATGCAACTTCAACGACCTTCGGGACTTATCTTCCAAGGAGAGTTGTGCAAAGGTCCTGGGGCTGACATAGCGAAATACTAGTTACTGTTGCTTCACCCATCTCACAAACCACACTCATGTCCTGTGGCTCTTCCGCTTCAATCCTTCCTACCCAAGTACTCACAAAACCATTCCTGTGCCCTCCCAGTGCCACTGCAAGGGAGCAAGGCCAGGGTACCCACAGCTCAGGGTTTCAAATAGGTTTCAGTGCCTCGGGGAACATTTTCTCCACGCTTTAGGACATCTCAAAGAAACGCCTCTCCCTTTCTCCTCCAGGAAACCTAGCAGAAGCCCTTCAGAGCTCCTCAGCCCTAGGAGTTAGGTTTCTTCTAACCCCACAGGATCCCTTGGCCTTAGGCTATTTCTGCTTTCAGCCCAGTCCTGAGCTCTGAGGCAGAGAATGGCAAAACCTGATGAAAATGAGGGGGCAGAGAAAAAGCTGGAAGAACAAACAGAATTTAGTAATTCAGGAAATTATCCTGCTACCTTCCAATGGCTTTCCCTCTCACTGAGCAAACAACTGGAAGTCCCTACTGTGGCCTATAAAGTCCAACATGACTTGATCTCCTGCTCCCCCTTGGACGCTGGCTCTTCCTTTGCACCTGCTCATAATTCCACTGTAGTCACACTGTGCTTATTTACGCTCCTTGAACTTGCTGACCCCTCTCCTCATCAGAGCCTTGTGGCAGCCAGCCTCCAGGATGATCCCCAATGATCTCCATCTGATGGGATTCATGTCCTTACATAGTCCCCTTCTATGCTGGATGGGGGTGACCTGTGAAACAGCCGGATTTTGCAGAGATGACGATGTGTAACTTCTGAGCTGTGTCTGTAAGACATGTGGTTTCTACCTTGCCCCATTTTGGACTCTCTGCTCTGGGAGCAGCCAGCCAGCCGCTGTGTCATGAGGACACTCAAGCAGCCCATGGGGAGGTCCATGTGGGTAGATACTGAGGCCTCCTGCCAACGACCAGCATCAAGGGGGCAAACCACTTTGGAACTGAGTCCTCCAGCCCCTGTCAGGCCTTCAGGACTACAGGCCTGTGTAACATCTTGCCTACGACCTCTTAAGAGATTCTAAGCCAGAGCCACCCAGTTAAGTCACTTCCAAATTTGGCCCACAGAAACTATGAGATAATCAATATCTATTGTTAGTTTAAGCTGCTAAGTTTTGGGATAACTTGTTTTGCAGCAATAGACAGAGAGTACAGGCCCTTGACATGCCTTCCTCAGAAAACTTGATCTCAAAATTCCTACATGTCTCCTATACTCCCTTAATACTGCTCTAATATCTCCTTGTAAGAAGGCCTGCTCTGA
This sequence comes from Mesoplodon mirus, assembly GCF_964341445.2. Lineage (NCBI taxonomy): Eukaryota > Metazoa > Chordata > Mammalia > Artiodactyla > Ziphiidae > Mesoplodon > Mesoplodon mirus. The sequence continues at coordinate 110,062,260 of NC_138984.1, read as the reverse complement.
CCACCTATGTAAAAACAGCACCCTCTCCCCACTAGGACATCATGCTTGGTCCCCATTTCCCTGCTTTATTTTCCTTCATTGGGCTTTATGACCACCTGACATATTATATGTTTATTTGTTTACTATCTGTACCCCCATGCTCAAATGTAGGCTCCCTGAGAAGGGGGATTTGTTTTGTTCACTGCTGTATCTCCAAGGTTGAGAACAGTGTCTGTCCCATGGTAGGCATTCAGTAAATATTTCTTGAAGGGAGGAAGGAAATTAAAAGTCAGCAAAGGATCATGATGAAATCATGCAGTCAGGCTGAGGATATGAGACTCAACGCGTGCCTTGAAGACAAAAATAACAGATAGTTTTGGGGGTGGTATCTTCCAGCTCTGGTCCAGGCAATTAAACCAAAGAGAGGGATGCAAAATTGTAGTTTGTAGGAGAACAAGGAAGGACTGAAAAGATAGGAAAGGTTGAATCTATGAGGGAACACCACAAATGCCAAGCCAAGGAGCTTCAGGGCATCTTTCAAAATCACAAAGCATGAAACAAGATTCTAAACAAATCATAAAACTAATTTAAGAAATCAAAGAGTTTGGACTTCCCTGGTGGCACAGTGGTTAAGAATCTGCCTGCCAATGCAGGGGACACAGGTTCAATCCCTGGTCCGGGAAGATCCCACATGCCGCGGTGCAACTAAGCCTGTGCGCCACAACTACTGAGCCTGTGCTCTAGGGCCCGTGAGCCACAACTACTGAAGCCTGTGCACCTTAGAGCCCGAGTGCCACAACTACCGAGCCCACGTGCTGCAACTACTGAAGCCCGCGCCCCTAGAGCCTATGCTCTGCAACAAGAGAAGCCACTGCAATGAGCAGCCCGCACACAGCAATGAAGAGTAGCCCCCGCTCGCCACAACTAGAGAAAGCCTGTGTGCAGCAATGAAGACCCAACGCAGCCAAAAGAAAAAAGAAAAAAGAAATCAAAGAGTTCGATACAAAGCCAAAGGATTTTATAGTGTTAATGTGCTCTTGTTACACATCTCTCCTGTGTGTGATTACTTATTAATAATCATTGAAAGATTTTAAGCATTTAAAATCTAAGAGGTTATCCCATCTCAAGTAACATTTAAGATAAGTCCAGATAGAAGTTTGTGCTTTCAGGAATCCTGTGAGCAGCCAAAACACAATCTTTGGAAAAGGATTTTGTCTGATACCTATCAGAGCATAACACTGAATTAACAACAGACAAGGATTTGAGTAGAGGTGGCTATTTTCTGGAATACATGTGAAGGGGTCATTTATGTGTATCATGAGCTTCTTTTATTTAAAGTGCCAGAAATAAAACATTTTTTGAAGGGGAAAGAATCAGAGGCTGGCAACCAGGGCAAGAAGTTGAAGAGAGGTTTTTTTTTTTTTAAACATCTTGGCACATATTCTGGGGTAGGGCTTTTTTATTTTTTAATCTATGTATTTCTCTTAAAATGCATTAAAATAGTTCGGTGTATTCTATCTCACCTCATTTCCATTTATCTTTCTTTATCTCCCTTATTCTGACCACTACCTATTTATATTTACTGAGTTTGTTGGTCCATGGCTGCTCAGCATATTTGTTGAAGATCTGAAAGCAATGATTTGACTCTTGCTCCATTAGTAATACTTTAATACCAGCTCTACATTTTCCAAATGGGCTCAACTCTTGTCTCTGCCTCTTGTTTAATGTTTGGGAAGTAACCCTATTGAATATTTTCTTATCAGAGCTCCCTTTGCTTTCAATGAAGCAAGTATGAATGCCTATTTCACTGTCTGTTTCACACCTTCTATAAAACACTGTTTTTGCTCAAAAAACAATAAATGTAAAAATGGTGAACAAAGCACTCAATGAAGAGCATGCTCTTTAATGCATATATATTACTACTTGCTGTAAAATAACTCAGAATCATGCTTTGAACTTATGTAGCTCCTTCCCTCTGACACACTTAAAGGTTTGAAGGAAGGCTAAGCTGTCTTTTCTCTGTCTACTGCAGTTTAATTCGGGGAGACAAATGGCATAATCAGGAAAGCAAGAGAATTGTTAGGGAAAGAATCAATGTTTGTCTCTTGAAATTGTACTCCTACAAGTCTTACTATGTAAACAGAATATGGTGAAGATAATACCTAGGGAAAGAAGGTATGGTATTGCAAGTTCTATGAAAATCTCACTGGATCTCCTACAAGGACATTTTTGGGATTATTTAAAGATCCTCTGGGCAGACTGCTTCACTTTCACTTAATGTGAAAGGAAGAAAAATATAAAGCCATTCATTTTACTGCAAGATGACCTAAATATATCATTGTGAAGGAATGGGTTGTCTTCTTGAAGAAGACAAAAGGAAACACATCTATGAAATCTAAGGACAGCCTTCATGGTTGTTCAGTGGACCTGAAAATTTACCTATCTGAGGATTATTCTAAGCAATACAGCAGATCAATAAACTGAATGTTGTCAGATGAAAAGTCTTCTGTGTGCATGATTAATTATTTTAACTAGGCAGTTAACATCTTTTCATTATCACATAAATGTACTATATTGAAAATTTGACGGTATGGTATTGAGGGGGAAGGCCTTCTTAAGTATAAAATTGGTATTAAAAAAAGCTGTCATATATTTGCAAATATGCAGGTGGAAAGCCTTTAGAGAACTTAAATTGCCCTAATTAAAATTAAAGATTTCAGCTTCAGTGTGTACCTGGGAATGCCATTGTTAATGACTGCAATTGGTCTCTTCTGTTGATGTAGTCAGCATTTCTTATATTTTATGAGCCTGCTCTACTGTTCTACCGAAAAAGGTTATCCTTTTTGGCCACTGTGGCAGTAATCCTTGACTACGTTGTGCAGATTCCCTTGTAGACCATGTGACTGAGTTCAATGGACTGTGAAGTTATACCTCCATCATGCTTTCTCTTTTCCCTATGTCCCCACCAGATGGGTATAACAATGGTGAAGCACAAGAAAATTCCCAGCCACAAGATGGAAGAGTCCAAATCCCTAAATCACCCCATGGAGGAAAGCCATCCTCAACCAGGAACCCTTCATTGAACAGCTATAGCAGCAAAAAATAAATTTTTATTATGTTAAGCCATTACAATTTTAGGTTTTATTTATTATAGCAGCTAGTTATTTCAATATAGTTACCTAAGATAAGTAATATTCCACCTTACTAGAAGAAACACATACACACACATTATATACACACAAACACAAAACATATACACATATACAATTTTCATTTCTTTTTTATACTGCTAATGGGAATACAAAATTCCACAACCCTTCTGGAATACAATTTGATGGCATTTATCAAAACCCTTAATTATGTACTACCTATTCATGTTTAATTATGTGATTACCTTGACCTATTTCAAGGAATTTATACTGAGTAAATAGTGTGCAAAGATTTAGCTCCAATGATATTGTGTGGTATTTTTTTTATATTAGCAAAATATTGTAGGCCACAAAAATATCCATGCTAATGAATGATTTTAATAAATTGTGGTACTTTAGACAATGGAATATTTTAGACAATTAAAATAATATAGAAAATTACCTAGAGATTATCATATTAAGTGAAGTAACTCAGACAAATATCATATGATATCACTTATATGTGGAATCTAAAAATATGATACAAATGAACTTATTCACAAAACAGAAACAGACTCACAAACTTAGAAAACAAACTCATGATTACCAAAGGGGAAAGGTGGGGGGAAGGGATAAATTAGGAGTTTGGGATTAACAGATACACACTACTATATATAAAATAGATAATCAACAAGGACCTACTGCATAGCACAGGGAACTCTACTCAATATTCTGTAGTAAGCTATGTGGGAAAAGAATCTGAAAAAGAAGGGATATATGTATAACTGAATCACTTTGCTGTACACCTGAAACTGACACAACATTGTAAATCAACTATATCCCAATATAAAATAAAGATTAAATTAAATGAAAAAAAAATGACATAGGATAGTGGTAATAGTACACTGCTAAGTGAAAACAGCAAGTGATAATATAAAGTATATAGCTTGGTTCTAATTATTTTTTTAATGTGTATCTTTGTGTGTGTATATCCAAAAAAATCCCCCCAAAACTGAAAAGCAATACAGCAAAATATAACCAGTATTTATATCTAGGTAGTGGGACTAAATGTGATATTATTGTTTTTTAATTTATAATAGTTTTATTGAGATATATGTCAGAAACCTACAGTTCACCCTTTGTAAGTGTATGATCAGTAGCTTTTTTTACACCCTTTGTAAGTGTATAATCAGTAGCTCTTAGTATATTCACAAAGTTCTATGTCAGTTAATGTTATATAATTCCAGAATATTGTCATCAACACTCCCCACCCCTGCAAGGCCCCATTGTCATTAGCAGTCACTATTTATCCTCCCAAACTGCAGTCCCTGACAACAACTATTATACTTTTTTCTCTGTGGTTCTGACTACTCTAGATATTTTATATAAATAGAACCATACAACATGTAGCCTTTTGTGTTTGGATTCATTCATTTAGCATAATGCTTTCAAGGTTCGTCCATTCTGTAGCATGTATAAGAACTTTGTTCTTTTTATGGCCAAGTAATATTTCATTGTATGGACATACCACATTTTGTTTATTCATTTATCAGTTGATGGACATTTGTGTTACTTCCATTTGGGACTATCATGAATAATATTAAGATCATTCCTGTACAAGTTTTCTCTTGGGTATATATTTAGGAGTAGAATTTGTGGGTCATATGGTAAATCTACATTTAACATTTTAAGGAAATACTGAATTTTTCCAAAGCAGCTGCACCATTTTACATACCCTTTGCAGTGTGTGAAGGTTCCAATTATTCACTGACTCATCAATACTTATTATTATCTGACTTTTATTACAGCCACCAAAGTGGGTACAAAGTGGTAAATCATTGTGTTTTTTTTTACATTAAAAAATTTTTTTATTGGAGTATAGTTGCTTTACAATATTGTGTTAGTTTCTACTGTACAGCAAAGCGAATCAGCTATAAGTATACATATATCCCCTCTTTTTTGGATTTCCTTCCCATTTAGGTCACCACAGAGCACTGAGTAGAGTTCCCCGTGCTGTACAGTAGGTTCTCATTATTATCTATTTTATACATAGTATCAATAGTGTATATATGTCAATCCCAATCTGCCAATTCATCCCACCCCTCTCTTTCTCCTTTGGTATCCATATGTTTGTTCTCTATGTCTGTGTCTCTATTTCTGCCTTGTAAATAAGATCGTCTATACCAATTTTTTCAGATTCCACATATATGCATTAATATACCATATTTGTTTTTCTCCTTATCACTTACCTCATTCTGTATGACAGTCTCTAGGTCCGTCCACATCTCTACATAAATGTGATTTTAAAATGTTGTTTTTATTTCTGTATTTCCTAAAGTTTTTTCAATGTATACACATATTTTTGTCATAAATTGTGTATAAACACACATATATACACATATTGTGTGTGTGTGTATATATATATGTTACAAATATTTATAAAATTGGAGGGAAGGAGGCATGGTAATCTTATTGGTAAGCCTATTCTTGCAGAATAGGCTTTCTCCCAGAATAGAAAATGAGGATGGCAGGTTTCTGGTGGTGGTAGAGAAATGTAGGGAAGAAGTGGCTTATTGAGGAAATGACGATGAGGAAGGGTACACCAGATAGAAACCATTCGATAGTAAGTTGATTCTGAAGAGAACTGCAGAGGGCACTAAATGAATACTGAGTATTTTATATTACAATTTTTTTAAATTAACGAATCCCCATGGCACTCATGCAGTGATTCTGGCCTAACATCCACACATGCTATTCCCATCCTGATCCCTGTTTTACAACACTGCAAAACCCATGCCTGTCCAAGAGACAATTTGTCATCATGGCAAATGTACACTTTGTGTTTTTAGCATCCCTCTACTTCCTGCTTCTTTGATCTTCTATTCTCTATATTTTCTCCTGTTTTACAACAATATTTAACCAACAAAAGTCCAAAATTCTCCTGACATTTAAGATTTGAACACTTCTAAGCCTAGCTTCTTTTATTTTATTTTATTTATTTATTTAATTTTATTATTATTATTATTTTTGCAGTACACGGGCCTCTCACTGTTGTGGCCTCTCCCGTTGTGGAGCACAGGCTCCGGACACGCAGGCTCAGCGGCCATGGCTCACGGGCCCAGCCGCTCCGCAGCATGTGGGATCTTCCTGGACCGGGGCACGAACCCGTGTCCCCTCCATCGGAAGGTGGACTCTCAACCACTGCGCCACCAGGGAAGCCCTATTTTATTTTTTAATATTTATTGATTTATTTATTTGGCTGTGCTGGGCGGCACACAGGATCTTGAGTTGCAGTATGCGGGCTCTTCGTTGCAGCATGCGGGATCTAGTTCCTTGAGCAGGGATTGAACCTGAGCCCCCTGCACTGGGAGCCTGGAGTCTTAACCACTGGACCACCAGGGAAGTCCTAAGCCTAGCTTCTTTCAAATTGGACAAGTGATCTTGAGAAAGTTACTGCACATCTTGGGCTTGTCCTTTCCCTTCTTCAGTGAAATAACTGGACCATGGTCCTCTTCTACTCCAACATACTGAGGTTCTGTGGTAATGAATTACCATAAGAGACTGATCTTGAAATTCACTCAAGGATCTTCTCCCTGTGCCTCTGTGTCCTGACCTAAAAAATACCTGGTTCCCAGACGAGGACCCTGAGAGAGTCGTATCTGAGTCTAGAGATTTTTTTCTTGTTCTTTCTTTTTTTCTTCCTTCCTTCCTCCCTCTTCCGTTATCTTCCTTCCTTTTTCCTTTCTTTCTTTTTTCTTTCTTCCTTTGTATAGCTATTACTATTGTTTATTTATTAATAATATTTCTAGTTTAATTCACCTCTGGTCTTCCTGACTCTTTATTAGTGAGAAAAATGACAACTATCCAAATCTATCGATTACACTCCCACAATCAAAGTTCTTCAGGAGGATCTGTCAAGAGCAAACCTGGGAAAGAGGAGTTTCCTTCTTGGTAAACTTCAGGAAAGTGAATCATTCAGGATGCCTGGTTTGTAATACACAAATGTGGGCAGGGACCCATGTGGAAAGCCACTCACATTTTCATTGAAGGGGGCTTGGTTAACATAGCTTTGAGTCAACCATGGAGTCCCCCCAACCCACATCTGTCATTGTGGGACTGGAGACTAAAACCCAGAGCCACTCCTACCCTAGGGAGCTGTCCTCTGGGCTTCCGCCTTTCATTGGGGTTCAATGTCACTGAAGTGCTTGTCTACTCTCCTCTGATTCTTATCCACTTCTAGCCACCACTTTTTAAAAACATTCTAGAGTTCTCATGTGTAAATGTCATCTGTGTGACTCCACTGGGAAGAAAAGAATGGGATTTAGGGATTCAGAGGTCCTGGTAGCAATGGGTTTCCTTTGTTTCCTCAGTCAAATAACCTGTGTTTTTAGGTGTAATTTCATTCTGGAGAGGTCCTCTGAGCTCTTCTTGACAACATTTTTCCTTTCAGTGAGAAGAAAGTAAAAATATGGCAGAGAAGCACTTCAGGAAGCAATTGGGGTAGATAATGAATTAAGAAAGCAATGAGAAGATAAAGAAATTCTTGGGAGCCTAGAAAGGAAACTGCTTTTATCCATCTGAAAAGTTAATTCCATCATGCATACCAAGGTTACACCAAAAGGCTATCTACCCAATGCAATTATGTTTCATAAAGCATGTGCTGAGAATTTTACACACATTTCTTCACTTACGGGAAGTAAGTGGACAATAGATATAATCTCCATTTTACAAAAGAAAAAAATGAAAGGTAAAAATTTCACCAAAGTTCAAGGTCTATGTTTCAGTTTCCTAAAACGTGAGGGTTATAATAGCACCTACTTCATGAGTTATGAGGGCTGCATGAGATAAGGCTTATTAAGGAGGTTTGCACAGGTGAAAACTTGGTAATTGTCAGCTGAGATTTTATTATTATTTTTATTGCTAATAAGTGGCTAATTCTGAAGCCAGTATTCTTGTTCCTGGAATTTGAGTACAGAAAGAACAGTGCTGGACAACAACAACAAAAAACTAACAACCCAATCGAAAAATGGGCAGAAGACCTAAATAGACACTTCTCCAAAGAAGACATACAGATGGCCAATAGGCACATGAAAAGATGCTCAACATCGCTAATTATTAGAGAAATGCAGATCAAAACTACAATGAGGTACAACCTCACACTGGTCAGAACGGTCATCATTAAAACGTTTACAAATAACAAATGCTGGAGAGGGTGTGGAGAAAAGGGAACCCTCTTGCACTGTTGGTGGGAATGTAAATTGGTACAGCCACTATGGAGAACAGTATGGAGGTTCCTCAAAAAAACAGAATTACCATATAACCAGGAATCACACTCCTGGGCATATATCCGGAGAAAACTATAATTCAAAAAGATACATACACTTCTATATTCATAGCAGCACTATTCACAATAGCCAAGACATGGAAACAACCTAAATGTCCCTCAACAGACGAATGGATAAAGAAGATGTGGTACATATATACAATGGAATATGACTCAGCCATAAAAAAGAATGAAATAATACCATTTGCAGCAACATGGATGGACCTAGAGATGATCATACTAAGTGAAGTAAGTCAGAAAGAGAAAGATGAATACTATATGATATCACTTATATGTGGAATCTAAAATATGACACAAATGAACCTATCTATGAAACAGAAACAGACTCACATAGAGAACAGACTTGTGGTTGCCAATAGTGTGGGGGGTTGGGGGAGGGATGGACTGGGAAGTTGGGGTTGGCAGATATAAGCTATTATATATAGAATGGATAAACAACAAGGTCCTACTGTATAGCATAGGGAGCTATATTCAATATCCTGAGATAAACCATAATGGAAAAGAATATTTTAAAAAGTATGTATATGTATAACTGAATCACTTTGCTGTACAGCAGAAATTAACACAACATTGTAAATCAATGATACTTCAATAAAAAAATAAAAGATAGGGACTTACCTGGCAGTCCAGTGGTTAAGACTCCATACTTCTGATGCAGGATGCGTGGGTTCTATCCCTGGTCAGGGAACTAAGATCCCACATGCTGCATGGTGCAGCCAAAAAAGAAAAGAAAAAGAAAAGAAAAGATAAAATTTAAAAAAAGGAAGGAAAGAACAGAGCTGGAAAGGCTGGAGCAACATCAGAAGGAATAGCAATATAGATCAGGAATAATTCCTGAGCCCATAAAATGCTGTGTTGGGGACGGTGACCTGACCAACAGGTATCCAGTCACCTGATCCTGATGACAGTGACATTCATGAGAACAGACACCATAATTCTTGGGTGTAGCAGGTGCTACCAACACCCACTTAGTTACCTACCCTTTTTGAAGATCTTCAACACATTTTGAACCACAGGAAAAGATACAGATACCCAATTTTTCTGCATGAGAATGATAGTTCTTCCCAACCAAAATTTTGCTCCTTCCTCAATATAACTCTTACCTGAAGGCACAATAAATATAGGTTTCATTTTGAAACACAAAACTTGCAAAATAATTTTGAACAGTAGCAGTGATTTGTGGTTGCCTCTTTCCACAAAACCAGAACAGGTCAGCTGACATTTTACATATCTTATACTTTATATGCATATAACTGCTACTTATAATGATCTTCAAGAACTTGGGAGCACAAAGCTCCTTTTGGGGTTAGAAAACAATCATTTAAAAGATTTCAAGTGGAAGGGTAGAAATAATCATTAACCAACCCCCAGAGATGTATCTGGAGCAGCTCATTCTCCACATAACCCAAACCAAACTGTACTGTAAATATTTCATATTTCCTGTATATTGTGATGTTTTGACATCTTGAAAAACCTTTCTGGCCGGGAAGAGCCTGCCTTTCCCTGGGCTAGTGAACTCTTAGAGATAGCAAAGGGCCCAGCTGGGACCACATCTTTGATACAAAAACTAACCAATCCAGAGCCATACCTCCTCTATCAGGTTTGTGTACCCCAGGGGGTAATATTCCTCTGCCTTCACCATCCCAGGGCCAGGTGCCAGACAACTAGGGACAACTCCTATAGCTTAGACACCATCAGAATTATCCAAATTAGCCACTCCTAAGTGTCTACGCTGCCCTAGCTTGCCTTTCCCATGGAAACCCCAATAAAGGTCATGGCCTAAACCTTCCCCTCACTCCTGATTTCTGCCTCCTGACCATCTTGGTGGCTTTTCCATGTGGCCCTGCATGGTCTGCTGTGTCTCCTGTGCCTAGAACTGGTGAGTAAAATAAACTCTGTTGTTTTTTTTTCTGAGCCTCTCTTCTATCTCCTCCTATGGCCACACCTGACTGACCATCTCATAAAAAAATACAAACATCACTCTCCCGGGATTAAAAAAGAAGGGGTGTGTTCGTGGCTCTTCATATAAAGGTCAGATTCTTTAAAATGGCAGACAAGGGCTTCCCTGGTGGCGCAGTGGTTGAGAGTCCGCCTGCCGATGCAGGAGACACGGGTTCGTGCCCCGGTCCGGGAAGATCCCACATGCCGCGGAGCGGCTGGGCCCGTGAGCCATGGCCACTGAGCCTGCACGTCCGGAGCCTGTGCTCCGCAACGGGAGAGGCCACAACAGTGAGAGGCCCGCATACCGCAAAAACAAAACAAAAACAAAAAATAAAATGGCAGACAAATCCTTTAAACATTTTACCTTTGTTTACCCTATAACCTTCTTTCTTTCCTTCTTCTTTTTGGCCGCACCAAGTGGCTTGTGGGATCTTAGTTCCCCGACCAAGGATTGAACCCGGGACCCCCAGGAGTGAAAGCACTGAGTCCTAACCACTGGACTGCCAGGGAATTCCCTAACCTCATTTGTTACCACATCCAAACAGCTACCCTCCCAGGGACCTAATGTCACTAAACATGAATGCTAATTATTTTAGGTCTTCTGCTATCCCAGCCCTGTACTCTCAAGCCCAAACTTGGGAAATCTCAGTCCTTCCTTCTCCATAAAGACCTCAGACACTATCTACTTCCTCCTTCTCTTCCCTTCCTCCAGCTACTTCTGTTTCTGTAAAGACCTATGTTATGGCCTTACTAATTTTGTATTGCAATCCTTTGCTGATCACGTGGAGGTTAGGAATTGTATCTTTGTATATCAGGACCTAGCAGACAAGTCTTCAGGAAATGTTTTTGGGTCTGAGGGATAGTTAGCACTTAAGCTATAAAAAGTCTTCAGCGTTCACCCCAAATATGGGTATAATTAGCTCATTTATTCATTTACTGAGTACCTATTATGAAATAGTCAAAGTTCTAAGTCTTGAAACTAAAGCAGTGGAAAATAAACAAACAAAAACAGATGAAAATCCTTACATGGTACTTAGGAGTGGGGGAAGACAGACAATAGACAAGTGAAATATATTGTTAAATGGTGATATGTGCTGTGGAAAAATATAAAGCGGGGGAAATAGAGTGTTCTAGAGAGAGCTGCAATTTTATGTAAGATGCTCAAATTAGATTAACACAAGTAGCAGTAATACCAGAAATTCGACAGCAAAGCATTTTCTAATGTGTTCCCTGGGTTTTCTATTATATTCTGAAAAAACTTTGAAGAAAATCTATTGGGAAAATAGTTTATGAAAAATATTTCCATAAGAAATTAAATTATGTTCCCAAGGCACAACCTTAGTAACTTCTAAAATATTTTTTTAGGGCTTCCCTGGTGGCGCAGTGGTTGACAATCTGCCTGCCAATGCAGGGGACACGGGTTCGAGCCCTGGTCTGGGAAGATCCCACATGCTGCGGAGCGGCTGGGCCCGTGAGCCACAACTACTGAGCCTGCGCATTTGGAGCCTGTGCACCGCAACAAAAGAGGCCGCGACGGTGAGAGGCCCGCGCACCGCGATGAAGAGTGGCCCCCGCTCGCCGCAACTGGACAAAGCCCTCGTGCAGAAACGAAGACCTAACACAGCCAAAACCAAAATAAATAAATAAATAAATTTAAAAAAACCAACAACCACAAAAAAAATTTTTAGTAGTACCACAACATTAAAGAACATTAAGAATCTGTTACACAAACAATAAAGAAACAATATGAAATGCCATTAATAAAAATGGTGAAGCATTGATTTCTGAAAATTTTCTCCTCCATAAAAATAATGAAAAACTGGAAAAACTGTCAGAATCAACTTGTTCAGAACTCTGCAAATTAACCAAAGTCTTGTAGAAATCCAGCATTCACACAAGAAAAGTGGTTGAATTTTGGTAAGAACATTAGTTTGTGGGGTTTTAACTTGTTGTAGTCCCATTCTCTCCTCTCACCTCTGAAGTAATGTTGAAAATTAAGAGCCTGTATCTGAGGTGAAAACCAGCATCCAGGAAACAACTGGGGGGTTGGAGCTCCTTCTAAAGCTTACTCTCAGAGAACTGTCATTATTTGACCAGTCTCATGGTTCCCAAGAAGACTAAATTTGCACCTAGAAACACAGCCCCAACATATATGAAGCAAAAATGACAGAACTGAAAGGAGAAATACACAATTAAAAATAATGGTTGGGGAATTCCCTGATGGCCCAGTGGTTATGACTTTGGTGCTTTTATTGCCTGAGGCCCAGGTTCAATCTCTGGTTGGGGAACTAAGATCCTACAAGCTGTGCCATGTGGCAAAAAAATAAATAAAAATAAATAAATAAAACAAAATAAAAATTATGGTTGGATACTTCAGTACTCCACTATCCATAATGGATAAAATAACAGATTGACAAAGAAATAGAAGACTTCCGATTAAATGAAGAAAAATGTGAAAAATGTTTTTGAAAATGTATTTGAGGGACTTCCCTGGTGGTCCAGTGGTGAAGAATCCGCCTTCCAATGCAGGGGGCACAGGTTCAATCCCTAGTCGGGGAACATGCCATGGGACAACTAAGCCTGTGCACCACAACTACTGAGCTTGTGCACCTCAACGAGAGAGCCTGCGTGCTGAAAACTACAGAGCCCATGTGCTCTGGACCCCGCCAGCCACAACTAGAGAGAGAAAACCCGCACGCCACAACTAGAGAGAAGCCTACACCCTGCATCAAACAGCCTGTGCGGCAACAAGCAGCCCATGCCACAATGAAAGATCCCGCATGCCACGATGAAGACCCCACGTGCTGCAACTAAGACCCGACACAGCACACACACACAATAAAGACAATAAATAAATAAATAAATAAATATTAAAGAAAGAAAGAAAATGTATTCGACATGTTTATCTAGATTCTAATAGTCTTCCAAACTCTCAGCAGTTTTTGTTTGTTTGTTTGTTTGTTTGCGGTACGCGGGCCTCTCACTGCTGTGGCCTCTCCCGTTGCGGAGCACAGGCTCCGGATGCGCAGGCTCAGCGGCCATGGCTCACGGGCCCAGCCGCTCCGCGGCACATGGGATCCTCCCAGACTGGGGCAGGAACCTGTGTCCCCTGCATCGGCAGGCGGACTCTCAACCACTGCACCACCAGGGAAGCCCCTCTCAGCAGTTTTGAATGTAAACAATAAAGATTTGGATATTATGATGTAAGAAAGAAAGAAATAGAAGACTTGAACAACACTATAAACCAACTAGACTTAACAGACATTTATAGAACACCTCACACAACAACAGAATACGTATTATTCTAAGTGCACATGAAACATATATAAGCCATTAGATGTGCCCATAAATTTAAAAGGATAGGAACTACACAAAGCATATTTTCCAACACAATGGAGTGAAATTAGAAATAAATAACATAAGGAAATTTTGAAAATTCACAAATATATGAATACTAAAAAGCACACTCAAATGGCCAATTAGTCAAAGAACAACTCACAAGGGAAATTAGAAAATACTTCGAGAAGAATAACAATAAAAACACAACATCCCAAAATGCATGGGATGTAGCAAAAGCAATGCTCAGAGGGAAATTTATAGTTGTAGATGTTTACGTTAAAAAACAAGAAAGATCTCAAATAAAACTCAACCTTCCACCTTAAGAAACGAAGGCCAGGTAGAGGGTATATCAAACTAAATCCAAAGCAAACAGAAGTTAGGAAATAAAAACAATTACTGTAGGAAAAAATGAAGTAGAGACTATAAAGGCAACAGAAAAAGTCAACAAAAAGAAAAAGTTGGTTAGTTGAAAAACTCAAGAAAATGGATAAACCTTTATCTAGATAGACCAAGAAAGAAAGATAGAAGACTCAAATTACTAGAATCCAGAATAAAAGAGAGGACATTATCACTGACATTACAGAAATAGATGAAATAATGTGAATTAATTGTGTGCCAATAAAGTAGAAAACCTAGGTGAAATAGACAAATTCCTAGAAAGACACAAACTACTGATACTTATTCAAGAACAAATCAAGAATTGAAATAGACCTATAACAAGTAAAAATTTCAGTGAGTAATCAAAAATCTACCAACAGAGGAAAGCCCAGACCCAGAAAACTTCACTGGTGGATTCTACCAAACATTTCAGGAAGAATTAATTCCAATTCCTCACTAACTTTTCCAAAGAAAGAATAGAAAGAGCCACTGACCAATTCAGTCTATGGAGTTAGCATTACCTGATACCAAGACCAAACAAAGAAATCACAAGAAAAAATAATGCTGCAGACCAATATGCCTTAAGAATATAAACACAAAAATCCTTAACAAATTACTAGCAAACTGAATCCAGCAACATATAAAAAGGATTACACACCATGATTGGGTGCAATTTATCCCAGCAATGCAAGGTTGGTTCAATATAAGAATATCAATCAATGTAATGCACTTCATAAATAGAGTAAACGACAAAAACCATATGACCATCTCAATCAATGTGGAAAAGTTATTGGACAAAATCCAACACCCTTTCATGATGAAAACACTCAACAGACACTTGAAAATAGAGGGGATATCCTCAACTTGGAAAAGGGCATTTTGAAAAAACATGGCTACTATGAAAGCTAGTGGTGAAAAACTGAAAGCATTCCCCATAGGTCAGGAACTAGATAAGGATGTCCTCTCTTGCCACTTCTATTCAACCTTGTACTACAGATTCTAGCCAGGACAATTAGGCAAGAAAATGAAATAAAAAGCATTCAGAATGGAAAGAAAGAAGTAAAATTATCTCTGTTTGCAGATGATCTTATCTATAGAAATTCCTAAGGAATCCACAGAAAAGCTATTAGAGCTAATAAACAAGTTCAGCAAGGTTACAGAACACAGAATCAATATATAAAAATTAGTTGTGTTTCAATACACCAGAAATGAAGTCTAAAAATGAAATTAAGAAAATAATTCAATTTAAATAGTATCAGAAAGAATAAAGTTCTTAAGAATAAATTTAACAAGGGAAGTGCACAACTTACACACCAAATGCTATAAAACATTGTTGAAAGAAATTAAGGAAGACCTAAGTAAAGGGAAAGTAATAAATTCATGTACAGATTTCACACAATCTTTATCAAAACTCCCACCACTTTTTTTTGGCAGAAATTGATAAGCTAATCCCAAAATTCATATGGAAATTCAAGTGATACAGAATGGCCAAAATAATCTTGAAAACAATAACAAAATTGGAGTACTAATACTTCTCAATATCAAACTTTACTACAAAGATACAATAATCAAGACAGTATGGTACTGGCATAAAGACAGACATATAAATCAATGAAATAGAATTGAGAGTACAGAAACAAACCCTCACATTTTACAGTCATATGTCCATGGTCAATTGATTTTTGACAAAGGTTTCCAGACAATTCAATGGAGGAAAATCAGTCTTTAACACAAATGGTGATGGGACAACTTGATATCCATATATAAAAGAATTAAGCTGGATGCCTATATAACATCATATACAAAATTTAACTCAAAGTGTGTTGAAGACCTAAAAATGAAAAGCGAAACTACTAAACTCATAAGAAAACATAGGCTTAAATCTTCAGGATCTTCGTTTAGTCACTGGTCCTAAAGCACAAGCAACCCAAGAAAATATAGGTAACTTGTACTTCATCAGAATTTAAAACTTTTATCCTTAAAAGGACACTATCAAGAATGTGATGACAATCCACTCTAGGGCTTCCCTGGTGGCTCAGTGGTTGAGAGTCTGCCTGCTGATGCAGGGGACATGGGTTCATGCCCCGGCCCGGGAGGATCCCACATGCCGTGGAGTGGCTGGGCCCGTGAGCCATGGCCGCTGAGCCTGCGCATCCGGAGCCTGTGCTCCACAATGGGAGAGGCAACAACAGTGAGGGGCCCGCATACCACAAAAAAAAAAAAAAAAAAAAGAATGTGATGACAATCCACTCTAAAAGAAACAAACTAGCATTTACTCTCCATTTCGTCCTAAACCTGCAGCTCTTGGTAACCACTACGAATCTACTTTCTCTATGAATTTGCCTATTCAGTACATTTCATATGAATGGAATCATACAATATGTAAATTTTTGTGCCTGGCTTCTTTCACCTAGCCTTATCATCCATGTTACAGCACAAATTAGTATTTCATTCATTTTTATTACCAAATAATATTCCATTGTGTTGATATATCACATTTATTTATCCATCCATCACATCAGTTGATGGGGGTTGCTTCCACCTTTTGGATGATATGAATAATGTTGCTATTGCACATTTACATACAAGTTTTTACATGGACACATGTTTTCATTTCCCTAACCTAGGAGCGGAATTGTTGGGTTAAACGGTAAATCTGTTTAACCTTTTGAAGAATGTCCAGACTGTTTTCCCAAAAAGTGGCACCATTCTACATTCTCTCCAGCAGTGTATCAGAGTTCCAATTTTTCCACATCCTCACCAATACTTGTTATCATGTCTTTTTTTTTTTAATTAGAGCCACCCTGGTGGGAGTGAAGTGGTATTTCATTGTGGCTTTGATTTCTATTTTTCTGAGGTTGAGAATCCCTTCATGTCCATATTGACCATATGTATATCTTTTTTTTAGAAAAGTGGTTATTCAGATTCTTTGCTGAATTTTAAGTTGAGTTGTCATTTTATTACTGAGTTGTAAAGTTCTTTATATATTCTAGATATATGTCCTTAATCTGATACATATTTTACTCCTGTTCTGTGGGTTGTCTTTTTATTTTCTTTATGGCATCCTTTGAAGCATAAAAGTTGTTAATTTAACAAATTTGAAGTCTAATTTGTCTCTTTTTTTTCTTGTTTCTTGTGTTTTTAGTTTTTCCTGAGAAACCACTGCCCAATCCTAGGTCATAAAGATTACTTCTATGTTTTCTTCTGAGTTTAATAATTTTACCACTTACATTTAGGTCTTTGATCCATTTTGAAATAATTTTAAAATATGGTGTAAGCAGTGGTCCAACTTTATTCTTCTGCATGAGGCCATCCATTGGTCCCAGCACCCAGGACAGCATTTATTACGTTTGGCTTTCTGTTGATTATTTCCGGGACTGTACGCCTCTCTGTTGGTCAAGGGCCATAATTTATTTTTGAATCTCCTAAAAGTATTTAGATTGTTTTTTCCAATCTAGAAGGTCATGGCAGTAACACAGTGCTTTTTAAAAAACGAAACAACTACTTTTTAAAAAATGAAATAGTATAGAAAAATATCAGATGGCTCAACCGTGGTTAGGATAGACATTATTTTGAGGAAACACAGTTTCAGTTGTGTGTGTGCATGCGCATGCCTGCAGGTGTATACATGGGTGTACTAGGTTGAAATTGAAAGTATATTTCTTACATTTTACAGTTTGTAAACTTACAAATAAGCTTGGAAAACACTGATCTGGAAGACAGCATCTCCCTCAAAATAGGTAATAAATGAAAAATAAAAGAACTATCAAAAACTGCTTTCTCTTTGCCTTTAGATGTTTTGCTTTTGTTAGGAATGCACTTGTTGGATAAGGGCAGCTGGAATTACAGATATCAAGAGTCCAAGTTACTTCATCTTCTAAGTTTAGAGCTGAATAAACACGTTTGTGTCTCTCGAGCAGAAGGATCCAACTTGTCCTTTGCCTTTGGCATTTTCAGGTGATCATGAAGATAAGAAAATGTTGAATTCCGGTAGGGACATTGTCTCTCTGGATGCTTGACAAATGTAATTCCAATTCTACATAGGCAGTCTGAATCATACACTTAGCTTCTTTGGTTTGTAGGGTTAATCTAGAAAATCTTCTCCCACTGGACATAGCCTTCCAACAATAAACATCTCCTGAAAGGAGCAGCCCTTAGATTAGTTAAGGAACAATGTGAAACCATTTAAAGTGAATATGTAGCCACAGCAATCAGAAAAGAAAAAAAAAAGGAATACAAATCAGAAAAGAAGTAAAACTGTCACTGTCTGCAGATGACATGATACTATACATAGAGAATCCTAAAGATGCTACCAGAAAACTACTAGAGCTAATCAATAATCTGGTAAAGTAGCAGGATACAAAATTAATGCACAGAAATCTCTTGCATTCCTATACACTAATGATGAAACATCTGAAAGTGAAATTAAGGAAACACTCCCATTTACCACTGCAACAAAAAGAATAAAATACCTAGGAATAAACCTACCTAAGGAGACAAAAGAACTGTATGCAGAACACTATAAGACACTGACAAAAGAAATTAAAGATGATACAAACAGGTGGAGAGATATACCATGTTCTTGGATTGGAAGAATCAACATTGCGAAAATGACTCTACTACCCAAAGCAATCTACAGATTCAATGCAACCCCTATCAAACTACCAATGGCATTTTTCACAGAACTAGAACAAAAAATTTCACAATTTGTATGGAAACACAAAAGACCTCGAATAGCCAAAGTAATCTTGAGAAAGAAAAACAGAGCTGGAGGACTCAGACTCCCTGACTTCAGACTATACTACAAAGCTACAGTAATCAAGACAGTATGGTACTGGCACAAAAACAGAAATATAGATCAATGGAACAGGATAGATAGCCCAGAGATAAACCCATGCACATATGGTCACCTTATCTTTGATAAAGGAGGCAGGAATGTACAGTGGAGAAAGGACAGTCTCTTCAATATGTGGTGCTGGGAAAACTGGATAGGGACATGTAAAAGTATGAGATTAGATCACTCCCTAACACCATACACAAAAATAAACTCAAAATGGATTAAAGACCTAAATGTAAAGCCAGACATTATCAAACTCTTAGAGGAAAACACAGGCAGGACACTCCATGACATAAATCACAGCAAGATCCTTTTTGACCCACCTCCTAGAGAAATGTAAATAAAAACAAAAATAAACAAATGGGATGCAATGAAACTTAAAAGCTTTTGTACAGCAAAGGAAACCATAAACAAGACAGAAAGACAACCCTCAGAATGGGAGAAAATATTTGCAAATGAAGCAACTGACAAATGATTAATCTCCAAAATTTACAAGCAGCTCATGCAGCTCAATATCAAAAAAAACAAACAACCCAGTCCAAAAATGGGCAGAAGACTTAAATAGACATTTCTCCAAAGAAGATATACAGATTGCCAACAAACACATGAAAGAATGCTCAACATCACTAATCATTAGAGAAATGCAAATCAAAACTGCAATGAGATATCACCTCACACCAGTCAGAATGGCCCTCATCAAAAAATCTACAAACAATAAATGCTGGAGAGGGTGTGGAGAAAAGGGAACCGTCTTGCACTGTTGGTGGGAATGTAAATTGATACAGTCACTATGGAGAACGGTATGGAGGTTCCTAAAAAAAATAAAAATAGAACTACCATATGACCCAGCAATCCCACTACTGGGCATATACCCTGAGAAAACCATAATTCAGAAAGAGTCATGTACCATAATGTTCATTGCAGCTCTATTTACAATAGCCAGGACATGGAAGCAATCTAAGTGTCTATCGACAGATGAATGGATAAAGATGTCGCACATATATACAATGGAATATTACTCAGCCAGAAAAGAAATGAAATTGAGTTATTTGTAATGAGGTGGATGGACCTAGAGTCTGTTATACAGAGTGAAGTAAGCCAGAAAGAGAAAAACAAATACCGGATGCTGACACATATATCTGGAATCTAAAAAAAAAAAGGCCTGAAGAACCTTGGGACAGGACAGGAATAAAGATGCAGACATGGAGAATGGACTTGAGGACATGGGGAGGGGGAAGGGTAAACTGGGACAGTGAGAGAGTGTCATGGACTTGTATATACTACCAAATGTAAAATAGACAGCTAGTAGGAAGCAGCCACATAGCACAGGGAGATCAGCTCGGTGCTTTGTGTCCACCTAGAGGGGTGGGATAGGGAAGGTGGAAGGTGGGAGGGAGATGCAAGAGGGAGGGGATATGGGGATATATGTATATGTATAGCTGATTCACTTTGTTATACAGCAGAAACTAACACAACACTGTAAAGCAACTATACTCCAGTAAAGATGTTAAAAAAATAAAATAAAGTAAATATGTAGATACAATCATAAATATTGAAGGCCCTATGGAAAAATTTTTAAAGATATTGGATTTAACAAGTGACATTTGATACAACGCTAAGTTTTAAATTCAATAGATACTAAGTCTGTAGTATGTCACAATCCTTAATATGTTAGTTAAGTATGCTAATATATAATCTATGACATCAAATATAGACTATTTAATTCTTAGTATTCCAACAACTAAATCTGTAAGAACCTTGAATCAGAACTAATATTTAGAAAGTAAAGCGAAGCATGAGTCACTATAGAAAAGGTTTAATTAGAGGGAGAAAGACTTTCAGAGTGGTTTAGGGACTTGTGCAAAGTTATACCCTTTATCAACTGACAGCAAAACTGAAAGTAGAACCTAGCCCTCCTAACTCTTCTAGCGCTCCTTCTATTTTGCTGTTCTTTACAGCTTTCCTCAACTTCAGCTGCAACTTCTTTAATTGGATCTCAGTTGTGGGAGCATTAGCATCTTTACTATGTTGAGTCTTTTGGCCACACCATGCGTCTTGAAGGATCCTAGCTCCCCGACCAAGGAGGGAACCCAAGCCCTCGGCAGTGAAAGCACAAGCCCGAAACACTGGACTGCCAGGGAATTCCCGAGATGTCAGTTATTAAACTATAATTCATTCATTGAAAATGAACTTAATTCCTACTACGTGTCACACAGTCTTCTACGACAAACTTCCTGCCATCATGAAGCTCAGTTTCAGCTGAGTGACAGAAAATGAATTAATAATGAAGGTTCTGCGAAGATTATTGTAGTAATGGAAGCATGACTTTGGTTCTTTGGTTAACAGAAATTTATGAAAGTGATAACACTTTTCTAAATAAAAAGTATAAAACTGCATGGAGTGTGAAAGTCCTATTTCCAGCACAACTCACCTTCCTGCATTCCAGGTGTTTCACCATACCCACAGATTACAAAACATTTAAAAGATTTAGTTTCTTCCCTGCTATGGGGCTACACTGACTCCTTGAATTGAAAGATTTAGGGAAGGAAATTACATCACAGACCATGGAATGCCTCAGATGACCTGGAGCCTCTGTTCAAGATGAGTAGTTTGTTTGTTTTTAATCGTAAAAGGAGAAAAAAGCTATTCATTGTCATTTTACAATCAACAACATCAACTACTTCTAGGAAAAGGGAACATCATGTTTAGAGACACTGTTGTTTAAAGAAGTGGTAAGTAACACCTCTTAGAAAAAGATTTTGAGAAATTTCAACTAATTTGGGAAATTCACACATGAAAGGAAATAAGCAAAAAGAAATGAACAAACAAAGAAGTTTAAACAGCTTCTTCAGTCTTGAATAATTAGAGGTAAAGCGGTTTACTCTATTTGTCCACCACCTCAGTGGAGGGGGCCTGCCTTCCTAAAAGGCAGACAAGTGCTCTGGGAACCAAGAAGCATATCAAAACTTAAAGTTGGAAGACCATGATCACAGAAACAAAACTTACCTACCTTTCTACAGGGCTGAAATAATGGAGGGGAGTGTGAAATATTTTATACTGAATTGGTTAGCAAAGATCTTGGCACAGACAGAGAAAGAAATCTTTATTCCAGCCCTTGGGAATCCAAAGGTATTCCCTTGAACACGTTACTTAAATGTGCCAAACATGAAGTTTTTCATTTACAAAATGGAGATGATATAATGATTTCTGCCTCATAGATAATGGAGTAATACACGTTGTTGAGTACACCAGTACTCAACACAGTACCTAGTACAGGATTAAGCAATCAATAACTTTTATCATTACAATCACATCAGCAACAATAATAAAACAGATTCACAGCAGGGGAGTTGCATCATCTAAGTCACTGGAGAGCTGCTCTGGGAATGGCTCCTGAAAACCTCACGTAACTCAAAACACGCATAAGACATCCACATAGATTTTTCCCTTAAGAATAAATGTAATGTGAGAAGTAACAGTCTCAGTGCACATAAACTTAGGGCAATGTAATGCATTTCTTATATCCAACTTACTGTTTAATGCAAAATCAATAGTTTTTAGCGAGGGGAATTCACATTATTTCAATGTGTGTGCATAAAGTAAGACTTTAATAATATTTTTCATTGCTCACTGTTTCAAGTTTGCTAATTCAAATTAGTGTGAAATATAACTGCACTGTTTATCCAAAGGCCACTTAATATCAGAGAGAGTCTATTATAAGAAACGAGGCAGGACTTCCCTGGTGGTGCAGTGGTTAAGAATCTGCCTGCCAATGCAGGGGACACGGGTTTGAGCCCTGGTCCGGGAAGATCCCACATGCCGCAGAGCAACTAAGCCCGTGCGCCACAACTACTGAGCCTGCACTCTAGAGCCCGTGAGCCACAGCTACTGAGCCCGTGTGCTACAACTACTGAAGCCCGTGCGCCTAGAGCCTGTGCTTTGCAACAACAGAAGCCACTGCAATGAGAAGCCCGCGCACCCCACTTGCAACGAAGAGAGTAGCCCCCGCTCGCCACAACTAAAGCCCGCACGCTGCTACAAAGACCCAATGCAGCCAAAAATAAATAAATAAAATAAATAAACTAAAAAAAAAAAAAGAAATGAGGCACAGGGGGGTGTATCATAGAATTTTAAGGTATCTATTCTAAATATAGAGGAAAACAGTAGGAAACATCTAGAATTTAAATTATTGGAATTTCTTTTACACCTGTGAAGGCTATAAAAAGATAATTTTTATCTGCAAAGAAACCTACAGAGGAATGTGAAATGATGACTAACTAAAACACCCCACTCCCAAGACACTTGCTGTGATGGAAGAGAACTCAAAAATGTGGGAGGGAGAAGGTGGGAAATCCTACCAACTGCATGGGCAAAAGCCAAATTTCTAATAAAAATTTATTAGTGTGCCTGCAAGGTTCGGATTCCCATGCTTACATTTCTGCCTTACAGAGACAGACAAAGCCTGCCCTGGTGACCTAGTTTCCAGATTCCACACTTAAAGCCAAGCCTTTAATCACATACTTGTCCAAAGATCACATAGAGCGATAAGGCTTCACTGCCACAATTCTGCTGTCAGAAACTGGAATACAGAGTGTTTTAGTTTTGCTTTTGGTTTTTATTGGGAGGAGGAATTTCTTTTAGCTTATGATTCAGGCTTAAATCTTCAGTTTTTCCTATTTCAGTTTTCAAAACGGGATGTAAATATATAATTCATATGAGATAAGATCTTAAAAAGCTCACATAATTAAAAACTTGCATAATTCTAAACAGATTATTACCCCAGAGGAATCAATATAATGTAAGAAATGGCAGTTTCAGAATACATAAGCCTGTAAATTACAAAGTATTTCTTAGAGTAAGTTTTTAGTGCTTTTTTTCAAAAATAGACTTTTCCTTTGTAAATAATTTAGATTTATAGAAAAGTTTTGCAAAGATACTATAGAGAGTTTCCATATACCCCTCACCCAGTTTCCCCTATCATTAATACCTAACATTACTAAGGTACAATTGTCAAAAGTAAGAAACTAACTTGGGTACTATTCACTGAACTCAAGATTTTACTCAGTTTTTGTTAATTTTCCCATTAATGATCCTTTTTTTGTGTTCCAGAATCCAATACAATTTGAAATACTTTTTAATTTTGGAAGGATTCACATTATTCAAAATTTGTGCAAACTGATAACATTTTAAAGTCACACTGTTTCAAATCTGTGAAATTGAAATTTGTATGAACTATAACTGCTGTTTATCCAAAGACTTTCAATAGGGTTTAAGGCAAGGATGGCTGAAGAATTAACCTACTGCAGTGGCCTAAGCCAGTGTTGTTCAAACTAGAATGAGGAGGGGAATGGAGAGAAATATTTTGTACTGGGTTTCAGCTGAAGGTTTCATCTGAAGAATATCACTAATAAGAAAATCCAGTGAAAATATTAGAATACTTTAAGGAATACTAGAAACAAACAAGACAAAAATGGAATATAATCATGCTATAAGAAACTTGCAGAAAATTGCCTTAGGCATCATTTTTTCATATAAATAGTTTAAGGTTTTTACTGCAAAGAGCACACATGCAAACTAGGTAGCCACATACATTGCACAATATTGCCCATTTCCTGTTACTATTATTAAAATATAAAGAGCCGTTACAAATCAATAGAAAAATGGACAGAGAGCAGAGTCAATTTATGACCAATAAACATCTGAAAAAATGTTCAAACTCATTTTCAAAGAATACAAATTAAACTGCAACATACTTTTTTTTTTTTTTAACTTATCAGCCTGGCAATGATAATGCAAAGTGCAGGCTGATGTGCAAAGAACAAGGCACTTTCATACATTGTTATCAGGAGTAAAACTTGAAACTATTTTTATGACAACTTGGCAGTATATGCGTTCAGTCACCTATTGCTGACTAATTAAAACATTCCAAAATGTAGTGGCTTAAGTCCACAGCAATGTATTATGTCTCACAATTCTGTGAGTTGGCTATGTGGTCTTATGTGTCATGGAACGTTGGCTGGGGCACTCATGCATGCTGGGAGCCCAGCCAGGGATGGAATGCCCAAGGCTTCCTTTCTTCTCCACATTACTTTTCTTTCCATTTGGCCTCTCATCATTCAGGAGCCTAGCCCAAGCATCCTTCGTGTCAGGTGGATTCCAAGAAAGCAAAAAAGGAAGCTGACAGATCTCTCAAGGAGTAAGTCTGGAAGTGACGGCATGCGGGAACCCATTTGTACAAGTTTATGAGGGCCATTTATGCGTATCTCTTTCCTACTCCATGCTCGGTGATATCACATTGGTAGCTTGAAATCAGTCATGTTGGGTGTATTTATAGCACAGAAATTGTTAGATGCTATAAATCAGGGCTGGTGATTTTTTTTTTTCAAAGAGCTGAATTTCCAGAACACTATTTCCTGAAAGTCACACAGCTTCCTATCCATCACATTCTGTTTATTCAAGCAAGTCTCAAGGTCAGCCCAGAGTCCCTGTGGGAGGGGAAACAAACTCCACCTCTTGATCTGAGGAGTGGCAAAGAATCTGTGGTGATATTTAATCCATCACAGTCTTCCCTCTGGCCACAAATTATTTATATTCTTTTCTCAGGCAAAACAAAACAGACCTCCTCCCAAGGCACCTCAACGTTTCCTCCCCTGAAAGCATCAGCCTCAACGTTCAGTATTTCATGATCTGCATCATGTCCAGATGTGGCTGCAGCTCCTCTGGACCTAGAGAGCTGTGAACTGCCTTCTGTCCCGATTTCCCCCGACTCTTCCATCCCTACCAGGCATACAAGGGTGAGAAAGGGACAGGAAAGCCACAATAGGTGTCCCCATTCAACAACAAAAGAGAACAGGTCTACAGCGATTCTGAAATCTCCCTGGACATAAGTTGTGAAAGCCTCTACTTCCGGGCCTGGGAGCCCAGCTAGGGCTGAAACATCCCAAGTGACTTCTCATCCCTCTGGCTTCTCTAGTGGACCTCTCTTCATTCGGGAGTCTAGCCCAAAGTTCTTTACAGCATGCTAGCTGGTTTCCAGAGAGCAAAAGTAGAAACTGCTACGTCTCTTAAAGGCTAGTCCTGGAACTGGAATAGTGTCATCATACCTAGTGTTGACAGATTTAGCAAATAAAAATTCAGAATACGGGCTTCCCTGGTGGCGCAGTGGTTGGGAGTCCGCCTGCCGATGCAGGGGGCGCGGGTTCGTGTCCCGGTCCGGGAGGATCCCGCGTGCCGCGGAGCGGCTGGGCCCGTGAGCCATGGCCGCTGAGCCTGCGCGTCCGGAGCCCGTGCTTCGCAACGGGAGAGGCCACAACAGTGAGAGGCCCACGTATGGCAAAAAAAAAAAAAAATTCAGAATACCCCATGAAAAGATGTTCAACATCGCTAATTATTAGAGAAATGCAAGTCATAATGGATATCCCCTCATACCTGTCGGAATGGCTATCATCAAAAAGTCTACAAATAACATATTGGCGAGGATGTGGAGAGACGGGAAACCCTTGTGCACTGTTGGTGGGAACGTAAATTGGTGCCGCCACGGTGGAACACAGTATGGAGGTTCCTCAAAAAGCTAAAAATAGAATTGCCACGTAATCCAGCAATTCTACTCTTGAGTATATATCTGGAAAAAAAGAAAATGCTAATTCAAACATATACATGCACCCCAATGTTCATAGCAACACTATTTATAATAGCCAAGATATGGATGCAACCCAAGTGTCCATCAACAGAAAAATGGATTAAGAAGATGTGGTATATATACCACATCATACACACACACACACACACACACACACACACATATATATGAATATTACTCAGCCATAAAAAGAATGAAATTCTGCCATTTGCAGCAATGTGGAATAAATCAGAGAGAGAAAGACCAATACTATAGGATATCACTTATATGTGGAATCTAAAAAATAATACAAATTAATGTATGGGCAAAACAGAAAGAGACTCATAAATATAGAAAACAAACTTGTGGTTACCAAAGGGGAGAGGGAGAAGGAGAGGGACACATTAGGGATATGGGATTAGCATATATAAACTACTGTGTATAAAATAGATAAGCAACAAGAATATATTGTATAGCACAGGGAATTATACCATTATTTTATAATACCTTATAATTGAGTATAATCTGCAAAAATACTGAATCACTATGCTACACACCTGAAACTAATATAATATTGTAAATCAGCTATAGGTCAATAAAAGTATAGGTTGCCCAGTTAAATTTGAATGTCAGCTAAATGACAAATATTTTTTTAGCATAAGTATGTCCCATTTTTCTGTTTATTTGACATTCTGATTTTACTGGGCATCTTGTATTTTATCTGGCAATCCTACTTTCACCACATTCTGAAGGGCAAAGCAAGTCATTCAAGGATAAGGAAAGGAGACATCACTTTAAAAAAAAATTTTTTTTTGAAGTACAGTTGATCTACAATGTTGTGTTAATTTCTGCTATACAGCAAAGTGATTCAGTTATACATATACATACTTTTTTATATTCTATTCCATTATGGTTTATCACAGGATATTGACTATAGCTCCCTGTGCTATACAGTAGGACCTTGTTGTTTATCCATTCTATATGTAATAGTTTGCATCTGCTAACCCCAACTTCCCACTTCATCCCTCCCCCACCCCCCCCTCCCTTGTCAACACAAATTTGTTCTTTAAAGATGTCACTTTTTGATGGATGAGTGGCTTGCTTGTACAGGGAGGGGAGAAGTTAACGATGGTCATTTTGCAGACTATCACACTTAAAAAGGCCTTGAAAATGTGCATCTCATTGTAAAACCAGTGATTCTATTTCTGGGGACTTTTCTAAGCACATGAGTAAAGATGTGTCAAAGATTTAGCTACATGAAAGTTTATTGTAGAATTGCTTGTAATGGTGAAAAATAGGAAACAACCTAGATGTACCAAGATAAGAAATAAGTATATTTATTGTGGTCCTAATATATGCAAGACACTGAGTTGAGCCCTAAGGAGACAGTGAACGACACAGAAAATCTCTGGCCTCAGAAATCTTAAAGGCTAAAGGGGCAAGGTTGACATTAAACAGATAATCATACATTTGACTAACTGAGTATAAGTGTGCTAATTACTACAAAGGAAAACTACTGGGTGCTATGGAATCACCAAGGGATCTAAACTACTAAGGGCTGGTTTAGGAGAAGGGGAGGAAACAAAGGGAAAGGATGAGGGAAGAGAGTATGGGCGGAGCGAACAGCAGAAGGATTCTAAATGTGTATTTATTTACATGGAAATGTGATCATAGTAAACAGGTATGAGATGCTCATTAGACCTCCAAGTGGCGATGTCAAATTGTATTTAGATACACAAGTTGGGATGCGGGGGAAGGTTAGATCTGGATATATACACTTCAGAGTTACAAGTCTATAGTCACTAGGCAGTGATATGAGAAGAAAATCAGGGGAGTGGGCTATCACAGAAGCCAAGAAAATAGTTTCAAGCAGAGCGTGGTCACTTGGGAGAAATACCACTAAGCTGTTATGAAAGATGAAGGCCAGAAGTGACCACGGCATTTGGTAACATGGCGGTCACTGACGAATCTTTTAGGAGAAGTTTCCCATGTCGTGGGGAGGACAAAGGTCTAATTGAAATGGATTGAGGAAAGAAAATACGTGAGGTAGTGGGAAAGCCATTTATTTGAGAAGTTTTGCTGGGAGAGAGCAGGAAAACGGGGCAGCAGCTAGAAGACAGGAATGGGAGGTCAAGAGCACGTTTGCTGGCTGATGGAAACAGCCCCCTAGAGAGAGGGAAATTGAAAATGCTGGAAAGGGGGGTCTATTTGTAGGAGTAAAGTCTTTGAGGAGGTAAAAGGGCATGAGGTCCACAGCACAAGGGGAGGGCTGGCCTTAGGTAGGAGCAGGGTTGTTTCTTCCTACAGTAGCAGATGAAAGACAGTGGGTCCTGATTCAAGAGGCTGCAGAGACACAGTGGAAGGAAGATGAGAGACTGCCTATTCACTTCTATTTCTCATGAAGCATGAATCAAAGCCATCAGTAAGAAGGAGAAGGAGGAAGGGGGAGATTAGACACAGGTTCCCCACGTATACTTTACATCTCATGTTGATCACGCTAATTTGAAAAGTATACATGTTATAGACTCTCACACACCCAATAAACTCTGCAGTTTCTCAGGATCCCAAACAAGAAAAACAGCAAAGGGGGGAGGGACTTTCTTGGTGGTCCAATGGGTAAGACTGCGTGCTCCCAATGCAGGGGGCCTGGGTTTGATCCCTGGTCGGTGAACTAGATCCCAGCATGCATGCCACAACTAAGAGCCCGTGTGCCACGACTAAGACCCGGCGCGGCCAAAATAAATAATAAAAATAAATAAATATTTTTTTTAAAAAAGAGTGAAGGGGAAGCCTCTGTAAGCACCAAGAACAATAGAGCACCAGTCAAGATGAATTTATTGAGGAGTTTTGTTTAAAAGCCTTAGGGGAATTTCATAATCTTGTATTAAAATTCATCACTGTCAATTCAGCAACAGGAAAATTCCTAAGTCATAGAAGGAAGTACACATGAAAGTACTGATCAGGGTCATGCATTTTAGTCAGAATTGACAGAGACCCAACGACGTGAGTTCCAGTGATTTAACCAAATGAATTAAATTAGCAAAGAGAGTAAATAAGTAATTGGATAATGCATTTTGCATGACCAAAGCAGAATGGACATGAATAGACTCCTGTGAGATAAGGTCAACGTGATAAGATGTAATACACTACAGTAGATTGCATAAACTACCTAACTTGACACTAAGACTTGATACTCCTGGGAGTATTTTTTCAGAAGCTATTAGAAAAAATGAAATTTGAGAAGAGCTTTTGGGTCATCAGCGCTCTATATTTAGAATCTTTAAATAATCGTAGATCCCAGCACTTGGTCACCAAGAGAGAAATAGAATGGGGTTACCTCCTCATTTCACTGCTTTCCTTTCTTGTTGAACACACCAGAAGTTTCTGTGATGCGACAAATCCCATTCTAAGACTTAAAAATAGATATTACAATTTTCAGGTGAGATTAAAAATACAATATGATAATTTAAAGTGTAATAGTAACATTATTCACATTGCAATACAATTTTTTCTTTTTGGCCACACCGTGCGGCATGCAGTACTTTAGTTCCCCCACCAGGGATGGAACCCGTGTCCCCTGCAGTGGAAGCATGGAGTCTTAACCACTGGACTGCCAGGGAAGTCCCTGCAGTACAAAATTTTAAAAGAGCAAGCATTTATTGAGGACTTACGTACCAAGCACTGCTCTTTGTACTCAGTGTATGTATTATTTTACGTAAACTTCAAAACTCCTAAAACACCTTTATGCGGTAGGTTCTAGTACTATTTACATTTTGCAGAAAAGGGAACCTTGGTTCATCAAATCCAACGTAATAAAAATAGACTCAAACAAATATTGCATACCTGTTCCATGCCAAGTATATTACTATGTTCAGGGGATTTTGTGTGGTAAAAATGAATGAGGTCCTCAACTCATAGCTTCCTGAAGGAGATAAATGAGTAAACAGATGACCTGCATTTTAATGCAGCATGTTTTGTGAGAAGATGAATAATTAAGCTTGCTTGGAGGGTCAAAAAGGTTTTGAAAAGGAGGTGACATATGAGTTTGTAGGATGAGCAGCTGTTAGAAGAAAGGCAGAGGAAACAGGAGTCAAGGTGTGCAGCTGGGACAATGTTCTGACCACACTGAAAACTGAGTGTTTAGCATAGCTTAAGTAGGAAGTACCAGTTAGGGAGTGTGAGATATAAGGCTGGAAAAATTAGGTGGGAAGCAGATTATGAGGGTCTTGTGTGAAGCTGAAGAGTTTGGAATGGATTCTGTAGCCACCACAGCACCAGAAACTTATATGCACTGAGCAACATGGTTAACTTTGATTTTTAGGAAGTTAACTCTGGCACCAGCCAGCTATGCTTATTGGAGGCCACAGACTGGAAGCCTGGAGAAATGTGGACACAATTAATATCCAGGTGCAAATGGATGAGGATCACAAAGGTATTGTTATGCAGAGAAGCCACGTTTATGATGTGTTTCTGAGCAAATATATTAAACTTCAAAATTTCCTTACTTAAAATCAGAATTTGTCACAACATACCCGTACCTGTGCATTGATTTTGGCAATTACCAGGTGGTATCATGGGAGGGTTTTTAGCTAACAATGACATCATGACCGCCACGTGGCTGAAAGCAGTCATAATATGCCACCCCAATAGAAGCTGCATTCTGATTTCAGATATGTCAAAGTATGAAGGAAAAAGGGTGTGTTTAGAATTGATAAAGTGGAGCATTGTGTTAAAAATAAATACAAACTCCAACCATTTCTCCTTTTTTCCAGTTCACCATCCTGGTCCAAGGGAACACCATCTCCTTCCTAAATTATGATAGTAGCCTCCTAATGGGTTTCCTGACTTCTGCCCTTAATGTCCCCTCCTCTCCTCCTGAATCTATCCTCGAGAGGGTCAAATCATGTCATTCCTCTGTTCAAAATCCCCAGTGGCTTCTCGTTCCACTCAGAGAAAACAATCCAAATCCTTACAGAGGCTACCAGGCCCTGCAGGACTGGACCCCTCATTAGCTCTAGGTACCATGACCCCATCTCCTACTCCTCTCCCTGCAGACAAGTGGGCATCCTCCAACACAACACAAAAGCTGCCACCTCAGGCAATCTGTACTTCCTGGTCCCTCTGCAAGACCCACTCTTCTCCCAGGTATCTGCAAGGTTCAATTCCGAAAGTCGTTCACCAAATGCCATCTTTTCAGGGAGGCCTCGTCTATCTTCCTTTGTCTAAAATTGCTATATGGGGGGGGGGTAGGGACAAATTGGGAGATTGGGATTGACATACACACACTACTATATATGAAATAGATAACGAATAAGAACCCGCTCTATAGCACAGGGAACTCTACTCAATACTCTGTAATGACCAATATGGGAAGAGAATCTAAAAAAGAGTAGATATATGTATACGTATAATTAATTCACTTTGCTGTACAGCAGAAACTAACACAACATGGTAAATCAACTACACTGCAATAAAAATGAATTTAAAAAAGTAAATAAAATTGCTATCACACACTTACCTGCAAATTCTCATTTACTCCCTATCTGCCTCCCTGCTTTATTTATTTAATTTTTCGGTCAGCACATATCACTATCTAATACAGCCCTATATTTTACTTGTTTATCCTATTTATGGTCTACAATGTCAGTGAGGAGTCCAGCTTCTGATTAAAAACCTATGTGTGACTTTTCAGGCCTGACCATAGGTAATTACAAATGCTTTAAGCCAGGAGGCCTCACGGGGTGGGGGGGAGGGAGTGGGGGGAAGCTACCCTTCCCCACACAGTCTCAAGGACGCAGAGCCCCCCGGGGAAGTCATGCTCTTTCACTCCTAGCCCTGGGGTCTTCATTCCTAGACTTCTTTATCTAAGGCCTTGGGCAGAGATCTGCAGGCACCTCTGCTGTGACTTCCTTATGGGGAAGAGGGGAAAACCTTGAATACCCTTTCTTCGCTCCGACTCGGTACCAGCTACTTTTCCACTCTTAACCCCAGCGCCCCCTCCCTCACTTCACCATCCTCCCCACTTTCCCATAAGACTGCAGGAGACCTCCACATCTGCACGGATCCACCTGACCCCCACTGGCATACCATTTCGTGGGAGAAATAAAACAGGAAGGAGTCTGCACTTGCTCCAGTGTTAGACACTTGCTTATTCCATCACAAGAAGTGATTAAAGGTTTAACTCTGATTTTCAGCTTGTGTTAAACAGCTACTAGGACAGCTTGCTTTCTCTCCCAGCTCAGCTGTATCCCTGACAGTTGGCTTCACAAAGGCAAGGCTTTGGCTTTTGTTTTTAATAGACTTTACTTTTTAGAGCCATTTTATGTTCTTAGCAAAATTAAGCCTCCACACACGTGTAGCCTTGCCCATTATCAACATCCCCCATCTGTGGTACATATCACCCAGAGTCCATAGTTTACCTCAGGGTTCACTCTTGGTATACATTCTATGTATTTGAGCAAATTGATAATGACAGGTATCCACCACTATGGAATCATACCGAGTAGTTTCACTGCCCTAAATTCCTCTATGCCCTGCCTATTCATCCCTTGTAGCCCTGGCAACAAGAAATCTTTTTACTGTCACCATAGTTGTGCCTTTTCCAGAATGTCATATCATTGGAATCATACAGTATGTAACCTTTGCAGATTGGCTTCTTTCACTTAGTAATATATATATTTAAGGTTCCTCCATGTCTTTCCATGACTTCATTGTCATTTCTTTTCAGCATTGAATTATATTCTATTGTCTGGATGTATCACAGTTATTTATTCATTCACCTTCACTGAAAGATCATCTTGGTTGTTCCAAGTTTTGGCAATTATGAATGAAGCTGCTATAAATATCTGAGTGCAGGTTTTTGTGTAGACATAAATTTTCAGTGGTTAAGAATCTGCCTTCCAATGCAGGGGATGCGGGTTCGATCCCTGGTCGGGGAACTAAGATCCCACATGCCATGGGGCAACTAAGCCCGCATGCTCTAGAGCCCGCACACCACAACTAGAGAGCCCACGTGCTACAACTACTGAGCCTGCGTGCTCTGGAGCCCACACACCACAACTAAGACCCAATGAGGCCAAATAAATAAATAATTTTTAAAAAAGCAACCTACAACTAACATCATACTTAATAGTGAGAAACTAGACACTTTCTCTCTAAGATCATAAATGAGACAAAGGTGTCCCTGCTCATCAATGCTTTCAACATGATACTGAAAGTCCTAACTAATGCAATAAGACAAGAAAACAAAAGAAAAAGCATAAGAATGGAAGAGAGAAATAAAACTGTCCTTGTTCACAAATTACATTATCATCTACGTAGAAAATCTGAAAGAATCAACAAAAAACCTTCTGGAACTAATAAGCAATTATAGCAAGGTCACAGGACACAAGGTTAATATATGATATACAAAGTCAATCACTTTCCTATATACCAGCAATGAACAAGAATTTAAAATTAAAAATACATTATTATTTACATTAGCACCACTCAAAATGAAGTACTTAGATATAAATCCAACAAAATATGTCCAAGAGCTAAATGAAGAAAACTGAAAAACTCTGATGAATAAAATCAAGGAAGGACCAAATAAATGGAACAATGGAACAATGTTCTTCTGGGAAGAACATTGGGAAGTCCCAGTTGTAGGGTTTTTGCCCATGTTCTTTATCAAGTTGAGGAACTTCTCCTCTATTCCTGAATTGTCGAGAGGTTTTTTTAAAAAAAATATTCATTTATTTATTTATTTTGGCTGTGCTGGGTCTTAGTTGTGGCAGGCAGGATCTTCATTGCAGCATGCGGACTCTTAGCTGTGGCATGCAGACTATTAGTTGCAACATGTGGACTCTTAGTTTCGGCATGTGGACTCATAGTTGTGGCACCACATCTTAAGCCAGTCGTCTGCTGATGGTCACTTTGGTTGCTTCCATGTATGAACACTGGGGTGCATGTATCTTTTCATATTAGTGTTTTCATCCTACAGATATATGCCCAGAAGTGGGACTGCTGGATCATATGCTATTTCTATTTTTTTTAAGGAATTTGCGTACTGTTTTTCATAGAGGCTGCACTAATTTACATTCCCACCAACAGTGTAGGAGGGTTCCCTTTTCTCCACACCTTCTTCAGCATTTCATCAACTGATTTTTGAATGTTGAATCAGCCTTGCTTACCTAGAATGAATCCCACTTGATTGTGTTGCATTATTTTTTTTATACCTTGTTGGATTGGATTTTCAAATATTTTTGTAGATTTTTGCTTTTATGATCATGAGAGAGATTGGTCTGTAGTGTTGACTTAAAAAAATGCACAACGTGAGAGTTGCAAGTTAAGTTTTACTTGGGGCAAAATGAGGACTGCAGCCTGGGAGACAGTGTTTCAGATAACTCTGAGAAACTGCTCCTGAAGAGGCGGGGGGGAGGAGCCAGGATATATAAGAGTTCTGCAACAGAGAGCAGGTAACAGGGAACATCAAAAGATTATTGTTAAATAAAGAAAACCAGATATCTCAAGTTAAGGAATTTAGCACTTTTCTGTGTATGGGAAGATGCAAGAGTCTGGGCTCACTGAAATCATTCCTTTGCTATGCACCTCAGCTATCTGGGGCCTGGATTTTCACACCCTGAGTTTCCTCAGGGCTCACCGCAGGGGGTGGCTGCAGTCTGATGGCTGCTAGATGGCAGGTATTCTTTTCAGCCCTGAGTTTCCTCAGGGCTCACCGGCTGACGTTGGAGGGCTGCAATCATTGATGACTGTGACATCATTTGTTTATTGATATGGCAGGAAATATTCCATTTATAAATATCCCATTCCATATATACATATTCCATTTAACAGTAGTTTTCTTGTAATGTCTTTGTCTGGTTTTGGTATTAGGGTAATGCTGTCCTCATAGAGTGAGTTTGAAAGTGTTTCCTCGGCCTCAATTTTCTGAAAGAGATTGTAGAGAACTGTATGATTTTTTTTCCTTAAATATTCGGTAGAATTTGCAGTGAGCCCATTTGGGCCTGGTGCTTTTTGATTTGAAAGTTATTCATTATTGATTCACTTTCTTTAATAGATATGGTCCTATTCAGATTGTTGGCCTTTGTTTTTACTGTTTTATCTCCAACAGTTAGAAAAATACCTGGCACACATTAGGTGCTCAGTAAATTTAAAAAAAATAATTTAATGAGCATCCATTAATTTTAAATTAATACAATTGATAGATTTTTGGAATAAAAGTCCTCTTCATTTAAAAATTTTATTATAGATCATTAATCTAAAGTATTATGTAATAATGCTAAAAGAATCATTACAGAAGATTACAGTATCATATAACTAAGACATTTTTATTGCCCACAACTTTATTTCTTCTTCAAATCATAGAATTATAGCTAACAGAGCAAACATTGTCTAAACTGGAAAAAAGAGAAAACAGAAGAGATAAAATTTTGTTTTGGGGCAGCAAACAAGGAGAAACACTGTGAATTGACATTCAAAAAGAGAAGGGATGAGACCCCATATTTTAGGTCCTGGTGTTCTATTTGTCATTAATTCACCCTATGGGATAAAAATAATATCCTACTGTTGAGTATGCAGGTGACTTTTCTTTGAGGGTTTCAAAAAAATCAACAGAGAAATGGAAAGCAAAGTAGATAAGAATTCCTAGGAAGACAAGAGACATTTGGAATCTTTTAACCTTTCAACCAAGTGTTACCTTTGTTGTTACAGTTAAAAAGTTTTACATATTCAGGTTACACTCTTGAATTCTGTATGTAAGAGCAAGAAAACAAATACTGATGCATTGAAAAGCCAGCCATCTCTTCCAAGAGGTTGATTAGCTGCCTCAAGGCTCAGGCTGTCTTTTTCCAGCTCCAGGGGAAATTCTTAGAAGACTGTTATCTGCTAACCTTCAGACTGCTACAAACTGAAGGATTACTGGATTGATGGGCCCCAAATGAAGCCTTTGTCTACTACTGATGAATGGATTCCACAATTTCCCGCCCTCTAAAAGCAGTTCTTTCTAATCTACCTTTTTCTGAGCTAGACAGGAATGGTAAGGATCATCTGACAAGACCTCTATTGGTCTGCAGTCTGGGTGTGTGACAGAATCAACAGTGGACACAATTCCCTGCATCCTCTTTCCTTTGAAATGTGCCCCAGTACTTTTATGCCACCTCAAGGCACCCTAAAGTTTTCCCCAATAGGGCTCATCCACCACTCAATATTCTAGGACTTTTAAACTTTCTTACTACACATCCAGACTTTTCTGCTTAATATTCTGTAATGCTTTCTAACTGAGCTGAACAACGAAATCACAGGAACTGATGGTCAAGAATGTCAAAGTAGGGCTTCCCTGGTGGCGCAGTGGTTGAGAGTCCGCCTGCCGATGCAGGGGACACGGGTTCGTGCCCCGGTCCGGGAGGATCCCACATGCCGCGGAGCGGCTGGGCCCGTGAGCCATGGCTGCTGAGTCTGTGCGTCCGGAGCCTGTGCTCCTCAACGGGGGAGGCCACAACAGTGAGAGGTCCGCGTACCGCAAAAAGCAAACAAACAAACAAACAAAAAACATTAAAAAAAAAAAAAAGAATGTCAAAGTATTGCTTCTCTCAGGTAACACAGCTGTCCGTATTCCTGCCAACACCAAATGCAACCAGGTAACGTCGCAATGATGGATAGTAAGTCTCTCCTGTCTTCTAATGTCCATCCCATCGCTGAACTCACCAACCGTTTCCTGCTGACTTGCCATTGGAAGAACAATTGCGTGCTTGGACTGACAAATGAGTGAGGGGTTTAGGACCAGCTTGACTGGCATCCTACCAGTTCTCCAGGAACTCTAAATCTGACCTATCACGGAAGTTGAGTGGAGTTGCTGGGTGAAGGATTTTGCATGTTTACCACCTCACCGTAGAGCACCTGGGCCAGAGGTACGTCCCGTGGCAACTATGCTGCAGTCAGAAGATCAATTTTTCTGAGAAGTGACAGAAAAGTGCATGCTCAGGAGACCTAAAAGTCTATCTACTCTGCAGCTGAAAACTTAGTTCGCCTTATGTGTACTATTTTTTTGTTTTGTTTCGTTTTTGTTTGATTTGATTTAGCTAAATAGAAGACAGCTTGAATTGACATGTTTCCAAAGAAGATAGACAAATGACCAATAAGCATGTGAAAGGATTCTCCAAATCATTAGCCATCAGGGAGATGCAAATCAAAACCATAATAGGGGGACTTCCCTGGTGGTGCAGTGGTTAAGAACTCACCTGCCAATGCAGGGGACACGGGTTCGAGCCCTGGTCCCGGAAGATCCCACATGCCGCGGAGCAACTAAGCCTGTGCGTCACAACTACTGAGCCTGTGCTCTCAAGCCCGCAAGCCACAACTACTGAGCCCACGTGTCACAACTACTGAAGCCTGTGTGCCTAGAGCCCGTGCTCCGCAACAAGAGAAGCCACTGCAATGAGAAGCCCGCACACTGCAACGAATAGCCCCTGCTCGCCACAGCTAGAGGAAGCCCGCGCACAGCAAAAAAGACCCAATGCAGCCAAAAAAAAAAAATTATTAAAAAAAGAAAACCATAATAGGTACCACTTTACACTCACTAGGATTCCTAAAGTAAAAAATAGAGACAATAACATCCTCTTGGTGAAGATATGGAGAAATTAGAACCCTCATACACTGCTGGTAGGAATTTAAAGTGGGGCAACCACTTTGGAAATTAGTCTGAGAGTTCCTCAAAAGTTTAAATATAGAGTTATGATATGACCCAGAAATTCTTCTCATTACTGTGTACTCAAAAGAATTGAAAACATAAGTCCACACAAAAATTTTTACATGAATGTGCATTAACACCATTATTCATAATAGCCCCAAAGTGGATACAACCAAAATATTCACCAACGAATGAATGGGTAAAAATATGTGGTGTATGCATGTAATCGAGTATTATTCAGCTATAAATAGGAATGAAATACTAATATATGAATGACCATTGAAGACCTATGCTAATTGAAAGAAGTCAGGCTCAAAAGAGCACATATTGTATGAGTCCCTTTATGTGAAAGGTCCAGAATAGGCAAATTGATAGAGCTAGAAAGTAGATTAGTCATTGTCAAGGGCTGGAGGGAGAGAGGGATCTGAAGTGACTGCCAATAGGTATAATCTTTCCTTTGGGAATGATGAAAATTTTCTGATCTTAGATTGTGGAGATGGTTGTAAAATTCTCTGAATACATTAAAAACCACTGATTTGTGCTCTTTAAATGAGTGAATTGTATGGTATGTGAATTATGTTTCAATAAACCTGTTAAAAAATAAAAAAGAAGGAAGCACTTACTTAAATAGTCAATAGCTGAGGATGTTATTTTTTATCTTCAGCAAACCCATTAAAGACTTAAGGAGGTAAAGACAACCCACATGGTCTGTAGGGCCAGAGTCTACACCAAGAAGGAAGCCTTAGAAGTGTGGTAGCCGTTAAGAAAGTTGCACTTTTGAGGGGAGGCCCTGACCCTCTATGGGCCATGAACAGATACAGTCTCCCTGTGTCCTTTTAAGGCAAACCTGGAGCCAGTGAACTGTATTTCCATATCCACTGTATTTCCATTATGGTAGTTAGACCTCTGAATTCTCCAAATCAGGGACTGCGATCTTTCTGAATTTGGAACTACCTAGGGTGATCAACTTGTCCTGGTTTACCCAGAATTTACCAGTTTTAACACTGAAAGTCCCACGTCCCAGTAACCCCCTTCAGTGCCAGGAATATTGGGATGTTTAAATATTCTAGGATGAACAGATAGAGCAAATGGCCTATAGTGAGCAGCTATCTGTATTTATTCTTGTAATCAAAAAGCTACAGTGGGCAGAGATTAGTACAATATCTTTTACTACAGAAAGTGGACTCGCATCTCTTCCCCTGGGGTCTTAGGGCCCATTGCTGCTCTTATCCACCTTGGAAGAATGACTAGAGTTTAGAAATAATCCAAGACAGCAAACCATAATTCAGATTTAAAGCCATCAGAAAATACATCTCACTGGTGGGGTTCTGTCTCATTCACATATTAGAGCTACGCTGGTATGTCACAGCAAAATTTATATGATAAAAAGAATGGTTGCCAACAAACAGAAACCAAATAAATCACAAATTCTAACCTGAAATTAAAGCTACTGATAAAAGGTGTTCATTAATGAAGAAGGCTTTCAAGCATGTATGTGCTTCTCTGGCTAAAAATTTCATAGACGCTAACCGTAGCTCTCTGAAACATCCATTTAATAAAATTTATAAACTACACCTACACTGAAATCTAACCAATCAGAATAAGGATTATCATTTAATTCATCCAAACTAAACTACTTATAGTCTCCAGGGAAGAAATAACATTCATTCATAATCAGCTACTAACATTTAAGAAAACCTATGAGAAACATATGCAATGCAATGAGAAACATTAATGTTTTGAGTTTGGGGAACCTCAGAGGAAAAAAAAAGAACAGCCGTCTGAAAATAGGTCCTAAGTATACTTTTCCAGGAATTTCATTCAGGCTCCTACACAGTAAACAAAAAATTGTGAAGGAAATGAACAAATAGTAGAAAAGCTTTATGCAAAAGAAACAGTGAGCTGCACTAGCAAGAGTCATGATGTAGGCCTACCCTGGCAGTTCCTTAGCTTCTGTGTAGTTCATCCAAGTGATGTCTTAGGATCAGCTGAGGCAGATTGCTTGACAAAAATAAACTAATATGAAAACCTTTTCCCCTATATTCATGCAAGGAAGATAATGACTATTTAAGATGTAATGCCAGACTCTTCCTTTTCACATGATGACCTCGTGGTTTCTTAGCTGTTACACATAAAAAAGGCATTTGGGCCTCCCTGGTGGCGCAGTGGTTGAGAGTCCGCCTGCCGATGCAGGGGATACGGGTTCGTGCCCCGGTCTGGGAGGATCCCATATGCCGCGGAGCGGCTGGGCCCGTGAGCCATGGCCGCTGGGCCTGCGCATCCGGAGCCTGTGCTCCGCAACGGGAGAGGCCACAACAGTGAGAGGCCCGCGTACCGCACAAAAAAAAAAAAAAAAAGGCATTTGACCAAAAATGACTCAATTTGTTATATAGTTTATAAACTGTTAAAAGAAACATTCCTTCTTCCTTCCTTCCTCCCTATTATCTATCTA
This sequence comes from Mesoplodon mirus, assembly GCF_964341445.2. Taxonomy (NCBI): domain Eukaryota; kingdom Metazoa; phylum Chordata; class Mammalia; order Artiodactyla; family Ziphiidae; genus Mesoplodon; species Mesoplodon mirus. The sequence continues at coordinate 110,021,558 of NC_138984.1, read as the reverse complement.
TCTATCAATCAGCTATCATTAATCGCAATTATCCTGACTTTCTCTAAGAGTGTGTGTGTCTGTGTGTGTGTTTTACAACTTGGTAGAGGCCAAAGGCATTTTGTTGGTTTGGAAGTCAAACACGTGTTTGTTACTCAACTGATAAATCCCACATGACAATCACAGGATGAGCTGGTTGTTTTTTCCAAGGTGTCATGACATCATACTTCTCCCCCTGCTTAAAACTGGTGTCCCGTCTCCTCAGCAATTCACTTCCTTGCCATGAACTTAAAGCTAAATTCCATACTTCTTCTATAACCAAACCCACAATGAAATCCCAGATTTAAATACATATCTCTAAAACACCATTCATTTGGTAAATGAGGGAAGCAGCAGTTGAGGAAGGCAAATGGGATAAAGCTTCTACAATGCCTGAGGCTGATATGCCTCTAATCAGGCCCAGAGCCCTTTCTTTATACTAAGCCAAATAGGACTGTCTCTTTTTATTTCACATTTCTCTATCCAGCTGTCCTTTGGTACTTTCTCTCCTTCAGAGGTGGTCTTAGAGCTCAAATCAACCTATTATCATCCAGATAGGGCTTTTTGGACCCAGCTTCCCACAATCCCAGAAGCAGTGCAGGGTCCTGCTTTCCCTGAAGATAGACGGCCTTGCACACTATCTCCCAGGACAGCGCCCGCAATGCATGAATTTAGTGTCTACAATACCGGTCATTTTCAAAACTAGGTGAAAGACGGCCCTGTGAGTTTCTTTAGCTTTTGCCCTTGTGCTTATTAACTGGATCAACATTCCATTGTTTCAACTGTGGGTTTTTCCACCCTAGGAAGGGGAAGGATGGGAACTCTTCCCCTGGACGGGTGCCTTCCTGACTGGTCAGGGGAAGCAGGCACTGGGCATGCTCAGTTTAGCCCCTGTGCTTCATTGTTACTTCTCTGCCAGTAGATTCTCCTTAAGAATCTCTCATTCTGTTTCTCCCTGAGGTAAGCTTTCTATGTCAGGATCTGGCCTTGGAATGGGGAGCCTTGCAGTTGGGGATGGGGAGGGTCAATCTAGAGGGAAAGCTGTTAGGGAATCCGATTTTGGTTAATATCTACGCTCCATTCTCCAAACTGGCCCTTTGAGTATTTTGTTCTCCAACTGTCTGATTCTTGTGTACACTTCTCAACAAGGTTTGAACTCAAAGGGTTGACAGGAAATTATCACTCCTTTTATAGAAACAAAGAACCACCCCCCCCAATCCCAGTGGCTAAAACAACAAAAAAAGGTTTATTTCTTGCTCACGTTACATGTTCACCGGGGCTCTGGTCATTGGCTTTGACTGTACACACCACACAGTGGGAGTTTAGGGTTTTTAAAAATGGGTTCAAATTTTAGCACCTCTGAGTAAAGCTTTATTAGAAAATAGAATAAGAAGAAATGTTCAGATTTAAGTCCTGGGATATAATCACAAAGACTCCCAGAGCAGTGTTTTCAAATGTAACTCCTGCTATTGGGGAACCATGTTTATAATAAACAACAAAAAGAGGCATCATCTACTGAATAGGCCTTTTCATATCCCCCGGTTTATTTTTGGGAATACTTAATTCAGAGCTTTTCTTTCAGGGTGTCGGCACTTTCCCTTTTCGGATATGAGTTATACTACGCTGACCTCTATTATTTCTGGATTACATGCCAGCGATGGAAAATGAATTGAGTGCTTTGAGGAGGAAAAAAAAAATCATTACCAGAAAGATGAATAGACGGATTGTACTGGGTTCCTAAAAGGAGGGGCTCTGGAAAGATCACTGGTTTGATTTTTCCGGGAACCGTATCTTCTTGGATACTCTTCAGAATTGTGGCAAATTCCTCCAGCAGCAGGTAGGAGGTAGGTCTATTGATAACAGACTCTCTCTGGGCCCACTAACTTCAAAGAGAGCCCCTTCTTTGCTATGTGGCATTCAGATATAAAAACTGCTTTGAGCTCTCAGATTTCAGGCATTTGGAAAAGAGTCAATAGTCAGCCAAGTTTACATATTTATTGCTTTTGCCATAGGATGGAGAGATCTTTTTTCGACAGATATGTATTGTTCCGACTCTGTGCCAGGTAGTGCTAGGTGCTGATGACACAATAATGAAAAAATCTGAAATATCCCCTACCTAATAGAGCTCTCAGTCTTGGAGGAGGGAGGTGATCCTAGCAGGTAAACAGCCTACAATTCAGTGTGAGAAATACCAAGATGAAGACACACAGGTTGCTATGGTAATCTGTTTTTTTTTTTTTTGGCTGCCTTGGGTCTTCGTTGCTGCGTGCAGGCTTTCCCTAGTTGTGGCAAGCTGGGGCTACTCTTCATTGCAGTGCGCGGGCTTCTCATTGCAGTGCCTTCTCTTGATGCGGAGCACAGGCTCTAGGCATGTGGGCTTCGGTAGTTGTGGCACGCTGGCTCAGTAGCCGTGGTGCATAGGCTTCATTGCTCCGCGGCATGTGAGATCTTCCCGGACCAGGGCTCGAACCCGTGACCCCTGCGTTGGCAGGAGGATTCTTAATCAGTGTGCCACCAGGGAAGTACTGCTATGGTAATCTTATAGTGGAGGAAATGAGGGAAGACTTCCTGAAAGAATCAACCTGAAATTGTGATCTCAGGAACAACAGAACTTAACCAGTAGATGAGAGAATGAGCAAAGGCCCTGAGGTTGGGAGAGAATACGGCATATTTGAAAGGACTGAGAATAGAAAGTACATGTGCAGGTGAAGGAGAGAAATATGTTTTTTTAGGGAACAATTGAATAGGAAAGGGATGTGGCAACATATGTCTACATAAATCCACTTCTTACCCCTTGGCAACCTTTATTCCATCTGCAGCCTTAATTCCCCCTTGCTGTGTACCATCATGTTCACTGGTTCTGGAGACTTATGGATTCTTTTTTCCTTCATGGTTCCATTATTAATACTGTGTTATCATTGTGTTGTGTCAAATTCATCTAGGAATAACCCTTCCAATTTCCTATGATATTCTTATACATAGTATACTGTTGCACAATAATCTATGTTTGGCCGGAAAGCAGTAGAGATTTTTATTTATTTTTTTATTCCTAATTTATATAAGAAACACAAAACTCAAAATTTCAAGCCAAAGAGTAAATATATTATGTGGTAGAAAACAAACATTTAGAGGACTGTGTCCCCAGTCTTCCTAAATCTGGCAAGACAGCAGCTCAAAGATTAGGAGGAAGCAATAAATATTAAACACCAGTGGAAGCAGCAGCCACCTAAAGACTCCCAGAGCATACAGTTGACCTTAACTAATAAGTCTTCTCCAGACCAAGCCCAGTTCCTGAAGTTCTTTATTGGCACTATCCCTATAAAGCTTTAATGAGCCCTACTACCTGCACTCTGATCTGGGAGGGAAAGGAAAGGAAAGGAAGGGAAGTAGAAAGATGGGTGTCATCCATGTGCACAAGGACCCTGGAGCATGAGAAGGGTGGCTTCACCCACCCACCCAACCAGCCGGTAGTGTAAGGTGGGTGTCCAACTCACAGCCCAGGCTGCGGGGCTGACCTGTATGAAAAGAGGTATTACCTGAAGGCTGCTGGTTGGCCCCAGCTGCTCTGAGCCTAAAGTACACTTCTTAAGCCACCACTCTCTAAGTGGAGAAGTCAAATAAAGTCACTAACATCTCTGTGATGATTAGTTTCCCAGACTGACTGGCAGCTCAGCAAAGGCCATAAGGGGAGGGGAACCAGCCTAGCAGGGAAGCAGGCCAAGTTGTACTGGGAATGTGGTAGGTCACCCTAAACACAGCAGAGGAACTGGGCGGCAAAAGGGATTTAAACACCTTCCTGGAACCTCCCACCCCTCCTGGTCACATTAATGACCTCCCGTGTGAAAATGGTTCACACGTCCTGAATACGCATGAAGTCTCATTAATCCTCGTACTAGACGCATTATAGGCATTATGTCATTTAATCTTATGCCCAGTTCAGTAAGTCCCTTTAGCACCTATAATTAAGAAAACTGAGGCCAGAGAAGTTTAGTTACTTACTTAAGGTCGCACAACTGATACATTTCAGAGTTGGGATTCAAATTCAAGACGCTCACACCAGAGCCCTTTCAACCAGGAAGTACTTTATGCAGCCTTCTCAGGATAGTTTCTTCCTCAGTGGAGGGATAATTCGAACCACCGGCCCATTTTGCTCCATAACAAGTGGCTTTTTCTAGGGTTATTTGGGATGAAGTCTAGGACAAATGTGTAAAATAAGTAGGTTATGAAAGGGAAAATATACAAATACTACAAATAATATATGCTGGAGAGGGTGTGGAGAAAGGGGAACCCTCTTACACTGTTGGTGGGAATGTAAGTTGATGCAGCCACTATAGAGATTCCTTTAAAAACTAAACATAGAGTTACCATATGATCCAGCAATCCCACTCCTGGGCAGATAACCGGAGAAAACTCTAATTCAAAAAGATAAATGCATGCCAATAGTCATTGCAGTACTATTTACAATAGCCAAGACATGGAAGCAACCTAAATGCCCATCAACAGATGAATGGATGAAGAAGATGTGGTAGGGCTTCCTGGTGGCGCAGTGGTTGAGAGTCCACCTGCCAATGCAGGGGACGTGGGTTTGTGCCCCGGTCCAGGAAGATCCCACATGCCGCAGAGCGGCTGGGCCCGTGAGCCATGGCCGCTGGATGTGGTACATATATGCGATGGAATATTACTCAGCCATAAATAGGAATGAAACAGAGACTTCCCTGGTGGTCCAGTGGTTAAGATTCCATGCTCCCAATGCAGGAGGCCTGGATTTGATTCCTGTTCAGGGAACTAGATCCCGCATGCTGCAACTAAGAGCCCGCATGCTGCAACTAAGAGCCCACATGCTGCAACTAAAGGTCCCGCATGCTGCAACTAAGACCCAGCGCAGCCAAAATAAATAAATAAATAAACAAATAAATAAACAAATAAATAAATATTACAAATTTAAAAAATAAAAGGAAAGGAATCTTAAAAAAAAAAGAATGAAATAATGACATTTGCAGAAACATGGATGGACCTAGAGAGTATCATACTAAGTGAAGTAAGTCAGAGAAAGACAAATATCATATGATATCACTTCTACATGGAATCTAAATAATAATACAGATGAATCTATATACAAAACAGAAACAGAGTCACAGACATAGAAAACAAATTTATGGTTACCAAAGGGGAGAGGAAGGGGGGAGGGATAAATTAGGAGTATGGGATTAACAGATACACATTACTATGTATAAAATAGATAAGCAACGATGATTTACTGTGTAACACAGGAACTATATCCAATATCTTGTAATAACCTATAATGGAAAATAATCTGAAAAAAATCATACATATGTAACTGAATCACTTTGCTGTACACCTGAAACTAACACAATATTGTAAATCAACTATGCTTCCATTAAAAAATAAATACATAGGATTAAAAAAAGAAAAAGAATGCTAGGTAGGATTTTTGCTCTATCTACGTCTCCAAGAAAAGAGCTAACTTTTGACTGCTTAGGTAGGAAGTGGGGAGAACGTGTAATAGCTTCTATCAGCAAATACTTGTTTAGTGTCACCACCAGGAACAAAGGTGACCTCTGGTATTTCATGCCTTGTCTTCAAGAAGGCCCGTTTGACTTGATCTTCCTCTCTACCTTGGAGAGTCGTGAAGCTGCTAAGCCACTGTGGGAAAAGGAACTGGTGCTGCCATTGCTTTTCTAGATCTGACACTGCCCTAGAATCCGTGGTCCTTCACTTCTGTTGAGTTATCTTCATGCCAGCACCTGGGGTGTGTTTTAACGATGAACTGTAAAACGGTGTTACTGGGTATGTCATGACCATCCACCAATGTCTACTAGGCTGGCACATTCACATGGGAGGGAAAGTACTGTGTGTAGCCACTGTGTTCTGGTAATGATGAGATTCTGGAATTACTTCCTGACTTTTTCTGAGAGAATCATGGAGAGGGTTAAGGTTACCATGTTGAAAAGGACAATGTGACTACAATTTCAAACCACCAGCAAAACCTTGTTGACTCTTGGTACAGAATCAAAATGTAAATGCTAAAATTATGAACTCTACCTTGGAGCTATGCTCTTGCAAGAATCCCCACATTTTGGGGGGTGTGTGTGTGTGTGTGTGTTTTAACCTAAAACATTTTTATTTTATAAATTATCATATAGTTATTTTGATATTTTCTTTTGAGGTAAGGTGCTATGAATGTTACCACATGTATAGATTCACGCAGCTACCCTCCATGAGCAAGGTACAGAACAATCCCGTCATCCACCCTCTAAAAAAGACTCTCTCCTACCATCCCTTTACAGTCACTCACTCCTAGTCGCTGAAAACCACTGATCTGTCTTCCTTTTTACAGTTTTGTCTCTGAGAAAGCCATATAAATGGAATCTTACAGCATGGAACCTCTTGAGACAAGTTGTTTTCAATTAGCACAATGCCTTGATGATTCATCCAACTTGTGTGTGTATCAGTAATTCCTTACTTTCTATTGCTGAGCAGTATTCCATGGTATGAATGTGTCCTCATCATTAACTTCTTAAAAATTCATTATATTTTTAATTGAAGTTTAATTCATATACAATAAAATCAACCCCTTTACCTTAGTTTTGCAAAAAAAAAGAAGAAGTGGGTCATGTGAAAAACCTCACTCCATAAAAAGATAAGCTTTAAACTGGAAACAGATTTTTGGACACACCATGTTTGTCTGACTTTCTCCAGTAGACTGTTTCTATATTTGGAGAATTGTTCAGTACAGTTCTCTTTCCATCTGCTTGCACTCACTCTGTTGACAAATGTTCACTCCTTCCAACTGATTTCAGATTGGCTCTCCAACATTCTGCATTGTCTCCATATTCTTTAGTTTTGGGTTTTTTTTCATAGGTAATACCTGTATACTGCCCCAAACACAAAAAACACAAAATGGTATATACCAAGGTAAATAAGTCTCACCCACCCTCTGTCTCCGGGTAACTCAGTCTCCTCTCTGGAGCTCATAGTTTTCCTAATTCTATGCATTTACAAATCCATACATATATGACTGTATTAAAAAGTATGTATATAGACATATGTAAGTATACAAATATATGTACATGTACATATAAAATACAAATAGTTGCATATAAAATCAATGTATATACTTGCATACATACATACATTTTCCCCCCACACAAATGGGGACACATTCTGCCCAATGTTCTATACTTTGCCTTATTCTCTTAACTTCCCTTCTCTTGGAATTCCTTCCAGAAAAGTATATTTAAAGCAGTCTATTAAGTCCATTTTACTCTACTGTATGAGTATATCATAATTTATTTAAGCATCCCATTACTGATGGTCCAGTGAGTTTCTAAACTTTGCTCATACAATTAATATACCATTTCATTTGTATCATTTCATTTTACTCCAATAGAAGCATCTCTGCAGGATAAATTCTTAGAAGTGGAATTTCTGGGTCAAGGGGTGCGTGCATTTCTGTTTTTGAAAGGTGGGGCTAAAGTATCCTTCAGGGAAGTCATATCAATTTACATCCTATTAGCGATGGATCACAGTGTTTCTACATTATCTACATTTATTTAGTAACTAATTATTTTAATATAATTTCAGATATTAATGAATATTCAATGATCTATATCAGAAATAACTAGCATTAATAGCTTCTCAATCTTCCTTTATTTTCACGACATTAACACTTTTGAAGAGTCTAGGCCAGTTACTTCGAAGACTGTCCTTCAATTTGGGCCTATCTTTTCTTTCTTTCTTTCTTTTTTTTTTTTTGCGGTACGCGGGCCTCTCACTGTTGTGGCCTCTCCCATTGCGGAGCACAGGCTCCGGACGCGCAGGCTCAGCGGCCATGGCTCACGGGCCCAGCCGCTCCGTGGCATGTGGGATCTTCCCGGACCGGGGCACGAACCCGTGTCCCCTGCATTGGCAGGCGGACTCTCAACCACTGCGCCACCAGGGAAGCCCCTATCTTTTCTTTAAAACAAAGAACCAACTGAAAATAGCTCAAAGAAAAATACAAGGAAAAACCTTCTAGCCATAAAAAAGAATGAGCAAAATAAAATTTAAAAATGCAGTTAGTGGGGCTTCCCTGGTGGTGCAGTAGTTGAGAGTCCGCCTGCCGATGCAGGGGACACGGGTTCATGCCCGGGTCCGGGAAGATCCCACATGCCGCGGAGCGGCTGGGCCCGTGAGCCATGGCCACTGAGCCTGTGCGTCCGGAGCCTGTGCTCCGCAACGGGAGAGGCCACAACAGTGAGAGGCCCGCATACCGCAAAAAAAAAAAAAAAAAAAAAAAAAATACAGTTAGTAAGAATACCTACCATTTGGAGTCGGGGTGGGAAGAGGAGAGAAATAGGTGAGGGAGATTGAGGTACAAACCTCCAGTTACAAAATAAGTGAGTGGATATGAAATGCACAGTGTAGGGAATATAGTCAGTAATTATGTAATATCTTTGTATGTGACAGATGGTAATTACACTTATTGTGGTGACCAGTTTGAAATTTAAGAAATATTTCCCTACGCTGTGCACTAACATAGTGTTGTAGGTCAATTTTACTTCAAAAACAAACAAACAAACTCATAGAAAAAGAAATCAGATTGTGGTTACCAGAGGTGGGGGGCGGGGCTGGAAAGGGGAACTGGATGAAGGCAGTCAAAAGGTACAAACTTCCAGTCAGAAGATAAATCAGTACTAGGGAGGTAATCACAACTAACACTGCTGTGTGTTATGTATATGGAAGTTAAGAGAATTAACCCTAAGAGTTCTCATCACAAGGAAAAAATGTTTTTCTATTCTTTAATTTTGTATCTATAGATGATGGGTGCTCACTAAATTTACCGTGGTCATCATTTCATGATGTATGTAAGTCAAATCATTATGCTGTACACCTTAAACTTACACATTACTGTATGTCAATCATATCTCAGTAAAACTGGAAGAAAAAAGGAAGAATACCTGCCATTTTTTGCTTGTTTGTTCGACTACTTACCATTTTTGGAGCACTTACTACATGCCAGATATTGAGTTAAGCACTTTGCCTAGGGGTAAGAGCTAACAGTTACTGGATGCTGAATTTGTGCCAAGTGAAGTGCAAAATGCTTTATATGCATTATCTCCTGTATTCCTCATCATAACCCTTCACTATTCTCCATGGAATGCATGAGTAACCTGCAGTACAGAGAGGCAGAATGGTTTGCCTCAGGTCACAGAAATTAGCTCTCTTCCTATTCCTTTCCTTCCCTTCTCTTCTTTTCAAGTTACAAAAGTTATATATGCTCATTAAAATAATCCGGGGGGGTGGTAAAGTAAAAGTGGAGTGCCTGCCCCATGCCAGAGGGAACCTGTATTAACAACTGGGGGGACTTCCCTGGCGGTCCAGTGGTTAGGGCTCCGTGCTCCCAATGCAGGGGGGCACGGGTTTGAACCCTGGTTGGGGAACTAAGATCCTGTATGGCGCATAGGGTGGCGAAAAACAAAAAAAAACCAGACCATTTTCTATAAGAACCAAGACTTGAATCCCACCTTTTCTGACTCCAAAGCCCTTATTCCTAATGACTATTCAATACGCAAATAGCAAATTATATAATTATATATATTCTATAAAATAAAATGGCTCTTAAAACTCTTATCAACTGGATTATTGTTGAAAAGCAGGAAAAGCTAAAACATATTAAGTACCATCTCTGATACAGGGAGCCTTTTTATCCACAGCATAAAGACTAAATTAACTAATTAATTAAAACGAAAACAGATTTTGACAAATGACAGCCTGCAAGAACCTTTTGTGAACTTGCTACTTAGCCAAGCGTTGACTATAAAAATAGAAATAATAAGGCATGTGACCGAAGAGGAGGAACAAAAGCAGCTCAAACCAAAAGCAGTCCTGTTGTGCAATTTGCTGTAGAAGGAGCTTGGAGTCATTGGTTCCAGCAAAATTCTTGCAGCTTCAGGTAATCTAGTATTGGCTGTACGGTATCCTGGTGAGGTTATAATGTGAACAGTAACTTGGGCATGTTCCACCCTACCTAAGATCAAGAAGAATAGCAAAGTATCAGTGGTAATGGCACTGGGAAATAAGAACACATTTCTTCAGGTCATAGAAGGATCCAATTTAAAACAATTGTCTTTGCATGTTAGGGGATGCCCCACTCTTCATAATCTGGGAAACTGGTCAGTAAGGAGAACACAGCAGTTTCACTGAGGTAAGACTCCCTCTGCCTTCTTTCTACTTCCACATGGCAAATAGAATCCACTGTGACTCAGACTAAAAAGGCCTCTTTGGTAATATTTTACTTAGAAAAATTTCATCTTTAATTTCCTTTTCTTGTATTGTCCTTGCCCCATCTTGGTGTCAAGGTAATTATATCTTTATAAAATAAAGTTCATGGCTTTCTTTCTCTTCCTCTTTCTCCTTGTAAATCGCTAAAAACTTTGGATGATCATTTCTTTAAAGGGCTGTTAAAATACACCGTAAAATTGTCCGCACCTTCTCTTTTTGTAAGTGGAGAGAGGAGTACTGGGAGAGTCCTGACTACTTTCCATTTCTTTGTTGGGTATTGTTTCATTCATTCTTTGGGGCAATTTTGTTAATTTTTGTTTTCTAGAAAAATACACTTTTTTTCTATTTTTTTAAATAATTAGCTCCTGGTAGGTACTCAGTAAATGCTAGTTCTCTTAACTTTTTTCTTTAAGATGTTGGGGTAGGAGTTTATTAATTAATTTTTTTATTTTTGCTGTGTTGGGTCTTTGTTTCTGTGCGAGGGCTTTCTCTAGCTGCGGCAAGCGGGGGCCCCTCTTCATCACGGTGTGCGGGCCTCTCACTGTCGCGGCCTCTCTTGTTGCGGAGCACAGGCTCCGGATGTGCAGGCTCAGCAGTTGTGGCTCACGGGCCTAGTTGCTCCGCGGCATGTGGGATCCTCCCAGACCAGGGCTTGAACCCGTGTCTGCTGCATTAGCAGGCAGACTCTCAACAACTGCGCCACCAGGGAAGCCCCACACTTTCTTCTGGCTTCCAATTTATTGGCAAAAAGTTCCTTATACTACTCATTTATAATTTTAAAAAATCTCTGCTATTTCTCTAATTACGTCCCCTTCTTTGCTCACATCTGTCTCTCTCTTATATTTTCATTCTCTGTGGGTTTCTTTGTCAATATTTTAAGAAATCTATTTTATAAGGCTTTTCAAAGAACCAGCTTTTGGTGTTGATAATCTTTGTTTGTTCGTTCTTTGGGGGATTTGTTCTTTATTTTCTAACTTGTTGAGTTGAATATTGAATGCTTAATATTTTGAATATTTTGAATATTTTTATGTAAACACATTTTCATAATGCCACTTTAGCTGCAGGCTGGCAGTAGAAGACTTCCTGGGTTTGAGTCTAGGCTCTGTCACTTACTAGCTATATGATCCTGGGCAAGTTATTTCACAGCTCTGTGCTTCAGTTTCTCCTTCTTTTTGTTCAAATCCATGATTCGTTATGATTAATGTTTTTGTTTTTGTTTTTTTTTGCAGTACGCGGGCCTCTCACTGTTGTGGCCTCTCCCGTTGCGGAGCACAGGCTCCGGACGCGCAGGCTCAGCGGCCATGGCCCACGGGCCCAGCCGCTCTGCGGCATGCGGGACCCTCCCGGTCTGGGGCACGAACCCGTGTCCCCCGCATCGGCAGGCGGACTCTCAACCACTGTGCCACCAGGGAAGCCCATGATTAATGTTTTAAATACGTGACCTATCATTATCTGATAGATATGTGTTTAATTCTCCCAGTTTGGAGATTAACATATTTCAAGGCTGTGTTTTTTGGGGGGGAGGGGGTACATGCAAGTTCATGATGATTCTATCTTCCTGGTGGACGATTCCCTTTACCATCATGTGTATCCTTCTTTGTTCTCAATCATGCTTTTTGAATTAAATGATATTTTTGCAAATATTAATATTCTTATATCAGATTTCTTTTGTTTCGAGGAGATGTTGACAGGTTTGTATTTTTCTATATCTTTATTGTCAAAGACACCCACCTAGTGAATGGCAAAGCCAGGTTTATTCCTAGACCACCTGATCCCCAGTCCAGTGTTCTTTCTTCCCGACCATGACACATCCTAGGTCTACCTTCTTCCATGATTCAGCTCAAGTCACTCTTCAGTGTGAGCCCTCTCCCAACAACTCAGCCTGCAGTGGTTACTTCCTCCTTTGAATGAATGCTCAATGCTTGCAGGACTTAATCGGTCCTGAAAATGTGCCATCCTAGTGTTGTGTGTACATCTATCCTGGAAGTTCCTTAAAAGCTACAGTAGGGGTTTGTTAACCAAAATTTCCGAAGTGGAGACCCGATTGAAATAAAAAGGTGCTAATTTGGGGTTCGTTAGGACTGCAACCTGGGAGACACAGATTCAAGAAGCACTTGAATTGTGTTCTGCCAGACTACAAAATGCGGGAGGCTTACAAAGGTAAAAACTGAAGGTTACTGCTAGTTACATGAATTGTTTATCAAGAATTATAATTGGAGCTGGCAAGAAGTAAGGATGCTTGTTAAGGAAGGGTTGGTTGGGGTCTGAAAGGGTTGCGTAATTACAAGGGGAGACCTTGAGACCATAAGGTTGCAGCTGGCAAGTGTTGTTCTGAATACAGCTGGTCGTGTCTTTGGGTCTGGTACATTTCAAAGAAAGTTCAAGTTCTCATCGGTGCAGAGATGTGCCTGAGACCAGATCCTCAATGGCCTCCTGACTCCATTTTTGTTTGCCTGAACTGTGGTTAATCCACTATAATTTCAATTTGTCATCAAGATTATATCTCTTCTGCTGGTGACTCCAGACTTACTTTACTAAGGAGGCTTAAAGATGCAATCTGGTCAGGCAGAGAGTGCCTAGGGGACGTGACTTGAACCTGAATTTTCATAGCAGGCACACTATTTTCATTTTATTGGGAGGTGGGTGTTATAGAGTTTGGGAAGAGGTTAGCTATAGCCTCACATGCCACCCTGTCAGCCACCACTGTCCTCTGCTTCTCTGCCTATGATGACGATTTCCAACAAAGCTACCTGCTCTTCAAAACTGCCATAATTTCAGATCCCACTCCAGAGCCACAGAGCTAGAATCTCCTGGGTGGAGTCTGAGAATCTAGTATTTAAGAGTCTCTGCTGGGAAATTCAAGTTGAAGGTACCTGAGCACCTTCTTGGCAGGCAGTCACTTCTTGTAAATACAGGGTGTGCATCCAATCTGGAAACTTAAGCAAACACATAATACCCTGCTTTAATTGATATTGTATAGTACGATACACAATAAAGTGATATTTCTGTTTTCCAACGTCTATTGCTATGGTTAAATTAATTAAACACGAAGGCCATTAGACTGATGTGGCTTTAATACCTTAGTAGCCTATGTTAGCAAACCAAAACCTAAGCCTGAAATGCATGCAGGTGAATAAATCAAAAACCTAAGGACAACCTATCACAAATAGCCAACTAGGCTTTCCCAAACAAGGCAACTGCTTAAAGCTATAGCCAATCAAATTGTTTCCTTACTTTCTTTCCGCCTTTTCTCTATAAAAGTCTTTCCCTTAGCTCCTGGGTGTGAAGTGCTTCTTAACCACTCCCGGTTTGGTGCTGCCCGATTCCAGTGGATTTTTGCTCCGATAAACTTTTTAAATTTTTAGTATGTCTCAGTTTATCTTTTAACACTACAAATAGCTTAGTGTAAGATATGCTCTAGTAAATTAATTTAGTAAACTTTTCTTTTCTTTTATTCATTGTGAAGGATACAAAAGAGGAATGTAACAATAACAAAAATAATAATGGCTAGCATCTATTGAGCACCTAATGTGTGTCAGGCACTTTATTAAATGCTTTACATGCATCGTCTCATTTATTATTTACCAGACTTCTACTGTGTGGAGACTGCAGTCAGGACCAACTTATCCATTATGCTCACTAGGTACTATGCCTAGGGTCCACAGTACTTTTAGAGGTCCATGAAAATGTTTTAGTTTCTTTTAGAATCAGAAGGGAAAATAAAGGAATATAATCTTCCCTGGATATTAGTCTTTATACTCACATGGCTGTAAAATATAATTTATGATTTATTTTTATGGAGTAAGCATCCCATGAGGGCAAAAGTGCCTTGGGCCTCAGAAAGTTATAATGCAGCCCTCGCTATAACCATTCCCACTTAACAGATAAAGAAACTGAGGCGCAATCAAGTTGAGAAATAAAACATGCCGCAGAGCTAGGAAATGGCAGAGGTAATTTTGGATATAGGTCTGGGGGACTCCACTGATGACCCTTTTGACCCTTTTAACTACCACATTATACACTATACAACATTATGTAGCAAGAAGCTCATACCAAGCTGGGAAAACAAGTTTGTCGTACACTAACCAATTAGAAAATACTTCAAGGAAAGAATAGAATTAACCCTAAATTCAGGGACAGATCCAGATCATGTAGGACCTCAGGCTTTTACAACTTGGAAGATCTTCTTTCAGGAAGAAATACTAAAGTATAAATAAAAATTAGGTTTACAGTCTTGGAGGGGGCTGTTAAAGGAAGGGGGCCTTCAAGTGTAAGCCTCATTAGCTTCATGGAAAATCCATCTCACCTAAATGTCCTTGGACCTAAAGAAGGCCAGAGCTTCAGGAAGGATTCAGCGTCACCAGGGATATCAGCAGGGGTTTTTAGGAGGAAATGGGACTTTGAAGTGTGGCTGTGACTGGGCACCCTGAGTGTAAAGGCAGGGGGGCCAGTGTGAGCACAGTCTGTTCAGGAGAGGGTGGAGAAAGCCACCTGCCCGAAACCCACAGTGATGCGGCCCAGAGGGGAACCACTGGGTTTGCTTAGGAAGGCAGTGCCTATTTGAAAAACCAGGAAGGAAGGGATGCTGGGAATCTTTGTTCCTCAGTCTTAAGTCATTATGCAGTAAAAGGCATCAAGACGATGAGGACTCTGGTGCCGTGGGCAGGACCCTCGGGAGGGGTGGAAACAGGCAAAGAGATCTCATTGAAGGACTAGTCTGGGTATGTTTTAATGAGTGCCTTATAAATTATGGGTGGCAGAGAGGAGGGAGGAGTAAAATAAGACAAAGAAAAAGAGGAAGAATGAAAAAGCATCAATGCAGTATTAATAGATGTGAGGACTAGAGGGGAGTCAGAGATAAGTTTTATATTCTGAGCCTGGCTAATTGAAGGAGTAGCTGTGGGACTGCCAGAAATATAGGGGTTGGTTAGGTTTGGTTCTAGAGAAGTTAAACCCAACAACAACAAAAAGTTGAAACAATTGGGCTTTGTGCATCCCCAGAGGAAGCTGCGTCCTGGGACAGAGAGATATCCTGACCAGAGCTTGACTAGGCTCTGCTGGTATATTAGCCTTTGCAGTCTTTTCCGCATACCAACTCCCCATCGGGTCAACACATTCTTTCTCAATTATGTTAACCTCATTAAGAACCCTGCAGTCAGGTCCTGCTTTTCTAGCTAAGAAGCATTTTGGTTTTAAGGTGGTGTTTGTTGAACACTATTATGAGATTAGCTATAATTTAACTCTCACAGTTTCAGCCTATCCTGCTGCCTTTCTCTAGGTGAGCAGTCAAGACTAGTCACATGAAAATAGAAAGCAGAGTATGGATTTGAGAGGGCATTACAGAGCTATAAAAAATAGGGATATGGGGCTTCCCTGGTGGCGCAGTGGTTGAGAGTCCGCCTGCCGATGCAGGGGACATGGGTTCGTGCCTCGGTCCAGGAAGATCCCACATGCCGTGGAGTAGCTAGGCCCGTGAGCCATGGCTGCTGGGCCTGCGCGTCCGGAGTCTGTGCTCCGCAACGGGAGAGGCCACAACAGTGAGAGGCCCGCGTACCACACACACACACACACACAAATAGGGATATGGAATTAGAGAGAGGGTGTGGAGTCTTTTGATGATTCAAAATGTATTGACTGCATACTCGTTACATGTCAGGCTCTGTGCTTGGAACAAAAGCCATTACTATGAAAGAGATGTGGTCTCTGCCTTGTAGGTGTCTGAGCTTTCAAGGATGGGTACTTGGGAAGGTGACAGGGTCACAGAGGATTAAGAACAGCAGATTCTAGAGGCTGGGCAGCAGGATGATGAATTTAGGTTTAGCCATGTCAAATTTGGTGTTCTGAAAAATGTGTAGTGTGTCCAATACACAATTGTAAACATGGGAATGGTGTTCAGAAGAGAAGGCAAGGCAAGAGATACAAATTTTAGGATACAGAAACCAGCATAAAGTTAATGCCTGGGGCAGGCATGGATGATGAAAGTATTGTTTCCAAGGCCAATAGGACAGTATCAGTGGAAGTTTTTAACAGAGCTATGGATGCTTCAATGTCAAAGAATTATACAGAATTGGTAAAAGAAAGGAAAAGTGTTAAAACAAATAGAGTGGTGGATATAGCACAAACAAGTCAGCCAAACTTGGGGAAGGGTCAACGTCAGACCTTGCTTTTTGAGATATAAATTTTCCTGTAAGTAATACTTTACTGACATCCCAAAATGTTGGTATGTAGTTTAATTGCTCACTTTTAAAAAAAAATTTATTTATTATTTTTGGCTGCGTTGGGTCTTCGTTGCTGCACGCAGGCTTTCTCTAGTTGTGGCAAGCGGGGAGGCGGCTACTCTTTGTTGTGGTGCATGGGCTTCTCATTTTGGTGGCTTCTCTTGTTGCGGGAGCACGGGCTCTAGGTGGGCAGGCTTCAGTAGTTGCAGCACGTGGGCCCTAGAGCACACGGGCTTCAGTAGTTGTGGTGCGTGGGCTCAGTAGTTGTGGCATGCAGGCTCTAGGGCGCACGGGTTTCAGTAGTTGTGGCGCACGGGCTTACTTGCTCCGCGGCCTGTGGGATCTTCCCAGACCAGGGATCGAACCCATGTCCCCTGCACTGGCAGGCATATTCTTAATCACTGCGCCACCAGAGAAGTCCCTGTGTAATTGTTCATTTCTAAATATTAACTCATGAATTATTTAGATGTGTTTCTAAATATATGGGGTTATATTGGTCATGATAGATAGATGGATGGATATAGATATAGATATATAGATTTGACTGGAGAGGAATGTAATACAGAGAATTGATTTCGTGGTGGCCATGGATTGAGAAGCCAACCGGGGACACCGAGGCAATCCAGAGATTATCAACAGCAGAAAGTCATTACCACTTCCAGGTCTGCAAGGACAACAGAAGGAGGTGGCTTTACCCAAGCTTAAAGCTGGACCCACCTGAAGTGAGTTGGAGCCAAAGTGGGGACTGCCCAACAGAAGCTGGGAGCCAAGAGAGGCGATCCATAGGAAGCAGGAAACATCCTGCCTTTCCCCTTTCTGTCTCCGAATCTAAGGTCAGTGCTGCTACTGTCTCCCATTGTCAGAGCCCAAGGGAGCCTGGGAATTGTAGTTCCCTAGAGCACAGGGGAGATCAGTGCAGAGAAGATGATTATCTTTTTGTTACTAATTGGAAGTTTATTACATTGTGATCAAAGACTGTGGTCTAGGGCTTCCCTGGTGGTGCAGTGGTTGAGAGTCCGCCTGCCAATGCAGGAGACACGGGTTCGTGCCCCGGTCTGGGAAGATCCCACATGCCACGGAGCGGCTGGGCCCGTGAGCTATGGCCGCTGAGCCTGCATGTCTGAAGCCTGTGCTCCGCAACGGGAGAGGCCACAGCAGTGAGAGGCCTGCGTACCGCAAAAAAAAAAAAAGATGGTAGTCTATTTGATAATCCTTACTTGGTATTTACTGAAACTCATCTTATGGCCTAGGACATAGTCAGGTTTTGTAAATGTTCCAAGCGTTGTTGAAAAGAATGTGTATTCTCTTATCTTGTGTGTGGGCAGTATCCCACAAATGTCCATCAGACTTTGTTCGTTAGTTGTGTTGTCCACACAATAAAGATACATCTTTATCCATACTATTTTGATGACATGAAGTCAGTTTTTGAAAGAAGTTGGTTAAAGATCTCTCATTATGTTTATGGATTTATCATATTCAGGTGCCGGCTATATGAAAAATAGTCTATAAGGAACATGAATGGAAATAGTTGGAAGGCTGGTACACTGGTTCAGGTGAGAAATGACAGTAACCTGGCCTAAGATGGTAAGAATGTAGAGAAAAAAGGAAAGAGAGAAATTAATGCTGATTCCTAGGTTTCTGGCTTGGGTAACTGGATGAATGGGAGTACGGTTCACATATATGGATGGCCACTGACCAGGGATTTTTCCTTGAGCAAATTACACAAATTCTCTGGCCTCAGTTTTCTTCTTTATAAAAATGGGTATAATAATCGATTGTATTTCATAGGGTTATTGTGACAGTGAAAAGAGTTAATATAAGTAGAGTACTTAGCACCATAGCTAAATAACTCTTCTATATAAGCTTTTATTATTACCAACTAGCATATGGTTAAAGGAGTGAAGGTTTGGGTTTGAGGTGGGAAATCAAGATTTCCTACTGAGGCTCATTATGTTTGAGTTGTTTTGGAATTTATCTTTCAATAAACAGGGTGTGAATGATCTCAGTAAACACTGCTTAGGGAAGAAAGAGGATGGAAGTGTGAAAAGACCACTGGAAGGTCCAAGGCAACCTATGAGAGGTAGCAGAATCAAGAGAAGATTGTCTTAAGGAAGAGAGAGTGGATAATGGTTTCAGGAGAGAATAAGGAGTTATTTCAGGGGGAGATGGAATAACTGAACAACTGCCTACATGTACATTCTGTTTATTTTTGTTTTCCAGTGTTTCAGTGTGTTGTTGTCTGGCTTGGTTTTAGGGAAGGAAGCCAGTCATCCCCAAAAGGCTGCCGAAGAGCAGAACTCTGGAAAAAATGACTGCAATTAATAGAGCAATCTTAACTTACCTTGTGTGTGATTTATCATAAGATTAGTAAACAGATTACTCCAGTGACAGGTTGTCGAGAAGCCTGTATTAAACTTGTGGTGCAACAGGAAAAAGTGATTAACACGGCAAAGATTCATGAACACGTATGTTTCCGGCTTTGAGCTACTGTGCAGAATGAAAATGGAAATTATGAATTCTGTAGTATGCACTGCCTGGGCAGATTTTCGGTGAGATTATGCATGACCACACCTCTCCCACAAGTCTGCACAGGCTTAGGAATTTTCTTATTAAGGTTGTTATACAATCTGCATTTTAGCAAGGGCATACAAATGAATGTAAAGAATGTTCCCAGGCATATTAATCTTGATTTATAATTATGTGCTCCCCTTCACTGGGTGAGTGCCACATTATTTTTTCTTGTCTGTAGTGTTAAGGAGGAGAGCATTGCTTTAAGCTTATTGTAAGTGAAGCCATCTTTCATAAACCAGCTTTAGATGGATCTCACATAAATGGTAAGCTAGATTCAATTATGAAGCCAGTAACACACTTCACATAAACAGAAAATAAAAAGCAGGTTCTGTGTGAAGAGAGGAGATTTAACACGTACTTATACCTTCTCACCTTCCTGAGACCCCACTAACACAACCAGTGAAGGGATGTTTTAAGGCTTAAACCCAAAATATGGAGAGAGCTGGAGAAGGGATCATTTTGGAAGCTGGAAAGCAGATGAATACATAGTGATAGAATAAGCACAGCTGAGAAAGTTGAATTCAGTCAAGCAGTAGAGAAAACTAGGAATTAATCTGATTTACAGAAAATCTAAGACTTAGAAACTAATGGCAGCAGGTCTTCGTGGAAGTGAAAATAAAAGGGGTAGGGACTTCCCTGGTGGCGCAGTGGTTGAGAGTCCGCCTGCCGATGCAGGGGACACGGGTTCGTGCCCCAGTCCGGGAAGATCCCACATGCCGCGGAGCGGCTAGGCCCGTGTGCCATGGCCGCTGAGCCTGCGCGTCCGGAGCCTGTGCTCCACAACGGGAGAGGCCACATCAGTGAGAGGCCCGCATACCGCAAAAAAAAATAATAAAGTAAAAGGGGTATAGATTTAATAAGGAGCATTGTTAGGAAGTCTGTTTTAGAAGGAATTGGATCCTTAGACTCCTCCCCAGATCCAAGCAGCATCCCAGAAACTGACCTTTCCTTAACTGGCAAAGAATGCTGGTTTATTTTCATAATGAAGTAAAATAGATGGTCTGCATGGAAGAATACCAGTGCAGTTGCAGGTGAGGGAGCTGTACTAACAACAGGGGAATAAATGAATGTATGTGTATTTGCCTTGGAGACATAACATGCCAAATCCATCTTTCTCAGTTCTGAGTCCAGAACACTGAAAGCTAGACCTTCACCCTCCTGGCAGGAGACTGAAAGAGTCTTCTCTGGGATATATGGCTAGTCCATGAAGAAAGACATGACATTAGAGAAATACTGACATCAGAAATCTCCCCATTAAACGGCCCAGTCTGATGCCCATATAGGAAAATTCACATCAGACCAGCCCATCTCTCGCATCGTCAGAGCTTCCAGTCAGTATTTTAGTATCCACTGTTAAGTGTGTCAAAATCAAATACAAAGACAATGTATGAGGTATCTGCAGAAAGCTAACCTGGAAGATAGAAAATAAAATAAAGAGAAAAAAGTAATGTTGAAGAAATAAAGATAAAATAAATGTCAAAAACATCACAGAGAGAAGTGACTGTAACTATGAAATAAGAACAGAATTCTACCCCCAAATAAATGAATAAACAAGTAAATAAATGGAATGTTCCAAAAACATAAAGAAGGTCTTGGAAATTAAATACAACAGCAGAAATAAAAATCTTTGATAGAAAGGTTAAAATATAAAGTGGAGGAATTTTATCAGCAAAAAGAAAAGAAGACGGAAAATAGGAGATAAAAAAATTCGGAAACTGATCATGGAAAATTAGCATTAAAAAAGAGGAAAAGATAGAGAAGATGGAGAGGAGGAGATACTTAATAATCTGAATTTCCAGACCAAAAGATTTACCAAGTGAAAAAAGATTCACACTGGTACAACATTGTGAAATTTCAAACATTTAGGGCAAGGAGAAGATCCTGCAAGACTGTAAAGAGGAAAAAAAAAAATCCAGATCATACACATGGACTCAGTTAATTAGTGAGAATAAAAATGTTCTCCCAAATGTGGTAAAGGCGATTGTTCTATGGTCATGTTAACAAATGGCCATTTAAATGGTTTTAAACTCACTTAATCAATCGAAGGCAACATCCCCAGATGAACATGCTTTTGCAAACCAACCAATCAGCATGAGTTGCTCACTTCTGACCACTGGCCCATTAGGGATGGACTCACTCCAATAAAAACACCCAAGGAACTGTGATTCTGCAGATGGCAACCCACTGAAGCCTGTGAAAGTCCACCAGTCCCTGAACTCTGTGCTTCCCCAAAGCCCCAGACAAGCTTAACAGTCTGCTTTGCTTGGAGAGACTGTGCCTGAGCAGCATAGCTCTCCTTTACTACAGCAAGCACTAAATTCAGCTTTGTTCTTTTATTTCAGATATTGAGTGGTGGTCTTATCAACATCTGACATAGAATTTTAATTTCTGAACAGGAGCACTGGAAGCTACAAAGCAATGGAGAAAGCCTTTCAAAATTCTGAAGGAAAATTAACAACTTAGAGTCTACACCCAACCAAACTATGATTTACATATGAAAATTTCTTTAAAAATACATTTTTAGGCATGCAAGATCTTAAACAATTTACTTATCATATACCCTTTCTTGGGAAGTCACTGGATGAAACCAAGCAAGAGGAAGATGTGGGTTACTGGAAACAGGAGATCCAATATAGGAAAAAAGCAAAAGACAGTCCAAGGACAGTGGTCAAGAGAGTCCCAGGATAGTATTTATACCCCACAGCAAACCAACCCACATTGCAGCTTGTATCAGCTACCTAGTGCTGCATAACAAATCAATCCACAATGCAGTGGCTTAAAACAAACCATTAAGCTCACACATTCCTGGCATTTCTTCTGGCTGATCCTAGCTAGGGTCATTCACGCATCTGTGGTCTGCTGGCAGGTTAGCTGGGGTTGACTGGTTCCAGATGGCCACACTCACATGTCTGACAAGTGGTGGTGGTGGTTGGAGCCACTGTGGTGACTGGGCTATATTTCTGTCCTTATCCAGCAGGTAAACCTTACTCTTCACATGGCAGCAGGACTCCAAGAGCCCAAAGCACAAGGACTTTTCCAACTACTGTGCCGTGCTTGTTAACATTTCATTGGCCAAAGCAAATCACATGGTCAAGTTCAGAATTAAAGTGGAAAGTGTACTTAAAGTTGCAGAGCAAAGGAGCATGGCTATAAGAAAGGGAATTGTTGGACATTTCTGTTAGCAATCTACCACAGAGCTTAGCAGAAGTTTCCAGGAGAAAATTCTTTAAGAAGATGAAATTTGTAAAATGTAACTGATGTGTCTGAACATGTTGAGAGAAGATTTAGACAACTGTTAAAGATTTTGGTGTTGAATTCATGACAAATATAAAGATAACTAAGCAAAGGAAAAAAATAGGCCATTATTAACTCTGAGGATAACAATGTTGTTAGCAAATAAAACTAACCATAATTTACAGCAGATTTAGTGGTCATTAGTGTTTAATTAATCGTAAATCAGCCAGTTAACACTGAATATTGAACTAATGAAAATTACAGTTTGACCAAATTATGAGAAAAAAGAGTACAAAAAGTGAGGACAGGTAGTGGGGCAGGAAGGATAAAAGAGAGCTGAGTCCTACTCTTCCATTCCTCTTCCTGAATGGAAAATCAAGAGATCTTATCTAAAACTGGAAAGTCAAGAAGTAGCAGTGCAAAAATGTTACCCAGCAAAATGGAGGCAAATACCAAAATAATCAAGAGGTGAAATTGGTGCCTCTGGGAAGGAGTAAATGATATGTGAGGGGACGGGGACCTGCTGTGTTTCACAAAAGGCCACAGAGAAATATTTGTCTTTAAAATTATGTGCCTGTTAAGTACAAGTCACAACCGAAAGAAAAAAGGCAGAGAAGAAAGTGATCAGTGTCTTTAATCCAGACTGATACGCAATAATCTCTGTCTAACATCAAGTGACAAGAAGCAAAATGCAGAATAGTTTGTATACTAAGCTATTATCTGCATTTTAAAAATGGAGGGAGTGGCAAATATAAATATAGGCTTGTATCTGCACAGAATAATTCATCAGAAAGCTCTGTTGAGTTTGCCTTCAAAATAAATCCCAATTCTGGGAATTCCCTGGTGGTCCAGCGGTTAGGACTCCACACTGCAGCGGGTGCGGGGTTCAATCCCTCGTCGGGGAACTGAGATCCCGCGGGCAGAGGGGCAAAAAAAAAAAAAAAAAAAATCCTGATTCCATCCGTATCTCACCCCTCTGTTGCTCTAATCCTAGGAAAGCCATCACCTCTTGCCTACACTAGGTCAGCAGCCTTCTCGTTGCTTCGGTCTAGTCACCACACAGCAGCCCAAGGCATCCGGTTAAAAGAAAAATTAAATGACATCATCCCTCTCACCCTCCCCGCCCCGTTCAAAACCTTTAAAGTTTTCTTCATCAGGTCAAATAAAACCGGATTCCTCACTAGGTCTCCGCAACCTCCTGTGACCCGGTTCTGACCTCATGCTCGTCCTGTTCTAGCTCATTCTTACTACAACTCATGGTCCCTCTGCCTAGAGTGCTTTTCACAGATACTGAGGCTGGCCTGTCACCCAGATCTCTGCTCAGATGTCAGCTCCTCAGAGGGACATTCCCTGTCTCTGTACTCTCCCGCCCGCTTCATCATCTACCTGTCCTTGTCTCTCACCTCACCCTGACTTACTTGTCTTCATAGCACTGAGCACCATTTGACATTTAATTGTGTATTGAATGTTTAGTTGTTTATTAGCTCTCTTCCCTAACAGCAGGTACAGTCCCGTGAGGGAAGACCCCGAGTACTCAGAACAGGGCCTGGTCCATAGTAGCTATTAATACATTTCCTTTGAATAAATTAATATACAATGAAATATACAGGAGAACCCCCCCCCCAACTATTTATAGTGGCTGCTTTGAGGAAGGGAACTGGGATCTTGGGTGTCAGGGGTGAGAGAGCAAGAGAGAAGGTCTTTTCACTTACCCATGACCTTTAACTCCTCCAGCACCCAGGGTCCAGACAGCACACCAAGGTGGTGCTCTAGGGTGAAGAAGGCAAATGTGAGAACATCCGTTTAGATATACTTTTTCCTAAAAGAAAGAAGGCAATATTAACATTCAATTCATATTTTGAGTACAAGTATATAATTTATAAATTATATCCTGAGTTGCATGTTCAACATACTTTTATCGACTAGGGTATAAAACTTAAAAGTTTGGTCTGTAGGTTTGAGATAGAGCAGATGTGTTTGATGTGTCTCATACTGTTTTAAAATTGTTTGAAGCAACATTAAAATCCAGAGATTTCACATAAAATCCCAGACGTCCGGGTTGTTTGAGAAACCAGAGTTGCTGGCAGTACGGGTCCTTTGATTCCCCCGGGCGATGTGGGCAGACCCATTTTAAAGGCAAGTGGATCCCGCTCACTGAGGTTTTTTCCCCTGTTGGCTTCCTGTAGGTTTTCAGATTCAGCTCACCTCACTCCCTGCAGGCATTTTACTTTACGACCCTTTTCTGACTGTTTCTCAATCTCAGCCAAATCATTTTTATCTGATAGTGAAAGCACTGAAATTCGCTAATAATCAACTTAAAACAAAACAAAAATACTGAGCTCAGAAGCTATCCCTGTTTTTACACTACACTTGCTCTTGCAATCTGCTGAGTAATGGGGGCAGAGCAGATGCTGGCACAACCATGATTAACTGAGGGTGTGTCCCTGTGAATCACAGTTGCTGGGATGCGTGCCGGCTGAGAGCAGGCTGAGAACCACTGTTCTGTAGTCTGCGATTTCTCAATTATATACAGTCCTTCTTTGTTATATATGTAGCAACATCTCCATAGAAACTTCTTGTAAGGACTACTGAGTGTATAGTACTCTTGAGTTCCTCAGAGTATCAGGTATTAAGGATATTTAATAAAGGCTTGTTGGTTAAGTGATTAACATAAAAAAAACCCATGGATACTGCCAGTGCTTATAACTTATATCACCATGGTTTGCATAGTTAAATATATAGAGATAGTAAAAGGGCACACACACGCACACACACACATTTAGTAGATGTAGGAAGAATGAATGTCTCAATCATTTTTGTTTTCCCATAGTGACTAGGGAAGTGGCTTTGATATAATAATTGGATGAATGGATAGATAAATGAATGAATAAAGTTTATAATATCCACCTTGATCATAATCATAGATACTGTTGATTAAGCATTATCTGTGGACTGGCCACTGAGCTATGTTCGTAACATCATTCTCTCATTTAATCCTCACAGTCATTACATACGGCCAGTTTTTTCTTTTAATACTATAAAAAAATAAAATAAGCCTTAGAAAAGTGAAATAAGTAGTCCAGAGCCACATACTACTAAATGGCAGATCCAGGATTCAAACCCAGGGCTTCCCAAAGCCAGTGGTCTTTACTAAGCAATACCACCAACAAACAAACAAACCAACACTCTGGGTGAGAAGATGAGATGCTGAAATTTCTCCAGTAAAATATTCTCATCCAGTGACGTGGTTGTCACTGAAAATAAATTCTAAAAATCAGCATATTCTGCAGGAGCAGAAGTTAAACATGTCTTTAGCCAATTAATAGATGGGGAAAAACACAGGACATTCAGTGTAGAGCTCAGGATAAGTACGTGACTAAGGGAAGCTGAAACCTTGAAAAACAGTAGACAATTGGAAATTACTTGTTACAAAAATGGGTAGTTGCTTCTTGGCCACAACTTCTATTTATTATAGAAGTAATAAATAAATAAATAAATAAAATAAATAAAATAAATAAAAAGTAGTGACAACCAATTTTTTTTTTTTTAATATAAGATCAAAACTCCAGTTTCAGGGCTTCCCTGGTGGCGCAGTGGTTGAGAGTCTGCCTGCTAATGCAGGGGACACGGGTTCGAGCCCTGGTCTGGGAGGATCCCACATGCCACGGAGCAACTAGGCCCGTGAGCCACAACTACTGAGCCTGCGCGTCTGGAGCCTGTGCTCCGCAACAAGAGAGGCCATGATGGTGAGAGGCCCGCGCACCGCGATGAAGAGTGGCCCCCACTTGCCACAACTAGAGAAAGCCCTCGCACAGAAACGAAGACCCAACACAGCAAAAATAAATAAATAAAAGTTAATAAATAAATAAATAAACAAAAAATTAAAAAAAACAAAAACAAAAACTCCAGTTTCAGTCATCCAACAGGAGCATTTCCTTCATGAGAAAGGCACCATTGGGCTGAAGGGACATAAACAGTTTGAAGGCTTCAGCTCCACACCCAAGGAGTTTACCATACACTAGAGATTCTGAGAAGTCTACCTACACGTGGCTGGAAAAGAACACTAAGGCAAGTGAGGCCCAAGCAGGAGGGTCCTGCCAGCCAAGCTGAGAATGTTGGACAGATGGCTGTCACTTGGGATCCAAGGGTTAAGAGGCCACTCTCTGCCCAGGCTGTGCACAGCACCACACTCTGTGTGTTCACCACGGAGAAAAAGAGATGTGGTAACCAGAGTCCTTCACGAGATAAGATAAAAGCCTTAAGTAAATTAAGTGCAATTGTTCTGAACATGATAAAATAAGGGGTTTAGATGACAGAGGGTGAGGCAGCTGCTGACTGAGAAGAGATCTACATATTTCTCCATCAGAAAAGGCAGTTCAAGGCAGCTTGTTTAAAGGAAAGGAAAATATATTAGATGGAAGGTTGTGTCTGATGTGTGTGTGTGTGTGTGTGTGTGTGTGTGTGTGTGTGTGCAGAATTATAAATGAAAAATCAAAGAAAAACTCCTAAGCTGGCTGGTAGACCATTCATGGGTGATGCAAAGGAAGATTTTTATTTACTTTTTAAATTTTTCTATTTTTTTCTCTAATAGAACAAATAACACACGAATATACTTTCCTTGTAAAATTATAAAAGTTACAGGTCAAAATAAAGTCCCCTTTGGCTATCTCTCAAGTGTATCCTGACCAAATGCCTACACCTCCTCAAATGATCTTTTTCTGAAATTTGAAGTGCAAGCACATGTGGTATTTGAGCATGATGAAACAACAAAAAAGAAAGAAAGGAGAAAAAGCTTGCAGTAACAGTAACCCTAACTCCCTCTTATGAAGCAGGTGCTATGCTAGATAGTTTACATATAAATTATTAGCTCATTCAGCAAATGTTCTGTGAGCAACTAAATGCCAAGGACTAGGAATACAACAATGACCTCAAAGAATTTGCAGTCACCTCCTAGCTTGGTGTCCTTTCCACCATATACTGATAAAGAAAGCAAGACTCCGAGAGATGAAGCAACTCACCCAAGGTTGCGTGAGATAAGTGGTGATACTGGGGTTCGAATCCTGACCTGTATGGCTTCAAAGGCTGACCCTCTTTCTTCCACTACCACTCAACTGTTTGCAAACTGTTTTCAAAGCAATAGTCTTTTAAACTGTTTTTGACGAAAACAGAATAACTTTATCACATCACAGCTCAATGCAGGAAAAAGATAAAAGTGGCAGCTCTTTGGTTCATTCAGTGGCCTACCTCAAAGCCCCAAGTCTGTTGTTAAGCAGCTTTAGGGACAACTAGTAAACATTCAAGTTGATCAGGATCATCAGGGCTAGTGAATTCCAAACCTGAAAGTGCCTGTTGAATCACAGATTCCTGTCCCTCTCCCACTACTTATGAGCCCTAATCTAATACAACTGGTGTCCCCATAAGAAGAGCAAATTAGGACAAACACACAGAGAGGGAAGACCATGTGAGGAAACAGAGAGAAGATGGCCATCTACAAGCCAAAGAGAGGTCTCAGAAGAAACCTGTCCTGCTAATATCCTGATCTCAAACTTCCAACCTCCAGAATTGTGAGAAAAATAATTTCTGCTGTTTAAGCCACTCAGTCATGGTACTTTGTTATATAGTAGCCCTAGCAAATTAACACAGGCAGTATTTGGTATTATTTGTCATTTGAATGCAGAAGAATTAACTGATTCTGTAAGAGAAGAATGAGATAAAGGGGGCAATAGAAAAAAAACAAGAAGATGAATTTCACTTTCATCAATTTCAATTTCAGGAAATGGTGAAGATAAAAATAAATGAATAATGGGACCTCCCTGGTGGCACAGTGGTTAAGAATCTGCCTGCCCCTGCAGTGGACATGGGTTTGATCCCTGGTCCGAGAAGATCCCACATGCCGCAGAGCAACTAAGTCCGTGTGCCACAACTACTGAGCCTGAGCTCTAGAGCGCGCAAGCCACAACTACTGAGCCCGTGTGCCACAACTACTGAAGCCTGCGTGCCTAGAGCCCATGCTCTGCAACAAGAGAAGCCACTGCAATGAGAAGCCCGAGCACCGCAATGAAGAGTAGCCCCTGCTCGCTGCAACTAGAGAAAGCCCGCACGCAGCAACAAATAAATAACAAATAAGCCAAAAATAAATAAATGAAAAAATAAATTTATTAAAAAAAATGAATAAGAATGGGGACTTCCCTGGTGGTCCAGTGATTAAGGCTCCACGCTTCCAATGCAGGGGGTGCAGGTGTGATTCCTGGTTGGGGAACTAAGATCCCACCTACCATGCAGTGTGGCCAAAAAAAAAAAAAAAAAAAAGAAAAAGTGGACGATTGCCAAAACAAACCTTTGTTGAGGAAACAGTACCAAGATTACTTACTCTAGCAGCTTCATGAGCTCAATGACAAAGAGGCAAGGAAAAAGTGAGAGGAAAGACTTCCAGGGAAAACATGGAGGTAAAGCACAAAGTAAATGAGAAGCATCATGGCAGGTACCGAACTATTTTAGGAAAAGGAAGTAATGTGAGTCCTGAGAGTAAAGGAATTAAAACATTAAGACTTTAAGGAAGTAAAAGGAGTTCAGAGGAAGCCTAGGGGAGCTAAAAATAAACCATATATATGGGCCAAGTGTTTTGTAAACTGGAAACAGGTCACTGAGAGAGCATTAGATCAGTCAAGGTTAGAGTCACAGTTTATGGGGATCAGAGAGCAAAGAAACAGGGTATAATTTTAAAACAAGAAGCAAAGTAATATGGGAAGAAAGACTGGGTTTGGCCATCTACATTTTCATTTTTCCTGTAGCCTCTGAGCCAATAATTTCCCCATTTTGTGCCAAGTTTGAAACCAACCAAAATAATAAAATAACTATGAATGGAGGGAAGAAGAGTGATACATTTCTTTTTTTGCTATGTTGAATAGATTAGACATAATTTATCCAAGGTATAGGTTATGGGCAAGCCAGTCATCCCATGGCCCCGTTTGGAGAAACCACAAAACCTGTGGCTCTTACTGAGAGAACAGTCATGTTCCACACTATGTGACCTCTCCTACCCTTCCCTAATCCCTTAGCTCTCAGTTCTCCTACCTCAGCTGGCTGGAACCAGGAAGGAGCATGTAATTCCAAAGCAACCAATTTTATGGGTTTATGGCCTATGAGGAGGTTTGGCATAGAACCTCTGTCCAAACAGGGATATCTTCGGTCAAGCAGACACCACTATCTCCTAGAAATTTGACATTGAACCGACAAACTGTGAATAAGTTGAAGCTTTAAGTTATCAGAAAAGACAAACTAAAATCACAAGGTATTCATAGGAGAGTTGAGAAATTGGTGAGTAGAAATAGGAATAGTGGCAGGGCAGAGGGAGGGATGCTGAGTCACTGCAATTCTGGGATCCCTGAACTTGCCAAGGCAACAAGATGACTCAGATTGGCAACTCTTCACTGGATGCCTCTAGTTCCTGAATGACTGCCAGTGTCCACGAGGACTGACTCCATCATTTTTCCTGAATTCCAGGAAGATTCTTAAAGTCTTTTTTTTTTTTTTTGCGGTACGCGGGCCTCTCACTGTTGTGGCCTCTCCCGTTGCAGAGCACAGTCTCCGGATGCGCAGGCTCAGTGGCCATGGCTCACGGGCTCCGCCGCTCCATGGCATGCGGGATCTTCCCAGACCGGGGCACGAACCTGTGTCCCCTGCATCGGCAGGCGGACTCTCAACCACTGCGCCACCAGGGAAGCCCTTAAAGTCTTTATTTCCACAAATATCCTCACAGTACCCGTACTTCCACCACCCAAATGAACCACTGTTCTTTGTAGTGAAAGGACATTGACAAACATCTCAGTAACAATAGTACTGGCTAACATGTATTTAACATATATCATGTGACAAGCACTAAGCTGTTAACTTTACATGTTCTCGCTTATTTAATGTTCTCAACAATCTATGAAGCGCTATTATTATTCTTACCAATTTATAGGTGGAGATCCTAATTTAGAGAGGTGACCTCACCTGCCCAAGGTCATGACAGTGATTCTGTGGCAAAGCTGGTTCTGAATCCAGAGTTGTAAAACTTCAGAGCCCAAACATGTAACTACATTTAACTCCTGTCAAGTCACTTTCTTTGGGGTCATGTTGATACTAGATATTGGGATTCAATTATTCCAAGTCATAAAATTTGAAATGTAATGATCAGAACTTATGGAGGAAAAAAGACTCATCATGCTCTAATATAATATATATATAAATATATATATAAATATAATATAAATAATATAATCAGAAGTTTCATCTTCTGAAGCTTTGGAAACTTCATTGAAGAGAAGTTCTGAAAAATTCCCCCTGAGCAAGGCATGGTGAAGGAAAATTAATGACTAATTTCAGATGCATAATATGTGCTAGATGTATTATTTTATTTTAATTACAGCACTGTTTAAGGAAAATATGTATTTTTCCAGTTTAACTGTGACCTTAATTTTCCTCACAAAGTCTTAAGCTCCTCAACAATGAATTCTCTACAAACAGGTTTTTAGAAACCAAACTTGGATATAGAAGAGAAACTACTTTGCATTAAAAAAAGAGAAATGGGGCTTCCCTGGTGGCGCAGTGGTTGAGAGTCTGCCTGCTGATGCAGGGGACATGGGTTCGTGCCCCGGTCCGGGAAGATCCCACATGCCGCGGAGCGGCTGGGCCCGTGAGCCATGGCCGCTGAGCCTGCGCATCCGGAGACTGTGCTCTGCAACGGGAGAGGCCACAACAGCAAGAGGCCCACGTGCCGCAAAAAAAAAAAAAAAGAGAGAGAGAAATGAATCTGTAGAATTTAAAACATTTATATGCAAGGAAAAGAAGCTGTGAAATAGAAAGTGCAAGATTATAGCTCTTTCAATTATGCTGAAGGAATAACTAAGATTTATTTCTCAAAAATTAGGAAATTTAGCAGAAGTATATAGAGAACATACCTATTTGTATTACCTATAATATTATCTATATATATATTATCTATAAAAATAATATGTATTACCCCCACGAGGGCATAAATTTTTTTGTTTCCTTCGCTGCTGGATTCTCAGAAGCTACAACAGCTTCTGGCATATAGTAGGCACTCAATAAAAGTCTGTTAAAGAAAATGAATACATGACCCAAAGTCAAGATAGTGAGATTATTCTCTGGATTCTATCTCTAAATTATACATGAATTTGAGCAAGTCCTTTAGCATCTTTGGGTAGAAAATTTATTTATTTATTTGTGAGATTTGTTTGTTTATTTAATAGATATTGCAAGAAGATGAGATTTGTCCTATCAAATATCAAAATTAACAGCGTAGTACTCGTTTAAGAATAGGCAAAAAAATTAATGGAACAGACTAGAAAATTTAGATTCTTTTTTTTAAATTGATTTACAATGTTGTATTAGTTTCAGGTATACAGCAAAGTGATTCATATCTATATATCTATATTTATTTCAGATTATTTTCCACGATAGGTTATTACAAGATATTGAGTTCCCTGTGCTATAGAGTAGGTCCTTATTTTTAATCTATTTTATGTATATTAGTGTGTATCTATTAATCCCTAACTCCTCATTTATCCCTCCTTCCCCACGCCTTTCCCCTTTGGTAACCATAAGTTTGTTGCTATGTCTGAGTCTATTTCTGTTCTGTAAAGAAGTTCATATGTATCATATTTTTATTTTTTAATATTTACTTATTTGGCTGCATTAGGCCTTAGTTGCAGCACATGGGATCTTTGTTGCGGTATGCAGGATCTTTTGTTGTGGTGTATGGGCTTCTCTCTAGTTGTGGCGTGTAGGCTCAGTATTGTGGTGTATGGGCTCCAGAGTGCGTGGGCTCAGTAGTTGAGGCACGTGGGCTCTCTAGTTGTGGCACACGGGCTCCAGAGCACGCAGGCTCAGTAGTTACAGCACGTGGGTTTAGTTGCCCTGCAGCATGTGGGATCTTGGTTCTCCAACCAGGGATCAAACCAGCTTCCCCTGCATGGGAAGGCAGATTCTTAACCACTGGACCACCAGGGAAGTCCCTGTATCATATCTTTAGATTCCATATATAAGTGATATCATATGATATTTGTC
Organism: Mesoplodon mirus; assembly: GCF_964341445.2. Classification (NCBI taxonomy): domain Eukaryota; kingdom Metazoa; phylum Chordata; class Mammalia; order Artiodactyla; family Ziphiidae; genus Mesoplodon; species Mesoplodon mirus. The sequence continues at coordinate 109,989,162 of NC_138984.1, read as the reverse complement.
TTTCTCTGTCTGACTTACTTCACTTAGTATGATAATCCCTGGTCTATCCATGTTGCTGAAAATGGCATTATTTCATTCCTTCTTATGGCTGAGTAATATTCCACTGTATATATGTACCACATCTTTTTTATCCATTCATCTGTTGATGGACATTTAGGTTGTTTCCATGTCTTGGCTATTGTAAATAGTGCTGCTATGAACATTGGGGTGCATATAACTTTTGAATTAGAGTTTTTGTCTTTGTGGATATCTGCCCAAGAGTGGGACTTCTGGGTGGTATGGTAGATCTATTTTTAGTTTTTTAAAGGAACCTCCATACTGTTCTCCATAGTGTCTGCACCAGTTTACATTCCCACCAACAGTGTAGGAAGGTTCCCTTTTTTCCACACCCTCTTCAGGTTTTATTATGTGTAGACTTTTTGATAATGGCCATTCTAACTGGTGTGAGGTGATACCTCATTGTAGTTTTAATTTGCATTTTTCTAGTAATTAGCGATGCTGAGCATCTTTTCACGTGCCTGTTGGCCATCTGTAGAGATGGATTCTTGTACATGTGTGTATCTCAATTTAGTATATATACGTGTGTGTGTGTGTGTGTGTATTTAGTATTCCACAAAGGTTGCATACAAAATCAGTATATAAAGTAAAATGAGTTGGTTTGGGACAACTGGTTATTGTTTAAGAGAAAGATAAACTGGTTATTGTTAAAAGAAAGAATAATGTTAATTCCCTCTCATACTACATACTAAGCTCAATTTCAGGTAGATCAAAGACCTGAATATGTTTTAATAAAAAAGAAAATGCTAAAACTACTAAGAACAAAATTCACAGAAATGTTTTTATAACCTCAGGGTGGTAAAATAATTTCTTAGAGTAACAGTAACCCCGCAACCATAAAGAAAACAGATTAAAATGTGAACAAGTATAATCGTTTTACATGTAAAAGTACAATAAACAAAGGAAATGAATGGCAATCTAAGAAATCATCATCATAACAGAAACAAAAAAAACATTAGCCATGATATAGAGAGGGTGCTGCAAGTCAGTAAGAATCATAAACAACATATAACACAGTAGGAGAACAGGAAAAAGGAATAAGCAGGAAATTCAGAGAAGAAATTATATAAATAGCTAATACACATAAGAGAACCTACTAATGGCAAATATATAAATGACCAATAAACATGAAAATCCACTAATTATTGTTATAAGTTGATATAAACTTTCAGAGGCCATCTTGGCAACGTGTCTCAATAGAATTGACCTAACTAAAAATGAACGTGTAGAGGAGAGAGCACTGGTTTTGAAGTTAGACAGAACTGGGTCTGATACTTGCCATTACTACTTACCAGCTGTGTGACCTGGAGCAAGCTGCTTAACCTATCTGAGCCCTGGACACCACATTGAAATGAAGAGGGTAATATTCTCAGGCTAGAGGGAGTATTGAGAAAATGCATGGACAGCCTGGAACATAAAAGAGCTCAGTAAATACCAGTTTTTCCTCCTCTTACTCTCCCTGTGCTCCTTTTCCCCCTCCTCCAGATTTCCTGCCAGCTTTGATTAGACTGAGGAATGATTCAAGGCAGAAAAATCCAGCCCCTTTTTCATGAAGTCACAATTTGGTTAAGGCATTCATAGGTGTTTCAGGGAAAGCTCTCAAGGAAAGCAGTGAAGTGCTCTAGTGAGTGAAGAAAACTGAAGAAAGAACAAACCACAAGCACCCATCTGGCAGCATCAAAATGATGAAAAGAGAAAGCCAAACAAGAATGAGAGTAACACCAAACCCCAAACTATAAATAAAACTGATCAACACGTGAATAATTATGCACTTTTGAGTACAGGGGAAAATTAAAAATGTTATGACATTAGGAGGAAAGATTAGACACATGAAGATAGTACCACACACTGAGGAAAATGATGTTACTTTAAAATATTTCTGAAATTATGTAAGTAGTATCACATTACCAAAACTTTAGGGAAGTATGGGATAGAAAAAAATACTCCCCAAGTATAATATAATGATTATCATTTTAATTTATTTGCTTGTAGTATTTTTCACGGACTTAAAAAAAAAACTGAGATACATTTCACGTACATAAAATTCACTACTTTAAAGTGTACGATTCAGTCATTTTAAATTTATTTATTTATTTATTTATTTTTGGCTGCGTTGGGTCTTCGTTGCTGCGCGTAGGCTTTCCTCTAGTTGCGGTGAGCAGGGGCTACTCTTCTTTGCGGTGTGAAGGCTTCTCATTGTAGTGGCTTCTCTTGTTGCGGAGCACAGGTGCTAGGCGCGCAGGCTTCAGTAGTTGTGGCTCGTGGGCTCTAGGCGCATGGGCTTCAGTAGTTGTGGTGCACAGGCTTTAGTTGCTCCGCAGCGTGTGGGATTCTCAGACCAGGGCTCGAACCCATGTCTCCTGCAGTGGCAGGCGGATTTTTAACCAGTGCGCCAACAGGGACGTCCCCAGTTCAGTCATTTTAGTAAATTCTCAAAGATGTGCAACTATCACCACTCTCTAAGTCTAAAATGCTTTCATCACCCCCCAAAAAGCCCATTAGCAGCTACTCTATTCTCTATCCCTCCAGCCCCGTGGCTCTACCTTCTATTTTTATATCCTTACCAAAGGCATGTTTTAAGCCAGTTAAATTGTTTTCCTTGTTTCACTGAATAGTCCATCAGAAACAAACTTTCCATAAATGGATAAGTAGCTTTCAAATTTCTGCATAGAGAAATTATTTCTAAAATGTTTGCAGAGGGTAAAAATTAAAAGAAGGAAAAGAAACAGAGAAAGAAAAACAAAGGATAATTCTAGGGTAACAATTGAAAATTGAGGAGGAAAACAATTTATTTGCAAGCAGACAACATAGCTTAAGATGTGAATAGTAACTTGATCAGGTTATTGAAGAGGGGGATATTTTCTTGGGTCTGATGGTCTTACTATTGTGTTAATCTTTCTCTCCCCCCCCAATATTTATTTATTTTTTTATTTGGCTGTGTTGGGTCTTAGTTGTGGCATGTAAATCTTCATTGCAGCATGTGGGATCTTTTTAGTTGTGGCATGCAAACTCTTAGTTTGCGGCATGTGGGATGTAGTTCCCTGACCAGGGATCAAACCCAGGCCCCTTGCATTGGGAGCATGGAGTCTTAGCCACTGGACCACCAGGGAAGTCCCTATTGTGTTAATCTTTAAAACTTTTTTTTTTTTAAATCAAAGCAGTATGTGTGCACATTTATAAAAAAAAAATTCAGTGGTGCTGAAGAACTTATTGCAAAAGGTAAGAATGCCCCGCTGCGACATCCCAGCCCTACCCTACCCTTTGCCTTCCACCCAAACCCTACTAGACCCACACTTGGGAAGCAACCAAGTTTAACTTTTCAACAGCTACAGTTCTTTAATTCTTTTGGGTGGTTACTTCCCTATCCCTCAAATAATACAGTCATATTGCCACTTCTTTGTTTATCAGACAGACTTTATCTGTAGACTTCCTTCCCATTCTGATACATGAGTGCTTAGTTCACTTAGATCCTCCCTCCTCTCAGTATGAATGTCTCACTATTTTTAAGTCCTCTATTGTAATTTTAGGTAATGCACTTTAGTTCCTCTTTGTAATTTTCTTACTATATGTCCTTTTGCTTCCTGTTCCATTAACTATGACCTGTATCTCTCAACTCCCCACTTTGTATAGGGTCCCCTCCCGTTCCACTTCCAAAATGCCCTCACTGCTGTCTTCTGTAAGATTTCAATGGTACCAGCACAATGGAATAAGAAGTTCAGTAACTTCCCTGGTGGTCCAGTGGTTAAGACTTGGTGACTTCACTGACACGCACCCAGGTTCAATCCCCTGGTTGGGGAACTAAGATCCCACAAGCCGAGTGGCCAAAAAAAAAAAAAAAAAAAAAAAGAATTAAAAAAAAAAAGAAGTTCAAACAACATTAAAAAAATTGTGAAATAGTTTGTGCACAGAGACAATAATAGAGACTAGTATAGGAACAGATATACGTCCACCCCTTGGCTTTATCAAATCTTAACATTATAACATATTTGCTCCCCTTAAAAAAAAAGCATTGCCAATCCATTAAGGGCCTGTATACTAAGGACTGACTCTATTTCTCTTTGCCAGTGTTTATCATTACAACAAAACATCTCTCCTCAATTCAGTGTTTACCATTCTAATACATGATTTTATATTTTTGATGCATACTTTGGCATCCATATACATATACTATAAACATATTTACATATATTCATATATATTATATACCCATGTATTATATATCAGTGATGACATTTTTAAAGCAAAAAAAACTGCTGGGGGGGCTTCCCTGGTGGCGCAGTGGTTAAGAATCCACCTGCCAGTGCAGGGGACACGGGTTCGATCCCTGGTCCGGGAAGATCCCACATGCCGCAGAGCAACTAAGCCCGTGCACCACAACTACTGAGCCTGTGCTCTAGAGCCTGCAAGCCACAACTACTGAGCCCATGTGCCACAACTACTGAAGCCCACGCACCTAGAGCCCGTACTCTGCAACAAGAGAAGCCACCGCAATGAGACGCCTGTGCACCACAATGAAGAGTAGCCCCTGCTCACTGCAACTAGAGAAAGCCCGCGCAGCAACGAAGACCCAACACAGCCAAAAATAAATAAATTTTTAAAAAGACCCAAAAAACTGCTGGGAATTGGGGAACACTCGCATTTCGAAATTCTCAGATTTTGGGGTAACTCGTACTGCAAAGCAAGCAAAATGTTCCAGGAGCATGACTCACAAGGCACACAATATACCATAAAAGGGTAAAAAATAATAGCTTTGGTGGCTTAAGAGGAATGACGGGATACACCAAAGAGAGAATCAGCAAGGTGATTTTTAATTTTGCACCAAGACTGGGCCATCCATGCAAAGAAATGAAGCGCTAAAGTTCAAGAGGATGTTTCCTAGCAGGGTCTCCTCGCTACACTCTCAGGGCTGTTGGAAGGAGAGTAACAGGGAATGTGGGGCAAGGCTGATTCTTAAGGTGCTTAACAGTACAGCTCACACTTCACAGAAATAAAAATTAAGGAGGAAGGGACGGAGATCTGCATACTGACCCATTTTCAGCTTCTGTGGAAAAAAATCACCATTTATAGCTAGAATGTACTATAACAGAAGGAGTATAAATAACACTTAAACACTTGAACACATGCTAGAAAAGCAGAAGCAAGAGTCACAAAAGGAAGTACAAAGCTCAATGGCATGAAGACATAAATGGAAGGACATTCATTTTTCTTTATAGCTAATAGACTTTAAATTTTTACAAGCAATTTTTTAAAGTCACCCATAATTTCCCTACTGTATGGTAATTTTTGGTTCTTCATATTCCTTCCCAATTTTATCCCCCCCATACCTGCACAATATATATACAATGTTTAACTCATTTTAGTCATTGTATAATATACAATTCAAAATGGCACTTTAAAAATTTAGCATGGGGGCTTCCCTGGTGGCACAGTGGTTGAGAATCTGCCTGCCAATGCAGGGGACACGGGTTCGAGCCCTGGTCTGGGAAGACCCCACATGCCACGGAGCAACTAGGCCTGTGAGCCACAACTGCTGAGCCTGTGCGTCTGGAGCCTGCGGTCCGCAACAAGAGAGTCCGCGACAGTGAGAGGCCCGCGCACCGCGATGAACAGTGGCCCTCGCTCGCCGCAGCTAGAGAAAGCCCTCGCACAGAAACGAAGACCCAACACAGCAAAAATAAATAAATTACTTAATTAATCTTTAAAAATTTAACATGTTTTCATCAACACACCATCAGTCATTAGACTTAAATTCTCAGTGTCTGCATCTGCTTCCTATTGTTTCCAGTTACCTACTATTACAAATATGCTCTGACAAGCACAGTGGGTATTCTCAGCATAAATAGGGGAGGGGATGCTAAGAAAAACTGGAAAATAACATTTTTTAAAGAAAAAAGGTAAATGTGGAAGATTTAGAAGTTACCTTTAGGAGCCAGTCGATTCAGCAGAACTGGGTTCCTGTTCTTATACATTAATTCTGTATGTTTTAGCAGATATAGAGTTCTGCTCAGGAAGGATTTTTAATTTTTTAAATTTACAAATGCAGAAAAAACCGTAGATGATATTAAAAAATATACAGGCATCCAGAATTAATCAATGTTCATTATATATATATTTTAAACTGCAGGGATATTCCTAAAACGTTGAAGTCTCGTTTGGACTCTTGTGCTATCACACGGGTAGCCTCTTGACTGCAAGGACCAGGAAGGCAACTTAGTCCCCAAGCAGTTCACGTAAACGGTGCTAAAGGACGGACAGATGGGTGTGATCTATGCAGACAGACTACTCTTTAATGGGTGGCTGTTTCTAACATAGTTACAATAAGACTCCGTGTGTGTATGATGCATTATAGTTTGTAAAGTGCTTTTGTGTTCTATATAATAGAGGGATGTGAGGTAAGCTTCAACCAAGGCCGCCCTACTCCCCAAGAATGGACATAAAATGATGAAGTAGCAGCAGCCAGGGAGGACGCTTACAGGAACTGCACAGTAAGTAGAGCTTTGGGCTCAGTTAAGGAACCTTTACCAGGTTACATTACTTCAAGCTCTCTTCCAATGAAAACGTGAGCGGGAACAATCCCTTCTCCTCGGACCAGTGTGACTCAGCGACAGCTCAAGGACAGGCAGCTGTAGACAGGTTGAAACGGAAAACTCCAGCAAATATTCTATCAACAGAAAATACTCTTAAGGGCAATCAACAGAGGAGTGCGGGGCATAGAGCGTCTCCTCACAATCAAGACGGCAACAAGCTCCAAAGTACAAACCTGTTGGGAAGTTGGAGGCCTGCATGGAGCTTTGAAAGTCCAGGGCTACATAACAAGACCACACAATACTGGGCCTCTCCAGGTATTTCTTGTAAGGGATCCTGGGGCACGTTGCTGGGTTACAGGCTGCAGGATGCTGGCAAACTACATGACGGGCATGGTGAAGAAAATATGGAACAGAAAATAAAGATGGAAGCCTTCAAAAGGATAAAAGGAAGGTATTTGGGGGATTAACGTCACAAGAGGTATGTATATAATGCATACTGAACCCAGTTTCAGCTTATTTAGAAGAAATCATCTATGTAGAAGAAGCATAGCTTCAAGCATATTTTAATGCTTGAAATTTGCGAGACAGGCAGGACCAAGAGTCACAAAAGAAAGCACAGTATTTATAATATATTCATGCACATACATATATACACATAGACATGCACGCATGTATGCATATATGCATATACATTTGTGAAATAGAAATTTATGAATAAGTTGAAAAGATTGTTAAGAAAAAAAAAGAATTAGTACGGACCAGAAGTGTCAATAAACTCCATAATTTATTTCATTTTCACAAAATAACTGCTGGCTAGAAACAACATGGAGATTCTAATTAGCATCAGTATTACCCCTTGTGTGAAGCCTTCTCTTGGCTCCCTTTCCTTCCATTAGAGCTGGTGACTTCCCCTCTATGACTCAGAGCACTTTTCATTTTGAGCCTTTTTTAGCATCAGTCACAATCATGACAGGTTGTACCATAGGTTTCATTTATTCTTCAAGTAGGCTTTGAAGGCTAGGATAAGGACCGTTCTCTACTCACCTTTATATCCTGGCATCCAGTGCAGTGTTTGGCTAATGTATGTACTCTATGCATGCTTGTTGCACCTGAGCCACTGTCTGTCACAGAGAGATCATTTGTCTTGTGGAAGCAAATTCTTCTGACCTTTCAGTCCAGTTCTCCCAGCTTGGTTCTCTGCTTGAGGCAAAGAATCAGCAACTATCAAGTTAAGTTCGTGGGGAGCTTCTGTTTGCTTTCTTCCACAGGGGGATAAAGACCAAGACTTTTCCCCAGAGGCTAAGACACTAGTTCTTCGTATATGCTGTTAAAGGAAAAACGAAACAAAACAAAAAAAAACCCGTTGGAGACCTAAGACTGCGTGCTGAGCGGTAAAGCAGGGAACTTGACCCAGACAGAGGAACAGGTCTAGGAGCTCCTCAGGGATGAGGTTTAGGAAAAGAGAAAGGAAGTAGATCTTTCAAACCAAAAACACTCCAATTGTTTCTGCCCCATATTAGGAAAGCAAAATGTCTTGAGAGATCCTGGTTGGCTGGTGATATCTGCATCTGCTGTTGTGTAATTATGGGGTTGGCTGGCCTAGTCTTCTTTGGGAATACGGTAGGCACTGGGGCCATTTTGGGATTATGGTGTGTAGATACCTCATGACCTGCCTGATGGGGACTATGGCATCCACTGGGGTGTCAGCAGATGCCCTGGTTTCAGCAGGCTTGGTGGACTGGTCAGAGTTTAGCAATGCACAAAATTACCCTGGGGATTGAGGGTGGCCTTCCCAACTCTACTTCTGTCAAGAAGATCAAACCCCAGCCCTTGTCACGTAAACTGTGGGTGACTCCACTTTTCAACAGTCTTCCTTCTCTGAAGTAAGGAGTAGAATGAACATTCATTCAACGCCTGCTGTATGGCAGGGACTCTACTGTACTTAGAAGCTTTACAAATGACATGAAGTGGATAACACCACTTGAAAGAGGATGCCACACAGCTACTAAGTGGTAAATCCAGAGTTCAAAGCCTGGTCTAGTCTGGCTCTAAAACTTTGGTCGATAGCCTCTGATGTCCTTCAACAGCATTAACAGGACACAGTGACTCTCACACTACCAGTGAATGCCCTGGGCAGCTGGCTAGGACACAGACCCCCAGAGATCCACCCCAACCTGGACTTTAGTTTCTAGGTCTTAGAAGCCTTGTGTTACTTTGCTAAATGAAAGACTAGAAATTTGGACCATCGAGAGAACTGACCACAGCATAAAATGCTCTCTAGTTAGAAGGAAAGAGAAAACAAAAACAAAAACTAAATGAAAACAGTTAAAGGCTGAGAGTATTTAGGGTATAAGAATCTAATTAACCATATCCAATGTTTTATTGGTTTTTTTTTTTTTTTTTTTGGTGGTACGCGGGCCTCTCACTGCTGTGGCCTCTCCCGCCATGGAGCACAGGCTCCAGATGCGCAGGCTCAGCGGCCATGGCTCACGGGCCTAGCCGCTCCGTGGCATGTGGGATCCTCCCGGACCGGGGCACGAACCCATGTCCCCCGCATCGGCAGGCGGACTCTCAACCACTGCGCCACCAGGGAAGCCCTTTTATTGGTTTTGATGGTGGAAAAAGCAGTATGTAAAAACACATGATATATAGAAAATGTCCTTTATGATACAATTCACTAAAATTCAAATGAGACAATGCATCTGAAAGTGCTTTAAAAGCATAAAGTGCTATACAACTGTGAGGGATTACTTGTCCAAGAAAGCTTTTACAGGAGAAACTTGCAACATCGGTTTTTTTTTTTTTTGCGGTACGCAGGCCTCTCACTGTTGTGGCCTCTCCCACCGCGGAGCACAGGCTCTGGAGGCGCAGGCACACCGGCCATGGCTCACGGGCCCAGCCGCTCCACGGCACGTGGGATCCTCCCGGACCGGGGCACGAACCCGCGTCCCCTGCATCGGCAGGCGGACTCTCAACCACTGCGCCACCAGGGAAGCCCTAACGTTGGTGTTTTTGCCTCTCCTCTAAGAACCAGAGCAGTTTTGAGAGTTGCTCTTCGTTGAAGGAACAACTCATGCTTATTTCCCCAGCTTGGCAGGATCAGGTAGAGATCAATATTAGCCTTCAGGAGGGGAAACTCTCTAAGTCTACATAAGGCTCCACAATTGCACTCTGAACTGTGGCCAAGAAGATCGGTTAGCAATTTTTAAAGCATTTTTAGAAAAAAAAATATATAGTGTGATAAAGCAGTATAATCTACAATAAGTTAAACATTAATGGCATGCCTAGAGACTTTGTACAGTGAAATAATTTTACTAAAAAAAATCAATTTTTCTTTGATGCCTTGTAAATAGTCAACCTTTCATTTTAGTCCTTTCTACCCGCCCTCGACCCCTGCCCCTCAATCTCGTGTTCTTTCTTCTCTAGCCTTACACCTCCCATTGTACTTCAGAGAAATGGGATTTTACTACTCCTTTCTCCTAGAAACGTGCCTTCAGATTCTTCGAAGTGTCTGATCAAACACTTTCTCTCTGAGTCTGAGAGCACATTGTGCCTTCTTCCTTTAATTCTTCCTTTCTCCTTGTTCCCCATCCCTGTCCCCACTACCTTAGAACTTCAAGTTCCCACTACGATTTCAAATATAGAATATTTTGCTGCTCCTCCTACGAGGGAGCTTAAAATGCCTCTAATTACACCATTTCCCCTTTCTTCTCCTTTGCAATTTAGATGCAGCACAGCAGAACAGTCTGTCTGACTCCCCTCTGATCTGTCATGTCATGTTGAAGGATTTCTGTCTTATGTGAGTCTTGCCTCAATAAGGGCCCAGCACCCCAGCTGTGTCTAAAAGAACTGCTTCGGGGCTTCCCTGGTGGTGCAGTGGTTGAGAGTCCGCCTGCCGATGCAGGGGACGCGGGTTCGTGCCCCGGTCCGGGAAGATCCCACATGCCACGGAGAGGCTGGGCCCATGAGCCATGGCCGCTGAGCCTGTGCGTCCAGAGCCTGTGTTCCGCAGCGGGAGAGGCCACAGCAGTGAGAGGCCCGCGTACCACAAATAAATAAATAAATAAATAAATAAATAAATAAAATAAAAGAACTGCTTCACAGGCAAAGCCATAGGGCCACAGAGCTGCAGTCTCAAGAAGCTTTGCTGTTCAGCCAGTGCCAGGTTGCTCTTCAACTCTTGGTTGAAAAATAAATTTCAGTCTTATTCACCTAAAAAATTTCCATCTATTTATAAGACTGCAAGTTCTTATTTCAATCTGGATGTGCCCACAAGTGAAAAGCAATATAATGGCTTAACTGCTTCCATTGGTCCAAAGTAGTCTTCTTTGAAGAGAATGGGGTCTGTGCAACTCTACTGGATAGTTCTTGGAAATGCTCAAGTTTTTTTTTTGTTGTTGTTGTTGTTTTAACATCTTTATTGGAGTATAATTGCTTCATCCTGAAGTTTGAGAACTACCTGAGAAGCTGTGGTAAGAAAAGAACAACTAATACATGTGGTAGGACAGTATTTTGAATGTTAACTGATGTTCCCCTCTTTCCTATCTGTTCTTTCCTGTTATCTCTACCCCTCCCTGCACCCTCAACCTTCAGGCTACTAATTATTTTGCCTTTATTGCCTTAAGAAAAGAATGAAAGGAAACAGAGAGCTGATTCCTGGTATTTTTGCATTTCAAAATAGACTTCAAAATCATAAGTAGGGAAGAGTTTAAGAGTCTATTGAAAGCAAAAGATTAAGCTTTTGAAATATCAAAGCCAATACCTTGAAAGGATTCGAGACTTTAATTGTGTACAGTGTGTCAGAGTCTGACTTTTCTGTTTCTTGAGACTAGCAAGGGTCTGGATCCAGGGGAGCCAGGGAGGAAGCTGGTGGTGAGTAGACTTAGGGGTTTCAGAGAAAGTGGTCTGTGAGGTATACATGCTGCCAGAGGGCAGAGAGGGACATGAGACCCACAAGCTGAGGTAAAAGCAGTGAGATTCCAGAGTTCCCATCCCCTGCCAGCAAGGAAGGAATGACTGGGGAGAAATGGGGCAGCTGGGCCCGAGGCACCTCCCAGGCACAATTCTAGGGAAGCGGTGAGAAAAGAAAATCTTCCTTCTCTGTGTGTGTGTGTGTGTGTGTGTGTGTGTGTGTGCCTGGTCTCTGGATCCAGATTTCCCCCTTTATTTTTATTTTTTAAAAAATATTTATTTATTTGGCTGTACCAAGTCTTAGTTGCAGCACGTGGGATCTTCGTTGCGGCCTGCAGGATGTTCATTGCCACGTGCGGGATCTTTAATTGCGGGATCTTTAGTTGTGGCATGTGGGATCTTTTAGTTGTGGCATGTGGGATCTTGAGCTGCGGCATTCGGGGTCTTTAGTTGTGGCATGCGGGATCTTTTAGTTGTGGCATGTGGGATCTTGAGCTGCGGCATTCGGGGTCTTTAGTTGTGGCATGCGGGATCTTTTAGTTGCAGCATGTGGGATCTTTAGTTGCAGCATGTGGGATCTTTAGTTGCGGCATGTGGGATCTAGTTCCCTGGCTAGGGATTGAACCTGGGCCCCCTGCATTGGGAGTGCAGAGTTTTAGCCACTGGGCCACCAAGGAAGTCCCCAGATTTCCCCTTTTAATAAGAACACCAGTCATATTGGATTAGTGCCTATCCTGATGGTCTCATTTTAGTTTAAGTACCTTTGTAAAGACCTTATCTCCAAATACAGTCACATTCTGAGGTACTGGGGGGTTAGGATGCCAACATATCTTTTTGAAAAGGACACAATTCAACCCATGACAGGCCATTTACACAGATTAGCTCACTATCTCTTGCTGAACTCTTTTTTCCACTCCCACCGACCCATTTCTCTCCACCAAAGCCTTCTGGAAGAATCTGTAGTCAGGAAAACATCTGGTAATCTCATTTATACTGAGGCATGATTGGCCAAAATTGTCTTTGTCTGTAAAGTACTTTAAATACCAACATCCCCCCAAAAAGCACAAAAATGTGAAAAACTTAGCATTAGACAGACCACAAAGAGGACACTTGTTTATAGTATGAGACCTGAAACAAGAAGGCCAAGTGACACCTTGCTTGACCTCACCTGGGAATGTGTATAATCAGCAACTCAAATTGTTGGGCCTTCTGCTTATCTCTGGGAATGACGATGAAAATGCCATGGATACTGATTTCGGGGTTGTAGGTAAATGTTTAGCAGGTAGGAAAATTCACAAAGACAAAGCCATGAATAATGAGGTACCCTGACCTGGCTTCCATTGCCCATAAACCAAATAAATAAATAAGGTCTTATTTGCCTAACAAAATAGGTTATTTACATTTAAAGTTGATATTTGTAATGTGAGGCCTTGTAGAGTGCTGGCTAAGTATAATTCATGTCCAAGCCTTGCTACTGATTGTGAGAGTGACCTTGGGCATGCTGGATTTCTGTGGGCCTCAGCTTCTTGTTCACAAACTGATAGTCTTGGACTACAAATATATATACGTATATATATATATGTATATATATACGTATATATATTTGTATTCACAGAAATACAGATATTTTAAAGCTATTTTTAGAACTCACACAGAAGAACACATGTTTAAATGTGCTTAACATCAGGAAGATACATAAAAAATAGTGTTCGGGACAGACGGAGGACAGTGGTGTTACAGATGTTTTCTTTTTATGCCTTTTGGTTTGTGAACCACGAAAACACACTAGCTATTTAAAACACTAAGCAATAAAATTGAAGATGAAGAAAGAGAATAAGAATTAAACTTTAAGAAGGAGGAGGAGGAAAGAAAGAAGGAGGGATGTAGGGAGAAAAGAGAACTCCTGATAGGCATTTCATGTTCTGTATGGCAAGGGGTAGATATTATAAGCTCAGATTATACTATGACCATTAGGCCACAAGGTTTTATTTACATATCTTTTAATAAATCATGTGCTTATTAGGCATTTACTGAACACCAGGGACAGGGCTAGAATATTATTCTATTTAATTTTTTCCTTATGTCTGTGAAGTAGGTATTAAGCTGAATCATATGAAATTGTCAATACTCAATGATTTTTGACTTACAAAAATGTCAGTTTCATATGTTCAACCTAATGTTAACATCCCCATTTTTTTTTTTTTTTTTTTTTTTTTTTTTGCAGTACACGGGCCTCTCACTGTTGTGGCCTCTCCCGTTGCGGAACACAGGCTCTGGACGCACAGGCTCAGCGGCCATGGCTCACGGGCCCAGCTGCTCCGCGGCATGTGGGATCCTTCCAGACCGGGGCACGAACCCATGTCCCCTGCATTGGCAGGCAGACTCTCAACCACTGCGCCACCAGGGAAGCCCAACATCCCCATTTTAATGATGAGTAACCCAAGGTTCACAAACACTGAGTAACTGTCCAGTGGCACACACAGCTTGCAGAGAGACTCCTGATCTGAACCCAGATCTCCTATTTCCACCGAGTAGCAGGTATACATTTCAGGCCACAAAAGTAAATGTACAAGAAATGTTTAACTTTCTTTACATATGTGTGACCTTAAATGCCACCAAATGGTAGAGATTTGACTGTAAAAACAAAAACAGAGATCGGATGATGCTTCTGCCAGCCGAGGAACACTGAAAATTGCCAGCAAGTCACCGGAAACTAGGAGAGAGGGCTGGAATGGATCCTTCCCTCAGAGCCCTCAGAAGGAAGCAACCCTGCCAACACCTTGATCTCAGACTTCTGGCCACCAGAACTGTGAGACAATACATTTCTGTTGTTTAAGCCCCCTAGTTTGTGGTCCTTTGTTACAGCGGTGCCAGGAAGCTAACATACAGCCCATCACTGTTTGAAGAATAAAACTAGCCCTCCCCCCCCCTTGTAGCTTCTAGTTCTGCTCCATTTCAACAAAACCAGAAAAGAATTTACTTAGAAGCGAGACACAATGAACTGAATCCTACCCAAGGTCATGAAACCACAGCTTCAACCTTTCCCAAAGCACAAAACTCTGATTTTGAAACCTACCTTGAAGGATGGGTCACTCCAAGGCCATTTGGGCCACTGACAACTGTCCTGGACTCTTTCTTCCACACAACAAGTGTGACTGCTTTTGTGTCATGGAAAGATTAAATTAATGAGAGAGAGCTTCTGGGGGGAGAGCAGCAGAAGTCTCCACTGCCATTTAACATTAACAGTGCTAAATATATTTTGTTACCTATACTGGGTGCTGATTACATCTTGCTTTCTTTTGTGCAGGCAAATCTGCTTGGAATTATTTTGGACCCAGCGTGGGCATGGTTCTTTGTTCACTCTGTTCCATTCCCCATGGTTTCTTTATTGATGGGAGATTATTAACGAAGGTAAGAACTAAAGGAAGGTTCCTTTTAAAAAAATTAAATGACCTTGTTTCCATTTATATATTTCCAACAGCATGTTCATTAGCTATTTTATATCTCTGCTGTGGATTTTGGGATGTGAGCCTCGAAATACCTACCTGAGTTCTTCTGTGATGATGATGATCATTTGGTGCTTTGCCTAACAATTCCCCAAGTATTGTCTCTGGAGACCAGTCAGAAACCAGAGCCCAAGTGAGGTAGTTCGGTTGAGGGAACTTAAGACGAGGAACTGGTTACAAAGGTGTTGGACGGGCCCGAAAGCCAAACTGGGGAAGGAAGGGAACCTCAGTGAGAAGCAATAGCAGGAAGCCTCTACCCATCCATCCCTAGGGTTGGCGAGACTGACAGACTGGCTGGATCAACAGAGGCCTAGAGCCACCATCCCCAGATGGACCTAGAATGAGAATCACAGAGAGGCAGTCACTGTGGGAGAAGCCCGCTGAATCAGAAAAGGAGGAAAATACCTTGGCGTCTCTTCTTCTTCTGCAAGTGTTCCTAATTTATCTTTTTATCTTTCGTTGTCCTAATTCCTTTTTGGCATGGTCAAGTGAGTCTAGGAAATGGAGTCGGCAGGAATCAGCTTCCTTCCAAACGGACAGAATAAGAGAATGGCAAGGAATGAATGGATTTGAGAGCAAGTAGGCGAATGACCAGCCCATTAAGCCCCTAGTGCAGTATGTTATGTTGTGCTCTGGGTAGCAAATGGTTAAAGCAGGTCAGAGAAGCCAAAACCAGAGATTGGGCAAGGCTAGTGAGGTATGACTGATATTGCATACAGAATACAGGGTCATAAACAGGAGTTGGGTCAACAGAGGGGACTAGCACAGTACATCATAAACTATTAGTAGAGACGTATAAAACAGTCTCCTAGAGATCAGAGGAAACAGAGTCATAGATTTTCATGATAATTAGGCCATATTACGGGGATAGAACATCAGCACACACAGGGTAGTAACAAGGGGTCAAATAGGCTTAGAGAGTTGCAATTCATTATCTGTAAGTAGGAATCCATTCCAAGTAACCAGTCTGAAAGGTAGACATTAGAATTCCAAAGGAACTTTTCTTTTTGTCAATATCTTTGCCATTGTATATTTTCTGGTTATCTGAAGTTAATTCCTACATCTGCTTGGAAGCTGCACTTTGAAATCATTGATATTAGCTTGACTACTTGCTGTTGTTTTCTCATGAGAGCAAATTATAAAGAAAAGTTGTAACTATTTGAGTTTTCTGTTGATTTCAAACTCTATAAGTAGGATGTTCCTGTTAGGTACTCAGAAGGCACTTATCTGCAGTGAGGAAGGCAAAGATAATGGGGAATAAACAAAAAGGGAATCATCCAATCAATGAACAGAATGAAAGCTTAAACATAAAGAGTAATGTAACCAACAAGTTAAGTCTTATATTTTCTGTCCTTGTATTATTTACCTTTCATGGGCTTGAGTAAAGCTTTTCTTATTTATGGCACCATATGAGAAAAAGATAAACAGATACTTTAAAGTGATCACACTACTCTACTTAAAAATAACCTCTCTGGATCCACAAATGCTTATTTGGATAACTGAAATGAAAATTGTTCCTTGTCTTTAATTAATTAGATTGAAAGTTTAAAAAATATTTTTTTTATTAACCAAGCTCTTTTTGGTGGAATCTAAATTAATATCCAGAGGAGATGCCTGGTTCACTGATTACACAGGCACCTTGCAATAATTAATATTTGGAAGAAAGCAGTGTATTTTGCATACTTATTCATCAAAAAATGTGCACTTTGGAAAACAATAAAGGAAGCATGTACAATTTTAGAAATACTAGTTTATATGATCACACACACACACACACACACACACGTGAGGCCCAAAGCCTATATAACAAGTCTGTTGTAGCTGTAATCTAGATAATTAATAAAATTCATTCACCCAGAAATGGAGGCATCAAATGTGTGCAGGCACAAGGCTAGGCTCTGAGAACATGTAGATACACATAATTCCTAGCTTCAGGAAGTTTATAAGCTAGAGAGAAAGTCTAAGAGGCTGCTACAGAAGCTGTGAGAGGTGACTCTTGCCCGGGACCACGGGTGGCACAAAGCAGGAAGGTGCCCTTACGCGAGGAGTCATCCACAGCTTTTCAACTTCAAGGTTTGCAAAGCTGAGGCTCTGGATCTTGGACAGCCCAGTCCCAAGCCTTGGCCTCCTGCCCATGGCAAGCTCCAGCCTGGCCTCCACCTTGAGCTAACATCACATTGCTGTACACGCAGCCACGCCTCCCACCTACCAGTTCTCAAGGGCGCCCTTTACAAACTTAATGCCCCCTCCCCCGCCCCTCCCCCCCCACTTCACTTCCCACATCAAACAGACCGTCTAGTGCTGCCCATTACGTTGTGCTCCAGTGCAGGTACCTGCCATTTCTTAATTTGTTCGTTCACAACGGTCTCCCATCGGGTCTCTCCATCTCCTGTTTTGATCTGCTCTACGGCAACTTTCCACTGGCAGAGAGCTATCTTTCTAAAACATGCTATTCTCTTTCCTAGTACCTTCTGATAGATCCCCACTGTCCCCACACAGTGGCTCTCAGACTTGGATGTGCCCCCTTAACACGTTAGGGAACTTTTTTTTCCAACAGATTTCTCTTGAACCAAAATTTCTGGAAGTGCAGCCTGGGCAATCTGTATTTTTAACAGGTTTTTCAGATGGCTCTTTACTGTCAGCCTGGTTCTAGTCGGGGGACCAGGGTTTTGGAACTGCAAGATGAAGTCCAAACCTAGCACACAAAATCATTCACATTGACTCTTCCCCGGTAC
The DNA here is from genome assembly GCF_964341445.2 of Mesoplodon mirus. NCBI lineage: Eukaryota > Metazoa > Chordata > Mammalia > Artiodactyla > Ziphiidae > Mesoplodon > Mesoplodon mirus. Next base: position 109,971,426 of record NC_138984.1, on the reverse strand, counting down.
ACACCCCATACCACGGCCACAGCTGTAATCCACTTCTGAAACTCTCAGGGTTCTCCTAAACCTCTGTCACTGCACATGCTGTTCTCTCCAGAATTGCTTTTCACTCCTTTTCTACCCTGGAAAGCACTCCCTAAGCCTTCTTCTTTAAAGCTTTCCCTGATCTCTCAGCTGAGTGAGCTAAGGGTCCTCCTCTGCTTTTAAAAGCCCTGTGCAAATCACTGCTCATGGTGTAGTTTATTTATTTATTTTTTAAATAAACATTTATTTATTTTTGGCTGCATTGGGTCTTCGTTGCTGTGCATGGGCTTTCTCTAGTTGCGGCGAGTGGAGGCTACTCTTCATTGCAGTGTGCACTTGCTTCTCATTGCGGTGGCTTCTCTTGTTGCAAAGCATGGGCTCTAGGTGCGTGGGCTTCAGTAGTTGTGGCGCGTGGGCTCAGTAGTTGTGGCTCGTGGGCTCTAGAGCGCAGGCTCAGTAGTCGTGGCGCATGGGCTTAGTTGCTCCACGGCATGTGGGATCTTCCCCGTCCAGGGCTCGAACCCGTGTCCCCTGCGTTAGCAGGCGGATTCTTAACCACTGCGCCACCAGGGAAGCCCTCATAGTGTACTTTAATTTTCACTTGTCTGTTTCCCTTCCTGTACTTGGGCTTCTTCAAGGGGTGGGGCTGCAAATTACTCACCTCTTTAATCTTAGTGTCCAGCCTTGTTCCTGATTCATAACTGGCACATAATATAAATAAATGAATGGATGGATAAATGAATGAACAGAGTCCTAGTCACACTATGGTAGAAACGGGCTGTGTAGAGACCATTATTCTTTATGAACTAAATAATTATATATCTTCCAACAGAATACTATTAAGTGAAGCTAGCAGAAGTTCTTCAGCACTTGAGATGAAATGGAAACCAAAATAAATGCTACTGCAAAAATATAATTGCTTTCCCAGTGCAGGATTGAGGGAATCATTAAACATTTAGATTAATGTATTGTTTGGCAGATGGCCAATGTTTTTATTTTTCATTTGCCTTTGTGTTCATTTATGGGCTGGCAAGATACACACACACATGCAATGCATCTTTTTTTTTTTTTTTTGCAAAGTGAAAAATATTTTTCAGTGTATTTCTATTTTTTCTGCTCTTAGTGTTGGTAGTATTTTTGTTTCAATGAACGTATCATAAACCCCCAACCACTAAGCAAGAAATTAACACTTAGTTGTATCCGTTTATAATTTAATGGAAATGGAAATGGAATTGTTAATGGACTTGGTTTGTTTTTGCTTAGATTCATCACCTCTCTTTGGGTACTATACACTTACCTTTCCCTTTGTGACTCCTCCACCTTCTGTCCCTGTGGTTCTTTTCAGTGGGACTGCTCGGGGGAGGGGGGCCTGTGACCCAGGCTTGCCCAACTGGAGTCACAGTGCAGGGCTCAGGGAAGACACCTAATCCAAGGCAGCCAATGAGAGTTCGTGCCAGTTCCTTTGTCGGGACCCCAGGGGAAGATGTACTCTCTGTACTGGGATTGATAAAGTATTAGAACATCAGCCATTTTTGCCGTGGAGTGAGTAAAGCTGCCTGAGAATGAAGCCAACACAGTGAGAAGCAAAGCCAAAAGAGAAAGAGAGGCAAGTTCTGATGATATTTTGAGCCTTTGCATCCAGCTGTAAAGGACTGTAGACGGTTTACCCCTTGGGATTTATACTTATTTGAGCTCCACTCACTCTAAAGGAAAAAATTCCTTTTTATTCTTAAGCTGATTTGAGTTTGCTTTCTCTCATTTACTACCATAAGTGTCTTGACTATAAGACATTAGGTCTAATTTTAGAGCATCACTGAATTTGTTGTATTACACAAGAATTGTGTGAATTTTCAATAAAGCTCTTCTCTTCTATGAATCTCTAGAGATATACTTAAGTAGAAGTAATTTACTAGTTTGTTGTGAGATCTTAAATAAGTCACTTAATTCTCTGTACCCGTTTCCTCATTTGCTAAACTGGGAAGTTAATACTAAGTCCCTTCTGCAGAATTATTATTCTGTGGAAAAAACACTGACACTTTAGAGCAATTGACTGCTATTTAAGGATCATAATTCCCCAACCATAAATGCTGTTATGGCATATAGTAAGTGTCAGGGGCTGGGGGTAGGGGGTAGGGTGGAAAAGCAGGAGGAGAAAGTTTGATAAACTTCATTTTGGATAAACCCCAAACAGCCAAATAATTTATTGGGTTGGCCTACTCAATATTATTTATCATATTATCATTATTAGCTTCTTCTGTAATTGGGAGATGAGTTCCAGAAATGTGAGAACCGTCAAAGGTTGTCAGATTTACCAAAGGATGAAAATAGGTGTGTCAGGAAAAAAAATATATCCATAATTCAGTTTCTTCTCATCAAATTGGAAGCAAATGCACAGTTTTAGATGGAGAGGAAAAGCCTAAACATTCGTCAGATATGTGGTTTAAAGAGATGGCAATGCCTGAGACAGAAGTAGGAAAAAGTAATGACTATTTAAAAATCTGGGGCTTCCCTGGTGGCGCAGTGGTTGAGAGTCCGACTGCCGATGCAGGGGACATGGGTTCGTGCCCCGGTCCGGGAGGATCCCACATGCCGCGGAGCGGCTGGGCCCGTGAGCCATGGCCGCTGAGCCTGCGCATCCGGAGCCTGTGCTCCGCAACGGGAGAGGCCACGACAGTGAGAGGCCCGCGTACCGCAAAAAAAAAAAAAAAAAAAAAAAAATCTTGGCTGCTCTAAGACCAGAACCAGTTTTAATAAAAACCAACATGATATGTTAAACTAAATGTAATTACACACTGGGTCACACTGTAACTTCAAAGAACTCAGAATGCATTTCTTTTTATCTTTTACTTAAAAAATAATCATGGTTTCATTTCCTGAAACACTTTTTTTTCTCTATTTTTTTCTCCAACTGACGCATATGTTTACACGACTTCCTGCTCATTGACACCTAACAAAAGTCACTCCTACCTAAAATGTGTTTGTGTTTTCTCTCAAATTTGTGTTTTCTAATTTTAGGTGTTAATACTTAATGACCTGCTCCTAAGACACACTGAATTTGCTCAGACGGAATCATCCTAAAAGTTTTCTATGACTATGTTGTGACATTTGCATTGGATTTCCAGTCTGGGTAACTTCTCAGCAATTTTCCTCCTCCCTTATTAGGTTTTATTTTTAATTACAAAATTAATGTATATTCATTGTAATGAGACAGAAAATACAGAGTTATAACAAAAGTTATAATGAAAAAATTAATCTCCTTCCTTCAGTTCTCATCTCTCTTAGGTCTCCATTGCTTCATGTGCAACCTCCCATGTAGTTTCTATGTTTATACCACATAGAAACATATATGTATATAGGGCCCACCCTTCCTTCCTACCTCCCTTACTACTCCTTTTTTTCCATAGTTTTCCAAATATTAGATCACACTACAAATCAAAGGTCACATAAATTGATGGCCCACAGTCGGGGAAAACATTTTGTTGGCAAAACGTTAAGGAAATTTAACATGAATGACCTGGACTCACATACCTACACGGTGATAATATTACTGATGTTGCACAGGCCTTGCAATTTAACATAGTCCTTTCCATTCCCTATTATTCATACCTCCACTAATCCATCTTTTTTTTTTTTTTTTGCGCTACGTGGGCCTCTCACTGTTGTGGCCTCTCCCATTGCGGAGCACAGGCTCTGGACCCGCAGGCTCAGTGGCCATGGCTCACGGGCCCAGCCGCTCCACGGCATGTGGGATCTTCCCAGACCGGGGCACGAACCCGTGTCCCCTACATTGGCAGTCGGACTCTCAACCACTGCGCCACCAGGGAATCCCCTAATCCACCTTTTGATATTACTGGCCTAACATCTATAAGCATTTGAGTATATATCCTCCTGATATTACTTAGGAAGTTGCTTTTTGCATTTAACATTATGTCATGGTATTATCAATCAGAATTAACTTCAGCTGCATATAACCGAAAATGCCAAATTACAGTGGCTTAAACCCTAAGGGTTTCTTTTTCTCACATGTAAAATAGGTCTGGAAGTGTGTGGTCCACAGCGTACATGGTACTTCGGAGTCACAAGGGACCTGAGCTCCCCCTATTTTTCTCCTCCACCTTCCTTGGGACGTGGATTCTAGTCTCAAGGTCAGTGAATCATCCCTAATGGCTGAGGAGCTCTAGTCACTTGATCTGTGTTTCAGGAAGTAAAAAAAGTGGAGGGCAAAAACAAAGTGGTCAGCCTCTCCTGAGTCAGCCCTTCTTTAAAAATATTTCCCAGAATTCCCACTCAAATAGTTCCACTTAGATCTCATTGGCCATAAATTTGTCATACAGCCACACCTAGCTTCACATGAGGTGGAGAAATGTTGTCTTTTGGCTGGGCACACAGGCACCAGAGTAAAATCCAGGTACTGTTATTAAGGAGAAGATACAAGTATCAGTCTCTGCTCCATATTCCTGCAGGTTAACACGGACATGCGGAAGAGACGGTGAAGGCCCTCAATATCCAGGCTCCTCTTCTTCTGAGTTAAAAGAAACCTCAGATTTAACCTGGTCGCAGAGGCACTTGAACTGAAGGCTATGTTTCTAAATCTTCACATTTTAAAATAATTCTTCATGATCATAATCTTCTCTCCCTCCAACATCAGTACTTTTATTTTTTTAGGATTCACCAAATGGGATTCCTAGGACTAATTCCTAGGACTAAACAAATTTTAAGTTTTAATAGATGCTGATGGTTAACTTTGTAGGAGGCTGTGACAATTCATTCTCAGGAACAGTGTTCAGTTGCATATCCATTTTCCTATACACTTCTCAGTGCTGGATATTTTTTTCTCCTTTTAAATGTTGTGAATCATGGGTGAAAAATGATATCTGTCATTGTTTAATTTGTGGTTCCCTTACTACCAGGAATGAAAAGCCTCTTTTCCTATGTTAATTGCCCACTTAAATTTCTTCTGTAGGGAGTTCGTGTTAATACCCTTTGCCAATGTTTCTGTTGGACTATTTGCCTTTTTCTTATCATTTTAACTATGAGAGATGTTAATCTCTGTCGTATGTGATGTAACCATTTTCTCCTAATTTCTAAATTCTTAAAAATTATCTAGCCATTGGAAATTTGTTTATGTAACCAAATCTTTCCATGAATGGCGATGGGTTTCTACTTTTACTTAAGCCTCTCCCACCTTGAGCTACTACAAATATTTTCCTGAATTTTTTTCTAATTTTCTAACATACTTATAGTTTTTTAAAAAAATAAATTTATTTATTTATTTTGGCTGTGTTGGGTTTTTTTTTTTAACGTTTTTATTGGAGTTTAATTGCTTTACAACGGTGTGTTAGTTCCTGCTTTATGACAAAGTGAATCAGTTACACATATACATATATCCCCATATCTCTTCCCTCTTGTGTCTCCCTCCCTCCCACCCTCCCTATCCCACCCTTCTATCTGGTCACAAAGCACTGAGCTGATCTCCCGCTGCTTCCTACTAGCTGTCTATTTTACATGTGGTAGTGTTTATACGTCCATATATACACTACCACTCTCTCACTTTGTCCCAGCTTACCCTTCCCCCTCCCCGTGTCCTCAAGTCCATTCTCTAGTACGTCTGCATCTTATTCCTGTCTTGCCCCTAGGTTCTTCATGGCCATTTTTTTGTTTTAGAGTCCACATATATGTGTTAGCATACGGTATTTGTTTTTCTCTTTCTGACTTACTTCACTCTGTATGACAGACTCTAGGTCCATCCACCTCACTACAAATAACTCAATTTCGTTTCTTTTTATGGCTGAATAATATTGCATTGTATATATGCACCACATCTTCTTTATCCATTCGTCGATGGACACTTAGGTTGCTTCCAAGTCCTGGCTATTGTAAATAGAGCTGCAGTGTACATTGTGGTACATGACTCTTTTTGAATTATGGTTTTCTCAGGGTATATGCCCAGTAGTGGGATTGCTGGGTCGTATGGTAGTTCTATTTTTAGTTTTTTAAGGAACCGCCATACTGTTTTCCATAGTGGCTGCACCAACTTACATTCCCACCGACAGTGTAGGAGGGTTCCCTTTTCTCCACACCCTCTCCAGCATTTATTGTGTGTTATACTTATAGTTTTGTTTTTATTATTCGACTCATTCAGTCACCTATTTGTTGACCACTTATTATGGGCCAGGTCTTCTTCAAATTCTAGTGGGGATGCCTTCCAGTGAGGAAAGACGGACAATAATGCAATGAACCAAGAAAAAAGCGAGGCATTTCACCAGAGAATTAAGACATGGTGACTTGGTAGAATGAGACGGGCTACTTCAGACTGAGTGGTCAGGGAAAGCTTCTCTGAGGACATGGGATTCAAACTGGTTCAGGAATAACTAACTACTGCTCTGGGGAGAAGTCCAGGGAGAAGAGGCAGGTGGCAATGGCCTTGGGATGTGTGAAGGGCGGGAAGGCTGATGTGGCCAGTGCCTCAGGTTGAGGAGACGTGCTGGAGAGGGAGGCAGGTCCCGGCAGGCTTGGCAGGCCGACGAGGCGTTTGCGTTTCATTCTACACGGAGGACTTGGAGTCCAACTGGACTTTGGTCTTATATGTAATATGGTATGTGTGTGGGAGGAGTCTAAGTTTTATTTTCTTTCACATTGAGAGCTATATTTTAAATAAACGATTCATCATTTGCAGGTGGTGGGGTGGGGACTAGGGTGATATCCCATAGACCCTCACCTCATTTCAAACACTGTACAGATATCATCATTATATGAAATATACATTCAATTGAAATGAAACAGAGTGAGTCTAATTTTTTTTGTTTTTGTTTTTGTTTTGGCCACGCAGCAAGGCATGTGGGGTCCTAGTTCCCTGACCAGGGATCCAACCCGTGCCCCCTGCAGTGGAAGTGCAGAGTCTTAACCACTGGTCCACCAGGGTAGTCCCCATGAGGATATTTTTATCCCAGGGATGTGACCATTCAATAAAATCCCTCTAGAACTACTTAGAAACATGGTCAGGAAGTCATTTCAAAACCCAGTTTTAATACTTTATAGTCACACAAAACTTTTGATCAAAAACCATAGCCCTGGGCTTCCCTGGTGGCACAGTGGTTAAGAATCCACCTGCCAAGGCAGGGGACACGGGTTCAGCCCCTGGTCTGGGAAGTTCCTACATGCCGCAGAGCAACTGAGCCTGTGCGCCACAACTACAGAGCCTGCGCTCTAGAGCCCGCGAGCCACAACTACTGAAGCCCAGGCACCTGGAGCCCGTGCTCCACAAGAGAAGCCACCGCAATGAGAAGCCCGCGCACCGCAACGAAGAGTAGCCCCCGCTCGCTGCAACTAGAGAAAGCCAGTGCGCAGCAACGAAGACCCAGTGCAGCCAAAAACAAAAACAAATAAACAAATAAATTAATGTAAAAAACCAACCCACCATAGCCCTAGTTGACTGGCCATTTTATGCATTAGATGTGGCTCTGAAAAATAATTTTGGGCCCATTCTAAAAACCAAACCTACCCACAAAGGGCCAAGATTTGTTACCAATGAAGATATTTAAAGGAATGTGCAACAGCCTCTGAAGGCAAGTTTGAAGGAAAACTTCCAAAAATATTTTGCATGATGATAGCGTTAAAAGAGTTAGCACACAGGCCCCAAGATAAAGTCTGCGAAAAGGAGGACCAACTTTTGGATGTTTAGGTCGGTATAAGTAAAAGAGTCATTACTTTATAATTCAACCATATTCCTCCTGATCTGTTCATAAAATCATTTTATAATTTGTAATATGCTTTTTTAAGAATTTAAGCTTTACAACAACCCTGTGGGTTAGGTATTCCTGCCATTTTTATAGATGAAGAAACAGATTAATTTAAAAAGCTCATACTCAACTCAAGTTTCTTCATTCCAAGTTCAGTGTTCTCTCAACATATGAAGTTATCTAAGATCACACAACTTGAGAAAGGAGAAGCCACAGTTCACAGCCATCATCCCCTCTCACCACTAGGCTGCATGGACATCTTGACCATTTATCTATCTGCTTTAATCAATGCTCTCTGTAGATTTGACTGGTCTGACAACTTGCAAATAGTCACCCGTGCAGCAAGTACCTAAGCTGAAATAATAATGTTTAAAAAAATAATAATGTTTCCCACTTTAAAATAATGGAGATTGAGTGACATGTGAACTTCTTGGACATTTTAAGATTCAGAGACATGTGCTAAATTGGCCTTAAGACACAGGAATGACCTAGGAAATCTCATGGTAACTGTTAACCAGTATATCAGTCAAAATTAAATAATGCTTGTGGCATTATAACTAAAGAGCCCTGAAAAGGGGTCAGAACTGGGTTTTGATCTGGACTCCATTCCCTAGTTTGCCTAAGATACTGGGAAAATCACTTAAACTTTCTGGGCTTCTGTATCACTTAGGGTTCTTAAATTTGATGCAAGTAATGGGAACTGATTGCTGCTAACTTAGGCAAAAGGGGATTTATTGGAAGGATATTGTAAGACGCTCAAATGATTGAAAGGCTGGGAACTGGGCTTGGAAACTAACAAGAGCAAAGCACCTGGTTGACCTGAACTACAAGGAACATTAGGGTGCCACCAGGGAGTAATGGATTTAGGGCAGTCAAACAAACCCCACCCACCCACCACGGCTTTCCTTTCCACATCATACAAGATCATCTCCAAGAGGGCTTCTAGTTCGGACATCCTCTGCTTCTCTGTATTTGGAGAAGGGTGGGCAGGAAGCAGGGAGTACATATGCAAACAGGGTGGTCAGAAATGCTTTGGCCAGGTGTGCCTCCAAAGTACAGACGCTGACAATGTGGCACGTAGGAAGCAGGAAGTAGAACGGGTCTTGAGCAAGCAAAGTGTTTTGGGTAGATGTTATGAGGAACCTCCACAAATGACAGTTCTCGTAAGTGTTGCAAGCTTCCAAACGCTTCTAACAGTCACAGCCTTATAGACGAAGGACAGTCCTGACTATGCAAAAGAAACTGTGGCAGGGTTCCTCACGCCTACGAAATGAGATACAGCACCTAGCACTGACATGAACTTCATATTTGCATGTAATACACAAGTAAACATTAAACGGCCTCTCAACTCAAATGTTGAAAACTGACAGACTACAGGTCAGATACAGCCTTCAAAGAATTAGATAAAAATACAGATTTCTGAATTTTCTTGAATAAAGGGAGGCTTTGGCAACACCAGGCCTACATTCCCACATAGCAACAGTTTTCTACTGTCTTCTGTGGGCTCTCTGCATTGCCATACCCTCCGCATAGCCCTCTTCACTTACAATGTTGCCTGCCCGGGCTGTGGGAGCATTCTAGTCTCTGAACACTGATGTAACTACTTCCCATGACAACCCACCCAAGGCCAGCATTTGGACAGCCATTTTGAGGATCTACCACTATGGGTTTCCCTGAGTGTGAGAACTTCCCTGAGTTCAAGTTCCTAACCTCTGTCCTCGGGACCCCTTAGGTAAGATCCCTTTAGTCCTGACTTACCACCTGTGATGCTGGAAACAACCATTTGCTCTACTGCAACCAAGCCACATCTCCCTCCTCTGTCAGAGCCAATCTTTAGGCATCTGGTCTCCCAAATGACCTTAAATACCTCATGGTGGAAAAGGCAGCCATGAATCCCCATAGAGCATCTTCTACGTGTAGGGAAGAACAAAACAACGCATGTGAACGAAGAATCACTTCTGTCTGCCTTCTTGGAAGACAATCTCTGAGGAAAGCCTCCCCGGAGGATTATCTGTTTATTTTCTATGAGTAGCTGGGGATGTGCTGGGCACCATTTGATGGTAATGAGTATGACGCCCCTTAGTAAGTCTCCTTTGCACGTATCCAATCCCATCTGGATGCTACTCCTCACACGTTTCTATCCCTGAATGCCAGCATCATGTATGATATATGACCATTCACTTCACTGTTTACTCTGTGGGATCCATTCCCTACAAAGCAGCCAGAACATTTCCTTGCTTAAGTCTCTTTGATGGCTTCCAAATAGCTTTCCGGCTAAATGTTAAGACACTTAGAGAAGTCCACAAATCCTTGCACCATTTGATTCTTCCTTCTCTCTCAGGTTTCATCTCCCTTTCTGTCTTCCCTGGCTCACTTCACTTTGATCACGTGCGTCTTCTTTCAATTTGTGGAGGAAGCCAACCTCCTTCTCACCTCAGGGCCTTGACTCTTGCTGTTCCCACTTGCTGGAGGGCCCCCCTTCTTCCTCACCCTCTTCTCTATTTCCTACTATCCTCCAGCCCTCAGCTTTTAAATGCCACTTTGTCAGAGAAGCCTCCCCTACCTGTTACCTCCTTCCCATTCTCCCACTCCTCTCCATTTCTCGGAGCCCCCTGCTTTCTGACTTCTGTTGCTCTTAACACAATTTGTATGTTTCCCCACTAAACTGTAAACTCTACAGCACAGAGACCTTCTCTATTTTATGCCTACAGAATATTTAGGGTCAGCAGAGTCCCTGTCATAATCCAGTGGGTGAGCAATCCTCATCTGCCAAATGAATGAAAAACCTATACCCCATCCCCCGGGCTGGTCTAAATCTTCTGGAGTAATTAGACATCCTTTCTGAGGAAAAATATTTCTATTTCAGTCACATATAAGCACATCCACATGGTTTATCAGAAGGTAAGCCTGGTGGAGAAAAAAGCTATTCACTTTATAGTTTTCCCAGGTTGGGGGGCGGGCGGGTCCCAGACCATCACCTGGGAACTTGGTAGAAATGCACATTACCAGGGCCCCCTCCACACCAAATCATCAAGAGGATTCACGACCCAGCATTCTGTGCTTTAACAAGCCTTCCACGTAATTCTCATGCACACTGAGAAGTCTGAAAACCACTGTTCAGGCTTTCCAGTTTTTAGCTTTTTTTTTTTTTAATTAAAATCTTTGGTCCTTAATCTTTGGTTTCATCCTGCAAAAGTAGAACAGTAGAACCTTAAACTACTCCAGAGGGAAATCTTTGTCATCGTCCAAAGTGGTCAAAGGTGTATTTGTGGGGCTTCCCTGGTGGCGCAATGGTTGAGAGTCCGCCTGCCGATGCAGGGGACACGGGTTCGTGCCCCGGTCCGGGAGGATCCCACATGCCGCGGAGCGGCTGGGCCCGTGAGCCATGGCCGCTGAGCCTGCGCGCCCGGAGCCTGTGCTCCGCAACGAGAGAGGCCACAACAGTGAGAGGCCCGCGTACCGCAAAAAAAAAAAAAAAAAAAAAAAAAAAAAGGTGTATTTGTGTAGAGTATGTTACGTAGACCATATTCTCGGGAGGTCTGCCTTCCTCGTGGGCACAGGCCTGCCCTCCGGAGGGCCTGCAATCTAAACCGTGCTGTAACGCTTGTAACACGCGAGGCTGTAACAACGCACAAGTGTAACTGGAAAAAAAAAAAAAGAACGCACAAAGGCAGAGGAGCCACGGCGCAAGCCTTTGTTCAACCCTCCACCGACTGCTCACCCTCGGTCTGATATCGCTCTTTTCCACGCGGAAAAGCAGTCACTCAAGTTAGAAAAAAAGGATGTGTGCCGCTGACAACGTTTTCCATTAGGCCGTTTTCCCCAGGGCACCGGAGAAGATACTCGCGGCTGCGATAGGCGGTCCCATCCCTCCCTCAACCAAGCACAGAAGTAACTGAAACTATCAGCCCCTTCCAGCTTCAGAAGGAGACTTGGAGGCTCGGGCCGACTTCCCCGCCCCTACCTGGACGAACACCCGAAGTGGACTTCCTCACCGTCGGGACCGGAGCGGTGGCCGGAGGCGCACCTCACTGCGCATGCTCTCTCGCCCCGCCCGCCCGGAGCCGGAACGGGGAGCGCTCGCGGCCTGGGCCTGGCCTGGCTGGGGCGTCGGCACCGGCAGCCATCTTGGCTTTCCGGGGAAAGGCGGCGCGAGGGGAAGAAGTTGTAGGGTGGGGGCAGGAGCGAGGAGGAGGGGAGAGAGAGGGGGAGGAGGCCGCGGCGGGGCAGGGCGGGGACTGCCTGCCCGCCCGGGTTGCGGAAGTGGTAGCCGCTGACCGAGCCTGCTGCTCTCTCGCTACTGCTTTGGCTTCCCGGCTCCCCCGCGGACGGAGAGGGCGGCCTGGCCGTGGATGGTCAGATAGCCTCTACCTCTCGCCGCCCATCCCTGGCCCCAACCGGCACGGAGCAGACGGCGGCAGCGGCAGCAGCAGGCAAGGAGGAAGATGGCGGGACGGTTGCCGGCCTGTGTGGTGGACTGTGGCACGGGGTAAGGGGGCTGATGGGCGGGGGTGGGGAAACTGAGGCGGAGGGAGGAAAATGGCGGGGCCGGCAGGAGGCCGGGAGATGAACGGTGCGGCGAGTTGCCGCTGCCGGCGGTGTCCACCCCGGCTCCGCCGGCTGGCGAGGGGTGGGGCCCGGAGCCAGGGCCTCCCTCGTCCCTCGCGCTTCACCCTCTGGGAGCCGGGCGGGTGCGCGGGGCCGAGAAGCCCCCGGGGAGCGGCCTCCCCGTCCCGACCCCTCCTAGCCCTTCCCCCACCGCGGTGGGCAGCGCCGCCCGCGGAGCTGCGGGGACGGTCGCCTCCCCGGGGCCCGCGGTCGCGTTGGGGTGGTCGCGGAGCCCGGCGCGCCCGGCCCTCCTTTCCCTCCGTGCCGCCTCCTGCCCGTGGGTTTGGGCACCGCGGGGCATCGAGCGCGGGGACTGGCCTGGCAGAGGATCGAGGAAAGAGAAGCGCTCCTGGTAGGTTTTGCAAGATAGCTGTGACAACGCTCTGCCCGGGGTGTGGGTGGGGAAAGGGAAGAGTCGGACTCGGAAAATGGGAACCTAGAGCGGGGCTTTCATTTGACCACCCGTCTCCTCTTGCTTTTCGACCCCCGGTCTTTTCCATCTCCCACGACGTTCTTACCGGTCAACCAAGTCACAGTTTAATTTGAGAGAAAGATGTCATGTGTTACTTCTCTTGCCTCGAAAAAGTCCCCCAGTGAGCAAGCGCGCTGCAACTTCCTTAGTTTTGTCAAAGCCGCTTCCTGCTTTCAGTCTTTTATACCCTTATAAGGTAGTTTTTCGTTTCCAACCTGAACACATCTTATTAGAATTTTCAGAATTAAACAGTTTTCACATAGGCTGAGTTACTGGTGCTGGGTGTCAGTTTATGGGAACCTAAAAAATGTATTTGTGTTCCACGGAGAGGGAGGAATGGAAGCCCCCAGGAGGGTTAATTTAAGTTGTAAACGTTCATTCTGTGACGGTATCTTCAGGCGCGAGGAAGGTGATAGAGTTGTCAAGGGATGTGCTTGCTTTGCAAGGAGTTGTTTATCATAAATGTGTACTGTAGTTTACTCAAATACAGGATGGCGTGAAAGTGGTCGTTCCTTTTGTGTTAATAGGCATTTTAGAGAGTTACAGCACACTTTATACTTAGGTAGAAAATACTGCCTGTATTTTAATGTAGAGTGACTGCTTTACGTTGCAGTATCGGAAGTGTTTTCTTTTGTCCGTGTGTATACCTTGCTGATATATTATTACTTCTCTCATTTCCCAAATACTCCACATTTTTTGTTTGGGGGGTTGTTGTGAGAAGTGGACTGCCAGCCTCCCCCCCCCTTTTTTTTTACTATTCAGCAAACTATTGTTACTTAAAGGATGTTCTGCTTCTCGCTATTTGCTGTTAACATTTCTCTGTAGTCTTCATGCTCATACCTTTATGCAAGTGTGGCAGTTTCCAAAATCCCAGCCGTGCACAGGGAAACAACCGATTTATTAATATGTTAAAATAATAGTAATATAAGAAACACCAGCCTCGTTTAGCCTTGAAACTTCCATGTAGTTTTTCGATGGACAGCTAATTAAAGTTTTTTTTTCTTAATCCAATTTCATTTCCCTGAACCAGTATTTTTTTTTTCCTCCTCCCTTCTTAGTCCAGCTGGTGAGTAGTTTTATGTGTAGGGTGAGTTTTAAAATTAGATTTGGCAGCCTGACTAACAAAGATTTTCAAGTATGTTTTGTTAAAGTGAAAAATATTGCTACATAATTAATATTCTATGCTTTAGTAATCATTGCCTTGTCAGTAAAATTAGTGTAGATAATTGTTGCCCTAATAAATAACATGGTAACATCTTAAGTAGGGTGTTAACTCTTTCTCACTTCATTTTTTCCCTTTCGCAATAGTTTTGGTTATTTTTGAATTAATGTGCTGGGTATTTCATTGAGGTTAACTATCCTTAAGTGACCTCTTTCTGATAGGGCAGCCTTGAATTTAAGACACAGAGTGAGCAGGAGGCGTGGGGGACAGGGGTTCAGTCTATGTTTAGGATATTTTTGTTTTAATATAGCAGTTACTCTTACATTATTACATTAGTTTTATCTCACCGGGAGAGGTTGTTAGCTGGACACTCATGATTTAAATGGAACTGATTAGGATACTTCTCACTTCCTTTTACCATCTGTCAGTCTCTGAAATTCCACCTTTAGAGATCCGTTTATTTTGGTTTTCAGAGGCATTTTGGTCTTTCCTGTTGCCCATTATGCAATCCTGGAAAGTTACACCTTCAACTTTATTAGCACTTAAAGGATAGCTCATTGAAATTGGGCCTGTGATAAGCATCTCTAAATAAGGCCTTAGTAGGGAGTTTCATGTTCCAGAATACTGTACGTTCTGAGATGCAGATTGTGCACCTACAATTTGTGTGTTCCTTTGTGCTTTAGAGAATGCATTCATCAATCACAGTTACCCACTTAATATAAGTGAAAAGTTATAACTGGAATCAAGTTACTCATTCCATTTCATTATGTAAGTTAGGCAAACGGTGACTGAAAAAAGTGGCCATCTGTGAAATTTGGTGGTCTTAGGTAAGAAAAGCTGTAAGAGTTTCAATACATGAAGCTTAATCCCTAAATTTAAAATTAGAGATCCTCCAGCAAAAGTCTTGTATTTCAACATAAGATAAAGAATCACTGGCCCAGATCATAAAAGAGATAACTCCTTTGAAAAGAATTTAGAAAAAAATACTTCTTTCATATTGATACCATGTCTACATACTTTTTTGGTGGGCAATCTGTGTTGGAATAGTAATGTAGAGTAAAATTTTTGGACAGAGATTCTTATTGATAGAGTTGGTTGCTTAAGAACTAAAGTACAGACTCAAACGGGCTACCAGCAGTGAGGAAAACTTTTTTTTAAAGCATTTTTTAAAACGTTGTAATACTTGTAAAGCTAAGATTATCCTAAATTATCTTTTGCATGTTTTCCCTCAGAATTCTTCAACATTCAAGCCATATAAAGGAACTCCTTACGTACTTTTATTATGTTGTAGCTTGTTTACAAAGCTTTGCATTGTGAAATTTCTCTTCCCTTTTACGTCTTTCCTTTTTTTTCCCTAATAAATACTGCACTGGTAAATTATTTTCATTGATTTTAATAGCAGAGTTATTATAGCCTTATTGTAGAGCTCTTGGATATGTTCAGATCTAGAATGAGTTAAGGAATTTCTCTGAGTTAAACTTCCTAGCAATCTTAAAATGTAAGGATAAATATTTTGTTGGAGTCGGCGGATGAGGAGCTTATATTATTCATCCTGTCGTCACATTCTAGCTGTTGGTACAGGTAGGATGATCTTGTTTGAGAGCAGTGGGGAAGAGCTGAGTGGGTGGGAGAGAATATAAGTGGGAAGTTCATGCTTCTTACATGAATTCTGTACATAATATGTAATAATACTATTTCTCCAGTTGTCTGCAAGGGCAGAAACATTCACAGTATCTATTTGTTACCAAAAAACATTCAGTAAAACTCTTATTCCGTCATGGGTCTTGTTTTTTTTTGCATGCTGTTTGCAGTAAGTACAGCACACTTGCTCCTGTTGAGAAGTTAGATTCTTTCTTAGTCTTGCCTAAAATATCTTTCTCCTTTCCTCTCCTGCCAATCTCTTCCTGCCTGCCAATTTTGTGTTGGAGTATTGACTTTGGATTGGGTGTATATTGAATCTAATGAACTTTTCAGCCTTAGTGTACAAAAGTTCGGAAATTTTACTTTTAAGCACAGAAGGGAAAGGTCCACTAGTGGAGGACCTGCTGGTCAGGCTTTTTATTTAACTTACTTAACCTTGTGACAGCTATTTTTACCTCATATTACAAGTGAGAAAATAGGATCGGAGATTTTTTTTTCTCACTGTTGTGGCCTCTCCCGTTGTGGAGCACAGGCTCCGGACGCTCAGGCTCAGCGGCCATGGCTCACGGGCCCAGCCGCTCCGCGGCATGTGGGATCTTCCCGGACCGGGGCACGAACCCGTGTCCGCTGCATTGGCAGGCAGACTCTCAACCACTGCGCCACCAGGGAAGCCCCAGGATCAGAGAATTTAAATTACTCTTTTAATGTCATGTAGGTGGGTTGTGAGAGTTGCTATTTGTATTTAAGGGTTTTTTTTGTTTTTGTGTTTTTTTTGTATTTAAGCCCTGTGTTCTTTCTGTTACACCATGGGCACTTCTTTTCAGACCTGTGCACGTTGCTTTATTTGTATTAGTGAGGTTAACTCTTTATTCTTTTTTTTAAAAAAAATTTATTTATTTTTGGTTGCGTTGGGTCCTTGTTGCTGCGCATGGTCTTTCTCTAGTTGCGGCGAGCGGGGGCTGCTCTTCGTTGCGGTGCGCGGGCTTCTCATTGCGGTGGCTTCTCTTTGCGGAGCACGGGCTCTAGGCGCGCGGGCTTCAGTAGTTGTGGCTCGCGGGCTCTAGGGCTCAGGCTCAGTAGTTGTGGTGCACAGGCTTAGTTGCTCCGCGGCATGTGGGATCCTCCCGGACCAGAGCTTGAACCCGTGTCCTCTGCATTGTCAGGCGGATTCCTTTTTTAAAACATTTTTAATTTATTTTATTTACTTATTATTTTTGGCTGCTTTGGGTCTTCGTTGCTGCGCGTGGGCCCTCCCTAGCTGCGGGGAGCCGGGGGCCGCTCCTCGCCGCGGTGCAAGGGCCTCTCCTTGTGGCGGCCTCTCCCCTTGTGGAGCACCGGCTCCAGGCGTGCTGGCCTCAGCAGCCGTGGCACGCAGGCTCAGCAGTTGTGGCTCCCTGGCTCCAGAGTGCAGGCTCAGCAGCTGTGGCGCACAGGCCCAGCTACCCTGCAGCATGTGGGATCCCCCAGGACCAGGGCTCGAACCCGCGTCCCCCGCATTGGCAGGCGTACTCCCAGCCACTGCGCCACCAGGGAAGCTGTGCCAGGCAGATTCTTAACCACTGTGCCACCAGGGAGGTCCTTCTTAGATGATTTTTAAGCAGTCCTCTCAGCACCTGTTATGCAGGAATTCTAAAATAGGGTGTTGGCAGTGGGAATGGAGAAGAAGAGATAAATTGGGGAAAGATCGCTTCTTTTGTTTGTACCTTTCTTCTGGCCGTTATATTGTTTTGTGTGGTTTATTTAAGGTTAGCAAGGGCTTTGTAGTCAGAGCTGTTTTTGAGTTCAACCTCTACCATTTACTAGCGGTGTGACCTTGTACACTGCAAACTCTACAGGTCTTAATTTTGTAATTTGGAGATCATAGTATCTATCTTACGGGGTTTTTGTTTTTTGTTTTTTTGAGATAATGCATGAAGATGGTTCAGCACAGTGCTTGGTACATAGTAAGAGCTCAGTACAATGTAATTATTACTGTTATCAGTTAGCTCCCTTTTTTATTGAATTGAAAAGTCCTTAAGGAAAGGAACACATTGTCTTATGCTTATTTCCTTATTTCCTGTGGGCTTTGTCTACCACAGTTCTTTGCTCAGTCAAAATGTTTTTGCTGATTTGAGAGATAGAAGTATAGCTAGGACTTGGCAGTTGTTTCTAGTGTATCGTAAATAGCAATCAATGAAGATTTCCGATTCTGAGTTTGAGTGGGACAATAAGGAGTTGGTTTTAAGAAGCTGAGTAAGATTGGAATTTGGCTTAATGATCCATAATTGGAAATGTTCTAGGGGAAGTTAAAAATACAGGAACTTCAGAAGTGAAGGTGGGGATTTGACAATAATCATTACCATTTTTAAATTGAAGCTAATAAAATGACAATTTAAAGAGAGAACAAAAAGACTGAATATTAATCTTCCTTAAAAAATCTTGGTTATGTGATCTGGCTTCTTGAGCATCACAAAGAGAAGAATGAGTGAGCACTGTGGCTTGAAGTGGTGAGTGATTTCATCCCACTTTTTAGGAGGCAAGTCCTTGGGGGAGTTTAGCTCAAGGTAGGGCTGAATTTTCCTCCCCGTGTTCCTCCTTGGGCAGAATGCTCCCCCCTCCAGCACGTGGGGACAGCTAAACACTCCGACTAGGAGCAGAAGTCTGGGATGGGTAAAATGTACCTTTAGGCAGTATATTTTCTGAAACGAAATTCCCCTGTAATAAAAGCGTTTCAATGCTCACCTGCAATTCTTTTGGAGCTTGCAGCCTCTTTTATGACACTATGGATCTGTGATAGCCACAGCAAAGGTAAGAGCAAAATAATAACACTACAGTAACAGGCTTGACCGCTTACCAAGCACTTCTAGTTCATGAATTATTGAGTAATGGTGCAAGATAAGGTGATGTTATTGGATAAATATTTTAAATTCGGTTCTTCAAAATAGGATACTGATTAATACTGTTTTTTGTGTTGCTTGTTTTATATCTTTATGTGGGCCTTTATATCATAAAATGTATAAAAGGTACCTGCATAACTGATTAATAACAGAGCAGAAAGACAAATAGTATCTTAATTTTTCCAAAGGACTACTTTGTGGAATTTTAATAATTTTCTTTCAAAAATTTTTTCAAAACCTTTCCAAACTGTTCATTTAGACACCAGTCATTCTTGCATCCTCCTTGCAACCAGGAAGGGAACAGCCTTGAACTTGGGTGTGTCGCTATGTTCTTTCCCTCCTTCTCCTCCTCTCCTCCCTACCCCTGACCCATGCCTCAGAGATCATTTTCTTCATCTGTCCTGGTGCTGAGCATTCCATCTGTAAACATGCTCCTTGAAGGCTTCTTGCCCTTTGTGAAAATGCCATACTCTTGCGAGGGATGTCTTTAACACTTTTTTCAGTTGCAGGGCTTAGTGTGAATGAGGGGTTGCTACAAGGAGGGTAGAAGTCTTAAAAAGGGGAACTAGGATGCAAAATACCTACAGTTTAGGGTTGGGTTGGAAACTGTAAAAATATAAACTATGGTTTTATTATGGGTCTATGATAAAACCCAAGTGTTTGCTTGAAGTTTTAGAGTTTAGTATAATTAAAATACAGTGCGCTTTTCTTCTGCTTATAAGCATTTAAAAAATTCGGTTACTTTGAGGCTATTAAAAATAGCGTTTAATGTGTATTTGTGACACTTACACTTTAGAGAAGTGCCTAATTACTCACACAGAATTAATGGAGCTGTAAAAGAATTTGAGAAATAATTTAATCCACTCTTTATTTACAAATTAAACAGAGGTCCAGGGTTGAGAAATGTCTTTCAGGAGTGTTTTTTAGGTGTCAGTTGACAGCATTCTTGAATTCTTTTAAGTTTTCCTAGGAGTTCATGTTTATGAGTTATAGAAATTGAAATTTCTTCTTAATAGTCAAAGTAACATGTTTTTTGTAGTTAAAGTAGTCTTGTTTGAGATGTGGTGCAACACATGCATCAGAATTCTTTAGTGTTTCTGTTGTAATAGAAATGAGCAGTATGAGGCGCAGATGAAAACCTGTGATTTTATGTTCCCCAACATAACGTTTGAAACCATTTTCATAAAATTGATGATCTTTTCACAGAAATGTGCTTTTTTAATTGTTTTAGGCATTTAAATCTTAGATACATTTATTTTAGGTTTTGGATTTCAGTTATTTAAAGACTTATTACATGGATGTATACAAATCAGCCATTTCAAGGCTTTTTAAGAGTTTAACAGCTTCAGAAACCCTGCGAAGTGGGTATGTACGTTGTATAATTACCATTTTAAAGATGAGGAAAGTGAGGTATGGTGAGCTTAAGTAACTTGCTTATGTAAATAGTTAAGTAGTAGATATAGAAATTGAGCCTTGAGGCAGTCTGACTCCAGGGCCCACTACTGTACTACCCCAACTTGGAATATTATTCAATAAGGGTGGTTAAATTGTTAAATCCAGTTTTTGAAGAGTGTTCAAATTTTAAGCTACATATTTAGAAAAATAAATTTCTACTTTTAGAACTGTTAATTTTTAACAAATATGAACTATATAGGGAGGTCTTTGTGACCAATTCTTTGATTTTATTAACCTGAAACACATGTAAGTTAAATGACATAGAATTATTTATTTAGTCCTTTGAATATTATAAAGACATGTATTGTGTCTAGCATGGTAAAACTGACAATTGCTGGTTAATTCAGGACAGCTCAATTAAGGAAATGATGTTTAATTACATATAACTTTAAAATGAAGGTGTACATCTTCGTTAAGCTGCAATTTGAAAATAAATAATCGATGCATTAAAAAAGTCATTCCTCACTAACGATTGCATAAAACGTAGAGATGAAACAGTTGAACCTAAGAATAATAATAACTTAAGAATATAGGACTATAAAAAATAATTTTTATGTTAGACTCAGAGGACTTCGTACACATTTGACATTTGACTGTGCAAATAATGAATATATAGATTAAAGGAAACACATGGTTATTAGAAAGTAGATTTTTTTCTTTCTAAACGAGAATGAACAAAATTGTTATTTCTGGAGTATATGATGAATTTGGATGCATTTTATTGAAAAAGCACACGTAAGAGCTTGTATGTTTCCTGTTTGAAGGTATTTCTTTTAAAACTTTGTTTCATAATGGTCAAAAAAGGTAGAGGTAACAGCAAAAGAGACTTCGGGGGGGCTTTTTTTCCTACCTTTTCTTGGTGAATTTGTTATTTGTGTAAAAGACTAGCTGAGAATTTTATTGCTTCCATAATGCCTTTCAAAGGCTTGCTTGTTTAAGTTGCCTTACTGTCAGGAAAGTTATTTTAGAAACAAAACTTTGATTTTTTTAATAAAATGAAACAGGATTTAAAATTGAGAGCAAACTCTTGAGAAGTAGAAATGAGAGATGTAACTTGTGGTTATATCAGTGAGAAATTTGCTGCAAACAACAAATAACTTGAGCTAACATAAGCAAAAAAAGGGATAATTGAAGGGATATGATGTAGATCACAAAATTGATGAGAAGGCTGAAGAACCAGGTCCAGAAAAGCAGAGAAAAAGGAAGGTCAGGTATCAAGAGTCTGCTACCAGTCATGCTGCAGGAAGTCTGCAGAATGCTGCAACTAGACACTAGCAATACGAAGTCTAAACCATTTCTTCATCTTTTGGTTATTCAGTCAAGATTGAAAGTTCTGACCGAGGCTCAGATTGGCTAGACATAGATCATGTGATATATAGAAGCTGACAGGAGTGGGATGGGCCAGCGTCAGTTCCCTCCTTCTATTAAGTGATGTGAGGTTTTGACTCCTGTGGGTCCCTCAGGATAGGAATGGTGATTCAATTCTGGCAGAAAAAATGAGTGTTCACTGTAGGGGAAAAGATGGGTATGGAGAAGTCAGTTGCCCATTTTTCTTTATGTTGCCTTAAATTCCTTATTATTTCATTTTGATAACTGCATGATCCATTACTGACTAGCAATTTGAATTAAAACTTTTTCCAAAAAATTCAGCCTAAACGTGTTGAAAGAGCAGAGTTTTTTTTTTTTGTTTTTTGTTTTTTTAAGAATAATGGATGATGGTGTGAATAGTATGGGATTTTTCATTAGAACAGAGGTATAATATTCTAGCAATTTGACATTATGGAGTATTTTGGAAAACAGGACCTATTTGATAATGACAGGCTATTTCTTTAATTTTTTTTTTTGAAATTGTAAACCATGATTATAATTTGAGCTACACTTTTTTTTTCCCCAAGAGATAATGGGATGTGTATGTATATATGTATATGTGTGTGTGTGTGTGTATACATACACACACACACATATGTATAAAACTTGGAAGGGAGGAAAATAGCTTATGCATTTCATTTGTTTATAATTGGAGAAATTGGTCTTCAGTGAATAGTAAGCATCATCTATGCAAATGAATAAATACTTTTGCAGGACTTTCGTTGTGGGGAGCATAAAGATGAATAGGAAATGCTGCTTGCCTTTAGGAATCTCACATGTACACAGATGATTATGACAGTATGGTAAATGCTCTGGTAGATATAAAATGAAATTTTTTGGAATCATAGGTGAAGGAAAATTTACATTTTCTAGGGAACATGAAAAAAAATTTTCCTGATAGAGATAATAATTGAAGTAGGCCTTTAAGGATAAGTAAAATATTGGTAGGCAGAGATAAGACTAGTGTACCAGGTGAGAGAACAGTGGGAGGAAATAGTGAGGTGGGAAGTGTAAAAGTAGAATTTGGGTATGTTAGGTTTGATACAGTACAAGGAAGTAGTAATGTTTGAGATGGTACAGAGAAGTAGTGAAATGTTTGATGTGATACAGGGAAATAGTGGAAGAGGCTGATATATGGAAGGTGCTCAGTAAGTGCTTCTTGGGTTGAATTAAAGTAGAAAGATGTTGGAGCTGGATTATGGAAGCCTGGAAGGCCTTGAATTCTGTACTAACTTTGTTCATGTTGTAGGTAGTATGAAGCCACAATCTGTTATAAACCAGGTTTATGAGAGTAGGAAGTATATTTGATGACTTCGTTATGGTGATTTATGATGATTAAAAAATAATAGCCAACAGTCATATAGTGCATACTATGTGCCATACACTGTTCATTTGATTGCATTACATATATTAATTCCTTTGATACCTAACCCTATGAGATAGTTACTATTATTCTCTTTTACAGATGAAACTGTGACACAGAGTGTAAATTACTTGAGAGATCACACAGGTAGCATGATAAACTATACCGTTAGTTCTTTCTCTGGTTTTACTGTGTATGTACTCGCTCATGCTTTAGGGAGACAGTACAAACCAGCATTGACTGGAGGCTGATAGATACTTGAGTTCAAATCTAGCTTTGCTATTTCTTTGAAGTGGTTTCTTCTCTGAGTTGCAGTTTCCCAATATGTTAAAAGAGAGAGAACATCCAGGGTAATGATAAATATTAGGGATAATGTAAAGTGCATAGCCAAATAATTGGCATACAGTAAATAATTGTGGCTCTAGTTATTAAGGATGTTGAAAGTAATTAATTACTTATTTCACTATTACAGTGTTTTCAGCTCTATGCTGAACACTTTGGTATGTGCAGAAAGCTATGGCATGGTTTTATACTTGAAGCTTACAGTTAAGTTACAGAGATGAAACTAATGTATGTGAAATAATTAAGGATGGCATTTTATTTTATTTATTACAATATCTTACAATTTTATTTGTCAGTAAAGCTGGGGAGAAAAGTCAGTGGCTAGTTATAATAACCTAATTGAGGCAGAACGTCTAATGGACAAAGCATTCAAGAATGAATGTTGAGTCATCTCCTCAGGCAAAGAACCATGAAGAGCTGAGTGTTGGGTTAGGCCAAGGGTGTTGAAAGAAGGTGATTGTAAATACCAGCAATGTGACCTGCTGCACAAACCAGGACTGAAATAGTTTTTTTTTTTTTTTTTTTTCTGGTTATGTAGGCATTGCCAACATTTTTTTTTTTTTCGGTACACGGGCCTCTCACTGCTGTGGCCTCTCCCGTTGCGGAGCACAGGCTCCGGACGCGCAGGCTCAGCGGCCACGGCTCACGGGCCCAGCCGCTCCGCGGCATATGGGATCTCGGACCGGGGCACGAACCCGTGTCCCCTGCGTCGGCAGGCGGACTCACAACCACTGTGCCACCAGGGAAGCCCCCAGCATTCTTTTAAAATGAATTTTTATTGGTGTATAGTTGCTTTACAATGTTGTGTTAGTTTCTACCGTACAGCAAAATGAATCGGCGATACATATATCCTCTCTTTTTTGGATTTCCATCCCATTTAGGTCACCACAGAGCATTGAGTAGAGCTCCCTGTGCTAAAAGAGTAGGTTCTCATTAGTAAGGATGGCATTTTAGTATTTAGTTGTTTGGGGAGATTAATAAGGGCTGTAGTATTTGGAGGTTGGTTTATGAATTTGATCAAATCCTTGGAAAAGTGTAAATAGGATATGATAGATGGAAGGGTAGGAAGACTTTGTCAGGGTAAGATGTGTAAGCTAAGTTGAAAGCTTTATGATGGCAGGATGTCTTTTGTTCAGGCTCCAAGTTATGGCCTCATGCATAGTATTTAATAATGCCGAGCAAATATTTTATTGATGAAGGGAAGTCAGGAAGGAGTTTCACAATATTTGAGGGAGGGATCAGTTAGGAGGAGATTGCCCTACCGGGAATTGAGGTATTCCTATTGGGAGCTTTGGGACAGCAAGTATTTTATTTATTTATTATCCTGCCTTATTTCAGAAGGAGCTTAAATGGGACACAGTTGTTTGGAATGATTTGATGGGCAGTTGATTGTGTAGATCATTAAGCAGAAGACTGATAAAAGTTAAGTTTATGCAGTATTAGTCTGAGTCTAGTATTTTATTTTTAACAGCTCTATTGAAATATAATTCACATACCATAAAATTTACCCTTTTAAAGTGTATAATTGAGTGATTTATAGTATATCACCAGGTTGTGCAACCATCTCCACAGTCAATTTTAGAACATTTTTATCACCCCAAAAAGAAACTCCATACCCATTTGCAGAAACTCTCCATTCTCGTCACCCTCAACCCTTGGCAACCACTAATTTACTTTCTATCCTTGTGGATTTGCCTATTTGGCTATTTCATATAAATGGAGTTATCCAACTTGTGGCCATTTGTGACTGGCTTCTGTCGTGGGACAAGTATTGACTGCTGTAGTCTACATGTTTAGTGGTGGACGCTTGGACTGGTTAGTAGCAAAGAGGTTGGGAAAACATCACCAAGAGTCTTTGAAAGAATAATTATGGGAGTGGATAGAGGGTAAAAAAGGAGGACTCTGGATAAAGGAAAATGATCTGAGGAAGGAAATGTTTACTGAACACTTAGTGAGTGCCATCCACTGTTATCTTAATTGTCATGACTGCCTTGCAAATTTGGTTTTATTCCTTAGGAATAAAGTCTATAATCACAAGACAGTAAATGGTGGAACAAACATTTCACTCATGATTTTCTGATTCTGTGGTCCATGTTCTTCCCTCCCTAAGAGTGAAAAGGAATTATTAGATTTTAAGTTTTAGATCTGGAAGAACTGGGAGAATATTTCTGTTGACATTTAGGAATCCAGGTTCTTCCACTCAACCGTCTTGTCAGTCTTTTTGTGTTAAATAGTGACTTTCATGTAATGAGAAGAACATTGGAGGGAACTGGAAATGGAAATGCTTTTTTAAAAATTGCCAGTTATCTTTATAGATAACATTCCCTGTGAATTAGCCGTTACATCCTTGTGCTAAAAGTTCCTCACACTACAAGTAGGAAGAAAACTATAGAGCTAAGCTGAGAATGGAGGTATCATGAAAGTTGGCATTGGGATTCATTTGTAGACCTCCGTTTTCACTTAAAATTTGAAAATTCTATGCTTGTTATGTAAAAATCTCTATGTGTGCTTTACTTTGTTTTTATAATATGTTAGGGTGGAAGCTGGTCATTCATATTGAGATAAAATTCTTTCAACTTTAAATTAGTGGTTCTCAATACCAAGACATTTTGGAAAATGGGTTGTACTAAATTATTAAGGTTCTATCCACCCTAAAGTTCTAGGGTCTTATATTCATTTTGTTGTATGGTTTAAAATTGTTGAAACATTGAAAGTTAAAACTCTACTGCTGTTTCTCCCTTAGGTAGCCTATAGAGTCACGCACCATATTTAGCGTAATAGCTTTGGTACATATTTGTTCTTTTCTGGAATGATTTTTGTCCTAGCTTTTTATTCCAGTTCATTTTTGAAATGTGTATATATATATATATATATATATATATATATATATATGTATTTTAAAGATTCTGTTCTCATTTAGTGGTTCAATATCCGTAATTTATTGGGATCTTCAAGTAGTTTTTTGCTTCATAAGTTTTTTCAAAGCAAAAAGAAAAGTGAACCGTTGTATTAAATAAAAAAGTACTCTGTCAAATCAACTACATGCTTTCAATAAATAAACATGAATTTGCAGAATTAAAAATAATATCCAACATGAGGGATGCTACTGCTTTTAACTGGTTTTACTACTTAAAAATATTCTTTCCATAAATAAATTTCTTCCTTTTAGAAAGGTATACTGAATAATATAACATATACCCCTATTTATCAGAATCATTACCTGGTAATGATTCATTTCTTTTTGTTTTTTAAGAATGAAAGAACATTATAAATGGCTCTCCTCAAATCCACTTTCCCCTCTGCTCAGAGGCAGTTAGGACCACAATAAAGTAACCATTTCTTGTATAAAATTCTTTTTTTTTTTCTGTTCATTTCTATCAATCCGAACTTTCCCTCTCTCCTAACTTTATTACATTTCCATTGCTGTTCTTCTAATCACTTAGATAACTTCAGAAGTGCTTTTGAATTCTCTCCTTTACTGTATTCCTTTCTCAAAGCAATTTCCAACTTTGCTGACCAAAACCAGCATTGTAGATCTTTTCTCATTGCTACCACAGTCCAGGGAGATTTTCTGTATATTTAACTTGCTTCCCTGGGCCACAAGAAAAAATTTGGTTTAGTTTTTCAAAGTATTATACTACCCTTATGAATTTCATAAACTTAGGATAGCTTTGTCTTTTTCATTTTATGGTCTCTTTTTAAAGACCACTTAGAAAATGACACTTTCTTATTTAAGTAAAGGAAAGCATAAAGAAGTGACATAGATTCATGATTTCACTACCTGGATAACCCAATGACATGTTTTAAATTAAAGTAACATACATGCCTCTCTATGCATGAATTATCTCTGGAATACATAAGTGATTGCCTCTTGGGTTAGCAGTGGGGTGGCTAGGAGATAGGCCTGGTAGGGAAACTTTAGTACTTTTTATGTGGTAGGGAAACTTACTTTAGTACTGTTGCTTGTTTTATTTGTTAAAATTTTTATCATGGGCTAATGTTACCTATTCAAAAATTCTTTTAAAAAATAATTTAGTGCATGGTTAGACCATTTAAGACAAGTGTTAATTTGAAAAACAAAATTCTCCCATCCTGCTATCTGTAGATAATCAGAATTTACTATTTCTTGTGTAGACTTCCAGAAGACAAAGTGTATGTATATGCTAGCATTATATAATAGAATTATTCTTGTGTAGTTTTATTTTTTCTCTACATATATATGTAAATTTTTGTTTACAATTGACAAAAAATATTTGATATGAAAGTATCAAGGTATTCACAAAATGTATTTTTCCTGTTTAGGACTAGATTTGAAAGTATTCTTGAGATATTTCAAAGTAATAAAGTATAGTGTAATTAATATTAAAAATAGACACATGTGTACATAGGCAGGAAAACACATACACACACACCATTTATTAAGGAACAGCAAGTTGGAAGGTATTAGGACTGTACTAATTTTGCCTGGGAATCATACTATGAAAATCAGATGTGTTCTCAAAGGACTGATGAAAATGGAAGATTTGAAAAGGGCCTTTGAGGAAAAAAAGGATTAGGATAAAATAAAACAAAAGCAACAATGAAAAGAAGGATGGAGCATTTATATTTTGTAAGAGCTAGGATTTATATTTTTTGTTCCTAAATATAATTATCAAGGCTTTATAAAAGTGATTCTTTCTACTTCATACATAAGAGAGTATATTGCAGGGGTTGAGGATTATGAAAGTGAATTGTGGGTACTTAGATGAGTCTGGGAAGGGAAATAGGGTAGTCTTCCAACCAGTGAAATTCATTGAGGTGTTCTAAAAAGTAGAGCCTTGATTTTTGTACTATTAAACCATGCTTGACGTTAAACTGTTAATAGGCACATGTACATTTAAGATTGTTATGTCTTCTTGATGAATTTATCCTTTTATTATAAAATTTCTCTTTATCTCTGGTGTTAACTCTTTTTCTTAAAGAAGTTTCATCTGATATCAATACAGCCACTTCAAACTTAGTTTACTATTTGCCTTCCATCCATCTTCATTCTCCATCTCTAAAGTGCATATCATGCAGACAATATATAGTTGGGACTTTCTTCCTTTCTTTTTCTTCCTTTCTCTTTCTTCTCTCTCTCTCTCTCTTCCTTCCTTCCCTCCCTTTTAATTGGAGACTGTAGCGTATTACATTTAATGTAAAAATTGGTATAGTTGAATTTTGATATACCATTTTATTTATTTTTTTACTTAGAGTTAATAATTTACAACTTTATGCAGAGTCGAAACCATGCATCTCTGTAGAACTGTTGACTCTCTTGACACTCCCTCTACCCTACTGCCCTTGTATGCTGTAGTTATCATAGGTATTACATCTGCATATGTTATAACCCCACAAGATAATTTGATTTTTGCTTTAAATAGTCAAAAGTATGTTAAAAAATTAAGCAGAGAAAAGTCTCATTTACTTAGCTGTTCCCCATTTCTGATGTTCTTCATTAATACCATAGTTTCCCTCTGGTATCATTTCCCCTCAGCCTGAAGAACTTTATTTAGCTTAGGTTTGATGGCAGTGAGTTTTTTTTTTCTTTTTTCCTTTTTTTAATAGATCTCTATTGGAGTATAATTGCTTCACAATACCCTGTTAGTTTCTGTTGCACAACAAAGCGAATCAGCCATATGCATACACATGTCCCCTATCTCCTCCCGCATGAGTCTCCCTCCCATCCTTCCTATCTCACCCCTCTAGGTCATCGCAAAGCGCCAAGCCCATCTCTCTCTGCTGTGCTGCTGCTTTCCCGCCAGCCTACTGTTATACATTTGGTAGTGTATATATGTCGATGCTACTCTCACTTCGCCCTCCCACCCCATGTCATCGAGTCCATTCTCTGTGTCTACCTCTTTATTCCTGCCCTGCAGCTAGGTTCATCACTACCATTTATTTATTTTTAGATTCCATGTATATAATCCTTTGTATTTCTGCAGTGTCAGTTGTGATTTCTCCTCTTTCATTTCTAATTTTATTGATTTGCATCCTCTCCCTTTTTTTCTTGATGAGTCTGGTTGAGGGTTTAGCAATTTTGTTTATATTCTCAAAGAACCAGCTTTTAGTTTTATTGATCTTTGCTTTCTTCATTTCTATTTCATTTGTTTCTGCTCTGATCTTTATGATTTCTTTCCTTCTACTGACTTTGGGTTTTCTTTGTTCTTCTTTCTCTAGTTGTTTTAAGTGTATGGTTAGATTGTTTATTTGAGATTTTTCTTGTTTCTTGAGGTGAGATTGGATTGCTATAACTTCCCTCTTAGAACTGCTTTTGCTGCATCCCATATGTTTTGGGTCGTCGTGTTTTCATCGTTACTTGTTTCTATGTAGTTTTTTATTTCTTCTTTGAGTTTTTCAGTGATCTCTTGGTTATTTAGTAGTGCACTGTTTAGCCTCCATGTATTTGTGTTTTTTACAGTTTTTTTCCTGTAATTGATTTCGTCTCATAGCATTGTGGCCAGAAAAGATGCTTGATAGGATTTCAGTTTTCTTAAATTTCCCAAGGCTTGATTTGTGACCCAAGATGTGATCTATCTTGGAGAATGAGTTTTCTTTTATTTCAAAAATGTCTTTATTGCACTTTCATTTTTGAAGGATATTTTTGCTCTTAAAAGATTTCTGGGCTGACTATATTTGCACCTCCTTCAGACTTAAAAAATGTTATTCCACTGTCTTTTGGCCTCCATAGTTTCTCATAAGAAGGTGCTAGTAATTTGAATTTTTGTTTCCTGTTAATGAGCCATTTTTCTCCGGCTGCTTTCAAGATTTTTCTTTATCTTTGATTTTCAGTAGTTTGATTATGATGTGCATAGGTATGGTTTTCTTTGGATTTATTCTGCATCTCTCTCTCTCTCTCCCTTCCTTCTGGAACCTATGTCACCTTTCAGATATTGTTCCCCAAGTCTCTGAGGATCTATTCTTTTCACTTTGTGTCTCTCTTTTTAATTTTTTTCCCCTCTCTTGTAAGACTGAATGATTTTTACTGATCTGCCTTCACGTTCACTGATTATTTCCTCTGTTCTGCTGTTTAGCTCATCCAGAGAATTTTTTATACCTGACATTGCATTTTTCAGTTCTGTAATTTCCATTTGTTCTTTTTAATAGTTTTAGAGTTTCTGTGATGTTTACTACTAGTCATTACTATTTCATTGTGACAGTCACAGCAGCTTTCAAGTCTTTATCTGATAATTCCAACATTGTGTCATTTCATCTTCTGTTGAGTGTCTTTTCCTTAGAGAATGGGTTACATTTTCCTGATTCTTCATAGATGGAATAATTTTGGTTTGTATGAATATATCAAGCCTTGCTTATCTGTTTTCTTGATGAATATACACTGTGCTTCCAGTTTTGGGCCATTATGAATAATGCTTTTGTGAACAAATGTTTACACTTCTTTGTGGGGACATATTTTCTTTGGTATATACCTAGAAGTAGAATTGCTGGGTCATATGGTAAGTGAATGTTTAAGTGTTTTCCAAAGTGGCTGTTTTATTTACAAATGATTTTGAGTATTTTCTGTCATTCCAACTAGGAATGTATGAAATTTACCTCAGTGTACTTTTAATTTGCCTTTTTTTTTCTTTTTTTACCCCACAGAGTTGAGCATCTTTTCATTTATAGCCATTTATATTTCTTTCTTTGAATGGTTATTGTCTTTTACCTTTCACTCTTCCTTTCTTCTCTCCTTATTTACCTCCCTTGTTGACATCACCTTCTAGATATCCTTTATATATTAAGGTGATTAATTCTTTGTCTCTGAGTGCAGATAATTTTTCTCTTCTGGTCATTTTTCTTTTGGCTACTTTTGGTATGTTTTTGTGAAGAAGTTATAAATTTTCACATAATTGGAGTATCAGTCTTTTTTTAATGTCTGGATTTTGAATTATAGTTACTAAGACTCCCCTATTCCAGGGTTATAAAGAAGTTATCCTGCATTACCTTTTAAAGTTTATGGTTTATTTCCCTGCCCTGTTTTAATATTTCATCCATTTAGATTTATTTTGTTTTAACATGTACGATATGTACAGAATTTAATTATTTTCCCCAGTAGCTGTCAAGTTTACATAGCTTTTTAAGAAAATTGTTGTAAAATATACACAACATAAAATTGACAGTTTTAGCCATTTTTAAGTGTACAGTTTAGTGGCATTAAGTACATTCACAACTATCACCACCATTCTTCTTCAGAACTTTTTCATCTTCCCAAACTGAAACTCTGTACCCATAAAACAGTAACAACCATACCTCACCTCCATCCCTGGCAGCCATCATCCTGCTTCTGTCTCTGTGAATTTGACTATTTTAGGTACCTCATTTAAGTGGAATCATATAGTATTTGACCATTTGTGATTGGCTTATTTCACTTAGGATGATGTCCTCAAGGTTCATTCATATTGTATGTAGCATGTGTCAGAATTTCCTTCCTTTTGAAGGCTAACTAATATTCCGTTGTATGTATATACCACATTTGTTTATCCATTCATCTGTCAGTGGACCCTTGCGTTGCTTCCACCTTTTGTCTATTATGCATAATGTTGCTGTGAACATTGGTGTACAAAAATCTATTGACGCCCCTGCTTTCTTTTTTTTTTTTTTTTGGTATATACCCAGAAACGGCATTGCTGGATTTTGTGGTAATTCTGTGATTAATTTTTTGAGGAATTGCCGTATTGTTTTTTGTAGCAGCTGCACCATTTTACATTCCTGTCAGCAGTGTGCAAGGGTTCCAGTTTCTCCATATCCTCACTGATATTTTTGTTTGTTTGTTTTTGTTTTTGATGTTTTGGTAATAGCCATCCTAATGGATGTGAAGTGGTATCTCATTTTGGTTTTGATTTGAATTTTCTTAATTATTAATAATGTTGAGCATCTTTTCATGTGCTTGTTGGCCTTTTGTATATCTCCTTTGTAGAAATGTCTATTCAAGTCCTTTGCCTGTTTTAAAAACTGGGTTGTTTATTTTGTTGTTGGGTTGTAGGAGTTCTTTATATATTCTGGATATTAACTCCTTATCAGATATATGATTTGTAACTGTTTTCTTCCATTTTGTGGGTTGCCTTTGCACACTATTGATAGTGTCCTTTGGTACCCCAAAGTTATTAATTTTGATGATGTTCAAGTTATTTTTTATGGTTGTTGTTGCCTCCTTGTGTCATGTCCAAGAAATCCTTGCCAAATTTAATGTCATAAAGCTTTGTCCCCTATATTTTCCTCAAAGAGTTTTATAGTTTTAGATCTTATGTGTAGGTCTTGATCCATTTTGAGTTAAATTTTGTCTGTGGTATAAGATAAAAGGCCATGTTCATTAATTAATGGATTTCCAGTTTTCCCAGCACCCTTTCTCGAAAAGACTATCCTTTCCCTGTTTGAATGGTTATGGCACCCTTGTCAAAAATTATTTGACCATATATGGGAGGATTTATTTCTGGGTTCTGTCCTATTCCATTAGTCTGTGTGTCTCTATGCCAGTGCCACACAGCTTTCGTTACTGTAACTTTGTACTAAGTTTTTAAATCAGGAAGTGTGAGACCTCCAACTTTGTTCGAGATTGTTTTGGCTATTCATAGTCCCTTGAGATTCCATATGAATTTTAGGATAGATTTTCTCTTTCTCCCAAAAAACATTGTTGGGATTTTGATAGTAATTGCATGGATCTGTAGTCAGTTTGAGTAAGTAACTTCCAAATGTGAACGTTTGTCCCATGTCTGACTCCTATACTAAGTAATCCAATTATCCAAATGGCAGATTTAAGAAAAATCCAAGCTGTTTAATCCCATGTTTAAAGCTTAAGGGGAGGAAAAGTTATCAAAGTGTCTACTAGCTGTCTGAAGGAAGAGTTTTTCTGAAGATGCTACTGAACAATGAGGCCAAACAAACCGAAACATCGGAGTTCGGAGCGGAGAAAGGTTTATTGCAGGGCCGTGTGAGGAGATGAGCAGCTTGTGTTTTACATGTTTTTCCCCTACCCTTTCCTTTTATACAAATATCACATAGTCAAACCATTGTTCTGTACCTTGCTTTTGTTCAGTTAACAATACCTTTTGGAGATTGTTCCATATCTGTACATAAGGAGCTTCTTCAATCTCTTTTTTAATAACTTCATAATATTCTACAGTATAAACGAAGCATATTTAACTAGTTTGATGGCTGTTTATTTCCAGTCTTTTGCTATTATAAGCAAGAGTGTCGCAAAAGGCCCTGTTACATGTTATTTTGTACATGTATGAATATCCCTGTAGGATCAATTTCTAGAAGTGCAGTTCCTGGTTAAAAGCTATGGGTATTTATAATTTTGATATAATGTTGAAAGCAGAGATGTTTAAATGAACTGAAATGATGGAATTTTGTATATTATTTACCCAGAGTGGAATCTCACTTTATAACAAATGGAAATCTAAGAATTAAATTCATAATTGCTGAGATATTTGTGAAATCCTTATGAAATTCTTTTTGTTTTTCAGGTATACAAAACTAGGATATGCTGGAAATACGGAACCACAGTTTATCATCCCTTCCTGTAAGTATTTCTTTTAAGTCACAAAAAAGCTGATTTAATATCTTTTAATAAAGTAAAATAAATAATCATTTTTGACACTCTGTAAGATTTAGTCCTTTAAAAACATGGTTTGCCAAGTTCTAAGCATGGCCTCATTTCTGTACCTCTGACCATTCATTTCAGATCTCTGTTTAGCTCTTCATTTACCAGATCTGCCAGATACCTTTTTAAAGACAAAAATGAATGAGCTGATAATTAAACAGTTTTCGGCTTTGAGGGTATTGCTGTTAATGATGTGTGTGTGTGTTACTATTAAGTAATGCATATTCTCCATCACACGCCTACAAAGGTTGTCCTTTGGTTTGTGGATGTGATTGTTTGCAGGGCTCGTGCTTGTTGACATCCCTGACAAGAGCTCATGTTTCAAAATAGGATGGCATCTCATCTTTAGAGATGCAGACTTCAGCTGTTTTCTGACATCTTATAGCCATACGTATATTGTTTTTGTTTTATCTTATTTCTGTTAACTTCACTTTAGCTGACTGTCCACTTTAGCCTGGGCTATGTATGTGTTCCTAGATGAACCTGTTTTAGGCTTCTGACTTTTAGACAATTCACCTTTTGAACATAACGTAGTAACATTTCTGAACCACGTGACCTATGCCAAGTTAGGACTTTAGCGTATCAGATGATAAACCTTTTTTTTTTTTTTTTTTTTTTTTTTTGCGGTACGCAGGCCTCTCACTGTTGTGGCCTCTCCCATTGCAGAGCACAGGCTCCGGACGTGCAGGCTCAGCGTCCATGGCTCACAGGCCCAGCTGCTCCGCGGCACGTGGGATCTTCCCAGACCGGGGCACGAACCCATGTCCCCTGCATCGGCAGGC
Organism: Mesoplodon mirus; assembly: GCF_964341445.2. Taxonomy (NCBI): domain Eukaryota; kingdom Metazoa; phylum Chordata; class Mammalia; order Artiodactyla; family Ziphiidae; genus Mesoplodon; species Mesoplodon mirus. The sequence goes on along the minus strand of NC_138984.1, from coordinate 109,936,982 downwards.
AGACTCTCAACCACTGCGCCACCAGGGAAGCCCCATGATAAACCTTTTGAGCCATTCCTTGGTGGTGCTAACTCCTAGACAGTTCTGGTATCACTAGTATTAGACTATTTGAATGTTTTTGTGTATTCTTATTAATTTATGAAAATAAGAAGGAAGTGGGGGCCTCCCTGGTGGCGCAGTGGTTGAGAGTCCGCCTGCCGATGCAGGGGATACGGGTTCGTGCCCCGGTCTGGGAGGATCCCATATGCCGCGGAGCGGCTGGGCCCGTGAGCCATGGCCGCTGGGCCTGCGCATCCGGAGCCTGTGCTCCGCAACGGGGGAGGCCACAGCAGTGAGAGGCCCGCATACCGCAAAAAGAAAAAAAAAAAAAAAAAAGAAGGAAGTGGAAAAATAAGCATGCAGAGAATAGTGAAAGCAGCTTAGGATCCAAAATCTGTGAAGTTGAGAATGAGATAGAAATTACTTTGCTTGCCCAAAACTGCAGATCTTTAGTCTCAATTGGGTACTCATCAGACTTGAACAGGTTGATTGTTTTGTTGTTTATATATAGTAAGAACAAAATTAAAAATGTGTGAAGCGTGTGTCAAAATTATCTTTAAAGGGGGAGCTAAGCTAGTACATATTTTTTTTCACTCTCTAGAAACAAACCTATTTGACTTTTGCACTTCTGATATACTTTTGGTATACTTCTCTAGGGATTATTATCTAATAATCTAACTCTTACTATCTGAGAATTTAGGCTGTTACCTAAGTCTGATTCTTTAATGCCTGGAATAGATTTTAGGGGACACTGATGCTCATTCATAGGAATATAGTGGTCTTAATTTGTAGTACTGTTGTCTTTTTCTTTATGTTTTATTCATGCATATTTGTTATCTACACTGAGGGACAGATTTGCTTTTTTGTTTTGTTTTTTTACTTTTGTCCTGCATTTATATATAAACATATTGACAGTTTGTTGTTTAAGACTTTGACAACAAATATTGCCTCTATTGCTGACTAAAATAGAAGTACTTTTGTGGACTAGTACTTGACATTAGTTATATTTGAGTTTAGTATTATACCATTGTGTATTGGTTGTATTCGTTTCCCAAGGCTGCCGAGACAAAGTACCAAAAACCAGGTGACTTAAAACAACAGAAACTTACAGTCCTGGAGAAAGTCTGAAATCAAGGTGTCAGCAGGGCCAAGATCTTGCTGACAGCTTTAGGGGAGAAATCTTCCTTGCCTCTTAAAGCTTCTGGTGTTTGCGGACAGCCCTTGATGTTCCTTGGCTTGTATATGCATCACTCCAGTCACATGGCTGCCCTGTCTTCACATTGTTTTTCTTCCGTGCGTGGATATGTCCAAATTTCCTATTTTTATAAAAACACCAGTCATGGGATTATAGCCCATCCTGCTAACCTCACTTTAACTTGAAAGACCCTATTTCCAAGTAAGGTCACACTCTGAGGTACTAGAAGTCAGGACGTAAACATATCTTTCTGGGGGTACACAATTCAACCCATAAAATGCTGATTTTGCAATCTCTTAATTTATAATCTTTTATAAAGCATTATGTTGTGATTAAACGTTTATTTCAGGAGATTACTGATATGTTAACTCTCATCCTTGTAAAATTTGGTTTTGCTTATGTTCTTAAGTGGCTGTGTTCAGTCTTTGTTGGAAGCCCATATAATTTTGAACTTTTGAACCTTGGGTTCTCATCACCACTGTATCCTTTCTCTATTTCACCTTTCTGCCAAAATTTTCAGTTTTAGTTTTCATTGTCCTATGAGAAGTTGTGGCACGTTAAAAATCCACTTGTGTATGAAAGAAGGTTTTTGATTTTGGGTTTTTTTCACCCAGCCAGTTTTAACGCTGCAGGTGCAGTTTTATAATGGGCCACAGTATAATCACTGCCACTGATGAGCACAGATTTGATCTGGAAAACCTGTGGATATGGTTCAAAGTTATTTTCATAATCTTTGTTTTTTAGGAAGTTTATAGTGAGCCATCTGATGTCTGTGTACATTGTAAATAAATTGCTAGAGAAGCTTTCTAACATTTAGAAGTAGATTGGATCTAGAACTTCCTTCAGTATTTTCTACCCCCCTTATTAAGGGTATAAATTGTTATTAAAGGAAAGTGTAACCGTTGGGTGCCACATCAGCTTATGTGCATGCAAATTTTTTTTTTTTTTTTTGGTGGTACGCGGGCCTCTCACTGCTGTGGCCTCTCCCGCTGCGGAGCACAGGCTCCGGATGCGCAGGCTCAGCGGCCATGGCTCACGGGGCCCAGCCGCTCTGCAGCATGTGGGATCTTCCCGGACCGGGGCACGAACCCGTGTCCCCTGCATTGGCAGGTGGACTCTCAACCACTGCGCTACCAGGGAAGCAACCCCCCCCCCCTTTTTTTTTTTTTAATTTTTGTCCGTGCCGTGCATCATGCAGGATCTTAGCTCCCTGATCAGGGATGGAACCCAGATACCCTTCAGTGGAAGCACAGACTCTTAACCACTGGACCGCCAGTGAAGTCCCCAGGCAGATATTTTGAATGAAGAACTGTTTTTTTAACTTCAAGGATTCAGAAATTTATAACTTAATTAAGAAATTTACAAGTTTTAGGTCTAGAACTGTATGCTGGATTTCTGAAATTATATAAGGAGATTGTTGTGGTTTTTACCTAAATGATTTGAAATTTCCTTTTGTATATGTGATTTAAGTTTAACAGGTCTTTATGCCAGTGTTATACCTAAATTACTAGTTCATAATAATGCAAATAGGATAGAAATTTGAAGAAAGCTTTAAAAAAAATTTCCCCATGCAATTTTCCTACTTTTATAACTGTTTTTCAGTTTTTTCTTTCTGATTGTCCATCAAGCATAGGTTGACTTGGTGAAATTATAATTTTACTCAGATCAAAATAGATCTCACATAGTTTTTAAAAATATAACTGAAACATTCCCACAGCAGTACTTTTGTTTTTTGGGCTTTTTACACTTGAGGCCTTGTCTCTGGGTGGAAGTTGAGTTTTCATTGTATTAGATGAATTTTGTCTTTTTTTTTTTAATGACCTTTTTGCTTTAATTTGACACTTTAAATATACTAGATCATGTTCTATTTAGTAACACTTTATTACGGAAGAAATACAAATGAAAAATTTGTCTCACTTGAAAAAATACAATTTTTGACATGTATAAATAACTTCTATTTTAAAGGTATTGCTATTAAGGAGTCAGCAAAAGTGGGTGATCAAGCTCAAAGGAGGGTGATGAAAGGTGTTGATGACCTAGATTTCTTCATTGGTGATGAAGCAATAGAAAAACCTACATATGCAACAAAGGTATATTTTTATGATTTGTATAAATATAAATAACATTCTGTTTCAAAAAATTAGTTTGTTCTATAATTGTGCCACTTGGAATTTCAGTCAATTACAAGCCTAATACCCTCAACCTCTTCACAATAGAAATTTCTTCTTCTCTGTGGCTTCTCCCAGCCTTGCTTTGACTAGTGTTTTTTTTCCCCAAGAGGAAGATTTTAGCCCCTTCAGGTGAGCAGTATTTACTTTTTCCATCTCAGAATCATTAATGTGATTGGCTTTCTCTTGCCTCCACATCGCCACACCTAGAGATATTTCCCTCCCGTCTTTATTCACACCCACACTTTCTGCCCTTTTGAAGCCTATGTCATCTGGAAATGCTCTTTCCTCCTTTTTATCTTTTTCCCTTTCTTGTTTGTTCCCGACCATTCTTCCTCCTTCTCCTTTATTATTGAGGTATAATTTATATACAGTAAAATAGGTAAGGCTTAGTTACACAGTTTAAAAATTTTTGTGACTGTAATCATAAAAGTTCAGGACATAGAACAAGTCTAGTAACCCAGATGCTTTCCTTGTGTCTGCTCCCACAGTCACTACCCCACTTGCACCAAAAGGGAAACACTATTCAAATTGACTTTACCTAATTTGCACATTTCTTCCTTGGTCCCTCTTTTCTTCCATTTTAGTAATTTATTCATTAACAAACAACTACCAGGTATAAACAACTTTACTAGGTGCTGACATTAAATAAGAAAAATGGCTTTCCTGACTTTGTCTGTTATAATTGGTGGAAAGGAAGCCATTGAAGAAATAATTATAAGTGGCTTGTAGTTATACAAATATTCGGCTCTTGGAGCTTAGAAACAAGACAGAACTGGAGATAAATATTTAGAAGGTATTAGTTACCTTTGGAAGGGGTAAGATTCCCTAGGGCTAGGCCTAGGACAGAGCCTGATCAATGCATCATTTAGATTTGGATGGAGGAGGAAAGCCTACAAAGGAGACTGAGAAGGCGCAGTTAGAGAGACTGGGTAAACAGGAAGGAGAGAGAAGAGTGTGGGATGCCGCGACCAAGTAAGCTAGAGCCCATAGGTTATTTGCTGTCTTTAGCTACAAGGATGTCATTTATAATCTTAATAAGAATAGTTTTAGAAGAGCAGTGAGGCTAGATTAAAGTCGATTGGATTATGAATGACAAGGAAAAAATGACAGTAATATTCAGTGAGGTTTAGCTTTGATTGGGAAGGAGAGATGAAGAGACAAGTTGTGGGCTTAAAATGGAAGAGATGCTTAAATGCTAGTGTGAAAGAGTCATTAGAAAAAGATTAAAGTAACAGGAAAGACGGAGTATAGTACAGGGCTCTTGACAAAGTTAAAGGGATGGAATCCAGATGATCTAATTGATATATGGAGGATCTCTTACATTATAAAAAATGAAAAAGAAAAAAGAGGTAAGGATGGAATCAGTTTTATAGATTTGGTGAAGAAAAGTTGGATTCCTGACTGTAGTCTTCTGCTTTCCTTGTGAAATACATGGTGATGTTATCTCTGCTGCCCAGGAAATCGGGGGGAGAAAGTGAAATCTGAGTGATAGGGAGGATACTTAAAATCATCCCTGTGGATAACAGAGTAGGGAAACAAAGGCTTGCCAGGTAAATTTAGGTCCATTTGGGAATAGCAATTATGAATTCTTAGTTTTATCAACCAGTTCTGTGTGATTTGTGTGATCAGCATTCTGGGCCTAGGCAAGTTTAGGGTAGGACTGTTGGGTTGGGTTTTGGTAGATGGAATGACAAAAGGAAGTATGAATAGTCAAAGTGATGGGGCCTAAAATCTAAACTCTGTGTGTGTTTGTGTGTGTTGTGAGGGGGATGGTTTTTGGCGAGGGAAGAATTACAACAGCCAGTGGACTGCAAGTCTAATTGTGATCGAGAGAGATACAGTGAGGTGCTGGAGTATGCTAGAAGGATAAGAAGTTGTGATCAGAGAGGGGTGTACTTGCATTTCAGGGATTTAGAGATGATAGTGGTGATCTAAACTGTGGCCAAAATGGAAAAGACACCTTTAAATGTGATGAAGTCGGTGAGCTGAGAGGCCAGAGTTCCTCTGCGTTGATTCTGTTCTTTTAAACACATTTTCATGTCTTCCAAATGCAACAAACACACCCAAACGACAAAAAATCTTTCAATCCTACTTTCTTTCCTCAGCATTTTAGCTATTGTTTTATTTTCCTCTTTTAAAACCAAACTTCTTATTTAGTCTCATTATTTGATAAGCTCTTTGTTAAATCCAATTATATGTAACAATTTTCATCCTGCTTGATTTGTCTTTCTTTCACAAGATTACTCTGCTGGTTCTCTTCCTAACGTGAACTATTCTTTTTATTTGTTACTTGTTTATTTTTTTCCCCTACTGTGTCACTGGTTCTTTATCCTTTGCCTACTACTCAGATGTCAGTATTTCCCAGGTACTGTCCTTGATTCTCTTTTCTTTCTTTATTAGAGACTTTCTCTAGGTGGTCTCATCCACACCTTCGTCAACAACCACAGCCTACATCTCTGCTTCCAATTCCTTGACCCCATTTCCAAGTACCTACTGTCACCTACCTACCACCTGGCTCTTGAGTTTAATATACTCAAAACAAAATTTATTACATATACTCTACCCTTGCTTATTCCAAGATAAGACAAAACACAACTTTTGTGTCTTAATTAATAGATCCTTTCCATCCTGACTCTAGAGCTAGAAACCTAGTGATGATATCTTTGAGTTTTTCCTCGTAGTGACAGAAATCTTGAATCTGGCCTAGCGTTATTTACACCACAACTGGGGCTCTTAGTCTTTCTTCCTTGGTTCTTTTAAGATTCATTTCAGCTTTCCCAATGCTGCTCTAATAATCTTATTAAAAATCGAAGCTATTCTTGTTTATACCCTGCTTGAAAATTTCTACTGATGTTCTGTTTCTTATAGAATAAAACCCAAGTACAAGGCAAGTAACAGTTTTTGAGAACCTGGTCCCCTTCATGTAGAACTGATCTATCTGTCTACACCCCTTTCCCTAAAGGCACACGTGTTTTTCATTGATAACTGTTGTGTTTGTATATTATTGCGGTGTTTGTATATATTTGTTTCTATTCTCTATTTACCCCACCCCCTGAAAACAAAATTAACAAGGTTGCTCCTTTAAGACCCAGCTTAGATACGACCTCCTCAGTCATAGAGGAATAGGAGCGTTCCCATTTTCCCTCTGAAGCCAAGTTGATCATCTTGTCCTAGGTACTTTATTTCCTTAAAAACTTACAGTATTATGTTTGTATCTGTTTCTTTCACTGGACAGCTCCTTATGGCAGGATGTTTATGTCCTTAGCATTTGTGCCAATGGTTATAGTAGGTGCACAATAATAAATGAGGAATAAATGAATAAACGACACTTAGAACATTAAAATATATCAGTTCCAGTAATGTTATAAAATGAATGATGTAGTACATTTTTTCCTTCCCTAAAGCAAAGTGGGGAGTAAAAGTTATTTTTTAAGTATAATGACTTAGTATCTAGAAGGCTATGGTGAAATGTGGATATTAGGAATTAATAGATAAAAGGTTGAACGATTGAGTAGATGACTGTAGGATATTTATTTCACTAATGCATTCAGCCTTAAGTACTGGGGGTGTATTTGTACTATGTGCATGGAACTGTATTTTTTTGTTTATTTTTCTTTTGTATATTTTTTGAAGTTTTATGCCTACGTTTTTACTTTGCTTAAGGAAGTCTTCATATATTCAGAATACTAATCTTTAGTTACATCTGTTGTGAAACTATTTTATTGCAGAGATTCACAAACTTTCTCAGTGCCCTTAGTTTCTCAGTAAAATTTTTTACAGTGTCACTTAGAAAGAAATTACTAACAGTTCTGTTTGTTAAGTAGCAACTTAGTAGCCACTTGAAAAAAATAAGACATATTTTTAATTGTTAAATAATCACAATTACTAGTAGGATGCATGTGCCTGTCGGGCACTTCACAGTTTCTTACACCTGGAATCAGATTGCACATCACCGTCCTCATTTCTTATTGTACATGGGTTTTTGGGGGGAGGTGTTTAGTTTTCATCATAGCAACTCCTGGCAACCCAGCTTTTCAAAGAAGTGATATTACTTGAAGGGAATCTAGTATGATCTGACGTTGAAACTGAACTACTTTAAAAGAGTAGGTATGCAGTGCCAAACTGATTCTGAGTATCACCAAATTTCCCTGGAAAATGTAAAATATTTGCGGTGTCTTTGAGAATTTGCTGTAGTACCCTGGGGCTCCGTTTTGGAACCGTGGTTCTATAACAAATACATATGACTTGTCTTATAAAATTTTGCTTGATTGATTTATGGTTATTCTTGCTCTATACTTATCAACGGTGTTTTATATATTAGGCACACAACAAATGCTTGTGAAAGAGCTAATAAAGATTAAGCAAATTGTCATAACCTGTCATTTTCACAGGCTAAATTTTAATAGGTTACGTTTCCATTATTACAAAACTTTTAGCAGTCTAGAAAGACCGGTACAATGACCTTCCATCTAGATTGAACAGTTTTTAACATTTTGACATATGTGCATTGTGTTTTTTAATTGAGACATCTGAAAATATGTTGTAGAAATAATTTCTTTTATCTCTAAATAGTTAAGTGTGCATCTTCCAATGATCTGCGTGTCATTAGCACACCTAAGAAATGCTTTCCTCATCTAATACTCACTAATGATCTGTTTTATTTTTGATTTTTTCTGATATTAGTAAAGATTTAATTCTTGTTTTACTTTTTGTTTTAATAGTGGCCAATCCGCCATGGTATAGTTGAAGATTGGGACTTGATGGAAAGGTTTATGGAGCAAGTGATCTTTAAATATTTAAGGGCAGAACCTGAAGACCATTATTTTCTTTTGGTAAGTACAAATTTTAATTTCTGTGAGGAAATTTTTTTTTTTTTTTTTTTTTCGGTACACGGGCCTCTCACTGCTGTGGCCTCTCCCATTGCGGAGCACAGGCTCCGGACGCGCAGGCTCAGTGGCCATGGCGCATGGGCTCAGCCGCTCTGCGGCATGTGGGATCCTCCCGGACCGGGGCACGAACCCGTGTGTCCCTTGCATCGGCAGGTGGACTCTCAACCACTGCGCCACCAGGGAAGCCCTGTGAGGAAATTTTTGAAGAAATTTAATGAGAATGTTTTCATCACATCTGTACTCATAGGACATATGTTCTTGTTTATTAAATTGTCATGTATCTAATGACTTTGTTATAAAGCTGTATCATCTTTAGTATCTTCAACAGTAAGTTTCAGGGGACAAAGTTGGAAACGTGGCACTTTCTTTTTTAAACAAATAACTGGTCTGATTATTATTTCATTTGTAATTCTTGGTAAGAAACTACAATATAATTTGATTTTTAAACGTTTTTCTTTCTTTTTTTTTTTTTACCAAAGTAACGCATGTTCATAATGTGAAAAAATCAAGTGCTACAATATCAAATTTAAATTAAAAGTTTCCTTCCTCACCTCTCCCTACCCTTGAACACTTGATTTCCCCCGTGCAAACACTTTAAGTTTTTAAAGAGTTTTTCTTGATAGTTATAGCTTGTATTTCTTGTATTTTTGTTTGTTTATTTATGTTAATTTTTTTGCTGCGTTGGGTCTTCGTTGCGGTGCGCGGGCTTCTCATTGTCGTGGCGTCTCGTTGTGGAGCACGGGCTCTAGGTGCGCGGGCTTCAGTAGTTGTGGCTCGTGGGCTCAGTAGTTGTGGCTTGCTGTCTCTAGAGCTCAAGCTCAGTAGTTGTGGCGCATGGGCTTAGTTGCTCCACGGCATGGCGGATCATCCCGGACCAGGGCTCGAAGCCATGTCCCCTGCATTGGCAGGCGGATTCTTAACCACTGTGCCACCAGGGAAGCCCATATTTTTGTTTTTTTTTAATAGTAGGCAGTCTATTAACTTCCGGCTAGGTAAGATGAGTATTTCGTTCTTTTCCTTTTATCCCCTCCTTAACACAAAATCCTTACCTTCTCCCTCTTTCTGTGACATAGTTTAATTTTGGGTTAAATTAATATTTTAATATTTTTAATATTTTATATTTTATTGTGATTGTGAATATTGTTTATGGTTGGACCATAAACATAAAGTTGAAAAGAACCTTGCAGTGAATGCCCAATATACCCACAACCTAGACTCAGCAATTAATTTTACTATAATTGTTTTAGGACATCTGTCTATTGGGTTATCCTTCAATCACTCCGTCTTTTTTTTTAATCACTTTAAAATGAGTTGCAGATGGAGTCATTTCACCCCTAAGTACTTTAACATACATTATCATCAACTAGAGTTTATTATTGTTTACATTTTTTCTTTTATATAAAACTTACATTCTATAAAATCACACATCTTAACCCTACCGTTTTATGGGTTTAACTGGGCATTGGCAGACTCTCTCTAAAGCTAGTTAGCAAATATTTTTGGCTTTGTGGACCATGTGGTCTCTTTTGCAGCTGCTTAATTAGCTCTGCTGTTGTAGTAGGAAGCAGCCATAGGCAGTACTTAAATGAGTGGCTGTGGCTGTGTTCCAGTAAAATTCTGTTTACAGAAAGAAGTGGTGGACTAGATTTGGCCTGCAGGATGCATGATGTAGTTTGCCCATCCACTGGGTTTGACAGATGCATACATCTGTGTAACCTAAACCCTTATCAAGATAACAGAGCATTACTGTTAACCTGGAAAGTTATCTCATGCCCTTTTCTAGTTAATCCCTGCCCCCATGCCCTGGAGGCAACCCTTGTTCAGATTTTTTCCAGTACATACATGTTTCGCTTATATTTGAGTTTCATGTAAATGGAATTGTACAAGATGTGCTCTTTGGTAAGACTTCACTCATCATAATCTTAAGATTCATCCATGTTGTTGCACATACAAGTAATTTGTTGCTTTTTGTTGCTGGGTTGTATTTCATTGTATGCCTCCCTGTCCATTTTCCTGTTGATAATCACCTGAGCTCTTCCAAGTTTTTGACTACTGTGAATATTTTTTGGGTACTGTGAACATTCTTAAGTCTTTTTGTGGACATGTTTTTATTTTTCTTGTGTAAATATCTAGATACGGAATTGCTGTGTCACAGGATAGATGCCTGATTGATTTTATAGGAAACTTTCAGAACTTTTTCCAAGGGATTGTACCTTTTTGCACACCCACCAACTATGTGTTAGTGATCTGGTTATGTATCCAGATCCAGCATTTGATGTGTCCGTTTTTTTAATTTTAGCCATTCTGGTTGGGTGGGTAAACTTTCTCATTTTGGTTTTAATTTGCATTTTTCTGATAACTGATGTTGTTGAGTACTTTTTCATGTGCTTATTAGCTATTTGTATATCTTCCTTGTGAGGTCTTCTGATTATATTTTATTGTATTTTGTATAGAATTTCTGCTTTTCTTGGAGTTTATAATTTAACTGGCTTGGTTTTTAGTTTGCTTAATTTTATATATAACTCTTACTGAATTATCTTCAAACTCTTGAACATAGTCCAAAGCCCTCCTAAGTTTAAACACATCAAGTAGTTTAGAAGTTAAAGGTTTTACATACGGAAAAAGTCTAATCCTCGTTAATTTTCTAAAAAAAATTTTATAGTGTCTTTTAAAGTTTAAAGAAATGATTTTATTTAAAATGAATTTGTTTTATCTGTCTTTCCTTTTGCAATTTATGTTCATTAAATTTAAGCAATCATTCCTTACCTCAAGGTCAAAAAGATAATTCTTCTGTATTTCTTAAGTTTAAACTTTTGCCCTTCACGTTAAAATATTTGAGATAACAAAAAGGACTGGATAGTCAAATCAGATTAATAAGAATGATGTCTTATGTAGTTTCAAGCTTTGGTAATATAAAATGATTTAGGTATTCCTGAGGCATAAGTGAAACATGAAGTCCAGGATTTTGAGGGCTGCTCCTTAGGTCCTTTCTTGCCTCATTGGGATGTGTTCTGGCCCAGACTTAACCCGCAGGTTTCTAAGTGACGTGATGTATGCAGTCACATAACTTAAACTGAAGAAGCGTCTTAAACTGTGTAAACATTTCCGTTTTATACTCTAGCAGTTATATAAACATACATATCTGTTTGAGTTCTCTACTGTTTTTTTTTGGTCTGTGTGTCTTTATTTTTGTACCTCTGAGTTTAATGACTTTTAAATACAGTGTTTAAAATACATTATTTCTCACGTAAAAATTATCTATGAATTTATCAAAATAATTTGATATTGCATACTTAAAATCTTATTCAATTTAATAGACTGAGCCTCCACTGAATACTCCAGAAAACAGGGAATATACTGCTGAAATAATGTTTGAGTCCTTCAATGTTCCAGGCTTGTACATTGCTGTACAGGTAAGCAAGTTTATAAGTCAAAATAAGCTTGACTCTTAAATTTTAATCTGGTTTAATTCACTCTTAAAATATATGTATATTTTTCTTAACCTCAAAGCGTATCATAGTTCTCTACTGAACTGATAATTTAGAAATTGTATTAGAGGAATGGAGCTATTTAGTTAGTAAAAGGGAAATGTTAAAGGAAGTAAGTTAATGGTTTTTGGATAAATCAAGACCTTTTATAGAACAGAAATAAGGGAACTGATAGTTATTGAGAATTCACTCTATGTCAAGAATTTTCTGTACACATTGATTTACCCTTGTAACATTCACTGTGTCCTTTTTTTGTAGTCTGTTCTGAATGACTTACCACTACATATATTTGACCACTGCCTCCTTTGTGCCCCTCTGTATCCTGTATATCACAAATCCCCATAATATTTTATTGCATTTAATTTGTGTATATATCTGTATGGAACGGCTTCTCTCCCATCCCTCAGGATCAGAGCTTACTTCTTACTTGTTTTTTAACGCGGTAGCAAATGTGATACCTGGCATATCACAAATGCTTAAAAAGTATGTAAATTACTGTGTAGTTTTGTTAGCCCCCAGTTATTATGGTGTGATCCTGTGTTAAAATAGGAGGATGGCCTAGTTACCTTTCTAGGTCCCTTTCAGCTATTATATTGCAAGTAGGTAAAATAAAGCCAGCTTAGTTCTGTTTTTAATTAATTAATTATTTATCTTGTTCGAGGCTTGGATTTGTATGAAATTTAGGTACTTTAAAAAAAATGAACTAGCTTCATTAATTTCTTAATTTGCAAACTTTTAATAGAAAAAATTATATTTTATTGCCTATGCCAAGATTTTTTGTAGAAATACATTATTTCATCAACTTTGCTTTCCTCATTAAATCATAGTATTTGGAAGTGTGCAGTGGCCTTTTCTGGTTAAATAGCTTGTTACATATTCCTAAATGCATGTTGCACTTAGAAAATTTGGAGCTAATCTTATGAATGATACTTAGTATAGCCATCTATGTACTCTGATGATTGGTGGTTGTGTGCTTCTCTACCTTACTTTGTGGTATGTTACAGGCTAGGCCATATAAACATGGTTTTAAGTCCTGTACTGTATTATCTCATGTTAGTCTTCCGTATGATAGTACCGTACTATCTCATGTTAGTCTTCCACATTTTTTGGGGGTATAGGAGGAAAACGGCCCCCACTAAAATATCGAAAATTTGTAAACATGCCCCTAAAGACTAATGTAAGCCTGTAAGTTGTCTTAATAATATGTAGGTTGTGAACAATTTTACTGTATAATATAAATAAATTTTGTGTATTCTCTTTCCAAAGATACTACATTTAAAATTGCATAAAGTACTCCAGTAAAAAAATTTTTCTAATAACTCTTTGTTTTTATTTTTTTGCTTATCATATTTCTTTTTGTTCAAGGCTGTTCTTGCCTTAGCTGCATCGTGGACCTCCAGACAAGTAGGAGAACGGACGTTGACCGGTACAGTAATAGACAGTGGAGACGGTGTCACTCATGTCATCCCTGTGGTAAGGATAGTTTAAAATTACTGAACAGGATATCAGATAACACCTGGAAAAGTTAAATTATATGAATTATTGCCACCTTTTAAAAACTTTAAATATTACACTTAAAAATTTGATGTAATTTGACCATTGTTCAGCTATAGCTGTGTTTTGCTCAAATTATTATTAGAACCTTGTAAACAAATTCCAGATTTTTGTTTTTTGCTATAGGTTTGTACTACAGTTAAAAATAATTAGAAAATTATTAGAAATAGTTTCTAATTCATAATTAGGAAATGATGAATTAGAGTATCTGGAATGGAAATATGCCTTTCTTGTCTTAAATGTGGAACTCAGTTTTCCAGTTTGGATGCGTCTGTTTGTGTGTTAGCCAGTTGATAGTTTTTCTTATCCTTAATTAACAGATTTCATACTGGTCATAGGTTATCTACTAAATAGCAGTTAGTCGAAAGTACATGACCATTAATGACTTCTGGGGAATTACGTTTTTGAATTAAAAAGCTCAAGTTGTGATTGTGCTTCATGGTTTGGATTTAATCAAGCATGTTAAGAAATATGCATCAGATTGGATTATTTGTGAGAGATAGCATTTTTCTGCCAAAGCCTTTCTGCTTCCAAGTTTTAATGACAAATTAGATTTTTTATTGTGTCTAATAGATTCAAAATGGCTACTTGAATTCATTCTAATTATTATTGTGCGCATATATGTAGAAAGGTTTATCTTTTAAAGTAATTTTTATGTTATATTGAATAACATGTAAGGAATGAAATTATTTAGAACTTTTATTTTTTCATTATTCTTATTCCTCATTTTAATGCATCAGGCAACCTCAGTTGAAGATTACATCCTCTGAGTGACTACTTTTGGATTAGATGTCATAATTTATTCTTCTGATGTCCTAACAGTAATAATTGTCCTTCTTTAAAAAAATAAAAACTTCCTTGCGATATAATTCACACACCATACAATTCACTCATTTAGAGTGTACCATTCAGTGTTTTATTGTATATTCATAAAGTGCATCCATTACCAGAGTCAATTTTAAAACATTTTTATCACTCTAAAAAGAAACCCTGTCTTTTAGCATTCATTGTCCCCCCCCCGTAACTTTAGCCCCTGGCAACCACTAGTCTACTTTCTGTCTCTGTAGATTCGCCTGTTCTGGATATTTCATATAAATGGAGTCATTCTTTTTTTCTTTTTTTTAAAACATTTGTCACCAGGTTTTTGTTTTTGTTTGTTTGTTGTTTTTATTTTTGTCTGTGTTGGGTCCTCGTTGCTGTGCTCCGGCTTTCTCTAGTTGCAGCGAGTGGGGGCTACTCTGTTTTTGTGTATGGGCTTCCCATTGACGTGGCTTCTCTTGTTGTGGAGCACGGGCTCTAGGCGCACAGGCTTCAGTAGTTGTGGCACCCTGGCTTAGTTGCTCTGCAGCATGTGGGATCTTCCCAGACCAGGGCTCAAACCCGTGTCCCCTGCATTGGCAGGTGGATTCCTAACCACTGCGCCATCAGGGAAGTCCTAGAGTCACTCTTTTGTGACTGTCCTCTTTCACATAGCCCAGTGTTTCAAGATTTATCCATGTTGTAGCATGTATAGTACTTCATTTCTTATTATTGCCAAATAATATTTCATTGTATGGATATTCTACATTTTATTTTATTGCCACTGGGGGATATTTTAATATCTTGGAAATTAGGATGTGTCCAACATTTTGATGGCTTTTTATAATTTAGTTGGTATATTTTTCTTTCTTAGTGCTACGTATTCTTTTCCCTTTTTTTCCCCAAATGGGACAATAATAGTGACCTATGTCATAAATCTGTTTTGAGGATTAAATAATGCATATATGTATGTTGCTTAGAGATACATAAAGATTCTTAAAATGTTCATTTAAAATTCTCATTTAAGCCTCAAGATCTATGCTGTAGATTATATTATCCTTTGAGGACTTCAGTTTACTCATTTATAAAATGCAAATAACTGAGTTGCTTAAGATCACCAAATCATAGGTCATGGGGCTGGGATCTGAACTTGTTCTTCCTTACCACAGTCTTTTCTTAACATCTACGCAATTAAGCAGTAATATTATTATCTTGATAATTAATATTGGAATAGGTAATTTGCAAAAAGAAGTAACCAACTTGGAAAAGAAAGAGTTTTAGTAAGAATATTAAGAATTGGGTATTCCTGTGATTTTCCTGCCTTCTTTTGAATTAAAGGACTGTTTTTTGTAATTTCAGTTTATCTTTTTTTATTGACTTATTAACTATGCTATATATTTCTTTGTTATTGTCATTTATTTTTTGGTGGTTTTTACTCTAGGGCTCTTAGTAAACATCTCTAATTTATTACAGTCTGACTACAAATAATATTTTACCATTTCATTAACAAGAATGTTATGATGTTAATGAAATTTAATTTTGCTACATTATTTCTGTACTTCTGAGTTGTATTAGTAAGTTTATGAATTCATTCTGCAGAATTAAATTATTTGGAATTATGATGGTACATGGACTGCCTCAGGCTTGTGAAGTTGGTACCTACTTCATTAGGAAAATGATAGCCAGCTTGTGGGCTAATGATCAAATTTCTTACAATGCAATCTAAATTTTTTGCTGAAATTATAGAAGATTTAAAACTAATATCCTATTTGAAGTCTGTTATCTAAAACCTTTAATACTTCTGATACTCACTATTTCTTTGTTGTTGAGTCATTTCAGTCTTGGTTGTAAACTCTTATCAGTAGGAGAATAAATCTAAGCTTTGTTCATAAGTTTTGTTCATTCTTATTCATAATATCTGTACAGTATTATAAATTCTATACTAAGTTAACTGTGAGGAATACAGTTGAGGAATAAAGACTAGAAGAATTCTCCTGGGATAAAGCAACACTTAAGGATACAAATACAGTAATCTGAGAAATTGGTCTTTAATGATTAATATAGATGATACTGATTTTTGAAAACATTGAAAGTAAATTTGACACTTTTTTTTTCATCTAGGCTGAAGGGTATGTGATTGGCAGCTGTATTAAGCACATTCCAATCGCAGGACGAGATATAACATATTTTATTCAGCAATTGCTGAGAGACCGAGAAGTAGGAATTCCTCCAGAGCAATCCTTGGAAACTGCTAAGGCAGTAAAGGTAAAAAAAAAAAAGTTAAGAGTATAATTTAGTTAAAAATCAAAATCACGTTATAATATGAACAGGAAAAATTCTTAAGTGAAGAATAAGTAGTTTAAAAAAACTTTCCTTAACCAGTTACAAACCACTACTCTTATTAATTACATGTATTTTTCTCTGCATTTCTTGTAGGAAATTTTGGGAGATTATCAGCCCTTTGCTTGCTCTCACCACATTTCACATTTGAGAGGACTAACATATAAGAACATTTATACCAACTGACTTCAACATACATTTTTGTGATTATTCTCTTTAGTAAAAATAAATGTAGCATGCCTTGGAGGTACTGTGGGTTCTGTTCCAGACCACTGCAACAAAGCGAATATCACAATAAAGCGAGTCACACAAAGTTTTTGGTTTCCCAGTGCATTTAAAAGTTATATTTACACTATACTGTAGTCTATTAAGTGGCAATAGCATTATGTCTATAAAAAATGTACATACATTAATTAAAAAATACTTGTTGCTAAAAGATGCTAACCATCATCTGATAATGCAGAGATGCCAGAAAAGTTCAGTTTGTAAAAAACACATTATTGGTGAAGCACAGTAAAACGGGGTATGCCTGTAATTAGTTCACTTCACAGTCCTCACATCTCGATTTTCGCTGACTTCTTTATTTTTAATTCTAGCAGTTTTCTGTTACAACAAAATTTTTGATGTCATTGATTCATTTGGCTGTAGAATAGAGGCAATGGTTGGCTCAAGTGATATGGCCCATAGAAGAAAAAGGTGAAGGCTGTGTAAGGTATTTTAATAATTTGTATGCTACACCAGGGCTTCATACAAAATACCAAAATATTTAACATTGCTTTTTAAATTTATCATTTGTCAACATACCTAAAAAATTTCATTGGGTCTCACATATGTTTTGAATATGTCAAAGCAAAACTTCCCAGGTAAAAATAACTCCATATATTTGACGGTCTTTGCATGATTATAGTGTTTTTCCTTGCTTATCAAAGGATAGGAATGAAAATGAATTTACTACTTCCTAGGTAGTAAAGGAATTTGTAAATGGTTGCAAGAAGTCACCTCAGGTAGGTGGCATCAAAATTAAATATGTAAAAAATTAATATGAACACTACTGTTTCAACATCTTTGGGAAATCTCTGGAGTTTAAAAATTAACAAAAACACCAAGGATTTGTTCTAGAGCATACTAGTGCTCAGTCTTAATGTCTTTTAAGGATCATCATTTCCATGTAATTCCTACTTCCAAGATTTGGAGAAAGAAGACCTAATATGACATACTCAAATTATCTTCTGTTTTCCAGTATTCTTTCCCATTATGTGTGTTGATTATCAGTAATAATATTTGTACCTATCTTGGATAGAATCCTTGATTTATACAAATATGTGAAATGTGTGTTTTTCTTCAAAAAAAAAAAAAAAAAAAGAAGTAGACTGGCAATCAGGAGTCCACAAATTGCAGATAGAAAGTTATAACATGTTTGAACTGCATTTTTGATGAAAACTTTTACTGAGGATGTATATCCAAATATGCAGTCATTCAGCCTTGCAGGTAATATAGTAAAAAAGAATAGTTTATATTTTCAGTTTTTTTTCTTTTGCTGACTTAGCCCATAATCTTTTTTTCCAGATAGGTATTAAAGATCTATATATGTAAAAAAAAAAAAAAAAAAATTTTTTTAAAACTGAAGTTTAGTTGCTGTATAATATTATAAGTTATAGGTGTACAATACAGTGATTCACAATTTTTAAAGGTTGTATTTCATTTAAAATATTGACTATATTCCCCATGTTGTACAATATATCCTTGAAGCGTATTTTATATCCAATAACTTGTACCTCTTACTATATTAATTTGTGTGGTTATGTCAACTATTTATTCTCCAGTTCTTTGTGTATTTTATGTTTTCTTTTTTCTAAAATATGAACTCCTTTAATTATTGAAACAGCATAAAATTTTGGATGACATTAATGAGTGCTTTCATGAAACAGCACTGAAATATTAGAAATTGGCTCTTTAGTTTAAGTCTTATTCTCTTCATTTGTGAAACCTTTAGTTATGTATAGGAGATGAGCTGTTTATTTTTACTACACATACGATAACATCCTAACAAAATTTTCTTCAGCTAAATTTGCTAATTTTATTTTCTGAAGATGTTTTTTCATTTGATTTTAGTTTACTGAAAATATGCCATTCTGTTTTGCTTTTCCTAAAGCAAGAGGAAAAAATTACTCATTTCTTTTTCTAGGAGCGCTATAGTTATGTCTGCCCAGATTTAGTAAAAGAATTTAACAAGTATGATACAGATGGATCAAAGTGGATTAAACAGTATACTGGAATCAATGCTATCTCAAAGAAAGAATTTTCCATTGATGTTGGATATGAGAGATTCTTGGGACCTGAAATATTTTTTCATCCAGAGGTAAGTTTTTTTTTAGATGGAATTGTTTTGAAATATTCAGCAGAAAATATCAGTCAGTTATATCAGAGGAGTTAATCTTGGGAACTTTCTTTTGTATACTAAAATACTATAGTGAGTCATATTTTTCAAGAAAAAAATTGTCTTTGTGTTAAAACTGGGTAAACAGTTACTATATTTCATACATTTAGAAAAATGAAACTTTTGTCTAATATTTGTGGCTTACTTGGGGTCATGGAGGGTGGGGAGCTCTTAAATTCATGCTCATTTAAATAAAATATTTTAGGAGATGTTCTAGAACTCTCTCCTCCTCCTCCCATATAAAATAACCATTATACAAAGAACCCTCAATTGACTATCATAACAAAATATTTAACTATTAGCAAAATAGTCTTCTCTCTTTATGAAGTGTTAGCAACATACAGGCTATATTAAATTAATGAAATATGTGCTTTTAATAATGAAAAATTCTTCTAGTAAGTTAGTATAAGAACTTTTTGTATTAGAATTAGTAACATTAAATGCCTATTCTGCTTATTCAGCAGTAAGAATAGTTTGTTTAATATTGTTTACTCAGCAAGTGGTAAGTGAATACAGTTTTCATTATCTCGGTTTAAGCATTGTGTATTTAAGATGAAAAATTATTTATCTTGCTCTAATCAAGCTGAAAGAATGAGAGGTGCATATCTAAAAAATGGTATAGTTGCTTAATGAACCATGTATCTGGTGAGGGCATGGGAAGAAACCATCTAAGTCTGCTTGGGAGAATCAGGGAAACTTCTTAGAGGAGATGACAGTTGAACTGAGAAAGGATGAATGGGTATTTCTCAGGTAGGTATGTTAGGGGAGTACATTTCTGGCAGAGAAATATATATATATATAAAAGCTGGGTAGAGGTCTGGGGTGTAAGAGAGCTAGATAATAAAGTATAAAGGAAGAGAGTGGTAGGAGATGGATCCAGATAGGTATTAATGAGAGACTAAAATGCTATGCAAAGGAGTTTACTGGATTCTGTGCTTGTGCAGAAAAGTTCAGCATGGAAATGACACAGATTTATGTATGGTATGGGAAAGGTCACTCTGGTTGCACTGGGTTGGATAGATAGGAACAGAATGAATTGTGTTGGAAACAGGTGAGTTTATTGCAGTTTCCCAGATGAAAAAAAGTCAGTAGGTCAATGAGAATGAGAAAGGAGGTGAGAGAAAGAATAGAATCGACATGATTTACCGATTGCTTAGATGTGAGGGGAGTAAGAATATGAAGAATCTGTGATGATTCCCAGGTTTGTAACTTGAGCAACTCAATGTTTTGCCATCACTGAAGTTAGGAAAATGGAAGAAGAAGATAGAAAGGTAGAAAGAGGTGAGTTTACTATGCATCTTTAAAAAAGTTTGAAAATGAACACTTGGGTTCTAAGGGTTTTGAACGGGGCTAAAAAAGTTTGAAAATGAACACTTGGGTTCTAAGGGTTTTGAACGGGGCATGTGTCCTGGAGTGAGGTTAGATGTCAAGTCATCACCATATATGGTGCAAAGGAGGAGACTGGCCAGGCAGAGAATGTGGAGTGGGAAGGATGGGGCCTTAGTGCACACTAACACTTTATAGACAGGCAGAGTAAGAGGAGCCTGCAGAGGATACTGAAAAGTACAGAAAGGAAGGAGACAAGCCAAGGGATTGTGGTGCTGACATTGAGAGAAGTGAATGTTTCAGGGAGGGAGGAGGTTAAATAGTGCCAGTTGCTACAGTGAGGTGGTAGAGGAAATTTGAGAAATACCCATGGGTTTTTAGCATCCAGATTAGTGGTGATCATAGGGGAGCAGTTTCAATGGAATGGTGTGATAGAGGCAGTGTGTCGCATCAGTCAGAGGTAAAGCTCTGGGAATTGTCAGTTTTGGGCATCGTGAGAGGCAGCAATAAAAAAAGCTTAGTGGCTACAGGGAACTGGTAAGAAGTCAGTTGTAAGAAGGCTGAGGTTAGTTTTATTTTTAAGAGGGGTTACTCCAGGGACAGGTAAGGGGTTAAGTATGGGTGCAGGAAAATGTGGAGCTGGAAAGGGTTAGAGGAGCAGGCAGATAGCTGAAGAAGTTTATCATCATAGTTCGTAGCTTTAATTATTTTTCATGAACTGGAATCAAGCTCTTGTGTTGGAGAAGGAATCAGACAGAAGGTTGAGAGCTGGGAGAGAATAGTGACTTGGAATCACTCTTGAGGAGAATTGAGAAGGTGACTGTATTTCTAGTCGTGGGGCACCACTGAAATTAGATACTCAGAGCTTGTAGTCATTGCATGGTGTCGTCCCTGCCCCCCGCCCCCCGCCCCACCCCACCCGACCAGGCAGTTTTGGGAAAGAAGCAAAGGGCTTTGCCAAGGCAGAGGTTAAAGTGCTGCAGCCCAGAGAAGAGAGGGAATCCGGAAGGTTGAATTACTAAGAGATAGTGAGGGATACCGGCAAGGATTGGAGGTCATGATGAATTGGCATATAGTTGGAAATGGGGAGCAAAGGAGTGAGCACCAGAAGGAGAGGGCACTGTTGTCAGACACGTATGCAGGAGTTCTCAGATTTTAGACAGCACATTTTCTTGGCAGTTCTTTAACTTAAAAAGGATATGTGCGCATGGTTTTGGAAGTCAGATAACACTGACAGTGATGTGCAGAGCAGCCACTAGCTCTTACTTAGCCATTACTCTTGGTAATTACTTCCAGATTTCAAAATACAGTGCTTATACTGCTGTTTCTTGATATATCAATGTAAGTAGTGTATCTACTAACCTCCTTTTAGTTGATTTTGTTTCTAGAGCCTCTTTTCTCTTAGCCTATTATGTTATGTTATTGGCTGTTATGTTAAATCAGTAGTATGACAGTATTTATAATATTATACCCGTGAATGTTGTTTGTTTTTGAGGCAGTAATGTAATGTGATTTTTTTCTCTTAAAATTTAGTTTTTCCTAAATTTTTGCCTCACTTCTTCATTTGTGTCATTTTGTTTGTTCGTATATTCTTTCTTTCATTTATTCATGGACATTGTAGTTAACTACCTGGTTATACCAGGTCTGGAAAGGAACCTGGGGGTGTCACTATTCCATGTAGAGAATTTTAACAATTTCTTTATTTTCCACCTAGTATTTTTTTTAATTGAAGTATAGTTGATTTACAATATCTGTTAGTTTCAAGTATACACTACAGTGATTCAGTTATTTATATATATATATATATATATATATATATATATATATATATATATATATGCTTTTTTCAGATTCTTTTCCCTTGTAGGTTATTACAAAATGTTGAGTAGTTCCCTGTGCTATATAGTAGGTCCTTGTTGGTTCTCTATAATAATTTCTTTATGTAGTTTCTTATACCTTCAATTTCTGGGAATTTTGAAGGTGCTACAGGGTGCTCTGGAAACACTTAGGATATAAAGCCCCTTTTCTGTCTTCCAAACAGGGTTGGATTATTTTATTGTTTCCTTATCTCCTTTTTTCATCCTTGAGCATTTAAGTTTCCTTGTACTTTCCCTCTGTCATTGTATTGGGGATTCCAGAGGATGGAGAGAGAGAACCACATGTAGCTGGAAATCAGGGCAGATTTTCCAGTGGGGCCATGTATATGTGAGTGGCTGAAGTAGAAGGGGACTTAAGGTCACTTGAGTTAAGGAACATAGTTGTTTTGAAGTTGCAATGTTGGAGAGACATGTTAAAACCCTAAGTTGAGGACAGGAATTAGAGTATTATGGAAGATTCTGAACCAGAGTCTTAGATGAATAGGATCCACAAGATACATAATAGCATGGAAGATAGGAAATGCCCTGGATTTCAAAATAAGAAGCGTTTACCCTGGATTTCAAAAGAAGCGTTTGAGTGAAATACTCTTTTCAGATATCTTTAGCTAACATCTTGACTGTCTTAAAAACCTTGAAACATTAGATATGTAAATAAAATGTGTTTTGGTTGTGTCATGTTGCTTAGAAAAGTGATAGTTGTCTGGATGAAAATATATCTTGCTGTTTAAGGTTTCATATATAATTTTTTTTATTAATTTAAGTAATCTTTATTGTTTGATATATGAAGTTTTCTTCATTGTTTTTTAAAACTTTGAAACATCTTTTCGTCTCCATAGCTTTTTTCTCTTTGAAATTTCTTCTATGAGAAATCTGTTTTCTTTTCTCTTTTTTAAAGTTAAAAAAAATTAGTTATGTATATGCACATTGTTTAAAAGTCCTAGTTGTTTAAATTCCAGCAAAAAGCAGGAGTGCCCTGTATATATTTCCCCAATTTTTTTCTAGAGGTATACTCTTATTAGTTGATTCTTTTGGTGATTGCATCCATAGCTGCAAATAGCTTTGGTTATATTGCAACTTCAAGTTTTTTCAGTTTTAGACATTTTTCTATCAACTTCTAGCTATGGAAGAGGAGGATTGCCTTTTCTTTCCTCCCTTTGTCTCCACCACAGACAGTACCTTTTCATAATCTTTTGACTATAAAAATCCAGTGCTTCTATGTTGGTGAACACAAATTTTATTTAGATGTGAGCCATGTAGTTTACCATGAAATATTTTCCTGTCTAGTATTTTGTCTTCCCACAGAGTCATTAATAAGTTGTCCACTTAGTTTTAAAATAATTGTCATTAATTCACTTTGAATCTGTCTTCTCAGCATACTCAGATGCATAGGGGTTTTTCATCAGTTTAATTTTCCAGAGCATCTGATATGTCCCAATGTGAACTTGTTTCCTTCTGCACCTGAGAGTTCACCATCATTCTGGGGATTCCCTTTGCCTCTCTCTTGTGTTAGAGTTAGATCTCTCTTTCCTCTGTCCTGTGTCTTTCCCTTTCTTACTGTCCACTTCTTTATTTTGGTGGAGATCATCTGCCAATAGAGTTCCTGATAAAAAGGGTACATGGGAAATGAAAACTTTAAGACCTTGCATGTCTGAAAATGTATTCATTTTATCTTCACACTTGTTTGGTAGTTTGGGTGTAGAATTCTAGATTGGAAATTATTTTCCTTCAGCTTTTTTTTTTTTTTCGGTACGCGGGCCTCTGACTGCCGCAGCCTCTCCTGTTGCGGAGCACAGGCTCCGGACGCGCAGGCTCAGCGGCCATGGCTCACGGGCCCAGCCGCTCCGCGGCATGTGGGATCTTCCCGGACCGGGGCACGAACCCATGTCCCCTGAATCGGCAGGCGGACTCCCAACCACTGTGCCACCAGGGAAGCCCCCCTACCTCTGCTTTTGATACTCCTTTTTTATGCTACCGTGTACTTGTTTCATGGTTGCATATCTTTTGGCTCTCTGAGGATACTAGTCAGAGGGTTTTTTATTTATTTATTTATTTTATTTATTTTATTTTGTGTGTGTGTGTGTTTTTATTTTTATTTTTTTTTTTTTGCTTTATAACAAATTTAATCAGTTATACATATACATATGTTCCCATATCCCCTCCCTTTTGCGTCTCCCTCCCACCCTCCCTATGAGGTTTTTTTTTTTTTAAGTTTTCTTCTCTCTGCTTTCTTCCAAGTTGCCTTTCTCTTTGTTTTGGTTCCTATATTTTACATGCTAGAGACTCTAGGGGATCACTCATTTAGAGGGGGGATGCTCAGCCTGTTGGAAATCTAAGCTTTGTGAGTAGGACTTGTTGACTATGGCTTTTTCTTTGGAGGATAGCCCTATGTGTGTTTCTTCAGATCATTTCGGGTAATCCAGTTCCCAGAGAAGACTCCTGCTTAGAGAGTCAAGGTTGGCAGCCAAGCTGAGGAAGAGGGTTGGTATTTCTGTGTTAGCAGTAGGCTGCATGAATACCTTCACTGAAAATCCTGCTGCTTTCAGTTGTGTGTAAAGAGTCCTGGCACTCTGCTTTATTCCCTTTAGAGTATAGGTTAACCAGTTTTCTCCTTGGATGATGAGGAGGCATTTGATAGACTTCTTTGGACGGGATCTGGGGATTTAACTGCTCCTCAGAGAGACTTTCTGCCAGTCTTCCTCCCTGCCCTCCTTCTAACTTAATTTCAGCGCTGACAGGTACAGCTAGTTCTTTGGGGGATTTGTGATACAGCTTGATTCATGGCTTTTCCTACTGATGACTTATTAAGTGTTTTAGGGGGAGTGCATGGTCTTATCCATCTGCTTTTCAGATTCTGTTTTACAAAATTTTGTTGCTGTTTCTTCCTGTTCTGTTCTCTCCATACTTTGGGGATTATGCCTTAAAAAATTCTCTGTATTGGTGCTTTTAAGAGAGAAAGAGCAAGATTAGATATGTGTGTGTTCAGTTCACCACGTTTTCCAAGAATAGACCTGCTTTTTGTATCGTATGAACTGTGTCACTTCCCAAGTTAATTTTAAGATTCTTCTGTAATTTTAGATATTTCTGTCATTTGAAGGATTTGCTCAGTTTTTTTTTTGTTTGTTTGTTTGTTTTGGTTAGATGAAAGTGTGGGCATTTGAGCTTGATTGAACACTGAAGATAAAATGTGTGAAAGAATAAGGGGATATTTATTATTGAACTGCTAAATTTATCATAAATAGTAGAAAGAACTGTTTTTAGAAGGAATGGGTTTAGCACTTCATTTTTTTTTTAAAAGGAAATTAAAATATTTTTGACAAATCTCTTTGGGCTATACTGTGCTTTAGTTGGGTACATTCCCTATAAATTTTTCAGAAGAGAAAAAAGATATTTCTTCCTTGATAGCTACTTGCAGTAATACTAAGACCTGATCAAGGAGCAGTTACGCAAGACTAATCCTTTTGCTGAAAGTGAAAGAAAAGTCCTAAAGATATTAATAGGGACCCTAGGTTGAGCTTATTAGTATTAAAGTATTTAATAAATCTCCAACACTTTATTGTTAATTTATTCTTTTTTCCTAAATTTATTTAAGAAATATTCATTGCTTGCTTCTTTACTGTATATTATTCTACTCTTTCTCACCTGGGGTTCTGCAGCACAGTAGTCCGCGAGCTTTTTCAAAAGATATTTTTAAATCAGACTCCATTTCCTTCTAAATCAGAATTTCTGTGGATAGATCCCAGGGTATGTGAATACTTAAAGGTTTATAAGTATTTTCTTTTGTATATTCCTGATTAAAAATTACTGTGAGAAGGGCATACAGGTACGTAGCACAGGAACGAATGACCCTATCCCTGCCTTTTGCTTGCTTATGGTATAGCAGACAAACTGTCTTAAAGGTAGAAAAATAATTACAGGAAGGTTAATCTCATGTGCATGTGTGTGTGTATACATTATTGTTTTAGGTAAATACTGAAGAAATGGCTAACAAAGAACCACGCAGAGAATTTGGAAGTTTTATATCAACAAGTTGATAAGATAACATTTTCAGGATTCCAGTTCTGCTGCTCATTCCAGTTAACCATCAGCTAAGCCATTCCCTGCCTGTAACCTGAGCATGTCTATAAATGGCATAGGAAGGCGGCAGCCAAGTTGAGCTATATTCTCCCATTTTCCCACAGAATACAATACAGACCACCTCTGGCAGATAAAACATTCCCTAATCTGTAGGTTGGGTTCTTGAGACTCAGTATGAGCCACATTTTTATACCCACTGTATATCCCTGTTAGGGTTTCTTAACACTCATCAGCATGTTTCAGAAAATTAGATTTTGACTGCCAGTTTCTTTTCTCTTACTGTGGTAGTAGAGGTCAGTAGAACCTTTGTTAGTGGTAGTTTACTTTATGTAAATTAAAATATTTTCTGTCATTATGCTTCATTACTCATGTAACATTAAATCTCTCCATTGCATGCCCACCCTCTAAATAACTTAAAACTAATTTAAAAAATTGTAAAAAAAATTGACACATGCCTGATAATTATCAGTCAAGTTATGGAATCAGTTTAATGAACAAAGGAATGTTGTCTCTCCCATTAGGACAACCTAATTCTAAAAATGAGAGGCCAAGAGAGGTTGTTGGCAGCTCATTTTCTAGACAGTATTTTAAATTGTATTCATTTTAATAAAGTACACCTATTTATTTTTGACAAATTAGAGCTAGATTCTGACTTTTTATTTTAATCTAGGAAAAATCCCTTCTAGCATTTCCTTTCCAATTTTAATGACATGGCAACTTACACATATTTTTGAAAAATTTTGGTAAAATGAGATCTTTGTTTCAGAATACAAGTTTAATTCTGAGATCCAGCATTTGAAAACTTCTTTATGTTTTTCTTTTTTGTGGTTCCTCTCAGGAAATATACGGCCTGATTTAGGAGGGCTATAGGCATGCATATAAAAATAAATGATGGATAAAAAGGAAGCTTTCCCTAATATTGTTTCTCCTTGTATCAGACCTCTTTGTTATATATAAAAATTAAATTTAAAATTATTTATTATCTTTAACCTCATTCCATTTCTGTAATAGTTTAAATTGTCAAACAACTTTCCATCTCAAGCCCACCCATCTAACCAGTCTGTTAAAAAATATTCTGAAAAGTGTATTGTATCACGCACATGTTCTTAACCACCCTGAATAAACACATAACTAATATTTTAACATTTTTCATATATTTTTTAATGAAATTAACTACAGAAAGAATACCTTCCTCAGACCCTTTCCTTTCTCTACTTCCTTTTCATCCTTTCTTCCTCCTGAGGTAATCACAGTCATGAATTTAGTGTGTTTCCAGTCTATGTTTTTAAATGTACATGTATCCATAAAAATATATATTTAATAAAATTTGCATATATGGAATCATTCAAGTTTTAAAAAATGAGTGTCACTATTTGGAAATTGTTTATTTTGACTATGAGTATATCATCCTGTGAATAATACAGTTCATTCTTGTTATTTATAGTAGATGTTATATAAAGTTGCTGTAAACACTGAATTAGTGAATTAGTGAATTAGTGAATGCTGAGCCACTGCTCCTAAGGGAAATGCAGAGTTAGGTTCCTGTGAGGCTCAGGCTACAACATTTTTGTCACTGAAACACGTAACCTTGTTTTATGTGTGTTTCTGTTTAAAGACACATTTTAAAATAGATATTATTGATTTATTAACATTGAGCTCAGGGTCAACAGCACTATGTAATTCGTGCCTAAATGAAACTTATCTAACACTGTATTTTCTCCATAAGGCACATCACAGCCTTCTTGTGCTTTAGGAGCAGCAGACAGTACTTCACACTATCCTTGGGGGTCATTTTAAACAGCAAAATCACCGTCAAAAATGGGAAAACTGTGGCACTAAGAGATCATGAAAAGGATACTTATTTGTAGTATAAAGGCTGAAACAAGAAGGCAGAGCGTTGCCTTGTTCCACCTGAGCTGTGAATGTGAGTCAGTCAGCTCCAATTTTTGCAGCTCTGCACATGCGCATGTCCATGTGAAAGCACCGCAGATACTGATTTCAGGGTTACAAATAACTTTAGCGAGTAGGCAAATTTGCAGATAACCAAATCCATGAATAATGAGGATTGACGGCACAGCATTTTATTTATTTCATACCCTGCTGGTGGACTTCCGGGTTGTTTTTACTCTTAGAAGCAAAGCTGCTATAATTTTATGCCTTTATGTAATAGCACATGTGTGGGAGTTTCTTTGGGGTTTGTTATAAGAAGTGGAGTTAGTAGTGGTACATTTTAAATTTTATTAGATGTTGCCAAATTGTTCTCGAGAGTGTTTATATCAATGTATATTCTCATCAGCATTGTAAAGTGTTGCACAGATTTTTGCCAGCTCATAGTATATGTTTGGCTTTACATTTTTGCTATTCTGGTGGTTATGAAATGGTATATATGATCATTATTTTAATTTGATTTCTTCTGAAATCTCTGATTTCAGTGTCTTTAATTTGAATCAGAGACCAGAATTTATGGTTTTTAGAAGTCCTTTTATTTTTGAACTGAAAACTTTCTTAATTTTTTATTGTGATATTTAAGTCAGGAGTGGTCTAATCTGTCATATGTCCAATTTACTTTTCAGTTTGCTAATCCAGACTTTACGCAGCCTATCTCAGAAGTTGTAGATGAAGTAATTCAGAATTGTCCTATTGATGTCAGACGTCCTCTCTACAAGGTCAGTATTTACAGCAAAATTCTTATTCTAGGTCATACTTTTAAAAACTTCTTTGTTTTCTCTGTTGGTGAATGTAAATTTAAAAACGCCTCTCTTCAAAGGGGTATAGTAGGATTTTAGTACTGTTTCTTGTATCTTTAAACTTTTTCTTCTTTCTCTTACATAAAAGTTGTATTTATTTATTTATTTTGTCCACTAATACAGAATATCGTCCTCTCTGGAGGTTCAACCATGTTCAGGGACTTCGGACGTCGCTTGCAAAGAGATTTGAAAAGAACTGTAGATGCCAGGCTGAAATTAAGTGAGGAATTGAGTGGTGGTAGATTGAAGGTTGGTTTTCTCAGTTATTGGTGGGAAGGTTGAGGGTGCCTTGATTATTATATTGGGAATGCAAAATGTCTGCCAACTTCCTTTTATTTAGAAAGGTAAGAGGAACCTGAGGTATTCTAATGGAAAGTGGTTAATTTTATAGATTCATATTCATGATATTCTCAGTCATTCCATTCCTCTAGGATATTACCTACATTTCTGGAAAATATTCTTGGTTATAGCCATGAGAGAGATTTTTTTGATATCTGTCTCAAACAGATAATTTATATATAGTAGTTTCCTTGCATATTCCAGCGATAATATTTTTTATGGGTCCACAGAATTTTAAATACCTTTTACAGCAGGACAGCAAAGCAGAGTTGAGAGAGAGAGAGGCTATTGTGTGGTCAAGCCTGCTTTCACAGACTCTAGCCTCTAGCCTCTCCCATAGCAGCCTCATAGTGTGAAATCAAATTTGTGGTTCAGCAAAACAACCTTTCTATTACATGTCCTGTAATTTTGGGCTTGCTGGCAAAAAGGTCAGAATTAGCCTTAAATTCTCAGATGACTGCTTTATGTATTTATAAGACAAATTTTCAGTAAATTTTGTTTCATTTTCGTTAAATGTGGGATATTGAAGCAAAACATTGATTCAGAGGATATGTTGCTAAGTAAAACACATTTTATTCAACTTGGAAAACTACCAAGAATGAGGGCTCCGTCTGAGACTACCGCAGTCACTCAAAATTACTTAAAAGTAAACTACAACACTCTTGTATTGCTGCTTGTTGAGAAATTGCATGACAGCTGACTGTTTGCAGCCCCTAAATTTTGATTATCTTAAACTTATCCCTTGGAGTACAGTAAAAAGTAGTTGTTTAGTTTGTAATGACT
Organism: Mesoplodon mirus; assembly: GCF_964341445.2. Taxonomy (NCBI): domain Eukaryota; kingdom Metazoa; phylum Chordata; class Mammalia; order Artiodactyla; family Ziphiidae; genus Mesoplodon; species Mesoplodon mirus. The sequence continues at coordinate 109,906,925 of NC_138984.1, read as the reverse complement.
CATTACAGATACATGAAATGAAGAAATGCTGTTTTTGAAAACCATATTTCAATAAAGTGAAAATGTTTAAACTATTTTTAAGCTTGTATATTTCTAAGTAAGAAATGAGAGATTTTTTCCCCTCGGTGATGTCAGCACTATGCCGACATATCTAATTGTACAGGAAAAACCTGTATACAAAGAGTAGTCTGCCTCCTTCCCTTTTATTTTACTCAGTAGTCATTTGTATAGATCTTCATAACAGCCTTATGTATTTGTATTTAAATCTGGCTTTACTTCTTGTCAATCCAATTTTAAATGGCAGCCAAACAGCTTTTTTTTAAACAAAAAAAGCCAGATCTTTTTATGGCATGTAAGTTTAAAAATGTTTTATTTTGACATAATTTCATGCTTTAAAAAACTTGGCAAAATCTAGTAGAGGATTCCTATACATTGTTCTCCTAGATTCCCCAAATTTTAGCATTTTATACTAGTTTTATTATTCTGTTTTTATAAATATATGTCTATATGCAAATACACACATATACCTTTTACTGAACTATTTGAGAATGAGTTGCAGGTATGATGGCCCATTACCCCTAAATATTCTAGTGTATATTTCCTAAAAATAGACCATTACAGTTATCAACAAAATTAACCTTGATACACAATATTTTATCTAGTTATAGACCTGATTCAAATTTCTCCCATTATTGTTCTTTATAGCAAAAGGAAAAAAATACATTAATTTTTTTTCCTGGTCTAGGATTCAATCCAGGATCACATGTTTGAATTAGGTATCATTTCCCTTTAATCTGGAAAAAGTACTTGTGTTTTTTATCTTTTATAACCTTTATTTTTGAAGAGTACAGGCAACTTATTTTGCAGAATCTTTCTCAGTTTGGGGTTGTCTGATGTTTCGTTATGATTAGGTTCAGATTTTGCATTTTTGGCAGTAATACCTCAGAAGTGATGTTGTATTCTTTTTAGTGCATTGTATCACTAGACACATGATATGATTTGTCCCATATGCTAACTTTGATCACCTGGTTAAGTGTCTGTCAGGTTCCTCTATTATAAAGTTATTTTTTCCTTTATATTTAATAAGAATATTATGGGGAGATACTTTCAGACTATGTAACTATCCTGATTTTCATCAAACTCTCACCCACTGGTTTTAATATCCATTTTTCTTTCCTAAAATAGTTATTACTGTGGTAGCAGCCAAATAGTATTTTGCAAATTCTGTCATTTCTTCTATGTTTTATAGTCTCATTTTACTGTAAGGAAGAGTATTTCCTTCCACCTCGTTCATTCATTCATTAAGTAATATCTATGAACTCCTGATTTCTCAATTAATTTATAGGCTGTATTATTAATACCATTGTGATACAATATCAACATATCATTATACTATTATTAATTTTGATGCTCAAATTTTCTCAGATTTGGCCAGTAGGAATCATTCAAAGGTGGTTTTTGTTCCTTTTGTTGTGGCCCCAGTATTCTTCAGGTACTTCCTTACTTTCTGGAACAGCAAGATACTGCAGGTTCATCTTGTACTTTCTCTTCTCCAGTCTTGTAATCAGCCATTTTGTTTCAACACACCCTTGTTCCTTTTAGTGGAGAATGCTATTAAGAAACAAAGTTTTATGCTATACATAAAATAGATAAGCAAAAAGGATTTACTGTATAGCATGGGGAACTATATTCAATGTCTTATAATAACCTCTAATGGAAAATAATCTGAAAAAATATATATATGAATCACTTTGCTGTACACCTGAAACTAACACAATATTGTAAATCAACTGTACTTCAATTAAAAAAAAAAAAGAAACCAAAATTTGGACACTAGGTATATTCATTGCTACTGAGGGGTCACTGCTTCTAGGCCTTTTTGGCAGTCATAGCTAGGATGTGTGTGAGTATCTATATCTAGTTGGCTCTATATAAATTAAAAACTATGGATTCATACTGATAATGCAAGTTTCAGAACACCATAAGGCTCATTATAGCCTTCTACCTTCCCATATTTGTAATGTTCTTCCCTGACAGTAAGAAACCTGGCTTCTGTTTTCTATAATACATTTGTTTGTGCTCAATCCTGGAATACATATATAGTAGTTTCAGAATTACTAATCCATTACCACTGTGAGAAATAGACCCACTAACTGGAGTTCAGTGTTTGCTTAGTTTTTAACTTAAGCCTGAGGACATAGCCATAATATTGTGTTCACAGGTTACCTGGGTTAGTTCCTTTCCCTCACTTCAGTGTGGTTATGTTTTTTAAAAAATAATAAAATTAGCTTAATTTGTTTTTGTTGTATTCTGTTTTGCCGTGTGTACCCCTCCCCCTGCATCTTTTAAAGTTTTATTTACTTATTTTTGAGTATGTACATCTAAGGTTAAATGATACAGAAATTGTTGTATGAATTTACCATTGAACTGATCTTACTATGTCTTTTATAGCCAAAACCTATTGATGTACAAGTCATTACACACCATATGCAGCGATACGCGGTTTGGTTTGGAGGATCCATGCTGGCTTCCACAGTAAGTGAGATGAAGCTTACTTTAAAATTTGATTTTTTTTTTTTTTAAAGAAGATGTTGGGGGGTAGGAGTTTATTAACTAATTTATTTATTTTTGCTGTGTTGGGTCTTCGTTTCTGTGCGAGGGCTTCCCCTAGTTGTGGCAGGTGGGGACCACTCTTCATCGCGGTGAGCGGGCCTCTCACTATCACAGCCTCTCGTTGCGGAGCACAAGCTCCAGACGTGCAGGCTCAGTAGTTGTGGCTCACGGGCCTAGTTGCTCCGCAGCATGTGGGATCTTCCTGGACTGGGGCACGAACCCGTGTCCCCTGCATTGGCAGGCAGATTCTCAACCACTGCGCCACCAGGGAAGCCCAAAATTTGATTTTTTTTTTAAGATAAAAGAATTTATCAGTACCTTTATAAATTTAAAAGAACAAGAGGAATTTCTTAAATTTTTATATAATATTGTACAGGGAAGTTATTGAATAGAAGTGTACACAGTATTTAAAAAGTGGAATTCATTTGGATTTATTTTTTGATTTTTTTGGTTTGTTTGTTTGTTTGTTTTTTTAGAGTGAGCCTTTAAAGTTTTAAAATTTATCTGTAGGGAAAAATCTTTTAACCCTGTGGTAATACAGATATCAGAAGATCATTGTTTTTTCTGTGCAAATATTTAAAAGCATTAAGAGTTATGTTTCATCACATAGGAAGTATTATGTTCTAAACTGAATAAAGGGAATTACTAAGATCCCTCTCCCCAAACTAAAACATCTAAAAACCCCTTTAAAAGATATTTTAACATTGTTAGTTAGCCTACTAAATAATGGTGCTTTATCATGTAGTATTAAATCAAATGTAAGAACTTTTATCTGAATTATTGAAAACTATACAACCTTGGATTGAAAACCATTTAAAAATAAGAGGTGAAAGTTATTTTCTTCCTTAATTTGAATTGTCTTCAGTTGTGCCGTATAACCTAGTTGAGTGTGTAACTTTGCCCTTTGAGAACCCTCCTGCACTGCGGGTGGGAATGTAAAGTGATACAGCCACTATGGAGAACAGTATGGAGGTTCCTTAAAAAACTAAAAATAAAGCTACCATGTGACCCAGCAATCCCACTACTGGGCATATACCCCAAGAGAACCGTAATTCAAAAGGACACAGTGTTCATTGCAGCACTATTTACAATAGCCAGGACATGGAAGTAACCTAAGTGTCCATCGACAGATGAATGGATAAAGAAGATGTGGCACGTATATACCATGGAATATTACTCAGCCATAAAAGGGAACGAAACTGAGTTATTTGTAATGAGGTGGATGGACCTAGAGTCTGTCATACAGAGCGAAATAAGTCAGAAAAGAGAAAAACAAATACCAGATGCTAACGCACATATATGGAATCTAAAAAAAATGGTACTGATGAACCTAGTGGCAAAGCAAGAATAAAGATGCAAAAGTAGAGAACAGACTTGAGGACACAGAGGGGGAAGGGGAAGGTGAGGTGAAATGAGAGAGTAGCATTGACATACACACTACCAAATGTAAAATGGATGGCTAGTGGGAAGCTGCTGCATAGCACAGGGAGATCAGCTCGGTGCTTTGTGACTACCTGGAGGGGTGGGATAGGGAGGGTGGGAGGGAGACTCGAGGGAAGAGATATGGGAACATATGTATATGTATAGCTGATTCACTTTGTTACACAGCAGAAGCTAACACACCATTGTAAAGCAATTATACTCCAATAAAGATATAAAAAAGAAAAAAAAAAACTTTGCCCTTTGAGAAATAGGATGACAGAGCATGGAACAGTCTGTCCATACCAGACCACGAGTGAGGAAAACAGTTTAATCCAGAAGTTTTTGTAGCATGACTAGGAGTAGTTTATCTGTAATTTAGATTAATGCTGCTGCTTTTCTTGATTCACTGTACAATGCGAGAAAGCTTCAACAGAATGGTCTGAGCATTTGAGATTCAACCTTCCGTTCCTCAGAATTTCAAAATCCCAGGAGAAACAAGTGTTGAGGTGGGGGATGGAGGAACTCGAGTTAAATGCACCTTTTCAGTTTTGGTTATAGACTTAAAGCTGATTTTGAGTCATGGTTGATAGAATTTCTAAGCTTTGTTCAAGTACCATGAATGGACTGATAATAAACATTTTAGATTTAACAAATCTATTTTAAAGCATGTGGAAAAGTGGTAAATTTTTGACCTTTACAAAAATATATGCTTTTATTTGCAGCCTGAGTTCTACCAAGTATGCCACACCAAAAAGGATTATGAAGAAATTGGACCTAGCATTTGTCGTCACAATCCAGTGTTTGGAGTCATGTCGTAAAATTGGCTTCATAGTTATTGGGGTTAGGGAGGTGGGGAAGAAATAATCTTTCGGATTACCTGTTTTGTCTGGATGGCTGGTTTTGAGGTTGTAAACCTGACTTGAAATAATAAGACCAAACATAATTATACAGGAATATTTTAATAAGTATATCAACATGCGAATGTAGAGGAGAGCCAAAATGATTAAGTGTTTTTCTTTAGATTGAATATTTGAATCTTACGTGCAACAAAAAGAAGTGGGTTTTAGTTCTTTCTGTGCCCTGCTATTTTGTATATTATTGAATTATCCAAGATTTGATGGGATTTATCGGTATGTAGATAGCTCTATAATGCTTGAATTGTACACTCCGAAGTGTGCAATGCAAGAGCTTGTTTATATTTCATACTTTTTATACTTTGAGGAAAAAAAGTCAAAGAAAAACTAGTATTTGAGGGAAAAAAAGTGACCAAGTAAAGGATAAATACAAAAAATAGCCTGTGAGACTTGGCATGCACACACACTCATGGGATTCCAGTTATTAGGAAGTGCTTCCGTACCCTATGCCCCCGATGGTTTCCTTTGCAAGTGCTTTTGGAACTAAGAAGCTAGTATCTTGGATTAACTGATGCCTGCTAGTGCTTCCTGATTCCTCGCATTCTGTTTCTCACTTTAAAGGAAAAGTAAAGACAAGACTGTTGGACCAGTATTGCAGTTCTGCAGTGTCATTTCTTATTAAAAAATGAATAATTTGATTACCCAAATTGGTATATTTAAAGCCTAACACCATTCTAATAAAGGCACAAATTTCTTTTTAATACTTGTTTCAAGCTCTTTAATCTCTTTATAAGTTAACTAATAAATCTATTTTCTTCAAACCTCTGCAGTAGTTCTTTAAAAATCACAACAGTTGGTTAGCAAGCTGACTTTTTTATGTGCTCTAAACAAATAATTGTGAACTTTTAATATGTTGAGTGCTTTCATTTTGATAACTGGATCTCCATTTGATATTTTCATTTGTATAACTCATTTGCAGTCTGAAAGTTTTTTTAGTGCCAGTCCCTGACATATCATGGAAAGTTAATTTTCATTGCATTTTAAAATATCTGGATCATGAAGAACAAGTGATGAAAATAAATTAAAACTGAATTACCTTTTCTGTTTTTTTTTTAGAAGCAGTGTCATTCTACTTTGTGTTTATATATTTACATACTTTTTAAATTTCTGTTGAGATAGTAGGATTCTTTGAAATCTCTATGATGTATATGGTAGAAAATTTCTTATGAACTTGAAACTTTACGTTATTTATAGAAGACTAAAATGGGAGATGTTTTATAGGCTTTTAGAACTTAAGCAGTAATACCAGTGAGCACTTGAACTTCATTATCCGTGAAAATAACACACAGGGTTAATATATATACCTCTGTCCAAAAGTTGAAGAACAATTTAATTGTGTTTGTTTTTAATATAAAGATAGAATTGGGGAATAAACTTTAGTTGTTATTTAGAGTGAATCTGGACATCTAAAATTGTATTAATCATTTATGTGACTCTTAACCCTTTGAGTGGGGGAGTCAGGAACATACTGTGTGTCTTGTACTGGTGATAGTATCAGGGCCACAGGTCTTCTTTTACTTGAAAAAGTATTTCATGAATGTTGTAAAAAAATCTGTTCGAACAGTACCAAAGAGTACATAGTGAAAGTAGATTTCTTTCCTACACTAGCCTGTCTCATTTTCTCATCATTACAGTTAGAATGTCTTACGTGTCCTTGTAATTTTCTGTGCATATAGAAATGACTATAGCTCCCTTATTTAACACAAATAGGAGCTTACTATGTATGCTGTTTTGCACTTTGCTTTTTCAAAGATCTTTTTTTTTTTTTTTTTTTTTTTTTGCGGTACGCGGGCCTCTCACTGTTGTGGCCTCTCCCGTTGTGGAGCACAGGCTCCGGACGCGCAGGCTCAGTGGCCATGGCTCACCGGCCCAGCCGTTCCGTGGCATGTGGGATCCTCCCGGACCGGGGCACGAACCCGTGTCCCCTGCATCGGCAGGCGGACTCTCAACCACTGTGCCACCAGGGAAGCCCTCAAAGATCTTTTGATACAGAACTAAATTGATAAGCATTGAAGAATTCATCCTCCAGGCCCAACAAAGTATTATTAGTGTTGTCATAAATGTCTTTTCATCTAGGATGGTTGAATAGTAAATAAGCAAGCTTGAAAGACATGTTTACAAAGCTGCAGATTACAGTCTCATGCGTACTTTAATAAAGATGTTCTTAACTATTTGATATGAAAATGTGAAGGTCAGAAATTTTGCTTTAAGCTTAAACTTATTTGGGGAAACAGGAAGACTCTAAACTTTCCTGTATGTTTCCGGATGTATAATGTGATAGAAACAGTGCTATTTATTTCTTTACATCTCCCCTGTCATTATATATCATTTCTTCTCTATATAGCGCCTTTGGTTATATATGTGTAGAGGTTGGCCAAGTGAATTAACATCTGTAACACTGATTTGATGTCAGACTGCATGAGCGTGCTACATTGGAAGAACACTAGACTGAGGCCAGAGATTGAAATTTTATTCTGGTTCTACAAATTGATAATACAATTTCTCCAACTTTTTTGTTGTTATTGTTAAAACATGAAAAATATATTTGTATAATCATGGACATATTGTTTGAACTTTCTGGACCTGAATTCAATTTATAATATAAACATAGTAGTGTTACCTGGATTTAACAGTGCAGTTTTTATGAGTTGTGAGAATATAACCTAGCCTTTTCAATTAATTCATTTGTGGTAGTAAAGATGTTATCGAAGGTCTCCTTTCTGATAGGCAGGGCTTTGATCAATTGGGAAATATTAATGGACAGAAGTAAAAGAGATGATGGCTATCTAACTTGATGCCTACTCTTTAGTAAGTACAGCTTCACCCTTAAACATTAGTAAATGGTGTAGACTGCAAGTTATCACCCTCTTCATTCGGGTCCCTCAATACCAAACCAACTTTAACAGATGGAAATAAATTGTTCCTGCAGTTTCTAGAAGTATCTTCAGAAATAATAAAATGAACTATAGGGATAATAGGCTATTATGTTCTTTATTCTTAATTTCTAGAGAAGTCCTAGAGAATATATAAATAGAAACTTTATTCTTTCAGATAACCCTAAAGGTGGTACCAGAGTACTTGTAACAATATTGAGGAAATTATTTGTCATGTAAAAAGCTTATTTGTATCATTGTAGAGAGTGCTGTTGTTTCTTTAAATGCTGGACTGATCTGTCAGTAATAAAGTCCAGTGTATTTCTGATTTTCTTGCCAGCCCAGCTCTGACTCCTGTGACCCTGTATTCCCTGTTGTTTTATAATTCATCATCAATAGACTTGAGTACCTTGGATAGCCCTATGCAGTCTCATCTTTTAATTGTTAGCACCCAGAATCCCAACTTAGGTTAAATGGGCACTAAATATATTAGCTAACATACTCACAAACCAAAATATGTGCAAACTCTAGGGGTGAAACATTCTCCCATTCATATTGGAATACTGTGTTTTAGAACATATTTCCGTGTAATACCACTTAGTCTGTATAGTTGACCAAGGACAGAGTTGTTGGTGAGAAGTTATAAAGAACTTTCACAGCAAGTTCTGAAAATAAGTACTTTATTTTTGTAATTAGGTCCATACCACACCTAAGTTGACCTTAAGCAAGAATGTCTAGATTCTGCTTGTGAGTATGGAAAGTTTTTAGACTTCAGTGGAAAAGGATTTGTTACTCATTGTTAATAACTCCTTAATACTGTAACATGTTCATCCCTCTTCCACATAATTTGTTTTTCAGCATACTGAAACTTTCTTTATAACCTGCTTGGTCCTGATAAAATCTTAACAAAAACAAGTTAAAATCTGTGGTTGTCTTTGGTATTCTCCATGCTATAACCCAGTTTAACTGATGCATTTGGGACCTGGAGTTGAAATGAAATAACACCTACTGGAATTCAGAATTGCATTAACATTGCTCCAGTGGTCACAGGAACAGAAAAAAAAAAAGAAAAAATGGAAATGAATGATTTAGAAAAAAACGGCAACTTGGGGGAAAAAAACCTGAAAGAAGAAAATAAGGAAATTAAAAATTAGGAAGAAGAAAGGTATTTTTCTGTTATTTTGATTTAGCAAATAATTATTCTTTACTGTTTTCCAGTGTTCCTTCACTTTTGGTGACTTCTATATATTACATTAAAACTAAAATGCTGAGTCAAAATAGTTTGTTTTATTCAAACACTACAATTCATTTATATTACCTATATAGTGCATCAAGTCTGGGGCTTCTAATCCCAGAGGCGTTTCTTGACTACATACTATGGTTCAAGCACTGCATGAACATGAATACAACATTATGTCCTGAGCTTAGACGCTAATGCATTAGTACGGATGCTCTCAGAGGAATGAGGAATATTTTGCCCAGAGTTTTAAGAGACATCATCCTAGCCTAGAATTTCTTTTCATAAAGATGGTGGTGGTGGTAGTACTGGTTTTTAGGAAAAAGTAACTCAGCTAGGTAAAGGTGAAAGTTATAAAGTGTGGCTACGGTTTAAAATTATTATTTTGTGTGCGCCTGAAATTATTTTTGATAAATGTTACCCAATAATAGTCAAAGTAACTGCACAGTAGGGTCTGTCTTATTCATTTGGTATTTTTAGTGCCTTACATATTTCCTGGCACATTGTAGTGGTTAGGTAAATGTGTTCGATAGATGAGTGAATAAAATCCATTTTTCACTTTGAAATTAAAACTTTGAATTACTTGAGTATACAACTTTTTTCCTTTAAAATTATCTATATCAGAAAACTAAGGCTGAATTTTTGCCTTAAAAACAAACCAGTTAAATTTTACATAAAACTGGGGAATTATTTAAGTGATCGTACATTTTCTGAAGTAGGTCTTCAATAATTCCTTAACTAGGTCTTTGATCATTTTGAAATCTCCATGGTGTAAATAAATGGCCAATGTCTCTAAATCATAGCATTGTACAAGGCTAATTGAAATGCCCTGAAATGTTTTGTAACATTCAGTGTCAACAGTAGAAACACTACTGATTCCTAGCTCTGGTTTTTTATTGATCAATTTTGATTCTTTTGTCCAAATCCCATTTTAAACCAGTTAATTTAGAGGTGATGACTTCAAAATTGCCTCCATTTTCAATGAATAAGAGTCAGTGTTGTGGTAGATTGTTAATCTCTTGGAGGTTTATTAGAAAGTTGATACTCGAATTAGAACCATACATTCTTTCTCTTATTGGACGTACATGGTATCTTTCCCAAGCAAATGCTTAAGAATCCACTGTTTAGAGGGCTGGGCAATAAGAAAATCTGAGACTTGTGTTTTGGTGCCATAATGCTCAGCTGGGATGTCATGTACATTCATGAGATGATGGAAGTACTTCACAGGGCAGTTTCTACTGTATTACTACTGTTCTTTCCTGAGACCTTGAAAGAAGAATAAGATTTTGGTAGATGGAGAATAGGTGGGGAAGATGTTTTGGTTATGGAAGCAACGGCCTGTGTGACAGTTAGTAGCTGGGGAGGGTCAGCATGTTGTGAATGTGGACAGGTTTGAAGAGTGGGGCGTAAGATGGGAAGATGTTTGCCACCCTCAGACACTGAGAGACTTGAAAATCGATCCTTTAAGGTTGAGATCAGACACGCACACGATGGACATCAGTAACACTGTGGAATTTTCAGAGTTTGGTCTTGTTCAACTCACATTTTACAGATGAGGGAACACACTATGTGAGGCCACTTAAGTACTTAGTGGCTGAATAGGACTCATTGGTGATTGTTTTTATGTTTTGTTTATACTGAACAGCATATGGTTTATTAATTTTTTTTTTCAAAATTTATTTGGCAGCATTGCTTAGCCTCTCAGACCCATCCTGTTGGGAGAGCTTATACCAGCATTATTGTGCTAGATGCTGCTGACGAGAGGGAGGTATCAAATGACCTAAATATATGTCTACCAAGTTACACATGATGCCCGTAGTTACCAGGCTGAAGGGCTGAATGAATAGCAGGAGCCTAACACTCAGCAAGTCTATTCGAGGCCGAATTGGACGTTATGAGGCAATGATGTTTAAAAAGAAAGGAAGTAAAGGACACTTCGATACAGAACCACCATTGGAACCTTAAACTGTCCTGATCTAGGCCAAGTGGCATATTTGAGCTCTTACACATTTTGGCCATGTGTCTCTAAATTCGTGCTAAATTTATGTACCATATTTCCGCTCTCACTGGTGCTGAAATTTAAATTTGTTAGTGGTGTAACTGGATTTTTGCGAATTAGAAAGTACCTCAACTGGTTTTAAAAACTGGGAAAGCGTTTTTAGGCTACAAGTAAAAGTGAAGTTTGTGATCATGTTATGAAATACAATTCTTGGCATGTGGGAAGTGCTCAAATATTTCTTGAAAAATGATCTGGATCAAAAAGGACTTGTGGAAATAGTATTTTTGATCCTGCCACTGTTTTGATTCAGTAATTAAAAAGAATACTTACGATGCAGGCAGGGTGATGTCTGTTTTAAAAATAGGTCACATATTTGGCCCAAATTAAAATTCTATTTACACATCCATTTATAGCTGTCTTTAACTTCATCCCTTGCAAGATAGGCCATTGAAAAAGTGGTTCAACCCTTAATATGTATGTATATTTTAATAACTTCAGGATCAAGGGTCTGCTAATGAGCTCACGTTTGGATTACATTTGAGTTGTATGTCTGAATTCACCTGCCACTGATACATCTCAAAAGAAGTACGTTTATTTGATCTGAGCAGTACTGTCTTTTCCTATTTCTCTTTCTTCACCTTTATAAAATGGAAGTTGCAACTCTGGACATTATTCCTTACGGCACTGGAAGGATGAATTAAATAGTTTTAAGTACTCTTTCCCCCCCACCCCCCCACCCCCCGCAAGGAGAAAAACACGGCTTTTTAAACCCCAAGTAGAAGACTGTTCAATCGTTAGCATTTTAGTATTCTTGACTTTTTCAGACATTTAACAAGAGATGGAAGGAGTGGGGTGGCTTTTGAGTTTAGTCTCTCAATCCATCCACTAGATGTCCCTCTTTTCTCCATTCATAAATGAATATATTTCAATTAGATTTGCTATCAACACTTTGGAGCTGGGTTAGAGGAACAACACGTTTCACTTTCCCATTTAAAGGATGCCATCTTCAGCAACATACCTTTGACTTCAGTAAAAATGAAATGTTCCTTAGGCTGTTTCAGTAATGCACAGTGTGATTTATTCTGCAGTATCAGTTTAACATTCTATATGCTAAATACTGTTCAAGATGCAGGAGCATTATAGCAAAACAGAAATGGTGTTCTTTTCTGAGACTTTAAGGGTAGGCTTTGTACAGTTTCTCTTTAGTGATTAGATCATTGGAAAGATGCCAAGTTAATTGCAAAGTCAACAAAGAAATCTAAGATCAGTTTCATCTCAAGTTACAAAGACATGATTTGATAATTGTCTTTAATTCATGCAGATTTGCGACACCATCAACTTAAGTTCCACATTTGTCTAAGGTTAATATATAAAGGGTAAACGAAGGTTTCTTACCCAGAAAAAGGTTCAGAACTACGTCCATTTTGCACCATGTGATCAGGAGCTCCTTGAGTGGTGTGTTTTACATATCAAACTGAACCTTAGGTGACAACATGGATTGGTTTGGCCAGTTGCTCTTTGTATTTTAGCATAGAATTAACCATAGGTGTCCTGATCCTGAGATACCTGAGCTTTGGCTTCGGAGAGGGTTGTGATTTCAGTTTTATATTCCAGAGTGTTATTTATTCAGGATATATATACCCTCTTCTGTTCTATAATTTAAATTGGTTATTTCCCACAGAAAATCTCAACTTTTTTTTTTTTAACTGACCGAAGTCATAAAATTATAACAAGAACCGAGAAGTTATGGTGTTCTGAGACTAGGGCTTGTGTACTCTGCGTCACCTACATTCTTGGCTAGATCATTTCCCATTCCCAAGCAGCTTTCCTGCTTGGGCCCTTTATATTCTCAAAATGAGCAACAGTAGCAGAAGGAAGTGATTAAAGTTCCTTAAGTAAGTGGCCTTGGGCCATTTTAGCCTAAGTAGCAAAGAACTGAAGTTACACTTTATCAAAGAAGCAAGCATTTTTATTTCCTCTATGTGCTGTTACATTGTCCTAGAGCTGCCTCATAAAACCTGCCAAGTGGCCTCAAATACCACAAGCCTAAAGCTAACTCTTAAAGAGTCACCTTTAAGAATGTCTCCCCCTTCCCCTCCCCTCTTATCCTTGGGTAGGATGAGACAGAAGAAAAGGCTGATTACTGTTCCCATTCATAAAACGAGCAAGGTCTGAAAGATGCCAGTTTCAAAGTATATAACTCCCATGAGCAGGATTTTCACAGGCTAATCCGAGTCATAGCCGCCTATTTCCTTCGAGAGTTCCTTTTGTAGGTTCAACTTTGCTGAATGGATTCGTATAGAAATCCCGTTAAATGATTGTTTCTTCCAGCTGAGGAAGAATGGCCTCCCTTCAGTTTTGCAAGTGGGGAGGTCTTTGGGTTTTTGAGGAGCTCCCTGACCTACCGCGTGCCTCGACCTAATCTTAGTTTTGCTTGGGCTTGGTGTGCCGTTTTGGTGAACTTGAAGTACTGCTATTTCTTGATAATCAAATTCAGTCCAAAGAATGTTTTTGAGCCTCCATCACGTAGGAGGCCCTGTGCTGGGACCTTGGTGGGGATACAGGGCACTCTGCAGTTATAGCTTAACTTGGAGACGGCCCTGAACATGACTAACGAAATGCAGCACAGTGTTTGTTTCAGGTCGTAATGGGGGCGAGAAAGCAAGCACTAGCTCAGGCTGAGAAAATATAAACCTGCATTGCCCTTCATGAGGCACAGATAAAGCCAGCTGCACAGTTAACAGGAAACAGTATTTCTCCCATGGACATGCTGCAGCTGTAGTGTGTCATAACAACTCTCCTCGAGTGTCTGCTGCTTTCTTACTCACCGAGAAACTTTGTTTTCTAAGTATCATAGACTATCAGAAATTTTGCTATTTGAAATTGTATCAGTAAGATGAAATACCTCCCTTTTATGTAATTCGCTTTGATACAAAAGTTGCCTTAGCTTGCAAATGAGCGACAGAGCTTCAAATAAGGGTTTGGGAACACAGCACTGAACATACCAACTTTTGTTTCCAAGGATACAGAACCCTAGGTCCAATTTGTCGTCCAAACCTGATGTTCAGCCCTTTACACAGTGCCCTGCCTTGCTCTGAGCCCATCACAACGTTGATTTATTTAAATTTCACCCTTCCACCCAAATTGGTAGTTTCCACATTTCCTCCAAGTGCAGTACATGAGCAGGTACTTTCATAGCAATGGATATTGTCAGACTATTGACTTTGTCAGACTATTGGTTTGCTTCTGGAAGCCTTAGGCTGATTGGGCTAGGACAGATGTCCACTTTGACATTCTCAGTTTAGCATTAAATCTATGTGTAATGTATTTACATAATACATACGTTGCATATATCCATGTATCCTGTTTTTTCACTTTTAATGGTTTTGTGTGGAGATAATTTTTCTTCCACAAAGTAATCTCTTCCTGGAGGGTGGCGTCTGTGCTTAAAATCCCCTCTGATGTTTTTTTTCAGTGTCTTGACCAGCATTGTGCATACAGTAGATGTTCAATAAACACTTTCCACAAAGAAGCTTCACATCTTAGCTATTTCTTTGAGGCTTTCTCCAACTTTGAAACCTAACAGATTGTGGTATCCTCTTCCTCACAATTCTACCTCTGCTTCATTAAAGTGCAAGTTAACCCAGGCAATGAGGCGTGGTGCAGTTGAAGCTTTTTATAGCTCCATCTGTCTGCAGTCACCTAAATGTCAGTGGATAGATGTATTTGTCATAATGTGTGGTAAGTGCAAATAAGCCCCCTGTTAGTAGTATCACTAGAGATAAAATAGATGCACAGGAACTCAAAGAGGTGATAAACTGTCAGATTGCACTCTAAGGAAATACAGCATGTCATTGGTAGCTGAAAATGTGCAGAAGTAAATGCACAATTCCTCACTCCAACCCGATTTGTTTTCAAACCTTTGCGTATTTACTTTTGTTCATCCACCACTTTGGTTGAAATAAACCATTAATTAAAAACAGCTCAGGAAAACCACTGACGATGTTAATAGATCTCAACACAGCAGCAGCAAAACAGTCTCAATTCATCGAACTGCCTTCCAGGCGGGCCTTGCCCTTTCTGTAGAGGACGGTGGAGAAGTAAGTCTCTGGCTCTCAGGGGCTGCTGGGGGATCGGTGTCGCTGACCATCTTATGCCTAAAATAATGCTTTTCCTTGAAACTTACGTATGCAGGGATTCATAAAACCAGCAGAAATAGGAAGTAGTAGAGAAAGCCTTTTGAGTCACCAGGAAGGGTTTGGTAAAAGGCCACACGCTGCATAATCCGTGCTCCTTCCTCATGGTTGTGCCCCTTAGGTCATGTTTGCCTGATACGTGGTCCTGAAAGCTCTCTGTTCCAGTGTTTGCTCCCTAATGAATGTCAGTATATTAGATTCTGAGCTAGTGACAAGGGACTTACCTGTGTTCCTGTCCTCACATTCCTCTGGATGTACTAAATGGTTTGATTCAGCCCGATCACTTCAGTGATGAACACTGGAACGGTTTTATTTTTCTCCACAGAACGCGCGTGAAGGAACCAGGGGAGAGTCAGTCCCAATGTGTGCTGTTACGTTCCTCAGGATCCGCTGTTTTGTGGTCTGGTTGTGTTATTAAAATTGCAGTCTCAAGTCATTTCAAAACCCCTGTCCTTTACCACAGCTCAGATTGGCCAGGGCTGCCCCAGCAACTTGAAGCTAAGATGTCCAGGTCCCGAGCGCTCTCCCCTTGCCCCCTTCCCCTGCACCTGCTTCCCGAGGGGTGGGAGGTCGGAGAGTTTGCTGTTCTCCGATCAGGTTTCTAATCCTACAGATTCATTATGGCCAGACGGGGGACCGGCAGGCCAGGCCGGGCTCTGCCGAGGCGGTGAGCCTCCTGGGGAGTCTGCGGCGTCTTCTGCCTGGAGGTGTCATGCTCACGTGCTCTGAAGCTCACCCCTGCTGTGGCAGCCCCGACCAGCTGCAGACCCCACCTCATGCACATTCCACGTCACCAAAGCACACATCCAACTGGAGGATACAATGCAGAGATCTCCAGACATCGGGAAACATTCTCTTAGAGCCGGTCCCCCAGCCTGGGTGAGAGTCTGGGGACAAATTGAACACGTCCCTTTCTCCATGCGAAGGAGAGAGAGAAGCCACGTTCTCAAGAAGAAAACTGTGTGAGGTGGTAACCCGCTCCCTGTCTCCAGCTGTCTTTAGCCCGTCTTTGTACCCGCCAGGCTGACAACCGGTGCTTTACAGACCACTGTCTTCTGCGGCTCCTGATGGAGTTTCCCGATGCTGAACCAAACATCTCCAGGATGCTGTTCTTCCTGGCTGGCTCTCTCTCTACACTGAGTCCCCAGTCCTGCCGTCCCCAGTATCACTCCAGGAGTGGGTTTCATTTTCAGGACCACATGTGTTGCCGGAGATGCTCTGACCTGTCTTGAGCTCATCTTCTGATATTTGACAGGAAGAATCTACACACGTCAGCAAGGCCTGAATGCACCGTGTATGTGAAAGGTAATGAAGATTCCCAGTCATGATCCTAAGCCTTGGTTTTGATAATTTTTCCACAGAAAGATTCAATTCTGTTCAATAAATATTTAAAAAATAGTTGAAAAAAGCAAGTGTTTAAAGGAGTATATTTTTTGCTACCTGGAAAACAATGTTGACAACTAGTTAAAAATGTAACTACCAGTTATATATATTACTACCAGTAATATAACTACTATAATTCCCAGGCAGTCCAGTGGTTAGGACTCTGTGCTTTCACTGCTGAGGGCACAGGTTCAATCCCCGGTTGGGGAACTAAGATCCTGCAAGCTGTGCAGCGTGGCCAAATTTAAAAAAAAAAAAAAAGACAAAACAAAATAAAAAACTACTATCTATTGAACACCTACTCTGTGCTAGGCAGTGTTTTCGATACCTCACACGTAATCCCATGAATCGAGCATCACTAGCTCCATTTACAGAGGAGAAAAATGAAGCTGAGCATGGGTGAAAGACTTGACCACGGTAGAATCCATTTGGATACATGTAACAGAAAAATCCAACTCAAATGGATTAACTAAGTAAGCATGTAATCTTGCATTGAAGCAGTCTATAGGTAGGTCGCTCCAGGACTGATTAGTCTGATAATCCACTGACCTCATCAGGGACCCCGTTTTCCCTTTCTGCCGTACCAGTCTCAGCACGGGAGGCTCTGTGTTTGGGCTGTCTCTTCCCATGGTTGACAGTGAATGGTTGCTTTTTCAGGTCTCCTGTCCAGACATAATCACGTCCAGCCGCAGAAGAGATTTCTCTTCCTGGATGATCTTTTTTAAGAAAACGGGCAATTTCCTACACGCCTCCCAGAAGAGTTCTCCTTACGTCTCCATGGTCAGAATTACAACATATGTCCATGCTAAATTGAGTGGATTTCAGTGTCTGGCTTAGTGAGAGCAAGTGGAAGAGTGTATCTTACTGAGATAAATCGGCTGCTTAGAATGGGTGTGTGTGCACGTGTTGGATTGTTGGATACACAGCTCCCCTCAGAGCAGAGCAGGGATTCATCCCAAAGCCTGGGCTTGTCTCACGCATTCCCCAAGCTCACATGTGCATAAACGTCTACTGTGTGTGGCTATTATGAAAAATGTGACTGGAACAGATCCCAATGTTTGAGAGATTTACACTTGTGATTATATTTGGGTTAGGTAAGTATTAACATGTGTTCACTTTCTCTGAATATTGGCCAAATGGTGTGTGGAGCAACTATGGTCTTGAAGAGTGTGACGTCCTAGCAACAGGATAACTTAGCTCCTCTGACCCGTGTTATAGTCTCTTCTTACATAGCATCCCCTCTCACTCTCTCCTGACTGAGGAGTAGTTGTGGCTAATGAGTTTGGGAAGGCAGACAGATTGAAGAGGCCCTTGAATTTCAGGCCAACGGATATAGACTTTTGTTTTCTCTAAGGAATATGGAGTCATTGAAGACTTTAGCCAGAAAAAGACATGACCCCCAACTGTGATTTAGGAAGATTAACTTATCAGAGTGGATGGGAAGAACTGATTCAGAGAAAAATCAGAGGTCTTTCCCTTTGTAGGAGGTATGACTCTCAGTCTAGTCTAGTGTCTAGTCTAGTCTCCATCAAGTCTAGTGTACACGAAACGCCCATTTCTTTCTTTTAGGTTGAGTTTTCAGTTTCATTCTGCTGGGCTGATAGGAAATTCAGTCTCTGTCGTTGTTTGGCACTCCTGCCTTCGCAAGGACGCTCTAAATCTCAAGACTTAATGAGGTACCTGAGAGGCTTGGGAAGGACCCCTACCCTCCACTGCATCATGGCTGCACTGACATCTGTAAAGCTGAGTGGCCTCCTGTGGCGTAGGGTATGGGAAGCTTTCCTAAGTCTAGGACCCTTGGAGCCCAAGGTCCAGGGTCCCTGAAGACCACACAGCCCTCTCCTCTGAGTGGTGTTTCCTCTTCAGTGTGCTACCATCAGAAATACTCAGGTAACTCCTCCCATCACCCTTTCCCAATCTCTGACCTCTTTTTAAATTTTATTTATTTATTTTTGGCTGCACTGGGTCTTCGTTGCTGCACGTGGGCTTTCTCTGGTTGCGGCGAGCGGGGGCTACTCTTTGTTAGGGTGCGCAGGCTTCTCATTGCGGGGGCTTCTCTTGTTGTGGAGCACGGGTTTTAGGTGCGTGGGCTTCAGTAGTTGTGGTGCGTGGGCTCAGTAGTCGTGGCGCACGGGCTCACTTGCTCCGCAGCATGCGGGATCTTCCCGGTCCAGGGCTCGAACCTGTGTCCCCTGCATTGGCAGGCGGATTCTTAACCACTGCACCACCTGGGAAGCCTTCTGACCTCTTATTAAACTTTGCAATCAGTGGCATTTGCAGACTTCATGTGTAGAGTCTGATGTGTTTGGATAAATGGAATAGCCATATAACCACAGCCCAACCAAGATCCAGACCATTCCTCTCACTCATGAAAGCTCCCTTTTGCCCCCTTCCACTCAGTCCTCCCCCCTACCCCAAGGCAGCCACTCCACTGAGTGCGGTCCCTATCAATTAGTGCACCTGTTCTAGAATTTACTATAAATAGAATCCTTCAGCTTTCACTCAACATTGTATATATGAGACTCCTCCACACGGCTGTGTATATCAATGTTCATTTTTGGTGCTTAATATTACCTTTATATTGTTGCATAGTATTCCACTTCTTTTATTTTGTCTTTCCCTGTCTCTCCTCCTCTTTCCTTAAAAGCATCTCCTTTGTCCCCTTGTTGCCCTCAAAGGCATTAAGTGTGCTTTATCCAATAAAAGCCAGAAAGGATTTTATGAGAGGCAAGGATGCACCAAGTGTTCAGCTGTCTTCATGGAATGGAGGAGGGAAATGACAACATGAAAACACACAAATTAATCTCAAGAAGTTAGCCTACCACTTAATTCTCCAGAAGAGAGAAAGGGCAGGCCTGAGTTAGCATGCAGTGTGGGAACAGGGTCAAGCGAGTGGGTATGAGAAAGCTGGTGCAGAGTGGCTGTCGATGGAGTTCAGTGCATCACGAGACCCGGGCAGAGGGGGAGGAAAGACAGTGCTGAGCCTGGGTCGGGGGTGAGGATGGATGTTGGTGCCGACAGCAGAAACAGGAATAGAGCAGGTTTAGGCTGGAAAGTGATGAGTTCACTTCGGTACCTGTTTATTGTGAGGGGTGTATGGAAGGGATCAACAGAAACGTCCACGAGGCAGGTGGATACAGATCTCTAGGTCAGTAGCACCCTTCAGAACTGAAGATGAAGATCAAGAGTTATGGACAAAGAGGTGAATGGTGAAATCGTGAAAAAGGAAAGTTAAAGGAGAGAAACAAGGCAAGGACAGGGCTTTGGAGAATGCCATGCAGGGGGCTCAAGGAGGAAGAGGAGTCAAAGGAGGAAGGAGTGGTGGTCACGGCATTAGCATGAGAATCGCGGAGAGTGCAGTGTCTTGGGAATCAGGAGAACAGAGGACATTAAGGAAATCGCTGGCAGGAATGCCAAAAGCTGTAGAGTTGACCAAGACGAAGGCTGAAGAAAAGGTCATGACATTTCCCAACTGGAAGATCACTGGTGGCTTTTGAGGGATCAGCTTCAGTAGAGAAATGGGAATTGCAGCAGGTTGCAAGGTGCTGGGGCATAGGAGAGGGTCCTGAGACAGACCTAATGATTCTTAACAGCTTTTTTCAAGAAATGTGCACCTAAAGGAGTGAAAAAGGGTTCCGTGTAGCAGAGTGGTGGAAGGAGGGGAGAGAGGACAGGTTGGGTGGGCTTGTTTATCCCAGGAAGTGGGGAGCACGCCCGGGGGCTGGGCGAAGGAGGCATGGTGAGAGAGTCGATTAGTGGTTTCTGATTCAAGTTCCCAGAAGAGGTAAGAGCTGGTGGGATGGAAAGTGAGAGGGGGCGGGTTAACCCTGGAAAAGTGATGGGTCAGTCCTCTTCTTGGAAAGAGGGGAGGAGAGGACGGGTGGGACACTCCTGGGTGAGGATGGCATAGCCCCAGCTCCAGTGGCCTGTCCTCAGCATAACATGGCTCCTTCAGAGATTTTTTGTTCGATTTACTCTGAACGTGTGAAGTTGATAAAATGTCCCACTTAGGGTTCGGGAGGTTGGATATCAGCACAGCATATAGAGGAGGCCTCTCCCAACTGCCCAAGGCTAGATGGCAGCGATCACTCTCCCAAGAGTCCGTCTGTAGCCCCTCTATCGTGTTGTGGCAGAGACGGCAGCAAGCCCTAGGTTCGGGACCACACCATGATGTGTTAACAAGAGACACTGGGCACAAGACCTTTGATCAGATTCATCAGGGATGGAGTTACCTGGCACTAACAACTGAGATTAGCACTGGCTGCAGAGGTTGGCAAGATGAACCTGGGAAATGCCAGACTTTGAATTCAGGTGACCTTCTGGTTTGTATTCATTTTCAGAATTGTATCTGCAGCATAAAAGGGGCTCTCGGAAGACTGAATGGGCTTCACACTGAATGTGATGCTGTGAGCGTACAGTTCCCTCAGGCCAGAGTGCTTCCCTACTCCTCCCCTACCACCAGTTGGTGGTACAGTGAGGCAGCGATGCTGTGATATTTTTACCCGACCCCAGGATCCTGGTTGTGTTCTGGAGGGTTGAAGTTGCCAGAACTCTGGCTAGGTCTTAAAAGGGATACATATTTTTTAAAACCCTAGCAAGTGGGGACTTCCCTGGTGGTTCAGTGGTTAAGACCCCAGACTTCCACTGCAGGGGGTACAGGTTTGATCCCCGGTCAGGGAACTAATATCCCACCTGCCGAGTGATGCAGCAAAGAAAGAACAACAATAACAGCAACAAGAAAACCCCCAAACTAGCCAGTATGGCCAGTCAACAGGCCCAAATACACACAGACTGAAATATACGTAAGTACACTTTTGACCTTCTCGGCAGAGGATACTGGTCCAAGGCTGCTCCACTATTCACATTGTGGCGGCTTCTTTATCTGATAGCACAAATTTTATCATTGATGCTTCTGGAAAAAAATGGCATTTCCCACCTCCCTCACCCACACGTGTGGATCTTACAACTTCCTGTCAGTTCCTTCTGTTACCGGTGCCTAACCTTAAACTACTCGTGGTGGGGGCCGCGGGCGTTAACCTACGAAAGAATAAACGATGTATCTAGGAGGCCATCTTTCTGGAAGATGTCTGTACTCAAGGACACTAGTTTTTCTGAATGTTTAGACGACAGCTCCTAAAATTCTATCAGTGCCCACAGAGTGGGGAGAGCTCAGAAACCGGAGGCTGTAACAGTGTGTCTCCAGCGGCTTCCACCTCCCTCCCACTGTGGTCCTGGTCGTTTTTTGTTTGTGAACTCCCTCTGCCTGGAGGTGAATGCGCCCGCACGCGGAGCCCCAGCAAGATGTGCTCCAGGCCTCTGGGAACTTGCCTTGTGACGGATGGTGGCAAATTAAATTGGCAACTGAAAAAAGTCAGAGCGTTCCCAGGCCCTCTGCTGGGGGAGCGATTCCAGAGCAGGAGAGGCAGGGAAGACACGTAGCTGGAAAGTGGCCAAAGTCATTGGGCGCTCGGCATCAGTCTGGCCAAGGAACACTTCCTGAACGCCTATGAAGAAGGAGCTGCTCCAGAGGCTACAGGCAGACACAGAGATCACAGAGACCAAACTCTGTCCTCTATCTAGTAAGTCTGAGAGCACATGGAGGGGCGCAGGGACAGTTCTAGGCTGGGCAGGAGGAGGAACGCAGGCTTCTGTAAGGGCGAACCGAAAACTGTAGCCACCATCCAGTAACATGGTAACGTGCGTGGACAGGGTCGGTCTTGAATGACATGAAGAGGAGGAGAGAAACAAAATTCCGGGTCTGGAAGGGACACTTGGCACTCCCCTCAATTTAAGGGTGGGGAAACCGAAGCCCCTCTTCAGTAGGGTGAAGTGGTTTGTTCGAGGTCCAGGTCGCTCAGTAGTTTGGTACTCAGTGATTAGTAATATTACCGCTAGTAGAATAATACCACCAATAAAAGTACTAAGAATACCGTAGTATGAATGAGAGCGGTAATAACAGGACCATCAGTGCGACTAACAGCTGACATCACAGAGCACGTACTGTGCACCAGCCTCTGTTCTAAATGCCTTCGGTGTGTTATCCAAGCGAGCACTCACAGCTGGTTATGGTGCTTTCACCTCCATTTCACAGGTGGAAAAACAGAGGCAGAAGAGTCCAAGTAGCTTGCCCAGAGCCATGGAGCCAGAAAGCGTTGGGACTGAGATTCACCCTAGGCAGTTGGGCTCCAGAGCGTGTGCTCTTCATTTCTGAGCTACACAGCCCCTCAGGCCTCTGACTTCTGGTCCAGTGCCCCTTGGACTGAGCACGTAGGGTACTGAAGAGACACGGAGCAAGGGAGTGACGGGACAAAAGTGATACTGAAAGTTGATTTGTGTGGCTTCAGGGGTCGAGGTGGACTAGGGAAGAAATGGGGAAGGGAGACCAAGTAAAAGATTGTCTAGATACAGGTGAAATGAACATCTGGACCACAGCAGGAATACAGAAGACTGCATTGGACAGGAATGATCAGTTAGCCATCACGCACCCCCTAGTACAAATCAGCCTGCTGCTTATCCTCTTAGAAAACAAAACTCTGACCTGTAGAAGGTGGGAACGGAGAGAAGGAAGAAAACCAAAAAAGGGGAGAAATAGTAAAGAGAAGGGGCAAAGGGAGCAAAAGTAAAAATGGAACAAATGTAGGTGGTTTCCCCCATGTTTCTTGCATACAGGTCCTGGTCTTTGGGGGATGGTTTCATGTGCTTTGGGTAAACGCCCGTGTCAACGTGTCATCGCGCGAGGGTCAGAAAGAACAGAACGAGAAAGATGCCGTCTCCTAGCGGGAATGAGACCTTCACAAGGGAATAAACACCACGTTAGGAGCCCAGCTAGTTGTCAGGGACTGGGGATGCCCTCAGGGAAGGACTTGCTGCCCCCTTGCTGGGAGGCCTGCAGCAGACAGCCTACAGCAGTAGAGGGCCTCCCTGCCCCAGGGCTTGCCTTTGCTAGGCGACCCACACCCAGTGACTGACGGATACGAGGGTATAAAGGCTGGGACATCTTCGCCCAATGTGGGCAACCCCGACAGGCCGTCTGCACTGCAGAGCTCCCCGTGGGGACGGCGGAGGCTGGTCTCTGGCCGCATCGCAGCTCAGTTCTTCATCCTGCCTCTTTCCCCTCCCGCAGCCTGCCCACCAAACTGCAGTCGCTTCCCGGGGAACCCAGGGGCCATCAGGGAAGCCTCTGGCTGCCTCGTCTGCCACCCACTGCGGCGTGACTGCTGTGATGGGGAGTGGGTGTCTCCTTCCTCCGTCACCAGGCACTTCCTCCCCGAAACAGTTTGCACCCTGGACGATGATCGGAGAAAACCTGCTCTTCGGGCGGGCAGAGGTGTAGCCACCTCCCTTGCTAGAACCTTCAGACAGGCCCGAGCAGGATGGTTTATCTTGTTGTAGATCACAGGTGTTATATAGAGCATGGAGTCCCTCAGAATTTTTTCTATTAGAAGTGATTTTTTATTTCTGTGAACTCCTCTGACTCCCCCAGGTGACCTCAGAGGTCTGGCAGCTCGGGCTTCAGGACCTACTGACAGATCTTCAGAGAGAGAGAGAGAGTGTGTTGTGTGTGTGTGTGTGTGTGTCTGTGTGTGTGTCTGTGTCTGTGTGTGTGTTTGTGTGTGTCTGTGTGTGTGTCTGTGTCTGTGTGTGTTTGTGTGTGTCTGTGTGTGTGTGCGTGTATCTGTGCCTGTGTGTGTGCCTGTGTGTGTTTGTGTGTCTGTGTGTCTGTGTGTGTGTCTTAATTATAAGTAACCACAGAGCCTGCTCCAGTAGAAAAAGGGGAATTCCCTGGTAGACACAGCGAGGCTCTTGAAGTCTGAGGGCCAGCGTGCAACCCGGGACACAGAATGCTCCAGAGCACAGACAGGAGGGTCTCTGCCGCTGGCTGTTCTCCGGTCTGGGGTCTGCTCGTGGCCGGCCGGCCTTGGTTGCTTTCCTGTGCACGTGGTGGCAGCAATCGCCCCTCAGTACCCCCTCACTGCAGATCTAGCTGCAACAGTTCACGGTTTCTGAATACCGGTTCCAAATCCCAAATGCCAGGAAGGCAAGAATCTGGCTGCCCAGCTTGAGTGAGATGGCCATCCCAGCTCAACCAACTGCGGCCGGGGACTGGTGGACAAGCATGCTGGGACCCCCATCTTCATTAGGGGCGCAGAGTCTCAGAGGAAGGGGCCATGGTGAGCTGGGGAGAGGACTCCTCCACAGAAGGATTAACCACGTGTGAATCTGTCCACGGAGAGTAGGACTCGACAAGCAAAAGGCTTTCGAATGAGAGATGACTAGATTTCTCAAGATACAACTCTCAGAGATGAATGTCCACGATAAAGAGAAGCAGAATTATACTTCAGAATAGACACTGAATAGCTATTTGATTTACAGTCGTCCCTCCCTTATCCACAGGGGATACGTTCTAAGACCCCCAGTGGATGCCTGAAACCATGAATAGTACCAAATCCTACATGTACTATGTTTTGCCTATACATACATAGACACAGTAAAAGATGAACAATAACTAATAATAAAATAGAACAATCATAACAATATACTGAAATAGGACTTCCCTGGTGGTTCAGTGGTTAAGAATCCACCTGCCAATGCAGGGGAAACGGGTTCAAGCCCTGGTCCGGGAAGATCCCACATGCCGCGGAACAACTAAGCCTGTGAGCCACAACTACTGAGCCTGCGCTCTAGAGCCCGCGAGCCACAACTACTGAGCCTATGTGCCGCAACTACTGAAGCCCGCGCGCCTAGAGCCCATGCTCTGCAACAAGTGAAGCCACTGCAATGAGAAGCCCGCACACCTCAACGAAGGGTAGCTCCCGGTTGCTGCAACTAGAGAAAGCCCGTGTGCAGCAATGAAGACCCAATGCAGCCAAATAAATAAATAAAATAAATAACAATATACTGTAATAGAAGTCATGTGAATGAGTCTCTCTCAAGGTATCTTATTGTACAAATTGAGTGCCTTTTCCGTCTTAACTAAGCACTTACCACGTGCTGTGGTCGTAACTTCTGCAGTTTGAGGTGTGCCAGCAAAATTAGCAGGGACTCCTTTTCCCTTCTTCACAATTTCACGGATAGATTTGTTCTTACTGTAGATCTTAGCAACCTCAGCATATGATTTTTTTTTTTTTCTCTTCTCATTACATCCAGAGCTTTCCCCTCTTCACTTAAAGGGAGCACTTTCTGTGGTTGGCATCCGAGTCGCTAGCACCAGCGCTCTTGTGCATTGGGGTCATTATTCAGTAAAATAAGGGTGACTTGAACACAAGCCCGGAGCCTTCCCAGCTGTTGATCTGACACCAGTCGGCTCCTAAGTGATCAATAGGCAGCTGCGCCCAACAAAGCGCTGAGTCACATCCGGGAGGGATTTAAAACCGCGCGGGATTTAAAACCGCGCGAGATTTCTTCATGCGGCTCAGAATGGCGCGCTATTTAAAATGTGTATGAACTGTTTTTTTCTGGAATTCGCTAATTAATATTTTCAGACCGTGGTTGACCGTGGGTAACCGAAACCGCAGAGAGCCAAACCGCAGGTAAGGGGACGGCTGTCCTTGTAAATGGGACAAAGGAGGCCAGGAAACAGACTCTGTTAGATGCTTCTGATTGGTTCTGAGAATAGCTGTATGTGGAGTCCAATATTTAAGGGGAAGAGCCCGTATCTGGATGCTAAGCTTTCGCTCGATCTCGGAGTACTATTTCCATGGGCATTCTGTCGGGCGAGCTGCTCTCAGGTGCTCCGTTTCAAGCACAGGACGTGAGCAGTTTCCGCAATATCCACCAGATGGTACTTTTCTACCAGAAATTAGGTTTCAGGCTGTGGAACTCCACGTTGCTTTTCCGCCCCTCAGACGAGCTGCAGAATCAGATGCCTGCCCGGCTGCAGTCAAAACGCAGAAAGCCGGGAAGAATGAGTCCCCGGGGGAGTGGGGTAGGCGAGCCTACAATATTTTTATTTCCGAGAATATGGAACAGTAGTCGAGTGTTCTTTTTGTGCTGGGGCAGCGGCTTGCCGAGTGTGGACCAGAGTCATAGAGAAGGCCACGTGTGAGGGGAGAGCTGCGGGGTGAGCCGCCCCAAGAGGACCTGGCTATCCGAGTCCTCCCTCCGTGATGCCTCTGTGGTATCCTACCAGTTGCCAAACACCTCGCTGCTGGCGTTTCTCTGACATTATAACCAGTAGCCCTGTTTAAAAAAAAAAAAAAAAAAAAAAAAAAGCCTTTGTTGGAGAGACTTCTTGTTTGTTCAACACTTTGGATTCTAAGACCTGAGCTGTAATCCCCACCTGCAGGGTTGTTTAGCATCCCTGGACTGGGGAAGGTCATGACGTTTACTGCAGGGCGACGATCGTGTTCTGGTTTGCCTGGTACTTTCCTGCTTTTAGCACTGAGAGCAAAGCAAACCCAGATGGCCGGTCATCCTGGGTGACAGAAATGTACACCCCGGGGACAACCCTAGACCTTCACACACGTTCAGTGAGCTGGGCGGCTGAGTGGGGCAGTGGGATAGTATTTTCAAATTATGAGTCACTTTACTGCTGGTGTTTTCTTAGCAGACCCCCTTGGCCCCGTTTAGCCAGTGAGATGCATGTCAGGAAGTCCAAAGCTCTGCAGAAAAGAGTTCTTTTCTTGGCTTTTGAGTTTCAGGAGTTTAGGCCTAAAAAAAAAAAACAAAAAAAAAACGAGCTAGGGTAAAAATAACTTTATCACATACCATTTAAATCACCTCTAGAAACTCACCCAAGCTCAAATGTATGTTGTCTGTGTCACGCTTGGCCAAATATTTTCTATTGAAAAATTGATGTCACTACAAAATATGAAAGCATCCTTAAATGTTAAAAAAAAAAAAAAAAAGTTTAGGCCCTGCCCGATAGACTTGGGAGCACAGGTAGTAAATAGACACAATGGTCCCAGGTTGGGGAGAGAGAAGGCAGTACTGGGGGTGAAAAGAGGGGGGGTGCTGCTGGGTCTGAGCCCAGCGAGGCTGCATTGCTCTCATCCACCTTCAGCCAAGTTCCCAGGGAAGGGCTGGGCTTATGGGACCTCGGGGTGAGGACCTGAACCCCTGAGGGGAACACAGGAAGGGTGGGAGGGTCTCAGAGCAGAGAGGGCTGTCCCTCACCCCACAGCAGAGGGCCAGAAAGACCCAGGTGCCTTCGAGAGGCATAGAACCAGCAGGGGAAATCCGTGGGCTGGAGGGCACCTCTCAGAGAGTGCACTGAATTGCATGGTGTCTCTTCCAAATTCAGGTCCACCTGGAACCTCAGAATGTGACCTGATTTGGCAGTGGGGTCTTGCTGATATCCTCAAGTTAGAACGAGGTCATATTGGATGAGGGTGGGCCCTAATCCAATAGTTTACTGTCCTTAGAAGTAGAGGAATATTTGGACAAGAGCTGCACACACAGAGAGAGAAGACAGCCACACGAAGATGGAGGCAGACATGGAGGGATGCAGCCGCAAGCCAGGGAACACCAAGAATTGCCAGCGACCACCAGAAGCGAGAAGAAGCAGGGAAAGATTCTTTCCTAGAGCCTTTGGAAGGAGCATAGCTCTGCGGACACCTCGATTTCAGATTTCCAGCTTCCAGCACCGGGAGAGGATAAATTTCCATTTTTTAAAGCCACCCAGGTTGGGGTTCTCTGTTTCGGCAGCCCCAGCAAACTCATCCTGCCAGGAGTGAGGATGGTGGACGAGCAGTCAGTGTGGGTCACACGTGAGGGGCAGGTGGAGTGAGAGAGGCCCCTGTACATGCCAGCACTGAGGGCTGGGTGGGCCCGACTTGGCCCAGAACGTTTGCAGCCAGAGTCCTGAACTATATGACATGACATTTCCCACATCAGGGAGAATGAGGCTTGGAACAGAAATTGAATAAGAAAAAAGTAAAACTTACTTTAAAACTTTTTTTTTTTTTTTTACTGCTTGGGTTTGTAAACTAAAATGTAATACCAATTGCACACCCATTCTCTTATTTAAATCTCTGAAAAGTAAGGCCCATTATCCACATTTGATAGTCAAGGAGCTGAGCTTAGAGGGTCAACCGAGACCGAAGAGGGGTCTGTTGTGGCCCCTGGGGCTCAGGCCCACCTCTACCTGCCTGCAGCGCCTTCCTGCCTTTCCTTATCATTTCCCTGTTTTCCTGCTACTTGCCTGATATTTTGGCCAAACTGAACTGGGCCCTGTGCCCTACACACAACCCTGTACTTTCTGCTCGAGCCCTTGGATCAGGCTGTATCTCTGATGAATAGGTCCTTCCTTTCTTGTTTCCTGTCAAAACCCTACCCTTTATTCCAGGCCCAGATCATGAAGCTTTTCCAAGTCTCCCAAACCAGTTGTCA
The DNA here is from genome assembly GCF_964341445.2 of Mesoplodon mirus. Classification (NCBI taxonomy): domain Eukaryota; kingdom Metazoa; phylum Chordata; class Mammalia; order Artiodactyla; family Ziphiidae; genus Mesoplodon; species Mesoplodon mirus. The sequence continues at coordinate 109,877,958 of NC_138984.1, read as the reverse complement.
TCTCTTTTCAATTCTGGCAATTGTTTTGGAGCATCTTTGCAGGCAGCCTCCCTGCATTTCATATTCCTTTGTGTCCCTGTGGTGCCTATGGCGGGTCTCAGTGCAGACCCACGGATCTGTTGGATGCAATCATTGCTAAAACTAGTGCAGTACTGTATCCCACGTGCACTGTGGCCAGTACCTCTTGGCGTGAGACCGAAGCAGGCCTTTATGATTTGGGGAGTCACCTTTTGCCCTGGCTGCGCTGATCCTGTGGATGGAAGGCTCTCTGTTATCAGGAACAGAATATCGTAGGCACTTACGGGTTTGACCTGTGACTTTCCAGAAAGGTGAGGGAAGAAGGAGCATTTGGGACCTTCTGTCTGAGAACCTGGTCCACTTGCTCTGGGGGTGGCCCCTCTGGCCTCCCTGATAAAGCAGATTGGGATCGTCAAACCCCTTGGGTGGCCTGATTTCAGCACCTCACTGACTGGCTTTCATCTCACATCTTCCTCTGCTGATGCCTGAAATCCTTGAACTGGCTGCACTCATCTGCGTTCTGGAATCAGAGATCAGAAGGCCAGTTTTTCTGGGCGAGAAAAGGAGTGATTTAAATGTTCACTAAGCTGCTGATGGCAGATTCTTTCCTGAAAATGGGTTTCAACTAGGAGGTGGAGGCTGGGCAGGGAGAGAGCAGAGGGCCCTGAGCTGACCCGCTGACCAGGGCCTGCTGGGCAGGAAGGAAGCAGCAATGGGTGGTGGGAAAGAAGGCTGGGGACCCAAAGGTGAGCTTTATTTCTGCCCCCTTTTTTTGTCCTGGGCCTGCTGGGCAGGAAGGAAGCAGCAATGGGTGGTGGGAAAGAAGGCTGGGGACCCAAAGGTGAGCTTTATTTCTGCCCCCTTTTTTGTCCTGGGCCTGCTGGGCAGGAAGGAAGCAGCAGTGGGTGGTGGGAAAGAAGGCTGGGGACCCAAAGGTGAGCTTTATTTCTGCCCCCTTTTTTGTCCTGGGCCCTGTCTGATTCTACATGAATGGATCTCTGACTTTTGATTTCAGAAACCCAAAAAGTAATTTTCTAAAATCATTTGTGAACACCAGAAAGTTGCCATTATTTATTGGATTAAATAAGAATGTTAACAATAAAAAATAACCCTCTGCCACATATAGTTGCCATCATTTCATAAAAGAAAGGAGGTTTTCATGATAAAACATGTACTGGGAAAGACAATCTCAGAACAAAGGGTATTCCTTTAAATTGGATAAATAGTTTTATAGGGAAAAAAATGACTACCTCTCTCTGTCTCTCTTTGCTGTGGGCCCAGGAAACTGTTGGCAGAAGCTGGCATCCTGGTACCAACTGTTTTTTGAGAATCACATCCACCCTGGTTCGGAAACCCAACCAGTTTGTAGTTCAAGACACCATGCCGCCCCCTGGTGGCCAAAAGGAGTAGCTGTAGCAGCTAAAGGGGTCACAATATATTTAGGGCCTTGTCCCATTGATTGTGTTCTTATACATATTTCACCCACCATGCACTAAGGGTGGGGCTATGTAGCGTAGGGCCACATGAAGATGAAGAGAGCCAGGCCCTTACTATCAAGGAGATTTCCTATGACACTGACGTTTCAGACAAAAGTTAGCGAAAATGTTTGGATTTGTGTGTTGAAACATCAACTCCCCAACAAGGTGGTTTTACTTCATCTCTGGGTCCAGAGGCCCAGGGTAGTCGCAGACACCTCTGTGGTGGCATGCAATCGATCTGTCAGCATCCGAGCAGTCCTGTGAACTAGGGCCCATTGGCCACCTGGTGCTTTTATCTCCCATCTCTGCCCGGAAGCCTAGGCCCACAGGTGCTGAAGAAGCTGGAAAGTAACAGCACAGACAAAAGTGGCCGTGCAATGTCCCACAGGACATTCCTGCTCCCAGCTCCTCGGTGTCTAAATCCTACTTATCGGGCCATCCCCAGGTCAGGCAAGCCTACCTTTCCCACGAAGTCCTTCCATGCCTCCTCCAAACCCACAGTGACTTCTGTGCCCTCAGGACTACTCACTACCATCACTTTCTCTTATTTTATTTTTCAAGTAGACGGGAGATTTCCTGACGGCTGAGGCTGTGTTTTATCAGTTTTCTCTCCATCTCTCCTTCTCAAATGATACCCCAGAGCTTTCAATTTTCTCTTTTGTTATGTAGAGGAGCTGCCAACTTCCTTTCAAATATTAGAGCTGCACTTAAGCCTAATCAAAATATTTTTCATCCAAAATGAGAAATTAAGTCAATTTAGGCTATTTGGCTGTAACAAACAATCCCCAAGTCTCTATGGCTTAAATTAAGTTTTTTCTTCCTAATTCTACATGGCCCATGTAGGTCACCTGGAGGTAGGGTTGCCTGAATTAACAAAGAAAAATACCCAGCTAAATTTGAATTTCAAATGATCAATCTTTTTTTTGTTTAGTATGTCTCCAAAAATGCACTAAAAGTTATTAGTATTATTTTAATTATTTGAAATTCAAATTTAACTGTACATCCTGTATTTTATCTGGCAACTCCACTTGGGGGTTACCTGTTGAGGTTTTTCTGTTGCCCTGGTGATATCTCAGTCTTGGCTTCCTTATTACATGAGGAAGACATTGGCAGGACATTGGGAAGGATGAGAGGACGGAAAGGGTGGTACCCACAGCTCATTCTAGAAAGCAGAACTGAAGTTCAGGTATTGAGTAGATTAAAGATGGCTGCAGATTCTTTGCTATTCATTCCCTTCAATGTGGAGCAGCCTTAGTGGTCCAACAGAACCACTAGAGCAGTAGAGTGTGGCTGAAGTGATGCTGTATAACTTCCAGGGCTTGGTTAGAAGAAGGCTTGAAGTTCCCACCTTGGTCTCTTGGAACACTACCTCAAAGCCCCAGCTTACTTTGTCAGAAGTCTGACTACCTTGAGACCACCATGTTGGCATAGTTACATGTAGCTACTCCAGTTGACAGTCCAGCTGAGCCCAGCCTTTCAGCCATTCACGCCAAGGCCCCCCAACTACGAGTGAAGGTGTCTTGGATCCTCCAGTTCAGCCTAAATATCACACTGTCTAAATATCACAGCCTGATCTCAGTTGATGCCATGTGGAACTGAAACATCCCCCAGCTAAACTTGGCCTGAATTCCTGACCCATAAAATCACAAGATATAATATGGCAATTGTCTTAAAGCCACTAAGATAGTGAAACAGATAATGTACACTTAACACTCACTCCTAGGTGCCTGATTTCCTTTTCTCTTTACCCAGATCCTTCATACTGCGTGCCTGGATGCTATAACCAGATTTCACCAGTGAGGAGGTGTGGTTAGCCTGGGGTCTCCATCTTCAACAGAGATGCTCCAGATAAACTCTTCTTTCAAGCAGAGTTTGGGCTACACTGCAGGTACAAGTTTATTGTCAGCTTAAATCCAATAAGTAATCAGTCCGGTGTTGAGTGAGCATCTCCATGGGGAGGGAACTGTGCTGGATGGTGATGGAAGAGGACTCTCACTGTATGTATCATGTGAAACAGCTCACTGTGGCTTAACAAGTGCACTCATATGCTTAATTAATTTGTTTCTTACCATTACCTTGTGAAGCAAATATTATTTCATTACACAGACAAGTAAATGAAAACCAGGTCACACAAACAGTAAGTGCCAGAGATGGGATTTGAACTTAGGCTTATCCACCAATTATTTTCCACAATGTGAAAGCCTTAAAAGACAGATGCAAACCTTCATTTTACAAATTAGAAGATTGAGGACTAGGAAGAAGATAATATCACTGCTGTGCTTTATTACTAACCATGAATCTCTGGCTGGGAACACTCCAATCTGGCCCTAAAGGCTCTCTGGAGTGTAGACCAAAGCTGTGTTGAGTGAGTGTCTTCAGAACTGTTGCTTTAGGGGGGACAATGGAGGAGATGATATCTGCACTGCCCTTTCTGGTATGTTCCCAGGGAACACGAGCCCTTGGTCATTCTGTTTAGCTCCTGGCTGGGGTGTGTGGGAGCTGTCACTTGGCTGATGAACAGTTCATGCGTCCAAAGTGCTGGAGTGGTAGCATGAGCTCTTCTCTGGAGAGAATATCCTCCCATGAAACCATCCATCCCTGTGGTCCAGGATGGGTCACAGAGACAGTTTCATCTTTGCTCCAGAGCATGGAACAGTAGAGAAACAGTGAGTTGGTGGGGCTATTTGTGGATCATAAGTCACTCAAAAGACCATTCCTGGCTTGTTCTGGATGTCTCAGTCTGCCGGGGTGGCCAGATCCAAGTCAGCATCCATCAGCAGCTGGGGACACAAACTGTGTACAAATAGAGAGGGATCCTGTGTGACTTGGACAAGAAGTCCAAGTGGAGTCAGACACTCTAAGTTGAAGTCTCTCTGGAGATTAAGTATTTATGAAGCGCTTTGTACCCGCAAAGTGAATTTCAATCATTTCTCATCTAAAAACACAATATCACTGTAACATACAAATATTTGTATGACCCAAACTTGAACTCCTGCCTGTAAAAAGGGGGACATTGTCATGCACTTGGGATCTATTTTTAATGCTATTGTGAAGGAAGATCAGGAATTTTAGAAACAAATCTACGAGTCTTGATCCAGACCCATCATTACCATGCAAACCCATAATTCTCTTGTGTGTCACTTCTGAAAGCTCTGGCTCTCCTGTTGGCAGGCAGCAGTAAAAGGTGGATTCTTCTAGATGAATCTCTAGTAACTCTTGCCTCTTTATTCCACAACAAGGTGATTTGCCTTTGTGTAGCCCTTTGTGTTCGAGATGACTAGATGACTGGGATGATGGTGATTTTGAACATGTGTATGGCTGAGAAGACCACACCAGTTAGTTTTCATCTAGAGATTAAGGTGAACACTGCTTTGCATTGTGGCAGTTGAAGCTGTTTGCAAAACCAGGGGCTGATTGTGGCTCTTTCTGAGATTACCAAGAAGACGCCAAGAAGCTGTGGCTACATTTTTTTTTTCCCTCTGACTGTTCAAATGACCCCATTTACAAAAGACTTCTCTCCTTAATCTAGCTAATCTCTCTAATTGCCTAAAACCCTACTTTGCTTTTTAGTTAGAATTATTGACCATAGGGTCTAAAAGGAATTTTATAGACCATTGGGTTCAACCCTCTTATTTTACTCATGAAGAAACTGAGAATCGAAAAGGTTGAAAGGAAGACGAGAATCCAAGTTTTCCAAGTCTTCCTTCCACTCTGTATTTCAGCATCTTGTGCTGTTGGAGGTCATTAAATGTGTTCCCCCAGCTCCACTGAATGGTTTTTACCTTGGACTTTTCTGCATTCCACAGCGTGCCTTGTACAGGGTTCATCCATAGCACAGCCAATCGGCAGTTGGCTGGTAATGGCTGCCAGGAGACCTGTGTTGAGGAGTCAGTCAGGCTGGGCCTCTGTCACTGGTCAAGTTTCTCCCCAAATGTGACCTCTACCAAGAGGACTTGACCACCCCAGCTAAAGTACCTTTCCTCCTCCCTCTTCTCAGACACTCCATCTCCTTTCCTTGCTTAATTGTCTTCCTCTCACCTCTCATTATCTGAAATACCCTTTCTTGCCTATTGCCTTCTTCTCCCAGTAGAATGTAAGCTCCAGGAGGGCAGGGACTGTGTTTACCTTGTTCACTGCAGTGTCTGCTGTGCCAGTTAGAGTTCTGACATGTAGGAAACACCCAGTACGTATCTGTGGAAGGGATGGCCAAGTGCCGTTAATTGATTAGTGATGTCTGCCACGGGACGTGGATGTCAGTGCTAAGCTTTTGTCATCACAGGATTGGTTGTTAATAGCCAACCAATTCTGTCCTGGGCTTCCCTGGTGGCGCAGTGGTTGAGAATCCGCCTGCCAATGCAGGGGACATGGGTTCGAGCCCTGGTCTGGGAGGATCCCACATGCCATGGAGCAACTAGGCCCGTGAGCCACAACTACTGAGCCTGCGCATCTGGAGCTTGTGCTCCGCAACAAGAGAGGCTGCGATAGTGAGAGGCCCCCGCACTGCGATGAAGAGTGGCCACCTCTTGCTGCAACTAGAGAAAGCCCTTGCACAGAAAGGAAGACCCAACACAGCCAAAAATAAATAAATTAATTAATTAAAAAAGAAAAGCTGGTTTCCTTCTGACATTCAGCTTGATTCTAGTCCATCTCCTGATGACCAGTTATTAGGTACTCTGGAAACAGGAATTTATCTTAATCACTAATTAAGAATTTAAAAGGAGAAGGCACATTTTCCGCTGTTATCCCCTTTTCTCAAAAGTGTAATAGTGTCATATTCATCATGGAGCATCTATGATGTATCACAATTCTTCACACAATAAATATTCACTGACCATTGTGTTTTTTCAATGTCACTTTATTTAGTGAGAATTTTAAAAAATATTTATTTATTTATTTATTTATGGCTGTGTTGGGTCTTCGTTGCTGTGCGCGGGCTTTCTCTAGTTGCCGCGAGTGGGGGCTACTCTTCATTGCGGTGCATGGGCTTCTCAATGCAGTGGCTTCTCTTGTCGTGGAGCATGGGCTCTAGGCAGGCAGACTTCAGTAGTTGTGGCATCTGGGTTCAGTAGTTGTGGCTCGTGGGCTCTAGAGTGCAGGCTCAGTAGTTGTGGTGCACGGGCTTAGTTGCTCCGTGGCGTGTGGGATCTTCCCGGACCAGTGCTAGAAGCCATGTCCCCTGCATTGGCAGGCAGATTCTTAACCACTGTGCCACCAGGGAAGTCCTTCAATGTCATTTTGAAGGGATTTTCCTTTCCTGCTGATCTAGAATAGCTGCACCAGAGACACACTACATAGTACACAGTACACAGTGCACATTAGTGTGACTGATTGAGACCCAGGTGTGCAAAGCCATGAGCAAAGTTCAGGTAAATATCCAAATTAAACTGTCCTAAAGTAGGGTGAGCAGCATTCATTACCTTATTATCACTGAATACTGGCTTTTCTCATCCGTCCTCTCCTGGAAGTCAATATCTGAAATTGGCTAGTGTGAGGAAGGAGAGACTTGAGAAAAATAAAAGACCAAAGAGAGATTTAGTGCTTAAATATATTTGGAATTCATCTCTGTTTCTTTTCACCTCTTTTTAAAGAATAGTGGTACGTATGGAAACATTTATAGCAGGTAGAGGTTTTTGGAAGTTGGTTCCTTTTTCACCCCATTCATACTGTTGTTTCATGTCAAAAACAAGATATGAAGCAGTGCCCTGGTAAATCTGATTTAATATTTCCTAGGACTCTGGGGTTGTATACCATATACTCTCCTAAATTTGATGGCGTCAGTATGAGCTGACATTTAATTATTTGCATAGACTATTTAAAATTAAAATAGCAACAGGCTCAGAGTTCTTTTCAAGCTTTAATACACTCTCCTTTAAAAAATATATTTTTCATAAATTACTCTGCTGTCTGGCAGGCCATCACATTCTTCAGTTTCTGTAATAAAAGGGGAATGGTGCTATGGGGGTGGGGAATGGTGCTAAGGGGGTGTGAAATGTGAAACGCAGAGGAGAACACCTTGGTTAAATAAACATGAGCAGAAGTGATCAAGTCTGTTAATCAAAGTGTCTCTTAAATCTCTGCGAGTTGAAAACTGTAGCATCCAGGGATAGATTAAAGAGGAAATATAAAATGGCAGAAGAGCCTGCCTGGGCAGGTCACACCTCAGAGTCTCTGATTAACAGAATGTTGCTTTCAGTGGGATTTGTTTTCCCTTGGTTATCTTTTGAAGTTTATTTTCTAAAAAACAGTGGGTCTGAGCTGCAGTGTCTCCTTCTCAACGGCTGTAGAAAAATCACCAAATCAAATTGTAGAGAATCTTGCAAAGCTCTTCAGGCCAACATCTCACATCTTTTCGACATCAGATTACCCTGACTCTCCTGACGCCCGTGTAACACAAGTAACTCCTGTAGTCTTTTTATTCCCCCAATTCCAATGTTCCATATCCAAGGCCACAAGGATTCCTCAGCACTTCTGAAGGCTATTTTAATCTTAGAGGTCATTGGTGCCATTTAGTCATTCTTTGGTTTGCTCATTATTTTATTCATCAACTCATTCAAAAATACTTCTTGATCATTTATGTCTAAGCCCAAAATCGCATGTGAGAAGAAAGGTGAAAAGACCCCATGACTGTTTTCTGGGCGCTCGCAATACAGTGGCGAGAGAGGTCGGCATTTAGTACAAAATACGGCAGGGTCTGGCTACCCTGAGGCTCTCTGAGGTACAACCAGGAGCAAGTAGGAGGGAGCTCGAAAATCTCGGCGGGTTGCGCGGGGGAGGGTTCCCAGGGAAGTTCTCAGGTAGGAGAGGAGCTGGGAGGTTGGGAACAGGAAGCAAGGTGTGAGTAAACGCGCATGCAAGGGAGTGGAGGTGACAGAACGTGGCTTGCTCAGAAACAGCACGTGCAGCAAGAGTGAGCGAGACCGAAGCGTGGAGGTGTGGGCAGCAGGCAGGAGCCAGGTCCTAGAGGATCCTATGCCGGGGATAAGGGGAAGCCATCCCAGGATTTTCAGTGGGCGAAATGCACTAGATCTGCCTGTTGCAAAGACCGTTCCGATTTGAGTGATGGAGAAACCTAGAAGCTGAGCCCTAACCTGGGAGAGAAATGGCTAGAGCATGGGCTGCTAAGAGGGCTGCTAAGAGGAGTGAACAGACAAAGGTGCCCTGGGAAGAGACTGAAATGGAGCAGGGTTTTTTTTTTTTTTTTTTCAATTTTTAAATAAAAGCATTTATTCAGTAATTATAAAACAAGTATAAAAAGGAAAAAGGAAATTTGGTGTATGTTCTAGAAATCTCCAGGGCTAATGTGAATTAGGCCACGTCTGGTGAGAAGCACGATGTTAACTCGTTCCAAGGTTGCTTTTACTTTGATTGGCTCGTGAAACCTCAAGAAGACAGGTGATATGCCATTTGTGACATGAGGTGCTCCCTTTGTTTCTAGAGGTGTCCCGTAGTTTGGATGTTTTGGCAGTCCACTTAGTGAGATGTCTGCCAGCTCAGAGAGGCCAAGAGCCGGGGGTTTCATGGCCCTGGCACATCAGCACCTGGGACCACTGCTAGTTCCACACGAGGCCAGTCACACCCCTCATGCTAAGGTCTGAATTCTGGGTCTTAAGATCCTGGATTGAGCTATTTCCCCCTTTTCATATGTGTTTTGTTTTTCTTTATCCTAAAGTGAGATTGGAGAAGGGTAGAAACTTCAGGACATTTGAGTTTGAGCCGTTTGTGGGACTCAGGGAAGATTTGGGTCTGGGGTTGGAGTTTGGGTCATATTTGAGATTTAAAAAAAAGACGGGGTGGAAACCACCGATGCATGTGAATGATGGAGAATGTATAGGACATCAGGACAGAGCCTGGAAAACATTCATATTTAATGAGAAGAGGAGTGCTATGGACTGAATGTTTGTGTCCCCCCGCCCCCCAAATCCGTGTGTTGAAAGCCTAACCCTCACTGTGCTGGTGTTTAAAGAAGGGGCCTTTGGGAATCAATTGTTGTTGGATGAGGCCACGAGGGTGGGCTCCTCACGATGGCATTAAGTGGCCTTGTACAAAGAGACTGTGCTCTCCCCCCGGCCCCCGCGCGCTCACACCAAGAAAAGGCCATGGAAGACGCGCAGAGAAGGTGCTGTCTGCAAGCCAGGAAGAGCACTCTCACCAGGCGCTGAATCAGCCTGTATCTTTCTTGGACATCCCACCTCCAGAACTGTGAGAAATAAACTTCTGCTGTTTAAGCCACCCAGTCTGGGGTATTTTGTGATGACAGCCCAGGCTAAGACAAGGAGCCAAAGAAGAGGAATAAAAACGCTGATGAGAGGGCTAAAGGGAGGAGCTTGGGGTAGTAGCTTCATGGAGGTTACAGGATTAGACAGATTTAGGAAGGAAGAAGTGGTCCTCCAGCTGTGTCTAGAGAGATCCAAATCGCAGGTGTCTGCTGGGCTCTATCAGTTTATTTTAGGCTTAAAGGCTTGTGCTGTCGTCCATATGTGCATTATGGGTGGCTCTTTCAGGTGGGATAAACTGATTAAGAACCACTGTAAAGCGCATTTCCTACTTGATTGTGCCCATTTTGATCACCGACAAAGTTTTGATTAAAATTCTATGGCTTTTTTCTTTCATATTGCAGTGGTAGCAGCTATTCGTTATACGAAAAACAGAAAATTTAGATTAGGATAAAAAAATGAAACAAATATTAAAAAAATCTTCCATATTATTATTATCTAGAGAAACTGCTTTTAAAATTTCATTTTGGTATTTATATTCTTCCTCTCTCTCTCCATGTATAGTAGATGTATATATATGTGTATATATATGTATCGTATAAATACAATGGGATCATATTATTTTGTAACCTGCTTTTTTCAACCTAGAGAAATCATTCGAGGCCAATAAATATTTCTCCACGGAATAACTTTTTAGATGGCTCTAACCATTCTCGTACCGTTGGACATTTAGGTTGCTATTATAAATGATATTGTAATGACTGTCCTTATAGCCCCAAATTAACTCACATTCTTAATTAGTTCCTTTGGTTAGCTTCCTTAAAGTAGCATTTTAGGGTCAAAAAGTGTTCACACTTTAAAGAAAGTACAGGAGTGTCCACACGTTTGTATGCTACATGTATGAAATATCAAGAAATATTCTTTAAGTCAGAATTGGTTGAGTGTGACTAATTCCTCACCATTGTTTTGGAGACCCATATACAGTTTACCATGCACATTTATATAAGTGTAAACTCAAAGATTTACAGAAAATTCTGATGCCAACTTTTAGTTCTTTCACACCAAGGAAGTAGCTAGAGCCCATAAGCAGTGGGAACAAGAGAGCAGTCTCTTTTAGACTATTTTGGATGTTTTTCTGCTTATCCACATACTGCAGTGATTTGTGCTAAATTCTTAGTATTTACTTGTGTACTTGTCCAAAGTTCTGTCTCAAGGCATTGAATTTTTCTTAACTAATTTCTGTGGGAGATTTTTACTGCTTGCTAGGTGCCCGCTTTTCTGCTGATGAGAAGTGGCTCTGTGAGGTGTGTCCTCTGCCTTTCTGGGTAGAAGTTCTGTGCTCTGTGTGGTGATAAGTAGTTTTGGGGACCATCGTGGTCAAGGAGCATTTTAAATCTGTTCTGTTGGGAAGCGTTCCATGTAGGTGGCAGACTGAGCTGCAAACGGATCCTTCTTGTGCTGCATTACAGTGATTTCCCACAGAGAGCTCACCACATGTGTAACCACTTCATGTGTTCACGCAGTGAACACTTACCAAGGATCCACCGTGTGCCGGGCGCCGCTTGATGGCACTTGTGGGCAAAACAGACAATACTTCTGTCCACGTGGAGCTTCTATTCTTGTAGGGGATTCAGACAGAAAGTGTATAAGAAGTAACCAAGATAATATCACATAATTTTATTTTATTGAAGTACAGTTGGTTTACAGTATTGTGTTAGTTTCAGGTGTATAGCATAATGATTCAACTTTTTTGCAGATTATATTCCATTAAAAGTTATTATAAGCTATTGGGTATAATTAATTCCCTGTGCTCTACAGTAAACCCTTTTTTGTGTATAGTAAATTGTGTCTGTTAATCTCATGCTCCTAATTTGTCCCTCCCGCCATCCCTCTCCTCATTGTAGGTCACACAGTTTTAAATGTCATGGTGACAATAGAACTGACTGATGCAGTAAGTGTAGCAGAGGTCATGGTGGTGGGAACACATCACTGGGTTGGGTGAACAGGTGATGTTTGAGTTGAAGGCTGGATAAGGAGAAGGGGCCGGCTTTGGGAAGATCTGACAGCAGGGTGTTTAATGGAGAAGAACCGAAGTGCAAGACTCCCTCAGGGGACCAATTTGGGTGTGTTTCAGGCACAGGAAGAGGGCCAGGTTGGCTGGGGCAGAGTCAGTGCACAGAGGGTGGTCAGAGATGAGCTGAAGGGGAAGGTGGAGAGAGATGACATGGAGACTTTGGGGTCATGTTAAGGAAACTGGATGCATTTGAAGTGTGATGAGGTGCTTCACTGTGCTTAGGCAGGGGAGTGGCATGTCTGTGTTACATTTGTAAAAGGTTGTGGGAAGTGAATCAGAGAAGGGAATTCTGTCGAAGGGAAGGGAGTGGAGAGACCTCTTGTCACGGAATACACAAGGGATTCCTAGGAAGACTGAATACTAAACGGTGTTGAATTCTTCTGAGAGGATGAGTAAGATGAGGACAGAAAAACAGCTTTTGAATTTAGCAAGACGGAGGCCATCGAGGACCTGGACAAGAGAAGCTTCAGGGCAGAGATCAGGATGGAGAACTGATTGGAGTGGGTTGAACAGACAGAGGTGCCCTGGGAAGAGACTGAAATGGAGCAGCTCTGGGCTTGCAGATGGCCACACAGCTAAGGATAGAAGTAAGGCGAGGGGATAAAAAGGGGATCAAGGGACACTCTACATCCTGAGCGGGGTTACCTCTAGCCCCCCTTGCCTTTGCCAGCAACCAGAATGCGGGCAGCCATACCTAAGAGTGCAGGCTAGGAGGTGTCTAGCCTGCACTAGACTTCTGCCTGGAGACACCGTCTAGGGTGAGATAAAAGAACTCCTGACACTGACATTTGAGGAGCCACAGCAAAGGAGTCTGGTCCCCACTCTCTGACTGTACAGTGTGCTCACCAGTTAGCACACTGCACCTACACACAAATAGTTTCCAGTCATGAGTGCCTCACTTTTAAACAAGCACAAAAAGCCAGTGAAAAACATATATTTAAAATAACCCTCTACAATGAAAGACAGAGAAGAAAGTGAACAAACTGGGGGGCGAGAGGGAAGGAGAAAAGAAACCAGAGAAAGCAGACAATGTGGAGGTCAGACCAACACTAAAAAAGAACCCTGTAATTAATATCTTCAGAAGCATAAGAGAAGATTTTATGTTCATGAAAAAGAATAGGGTACTATAAAAAGGAACATTTAGAGGAAAAAGATAGAAGGTTGGAAATTTACATAAACATACTACAATATATAAAGTAGATAACTAACAAGAACCTACTGTATGTAGCACAGGGAACTCTTCTCACTACTCTGTAATGACCTATGTGGGAAAAGAATCTAAAAAAGAGTGGACATATGTATATGTATAACTGATCGACTTTGCTAACACAACAGAAACTAACAGCAGAAACTACACAACATTGTAAATCAACTATACTCCAATAAAAATTAATTTAAAAATATGCTAGAGAGATTGGTATTAAAGTTGAGGAAATCTTTCTGATCGTAAAACATGACAACAACAAAAAGAAAAAAAGAAAAAAGTTAAAAATTGATATGCTATGGTAAAATTAAAATTGAAAGACAAAGGAACCTCAACTGTTGGTCAACTCAAGATTTAAAACTATAAGAGGGCTTCCCTGGTGGCTCAGTGGTTGAGAGTCCACCTGCCGATGCAGGGGACGTGGTTTCATGCCCCGGTCGGGGAAGATCCCACATACCATGGAGCGGCTGGGCCCGTGAGCCATGGCCACTGAGCCTGCATGTCCGGAGCCTGTGCTCCATGACGGGAGAGGCCACAGCAGTGAGAGGCCTGCGTACCGAAAAAAAAAAAAATTGGTATTCATTGTTATATGCAATTGTCAACATTAAAAAAAAAAAGAATGTTGTTTTTTAAAAAATTATATTTATGCAAAACAAAGTATGGAGGATATATATCAAAATAAGCATATAAATGGATTGTGAGATTATGGGTTGTGTTCGTTAGGATAGGCTGAACTGTTGTAGCAAGTAGACCCCAATAGCCATGGCTCAAATATTTTTAAGCAGCTTTAGTAAATATAATTCATATACAATACGGTTATTTAAAATGTACGATTCAACCTTTTTTAGTGTGTTCACAGATATGTACAACCATCACCATAGTAAGTTTTAAGCATTTTCATCTCCTCAGAAAGTAACCCCATACTCTTTGGCTATCACCCTTCTATCCCCCCATTGCCAAGCTCCCAACCATAAGCAACCACTGATCTGCTTTCTGACTCTGTAGAGTTCCCTATCCTGGACATTTCATATGAATGAAATAAGGGCATTTGTGGTCTTTTGTGACTGCCTTCTTTCCCTTAGCATAATGTTTTTGAGGTTTGTTCATGTTGTGGAATTCATCAGCACTTCATTCCCTTTTATGACTGAATAATATTCCATTGTATGGCTAAACCACATTTTGTTAATTCATCATTTGATGGATGTTTGGGTTGTTTCTGACTTTGCCTATTATAATGTTGCTATAAACATTCATGTATAAGTTTTCATGTGGACGTATGTTTTAATTTCTCTTGGGTATATACCTAGAAGTAGAGTTGGTGGGTTAGACTGTAACTCTATATTTGATTATTTGAGGAATTGCCAGATTGTTTACCAAAGCGGCCGCACCATTTTAAATTCCCACCAGCTTTGTATGAAGGTCCCATTTTCTCCACTTCCTAACCAACCCTTGTTGTTATATGACATTTGATTATAGTCATCCTAGTGGGTGTGAATAGGTATCTTATTGGGGTTTTGATTTGCATTTCCCTGATGACTAGTGATGCCACGTATCTTTGCAAGTTCTTACTGGCCGTTTGCATACCTGCCTTGGGAAAACGCTTATTCAGAGCCTTTGCCTATTTGTAAACTGAGTTTTTGTCTTTATACTATTGAATTCTTTATAAGTAAATGTTCTTTATATATTCCAGATACAAGTCCCTTATCAGATATATGATTTGAAAATATTTTCTCCCATTCTGTGGATTGTCTTTTTTATTTTCTTGATGGTGTCCTTTGAAGCACAAATGTTTTAATTTAATTTATTTAATTTATTTCTTTGGCTGTGTCAGGTCTTCGGTGCGGCATGTGGGATCTTTGTTGTGGCGTGCAGGCTCTTCATTGCAGCGCGCAGCTTTCTTTCTAGTTCTGGTAGGCCGGTTTTCTCTCTCTAGCTGTGGTGCGGGAGCTCCAGAGCACGTGGGCTCTGCCGTTTGTGGCACATGGGCTCTCTCGTTGAGGCACGCAGTCTCAGTAGTTGTGATGCGTGGGCTCGGTAGTTGTGGTGCACGGGCTTAGTTGCCCCACGGCATGTGGGGTCCCTGATCAGGGATCAAACCCGCATCCCCTGCGTTGGAAGGCGGATCCTTTACCACTGGACCACGAGGGAAGTCCCAAAAAGGTTTTAATTTTGAGGAAGTCCAATTTGTCTATTTTTTCTCTTTTTGCTTGTGCTTTTGGTGTCACATCTAAGAATCCTTTGCCAAATCTCAAGTCATGAAGGTTTACCTCTATGTTTTCTTCTAAGAGTTTTATAGTTTTACTTCTTACATTTTGGTCTTCGATTCACTTTTTGTTTGTTTTGAGTATGGTGTGAGGTAAAGTTTTAGTTTAATCCTTTTGAATGTGGCTAATCAGTTGTCTCACTGCCATTTGTTGAAAAGACTATTCTTTCTCCCTTGAATGCTGTTGACACTCTTGTGGAAAATTGATTGACCATTGATGTGTGGATTTACTTCTGGACTCTGAATTCTATTCCATTGATTTAAATGCCCATTGATATGTCAGTACCACTTTTTGATTAACATTGCTTTGTGGTAATTATCAAACTGGAAAGTGTGACTCCTCCCATTTGTCCTCCTTTTTCTGGATTGTATTGGCTAGTCTGGGTCCCTTGCAATTCAATATGGATTTAGAATTGGCTTGTCAGTTTCTACAAAGAAGTCAGCTAGGATTCTGAAGAGATATTGCTTTGAATCTGCAGATCAGTTTGGGGATTATTACCATCTTAATATTGTCTTCTGATCCATAAACATGGCATATTTATCATTTGTTTAGGTCTTCTTTAATTTCTTTTGATAATGTTTTGTAGCTTTCAGCATATAAATTTTGTACTTCTTTGTTAATTTATTTGTAAGTATTTTATTCTTCTTAATGCTATTGTGAATTGAATTGTTTTCATAAATTTATTTTTGGATAATTTATTGCAAGTGTATAAAATACAATTGATTTTTGTGTAACTTATCTTGTATCCTATAACTTTGCCAAACTCATTTATTAGTTTTACTAGGCTTTTGTTTGATTCATTAGAATTTTCTACGTACAAGGTCATGTCATCTGTGAATAGAGATAATTTTACTTCTTCTTTACAATCTGGTTTCCTTTTATTTCTTTTTCTTCACTAATTGCTATTTACAAACTAAATATTTGTGTCTCCCTAAAATTCATATATTTAAGTCCTAATCCCCAATGTGATAGTATTAGGAGGTGTGGCCTTTCATAGGTGATCAAGTTATGAGGGCAGAGCCCTCCTGAATGGAATTAGTGCCCTTATAGAACAGGCTGTAGAGAGATCCCTTGACCTTTTTGCTGTGTGAGGACACAGTGAAAAGACTGGTCTATGAACCAGGAAGCTGTGCTCACCAGACAGTCTATTGGCTCCATAATCTTGGACTTCCCAACCTTCTGAACTGTGAAAAATAAATATTTGTTGTTTAAGTCACCCTTTCTGTGGTATTTTTAAAAATAGCCTCTCAAATGGACTAATTGCCCTGGCTAGAACATCAGTACAAGGTTGACTAGAAGTGGGCAAGAATGGACATGCTTATCTTGTTCCTGATCTCAGCAGGAAAACTTTCAGTCTTTCACCAGCAAGTAGGAAGTTAGCTCTGGGATCTTCATAGGTGCCCTTTATCAGGTTGAGGAAATTCCCTTCTGTTCTTAGCTTGTTGTCTGTTTTTATCCTGAAAGAGTGTTGGATTTTGTCAACTGTTTTTTCTGTGTCTTTGAGATGATCATGAACGTTTTGTTTTTATCTATATATAATGTATTACATTAATTGGTTTTCCTTGCATCCCTGGGATAAATTCCACTTGGTCATAGCTTTTATATATTACAGGAAGAGGAAAGAGCATAGAGGAGTATACATGGGGGTTTTGTGGCCCATGACAATATGTAGAACATATTACTGCCATTTACATTAGTGAGGAGAAATGATGTGTCTCACTCACCAATGGAATGTAAGTGTTCCCCTGAACTGCAAGGGGTGCTGGGAAATGCAGTTTACCACGTGCTTAGCAGTTTCCCCACATGGATACTTTTTCTCATCCTTTTTTAAAAAATTGAGTATAGTGAAATTATTCAGTTATACATATACATACATATATATATATATATATATATATATATATATATATATATATACACACATTCTTTTTCATATTCTTTTCCGTTATGGGTTATCACAGGACATTGAATATAGTTCCCTGTGCTATACAGTAGGACCTTGTTGTTTATCCATCCTCTATATAATAGTTTGCATCTGCTCATCCCAACCTCCCAGTCTATCCCTCCCCCACCCCTCCTCCCCCTTGGCAACCACAGCCCTGTTCTTTATTTCTGTGAGTCTGTTTCTGTTTGATAGACAGGTTCACTTGTGTCATATTTTAGATTCCACATATAAGTGATATCATACAGTATTTGTATTTCTCTTACTAAGTGACTTAGTATGATCATCTCTAGGTCCATCCGCCACATGGATACTTTTAATTTTCTCAGAGCTTATCTGTATTTTCTAACTTCCCACAATGAGTTTATATTTATAACACCATATAAATATAAATTTAATTAAAAATAGAGACTAGGCAATGAAAAAGTAGAGATAGAATGTATATGAACAATTCTTTCTGAGAAGTTTTGCTGGTGCCACTTCTGGAGGAGGGGACTAGGTTAAGAGAAATATGGAGATTATTGTTAAATATGGAGATTCTAGCATATTCTTGCAAGCTGAGAATTATTCAAGAGGGAGGAAACAATTGATGATGAGTGTTTGAGTTGGCTGCCCTTAAAACCTTTATGGACTCTCTTTCTTACTAGAGAAAGGAGAAAGAAGAAAAGGAAAAAAGTTGAAAAATGGTCATCCATTCTATTTCCACTCACTTGGGATTTCAAAGCTTTTCCTGAAAGACTTGTAAGCAGAAAAAAACAGTGTTTATTGAGCTTGACAATGTTAACAAATTGTGAAAAATTTAAAGGTAATTATTGTTGTTTTTCTAAAAAATTCCTTTGATATGCTAATAGTTTTAATTAGGGCCACTAACTACAGAAACTTAGGTTGCAAAGAACACCAGAACAACACACTGATGTGCAGAGTGTGATCAGATTGCTATTTACCAACGAACTTTATGACACAAAAATGAGACCATCATGCAATGGGGCTACTCTCACTAACTTTCATGGAACTAGCTCCAATATCAGACAATCTTCTGAAAAATTTCATAAGTGATGAAAAGGAGGTCCCATGGGAATCTATTCAAAGGAAAGGGTTAGTTTTCACTGAGACAGTTAGGATCAGCTTCAGGGAGGAAGTGGCATTTGAGCCACTTCTGGAAGGCCAGCAGGATTTTGACAGGGTCCTTGGAGAGAAGACATTATGGGCTGGGAGTGACAATATGGCAGGAAAGCAGAGGACAGGTTTTGGGAGGAACTAGGAATTGGCTTGACTGTGGCCGGTGAACGTGAAGAGAGGGTCAGGAGAAGGTAAGTCCAGGGAGGGTGGTGACCGGCACAGCATGGAGGGTCTTGAATGCCAGCTTAAGGCACTGCGCTTTCTGCTCTGAGTCCTGACCAGTGTTTAGAAAAACTTACCTACTAATAGCGTGGAGAGGGAGGTGAGGAGGGGGAAAATGCTGGAAGCAGATTAGAAGGAGGTGACTGCCACCCATGGTTTGTTCAGGAGGTAATGGAGACGTTGTCTACAGTTGACACAGAAAGATGTCGGGGAGATAGTGAGACTCCCCTGGAGTGTGAGGAAGAGATTTTGCAACTTCCAGAGGGAACGGAGTGGTGATCACAGGTCCAAGGGACTCTCTGATCCTTCCCTACATGGGGAACAGAGAAAGTTTGAGGTAGATGCCATTTTAAGAGCCAACCTGTGGATTCTCTTTCCAAAGAGCACCCTTGCAAACTCTCAAGGGAAACCAATCCTTCATGCTGTTAAAGTTTCACAAGTTGTGGCATAGATTGTTCTTCAAATGCCAAATCTACCAAAGAACAAATCACCAAGAGGCACCCTGAGGTTTGCAGCTGGGGCATATTCTTGCTCTGTATGTAGCCTTGGAGGTACTGAGCTCTGTCGCCTCTAGGGCTGGATGCTGCAGCCCTGCCCCATCCAGCCACCTAACTCTCCCCTGTAAAGTCCTGTTCTTTAGTGGGATTAAGTCACAAAGGTCCTCGCAGGCAAACACGCCAGGTGAGCCCCAGAGAGCTGCCCTGCCTGCCCTGGCTGGCTGATCCTTGGCGTTTTGCTCCAGGCACTTCCCTCTGCGAATGCGTCGTTGGCAACCTCACTCTCCCGATGGCGCAGTCCTTTGTTCATGTATTGCGTTGTATTCATGTAGCAAGTCTTCACCGAGCACTTTCAGGCTGTCTGCTTCCCTGCAGGGGTCCAGCAGTGGCCCGCACAGACATGGCCTTGATGGTGTAGACAGGCAAACAGACTGGGAACTGTAAAACTCTACGAAGAGTGTTCCGCTGCAGGAGTAGGGGGATACACAAAGTGCGAAGGGAACAAGGGAGGCGTGTCAGAAATGCTTCCAGAAGTTAGCGACCCGCAGAGAACTTCAGTCATCTTGGATGAATTCCTCTCTCATACTCCAGTCCCCACACATAATCATCAATAAATTCTGTTGGGGCTTCCCTGGTGGCGCAGTGGTTGGGAGTCCGCCTGCCGATGCAGGGGACACGGGTTCGTGCCCCGGTCCGGGAAGATCCCACGTGCCACGGAGCGGCTGGGCCCGTGAGCCATGGCTGCTGAGCCTGCGTGTCCGGAGCCTGTGCTCCGCAACGGGAGAGGCCACGGCAGTGAGAGGCCCGCGTACCGCAAAATAAATAAATAAATAAATAAATTCTGTTGATTTTCCCGTATAATCTCTGTCAGGTCAGTTCTTTCCTTTCTACTACCTTCTCATAAAGGAACTTTCACAATAGCTTCCCTGGAAGGCAGGTGCTTAGAGGAGCCAGGCAGGCCTGGGCCTTCCAGCTATGTGGCCTTGGGCAAGTTATTAAACCTCTCTTGGTCTCAGTCTCTTCAACTAAAGAATGGGGACAACAAAGCCTCCCTCATAGATATATGATGAAGAACCAATAAGATAATACTTTAAGAACACCCCCAGGCCTGGCATTTAACAGATAACCATTCCAGTCTCTTCCCTGTGCATGCAATGTCTTCCTTTGTTTAATATACTCTACCCACAGCTGCTGAATTTATCTTCCCCTAGCTTTAATCTTACCTCTCCTTTGCTTGAAAACTTTCAGATTCCTGTAATCTATAGAATAAAGTCTGAATCAGTCAGGAAAGAGGCGCACACCCTAAGGGATGAGGGAAGAGAGTGTAAGGAAGGAGAAAGACTCCATGGGCACAGGACAGGGACCCAGATAATGCAGGCCGCTGGGCACCTGGAAGGTTCCCTGGAGAAGTGATCTCTGAGCTGCGGTGGTTTTTTTTTTTTTTTTTTTTTTTTGGCCGCTTGGCCTGTGGGATCTGAGTTCCCTGACCAGGGATCGAACCCACACCCCCTGCATTGGAAGTGCGGAGTCTTAACCACTGGACCGCCAGGGAAGTCCCCATTTTTTTTTTTTTTCCCTGAGCTGTGATCTGAAGGATGAAAGGAGTTTACTAGGTCAAAAGAGGGGCAGAGGAGGTGGGAGGTGGGAAGAACATTCCGGCGAGGCTGGAGTGCCGAGAGCAGGCAAGAGCTAGGGGATGTGAGCCAGGGGCCCGCCCAGGACACAGAGCCTGGGCAGGCCAAGAGTTTGTGGAATAATTTCCATGTATGAGCCAACGGGAGCCATGGGAAAGTTTTAAGCGGCTGTTTGTTTAGACATCAATTTCTCTTGTTAAGAAGGACAATCTCTGTATTCCTTATAGTAAACAACAAAGGTGCTCAAGAAATTTGACTGATGAACTGGATGCAATTGTAATTGTAGAAATAGCGGAAAAGAAATCTGGGAGTTGAATTTCCTGATTGTTTGGGTGAGAGTCCATTGAGACTGCGGCGCAGTTCACCAGCCACAGAGTGTCTGAGGGCTGCTGCTGAGATGGAGTTTGAGTTGATCTTGCTCCCCAGGAACATGCAGCTGTGACTAAAATACCCTGCATTTCCCCAGAGTAAGAAAACTCACGCTATCCCAGAGACCCAGGCAAAGGGGAATTAGGTCGCTTGCACTGGAGCCTGGGGACCAGAAAGCTGATGGAGGCTTTGCAGGTTCTTGGGTCTCTATGGAAACAGGCATATTCTGGGGAAGTTTTTTTCTTGGAAAGAAGAAGAGTGTTGGCTGCTTCCTTTCCTCTGGACACGCTCAGATGCAAGATTGTGAAGCAGCTGTCTCCAGGTTCACTGCAGACAAGGGACCATTCTACTGTTTCTGCCCTCTCACTCCAGTCCGCCCTCCTGTAGCGCTCACTGGAGCTCTAGTACCTGGTGTATCCAGCTGTCCCACAAAGAGTAACGGGAGACACAAACCACAGAACCAAGAGCCGTGTGCCTAGTTCATCCTTGGATCTCCGGGCCTAGGATAGCATCTTCCACAGAGTGAATGTTCAACCATTTGTAGCAAAAAGAGGTGTGAAAAATGGAAAGGGATGATAGCCAAGTTCCCAGGTGGCCCTCTTCCTTAGAGTTGAGAAGAAAAAACACATAGCTCAGGCCTCTCAAATTCTGTGCGCATACAATTGACTAGAGTTCTTGTTCTGATTTAGTAACTTCTGGGTGCAACCAGAAGTTGCATTTCTAACAGGCTCCCAGGTGATGCTTCCTTGGATCAGCCACTGGGTAGCAAGGAAGTAGATGGAAGAGCTGACTACACAAGTCAAATTCTGAGAAAGGGCAAAAGTCACTTATAACATTTTATAAGTTAGTAGCCTGCCTAACTCACCCGCAAGGTAAACATGCATAAGGTTCAGTGTATTTTTGGAATATTCATTTTATCTATGTCTGTGAGAATATATGGACATACAAACCAACCATATGTATTGAAATTCATCTCCACACCCAACAGATTAATGGTCAATTCAATAGCAATTCACAGCATATAATTCCAAGTGATTGTGTAATTATTTCAGAATCATTAAATAGCTGTAGTTTTTTGCTTTTTTCTTTTTTTGTCATAGCTTCATTCATTCAACAGGCATTTGTGGAATATTTACCATAAAGCCTCTGTCTGGGCATTGGAAGGCACTCTTTCCGTTCTCCTTGAGCTCCTGGTCTGGTGGGTGAGACAGAGATAAAACAAATAATGACAGCGTAGTGTGATGAATTGTCCATTCTGTCCAACAGAAATATAACGTGAGTCGCAAATGTGTTTTAAAGTTTTCTGGTAGCCACATTAAAAAAGTAAAAACAAACAGGTGTAATTAATCACACATTTTTTTCAACCCAGTATATCCAAAATAGTTTCATGTAATCAGTCTGAAAAGGTATTAGTGAGGTAGTTTACATTTTTTTTCCTGTTGAGTCATCAAAATCTGGCATGTACTGTATTTGCCCTGACACCGCATTGCAAGTTGGACGAGCCACATTTCAAGTGCTCCGTAGCCACCTGCGGCTGACGACTACAGCTGGACAGCGCGCGTCTCCACCATGGGGTGTCCAGCACCTTCGCTGGAGGCTAAAACCCCCAGCGTTACACCCCTGTGAGGGTCTGTGAACACATTACCCGATGTCTCCTAACTCTGCTTTCCTCTGGGGCTGTTTTGAGGATTTAAAGAATGAATGACACATACTATGTCTATCAAGACCTATGACCTGTTTTTATTTTTTTTTCTCTTTTACCCTAAATACACTAACTAACCTTTGGAATCCTCACTTAGTAAGAAAAACCAGAATTAATTTGATCAGTTTTGCTACGGTCATTCACACGTAGTTGTAGATTGGGAATTTGCCTTAATGGAGAAGGGCTGGTGTATATATATGGTGCTCACTATTTGTCGACCACTCAGAAGTCATTCCTAGGGAATTCCCTGGAGGTTCAGTGGTTAGGACTTCGTGCTTTCACTGCCAAGGGCCTGGGTTCGATCCCTGGTCGGGGGACTAGGAACTAAGATCCCACGAGCGGCGTGGCGTGGCCAAAAAAAAAAAAAAGTCATTCCTAGACCCCTTTCTCCTGATAGGCTTTTGCTGTTGCTCTAGAGGCCAGAGTACCATATAAATACTTGCTAGTAGAGGCCTTGCAAACCAGTTCTGTCCCATTCATTCTTTCATGCTTCCATGTGCCAGGCTCTGTTCCAGTCACTGGGGGAGACAGATGAAAAAAGATAAATAAATAGGTATATATGTTAGATAATGCTATGCAAAAACAGGAAAATAAAACATGGAATGGAATGGGGGAAGGGAAGTTGGAATTATGAATAGTGTGGTCAGGGAAGTTCTCTCTGCAAAGTTGAAACATGAGCAAAGGTTGCAGAAGGTTGGGGAGCCAACTGTATAGTTATAGAGGGAACAGCATGCTAGGCAGAGGGAACAGCAGGTGCAAAGGCCCCGAGGTGGGGAAGCCTGGCCTTATTAAAATAGTAGGAGCCAGTGTGGCTGGAGCAGTGGGCAAAGATTGTGCAGTGGGGGGAGGTCAGAGAGGGAAGGAGATGGCCAGATCATGTGGGCTTCTCAGCCCCTCTGAGGAGTTTGGATTTTACTCTGGAGTGTGTGGAGAAGCTACTGGAGTTCAGGGCAGAGCTGTGGTGTGATCTGATTTTCACTTGAATGTGCTCCCTCTGGTTATAGAAAAGACAGAAGGGGGCAAGAGGAAGAAGGTGGGAGAGAAACTAGAATGTCATGGGGGTGATAAGACGGTAGCTTGGACCAAGGGTGGTAGTGGAGGTACGTGGACGCCAGCTGGATGCTTTTGGAAAAGGTTGTGATTTTCTAATTAAAAGAGCCAGACTCTGCAGAAGCGGTCCTTCCCCTTGGACTCTTCTTCATGGCTGTGACGACTTGATTTGCAGCAGCCGTTTGTGGTTAAAAAACATCCTGGGGGCTTCCCTGGTGGTGCAGTGGTTGAGAGTCCGCCTGTCGATGCAGGGGACACGGGTTCGTGCCCTGGTCCGGGAAGATCCCACATGCCGCGGAGCAGCTGGGCCCGTGAACCATGGCCTCTGAGCCTGCGCATCCGAACCTGTGCTCTGCAACAGGAGAGGCCAAAAAAAAAAAAAAAAAAAAACATCCTGAGACGTCGGCCTGGGGCTTTGTCGATTCCCTGAACCAGGGCCAGTGATCACCCATCTCCAGGTTTCTTGTGTTTTGTGACTCAACATAGCTCTGCTGCCTGCAGCTGTTGTGTGTTCAGTGACACAGCGCCCCCGATGACGCCCTCCCTCTCCTGGTCCTCTCCACAAGGACCCCAGGGGCCTGCAAGGCCAAACTCTGAACTGCTCTGGAGAAGCAAAGGGCCCCTGTGTGATTGCAGGAGGAAAAACAATCTGAAATGTGTTCTCTCCTAATCCCCATTCGTCTGAGCTAATCTCCAAATGGACAACATAATCAATTCAAGTAATAAATATGGCTTATTCAAAGGGCTGAGTAAGTGACTGGAAGCAATTCCCCAAACTGTTTTCCATTGAATAATTGAAATTATGCAAGGGCATGGAAATTTTTCAACAAATAAAATGTCAGAAAAATCTATTAAAGATATGTCTGCATATCTTTGAAAAAATTATTTATTTGAAAAAGCCCAACTCAGCAATAAAAAATAAATTACATTTCCATTCTTGCTGTTGCTTCCTTTGGGAAAGAGCCTATTACTACCACTTCGTGGACAAATGGAACCAGCACATTTCCGACTAAATGGCTCTCCAGGTTATAGCCATGAGGTTTAGATGACAGGATGATTCTACACTGAAAAAGAAATACGAAAAAAATTCCCTGACTTAATGTTGCTCAGATAATGTATCTGCTGTTTGGTTTCATCCATGGAGGTTTTTGCAGTCTAAGTTTTCCATCTGTGACTCTGAGTGACAGACAACTGTACTCTGAGGTTTTGGAGTTCGTTAGGGCCATTTAGACCAGCCCTGTGGGAATCAAAAGTACACTGGAATCCCTATTTCTATTTTCATCTTATCCAGAGCAGAAGGGCTCAGAGGAGATGGCACCTCCAAAAAATAAGCTAGAAAGTTGACCAAGGGAATGTAATTTTTTTTTTTTTTTTTGGCTGCGATGGGTCTTCATTGCTGCGTGCGGGCTTTCTCTAGTTGTGGTGAGCGGGGCTACTCTTCATTGCGGCGCACAGGCTTCTCATTGCGGTGGCTTCTCATTGTGGCACACGGACTCTAGGCGTGTGGGCTTCAGTAGTTGTGGTGCATGGGCTCAGTAGTTGCGCCTTGCGGGCTCTAGCGTGTGGGCTCAGTAGTCGTGGCGCGCGGGCTTAGTTGCCCCGTGGCATATGGGATCTTCCTGGACTAGGGATCGAACCCATGTCCCCTGCACTGGCAGGCAGATTCTTTTTTTTTTTTTTAACATCTTTATTGGAGTATAATTGCTTTACAGTGGTGTGTTAGTTTCTGCTGTATAACAAAGTGAATCAATGATACATATACATACATCCCCATATCAGGCAGATTCTTAACCACTGGACCACCAGGGAAGTTCGGGAGTATAATTTTTGAACTGTGAATTTAGAGACCTTCTGAATATATTCTCTCCAGTGTGATGCAGCTTTGTGAATCGGCTTCAAAAGTTGGTTGGGAATAGGTAACTAATGAGAGCCTACTGCAGAGCACAGGGAACTCTACTCAATGCTCTGTGGTGACTTAAGTGGGAAGGAAATCCAAAAAAGAGGGGATCTCTGTATACGTATAGCTGATTCACTTTGCTGTACAGCAGAAACTGACACAGCAGTGTAAAGCAACTCTACCCCAATTTAAAAAAAAAGAAAAAGAAAGTTGTCTGGGGTTGTGTTTCCATCACCCTCCTCCATACTGGTTTCAAAGCAGCTAGATGGACACCTCTTTAAATAAAGACCATATAGCTTAAATCACATTCTTTTTGTCTCTGTTTCTTCCTTCTCAACTCGCTGCCTTTGTTGTAGCTCACAGTGCTGGCCTGGGTTTTGCTAACTGCCTCGGGCAGGGCAGGATCTGTGTTTTCCTCTCTCCAGATGGGCGTTAGCACACAGGGCTTGCACGTTTCTGCGGAACCGGGCCGACCATGTTTACCTCCAAGCAGATTCAGTGCCTGGGAAACTTGGAATGGGGAGAGACAGCCTCTCCTCACACTGAGTCCAGACCTCCTTCCCACTGAGAACAGTTAGAGCTATGCTTTCGTTGCTTAAAAGAAGCCATTGCCTCCGACCCCAAATTAAGGAAAAAAAAAAATCAATTGCCCACATCAGTTGCCTGCTGCCCTGGAGGCAACTCGTGGCAAGCTGAAGTGGGAGCCCGTGGCTGAAGTCGAAAAACAGGACTGAAGCAACGCCAAGGGCTGCTTCCTCCAAACACAGCGTAAACTTCAACTACGGCGCCTGCCTTCATCCTGTAAGCAAGGGATGTGGGTAAAGAGCACGGCTCATGTTGGGAGTGAGGTCAGGGGTGGAAGGGAGGTTGGTGGGTGGGGGTTCTTTTCTTCCATGGTGAGAGCAAGTTTACCAAAGGTTACAAAGGGAGCGCCTTGGTAACAGAGGTTTGAGTATTTTCTATCTGCCAGACATCAGACCAAGCACTTTATATGTTCTAAGTCATTTAATTCTCAAAATCACCTAATGATGGAGCTACTCTTTTCACCCCCATTTTACAAGTGAGGCAACAGACGCTTAGAGAAGTTAGGTAACTTGCCCAGGGTCATAGGTAGCCAGTGATGCCATGGGATTTGGAGGCAGCCTATCAAGGCCACTGCTCTTACCCTCAACGGGACTGCTTTGAGGGAGGCCCTGTTGGCTTCCGCAGATGCTCAGGGTGTGTAGAACTGGATTTCTGTCTCGTGGTGACCTGAAGTTTGCTCTTCATCCAGGTGTGACACCTACTCCCTCAATTCCTCTCCCCCGCTTCGTCCCCAGTCACCCCTCTGTAAACAGTGTCTGTGAGGGGTGTGCCAGTGGTTGCCCTGAAGGGGGAACTTGCCTCAGGAGCTTGCGGTCTGTCTGTAGTGGGGCGCTGGCTGGGAGCCCGCAGATGAGCCTGGTGGCCCTGGGCCCTGAGCAGTCCTCTGGCCTTCCGGCTTTCTCCCACTCAGAGGTAACCCCAGTGTGACTTCACCTCTGGTCCTAATGACATCTGATCAATCCTTTTAGCTTCCTGACATAGCCAGAGGGGATGGCAGTAGGCACATCAGTCAAAAGTGATGCAGGAGTGAGGAAACCCAAAGGGGAATATAAGGGGCCACACCTACTCCAGTCCTGCTGCCGTGAAACCTGGTCACCCAGGGTGCTGGGCTGCTGACTGGGAGGATACTGAAGCTGACGTGGTTTCTGGACCCCCCCCCAGGGAAGGGTCACTTTCCCAACCACCCCTGCACCCCCATTCCTATCCCGATTTCTGAAATTCCATAATTGTAGGCTTACTTTTTATTTTATTTATCATTATATTTTTTTAAATTGTTATCAGAGTATCGTTGATTTACAATGTTGTGTTAGTTTCAGGTGTACAGCAAAGTGAATCAGTTATACATATACATATATCCACTCTTTTTTAGATTCTTTTCCCATGTAAGTCATTACAGAGTATTAAGCAGAGTTCCCTGTGCTATACAGTAGGTCCTTATTAGTTACCTGTTTTATGTGCAGTCGTGTGTATATGTCAATCCCGATCTCCCAGTTTCTCCCTCCCCCCCCTTACCCCCTGGTAACTGTAAGCTTATTTTCTACATCTGTAACTCTATTTCTGTTTTATAGATAAGTTCGTTTGTTCTCTTTTTTTAGATTCTGCATATATGCAATATGTGATAATTGTCTTTCACTGTCTGACTTACTTCACTCAGTATGATAATCTCTGGATCCATCCATGTTGCTGCAAATGGCATTATTTTGTTCTTTTTAATGGCTGAGTAATATTCCATTGTATATATGTACCAAGATGTTTACCTTTAAATTTAAGTATTCTTAAATGTCAATCATGGGTTATCTTAAAAATCAACAGATTATCTTTGTACCAAAAAAGAAAGGAGAAAAATTTTATTTTGATAGAATGATCCAGACTTTTGAAATCAGAAAATCTGTAAGGAACTTATTTTAATTATCCCATACATGTAAGGTATATGTAATTTCAAAAACTAACATTTTATTTTGAATTACATGTGATAGTGACTGTGGGACGTCAAGGTCTTTTTATTGCTTTTAGTGCTTTAGGTCTTAATTTTTACCTAGTTAAAATAGAAATACTCTTGGGAGACTACAACTTTGTATTAGTTTTCTATTGCTGTGTAACAAATAACTACACAATTACAACTTAACACCCATGAATTAGCTTTGTGCTTTTGAGTAAGGCACTTCATTCCTGGACCTCAAGTTTCTGATCTATTAACACGTGCAGTGGTTGAAATGGAAATGTTTTCTTTTTTTTTTTTTTTTTTTTTTGTGGTACGTGGGCCTCTCACTGTTGTGGCCTCTCCCGTTGCGGAGCACAGGCTCCGGACGCACAGGCTCAGCGGCCATGGCTCACGGGCCCAGCCGCTCCGCGGCATATGGGATCTTCCCGGACCGGGGCACGAACCCGCGTTCTCTGCATCGGCAGGCGGACTCTCAACCACTGCGCCACCAGGGAAGCCCGGAAATGTTTTCTAATGATCTTATCAGTTTAGACATTTTGAAACTTGGTTCCAAAACCACAAAAGACTCTCTAGCTTTATAGGTACTTGGCATTATTTATAAGGAAGAGTCATGAAAAGAAATGAGAATGGCTCATTACAGTGGAAACCTATTGAATGTGCACTGTTGATGGAGCCCCGAGGGTCACCTTTGTGTCTGGAGGATAGTGTCTGGAGGGTAGCTTTCAAAAAGTAATTTATGTCAGAGAATAAGTGGGACAAGGGTGGCCAGACTGGTGTTTCACAAGATAATTCATTCAAGTACTCTTACCCCTAAGCGTCTGGATACAACTCCAGACACAGCTGGGGTTTCAAAAATCAAAGTGAAAACCAAACAATAACAAAGCTTCTCATATTTGGGAGCAAAGCAGGTGTGGAAGCCACGAGCGCCACGTCCCAATATTCCTGCTTCCCCTCGTTCAGGCAGGAGGGTTGGACTTCCCCAGCCTCTGAGGGTGGACATCTCATGTGATCTTTTTGTCCGTGAGATGTGAATGGAAGAGGTGTAGGCCACTTCTGGGTGGAAGTGCTTAAGAACTGATGAGTGATTCTCCACGTTCTCGCTTCCTCTCCTACGGCGGTCATGCAAGTAGGAGGTGATACAGGCTGCAACACCAAGGACAGCTACCTGGAAGGTGCCAGAACTGGCAGTATACTTTGCATGATTGAGAAATAAGTGATTGTTTTAAGCTTTTTAAGATATCTGGGGTTGTCAGCTACTGCCGTGTAACCTAGTATAACCTGACTGATACAGAAAGAAACAGACCACAACATTTGGTGAATGGAGATTGTGATCTAGAGGAATATCAGTTTACAGACAAAAGGAGAAAAAAAAGCCCTGATAATCCAAATTCCTGGGTGAAATATTATGATTTTTCTTTTTCTGCTTCATTCCAGGCTTGAGGGAGTCAGTGAAGTGTTAAAAAGCAGACAGCAGGGCTGTGAAAGAGATGAAGAATTAGTCTGGATTCACAGATTGAACTGCCAACCTCTGGCCAACTGAGAATTGGCTGGATTTGCAAGCTTGGCTTTCTAAGGATATACCTTTTATAACCTTGTCTGAAGTCTTCTTCTGGTTCACTACTTGTTTTAGTTCTGATGGGCTGCATGCAAAAAAAAAAAAAAGAGAGAGAGAGAAAAGAAAGAAAGAAAGAAAAAAGCATTGGAATTCTATCTTTCAACTAAATAATATTGGATTTTTTTTTTTTGAGTTCTTGTTATGTTTGGGCTGATGTGTTTTGGCCATCTTCTCAAAAACCTTTTCCTGCTGCTCCTTACTCAGATCAATTTCCTGGAATTCCTCCGAGCTAACCCTTTGCTCTCTGTCTTTCTTTTCTTCCTTCAGAGGAAAATCTGTTACAAGCCAAACATCAATCTCCAAATCTAAAATTTAGGACTTCGTCTTCTGGAAACTGAGCCTGCATTGGTCTTCTCAGTATATCTCATTCTGTGAGATAGTTATTCTCAGACCCCAGAAGAGATGACATGAAGTTCAAAAGCAGGTAGAAGTAAGTTAAGAGAAAACTTAAAGAAAACCCATTTGTTTTCCTGTTTATTTTTATATCAGTACTAGCTGAACTCATTTTCTTTATTTTTTAAATTTAATTTTGTATCAGCAATGTACTCACGTGATTAAAAATTGCAAAGGTAGAAACGGATATACAGTAAAAGGTCTCATTCCCACATCCATCTCCCAACCAGCCAGTTCCCCTCTCCAGTGTGATTAACTTGTATACCTTTACAGGTATGTATTATGCACAAATAAGGACATCTCTTAAGTATTCCTTCTTTTCTCTCATTTATACAATTGGTAACGTTCTATCCCTCATTATGCTCCTTGCTTTTCTTGCTAATGGTTTATCTGTCTTGTAGACCTTTCCACATCAGTACGTAAGGAGCTTCCTCATTTTTAAAATTCTGTTAAGTTCATTTAGCCAAACTCTGTATTGATGGGCATTTAGGTTGTTTCCACTCTTCGCTTTTACAAAACCATGCTGTGATGAATACCTGTCCTTAAGTCGGTTTGCGTCTGTGTGAGTATATTTGTGGAAATAACTTCTAGGAGTAGAATTGCTGGGCTACCGTATTAATTTAATGGTGAGGTTAAGGTGTAACTGAGTGTGACGGCAGAGAGCTCAAAAATCCATTCCCCCAAATCACAGCGCTCAGAGCCTCGCAGGGACAACTGTTGCGAGCTTCAAGTGTGACCGCATTGTACACTCACAAAGTATATTTTTGTGTCGAATGTGTGCCTGGCCCTACGTAGCAATAAACAAAATATGTAAGAAGGATGCCTCCCTAAGCAGCGTGTCAGGCAGTAAGGGCAGTGTGGTGGTTAATTTTATATTTTATGTGTCAGTTTGGCTGGACCATGGTAAGTAGCTGTCTGGTTACATGCTAGTGTAGATATTACTGTAAAGATTTTTAGTTTCTGAATATCATTAACATGTACAATCGGTTGACATTAAGTAGAGCAGATTACTCTCCGTAATCTGGATGGGCCTCATCCAATCAGTTGAAGGCCTTAAGAACAAAGACTGATGTTTCCTGAAGAAGAAGGAATTCTCTTCAAGGTTGCAACATACAAACTTTTTTGAGTTTCTCTTTGCTACCCTGCATAATTCAGACTCAAGCCTGCAACATCAGTTCTTACTCAAATTTCCAGCTTGCTGGCCTGCCTTACAAATTTTAGGCTTGCTAGCCTTCACCATCATGTGAGCCAATTCCTTAAAATAAATCTCTCTCCATAGCTATCTATCTATCCATCTATCTATCTCCTGTTGATTCTGTTTCTCTGGAGATATCTGAATAATATAGGCAGGAATGATGATCCCCACCCAACAGATGAAGAAGCAGAGGCTGAGAGGGTCCATATCCCTCTAGAGCCCCGACTCTAAAGCCAAAGCTCTTTCTACTGCCTTGAAATGTAATTAAAACTCAAAATAGGGTATACACAGTGACAATCCCATTATAGAACACTAGGCATGCCCATCAAGGTGCTTACTCTGTCTATAGACTCTGCTGTAGGAAAGTCATGGGTTGGAGTTTGAGATCTCCCCGGTTACTGTGATTGGATCAGAGATGGCAGTGGGACATAATGGCAGCCAGTCTGCAGACTTGTCACTGATCAATGGCATGGCCAGACATTGAAAGATAACCTGGGCCTTTGACATTCATGCAGAGACTGAGTAACAAGGCAGTAAACAGTGGGAGCAGAAGCTGATGGGCTGTGATACAGGGAGAAACAGGGCAGGTCACAAGAAGATCGATGCAAGCCAAAGTTGTAAGAGAACAGAACAATGAAATAGAGCAGAGAAGCAAATCCAGCGGGATGCCGTGGGCAGTGGATGACATGGCTAGGCCCCAGAGTTGCCTCAGGTCCTCATGGTGTTGCAGCTTCACGGGTATCCTTAAAGCAGACTCACTTTTTCTTCGTGAAACTCAACTGAATTTCTGCTTTTTACAACTGATTTTTACATTCCTGAAACAGGAAAATTTCACACAGAACTCCAAAGACAGATCTTGCAAAGGCCAGTTAGAACCAAGTCAGTTCAGCTTGGAGTATTAAAGCTGGAGACAGGCTTATCTTGGTCTAACTGAAGGTTGGGAAACTAAGTTGCTCTCATTTTACTAAAATCGACATTTTATAGCTGGAGAGGAATTAGTGAACATTCAGGCCACACCTGGTTTGCTGAGATCAGAGGGTAGCAGTAGCTCCCCCAAGGTCACATGGACGTTTGCTGCAGCAGGACAGGAAGTCTTTCCACTCATCTTTGTTGCCTCTTCAGCAACACTTGCAAAATAGGCAGGTCTACTTTCCTGATTACTCAAGTTCTTTAAACCATCTCTCTCTCTCTGAAAATTAATCTCTTTGGTGGTTTTAGAATTGTATGCATTATATGCTTTTACGGTCTCAGAAAAAAAAAAGTCTCAAACCCTAGGAAGTATTTTTTAAGGTCTGTATCAGCCCACTTGATGTGTAATAGAACAAGGTTGTTTGTTTGTTTGTTTCTTTCTTTTTTTTCTCTCTCTCTCTCTCCCTCTTTCTTTCCTTCTTTCTTTCTTTCTTTCTCCACACCACTTGGCTTGCGGGATCTTAGTTACCCAGCCAGGGATTGAACCCAGGCTCCAGCAGTGAAAGCGCTGAGTCCTAATCACTAGACCACTAGGGAATTCCTGATAGTTTCTTTAAAACAAAATTTAAAGATAAGGGGAAATTCCTCATATTCCGAGAACTGAATAGAACATATCCAAGTGCTAATTTGGGGGTTCAGTCAAAACCTGTAGCATCCAGTAAGGTCATGCAATCGGTGTGGAAAATTCAACTCTTGGGAAGGAAATGGCTAAGCTGCTTTCATATTTTAAGTATGGACAATTCTCCTGAAAACCTAATTGTTTTGATCTCTGTAACAGAGAGGCTAAAAATCTCAGTGGCTTAAACAAAGTAGAAGTTTATTTCTCTCTCACTTATCAGTTTAGTTTGGCAGTGTAGAACTCCACCATAAGAAGGACCCAGGTTCCTTCTGTCTTGTTGCTCTGCTATCCTCAACACACAGCTTCTGCCTCATGGTCAAGATGGCTGCTCTAGCTTCTTCCACCATGCCTTTAATCCTGCGGATGGGGAGTGGTCAAGGGGAAGGGAAGGCTGGCCTTTTCTCTTTAAGGGCGTCATCCTGAATTTGCACACATCACTGCTGCTCACATTCTATTGGTCACCGTTTAGTCATGAGGCTTTACCTATTAGCAAAGGAGGCTGGGAGATGTAGTCTTTAGAGAGGCAGTCAGGTCCTTAACTAAAATCCTGTTACTATGTAATAATGGGAGAATAGATCCTGGGGGGATAGCTATCAGCTCTGCCACAGGGCCCAAGGTATTGCTTGCCTGCTTTCTTTTTCACATCTGAGAATGACCAGAAAGTTCAGACAGTTATTGTTAATAAATATTGAAAATCCTCATGCCTATGAGAAGGTAGTGTGAGGTACTTTGGGAGTACAAAAGGGAGAAAGAACCACCCTCTGCTCTCAAAATATTTACTCTCGAGTTGTCAAGTCATATACTGCACTAATTAAGAGTAAAAATGTATATATGTTAAAGAAAGGTCCGAGAGCACTCTTTTTCTGAATTACCGTGTAGGTGACTTTGATGGATTAATCTTATAATCACTATAACCTGAATAAATTGTGTGACACCTCAAAGCTCAGTTTGGACAGGATGTTATGTCCGAGGAAGCAATATGGTGGCAAAAAGGTTATAAAAATACTTTGCCTGTTTACTCAACTTCTTACGGAAATGGAAAAGAACGTAGTGTGTTCTTAATACACAGCCAGCCTCTCTTAGAATAGATTTTTCTCCCATCACTGCTACTTTTTTTTTTAACATCTTTATTGGAACATAATTGCTTTACATTGTTGTGTAAGTTGCTGCTGTATAACAAAGTGAATCAGCTATATGTATACATATATCCCCATATCCTCTCCCTCTTGCATTTCCCTCCCACCCTCCTTATCCCAACCCTCTAGGTGGTCACAAAGCACCGAGCTGATCTCCCTGTGCTATGCAGCTGCTTCCCACTAGCTATCTATTTTACATTTGGTAGTGTATATATGTCCATGCCACTCTCTCACTTTGTCCCAGCTTACCCTTCCCCCTCCCTGTGTCCTCAAGTCCATTCTCTACGTCTGTGTCTTTATTCCTGTCCTGCCCCTAGGTTCATCAGAACACCCCCCCTTTTTTTTTTAGATTCCATATATATGTGTTAGCATACAGCATTTGTCTTTCTCTTTCTGACTTACTTCACTCTGTATGACAGTCTCTAGGTCCATCCACCTCACTACAAATAACTCAATTTCGTTTCTTTTTATGGCTGAGTAATATTCCATTGTATATATGTGCCACATCTTCTTTATCCATTCATCTGTCGATGGACACTTAGGTTGCTTCCATGTCCTGACTATTGTAAATAGTGCTGCATTGAACATTGTGGTATGTCTCTTTTTTTTTTAATTAAAAAATTGTTTTTACTTTATTTATTTATTTTTGGCTGTGTTAGGTTTTCATTGCTGCATGCAGGCTTTTGCTAGTTGCAGCAAGCGGGGGCTATTCTTCGTTGCGATGTGGGGGCTTCTCATTGCAGTGGCTTCTCTTGTTGAGAAACATCGGCTCTAGGTGCATGGGCTTCAGTAGTTGTGGTGCATGGGCTTAGCTGCACCACAGTATGTGGGATCTTCCTGGACCAGTGATCAAACCCGTGTCCCCTGCATTGGCAGGCAGATTCTTATCCACTGCGCCACCAGGGAAGCCCACATGTCTCTTTTTGAATTATGGTTTCCTCAGGGAATATGCCCAGTGGTGGGATTGCTGGGTCATATGGTAGTTCTATTTTTAGGTATTTTAGAAACCTCCATACTGTTCTCCATAGTGGCTGTATCAATTTACATTCCCACCAACAGTGCAAGAGGGTTCCCTTTTTTCCACACCCTCTCCAGCATTTATTGTTTGTAGATTTTTTGATGAGGGCCATTCTGACCTGTGTGAGGTGATACTTTATTGTGGTTTTGATTTGCATTTCTCTAATGATTAGTGATGTTGAGCATCCTTTCATGTGTTTGTTGGCAATCAGTATATTTTCTTTGGAGAAATGTCTATTTAGGTCTTCTGCCCATTTTTGCATTGGGTTGTTTTTTTTTTTTTTGATATTGAGCTGCATGAGCTGCTTGTATATTTTGGAAATTAATCCTTGTCAGTTGATTTGCAAATATTTTATCCCATTCTGAGGATTGTCTTTTCATCTTGTTTATGGTTTCCTTGCTGTGCAAAAGCTTCTGAGTTTCATTAGGTCCCATTTGTTTATTTTTGTTTTTATTCCATTTTTCTAGGAGGTGGGTCCAAAATGATCTTGCTGTGATTTATTTCATAGAGTGTTCTGTCTATGTTTTCCTCTAAGAGTTTTATAGTGTCTGGCCTTACATTTAGGTCTTTAATCCATTTTGAGTTTATTTTTGTGTATGGTGTTAGGGAGTGTTCTAATTTCATTCTTTTACATGTACCTGTCCAGTTTCCCAGCACCACTTATTGAAGAGGCTGTCTTTTCTCCATTGTATATTCTTGCCTCCTTTATCAAAGATAAGGTGACCATATGTGTGTGGGTTTTCTCTGGGCTTTCTATCCTGTTCCATTGATCTATATTTCTGTTTTTGTGCCAGTACCATAGTGTCTTCATTACTGTAGCTTTGTAGTATAGTCTGAAGTCTGGGAGCCTGATTCCTCCAGCTCTGTTTTTCTTTCTCAAGATTGCTTTGGCTATTCGGGGTCTTTTGTGTGTCCATACAAATTGTGAAATTTTTTGTTCTAGTTCTGTGAAAAATGCCATTGGTCGTTTGATAGGGATTGCACTGAATCTGTTTGCTTTGGGTAGTATAGTCCTTTTCACAATGTGGATTCAGTCCAAGAACATGGTATATCTCTCCATCTGTTTGTATCATCTTTAATTTCTTTCATCAGTGTCTTATAGTTTTCTAAGTACAGGTCTTTTGTCTCCTTAGGTAGGTTTATTCCTAGGTATTTTATTCTTTTTGTTGCAATAGTACATGGGAGTGTTTCCTTAATTTTTCTTTCAGATTTTTCATCATTAGTGTATAGGAATGCAAGAGATTTCTGTGCATTAATTTTGTATCCTGCTACTCTACCAAATTCATTGATTAGTTCTAGTAGTTTTCTGGTAGCATGTTTAGGATTCTCTATGTATAGTACCATGTCATCTTCAAACACTGACTGTTTTACTTCTTATTTTCTGATTTGGATTCCTTTTATTTATTCTTCTTCTCTGATTGCTGTGGCTAAAACTTCCCAAACTATGTTGAATAGTAATGGGGAGAGTGGACAACCTTGTCTTGTTCTTGATCTTAGAGGAACTCATTTCAGTTTTTCACCATTCTGATTGATGTTGGCTGTGGGTTTGTCATATATGGCCTTTATTATGTTGAGGTAGGTTCCCTCTATGCTTACTTTTGGATAGTTTTTATCATAAATGTGTGTTGAATTCTGTCGAAAGCTTATTCTACATCTATTGAGATGATCATATGGTTTTTCTCCTTCAGTTTGTTAATATGGTGTATCACATTGATTGATTTGCATATATTGAAGAATCCTTGCATTCCTGAGATAAACCCCACTTGATCATGGTGTATGATCCTTTTAATGAACTGTTGGATTCTGTTTGCTAGTATTTTGTTGAGGATTTTTGCATCTATGTTCATCAGTGATATTGACCTGTATTTTCTTTTTTTGTGACATCTTTGTCTGGTTTTGGTAACAGGGTGATGGTGGCCTCGTACAATGAGTTTGCGAGTGTTCCTCCCTCTGCTATATTTTGGAAGAGTTTGAGAAGGATGGGTGTTAGCTCTTCTCTAATTGTTTGATAGAATTCGCCTGTGAAGCCATCTGGTCCTGGGCTTTTGTTTGTTGGAATATTTTTAATCACAGTTTCCATTTCAGTGCTTGTGATTGGTCTGCTTATATTTTCTATTTATTCCTGGTTCAGTCTCGGAAGGTTGTGCTTTTCTAAGAATTTGTCCATTTCTTCCTGGTTGTCCATTTTATTGGCATACAGTTTCTTATAGTAATCTCTCATGATCATTGGTATTTCGCCAGTGTCAGTTGTTACTTCTCCTTTTTCACTTCTAATTCTGTTGATTTGTCTTCTCCCTTTTTTTCTTGATGAGTCTGACTAATGGTTTATCAATTTTGTTTATCTTCTCAAAGAACCAGCTTTTAGTTTTATTGATCTTTACTATTGTTTCCTTAATTCCTGTTTCATTTCTTTCTTATTTTTAAACAAATATATTTTATTTATTTATTTTCGGCTGCGTTGGGTCTTCATTGATGCATGTGGGCTTTCTCTACTTGTGTGAGCGGGGGCTACTCTATGTTGTGGTGCACAGACTTCTCACTGTGGTGGCTTCTCTTGTTGTAGAGCACGGGCTCTAGGCGCATGGGTTTCGGTAGTTGTGGCACGCTGACTCAGTCGTTGTGGCTCGTGGGCTCTAGAGAGCAGGCTCAGTAGTCGTCGTGCACGGGCTTAGCTGCTCCATGACATGTGGGATCTTCCCAGACTACAGCTCAAACCTGTGTCCCCTGCAATGCCAGGCGGATTCTTAACCACCATGCCACCAGGGAAGCCCCTCTTTTTCATTTTTTTCTGATCTGATCTTTATGATTTCTTTCCTTCTGCTAACTTTGGGGGTTTTTTGATCTTCTTTCTCTAATTGCTTTAGATGTAAGGTTAGGTTGTTTATTTGAGATGTTTCTTGTTTCTTGAGGTAGGATTGTATTGCTATAAACTTCCCACTTAGAAGTGCTTTTGCTGCATCCCACAGGTTTTGGGTCATCGTGTTTTCATTGTCTTTTGTTTCTAGGTATTTTTTTATTTCCTCATTGATTTCTTCAGTGATCTCTTGGTTATTTAGTAGCATATTGTTTAGCCACCATGTGTTTGTATTTATTACAGATTTTTTTCCTTTAATTGATATCTAGTCTCATAGCGTTGTGGTCAGAAAAGATACTTGATACGATTTCAATTTTCTTAAATTTACCAAGGCTTGATTTGTGATCCAAGATATGATCTATCCTGGAGAGTGTTCCATGAGCACTTGAGAAGAAAGTGTATTCTGTTTTGTATGGATTGAATGTCCTATAAATATCAATTGAGTCCATCTTGTTTAATGTATCATTCAAAGCTTGTGTTTCCTTATTTATTTTCATTTTGGATGATCTGTCCATTGGTGAAAGTGAGGTGTTAAGCCCCCTACTATTATTGTGTTACTGTTGATCTCCCCTTTTATGGCTATTAACATTTGCCTTATGTATTAAGGTGCTCTTATGTTGGGTGCATAAATATTTACAATTGTTATATCTTCTTCTTGGATTGATCCCTTGACCATTATGTAGTGTCTTTCTTTGTCTCTTATAATAGTCTTTATTTTAATGTCAATTTTGTCTGATATGAGAATTGCTACTCCAGCTTTCTTTTGATTTCCATTTTCATGGAATATCTTTTTCCATCCCCTCACTTTCAGTCAGTATGTGTCCCTAGTTCTGAAGTGGGTCTCTTGTAGACAGTATACATATGGGTCTTGTTTTTGTATCCATTCAGCCAGTCTGTGTCTTTTGGTTGGAGCATTTAATCCATTTACATTTTAGGTAATTATTGATATGTATGTTCCTATTCCCATTTTCTTAATTGTTTTGGGTTTGTTATTGTAGGTCTTTTCCTTCTCTTGTTTTTCCTGCCTAGAGAAGTTCCTTTAGCATTTGTTGTAAAGCTGGTTTGGTGGTGCTGAATTCTCTTAGCTTTTGCTTGTCTGTAAAGATTTTAATTTCTCTGTCGAATCTGAATGAGATCCTTGCTGGGTAGAGTAATCTTGGTTGTAGGTTTTTCCCTTTCATCTGTTTAAATATGTCCTGCCACTCCCTTCTGGCTTGCAGAGTTTCTGCTGAAAGATCAGCTGTTAACCTTATGAGGATTCTGTTGTATGTTATTTGTTGCTTTTCCCTTGCTGCCTTTAATATTTTTTGTCTGTATTTAGTTTCTGATATTTTCATTAATATGTGTCTTGGTGTGTTTCTCCTTGGATTTATCCTGTATGGGATTCTCTGTGCTTCCTGGACTTGATTGACTATTTCCTTTTCCATGTTAGGGAAGTTTTCACCTAATCTCTTGAAATATTTTCTCAGACCCTTTCTTTTTTTTCTTCTTCTTCTGGGACCCCTATAATTCGAATGTTGGTACGTTCAGTGTTGTCCCAGAGGTCTCTGAGACTGTCCTCAGTTTTTTTTCATTCTTTTTTCTTTATTCTGCTCTGAAGTAGTTATTTCCACTATTTTATCTTCCAGGTCACTTATGCCTTCTTCTGCCTCAGTTATTCTGCTATTGATTCCTTCTAGAGAATTTTAAATTTCATTTATTGTGTTCATCATTGTTTGTTTGCTCTTTAGTTCTTCTAGT
This sequence comes from Mesoplodon mirus, assembly GCF_964341445.2. Classification (NCBI taxonomy): domain Eukaryota; kingdom Metazoa; phylum Chordata; class Mammalia; order Artiodactyla; family Ziphiidae; genus Mesoplodon; species Mesoplodon mirus. The sequence continues at coordinate 109,838,209 of NC_138984.1, read as the reverse complement.
TCCTTGTTAAATGTTTCTCCATTCTATTTCCAAGATTTTGAGTCAACTTTACTATCATTACTCTGAATTCTTTTTCAGGTAGACTGCCTATTTCCTCTTCATTTGTTTGGTCTGGTGGATTTTTACCTTGCTCCTTCATTTGCTGCATATTTCTCTGTCTTCTCATTTTGCTTAAGTTACTGTGTTTGTGGTCTTCTTTTCACAGGCTGCAGGTTCGTAGTTCCTGTTGTTTTTGGTGTCTGCTCCCAGTGGGTGAGGTTGGTTCAGTAGCTTCTGTAGGCTTCCTGGTGGAGGGGACTGGTGCTTGTGTTCTGGTGGGTGGGGCTGGATCTTGTCTTTCTGATGGGCAGGGCCGCCTCCTGTGGTGTGTTCTGGGGTGTCTGTGAACTTATTATGATTTTAGGCAGCCTCTCTGCTAATGGGTGGGGTTGTGTTCCTGTCTTGCTAGTTGTTTGGCATGGGGCGTCCAGCACTGGAGCTTGCTGGCTGTTGGATGGAGCTGGGTCTTAGCGTTGAGACGGAGACATCTGGGAGAACTCTCACCAATTAATATTACGTGAGGCCGGGAAGTCTCTGGTGGTCCAATGTCCAGAACTTGACTCTCCCACCTCAGAGGCTCAGGTCTGACACCCGACTGGAGCACCAAGACCCTGTCAGCCACACGGAATTATCAAGGCAGTGGTCATTGGCAAGTGAAACCACAAGAGAAGAGTCCTGTGCTATGCCTGGTCCTGCTAAGCAATTTTCAGGCTTCAGCTCATTCTGGCAGTGGAGCGATTGGGTTGGTGACACGAGATAAGACAGGGTCCGTGAGGCGGGCGGTGCTCAGCCGATGCGTGGCCTGAGTGGCCCAGTCGAAGCCTTTGGGGAAGGCCGACAGCAGCCAGGATTCCGGCCTCCTGCGGCTGCGGCCTCTTTGGCGTCTCCCTCCGGGAGTCACGTCACTCTCACTCCTGCTTTGGTAGCCGTGCCTTTACCCTTCATCAATGCTCCTTTTAACAGCCTTTGCCCCTAAAACTCTTTCTCTTCTACTCTCATTTTCCTGGGCCTGAAAACCATCTCCTGACAGTTGTAAGCATAATTGTTCTCTTCTTTTTCCCTTTTGCCCTATCCAGGACCTTCATAATGCACGACAGCCCAAGAGCTGACCAGGCTTGCAAGAATTCTTCCCTCTTAGATGCCGGAGTGAAAAGTCACACATACATTTTGGTCCTGTTTCACAATAATATTTTTGTCTCTGTTAAATACGGTAAAATATACTGGCCCAGGGTTGGGGTGGGTGGTCAGGAGATCTGCCCCCACTGGATGCATCACTCTGGAAAAGTCACTGAACCCTAGGATTATTTGGTTGCTTAACTTGTATAATAAGAGAAATGGATTGGTTGGATCTTTGAGGTCTCTGATTGTATAATTAGTGGAATCCTGAGTAATCCTGGCCTTAGGTGAGGGCAGGCGCTGAGTGGAGGAGGGGGCGTGGCACCATCTGTGTGGCCAGAACAAGGCAACACAGCTAGAGAAAGCTCTCCCTGCTCGCATGATTTTCAGTTCAAGTGCAGAACATTTGGCGCTATATTGAAACATGAAACATGTCAAGGATGGTTAATCCGTCTATAACAAAGATAAGAACATTTTAACACTTCGAAAGGAAAGTTTCCTCACCCTGCATTCCTTGACTGTGGTAGCTCACTTTTTCCTACATTCTTTTCTTTTCCTTTTGTTAATCTTTACCACAGCAACTAACTACAGCTTGTGATTCCTAATGTGGGTGTGGCTTTCCCATGGCACTCTTTCCCGCCGATGACTGGCAGGTAGCAGGAACTATTTCTGTAAGCATATGAAATGCTCACTTGTCCGTCAAAGTACCCTCTTGCGTTAACTTTCCTGTTGCAGTGTCACCTTGGGCTTTTTATTTTGGCAACAATTATATTGAGATGTACCTCTCATACCATACAATTCACTCACTCGAAGTGTGTAATTCAGTGTGTTTTAGTATATTCTCAGAGTTGTGCACCCATCACCACAATCCATTTTATAATATTCCCATCACCCCCAAAAGAAACCCTGTACCCGTTAGCAATCACTTCTCATCCCCCTTTTCTCCAGCCCCTGGCAACCACTAATCTACTTTCTGTCTTTATGGATTTGCCTATTTTGGGCATTTCACATCAATGGAATCTTACGCTGTGTGGTCCTTTGAGACTGGTTTCTTTTATTTAGCATAGTGTTTCACCATTCACCATGCTGTAGAATGCATCAGCACTTCAGTCCCTTTCGTAGTCCATTGTATGGATATAGTTCATTTTGTTTATCCATTCACTGTTCATGGACCATTGTTTCCTTCTCCCCCCTCTATTTTCTCAAACTTAGTCTGAAAATTTTGCTAAGAAATATTATGATTCCAAAAATCATGGGGTCGGAAGCCCACAGCTGTTTCCTTCTCCAGAATCTTTGTATATGCAGGGTGGAGGGGCACCCCCAAACTGTGTGGTAAAAGCCTACATAAAAGCTGGTTGATCCTAGTTAAGAACATGAGACTTTGAGTTAGACAGCCTGATTTAGAATTCTGGTTTTACCGCTTTATCTCAAGCAGCAATTAGCCTCTTTAAGCGTTGGTGTTCTTATCTTCAAAATGGGAATTATACTAGTACCTATCGATGGCAGAGACTGCCAGGCAGCCCTTAGTTACCACTGTCACTTCTAAGGTGACAGAGACCTATTTTTTGTCTAGGTATAGGGCTGCCCAAGATGGAGGCTGCATTTCTTAGCTCTTCTTTGAGCTGTTCTTAGTGTCTACCTTCTGGCAAGCAAATGATAGACAAGGAAAAGCATCCTTAAGTAGCTTTTAAGAGCTTTCTTTTTTTTTTTTCTTTTGCGGTACGTGGGCCTCTCACTGCCACGGCCTCTCCCGTTGTGGAGCACAGGCTCTGAACACGCAGGCTCAGCGGCCATGGCTTATGGGCCCAGCTGCTCCGTGGCATGTGAGATCTTCCCGGACCGGGGCACGAACCCGTGTCCCCTGCATCGGCAGGCGGACTCTCAACCACTGCGCCACCAGGGAAGCCCCTAGTTATTCTTTTATTACTGGACTTTGTTTTTTTCCTACTAAAACAATATTGTGATAAACATCTTCATATATGCAGCTTTTCCCATATTTTGTATAAAGGTAGGATTATCAAGTCAAACAATATAATCTTTCATTTGGTCCCTGAAATATGTTGCCAAGTAGCTTTCCAAAAGAATTGTATCATTTTTAAATGCTATATGCAGTATAAGTGACTGTATTTTCAATACACCATTACTAGCAATGTAAATTACCATTAGACTTTTATTTGTTAACTTAATATGTAAAATGTATACCTTAAAGTTTTTTTTCATTTGCATTATTTTTATAATTGGCAAAGTCGCCTTTCATGTTTGCATATTTTATTATCTTACTGTCTGCCTAGTTTATCTGCTGGGGTCATAATGTATTTATTGCAAGTCGCATGCACTTTTACATGCTAAAAATAATCACTTCTAACTATATTTGCCCAGCCTATTCTTTTTCTTTGGGTTACTAATTTTCCTTGGGGAGTAGGTATTTTAAATTTTTTCTATCAAAGCTGTTGAATGTTCTTTCTGATTTCTTCTATCACATTTACACGTAGAAAGTTGTCCCTTTTCCACACTACCCAGAGGTACTAATTTATCAACTATATGTGTCTATGTTTATGTTTTCCTGGTTGGAGTTTTACATTTAACTTCTTAATTTGTTTAAAATTTATTTATTATATTACTTGGGTCTGCAGTCATCCTTCCCCTGATACTAATTAGCAAAACCAACACTATTAAGTATTTCTGCCTTTTCTTTCATTGATTTATGACATCTTTTTATTGCATATAAAATTGTTTTTTAATAATATGGTCTAATTCCAGACAATTTACTCCATTTAAATTAGTCAGTTTTGTTAGTTTCCTCTGTTCATGTGTATCTGGTTTTTCTCTTAGATGAATTAATGTGTAGTAAGTTTGAAGAAAACCTTTTTTTTTTTTTTTTTTTTTGAGAATGTGATTGAGATTGAATTAAAGCTTGAAACTCATCTTGGGAGACTTAATGTTTTTGCAATATTTACTTTGCAGATACAGATGCACTGTATATCTCTCCATGTATTGAAGCTTTCAAAAAATATCCTTTAATTTACCCGTAACTCTCTACATGTATCCATACTTGATTTAAAGGCCAGGATTTCTTCTCTCCTTAAGGACCAGTGCAGATGTAGGGTCAGGGTCATGGATGAAAATCTTTTGCTTGATTCTTGGCCAGTCAGACTTCTCTTGAGCAGTCCCTTTAGCTCCTTCTAATTTTTATTTTGCATTTTATGTAAAGTATCTGTATAATTTTTGTCTTTTTTTTTTTTATAGTCCTGTTGTCTAGAAGCCAAACAATAGTCAGGCGTTGATGAGGTGGGAAAGGAAGACTTGCTGATCTCAGTCACTAGAAAGAGGAAGGGAGGGAGCAGGGCTGGCAGGAATTAAGACAGCAGCAGTGATGCCCAAGACGGTACTTGTGGGCCTCCAGGCTCATGCACACCCCGCGTCTCTGTTAGGGGCTGACGCAGCATGTCACAGAAAGTGACTGTGACAGATGTACCCCATCTGGGAATTCTGTCAAGCTCGGAAGGTTGGGCCCCTTCCCTGTGCTCAACCAAACAGGGAGGAAGCATTGATGCTTTCCGTGTGGGCAGGGGGCCCACGGGCTGCCAGCAAGACGGGACATCGCGGGCTCTAGGAAGGACCGATTTCCCACCCTGCTTGATCATTCCTCCTCTCCCTGGTGGATCACGTCTGAACTTTCTTTCAGAGGACCCTAAATATCGTACTCCACAGTCTGAAAAGAGGCTGAAAATGCATGGAGTGAGGACTATTAGATTGAAGTGCGAATGACTGCTAACACATCCTCTCCTCATCTCTGCACGGAAAAGGCACTGAGAGCATGAAGAGTTGGTCATCAGGGATATGATGAGGGGAGAAGGGAACAGAGAGGCACCACTGGGGTGACAAGCACTCATTGCTCTAGATTCACATCGTCCCCTGTTGGCTGGGTGTGTTCAGTTGGGACCGTTTGGAGAGGAGATGTTGGGTAGTGATGAAGGGGTCCAGTGTGTGGTGGTCCCCCCTCTACCTCCCAGATGGGGGCACACCTGGTGCCCTACTGTTTAAGCCCTGTCTTAGGTTCCTTTTAAACATCCCAGTGTCCAAAATGCAGAGACATGCGGGCACACCTCTCCGCCGGCAGGATGACCTGCAGTACAGCCATTTGAATTGACAATCGCTTCCAGTAAGTGCTGAGGGCTGGAGCCTCATCCAGGAAGACAGTAAGGAGAGCAAGGAAGGAGGGGCTCAAGGGGAGTGGGGGTGAGGCCTGGAGAAAGGAAGTGGTGCCTAAAAGGCTCAGAAGTTCCCAACTGTCACAGTCTGGCTGTGCGGTCATCTTTAATGTGCACTAAGGAAATGGCATTCAGATGCCACATCACCACCAAAGTCACCTCTGCTGAGTGACATGCTGAAGCCGGTGGCCCAGATGAAGGCCAGCAAAGCTCCTTGTCTCAGGCATACCCTGACATTTAATGCTTAAGGAGCACATACATCACACACCATTAGAGCTGCCAGTTTCCATCTCTTTCACACCATTAGTTGAATATATATATCATTAAAGGAAGTGAGTTACAATATAGAAATATGGTCACAATTGACAGCGCATTTGGTGGGCTGCTTTCCTGAACTGTCTCCAGAGACCCTATGTTTAGTGAAAAGACATTTCCCAGAAAAGTTTTCATAAATATTCTCCATGGGGGAAAAAATGTATATTTATCACTTCACATAAAAAGAAATCTAAAGTAAATGTTTTAGTAGCTGGCTTCTCAGAAAGCGAGTGGCTATTTGTAATCCATAGCTGGAGGAATTGTTCTTACCAACTTTATGAAAGTCAGGGAATGCTCTGTGCTGGGTTACCAGCAACGTTATTAGCAGCAGCGTCCTTATTTTTTTCCCTTCTTTGAGCTCCCTGCAGCCGTATTCCATATCCCATGTTCTGGTCCTGCTGTTGGGTCTTTTTAATTTTCTGTATGTTATGATGCTTTGACATCTTGGAGACTAGCTGGCTAGGGGAAGCCTGCCCCTCCCTGGGTAAGCCGGTTCTTAGAGACAGCAGGTGAGTCCCCTGTCGTCGCACCTGTCGCATGCCAACCACTCCATCCAGAGCCCAGCCTCCAGTCACCTCCTTGTTTGGGCTCTCAGGCATCAGGCCACGACCGCCTGCCCTAATCACCCCAGGGTCAGGTACCAGACAACGAGGGGCAGCCCCTGTGCCCCGGAGCCCACCGACAGCAGTCAAGCTCGCCAATCCTGCCGCGCTCAGCCGGCTCATGCTACAGAACCTATTGCTTCCCCACCAAACTATAACAAAGCTTCTTATCCACGCTTCTGCCTCGCTCCCTCTGCCTCCTGACCCACCCTGGCCCTTCCTTGTGGAGACCCTGTAGGTGCTGCGTTGCCCCTCCTCTTGGATACCGCGAGGAGGAAACTGTCTTTTCAGTGGCATTCATCTCCTAATCTGTTGGCCTCACCAATAATAATAAAAGCTGCATTTTAAAACAGGGAGGTGGGGCTTCCCTGGTGGCGCAGTGGTTGAGAGTCCGCCTGTCGATGCAGGGGACACGGGTTCGTGCCCCGGTCCGGGAGGATCCCACATGCCGCGGAGCGGCTGTGCCCGTGAGCCGTGGCCGCTGAGCCTGCACGTCCAGAGCCTGTGCTCGGTAACGGGAGAGGCCACAACAGTGAGAGGCCCGCGTACCGCAAAAAAAACAACAACAGGGAGGTAGAGAACATTATGATTCTGCTCTTTAAGGGCTCAGAGCAGTGGGCTTAAGGACCATCCCTCAAACTGCGTGTAAATATTCCCAGCCGGCTTCTGCTTTATCATACTTGGTCTGGGTTAAGATGAGACTATTCCAGTTCAGTGGATCATCCTGCACACTGTCTGAGGAAAGCTCTACAGTGATGAAAAGCCTTGGAGTCCAGCAGCTGTGGAGAGCTGTATAAGGAAAATGAAATTGGAAAGCCTGAGGTTAGTCAAGGCAGGACCAGGCCAGAGTGGGATGTTTACTGAGGCAAGAAGATTATAAAAAGAGAGAAAGAAAAGTCAGATTTCAGGTAGAGTAAGATGGAGAAAACTTAATTCAATGGAAGTCCTCTTAGGCAGGGCTCTGGGTTCTGATAAATGCCTTGACAAATGAGCTGGGTACATGCTCACCCTGAGACACAGGGATGAAGGCTGCAGGTACCTGTGTGTGAGGGCATTACGGTTTCTTAGGGTAGCCAGACAGGGATAACTGGCAGCCACTGCTTGGTGTGAGTGCCCCAGTGGGCTAAGTTTGGGGCACAAAGCAGAGAGGTCAAAGAAGTCATGAGTACCGGGGGGAGGATTTGCCTGGAGTGGAGTGAGTAAAGGATGGGAGGTGTTTGGAAGAAGGTCCCAAGCAGAGCAGACAGACTGTGCAAGGCCAGAGAGAAAGTGAGCCAGGGAGCCAGGGACGGGTTTACAAAAGGCAATTATACGTACAGATTTTTATTAAAATAAAAAAAAATTTGGTAAAAACCACATAACAAAATTTACCATCTTTGCCTTTTTCTTTTCTTTTTTTTTTTTTTTTGTGCTGTACGCGGGCCTCTCACTGTTGGGGCCTCTCCCGTTGCGGAGCACAGGCTCCGGACGTTCAGGCTCAGCAGCCATGGCTCATGGGCCCAGCTGCTCTGCGGCATGTGGGATCTTCCCGGACCGGGGCACGAACCCGTGTCCCCTGCATCGGCAGGCGGACTCTCAACCACTGCGCCACCAGGGAAACCCCATCTCTGCCATTTTTAAGTGTACAGTTCAGTAGTGTTAAGGATATACACATTGTTGTGCAACAGATTTCCAGAACTTTTTCATGTTGCAAAACTGAAAGTCTGTATCCATGGAAAAACTCTTCAGGGGAGTTCCCTGGCGGTCCAGTGGTTAGAACTCCATGCTTCCACTACAGGGGGTACAGGTTCGATTCCTGGTCAGGGAACTAAGATCCCAAATGCCACACGGCCAAAAAAAAATCTATTCTCTTAGCAACTTGCAAATATACAATACAGTATTGTTAACTATACTCACCACGCTGTACATTACATCCCAAGACTTATTTAAAAAAAGGAAAAAGGGCTTCCCTGGTGGTGCAGTGGTTGAGAGTCCGCCTGCCGATGCAGGGGACACGGGTTCGTGCCCCGGTCTGGGAAGATCCCACATGACGCGGAGCGGCTGGGCCTGTGAAGCATGGCCACTGAGCCTGCGCATCCGGAGCCTGTGCTCCGCAACGGAGAGGCCACAACAGTGAGAGGCCCGCGTACCACAAAAAAAAAAAATAGTGTTTGACTCAGACTTCCTCTGGCATGACAGCTGGTGGGAGAGCTGGGGTGGGAGGAGGAGGCTGTGTCCAATTCAGCTTGCCACCTGTCCACCGACAAGGTGACAGACTTCCACAAAACCAACTCAGGTAGCATGATGTGTAATGGAAGAGTCACTTTTCTGGTTTATTGCCAAACAGAATTGGGTCTGTGTGTTCAGAACATTAAGTCCCCAGCACCCCAGTGCGGCATCAGAAAACACGTAGTAAGAGATTGGTGCCAGTCAAAACCCTACGTATGGGCAGAACATCCATGCATGCATCTCTTTCGGTGGGCGTCCCCTCCCCCCAGGTTTCCCAGGTGGGAGAGACTGCCAGGTGCACAGCAGTTATGTTTGCATTCAGATGTGTACTGCTTGCAATCCAAGTCACGTGCTGATTCCTTTACATGCCTCTCGTGCATGAGAAGCAGGTGATGCTTTCCAAGTCAGTATCTGAATGTAGTCAGATGTATTAGATACCCATTTAACTCTCACAGCATCCACCCGAGAATAGTCCACTTCCTTATGTCCGTTGGTGACTGCCTTTGTGAGCACGTCTTCCACGGTGGTGGTTCTTAAACCTTCGTGTGTATACAGGTCCCCTGCAGATCTTGTTAAACTGCAGATTCAGATTCAGTATGTCCTGGATGGGCCCAAGGCTCTGCACTTCTAAGCTCCCAGGTGATGCTAACGCTGCTGGTCCATGGCCAGGGCAATGGAGAGCTTAACTAGCCAGGCTCTGTGTGAAATGCACCCCCCTCCCGCAATCCTTTCTAACAGGTGTGCAGTTTGAGAAAAAGTATTTGTGGAATTAACCTTATGGCATCTGAGAATAAGAAATACACTCACCATCCAAGGAAAGAATGCCAGACCAGAAAGTAGGAACCGGGTACTGGCATTTAAGTCCTGGCTTTGCTGCTGAGTAGCTATATCATCTTGGATATATCATTTAACCTCTTTAATGCCTCAGTTTCTTAACCTGTACAGTAAGAGTGATAATGCCTCCTTTAACTACAGAATTAACTGAGGTGACATTTTTTAAAACCTCTGTGCAAAGTGTAAAGCATGATTAAAGGTAAGTTATTCTCTTCTTCCGTGCTGTCTGGAGAGTGAAAGACCGGTGTTGGCCCATGGAAAAGAGCGCTGTGACCTAAAAAGCTCCATGCCTGGTACATGTCTGGGCTTCTTTGAGAAGTGTATCCTTCAGGGTGCTCTAGGACAAAACCGTGTTCAAACATAAAGCTTTCATGAATACTTTCTAGTAATCCAATGTATTTGGCATTGACTCAACTCTTTTTACCTGCACGGTGTCCGGGGCTGTGGTGTATCAAGGTACAGGAGGCAGGGCTGTGGTCCTGGAGGGGTTACATTGCGCCCTGGAGCTAGATCACAGGCCTGGAGTCCCACACGGAGTAGCCTGGATCACATGTAGCGGGTGGGCGCATGGGGGTCCTCACTGCCCGGTGCTCCTTCGGCTTCAGCTCTGTGTGTCTTCGGGTAGTTTACTTAACCTCTCTGTGCCAGAGAAGCTGATCCGTACATTGGAGATACTATAATAGAGAGCTGTGGTGAAGGTTAAATAAGTAAGTAAGTATAAATCTATATAAATATATGTATAGGTTTACATGGTAAGCTCTGTGGGTTAGCTGTTAACGTCGAGTGAAAGGGGTGTCCACAGACAGCAGTGAGGGTGGGGCTCCGCCAGCGCGGGGCCCGGGTGGGTGCGCATCTTCCTGGAGGTGGAGAATCCACAGGCGGAGTACAGGCACTTGAGCTGGAAGGCCCTGCACCCCCAGTAACATGAGATGGACAGTTAAGGAGGCTTCCTGCTTGCACAGTGTGGCGCCTTGAGTGACAGCGAGTGGCGCACAGGGGTGGCTTGGCTTTCACCCTCTGGTTGGGCTCCCCTGCCGGTCTCTGCAGTCACCACCTAGGTCCTGACTCCTGGGCTGCCTCTCCTGTCCCCCTGGTGCCCCGGGGCGGAGCGGCCAGTCTCTCCTCCCAGATCGCTTCCAAGTCACACTCCATTGCACCCTCTCCTGGGGGCCCTCTCTTGGTCTCCCGAGGGCAGAAGAGGGTGGAGAGAGGGTGGTCTCCTCCTTTCTCCATCCCCCGGTTCAGCTCTCCTGTCGGGCACACAGTGTAGCTCCTGCTTATGTCACGTCTTCCGTTTTAGTAGTAGCGTATATAAGGATTCATTCCCTCAGTGTCAAGGCAGCACGGCGGCCTCGAGCACTGATGTACGGAAAAGAAAAACAAAAATTGCTATTTAATTTACGAAGCCTCTACATATACTGCAGGAAAGGTGCAAACCCAGGAAAGGAGAAGAGAGGGCCAGCAGTCAACCAGCACATATTTATTTGTTGTCATTTTCATACAAGACACTATGGGGACAAGCAGACGGGGTTAAATCTGCAGAGCGCAGGTTTCCCAGTGGTGTGTGTCCAGGGAAAGACTGACCCCTCATGGATCTGAGAGTGAGAGGCAAGTGTTCGCTATGGGGGGGACGGCGTGAGGTGTTGAGGCCAGAAGGCCAGCTTTCTCATTGTCACCTCTTCCAGGAAGCCTTGCTAACTTCAACCTGCAGGAATTCATTCCTTCATCCATCCATCCATCCATCCATCCTACAAGGGTTTCTGGTTGACCTTGCTTTTCCCCTCTTCCAGGCCACCTAAGGCTATTATAGTGGCTTGTCCATTTCTCACTATTGTCTGACTAATTAGCTTACCCCCGCCACCTGTTTCCTGTAACAGTGTGGGTCACCACAGTGACTGTGGTTTTCCATCAGAATCTCAGCCTGGCAAAATGAAAACAATGTGGAGTGGAGTTTTAGTTCTGCCACTTACTGACTGTATGATCTTGAGCAAGTTACTTAACCTTTCTGAGTTCAGTTTTCTAATCTACTAAATAAGAATGACAATGCCTATGTACTAGTCAGCTTGGGCTGCCAAACAGAATACCTTAGACTGGGTGGTTTAAACAACAGAAATTTATTTTCTCACAGTTCTCCAAGCTGGAAATCCCAGAGCAAGGTCCAGCAGGGTTGGTTCCTGGTGAGAGCTCACTTCCTGGCTTGTAGATGGCTACCTTCTCTCTGCGTCCTCACGTGATGGAGAGAGAGAGAGAGACAGACAGACACACAGAGAGAGATCTCCGTCCTCTTATAAGGCTGCAGTCCTATCAGATTAGGACTCTACGTTTATAATCTCATTTAACCTTACCTACTTCCTAATGATCCTGTCTCCAGAGACAGTCACGGAGGGGGCTTGAGCTTCAACATATGTATTTTGGTTGAGGGGCACAATTCGGTCCATAACAAACTGCATGCAGTCATTTCGCACAAGTTTCTTCCTCTGTGGAGGAGACAGGTCCAAAGGGAGTCGGCCAGCCTCAGGCCTCCCTATCGAGGAGCAAGATCTGAGTTGAGTAATGCTCCTCCTAGCGGTCCATTTCTTCCAGGGAGCCCCGTTGTCCTTCCCTGCCAGCTGCTACCTCAGTCCGTGGACCTGTCCAATAACTTTAAACCACAGCAGGCAGGGCCCTGGTGCTACTCCCCGTCCTATCAGAAGGCTCCAAGGCCCCGGGGAAAATGAGCAGATGCAGATAGCCACCAGGGAAGGGCACGCACTGACTGATGCTACCGCTATCTGCAGACCTCCTTGCCCAGACACAGGCATCTGGTAGGTAACTCTTCCAGAATGAATGGGCACTTGCCTTAACCTAAATAACTTAGAGAAGCCACTCAGCTGCCTCTTCTCGGAGCAGCAATCTGCTCCAAGGTGGTGTTTCTGACTCTAGGAATAGGAAGGGCTGGGACTTGAGAAATTCTGTTTTCTTACCAGGGATTAAAAGCGTATGTTCAGGGCTTCCCTAGTGGCGCAGTGGTTGAGAGTCCGCCTGCCGATGCAGGGGACACGGGTTCGTGCCCCGGTCCGGGAAGATCCCACATGCCGCAGAGCGGCTGGGCCCGTGAGCCATGGCCGCTGAGCCTGCGCGCCCGGAGCCTGTGCTCCGCAACGGGAGAGGGCACAACACTGAAAGGCCCGCGTACCGCAAAAAAAAAAAAAAAGCGTATGTTCATATGTGATAAAGTTTTGCTTTACTGGGCACATCGTTATATTTACAAATGAAATAATATCAACTTTTTTTTTTCTAATTGGGTTTATTGTACTTCTAGATGTTATATGCAGGGCTCTCCACTAGAAGCCAATCCGGAGACCGTGAGCAATGAAAGACTAGGTTCCTGCTCTTGAAAAGGCTTCCAATTTAGCCTGAAAGACAAAGCAGACACATGTGAGAAGATGAATGCAGTGTGGGACTTAATAACATTTCAGGACAACAATGACCTGCCTATCTGCACCTGCTTCCTAGGGTCATGGTGAAATCGAAATTAATTAGCGAAGGCAGAGGTGGTTGAATAAATGGGTGAATGCATGGCGGCCAATGAGGGTGGGGCACGGGAGACGTAAGAACCAATGGAATGCGTTGGAGGGTGTGGTCCTGGCTCTGGAGCAAGCCTTGGAAAACACAGACCCTCTGTGTGGCTGAGCTGGAGCTGCAGCTGTCTGTCACTCAGGGATCCCAGCTCTTCCCAGCTCCTGGAGCCCTTGAATTACCCGTCCATTCACAGAGCTCACAGGCAAGGGTGGATTGGTTCAATGTGTTACTTCTTTTGGTTTTTTTTTCTTTTACATTCCACTTTTTGCCTTTCAATTGATAGAGCAGATGGAAATCTTGCTTCTCAATTATCCAGTGTCCATATGTGATCCGCGTACATCTGGAAGGAGATTTTTGAATACATCTGTTTTTTAAAAGTGAGAGTGACAACAGGCATGGAGTTGGGAAGGCTTTTTACCTTTTTTCCCTCCTGGCTGCCCCATCAATATAGCTTCCCAAGAGAAACAAAGAAATAAACTCTTACAACATTAAGTCACAGCAGGGACTACTTCTGCTGCATCCCTTTCATCTCCAAATAAACTTAGTTTATAAGGACTGGGAGGGTTACAGTGACCTTCTGCAATGCACATAAAACTCAGCATGAACACATACACGGGAAGAAACTTTTGCGCTGTGAATATACCCAGGAAGTTCAGAGAGGCATAAAAAAGTCGGGGCAGGAGCGAGAGATGATTACTTCGGAAGTGAATTGCAATTTTCCGTTTTTCAGGGAACATATTCGCTACAGTTTTCTCTTCCAGGATTGACTAGAGGGTGGCCTTTAGCCAGTTTTTTACTGTGATTGATTTGGCTGGCTGTGTTGCATTTGAAATGCCCATGACAATGCTGTCCTTTGGGTATTTTCATTCCCACTTCTCTTCTTGCAGCCTGAGCAGTTCAGAGCAATGTCACCACCCACTATAATTCAACCATTTACCACTTTTTTCTTCTGGCAATTAAAAAGTGTGCTAACCAAACCAGGACTCACTTACCAATTGAAGCATGTCTCCCCCCACCCCACTTTTCTGAAATTCCAGTTATAAGGCTAGAAGCAAGGGCTGAACGCTAACTCTTTTCCTGACTTTTCTGTTAAATCAGAGGATGATATTTGGACAAGGCAGGGACCTAGGACCATCTAAAATTGTGAGGGTGGAAAGTTTGTCTCTGGGCACTGCCCGTCCACTTTATAACTCTCTGCAGGCTCCTCATCTGCTAGCATCCTTGTTCCTCTAGTCAGGAGAGAGGGCATCTGATGCCTGTTTTCAGGCCAAGGGGTTAGAGACGCAATGAGCTAGCAATCTGGAGACTATTTGAATTTATTAAATAATGCCTGCAAAGGGCACAGCTTAACGGAAAAGCATGTTAATGGTGAGATTTCAGTCACAGTAGATCTTGGGTTGGGGAAAATATCTGGGGACAAGAAAATTTCTTGACACTGCAGAAGAGACATTATTTATTTACTTAGTTTCCTATGTATCTCCCTATCTCTCTAGATCTATCCACCTATCAATTATCTCTCTCTCTTTCTCTCTCCATCCATCTATCATCTTTGACCCTGAGAGTTTATTATTTATAACAACTAGATGCTATGCTCAGATATTTAAGAGCTTGAGATCTCTCTTCAGACCAGGTCAGAGGGCTCCCAAGACTTTCTGCATACAACACCTGTGGAGTTCTGACCTCTCCTCTCTGTGTGTAAGGAAGAGCCTGGTCACAAGCAAAGTATGGGTGGAGAAACATTTGCCGTTTGCACGTACGTTTTCTTTCCAACTCTTCTCTGCCCTAGGTTCTATTTGGAGGCACAAGGATGTGTCTCCAAATAGAGAGACACATCGTTTATTTGTGGCAAAATTAAAGTTACTCAGTGACACTATTAGATTATCAAAAGTTTTAAGCAGAAGCTGAATCCCAAAAGTGAAGCGGAGAAGCTTGCCGTTGCACAGAGTCAGCAAAAGAAAGACTCAATGATTCAGTTTAATTCCTTAGAATCCTTTGAATTAATTTTTTGTTTGTTTGCTTTTGTTTTTTGTTTTTTGTTTTGCGGTACACGGGCCTCTCACTGTTGTGGCCTCTCCCGTTGCGGAGCACAGGCTCCGGATGCGCAGGCTCAGCGGCCATGGCTCACGGGCCCAGCCGTTCCGTGGCATGTGGGATCTTCTCGGACCGGGGCACGAACCCGTGTCCCCTGCATCGGCAGGCAGACTCTCAACCACTGCGCCACCAGGGAAGCCCCTCTTTGAATTAATTTTAAGGGCAGTAAGACATTTTAATGAAGCTCAGTATTTAATTCCAGGTTGTTGCCCCAGTGACTGTGGGGTGGTCTCTTGAGTGGCGTGATGAAGGGGGTTGGTCTCTGGAGGTAAGAGCAATCTTTCTCCAGGGGTCTTCTTCCTAAATCACTAGATGATTTACCAAGGGTTTGATTGACAAGAATATCGCTTTCTCTTCTGTCTCTTTGGGACTCCCCTGTAAAGAGGATGGAAGGGCCGCTCCTTCACTCCCAACAGAGCACGCACTACACGTCCGAGGCTGCCCCAAGTGCTTTACCTACGTTAACTCGTTTAGTCATCGTAAAAACCCAGTGATGTAGGTACTATCATTAACCTGGCTTTATGAAGGAACTGAGGTACAGAGAGGTTAAGTTAAGAGGTTAAGACTTGCCCAGGGTCACACATTTTGCAAGCAGTAGAGCAAGCGTTTGAGCCCAGGTAGAGGTCTGACTATGAGGCCAGGCTGTTAACATTCTCTGCCTCTCATCTCACCCCCTTTCACGGATGTATGCTTCTCATCTATCTCTTATCCACCGTGTCCTCCACTGTGGCTATATCAACACTTGCCTCTTTCCCCATCACAACACCATGAACTTCCTGGGATTGGGAATTGCATCTTATATTTGTATCTGCGTTCCTTATCATGTGTCGCTGGCACAGAGCACAGTGGGTGAACAATACGTGTTTCCTAACTTTATTACCAAACAACTTTAGAGCAGTTCCCTGGAGGAAGAGAATGCTGCCGTAGGCCCTGGGATCCCCTGCTCCAGTTGTCCTCAGCTCCAGGGCCTGGGCAGTGAGCTGGCCTTGGGTCCTTCCCACTAACCTCCACTGGGGAACCTGCTGGAATCTAGCTAGACAGCCTCCTGGGCTGTGGGCTTAAAGTTACCACAATGACTCAGGTGCAGATGAAATCAGAGAATCTGCGTGTTGAAAGAGATCCCTTTAGGTAAAGTCCCTCTAGGTAAATGACTGCAGGACAGGTGTTTTTTCTTCTGAAAGATCTCTAGGGGGGATGACGGCAGTATTTTCAGTCACTCATCACTGATATCTCCTTAGTTTTTATTCTTTAATAAAAATATTTCCTTATTTCTTGTGAAAGAATGTGAGCTTTCATATAAACTTCAATCTAACATAGAAGAGTCAAATTAAAAATAACAGCAGCACTCATGCTTTGAAAGGAACAACAAGAATAGATGTTCCCAGGCACCTAGGATGTGCTAATTTAGCAGGTTTTTTTTTTTTCATGGATCTTGGCTCCAAAAAGTGAAATAAAGTTGCATAATTTTCCTCATAAGATAAAAGAAATCCTACAAAATTTTGATCAGTGATACATTGTCTTTGGGACTAAATCCACAGTGGAATTTATCCCCAAGGTCCTTTAAAAGGGGCATTTAGTCATTAGTGAGCATTGTATTTACATATGAATGACAGCACTTGAGTGGATGCCTCTTATTTCAGGCCTTTACCTGAGGGATATCTTACCAAAGGCATTTCTGTGGGTGTTGGGAAATCTCTGTTGTGCCCGCAGATCATTTGAGGTTATTCAAAGCATGTGCACACATAGGAATGATCACCCCGCTCATTACAAGAACCCTCTAGAAGTCGGTCAATACCACAAGTATGATTGTCCATGTGTTTCATGGCAAATTAGTATTGGACCTGGGACTTGGAGCCAGGGCTTCTACCATGAACTCCTCGCACTATGATGTGTAAGTCCAAGTTCTTGGCTTTCTCATGACCTAGGAGAACCTCGAGACCCTAGGAAATCATCGGGTTAACTTGTTCATTAGAGTGGCTGTCTCAATATCCAGTCCTTTGAGAATCAAATTACCTGGCAAATGGCGACAGCACTGATTCTTAGTATGATGGAAATTCCGCAACGTTGATTAAAAGTGATTGGTCAGGGCTTCCCTGGTGGCGCAGTGGTTGGGAGTCTGCCTGCCGATGCAGGGGACACGGGTTCGTGCCCCGGTCCGGGAGGATCCCACATGCCGAGGAGCGGCTGGGCCCGTGAGCCATGGCCGCTGAGCCTGCGCGTCCGGAGCCTGTGCTCCGCAACGGGAGAGGCCACAACAGTGAGAGGCCCGTGTACCGGAAAAAAAAAAAAAAAAAAAAAAAAGTGATTGGGCAAGGTCACCATTCTGTTGAGAGAGTAACAAGTTTCAGATCCTCACAAAATCACCCTAAATGGCAAATGGATCTTATTTCCCATTATCTTTAAAGGGCCGCGGTGACTGTCTTCATCTGGGCTGAGGAAAGTCTGAGGCTGCATCTGAACTTGGCAGATAGGATTGGTGATGGGTGGTTGGCGGGCAGGAGGGATGGAGTGCCAGCATGTGCGTATGTATTATTCAAACCTGAGACAGTTGATTTTTACTTAAAAGAAAAAAGAGATGCAGATGCTGCAAATGATGGCAAAAGTACATGGTTTAGTCCCAAAGGTCTGTACCATTTATTATGAAAAAATTGGGGGCAGGTATTACCAAAGACTTCATTCACCATGGAAACTTAGTATAATCTTGGTGAAACTTCTGACTGCAAATTTAGCTGCATCATTGGAACAAGCCCACCAGGATGAGTTTGCTGTAAAGTATACCCTTAAGTAGACTCATGAAATTACTCTGTGGGCAGGCTTTTTTATGAGAAATGTAGAGAAAATGTGCCAAATGCAACTATCTCAACTCTGTGCAATGGGAGGCTGAGGCATTCTTTTTTCCTTTTTAAAAAAATTTAATTTAATGTATTTTTTTTTGGCTGCATTGGGTCTTTGTAATTGCGTGTGGGCTTTCTCTAGTTGCAGCGAGTGGGGGCTACTCTTCGTTGTGGTGTGAGGGCTTCTCATTGCGGTGGCTTCTCTTGATGCGGAGCATGGGCCCTAGAGGGCAGGGGCTTCAGTAGTTGTGGCATGTGGGCTCAGTCGTTGCGGCACACAGGCTCAGTAGTTGTGGCACATGGGCTCTAGAGTGCAGGATCAGTAGTTGTGGCTCACAGGCTTAGTTGTCCCACGGCATGTGGGATCTTCCAGGACCAGGGATCGAACCCGTGTACCCTGCATTGGTAGGCAGATTCTTTTCTTTTTTTATGTGTTATTGGAGTATAATTGCTTTACAATGGTGTGTTAGTTTCTGTTGTGTAACAAAGTGAATCAGCTATATGTATACATATATCCCCATATCTCCTCCCTCTTGCGTCTCCCTCCCACCCTCCCTATCCCACCCCTCCAGGCGGTCACAAAGCACCGAGCTGATCTCCCTGTGCTATGCAGCTGCTTCCCACTAGCTATCTGTTTTACATTTGGTAGTGTATATATGTCCATGCCACTCTCTCACTTTGTCCCAGCTTACCCTTCCCTCTCCCCGTGTCCTCAAGTCCATTCTCTACGTTTGCGTCTTTATTCCTGTCCTGCCCCTAGGTTCTTCAAAACCTTTTTTTTTTTTTAGATTCCATATATTTATGTTAGCATATGGTATTTGTTTTTCTCTTTCTAACTTACTTCACTCTGTATGACAGTCTCTAGGTCCATCCACCTCACTACAGATAACTCAATTTCATTTCTTTTTATGGCTGAGTAATATTTCCATTGTATATATGTACCACATTGTCTTTATCCATTTATCTTTCGATGTACATTTAGGTTGTTTCCATGTCCTGGCCATTGTAAATAGTGCTGCAAAGAATATTGTGGTACATGACTCTTTTTTTTTTTTGTGGTACGCAGG
This sequence comes from Mesoplodon mirus, assembly GCF_964341445.2. Taxonomy (NCBI): domain Eukaryota; kingdom Metazoa; phylum Chordata; class Mammalia; order Artiodactyla; family Ziphiidae; genus Mesoplodon; species Mesoplodon mirus. The sequence goes on along the minus strand of NC_138984.1, from coordinate 109,819,331 downwards.
CCTCTCACTGCTGTGGCCTCTCCTGTTGTGGAGCACAGGCTCCGGACACGCAGGCTCAACGGCCATGGCTCATGGGCCCAGCTGCTCCGTGGCATGTGGGATCTTCCCGGACAGGGGCACGAACCCGTGTCCCCTGCATCGGCAGGCAGACTCTCAACCACTGCGCCACCAGGGAACCCCACATGACTCTTTTTGAACTATGGTTTTCTCAGGGTATATGCCCAGTAGTGGGATTGCTTGGTCATATGGTAGTTCTATTTTTAGTTTTTTAAGGAACCTCCATACTGTTCTCCATAGTGGCTGTATCAATTTACATTCCCACCAACAGTGCAAGAGGCTTGCCTTTTCTCCACACCCTCTCCATGATTTATTGTTTGTAGATTTTTTGATGATGGCCATTCTGACCGGTGTGAGGTGATACCTCATTGTAGTTTTGATTTGCATTTCTCTAATGATTAGTGATGTTGAGCATCCTTTCATGTGTTTGTTGGCAATCTGTACATCTTCTTTAGAGAAATGTCTGTTTAGGTCTTCTGCCCATTTTTGGATTGGGTTGTTTGTTTTTTGATATTGAGCTGCATGAGCTGCTTGTAAATTTTGGAGATTAATCCTTTGTCAGTTGCTTCATTTGCAAATATTTTCTCCCATTCTGAGGGTTGTCTTTTCATCTTGTTTATGGTTTCCTTTGCCGTGCAAAAGCTTTGAAGTTTCATTAGGTTCCATTTGTTTATTTTTATTTTTATTTCCATTACTCTAGGAGGTGGGTCAAAAAGGATCTTGCTGTGATTTATGTCATAGAGTGTTCTGCCTGTGTTTTCCTTTAAAAGTTTAATAGTGTCTGGCCTTACATTTATTTATCTTAATTAATTAATTAATTAATTAATTTTTGGCTGCTTTGGGTCTTTGTTGCTGCGCAGGCTTTCTTTTTAGTTGCAGCAAGTGGGGGCTACTCTTCATTGTGGAGAGCAGCCCTCTCACTAAGGTGGCTTCTCTTGTTGTGGAGCATGGGCTCTAGGTGCATAGGCTTCAGTAGTTGTGGCACATGGGCTCAGTAGTTGTGGCTTGCGGGCTCTAGAGCACAGGCTCAATAGTTGTGGCACCAGGGCCCAGTTGCTCCGCAGCCTGTGGGATCCTCCTGGACCAGGGCTCGAACCCATGTCCCCTGCATTGGCAGGCGGATTCCCAACCACTGTGCCACCAGTGAAGCCCCTGGCCTTACATTTAGGTATTTAATCCATTTTGAGTTTATTTTTGTGTATGGTGTTATGGAGTGTTCTGATTTCATTCGTTTACATGTAGCTGTCCTGTTTTCCCAGCACCACTTATTGAAGAGGCTGTCTTTTCTCCATTGTATACTCTTGCCTCCTTTATCAAAGATAAGGTGACCGTATGTGTGTGGGTTTATCCCTGGGCTTTCTATCCTGTTCCATTGATCTATATTCTGTTTTTGTGCCAGTACCATACTGTCTGCATTAATGTAGCTTTGTAGTATAGTCTGAAGTCAGGGAGCATGATTCCTCGAGTGCCATTTTTCTTTCTCAAGATTGGTTTGGCTATTCGGGGTCTTTTGTATTTCCATACAAATTGTGAAATTTTTTGTTCTAGTTCTGTGAAAAATGCCATTGGTAGTTTGATAGGCATTGCACTGAATCTATAGATTGCTTTGGGTAGTATAGTCATTTCCACAATGTTGATTCTTCCAATCCAAGAACATGGTATATCTCTCCATCTGTTTGTATTATCTTTAATTTCTTTCATCAGTGTCTTATAGTTTTCTGAGTACAGGTCTTTTGTCTCCTTAGGTAGGTTTATTCCTAGGTGTCTTATTCTTTTTGTTGCAGTGGTAAATGGGAGTGTTTCCTTAATTTCTCTTTCAGATGTTTCATCATTAGTGTATAGGAATGAAACAGATTTCTGTGAATTGATTTTGTATCCTGCTGCTTTACCAAATTCATTGATTAGCTCTAGTAGTTTTCTGGTAGCATGTTTAGGATTCTCTATGTATAGTATCATGTCATGTGCAAACAGTGACAGTTTTACTTCTTCTTTTCCTATTTGGATTCCTTTTATTTATTTTTCTTCTCTGATTGCTGTGGGTAAAACTTTCCAAACTATATTGAATAGTAGTGGGGAGAGTGGGCAACCTGGTCTTGTTCCTGATCTTAGTGGAAATGGTTTCAGTTTTTCACCATTGAGGACGATGTTGGCTGTGAGTTTGAGATATATGGCCTTTATTATGTTGAGGTAAGTTCCCTCTATGCTTACTTTCTGGAGGGTTTTTATCATAAATGGGTGTTTAATTCTTTCAAAAGCTTCTTCTGCATCTATTGAGATGATCATGTGGTTTTTCTCCTTCAATTTGTTGATATGGTGTATCACATTGACTGATTTGCATATATTGAAGAATCCTTGCATTCCTGGGATAAACCCCACTTGATCATGGTGTATGATCCTTTTAATGTGCTGTTGGATTCTGTTTGCTAGTATTTTGTTGAGGATTTTTGCATCTATGTTCATCAGTGATATTGACCTATATTTTCTTTTTTTTGTGACATCTTTGTCTGGTTTTGGTATCAGGGTGATGGTGGGCTTGTAGAATGAATTTGGGAGTGTTCCTTCCTCTGCTATATTTTGGAACAGTTTGAGAAGGATAAGTGTTATCCTTCTCTAAATGTTCGATAGAATTCGCCTGTGAAACCATCTGATCCTGGGCTTTTGTTTGTTGGAAGATTTTTTTTTTCTCTGTTGTGTCATTTTATTTATTTATTTTTATTTTTATTTTTTTATTAGTTTCTGCTTTATAACAAAGTGAATCAGTCATACATATACATCTGTTCCCACATCCCTTCCCTCTTGCGTCTCCCTCCCTCCCAACTGACAAAGGATTAATCTCCAAAATTTATAAGCAGCTCATCCAGTTCAATAGCAAAAAAACAAACAACCCAATCCAAAAATGGGCAGAAGACTTAAATAGGCATTTCTCCAAAGAAGATATACAGACTGCCAACAAACACATGAAAGAATGCTCAACATCATTAATCATTAGAGAAATGCAAATCAAAACTACAATGAGATATCATCTCACACCAGTCAGAATGACCATCATCAAGAAATCTACAAACAATAAATGCTGGAGAGGGTGTGGGGAAAAGGGAACACCCTTGCACTGCTGGTGGGAATGTGAATTGGTACAGCCGCTATGGAGAACAGTATGTTGGAAGATTTTTAATCAAAGTTTCAATGTCAGTGCTTGTGATTGGTCTGTTTATATTTTCTATTAATTCCTGGTTCTGTCTCGGAAGGTTGTGCTTTTCTAAGAATTTGTCCTTTTCTTCCAGGCTGTCCATTTTATTGGCATATAGTTGCTTGTAGTGGTCTCTCATGATCTTTTGTATTTCTGCACTGTCAGTTGTTACTTCTCCTTTTTCATTTCTAGTTCTATTGATTTGAGTCTTCTCCCTTTTTTTTCTTGATGACTCTGGCTAGTGGTTTATTAATTTTGTTTATCTTCTCAAGGAGCCAACTTTTAGTTTTATTGATCTTTGCTATTGTTTCCTTCATTTCTTTTTCATTTATTTCCAATCTGATGTTTATGATTTCTTTCCTTCTACTAATGTTGGGGTTTTTTTGTATTTCTTTCTCTAATTGCCTTAGGTGTAAGCTTAGGTTGTTTATTTGAGATGTTTCTTGTTTCTTGAGGTAAGATTGTATTGCTATAAACTTCCCTCTTAGAACTCCTTTTGCTGCATCCCAAAGGTTTTGGGTTGGCATGTTTTCATTGTCATTTGTTTCTAGGTATTTTCTGATTTGCTCTTTGATTTCTTCAGTGATCGCTTGGTTATTTAGTAGCATCTTGTTTAGCCACCATGTGTTTTTATTTTTTTCCAGATTTTTTCCTGTAATTGATACCTAGTCTTCTAGTGTTGTGGTCAGAAAAGATACTTGATACGATTTCAATTTTCTTAAATTTACCAAGGCTTGATTTGTGATCCGAGATATGATCTATCCTGGAGAATGTTCCATGAGCACTTGAGAAGAAAGTGTATTCTGTTGTTTTGGATGGAGTGTCCTATAAATATCAATTAAGTCCATCTTGTTTAACGTGTCATTTAAAGCTTTTGTGTCCTTATTTATTTTCATTTTGGATGATCTGTTCATTGGTGAAAGTGGGGTGTTAAAGTCCCCTACTATGATTGTGTTACTGTCGATTTTCACTTTTATGGCTCTTAGCATTTGCCTTATGTATTGAGGTGCTCCTATGTTAGGTGCATAAATATTTACAATTGTTATATCTTCCTCTTGGATTGATCCCTTGTCCATTATGTAATGTCCTTCTTTGTCTCTTATATTAGTCTTTATTTTACATTTATTTTTTCTGATTTGAGAATTGCTACTCCAGCTTTTTTTGATTTCCATTTGCATGGAATATATTTTTCCATCCCGTCACTTTCAGTCTGTATGTGTCCCTAGGTCTGAAGTGGGTCTCTTGTAGACAGCATATATACGGGTCTTGTTTTTGTATCCTTTCACGCAGTCTATGTCTTTTGGTTGGAGCATTTAATCCATTTACATTTAAGGTAATTATCGATATGTATGTTCCTATTACCATTTTCTCAATTGTTTTGGGATAGTTTTTGTAGGTCTTTTCCTTCTCTTGTGTTTCCTGCCTAGAGAAGTTCCTTTAGCATTTGTTGTAAAGCTGGTTTGGTGGTTCTGAATTCTCTTAGCTTTTGCTCATCTGTAAAGGTTTTAATTTCTCCATCAAATCTGAATGAGATCCTTGCTGGGTAGAGTAATCTTGCTTGTAGGTTTTTCCCTTTCATCACTTTAAATATGTCCTGCCACTCCGTTCTGTCTTTCAGAGTGTCTGCTGAAAGATCAGCTATTACCTTATGGGGATTCCGTTGTATGTCATTTGCTGCTTTTCCCTTGCTGCGTTTAATATGTTTTCTGTGTATTTAATTTTCGATAGTTTGATTAATATGTGTCTTGGTGTGTTTCTCCTTGGATTTATCCTGTATGGGACTCTCTGAGCTTCCTGGACTTGATTGAATATTTCCTTTCCCATATTAGGGAAGTTTTCAACTATAATCTCTTCAAATATTTTCTCAGACCCTTTCTTTTTCTCTTCTTCTTCTGGGACACCTATAATTCGAATATTGGTGAGCTTAATGTTGTCCCAGAAGCCTCTGAGACTGTCCTCGATTCTTTTCATTCTTTTTTTTTATTCTGCTCTGTGGTAGTTATTTCCACTATTTTATCTTCCATGTCACTTATCCATTCTTCTGCCTCAGTTATTCTGCTATTGATTCCTTCTAGAGAATTTTTAATTTCATTTATTGTGTTGTTCATCATTGTTTATTTGCTCTGTAGTTCTTCTAGGTCCTTGTTAAACGTTTCTTGTATTTTCTCCATTCTGTTTCCAAGATTTTGGATCATCTCTACTATCATAACTCTGAATTCTTTTTCAGGTAGACTGCCTATTTCCTTTTCATTTGGTTTGGTCTGGTGGGTTTTTCCTTGCTGTTTCATTTGCTGTGTATTTCTCTTCTCATTTTGTTTAACTTACTGTGTTTGGGGTCTCCTTTTTGCAGGCTGCAGGTTCATAGTTCCCCTTGTTTTTGTTTCTGCCCCCAGTGGATAAGGTTGGTTCAGTGGGTTGTGTAGGCTCCCTGGTAGAGGGTACTGGTGCCTGTGTTCTGGTGGATGAGGCTGGATCTTGTCTTTCTGGTGGGTGGACTGAGTCCAGTGGTGTGTTTTGGGGTGTCTGTGAAATTATTATGATTTTAGGCAGCCTCTCTGCTAATGGGTGGGTTTGTGTTCCTCTCTTGCTAGTTGTTTGCATAGGGTGTCCAGGACTGTAGCTTGCTGGTTGTTGAGTGGAGCTCGGTCTTTGCATTGAGATTTAGATCTCTGGGAGAGCTTTCACTGTTTGATATTACATGGGGCCGGGAGGTCTAGTGGACCAATGTCCTGAACTTGGCTCTCCCCCCTCAGAGGGTCAGGCCTGACACCTGGCCGGAGAACCAAGACCCTGTTAGCCACGCGGTTCAGAAGAAAAGGGAGAAAAACAAAGAGAGAAAGAGAGAAAGAAAGAAAGAAGGAAAGAAAGGGAGAGAGAAAGAATACAGTAAGTAAATAAATAAAGTTATTAAAATTAAAAAATTAAAAATAAAAAAGTAATTAAAAAAAGAAAAGAAAGAAGAGAGCAACCAAATGAAAAAATAAATCCACCAGTGATAACAAGCGTTAAATACTGTACAAAAAACAAAACAAAACAAAACAAAATCAGACAGACAGAACCCTAAGGCAAATTGTAAAAGTAAAGCTATTCAGACAAAATCACACAAAGAAGCATACACATACACACAAAAAGAGAAAAAGGAAAAACAAGATATATATATATATATAATAATGAAGAGAGCAACCAAATCAGTAAACAAATATACCAATGATAATAAACTCTAAATACTAAACTGAGATAAGCATAAAACCAGGAAGAAATTCGGTGCAGAATGCAAACCCCAAGTCTACAGTTGCTCCCAAAGTCCACCGCCTCATTTTTGGGATGATTCATTGTCTATTCAGGTATTCCACAGATACAGGTACATCAGGTTGATTGTGTAGATTTTATCTGCTGCTCCTGAGGCTGCTGGGAGAGATTTCCCTTTCTCTTCTTTGTTGGCACAGCTCCTGGGTCTCAGCTTTGGATTTGGACCCGTCTCTGCATGTAGATCACCTGAGGGCGTCTGTTCTTTGCTGAGACAGGACGGGGTTAAAGGAGCAGCTGATTCGGGGGCTCTGGCTCACCCTGGCAGTGGCGGGCTGCACAGGCTCCAGGGAGGGGCGGTGTGGATAGTGACCTGTGCTCGCACACAGGCTTCTTGGTGGCTGCAGTAGCAGCCTTAGTGTTTCATGCCCGTCTGTGGTGTCTGCGGTGATATCCCCGGCTCGCGCCCGTCTCTGGAGCTCATTTAGGCAGTTCTCTGAATCCCCTCTCCTCGTGCACTCTGAAACAATGCTCTCTTGCCTCTTTGGCAGCTCCAGACTTTTTCCCCGGACTCCCTCCCGGCCAGCCGTGGCGCACTAGCCCCTTCAGGCTGTGGTCATGCCGCCAACCCCAGTCCTCTCCCTGCGCTCCGACCGAAGCCCAAGCCTCAGCTCCCAGCCCCGCCCACCCCGGCGGCCGAGCAGACAAGCCTCTCGGGCTGGTGAGTGCCGGTCGGCACCGATCCTCTGTGCGGGAATCTCTCCGCTTTGCCCTCCGCACCCCTGTTGCTGCGCTCTCCTCCGTGGCTCCGAAGCTCCCCATCTCTGCCACCTGCAGTCTCTGCCCACAAAGGGGCTCCTAGTGTGTGGAAACCTTTCCTCCTTCACGACTCCCTCCCAGTGGTGCAGGTCCCATCCCTAACCTTTTGTCTCTGTTTATTCTTTTTTCTCTTGTCCTACCCAGGTACGTGGGGAGTTTCTTGCTTTTTGGGAGGTGTGAGGTCTTCTGCCAGCGTTCAGTAGGTGTTCTGTAGGAGTTGTTCCACATGTAGATGTATTTCTGGTGTATCTGTGGGGAGGAAGGTGATCTCCGCGTCTTTCTCTTCTGCCATCTTGAAGGTCCCTGGTTCATGGCAGGCAGATTCTTAACCACTGTGCCACCAGGGAAGTTCCCTGTGGGACTCTTTAGGACAATAACTAGCTAACATGTTCAAGTGCTTCTGATAGTATCAGCTAACATTTTTTGAGACCTCCCTAAGCACCTGACACTGTCCTAAGCACTTTGTGAGGCTTAAGGTATTTAGTCTTCACACCATCCTTATCAGGGATGACTATTGTCATCCCCACTTAACAGATGAAGAGGAGTCGTGATGAGGTTAATTACCTTGACCAAGGTTGCACAGTTGGTAAGTGGGAGAGCCAACGTTCAATCCTAGGAAGTCTAACATCATAGACTCTGTTAAGGGCCAAGTATAGGAAGAGAGGTCTTTGAAAGACTAATGTTATTGCAGGTGTTTGATGCCCACAGCCTCCTTCCTGCCAAGCATGTCTGATTTGGGGTGGGAATCACACAGTAGGTGAGTCTGGGGTGGGTGTCTTATAAGCCTGGCTCTCTAATCCTAGCGTTGAGAGCTACAGAGTCTGATACTATCTTATTTATCTCTCTCTATTATATATATTATTTATCTCTTCCCATGACAAAGATGTCACAGAGACACTGATGCCTGCCTCACATCAGAAGTTTTGCAGTGACATGGAGCCGTGCATATTTAGGGGAGTTCCTGACCCACTTTCTCAAAGGAAACTGGAGTGCTGATCCCCAAAGAAGTGGGGAGGATGCTGCTAGTTGGGAAACAGCATGTGTCTGCCTCAGTATGTATCCATCTCACCCACTGGCAGTGGACCAGGGCAGTAGCTACCCATTAAATGAGTGAGGACATGGTCATATTTAGCCCTCTTTAGATCTGGGTTTGTTTTTGCCATGGAACCATCACTCCCTACTCTGATTTCAGCACTAAAATGTCAGACTGGCCTTTCGTCCTTCCTATTCCAATGTCCACTGTCCCAGAGTGGCCCCTCATTAGCCTTTCTCAGGTTATTGCAATCACTTTGTATCTGCTTTCCCTGTATCCAGTGTCTGTACCTTCTAATTTGTCCAAAGCACTATTCTAATAATTAGCTTTGATAGCACAGATCCTATGATGTTACCCCAGATAAAAAGTCTTCAAGAATTTCTCAACTTCTTTTGTATGGCTTTCAAGATTCTCTAAACTCTGACCCTTGCCTATTTATCTGATTTTCCTTCCAGCAACTCCTCTTGACACATTAGGGCCCTCAGTTAAATGTTTAATAACTCCACCTCCTTGCCTTTGCTCATACCATTTTCTCTACCTGGAATATTTCCCATTCTTCTCATAGCAATTCTACTCATCTTCTGAAGATTACCTCAAATACTAAGTCTCTGTGATGCCTTTGCAAATCAACTGCATTTATCTATATGCTGTTGCCTTGTTCTCAACTCCCTTTTATGTATGCATTGTTTCTATTTATTTCTTTGGATATTTAGGATTGCAGAAAGAGAAACTAATTCTAGTTAACTTAAACAAAAAGAGAATAAAAAAGAAAATTTGTATGTGGATGCAGACAGTCTCATAAGCCCAAGGGCAGGGATAGAGCCGGCCACTTGGAAGGTACTAGGAATCAGGTCCACAGACTCTCTCTCTGCCCCTTATTGCTGTTTATCTTTGTATGTCTACCCCTTTCTCTCTCTTTCTCTGCAGATTGACTTTGTCTTCTTCTCTATTGTACAAGGTAGAAAATGCCTACCCTTCCAGATACAGAGTCTGACGTGATTTTCAGTCTAATTCTTAATTCCCAGGAGAGTCATATAATTGGCCTATCTTGAGGAAGATGTCAGCCATGGGTCCAGTGGGCCATGGCTAACGAGTGGCATTACCATACAAACATGGCAGTTGGGGTCCATCAAGGGGAATGGGGGTGAGCTTCCAAAGAACTGGGACATCAGGCCAACGGAATGGATAGATAATTCCAAAAAGTTTCTACTATAATCTCCACTAGTGTGTGAGGACCTCAAGAATACACATTATACTCTCTTCTTTATTTGTTTCATTTTCTCCAAACTCTCATTTTCCCAAGGTTTAAATATGGCTAGTCTTAGAATAGTACTCCATAAAATAAGGCAATTTTGTTAAGGACGATACATATAGAAGAGTAACAAGTTGTTAGATGTTACTGCTACTCTTGTCTCGGATTTTTTGGTGACGATTCCAAAGACTGAGAACAAATTGACTGGGGCCAAGTATCTATACTCATCAGGCGGGCAGTGTGCTGGACAGGACCCTGGCAGAGCATGTGAAGAGATGGTGAACTGGTCTGTCCTCATTAGCCCATCTTCCACATCCAGCATAAACAGGGGAGGAGAGATTGAAGCATTGAAAGAAGAGAATTCTTTGGAGGAAGCTGAGAGGGTTCTAAGCATTTCTTCCACCTTCATCAGGACGTTTCATTGATTTCAAGCCAAATGAAGGGGTGTTTCAAGAGAGTATTCAGAAAGACTGGCTGCGTTCCTCAGAGTTTGAGAGACTCTGAGACTGATATCTGATTCTGGCTTAAAGTGAAGGAAGGCAAGTAGCTGAGGCTGTGACTGGCCAACAGCCCTGGGACAGCAGAATCCAGAAAGAGATGGCTGTGTGGAGAGTGACTGACTTCTGCTGACAGCGGGATAAAGGAGCCTATTTTCTGGGTAGATGTGGGCTTATAGAAGGGAGATGGCTTGGGTACATCTCTTTGGGTTCCTTCCTAGGAAGATATGGAGGGCTGATGTAACCCTTACTGAGAGGTGAATCCCTGGAGACAGAAGTGGGAGTCAGAAGTACTTAGCCAAAGGAGAAGCATTACACGAGGCAACACAACCAGGGTCAAAAGTTGAAAATCCCAAGAAACTAGCAAAAGCACATCAGAAGAGGAAGAGTCCACTTTGGACGTGTGTAATGGCAGGAGGCCACCACGTCCAGATCTCAGCTCTGCTGGCAGCTACTGAGTGGCAGTGAGACGGGGCAGAGAGGAGAGGGGGATGGAGAAGGTGACCACTGCTTCTCCTCCCCTGCAGGTTTCCGAGCCTGAGGCAGGTGTCACATGGGGGACAGAGGAAGGTTTCCTTAAATAAAAGTTTGGCTATTACATTGCCCAGTGTTACAGATGTGTGTCTATAAGCTTGGCCTGGACTACTATTCTGCTAATATTAGTTTCCATTGGGCGCTTTTATATCTAAAAGTGGCCAAAGCAAAGGGAACCTGCCCAAAATTTTATCAAAAGGGGTAGTAAGGAATGACGGTGCTAACTCAAACTTCTGGGGAAAGGTGAGAAAAACAAAATCAGTTTTTGCTTGCTTCCTATTAAGTCTAGTCGATTCAATAAAACACGACTGACACTCAGAAGGAGAGATCTCTGTGGGCAGGGATGATCTGAAAAAGTATCACACAATAGGAAGAACTCGCACCATGTCTTAAAAGGATGGGGTGGATGCGGCCTGACCTTGTTCTTTCCTGTGAAACGTTTATTACAAAAACTCATTTCCTGTGCTCATTGGTTCTTGGAACCTCTGATGCTTTTGACACCACTCAAATTGACTTGGAGTAAATGAACTGTACAAATCTTATGCTATTTACTGACCACTGGACAGAGAGCTTAGCCTGACAGAGACTTAGCAGTGAGAGTCACAATGTCACTTGAAAGGCTCAGCCTGCATTCCGAAGTGTCTTGTGAAAAGGCAATGCTTGGGAAAACTCTAGGGATAGGGCAACACCCAAGGCAACATATCTTTATTGAGTGACTTGATATCAATTCCAAATATCCACATTATTTGAATTAAGATATCTCAGATTTGGTCGGTATAATACACATGTCACTTAAGGAGACTGATAGAGAACATTTCTTCCAAAGTGTTCTCACATCTGATCTCATAAGGTCTGTGTGAGAGAGGGAAGGATGAGGATTGGTTTTCTGTTTTTATAAGGAAGTTGCATGACTTGTTCATATTGACACTGCAATGTGTCATAGCCCACAGTATGAATTTCATAATACTGGAAGTTCTTTTTCTAGAAAGGCATGTCTGAACTCTACCCCTACTGGGATAAAGTTCGCCAGAAGTAAGAGTGAGCCAGTTCTCATCTATTTGCATCATAACATGTGGTAAACCGCAAAAATGGTCACAAATTATTCCCCTCTCTCTATCCACATCCTTTGCTAGTGCCACCCTACATTGACTCTGGCCTTGAGACTACCTTTGGCCAATAAAACTTAAGTACCACATAAGCAGAAGTTTAAAAAGCACTTGTATATTGGGACTTTTTCCTTGCTGTGCTTGGAACCTTGAGACCACCATGTGAATGAGCCCATGGGAGCTGTTATGGCATAAATTGTACGCCCCTCCCCCTGTTCATATGTCGAAGTCCTAACCTCCAATATTTCAGAATATGACTCTGTTTGGAGATAGAGCCTTTAAAGAAGTAGTTAAGGCTAAATGAAGTCAGTAGGGTGGGCTCTAATTCAATATTACTTGTGTCCCTATAAGAAGAGTAGATTAGGACACAGACACACACAGAGGGAAGACCATGTGAAGACACAAGGAGAAGATGGCCATCCATGAGCTGAGGAGAGAGACCCTCAGAAGACATCAACCCTGCTGACACTTTGAGCTGGAACTTCTAGCCTCCAGAAATGTGAGGAGATAGATTTCTGTTGTTTTAGCCCCCCAGTCTGTGGTATCTTGTTATGGCGGCCCTAGAACACTAATGCACTAGCTTAGTGGAGGATGAAAGGTCATGTGGAAGAGAACTGAGGCACTCCATTCAAAAGCTGGCCAACTTCCAGACGTGTGAGAAAGGCCATCCTAGATCACCCAGCTTCCAGATGACTGTAGGTATATGAGAAAGCCCAGCAGAGATAAACTACTAGGGTTGGCAAGAGAAGGCACAGGTCCCCTGATGCTCCTTTCTGTCATGGGAAGGTTTGCTGCGCTCATGGTAATTTTGTGCTCCAGGGAAGGAACATGGCCCCCTGTTGCATCCCCTTTTTATAGGTAACTGAGTCACTTTGTCAGTGGAGGGAAAGATAGTCTCCTTGGATGCTGGCTAGTCTAGAAAGAGGTGCCAGCCTTTCTTTTAGGATGTATTCTAGAAAGCTAGCTGCCAAGCACCAGGTGACCTCAGGCTCATGGGAACTTGTTGCTCCTTGGGCCAGGAGCACTACTGCTATAGGAAACTGAATCTCAGTGTAGGCCCTCCCATCAGGAGAGGAGTCCACACCGGCTCCTTGTCTGGGAAAACCCAGAGTAAGCTCCAAGGATCGTTTTTAGATAATCCTTGTCATACCACACTTTGTCTGTGGAAACCCAAACAAAATCAAAGGGAAAAGAGGAACAGGCTACATTTTAGATTCTCATTGGGTTTTCTATCATCAAAAGGCAAGTTCTTGTTTTCCTGGTTAACAGATGGGAGAACCAGAGATAATGTCATGGAACTGAGCCACCCCCCTTACAAAGGTGACTGATTTTTCCCATTAGTACCATAGATTTGCCCTGAGCCATTTACTGATTCTCACTAAATTTCCCTACTGTTCAGAATACATTTTCTTAAATGGTTGGTTGGATTTATTGGTGCCGTCAGTGGCTGGAGAGTAGAGGGAAGTGAACTGACTCATAAGGAGATCGTGTTAGATCACCTCGAGCGTACTGTCATCTTTCAACAAACTGTAGTAACTCACCTCTGTGGGACTCTCCCAATGTCCACATGGGCTGTCGAGTCTGAAGTTTATTTTTTAAATTGCCCTTTCACTTTTAGCCTCAGACTTAGAAAAAAACTACTCTTTTGGACTATTTCTGCTGAAAAAATCAGCTCAATAACAAAAGAATTGAATATTATCTCATAGGAGGCGACTGTGTCTCTTCCCCCTCCCTTCCTTCCCTGACTTCTGTATATTTATTTTATTTTATTATTATTTTTTAAATTAATTAATTAACTTATTTTTGGCTGCGTTGGGTCTTTGTTGCTGCGCGCGGGCTTTCTCTGGTTGTGGTGAGCAGGGGCTACTCTTCGTCGCGGTGCATGGGCTTCTCCTTGCGGTGGCTTCTCTTGTTATGGAGCACAGGCTCTAAGCGCACGGGCTTCAGTAGTTGTGGCTTGTGGGCTCTAGAGTGCAGGCTCAGTAGTTGTGGCACATGGGCCTAGTTGCTCCGCGGGATGTAGGATCTTCCCGGACCAGGGCTCGAACCTGTGTCCCCTGCATTGGCAGGCGGATTCTTAACCACTGCGCCACCAGGGAAGTCCCACTTCTGTATATTTTAAAGCACCATAGGATCAATAAGTAATTCTTTTTTTTTTTTTTTTTTTTTTTTTCAATAAGTAATTCTTACACTTCAAGAGCAGCTCTTCCTATAGGTTTCATTCTGATTATCTGCTGGAAACTACCAACATTTTTCAATTTCAGTGGGTGTCTTTTGAAACCTGCTTAAAGATAATCTGTCTGGACCCTTTGATTTGGAAAAAAGGAAAAGGGAAAGAGAAGTGACTAGGTTTTCAGAAGTTTTTGAGATCAAAGGATTTGGTTAATCCTTTACGCTGTTTGCTGTAACTTCATAAATTCGGGTCTGCAAGCTTAGTCTCTGTAAGTCGATACTCTGCCACTGTGTGGTGTTCCCAGGGGTATAGTCTCAGGAAGCCCACAGGTTTCCTTAGTTTCGGTTAAATTCAGTGGTTCTCACTCTGGGCTGCATGTTAGAATCACCTGGGGAACTTTAAAATTTACAGAAGCCCATAGCCCGTCCTTAGAGTAAGGAAATCGTATTTTCTGGGGGTAGGACCTGGGAGTCAGCATTTTAAAGTCTCCAGATTATGATATGCAGTCAGGATTGAAAACTGTTGAGGCAACTGAATCAGAGAAAATAGAAAATGTGATCACACCTAATTATTCTTTTAAAAATAAACAAAGGTATTGAAGTCAGCTATTAAGATACTAGTCTAAACATTCTCCTCAAATAAGATGTAAAAATTAAATTATATTGTAAAATTTAAAGCAATATAAAGACCTATGCATAATTAGGTACCATTTTAACAGAACTATCTATGGTTTCCAACTCTCGCTTGATCTTTTCTTCTGTAAAATTTTATGGTTTTTCCCTCTGCCTTCCTCAGGTTTGAGCAGGTATTGTTCACTTAGAATCTTTCCGCTTATAGTCAAACATAATCCGTCTCTGTGAATGTGTCCCTATATTTAAGATCTCCCAGCGAGCTTGTGTCTGCAGGGAGAGCTTTTTTCTGCCACATGGTCAACTGAATCTCTTATCAGATGATGTTAATTAAAGCCGAGCTACTGGAGGCGTGGTCTGTGGGCCAGGGGCATCACCACACCTGGGAGCTGTGTTGAAAATGCAGAGATCCAGACCCCACTCCAGATCCTGCTGAATCGGAATCTGCAATCTAACGAAATTCTACATAATTCTTCTGCACATTATGTTTGAAAAGCACTGAACTAAAGAAACTCTTTTACTCTTTTTGCATGTGCTTTTACCTCTGGCTTTTACCTGTCTTTCCAATGCAGGCATAATGAGAAAAAGAAAGATTTCTATTAAAAAAGTCCATGTATATGTATGATTCATACGTTTCTCTTTGAATTAAAATGGATTTTCATGTATGGGAAAAGAATTTGAAAAAGAATAGATATATGTATATGTATAAATGAATCACTTTGCTGTGCACCTGAAACGAACACAACATTATAGATCAACTATCATATAAACTAAAATTTTAAAAAATTGTTTATCTACCATCAATCTTCTTGGCTATATTTTTATAAATTTATTTTTATGAATAAGTGTAAAAAATGGATTTTCAGAGCTTGATGATCACTTTTCTAAATGTTAATTGCTTGCTCATTAAAAGTCGCATCATTTCCAGGTGATCTACTAATTAAGCTTTGCTAGTGACAACCAAAACTGAACTGTGACTTGATTGATACAAGTTGTTTTAATCAAGATTAGAGGATCTATTTTGGGTATGCTGCTTTAAGGAAAAGTACCTTGGATCCAGAGTCAGACTGTGTTCCTTCATAATGCTGCCCTTTGCTTCCCAGCATCAGGTACAGTTGCAGCCATCTGTCCACCTGAATTTTCTCATTTGGTAAACAGAATGTTGACCTGCAATTCCTTTTGTCTTACTAAGTTTCCTCCTTACCTTCCCTAGCTTCCCTAGTTTGATTACGTGCTTTGAGCATTTGGTTGATCTGTCAAAGTTGGCATCAGGAGGTCCAAGATGTCCAGTAAAAGCTAGAAATCATTGATTTTTTTCATACTGACAGCTCAAGAGAAAGATGATATAAAACTTATGACAATAAGCATCTCAGAATTGAGATGAAGGCCCCATTGACTATGTAACCCTCCTGGTTCTCCAGTTAGCACCCCTGCTTATCACAGGGATGGTTGTTACAGTAATGAGAGGGGTGTTGGGACCACAAGGGGACAGTGAAATGTGATGACTGTCCCAGGGTTTTGTCATTGGATGTCTTTTTTCCTCTTTCTGCACCCACTCTCCCTCCAGCGAATGGCTTTAAATACTATTCAGATGCTGACGATTCCTAAAATTATATTTCCATCTCAGACTTCTTGCAGAAGTCTAGACTCTTGGATGTCCAAAAGGCATTTCAACTGTCACAAGTCCAAAATCAAACCTGTAATACTGTCTGCAGACCTGCAGCTCTGTTTCTCCAGTTGCTCAGTCCAAAACAGAGGAGTCCCCTTTGACTTTTCCCTCCCACGCACATCCACTTCATCAGTGAGTCCTGAAGACTTTTTCTTCAAAATATACCCCAAGTCCCACCATTTCTCACAAGCCCCTTTCCCATCACTGCTGCCTGCTGCCAACCATCATTTCCCTCCTGGATTGGGTTATCCCCTCCCTACTACCCGTGTCATCTTCCATTCTGTCTACAGTATAGCAGCCAGGGGATCCTTTTGAGAAGTCAGACCAAGCCAGCTCTCTGCTCAAACACCACAAAGCCCTTGTCTCACTCAGTAAAAGCAAAAGTCAAGGTCCCAGATAACCTCCTGAACTTCTCTCCAGCTACCCTCTCCCTGGCTCACTCTGTGGCAGGCTGGGTTTTCCAGAAGCAGACACTGGAGACAGAGTTGGTCTGGCTATTTATTAGGGCTTAACACCTGGGGAAAGAAGTGAGCTGAAGTAGGGTGGGGAAAAGAGAGAGAAGTCAAAATGGGAAGCAGCCCAGCAAAGCTGCAGGGAACACTTCAAGGAGGTTGGGAGAATACATGGCCTGCTGGAGGTGCCTCTCGTGAGGCCCAGATAGCTGCACCTTTATACCTGCCTCATCAGCCGTTGGATGAGTACTGCCATGAGAAGGGACCTGGTGCAAGGTTGCTCTCTGTAGCTGAGGCACACCTTGAAGGAGGTGACGACTAGAGGCTGTCTGCTGGTCCCCGGGGCAGTGCGTGTCCATGTCCACTGCATACTTCCTCAGCCACGTTAGCTTCCTTAACTAAATCCAGCCCACTCTGCCCCATGGCCTTTGCACCTGCGGGAAGGCACTTTCACTACATACTTTTCATATAACTTGCTCCCTCATCTCCTTCAGGCTTCTGCTTAAATGTCACTTTCTGAATGAGGTCTTCCTTCCCCAACCATTCTATTATAGATTAAAAATGTTAACCCTTTACTTTTCTCCACAGAATGTATCACTATTTGATATACTATATATTTAATCCCTGACTTGTTATTGTTTGTCTCTCCAGGTAAAATGTAAACCCCATGAAGGTCCTGTCAC
The DNA here is from genome assembly GCF_964341445.2 of Mesoplodon mirus. NCBI lineage: Eukaryota > Metazoa > Chordata > Mammalia > Artiodactyla > Ziphiidae > Mesoplodon > Mesoplodon mirus. The sequence continues at coordinate 109,801,994 of NC_138984.1, read as the reverse complement.
ATAGTAGGTGCTCAAAAAAGATTTGCTTATTGAATGAATGAAAAGAAGATTTTGTTTATATGGGCTTGGATCACAGTGTATCTCCTTGTGTTGCTAGGATCTAAAAACAACCTTAATCTCATGATATCAGTAAACTCTTTTGGAACCACATTTAGTAAAGGAGGTTTTTGGTATTGATTCTGAGACAGGAGGGAAGGGAGCAGGGCACAACCTTTAAAAAAATGACAGAGCCATTGAGGATACAGCAAAAACTGGTTAGAATCCATTAGGCCCATGATGGTGGAAGATCTGACTTCCAGTGGACCTTGAGCCTCATTATATGCTCATTGTAATACAGTTAGCTAAGTGACACACCCACAGGCGCCATGAGACCAACCATAAAAAGCCAAAAAGTGGGTGGTGCCCCAATTCCTGGAAGTCTCCGCCCCTTCTCCAGAATCGTTGGAATAATCTTTCCATTCATTAGCCCATGAAATTACCCAGCCCATAAAAACTAACCACCCCCAACACCTCTCACCTTCTGAGAAGGCCCACACTCTGGGGAGTGTGTTTCTCCCAAGGTTACTGTTGCCCATGGATAACGTGTATCTCTGCTTTCACTTTACTATGGCTCGCTCTTGAATTCTTTCCTGTGAGAAGCCAAAGACCCTCCCTTGGTGGCCCACCCCAGGGACTCACCCGACACCTGGGATGTCACCATCCTCTTGGGCCCCATTTTCCTGCAACATCTTTACAAAGGATGTTAATAAATCTACTTCTTGCCTATCACTGCGCCTCTTGCTGAATTTCTTCTGCGCTGAGACATAAAGAAGCTGAGCTTCATTAAGTCCTGAGACCAGGTGTGTGGTTTCAACTGGGAGACTGTGGGTTTGAGTCCCCTCCTAAGCCAGAGATTGTGGCTCCGCCTCCCATCTGAAGTGCGATTGGGTTCAAGTCCCAGTCTGAGGTGTATGTTTTCAATTCCATGAATTTAGATCTGATCAGATTTAGAATTCATGACAATTTGAGGTGTTTATATTTTTCCCTACAAAATAACGTGTCCAAGATAACAAATAACGTAGAATTACGTTTAAAGAGATTAATGTTTAAATTCAAAGAAAATAGGTGTTCTAGAAGTACTTATTTATATCTCCACTTTGATATGTTGATTAAAAATCATTCTTTTTTATTAATTAAAGAAAATTCTCCAACTCTGCTTGGTAAATAATCTGGGAAGCAGTCCATGGATCTCATTGATGTTTCTATAATTACTGGAAAAAAATAGAAGTGTGTTTAAAATTCTTTAATTTATATTTTTCCTTAATCCTCTTTTCATAATTAGTTCTTCTGCTTCTTTGTTGTTTTACTAAACTTTATGTTTCATGGGGAGGGGGTGACTCCTGTCTGCAGAGTTAAGAATGGGCTGAGGTCCATGTGGTTTGGTGTTACATGCTCTTTGCAGCATTGTTGTTGGATTTTTTGTGTCTATTTGTTGTTGTTGTTGTTGAACTTGTTATAAACTGGGAAAATAATCAGCAGCTTTAATGAAAAAGTGATTTAAAGACTCCTTTCAATGTGCCTCTGATTTCCACCTCCACTTCGTGCTTTACCCCTGATCATCTACATTCCTTTATGCTGCTTTCTCCTTAAACTATCCAAACCATTTTGCTGGATAACCAAAGTCACTCTCCCAAGGGAAAGAAAATACAAATCCAAATGTATGAAAACTGCCCACCTGATGGTCACCTCCAACTCTGATTGCCAAGGAGATACATTTTAAAAATGTATCCATTTTTTAAATTAATTTTTTTATTGGAGTATAGTTGATTTACAGTGTCGTGCTAGTTTCTGCTTACAGCTAAGTGAATCAGTTTTACATATACATATATCCACTCTTTTTTAGATTCTTTTGTCTTCTCTTGTCTTCTCTCTCCATTGGTAACCCTGGTGTTTCCAGCATGCCTTTTTCTATGAATTTCACCAAGATCTCTTAAATGTTACTCTCTTAAGATCTCCTAATTGTTCCAATGCCAGCTACCTATTCATAATTGAAAAGAAAAACAGATAATTTGGAAAGAATCCAGTGCTTTTCAACACCACCTCAAAAACCAGAAAACATGAGATGTTTGGAAAGGGGACCACACACCTGAAACCTGCCCATGGCTCTGCAGAGCACATCCATTGGGATAATTCTTATAATAACCTTTAAGTCTCAATTGACAGTAATTTATATATATTTTTGAAAGTCTGAGAAATAAGAAGAAACTGACCTTGTGTTCACACCATATGTCTCTTAAGAGTCTTGCTCATTCTTGTCTTCCCGTATTTACACAGTGGCTGGTGCATAAAGGCAGATAATAATGATGTAACACCAAGATGGAAGATCAACACAAGGATTGCAATCTTCATTTTATGTAATTGTTAAATATCTTTAACATCGTGTTATATAAAAATACGCAGAATTCAGAAAATACAAAATATCTTTAAAACCAAATATGTAATGGTTTCAAATATGTAAATATATTATAAAATATAAAGTATAAATACAATAAAGGTAAATAATAAACATTTCCATTCTAATTTATTAGCAGATAAAATGAATGCAATGAAGTTGTATTGAAAAGGAACCAGAATTAGTATTAAAAAGGAAACAAAAATACATACGAAGTAAGAAAATTTAATTTTATAATTAAAAATTAAATGATTAAAATATTTTTAAAAAGTAACATCTTAAAAAAAAGAAGTATAATCATTGTGTCATCATTGAGTCATTGACAAGTGAGTTTTTTGCAGAATTTTCCAGCTGACGAACGGCCCTTTTGACACTCCAGTGGGTGGGAGAGTGGAGAGGAAATAGTTACAAGCTAACTCCAGATATTTTCTTCTGATTCTTCATCTTTGAAGAATTTCTTCCCTTCATTAAACATGTTGATATCTTTTTTGAATTTTTCTTGTTTAGGAAATATGCTCTTTTTAATTTCTACCAAGCTGAAGTTTGTTTCAAAGAAGGCTACACTGGCTTTTCCTTGTTTTGTTTACTTTATCATGTTCAGAGGAGTTTCCACTTACATTTTAAAAATGTATCCATTTTTTAAATTAATTTTTTTTTTTTTTTTTTTTTTTTTTTTTTTTTTTTGCTGTACGCAGGCCTCTCACTGCTGTGGCCTCTCCCGTTGCGGAGCACAGGCTCCGGACACACAGGCTCCGCGGCCATGGCTCGCGGGCCCAGCCGCTCCGCGGCATGTGGGAACTTCCGGGATCGGGGCACGAACCCGTGTCCCCTGCATCGGCAGGCGGACTCTCAACCACTGCGCCACCAGGGAAGCCCCTAAATTAATTTTTTTATTGGAGTATAGTTGATTTACAATGTCGTGCTAGTTTCTGCTTACAGCTAAGTGAATCAGTTTTACATATACATATATCCACTCTTTTTTAGATTCTTTTCCCATATAGGTCATTACAGAGTACTGAGTAGAGTTCCCTGTGCTATATGGTAGGTTCTTATTAGTTATCTAATTTATACATAGTAGTGTGTATATGTCAATCCCAATCTCCCAAATTATCCCTCCTCCTCCTTTCCCCCCTGGCAACCATAAGTTTGTTCTTTACATCCGTGACTCTGTTTCTGTTCTGTAAATAAGCTTATTTGTACCATTTTTTTAGACTCCACATATAAGCAACATCATATGATATTTGTCTTTCTCTGTCTTACTTTACTCAGTATGACAATCTCTAGGTCCATCCATGTTGCTGCAGATGGCAGTATTTCATTCTTTTTTACGGCTGAGTAATATTCCATTGTATATATGTACCACATCTTCTTTATCCATTCCTCTGTCAACAGACATTTAGGTTGTTTCATGCCTTGGCTATTGTGAATAGTGCTGCCATGAATGAAGAGGTGCATGTAGCTTTCCACATTATAGTTTTCTCAGATATATGCCCAGGAGTGGGATTGCTGGATCATACGGTAGCTCTATTTTTAGTTTTTTAAGGAACCTCCATACTGTTCTCCATAATGGTTGTATCAATTTACATTCCCACCAACAGTGTAGGAGGGTTCCCTTTTCTTCACACCCTCTCCAGCATTTACTGTTTGTTTGTAGATTTTTTGATGATGGCCATCCTGACCAGTGTAAAGTGATAACTCATTGTAGTTTTGATCTGCATTTCTCTAATAATTGGTGATGTTGAGCATTTTTTCATGTGCCTTTTGGCCATCTGTATGTGTTCTTTGGAGAAATGTCTATTTAGATCTTCCACCAATTTTCTGATTGGGTCATTCTAACACCATCTTGTACATATTCCGTTAACATAGCAAGTCTTTGGTCCAGGGTGGGACTTTTTGCAATAGAACTTTTGCTTTGCTTATTGTCATCTTCTACTTACAGAGGGAAAGAAAAATGCTTTCTAAATTATTCAAATTAAAAATTCAATGACCTATATCACTTTCCAGATATATTTCAGATTAATTTTTTTAATTAAAAAAATTTAAGTTTTTGGCATGTCACCAATAAAATACTGTTATTTTGGCAATTAAAGATAGCACAGAACCCCAGAATGCCAGACACCAACCACAATCCTTAGTCAGTACCTATTGTTGAGTGAATCTGGTAAGTGCTTAAACATTAGTCTGGTACTTTAATCCTCATATAATGTCGCTTCCATCTCACAAAGAGAAAAAGAGAGGGTCCGAGAAATTATGGAACTTGCCTAGGGTCATGCCACCAGAAACTGGTGTGCTTGACATTCCAACTGAGCTCAGTCTTCTGGCTCTTAGGACTCTTTTTCCTCCACAGTGAATGTGACCCTGCATTAAGTTCCACTGCCTGTAAGGGCAGGTGTCCACAGCGGATAGATGACATCATCTTACCAGGAAGCAATCACAAACACTTGGGGTGGGGAGTGGGCTTCAGATGGGCTGTCCCTTTGGTGAGGAAGAAAAAAAAATCTCTGGGCTCCACATTATTTTATTTTTAAGCTACCTACCTGGATGATTTGAGCTGTGCTGGGAAAATTCCTCTGTCCAAATCTAAAGCCCTATATTTGGGTGCAATGGAGTTTGCGATCCCAGTCACTGGGTTCAGTTCAGCGTTGTCTTCTCTTAAGAATGTTTTTTTTTTTTTTAAATCTTAACTTTTCTGCAAGGATAATCACGCTAAAGTCTCTAATGTCTTTCTCTGAAGGATTTTTTTCCAGATTGTTTTCCTCTGTTTTAAGGGAGAAGCGGAGGCAACCGGGTGTAGGATTCTGGGAGGAAAGACTTAAATGAAGTGTGGAAATGACTGTGGAAAGAAACAAGTGAGAGCACCAAGGGGGGACCTGTCTCCCCAACTTGCCAAGGGCTAGTACTGCCTTTTGGGGAACACTCAGAATGCTCCAATGGCTGGGACTTCATTTGATCTATTCCTGAGGAGTTTTCTTAACAATGATACCCATTTTATAGATGAAGAAACTGATGCTCAGAGAACCCAAGTGATTTTCTCAAGTTCACATAGTAACTTTGTGGAACGCTCTGAAGCAAAACCTGGATTATTAATTGTCTGTTTCAGGGCTCTCTTTGTGATAACACCCTATTCTTCATTATGCTTAGTTTATGTGAAGGGATTTTAAGGATTGATGTAATCAATGGCTTCGATAGATAGGAAAAGACAAAACCCTGAATCAGAATCTTTAAGAATCAGGAAAAATGATTTTGACATATTCAGATTTGAAATCCAGCATTGGAAACAGAGGTCAGTCATCCAGTCCATCTCACAGGCAATGTGTAATCACATCTAGGTCATCACGGACATAGAGCTATTTTTTTATGGTTTCAACACAGCCAGGGATGGGCAGCCTATTCCTTTTTTGGACAGCTGGAATTGTCATAACTAATCTTTTCATCCTGAGTTGAAAACTGTCTTCTCATAAATTCTTCCAAAGACCCCACTTCTTCTCTGGAGTTGGTAACCACACTACATTAATTTTCCACCCAGCCCTTTAACTATTAACGGAGAGTTACCAGGTCTTCTCTTTTCTAGGTTGAAGGTCCCAAATGCCTTTGGATATTCTCCCAGCTTGGTCACCTCTAACAGTTTTCCACACTCCAGTTTTCATACTCCAGTTTTCAATATTCTGCTATAGAGTGGAGCTCAGAACTGAAGGTAAAGACAGTAGTTCAAATGTCATCCTTACTAGACTGCAGAGGAGCCACATCAATAGTGCTTGCCTCCTGTTCACGGAGGATCTCTTCTTCTGTGTGTTAGAGCCTTTGTTTTGTACCACATGAACAGAGGTCTCCTTCAGCGTACCCATAAAACATCGGATCCGAAGGCTGTGGGACACAGCTCCGAGGCTCATCTTTCTCTGCCCTGATTCTTATTGATCAGTTTCCTCCACTGGGTCACCTAACGATGCTGCTGATGGTGCCCATTTGAGAAAACTAAGGAGCCTGCCAAGGGTGCCCTTGCCGATTTTCAAGAAGCAGTGGTCTTGAAAGCACTAGGGCTGGGCTATGTGTTCAGGTGAAAAGAGGAAAGCTTCCCTTGAGGCTGAGTCACCGGTTTCCTATTCTACTGGTGCCCAGAGCCCCCCAGAAAGACTCCTGTTACATCAGGTCCTCCAGCATCTGGGCTTCACCTTCCAATAAATATAACTCAGTGCCAGTCTTAGGGACCATGTGTGGGCAGCCACCAACAACCTTCATCAGGCAAACTTCATCCCCAAATTATCTCTTCTTTCTCCCCTCCTTCTCCTTCTCAATCATTCCGCCCTTTCCCCGTTAGAAAATAACAGATTTCAGGGTGGAGGCAGGCAAAGGACTGTGTGTGTGTGTTGGGGGGGCGGGGGTGGGGTGGGAGGGAGGATGCTGTCCACCCAGATGGTGCTGAAGCTCCAGCTCAGCATGGAAAACTTCAGGGATTAATTATAATTTTTCTAAACTGTAAAATGATGACAATTATAACACCCATCTCTTAAAGTTATTGGGGGGATTAAATAAACTCATATGTTAAGAGCTTTGAACAGTGCTTGGTGTATGACAACTACTCAGGCTTTGCCATACAATGATGGTGGTGATCGACATTACTATCCGTGCTTTGGAAATAGCAAGCTTTGAGGAAAGGGACCCCAGCAACAAATGACATCCCCAAATTCATATTCTTTCATAGATGTAATGAGCATAAAGAGATTTCTGTAGTTCCTGAAGACCTTTTTTTCAATTTTCAATTTCCAAATTCTCCTATGATTTTCTATCGTGCTTGTAGGTTTTTTTGTTTTTACTTCTCATGAGAATAATTTTAGGAAAATAATTATTCCCTTAAAAATACATCAATCAAGCTTCAAAAAATAATAGAATACTCATTTTCCTGACTATTCCAATAGAAACACGGGATATTTTTTCATTCTTAGTAAAAAAAACACCATATTTTATATTCTTTACTTTTTAAGTTTAAAATTAATCCAAGAAGCACATAGATTAAGAAGTCAAAATAACCTTTCCTCCTTCCCCTAATTTTAGTCCCGTAAGCACTCACAAAAATAAATATTTTTTTCTTGTTTTCTCCTTTCTTCTCTGCCATTCAAGCAATTTGTCAGGTTAGTTCTCAATATCTTAGATGAGAGGCACGTTGGAATGTGAAGTAACTTGTGCAGAATTTCTGGGTTTTGTTTTCAAAACCCAAGCCTCTGGTAGAACCTGGAGAGTTTACAGAGGCAGTAGAAGACAAAAAAAGAACGGGTGTACTTCTGGGGGGCGTTCTGGGGTTGCCTGGAGCTGAGAGTGGCGACTGGGAGTGATTGCAAATGTGCCAAGGAATCTTACTGGGGTGATGGAAATCCAGAACTGGACTGTGGTGATGGTAGGACAATTTGGTAACTTTACTGAAAATTATTAAATTGTGTATATAAATTGGGTGAATTTTATGGTATGTAAACTCTATCTCATTTTATAAGAAATTAACATTTAAAAATTATAAAAGTATTAAAAAAAAATAAAACAAAACAACAAGACCAACTTTTTGTTCTGTTTATTTTGTAGAATGCTGCAATACAGGGCTCTTCAAACTTGTTTGATATAAAATACATTTTCCTTTGTTTAAGCATTTTTTTCCAAACACTAACAAGTTTTTGACCATCTATTAAAAGTCAGTTTTTTTAAGTTGTCTATTACATTTTTATAGTTGTTGAAGATGATCTAGGTAAAGCAAGAGCAAAGTACCATTGTTTGCCTTTAACTGGGGGGTGGGATATTCTCCATACTTTTTCTTTTTAACTTTGCACTGTCTTTATACAATAGTTTACTTCTAGGGGAAAGATTTTTCTGCAGACCAAAAAGGAGGTGGGGGAGGGATTTGTGCTAGAGCACTGGGGAACCAGGCCCTGTTCCGCAGCAGAGAGGTAGGGGTTTGGAAAGAACCAGAGAGAAGGAACTGCAGGATGTGCCAGGACAGAAGGATGGGGATTCAGGGCAAAGGGTCCCTTGCCCTTGGAACAGCGAGTCTCTGGAGCCGAAGGGACCACGACAGCAAGAACGCTGAGGGCGTGTGGAGTCGGTGTGGACAGTGCCTGACGACCAACTTCCACCCCTTTCCCCACTTCATTTCCCTGACTTAAATTAGATCCCAGAACTGTGGCACAACTGGGGCTGGGGAGGCAATTCAGGAAGTCATGCTAAAGGGATATCCTAGTCCCAAGCTCAGTTATTCTAGATATATTATGTTTTCATCTCCTGTAACTCCACTTAGATTCAAATTTGAGCCCATCTCCCATAAGCTGGTGGAAAATAGAATATTATATATTCGTTTAAACATATACATAGACAAATTAGATTGTATTTATATATCTCTTGGCAACTTACTTTTAAAAATTAATTTATTTTTGGCTGTGTTGGGTCTTCGTTGCTGCACACGGGCTTTCTCTAGACTTCGTGGCAGTGCGCGAGCTTCTCATTGTGGTGGCTTCTCTTTGCTGTGGAGCACGGGCTCTAGGCACACGGGCTTCAGTAGTTGTGGCACGTGGGCTCTAGAGCGCAGGCTTAGTAGTTGTGGCGCACGGGCTTAGCTGCTCCGCGGCATGTGGGATCTTCCCGGACCAGGGCTCGAACCCGTGTCCCCCTGCATTGGCAGGAGGATTCTTAACCACTGTGCCACCAGGGAAGCCTGGCAACTTGCTTTTTACCTTAATAATTTACCTCTTTCGGTGACATAAAATAAACAAGTTTCTCTCTCTTTTTTTCCCAGATATGTAATATTCCAAAGTATGGATATTTTAACTATTTCAGGTTCTTGAGAGTTCAGCAAAATGAGGCATGAGCCAGTACAGGTAAGGTGAATGGCAAGCGCTAGGACCCACAGGAGACTGGCGAGTCCTTGGCTGACAGGCGGCCCTCACAGACACTAAGAGTCCATCTCTGTCTCAGTCCCTGACTTTCCCTCACAAGCCACGGGAGATTATGGTTTAAAAGCAGATGGGGAGTCTTCCCTGGTGGCGCAGTGGTCGAGAGTCCGCCTGCCGATGCAGGGGACACGGGTTGGTGCCCCGGTCCGGGAGGATCCCACATGCCACGGAGCGGCTGGGCCCGTGAGCCATGGCCGCTGAGCCTGCGTGTCCGGAGCCTGTATTCCGCAACGGGAGAGGCCACAACAGTGAGAGGCCTGCGTATCGCAAAAAAACAAAAACAAAAAAAACCGCAGATGGGAAGGGGGAGCTTTGCAGACCTTCATTGTAGCTGCATGCTCCTGGCACAGGGTGCAGGTTGAAATAGCACAACCTCTCTAACTCCCTGGCGCTGCAGTTTTGTTTTTGTGATTAATGTCCAGTGCAAGGGTGAGTAATGTAGCAATTCATTGTAGTAATGCAAGTTATGGTGAATATATGGGCTCCTTTGCTCAGCATTCCTCTCTCCAACTCCTTGTCACATGAAAAGAATCATTACATTGGGAATACAATGTCATCAGCCACAGGACCAAGCAGAGATAAAACTCACGCACCCCCAAATATCTCGACTCTTAGAGCCCTTCTTTGTAGGACCGGAGGGTGCTAACTGGACTCAAAGTGTGGTCAGGAGAGCTCCCAAAGCTTTTTTTGGCCTTACTTGTTTTGGCTGCTATTTAAGAATGACACGTCAAGTATGAATGACTCACAACAGCTACTAAATTAATTTAGCTTTCATACTGTATCGTTATCACCCCAAAGTAACTTTCAGAATCCTGGGAGAAGTTTGGGGAGGGCAGTTAGGGGAAGACACCTGACTGGCAGCGTTAGCAAGACCTCCTACTCCAATAGGTCCAGGACAGCATGGCCACTGTCACCTTGCAGGGTTGGAAGAGCAGGAGAGCAGACGAAATGCAGACGTGTTCCCAGGTTCAAGGGAGGAGGTGGAATGCCTGTGAGGCTGAGGACCCTGAACTCCACCAGCTTCGGGAGCAAGTGATAACACACACCTTAGGGTTTCCATGGCTATATAGGAAAGGGGGGTAGAATGCATTAAATCTGGATTTTCTGCTCTCACCTGTGAGGCTGCAGTGATGTCATTTGGGCTGTTAGTGTTATGAACGTGTTTCTGAATTTGTTAGTGGGTGGAGCCCAAGACCGTGGGTTCCTCCTTTACTAATCCAAGGTAGACAGATTAAAGTTGGAAGTATTGAAGCACACTTGGATGCATTGAACAGTATTGCATTCCTTCTTGAAAAAAATTCCCTGTTGGTGAAGAAAGTGTGCAAAGGGTAGGGAACAGGGGAGCTAGCTCAGGCCCTGTTGTTTACTTGCATTTTGGTGGGTAACTCCCTTCCGCTGCACTGTGAGCCTGTGCAAGCCACTGTGTGTGTGAGAGAGAGGGAGGAGAAGAGAGAAGAGAAGAGAGAAGAGAAGGAGGCATGCCTGTCTAACCCATGGAAGCTGGTCCCACAGGAATTTCCTGCCCTATCTGGGTCTCCCTCACTCCCTGTCTAGCCACTAAACCCGGGTGGGAGTGGGTTGAAGATGAGGTGGGAGAGGAGTTCGTATCCCGGCTCTCTCCATCGCTCCGCTCTCACAGTCTCAATGCCCAGGGCTGCCTGTGCACATGGTTCCAATACCTTGGATCCTGAGCCCAGGTGGTTATTCTCCGAGATGCATAAACAGCATTATCTGAGTCCAAGGAGCAGCCGTATATGTTGTTTTTACAACGTGCCTGTTCAATTTTACAACACGTAAATTTCAGAAAGAAACACCGTGCTCTGCACACTGCACCCCTAACCCCACCGAGGCTGTCTCCATCCAGTGGGTGTCTGATTGAACATTCAATTCAACTCACTTCAGATATGTATTGAACACCTTTATGTTGGCAGCTAACTGGTAAAAGCCATAGGGGATACAAAATAAGTATAAAGCATAGTCTCTACCTTCAAAAAGTCTGCCATGCTATTGGGACCAACATGGAGGAACAAGAAGAGACCAACATGAGACAGAATATATTTACTCGTCAGAATGTGTTGTTCTGACGTTAAGTGCATGGAATGTTCCAGAAAAAGGAGCTCTCGGTGAAGGGCGGAGTTGTGAGAGCAGAAGGGTTTCCTGGAAGGGCTGAGGGTTGGCGTGGGGCTTTGAAGGATTAGGAATACAAATATGTAGCAGGATCCCTTGCAAAACTTTTCTTGTTTCAGATTTTCCACAGAAGCCTCAAAGCTGAAAATGACATGACCCAATGCCTCCCACAGTCTGCAGATGTGGCCAAGGAGTTGCCAGACCTAGGCAGGGCTTGCTCGGGGGTGGCCAGGTCATCCTAGGATCCTCGCTCCCCGCTCCACACTTCTGTGCTCCCCAGACGCTCCCACCCATTTATAAAAGCTGGAGATTATATAAACGCAAAAGGAAGTTCTTGCCGGGGGTTTCTAGTGGTAGGTGGTCTGCCTAGAGAAAGTGGCCGGTGCTTCCTCTCCCTTCCCCCAGGAGGAGGGTGGGGATGTCCCCACTTCTCCTAAGACAAGAGAGAAGAGCCTTGAAGCTGTGAAGCTGCTCTGGAGCTGCCCACAGAACCGAGCATGGAGGGGAGTTCTTGGGAGAACTTGACACAAGACCTTGGGTGAGAGAAGGAATTGTGAGCGTATAGACTGGCGCCTACTGCTTGCAGGGGACATCTGGAAGCTGGAGGTGAGTGGGGCCAGCCTGGGTTGTCAGGGCTACGGGCTGCCTGCCTCTGCACCGCGTAGCCTGCCAAGGACGGGTGAGTTTCCTGTGGACCAAGTGGATGCTGGGGAACAGAGCATCGGGTTGACGAGGGTGGCCGGCCGGGTGAGGGCTCTCCGCTGTGAAGAGCTGTGGGGTGGATGAAGGAAGTCAGCAGGGAGATGTGCTGCTTCTTTTTTTTTTTTTTTTTAATTAATTAATTAATTTTTGCTGTGTTGGGTCTTCGTTTCTGCGCGAGGGCTTCCTCTAGTTGCGGCGAGCGGCGGCCACTCTTCATCGCGGTGCGCGGGCCTCTCACTATCACGGCCTCTCTTGTTGCGGAGCGCAGGCTCCAGACGCGCAGGCTCAGTAGTTGTGGCTAACGGGCCTAGTTGCTCCCCAGCAATGTGGGATCCTCCCAGACCAGGGCTCGAACCCGTGTCCCCTGCATTGGCAGACAGATTCTCAACCACTGCTCCACCAGGGAAGCCCGAGACGTGCTTCTTGTCCGGGCATGGTACCCCATGGAGGCCCCCTGGGGTCACGCAGCCTCAGTCTCATGGAGGGAGTTGCTGGTGACAGGGAACGGCCCCAGTTAGGGCAGAACGTGCCCCTTCCCTCAGGACTCTTGCTGACCCCAACTCTCGAGGAGGGAGGGGGACCCGGAGAGAGAGAGAGGGAGGGGAGGGGGAGCGAGGGGACAGACATGCTCTGTGTGTCTCAGGCTGCAGGTCCGGCCTAAGCTGGGGGAAGGGGAGAGACGTTCCGCCGCAGGTGAGAGACTGGATTTGGATTTCTATGGAGCCGGACTTTCCAGTTCCTGAAAGGTGAGTCTAAATGATTCCAATGACACTCTTCTTAGAATAGAGTGGCTGGACAGTGTGGCAACTGTTGTCCTAAGACGCTTCCAGGGTCACGAAAGGGAGGTGACACAGAGCTCCGTCCCAGGGCGTCTCCCCCAGCACCGCACAAGGATGCTCCACCAATTACAGGCAGACGGGGGCACCAGGAAGGGAAGTTCAGGAGACAGAGGGGGAGAGGGGGAGTCCTGGGTGGGGGGAGTACAGAGGGCGACAACCATGTGAGGGAGACAGGCACCCGCTGTGAAAGCCTTGAAATAGACCTTCAATGTTTGTTTGTTTGCGGTACACGGGCCTCTCACTGTTGTGGCCTCTCCCGTTGCGGAGCACAGGCTCCGGACGCGCAGGCTCAGCGGCCATGGCTCACGGGCCCAGCCGCTCCGCGGCACGTGGGATCCTCCCGGACCGGGGCACGAACCCGTGTCCCCTACATCAGCAGGCGGACTCTCAACCACTGTGCCACCAGGGAAGCCCTTCTTCAATGTTGCTGAGAGCAAATAAACAACAGAAGAAGGACTGTCCTAGTACTCAAGCATCCGTGCTGGGAAGGGGCTCATTCTCTCTAAAGCCCCCTCCTCCTTTCCTGCAGCCAACCAGCCTTTCTCCCCGACACCTGCACATTGGTTTGTTGTTGCCACATGCGTTTGAGAGTCTGTCTTCTCATAACATTCTCATGAGGGCCTCTCGGGAAGGAGGGCCACTCCAGTCCTTTTTCCTACTCCGCATGGGGCAGGAAAGACCCACTGAGCCTCTACTTGTGTAACTGGACTTAAGTCAACTCAGACCCAGAGATGGTAGTTTAAGGTATTGTTCACAAAGCAAATAAGGAGCCAGGAGGAGAGAGGAGAAATTTTTGTTGGCAGGGTGTTGGGAGAGGTGACCCACCGCGCTCCCCTGAGCCGTGGATTCCAGAGAGCTTTAATCGTGACCTCTGAGCTGGAGCTTGGGGGGCACCACTGCAAAAAAAAAAAAAAAGCAATTGGTAGCTGTCTTATTTATATACTGCTGTCGGGCTGACTTGTATTTGCCTCTATAGCAGTTAAAATTTTGATTCACACTCGCAGGGGGCAAGACATATCTTGTTTTTACAAACCAAATTTCTTCTGACTGAGAGCTTTAACCCTTTAGAGGGTGAGAAATCAGATCTCAGTCCTATTTGGAATATTGTTCCATTTCCGTGCAGGTGCACAAGGATCAGGGCAGCGGGGATGGCTGCAGAGCCTCTGGTCTATAACCCACCCTTATGACGACCAGGGTCCTCGCTGTTCAAACTCACCCGGTCCACTTGAAGGCGGGATGCTGTCCTGGTTCCCTGTCAAGCACTTGCTTGCCGTCTTTGGCTGCTGTTGGCAAGGCCGCCTCTCTTAATGTTTGGTCTCTTCAGCATCCCTGGGCCAACTCTGGTATTTCTTCTTTTTTTTTTTTTTTTTTTTTTTTTTTTTTTTTGCGTATGCGGGCCTCTCACTGCTGTGGCCTCTCCCGTTGCGGAGCACAGGCTCCGGACACGCAGGCTCCGGATGCGCAGGCTCAGCAGCCATGGCTCACGGGCCCAGCCGCTCCGCGGCATATGGGATCCTCCCAGACCGGGGCACGAACCCGTATCCCCTGCATCGGCAGGCGGACTCTCAACCACTGCGCCACCAGGGAGGCCCTGGTATTTCTTCTTAAGAGGCTATAAAACTTTGTCTCCTCTCCAGGCTCTTTTGGAAAGAGATACCAGCTGCTTTTGATATGGCTGCTTCCATATGCTCTGCCCAGCCCCACTCCTTTGCCTTGGGACCATTCAGCCTAATCGCCTCAATGAGTCATGGGTCTTGGACACACAGAAGTCCAGATGGGGGAAGGGAGTGTTAACCCCTGGGTGCCTCTCAGCTTCTGCTCTCTGCAACACAAAAGCACACAAGAGAGGCAACACCAGGCCTGGCTCCCTTTTTGTATTTGCTGGAGGGTGGAGGAGGAACATTCCTATAGTTGCAAGTGAGAATCCACAAATATATTAGTCTGTCTAGTCTTTGAAGTACAAATGGTGACTAAGCTGAAGCAATTCCCAGCCAGAGACTCGCCTCAGCTGACCGTGGGAGCTGTCGGCAGCTGATATTCTCAACAAGGAGGGCGTAAGTGCAGTGGTCCTGCGGGGGGCATCCGGCCCAGCACCACGGTATTCTCTGCGGCATGTGCCACCAAGCATCTACTATCAGCCCTCGCTGCTGCGGCCCCCCTGTCACTTGTTACTCACAATACATGAGAGAATTTGACTGTGACACCCTACCCACTGTCAAAGACAAAAACTGAACAAGCAAGGAGATGGATATATCCAGCCTGCCACAGTAGAGAGAGTATCCCAGATCCAAAGACCAGAGTGGAATTGCCAAGTGGACTTTTATAGGGAGGGGTAAGAGCATTGCAGATGGGGTGATTGATAGCTGGGGTTCTTTTGTAAGCAGGGGAAGCCTCAGTCAGTTGTCTGCATGGGAAATTTTTTTTTTTTCCTATGGCTAGCTACTTTCAGGGGAGCAAACAGCTTTAATCATTCATGAGATAAAGAATGGGAAGTTGAAGGGTCTTTGTTATGCACTGAGTGGTGTCCCCCCCCCAAAAGATATAGAAATGGAGTCCTAACTCCCCGTATTTGTGAATGTGACCTCATTTGGAAATAGGGTCTTTGCTGATGCCATCAAGTTAAGATGAGGTCATTAGGGTGGGCCTTACTTCAATACGACTGGGGTCCTTCTAAAAAGAGGTGGAGATAGAAACACACAGGGAGAAGGCAGCCATGTGACGACAGAGGCAGGGATTGAAGGGATGCAGCTGTAGCTAAGGATTGCAGGCAACACCAGAGGCCGCGAGAAAGCATGGAACACGTTGGTCCTACAGTCTTGAGAAAGCACAGCCCTGCCAACACCTTGATTTCAGGCTTCTAGGCTCTGGAACTGTGAGATGATAAATTTCTGTTGTTTAAAGCCACCCAGTTTGTAGTACTTTGTTACGACAGCTCTAGGAATCTAATACAGTCTTTTTTAAAAAAAATTTTTTTAAATTTATTTTTGGCTGCGTGGGTCTTTGTTGCTGAGTGTGGGCTTTCTCTAGCTGTGGTGAGCAGGGGCTATTCTTCGTTGTGGTGCGCGGGCTTCTCATTGCGGTGGCCTCTCTTGTTGTGGAGCATGGGCTCTAGGCTCACGGGCTTCAGTAGTTGTGACACGTAGGCTCAGTAGTTGTGGCTCGCGGGCTCTAGAGCGCAGGCTCAGTAGTTGTGGCGCATGGGCTTAGTTGCTCCGCGGCATGTGGGATCTTCCCGGACCAGGGCTCGAACCCATGTCCCCTGCATTGGCGGGCGGATTCTTAACCACTGCACCACCAGGGAAGCCCTCTTCTTTCTTTTAATACCAGTGTTTACTACTATGAACAATACTATAACTAACAGTTCTTAAGTTCTGGTGGTTTTATTTATTTCTGTGGGATAGATTTCAAGGACTGGGCTTGCTAAATTGAAGAGCACATATATTTAAAATTTTAATCTGCATTTTAATCAGTGTTACCAGATTGCTTTTCCAAGAGGCTGTAACATTTCATGCTTCCACCTAAAAGTACAATTTCTCCACACCTCAGCCTGCAGTAGGTATGGTATTTCAAAATTTATGCCAGTTTGATGGGCACAGCATAGCTTCAATTTTTCATTTCTTTGGTTAGGGGTGAATTGGAGAACTGTGCATATGTTTGTGGCCCATCTGGATTTGCTAAACCCGTGAATTAGGCAAAAAGACTCATTTCTTTTTCTCATTGCTACATTAAAATTAAAAAAAAAATTTCTCTTCAAAGTGATGCATGCACAGAGCAGAAAATAAAACAATACAGAAGCATTTGTAAAGAAAGCCATAACCATTTGTTCTTATAACCTCTTCACTCTTATTCCTAATCCCCAAAGGCAGGCAACCGAATCCACACTAGCTTTTCTAAGCAGAAAATGCTTTATGTCAGGGTAATAGGTGGTTTACGGAATTTCTGCATTCTTCAGAGAAGATGTGTTAGAGCTAGGAACAAATGTTTTATTCAGGAGAAACACCCAAGTACACAATGGTCAGTTCTGGCAGAAACTTCTTTGCTTGCTGCCTGATGCTTAGTACCCAGGAGGTTAGAACCCAGGGAGCAGAAGTTGGACTTTAGCTGCCTCAGGAGACACCATCTCTCCACTGGCAGCATCTAGCTGCAAGAGAGGCAGGGAAGTGGAGGCTTTGATTTTCCAGGCTCAGTAGCCTCCAGGCACACAGAAAGGGGGGTTGTGGCATGGGTGTTGACTTGAGTGAGCCGCCTGTAGTGTCAGCTGCAGCTATATTCCATCCTCCCCTTTCTTGCTGCCTCCTTTATTTTCTGGCAGTACTTCCCAAGTACATTGCAATAAAGATACAACTTGCTGAATGCCTTTCCTGAGCAAGTTTTCTGAAACCTGTCAGAAAAATGTATTGATTTTCCCCTTGTTCACAATGGATAGTTTGAAGATTCAAAGTTTAGATTCAGTATTATCATCTTCTACAGAGCTTTGAAATCATGGCTCATTGTCTTCTAAAGAATGTTGCTGTTGAGAACGGTTTTGCATTCCCTTGTAGATGAGGGGTTTTTTTAAATCTCTTTGGAGACTTTTGAGTCTTTTCTCTCATCATGGTGTTCTATAATTTTGTGAGGACATGAATAGAAATACTCACCCTGTTCAGTTCTTAGCTGGCCCTCTCAAAAGAAGAATTATCTCTCTCTTCAGTTCAGGAGAATTTTCTTTTCTTTTGTTGATTATTTATGCCCCTTATGAATTGGATGTTCATAAAGTTTTCTCAACTTTATCCAGGCCATCTGTTGTATTTTTGTCTTACAAATTATTAGCTTATTTTTCAAGAACTTTATTGGAATTGCTCTCTTTTCATAGTAGACTATTCTTATTTTATGAATGCAATAACTTTAGAATCTTTGTGAAGATACCTATTAAAAATTTTAAATCTCCTCTCTCCCATCCCTCCCCTTCCACTCATCTCTTTTCTCTAAAATCAGTTGTTCTGTGTTCTTGATCTTCTCTTTTGTATGGGAACCCAAGACCTTCCCTGGCAGACTTCAGTTTTGTTGGAGAGCATTTATCCAGCTTTATTCTGCGGTCAACATTTCTGTTGCCAATTGTTCTGAGTGCAGTATGTGAAGCCAACTTCTGTGGCTGCTTTGAGCTATTCTGCATCTGAAGCCTTATTTGTTGTCCTGATTCTCACTTCACTTTCTGTATCTCCTTACCAAGCGTGCTAGGCAGAATAATGACCCCCAAAGATGTCCACTTCCTAATCCCTGGAATTTCTGATATGCTGCCTTACATAGCGGAAGGGACTTTGCAGTGTGATTAAGCATCTTGAGATGGGAAGGTTATCCTGGATTATCCAGGTGGACCTATTATAATCACAAAGATTCTTATAAGAGGTAGAAAAGCAAAGTCAGAGTCAGAGTAGGAGACGTGGTAAAGCAAACACTGGTAGGAGTGATGTGGCCACAAGCCAAGGAATGTGGACAGCCTCCAGAAGCTAGCAAAGGCATGGAGACGGTATTCCCCCTAGAGCCCCGGGAGGAACACAGCCCTTGATTTTAGCTTCATAAGACCCATTTCAGACTTCTGAGCTCCAACACTATACGATAATAAGTTGAGGTTTTTAAGCCACTGGGTTTGTGGTAATTTGCTGCAGCAGCAATAGGAAACTAATATTCCAAGTCATGAAAAACCTGCAGATCTACAGGGAAGATCAACTTCCACCACCACGGAGTTTTCTCCTCAGCATATTCTGGGCTGTGCCTTCCTCCCTCTATTTATTGACAAGTACTATCCCATCCCCTTTTTAACTTCTGGAAGGCTATAAACGTTTCTGATCTGTCAGTGGTCCACCCTTCCCTGTTCCTGGTGCCTCTACAAGTTGATTTCCTTTTCTGTTTCTTTATTGTCACACAGTGGATTTGGGAAGATGAAAAGTTTTTGGTGCGCTTTTAGAATCAGTGACACTCTAATGAATAGAGAATGTTTCCAAACGTCTCATTATTTTAAAGTCACAGCTGTCAAAGATGGCCCATCAAAAGGAATTCTTCTGGCTCCCCTCAGACTCCCTAAAGTCTCTCACTTTAGTCCAACATGGGCATTTGTGAGACAGCTGGTAGAGATTGGCAATGCAGACTCTGTAAATTGTGCAGAGTTTCTTTTTACAGAAAGATAGCTGGGGGTGAAACAGCAACCTTGGCCTCATAAGCATCAGTCTCCAATCCACAGAGACAGCCATGCAGCCATGTGATGCGAATTCCAGCCAGGTACTGCTTTGCTCCTGGCACTGGGCATGGTCCTGCAATGAGGAGAAACATTGCTTTTCTCCAGGAATCTTTGGGGAAGGAATGGAAAGCTGGCAGGCCTGCGTGGGAGCGTGTGTTCTAGAGCAGTCCCTGCCGTCTCATGGTCTTCTCTGCCCCTGCAGGCAGTGACCTTATCTCCTCATTAAGGCTCATTACTCGATTACCGGACTCAGCTCCCACACTTCTCCAAGTTCTGAAACTTTCCTGTGCTGCATGGAGAGAAGTCATGTATCCAAGGGGTTGGTGGCCTTGGCTTTCAAGAGAGAGAAACTTTGATCTCCTCCCTAGCCTGGGCACAGTCTGCAAAACACAGATGTTTTCTTCACCAGTTATTTCTGAGACTTGGAAGATAAAATGTCATATTTCATTGGCTCTTTCTGCCATTTGAGAAATAGTAGAAAGTGTCCAGGTTGTAGAAGTCAGAGAGAACTCTGCCACTTTCTAGCCGTGTGATTGTGGGTAAACTTCTTTTATTGTGTGGTACGCGGGCCTCTCACTGCTGTGGCCTCTCCCGTTGCAGAGCACAGGCTCCGGACGCGCAGGCTCAGCGGCCATGGCTCATGGGCCCAGCCGCTCTGCGGCATGTGGGATCCCCCCAGACCGGGGCACGAACCCGTGTCCCCTGCATCGGTAGGCGGACTCTCAACCACTGCACCACCAGGGAAGCCCTGGGTAAACTTCTTAAACCTCCATAAATCTCAGTTTTTTCCCCTTTCAGTTAAAAAGGTGGATAACACCTATATCATAGGCCTGTTGTAAAGATTAAGTGAAATAAAGAACATTAAGTTATTAGCACATAAGTATCCATCCTCTTGTCTGCCTCTACTGTAAGAGCCATCAGAGTATTTGGAGATGCCAGCAAGAGTTAATAGTTCTCGCATACTTTTTTTTTCTTTAGCGTCTATTTTTTTCTGACTATAAACATTATAAATGTAGTCTTATGTAGAAAATTTCAATAAACGATGAATATTATAATAAAACTCTCACTATCAATCTCACCCTCTAGAAGTAATTACTATTAGCATTTTGGTATTCTTTCCATTGTTTCTATAAACAATGAGAGAGAGATTATTCATTTTGCATGTAAAGCTATTACCCGCTTTTCTTGCTACATGTTACACTGGCACTCATCTTCCTGAGAGAGGGATTTCCTCTCCCAGCAGCTGTGGGAAGCACCCACATTCTTTGTGTCTAGACTTGGTAAGATTGAGTACAAGGAAGATTAGACTGCGGAGGGGGGTGGTTAAGTCAAAGCCAAGAAGCAATTTGACCCCTGAAAGGGCAACATTTTAAGGTGGTGAAATGTAGTGGGTTGGTTTCACAACCCTATAAAGTAATTATGCTGCTGTTTCAAGATGGCATGCTTGGGGCATAAGAAGTTTAGTACAACGGTGTCCTCTGGCCTGGCTGGACTTCACCCTGGACAAGCAGGAAACACCACCATCAACCTGAGCTGAGAAGCCACACTCACCAAATATCCTCCTGCCTGTATCTCTTTACACACTTCCGGGAGAATGCATCATCTGGATCGCAGCTTCTACAAGATGCATGCATCAGAATGCTCATTTCCATCAAGCCTCAGCCCTGCAGGAACAGGACAAGGACCCGGCATGTGACTGGGAATGTGTGCTAACAGAGGCAGGGTCCAGTGGTCCAAGGACAGTCACTAGAAAGAGGCATTTAGCAATGAGGGTCGCCTCAGGAATCCATAATGAGACTTGAGGGACTGTTTATGAATCCTCCAAAATTTTATGTACGTACATTTTTCTAGGAAAGGGTCCATAGGTTTCATAAGATTTATAAGGGGGTCTGTGCCTGCCTCCTAGTTACTAAGGGCTGTTGATCTCAAAAAAAGGGATAGAGTGCATATTCTGTAGGCGGTCCCTCAAGAAAAATGATTTCTTATCACTGAGCTTTAGATAAGGATCAGAGAATAGAGAACTTGAAGTTATGTTCTTTGGCAAGAACTGGAATACAGATATTGAATATTGCTAAATAAGGGACGATTCATATGCTTTTGCATCAATCATTATGTCTTCCTCCCTCCCTCCTTCCTTCCTCCCTTCCTTCTGATTTATCTATCATCTATCCCTTTATAGCTATTATTATTGCTGTTGAGAAACTAGTTTGACTTTGGACAGACTTGTACGTGACTTATCTTTTTTGTTGCTTTCTTTGTTGCCCGTGTAAAATTGGGATCGTTTTTTCCCTCATAAGGTTATTGTAAGGATTAAATGAGATATCTTTGTTGTAAAGCACTTAACACAATGCTTAATATATAGTAAGTTCCCATTAAATATTTGCAATTATAATGATACTAATTATTAACTATAGATATATTATAACTCTCAGGCCGTTATATGTGCAGAGGAATTTCCAATATTGTTTCACTCTGGCCTGCCTTCCCAGAATACTAAATGTTAATGATTTCTGTCTTTATCCATGTTTCATTTCTTAAAAAATATGCTCTTTCCTGGGGTTAATTGGTTAACTGATTGTCTATTAATTACTGATAACAGGTGAGTTACACTCTGCCTTTAAGGGAAACTCAATGACTAGCTTTGTTGGAGAAACTGTCAGAATAGGCTGTGCTATACTCCATTAACAAGTGATCTCAAAGTCTTCATGACTTCAAACAAGAGAGGCTTATTTTATGTTCATGCCACACGTCTCTCCCGAAGTGGTTATGGGGCTCTGGTTCTGTATCTTCACCTTGGTTGGCAGAGCAGCCACCATATTTGGAGAAATAGAGCTCTGGAAGGTCTCCCACTGACATTGAAATCCTCTAGTCTGGGGTTCACCTGGGGCTTCCAGTTGCTACTCATTGGTCAGAAGCAGTCACATGGCCACACCCAACCACGGGGAAAGGGAGTAAGCAGTGCAATCCGACACATGCCTTGAAGGGTGGAAACCCAGAAATACTCGGTGAATTTATCCACGACTAAAACAGTAATGATGAGATTTTAGGTTACGTATGGTACTCGGTTATGAACACACAGGCTGTTTGGCCTTCCTGATGGATCACCACCAACTTCCAGGTAAAACATGTAAAAGCTCTGGGGGCCTGTGGTGATATCCTGGGATACTGGAGAAGGAGATGAAAAAAGACTTGCTTCTCTCCTTTATTTTTTTTAATCTCCTTGAGTTTGGGCATGTCAGGGCTGATATTGATATAATTACAGAAAAGCGGTCTTTGGGTGTAGTTTTTTCCTTGTATGGAGTCTAAAATGGCCTTTGCTCATAGACATGGAAAATACCTGTTCAGAGAAGGGGTTTTTAGCCTCAAGCTGGGACAATATCTTTTGAAAAGGAAATGTACAGGATTTCTTTTCCTTTTAGTGACCAGAAGATATCCTCTGTGGAGTATTAAGAGGTAGCAATATATTAAGATAATTTGGGTTAATTTTTTTTTTTTTTTTTTTTTTGTGGTACGCGGGCCTCTCACTGCTGTGGCCTCTCCCGTTGCAGAGCACAGGCTCCGGACGCGCAGGCTCAGCGGCCATGGCTCACGGGCCCAGCCGCTCTGCGGCATGTGGGATCTTCCCGGACCGGGGCACGAACCCTCGTCCCCTGCATCGGCAGGCGGACTCTCAATCACTGCGCCACCAGGGAAGCCCTGGGTTAATTTTTAATTGTACTTACATTTTCCATGAGCTGAGAATTTTTCATTTTGCAAGGCATTTTATCTTCCTCAGTTATCTCTTGAACATTCCTAGTTATCATGTAAATTTGGTGTATGTATATATATATATATATATATATATATATTTGTTTTAGAGATGATAATATTGAGATACATAAAGGAGAAAGAAGGAGAAAAAACTCAGGTTATTCATTGAGCACCTGTTGTTTTCCAGACCCTCTGTGAGGCACTTTCACATGTGTTATTTCATTTTAATCTCCCAATAGCTGTGTAAGTCATGTATTATTATCATATTAATAGGAAAACTGAAGCTCAAAACACTGAAATGGATTGCATTTGAACTGCATTAGAACCAAGGTTTCCTAACTGCTAGCATCTTCTTCTTGAGCCGTGCAGTCTCTTTTCTCTGCTTCACTCGGGATTGTTGGGACTGAAGGCATGTTTTTGAATTAGTGCTGCCTCTATTCATAGTATTTCTCCTTGACACATTCAATTTGACTAAAATGATTAAAGTAATGCTTCCATTTTGTTTGGTGAAGTTGTTACTAGAGCAAACTAGAGAGAGCTCTGCCTTGAGAGGGTTGATTGCACTGACATTCTAAACATGCCACTGCAGTGTTAAGATTTTCTACACCAGTGAAGCAAGATAAAAAAATTATCAGTGAATCTGGCCGGATACTCAAAACTGTACACCCATCAGTTTTCTTTTTCCAGTTTCAGCCAGAGTTAATACAGATGACTTCAATAATATGTCCAGATTTTCCAAGATCCCTGTTTACAGATTAATGGATTCAGCACAATAACATCAACAATAACATTTTTAAAGATCAAGATGACAGTATTTGTTTACCCAACTTAATACACACACACACACACACACACAGGTCTTATTGCTTTTATTTGGGGTTTTCTTTTTCATTATTCAATAGTCCCTTGGGATTTTCTAACTTGACATCTATGTCTTCGATTATGTGCCAGGAACTCGAAAGGTCCAAGACACATAGTAATTTGACATTTTGTTGAAGCATGAATTTGAACTGCAGAGTTGGTGTGAAATATAATTTGTGGCGTAAATTATATATCTAGAAGTGAGCTCAGCCTAGAGCTTAGCGTTTGTGTCTCATCCTAGGTGTGCTTTGTACTCTTTGTCTTAGTGTATAGAAATAACAGAACAGATTATATTCTGCAGTAGTAATCGGGAATTGGTGAATTAAGAAAAGTCAAGTCATATTCTTTCGCATAATCTTGGGCAGCAGCCTCCAAGTGGGTAGGAGAAAAAATACTTGGGACTTTTACTTTTACTACTATTTATTTTTCAATTCAGGGGTTGGCAAGATATGGCCCATAGCTGAATCCAGCCCACCATTTGTCTTTTTAACGAAGGTTTTATTTGAATATAGCCATTTGTTTACATATTGTCAGTGAGTGTTTTCATGACACAGTGGCAGAGTTAAGTTGTTGCAAAGAAGACCATATGGCATGCAAAGCCCAAAATATATATTATCTGGTGCTTTAAGAAAAAGTTAGTTGACCCCTGTTTTAATTTTATCTTTAAAATTTTTTGGAAAATGTTATAGTACAGTTTTATACTATACTATATAGAGTATATAGTAGTTGTACAGGTACACAATTTATAAATAAATATATGTGTATATTGATGGGACATTTAAAAATCACTTACTCAAATGGGGGCACATTCAAAAAAATTTGAGGACCACAGATTTAGGCTTACTATTTAAGAAACACTCACAAATGATTGCCTTTGCTGTGGTGGTTAGTGTCATTAAAGCTACACATCTTGTTTTGTGCAATGTTTATATTTTTATTATGCAAATTCTATGGGAGAAAGAATGAACACAGTGACACATGAAAGGAGTAATTGTGACCAAAAATGAGAGAAAGAGAGAGGAGAAAAAGGAAAAAAAAAAGAGAGGAATAAAGAGTGGAGGAAAGAAATAAAAGAGGCAGCCAACCGTGTAAGCAGCAGTGCCTCTACTCAGAGCTGGCCTATTCTCTTGAATTAGGTTAGACACCAAAACCAGCTCTAATCTGACTGCAGTAGACAGCTGCCTGCACGGTGTGATTTGAAGTATTTAAAAAGCTCCTCCCATTGACCAAGAAAGGAAAATAAAAAATTCTCCATTGGTTTTTCTCAAAGCCTGAAATTCTCCCATTAGTCAACCTCTCAGATTATGGGATTTGAGATTCTCTTTAAAATATATTTCTGTTCTGATGCTGAGGGATGACACACGGCACCATCTTTTGCCATTAACTTTTTTTGTTCATTAGCTCGTTGGGTTACTTCGTGTTCAGTTGCTTGGTTGAAAAGCATCTGAGGAGACCTTGAAACCAGGATCATTCTTTCATTTTGGTAAGAGCAAACCAACTCAGGGATGGCAGAGATGGGCCAGAGGTGCCGTGGCTGAGGGTAGAGAGTCTGATGAGGAAGCCTGCTTCAGGGAGCTCTGATCCCTGGTCCATCTGCAGAGAACGTGGACAATTGGAAGTTGCTTCTCCTGAGCTTGAAGGTTCATTAGTTAGCAAAGTAATAAGGACTATACATTACCAAGGACCCAAGGCCTACTGAGAATTTCTTGTGTGTGTATTCATCTCAGCAGAGCAAAGCTATGCCAAGCTTAAAACTAAGCTGCATTAATGAACAGCCTCCTTGATTTCCATTTTTATGATGTGTGCAGCATGGTGATTTGTTTCTCCATGGCTTGTAATGGGATGGCTGACTGATGAATCGCCTTCTCTGAGAAGCTTGTATGTGAGCAGTAACTTTGCAAGTGGGTGCGAATCAAAACGTCTGTTATTATTTCATTAGTTTCCAAACTTATCCCCTCTCTTCACACGACCCACTGAAGTTTCTGTCTCATTGTGTGGGTGTGCGTTGAACCAGTCTCCGCACTAGTGCTGTATGTTGGAGGACACAGCTACTTGGGGCAATCTCGACACGTCCTAACCTGGCCAGTCAAGCAGGAGAAAAGGTTGGAGGAGATTATTTTGGGGTCAGATACATGTATTTGGAGTGAATTGAATAGAAGAGCTGGAACCAGGGCCAGATCCAGAAAAGCTGGAAGTAGTGGGGCGGAAGCATGGAAAAGAAGAGGAGGAGGAAACATAAAGCAGAGTGCAGATGGGTTGCTCTTGGGTTTTAAATTTAGGCCTTAAACCCGTGAGCACAAGATATTCCTTATGGTGATACCACCATCATCATCACCACCATCATCATCACCACCATCACCATCATCACTACCACCATCAGCCTCACCCTCATCATCACCCTCATCACCACCACCATCATCACCACCACCATCAGCCTCACCCTCAGCCTCACCATCATCATCACCATCATCATCACCACCATCATCACCACCATCACCATCATCACCATCACCATCAGCCTCACCCTCAGCCTCACCATCATCATCACCATCATCATCACCACCATCATCATCATCACCATCATCATCACCACCACCATCAGCCTCACCCTCAGCCTCACCATCATCATCACCACCATCATCATCACCACCACCATCATCACCACCACCATCAGCCTCACCATCATCATCACCACCATCATCACCACCATCACCATCATCACCATCACCATCCTCCTCCTCCTCCAGTCTGGCACTATGCTAATTGCTTTATATGTCTTTATCTTTAATCCTCACAGCAACCTTTTGAGAGAGGTGTTACTATTCTTCTTCTTTCTTTTCTTCTTCAAAAAATTGGATAGAATTCATAAATCATAAAATTCACCATTTTAAAATGCACGTTTCTGTGGTTTAGTATATTTCAGAGTTGTACAACCATCATCCCTATCTGATTCCAGAACATTTTATCACCCAAAAGAAACCCTGTACCTATTAGCAGTCACTGCTTATTCTTTCCTACCCCATAGACCCTGGGAACAACTAGTCTACTTTCTGTCTCTTTAGATTGCTTATTCTGGATATTTCCTATAAATGGAATCATACAGTATGTAAACCTTTGTGACTGGCATCTGTCACTTAGCATAATGTTTTCAAGGTTCATCTACATTGTAGTGTGTATCAGGACTTCATTCCTTTTTATGGCTGAGTAAAATTCCATTGTATGAATACACCATATGTTGTTTATCCACTCATGGATGGGTGTTTTCCTTTGTTATTATGAATGGTGCTGATAGGAACATTAATGTACAAGTTTTTGCATTGACATATACTTTCAAGTTTCTTGGGTATATACCTAGGAGGGGAATTGCTGAATCATATGGTAATTCCATGTTTTTTCATGTGCTTATTAGCCATTTTTATATCTTCTTTGGAGAAATGTCTATTCAAATAATTTGTCCAGTTTGTAATTGGGCTATTTATTTTTTATTGTTGAATCATAATAGTTCTTTATATTTTCTGTATACTGGACCTTCATCAGGTATGTAATTTACAATTATTTTCTCCCATTCTGTGGAATGTTTTTTCATTTTTCATTTATAGTATCCTTTGAGCATAACATTTTTTAATTTTGATGACATTATTTTATCTTTTTTTTCTTTTGTTGCTTCTGCTTCTAGTGTCATGTCTAAGAAACACTGTCTGATCCAAGATCACAAAGATATACTCCTATGTTTTTTCCTAAGTGTTTCATAGTTTTTAACACATATATTGATCTTTGGTACATTTTGATATATTTTTAAGATCGTATGTATATAATTTTTGTATATGGTGTGAGGTTGGGCTCCAATTTCTTTCTTTTGTATAAGAATATTCAGTTGTCTTAGCCCTATTTTTGAGAAGAGATTTTCCCATTTAATTATCTTGGCAATTGTTGAAAGTCAACTGTCCATAAATGTCTGCATTTATTTCTGGATTCTGAATTCTATTTCATTAATCTATCTGTCTATCATTATGCCAGTATCAAGCAGTGTTGATTACTGTAGCTTCATCATAAGTTTTGAAATTGGGAAGTGTGAGTCCTCTGAATTTGTTCTTTTTTAAAGATTGTTTTAGCTATTCTGGATCCCTTGCATTTCTATATGAATTTTAAGATGAGCTTGTCAATTTCTCAAAAGAGCAACTGAGATTTTGATAGGGGTTGTGTTGAATCTGTAGATCAATTTGTGGGGGTATTGCTATTTTAGTAATATTGTCTTCTAGTCCATGAACATGGGATGTTTTTATTTATTTAAGTGTTCCTTAATTTTTTCAACTGTATTTTGTAGTTTTCAGTGTAAAAAATTTTCACTTTTTGGTTAAATTTATTTTAAAATATTTTGATGCTATTGGAAATGGAATTGTTTTCTTAATTTTTTTTTGGATTGTTCATAGCTAGTATATAGAAATACAATTGATCTTGTATTCTGTAACCTTGTTGAACTCACTTATTAGTTCTAGTACTCTTTTGATTTTGTGGATTCCTTAAGATTTTCTATATGCAAAATCATATAATGTACAAAAGGAGATGGTTTTACTTCTTTTCTAATATGGATGGCCTTTTATTTCGATTTTTTGTCTAATATTCTTAGCTAGACCTCCAGTATAATGTTGAATAGAAATGGTGAGAGCTGACACTCTTGTCAGACTCACCAGAACCTTTTAGCTTGGTCACTGAGCCATACTGTATCATAACTTATATATATATAAGTTATATATATGGGGTTGCTACATAATTATATATTATATATTATATATAATGATATAATTATGTATATGTATGTCTTATGGATTTGTATTATTGACTCCAAAGAGCTCTACCAGCTTGGACAGCAATGTTTTTCTGGGAAAATAAGCTTGCATTTCTTACTAATAGTGAGCAAGAATTTCCTCTAGCTCCAAGCTGCTGCTGATGACTCATAATGGAAGGCAAGGACTGGGGAGTGTTTGTTTGTCTGTTTTATTATGCACATATCATGTATATATACAGTCTGGCATAGTTTTGTTACTTGGTTGCATTGTATTACTAGTTTATATATTAATATATATAATTTATATATTCACAATATCATCTATTTCTCAGTTAAAACCCTTTTCCCTCTCTTCCTGTTCTTCCCCCATGGAGTCAACTCTGAAACATACAAGAGAAACTGTAAGGAATTGTATTCAAGAAAACATGTGAGAAACCTATGATAGCTTTTTTTTTTTTTTTTTTTTTTTTTTGGTATGCGGGCCTCTCACTGCTGTGGCCTTTCCCGTTGCTGAGCACAGGCTCTGGACGCGCAGGCTCAGCGGCCATGGCTCACGGGCCCAGCCGCTCTGCAGCATGTGGGATCCTCCCGGACCGGGGCACGAACCCGTGTCCCCTGCATCGGCAGGCGGACTCTCAACCACTGCGCCACCAGGGAAGCCCTATGGTAGCTTTTTATATGTATAGTGACCATATAGTTTGTAATTAATGAGCACGGTTTTGAGAGTGAAAGGGGAAATCAATAATAATGAAGAGGCAGCAGACGAAAGCTAAGACTGGCTGAGGAAAACTGAGACATGAGCTCATGCTACAGTAAGTCCCCTACATACAAACGAGTTCTGTTCTGAGACTGTGTTCGTAAGTTCAATTTGTTCATAAGTCCAACAAAGTTAGCCTAGGTACCCAACTAACACAATCTGCTATATAGTACTGTACTGTAATGGGTTTGTAATACTTTTCACACAAATAATACATAAAAAACAAACACAAAAAATAAAGAAAACATTGTTAATCTTACAGTACCTTGAAAAGTACAGTCGTACAGTGCAACAGCTGGCCTACAGGAGCTAGCATAGTGTGAACAGGCCAGAAGAGTTACTGACTGGAGGAGGGAGGGGAGGTGGGAGATGGTAGAGCTGAAGGATCGTCAGCAACAGGAGACGGAGGGCAAGCTGCAATGTCACTCATGCCTGACGCTGATGACACAGGTTCTGGTTCCTTGCTGGATTCACTTCTATCTACACTCTTGAAAAAACGATCCAGTGATGTCTGGGTAGTAGCTCTTTTTTTCTTGGCATCGATGACACGGTTACACTGGATTGCATTCTGAATGGCTGCTGCAACCTTCCTGTACCGTTCTACGTTCGGGTCCTGTGCCTCAAAAACTCACAGTGCCCCCTCAAATAAAGAAAACCCCCTTGCCATTTCCTGCATCGTGAGTCTCTTCGGTTCTTCAGTTACTTCTTCCTCTTGTCTCCCTTCGTCCTTCCTCTGGGCCTCCAATTCCATCATTGCTTGGCGCTTCTTAACAGTACCAGCTACATCACTGCTGCTTTTACGCTTGCTTCCGGACATCCTGGGCTTGAAATAAAGATACTTACTGTACTACTGTACTCTATACAGTCCTGTACAGTAAAGTACACAAAAGCACATCCACTTGTAGAGGAGGCATGCATGTGACAACGTATGCCACACACATGAACTAACTTACATGATTGGACACGTGAACGCACGTTCACGTCTTTGGAAGTTCTCAACTTTAAGGTTCATATGTAGGGACTTACTGTACTTAGAAGATAATAAAACACGTTTTTTAATATCTACTTTATAATTTGATGTGAACACCAAATGTCATCAATATATAGCACGTGTCTTATTATACCAACCCCTGTTGTCTGATGAAATGTGAGTCTAGAATCACATTCTAGCTTATGTACTTCTAAAGAAGCGTTTCCAGGAGTGGTTCAATGTGCTCTTTTGCAAAACAGCATTAGCCATGAGTATGGTCTTTGGGTAATGTGATGCACTGACTTGGCATCTCAGTCAGTGATGGGAGGCACCTCTCTCTTTTTTGGGGAAATGTCCTGTCTTGACCTGAGGCTCATGTAGCACACAGGCCTCTGCTAAAGCAGATTGTTTTTCTGGACCAGATCACAAGCCAGAATTTTAAACTTGTGAAAATGAATAATAATTTGGCCTCCTGCATGTCTGGAGTCTGAACTGATGGTTCTCACTTAACCACCAGCACAGATCACAGGGGGTATCCAACTCACCAGTGTGAGGAATTCCAAACATTCATCAGAAAGTTGGATGTTTGGCACTAGAGTTTCTTTTCCTCACAAAAACAGCGACAGATAGGTTCCCAGGCTTGTCAGCAGAGCCTTGAACACCCCAAGGGTGCTGGATTATTGACCCCATATTGACCTCACCGTGCTCTGCTGGCCCTGTTTGGATCACAGAGTTTTCTGTGAAAATGTGAGCGAGGATTTCCTCTAGTTCCAAGTTGCTGATGGCAAGGCTCATGGTTTGGGGCTGGGGTTTTGGGAAGGCAGGACAGTGGGGTCTAGGGTGCTGTATTCGTTTCCTATTGCTGCTGTAGGAAATTACCACAAATTTAGTGGCTTAAAGCCACACAAATTTACTGTCTTACAGTTCCAGGGATCAGAAGCCCTTCATGGGTCTCAATGGGCTAAAATCAAGGTGCCTGTGGGGCTGCATTCCTTCTGGAGGATCTAGGGAAGAATCTGTTTCCTTGCCTTTTCCGGCTTCTAGAGGCTGCCCACGTTCCTTGGTTCATGGCTCTCCTTCTCCATCTTCAAATCCTGCAGCGGTAAGTCCTTCTCATGCTGCCATCTCACTGGGTCTCTCTTCTCCCTCCCTCTTCCGCTTCCAAAGACCAAAGTGACTATGTTGGGCCTACCTGGATAATCCAGATCCATCTCCCCATGTCAACGTCAGTTGAGTAGCAACCTCAATTCCATCTGCAACCTTCATTCCGCTTTGCCATATAAAGTAACACATTCACAGGTTCCAGGGATTAGGTCCCACACATCTTTGAGGGGCCGTTTTTCTGCCACAGGTAACCAGGAGTAAGGGGGTCCATCCGAGTATCCCATTCAGTTAATTGCTCAGTTTTATTGATAGTATTTTGGAACTCCCACAGAAACACCCTTATCTTTTACATCTCCCTACCTGTTTTCCTTACTACCTCTCACATGCAATGCTTTTCCAATACATTAATAGCTACAGAAGACCAGCTTTTAGAAAGAGTAAAAATGATTGAGCCTCTGAAGTGACCTGGGCAGGCCTCATGGAGGGGGCCGTCCTTAGGGAAGATGACGAACGTGCAGGACAGGTTTCCAGAAGGGATATCTTGGGACAAATGTAAAGATTTCAACTTATTAGGAATGGCTAGGGATAGGTGGTGAGAAGAAAGGGTCGTGTCGGGGAAGCCACGTCAAGGAAGGGGATGATTCGAGAGGCTCCTGAGTTCCAGCCTGACGATGGGTTTGTGTAAACATACAGACTGGCCTTCTGCAAGTGCGTCAGATTGGGCCGCGTGCTGGCCAGCCTGGTCCTGCAGGTGAAGAGGACGGTGAGGCCCTGAGACTGCTCTGCCCCTCAGACGCGGGATGGAAATGAATCGTGAATCTTCAGTTTCCCCAAGATCCTGCTTTGTAAACCAGTCTGAGGCCCACCCTCTTTGCAGCATCTCATTCAGAGAAATTCCAGTCCAGCATTAATAATACTTGAAAAGCAATTTAAATCTTGACTTCAGTCTTGAGAAAATGCCAAGAGGGAGCCAAATTTTCAAAGCCCCGTTGCTTTTCCTTACATCTCTTTTTTCTTTTCTTTTTTTTTTTTTTTTTTTTTTTTTTTTTTTTTTTTTTTGCGGTACGCGGGCCTCTCACTGTTGGGGCCTCTCCCGTTGTGGAGCACAGGCTCCGGACGCGCAGGCTCAGTAGTTGTGGCTCACGGGCCCAGCCACTCCACGGCATATGGGATCCTCCTGGACCGGGACACGAACCCATGTCCCCTGCATCGGCAGGCAGACTCTCAACCACTGCGCCACCAGGGAAGCCCTCCTTACATCTCTTTGACTCCCATACAAAGATCGGCCTCCCCGCCTCTGCTTCCACTCTAATGACTCTTTCAGGTCACAGGGACTTTTTTGCTTCCTTGTCTGTTTCACTCGGTTTCTGTTCAATTTGGTGAAAATCTTGCTTCATGATCCAGGAAAGCAAAGGCAGGTTCTCTGTGGGTGGCAGGGGGATAGGCTCTTCACACTAATACTCATTTTTCCTGTCGCATGTAGTTCCTTCAACCAAGGTAGAGAGCTGGGAGGCGAGGGCTGGTGGGAACGCAAGGCCATGGGCAGGGCGGTCCCCAGGCGGCTGTGGCCTTCTCCCTGCAGATGGAATCGGTGTCGTGAAGCAGCGAGGGCTCCACAGGAGCGGAACCGAAGCCGGCACCCATGGGGCTGCAGGAGGAGGCAGAATCTTGCTGGGGTTTCATTTAAATGGATGCATTTTACAAATATTGGATTGTAGCTCACTCAAGAAACAATTAAACTCCAAATCGGGTTGTACATATTAAATTTTAACAGTGGGGAGGCAAATGCAGAGGTGCTTAGCAGATTTAAGAATTCATAGAACAGAAATTGGTACCGTGAAATTAGCGCCTCATCCATCTAATCTAATGGTGCATTACCCACAGTGCCAAAATAGATACAGTTAGGTGTAGCACTTATCTTTCCTGTGGCACCTGATGGCTGGAGGTCTTAAAGAACTTTTCAAATTACCCTTCTAAAGTAATTAAACCTCTGCCTGGAGGTAGGGGGAAGAAGAAGAAGCCATCTGTAAAATAAAATGCAAAGACTCTCGCTTTTCCTGTCGCTTTGTAATGCTGGCAGGCTGCTTTCTTTCTCTGTCCACACGTGCATTTTCGTGGAGCTGACAGGTGACCATCAGCATTGGGTTGGTCTTCCGTGGGACCACTGTAAATCCAGCCTTATCCTTGGAATCTTGCCCACCAGTTCTTCTAGAAGTGACTGCCTCTTCTGATCTACTGAAATCCTTAATACGTGGAAGTAAATGCTAAGTACCTTGTATTATTAATAGACTGAGCCCCACAATTGGGTTCTTGCCTTTTGGGGAGTATGGGCCATGTCTTTCTTATATGTGTTTTGTTTTGTTTTTCCTGCAGCTCCCAGCATGGTGTTTCATACATAGCTGGTGCCAGGAGGAATATTAAAAATATTTAGTAACTGCCTAGGGCACCAACTGGTCAGAACAGATGTTGGGGGCTAACACCCCGTACAGCGATGCCACCATGAACCCACTAAATGTCAGCCCTGTGGGGTACAGAATTGTTCATTGGCTCATAAAATGGACCCAGGCTGTGACCGGTTCCTTCTTCTGGAGCAGAGGGTATTGCCAATATGACTAATATAACTGGAAAGTTATAGCATCTTTATTTTACAGGTGGACAGACATTTTAAACTAACTTCCTGAATGATACTGGGGCTTGCAAACTGCATTTAAGTTTTGCATGTAATGACAGTATGATGACACTGATAATGACAATGCCACACATTTTTATGATTCTTTATAAACTCTTAAAAGAATGTTCCCGGGCCTCCCTGGTGGCGCAGTGGTTGAGAGTCCGCCTGCCGATGCAGGGGATACGGGTTCGTGCCCCGGTCTGGGAGGATCCCATATGCCGCGGAGCGGC
The DNA here is from genome assembly GCF_964341445.2 of Mesoplodon mirus. Classification (NCBI taxonomy): domain Eukaryota; kingdom Metazoa; phylum Chordata; class Mammalia; order Artiodactyla; family Ziphiidae; genus Mesoplodon; species Mesoplodon mirus. The sequence goes on along the minus strand of NC_138984.1, from coordinate 109,767,626 downwards.
TGGGCCCGTGAGCCATGGCCGCTGGGCCTGCGCATCCGGAGCCTGTGCTCCGCAACGGGAGAGGCCACAACAGTGAGAGGCCCGCATACCGCAAAAAGAAAAAAAAAAAAAAAAAAGAATGTTCCCATCTGTGATGTCATTTTATTTTCTTAGCTACTCTGAGAGAAATATGACAGATATTAATATTCTCAAATTATAAAGAAATGGATCATCAAAAAGATTATGCCTTGGATATTGCATCATGTAAATATTCACACGCATGCCCCTATGCACACATATGTACATGAACAGACTTACATGTAAAAGGATGATGCCTATGCTTGGGAAGCAGATGGTCCAAAGAGATGAAAAATCCTGGTATTGTTTAAGAATACGTACAGTGCAACACAGTGAAAGTTTGGAGGGTGGACAGAAACATTAGGATTCATCTCAGGTGGATGAAGCTTCTCACCAGAAGAATGTTTATAACAGGAGTTTTGAGAAACTCAAAGAGTGAAACAACGTCAGGAGTTTGGGGTATATACTTATATAACTGGTTAAAATTTCTCAGTCTAGTACAGGTTACCATATCCTGGGATCCAACGATAAACTTTCAAAAGGGTCTTTGAATACTCTGAAATTATATATAGATGTGTATAGATGTGAACTTATCTGGGGAGTGAATCCATGGATTTCATTGAGTTTTCAAAGACTCTGTCGTTCAAAATAGTTTAATAATCTCTGCTTCAGGGAGCCTCAGTTACTTACCTTAAATGATAGATAGAGTAGCATAAATTATGGTTTAGGATTAACACAAATAAGTTACAAACTGATAATGATGTATGAGTTTAAGTGGTTCGTTAACCTATACACTCTCATGGCAAGAATATACTTATTATCTTTTATTCTAAGTCTTCTTTTCTAGGTTGCTTTGCTATTTCTACTGTTTCCTGCTTCCTCAATCTCCTTTTCTGGAAGCCTTAATTTTACAATTTTCTGCACCTCTAGGCAATTTCCCTCTTACTATTTAGGGTATAAAAGAACTTGAATGACCCCAGGCTCTAGAGAAGGACCATAAGTTTCTACCACAAGCACCCTCCTGAGTAAAGGCCATCACTCAGACCCTCGGATTCTCACCTAGACTTTTCTATCCATATTATGCCCAAGAGTTGAATGGTTTGCACATTCTTTCTTTATTACCCAACCTATTAATTTTCTGATCAAGAGTAACCGCTACCACATGATTACCTTGTTGGTGACACTAACATATTGACTGGATTAGCTTTCAAGGGGGAGGTAATAGAGGTTAATGGCCCACATTTGTTTATATCCTGTTAATAGGTGAGGCTATGGGGGATTGTGGAAAAGACTGGAAATTAGGGCCTCTGGGTTTCATCCCAGCTCTACCACTGCATGCCCTCTGCCTAACACATAATCTCTTCTCATCTCTGCAATGGCCTCAGTTGTGAGAGGTCCTTTCTGACATACCATTATACGATTCTTTAATAGGCCACCTGAACAGATAGAGAATCATTTTGGAGAGATCTCCAACTATCAGAGATATTTTGGAGTTTCCAAAATGCTTGCCTCATCTCTTGCTTAATCAGTGGTTTGTAAGAAATCACTGTGGTTATTGAAGCACAGGGCACCGTTTTTACAGCTTCCATTAAGGAGTGAAGCCAGGCTGTGGCTGTGCTGGCTCAATAAATCATTTGTACTGGGAATGTATTTGTCAGTTTTTCTGCAGATTGTGTGATTATTGCATCATTTTATTTCCAATGCTCATAAGTGGGGATTAGAGCTGACATTTGGTAACTGAAACAGTGTTCTACCTTTCATAGCACAGTTAGCAGGAATTGTTAAGAGTTTTATTTCTCTCCAAAGGGTTTTCTCTTGCTGGCTGCCTCCAAGTTCCCAGGGTTTCATACATTCTGCACTGGGCGGGCTCGCCAGGACATCGAAGACCACTACCAACAGCTGCTACAAGTTTAAAACCTTTAGAAGAAGGAACCGATTGCAGTTTGCTCCTGAGGGTTAGTTGAGTTTATATTTCTGACATGTTAAGAGACACACAGTATAAGAATTTTGAACATTTTGACTTGTGCCTTTATTTATTTATTTTTATTGAAGTATAGTTGATTTACAGTGCTGTGTTCATATCTGCTGTACAGCAAAGTGACTCAGTTATACATATATATACACTTTTTCATATTCTTAAGAATTTTGAACATTATTAATGAGTAGAGTTCTTCCTTCTTCAGGTCTCAAGGGAAAGGGTTCTCTTCTTTCCATGATCCTTCTTGCTCGCCGACTCCCACCAGCACGCTCAAGACCAGCATCGCTGAGCCCTCGCTGTGTGCCAGACCCTGTCAGTATTCATCACAATGACCCTAAGGGGTCCTCAACATAATAGTCTGCATTTTATCAGAGTGTGAGCTGATTGGCTCCAAATCAGGAGTCTACCTTCCCCACTGGCACCCCATTGCTTCACACGTTCACATCGCTTTCAGAGGGATTTCGTTTCTCATTATTGTTAATGCTGTTCTACCTATGATGGTGTTAGAGTTGACAGCTTTGCCCTACGCCACCTCCTCTCACCCCAATCACACATATCCACACACACAGAAGGACACACGCACAATCCCTCACACACAGACATCACAGACACACGTGCACATAAACTATCAGAGGCTCTATCGCACACATATGCACGCACGTGCACACGCACACACTCACACTCACACATGTTGAAAGTAAAACCCCCAGGGTTTCCATGGTGCAGTTTCCTGAGACTCCTGTTCTCCCTCGCCCAGGACTCTGACTCCCTGCTGCTCTAAGCTGCCCTGCTCTGACCCCTGCTTCTCCCTTCCTGAGCAGTGTAGCCAGCTTCCTGCATCGTCCACCTCCTGCTAAGGATAGAGGTGTGGGGCTGAGAGGTTAAGGCAAAAGGCTCTGTCTGCATGCCTGTGGGAGTTTTTAGGCAGATAGATGGTTGGGATCAGGGGCGAGGTTGGCTCCACTACCTGGTAGTGGGGTCATGTGCTACCGCTGCTGGGCTGACATGGGGACATAAAATCTTCCCCCTCGACACTGTAGGAATGGGGCTGCCCCAGAAACCTGGCAGGGCAGTGCAGGCCTGGGGAAGTATGGAAAAGGACCCATGGCTAGTCTTTATTCTTTTTTTAGATTAATTTTTATTGGAGTATAGTTGCTTTACAATGTTGTGTTAGTTTCTACTGTACAACAAAGTGAATCAGCTATACGTATACATATATCCCCTCTTTTTGGATTTCCTTCCCGTTTAGGTCACCACAGAGCACTGAGCAGAGTTCCCTGTGCTATATGGTAGGTTCTCATAAGGCATCTATTTTATACATGGTATCAATGGTGTATATGCGTCGATCGCACTCTTGCTTGCCTCACCCGTACCGCCTCTCCCGAGGTGCCCCATACTGACCCAGCAATAATAACACAAGATTCATAGTGGTGTGGTTTTAGAGGTAAACAACTTCTCCCTTTGGACGGCTGATGTCAGAAATTCCCTTTGGGGGTGGGATGGGGAGGGTGGGAGGGAGGGAGATGCATGAGGGAAGGGATGTGGGAACAGATGTATATGTATGACTGATTCACTTTGTTATAAAGCAGAAACTAATAAAAAGAAAAAAAAAAAAGAAATTCCCTTTGAGATGAACAAAGTCGTACGCCTTCTCCCAAGTTTAAAGATAAGGGGGGGGGGCATGTGGGTGTCCTCAGAGAGCTGACCTAGTGGCTTTCACACACATGAAGAGCACTGTGGTGTGAGCTCAGAGCCACGGGCTGGGGCTGGGACAATGGGCTCCCTCTGGTGGCCTCAGCCAAGCCGCCACCTCTCTCTCTGTGTTATTTTTCCCATCTGTCAAAAGATGAAAGGGTTGGCTTAGAAAATCTCCAAAGCCCTTTCATGGCTAACTTCCAGATATGTGTATTATGATAAGTTGACCATGAAGCACTTTCATATTTTAATGGGGGGCAGGGGGTAAAATGATGACACAAGGGAACCAACACCTGAAAGGGACCCAAGTGAAGTAGGGACATAGGCCCTAAGGTCAGGCCTCCTCACTTCAAACTGGTAAATCAAAGCTTTGGCCAGAGGTGTGTTAGGTTGTCTGAGCTGGGCGTGTTCTGATCTCCACGAGGAGACGGCTTCCAAAGTTTGATGAGGGTGGAGGATCCACAAAGGTAAGAAGGGGACAAGGAAATAGCCTGTGTCACAATCTCATCAAGGGTCTCCTGGTTGCATTAGATTAGACACTGTAAGAATTACAGGCAGGCACGACTCCTGCCTAGTGGAGTCTCACAAGCTGTGTGACCCTGGGAAAGCTGCTTAACCTCTCTGAACTTCAGATGATTCCCCTCTAAGGTAGGGATAACAATTCCTACTTGGGAGGTTTCATGAGCTAGGGTTTGCAGAAACGCCAGCTAGAGAGCAGGGTATATACAGCAGGCTGTTCGTGAATGGTCTCACAGAGATGCATCCATGGCCGAGACACTTGACCTGGGATCGTAGCAAGTTCCATAGAGCAGAGAATAACATGAATAAATAACATTTAGCTCTTTGGTGTTTGGAAAGCATTTTGCTTTTCAATATTCCTGCCTGCAGGAGGTTTTCTAAAGGTCAGCTCCATGCAGCTTATTAAGGAAGATGATTAAATCAGTTGGCAGTTTGAGAAGAAAAAGCAGATGGATTTCAACAGCATCCTCCCCCCACGACTGACATTTTCTCTTACAAATCAAGGTGAGATTGTGGATTTGCTCACATGGTTCTCCAAAGGAGACCGTGGTGGGGCTGGGATGCGGCTCCGGTGGCTTCTTCCTTGTTTACGCCCAGCTGTTATCCTTGTTCCTGTCACTGTCAGTTACTGAAGATCCGTCATGCCCGAGACTCACAAGGGGGCTTCTTTTCTGCTTCCTGAGGAGGAGTGGCAGGGGCAGTGGAGGTGAACAAATTGGATGGATTAGCATCTGAAGACGGGGTGAGAGCTTCTGTCCTAATCATGCTGCCGGGACCGCCAGGCTGTCGGATTCACTCTGACAGAAGCCCTGAGAAAACAGGGAGGGTTAGGAGCCCATATGCTCACCTGGTAGTCTAGCGGCCACTCTGGATTGAGCAGGACTTCAGAAATAAGGAGAACATCTTTACTGCTAATAACCTCCCACCAATGTCATAACCAAGGCTCTGCATGCAAGAGACATGCCGAGCTCTAATTCCACGTCCTTATGTGTGTGGCTTTCTGCTATGGACTGAGCTATTCATTGGTGCGCGTCTTCCTCTTTGTCCTCCCCTTCCAGCAGGTAACTGGCTCAGCACATCCTTGATTCAGGAGAGCTCCGTGGTGGGGTAGGAGGTAGAAGTGGCCTGTTAGTCCTTCTTTCTTTGGTTTTTCAAAAGCTGAATTGCCCAGGAGAACCGATAGGGTTTGCTGAGGAGGTAGAAAGAAAGGAGAAGTGATTTTAGAGAATTGTAGAGAAGCAAGAGAGATCAGAAGACTCTCTCCACTGACCCCCACCCCACCCTGCCCTCTACTAGGCTGGGAGATGAGGGAGAGAGATCTCGGAAGCACTGAGATAACTTAGTCATCAATCCTATTTTGTTCTATGTATTCATGTATTTATCACTCCTGGGTGCCCGCTTCTGGGTGTACACTTCCTTCTCTCCTTTCTAGGACCAAAGCCTTTGGCTCATCTCAAGAGCTCATGTATTGCCTGTTTCCCCTGTTTCTGGAAGACTGAGGTTTTATGAAATATCTGGAATTTCTCATATCACAAAGAAAAAGTTCAGGGCCTCCCTGGTGGCGCAGTGGTTGAGAGTCCGCCTGCCGATGCAGGGGATACGGGTTCGTGCCCCGGTCTGGGAGGATCCCATATGCCGCGGAGCGGCTGGGCCCGTGAGCCATGGCCGCTGGGCCTGCGCGTCCGGAGCCTGTGCTCCGCAACGGGAGAGGCCACAGCAGTGAGAGGCCCGCGTAAGGAAAAAAAAAAAAAAAAAAAAAAAAAAAAAAAAAAAAAAAAAAAGAAAAAGTTCAGATTTTCCAGAATGACCAGGGGGTCTGTATCACATAGCACTGAGCATCATTGGAGAGATTAGAACTGAAGACACTCTTTTAGGAGAAGATTTTACTATAAGGCGGAATGCATAACAAAAGCGTACAATGTTTCCTAGGAACTCCCGCATTTCACTTTTATTATACTTTTATTGAATATTCAATAAAAGAATATGACACCCTTTCAAATCGTGTTCTTGTAACCTCCTGCTATGAAGCTAAATGAAGACAGATCTATGCTGTCAGCACAAGTGGCATTCAACCGATTCTAAAACTTGTATTTTTCCTGTATTGAGCATATTTTAAATGCACAGCATGAAAATCCTTGGTTGCTAATAGCTCAGTCCTTTCACTTGCGTATCACATTGCATTCAACAGTCCAGCATTTTTGTTTGAGAACATTTTTGGACTCTAGTTGGCGCTATTGTTGGCTAGTAATGGTACTGTTTCCTTCATTCAAGCCACAAAAATTTATGGAGTGCCTACTCATTGCCAGTGTCTGCTAAGGACCTTTCTAACTCTAGGGGTCTTTGCTTCTATTATCAATTTGATTAGTCAGGGAAAGCCTGGAAAAATGTCAAAGCCATCTTTATACCATCTACCATTCATATTTGCCTCTGTAATCAGAGCAAGAGGACAGCTCCCCTGTGATAAGTAGGCCAAATGGAAAAGGCCAGTGGGACTCATTTCTGGATATTAGTCAAAACTGGGTGTGCTTAACAAAAGCAATGAATGTGGGCTTTCCTGGTGGCGCAGTGGTTGAGAGTCCGCCTGCCGATGCAGGGGACACGGGTTCGTGCCCTGGTCCGGGAGGATCCCACATGCCGCGGGGCGGCTGGGCCCGTGAGCCATGGCCGCTGAGCCTGCGTGTCCGGAGCCTGTGCTCTGCAACGGGAGAGGCCACAACAGTGAGAGGCCCGTGTACCGCAAAAAAAAAAAAAAAAAAAAAAGACTTCCGGGTAAGATGGCGGAAGAGTAAGACGCGGAGATCACCTTCCTCCCCACGGATACACCAGAAATACAGCTACACGTGGAACAACTCCTACAGAACACCTACTGAACGCTGGCAGAAGACCCCAGACCTCCCAAAAGGCAAGAAACTCCCCACATACCTGGGTAGGGCAAAGCGGAGAGATTCCCGCACAGAGGATCGGTGCCGAGCGGCACTCACCAGCCCGAGAGGCTTGTCTGCTCGCCCGCCGGGGCGCGCAGCGCTGGAAGCTGAGGCTCGGGTTTCGGTCAGAGCGCGGGGAGAGGACTGGGGCTGGCGGCGAGAACTCAGCGTGAAGGGGGCTAATGCGCCACAGCTAGCCGGGAGGGAGTCCGGGAAAACTCTGGAGCTGCCGAAGAGCAAGAGACTTTTTCTTCCCTCTTGGTTTCCTGGTGCGCGAGGAGAGGGGATTAAGAGCGCTGCTTAAAGGGGCTCCACAGACGGGCGCGAGTCGCGACTGAAAGCGCGGAGCCCAGTGGCGGGCGTGGGACGCTGGGGCTGCTGCTACCGCCGCCAAGAAGCCTGTGTGCGAGCGCAGGTCACTGCCCACACCGCCCTTCCGGGAGCCTGTGCAGCCCGCCACTGCCGGGGTCCCGGGATCCAGGGGCGGCTTCCCTGGGAGAACGCACGGCGCGCCTCGGGCTGGTGCAACGTCACACCGACCTCTGCCGCTGCAGGCTCGCCCCGCACTCCATGCCCCTCCCTCCCGCCCGGCCTGAGTGAGCCAGAGTCCCCGAAGCGGCTGCTCCTTTAACCCTGTCCTGTCTGAGCGAAGAACAGACGCCCTCTGGCGACCTACACGCAGAGGCGGGGCCAAATCCAAAGCTGAGACCCAGGAGCTGTGAGAACAAAGAAGAGAAAGGGAAACCTCTCCCAGCAGCCTCAGAAGCAGCGGATTAAAGCTCCACAATCAACTTGATGTACCCTGCATCTGTGGAATACATGAATAGACAACACATCATCCCAAATTGAGGAGCCCGGAGTCAGTGCTGTGCCTCTGAGGTGGGAGAGCCAACTTCAGGACACTGGTCCACAAGAGACCTCCCAGCTCCACATAATATCAAACGGCAAAAATCTTCCAGAGATCTCCATCTCAACACCAGCACCCAGCTTCACTCAACGACCAGCAAGCTACAGTGCTGGACACCCTATGCCAAACAACTAGCAAGACAGGAACACAACGCCACCCATTAGCAGAGAGGTGGCCTAAAATCATAAAAAGTCCGCAGACACCCCAAAACACACCACCAGACGTGGACCTGCCCACCAGAAAGACAAGATCCAGCCTCATCCACCAGAACACAGGCACTAGTCCCCTCCACCAGGAAGCCTACACAACCCACTAAACCAACCTTAGCCACTGGGGACAGACACCAAAAACAACGGGAACTACGAACCGGCAGCCTGCAAAAAGGAGACCCCAAACACAGTAAGATAAGCAAAATGAGAAGACAGAAAAACACACAGCAGGTGAAGGAGCAAGATAGAAACCCACCAGACCTAACAAATGAAGAGGTAATAGGCAGTCTACCTGAAAAAGAATTCAGAATAATGATGGTAAAGATGATCCAAGATTCTATTTCCGAGATCCAAAATCTTGGAAATAGAATAGACAAAATGCAAGAAACAGTTAACAAGGACCTAGAAGAACTAAAGATGAATCAAGCATCGATTAAAAACACAATACATGAAATAAAAAATACTCTAGACGGGATCAATAGCAGAATAACTGAGGCAGAAGAACGGATAAGTGAGGTGGAAGATAAAATAGTGGAAATAACTGCTGCAGAGCAAAATAAAGAAAAAAGAATGAAAAGAACAGAGGACAGTCTCAGAGACCTCTGGGACAACATTAAACACACCAACATTCGAATTATAGGGGTTCCAGAAGAAGAAGAGAAAAAGAAAGGGACTGAGAAAATATTTGAAGAGATTATAGTTGAAAACTTCCCTAATATGGGAAAGGAAATAGTTAATCAAGTCCAGGAGGCACAGAGAGTCCCATACAGAATAAATCCAAGGAGAAATATGCCAAGACACATATTAATCAAACTGTCAAAAATTAAACACAAAGAAATCATATTAAAAGCAGCAAGGCAAAAACAACAAATAACACACAAGGGAATCCCCATCAGGATAACAGCTGATCTCTCAGCAGAAACTCTACAAGCCAGAAGGGAGTGGCAGGACATAACTGAAGCGATGAAGGAGAAAAACCTGCAACCAAGATTACTCTACCCAGCAAGGATCTCATTCAGATTTGATGGAGAAATTAAAACGTTTACAGACAAGCAAAAGCTGAGAGAGTTCAGCACCACCAAACCAGCTTTACAACAAATGCTAAAGGAACTTCTCTAGGCAAGAAACACAACAGAAGGAAAAGACCTACAATAATGAACCCAAAACAATTAAGAAAATGGGAATAGGAACATACATATCGATAATTACCTTAAATGTAAATGGACTAAATGCTCCCACCAAAAGATACAGATTGGCTGAATGGATACAAAAACAAGACCCATATATATGCTGTCTACAAGAGACCCACTTCAGACCTAGAGACACATACAGACTGAAAGTAAGGGGATGGAAAAAGATATTCCATGCAAATGGAAATCAAAAGAAAGCTGGAGTAGCAATTCTCATATCAGACAAAATAGACTTTAAAATAAAGACTACTAGAAGAGACAAAGAAGGACACTACCTAATGATCAAGGGATCGATCCAAGAAGAAGATATAACAATTGTAAATATTTATGCACCCAACATAGGAGCACCTCAATACATAAGGCAAATACTAACAGCCATAAAAGGGGAAATCGACAGTAACACACTCATAGTAGGGGACTTTAACACCCCACTTTCACTAATGGACAGATCATCCAAAATGAAAATAAATAAGGAAACACAAGCTTTAAATGATACATTAAACAAGATGGACTTAATTGATATTTATAGGACATTCCATCCAAAAAGAACAGAATACACATTTTTCTCAAGTGCTCATGGAACATTCTCCAGGATAGATCATATCTTGGGTCACAAATCAAGCCTTGGTAAATTTAAGAAAATTGAAATTGTATCAAGTATCTTTTCCGACCACAATGCTATGAGACTAGATATCAATTACAGGAAAAGAGCTGTAAAAAATACAAACACATGGAGGCTAAACAATACACTACTTAATAACGAAGTGATCACTGAAGAAATCAAAGAGGAAATTAAAAAATACCTAGAAACAAATGACAATGGAGACACGACGACCCAAAACCTATGGGATGCAGCAAAAGCAGTTCTAAGAGGGAAGTTTATAGCAATACAATCCCACCTTAAGAAACAGGAAACATCTCGAATAAACAACCTAACTTTGCACCTAAAGCAATTAGAGAAAGAAGAACAAAAACATCCCAAAGTTAGCAGAAGGAAAGAAATCATAAAAATCAGATCAGAAATAAATGAAAAAGAAATGAAGGAAACGATAGCAAAGATCAATAAAACTAAAAGCTGGTTCTTTGAGAAGATAAACAAAATTGATAAACCATTAGCCAGACTCATCAAGAAAAAATGGGAGAAGACTCAAATCAATAGAATTAGAAATGAAAAAGGAGAAGTAACAACTGACACTGCAGAAATACAAAAGATCATGAGAGATTACTATAAGCAACTCTATGCCAATAAAATGGACAACCTGGAAGAAATGGACAAATTCTTAGAAATGCACAACCTGCCGAGACTGAACCAGGAAGAAATAGAAAATATGAACAGACCAATCACAAGCACTGAAATTGAAACTGTGATAAAAAATCTTCCAACAAACAAAAGCCCAAGACCAGATGGCTTCACAGGCGAATTCTATCAAGCATTTAGAGAAGAGCTAACACCTATCCTTCTGAAACTCTTCCAAAATATAGCAGAGGGAGGAACACTCCCAAACTCATTCTACGAGGCCACCATCACCTTGATACCAAAACCAGACAAGGATGTCACAAAGAAAGAAAACTACAGGCCAATATCACTGATGAACATAGATGCAAAAATCCTCAACAAAATACTAGCAAACAGAATCCAACAGCACATTAAAAGGATCATACACCATGATCAAGTGGGGTTTATTCCAGTAATGCAAGGATTCTTCAATATACGCAAATCAATCAACGTGATACACCATATTAACAAACTGAAGGAGGAAAACCATATGATCATCTCAATAGATGCAGAGAAAGCTTTCGACAAAATTCAACACCCATTTATGATAAAAACCCTGCAGAAAGTAGGCATAGAGGGAACTTTCCTCAACATAATAAAGGCCATATATGACAAACCCACAGCCAGCATCGTCCTCAATGGTGAAAAACGGAAACCATTTCCACTAAGATCAGGAACAAGACAAGGTTGCCCACTCTCACCACTCTTATTCAACCTAGTTTTGGAAGTTTTAGCCACAGCAATCAGAGAAGAAAAGGAAATAAAAGGAATCCAAATTGGAAAAGAAGAAGTAAAGCCGTCACTGTTTGCAGATGACATGATACTATACATAGAGAATCCTAAAGATGCTACCAGAAAACTACTAGAGCTAATCAATGAATTTGGTAAAGTTGCAGGATACAAAATTAATGCACAGAAATCTCTGGCATTCCTATATGCTAATGATGAAAAATCTGAAAGTGAAATCAAGGAAACACTCCCATTTACCACTGCAACAAAAAGAATAAAATATCTAGGAATAAACCTACCTAAGGAGACAAAAGACCTGTATGCAGAAAATTATAAGACACTGATGAAAGAAATTAAAGATGATACAAATAGATGGAGAGATGTACCATGTTCTTGGATTGGAAGAATCAACATTGTGAAAATGACTCTACTACCCAAAGCAATCTACAGATTCAATGCAATCCCTATCAAACTACCACTGGCATTTTTCACAGAACTAGAACAAAAAATTTCACAATTTGTATGGAAAAACAAAAGACCCCGAATAGCCAAAGCAATCTTGAGAACGAAAAATGGAGCTGGAGGAATCAGGCTCCCTGACTTCAGACTATACTACAAAGCTACAGTAATCAAGACAGTATGGTACTGGCACAAAAACAGAAAGATAGATCAATGGAACAGGATAGAAAGCCCAGAGTTAAACGCACGGACATATGGTCACCTTATCTTTGATAAAGGAGGCAGGAATGTACAGTGGAGAAAGGACAGTCTCTTCAATATGTGGTGCTGGGAAAACTGGATAGGGACATGTAAAAGTATGAGATTAGATCACTCCCTAACACCATACACAAAAATGGGCTCAAAATGGATTAAAGACCTAAATGTAAGGCCAGACACTATCAAACTCTTAGAGGAAAACATAGGCAGAACACTCTATGACATAAATCACAGCAAGATCCTTTTGGACCCACCTCCTAGAGAAATGGAAATAAAGACAAAAATAAACACATGGGACCTAATGAAACTTAAAAGCTTTTGCACAGCAAAGGAAACCATAAACAAGACGAAAAGACAACCCTCAGAATGGGAGAAAATATTTGCAAATGAAGCAACTGACAAAGGATTAATCTCCAAAATTTATAAGCAGCTCATGCAGCTCAATAGCAAAAAAACAAACAACCCAATCCAAAAATGGGCAGAAGACCTAAATAGACATTTCTCCACAGAAGATATACAGACTGCCAACAAACACATGAAAGGATGCTCAACATCTTTACTCATTAGAGAAATGCAAATCAAAACTACAATGAGATATCATCTCACACCAGTCAGAATGGCCATCATCAAAAAATCTAGAAACAATAAATGCTGGAGAGGGTGTGGAGAAAAGGGAACACTCTTGCACTGCTGGTGGGAATGTGAATTGGTACAGCCGCTATGGAGAACGGTATGGAGGTTCCTTAAAAAACTACAAATAGAACTACCATATGACCCAGCAATCCCACTACTGGGCATATACCCTGAGAAAACCATAATTCAAAAAGGGACATGTACCAAAATGTTCATAGCAGCCCTATTTACAATAGCCCGGAGATGGAAACAACCTAAGTGTCCATCATCGGATGAATGGATAAAGAAGATGTGGCACATATATACAATGGAATATTACTCAGCCATAAAAAGAAATGAAATTGAGCTATTTGTAATGAGGTGGATAGACCTAGAGTCTGTCATACAGAGTGAAGTAAGTCAGAGAAAGACAAATACTGTATGCTAACACATATATATGGAATTTAAGAAAAAAAAATGTCATGAAGAACATAGGGGTAAGACAGGAAGAAAGACACAGACCTACTAGAGAATGGACTTGAGGATATGGGGAGGGGGAAGGGTAAGCTGTGACAAAGTGAAAGAGCGGCATGGACATATATACACTACCAAACGTAAGGTAGATAGCTAGTGGGAAGCAGCCGCATAGCACAGGGAGATCAGCTTGGTGCTTTGTGACTGCCTGGAGGGGTGGGATAGGGAGGGTGGGAGTGAGACGCAAAAGGGAGGGGATATGGAAACATATGTATATGTATAACTGATTAAATTTGTTATAAAGCAAAAAAAAAAAAAGAAGGAAATGACATCAAGGTATATTATAATCAAAATACTCAAACTCAGTGATAAAAAGAAAACGTTGAAAGCATCCAGAAAAAAAGACATATTATGTATAGTGGAAGAAAGATAAGGATGATATGAATACACAAAAAGGATTACACATCATAACATGTCAAAACTTATCAACTTCCAATATGTGCAGTTTATTATATGTCAATCATACCTCAATAAAGCCATTTAAAAAAAAAAAAAGCAATGAATGTTATTTTCAGTTTCAGATCCTTGTCTAAGTGAAATGGCTAAAATTAACTTCCTTAAGTATCACGGGAACCCAAGAGGCTGTGAGGGCAGTGGTGTGCACTCCACATCTGAGACCCCTGGTCTTGGCTTGACCAAAGCTCTTAGGGAGGCCCTGTGAAAATTTGCTGACTAGTCAGACCAGCAGCAGCTCATTGTACTGTTGTCTAAAAGAGTCAGTTTCATCCTTAAGGCACTGCTGGGGAATCAGTCCCAGTCTTGCCTATCTCTTGGGGGTTATCGCAAGTGTTAAAGAGGTAGTGCAGATAAAAAAACCTTTAAAAATGTTTTATATTTATATTCCCATTACTAGGCTATGAGTTATCTAATAATATCAAAGGCATTATATAGTCTGGGAAGTGGATTACTAGAATGTTACAAGTCCATCTTAGAATCAAGAAAATGTGCTAATAACTTATGGAAGTCACACCAAAGGTGGTTTAAGATATGGATGTTAGTGGCTTGGTGGCAGGTGTTATAGAGAAAACTCAGCTCAGGGCCTTGAAACCCATCGCCCATGCCTTCCCTTTCTCCTGACTGCTCATTCCCATACTGGCTCTGGATTTAAGGTTGAAGCTTGGGGTTAGGGTGAGGGACACATTCCCCCCAGGAGTCTCCAGCTGTGCTCCTGGGGCCCCTGGGCCAGTACTGTGACCTCTCTGTTTGTACACCTCCGTGCTTTACTCTAGGACAGATTGAATTGGAAGAAATTTATGGTTCAGGGAAGAGCATAATGAAAGTGGGAACTACTTATTCATAACACAAATACACATTGAGCCCTTATTATAAAGCATAGCGCTAAAAGCTGGTACTGCAGAGGGGAGCATTAAGTGGGCAAGAAAATCAATGTAGAGAGAAATGAAGCTACATTTCTCCAAAACATCCCTAAGATGTTACAGAAAAACCCGAACGAAATTTTTGGCCACCCCAATAGAATGAAGGGATGGGGGACACGGTTTGGGCAATGGAAGTGGATATGAGATATTCTCTCAAAACTATCCATCCCCTCCCACTGCTACCCTCTGCTGTAAGCTACCATTATCTACTGCCTGGACTATGAGCCTCTTAGCTGAACCACTAACAGACACTCTGGTCCCCTTCTAATCTGTTCTTCTCCTTGCACCCATCTCTAAAGACTCAAGGCTGTTCATGACACTTCCCTGCCTATTACCCTTCATGGCTTCCCACTGCTCCTAAGATGACTAAACTCTTAAGTGGACCAGCAAAGCCTGCGTGGTCTGGTTCCTACTCTCTCTTCACCTCACCGTGTGTCGCGCTGTTTCTCCAAGTTTCTGTTTTAGCCACATACTGGTTCTCTTTTTGTCCTGTATGGTCATCATGCTCCTTGCAGAGACAGGAGCTTTCAGCTGAAGTTCCTTCTGCAGGTTCCTTCTACAGGGTGAATGTCCACATTTCCAGAGTTGATGATCACTTAATGCCAGAGTCCTTCCTTGATCTCTTTGCTTAGAGAGATCTCTTTGTGTAGACCCCCAATAGTGGGTCTGTCCTACATCACCTTTGTAGCAGTTTTACATGCTGGACTGTGGTGTTTGGTTATGATTCTTTCCCCTGCTGATATACTAGTCCTCTGAAGGGAGGGGCCTCATCTAGTTTGGATTACGGAGGTGTTCCCAGAACCTGATACATAGTAGGGGCTCATTAATATATGTTGAATCCATCAACAAAAGCAAATAGTGAGAAAGAATGAAATCCCACTCTAAGACTGGACCAAAGAAATCTTCTCAAAGGTGTTTTCCTGACAGGAACATTGAGTAAGTTTATAAGGTAACTCACCTGTCTGACTTTTCTCCTCCAGATGAACAGAAATTCTATTTTCTAACTTTGAATCTCTCTACTGCATTCAAAGTCATTTCTAACATGCAGCTTCTTAAATTTCTCATATTAAAACAGCTTGGAATTCTAGGTGGAAAAGAGTCTTTTTCTATGAAAGCAAATAATTTCAATGTTATTCAGTTTGATCTGCAAGCCAAGAAAATACCCAGAGTCAATTAGGCTTACTCAGGGGCTAGTAGGTGGTCCTGTGTCTCTGAAGCTGTTTCTTTTTCTTTAGTGTTACAGATGTGACTGTGGAAGCCAATACGATAATACAGAGTGAAATTCATGTACTGCCAGCAGATTTAGCTGTTTTCTCGCCACATGTTATGTTTGTTAAGACTGAGCTATCATCAAAACAAAACAAAGGAATCGTTCAAGAAGTGAGTTCGAAATGCAATCTGGTGTTACATTTCTGATAACAAGAATAAAGCAGTTGCAATGAGTCTCAGTAAACAGGTTTTGACGTCCTTTGTAATTTTTAAATGACGTCCTTAACCTATTACTTATGTGTGGTTTTTTGAAGGGATTACTACTCATATATTAAAGACTCCAAGTCTGAGGCTCTTTCATCATCTCCCATATCATCAGTCATCAGGAGAGAACGTTGAGGGAGAGCACACACTGCCTTCGAATAAACCTTCTCAAGGCCCAGAGAAGCTGCAGACAGCAGGTTTCAGATCTTATATGGCATTTGCTCAGTTCAGTGAGCATCTGCTGGGTACCATTTAGTAGCAAGCACTATGCCAGCCAAAGAGGGAGGTGATCGAGAATGGTAGTCAGTGACTTGAAGTAGCTTCTTCTTAACGTTTAGTCTATGGCTGGGCAGCAGGGTTGAGAAGCACTGCCTTATAGGAACAAGTATTACAGTCCTTATTGATGAGATCCTTCACTGCTTAAGGAAGGGCATTGAAACTACAGGCTTAATTAGGGCAAAAAAAATGACCAATCCGAGTTGTAAAAGTGGTTCCCTCTGAAAATCCACATTGTGGTAATTAATGGCAATCCGTCCCATATATTTTAAAAGGCGAGAAGTGGAGAAAAGATGAATGGTTCTTCTCTGAAGACATAGGTTGTCTCTGAAAGTTAAAGGAGATTTTGTCTGTTTCTTGAAATGTCTTAATTTTTTGCCCATGAGCTACTTTTTATAATAGGATACTTGTTCATGAAACTGTTTCTTGATCTTTGCTTGAAAATCCCCTTTTATACCAGCAAAAATCTGCCGCAGCTGGGATCCCACGTGCTTCTATTTTAAACACCTTGTTACAAGAGACGCAGTGTGGAAGGCATTACTTGATTCTGTACTGCTAATTCAACATTCACTTTATCTTAGGATATTTGCTGTTATCAATTGGAATGGCTCTGTCAGCTAAAAACGGTATAAGTTTTATCCTTGGACTGCTTCTTCTCTGGGTTGTGATATTCAACATATGAATATTATAGCACAGCAATGAAAAAGGTGAGTCAGGACTTCTCTGGTGGCGCAGTGGTTAAGAATCCCCCTGCCAATGCAGGGGACACGGGTTCGAGCCCTGGACCGGGAAGAGCCCACATGCTGCAGAGCAACTAAGCCCATGTGCCGCGACTACTGAGCCTGCGCTCGAGAGCCCACGAGCCCCAACTAGAGAAAGCCTGCGCGCAGCAATGAAGACCCAACACAGCCAAAAATAAATAAAATTTAAAAAAAAAGAAGGTGAGTCAAAGGCAAGCAAAGCATTATGGTGTCTACCTTCAGAAGGAACCTCCACCTTCATCTGGGCTGCAAAAACCAGAATGAGCCTATTATCCATTTTTGAGTGCAGAGCCAGGCCTCAAATGTATCTCCATGTTATTTCCTCTTCTTAAACCTGAAATAAATTTTAGTTTTTAAGCTATAACAACGACAACAAATGGTTATTCCATGGACCGCAGCTTCATAATAGTTTCACACTTCAGTCTCAACACTGCCACACCTCTGATGGCACAGAGCCAGCTCCCCAGCAATGATGGCCTAATTCATAAGAAAGCACCCAGCACACTCTCTGGCACCTGGTATTAATAACAGTTGATCGTAACTGTTGAGAACTGGAATTCAACGGCAGCTTCCTCTACCAGTTTCTCCAAGATTTGTTTTAGGAAGTTTTCCACCTAGGAAATCATACCAACGTCCTTTTCTCTTATAACTAAATATCCCTAGAAATGGAAGCTTGCAGGTTCCTATCTTTTTCAAGGCTCAGCTTTGCTTCCAAAGAGTTATGATTTGCTCTGTTGAAGGAAATCTTAAACATACAAAACTAATTGCAGACCGGATTTTGCAGTAGTCACTGAAGTCCAAAGTTTTAAATTATTTTCATGAATTATAGTGGATTGAAGGAAGGGAAATGATGTGAGGGCAGGATGGTTATTTTTGTAAGAAAAGTGTTTTATTCTTCACAATTACTCATCCTTTGGAAGCAGGGCTAATCCTTTATCTGAGAAAGGCAACAAATCATGGTGTCTGATTGGAAGGGCACAGAGAGGTCTCTTTTCCACTCCAGTAAGAAAAATAGTTCTCTGATTGGTCTGTCACTATGTCTGAAATTCCAACTATGATGCCTTAGTCTAAAGACAAGACTCTATTATAAAAATGCAAATACATTCTCCAGGAAAGGGAATATTTTATATCCGTACAGATAATAAATTTAAAAAAACTAACTGGTCCATTAGCTTGTCCCAGAGGAAATGGGTGCTAGAGAGGGTTCCAGTCCCTACAATATATTCAATCACAGATGGATCACCACTTGTTAGTAACATTACAAAAGTGACTCTTACATTGATGGGGGCATTGTGATTGCATGAACACTAGTCTGTGTGCTCTCTGAGGCCAGGAGCCCCATCTCCCTCTTGGAGTCCCCAGCATGTAGCCTGTGGCCTGCTAGCACATAGTAGGCTCTGTAGTCCCCTAGCCCCCTTTTTTTAAAGACTATTCTTTTTTTAAAAGAGCAGTTTTAGGTTGACAATAAAATTGTGAAGAAGAAGGTACAGAGATTTCCCAAATACTCCCAGCCTCCACATATCCATAGCCACCTCTATCAACATTGCTCAATAGAATGGTACATTTCGGGCTTTCCTGGTGGCGCAGTGGTTGAGGGTCTGCCTGCCGATGCAGGGGACGCAGGTTCGTGCCCTGGTCCAGGAGGATCCCACATGCCGTGAAGCGGCTGGGCCCGTGAGCCATGGCCACTGAACCTGCGCGTCTGGAGCCTGTGCTCTGCAACAGGAGAGGCCACAGCAGTGAGAGGCCTGCGTACTGCAAAAAAAAAAAAAAAAAAAAAAAAAAAAGTACATTTCTTTTCTTTCCCTTTCTTTTTTACCAAGGATGAACCTACTTTGACACATCAAATTACCCATAAATCCATAAGTTTATCTTAGGGTTGACTCGATGTTTTACATTCTATAGGTTTGGACAAATGTGTAATGACGTGTATCCATCATTAGATCTTGCAGAGTGTTTTCACTGCCATCAAAATCCCCTGTGCTCTGTCTATTTATCCTCCACCTGCCAACAACCACTGATTTTTTTTGTTATCTCTGTAGTTTTGCCTTTTCTAGAATGTCTTATAATTGGAATCAGACAGTATGCAGCCTTTTCAGATGGTCTTCTTCGCTTAGTAATACGCGTTTAGCTCTTCTGTGTCTTCATGGTTTCATTGCTCATTTCTTTTTAGTGCTGAATAATATTCC
Source organism: Mesoplodon mirus (assembly GCF_964341445.2). NCBI lineage: Eukaryota > Metazoa > Chordata > Mammalia > Artiodactyla > Ziphiidae > Mesoplodon > Mesoplodon mirus. The sequence continues at coordinate 109,748,204 of NC_138984.1, read as the reverse complement.
ATTGTCTGGATGTACCACTCTAGTGCTTTTTACTCAAGTTAAAATAAAACTAGTAGATTCACTTGGCCTGTGTTATTTTTTTTCTTTTTAAATTAATTCATTGCTTCTAGTCAAACTGGTCTGTATGCATGTAGGTGCAGTCTCCTATTTGCCAGGCCACATTTCTATGCATCAGATAAGTTAGAAAAATTGATGTCACAAAATTAGAACACAATTAGAAAATCTTGACAATGCTGTTATATTATTTGTCACATACTTTAAGGTCGGTTGGTATAAACAGTGTGCTGGATATGGGGTTGGTTGACATCCAAAAAAATCTTATCAGGAACCCACTCTCCAGAGGTGGGCCCTTCAAATGCTTCAAAAGTTATTTCTCACCTGCATTGGGGGGATGGGTTCATTTGCCTGGGGAATGCTAGGAGGAATTTTTCACTGGGGAAATGATGAGTGTTCCAGTAATGTGATTGTTTAGAAAGTATAATAATCTAGCTAACCCAGTAGTACATCAGCTGTCAAAGAGCCCTGAAGTGAAAGATTGCCCAAGTGAAGCCAAAGAGTCATTACTCATTGCTAGCTGGAGGCTGTCTGCAAGGGAAACTGCCCTGCTTTCTGGCAGTTAGCAGAGTTTTACAGCCTTGGGAAGGGTTACAGCCTCCCAAGTTAGGATAAAAAGAAACAAGAAAACAGTATGTGTTTTGTGGAACTAGGCCAACGTTCATTTCTCAGCTCTCAGAAGTGGATGGTCTAAAGATAAGAAAATTTGGGAAGTTACGCTTTGTGGGCTCACGTTTAGGGAGGAAACTGGGCATTTAAGGAAGCCCAGGAGAGCACAGTTTTCAGTTCGGGGTTGCAAGGCTGGGATCTTGCACCTCTTGGTGGTTGCAGTGGTGCTGCTGTGGAGATTGTATACACGTGTCTTAACCCCTCACACATCCGTGCAACTGTGTTCCAGGTCTGGATTTGTCTTGGTCTTGTGCCTTTCTCCCTTGCTGGCTTTGTCACCTGATAAGACGAGAAGACTCGTAGATCCTGCTTTCAGAGCACTGTTGAGTTACCCGGGAGCTCCATTTTCATCCTAGTGACAGATTGCTCTACGAGAGAAGCGGGGACAACCCCAGGCTTAAGGAAGCAGTTAGTGGGATTGATTTTGTGCTTACTTACTTTATTTGTAGGAGAAGCAGAATTATATTTTTTTCTATAACACCACAACTGGTGGCAATGTATCTGCAGCGGCAGGCATATTCCTAATGACCGAGGTTCCCGGTAGTTAAAAGAAAATCTACGTATGGATTTAAGTCCATTCAGAACCAGTATGGACAGGGAAAAGAAACTAAGGGATATTGGGCTTAACTGGGGCTGACACAGTGCTTGGACTATTGGAGTCTTCATAAAAATCCTATGAGATAAGAATTATAACCCAATTTTGTAGGTGAGAAAATTCAGACAAAGAGGTTAAGTAATTTTCCCAGGGTCAGTAGCAGAGTTAAAATCTGAAACAAGCTCTGTTTAACATTCTCTTATTCCAAAGCCTAAGCATTTGCAGTAGCAACACCTTCCTTCTCAGTATATGGAAGAAGGGATGTTTGTGATTCCATCTGGCAGAATAAAAGTATACCGGAGAAGGCATTTTAATTTAGTGTTCATTCTTACTTTCAAAATATTTGTTCTCCATCTAAATGAAAACTACGTTCTGCTCAATGCCATGAAAAATAAAGTTCAGTTTATTTTATGTTTGTTAGCTTGTTGAGATTTCCAGATGTGGTTAAAACTAAAATGTGTTATTTTGCTATTTATGGTTTGAAATGTAAGCTCTTTGGGAAAACTGAATTGTTTGGGGGTTTACAAAGCTCTTGATTCTTTCTTGCTCATTTTCACTGGGTTTGAAATTGAAATTATCCAGAGCAGCAATAGCATTGAAGTATATTCTGTATTCCATCAAGAAACCCAACATGTCCTTTCAAAACTTAATTGAGCAGCACAAAGCTAATTAGCTGTCTGAAGACATGGCATTTAATTCACAATCCAGCATTAATTTGTCCAACACAATGAGCTTATCTTCCATATAAATGCCTTGCCCTATGGCTTCTCAAGCAGCTGTGATATACAAGAATGACTGATAACTCTTTTGTTTAAATGTGATGCTTGTTTTTATTCTCTCTTCATTTGGCCAAAAGAAGGATGAATGGCATGCCGATTGTAATGGGACAGTTTTCTGTGTGGGGCAACTTTGAAGGAAATAGATGGATAGAAGATCATAGCATATAGTCATCGGAGAATTACCAAGTCGTTAGGGAATGCAGCCATTATCGAATCCTAGTCCTGCATGTCATAGACTAAGAAATGGATGCACAAATGAGTTCTGAGTGTTGTCCAAGGTCACTTAATAGGGTGTGACATGTACATATTACATAGTTTTTCTCCCCTCAGGAATAAGGAATTGCTTTACTCTAAAATAAGGGCCTAGTTTGCTGTTTATCAGCTGGTAACTAAATAGATAAGCATATTGAGAAAGTAAGGAGAATGGTCCAGCAATGTTCCTACCAGCATAGTAATGTCTATCAAATGCTGTTGTTCCAAACGCACCCATCCTTCAAGCCTCAGTTCAAGCCTTCCCTAGTCTCTGACCCTTCACAGGTCTTACCTCCCTAATGTTTTAACCACTCACTTTGGATCTTACTTCCTAATTCCTTTAATAACTCATTGTGTGCGTGTGTGTGCATGTGTGTGTGTGCATACATGCATACACATTTTAGAAATTTCGATTTTATAATGCACATCATTATAACAAGCTCATAGGAATAGGTTTTTGCAAAAATGTTATGTATAGCCAAGCTGTTTAGTGAACTTAGCATCTCATATCCAACAATTAGTAGATGTAAAGTTCAGGGTTGACCCACAGGTGATTTGTGCTTGTGAACCAGTAGGGGCACACTCGGCAGAGAAGGGAACACAAGCCCGCTATGTTTCTGCCTACACAGCATTTTCACCCAGGTGGAACATTTGCTTCTTATTGAAGTAATAAGATAATTGAAGTCAACAATTATTTGCTGGTGGCCTAATTCAGCGAAAATTTCCAAGTCCTTATTTTACTTGCCACAAGCTGTGATTTTGTCAATAAGACTCCTAAAGCTATGTCATTGAGTCCGTGTACTTCTTAGAATTCAACACGCCTCTGGGCACATAGGTTCCGAAAGACCTTGTAGAATTGATCAGGGAGCTGATGAAATATATCAACATTCTATGAGTGTGGTCTGTTCAAAGTTCAGTGAGTAACCAAAATGCTTGTTTGCACCATGCCAGATAACTGAATTGAATATCTAGTAGACAGAATTGAGAGCTTTGTTTTGCTTTCTGAAGGCACTGTTTAAAAATCCATTGGTGAATGTAAAATAGATAGCTAGTGGGAAGCAGCTGCATAGCACAGGGAGATCAGCTGGGTGCTTTGTGACGACCTAGAGGGGTGGGATAGGGAGGGTGGGAGGGAGATGCAAGATGGAGGGGATATGGGGATATATGTATACGTATAGCTGATTCACTTTGTTGTACAGCATAAACTAACACACCCTTGTAAAGCAATTATACTCCAATAAAGATGTTAAATAAAAAAATTAAAAATCCATTGGTGATGACATTGATTTTTTTTAATTAGTTTCTGCTTTATAACAAAGTGAATCAGTCATACATATACATCTGTTCCCACAACCCTTCCCTCTTGCGTCTCCCTCCCTCCCACCCTCCCTCTCCCACCCCTCCAGGCGGTCACAAAGCACCGAGCTGATCTCCCTGTGCTCTGCGGCTGCTTCCCACTAGCTATCTACCTTACATATGGTAGTGTATATATATATGTCCATGCCTCTCTTTCACTTTGTCACAGCTTACCCTTCCCCCTCCCCATATCCTCAAGTCCATTCTCAAGTAGGTCTGTGTCTTTATTCCTGATTTTACCCCTGGGTTCTTCATGACATTTTTTTTTCTTAAATTCCATATATATGTGTTAGCATATGGTATTTGTCTTTCTCTTTCTGATTTACTTCACTCTGTATGACAGACTCTAGGTCCATCCACCTCATTACAAATAGCTCAGTTTCATTTCTTTTTATGGCTGAGTAATATTCCATTGTATATATTTGCCATATCTTCTTTATCCATTCATCCAATGATGGACACTTAGGTTGTTTCCATCTCCGGGCTATTGTGAATAGAGCTGCAGTGAACATTTTGGTACATGTCTCTTTTTGAATTATGGTTTTCTCAGGGTATATGCCTAGTAGTGGGATTGCTGGGTCATATGGTAGTTCTATTTTTAGTTTTTTAAGGAACGTCCATACTGTTCTCCATAGTGGCTGTACCAATTCACATTCCCACCAATAGTGCAAGAGTGTTCCCTTCTCTCCACACCCTCTCCAGCATTTATTGTTTCTAGATTTCTTGATGATGGCCATTCTGACTGGTGTGAGATGATATCTCATTGTAGTTTTGATTTGCATTTCTCTAATGATTAATGATGTTGAGCATTCTTTCATGTGTTTGTTGGCAGTCTGTATATCTTCTTTGGAGAAATGCTTATTTAAGTCTTCTGCCCATTTTTGGATTGGGTTGTTTGTTTTTTTACTATTGAGCTGCATGAGCTGCTACTAAATTTTGGAGATTAATCCTTTGTCAGTTGCTTCATTCGCAAATATTTTCTCCCATTCTAAGGGTTGTCTTTTGGTCTTGTTTATGGTTTCCTTTGCTGTGCAAAAGCTTTGAAGTTTCATTAGGTCCTACTTGTTTATCTTTGTTTTTATTTCCATTTCTCTAGGAGGTGGGTCCAAAAGGATCTTGCTGTGATTTATGTCATAGAGTGTTCTGCCTATGTTTTCCTCTAAGAGTTTGATAGTTTCTGGCATTACATTTAGGTTTTTAATCCATTTTGAGCTTATTTTTGTGTATGGTGTTAGGGAATGATCTAATCTCATACTTTTACATGTCCCTGTCCAGTTTTCCCAGCACCACTTATTGAAGAGGCTGTCCTTTCTCCACTGTACATTCCTGCCTCCTTTATCAAAGATAAGTTGGCCATATGTGTGTGAGTTTATTTCTGGGCTTTCTATCCTGTTCCATTGATCTATCTTTCTGTTTTTGTGCCAGTACCACACTGTCTTGATTACTGTAGCTTTGTAGTATAGTCTGAAGTCAGGGAGCCTGATTCCTCCAGCTCCGTTTTTCGTTCTCAAGATTGCTTTGGCTATTCGGGGTCTTTTGTTTTTCCAAACAAATTTTGAATTTTTTTGTTCTAGTTCTGTGAAAAATGCCAGTGGTAATTTGATAGGGATTGCATTGAATCTGTAGATTGCTTTGGGTAGTAGAGTCATTTTCACAATATTGATTCTTCCAATCCAGGAACATGGTATATCTCTCCATCTATTTGTATCATCTTTAATTTCTTTCATCAGTGTCTTATAATTTTCTGCATACAGGTCTTTTGTCTCCTTAGGTAGGTTTATTCCTAGATATTTTATTCTTTTTGTTGCAATGGTAAATGGGAGTGTTTTCTTGATTTCACTTTCAGATTTTTCATCATTAGTGTACAGGAATGCCAGAGATTTCTGTGCATTCATTTTGTATCCTGCTACTTTACCAAATTCATTGATTAGCTCTAGTAGTTTTCTGGTAGCATCTTTAGGATTCTCTATGTATAGTATCATGTCATCTGCAAACAGTGACAGCTTTACTTCTTCTTTTCCAATTTGGATTCCTTTCATTTCCTTTTCTTCTCTGATTGCTGTGGCTAAAACTTCCAAAACTATATTGAATAAGAGTGGTGAGAGTGGGCAGCCTTGTCTTGTTCCTGATCTTAGTGGAAATGGTTTCAGTTTTTCACCATTGAGGACGATGTTGGCTGTGGGTTTGTCATATATGGCCTTTATTATGTTGAGGAAAGTTACCTCTATGCCTACTTTCTGCAGGGTTTTTATCATAAATGGGTGTTGAATTTTGTCGAAAGCTTTCTCTGCATCTGTTGAGATGATCATATGGTTTTTCTCCTTCAATTTGTTAATATGGTGTATCACATTGATTGATTTACGTATATTGAAGAATGCTTGCATTCCTGGAATAAACCCCACTTGATCCTGGTGTATGATCCTTTTAATGTGCTGTTGGATTCTGTTTGCTAGTATTTTGTTGAGGATTTTTGCATCTATGTTCATCAGTGATATTGGCCTGTAGTTTCCTTTTTTTGTGACATCTTTGTCTGGTTTTGGTATCAGGGTGATGGTGGCCTCGTAGAATGAGTTTGGGAGTGTTCCTCCTTCTGCTATAATTTGGAAGAGTTTGAGAAGGATAGGTGTTAGCTCTTCTCTAAATGTTTGATAGAATTGCCTGTGAAGCCATCTGGTCCTGGGTTTTTGTTTGTTGGAAGATTTTTTATCACAGTTTCAATTTAAGTGCTTGTGATTGGTCTATTCATATTTTCTATTTCTTCCTGATTCAGTCTTGGCAGGTTGTGCATTTCTAAGAATTTGTCCATTTCTTCCAGGTTGTCCATTTTATTGGCATAGTTTCTTGTAGTAATCTCTCATGATCTTTTGTATTTCTGCAGTGTCAGTTGTTACTTCTCCTTTTTCATTTCTAATTCTATTGATTTGAGTCTTCTCCCTTTTTTCTTGATGAGTCTGGCTAATGGTTTATCAATTTTGTTTATCTTCTCAAAGAACCAGCTTTTAGTTTTATTCATCGTTGCTATCGTTTCCTTCATTTCTTTTTCATTTATTTCTGATCTGATCTTTATGATTTCTTTCCTTCTGCTAACTTTGGGGGTTTTTTGTTCTTCTTTCTCTAATTGCTTTAGGTGCAGGGTCAGATTGTTTACTTGAGATGTTTCCTGTTTCTTAAGGTGGGATTTTATTGCTATAAACTTCCCCCTTAGAACTGCTTTTGCTGCATCCCATAGGTTTTGGTTTGTCGTGTCTCCATTGTCATTTGTTTCTAGGTATTTTTTTATTTCCTCTTTGATTTCTTCAGTGATCACTGCGTTATTAAGTAGTGTATTGCTTAGCCTCCATGTGTTTGTATTTTTTACAGATCTTTTCCTGTAATTGATATCTAGTCTCATAGCATTGTGGTCGGAAAAGATACTTGATACAATTTCAATTTTTTTAAATTTACCAAGGCTTGATTTGTGACCCAAGATATGATCTATCCTGGAGAATGTTCCATGAGCACTTGAGAAAAATGTGTATTCTGTTGTTTTTGGATGGAATGTCCTATAAATATCAATTAAGTCCATCTTGTTTAATGTATCATTCAAAGCTTATGTTTCCTTATTTATTTTCATTTTGGATGATCTGTCCATTGGTGAAAGTGGGGTGTTGAAGTCCCCTACTATGAGTGTGTTACTGTCGATTTCCCCTTTTATGGCTGTTAGTATTTGCCTTATGTATTGAGGTGCTCCTATGTTGGGTGCATAAATATTTACAATTGTTATATCTTCTTCTTGGATCAATCCCTTGATCATTATGTAGTGTCCTTCTTTGTCTCTTCTAATAGTCTTTATTTTAAAGTCTATTTTGTCTGATATGAGAATTGCTGCTCCAGCTTTCTTTTGATTTCCATTTTCATGGAATATCTTTTTCCATCCCCTTACTTTCAATCTGTATGTGTCCCTAGGTCTGAAGTGGGTCTCTTGTAGACAGCATATATATGGGTCTTGTTTTTGTATCCATTCAGCCAATCTGTGTCTTTTGGTGGGAGCATTTAGTCCATTTACATTTAAGGTAATTATCGATATGTATGTTCCTATTCCCATTTTCGTAATTGTTTTGGGTTCATTATTGTAGGTCTTTTCCTTCTGTTGTGTTTCTTGCCTAGAGAAGTTCCTTTAGCATTTGTTATAAAGCTGGTTTGGTGGTGCTGAACTCTCTCAGCTTTTGCTTGTCTGTAAACATTTTAATTTCTCCATCAATCTGAATGAGATCCTTGCTGGGTAGAGTAACCTTGGTTGCAGGTTTTTCTCCTTCATCACTTTAAATATGTCCTGCCACTCCCTTCTGGCTTGTAGAGTTTCTGCTGAGAGATCAGCTGTTAACCTGATGGGGATTCCCTTGTGTGTTATTTGTTGTTTTCCCCTTGCTGCTTTTAATATGATTTCTTTTTGTTTAATTTTTGACAGTTTGATTAATATGTGTCTTGGCGTATTTCTCCTTGGATTTATTCTGTATGGGACTCTCTGTGCCTCCTGGACTTGATTAACTATTTCCTTTCCCATATTAGGGAAGTTTTCAACTATAATCTCTTCAAATATTTTCTCAGTCTCTTTCTTTTTCTCTTCTTCTTCTGGAACCCCTATAATTCGAATGTTGGTGTGTTTAATATTGTCCCAGAGGTCTCTGAGACTGTCCTCAGTTCTTTTCATTCTTTTTTCTTTATTCTGCTCTGCATCAGTTATTTCCACTATTTTATCTACCATGTCACTTATCCGTTCTTCTGCCTCAGTTATTCTGCTATTGATCCCATCTAGAGTATTTTTCATTTCATCTATTGTGTTTATAATCGATGCTTGATTCATCTTTAGTTCTTCTAGGTCCTTGTTAACTGTTTCTTGCATTTTGTCTATTCTATTTCCAAGATTTTGGATCATCTTTACTATCATTATTCTGAATTCTTTTTCAGGTAGACTGCGTATTTCCTCTTCATTTGTTAGGTCTGGTGGGTTTTTATCTTGCTCCTTCACCTGCTGTGTGTTTTTCTGTCTTCTCATTTTGCTTATCTTACTGTGTTTGGGGTCTCCTTTTTGCAGGCTGCAGATTCGTAGTTCCCGTTGTTTTTGGTGTCTGTCCCCAGTGGCTAAGGTTGTTTCAGTGGGTTGTGTAGTCTTCCTGGTGGAGGGGACTAGTCCCTGTGTTCTGGTGGATAAGGCTCGATCTTGTCTTTCTGGTGGACAGGTCCACGTCTTGTGGTTTGTTTTGGGGTGCCTGTGGCCTTATTATGTTTTTAGGCAGCCTCTCTGCTAATGGGTGGGGCCGTGTTCCCGTCTTGCTAGTTGCCTGGCACAGGGTGACCAGCACTGCAGCTTGCTGGTCGTTGAGTGAAACTGGGTGCTGCTGTTGAGATGGAGAACTCCGGGAGACCTTCGCCGCTTGATATTATGTGGAGCTGGGAGGTCTCTTGTGGACCCGTGTCCTGAAGTTGGCTCTCCCACTTCAGAGGCACAGCACTGACTCCTGGCTGCAGCACCAAGAGCCTTTCATCTACCCGGCTCAGAATAAAAGGGAGAAAAAGTAGAAAGAAATAATTAGTAGAAGAAAGAAAGAGAGAAAGAAAGAAAGAAAGAAAGGAAGGAAGGAAGGAAGGAAGGAGGGAGGGAGGGAGGGAGGAAAGAAAGAAAGGAGGGGCGGAGGGAGGGAGGGAGGAAGGGAAGGTAGGAAAAAGAGAAAGAGAGCAGATAAAGTGAAATAGAATAAAGTATAAAATATAGTAGCGTTATTAAAATAAAAAAGTAATTATTAAAAAAGAAAAAGCGGACGGATAGATCCCTGGGACAAATGGTGGAAGCAAAGCTATACAGAGAAAATCTCACATGGAAGCATACACATACACATTCACAAAAAGAGAACAAGGGGAAAAAAATTGTAAATCTTGCTCTCAAAGTCCACCTCCTCAATTTGGGATAATTCGTTGTAAAAAGAGGAAAAGGGGAAAACGTCTTAAATCTTGCTCTCAAAGTCCACCTCCTCAATTTGGGATAATTCATTGTAAAAAGAGGAAAAGGGGAAAAAATCTTAAATCTTGTTCTCAAAGTCCCCCTCCTCAATTTGGGATGATTCGCTGTCCACTCATGTATTCCACAGATGCAGGGTACATCAAGTTGATTGTGGAGCTTTAATCCGCTGCCTCCGAGGCTGCACAGAGAGATTTCCCTTTCTCTTCTCTGCTCTCTCAGCTCCCGGGTCTCAGCCTTGGACCTGGCCCCGCCTCTCCGTGTAGGTCGCCGGAGGGCGTCTGTTCTTCGCTCAGACAGGACGGGGTTAAAGGAGCCGCTGATTCGGGGGCTCTGGCTCACTCAGGCCGAGGGGAGGGAGGGGCACGGAGGCGGGGCGAGCCTGCGGCGGCAGAGGCCGGCGTGACGTTGCACCAGCCTGAGTCGCTCCGTGCGTTCTCCCGGGGAAGCCGTCTCTGGATCCCAGGACCCCGGCAGTGGCGGGCTGAACAGGCTCCCCGGAAAGGGGGCGTGGACAGTGACCTGCGCTCGCACACAGGCCTCTTGGCGGCGGCAGCAGCAGCCCCAGCATCCCACGCTCGTCTCCGGGGTCCGCGCCTTTAGCCGCGCCTCGCGCCCGTCTCTGGAGCTCCTTTAAGCAGCGCTCTTAATGCCCTCTCCTTGTGCACCAGGAAACAGAGGGAAGAAAACGTCTCTTGCTTCTTCGGCAGGTCCAGACTTTTTTCCCGGACTCCCTCCCGGCTAGCTGTGGCGCAATAGCCCCTTCAGGCTGTGTTCACGGCGCCAGCCCCAGTCCTCTCCCTGCGCTCCGACCGAAGCCCGAGCCTCAGCTCCCAGCCCCACCCGCCCCGGCGGGTGAGCAGACAAGCCTCTCAGGCTGGTGAGTGCCGGTGGGCACCGATCCTCTGTGCGGGAATCTCTCCGCTTTGCCCTACCCAGGTACATGGGGAGTCTCTTGCCTTTTGGGAGGTCTGAGGTCTTCTGCCAGCGTTCAGTAGGTGTTCTGTAGGAGTTGTTCCACGTGTAGATGAATTTCTGATGTATCTGTGAGAGGAAGGTGATCTCCGCGTCTTACTCTTCCGCCATCTTCCCCCGGGTTACCGACATTGATATTTTAATACCTCGTATCTGTTGGATTAGGTGACCTCATGCTGGAGGAACCTCCTGAATCCTAGAAGTGTTTAAATGCAAGAAGTTTGCCTATTAGCTCTCTATGTCCACTGTGGGTCAGCTGGGTGCTGCATTCCACAAGTCATGTAGTCTCCCCCAAAACGCGGGTCCCGGAAATGCTAGGAGGCCCTGGGCCCAGGAGGCAGAGAGCTGGGTGTATTCGATTAGCAGCAGTAATGATGACTGCACCGGGCACGGACTGACTATGGACTAGTCTCTCATGGACTCGTAAGGCCAGGCTCCTGTACCCCAGGCTCTTTGCCTTTGAAAGAGAAGGAACAGTATCACAGCTTTTCAGGCTTAGCTTTGACACCCCTGGAACACTAGCGACAGGAGAAGGCAGGGGAGCTGGCAAGTCAGAGTCAGTTAAGGCCCAAACTAGGGCACTGGATCTCTTGGTAGGGTTAGTATCCAAGAAAAGTATACTGTCATTGGATAAGCAGGCAAACTGAGGCCTGATTTTGGCCTCAAGTCCATTAGGATGGAGAGCAGAGTAGACAAAATATCGCCACCCAATGCGATGCTTTTATATTCTCTTACAAAAGTCATAGTCAATACACCTATTTTTCTTTACATTAAAAAAATCCAGGTTGAGGGTGTTTTTGTTTTGTTTTGTTTGCGGTACGCGGGCCTCTCACTGTTGTGGCCTCTCCCGCTGCGGAGCACAGGCTCCAGACGCGCAGGCTCAGCGGCCATGGCTCACGGGCCCAGCCGCTCCGCGGCATGTGGGATCTTCCCGGACCAGGGCATGAACCTACATCCCCTGCATCGGCAGACGGACTCCCAACCACTGCGCCACCAGGGAAGCCCTGAGGGTCTTTTTTAAAGGTAGATTTCAAATAGTTACTGCTATTCACAGAGATTATATTAATATTCCCAGTGTGGGGAAAATAGATTTTGAATTTAGATATTTTTGAACTCCCAAATGTGTACACCGGTGAGAAATGCTAAAATGTTGCTATGGAAGTTGCTGCTTGGTTTTTCTTCATACGTCATACATGTCATGTCCCAGGATACCCCTTGAGGATAAAAACCATAGTGCATCACTTACCCTAACCAGATGTGTCACGGCCAAATTGATTATTAGGGCCCTGGTGATTTAATAGTTCTGCGATGTCAAAAGCTGTTTTTCTTTGTGTTTGGTTGAGCCTGTAATGCTAATTGCAAGTGATTTGGGGCACTTATCAAGATTATTTGATTTGGGTAGGTGATTCCTTTCATCTTGCTAAACCAAGTCCTTTTCACCTCTTAATCTCACGTTTGTCCTGATAATTGCCTCGAAATTGGATTCTCCAGGTATTCCCTAGTATACGTTCTAGTATATACCCATAAACATAAAATGTACTATATTGATTTGAACACACTGGTCTGTTGCTTTGCCAGTTCTTCCATCATATTTATAAATGTTTTGAATTCTTCCTCCAATGAGATGCTCAACTTTTCGAGCTTGTCTTTGGTTGATCCATAGGCCTTTGGGAATCTAAAACGTTCCTCAGTCACCACGGAAGCACAAATCATGTTGTTAAGTGTATTTCTAGTTGCAAAACCTCAGATACTCTAACAGAAAAGTAATTTACTGCAAGGGTATTGGATAACTCATAGGAATAATAGAAAAGCTCGAGAAAAGGGGTGGGAAAGGACAGGAATTGAAGTAGATTTGGGGATCCATGTAGCAGAAACAAGTCAACTGTCTTTGCAGGGCCCCACTGCTGGAATGAGTGAGATTCAAACATTGTTTTTTATTCTATCAAGATTTAAAGTCCTGGGAGAGCATGTCTGATTTTTCAAGCTCAGGTCAGCTGCTCACACTTTGTTTGGGGCAAGAGAGGCACATTGATTTACAGCTCCACCAGGACTGCACACAATGAGGGAGAGGTGAGGCCCCCCCAAAGAAACTTGGAGAAAAGGAAGGGAACAAAAACAATAAGAGCCTATTACAGGGAGTGAGTGCTTTGAGGATAAATGATTTAATTTGACTGCATGATTGAAGTAACAGGATTGAAGCGCCTTCCTTTGCTATGCAGACTGCACTGGGGAAAATTAGTGGGCTCTGGCCCAAACCTGGTATTTAGCCAGATTTGATTTTGCAATTAGTGAAATCTTCTATTGGTTTGTGATTTGACTTTGCTGCCACATTTCTGATAAATTTATATTAGTGACGGTAATATCTAGAAAGCTAAGAAGTTCCTCGGTTATAAATGAACACTTTTCATTAATATTTAGAGATTAAACTCATTTCTTATGAGCAGATGGAAACAAATGATAACTTGGCCTTTACTGTGCAAAATTGTAACAATTTATCAACATTTAGGCAAACTCGAGGCGAGTTTTAAGTGCTAGAATTTGTTGATTAACATTGTTTTCTTTTGCTAATTGACTTTTCGACAACAGAGGTCCATTTAAATGACTGTTTTCTGGGGGATGTGGCTGCATCAGGGTCTCCATTGTTTCCTGGAAACCGCAGCTGTGCTGGTCCCGAGATTAATGAGCAGAGAGAACATTTTCCAGCAAAGGCCCTGGTGGCTGGTTTCGGGAGGTCCTCGTTGTGACAGAGAACTTCAGATTTAAGGCTGATTGTCATAAGCTCTTGAATCTGCGTATGGGCTGCTGCTTCCCATACACACAATATGGTAGCATTGTTATATTCCATATGATTTTTGATTGTGCCAATCATCCTTTCTCTGTAGTCTTACCTTCTGATTTTTTTTTTTGCATGTTTATTTGATCAACAGAAATCGATTTCCATTGTCGGGAAAGAACCTTTGCAGGAAACAGGGCCAGCTTCGTGGGCCGGCCACCCGTGCAATCACATGAGGCCCTGGGCTCAGAAGGGTGTCACACTCAGTTGTTCTTTATATTTTTTAACTCTTTGTTAAAAACTTCTGACTCTGCCCACCCATCCTCCTCCCGAGTTCTCTGATCATCTTTACCATCATTACCCTGAACACTTTCTCACGTAGGCTGCCGATCTCCCCTTCACTTAGTTCTTCTTCTGGGGTTTTATCTTGTTCCTTTGTCTGGAACATATTCCTCTGCTGCTTCATTTCGTCAAAGGTGGTTTGTATTTTTATGTATGTGGTAGGTTAGTTACGTTTCTCGACCTTGGAGAAGTGGCCCTCTGTAGGAGACGTCCTGTGCGTCCCAGCAGTGCACTCCTCTCTGGTCACCTAAGCTAAATGGTCTAGGGGTTCCCCCTGAGAGGGCTGCATGCATCCTTCTGTTGTGGTGGGCTGACTCTGTGTGTGGTCTCGTAGGCTTGGTTAGCCCCTAGCCTGGTGGGTTGCCAGGCTCTGTCTTGGGCGGATGCTGCTGGCTGCTGTTTAGTGAGACCTGGTCAAGAGTTGGCTGGTTGCAGAATCCTAGGGGACCCCAGGGTTAACGCTGGCTCGCTGGTGGGCAGAGTCAGGGTCCCAAAGACTCTGGGGCTGTGGCCCACCCACTGGGAGGTGAAGCCAGATCGTGGGGTTGGTGCCAGACTACTGGCATGCAGACCTGGTTCCTGGGGTCTGGCTGCAGGACCAGGGATCCCAGAGCTCTTTCAGATCATTGTTGGTGGGGGCAGGGGGAGGGCCGGCTCCTGACACAGTCAGGTATGGGGGTCGGCACAGCTAGTGGGCAGGGCTGTGGCCCAGCAGGTCCCAGGGCAGGGTCTGGCCTGCATTGCGGGATTAGCAACATAGTTTCCTTGCTGCAGGCGTCTGCCTTCTGGTAACAGGTCTAGAGGCGGGTCTAGAGGCTTGCGCAGACTTCCTGGCGGGAAGGGTGGGTGCCGCCTATTGGTGGGTGGAGCTAGGTCCTGGCCCTCTGGTAGGCTGCCTATGTCTAGGGGCGTGCCTAGGGGGCGTGTCCCGAGGGGGCTCCGGGCTCTTTAGTCTTTAGGCAGCCTATCTGCTGACGGGTGGTGCGGTGTCCTCACCCAGTTGGTTGTTTGGCCTGAGGCGTCCAGGGCCAGCACCTGCGCCTGGAGGCTGTTGGGTGGGGTCAGGTTTGGGTGCTAAAGGGCCAAGATATCAGCCACCAGGGGTGTTGACGCGGCTGAATATTCCCCACTATGGCTGCTGCCGCCGGCGTCTGTGTTCCCCCTCGCCCCCCCCCGCGGTGAGGCACAGCTGCAGCCGCTGCCTCCCCAGGAGACCGTCCAAGACCAGCAGGTAGGTCTGGCCCAGGCTCCTATCAAATTACTGTTGGTTCCCTGGGTCCTGGGTCCTGTGAGGATTATGTGTGTGCCTTTTTTTTTCTTTAAATAAATTTGTTTATTTATTTATTTTGGCTGCGTTGGGTCTTCGTTGCTGTACGCGGGCTTTATCTGGTTGCGGTGCGCCGGCTTCTCACTGCGGTGGCTTCTCTTGTTGCAGAGCACGGGCTCTAGGCGCGCGGGCTTCAGTAATTGTGGCTCACGGGCTCGAGAGCGCAGGCGCAGTAGTCGTGGCGCACGGGCTTAGTTGCTCCTCGGCATGTGGCATCTTCCCGGACCAGGGCTCGAAGCCGTGTCCCCTGCATTGGCAGGAGGATTCTTAACCACCGCGCCACCAGGGAAGCCCTTGTGTGTGCCTTTAAGGGTGAAGCCGAAGCCTCTATTCCCGCCCCCCCCCCCCCCCCCGCCCCCGTCCTGCCGGGCTCCGGCATTTAAGCCGCGCTGGCCTTCAAAGCCACATGCCCTGGGGGCGCCTCCTCCAGTGCCGGACCCCTGGGCTGGGGAGCCTGATGTGGGGCTCAGAGCTCTCACCCCTGTGGGTTCTGCTTTTAGGCGTCCTCCTTTTCAGAGAGGAGGGTTCAGAGGCTTCTTCTCTTGCGGCCATCGCTGAGGTGGGTCTCTTGAGTTTCTCTGGATTCCTACAATTCTCAGCCTTTGTGTGGAAATCCCCATTCCTCTTTATTCCCTGTAAGATAAGGTTTCATGGTTATGGGTTTGGTTTCTGGGGTGGTTGTTTAGGAAACAAGGAAGTTACAGGAAAAAGCAAAGGTTAAAACAAAAGTGTAAGAAAACGAAATGGTGACCAGCTGCCTGTCCAAACATTGACGCACCTATCTCCACAGGTTGATATTCAACGCAGCTGCAGGTTCGGCCGGCTGGCACAGTGTTTATAGGACGTGCAGCCCCTGATCCTTTTCATCACAGGGAAGTCAGGCCAAGCTTCTTAGAGTCCCAGGCACAGATGTAATGATATCAGGAGGGCCTGTGGTCAATGCTCCTGAGGCAGATGGACTTAATTGCCATTACACCCAGCTCCTAAGTAAAGCAACCTGCCTAGGTTTACTTTCTTATCTGGGAAATGGGCTTTTATGAAACCATGTGAGCTGATGCAAGTAGCATGAGAAACACAGTGCCGTGTGCGTAGTAACTTCTTAATAATGGCGGTAGCCTTATGGTTCATTTCCTTGTGCTGGCCCTTTCCCTCCTTTTCTCTTCTTACGGAAAGAATCAGATTTTCTGCTTGAGCCTTAGACCCTTAGTCTCTGCTCCCTGGGAAGTCCCTGAGGCTCCAGGAGATGGGAAGCCACTGCTTCTCCTGTCCTTTCTTTGCTCCTCTCTTGGCTTTCTTTGACCTCAGTGCCCCATCCCTAGCTGTCAAGAATCTTATGAAGTTTGTCATAAAGTCTTCCGGTGTCCCGGTCAGGGTCTGGTATACTCAAGTGAGGGAACTGAGGAGGGTGTAAGGAAGGCATGTTTTGTAAAAGTGCAAGCAGCTTTAAGAGGTGCTAACAAGGGGTAGTGAAGCCTTGCTGGGCTGGCACAGTGGGGAGCTGACACTAACCCTCGGGGGGCGTGAGGCAAGGGGTGGGAGCAGCTCCCGGGACAGCTGCTGCCCTACAAATGCTAGGACCCTAAAGCCTGGGGTCCTAGGATAAATACCTGGAACTCACCCTCCTGTCCTCCAGTCTCCTGCCATTGCCTCCCAACAGGAAGCTGGAAGGTAAGAGGGGACGTTGAGTCAGTCCATCAAAAGTCAGACTCCAGGGCAGTGAATGAACAGACCACAGAGGATGGAGGCTAGGTCAGCGGGGGCCTGTGTGAAACATGCTGTACTTGGGAACAGCTCTCCTCTCCCTTATTTATTTACTTCTTTATTTATTTGAAATATATATGACATATAACATTGTGTATATTAAGGTGTACAACATGTTGGTTTGATACATTTATCTGCTGTGTTCTGATTGCCTTTGTAGCATTAGCCCCTCTACCATGCCACATAATTGTCATTTTTGTGTGTGTGTGTGGTAAGAATAATTAAGATCTGGTCTCTTAGCAAATTTGATGATGGGAATACAATATTTTTTTTTTGTCTCTATTCACTATACTGTGCTTTATATCTCCAGGATATACTTTTTTTTTAAAAAAAAAACCATAAAATACGAGAGGCAGAAAATGAAGTAGCAGAATTTTAATTTTAACTGCATTCAGTTCTATATTTTTCATTTGTGCCATTTTTTAAACTATAGTTCAGAAGTTAATTTTTTATTAAGATACTATGTGTGTGTGTGTGTTTGTGTGTAGCCAATTTCATGTTACTTGGATTAAAAAATAAGAACATGAGAAAACCAAACCATCATGACAACTTCTCATGAGGTGCATTGTTTTCTACACATACTTCTCTACTGAGTTGATTCTAACTGCTTCTTGTTTTTTGGGGAGACCCTTCTTGTTTGGGGAAACTTTAAACCTCAAAAAAACACCCCTTCCCCACTTCCCAAGTACAGGCTTGTACCAATCCCTGTGGAATCCCTGATAGCCATTGAGATCTTCCTGGGACTGGCTTCCTGTTGGCTCCCGGACTTGCTTCTCTGATGTGTGACTTTCTCATGTCTCCCCCGAAGGCTCCCAGAGACCCAGCCCTACAAGGCTGATGTCTGTCTCTGACCAAAGTCTAGAGGTTGAATCATGATAAAGCATGTCGTCAACATTAAAGGATTCTCTTCTCTAATAAAGCTCCACTTCAAGGCCTGTGCTTTCAGGCTAGTGTGTGGAACCTGGTGTCTGTGATGGTCAGGTTGTCAGTGCTTCCTTGTTAGTTAATGTCTGTTTTGGCCTTCATCTTAGTTTAAATATCACTTCCTCAAAAGAGTCTTCCTTAATCCCCCAAACTGGGCTAAAGCCTTTGTATGCTATCACAACCTCCCCTATTTCCCTGTGTTTACTCTATTTGTAGTTACACTTTTTAGATTTGTCTTTTTTATATTCTAAGTCTGTGAGGGCAGTGTTTGTGTCTTTTCACCACTGGACCCCTGCTATCTTGAAGTACCCCTGTAATTTAACAAATAATTGTGCTTGCTTGCCTGATTTTTGCCTTCTGGATTCTATTTGAATCCTATCACTGGCTTCCGCTGGCCATGAGCAGAATCTTTGTTTTTGCCTCTATCAAAGTTTGTTTCTCTGGCTAGACCTCCCCAGTTTCTGCTTCTGGTTCTTCAGCTCATATATGGAACAGATACTGAACAAACATGCTGGGCCCCATGTTTCTCAGAACTTTCCTGGCCAAAGTTTTGGTCTTGTCCCCAACCCCCTCCAGGTGCCCAGGTGCTCTGGGCTTGGATGGCTGGTCCTCAGGTCTTACCAGATCCTGTGCTGGGTTGGGAGACAGGGTGGGCTAGTAGTCTAGAGCTATCTTAATCATAGCAGATGGTTTCTCCCAGAGTTAAGCAGAGGTGTTCCTTTCCCTGCTTGCTG
The DNA here is from genome assembly GCF_964341445.2 of Mesoplodon mirus. NCBI lineage: Eukaryota > Metazoa > Chordata > Mammalia > Artiodactyla > Ziphiidae > Mesoplodon > Mesoplodon mirus. The sequence goes on along the minus strand of NC_138984.1, from coordinate 109,729,668 downwards.
CGGTGGGGAAGAAAAGGGGTTTCTCCCGTGTCAGGGGGCACTGACAAAGATGATGAGCTCTCTCTCCCTTGTTTGACTAATTTTAGCAGCTGCTCCAAGCTTGACACGCTCAGAGACCATCGGTTCTCAGTTCCTCCATTATGGTATTTTACTGGAGCAGCCACCTCTTGAATAAATAGATATTCTTGATTAAGATTATTTATGGACTTTTTTGTGTGTGTGTGGATTATTTTATGGACTTTTCAGATTGTCTCAGCAGGGATGAAGGAAGCTGAAAGTTAACTTATAAAGAGTAAATAGTAAGCTAAAGTATCTGCTGGATGCCCAAGTCTGAATAACCACCGTTTGCCCGTTGGCTTTTTAAGAAACAGTGGTATTCCATGAAAAAAGTGGTTAGCTCATTTTCATCTTGAACAATCACACAGTTTGTTTTTTCTTCCTGGAAACAACTGTTGTACTTTGGTATGCAGCAGAAGTGCTTTCTGCATACTTCCCATTTTGTTATACAGAATATTAAAAAGATGTCCCTCAGAGTTGTGACTTACTACAATGAACAATGTTTACTGCTTCATCATGGTCATTCTTAAGTGAAAGTGGCATTTTTGTTATACTACATGTGAGTGCTGATGAAGGAAGTAAAAGCTACTAGTTCAGTGCCCTCGCCTTGGTTTGGGCAAAGGCATCAGTTGTTTTATCTACCATTGTCAGAGTAAACGTTGACACAGTGAAAAGGTTAATAACGTCTCTGTGTGATTGTGAAAATATTTTTGACCCGGGGACTCCTTGAAAGTGTCTCAGTGGTTTTGTAGGGTCTGTGGACCACACTTCGAGAATAACTGCTCTAGGAATAAAATTCATCAGCATTAACGGGGTAGAAAGATTTTTATTGGTTCTAGAAAACTTCCATTCCATGTAACAAATCTTCATAGAAAAAAAAAAAAAACCTCTGAATTCTCAACATCTGACTTATTAAGAAACTGTGAGAACTCACCCCATTTATAAGTTGGGGACGGCCTGTACGTTAATAGTCTGTATAGTGGACCTGTCTCTTAGTTTACATGATGCTCGGTTTCATGAAAGAAAGCAGGTAATTAAAAAAACACTTAAAATTAATTTTCTTGTAAGGAAAAGAATGAGACACATTTCAGTGAGTTATAAAAAAAATCAAGTTCTTGTCCTTTTACTATAATGCATTAATATTCTCAAGTAAACACTTCTAGACAAAGTGAATATGGGGAAAAAAAGATTTATTTATGAAATAAACAGTCACAAAAATAACTGAAAAGTCCCCCCCCGCAAGACATTAACCTGCAGGTATTGTCAATTCTATTCTACATCTTCTTTATTACAGGAATTCTTTTTATTATTATTATTTGCATTGAAGTATAGTTGATTTACAATGTAGTGTTAGTTTCAGGTGTACAGCGAAGTGATTCAGTTATATATATATTCTTTTTCAGACTCTTGTCCATTATAGGTTATTACAAGATATTAAGTAGAGTTCTCTGTGCTATACAGTAAATCCTTGTTGCTTATCTATTTTATGTATAGTAGTGTTTATCTGTTAATCCCAAACTCCTAATTTATCTCTCCCTCCCCTTTTCGCCTTCAGTAACCATAAGTTTGTTTTCTATGACTGTGAGTCTATTTCTGTTTTGTAAATAAGTTCATTTGTATCGTTTCTTTTAGATTCCACATGTAAGTGATATCATATGATATTTGTCCTTCCCTCTCTGATTTACTTCACTAAGTATAATAATCTCTAGGTCCATCCATGTTGCTGCAAATGGCATTATTTCATTTTTTATGGCTGAGTAATATTCCAGCATTACAGGAATTCTTGCAAACCAAGTTTTTTTCATACTCAGTGTTGGCCCAGATTTAGCATATTCTTCAGTCTTGGCTGTATCTCATTGTGCCCTCTCACCCCCGGTGTTTAATGAACATATGCCAGATGTACAATTGTCAACTGGACTAACATCATGTATGGGCCAACCAATGAATCTGCATGTTGTCAGGTGATACTGGTCCTACCTAATGTTAGTCCAGCTGCCAACTCTACATTAAACTCTCCTTATAAGGGTGTTGTCATCTCATGTGCAGTCTCTAACTTGTAAGTGAAAGGTGGCATATGAATGTTTGTTTTGCTTTTTAAAACTTTTATTTATTTTTAACAAATACAAATTGTATTCTTTAAAGTGTACAGTGGATGTTTTGACATATGTATATATTGTGAAATGATTACCTCAATTAAACTAATTAACATATTCACCATGTATATATTATGTATCCACAATTTATCTTATAACTGAAAGTTTGTACTCTTTGATCAGTATCTCCCCTTTTCTTCCACCACTGTGTCTCCCTCCCTCCCCCAGTAAGTCTCCAGTAACCACTGTTCTACTCTCTGTTACCATGAGTTTGACTTTTTTAGATTTCACACGTATGTGAGATCATGTGATATTTGTCTGTGTATGGCTTACTTCACTTAACATAATGTTCTTCAGGTTCATCCATGTTGTCACAAATGGCATGATATCCTTCTTTTTAAGGGCTGAATAGTATTCCATCGCGCGCGCGTGTGTGTGTGTGTGTGTATACACAGATATCTTCTTTATCTGTTCATCTGTTGATGGACACTTAGTTTGTCTCCATATCTTGGCTACTGTAAATAATGCTGCAATGAACACGAAAGTGCAGCTATCTCTTTGACATAGTGATTTTATTTCATTTAGATATATATCCAGAACTGGGATTGCTGGATCATATGGTAGCTCTATTTATAATTTTTTGAAGAACCTCTGCTGTTTTCCACAGTGGCTGTACAATTTACATTCCCACCAATGGTCATTTATTAAAGAGACTCTCCTTTCCCTATTGTATATTCTTTGCACCTTTGTGGAAAATTAGTTGACCTTGTATGTGTGGGTTTATTTCTGGACCGTCTTTTCTGTTCCATTGATCTGTCTTTTATGTCAGTACCATGCTGTTTTTTTTTTCTAAGACCTTCCTCTCCAAGTGTCAAACTAATTTTTAAAGCAGCAAATCCATGTTGTAGTCTTGTTCGCAAATAAATACCATACTGTTTTGATTACTATAGCTTTGTAACATAGTCCGAAATCTGGAACTCTGATGCTTCAAGCTTTGTTCTTCTTGCTCAAGATGGCTTTAACTATTTGAGGTTTTTGTGGTTCCATACAAATGTTGGGATTTAAAAAAATATATCTATGAAAAATGCCACTGGAATTTTGGTAGGGATTGCATAGACTCTATAGATCACTTCGGGTAGACTGGACATTTCAACAATATTAACTCTTCCAATTCACAAACGTGGAATATCTTTCCATTTATTGTGTCTTCTTCTGTATGCATGGCGGTAGGGGGCGGCACTGGTGACCTGGCATTGTGCATGTACGCAGCCGCAGGGTCCAGGGCTGACTGCAGGTGGGATGGCCCTGCAGGATCCTGGGACTGGGCACTTCATAGGCTCTAACTAGGGCAGTTCAGGTGGTGGTGATCTTGGTGGGTGAACGTGGGAAGCGACTCAGGCAGCTGGACTCTACAAAGGCAAAAACCTTAGGGGCCCTCAGCAGAGAAAGCTGTAAGGAATCCTTGGCAGCTGTGCTGGTGTTGATTTCCTCAGTGGCGATAGCTGTTGGGGTCCTTTGCCTTGCGGGCCACTGGGAACATGGTAGCTCCCACCACATGAAGTACTGGTAGAGCCTGCCCTTTTTCCTAGTTGTCTCCAGGTGTCTCAGATTTGCTGACCTGTGCATGGGGGGAAACCAAAAAGGTCCTTTGTGCAGTGGACTGAGAGGCTTGGGAAGCTAGTTTCTCACCGTGCTCTCCTTTTCCCAGTGAGGGACTCTCTCTTGGGCCATGGTGTTCCCCCTTGGTGCTGAGCAGTGCTGGCCTGGGGGATGGGATGATGCAGGTAAAATGAAACTCTTCTTGCTACCCTTTTTGTGCTATTATTCTCACTGAAGCATCTTAGGCAGGCGCCTGAGCTCTCTTACCGCTATTTTCATTCATAGATAGCTATCTAATTGTTTTGCTTTGTGGGGATGGAAGCTGGGGTGTCCTACGCCACCATACTGGCGATACCGCTCCTTAATTCTTGAAATTAAAACCAGCTTGACCAGGTTAGAGTAGTGCATGAGGACCAGGTTAGAATAGTGCATGAGGAGGTTTCCAGTTTGGGATGCCTCCTTCCCTTGATTTTCTTCTAGAACTCTGGGATGAGTTGGGCCAACACTCTTCCAAGAGGCATGTCCATCTGTTTCCCACCTCCAGGTGGGAACACTAGTGTTCTAGTAGCCTCCCGTTTCCTGCTGCCCACGTGTGTGTGTGTGTGTGGGGGGCTCAGCAGAGTCAATTTGCTGTGCCCACTACTCAGAGCAGCAGTGGAGAAAGGGTGGCCTCGCTCCAGAGGTGTCACCTGTGATCATTAGTACTCCTTCATGTTACACCATGTGCCCTGTCATCATTCCCAGGGCAAAGACATGGAACTGGGGACTGTTATAGTACCATCTACAGGCTCTGTTCTGCCAACTCACTGCTCAAACCCTGTCTCTTTGAATCCAGTCTAGACATTCCACTATGTACCAGTAATTTTTATATGTGGAACCCAGGTGGCCTTCCTTGTCACTAAAGCTTGGTTAGAGAGGGTCTACTTCAGGTTGCCTTAACCTCCTGTTTTGGGATGCTGGGGTTGACATGTCACCTCTTTTCCTTCCAAATACTGCATTCCATACTGAAATTAATGACTATTTCTACAGTGAATGTCTTTGCATGGGGGATAATAGCCTGATTGGGTCACACGATATTTTGTTACACCCCAATCCCAGGATGTTGGCTGACTGTTTTCCCTTTGCCATAGGTGTTTCTTTGAAGGGCAAAGAAGTTGAATTTCTTTACATTAAATGGACATGAGAAGATATGTGCACACAAACAGATGAATAATCAATGCATTTCCAGAACATATAACTTAATTAAAAATACACTTAGGTAAATATGCCGTGTTCCTTTATAATTACGGGATTTTACACACGCTGTCCTTTCTTCCTAAAATGTTCTGGCCTATAATCATCCACTCTTGTCTCTTCCCTGGTCCTTCTCCCTCTCACCTTCTTACACACTGCCCCTTCCTATAGCAGACCTTTCGCCATTTTATGAATATACCTGCCCTTTGACAGTCCTGTGTGTTTTCACACATTTAGAAATTCAGTATGGCTAGAAGATAGACTGTGTTTGCATGGGAGAGAGACGAGAAGGAGTAACAGAGGAGGGATGAGAAGCAAATGGAGATGAGGAGGAGATTTGGGTTGGGCTTATCCTTAAGGAAATTGGGGAGAAGGAGAGCTTTCAACCAGGGAGGGGCATAATCACATTCGGTTTTTAGGGAGATGACCCTTAGGAGCCTGGAGGAGAGATTAGTAGGTGGAAGGTTGGTAGATGGATATCAGTTAAAAGAAATGAGGCTTGGCCACGGTGTGGCAGTGGTGATGGTGAGATCGCGCTGGATGTGGAACTAGTCTGATTATACTCAAGAGGACTTGGTGACCATGAGGGATAGGCAGGTGTGACAGATGACTCCAAAATTTATAGTTTGAGAGACGGAGTGAATAGTTATCAACTGATAAAGGAAATAAAAGGAGAAGGTATGGTGGTAGCAAATAATAAATTAAAATTTGGAATAATTAGGTTTGTGGTGCTGGTTAGTTAAGTAGTTGGAGATACATAGGAAGAATTAAAAATGTGTGTGGAACTCAAAAGAGAGGCCAGGGCTATAAATATATATTTGAGAATCATCAACATATAGAAGATAGTTGAAGCCACAGGAATGGGTGAGATCATGCAGGGAGAGCAGGTATAGAAAGAAGAGAATAAGTCCAAAGAATCAAAGTAACTTGAACACTTAAGAGAAGAAAAAGTGAGCCTGGGAAGGTGAGATTTTGTTCCACCACCCCTGTCTGTGGTTTCTAATTTTTCTACTGTAACATTATTTCTTGTGTAATATAAAATAATACTGAAAGAGTACATAAAAACATATGATGAAAAGTAAGTCTCTCTCCCTGCCCAGGTCCACTCTTCAAAACCAGTTTATGTTTAATTGTATATTTTAGTTGTTAAAAGTCTAAATTTAAGTTCAAATAGTATGCTTGTTCCTCTGATTTTTGTTTTACCTACTTTAGATCTTGATTGTGTGCTATTTGGAAGTCTAAGATGGCCACTAAGATTCATTCCTTCCTTGCAACGTGCATGCCCTATGTAATCTTCTCCCTTTGAGGGTTGGTGAGACCTGTGAATATTATGGGCCCTAACTCTAGTAATTGGGTTATTAATCAAATTGACTTTTAGTTAATGCAATGGAGATTATCTTGGATGGACCTGACCTATTCAGATGAGCCCTTAATAGAAGGATTGGGCCTTTCCAAAAAAGATACTCCTACAGCCTTGAAGAAGAAACCTGCCATATTTTGAGAAAAGAGAGCCATATGGCTAGGACCTGAGGGTGGCCTCCAGTTCTGGAGAGTGATCCCTTGCTGACAGAAGCAAGGAATCAGGGACTTCAGCCATACAACTACAAGGTGATGAATTCTGCCAACAAAGAGTTTGGAAGAGAACTACAAGCCTCAGATGTGACTGCAGCCTTGGCTGACACCTTGATTTCACCTTGGTGAGATCCTGAGCAAAGGATCCAGCTAACCCAGACATTGACCCACAGAAAACTGAGACGATACATTTGTTTTGTTTTAAGCTGATAAACTTATAATAATTTGTTATGCAGAATTAGAAAACGAATCCAACTTTTAACTGCAGATAAAGAGATAAAGATATAATTAAAAAAATACACTTAGAGGTGGTTGTACTTCTTCTCAGTAACTTTACACATATGAGAATGTGTTGCCGAGGTAGTGAACTCATCAGGGATTGACGGGAGCTGTCTCGGGTTTTTCTGGAATCCCTCAGGGCAGCTCATAGTGAAGTCTGATAAACCTTGGTAACTGACTGCCTCTGGTAATGAGCTTGTCACCTCTGAAAGCTGAAGTAACTCTTTGGTGACTCAGATACAATTTTGTTACTTACAATGAAGAGCTCACTGCAGAGTTCTGAAAGACTCACTGCTTAATCTCCAGGAGGGGGGTTGCTAAGCAACAGGGAAACTGGGTGTGGTGAAGCTTCAGACCTCTGCACACCTTTTCTCCCTGTGATCCCTCGCAGCCTGCAGGACTCCTGCATCATCTCCTGCATCATCTCAGGCTCCCTCGCTATTTCAGAGCCCAGACTGAAATTTCCACTTCCCTAGTGGACACATCTGTCTTTTTTTTCTTTTTTTGCGGTACGCGGGCCTCTCACTGTTGTGGCCTCTCCCGTTGCGGAGCACAGGCTCCGGACGCGCAGGCTCAGCGGCCATGGCTCACGGGCCCAGCCGCTCCGCGGCATGTGGGATCTTCCCGGACCGGGGCACGAACCCGTGTCCCCTGCATCGGCAGGCGGACTCTCAACCACTGCGCCACCAGGGAAGCCTGACACATCTGTCTTGCTACATGTCCTTGAAGTTAATATGTGTCATTTAAATATATTACCGATTTCTGGTTTCTATTTTTCTAAACTTTCCAATGGAGATGGAGTATATAATCTATATTTTCTCAGGTTTCCCCAAACTGGAGGTACCTTAGCATCATGAGAACAGAGCCAACACCTTTTCTCTGCCTCTGACGTGAATAAAGTTGCTGCAAATATACACCTTCCTCCCATCTTCATGCTAGTTCAGGCAGTCTCTGGAGACACTGTCCATGTGTTCTTAGCAGTGCTCTTTGTGGCCTTTTAGCTTCTACCATTTTCTCCTTTCTTGTGCTAGAGGTTGGACTTCCAGGTTTCTGGTTTGCAGAAGCACCCTTCTATCCTTTGGAGGTTGGTGGCCTTTGCCACGAGGCCTGCCATATTCCTGGAAAGTTGCCTCCTACCCCAGTGTGTGAAACATGTTTGGACGTGAGGATGCTTCTCCCTGTTTCTTAATGGATATAAACCTGTTGAAACTGTACCCTGTGGTCTCCAATGTGTGGGCCATTCAAATTGTTATTTAGTTCTAGAATGGGGTTACATTTATAGAAGTACAGTTTAATAGCCATCCCGTAATATGCAAGGAACTCCATGCTTTGCTTCTATCTCCTGAAGAACGTTAATCCCCAGCAGCACTTCTCAGATCCAGTCCTCATTTCTCTTGCCTCCTACCTATGAGAGGCGTGGAGCCTCTCATTCACCACCGACTCCTGTTACTAGACCCGTCTGTCTTTCCTTCTCTCATCCCTCTCCTCTCTTACTATTCTTTATTTTGTAGCTCATTGTAAGATTGTCCTTCCTTTCATTCCCCCTCCAGATCCAGGCAGACCCTGCCTGTTCCCAAATGCAAGAGAAGATAATCTTTCCCTCTGAGGGCAAACGAGGGACGAGGGAATTGAGTTGGCAATCATAGAATTTCCTTGAGTGGCCTGGAGGGAGGAGAATGCTTGTGGCCATGCTTGCACTAGGAAGCTTTAGCCTGTCGCCCAGAGGTTACTTAAGCAATAGAGCAGGATGTAATAGAGGTTGTGAGCCGGAGCCCTGATCAAGACCCTGGGCAAGTTGCTTAACATCTTTCTGGATGTTTCAGTTTCCTCATCTATAAAACGGGCTTTGGTGAGGTTGAATAAGAAAATGTATGTAAAGTGCTCAATAAATCTGTTAGATTTTGGGTTACTACCTTCTCTCTCCAGATTCTGACGATTCTCTCCAGTTGTGGGGAGACGAGGGCATTGATGTGGGTCCAGAGGGCAATCGGCGGAGTATAGACCCTGCTGCACTTGAACTCTTCCCTTCCCTTTGACTGTGGCTGGGCTTCTGTGTGTCCTGTGCTCCTCTTTCCCAGGAGGAGCCTCCCCCTAGTTCCTCTGGCAGAGATGTGCGCGGAGCAGGTACTGCAGATCCCCTACGGCGCTCTCTCATCTCTCTATAATTTTTAGATTTCCTGCTGCAAGTGGGAAAACACTTCTTGTTCTGGGTCCACACTGATTTAGTTGGCAAATCACTTTTCTTTGGGCCTCAGTTTCCCAACCTATAAAATGAGTATTTTGGAACAGAACGTTTATAAGCTGTCTTTAAAACCATTATAATCCTTTTCTTTCTGGGAGACACTGGATGTTGATTCCATTCCCTGGCTTATTCGTGGACTGTTGTTATAATCCTATAGGTGAGCAGACCCCCCGCGGTTGGATTAGTCACTCTGTGTAGACATTCTTTTCCCTCTGAATTCCCTTAATCCCAGCACATCATCACAATTATCCTGTGCACACATTTATGACCTATGAATGATGAATCCAACCTCGTTAACTAAAGATGACCCAGGAAGTTTTTATTAAGTGAGGAATAAAAAGTAATTTGGTGCAAAGCACTTTTCCTCCTGCTCCAATATTTCTCAGCCTCTGTCAGCTCCACTGGGCAAATAACACACACCGACTCCTGCCTGCAGCCCGCTGGCCTCACTGCCTTCGCTTTGTCAGGGATACTGAAAGGTGGCCACAGGCGCTTCCTCATTGTTACTGTGCCGGTAGTGAATAATGGACAGGTGGCATATTCTTTCTCTTCCACATGGTCACAAATGGCCTGCCACGCTATAACAATGTATGTGAGCTTTCCCCTGATGGTCAGAAAAGGTGCTTTGAATTTTGCAGTCAGTGCTTTGTTAGCTTGTGGCATTTTACTCTATTAGAACCTTTCTTTCCAGAGAACCTCATCCTCAAAATGAATTCTCCACTTGTCCTTACCTCCCCAAAGCCCGTCCATTGCTTTCTCTGACTACTCCAGCTTCCTTAGCTTACACCATACTTCTGTTACTCTTAATCTTACATGGTTTTACGTTGTAATTTTTTATTTCACTTGTAAGTCTCTTTTTCCTTAATCTAGATAGACTGTCAATTCTCTGTAGGAATCATATCTTCTACCTCCTTGTACTGGGTAGATGGTCGATAGTCAATAAATACCTCATAGCTTATAGATAAACCTTTGTATTCATAGTTGTGGGTAGATGGATAGAAAACCAAGATGATGTATTTGTCAGTTTTTGCTGTATAACCAACAACCTCAAAATCCCAGTAGCTTGTAACAGTAAGCATTCATCTCTGTCTCGTAAGTCCGCGGGTAGCCTGTGGTTTGGCTGATTTAGGCTGGGCTTGGCTGGGCCAGGCTGGGCTCCAGGCCTCTGGCTGGGTCCAGGTCTTCTCTTCACGTCTTCATTCCGGGGCACTGTCTGAAGGGGTAGGGGCTCTTCATCAGTTAGCATTCCTAGGCTGTGTTCTTCATTCAGGAAACTCCCGTGGCTCAAAGTAAGTCACATGACTCAACGGGTAGCAACGAGGCAGAGAAGTTTCTCCACCCACTGTGGGAGGAGCTGCAACGTTCCCTATTGTAAGAAAGTCAAAAACTGGGAACAAGAGTCAAGCCATCACAGATGTGAGGTCATTGTCCTTTGAGCTGGAAACAAACCCTGGAAAATTACCCACTCCAGCCCCCTGCGTCCTGGTCTGTAAATCTGTGCTCCAAGTGTGGTCCAAGGACCAGTAGCATCAGCATCACCTGAGAGCTTGTTAGAGATGCAGAATCTCAGGCCCCACCTCAGACTTGTGAATCAGAATCTTCACTTTAATAAAATCTTCAAGTGATTCACATACACATGGAAATTGGAAATTGTCTACAGTAACATTTTCTTAAGATGTTCTGTGAAAGACTAATAGGTGTTATATGGGGAAAAATGCTTCCATGATTAAATAAATTTGGGGGTATTTGAGGACTTCTCATAGCTTTCAACCTACTAATAAAGACTGCAGATCCCCGAGGTGCATTGTTTTAATAACAAATCCCCACAGACCGGGTAGCTTAAAGGGACGTAAATTTATTCTCTCACAGTTCAAGAGACCAGAAGTCTGAAATCGAGAGCTTGTCACGTTTGATTCCTTCTGGAGGCTGTGTGGGAGAATCCGTGCCCTGCCCCTCTCCTAGCTCCTGGGGCTTGCTGGCAGTCTTTGGTGTTCCTTGGCATGTATGCGGATCACTTCAATCTTTGCTTCTGTCGTTACACAACCTTCTTTCTTTCTTTTTTTTTTTTTTTTTTGCGGTACCCGGGCCTCTCACTGTTGTGGCCTCTCCCATTGCGGAGCACAGGCTCCGGATGCGCAGGCTCAGCGGCCGTGGCTCACGGGCCCAGCTGCTCCGCGGCATGTGGGATCCTCCCGGACGGGGCACGAACCCGCGTCCCCTGCATTGGCAGGCGGACTCTCAACCACTGCGCCACCAGGGAAGCTCCAACCTTCTTTCTTGTATGTGTCTCTGTGTGTCTTCTTTTTTTTTTTTTTTTTTTTTTTTTTTTTTTCTTTTTGCGGTATGCGGGCCTCTCACTGTTGTGGCCTCTCCCGTTGCGGAGCACAGGCTCCGGACGCGCAGGCCCAGCGGCCATGGCTCACGGGCCCAGCCGCTCCGCGGCATATGGGATCCTCCCAGACCGGGGCACGAACCCGCATCCCCTGCATCGGCAGGCGGACTCTCAACCACTGCGCCACCAGGGAGGCCCTGTGTGTCTTCTTATAAGAACACCGTCACTGGGTGTAGGGCCCACTTTAATCCAGTATGACTTTATACTTACACCTGCTATGACCCTATTTCCAGATAAGGTCACACTCTGAGATTCTGGGTGGACATGGATTTTGGGGGGACACTATTCAACCCACACTAATGGTGGAGGGATGGACATGAAATGATGCATTCCCTTAACGTAACCGGTTAGGGAACTCTTTCTTCACAGAAGAGATCACGGCACTGACTTAGATGAGAATTTCAACCGTCTTAGACATATGGCTGTTGATTTTCCTCTGAGAGTTTTCTGAGAATGAAACTCTATAGGCTCATTTTATAGTCCATTTCAAAGTGATCCCAAGTCTTGCCTGTAATTATTTATCAGAGGTGGAAAATTTGTAGCCTAAGGCTAAATATGACAATCAGATAAATTTTGTTTGGTTATCTCACAAGGTTGCATTGAGAAGCAACTCCATTTTCAGATGAGGATTTGATATGATTATGTGTTTGGGATGATTGATATTTAAAATATGCTAAAAAAATACTAGTTCCCATTTTTTCCTTTGCATGAAAATCTAAATACTAGGGTTTCACCATTAACTCACCCATGAGACTATAATGATATCTAATATGAACAAAACTGATGGGATTAGAGAAGGGCAAGTTTGAATATCCGACCTCCCTGTTTGGAAACAGTTGACCGGTTCCCAAATCAGAGGAACTGTGTTTCTAGAGCACTAAGGTGTAGTCTTTGGGAGCCATTGAAATTCCTCCTGAATTAGGAATTGTCTTGGGAATACAAGGTGTATTCTACTTAGCCATCACCAAACATATATAAATTTTTAAGAAAAAAATTTATTGGTATAATTATAGATTTCATGTGCAGTTGTAAGAAATAATGCAGAGAGATCTCCTGTACCCTTAATGTAACATTTTGTAAATAACTTTAGGACAATATCACAGCTAAGGTGTTGACTTTGATACAATCCACCGATCCTACTCAAAGTTCCCCAGTGTTACTTGTACTCACTTATGTATGTGTATGTGTGTGTATTTAGCTCTATATAATTTTATCACATGGTAGGTTCGTGTATCTACCACCATAGCCACGATGCAGAACAGCTCCATCACCACCAGGAGCCCTCATATTGCTCTTTTTGTACATGCATTATGAATTTAAATTCTGCCAGCAGATTTTCCCGAGTCATTTATGTTCATGGAACCCTGGAAATTATTCTGCTTGGAACGCACAGCCTCCCACATGAATCAGCCGGCTGGGAGTGCCAGTCAGCAGTTGTGAAATCTACAAAGTCAACCTGGACAGCAGAGCAGGCAAACCCATGCCCTTGGCCTCCTGAGCAACAGGCACTAACTAACTGAGCTAACTGGCCAGAGATAAGGACTTCATTTCAAATAACAAATTAACAGTTTCCCATAAGTCCATTAATGCATGGCTGTGATCCCATGACATTGCATCTCTGACTAACTGGCTGCACTAAAATTTACTGTATGTAAAATGATTGTGCTAATTACTTTCTCTTTATGCTTGTATAATCGGCTGGCTGGCAATAACATTTGCAATGTAGTCATGCACGAATGAGAAAAGCCATCCAATCTCATGCTGCAGGTCATTAGCAAATGGCTTCAGGGGTCAAAGGGTAACCTCCCCCTTTGGTGCAGTTGAAGAGGCTGGTGCAGCAAACGTCTCTTTTTTTGGTGGGGGGGAAGCTTCAGGTGCTGATCAAATCTGGATATTGATAGAAGAAACAGTCTGTCAAGGTCTGGGGGCTCTTACAAGCATCCATTACCTTTCCCTCTTTGGAAACGGAACTCAAAAATGTTATGGAATGGGCAGTTTCTCTTAGTTGTTCTCACATCCCATTCCACTCTTTCTCTTCCTCCCCCAACACACACACACACACACACACACACACTCTCTCTCTCTCTCTCTCTCTCTCTCTCTAGGCCAGTGCTGGCTTGCTATTTTATTTTATTTTATTTTATTTTTTTTGTGGTACGCGGGCCTCTCAGTGCTGTGGCCTCTCCCATTGCGGAGCACAGGCTCCGGACGCACAGGCTCAGCAGCCATGGCTCACGGGCCCAGCCGCTCCGCGGCACGTGGGATCCTCCCGGACCGGGGCACGAACCCGCGTCCCCTGCATCGGCAGGCGGACTCTCAACCACTGCGCCACCAGGGAAGCCCTGGCTTGCTATTTTAGATTCTGCCTACTTTATACTAATGATTGTCGACAAAAGTGGTATTGTCTAATACAGTATTTCATGACTTTGTCGGGGAATGTTTTTGGACTTCACAATGAAAATGGACTAGGTTCAGAGAGGTCAGACATCCTGCAGTGCATGGGGCAGTGAAGCATCTCAGTAAGTTGGTTCCCAACCTACGAGTCTTTCAAGATGCCACACCAGTCATTCACATAGATGAAAAATCTGATTATAGTGATCAGAACTTGGAACTTAACTTCATTATTCTTGTGAACACCAAATATTTTTGTACGGTTTTAATAGACACTGACTCTTTTAGGAATATAACTGCTGGGAAAATGGACAAAAGGTTGCATTTTGTCTTGCTTTGGAATCTGAGTGGTTCAGTGTTTTGGGAAACTCACATTACAGCGGCAAAGGTCGTTGAGGAATTTAAGTTGCTAAGTGCATTCATATCCGTCAGCATTTAGAGCTGTCAGTTCTGGATCTGGTGCTGACTACTTCATTATGTCTCCTAGTCTAGCTGTGTCTGAGCAGTGGCATTTTGAAAGACATGATCTTTCTCAAAGTTTACTTTTAAATTTCTTTTCTCCTGAAGGTGTAGGTAGGTTCTATCATCATTAACTTTTGTCTTAAAATGGGTTTTACAAAATACTTAATGCTAATGAAGGTGCTGGGCTTTATAAGGTAAAAACCACTGTTTTAGAAGGATGATGTAATTACTACTACTACTCCTATAAAGGCCATAATGACTTTTTCACCAAGACCTTCTCACTCAGGTTACTCTAACAGCAGCCAGACTGGTCCTTCCACTTCTAATTGCATCACCCTCCACCCAACCTCCACCCAGCTTCTGAGTGCTTTTTCTGAAATGAAAATCAGATTCTGTTACCTCCCTGCTCTCTGGTGCTTCATCGCCATCTGGTATTCTTTTTTGTGTGTGAATTTTTGTATTTTATTTATTTTTTTATACTGCAGGTTCTTATTAGTCATCCATTTTATACACATCAGTGTATACCTGTCAATTCCAATCGCCCAATTCATCACACCCCCACCCTCCGCCGCTTCCCCGCTTGATGTCCATACATTTGTTCTCTACATCTGTGTCTCAACTTCTGCCCTGCAGACCGGTTCATCTGTACCATTTTTCTAGGTTCCACATATATGCGTTAATATACGGTATTTGTTTTTCTCTTTCCGACTTACTTCACTCTGTATGACAGTCTCTAGGTCCATCCACATCTCAACAAATGACCCAATTTTGCTTCTTTTTATGGCTGAGTAATATTCCACTGTATATATGTACCACATCTTCTTTATCCATTCATCTGTTGATGGGCATTTAGGTTGCTTCCATGACCTGGCTATTGTAAATAGTGCTGCAATGAACATTGGAGTGCATGTGTCTTTTTGATTTATGTTTTTCTCTGGGTATATGCCCAGTAGTGGGATTGCTGGATCATATCGTAATTCTATTTTTAGCTTTTTGTTTGTTTGTTTGTTTGTTTGCGGTACCGTGCCTCTCACTGTTGTGGCCCCTCCCATTGCGGAGCACAGGCTCCGGACGCGCAGGCTCAGTGGCCATAGCTCACGGGCCTAGCCGCTCCGCGGCATGTGGGATCTTCCCAGACCGGGGCACGAACCCGTGTCCCCTGCATTGGCAGGCGGACTCTCAACCACGGCGCCACCAGGGAAGCCCCCTATTTTTAGTTTTTTAAGGAATCTCCATACTGTTCTCCATAGTGGCTGTATCAATTTACATTCCCACCAACAGTGCAAGAGGGTTCCCTTTTCTCCACCCTCTCCAGCATTTGTTGTTTGTAGATTTTCTGATGATGCCCATTCTGACTGGTGTGAGGTGATACCTCATTGTAGTTTTGATTTGCATTTCTCTAATAATTAGTGATGTTGAGCATCATGTGCCTCATGTGCCTCATGGCCATCTGTATGTCTCCTTTGGAGAAATGTCTGTTTAGGTCTTCTGTCCATTTTTGGATTGGGTTGTTTACTTTTTTAATATTGAGCTACATGACCTGTTTATATATTTTGGAGATTAATCCTTTGTCCATTGATTCGTTTGCAAATATTTTCTCTCATGCTGAGGGTTGTCTTTTCATCTTGTTTATGGTTTCCTTTGCTGTGCAAAAGCTTTGAAGTTTCATTAGGTCCCATTTGTTTATTTTTGTTTTTATTTCTATTCCCCTAGGAGGGGGGTCAAAAAGGATCTTGCTGTGATTTATATCAAGAGTGTTCTTCCTATGTTTTCCTCTAATAGTTTTTTTTTTTTTTTTTTTGCGGTGCGCGGGCCTGTCACTGCTGTGGCCTCTCCCGCTGCGGAGCACAGGCTCCAGACGCGCAGGTTCAGCGGCCATGGCTCATGAGCCCAGCCGCTCCACGGCATGTGGGATCTTCCCGGAACCGGGCATGAACCCGTGTCCCCTGCATCGGCAGGCGGACTCTCAAGCACTGCGCCACCAGGGAAGCCCTCCTCTAAGAGTTTTATAGTGCCCGGTCTTACATTTAGGTCTCTAATCCATTTTTTTTTTTTTTTCTTTTTGCGGTATGCGGGCCTCTCACTGTTGTGGCCTCTCCCGTTGCGGGGCACAGGCTCCGGACGCGCAGGCCCAGCGGCCATGGCTCACGGGCCCAGCCGCTCCGCGGCACATGGGATCCTCCCAGACCGGGGCACGAACCCATATCCCCTGCATCGGCAGGCGGACTCTCAACCACTGCGCCACCAGGGAGGCCCTCTAATCCATTTTGAGTTTATTTTTGTTTATGGTGTTAGGCAGTGTTCTAATTTCATTCATTTACATGGAGCTGTTCAGTTTTCCCAGCACCAATTATTGAAGAGACTGTCTTTTCTCCATTGTATATCCTTGCCTCCTTTGTCAGAGATTAGTTGAGCATAGGTGCTCAACTAATAGGTGGGTTTATCTCTGGGCTTTCTATCTTTTTCCATTGATCTATGTTTCTGTTTTTGTGCCAGTACCATATTGTCTTCATTACTGTAGCTTTGTAGTATTTCCTGAAGTCAGGGAGTCTGATTCCTCCAGCTCTGATTTTTTCCCTCAAGACTGCTTTGGCTATTCGGGGTCTTTGTGTCTCCATATAAATTTTAAGATTTTTTGTTCTAGTTCTGTAAAAAGTGCCATTGGTAATTTGATAGGGATTGCATTGAATCTGTAGATGGCTTTGGGTAGTATAGTCATTTTCACAATGTTGATTCTTCCAGTCCAACAACATGGTATATCTCTCCATCTGTTGATATCATCTTTAATTTCTTTCATCAGTGTCTTATAGTTTTCTGCATACAGGTCTTTTGTCTCCCTAGGTATGTTTATTCCTAGGTATTTTATTCTTTTTGTTGCAGTGGTAAATGGGAGTGTTTCCTTAATTTCTCTTTCAGATTTTTCATCATTAGTGTATAGGAATGCAAGAGATTTCTGTGCATTAATTTTGTATCCTGCAACTTTACCAAATTCATTGATTAGCTCTAATAGTTTTCTGGGAGCATCTTTAGGATTCTCTATGTATAGTATCATGTCATCTGCAAACAATGACAGTTTTACTTCTTCTTTTCCAATTTGTATTCCTTTTATTTCTTTTTCTCTTCTGATTGCCATGGCTAGGACTTCCAAAGCTGTGTTGAATAATAGTGGTGAGAGTGGACATCCTTGTCTCGTTCCTGATCTTAGAGGAAATGCTTTCAGTTTTTCACCATTGAGAATGATGTTTGCTGTAGGTTTGTCGTATATGGCCTTTACTATGTTGAGGTAGGTTCCCTCTATGCCCACTTTCTGGAGAGTTTTTTAAATCATAAATGGGTGCTGAATTTTGTCAAAAGCTTTTTCTGCATCTATTGAGATGATCATATGGTTTTTATTCTTTAATTTGTTAGTATGGTGTATCACATTGATTGATTTGCATATATTGAAGAATCCTTGGATCCCTGGGATAAATCCCACTTGATCATGGTGTATGATCCTTTTAATGTGTTGTTGGATTCTGTTTGCTAGTATTTTGTTGAGGATTTTTGCATCTATATTCATCAGTGATATCTATTTTTGGGAGTTTTCCTTCGTCTGCAATTTTTTGGAAGAGTTTGAGAAGGTTGGGTGTTAGCTGTTCTCTGAATGTTTTTTTTATTTTATTTTATTTATTTTTTATTTTTTTTTTTGCGGTATGCGGGCCTCTCACTGTTGTGGCCTCTCCCGTTGCGGAGCACAGGCTCCGGACGCGCAGGCTCAGTGGCCATGGCTCACGGGCCTAGCCTCTCCGCGGCATGTGGGATCTTCCCGGATCGGGGCACGAACCCGTATCCCCTGCATCGGCAGGCGGACTCTCAACCACTGCGCCACCAGGGAAGCCCTCTCTGAATGTTTGATAGCATTCACCTGTGAAGCCATCTGGTCCTGGACATTGTTTGTTGGAAGGTTTTTAATCACTGTTTCAATTTCATTACTTGTGATTGGTCTCTCCATATTTTCTGTTTCTTCCTGGTTCAGTCTTGGAAGGTTATACCTTTGTAAGAATTTGTCCCTTTCTTCCAGGTTCATTTTATTGGCAAAGAGTTGCTTGTAGTAGTCTCTTAGGATGCTTTGTATTTCTGCAGTGTCTGTTTTAACTTCTCCTTTTTCATTTTTAATTTTATTTGTTTGAGTCCTCTCCCTCTTTTTCTTGATGAGTCTGGCTAATGGTTTATCAGTTTTGTTTATCTTCTCAAAGAAGCAGCTTTTAGTTTTATTGATCTTTGCTATTGTTTTCTTTGTTTCTATTTCATTTATTTCTGCTCTGATCTTTATGATTTCTTTCCTTCTGCTAACTTTGGGTTTTGTTTCTTTTTCTTTCTCTAGTTCCTTTAGATGTAAGGTTAGATTGTTTATTTTTCTAGTTTCTTGAGGTAGGCTGTATAGCTATAAACTTCCCTCTTAGAACTGCTTTTGGTGCATCCCATAGGTTTTGGATCGTCGTGTTTTCATTGTCATTTGTCACTAGGTACTTTGTGATTTCCTCTTTGATTTCTTCAGTGATCTCTTGGTTATTTAGTAACGTATTGTTTAGCCTCCATGTGTTTGTGTTTTTTACGTTTTTTTTCCCTGTAATTCATTTCTAATCTCATAGTGTTCTGGTCAGAAAAGATACTTGATATGATTTCAATTTTCTTAAATTTACTGAGGCTTGATTTGTGACCCAAGATGTGATCTGTCCTGGAGAATGTTCTGTGTGCACTTGAGAAGAAAATGTAATCTTCTGTTTTTGGATGGAATGTCCTATAAATATCAGTTAAATCTGTCTGGTCTATTGTGTCATTTAAAGCTTGTGTTTCCTTATTTATTTTCATTTTGGATGACCTGTCCATTGGTGTAAGTGAGGTGTTAAAGTCCCCTACTATTATTGTGTTGCTGTCGATTTCCTCTTTTATAGCTGTTAGCAGTTGCCTTATGTATTGAGTTGCTCCTGTGTTGGGTGCATATATATTTATAATTGTTATACCTTCTTCTTCGATTGATCCCTTGATCATTATGTAGCGTCCTTCCTTGTCTCTTGTAACATTCTTTATTTTAAAGTCTATTTGATCTGATATGAGTATTGCTACTCCAGCTTTCTTTTGATTTCCATTTGCATGGAATATCGTTTTTCATCCCCTCACTTTCAGTCTGTATGTGTCCCTAGGTCAGAAGTGTGTCTCTTGTAGACGGCATATATACTGGTCTTGTTTTTGTTTCCATTCAGCAAGCCTGTGTGTTTTGGTTGGAGCATTTAATCCATTCACATTTAAGGTAATTATCGATATATATGTTCTTATGACCATTTTCTTAATTGTTTTGGGTTTGTTTTTATAGGTCCTTTTCTTCTCTTGTGTTTCCCACTTAGAGAAGTTCCTTTAGCATTTGTTGTAGAGCTGGTTTCGTGGTGCTGAATTCTGTTAGCTTTTGCTTGTCTGTAAAGCTTTTGATCTCTCCATCAAATCTGAATGAGATCCTTGCTGGGTGGAGTAATCTTGGTTGTAGGTTCTTCCCTTTCATCAGTTTAAGTGTATCATGCCACTCCCTTCTGGCTTGTAGAGTTTCTGCTGAGAAATCAGCTGTTAACCTTATGGGAGTTCCCTTGTATGTTATTTGTCGTTTTTCCCTTGCTGCTTTCAATGACTGTCTTCTTTGTCTTTATTTTTTGCCATTTTAATTACTGTGTGTCTCGGTGTGTTTCTCCTTGGGTTTATCCTGTAAACGACTCTCTGCACTTCCTGGACTTGGGCGGCTATTTCCTTTCCCATGTTAGGGAAGTTTTCGACTATAATCTCTTCAAATATTTTCTCGGGTCCTTTCTCTGTCTCTTCTCCTTCTGGGACCCCTAAAATGTGAATGTTGTTGCATTTAATGTTGTTCCCGAGGTCTCTTAGGCTGTCTTCATTTCTTTTCATTCTTTTTTCTTTATTCTGTTCTGCAGCAGTGAATTCCACCTTTCTGTGTTCCAGGTCACTTATCCGTTCTTTTTTTTTTTTTTTTTTTTTTTTTTTGCGGTATACGGGCCTCCCACTGTCGCGGCCTCTCCCGCTGCGGAGCACAGGCTCCGGACGCGCAGGCCCAGCGGCCATGGCTCACGGGTCCAGCCGCTGAGCGGCATGTGGGATCCTCCCGGACCAGGGCACGAACCCGCGTCTCCTGCATCGGCAGGCAGACTCTCAACCACTGCGCCACCAGGGAAGCCCCCACTTATCCGTTCTTCTACCTCAGTTATTCTGCTATTGATTCCTTCTAGTGCAGTTTTCATTTCAGTTATTGTATTGTTCATCCCTGTTTGTTTGTTCTTTAATTCTTCTATATCTTTATTAAACATTTCTTGCATCTTCTTGATCTTTGCCTCCATTCTTTTTCTGAGGTCCTGGATCATCTTCACTATCATTATTCTGAATTCTTTTTCTGGAAGGTTGCCTATCTCCACTTCATTTAGTTGTTTTTCTGGGGTTTTATCTTGTTGCTTTATCTAGTACATAACCCTCTGCCTTTTCATCCTATCTTTCTGTGAATGTGGTTTTTGATCCACAGGCTGCAGGATTGCAGTTCTTCTTGCTTCTGCTGTCCGCCCTATGGTGGATGAGGCTATCTAAGAGGCTTGTGCAAGTTTCCTGATGGGAGGGACTGGTGGTGGCTAGAGCTGGGTGTTGCTCTGGTGGGCAGAGCTCAGTAAAACTTTAATCTGCTTGTCTGCTGATGGATGGGGCTGGGTTCCCTCCCGGTTGGTTGTTTGGCCTGAGGCGACCCAACACTGGAGCCTATCTGGGCTCTTTGGTGGGGCCAATGGCGGACTCTGAGAGGGCTCACGCCAAGGAGTACTTCCCAGATCTTCTGCTGCCAGTGTCCTTGTCCTCACAGTGAGCCAGAGCCACCCCCTGTGTCTGCATGAGACCCTCCAACACCAGCAGGTAGGACTGGTTCAGTCTCCTATGGGGTCACTGCTTTTTCCCCTGGGTCCCAATGAGCACACTACTTTGTGTGTGCCCTCTAAGAGTGGAGTCTCTGTTTCCCCCAGTCCTGTCGAAGTCCTGCAGTCAAATCCCACTAGCCTTCAAAGTCTGATTCTCTAGGAATTCCTCCTCCCATTGCCGGACCCCCCAGGTTGGGAAGCTTGACGTGGGGCTCAGAACCTTCACTCCAGTGGGTGGACTTCTGTGGTATGAGTGTTCTCCAGTTTGTGTGTCACCCACCCAGCAGTTATGGGAATTGATTTTATTGTGATTGCACCCCTCCTACCGTCTCATTGTGGCTTCTCCTTTGTCTTTGGATGTGGGGTATCTTTTCTGGTGAGTTCCAGTGTCTTCCTGTCGGTGATAGTTCAGCAGTTAGTTGTGATTCTGGTGTTCTTGCAAGAGGGAGTGAGAGCATGTCTTTCTACTCTGCCATCTTGGTTCAGGGCCTACCCAGATTTTTTTCCACCATCTGGTATTCTTAACCTAGAGTGTTCCCCAGGATAGAATTGTATCGTAAAAAAATTGAGTTTCTTTGTAATCTTATATATTGCATTTTATACATATAAACACATTCTCCTGAGAAGGTGTCCATAGATTTCATAAGGATCCATGGCTCAAAAAAGGATAAGCATGTAGATCAAGTTCAACCCTTTGTGTCTATAAACACCGTTAGTCACTGGGCCCTGCCCAGCTGCCCAACTCCATTTGTCACCCCTCTTCCTCCCCCTTCTCTCCCTTCCCCTACCACACACATGTGGATATCAGTAGCTGGTCCTGAGGAGACCATACTCTTGAGCCCTTGTGGACACACAACTGTAGGCTTTGAAGTGCCCTCCTTTTTTTTTTTTTTTCCACAAACTAAACTTTATTTCACCCTTTCTTACAACTATGCCAGACAAAACTCTCATATCACATATGTAATTCAGGATGAGGGACTGCTGAATGCTTGTCTAGTTCCTAGAGTATAGCACATAGAAGACACTTTTACATACTATCAATTAGTGGCACCTCAACAAGATGTTCTACATAGCTTAAGCTCTCATTTATCATACAGTTGTCTTCACTGTCTTTGACTGAGATCAAGGACTGTCATCTTTATAAAGAAATCATTACATCCACACCTGCTGCATGGTAACTTGTGGCTGTGCGTTAAGATGTTGTTGAGGATTGCGAACTCCTGCAGCGTATTTATACTGTGGAACGGTGCGAACAGCAGGAGTAGCTGAAGCTGCAGCAGCTGCAGGACGTGGACCCATTGTCTGTGTTGATGTGTTAGCAACACGCTGTGCCGACATGACTCGTGGAACCCGTGAAGAAGCTGGTCTCATAGTACTTAATGGTGGTCTAGAAGCGGCTGGGCGGATAGCACCGGGCATATTTTGGGATGGATGAGGTCTGGTACCCTGAGCAGTCCAGTGAGGACTTGGTCTTAGTTGAGCAATTTGGCTAGGAGGATAGTATGCAGCACGGTTCTGAGTCTGTGGGATAGCTGCCATGAAGTAACCTGAAGGAGGTACTGGCTGGTAGGGGTTGATTACAGGGTTGGGCACAGCTCTTACACTTGCCATTCTCTGCATATACTGGTTAGTGAGGTGAGCCTGGCGCTCTTCTTTGCGCTCAGCTAAAGCTATATACAGTGGCTTGGTGGCCACAATTCTACCATTCATTTCTGTGACTGCTTTAGTGGCTTCTTCTGGGGAGGAGAAACACACAAATCCAAACCCTTTGCTGTGACCACCCTCCATCATAACCTTTGCATTAGTGATTGTACCGAACGGAGAAAACTCTTTCCGGAGACATTCATCATCAATACCATCATCAAGATTTTTCACATAAAGGTTAACACCCTGGTATCTGGTGATCCTATCTTGCTTCATCTGTTCAAATTTGCGCTTAAGTTCTGTCTGTCATTCCACTTTTTTCTGGGCTCGACCAACGTAAATTTGTTTTCCATTGAGCTCCTTTCCATTCATCTCATCCACAGCTTTCTGTGCATCTTCATGCCTTTCAAAGCTTACAAATCCAAAACCTTTGGATTTTCCACTCTCATCAGTCATTACTTTCGCACTTAAGGCAGGTCCAAACTTGCCAAAGAGATCCTTAAGGCGCTCGTCATCCATGTCTTCTCCAAAATTCTTGATGTAAACATTGGTGAACTCTTTTGCCCTAGCTCCGAGTTCTGCTTCTCGTTCCTTACGAGACTTAAATCGTCCAACAAATACTTTGCGATCATTTAGAAGCATCCCATTCATTTTTTCAATAGCTCTTTCAGCTGCTTCTTGTGTCTCAAAATGCACAAATCCATAACCCTTGGAACCATTTTCATCACAAACCACCTTACATGAAAGGATGTTACCAAAAGCAGAAAATGTATCATACAGTGCTTTATTATCAATGGATTTGTCCAAATTTTTAATGAATATGTTGCCCACTCCACTTCTGAGAAGTGATGGATCAGGCTGAGACCACATAATGCGTACTGGCTTGCCCTTTATAACATCAAAATTCATGGTGTCCAAAGCACGCTCCGCGTCTGCCGGCTGCTGGAAGTTCACATACGCGTAGCCCAAGGAGCGGCAGGTGATCATGTCCCTGCAGACCCGGATGGAGAGGATGGGCCCGGCCGGGCTGAACTTCTCATAGAGCATCGCCTCGGTCACGTCGGGGTGTAGGTCCCCCACGTAGAGCGAGGCCATGGGGTAGCTGGGGACGCTGGGGTTCATCTCGGCACGGCTGCCCACAGGGCCACAGGCCGCGACCTTTCCGTGAGAGGGGAAGAGCGAGTGCTGGGGTCGCGGGCCGGAGCCGGAGGGAGGGGAGCGGGGGCAAGCGCAGAGGGACAAAATTCAACCGGAATCGAAAACTACTCAACAGCCGCAGAACGGAGTCGATCCGCTGCCGCTGGCTGCCGGCTGCCGGCTGGGGAGCGAGGCTGGCGGTGTCAGGTCCGGGCAGCGGGAAGGCCTCGGTCTCTTGGTTCCTTCTTGGAGCTGCTGCGGGGCCGCGGGCGGGCGGGTCGGTCTCGGTTGCTTCACCGGGTTATTTTATAAAACAGGAAGAAAAAAAGAAAAAGTCTCTGGCGGGGGAGACGTGGATTTTTTGTAAATTTTTTGGGTTTTTTTTTTAAAAGACTTTTTAAGATCTTTTTTGGATTTTTTTTAATAATAAATGTGTGTTCCGAGACCGGAGCACACACTCCGCACTCTCAGCACTAACCGCCGGGGAGAAGGGGTGAAGTGCCCTCCTTATTGCCCTCACCTGCCTCAAGTGTCAGTTTGAGAGACCATCCTCGGGGAAGGCTTTCCTTACCCTTCCCAGGGCACCAGATGCACTTCCCTCCACCTGTGCCGAACCTGGTACAGATCGAGACCAGACTGTAACCACAGCCTTTCATAATCATTTATTTATGAGCTAGTTTCTCTAATAGACATTCAGCTCCTTGAGGTCAGGGTTCATGTCTTCTGACCCTGGTGTCCTCTTTGCCTAGGAAAGAAGCTGCCTGTAGTAGATTTATAATAAAAATTGGTCGAATGACTGTGTACACACATTAATTTAGGATAAGCTGTGCCAAGGCTCCTTGAACATAAGGGAAGGGAGTCTGCAACTGCTGACTACAGACTGCGGGAAAGCAGCAGAAGTGCCTTTGCTGCCTGGTGGTGAGAAAGTCATTTCCAAACTTTAGGCGAGTGGATTTTTCTCCCCCGATAGTGTCGTATTTTATTCCTTCTCCTGCATCCTCAGCCCCCTTAGCCGAAACTGGTCTCTGTTACTCCAGGGGAAGGTAAGGGAGGAAGTGGGGAGGAGGTACCAGGGAGATCTGGAGGGATGACTCAGGCCACGTAGGATGTCTCTGTGTGATGTCCCAAATCTTTAACAATGTTTCTAAACTTGTGGGGTCTATGGAGAAGGGTAGCTTTTCATTGGCAATCATGGAGGAGCTGAGCTTCTCCTCTAGGTTGATATGAAGTGAAACCAGAGCAGTGTGCAGTAATGCAGGCACTCAAAGGCTGAAGAAACGGGGAGAAGAAATTCTCAGGAATTCACAGAAGCTAAAGAGAAAGTTCTGGAAATGAGGTTCAAGTCAATTTTTTTTTTCTTTTGCGGTACACGGGCCTCTCACTGTTGTGGCCTCTCCCGTTGTGGAGCACAGGCTCCAGACGTGCAGGCTCAGCAGCCATGGCTCACGGGCCCAGCCGCTCGGTGGCATGTGGGATCTTCCCGGACCGGGGCACGAACCCGTGTCCCCTGCATCGGCAGGCGGACTCTCAACCACTGTGCCACCAGGGAAGCCCCAACTTCTGATGTGATCTTAACCAGATCAGAGAGGGTAAGGTTTGCTTCCTGATGTCTGGGTTGTAGAATTAAAGACACACTTAGGATCATGTCCTTCATGGTCAGAAGTGAAGGCTTGAAGTCCCTTTGGAACTTGTCCTCATACTTTTCTCAAAGGTGTTCATGGTAGGTCTCTAATGGAGAAACTCATCAAGTGAATGATTTGCTCACTGTGTTAGTCAGGGCGAGGCTAGCCTGCTCTCGTAGAGAGACTCAACAAAAAATCGGTGGCTTAGAAAAGGTAGATGCTGCTTTTTCTCTGGAACAGTCCAGGTTGCTAGGTAACTCTGCTCCCGAGATCGCTCTGAGAAGGGGTCCACAGGCCTCTCTTCAGCTGGTTTCTCTGACATCCCCTAGTTCAGTGCTTCTCACGCTGCAGCATGTAGGTAGACCACTCGTGGAGCTTGTTAAATGCTGGTTTCCGTTGTGAGATGGGGCCCAAGGTTCTGCATTTCTGGAAGGTCTGAGAGTAGCAAGGCCGGGGGGAATTGTCCTCTTTACTTGCTTGAGCTCAGGTGTTTGAGCTTCCATGGAGGGGCCAGTGTGGAGGAGCCCACGTACAAGGTTTCAAAGACCAGGCTGAAAGTGGCAGCCACACCATGGCTCAGGTTTCACCAGTAAGATGTTAGTTATGTGGCCACACCTGGTACAGGGGAGCCCTGGAGCCATAGACGCTTGGTGGGCAGCCACAGTCCTTATATTCTGTGACTCTGGGAGAAAGGGAGAAGGGATGCTGGGGGAGAAACAACACATTCTGCTACATCATCTCTGCTGGATCCTTCCCTCGTAGATACTGCGTAAAGAAACCAGCCTCTGTTTTCTCAACTATGGTGTTATAATGTGATGGTTACTAATAATTGGTAGAATATGAGTGTATTGAAATTTGAGAACACACCTAAATTTGTGGATGCACACTCACATTTTTTCTTAGAAGGATTCCCCCTCTCACATGCCGATATGCTTCTATAGATAGAAGGAGAATGGGTGGAGTTAGAGATGGTGTGTCAACAAAATCATGTATAAACATCACTCAGTCATTTGACAAATGTTTGAACCCTTTTTACTTGAAACTCACTGTACTTGATGTTGAGGATGTAGCACTGAAGGAGACAGGTATGGGAGTCAGTCCTGAGTGGTCGTTTAGGGTGTGTACTCAGTAAACCGTGCCCCTGAGTTCAAATTCCATTTCTACCACTTAACCTTGGGCTACTTAGTTCACATCTCTGCCTCAGCTTCCTCATCTGTAAAACGGTATAACAGTGGTATCCTCTTGGTTATTTGAAGATTCCATGAGCTGATGTATTAGTCACTGTTGTTATTATGCCTGTCCTCAGGAAGCTTATACTTTAACATGCCTCATCATCTGTGTCCCTGCAGAAAATAAACTGAGGACCCCTCTCCAGGGGTTGTAGAGATGTGGACCCAAGATGTTATATGTCCCCTTTAAAGTAAAAAGTGGGGGTCAGTTGGGCTAGGGCCTGCCCCCACTTTGCACCATTTCCATTGAGGGAAATTGAGGAACAGGCTCCATTTAACCACCAGCTTTCAGCTTGCTTTCTTTGATGAGGTGTAAACATTTGGTCAACCTTTCACATCACCTCGATTTTGTTTCTGATGTTGGAGATTACTCTATCAACCATACAGTGAGCTTACTAGTCGCTGGTGATCTTGCATTGCTCCTATATCTCCGAAGAATTTCCCCTTATTTACAGGAGTGAAGTGACCTTGACTTGCAGAGGTTCTCACGTCCATTCGAGCTCAAGGCTTCTTCATGCCACCCTCTCTCTTATTGCCACTTAGAATTCTATACTACATGTCCTTTTATATTATAACTCCAGGGATTTGGAATTTTCATTTGGACAAAGGTTGCAAAACAAGGCACAGTGTTATTATAGGTGGCTCTTAAATGGGACACTTCAAAATCATGTGTCAATTTTAAGGCTGCTTGGTAATTTTCTGATTTTTTTTTAACTTACCTAGAAAAAAAAATGATGAGGGAATTTAGAAACGTGTGTATATGATGGACACATTTTTTATGGACTACATAGTCGTGTGACAATCTGATGGAACCCTTGGGTTCCCTCCTTAGAAATATATACGTATGCAGCAACATACACAAATTTGCATAAAATTCCAGGGATTTCACAGATCTCTTTAAGTCCATGAACTGCAGGCCAAGAGAATATCAAAATGGAGCATCCTTGGAAATGCAGAGTTAATGGCAAATATGTTATATATGTGAGCTCATGTCAAATGTTTCATATTAAACAAAATAAGTCGATATAGATTTTATTGAAGCAACTGTCAACATTTATTTATTTCAGTCATATTTTTAAGCAGTCTTTCAAAACCCACGTTTATTGATTGGGCCCCATTAAATAGGATTCTGCCATTTTAAATTTCTGTATGAATATAGGCCAATCACCAGTGTTGTACAGCACTCCACATGATAACATTGCCAGCTCCATTAATAAGTGTATTAACAGCTTTCATACTGGTTCATTTAATTGAACATTTTGTTGCACTTCCTGGATCACCTTTCCATTATCCATGCCTTTAATCAAGTAGAGAAAGCCTCCTTTGTGCAGATCAACACTTGGAGCTTGTGTAGTTGGATAATTTATTGAAATGTCTTTATTTCTCTGTACACATTCAAAGGAGTAGGCAGTATTTTGACCTTCAGTGCCTCAGGAGGGATATGATTGCAGAACACAGAGTGGAGGTTGCTTGCAGAGTGTTTTTTCTTGGGTTTGGTGTTCTGAAAGCTGGCGCAGGGGAATTATATTGGGGGTAGGGGAGGTGAGAGAAAGCAAAGCCATGTAACGTGAAGGTGATTTCCAAGAACTAGGGATGTCTGCATGGCCTTTGATCCCTGTTGTCATATCCTTCTCAGTAACCTGGCAAGGAGACAGGAGCTTGGATGCTGAGAGTGGGGCAGCAAGGGGATGGTTCCTTGGTCTGTCTTCCATAAGAACAGGTTTAGGACTCAGATACCTGCCCTGGACAGAGCTGGGCCCTGAGGGACTATGTGCCTGTCAGCAGTGACTACTGGAAACCCAAACCAAAGGACTTCTGGGAATATCTTCCTCATGCCTGGGACATTCACAGGGCTCTAGGGAGGAAAGGTCTGAATAATGAACACTGTTGGCTTTCCTGCCAGACTGGCCATGAGGATGGGATGAGGTGTCAGATCTATTGTAATTTTAAGAATGTAAGGTTCCATGGCATAACTCGCATACCTGTCTGTGGAGTAAGGTTCATACACATTCAGATGATGCAGATGCAAGTTCTGCCTTTGTGGAAGTGACAGTAAGGGGGGAGAAGTAAGACATAGATGCAATGCCGATACAGGCAGTGATACGGAATTATAGAAAATAAGATGAAGGCAAAACATTTGTTGGAGGGAATGGCACAAAGTTTTATGAAAGAAGTGGTGGTTTTGAGCCCATATTGAAAGACTGGTACAATTTAGATGTATGAAAAGGAGGGAGAGGTCTTTCCAAGTTCAGGAAATAAGTGAGCGGAAGCTTAAAGAGGGGCATTGTGAAGAATAAGAGAGGAGTTTGGTTAAATTGTCAGTTGCAACAAGGGGATGACTGGGAAACATCCTTGGAAAGATAGGCTAGGGTCATGCTAAAGATTTTTAGAGGAGATAGAATGCTCTAATAGAAACACAGAGGATCAATATCTTGTAGTCTGTATGGCTTTGCATAAGTTTCTTAATCTCTTTGGATCTCAGTTTTTTTTAATCTATGGAGTGGAGGTAATATTACCTTGTGGGACTGTGCTCAGAATTAGAATAATAATGATGATGACAATGATGATGATGATGATAGCTACCATTTATTGAGCACCCAGGTATGTGTCTGGCATGTACTGGTGTTCAATAAAAGTGGCTGATATTATATCATATATGATATCATATCCTGTACAATTCAGCTACTCAGCTATTCAGAGTGTGAGGAATCTGTAGGACGTACTTTACTAGTACTAGACTTTTCTAGGACTCATCCAAATTTCTACTTCTTTCCTCCTGAGAATATAACTCTTTGAAATTAGGAATGGACATGTGACTTGCAATGGCCAGTGAAATAGTGAGAATAATGTGCTACTTCCATACATATGCCTTTATGTGTTGGTGTACAAGCCTCCAGTTTTTCTTTGTCTTCTGTGGAAAGCCATAAAACATTGTTTTGAGATGGTGGTATCAGAAGGTATTGGAGCTTCTGGCAACCTGAGTCCCTGAATAATTATGATGAGCAGAGTCCTTTGCCCTCTGCTGAACAGTAGAAACATGTAGCATGAAAGAGATATAAACCTTTTTTGTTTTAAGTCATTGAGATTTGGGGGATATTTGTTACTGCAACATAACCTAGTATGTCCTAACTAATGCACCTTTGGTACAGTTCGCCAATACAGATGTAGGGCATAGCTCGGTTTGGCTTGAAAGAGATAATTGGCTTTTCTTCTTAGCTTAGTCCAGCCCAACTATGATGACTCCTAAGGCTCTTCCCTTTCATACAGTACTGGGACGCTAAGCTTTTTTATCAACCTTATTTTTTTTTCATACCCAGACATCCTGCCTCCATGGGTCTCTTTCTAATACATCAAGCTCATTCTTCAAGCAGTTCTTATGTTAATTTCAAAACCCACTAGTTTTATTATTTTTCTTTCTTTTTAGCTATAAACCTAGTCTGTTTCTGTTTTGTTTCTTATTTGTCAGTTGGTCTGTCTATAGCAAAAACAACTGACTGTGAATCCCATATAACTAAGAGAATTGCTATTAATCCAAAGCAAAATGATAATAATAATAGCATTTATGGAATGTTTACTACATAACAGGCATATGCTAAGTTCTTTCCATGTGTCAGCTTATTTTATCTTCACAACACTCTGTGAAGTTAGTACAACTATTATTCCTATTTTATAGACTTTATACTGAGGCACAAAGCAGATAACACTCTTAGGAAGGTGGGTAGCCAGAACTCAAAGCCAGAAATTCTGACTCTGGAGCCCTCACTCTTAAATGCTACATAAAGTTACATTTCTTCAGGGTTCAGCTGTTATTTTATCAAAAGAATTTCTTTGTTCACCCCTGTCAAGATGTCCTACCAGGTATTCTTCAGTATCATCAGTTAAGCAACAAGTATTTGTTGGTTACCTCTCTCCCTCCCTTTTCTCTCCTTTTCTTCCACAGATATAAAGCATCTATCATGGATTCATATATAAGAAGTCATGCTTTTAAAGTCTCAAAGAAATCATAATGTAGTTGAAGCAACTTCTATTAAGTTTTATGAAATTATTAGAAACAGAATTCCAAGTATATAGTCAAGTGCTAAATTATCTGGTACAGTCTTAAGTCTGAATGAGCTGGAGAAGGGGAGATCAGTGTGGCCTGGAACAAGCAGGCTATGCTTCCTACATCTGGGCCTTGAAGGATGGGTGGACATTGGACAGTAGCGGGGAGAGAGGAGTCAGAAGCAGGAATTAAGTTGAATCCATGATTGATAAATGGATAATCGGAGGAGTTTTTGCTGAGAAAACACTGTGGCATTTAACTGTCTCAGCACGCAGATGTGCTTGTAAGAACTATTTTTTTGAAAGTACTTTTCACTATATCTTAAAATAACAACAAGGCCCCAAATTATAGATACAGAAATGATAGTAATAGAGCTCAGGAAGACAGATTTTTATGGGAAAGTATTATGCACAGGGAGTTTAAAAGCTTTTACGCTTTATGAAAGTTCTTAGGGTTGAAGCAAATCTAGTGTTCATTTATAGCCTAAATCATTTATGCATTGGTGGGAGATTTTGCAAATGTAACCTCAATTCTGCTCTTCCCTGAACTCAGAGAATACCCCAGGCTGTATTTGTTCATAAAGGCGTACTTCTTTTTGAAGAATGATTTGATGTAATTTTTGTTTTTCATGAAGCCTATTACTGTGCATGTACAATTTGCAAGTATCCAGGCCTCTGTTTTCTCCTTCTGAAATGAGAGAACTGTGCAGTCATCTGTGCTTCTCTGACTGCCTGATTCCCAACCACAGTCACGTTTTTCGAAAGAAAAAGCAGACACAGTTGGAAGCAATATCTTTTTTTTGGTTTTCCACCAAAATCTGCCACCATTTACCACTTCAACCAGTTGTCTCTCGTGATCCAAGTGTATCTAGTGAATCACCAGCCAGGATCCAGTAAGCCACCTCTTTCAGTGCCCTACTTTTATTGAGTTCAGAATGGCGAGAAGTTATTGGAAACCATCTGATCTAACTGCTTTATTTCGTAGGTGAGCTCTGAGGGCTGGGAGAGGTGATCCCTTCCCCACCTGCCCAGAGCTAGCAGTGACAAAGATGAGCACCTGCGTCTCTCTTGCCTGGATCTCCTGGTGAGATTGTGTTCTGGGAATTCAGGATGGATTAACGACTGACTGATAGTTAAAAATTCCTACCAAAAAAGTGACATGGATGAAGCAGCAGACTGTGCAGTCAGGAGTTTCCTTTGTTTGGTCCTTCCACACATCAAGCCTTTCTTCCTCTTGATTGCTTCTCTGTGGAGACACAGGGCCAGGTTGTTAGGGGAATAGAACTGTACCGCAGAAAGTAATACAACATTGTAAATCAACTATACTCCAACAAAAATTAAGAAAAAAGAAAAAAGAGAAGAAAAAGAATGATACATCAATTAACAAGCACCTGTCATGGATGGATTCTGTTCCCAGCCCACTGCTGGGTGCTAAGAGTCATGCAGCTGGACAAGCCATGGCACTGGCTCAAAAGGATGGTACAGTGCATTTTGGAGAGGCACAACTAAGCAGTAGCAAGGAAGAGCATGTGTAATGAGAGGGTTAGTTCCTTCAGAAGGGAAAATCAGCGTGGTGGGATCGGAGGCAGCTGGGGGAAGCTTCACGGAAGACATGGGACTTGAGTGGTATCTATTGCCAAACACGTAAAGGCAGTAGTAGGAAGCCCTCACCTACCCTCAGCTTCTCTCTCCAGATTCCATCATCTCCACGTCTACACATACTCACCTGTGTTCATGATTTTCCAGACCAGCTCTGGTTTCACCTAAATTTCATTTCATAATTATGTAATTTATTATCAACCCAAATGTGCTTCAGTTTTCAATATGATCTAAGACATTCAGAAGAAGATGATGTTTTGGTAGAACAAATGGGACATTTTCTCTGGTTTAGAGAATATGGTTGCAGTCCTCCTCATTTGCATTTACTATCTTTAAAGTCTAGCGTCTTACATTTTTACATTTGATAATTTGCAGTGTGATTTCTCAAACATTATTTGGTCATAAAAGCAGACTGTAAGGAAGGTAGACTATGGTTAAATATTCCTGGTTTAGAGGTGAGGGGACTGAGATTCAGTGAGGTAAAATGTTAACGTGAACACAGACTCTCTGAGTTCTACCTAGGGCTCTTTTTCTCAAATTACTTAGTCATTTTAATTGGTATTTTATCCTACGGTTCTTATCCTCTATTTCCCTGAAGAATACTGTCTAGGTAAAACCAGTCAATAGTACTATTCAAAATAAGTTTTCTGAAGTCTAGAGGTGTCAATGAAATTTTAGAGTGAAAATAGTTATATTATTAGTTCCAGAGTTGATTTCTGGTCGGCTTTAGTCTATCATGAACTGATCCTTTTTTGTGAACTTCCTTTCAATTATACTGAATCCTAGTATATATTCCAACTGTAAATTTTCTGATTGTTTCCCATTTCATTGTTTTTACTGAGGCTCCTAAGAAATTGAAAAATCACACATCTCTTTATATATTCATGGCATATGGTAGAATATTTTGATGTTTTTCAAAAAAATTACCAATGCTACTTTCTGCAATGGTCAACATTACAAAAATGTGATGTCTGAAACTTCAAAAAATTAACATTCAGAAAAATGTGCATTTTTAATGTTCCCTATCATGTATGATCTCTGAAGGCATTTTTCTTTCTCTTGTGACAGAGTCATGAAATAGATTTCTTGCTTATTGTTCAAGAGCAGTTGAGGGCCATAATTCACTTCTTTCATATAGAGTCCTAAACTAGGCACTTGTTTGTGTGTGGAGTGAAAGCTAGAAGAAAAATTGAAGACATAGTCAATATTCTTGAAGAATGCACAGTCTAGTTGGGGAGATGGAATGCACCCTTTTGCAAGTGGCATAAGAATCGATAGTCACTACTCTCTTTACTTAGGTAGAACTCATTCAGTCTTTCACATATAATGAGTAAGGTTCTTCCGTGTGACAAAAAGGCATATATAATATTTTCTTTGACTTCTTGGAGCCTACACTCTGATTGGGGAGATGTCTCATTCAGTTTACAAATAATTATAAGACAGTGTAAAATGAGTGGCTTAAGAAGAAAAAAGTGCTCAAATGAGGAAGAGAATATTTCTGACATCTCATCGTGAAGGTCTTCTTGGAAAATTCAGATTTGGAAAGTATCTTGAAGAATGGATAGGATTTTTGATAAGTGGATTTGGAAATAAGAGTGCTGGCGTATAGAACACTCTGAGGGAGTGAATGGGCACATGGTAGTTGATCCAGGTAAGCTCTGGGGCCACTGCGGCTGGGACACAAGATGTTTGTGGAGGAGTGGAGGGAAGGAATTACGGATATCAGAACTTCTGCTCCTCAGAGCTTTCTATTACCATTCATGGTTTTGCTGCAGTCAAAAAGCCATGACTACATCTGTTGTATGATATATTTTTTAAGGAGATTGTTGCCCAGGTAAGCTGACTAGTTTGAAGCTGGGTTGTGAGGGCTTAGTGAGATGACTGGCACGTATTCTTTGTGCTTACTCTAGACTCAAATGATTCTATTCGTTTATCCATCTATTTGAAAAAGCTTTCAATAACCCAGAAACACCTTCCTTTGTGGCCAAATTCAGAAACAAGTTTTACTGTTTACTTTCAAAAGGGTTCCACTGTGATGAAAAACAGGGTGCTGATTACACATTGGGTTTCAAAGACATGTATATCAAGTTTGATGATCTGCATGTGAAGTCTGACTGTTGATACAGCCTTTTAATGCTGGGCAACATCTGGCTGGTAAGCTCCAAAATAGTTGTTCTGGATGCTTGTAGGCATTTGTTCTGTCTGGTCACTGCCCGTGCCTGTTAGTTTTTAAATATATGTAATACCTTCCTCAGACACATACACAAGTGAAATACTTTTTACTACTCTGGACCAAAACCATTCATTTAAAAAAATGCTGTGTTGGTGATATGTCATGGTCAGCAATATATCATATTATACTAAATGGGAATAATTTATGTTAAAGTCCTGGTTGCTCTATGGGTAAATGCATTAGAAATTCAT
Organism: Mesoplodon mirus; assembly: GCF_964341445.2. Taxonomy (NCBI): domain Eukaryota; kingdom Metazoa; phylum Chordata; class Mammalia; order Artiodactyla; family Ziphiidae; genus Mesoplodon; species Mesoplodon mirus. Next base: position 109,694,717 of record NC_138984.1, on the reverse strand, counting down.
CACAGTGAAATCATGCCTGGTACTTGAACAGTGTAAACAGATTTTAAGTTGCTATTAGGATAATGTGACTGAGATAAGGTAACAAATCGAAGTAGCCTCTTCCACATCTATGACCTGTTACATGATATCTGAGACCCTGGAGCCAGATGGTCTTAGTTCAAATCCTGATTGTGCCATTTGTTAGCCATGTGACCTTGGGAAAGTTCCTCAACTGCTCAGAAATATGAGTATAACAATGACACATACTTTTTAAAATTGTTCAGATGATTAAATAATTTAATATATGAAGACCTTAGAGCAGCTTCTGGTACATAGTACGTGCTCAATAAATGTTTGGAAGTATCATATCCTCATGATTTCATTTATTTATTTGGAATACAACTAGGAGTACATTGCACTAAAATACACCAACATATAGATGAGGAACAGTGACTGTTTGTTTTCCTATGATACATTTTATAATTACACCATCAATTTTTTTTTAACATTTTTATTGGAGTATAATTGCTTTACAGTGGTGTGTTAGTTTCTGCTTTATAACAAAGTGAATCAGTTATACATATACATATATCTCCATAACTTTTCCCTCTTGTGTCTCCCTCCCTCCCACCCTCCCTATCCCACCCTTCTAGCTGGTCACAAAGCACCGAGCTGATCTCCCTGTGCTATGCGACTGCTTCCCACTAGGTATCTATTTTACATTTGGTAGTGTATATATGTCCATATATACACTACCACTCTCTCACTTTGTCCCAGCTTGCCCTTCCCCCTCCCCGTGTCCTCAAGTCCATTTTCTAGTAGGTCTGCTTCGTTATTCCCGTCTTGCCCCTAAGTTCTTCATGGCCATTTTTTTTTTAGATTCCATATATATGTGTTAGCATACGGTATTTGTTTTTCTCTTTCTGACTTCACTCTGTATGACAGACTCTAGGTCCATCCACCTCACTCCAAATAACTCAGTTCCGTTTCTTTTTATGGCTAATATTCCATTGTATATATGTACCACATCTTCTTTATCCATTCACCTGTCAATGGACACTTAGGTTGCTTCCATGTCCTGGCTATTGTAAATAGAGCTGCAGTGAACATTTTGGTACATGTCTCTTTTTGAATTATGGTTTTCTCAGGGTATATGCCCAGTAGTGGGATTGCTGGGTCATATGGTAGTTCTATTTTTAGTTTTTTAAGGAGCCTCCATACTCTTCTCCATAGTGGCTGTATCAGTTTACATTCCCACCAACAGTGTATGAGGGTTCCCTTTTCTCCACACCTTCTCCAGCATTTATTGTTTGTAGATTTTTTTTTTTTTTTTTTTTTTTTGGGTACGCGGGCCTCTCACTGTTGTGGCCTCTCCCGTTGCGGAGCACAGGCTCCGGACGTGCAGGCTCAGCGGCCATGGCTCACTGGCCCAGCCACTCCGCGGCATGTGGGATCTTCCTAGACCGGGGCACAAACCCACGTCCCCTGCATCGGCAGGCAGATCCTCAACCACTGTGCCACCAGGGAAGCCCTGTGTGTAGATTTTTTGATGATGGCCATTCTGACCAGTGAGATGATATTGATCTGCATTTCTCTAATGATTAATGATATTGAGCATTCTTTCATGTGTTTGTTGGCAATCTGTATATCTTCTTTGGAGAAATGTCTGTCTAAGTCTTCTGCCCATTTGTGGATTGGGTTGTTTGTTTTTTTGATATTGAGCTGCATGAGCTGCTTGTAAATTTTGGAGATTAATCCTTTGTCCGTTGCTTCATTTGCAAATATTTTCTCCCATTCTGAGGGTTGTCTTTTCGTCTTGTTTATGGTTTCCTTTGCTGTGCAAAAGCTTTGAAGTTTCATTAGGTCCCATTTTTTTATTTTTGTTTTTATTTCCATTACTCTAGGAGCTGGGTCCAAAAGGATCTTGCTGTGATTTATGTCATAGAGTGTCCTGCCTATGTTTTCCTCTAAGGGTTTGATAGTGTCTAGCCTTACATTTAGGTCTTTAATCCATTTTGAGTTTATTTTTGTGTATGGTGTTAGGGAGTGTTCTAATTTCATTCTTTTCCATGTAGCTGTCCAGATTTCCCAGCACCACTTATTGAAGAGGCTGTCTTTTCTCCATTGCATATTCTTGCCTCCTTTATCAAAGATAAGGTGACCATATGTGCATGGGTTTATCTCTGGGCTTTCTGTCCTGTTCCATTGATCTATATTTCTGTTTTTGTGCCAGTACCATACTGTCTTGATTACTGTAGCTTTGTAGTATAGTCTGAAGTCTGGGAGCCTGATTCCTCCAGCTCTCTTTTTCTTTCTCAGGATTGCTTTGGCTATTTGGGGTCTTTTGTGTTTCCATACAAATTGTGAAAATTTTTGTTCTAGTTCTGTGAAAAATGCCAGTGGTAGTTTGATAGGGATTGCATTGAATCTGTAGATTGCTTTGGGTAGCATAGTCATTTTCACAATGTTCATTCTTCCAATCCAAGAACATGGTATATCTCTCCATCTATTTGTATCATCTTTAATTTCTTTCATCAGTGTCTTATAATTTTCTGCATACAGGTCTTTTGTCTCCTTAGGTAGGTTTATTCCTAGGTATTTTATTCTTTTTGTTGCAATTGGTAAATGAGAGTGTTTTCTTAATTTCACTTTCAGATTTTTCATCATTAGTGTATAGGAATGCAAAAGATTTCTGTGCATTAATTTTGTATCCTGCTACTTTACCACATTCATTGTTTAGCTCTAGTAGTTTTCTGGTAGCATCTTTAGGAATCTCTATGTATAGTATCATGTCATCTGCAAACAGTGACAGCTTTACTTCTTCTTTTCTGATTTGGATTCCTTTTATTTCTTTTTCTTCTCTGATTGCCGTGTCTAAAACTTCCAGAACTATGTTGAATAATAGTGGTGAGAGTGGGCAACCTTGTCTTGTTCCTGATCTTCGTGGAAATGGTTTCTGTTTTTCACCACTGAGGACGATGTTGGCTGTGGGTTTGTCATATATGGCCTTTATTATGTTGAGGTAAGTTTCCTCTATGCCTACTTTCTGCAGGGTTTTTATCATAAATGGGTGTTGAATTTTGTCGAAAGCGTTCTCTGCATCTATTGAGATGATCATATGGTTTTTCTCCTTCAATTTGTTAATATGGTGTATCACATTGATTGATTTGTGTATATTTAAGAATCCTTGCATTCCTGGGATAAACCCCACTTGATCATGGTGTATGAGCCTTTTAATGTATTGTTGGATTCTGTTTGCTAGTATTGTGTTGAGGATTTTTGCATCTATGTTCATCAGTGATATTGGCCTGTAGTTTTCTTTCTTTGCGACACTCTTGTTTGGTTTTGGTATCAGGGTGATGGTGGCCTCGTAGAATGAGTTTGAGCGTGTTCCTCCCTCTACTATATTTTGGAAGAGTTTGAGAAGGATGGGTGTTAGCTCTTCTCTAAATGTTTGTTAGAATTCGCCTGTGAGGCCATCTGGTCCTGGGCTTTTGTTGGAAGATTTTTAATCACAGTTTCAATTACAGTGTTTGTGATTGGTCTATTCATATTTTCTATTTCTTCCTGGTTCAGTCTCAGAACATTGTGCATTTCTAAGAATTTGTCCATTTCTTCCAGGTTGTCCATTTTATTGGCATAGAGTTGCTTGTAGTAATCTCTCATGATCCTTTGTATTTCTGCAGTGTCCGTTGTTAGTTTTCCTTTTTCATTTCTAATCTGTAAAGGTTTCATTTCTGTCTGTAAAGGTTTTAATTTCTCCATCAAATCTGAATGAGATCCTTGCTGGGTAGAGTAATCTTGGTTGTAGGTTTTTCCCTTTCATCAGTTTAAATATGTCCTGCCAGTCCCTTCTGGCTTGCAAAGTGTCTGCTGAAAGATCAGCTGTTAACCTTATGGGGATTCCCCTGTATGTTATTTGTTGGTTTTCCCTTGCTGCTTTTAATATTTTTTCTTTGTATTTAATTTTTGATAGTTGGATTAATATGTGTCTTGGTGCGTTTCTCCTTGGATTTATCCTGTATGGGACTCTCTGTGCTTCCTGGACTTGATTAACTATTTATTTTCCCATATTAGAGAAGTTTTCAACTGTAATCTCTTCCAATATTTTTTCAGTCCCTTGCTTTTTCTCTTCTTCTTCTGGGACCCCTATAATTTGAATGTTGGTGTGTTTAATATTGTCCCAGTGTTCTCTGAGACTGTCCTCAATTCTTTTCATTCTTTTTTCTTTATTCTGCTCTGCGGTAGTTATTTGCACTATTTTATTTTCCAGGTCACTTATCCGTTTTTCTGCCTCAGTTATTCTGCTATTGATCCCTTCTAGAGAATTTTTAATTTCATTTATTGTGTTGCTCATGATTGTTTGCTCTTTAGTTCTTCTAGGTCCTTTTTAAACGTTTCTTATATTTTTCTCCATTCTATTTCCAAAATTTTGGATCATCTTTACTATCATTTTTCTGATTTCTTTTTCAGGTAGACTGCCTATTTCCTCTTCGTTTGTTAGGTCTGTTGGGTTTTTACCTTGCTCCTTCATCTGCTGTTTGTTTTTCTGTCTTCTCATTTTGCCTATCTTACTGTGTTTGGGGTCTCCTTTTTGCAGGCTGCAAGTTCGTAGTTCCCATTGTTTTTGGTGTCTGTCCCCAGTGGCTAAGGTTGGTTCAGTGGGTTGTGTAGACTTCCTGGTGGAGGGGACTGGTGCCTGTGTTCTGGTGGATGAGGCTGGATCTTGTCTTTCTGGTGGGCAGGTCCATGTCTGGTGGTGTGTTTTGGGGTGTCTGTGGACTTATTATGATGTTAGGTAGCCTCTCTGCTAATGGGTGGTGTTGTGTTCCTGTCTTGCTAGTTGTTTGGCATAGGGTGTCCAGCACTGTAGCTTGCTGGTCGTTGAGTGAAGCTGGGTGCTGGTGTTGAGATGGAGATCTCTGGGAGATTTTCGCCGTTTGATATTACGTGGAGCTGGGAGGTCTCTTGTGGACCCGTGTCCTGAAGTTGGCTCTCCCACCTCAGAGGCACAGCCCTGACTCCTGGCTGGAGCACCAAGAGCCTTTTGGGACGTCTGAGGTCTTCTGCCAGCGTTCAGTAGGTGTTCTGTAGGAGTTGTTCCACATGTAGATGTATTTCTGATGTATTTGTGGGGAGGAGGGTGATCTCTGCGTCTTACTCTTCTGCCACCTTGAAGCTCCTCCTCTGTACTCACTCTTTTTTTCCTTTGTGCTTTGTCTAATTTCACTTGCTCCTAGGGTTCTGCATGCAGAGGCCTCACCCCCTGCACTTGAGATCCGATTTCCTAGTGCAGAACGGCTGTGCCTACACCTCAGCTCGCGGGGCCCGGTGCAGACTCTACACCATCAATTGTATCATTCACAAAGATCTTGATGAGCAGTTTTTGTTTTAGAAGTTATTCTGTGGCAACAGGTGAAGGAGGAGGTTAGCTTTTCCTGAATGTATTAGAGCAAAGCCAACTCTTCTTGGCAACCAGGTGATAAAAATTCAGTCTTCAGATTACCTTTTGGTAAGCTCACAGAATTTAAGCTTTCTCCTGGAAGGATGAGATTCTAGGCAGAGGGAGCTGAATGTGCAAAGATGCTCAAGTGTGGCTTTTGCGGGACGAAGGACTTGCTGTATAGTTGGAGCATAGACTAAAAGATCCAGAGGAAGGCAGGAGACGGTTTAAAAAGTAAGCAGGGGGCTTCCCTGGTGGTGCAGTGGTTGAGAGTCCGCCTCCTGATGCAGGGGACGCGGGTTCGGGCCCCGGTCCGGGAAGACCCCACATGCTGTGGAGCGGCTGGGCCCGTGAGCCATGGCCGCTGAGCCTGCACCTCCGGAGCCTGTGCTCCGCAATGGGAGAGGCCACAACAGTGAGAGGCCCGTGTACCGCAAAAAAAAAAAAAAAAAAAAAAGTAAGCAGGGGTGGGTTCAAGTTTACCAACATTGCATATTAATTGAATACCAACTACGTGCCATGGACTGCATCAGTAAATAAGGTAGTCACAACCTCTTGTTTTCAAGGAGATTTTGGAACCTGAAGGGCCTTGACTAGCAGGCTGAGCAGTTTGGATTTTATTTTGCAGGTTATGGGGAATGGTGAAAGTGTGTGAAGTGATGGAATGACATCCTTAGAAAAGTATTTTGAAAGATCATCCTATGGAAGGGCAGGCAAGAGGAGGCTTATTGGCTAGAAGGCCACTGCAAATGTCCACACAAGAGATGGCAAAGGCCTAAAGAGCAGTGATGCAAAGATATTTAGAAAGCAGAATTGATGGGATTTGATGATCAATTTTAAGTGGGTGCTAAGTTAGGAGAGGAATGAGATAACTCTCAGGGTTCTACCTTGAACAACTGGTTATACACTGAGCAAACATGAGAAATCAGTGACACATAAAGTTTCTAGAAGCCCAGCACAGAGCCTGTTGAAGACTATGTACTCAGTAACACTGGCTCTGGTTAAAAAACCTGCCCAGTGCTTGACTCAGAGTAGATGCTTAATACCTATTTGTTGAGGGAAAATTAGAATTCCATGTTTATTAAATTTCACCAGTTCTAGTTCAACCAGTACAAAACCTAAGCACCATATTCCAATACTTAAGAATGAAACAATGCAACAGGAAGAGAAATTTAAGACATGATCATTATTCTTGAAAAGTGGACAATCCAGTAGTAGAAACACGATATACCCTTTGGCAAGTGGTATAAGAATCAATGGTCACTACTTGATTCATCTGGGTAGAATTCAATCGGTCTTGTAAAATATAATGAGTAAGGTTCTTCCATGTGACAAAAAGCCATAAATATGCCAAGCACTTACAGGAGTTCAACCTATATTAATTGGATCTCAAATGAAATCTGCTCAATATGGCAACCATTTCATTTTAGACTTTGCTCTGAAGAACAGTGTTTCAGTCTCCTCTTCTTGCTGGACTTGCTAGTTCCCACTACTTTCCTTGCTTGGACCCTAACCCTAATCCTAACACAATTCCTCTACCTGGAATGCTAGCCAATATTTCTGTTTTGCTTTAGAGTTCACAGGATCCTTTCAGCATTGACTAGTTACCTTGCCATTCATTCAATAATTTTCCACCACCAGGTAATATGTCTTCCATTATTCCCTAGATTTTATTCTTCAAATTTTCTTGTTATTGGCTTTTCACATGTTATCTTCTATTCACAAGCAGACAAACCAACCTTCCTTGAAGTCAAGGTCATTCATTATATAAAAGGAACTGATCTGGGGTGTCCAACTCAGGTGAAGTTTTTCTAGAACTTTTTGAATTTTTCTGCAGTGCTACAGTTTGTATTATAAACCTCTATTCTACCAGGTGGCAGAGACTTAATCTCAGTCAACTTGGGGATGCCCCTGCGTCTAGAGGAAATCAGGTCTAGAGGAAATCACTGGGTCCTTTTTGGAATTTTCCCACACTAGCATATTCCGAGATGTCCACTGTCCTATTCGGTCCTGAGTCTGTCAAGTCATAAAGGTTGTTGCTGCCTCTTATTTTACACCCTTTAAAATCCCTCAAATCTGGCAGTTGTCCTTGAATGGGACATGAAATTCAAGCTGCTTTCTCTCATCATGCTGGGTCCTAAAAAACTTGGTGAAGCTCTCTAAGCCACACCTGCCCAGATGCAACACCCAGTCACTATGCTCTGGCATCTTGCCCACCTCCTTGAAGTTTAACACAGAAAGGGGCACAGACCCTCTCTATCAGGGATCCTCTAAACCTATGTAGGGTTTCTATTAAAACTCCAGCCCTGCACAGGGGTGGTGATCAAGGCAGAACATGGAACTTCCTTTCTCAAGGACCCATAATTGGGTAAAATACATGTTGCTTTGTTTTCGCCTCTTTTCTTTCTCTCCTGAAAGAACCTTTCTGTAGTCTTTGGGGCTCTAAGTCCTTCTCTGATTCGTCATGTATCTTGATTTGGGAATCTAATATTTATGTTCTGAGTTCTGTTTGTTTACATTTAAGGACTTGGCTTTTGAAATTCTAAGGAATCAGCTCTCTTTTCCTTTCTCCATATTCTGTAGCCTTGTCCATTTTCTTAGTTCACAGTGACTCTCTTGGGAAAAGGGAGCCAAATGTACTTGGAAGTAAAGATTTTTTTAAAAGTCTTGATTAATGTATCAAAATAGTATCTTGCCCATTTATCTTCCTCCTCTTTCTTTCAGAAAACACTGGTCTGGAGTTAGGAGGGATCTAGACAGGATGATGGTTTGGTTGTCACATTCTAAGATCTTTAGCAGGCTGATCTCTTCTGTAAGACCCACAGCAGTGATTTTCAAATGCAGATGATTTTCAGAGACTCCTTAGGAGATGCTGACTCAGTTTCATGGAATGGAGTTGGAGATCGAGGAATTTTATTTTTTTAAACATCTTCCTAGGTCTAGATCAGTGATTCTCAATCTTTGGCATGTGTCAGAATCGTCTGAAGGGTTTGTGGAAGCAGATTGCTGAGCCCCACTGCCAGAGTTTCTGGTCTAGTAGGTGTGGGGTAAAACCTGGGATTTTGCTTTTCCAGTAAGTTCCAAGGGGATGTTGAAGCTGTTGCTGGTTTGGGGACCCCGCTTCCAGAACGGCTGCCCTAAGCGAGTGGTTCTCACACTTGGCTGCATTTTGGAATCATCTGGTTAGCTTTAACAAATCCTAGTGTTGAGACTACACCCCATACCAAATCTGCCAACACCTCTGGCAGTGGGAAAGAGGTACCAGTAATATTTAAAGCTCCCCAGGCAATTCCAGTGGGCCTCGGAATGACTAGAGAACAGTTCTCTAATCCTTTGATTCTCAGGCTTCAGTGAGTGCTCAGATCACCTGGGTGTTTAGTTAAAACGCAGCTTCTGATTCAGTAGATCTGAGATGGAGCAAAGCCTGGGAATTTCTTGAGGCCTAATTTACATACAAGAAAGTGCACTAATCTTAAGTGAACAGCTTGGTGGGTTTCGACAAATGAGTGTGCCTGTGTCGGCACTAGTGCCATCGAGGTATAGGATGTGCTCAACACTCTGACGGGTTTCCCCAGGCCCCTCACAGGCAGCTCCCCGGTCCTGACTCTCAGCTCCAGCTCTCACTAAGCTGCTTTCTGTCACTACAGATTAATCTTGCCTGTTCTAGAATTTCACGTAAGCGGAATTATACAGCATGTATTCTTTGATGTCTAGCTTCTTTTGCTTGCTCATTAGAGATTCTTCACTTTTCATAAGATCTCAGTTACATAGACCACATTTACTTCCCCAAAGCAAGGCACTTAAGGACTTCGGCAGGAATTTTTGACTCATGGTATTTAGCCCAGAGACTTCAGCATGCTTGGTATTTATTACGTAGGATGTATTAGCAGTTAACACCAAAGCTCTGCACCTCAACGTGGCACACGTCGCCCTCGTTTTCACTTTATGCCTCTATATTCGAGTGATAAGATGTTTCTTTTCTTGGCTTTGACAATTTGGGGAATTGCAAAGCTCAGGAGGAGGTCAGATAAGATGCCTGCAACTGCATTTTAGAAAAATGATGTGTAATATCCATTTTATGACATCTAAATGAGGTCTTCTTTTAGCTGTGTCCCTGGGTTGTGCCCACTGCTAACTTTAATAAACCCACATGCTTGTACCCATCTTTCATCATGTCACCAAATTTAAAGAATACGGTGTTTGTTTTTATCTGTCTTGTGTCCCTTGTTAGATGAGAGTATATTTTATATTTCTTATTAAATGGCAACAGTTATTTCTGAAGTTTGATAGTTTATAGCTTCACTGCTGTGAGGAAACTGAAGGGGGTTGGTGGGAGAAAAAAGCTTTTTGTTTGATTATGCTCTGGGAACTGATTATGGGCATAAAAAAATAAAACAGTTCATACATTCGCCAGAGCTTATTGTATTATCAGGTAATACACCTGCCTCTCTGATAAATAGGGCTCCACAGAACAGTTAATAAAAGCCCGAGAGTTATTTGGTGCAGAAATACAACAGTATAAAGCTGCTCAAATGCAGTCCATAGCAATTTTTTTCATCTTAAGGAAGGTCTTGAAATTCTAACAGTAATTGAAGGAGTTGCTTTGCTCACCATCAGAATGGGGGTGGGGGGCAGTTTCCCATTTCACATGAAATCTTTCAGGAAATCTAGTCTCAGGAGTTGGATACTTTTGCAAACAAACAAAAAATAACAATGCACCGCAAATTCCACTCATGCATGGCTTTGCGTTTTTACAGAGCTCTTCCACACACGTCATCTGTGGATTCTCACAATAACCATGTGTGTTAGGCTGTACAGACACCATCTCTCTTTGGCCCATGGAGATATGCAGCTCAGAGACATCAAAGGACTTACCCAAGCCGCACAGGCCACTGGGAGAAGTTGGCTCTGGGACTCTGTGGCCAGTCACCATCCCCATAATGTCTGAGAAAAACAAGTTTGTGATAAACCCAAAGATACTATGGTGTTGTGTTTTATAAAATGGTAGCTCACAGAGTGTTTTTTTTTAATTTACTTTTTTAATTGAAGTATAGTTGATTTACAATGTTGTGTTAATTTCTGCTGTCAGCAAAGTGATTCAGTTATACATATATAAACATTCTTTTTAAAATATCAGTATTTTCAATCTTCTTTTATTGTCATTTTCCTTTTTTTCTTAAATAGAAGACAGTAAAGCCTGGATAATGATAAACTCTGATTATTGGATTACTAGATTACTAGAATCTTAGTAGCTTAGGCTTACAAGTAGATGACCAAAAAATTTATTGTTCAAACTGGGATACTCCTGAAAGTGAAAGGTGGCACTGTTAATCATTACATTGGGCTGAGACATAAACCAGAACTGTGTACAGCAAACGAGACTGTATGGTTACCCTACCTAGGACTGCCTGTGGAAATTCTATTGTCTTAACCCACATGAGAGAAAAGTTCTCTTTAATCAAACAAGAAGTATGATTTCTCCAAGAAATACAGAAGAGCGAGCTCCTGACGGAAGCTTCTTGTTTTTTCCCCACCACTCCCAGAATTTTCAGCTCTCACGCCTATCATGGGTCCTGTGCCTAGACTACTTCTGTTAGCTTCCTGGAGCGCTCGTAACAACGTACCACAAACTAGGTGGCTTAAAACAACAGAAGGGTACGGTCGCACAGATCTGGAGGCTTGAAGTCCAAAAGTAAGTGGTTGTCTGGGTTCTACTCCATCGGAAGCTTCTAGGGAAGGATCTTACCTTCCCTTGCCTCTTTTCAGTTCCTGGTGGCCCCAGGCACGCCTTGGCTCGTAGGGACATAACTTCAGTCTCTGCCTCTGTCTTTGTATGATCGTTTCTCTGTGTGTCTCTCTCTTTACATTGTATTCTCCTCTTATTAGGACACCAGTCCATATGGAAGCAGGGCCCACCCTATTAATTACATCTGCAAAGACCCTATTTCCAAATAGGGTCCCATTCACAGGTACTGGCGGTTTAGGACTTCAACATATCTTTTAGGGGGACACAGTTCAACCTATAACATTATCCTGCTTGAGCAAAAACTTATTTCTCTTTTGCTCTTTTTAGCATAGCTTAGACAGGATAGTATTTCAAAAGGAACTTCCGTGAAATTTAATTGGGAAAATAGCAGCACTATTTCCAAAGAACTGTTTTCAGTAAAAGCAGCAAAGAGTTCTTTATGTCAGGATAATCAGATTATCAGGGGTAATGTCAGAGATGCTTGCCACGCTTTTCCCACCTGAGCTTCTGTCTGTTTCGTAGATGAGGCCTGTGGGAACAAGCTTGTTTTTCTAAGACTGGAAGCTCTTGTTCTTTGATATATCATCCTGTTCACAGTTAAATCCCAGCTTCCCCAAACTAATCCTTTTTATCTCTTTCAAATAGTCTTTTCCAGCCAAGGATATCCCACTCAGTGCTGTGGGAGGAATCTGTCTAGGTTACCATTCATTGACACACATACGTCCAAAGGGAATGATTTTGCTTTTCCTTACCCAGGTTATAAGCGTGGTTCTTTCTGGAAAATTCTGAGAGGGTATACTCTGTTTTTTTCCTCTTCTTTCCTCTCCAGTCTCCACACAGAAAAGTCTGCATCATAATATTACAGAGCAGTAGGTTCCCTCTTTTCTGATGCAGTTGGGGCTGGTAGTTGTAGTTCAAAAGACAGAGATTATAAATACACACACACACACACACACACACAATTTTAAGATAATTATATAAGCAAATGGTAAAAATAAAATGTAGAATTTTACATTGCTTAGAATAACATAATTTTTATAGTATGCGCCAATATTTTTTTAAAAGTTATGATAACATCAACTCAGGGTGTTCAATGTAAAAACTAATTCCTGTGTATCTTTATTTACTGTAGTAATATTTTTTGGCAGTAATATTGATTCCATATCTCTTATTCTTCTCCATCTTCCTCATCTTTAGATTCATTTGTTTCTGTCATGGATAATACAATTTCTGTTATCATCTGTAATTTCACTTTCCAACGTATAATCTCCATTAATTATTTGTTGTCTGTTATTTTTCTTCAGTATGTTACACATCAGGGGACTACTGTAAAATGTCTCCCTGTTAGTGCTGAATAAATGGATATCAGGCCTTTTTTTTTTAAGATAAAAGTTGAAACCCATCACTTGCTGTAAAACTTTTAGTTCTGACAATTTTTTGGACACATGGATAATCTTTTGATTATATGGCCATGGATTTCTTGGTTGGAGTTCCATCTCATCATTTTTGGATTTACCATACCCACAATGCATCCTTAATTATTTACAATTTGGATTATAAAGTGGGTCTAGAGTTAATAATATTGTACCAACATCAGTTCCTGATTTTGATAATATACTACAGTTATGTGTTATTTTCACCGGGGAGCTGGGTGAAGGATACATGGGAATGCTTTGTACTATTTTTACAACTTATTATGAATCAAATATTTCAATTAAAATTAAGAAAGTGGAATTGGAACTTGAAGGCCCACATTAAGATATTTGAGTGAATTCTTTTGAATTTGTATATGTTTTACACCAAAACTTTTACAGTTGTCTTACTTATAGCTATTTCAACAATAGTTTTTTGAATCTCACCTTTATTTTATTGCAGAAACTAAGCATTTAACTTAATTTCTGAGGAACAACTATTTTTCCACTTACTAGTACAAAGTGAAAATTGAAAACTGTAATTATAGTCATAATCGCAACAGGCATAAATAAGTTTATAAACAGGTGGAGCTCAGCATATAGCCCAACGTGGGGCTGAGTACTTGGATGTTCTTGGTGTGCTATAGCTGGCTGTAGCAATTGAACCACACTTTTTCTAGAGTTAATGTAGAGAAAATTTATCCCACAAGGTGATTACATGCAAAAGACGGTTAATAATGCTTCTACTGTATAACAAGTGCATAATCATTCGATAGCAGTTCTCTCACACCCGTCTCACAGACGAGGAAATTAAGGCCTCAAAAGTTATAGGGACTGCCTGAAGACATATTGACTTAGAGGCAGCACTGAGCTTAGAACGGATTTTTCCCAGTCTCTGAGTTCATGAATATTCCCGTATTGGTATCCTTTTGTGAAGGTCCTGAGTGAACAGTCTGTGGGACTCTATAATTGACTAAATTTGATTTGTAGGCTGGGTGACAACACTGATTTTAGCTTGAGGAAATTTGTAAAATTTTAATTTTTTTTGGCTGAAAGGCATGCTCCTTCTTGCTTGTTCTTAAAAACCATATTTAGGTTTGAAAATTTAGACACTCTCGAAAACTCTTCTCATCCCACTGAAAAAGAATGTTAAGCAGTTTGGAAGTCCTTGGGTCTCCAAATCAGTTATTCTGGTCTCCTTCCACTGAACACGAAAGTTCAGCAGAGATGAATTGCTTCTTGGGAGGTTTTGCTCCCATTTTGTTTTAGTAAGATTTACATTGCTGTCTTCTCCAGGCTGTCAATTCTGAGAATTCCCAGGAAGAAAAAAGATGGAGCAGGGAATGGGTGAAATCTTGGGGAAGTGCATGAAAACACAGTAGGACATACTTGTGTTTGAAAAACAAGGTTTTGTTTTTCTCTTCTAAAGGAATTTTATTAAAAAACAATAGTTTTATCAAAGAACAAGATATAGAACATCTACCAACAATAGCAGGTATAGATCTTCCTGTGTATTTTTAACATTGCCCTGACCTGTTTGCACAAGAGTAAATGTCATCAAAAAGTGAAACATCCAGCTCATTATCCAGATGTTCGGAGAATCTAGATGGAGAACAGAACACTTTTCCAAGTTTTTAACCCTCCTTCTTTCATAAACTAGCATGCTACCTTGTAAAATAATTCTAGGGAACTGTAGTTAAAGAAAAATTCAAAGGGTCTCTACAGCAGGACTTGTAAACCTTCAGATGCTGCGTTTCATTGGGAATCTCTAAGAGGAGACTGCACTATAAAGATTCCTCAATTATATTTGGTCAGAGAACCTTTGGAAATCACTGAATATCTTTTAGGATTGATATCACAGAGAGATTAGTTTAGGAAATGTTGATTTTCAAGCAACTTCAAGGGAAATGACTTTCCCCCTTTTGACCTGATTCTTTAAGCCAATGCCTCAAACATACTTGGAGGGACAAATACATTGGAAATTATTTTCACTATTATTCCTTCAACTTTATTCCCAGGAAAAGTAAGCCGTTATTTCTCACGAGCCCAAAAGCAACTACTATGTTGTAATTTATTTTTTAAAAAATTTATTTATTTTTATTTATTTATTTTTGGCTGTGTTGGGTCTTCGTTGCTGCCTGCGGGCTTCCTCTAGTTACGGTGAGTGGGGGCTACTCTTCATTGTGGTGCGCGGGCTTCTCATTGTGGTGGCTTCTCTTGTTGCAGAGCACGGGCTCTAGGCATGCGGGCTTCAGTAGTTGCAGCACGCGGGCTCAGTAGTTGTGACCCCTGGGCTCTAGAACGCAGGCTCAGTAGTTGTAGCGCATGGGCTTAGTTGCTCTGCGGCATGTGGGATCTTCCCGGATCAGGGCTCGAACCCGTCTCCCCTGCATTGGCAGGTGGATTCTTAACCACCGCCCCACCAGGGAGGCCCACAACCACTACTTTTAGGACTACTTTTTGCATGACTTCTGGTTAATTAGATACTACACTTCATTTGATATGATGATTCATCAGTCTAATATTTCCTTTTTAAAAAATTATCTCTTAAATGATAATATTTTCTTACTCAGAAACTCACTCCCACCTTGTAACTTATTTTAGAGCTGTGAGTGCACACATATTTGCCAGAGTCTTTTATGAAAATATAACAAAAGTGTGCTCTAGTAGAATTGGGCTGGAATCTGAAAAACCAAAGCCCTTTATAAGGCTGCTGTTGGAGGGTAGTCATGAGATGGAGGGTCTGGTAGGTGTTATTTTATAAAGCTGTGTTGTGGCAGAGTGTGGGTAGAGCTGGGAGTTATGGCTTCACAAGTTCTATAACAGCACCATAGAAAAAGATCGTGCCACACTGGCTTTGCACTTGTCTGTTCCTATCATTTTTAAGACTTACCTAATGTAATGTATAGTTGTTGGCATTTTCATTTTTTTACAGTACAGGTGGAAAAATGGGAATAGTGAAATGAGTAAAGAGTTTGGTATATAGCCAACACTCAACAAAGTGTTTAGTACCTGAAAAAAATGAAAATGGTATCAAGAACCAGTAGTACACTCTTATAGTCCAGAGGGCCCTTTCTTAAATCGGGGAAGCACATTTTATAAACTGCTAGTTTCACAAGGACAATCTTGACACGCACTGAGAAAGGTGGTTTTAATTAAAGCTATGATGCTTCATCATCTGAAATTTGTTTATTGCTTCATGGATCTGATTTTTGAAGAGCAGGGGATGAATAAATTCTTAAATGTGAAACTTGGGTCAGAAGAATTAGAAGGCAAATTAATTTTAAAGTGTAACCAAGAGCATAAACATATTTGCTTCTGTCTGGAACCAACTATAAACTTGGTTTCTGCTTATGAAGAAACAAAGCCTGTTGCTACATAATGCCAACATATCTGCTTGTCTGTCAGCATGAAACTAGAACATCTGGATGTCTGGATAAGGATAAAACATTTCTAGCTGACTTAGTCCATACATATGATATGAAGACCGCTGGAACCAAAAGCAGCACTCATTCAATATCACAGGTTGTCTGAATAGCTTTGCAGCAAAGCTTGTCCGATTTGATTCTCTGAGATGTTTAAAACGTCAAAAGTTACTGGGATTTATTAAAGGTGACTGCCTGCTTGTTGTCTATATCTAGACAGTATCTGAGTCCCAAGCAAAATGGTTATACACATAAGTTATATAAAGAAAACTAAACCTATAGGTTATAACCCTAGAAAACAATGTGCGTGTGTAAAGTAAATGAAGGATAAAGCTCAAGAGGCAGGATCCTTTCTACTAGCAGAGACTGGGTGCAGGCTTTTTCCATTGTTCTACCTTGATTTTAGTATCTCTAGTGTTAGAAGAAATATCTCCGAAGTGTCATCTATAATGTGTTGTGCTCTGAAGAGCAGAATTTTTCCTCAGTTTCCAAAGTGCTTAAAAATTCATCGTCAAGACAAGAGATAACAAGTGTGAGGATGTAGAGAAAAGGGAACCCTTGTGCACTGTTGGTGGGAATGTATGTTGGTGCAGATACTGTGAAATTAAAAACAGATCTACCATATGATCCAGCAATCCTATTTATGGATATATATCCAAAGGAAATGAAAACAGGATATTGAAGAGATATCTGCACCCCCATGGTCATTGTTCACACTCGCCAAGGTATGAAATAACCTAAGTGTCAACAGTGAATGGATAAAGAAGATGTGGTATATATTATTCAGTAATGAGAAGGAAGGAGATCTTGCCATTTACAGCAACATGAGTGGAACTTGAGGGCATTATACTAAGTGAAATAAGCCAGACAGAGAGAGACAAATACTGCAAGGTACCACTTATGTGAGGAATCTAAAAAAAAAAAAAAAAAAGTCAAACTCATAGAAACAGAGACTAAAAAAGTGGTAAAGTGGTTGCCAGAGGCTGGTGGGTGGGGGAGATAGGGAGGGCTTGGTAAAGGGGTACAGACTTTCAGCTATAAGATGAATAAGGTCTGAGGATCTAGTGTATAACATGGTGACTGTAGTTGATCACACTGTATTACATAACTGAAATTTGCTAAGAGAATAGAACTTAAATATTCTCACCAAAAAAGATAAATATGTGAGGTAATGGATGTGTTAATTGACTAGAATGAGGAGAATCCTTTCACCATCATCACGATGTACACTTTAAATATCTTACAGTTTTATTTGTCAACTATACCTCAATAAAACTGGAAAAAAATAATCCCAAGGGAGATTCTGTTAATGTGTTTTCTTTCCAGCTGTATTGTTAAGTCTCCAAGGGCAAGACTGCTGTCTTAATCAGCTTTGTGTATTCAGTGATAAGCACGCTGTAAGTGCCCAACAAAGATTTGTTGTCTGAATGAATGAATGAATCAATGAATGGCTTGCTGGGCGGGTGGGAGAATGGTCAATCCAGTCTCTGTGATGGCAACTGCTTTCCCCAGTGACCCTGTAGCCTGGTGTTACACCAGGTGGAAGTATGTTCCATGGGACACCTGCATCTGAATCCTTAGGGGACTTTCTAAAAATGCACATTCCACCTGAGACAGAATCTCTGAAGTTGGACCTCAGAATCCTGCATTTGTAGCTTTAGCAGGTTCCCAGGTGATCCTCATACACACTGAGGTGGACAACCGTCGGTAGTTATGCAGCTCTGTTTCCCATCTCTGTAAAAATAACATCTTAAGGTCACATAGCTTTCATCAGTGAAACAACTTGCAGAATCAGCTTTTTGAATGTTGAGTTTGCTACATTTGCTTGCACCAGATGAGGAGAGAGAGCGATCACACAGCTGCTCTATCCTTTAGCTGGGAGTCACAAGCATGTGAGATCTGTGATTAAATTCTATGGACAAAAATTCTGCCTTCTATTTTAATTTAAAACATTACCATTTAAAAATGAAATAATTGAAAAGCCCCATGTTTTAAAAAAAATATGTAGTTAACATAACAAATAGATGATCTCTGATACATATCTGTCCCTAATTAGTCTGCTTTTAATCAAAGCAATAAATATACATGATTTAAAAATTGTTCAGAAGGCCTAAATAAAAAACCCTGTCTTTTCTGTCTCTACACAATGCCATTTTCCAGAGAACATCCCTTTTAGACATTTCCTCTTTTAGGTCTGATGTTACCTCTATTTGTTGGTTAGGATGTGTTTATCTAGAAGTAATTGAAAACCTGAATAAAGTGGCCTCAACATTTTAGATATTTATTTTCTCACATCAAAAAAAGACTGAACATAGGTTGTTCTAGATCTCACTCAGCAGTAAAACAATTAAAAAAATTATTCTGTCTCTCTCTAGTTCCATGGGGTTATATTTAATTCATTATTGTTTCATCATTTTCTTGTTACCTCACGGTCACAAGATGGCTGCTCCTACTCCATTATCATGGATATGTTCCAGGCAGGAGGAAGGACAAAGAATTGTTATCTTGCATCTGAGACTTTTATTAAGAAGCCCATTATTTATTAGGAGCACCCCATTAGACTTCCTCTTCTATGTCACTAGCTAGAACTGAGCCAAGTGGTCTCCCCTAGGTGGGACATTCGTTACTTCAAGAGGAGCTTTGTAAAATCTCTTATACTAGGGACCCTCATGTGCAGAAAAGGGAGGGTTTTTCTCAGGGTGGTGAAATCTACCCTAGTTACCTAATTTTCCTTTGGCAGTTCATTCACTTTCTTTAGAGAGGAGTTCTCTTGTTCTTTTAATGGTGGTAGGTGTTTCTCATGGGAATATCATGTCAGGTAGGAGGCACAGATAGAGCATTGTGTGTGTGTGTGTGTGTGTGTGTGTGTGCCTGCACCAACAAGGGGATAGATAACGTGCATTGCTGACTAATACAGTGGCTGGTTGGTAGAGTTTGTTAGTGTCTCCTCATGGGAACTCTTTCTCACTCCTTTTCTCCACTGTCCTTGCAATGGGTTCAAGGACAAATTCAAGACACATTCAGTGTCTGACGTTTCCATGAGTCTCCCTGGGGCAGATGGGCTCTTTCTCTTGGTTCCAGCCTCTTCCTGCATACTTGGGGCTTCCTAGTTACATTCTGCCCATCCCAAGTTTTTGTTTAGAAATGTGTTAACTTTCCTTGCTTGCTGATGGTCTTCCACCCATTGCCTTGGTGTTTGCTTTTCTATCACTTTCATTATACTGCAGTCTAAGAGTAAGGTGATAATGAAAGCTTTTGTACTAGTTTCATTTTGAACCCCATATTTCTGAACTCTTTCTATGTCTACTTGACCTTCCTTTCTCTCACAGTGACTTATGGTTTTAGGCTTAGAAAAATGTTTTCTGTTCTTTTCTGTAGTCTTGGTTGCCTTGACTTTGTTTTCACCCCAGATAACTTTTTTTTTGTTTTCATCTCACCAAAAGCAATGTGCTTACGTCACTCCTTCACTAGAAATCCCCTCAGCGATCCTTGTGGCCAACCAGATAAAGTCCAAACCATGCAGCCGACCCATGCCCACCCCTCCAGTCTCCTCTCTGGTATTTCTTAACGCCCGCTCCACTCTCAAGACCAACTCACTTACTTGTCTTCCCCCCAACATGCCTCTGAGCACGTTGAAGGCAGGGGCTAAGTCTTCTCTCTCTGTTAGTCTTCCTGGCTTGAGCCTTGCCATACAGTGTGGGCTTCATAAATGTTCATAGAATACGTTCATGGCTACATTCAAATTTCTTCCCCAACCGGTTACGTCCCTGCTCAAACTCCAGATGCTTCACTCAGTTAAGAGGGTATATGCCTCAGTATTTTCTTAACTCTGCCTCTGAGTTCTCTGAAAATACCACCAGTAGAAGCACACAGCAACCTTGCCGTTTGCCTTTATTGCCTCCTGGTGACGTCTCTCCACCACTGCTGTCGTTTTACTGGACTTAACCTTTAAAAAATTGTTTTATTTACTTATTTTTGGCTGCGTTGGGTCTTCTTTGCTGTGCGCAGGCTTTCTCTAGTTGTGGCGAGCGGGGGCTACTCTTCATTGCGGTGCGTGGGCTTCTCATTGCGTTGGCTTCTCTTGGCTGTGGAGCACGGGCTCTAGGCGCGTGGGCTTCAGTAGTTGTGGCTCTCAGGCTCTAGAGTGCAGGCTCAGTAGTTGTGGCCCACGGGCTTAGTTACTCTGTGGCATGTGGGATCTTCCCGGACCAGGGCTCGAACCCATGTCCCCTGTACTGGCAGGTGGATTCTTAACCACTGCGCCACCAGGGAAGCCCCTGGACTTAACCGTTACAGGAAAAACACAGGGTGACCCCCATCCATCTTTACCTCCTTTATTTAATATACCTACACTGGTCAGATTTGCTCCTTAAAGTACAGAAAGAATAATGAGATTTTCATGGGTCTCAAAGTCATGGAAATGCTGAGCTTTATGGTACCTTAGGAATTAACCAGAACAAACGTTTCCTCCAGGGATCAGGAGGCTCTGTGTGACCCGAGAGAGGGAAAGTGCTTTTCAGGGGCACACGGTGGGGTCGGTGGTAGAGTTAAAATGAACGCCTGGTTCTCCAGGTGCACAATTCAGTGAGTGTTTTTTCTAGTTTGTCTAAGTGCATTCATACGCACACACGCACACATGCACACGAATATAGTATTTTCCAGTTAATGAAGTAGAAAATTGAACAAAAGTTTAACTACTTAGTGCTGACATATTTGAATTTATAAAGCTTTTTGAAGTTTTGTGTCTTGAGGTGCTCCAACAGGGATTTTTAGTGGGTGCAATATCAGCAATGTTTATGGGGAAAGTCTTCATTATGTGGGACTGTCCCAAGCACTGCAGCCCACTAGAATGTCAGTAATGCTCCCTAGATGTTGTGACAGCCTGCAAAGTCCCTGCCTGCATTTCCAAATTCCCTGTATGAAGGCAGTATTGTCCAGCTGAGAACCACTTTGTGGTTTTCAGAGCAAAGGAGGTAGAATGGGGCTGGTTATGCTGATTTGCCGTATTTATTTCCAGTCTAGCCCACACTGTGGCCTACTCAGGGATGTTTGTGCTTGACCAGGAATCATCAATGTGAGGGAGAGGTGAGAGAGGAAATCGAGGAACTGAGGCCCAGGAGGAAGAACAGGGGGAGGGAGAGCTTGTGAGGCCCCCCCAAAATCCTACAATAAAAAAAAAAACTACCTGAAGGAACCTTTCCTGTTACTAAAATTCCCCAAGATCTGAGAAGGCAGGAACATGCCAAACTTGAGTAAGAAACATCTTTAAAAGTGCAAATTGAGTGAACCTTGTTAATGCTAAATGATAGGAAAGGCAGGGATATGGCTTCTACAGTGCGTGGCTCTGTTCAAGTTTTCCTAATGATTTGTCTCTCCTGTTGGGTTGCTGGGTTAGAAATGCCAATCATTTCCATAGAGGTGGAAACCAAGCATCCCTCTGGGCAGAAGTGAGGCCATAACTCTTTAAACAGGAGCTGGGTGAGGAGCTGGCGTAAGACCTGAAAAGTTGTTCTTGCTCAAAGAACCTGGAAACCGCAGAAGAAAGTCTGGATTTTGGCCAGGGATAAGATGTCAGCATGTTTCGGTCCTGTCTGATTTACTTGAAAGGGAGGGGGAGGCACAGGTGACGGCTTGGTGAGGGTACCAGGTAGTAGGGGTCACCAGGGTGGGGTCGGGTGGGAGGACATTTTTAGGAAACGTTTTTTTGGCTGTGGCCCGCGGCACGGAACCTTAGTTCCCTGACCAGGGATGGAACCTGAGCCCCCTGCAGTGGAAGCACGGAGTCCTAACCACTGGACCGCCAGGGAAGTTCCAGGAAACTCTTTTTTAAAAAACTCCTTCCTTTACTTGACGTACTTCATATTCCTGCAACTTTGTGTCCCTGTCTACCCCATTCCTTTCCTAGGAAAAACATCAAACTCTTTCAAGGTCCGTCTGTTAGACGGAGGTGTGTGTGAGTATGTGTTTCTGAAAACACATACTTAAGGGGTTGCTGTGAGAATGAAATAAATAAACATTTGAAGTGTTTTTCTCTGTTACTACATAGGCTCTGGACCAGAGAGACAGATTGCTTGGGTTTCAATCCCAGCTCTGCTGTGCCCCTTATTAGTTCTTTTACCCCAGGAAAGTTATTTAAAGTTTTTGTTTTTCAGTTTTTTCACCTGTAAAATGTGAATAATAATAGTACCATAGGAATGAAGTGAAGATTAAATAAATATTTATGAGGTATTAACAATATTTATAAGGTCTTAAATTAGATGAATTACTATTTAAAATGTACCTAATAAGCATTATTATTAGTATTTGTTAAATACATACAGTAAGATGAATTAAAGACACCTGCTGTCCATCCACTTTCTTACCTTTGCTTCTTGTTGCAGTTCTTTGAAACCAAAATTCCATGTTGGGTTTGGTTTGGATGAGAACTGTGGCTGAATATTAGAAGGGTGCTAAAGGGATAGAAAAAACAACAAAATGAAAAAAGTTGGGACAGGAGGAAAAGATTGGCCAGTTGTGGCCTTAATTATGCCATATGTCTTGAGTCACCTGAGATGCTAGAAATAAAGTCATGACACGTGAAGCATCGAGCTACAGACTTTTAGGTCAGGATGGAAAAGCAGGAGGGAGCATGCATGGCCAGAGGCGAGAGTAGGGCCTGAAGGATGTTGGGTTAGGGGAGAACACTTAGCTGTTTTCTGGAGGTTTGGGGGAGCATGGCCCTCTACTTGTAAGAAATCCTTTACCCAAAGTGCAGGACTCTATCCAGAAGAATCCAGTAGGCATTGGTTCTGATGTTCTTTGCCTCACTGTTATTAGACTTCCACACATAGAGGAGACACCCATCCTGTCTGTGAGTTCTGGAGAGGGGCTGACTGGAAATGAACCAGATGGGTCTGGCCTTTAAACTCCCCACCAAGTGCTTTGTAATTGTTTTCTTGTACAGGGAGGGAAGAGAAAGGGCATGCCCTGGGGGTCATCTACGTGGAGACCCTTTACTTATGCCATGAGGTAGAGTGGATGTGATTATTTTTGTACTTATATTGTGGAAACAGGTTCAGAGATGGTGAGTATCTTACCTAAGATAAATGTGAGAGTACACCCAACTCTATCTGACTCGAAAGTCACATGATTTTTTTAGAGTCAAACTTTTCAACTTTAGAGTAGTTCTAGAATTCCAGAAAAATTGTGAAGACAGTGCAGAGAGTTCCCATATATTCCACACCCAGTTTCCTCTATTTTTAACACTTAGTTTGGTACATTCGTCACAATTAATGAACCAGTATTGACACATTATTATAAAGCCCATATTTATTAAAATATCTTTAGTTTTACTGAATGTGCTTTTTCTGTTCCAGGATCCCATCCAGGATACCACATTTACATTTAGTTGTCACGTCTCCTTAGGTTCTTCTTGGCTGTGACAGTTTCTCAGAATTTCCTTACTTTTGATGATCTTGACAGTTTTGAGGAGTACTGGTCAGGTATTTTGTAAAATGTCCCTCAGTTGAGGTTTTTTGGGATGGTTTCCTCATAATTAGATTGAGATTTTGGGGTTTGGGGGGTCGACCACAGAGGTCAGGGGCCATTCTCATCACCTCCTATCAAGAGGACACGTTGTCAACATGGCTTATGGCTGTTGATGTTAAGCTTGGTCACCTGGCTGAAATAGTGTTTGTCAGATCTCTTCACTGAACCTTTTTTTGGACACTAATGTTAGAAACCAAGAGCTGGACGTTGGATGTGCTCATTGCTGCCGAGGTTGTGTCGTTTCTAGGTCATCACAGAGCAAAGAAATATATGCGTATTTACTAATCTGTTTATAGGCACATACCTATAAATGTTTTTGTGTGTAACTATCTGTATGTGTATTAAGCTAAATGTGAATTCGTACTAATGTCTCCCACTAATCTATCACCACATGGATCATTCTAGCCTTCTTCCCTTGTTTATCTGTAACCTCCTCCACTTCAGCAGTGAGAAACCTGGCCCCCACTGGCCTCCACTCATTCCCTTAATGGTTCACTTCCAGCATACGTGTGGTTTCAGAATTGTTAACCTGCACTTCTGCGGGAAATACATTTATCAACTACAGTATGGTGCTCATGCACAGTTCCTTTTGCCTTCAGTCTTACAGATTCCACTCATTTCCAAAGTTACTTAGGTCAGCACCTTTCCCTCTGTCTCTTTCAGTAAAGTTGTTTCATACATTTGTAATACAGCTGTATTTTTGATCACATCTGCATTCTATCCACAGATTCCCCCAGTACCCTAAGTTATTATTTTTTCACTTGAATATACTAAGGTTGGTTCTTTGTACCTTAAAGTTCTATGGGTTTTGATAAGTGTACAGTCATATATCCACAATTACAATATACTGAATAGTTTCAACATCCTAAAAAATACCCTGTGCTTCACTTACCCAATCCTATCCTCCCCCTCGCCTGCTACTCCAAATCTCTGGCAACCACTGATCTGTTTATCATTTCTATAGTTTTGCCTTTTTCTAGAATGTCATGTAAGTGAAATCATAGGTAGCCTTTCAGGCTGGCTTTTCCACTTGGCAGTACGCATTTACAATTTGTCCATGTATTTGTGTAGCTTGAGAGCTCAATCTTTCTTATTGCTAAATAGCATTCTTTTGATGGATGAACCATACATTCATGCATGTTTTTCTGTTCACCAACTGAAGGACATCTTGGTTGCTTCCAGTTTTAGGAAGTTTAAAATAAAGCTGCTATAAACATTTATGTGCTGTTTTTTGTGTGGATCCAAGTTTTCAAATCAGTTGGGTAAATACCAAGTAGTGCAAATGCTGGATTGTATGGTAAGGCTATGTTAGCTTTATAAGAAACTGAGAAACTAGCTTCCAAATTGGCTGTGCCATTTTGCATTTCCACCAGCAGTGAAAGAGCATTCCTGTTGCTCAGCATCCTTGCCAGCCACTGGTATTGCCAGGTGTTGGATTTTAGCCATTCTAGTAACTGTAGGGTGGTATCTCGCTGTTGTTTAAATTTACATTTCCCTAATGACAATTGATATTAAGCATTTTTTCATATGCCGTCTCATGCTTATTTACACACTTGGAGTTGGAAAACAGACTCTGTGGCCAGCTGATTGACCTAGATCTAGGATGATTGGTATCTGGACATTAAATTAGCTTCCAAAGATTGCAGCTGGTGATGAGGATGTGTTTGAGAAGCTGGCAGCAGGAAGGCATCCGGGCAGGTGAACAGTGATTGGAGCAGTTGCACCATGCTGAGTCCATAGTCAAGAATCAGGTAGGTAAGCAGCAGGCATCCTTTTAGGGCTCTGTTCTGTCTCTTCCTCTCGTACCAGATCCACATTCCACCACCTTCTTCTCCTTTTCCTCTTAACACCTTTATGGAGGTATAATTGCCAGACAGTAAGCGGAAGAAATATGAAATGTGCAATTTGACAAATATTTATACTATAAATGCATATAAACCAGTGAAACCATTACCATGATCACATAATGAATATATCCACCACTTCTAAAAATTTCCTCATGCTTTTCTATAACATCTTCTTCTTCCCTTTATCTATTCCTCCTCACAGGCAACTACCTATTTACTTTCTGTCTCTATAGATTAGTTTGTATTTGCTAGAGCCTTATACAAATGGAATTATGCAGTGTGTATTCTTTTTTTTTTCCTGGCTTCTTTTGCTCAGCATCATTATTTTGAGAAAATCAGCCATGTTTTGCATGTATCAGCAGTTCGTTCCTTTTATTGCTGAATAGTATTCCACTGTATGGGTCATGCCACAAGTTGTTTATCCATTTACTTGCTGATGGCTATTTGGGCTGTCTCCAGTTGGGACTCTTCCATATAAAGCTTCATAGAAATGTTCATTTCTATGTAAGTTCATTTGTATGTAAGAAATGTTCATTTGTATGTAAGTCTTTATATGAATATATGCTTTCACTTCTCTCGTGTAAATACCTAGAATTGGAATGGCTGAATGATATGTAGGTATATGTTTAAATTTATAAGAAACTGCCAAATTGTTTCCCACAGTGCTAGTAACATTTTCATCCCCGCTAGCAGTGTATGAGACTTCCTCATCCTCCACATCCTTGCAAAAGCTTAGAATAATTATCTGCTTTAAATGTTAGTCATTATGATAGATGTACAGTGATATCTCATTGTGGTTATAATGTTACACATCTTTTCATGTGTTTATTTGCCATCTGTGTATCTTTTTTTAGTGAAATGTCTGTTAAGCAAACCTTTTGCCTAATTTTAAAAATTGGGTTGTTTGCTTTCTTATTAATGAACTTTGAGAGTTCTTTATACATTCTAAATACAAGTTCTTTATCACAGATGAGGTTTTTTGCTTTTTAAAGTATTTTCTCCCAGTATGTGGCTTTTTTTTCATTATCTTAACAGTCTTTTGAAGAGAGAAATTTGAACTTCTGATGAAGTCAGATTTAGCACTTTGTTCTTTTATGGATCATGCTTTGGGTTATGTATTTAAGAACTCTTTGCCTAATGCACAGCCGCAATATTTTCTCCTGTATTTTCTTCTAGAAGTATTATGGTTTTACGTTTTACACTTAGGTACACAACTCATTTCAAGTTAATTTTTGTATATGATGTTATATATGAAGTGAATTTTTTTTTTTTTTTTTTTTTTTTCGGTATGCGGGCCTCTCACTGCCGCGGCCTCTCCCGTTGCGGAGCACAGGCTCCGGATGCGCAGGCCCAGCGGCCATGGCTCACGGGCCCAGCCGCTCCGCGGCATATGGGATCCTCCCAGACCGGGGCACGAACCCGTATCCCCTGCATCGGCAGGCGGACTCCCAACCACTGCGCCACCAGGGAGGCCCTGAAGTGAATTTTTTTTTTTTTTTTTTTTTTTTTTTTTTTGCGGTATGCGGGCCTCTCACTGTTGTGGCCTCTCCCGTTGCGGAGCACAGGCTCCGGATGCGCAGGCCCAGCGGCCATGGCTCACGGGCCCAGCCGCTCCGCGGCATATGGGATCCTCCCAGACCGGGGCACAAACCCGTATCCCCTGCATCGGCAGGCGGACTCTCAACCACTGCGCCACCAGGGAGGCCCTGAAGTGAATTTTTTATATATAGATATTCAGTTGTTCTAACATCGTTTGCTGAATAGACTATCTTTTCTCCACTGAATTGCCTTTGTCAAAAATCAGTTGTCCATATTTGTGCAGATCTAATTCTAGACTATTCTGAGCCATTTATCTATCTTTATGCCAGTACAACACTGTTTTCATTTCTAAAGCTTTATAATAAGTCTTGAAATCAGGTAGCCTTAACCCTTCAACTGTGCCCTTTTCTATGCCTCTCTTTCAGCGTGGAACTCACTATGTTGCCATCAGTAATTGACACAACTATTTCACCTAGTGAACCAGCAGCCCCTTATAAGCAGGAAGCATGACTTACTCGGGTTTTCAAAAAATTAATTAATTAATTAATTTTTGGCTGCATTGGGTCTTCGTTGCTGTGCACGTGCTTTCTCTAGTTACGGTGAGTGGGGGCTACACTTCATTGCGGTGCGCGGGCTTCTCACTGAGGTGGCTTCTCTTGTTGCTGAGCACGGGCTCTAGGCACGTGGGCTTCAGTAGCTGTGGCTCGCGGGCTCTAGAGCAGAGGCTCAGTCAGTAGTTGTGGCGCACGGGATTAGTTGCTCCGCGGCATGTGGGATCTTCCCAGACCAAGGCTCGAACCTGTGTCCCCTGCGTTGGCAGGTGGATTCTTTTTTTTTTTTTTTTGCGGGCCTCTCACTGTTGTGGCCTCTCCCGTTGCGGAGCACAGGCTCCGGATGCGCAGGCCCAGAGGCCATGGCTCACGGGCCTAGCCGCTCCGCGGCATATGGGATCCTCCCAGACCGGGGCACGAACCCGTATCCCCTGCATCGGCAGGCGGACTCTCAACCATTGCGCCACCAGGGAGGCCCGGCAGGTGGATTCTTAAACCACTGCACCACCAGGGAAGTCCCCTTACTCTTTTTTTAAAACGTAAATTAGACCATGTCACTCCCTCACTCAACTTCCCCTTGGCGTCCAGTCACGCTTGCATGGAGGCAGATCAAGGAGAGACTTACTGGCCAAAGAAAGGACTTTACATATTTTACTTTCGGTATTTTTCTGTCTCTTTAATTTCAGTCACTACCGCTCCCCAGTCATCCTGGTCTCTTGGCTTCTACTCCACGTGCACATTTTCATCTTGTGGACTTTGCACTCCCCTCCCCGCTGCCTGGAAAGCTCTTCCCCTGAGAGTCACATGACTTGCCCCTTCTTTTCACTGAGGTCTCTGCTCAAATGTACCCGCAGAGCCTGCCAAGGCCTTTGCTGACGACTTTGTCTGGAGTGCCTTTTCCGTCATCTCTATGCATCCACCCTGAGTTGGTTTTCTTCACTGTGCTCTTCTCTGTCTGACATGATACGTTTTAGTATATATGTATTAGTTTCTTTGAAGTTTATTTCCTTCACTAGAGAGTGAGACCTCTGTGAGAGAAAGACTTTGGTCTGCTTTTTTCCCTGTTGTTTTCTTTTTTCCATGTTCAGCATTGGGGATGGTGACTGGCACACTGTGGATACTTAAAAAATAAATCTTTGTAACTCATTTCTATCTAAAGTAGCTGGCGGATGGGATAGTGTGTAGAGGAGAGTGAACATAGCAGGTCAGACTGCTGTTCTTAGAAGAGTTTGCTGCAGGGTTGGCCCTTGGCTGGCAGCTGGGAACTTGGATTTCAGGAGAGCTCCCACCACTCCTAGAACGGACCAGAGTGACTCAGGCTGTCTGAACTGTTTGTACAAACAACGTGGTTTATGCTGAACACCTGCCTTCCTTTGGGGAAGGAAAATCGAAATGGTATTGCTAAGAGCACTTTCTAAAGTGGAGCGAGGGGGCAATTGAGGAAGGGTGACTTATGCATGTCTCCGCCTGGCTGCAATCTGATCTTTTGACCACTTACTGTCCTAACAAAGGCACTTACTGTCCAGAACGTCTGCCAGAAACTCAAGATACTTATCGAATCCTTACCCTAAAATAACTTGTGACAGCCTATCTAGTTATTTGGACCCTTATCTTAAAATAACTCATGATTCCTTAAGGACAGATATTTCCTGACTCATGTCAGGGTCAATCACAATTCTTGCCAGGCAACTTTAACAACCTGGTGACTTCTGTCTTTGAAGGCCCCTGACTCCTTCTCTTTCCTGAAACATTCTTTTGGTTTTATCAGAATCTTGTGTCTCCCAAATTGTAATTCTTAAGACCCCAGATAAACTCTTTTCTTATTTGCAGCCTTCTGTTTCATTTTTTTTTTTTTTTTGGTTGACACTGTCTGGGATTTTGATACAAGCTGGTCAGAGAGTGCCTATGTGACCAGCCCCCAGTAAAAGCCCTGAACACTGAGGCTCAAATAATTTTCCTGGTAGAGGACATTTCACATGTGTTGTTGTAATTTGATGCTGAAAGAATTAGGCACATCCTGTGTGACTCCACAGGGGGAAGACTCTTGGGAACTTGTGTCTGGTTTCCTCTGTACTTCACCTCATGCACCTTTTCCCTTTGCTGATTTACTTTGTATCCTTTTGCTGTTGTAAATCATAGTCATGAATATGACTATATGCTGAGTACTGTGAGAAGTTCTCCTAGTGAATTGCTGAACCTGGGGAGCCTTAGGGACTCCCAACGCAGAAAGGTTTTTCTTTTGTTTTTTTTCTGGTACGCGGGACTCTCACTGTTGTGGCCTCTCCCATTGTGGAGCACAGGCTCCAGATGCACAGGCTCAGAGGCCATGGCTCACGGGCCCAGCCGCTCTGCGGCATGTGGGATCTTCCCGGACCGGGGCACGAACCCGTGTCCCCTGCATCGGCAGGTGGACTCCCAACCACTGCACCACCAGGGAAGCCTAGAAAGGGTTTTTTTTTTCTTTTTAAATGGAAATTGAACAAATGGTCAACATGAAGGAGGCTTTTCAGCAAGAGACAAGTACCCAGTCCAGTCACGGAGACTAGGGCTCAGGAGCAGCTCTGCCATCACTGGAAGTTCTCAGGGATGCAGGTGAGACACCAATCTGAGATGATCTAAGACCCTGGAGCAGGCTGGGCGTTTTTAGCAGTAGTCTAGTGAGCTTGGTTGCTGGTTCCAGATCCTGTGTTGTTAAGAGGATTAAGACTTCGTTCGTGTAAAATGAGGGGTTCACCTTTCAGGAGCCGTATGTGCTAGCTCTGTGCTAAGCACTTACAAGGGAACTGAAGAGTTGGCTTGGCCAAGCTGCTGAGCCCTGCACTGTGGATTTTGGGTCTCCACACTCCTTCACAGAGAGGCCATGTTTGCACTGGAGCCTGAAGTGGCTGAGTATCATGTAAGGACTAAGGGTGCCAGCTGTGAGGCCTGGCTAGAGGGGGAGAAGCAGATGTCAGGGCAGCCACTCTTGCGGGGAGCACTCCAGATGAACAGATGTCTGGGTCTTTCAGGGATCCCATCCATTCTAGGAATCAGTCTAGTGATTCCAGTCTCCTCTACTGGTTCCCAGTTTCAGTTGCCCCTTCCTCACACTGGGCTTCATGACTAGGCTCTTTTTCCTTCTATTGAAATTCAGATGCCACATATGAAATCTTCATACAGACTGATCGAATTTTTAGCATTGCAGGAGGAGTTAGGACTGCAAGATCCTATGTGGTGATGGAGCTGAATCAGGGAGGGAACAGCTTCACAGTTAGGTGGCTTGGGGGCAGGGCGTCTTGGTCTCTCCAGAGTTGCTCTGTGTGGTACCCAGTAATGGCTGGTTCTCTGCTTTCTCTTTTTCTGCCCTGAGGACTGAGGAATCCTTATGTTGAGATGGCAGAGCCGTCAGATTCAAGGATTCAGGATCACAAAGTGGCTACACGGAGGCCAGATGCCCTGGAAAAGCTTTCAGTCCTGAAACAGACTTTTGTAGGAGAAAAAAATAAAAACAAAATTTTGCTGTGAGATTTTGGAGTTTGTTAACCAACAGAGCTTACCCTAGCCTGACTAGAACACCTGTTGGCTCAATCTGTTTTGCTCCCCATCCTGGCACCCCCAATTCACCACCCCCCACCAAGCCATGCTAACTATCCTGTTATCATTCAATTGCCAAATTTTAGCCGTTTTAACCAAGCCTTCCATTAACCCCTTTGTCATAAGGACCTAAAGAAGTGATTTTGTTGTGGGGGAAGGTGAGGAGGCCACCTTTTGTTTAATTAGCATGAAAAACTTTCTAAAATCACAAATTATACTCTTCTGGTCCTATGAATGACTGAGTACTTAATTAATTCACAAAGCAGTTGTATTCCTGTGAGTCAGGCAGTCCCCAGGAATGTCAGTGCGCTACAGAAGACAGCTTTCTCTCTCTGTCATTTGCCCACATTATTGAGTCATCATCTCAATAATGAGTTGATGAATTCACATTCTCTGTCCATCATCCATCCAAAGCGGGGTGGTGGGGTGGTGGTGGGGAAGCACCATCACCTCTCTTTTAATGGTTCCTCTCTTTTGATGTCTTCTTTTTTAGCCCACTTTTCAGGCAGCTCCTTTTCATATGCTAACAAGCATAGATTAGCTTTAATAGCCTCTCTCGTTAACTGTCTGACCAGAATAAAAATATGTCTTGAGACATAGATTCTCCTTCCACACGCCTCTGATAACTTCAAGACACTATGCAGGATCTCTAGGTCTGCGACCAAACCCGAATACAAATTGCTCTTTTTGAGGTTTGTGGCTCTGCTCTTAGAGTAACTATAATCTCAGCATGTCAATTTTGACATTCAGTTAGTAGGCATTGCACATGTTTTATAAGGTAGGGGATTATTAATGGTATGGGAGGGGAGACACAGAAATATCACCCAGTGTCGTTTACATCTCTTCCATCAAAAGGATGGGCAACAATCCATCATAGGAGGTTTAAGTGCCCTCCTGCCAGGGGTGAAAACAGAGACAACAGGAACAGTATTAAACTAGATGACTCCTTAAGGCCCTCTTCACTTTTAGGAGCTGTAAGTGACTTCAGATAATCTCCTTATATACGAGGAAACCAAGACCCACTGGGGTGATAACAACCCTTGTGGTGAGGTGCATCCAGATTCTCTGTTTCCTTCAACATTTAGTGACTTGATCACCTACCATGTGCCAGGCTGGGTCTACCATGGTAGCAGACATAGTGTTCCTGACCACATAGGGCTCATGCCTAGGTTTTCATTTACATCTCTCCTTACATCACAACAAATAGTTTCAAATTTAGAAGTACTTTCATTTCTAGACCATTCTTAACTCTGAGATGCAAGGATGGCCTAATATTTTCTACACCTTGGTGTTCTTCCCTTAAAAATAATCACTCCTTTAGTTTAAGCATTTCTTCTCTACCCGGTGTTAGTTATCAATGCAGAATCTCTTGGGAGGGAATATATATAAAATCCTTAACCTTTTATTGTTAATTGTTTTTTCATATCATTTTTATGGATGAGAAAACTGAAGCTCAGAGAGCTTAAATGACACGTCCATTTTCCAGTAAATAGTGAATTGAAATCCAATGCACATCTGGCTGATCCTAAAGCCCTCACCATCTTCTCTATAAACTGTTGTAATAGTCTAACTCTGCACGTTCTTGGGGAATACTTTCTGGAACATCATACTAAATAGAGAATCTGCTTGTTCCCTTAATTTTTTTTTCCAGGGCATTTTCTTTTTTTTTTAGTTAACTTTGGGGAATAGGTGCAGTGAAATGGTAGAGGTATTAACTTCTCTCAAGGTAGAAAAGAATGGTTTCAAGGTGAAAGGTACAGGAGAGTTGGAAGCCTAGGATTCTAAATCTGTGAGTAAGAAGGGTGACCAAAGAGGTGAGACTGTTTGTTTGAGAACTACCCACAGTGAGTGAATTCTGAATGGCATGATGTAGGTTGTTGCTATGACACCAAAAAAAATCCATATTCAGTGCAATGGGATCCCCGTTTGTGTTCTTAAAAAATTAAAGCAGTTTTATGGATATTAAATGTTTAAGTGACTCCAGCAGCTAGAAAGAAAAATCGTCTTATGAATAAAACAGGCCAGCGCCTGATTGCTTGCATGAAAAGTATTTGAAAAATGTGTTTGCAGAGTTCGGGGCTTGGCAGCTTTTGTCTTATGGTGTGCAGTGATAGGAGGCAATGGATGAATGAATATATAAATGATTGTAGGCAAACTACGGAATGTAAAAATTGTGAGAGAGAAAGGAAATTTCTTCAATACATTTTTCCTGAGCACTTATTGTGAGCTCAGCGACAGGCAGGTCTTCCCGGAGCGTGCAGAAGTAGCCTCTGGTATGGGGTCTGGCTTCATCCTTTTTTCATTTATTAGCTAGGATGGCATTTACATATTTGGCTATGTATCGAATCAACCATGAGATTCTAATGTCTTAACACAGTAGATTTAAAAAAAAATCAGGTTTATTGAGAAATAATTTATATGTGTTGAAATTCACCCTTTTTAAGTGTACAGATCAACGGGCTTTGACAAATATTTATAGTTATATAGTCACCATTACAATTAAGATATAGAAAGTTTCTATCACCCTAAAAAGTTCCCTTGTGAGCCTTTGGAGTTAATCCCCTCCCCTACCCAGAAACTGACAACTACTCTGATTTTTGTTCCTATGATTTTGCCTTCTCCAGATTATATCAATATTTTATTAATGTTACTATTATATTAATTAATATTATGCTGACAGAATCATACAGCATATAGCTTTTTGTGTCTGCCTTTTTTAACTTAGCATAATGCTTTTTGAGATTCATCCACCTTTGCACATGTCACTGATACGTTTCTTTTTATAGCCGAGTAGTATTGCATTGTATGGCTATGCCACAATGTATTTGTCCATTTACTAAAGAACATTTGGATTGCTCCTGTTTTTAGCCACTATGAATAAAACTTCTATAAACAGTCATGTGCAGATCTTTATGTGGATAATGAAATAAATGTTTATTTATCATTTATGTAAGTGTTCAGTATGGGTTTTCACAATGGACAAACAGCTTTTCTCTCCCCCTGTTTGCTAACGTGGGAATCTAGACATCTTTCATCTTGTGGCTCCCTAACCACCTAGGGCCTTGAACCTTTTTGTTTCCAGCCATTGGAAAGGAAGAGGACCTGCTTCTACTATTCACGCCCAGAAAGGACGCACCTTAGTCTTGTTTATATTTTACTGGTAAGAAGTGGACATGTGGCCACCCCCGGATGCAAGGAGCTGGGAATTTAGCCCCATAAACCACTTTATATTATGGACAGGGGTACGTGGATTTTTGGTGGACCCATATCTGTTGGTAACATAATTTATTTGTGCAGCAAATATTTATTGAGAGCCCAAGCACTGAGCTAGGTGTTGGAGATAAAGCAATGACAAAACAAACGAGGAAACAAACCAAAAGCTCAAAACAAAAAAAATTCAGCCCTAGTATCTTGAGTTTACAAGCTGGTAAATTTCAGGGGATTATCATGTTTTATATCCTGAAAACAGTCAGTAGGAATGAAAGTGCCTAATCAGAAAGAGTGGGGTATGGAATAGATATGGGAATTATAAAATGACAGATGAAAGAAAAATCATGGCAAGTGGGTCAGGGAAATCTCCCTGGAGGAGGTAAGATTTCATCTGAGTTCTTAAGGACGTTAGCAATGTAGGTAGGTGGCTGGGGGTAGAGTGGGAATTTCAAAGTAGATAAATGATCCGAGAAAGGGAATAGAAGTAGCCACGTGCCTTGGGTATACCTTGCTGGAGGCGGGTAAACACATTTACCTGAATTCTCTTTGTTAAGATGTCCGTATACTGATCTTTATGCTCCGCTACAAAGATCATTTAAGTTGCTTTCTAAGGAAGTTATGTTTTTTTTTAACATCTTATTTATTTATTTATTTTTACATCTTTATTGGAGTATAATTGCTTTACAATGGTGTGTTAGTTTCTGCTTTATAACAAAGTGAATCAGTTATACGTATACATATGTCCCCATATCCCCTCCCTCTTGCGTCTCCCTCCCTCCCACCCTCCCTATCCCACCCCTCCAGGCAGTCACAAAGCACCGAGCTGATCTCCCTGTGCTATGCAGCTGCTTCCCACTAGCTATCTACCTTACGTTTGGTAGTGTATATATGTCCATGCCACTCTCTTGCTTTGTCACAGCTTACCCTTCCCCCTCCCCATATCCTCAAGTCCATTCTCAAGTAGGTCTGTGTCTTTATTCCCGTCTTACCCCTAGGTTCTTCATTACATTGTTTTTTTCTTAAATTCCATATATATGTGTTGGCATACGGTATTTGTCTTTCTCTTTCTGACTTACTTCACTCTGTATGACAGACTCTAGGTCCATCCACCTCATTACAAATAGCTCAATTTCATTTCTTTTTATGGCTGAGTAATATTCCATTTTTTTTACATCTTTATTGGAGTATAATTGCTCTACAATGGTGTGTTAGTTTCTGCTTTACAACAAAGTGAATCAGTTATACATACACACATGTTCTCACATCTCCTCCCTCCCACGTCTCCTTCCCTCCCACCCTCCCCACCCCACCCCTCTAAGTGGTCACAGAGCACTGAGCGATCTCCCTGCGCCATGCGGCTGCCTGCCACCAGCCATCCACTTTACGCTTGGTAGTGAATATATGTCCATGCCACCCCCTCACCCCATCACAGCCCACCCTTCCCCCTCCCCACATCCCCAAGTCCATTTTATAGTAGGTCTGTGTCCTTATTCCTGGAAGTTATGTTCAATTTGACTGTCTTAATGGCTGCTGCTCTGTTTTATTGATAGTGTTTGAATGTTTTAAAATGACTGTTTTAAAGTAATTGAATACCCCATGGTGGTAAAATTTTCCATAAATTGAATAAGTAGTTCTATCACTTAGTGGGTGCTTCCTAAATATTAATAGCATTTTTCTAAACAAATTAAGCTAGCAAGAAAAAGGTTGCTTTCTTTCCTTTAACAGAGCCGTTTAGAGAGAACTATTCTGACTACAAATTAAACCAATGACTGTGTAAACCTGGAGATTTATTAGTATGGTTTATCTCATATGTCATTGTGTTATTTAGATGTAGTGTGGGAAATAGAAAGCTCTGATAGGTATTTCAGACAGGACGAGATTTAACACAGGAAATTAGGTGCTTATAAAATTATTCAAATGGTGGCTGCAGCAGCAATGTGGGGTCCACTGCTGTAGCTGTGATCTGGAAGTCAGGAAACGGTTGCTTCTCTTGCAGCCAAAACTGCCACCCCCATGACACAGCAGGTGACAAAAAGTGGTCCCTAGAGTTGAGACAGTCCTTGCAGCCTCTGAAGAATGCCTCCACCTTGTTTGCAGGAGTTTATCTTGCTCCTAGAGCATATATTTCATCCACATTCTTAGATCTAAGGGAGTCTAGAAAATGTAGATTTTAGTCTACTTGTGATTTAGAGTGAACGTAGAAGGGGCTGGGGTAACATTACTAAGCACCAACTGACAACACTTAGTCCAATTTTATTTATTTTTCTGGTTCCCTCACTTCTCTGTCTTTCTTTATGTCAGCTAAAGAGAAAATCTTATACGAAAGACCACAGAAAAAGAGATACTGAAGTCATTATTATTATTGTTATTATTATTAATTTTAAATATGACAACTCATATTCCTATCTGATTACATTCCTATAAAAGCCAGTATTAAAAGTAATAACGATTCTCAATTTCTTGTGGGACTATTACATAGCATCAGATATTCTGCTTCCTGGACCCACTGGACTTCTCATGCATTGCCTTGGCTGTGCTACTCACACACATTTGTTGCATCTTCCCCAAATAATTTAAAATCAACAATTAATGAGATAGACATTTTGCTGAAGATGTAGTTGTAAGATGGGAAAGAGGATTCATATTACATCCTATTTAATAAGACTGCTTGGTCGATCACTGTGTCTTCCCATCAAAGTTCCTCTTCCCAGCCTGCTTCCCTCCTTCCCTGGGAACCTAGGAATACTCTCTCTCTGTTGTGTCAAGAAATGTAGCCAACACCCTCCGCTTACCTATCTCTACCACTCAGCAAAACAAAAGCTGGACAGTTAGCAGAAATGTCACTATCAATTGTTCCTCAAGCATGGTCTTTTGCCAGGAAGGTGGGCAAATAATAGAGGTTTCTTTTTATTGGGTTGGCAAAAAAGTTCGTTTGGTTTTTCCATATCTTACAGAAAAACCCAAACAAACTTTTTGGCCAACCTAATACCTTATACCCTAAGTGGCTTTTCAAAGCACTCATCCAACAAAATAGTATATTATAGCAAAATGCCATCCTGAGAAAATGTGTTTTCTTTCTTTTATTGTAGTTATTATAAGACTTTTTTTCCCCTAGAACAAAGGTCCAATAGTCAACATTTTAGAGAAATTATCATAAACTATAATTAATAGTATACTAGAAATAATAATTTTATGGCATAAGTCTTTTTAAAGTGTACAGTAATTAAACAAAACAATATAAAACTAATTAAAATATGATTTAACTTATATACTGTGTCATATTTATATTTAAAACTTTTCTGGTTTAAAACACTTTTATATCTCTGATCCTATTTCAACGCTACAATAATGTTATAAATACACAAGTATTATTATTATTTTTTATTGAGAGGTGTACAACATAATGATTCCATATTTGTATATATTGCAGAATGATCACCATACAGAGTTACAGATGTTTTTTTCCTGCGATGAGAACTTGTAATATTTATTCTCTTAGCAACTTTCGAATATACAATACGGAACTATTAACTATAGTTGCCATGCTGCACAGGTCTTATTTCTTACTAAAATTCTGTGCCTTGGAATAATGAATTCTGAGGCTATAAAAATTGTGGCCAACTTATTTCCTTTGTTCACTATGGGGTATTATGAAGCACATTGCCTCTGTGTATTTCTTCTTTATTTATCGTATCTGATAGTCCCAACCCTATCCAGTTCCATAAAAATAGTGGAAATAATAAGAATACCCAACTTTGACTGCCTATTTTGTGCCTTTGCTTTATAGATACTACTGGAATCCTCAAAACATTACAAGATACATAATATAGTATATGTACATACATGTGGAGGATTATTCAACTTGTCCCAGAATAGAATTTGTAGATACTGGAAATACCATTCAAACCCAGAGTTTTTGTTCTTTCTTCTCTATCTTATTTCCTATATCCTATAAGCAGACACACAATGGTTCAATTTAATTTAACAAATAGTTATTGGATATTAATAACGTCTATCTAATTTGTGGCACCCAATTCAAAATGAAAATGCAGGGCCCTTTGTTAAATTGTGAAGAATTTCAAGATCGCTACAGCAGAGCATTAAATCGAGCACAGGGTCCTCCTAAGCACAGGGCACAGCTCAGGTGCCCAAGCTGGTCCCGGGTGCTGGTTTATGTGACAGCCACCGTGCCAGGCTCTGTAGATACAAATAGGAGTAACATACCATTTTCCTGCTTGGGGAGCTATCAATTGTGAGTGATTTGGGGGGAGTTTCTTCTTTGGAATCACTTATACAGTCTGCATTATGTTCTCTTGACTATCCTCAGGGGTGACAGATCTTTTCTTTCTGAGGGATAAGATTTCTTGAAATAGCCAAATTCACATGGCTACGAGCTTTGTCCGTAACTTGAGAGAACAACCTCGGTAATTAGTAATAAAGCCTTTGGTTCAAAACAAAATGTGATTCTATAAGAAGGAAGCTTGATTTTCTTGAGAGACCCTTGACCTAATAAAAAGGCTCCGAAAATACTGGCCTTGAGGATCTGTGAACCAGGAAGCATTCTCAGATAGGCAGACTGTATTGACAGCAGTGCTGATTTGATCTCTGCTAGTCGGCAATAGAAGTTAAAAATATGATCAGTTTCAACACCTTCAAGTCACGCTTTATATGCTTCGGAAATTGTTACCCTGGTATTCTCCTTTAAAAAAAAAATCCC
Source organism: Mesoplodon mirus (assembly GCF_964341445.2). Taxonomy (NCBI): domain Eukaryota; kingdom Metazoa; phylum Chordata; class Mammalia; order Artiodactyla; family Ziphiidae; genus Mesoplodon; species Mesoplodon mirus. The sequence continues at coordinate 109,655,748 of NC_138984.1, read as the reverse complement.
CCTTAGCCGTATGAGTTGTGATAAACCTAGCTTCACTAGAGACTGGTAATGTTGCAAAGAGACTAGTTCAGGAATGAAGATGAATGCACAGATCTTGTGAAATGATGAAACAGTGGAGTTGGATAGCATCCTTCGAAGTTATCCGGGCTTTGGAAACTGTCTCTCACTAACGAGGTCAGGGATCAAATGTGGCATGTTTGGTAACATGCCTTGCAAAGAGGAGCACTAGAGAAATATAAGGAACAATGTAGCCTCTTCTCATTTTATGAAGGACAAAAACGCATCTCTCCAGAGGTGATCATCTGTCTTCTGACTCTTTGCTTCTCAAGGTCAAGCTTTTATGGGCTGAGTCCTGCTGGACCACTGCTGGGATGCTTAGTTATAACCCAGCCTGCTGGCTTCTCACCACTCCAGGAGAGGAGCCAGGCCTTTTTATTTTCTGGGTGATGAATGGGACCTGCCTAATCCCTTGGCTTCTCCACTTTCTTCCTCTGAGTTAGAGGCTGGATGACTTACATTATAGATCGGGTTAGCTCTGAACAAGGGGTGTGCTGGGAGAATGAAATGAAGAATGGCCTCAGTTGTTCTAAGGTTTATTTTCCCAACCAGGCAAGGGAGAACAGTTTCTCTAAATAGGTAGGGACATCATCAGTAACTTGGGCAGCTGTCAGTTTTAATCAGCCGGTGATGCAGGGTCTGTCTTTAAACGATTAGAACCTGTGTCTCAGGTCAGCCAGGGAATCCCAAAATAATCACCATCATTCCAGTTATGAGGTTCTCTCTCTCTCTCTCTCAATCTCTTTCACGCTTTATACAAGCACTTTGGTTGAAACAGGTTGTGAACCAAAAGACCAAGAGCATTCCTCTGTTTACTTTGTGGATGTGTGTGTGTGTGTGTGTGTGTGTGTGTGTGTGTGTGTGTATGGCCATGATATTCATAGTCTGGAGGAATGTGCTATTGCTCAATCAGTTAAAAGGAAAGAAAAATATCTCCCTCACATCTTTTTATTTGTTTCATCATCAATTTTAGTTTTATTCATTATTGTAAGATATCAGGAATTCTTGAGGTGAAAATGCAGTGTCAACTAGTTCAACCTTTAACAATTTGAGAATTTGTATTTTTTTTGTAAACAGTAAAATCTGGTCTGCAGTAAATCTTGCCATCAGTTTAGAAGTTTCTCCCCAATCTCATATTTGTAAAATTACTCTTCTATAGCTTGAATCAATGCTTCAGACTTTTTTTTTATAAAGCATTTAGTTAAGTACCCCTGGTTTTTAAATTTTTTATCTTTGTCATGAAAGATTCAAATAACACCAACCTGGAAATCTTGGCTTTGAGGATTTGATTTTTAATAGGAAACAACTGGCTGAATGATCCCCTCCTTTTTCCAAATAAACTGATTTCTTAGGCTATCTAGAGAGTTTTATTTCTCTTTGATTTCCCTTACCAGTTTCTGTCTTATCTCTCTGGATAATCAAATCCCCATAAATGTAAAAGCCTTCTCTTTTGAAGGTGCTGCCATTGAAACCCTGACAGCCTTCTTATCTCTGCCCTGAGCTGCTTCCTCAGCCTATGCCGCCCCATTGAATTGTATCTTTTCTTTCTTTCTGTTGACCCAACACTGAAGTTACATTGTATGATATTCGGGGATATGATGGTTGTATATATGTATACTAAACAAATTTTTTTAAATTATTTATTTTTTGGCTGTGTTTGATATTCGTTGCCGCGTGTAGGCTTTCTCTAGTTGCAGTGAGTGGGTGCTACTCTTCATTGTAGTGCGCGGGCCTCTCATTGTGGCTTCTCTTGTTGCGGAGCATGGGCTCTAAGGCGCGTGGGCTTCAGTAGTTGTGGCACGTGGGCTCTAGAGCGTGGGCTCAGTAGTTGTGGCACACGGGCTCAGTTGCTCCACGGCATGTGGGATCTTCCTGGACCAGGGCTCAAACCCGTGTCCCCTGCATTGGCAGGTGGATTCTTAACCACTGCACCACCAGGGAAGCCCAGTGGTTGTATAAGTTTAATTTAAACTTGCACATTTTGATAGACTGAGTTAACAGCCTCACTGATAAGGATTTTATATCAATCAACCAATCAATCAAAATATTTACTTAGCTGCTGATAAGACTGGAGGCTAAGTCACATATTAGGAGCCATGAGGCATGGTCCTTAGTTGCTTTTGAGAAAGGTTTGCATTCTAGTACATGCACCCCTAGAGGCTTGAATTGCCTCCCCAGAATTCCAGGGAGAGGGGACTGTTGGCTTCTTTGCATCACTGTGCTTTGCTTCTGTGTAGCATCTTCACACAGTGTGACATTTGTGGTTGTTGCTTCCTCTCCCTATACTGTCAACTCCCATTTATATTTGGATGTTCAGCAAGTAGTACAGTGTATAGCACCTTGAATACTTCCATCTGGATGATTGATGGAGAGAATGCACGTCTGCAAGTTTGCTTTTACCCAATTCTGAGCTAATACTCACCATGTAGAGTCCTGTTAAATTCTAGTCCAGCCTAATCCCTGGCAGAAATTAAATTCATGACTTTGTCTCTTTTTTTTAGATAGAGGTGCCAGAAATTTTCCTAGGCTGCCTTTAGGTAGAATTACTCTATCACACCCATCCTTGCCTCTTTCCCAGCCCAAGGCAAACAAGCTTATGTTTGATGCTTTATTTTCTTTTGGAGAAATGGGGTTTTACTCTTCATAAAAGAGGATGGCCTGCACTATTTTGGATTTCAGGGCCAAAGGGAGTAGTATACGGATCCTGAGAAGGATGGCAAAGGGAAGGCGATTAGAGCTGTGTTCCTTATGATAGCAGATTCCTGAGGCTATCTGGTTTCTAAGTCTGGTTTGAAACCCAGGGTGTTGACGAGGGGACTGTACTGCAGTAACAACATCACACCCCTGCCCATTCTTCAGATGACGTAGGGGCCTCTGTCTCCCGGTGTTCTGGGGAACAACTCCCCTGGCCTGTGGTTTGATCCTCCCTAGTGTCTATGCTTTGAAGAAGATGCCTGGTAATCTGGCCACTTCTTCCATTTCTGAGGTTTGGTGCAGACAGGCGGAGATCTCCCCAGTTACTAAGCTGTGGGTTCTGCTTTATCAACGGCCTCTTCATTTATTTGAAGGTACTTCTCACCAATTTCATGATCCATATATAACTTTGGGACTGGGGTTTATACTTCCTATTCTGTGGGTGGGGTGAAGAACAATGGTGAATTTTGAGCTAGAGTGACGAGTAAGTGGAAACGCCTATTAAAATTGATCATGTGGCGCAGTGGTAGAGAGTCCGCCTGCCGATGCAGGGGACGCAGGTTCGTGCCCCGGACCGGGAAGATCCCACATGCCGCAGAGCGGCTGGGCCCGTGAGCCATGGCCGCTGAGCCTGCGCGTCTGGAGCCTGTGCTCCGCAATGGGAGGGGCCACAACAGTGAGAGGCCCGCGCACCGAAAAAAAAAAAAAATTGGTCACATCATTTCAATAGAATTAAAAGAAAGACTTTTTTCTTGCAGCAGAATAAACATTTATGAGCACATAAGCTGCACCAGCCGCCGCATGCTTCTAACAAAGGGAGTTTTTGCCTTTAGTATCCAATACCTTCAGTGTCCGTTCTGCAGATGTTTGCTGCCCTGTATTTACTCTCTAGCACCTCAGTATTTTCTTCATTTCTTATTTACTCTCCAGCACCTCAGTATTTTCTTCATTTCTTATTCTTTTTATGGTCACATCTACTCATAAGAGTAGGTGTGAAGTTTGTTTCTGTCTGTTGGTTGATGAAACTTTAAACTGAGGAATCTTTTCTAGGAGTGCCTGTATTTTAGCAAGCACAGACCTGTAAACCAAACAATTAGAGCTCAACACATGAACTTTTAAGTGCTGGCTAGTGAAGTCTAAGATATTTTGGAGTCATTAGATATTTTGGTTCTCAATCTCCTGAAATGTGGTGAATCATCCACCCCAGCAGAATGATTTGGGATATCACTGGTCGGTGATATTGTTTAAAGCTTTCATTGATGTCAAAGTATATTTTACAGGAGTTGATGTTAAGTATCTCCCATGACACCAACCTTTGTAGTAAAGAATGAGCCTTGAAATGGGTCTTTTGTGAAATGGCAGCCCTAAATCTCACATTGTCTTTAGCACTGAGCCCAGTGGCTGGAACTGAAGCCTGGAGAGGTCCGCAACATTTCAACCTGGTGTTTACGTTTGAATCCAACTTGACTTCATGAAGTTGATGCTGGTTATGGGGAGAGGGGGTATTAGGTGGCCCTCCTTCTGGCTAATAGTTGGATGTCTCAGGTTAGGGACATTAAAATGTCATGAAGGAAGGCAGGAAGTGTTAGGAGGAGAAATCCTTAGTTTGATGTGTTAATCAACCCCCTTCTGTCTACTGGACCCACCAACAAAGGTCTGCTCCTTGTTACTTTATGGGATGTCTCAAGGAGGAGAGACATTATGGGAGAGACATCCCATTACTGTATGGGATGTCTCTAGGAGGTTTCAACTGAGCCTGTTGAAGCTTTTCACTGCATTGGTTTAGTCTTTTTCATAGACTCTTGCTGGGGGTTCGGTCTATCCCAGTTGGACCTGAAGTTTCCAGGTGCCCCTTCATGCATGAAAACTTCAATTCCCCACAGCAAAGCAGCCCAAGCGCCTGGTCAGCCCCGAGAGAAACCGGGAGCACTACTTACCCAAATGAAGAAGTCAGACCAGAGGCAGGAAACAGTAAGGTAATTGTATTACTTTTCTATTGCTGAGTAGCAGCTTAAATCTATACAACTTTATGATCTCAGGTTCCATGTATCAGGGATCGAGCATGAGTTAGCTGGGTCCTCTGCTCAGGGTCTCACCAGACTTAAATCAAAGTGCTGGCTGGGGCTGTAATCTGATTTAGCCTCAGGATCAACTTCCAGGGTCACTAGCTGTTAGCAGAATTCAGTCCCTTGTGGCTGCAGGACTCAAGGCTGTTTGCTCCTTTAAGGCCAACAGGCAAATCTTCCTGACTTCAAGCAGGGAAAGGGCTCATTTAATTGGGTTATGCCCACCCAGGATAATCTCCCCCACTTAAAAAAAATCTCCCTTTTTATTAACTCAAAAAATCAAAACTTAATTACATCTGCCCAGTTCCTTTGCTTTATAATGTAATAATCACAGGAGTGATTCCGTCATATTCACAGGTCCTGCCCATACTCAAGGGCAGGGCCTTATGGAGGGCTCGCATGCCAGGAAATAGTGGCTCTCTTGGGGGCCGTCTTAACATTCTGCTTATGAAAATGATGAAAAGGGCATGATCCTGGGAGTCAGACGGTCCTGGGTTCAACTCCTGCCCTTGGTCCTTCCTATCTGCTCAGTAACACTGGTTTTCTGATACCTGACCTATCACATGAGGATAGTCATGCCTACCATGCAGTCTTGTTGTAGAGATCTGAGGCAGTGTGTGTAATGATCTAGCACAGCAAGTCCCCCATCAGCAATGTTACTATGATTTAATTGTTGCAGAAAAGTTTTTGAAAGGCTTTGGAATATTGAGCAACGTTTGCAAGTCCATGTAAAGACTGAGGACTTACCAGGTAATAACCGGGTAATTTCACATTTATTTTTATGTTTTCAGTTAGTTCAGCCTAAACCACAAAATTCGAACAAAGAAGATGTGAAAAATCTGGCCCAGACATTGGCACACTTTAAGCATCTGATGATAAGGATAGATAGAAGGAAAATGATTTTCTTATTTTCGTAATAGAGTAATTTTTCTATTTATAGAAATAAAATATGCAAATTATATAATTTGGGAGCTACATATAATATAAATACAAAGAAGACAACCAATATTAACAGTTGGTTTGTTTCCTTCCAGTTTTTTCTCCTTGCAAAGTTTATATTGTTAGTATCTTTCTATGCATACAATTACAGATCCTTCTTATTCAAAGTACCGTTAGATCATAAGCAGGTTTCTTCTCTTTCGACAACTTTTAAATTAAAACCATCATTTAAAATGGTTACACCCTTCAGAAGTTGTATAGATTTAAGCTGCAATTTTATATTAGTTTGTGTGGTTATTTGATTAATGTCTCTCCTCCCCAACTGGAATATAAATTCCATAAGAATAGGAACCAAGTGTCTTGTGCATCATTGTTATATCCCTAGCACCTAACAGTACCTGGCATGTGACAGATAAACAATAAATATTTGTTGGAAGGCTGAAAGAATGAGTAAACGACTATATCTTGTGGATGTGCTGTAATTTACTTTGCACTCTATTGTTGTTAAACACTTTTGTTATTATTATAAATGAGTTGCAGTGAGCACTGCACATACATCATTTTCCATGGGTAAAGTGGTTGCTTCTTTCCACAGTTTGGAGTGCAAATTACATGTTCCATTTTCCAAAATGCGATGTTCTAGTACCCACCCAGGAATACTGTACCATTTCTATAAGTGTCAAAGAATAGGCAAGCATGTATAATATTTTTTGGGGGTCTAATTTGGGATTTACCTTAAACTTTATTTTTTTATGTTTAAAAATTTTAATATTTAAACTATGTTTCTGATCACATAACAAGACACACTGAACAAAGTTATTTTATGAAAATAATATTCTAAGTAAGTAAGACAAAATAAGAAAAACATTATATAAAAAGATCTTAGAAATAGCATCATTTATAAACAGGAAAATCCATAAACCAAATAAATGTTCAGCAATATGGCAGTAAATTATGGCAAAGTAGAGTAATTATTATGAACACTTCTAATTTACAGTGTCAATATAGAAAAAAGCAGGATACAAATTATATGTATAGATAGTCTTATTTGTGAAATAATACACATAGAAAGTAATAGTTATCTGTGGTTGGATTGTATGCTTTTAATTTCCTTCAAAACTCTTTCTGTAAATCTTAAACTTTGTTCAGTGCATCTATAATATTTTTGATGGGAGGATCTGATCTCGTTGTGCTCTCTTGGTTTGCTGATTATAACATGGGGCACACTGGCTATTGATTAATAATTGTATTTGACAGGTAGGGCCCAAAGTGGGTATTTTGTGAAGGTGTTCTGTGTTTTCCTGATGACCCCCAAGTGCTTGGATGGCATCTGGGTATAGTAAAAGAGATGTTCTTGCAGTAGACAGAAGTCTAAAAATGGGTCCCAAGATTCCATGACTTAATCTCTAGGACCTGTGAACATAATGAGCTATTACTACCATAATTATGTCATGTTTTATGGCACAGCTGACTTTAAGATAGAGAGATTATCTAGATGGACCTGATTTAATCACATGAACCCCTTTAAAAGCGAACGTTTTCTCTAGTTGGTGGCAGAAGGAAACAAGAAAATGCTATCCGTGTCCTCCCTGGTACCCAGAATCTTGTGTAAAGATTCAGCTGTGAGGGTGAGTCTAGAATTATCTCACAATTGTCTTCCTCTTGTTCCTTTCTTATTTGAGTATTTTAGAAGGACTGATGGGTGAATGTAATTACTGTCAGAATATTAGAATTGTTCTGGCAAATTTGTCCTCAAAATGTGTTTCTGACTGGCTGGCTGATGACCTACGGTGTCCACAGAATGACACTCATCCAGGGGACTTCACCAGTGCTCGGAATCTAACTTCCAGCCCCCAACAGGCTTGGAAAGGAGCTTTTGTCTCCATACTAGGAGTGGGAGGGAAGACCAATAACCAGCCTGGTGGAAACTGATGGATGAACTGCATATAGAAAGTGTTCATGGGTACAAGGGAAACTTAATTAAAAATGAAAGTGTTGAATTTCAAAGGTAAAGAAAAAATTCTAAACACATCATGGCATCAAAACAATAATAACAGTCAACTAACCAACAACTAAAACAGGTATTTATTTAAAAAAAGAAAAGAAAAAGCTGAATGGCCCTCAGAATTTTTTGTAACGTTAGATGCTAGAGGAAAATAAAGCAATGATTACTGAAGTTTTATGGAACAGGTTATGCCCCCAGGTTCTCTCCTTAGCCAGTTGTCATTCATTTGAAAGCAACAAAACATGATACATAGGCATGCAAGAATTTAGGACTATAGTGCTTTGCACATTTTAAAAAAACTAAAATTTTCTTAACAAGAAGGAAAATAAATGAACTAACAAAATAAATGGAAAAGAACAGCGGAAAAAAAAAAGAAGAAGAAAAAAGAAAGTTTAAAAGACAATTTTATAAGTTAGAAAACAGAGTACAGTTTATATTAAATTCCAAAAACTTATTTTGTAAAAAAACAATAATATAGACAAAAGATTATATAATCTAATTAGATTTAAAAATATACACAGAATTAGCAATGACAATGTAAGCAAATTAAATCAGTTATACAAAATGTAAAATTCTAGGCTATTAATTTTCAAAGTTTCATTAAAATACATAATTTTTGACAAATATCCAAAAATTGGTAAATAAGAAGATAGAAGTTATCAATATATCAATATCTCTAAAGTAAATCCAAAGATTGTCTGAAGAACTAGCCCCAGGAAAGGTGTCAGGCCTGGATGGTTTCACTAGTGTTTTATGCAAGAGATACAGGGTGCTGATATAATTTAAACTTTGTAGAACACAGGGGAAAAAAAAGACCCTTGCAATAACTTTATTTATTTCTACATGGATAGTGTAAGCCTTGTGGCCAAAACTTGAAAGAGATGGTACAGGATAAAAACAAACAAAAAACCCTGAGTAATTTCTCATTTATCCATGAAACAAATATCTTAAATAAAATATTAGAAATACAAATCCAGCAGTATATTCACCACGACTATGTAGAATTTATTCTAGGAAAGTGAGTATGGCACAACATTAGGAAATCTGTTAATAGAATTCATGATATTAGTCGGTTAAAAGGGAAAACACTATTTTCATAGTTTGCAAATACGCATTTTATAAAATTCAACGTTATGATTTCAAAAACAGAATCTTAGTCTTTAGGAGTAGATGTGTCCTTCCTTGACATGCAGGGGCTGGGGGTTCGATCTCAAGTGAACAACAGACACACCAAAGACACAGTGGATTAGATGATGTCAGATGAAATAAAACAACACTTCCTAATGTCATCCTTACTATTTAGCACAGTTTTGGAAATGCTAGTTTATGCACATAGAAGTAAAAATTACGGCAAATGAAAGAAGCATGAAAACTGGAAAGGATGAAGTTATAATTTACGGGAAATATAAAGAGAGAAATGGCTGTCTGAAAAACCTAATATAATCAACTAATACTAGCTTTTGGACATAATAAAAGTTCAAAAGATTTCAATTCTTGTTTTATTATATAACAACAATTATTAACTAGAAGACAAATTAGAAAGCAAAGCTGATTTATAGGAACACCAAAAAGAACAAATTGTCTGGGGCAAAGCTTACTATGTCCTAAAGGCAAAGTGGAATTCCACAATGTGTATGTATCCGACTTAGGGAAAAGAAAGATCAGTTTCAGCTCCATTTCTTCCCCTTTATTAGTGATGTGACCAGTTACCCAACCTTAATTTCATCATCTTTAAAAATAAGAGAATAATATCTTGTGGGGTTTTTATGAGGGTCAAATGAGACAGTGTATCTGAAAATGTTCAGTAAAATTCTGGCATATAGACTATTATTGAGAAAATTCCAAAACTACTGGCACATGATAATAATCCATCCTGGGAAAAGTTAATCATCTGGACAAATATGTATGCATAAAGAGTATGCATAAGTATGTTCTTTGTAGTTTTGTTTTAATAGAGAAATGACTGTATGTCAAAAATAGAGGATCGATGAAATACACTACTATACATCTAAGTTATTAAATATTTACATCATTAAAAAATATGACATGGTAGTACATTCACCGATAATGGGAAGATTGTCATAATACATGTGGTGAAAGGATGAGCAAATATAGAATTTATGATCCTATTTTGGTAAAAATTCTATATGTGATCATATGTATTTAACTGCAAAATGAAGACTACAAAGATATACACTAAAATAAAAGTAATTATTCTCTATGGATTTTCAGATTTCAAGCCATTGATTTTTTTGTTTTTATTATCTGGGTTTTGCAATAATTCTATAACAAACATTAATTCCTTGTATTAGTAAAAAAAAGTAACAAAGATTGTTTGTGGGCCTCTCTTGCACACTGAAATCACTTGTCAAATCCTACAAGCTGATTCTTTCTCTCCTGACAGAGCTTAGGTGAAAACTTATCTCTCAGTCTTTTTTCTGATCTACATTCTTTGGAAAATTAAAACCCACTCCTGTATGATTGATGCATTTCTGTACATATGTCAATATCTTCAGTCAAGAATTACTCTGACTTGGGAACCGTTGTCTTTTTGATGTGATTTGTGCATCTCAGCTCTCATTATTCATTCAATAAATATTGACTGTGCATCTAGATATTCTGCTAGATGCTTGGTATGAGTTGTCAGTTGGGGGTCCTTGAGGAATCCAAGAAATAACCCTGCTTTTTCTTGACTAGGTTTCTGAACCAACTGAGAAATAAGACAAAAGAGAGAGCAGATGGAGAATCAAAAGGTGTTTGCTAACTGATCAGTGGACAGCTCAGCTGAGGGTAGCTGGAGTCTGAACAGACTCCACATCTCACATGGGCAGGAGTGTGGATAGACTTGTTCCCCCCAGTTGAGCTCCATCCATAAAAGGCTCTCCAGGTGACTTTTTCTGCCTCTCCTGAAGAAGAGTGAGGAAGGGGGTGGAGAGAAACCAGGTGTATGGTGCTACCTTGGTTTTTTTCCTGTGGAAGGAAAAGGCCAGGGGTAGGGACACCCTCCCCAGGAAGGCGGTGGTTGTCTAAAAGAAAGTTGGCTTCTAGCTTCAAAGTCATTCCCCCACTCCTAACCACTGTTCTTTTGGGTTTCTTCCTGGGATCCCTGGTGAGCAGTATAGATTTTTTCTCCTGGAAGACTCTGAAAGGAGGCAGAGAGTATATTAATTAAATGAACTTTGAGACCACACTATGCTTAAGGCTAAACATTCATTCCCAGTTCTATTTCCCTTTCCAAATTAAGTCTAGCCATATTTTCCAATATAACCTACCAGAGATACTACAATAAAATTAAATGACAGGGCCTCCCTGGTGGCGCAGTGGTTGAGAGTCCGCCTGCCGATGCAGGGGATACGGGTTCGTGCCCCGGTCCGGGAGGATCCCATATGCCGCGGAGCGGCTGGGCCCGTGAGCCATGGCCGCTGAGCCTGCGCATCCGGAGCCTGTGCTCCGCAACGGGAGAGGCCACAACAGTGAGAGGCCCGCATACCGCAAAAAAAAAAAAATTAAATGACAACATTAAGATACTCCCAATAATAAAATGTCAAGAACATAGAAATGCCCCAAATTGAATATAAACACCCTCCCATTATCAAATTCCTGGGGAGAAATTAGTCCAAAAATTAAATTGCTTTGCAAGTTCAAGTGCAAAGGAATTAACGTCAGAAATCAAATTTGCTTGCCCTTGTAAGTGAAAAGTCTAATGAAATCAAAGTTCTTCCCCATTTCTTATTTTGCTCATTTTTAGCCAAAGGTCGTCTTTTGGGTAGAACTGAGTTTCATTCAGCAGTTTCACTGGAATGATTATGATTGCTTCAGGAGCCACGAGGGAAGTCCCTGTCCCCTTATTATTGAATCTTGAGAGTTCTTTATATATTTTGGATGCAAGTTCTTTTCAGGTATGTACTTTGCAAATATTTTATCCTGGTCTAGAGCTTGTTTTTTTTTGTTTGTTTGTTTTTTTTTGCTCTGAAGATGAATTCGTCCAATGACAAATCTCTGATGAGCCTCACTTTTAAAAGATTCCAAGTTGCTTGGACACTGATGATTATTAGTACTGGTCTCACCTACACTACATTTACAAAGAAGGCCAATCCCCAGCCCTGACGGTAGTGATTCCAGGCAAAGCTTTGTTTTCAGAACACAGTACTTAATGCTACCCCTGTCCATGGCAGAGACTCAGTGGTTACTGAGACGGGCAACTGTAAGTCTCAGTTTCCCTGGGACAGTCCCAGTGTATGTCTCTCTTACCCCAAAGTTATGATCAAGTTGCAGCACTTTCACTCTCAAAATCACTTTGTTTAGAAAATAAATTATATGACCATCCTATTCACGAAGGTAAACTAGATTTTAGTTTTATTGGGAAGTCACTCAATTTATGACAGTTTTCTTGAGTCTACCACCTGTAAAAATAATCTCAACTGGGAAAAAATCTTTAAACAGGGTGTAATTTTGGGTAATATGCTCCTGTCATATCCAAGGGGAAGAAATCCACTTACTTATCCTGTGTCCTCTCCCATTTTGTTTAGTTAAGAAATTTGCCATGGTGGCGTAGCCAATCACTGGGTCTTATTTGAGGTTCCTTTATTTCCTTTGAATTTTTCTTTTCACTTTTTTTAAAAGATTTTTTTAAGCCAGATTCATATTTATCACAAAATTGAGAAGAAAGTACATTTCTCTAATGTTTATAAATAATAAATATCTTTTCATATGCTTTTTTATTATCCATATCTCTTCTTTGGCAAAATATTTGTTCAAATTATTTGACTATTTTTATTGGATTGTTTGTCCCCTTATTATTATTATTATTATTATTTTAAACTTATTTATTTGATTTAATTTTGGCTGTGTTGGGTCTTCGTTGCTGTGCACGGGCTTTCCCTAGTTGTGGTGAGTGGGGGCTACTCTTTGTTGCAGTACGTGGGCTTCTCATTGCAGTGGCTTCTCTTGTTGTGGCAGGCTCTAGGCGCGTGGGCTCAGTAGTTGTGGTGCATGGGTTCTAGAGTGCAGGCTCAGTAGTTGTGGCCTATGGGCTTAGTGCTCCGCCGCATGTGGGACCTTCCCGGACCAGGAGTTGAACCCATGTTCCGTGCATTGGCAGACGGATTCTTAACCACTGTGCCACGAGGGAAGTCCCTGTCCCCTTATTATTGAATCTTGAGAGTTCTTTATATATTTTGGATGCAAGTTCTTTTCAGGTATGTACTTTGCAAATATTTTATCCTGGTCTAGAGCTTGTTTTTTTTTGTTTGTTTGTTTATTTGTGTTCAGTTTTTTTTTTCTTCCATTTTCCTAAGAGAATTATTTGAAGAGCAGGCATTATCAATTTTGGTAAATGTATTTTTTTGTAAGTGTGTGTACTTCATGCTTTTTGTGGCCTAATAAGCCTTTGCCTAACTCAAGGTAACAAATACTTCTATATTTTCTCCTTTTCTTCTCTTTTCTTTTCCTTTCATTTCTCTTTTCTGTTTTGCTTTTGAATGTTCAGTTATTTCAGCACCATTTGTTGATAAACTATTTTTCCTCCATTGATTTACTTTTCACTTTGTCAAAATCAATATATGCGTGAGTCTACTTCTGGGCATAATATTTTGTTACATTGATCTATATGTCTATTCTTATGCCAACACCACACCCTTGTGACTACTGTTGCTTTACAGTAAATATTGAAATCAAACATGTGAATTTTCTAAATGTGTTCATCTCTTTCAAAATAGTTCAGACTCTTCCAGGTCCTTTGTTTTCTTACATAATTTTAGAACCTGCTTGTCATTGCTCCTTTTTGTTCATTTCCCTGTCCTTTTAGTTGACTCCCTGCTCAATGTTCCAGAAGCTGGAGTTTGAATCATCTCCTCCAGCAATGCCAGACAAGGCCTGGTCTTGTGATTTATTGCCTGGAGGAGAGTAACGTGAGCACATGCTGTCCCTAGGTAGGCAGCCCCTCAAGAAGGAGAGAGAGGAGAAGGGCTGGTGTGTCAGTCAAATGGAGTCCTAAAGCCAAACCCTAGAATTAGGCGGACGAGGTAGGCCTCCTTCTACAACCAGAGCAGAGAGGAATGCATCTTGTTCCAAAGAGACAGGAGAGAGAAAGGACCTCAATTATGCATGCTCTTTTACCATTTCTCCTAAACTCAGTAATCACTAATCACCTGAAGGAATAAGGAATCGATCAGGGGATGAAAAGAAAATAGGAAAGTAGCTCCCACTCCCTAGAAGGAATGAAAAAGTTGTATTCTCCCCACCAACGTTGACTTAACCCGTCAGCATCGAGTGGGCGGTCTTAGGTTCCATTTCCATGTATATGAGGCAACCTAATTCCTTATGTATCTCAGGAAGCAAAGATGTGTGTATGGGGTGGGTGGGTAGAGGGGTTTGTCCTTTCAAAAACACGTGAAGTTGGTCATGGTTTGTAGAAGACAACTGCAGATAATTCAGCTGATATCTTCATAAGGCATTGCCATACAGAAAGATCTCCATAATTTTTTAAGGAGTATTTTTTTAATAAGGCTCAGCTATAAAATATCAGATTTATTTTAGAAAAAAATATACCAACTTCTTACAAAAGTAATCATGCTAGTTTAATAATCTTATCTCAGTTTCATTTCTCAAAACATAGCTCTTCCAGAAAAATACCCTCCCCAGTTATTTCTGCTTTCTGGTTTGTTTCTGCTTAGTCCTATTAATGCTTTACCATGGAGCTGCGGCTGAATTCCTCTGTGAAGATGCTGACACACGGGTCAAGGGTGCCATCCATGAGTGCCCAGCAGCTGGTCCTCACTGCACTGAATTCCCCACAGGATGAAGACCCTGTTTGCCTTGGACTACGTCTTCTTGGCCCTAGGGAAGCCTTTGTCTTGTAGGTTTCCCAAAGCTTTTATGAAAGTAGTTCTTTCAGTTTCAGAAGCTACCTCTCTTTCATTAAAGCTGTCCACAAACCCTCCCCTCTTTCTCTCAGCACTACCCTGATCTCCTCAACAAGATCCCTAATGGATATGTACTCTTCTTGTCCTATAGACCCTGGAGAGCTCACAGACCATCAGTTTCTAAAGAGACTTACTCTTCAGCTTGGATGAGATACTCTGCTATAGTTAATTTCTCTTCATCTCCTACTCTCAAAATAGGGAACAACTAATGAACTTAAAGTATGTTGATTTGCTTACAACTTATTCTTCTATAGTAACTCACTCTCACTTAGAATCGTTCCTCAACAAGTCAATTATATTTTAAGCTTCATCATGAATCAAAATGAAAGACCATTTCTTATTCTTATGTTTTTAAGTGGTCCATGGGTATAGCTGCCTGCCAAAAAGCCCTGAAAAGACTCAGTCCCTTTTTTTTGTTTGTTTTTCTGTTTTTTGTGTTGCAGTACGCGGGCCTCTCACTGCTGTGACCTCTCCCGTTGCGGAGCACAGGCTCCGGACGCGCAGGCTCAGTGCCATGGCTCACGGGCCCAGCCGCTCCGCGGCATGTGGGATCTTCCCGGACCAGGGCACAAACCCGTGTCCCTTGCATTGGCAGGCGGACTCTCAACCACTGCGCCACCAGGGAAGCCCGACTCAGCCCCTTTTGATGTTAGGTTTTGGCTTCAACTTCTTCCTGAAACATGAGAGGTTTGGTAGAACTTAGATATGGGATAGGAAAAAGATGATAACATTTTGGGAGGTGTTTATTATAGACTGAGAAGTGACAGCCTGTATTTGGTGCTTATTAAGTGCTAGGCACTGAGCTAAAGTTTATTCATTCATTTTGTTTGCTGTCAGTCTTCCCCTGCTAGAGTATAAGCTCCATGAGGGCAGGGATTGTTATCTTTTAAATTTCCTGCTCTATCCCAAGTTCCTAGATCATGGAGTCATTGAAAAGATAGTTGTTGCCTTAGTAAATCTCTCATCTGGTGCAGTGGGTACTTTGATTATTTGGATGTTACACATGAATAAACAGAGGCTTAGACAGGTCATGTAACTTGTCCAAGGCCATAAACTTAGTAAGTAGTACAGCCAAGAATCAAAGTCAGGTCTGACTCCTGAGTCCATGGTTGAAACACTTGTCTACACTGTGTCTCATCTCTCTCAATCCTGTCAATAATAACTCTGTGAAAGAGATACTACCTTTACTTTATAGATGAGGAAAGTGAAGCCCAGAGAGGTCAACTAATATGACTGAGGTCACACAGTGGGGTACCTAGGGAAGGCAGGTCTTGAACTCAGATAATTTTGACTCTGAAGTCCATGCACTTTTCCCTGTACTATGGTGTACTGGTGAGAGGCTTTAAAAATTAGTATAATTATACATTTCAGACTCAAGTTGTGATGATGTTGAGAATAATAAAAACTCACCAGTGGCAGAAAACAGAAGCTAAACACAGTTCAAATCAAAGAAACAGGATCCTCATGATTTATGACTCAGGATCCAGGTTTCCTGGGGGTTCACCTCTTGCCACGTGGTGTCTCAGGTAATAAGGAGGCTGTAAACCCTGCTTGTGTGCTCACCACCCCTCATGGCAGAAATAGACCTTTCCCTTTTCAGTTAGTGCCACTAAAGACAGGTTTGTTTGCTGTCCATTTACCATGATGATAAGTCACTGATCCGGGTCCAGCTAAGAAGGCTGTATGTTAACCAGCCAGAGTTGTGAAGGGTGCCATAAAAATGATGAGGGGACTTAGGCAGGCCCTCTCTGTTCCCTGAAGGTACTAAGGAATAATGCTCTGTATTCTGTTTTTGTGCTCTTGTAGGCATGGGAAGATAAATACCAGGTGCTACTCACATCCACCTGTCCAGATTCCAGCAGACACAGGCTCTTTAGGGAATATGGTGCTTAAGAAGTTAATAATGTTTAGAAATCTCTGGGTCCGTCAGAATAATGAATGTAGCTAATAAACATTCTAATTAGTTAACCTAGAGAAAAATCTTTGCAACTCTAGAGCAGACATTTTCATATTATCCTGAATGTAAACATTACCTTATCACAGACTGCTGTTTAAATGTTACTCTGTATATTTTCTTGGGTTCAGACACTTACTGACTATGCAAAAAGCTGCAGAAAAAGACTTAATAAAAAGTGACGGCAGGCAGCTTTCCCTGCCGGCAGAGATTAAGCGCTTAGCTCTTGGCATTTCAATTACCTGAAACTAATGGAATAAATATTTTACAATATTATTGCCTTTTGGGGGGTAAAACACTCAAAGAAGGACTATACATGAAATGGAATTTTGTTCTTTTCTTAATGAAATAATTGAAAATGGATTTACTATCAGAATCTGGTCATTAAAAAAAATAAAGATACCAGAACTAGCATCAGCGTGAAGAGATCAGGACATAATTTCTTATATGCATGGCCTTCGTCACTGTCATTTTGCCTCCAGCATAACTTTAAAATAATGCCCTCTAACTATATCCATAAAACCCTTTTAGCTGAGCTCAGATGACTTTATGATGGCATAAATTTATTAGGGTAATTTTTTTTAAGCATGAGGCTAGTCAAGAATTTCCAGCTTCAGAGAATATTACATTTTGGGTGTCATGGGTTTGAGGTACGAGTAAGTTTACTCTTTGACTTCACTCTCAGTGATCCTGGTTTTGTCTTTTGTCTTCCTTGTCCCCTGGCTTATTGAAGGCATGAAACACAAAAAAGCAACAGCTGCCTGGAAAATGTGCTTTCTTAATGAAATGATACTTCTTTATTACCTAGTGCAGAGTCTTCCATGCAAAGATAATAATGGATTTTCCCCACTGATGTGAAAGATAGAGCCCAAAGATAAATCACATACTGCTAATTTCAGTGTTTGATGTCTTTAGAGAAGGGGAAATGGTCTATTTTCCCTTTAGGCATGTCATCATTTTTACTAAAGTCAATAAAAATAATGTCAAATCTGAATCTGCAGATGGCTGGCATATTCCATAATGTCATATCATATCCCATGGGGCCCATTAATTTATAACTGTTGTTTATAGAATTTTTATCATAGTGTGTGTGTGTCTAGGAAAATTTTATGATGGAACTAAAAATTCAAAAATACCTATCTTTTAACAGATCTCTTTCCCTATTCAATTGACTTGCCCTATGCACATGACATTCTCAAGGGACATCTAGACAGTCATGGATTTTATATATTTTTATAGTTGTTATATTAGTGATAACAGTAAATGATTTGTTTATTTACATTGTATCTATATGTGGCAAAATAAGGCTCTTGATATTTTATCCATTTTTTAAATTGAGGATTTATATATACTGGCCAGTATGCGTGGAATGAGAATTATCTTTGAAACTAATTATCTAAAAAGATTACTTGAGCACTTAGGAAAAAATACTTGAAGAAAGAACTCACTGAAAAACAGCAAAAAATTCTTGCCAGAGGATTGATTAAATTTTACCAAATATTATATAGTAAAATTCTTATGCAATTTTTGTTCTACAGATTGAAAGCAAATGATCCAAATGCAGCCCAGGTAGATTAGGGAATCTCCTAAAGTCAGTACCAGAATCCAGAATTTAATAACCCAGAAATATAATCCCTTCAGCATGTCTGTTGAATTTGCTTCCTGAATCTGTCCACTTCTCTGCAACTCAACGTCTGTCAATCTAACCCCACCTGCCATTTTCTGTCTTCTAAGTCACTGCCAGAAATGATCTCAGTTGTTGCTCTTCTAGAATCATTTCTCAACTCAACAGCCAGAGTGATCAATTAAAGGTGTAAACCGAATCCTTCAATTCCCCTGCTCGGACTCTCCAATGGCCTCCCACCCCTTAGCATCCTACAAGGTCCCCTGGTCTGGCTCCTGCGATCCTACTACCTCATCCCCTAGCACTCTCCACCTCATTGTCTCCAACCATTCTGGCCACCTTGTTCCCTTTACCTGGAATGTTCCTCCTGCAGACCTTGGAAGATCGTGCTCCCTCACTTCTCTGTGTCCTCAGTTCGAGTCCCATCTTCTGTCAGGGGTCTTCCCTAACATACACTGTCTTAGCACATTTCTTTGTAGAACTTTTCAACATCCAGTATTTTATTTACGAATTTATTTATTGTCATACTTCTCCTACTACAGGTCACCTTGCAAAAACAAGTACCTTACCTGTCTTATTCACTATTCTATCCCCAGTTCCTAGAACAGCGCCTGGCACTCTGTTGGTTCTCAATGCATATTTATTGAATGAATGAATGAATGAAGGACCCTAAAGTTTCTCATAGAAACTGGGAAAATTTTTTCCTCTACCTGAGTACAGTGCAACCCATTCCTAACTCATATTAATTGAGTATACTCTCCTTCCCTAACATGTTGATCTGAATGCTTAACTGGGAAACATTTTTATCCACTTTGGAGTGGCTAACTACAAAATTAAAAAGAATGAAGTGAAAACGTTTGTGATATTTAGGATGGATAACATTTGTTTGTTTTTAGTGGCATGATGAAATAAGAATCCTTCTTAATGTTCTAGATACCCCCTGGTAGCAATTATCCTGTGAACAGGGTACCCCTGATGTGTTTTGATTTCAAAGCTTCACATTGAACTTCATGATGAGTCACTCGATTCAGGATTTATTATCCCACATTATTTGGCAGATTGATAGGATCAAAATTGTGTCCAAGATTCAGTCCCAGCACCACACAAGGGGTAGCCCCACCTCGGGTGCAGCTTTATCCTAGGTGTAGATATACCTCTCCTAATTTATTACATTTTTCTTGTTCATATTTATAACCTAGGAATTTAGACAGTGGGATATCCATTTGTTCTTCCTTTCATTTTTCAAGATCAAGACCATCTTCCTAGGACCTCTTTCCTACTCTTTGCTTAAGGCTCAAGTTAACCCCATTCCTCCATTTATTGCCAGAAACACCCCTCATATGTGTTTCCAAATTGGGGAAGTTGGGAGCTTTTACAACTGATGCTTCTTATTCATTACTGAGCATGTGAGTTGGAGTGTCCTAAAAATTGAGCGTCTGCATTCTTAGAAGTTCCAGGAGCTCTGTATATAAGGCAGAAGCACAGATTCTCTGTGAAGAATGTAAATGACCTTAAACAAGAAGTTCTAGGAAGGAACTTCCTAGAACTATATTGATGAGGCATCTGAGAAAAAAGATGATGTTCTCCAAATAAGATTTTATTTTACACCTATGGAAAATTTCAAGGTAGTGTTAAAATTATGGAAGAGTTTTGATGAGAATTGCCTGATGGGTCTCATTGCATAGATGGGCTTACACCAACTGTGTTTATTGACATCTGCACATATTCTCTGACTCCTTCCCAAATTCAATGAATAAGAAATTCTCTATTTCTGGATGGCTTTGTTTACTTGAACATCTGGACCTGTGATTTCACTTGGGTGTTCTCTATATCAATTCATGTCAACAGTCTTCTGCTTTCCTAGGTTCATATCGTACCTCTGAGTCTCATAGAACTTGTTAAAATTTCTTGAATATTGACAAAGGATTCATTGATATTAAAATATATTTAAACTATCGGTAATCAAATTATGTGCTTGTGGGAGAGTAATGAACTGACAGATTCGTGAAACAAAACATAGATTCCATAAAATGTTCCAAGTATATTTGGGAATTTAGCATTTTAAGTGAGAGGAGAAAAAATGGACTATTCAAAAATTAATAATTCAATAAATGTTGTTAGAATAAGTGGCTAAACATCAAAAACGCTGAGGCCTTAAAATAATTCTAGATGAATCAGTAGCTTAAATGTAAAAATTACATCATATGCATACTGGATTAAAATATAGATGTTTTGGTTATTTTGAGGCTGAAGAAGAACTTTTAAAGTATAAAACATCCCAGCTAGAAACCATAAAAGAGAAGGGTGATAGATTTGATCCCTTATTTCACATGGAAAAAATGTCATGAAACAAAGTTTAAAGAATGAAAAAGTGGGGAAACTATTTCCGATGTAGATCATGATCAATATTGCTACAATATTTTTTTAAATTCCTATAAAATATTGAGAAAAAAATTTCTGTCCCCATAGAAATAATTTGCAAACGACATAAACATAATAGGATAAAGAAAAATGGCTAAGAAACAAGGAAATTATGTTCAACATTTCAGATACTCTAATAAAACAACATCTCCCCCCCTCCCCACTTATTAGATTTGCATACAAAAAAGATTGGTAACACAACATGTAATAGAGCATAGGAAGACGGACACTCTCATACACTGTTGGTAGAGTACAAATTAGTACAAGATTTCTTAAGGGCTATGTGGCAGAAGACACCGAAGAGAGAAAATTTTGATCCTTTTTGATCCAGCAACTCCACTTCTAGGAAATTGTTTTAAAGAAATAATAAGACAAAAAAGAACTAAAAGAAAAGAAAATAATAAGCTAAATGTCAGAAGGTAGATGTTTAATAATGATTATTATTGAATGATCATTAATGAGTGAATGCTGCTTGTAACATTGACAAAGTAAGATTCAAGTTCAGTGTCCTTTAATGAGGAAACAATTACATAAAGTATGGCTCATATATTTATTTTACAACAGTATGCAGCCATTATTAAGGGTGTCAGTCTACATTAATTAACACAGCATGACAGTCACAACATAAAATTGAATGAAAAAGTTGGCTGTTCAGTGGCCTGTACAATATGCTACCATTTATTTAAAAGTGCGCACATAACATATATGTGATGGATATGACCTATTTTATGAGCTTGTGGTTCAAAATAAGGTGTTATATCTCCTATTAAATTCTCAAATTAAAAAGCGCAAGTCTCCAGTTTGCCTCTAAACTAAAATGCCCTTTTCTCTTCTTAGGGCTCCCTCTCCCATGATGGTCTTAGCAAGTTACCAAGTTTCTTTTTCACACTCATAGGGTCAATTCAGACTACTTTCAGCTCACAGTAGGAGCCGGATCTCAGCTGTGTTTCCTTGAGGCTGGAGAGCACCTCAGATACCACTAAACACTGGTTCCTTTAGTCAGGGTCATCTGTTACCAAGCCAAAGACTGGAGGTTGCAGCTTTTTTTTTTTTTTTTTTTTTTTTTCCTGAGTGGCTGACACTTTCAGATCCAGCTGGAGCACATTATAATTCCCATCAAGTCTGACACGACCAAGTCTGACCCTCTAGTTCTGGTCACTGCTCTTGGCCCCAGACCAGACTCCTTCAAGAAAGCAAATGTATCTTGCTGATGAGTGAGGGAAGAATGTTCCCAGTGTCTCAGCTCTGAACACCTCCTCAACCTGGACCTTCTCAGCCACTCAGGAGCAAGCCAGGTTTGGTGGGTTTCTTTTTTATTCTTTTTTTTTTTTTTTGCGGTACGCGGGCCTCCCACCACCGCGGCCTCTCCCGCCGCGGAGCACAGGCTCCAGACACACAGGCCCAGCGGCCATGGCTCACGGGCCCAGCCGCTCCATGGCATGTGGGATCCTCCCAGACCGGGGCACGAATCCGCGTCCCCCGCATCGGCAGGCGGACTCTCAACCACTGTGCCACCAGGGAAGCCCTTCTTCTTTTAATTAATTAATTGATCGATTGATTAATTAATTTATTTTTGGCTGCTTTGATTCTTCGTTGCTGCGGGCTTCCTCTAACTGCAGTGAGCAGGGGCTACTCTTCGTTGCGGTGCGCGGGCTTCTCGTTGTGGAGCACGGGCTCTAGGTGCGCGGGCTCAGTAGTTGTGGCTCCTGGGCTCTAGAGCGCAGGCTCAGTAGTTGTGGCGCACGGGCTTAGTTGCTCCGCGGCATGTGGGATCTTCCCGGACCAGGGCTCGAACCCGTGTCCCCTGCATTGGCAGGTGGATCCTTAACCACTGCCAGGAAAGCCCTGGTGAGTTTCAGTGTCCACCAATCACAAGCCCTATTTCCTTAGTGCCTGGAAATTCCCACTGAGGGTTTGTTTTTTCTATCCATATAAGGATTTCTTTATAGTGGTCTTGTTGGTCTTACTGGATCAAACCAATAGGTTTCCACATTTTTCAATCTTAATGAAAAGGGTTGAGCTTTGAAACTTCCCCTCCAGAAAGTTCCATTTATAGCATTTTTTTTTTCACACATCTCAGCAATATTCAGACTCTGGCTACCATTAGTACGTTTGGCAAAGAAAAAAATTTAATTAAATATTTTCTTGATACCTATTCCCTTCAATGGGAAAGGGGATTGCTGGAGATAGTGAGAGAGGAAAGGAATTATTTATGGATGCATTTTCCCCCAAATTTCTACTGTATTATTTCTAGATGATAAGATTTCAGGTGATTTGTTTGTAGTATTTTTTTTCTACATGTATAACATTTAAAAAATATAAAGAAACTATATTTATTTTTGGAAAGTATGCAGTTTCTCAGAGCTCTTTATGCAATTTTTTGCTACAAGAGCACAGACAGTAATTCAATGTTTCTAGGCCACAGTTAATCCATGTGTAAAATGGAAGGGTATGATTACTTATCTGTAGCTCAAAAAATATTTTCCTCTTTCCCTAAGGGAAATAATTCACAACAGTATCAATATGGCAGGGATATATTTTGAAGCGCTCACTTTACAGAGGAAGTGGCCGAGTTCTAGAGAAGGTAAGCAGATTCCTAAAGGTAACACAGGTCATCAGGGGAGAGCTCGACCACACTCCAAGTCTTTTGACTCTTCTCTTGAGTGATACTGCATTCCACCCCTCTCTGTGCCTGTGTTTGTTTTTCACTTTAAAAATAAGAAGTTTGTAAGATAGTCTTTAAGGTCTATCTCTGCTTTAAAATTCAATGACCTTTGAAAAAATTCATGACTCAGCATACACATGAGACAACTTGGAATATGTTGGCATCACTGACTGTATTGACTTAAATCATCACATTTAACCTGAGCTACTTCAGAATAAGATCTTTTATTTACCAGTTGTGGAGACTTATTTCCTTTTTTTGTCTAGTTAAAAGGCACTGGAAAAAATGAGGCCAGTCCTCACTGTTCAAGGGAGCTCTTGTCTCCCTCCACTGTTTGTAAGACTGAGGATGGTTGTAGGTTTTCTCATTGCTGTCACTTAGGATGCACTTGTACAGCATATTTTACCTAGATGGCTTCAACAAACTCTTGAACCCTCTCAGCAGTCATTAGCTCATTCTGCTCTTTTGCTTACCTTGTCCTTTTCCACCCTCATTACCTGAGACCATGTTCATCTGAGATGGCTTGATTTGTCTGGTGTGAAACAACTGAGATTTGTCTGGAACACTCTTTCTCTGTTTCACTCATATGCTCTCTAGGACCTTCCTTTCATGATGCTTTGTTGAGGGCATTCTTTTGGTCTGTAAATTTCATCAAAAATCATTCAAACTCTGTTTTGGCTCCATAGTAGATTTCTCATGCATATCATTATATCGTAATATTAAAACATATCATCCAAACTTTTCCAAAAAAAAAAAAGCTCTTAAAAATCATCCCAGTAGCATTAGGATTGGAACCCAGAAGGCAGGCCTCAGGAGGAACCACGTGGCTTGGATTGGGATTGGTGGCCCTAACGGATTTCAGATGTAGTGAAATCTGGATCCGAATCCTGTGTTCTCCCCTCCTCCAGCACTCTCTCCACCCTTTCTCCCTTTTTCCCTTAAATGATTTATTAACTTAAAAATGTTTGCATTATATAAGAGTAATTAGAATAAATGTGACATCCCCCTACAAATGTCCTCCACATTTCCACTCCTCTCTTTAGTTGTGCCCACAAACATTTTTGATGCCTCTTATTAAATATTTTTCTATTTATCTCATATATATATATACATATATAGATAGATATAGAGAGATGGATGTAAACTCATAGTGTTTCCTTTTTGCATTAAAGTGGGTTGTGATATCTGTGTAATTCTGTGACTTGTTTTTTTCATTTAATAAGTCCTGGATATATTTTTGGGTGAGTAGGTCTGGATTTACTTATTCTTTTGAATCTATCCATTATATGGGTGTACCATAATATATCTAACTATTATCCTAATAATGGATATTATTATTATTAATTATTAAAATGGATCTTCAGTCTTTCAATTTTCTTTATAAAAATAGTGCTACAATAATGTCCTTTAAGCACACATGCAAGTATTTCCTTATAACTGTGCTGGTTCAGGTTTATATACTTCATCATATTGGCTTAGCCGTGGTTTCTGTTGGATGCTGCTGGGTGACCTTCCAGTTAGCTTGGTGTTGACTGTATTCTTATAGGCCCCAGAGGGAAGCCTTGATCAATGCCAAACGGAAGATATTACGGAGCTGGTGGATAAATTATTTTCCTTCCTTCCCCTGATGGGCTGTTGCCAGATGTAGTGTTTAAATGAACCCTCTCAGGGGATATGCTGTGTGACTGAACGACCAGGTGTGCTTTCTGCTAAGGCCGTGCAGTGGCCAGATTCGTAATTCACCATTTTGTATTTGCTTCCCCTCCTTCTTCATGTCATTTTCTTTTTTCTCTATTGTAGCTTCCTTGGGATTGTATCCCTAATGAAACATTAAAAGTATATTTTGCCTCAGACTTTGTTTTCTAGAAAATTTGGGCTTAGAAAAAGGTATATTCTGAAAAAAAATAATTATTAGGTCAAAGGTTATGTGGGCTTGTGCTCATTTCATTATACCATCCTACTTTTTAATCAGACATATAGTTATAAATATACGGTATTTTTGTTCTCATTACTTATTAATTGCTAATATTTACGTCATAAGAAGAGCTATGTTGTTCTATATGAATTTATACTATATATTGTAAAGTAACTTAATGTTCCTTTCTGAGCATTCAGTGGTGGTAAAGAACCTCTCTGAGTGTATTCAGTATATTCAGGTATAACGTTACATGAAATCCTTTAAGTGATGAGTTCCAGTGCTTTAATTTTGTAGCTAACTAAGACAAAGCCTGAATTCGTTCTTTATTTTTCTCTGAATTACACTATAAAACAGTTACTGCTCTCCACAGAAGCCATCTTTCTGAAGATATGAAGTAGCTCAAAAGAGCATCATTAGGACACCCTATATTACAATTTTTTTTATGTTGGCAAGGTAGTTGGTAGCATAAACTTTCATAACTTCATGATGCAGAGGGAACTTGATTAGCCTTTTGTCCAAGTTTTAACACACTGTGCAGAGGGTAGAAGGAACTAAAGGACATTTTCATCTTATTCAGTGTTCCGGGGTGAAGTGGGAGTCGGCAAGGGGAGAAATGGTTAGACTGTGAGATACATAAAATCTGTCAAAACCTGGGCAACCGGAGCTAATCTCTGGCTTGTCAGACCTCCATCGCGTTCTTAGTGCCACTGCCAGCAGTCATAGTCCTAACCCACATTTGTAGCTTCTGGTCTAGCAGGGTCTAGCAGTCCCTCCATGAATGTTTTTTCACACGTGTGTCTCCGATTGAGAACACTTCGTTTTCCGTGAGAATGTTGGGAAGGGCGGATAACCTTGATTTATGGGTCTGGACCTAGCTCGAGTGTGATGTGCTGGGTGAGGCGTGCACTCGTACGCTCGTCCCCTCCCGTTCGCCACTCTATGGAGGTGGATTCCTACGGAGAGCTTTCATTGCACTGTT
This sequence comes from Mesoplodon mirus, assembly GCF_964341445.2. Classification (NCBI taxonomy): domain Eukaryota; kingdom Metazoa; phylum Chordata; class Mammalia; order Artiodactyla; family Ziphiidae; genus Mesoplodon; species Mesoplodon mirus. Next base: position 109,629,503 of record NC_138984.1, on the reverse strand, counting down.
ACTGCAGGCCCATGTTATGGTTTCCCACCCAGTACTCTGCGGTTGTGTCGCTGAGTTGGCCTCACTTTCAGAACCCTGAAACGCAGCTGGACAGGAAGGACGGAAGAAGGAAGAGCCTGGAGTCTCGGGAAAGTCTCCAAAGCAGATTTAGTTAGATCAGGAGAGTAGGTATTAAACTAGGTGGCCATATGGGAATTATGTTGGCTTGGCATATTTGCTTAATCCGGAAAATGGGTGTGGTGCTCTAGTGAACCCCTGAAAAGCATACACACAGTCAACCGTGAGTGCGGGGTCTCAACACACATGTAGGAGGAAGGGGAATTTTTAATGGAGTCGAAATATGTCAGCAATGCTTACAGCTGCCGGCAAGCCACATACACCTGTGTTGGCTTAGAAGGAGGTCTGCATGGATTTGTAAAACGGAAACCTCATTTGAATTCTAACTAGATTAAAGACATTGATGAGCCCAGCCCAGTCTGTCCTGTACTTGGGAAAACTGGGGCTCTCTTCAGTAGTTATCTACCGGAGAACACCTCTCCGCAGTGCTTTACTGATGAAAAAGCAGCATTTATCTGACTGCTGTCATCCTGGAAACCATGTCTTGAATTCAGAGAGTTGCCGCTCCTCAAATTGCAGCTTCCTGCTGGTGACTTAGCAAGCCAGGTCGGAGAGCAAACCAGAGGAAACTAAAAGTGCAAACTGCACCCTTTCCACGATTCAGCCTTTTTTCGGACCACTTCTTGTTTCAGAAATAAAGACTTTACAGTAAAATCTTCAGAAAGTGTCTTCATTTTTCTCAAAATAATTCATACACATGGTAACAGAAAATAGAATGAAAGGTCTTATAATGGTGAAAATAACAATGGTGTCCGTGAATTATTCTGGAATAATTATATATGATGCATAACTTGAATGTATGTATTTTCAGCATCCAGGTTTAGGAAATGTGATAAATTAAAGATGACTGCTAATTGTTTGACACTTATGTAGTGGTCTATGTCTGTATGTCTTTCCTTTAAATCTGGGTGGACTCTTTTACTACTGTGAACAATTGAATCTTGTAGAAATGATTCTGTGCCACTTGTAGGGCCCAGGTCTTAAGAGACTATCAACTTCTATTATACTTCCTGTCTTTTAGAATACTTACTCTTGGAACCCAGTACCCATGCTGTGAAAAAACTCAATTACCCCAGTGCAGAAGTCCATGTAGAAAAGAACGAAGACCCTCAACTGATGGTCTGAGCTTCCAGGCAACAGCCAGCACTAACTTGCAGTCGTGTGAGTGAGCCATCTCTGAAGTGGATGCTTCACCTCGACATGAACTGCCCCAGCTAATGCCATGTGAAGGAAAAGCATTGCCCAGCCAAACCTTGGCCAGATTCCTAATCCACAGAATTGTGAGATATAATAAAAGAGTGGCTGATTAAAGCCACTGCATTTGGGGGTAATTTGTTATGCAGCAAAAGATAACCAGAACAGAAATTTTGGCATAGGGGAAGAATAGAGATCTTGATTAAGAGATCTGGTTTCTAATTTGGCTCCAACATTTAATAGCTACGTGACTTTGGGGACAGCTGTTAAGCCCTTCTCAGCCTTAGTTTCCTTATCTGTAAAATTGCAATAATAGGGCTTCCCTGGTGGCGCAGTGGTTTGAGAGTCTGCCTGCCGATGCGGGGGACACGGGTTCGTGCCCCGGTCCGGGAAGGTCCCACATGCCGCGGAGCGGCTGGGCCTGTGAGCCATGGCCGCTGAGCCTGCGCGTCCGGAGCCTGTGCTCCGCAACGGGAGAGGCCACAACAGTGAGAGACCTGCGTACCTCAAAAAAAAAAAAAAAAAAAAAGTTTATATATCTTTCATCAAGTAATTCCATTTTATGACTCTATTCTAAGGAAATATTCCTAAATACTGGCCATAATATATCTATTCATGAAATAAAATACTTGTATAGTACTCTGATCTCTGCACAGTACTTAAAGAATCTAAGTCTTTTGAAGTTCATCACTGTTATATAGACACATCAACCGACTGCAACATCAGCAGTGGTTGAAACTCTCCTCAAGGTAACACCATCCCCAAAATATTAATTTAGAAAACATCAGCAACTATTACGATAAATACATGTAGTATGATTCAGTATGGAAGTGGAACTTTTAAGAAGTACCTTTCATTCAACAAATATTTATTGAATACCAACAAAATGGTAGACTCTGGGTAAGATCCTAGGAGAACAGAGATGAAACCACAGCCTGTACTCTTTCCTAGAGAGTCTCGTGAGGGTTCATCTTGGCTGGAGTCAGCCCTGCTTCTCACACATTCCATACATGTCTCTACCTCGATGCCTTCATTGTCACAGTCTTTCTGCTCACAACAATCTCCCCTTGTTACAGGCAAAGCATTTTGCATGACTCGATTTGAGTTCTGCCTCCTCCAAGCAGTCTTCCCTGGATCTGTGCTACACACTTTCTAGCTCCACTGTATCCCCATGGTGCTAGCTTCTTGCAGTGTTCACGGTCTACTCATCTCTGGCTGTTCTGTATAGTTAGTTTTCTTTTAAAGTGGCTAGGTACTATTTTCACAACTAGGTTAAAAATTCTTTATTAATCTCAAACATAACATTTCTTCTGTATACCTAATATATAGAATATGAGATACCTGGGTATCTTGTGAAAATACATATTCTGATTCAGTAGGTTTGGGGTGAAATCCTGGATTCTTCATAGATTCCAAGAGGTACGGAGAAAAAAAAATCATTCCAAGTGAAAATGTGCCAGATGGGTTACAACATGTTGCTTCTAGTTGCTCACAATATAAAGCTGCCTAGAAGACAATGCGTCATAGATGCCAGGCTCTCAGGTGATGTCCTTGCTGCTTGGACGTCAGACCACACTTTGAGTAGCAGTAGCAAGGTTGTTGAGGACAAGTACCACCGTATTCCTCTGTTTCTCCAGCACCTTGGACAGTGCCTTGGACCCAGCAAAGGTGTTCAATAAATGTTTACGATGGTGAGAAACAAAGAAAGAATACAGACCCTGGGACAATACTGACCTAGGTTGCAGTATCACTTCCACCACTTAATGCTCTGAACAATCATGGGCATTTAGTTATTTATAAAACAACCTTGCAGGGTTTCTATGATGTCAGAATTGAATTAGGTATTTTAAAGCACTTGGCATAGTAGTAGTATAGAGCAAGAGACTGACAAATAAATGATATTTCCTCTTAATGATGATGAAGGACAATTTTACTTTTCTTCAGTGGTATTGTTCTTGTTTTTTTTTTTTTTTAGAAGATGTTGGGGGTAGGAGTTTATTAATTAATTTATTTATGTTTTGCTGTGTTGGGTCTTTGTTTCTGTGCGAGGGCTTTCTCTAGTTGTGGCAAGCGGGGTCCACTCTTCATCGCGGTGCGCGGGCCTCTCACTGTCGCAGCTTCTCTTGTTACGGAGCACAGGCTCCAGACGCACAGGCTCAGCAGTTGTGGCTCACGGGCCTAGTTGCTCCGCGGCATGTGGGATCCTCCCAGACCAGGGCTCGAACCCGTGTCCCCTGCATTGGCAGGCAGATTCTCAACCACTGCACCACCAGGGAAGCCCTGTTCTTGGTTTTATACAGAAGGAAATAAAGGGAAAGAAGGTACAGATAAAAACTTTGGCTTGATTTTTAAAGATTATTGCATTTCTATTTTATTAGTTTTAACACATGTTCCAAGAAGTACAGAGAAAAAAAATCATGACAAGTGAAAATGTGCCAGGTGGGTTACCATATGTTGCTTCTAGTTGCTCACAATACAAAGTTGCCTAGAAGACAATCAAAGCTAATCAGTAGTACCAAAGGAGAAAACAACGTTACTGCCATCTTCCTACTACCCTGGTTCATACCCAGCCTGTTTGGCAGAGATAGTGTCTAGGTATTCTCCAGGTGAAGCCCTGGCAAAGGCCCTCAGTAGGATGACTCAGAGGGTGGATGTGAAGAGGGTTGGCATGAAGCGTTCGGTGCTCACCTAATTGTATCGGAAAAGGAATTTCATGTGGAAGAAAGCCCCATGCTGTACTGCCTGAATCAGCTCCCCTCATCCCGTGGCAGAAAAAGTAGTTAAAATATCCCCCAGATTCAGACAGTTTGTATTTCACTTGAGACAGTAAGTAGTCTTTCTTGCATGAATTGTATTTCAGGGCAGGAAAATAATTAGTGAGGGGAAGTTTTTTTTTTATTGTTTGTTTTTTTTTAATCATAGCTTAAAAATGAGAAGAAATGATAGAAATAGAAAACCACATTTACAACCTTAATGGATCTAGATGATGGTCATCAGTAGTTGCTGAAACCGTTAGATAACAAACATTATATGTGAAACTTAATAATAGATGGATCAGGCTGACATGACCTGAATCCACTAATTAATCTTTCCATCACTAAAGGAGGGGCAAACAGGACCTATTTTTCTTTTGATGCCAGGTAATGGGAAGTGTACGGCAATGTTATAAAGTATTGTTGACAAAAGAAATAACCTATAACTGATCAGGCCTCTAGATCTAACTCCCAGTTTACAGAAAAATACAGGGGATGGAGGTCATTTAATCAGCCAAATCCAGTTATTCTGTAAGACAAATAATTTAGTTCTTTCAAATAATAAATAGCACAAAAAGGAAAATCGTTGTATATTAAAAGAGACTTATACTACACATAATCTGAATGTAATGTGTGGACCTTGTTTGGATTCTTATTCAGACAAATCAACTTTAAAAGTATTTTTAAATATTCAGGGAACATTGAACTTGAAGTAGATATTAAAATATTATAAGGAATTATTGTTAATCATATGATAATGCTATTGCAGTCATGTTTTAAAAAGTTCTTACCTGTTGAAATGCCTACTGCAGTATCTCTTGATAAAAGAAGTCCATCTTTACCAGAAGGAGGAAACAGTGACATTCAAATTTAGAGAAGTAAAATATTTCACTGGTTAAATTAGCAAAAAATTCAAAGTATTTATGTTGTCAAGTGTAGCAAACGTGAGAGTACATAAAAACTCTTATGCACTTAGTAGAAGTTTAAAGAGTAGAACATTTTGCGCCGCGTCTTGGCAATATTTACCAAAGTTCATGTTGCATGTCCTCTATTTTACGAATTTGGGGAATTTCCAGAATCCCTCTTGTAGCTCTGTGAATCAGGAGAGCTGGATGGAAGCTCTACCTCCGGCTATGGATCTGGCTAGGTTTGGTTCCTCATTTAGATTCAGGCTCAGGTCTGTCCCATGTTTTTAATTTTTGTTATCAATAAACAATTCTTTATTTTTTAGAAATAGTACTGAGAGTTCCCATATAGCACTGTCCTCACGGTTCCTCCTATTTTTAATAACATATTAGTAGAGTATATTTGTTATAATTAATGAACCAATACTGACACACTGTTATTAGCTGAAGTCTATAATTTATTCAGCTTTCCTTAGTTTTTACCTAGTGTCCGTTCTCTGTTCCAGGATCCTGCCTGGGGTACTATATTATATTTAGTTGTCATGTCTCTTTAGGCTCCTCTTGGCTGTGACAGTTACTTAGACCTTGTTTTCAATGACCTTGACAGTTTTGAGGAGTGCTGATCAGGTATAATAATAGGGTGCCTTTGTATTGAAATTTTTCTGGTGTGTTTCTTATGGTTAGCTTGAGGTTATGGCTTCTGGGGAAGAAGTTCAGAGGAATAAAGTACCACTTTCATTGTTGCTTAAATTGTTTCAGCTTTGGCTGTTGTGCCCCGTTAATGTACTCCCATCAGTGTGTGTGTGTGTGTGTGTGTGTGTGTGTGTGTGTGTGTGTGTGTGTGTGTGTGTGTGTGTGTGTGTGTGTGTGTGTGTGTGTGTGTGGTTTTCTTTGAGCACTTTCTTACTTTCTGGGCTGCAAGATGCTCCAGGAGTCATCTTGTATATTCCCTGCCCTAGTCCTAGGACCAGCCATTTCTCCAATAAGCCCTGGTTCCTTATTGGAAAATGATTTTAGAAGCCAAGATTTGGGTGGTAAGTGTTGCTCATTTCTACTGTGGTGTTATTTCTTCTAGGCCTTCTCAGCTGACAGAGCAAAAATATATGTGTGCATACTAACCTATATTTATCCATATATCTGTAAATATTTCTTTATGTAATAAACTATACCTGTATTAAGTTAAACGTGAGTTCTTACTGAGGTCTCCAACTCGAATCCATTACCACATGGATCATTCTAGCTAGTTACCCTTGCTGGTGTGTAACCTCCCATTCCAACAGTAAGAAACAGTAAGAAACCAGGGTCTCATCATCCACCATCTATTTACTTAGTTTTTCATTTTTAGTAGACATGTATAGCAGTGTTAGAATTATTAATCCCTATCTCACAGGAAAGAGTTTTATCAACTTATAAAACTGTATAGTGCCTATATACAGTTCCTGTTGCCATTCTTACAGATTCTACTCATTTCCAAAGTCACTTAGGTCAGTACACTTCCCCTAACCCTCTTCACTGAAGTTGTTTCATATTCTTTTATTTATTTATTTATTTATTTATTTATTTATTTTTGTGGTACACGGGCCTCTCACTGCTGTGACCTCTCCCGTTGCGGAGCACAGGCTCCGGACGTGCAGGCTCAGTGGCCATGGCTCACGGGTCCAGCTGCTCCGTGGCATGTGGGGCCCTCCCGGACCGGGGCACGAACCCGTGTCCCCTGCATCGGCAGGCGGACTCTCAACCACTGCCCCACCAGGGAAGCCCTCATATATTTTTAATACAATTAGATTCCCTTACCATAGTCTGCATTGTTCTTGGCATCTCCTAAAGTCCTATATGATTTTTAAAAAATTGCATATATTAAGGTTCATTCTTTGTGCTGTAAAGTTCTTTGGGTTTTGATAAATGCATAATGTAATGTACCACCATTACAGTACTATACAAAATAATTTTACCACAGGTAAAATACCCTGTACTTCACCTATTCATCCCTGCTTTCCTCTCTGTAGCATCAATTGAACTTTTTACTCTCTCTCTAGTTTTGCCCTTTCCAGAATGTCATATGATTGGAACGCTATAGTATATAACCTTTTTTGGACTGGCTTCCTTTACTTAGCAATATGCATTTAAGTTTCCTCTATGTCTTTGTAGCCTGAAATGTTGTTTCTTTATATCACTGAATAGTATTTCATTGTATGATATGCTACAGTTTATTTATACATTCACCTATTAAAGAACATCTTGATTATTTCCAGTTTTTGGTGAAAGAATAAAACCACTATAAAATTTTGTATTCAGGGTTTTGTGTAGACATATATTCAGCTCATCTGAATAAACAACTAGGAGCACAATTGCTGGATTGTATGGTAAAGCTGGGTTTATAAGAAACTGCTTTAGCATTTTGTATTTCTACCTGCAATTAATTATATTCCGAATGCTCTGTATCCTTGCCAACATTTGGTATTGTTTGTTTTTTGAATCATAGCTATTTTAATAGGTGTATAGAGGTATCAATTGTTATTTTAATTTTCAGCTTCCTAATGACGAATGATATTAAAAATTTTTTTTGGTGTTTATTTGCCATCTGTGTATCTCTCTGAGGTATTTGTTCAGATCTTTTGCTCCTTTTAAAATTGGTTTATTTTCTTATTATTGAGTGTTAAGAGTTCTTTGTATATTCTGAATACAAGCCCTTTATCAGATAAGTGTTTTGAATTTTTTGTCATCCAGTCTGTGACTTATCTTTTCAGTCTCTAAGCACCCATTTTATTTTTACTTCTGGGGCTACAGAATAGGGATGATTAGCTGTTATTCTTCTAATAGCAGTGGCAGAGCCTAGAGGAAAGACAACTCAACCTCACGATCTTATTAGAATACCCTAATTAGGTCAAGTTTGGTAACATTGCATTGAGCAAAGAAAGTCACATGGTCAAATCCTGCATTAATGAAATAAGGTAGAATATATGGATGGGGGATGGGGAAGAATGAATAATCTTAATAATAAAATCAGTCCCATCATCCATGAAACTACAGTGGCTTTCTATTACTTTATTCTGTGTCTTATTTAATGTTGAACATTTCTTCAATCTTTCTGAAAGATCCTAATGTGAGAAAGCAACCAATTCTGTATTTCTTTCTTTTGCATAACTTTAATTCCCAGACATTGTTCACGTTAATCAATGTTACATAAATAAGAGCTCACCTAACAAATATCTCTTTGAGTGCAATTCAGTGAAAATAGCTGGTTTCTCTCCATTACCTTGTCAAAGTTTACATGTAGTTCTGTTCTATAATAACTTTCACAGTCGTCTAACAATTTTATAATGGATTGGTTGCTTATTACCAGTTTTTTTTAAAAGTCATGGCTACTCCAGTCATTCTGTATATCAAAATTATTTCATAAAGTGTCTTAGTTCTTCTATATTTGAAAATGATATCTGCTTTTTTCCACTTGAGAAACAACTTAGTTGGATATATCTTTTTGGGTCATATTGTCTTGCCCTGATAATTGTAGCAGCTGCTTCACCATTGTTATTATTGTTGTGGTTATTGTTTATATTATTTTTATGTTGTACTTTAAAAATTAAAACGTCGCAGAAAATCAAAGTTTTTGACTATTTTCCCAATCTCAGTACGTTATTCGAAGGCAACAATGCTGTCAGCTTTGTGTGTTATCATTCAAGACCACTTTATATGTCTTTAGTTACAGATATATATATTCCATTTCGTTTAGCACTGAACATCACTATGGAAAACTCAGAAAAATTTAACTTCTGAGCAGAACTGATTTTTTGCCTAGATTCACCCCGACCCCATCCCTCCCTTAGAAATCCTTATTTAATCTTTGAAGTTTGGTAATGTCTTTAAAAGTATATATCTCACTGTTATTTATTCTATGTCATTTTCCTGGAACATATTACGCACACATGTGCACACACACAGTGGAGGAAAATTGTTCCAAGACATGGAAGAAGAAAAAATTTCTGAAAGAAAATATAAATTCAAATTCATTTCTAGTTTGGAAAAAATGTCTCTTTTACTGTATTTTTTTTTCTTTTTGGTATAATGTATTTACTTATTATTGGAGTATAATTGCTTTACAATGTTGTGTTAGTTTCTGCTTACAATGAAGTAAATCAGCTATATGTATACCTATATCCCCTCCCTCTTGGACCTCTTTTACTGTACTTTTTACTGTACCTCTTTTACTGTATCTTTGAATGTTTTTTCTTCCTCTGTTCTGATTTTACTTCAAGAAGACCTATTATATGTAGATTGGATCTCCTTGTGTTCTGCATATATCACTCTCCCCCTAATTATTATAAATTATTTTCCAATTTTATTTTTCTCACTTCAGATGTCTAAAGCCTGTCCCCGATATCTCTGGATGTTTTTAGCAGAGTCCGATCTACTTCTTACTGTTTATAACTTGTTTTCATTTCCCTGATAGTTTTATTATATTTTCCATTTCTGAGATGTCAGTTTAGTATTAATTTTATATTTCTTTTTATATTTTAATTTCTTTTTATATTATTATAATTCACATATATTTCTTTTTTAATTTGTTTATCTTTTATATACAGTCTGATTTCAAAGAAGTTATGCTTTCTAAAATTTATTTATTTATTTTAAAAAGTGGTTACTTTTTAAAAAAATATTAATTAATTAATTAATTTTTGCTGTGTTACGTCTTCATTTCTGTGCGAGGGCTTTCTCTAGTTGTGGCAAGTGGGGGCCACTCTTCATCGCGGTGCACGGGCCTATGACTATCTTGTTGCGGAGCACAGGCTCCAGATACGCAGGCTCAGTAGTTGTGGCTCACGGGCCTAGTTGCTCCGCGGCATGTGGGATCCTCCCAGACGAGGGCTCGAACCCGTGTCCCCTGCGTTAGCAGGCAGATTCTCAACCACTGCGCCACCAGGGAAGCCCTCTAAAATGTATTTGATATCATAGTTTTTTAAGTGTTCTCCTTCCTTCCTCCTGGTATAATCCTGAAGAGTAGTCTTTATCTGCTTGTTGTTTGTTGTACTATATTCCTTCTTTTTATGTTTTTGTCTATACTGGATCCTAATTGATTGTAAATTATATTTGTGTAGGCTTTTAGGACTAGCTGTTTTCTACACTATATATGACAAGGGGCTAGGGGAGTGAATCAGCAGAGAGGGAAGGTTAAATTCACGTATAGTTTTTCCAAATACCGTCTCATCGACTCTGTTACTTATTTTGCCGCAAGAGTATATCTGCTCTTCGCTCTCAGAGTGTCGCTGGCACCCCTCTGAGGAAGGAGCCAATCTCTGTGCCAAGCAGCTTAGTCCTGTATGCCACAAGTCTCTCTCTCCTTAGTGTCTTAAGTGTTTAATTTTCTCCAGCTGACTGTTAGAGGCAGCTGCAAAGCAGAAAACCTAGCCAGTCACACCAGAAGGTGACTTTGAGAAGGTAGCATGCAGACTGGTTTCCTCATTGTCCCCTACTCCCAACCCGCAGAGGAGGGAGAATTCAGTGTTGTATCAATAGCCTCTCAAACCCTTGAGCTTGCTGTCCTAAACTTTGGGGTCTTTAAGACCTTGCTACATAATACAGAAAACTTTCTGTCATGTTAGAATATGAAGGTACATGTTATGTCTCTGTGTATTTCATTCATTTGATAAAAATAACATATTATGGGTTGTGAATATTTTATAACTTCAGTGAAGATGGGATTCAGTCCCCACTCCCCCTTCTCTCTCTCATTGTGTTGTTTTTGCTTAATGGTAGACATATCTTTATTTCACTATTTTTAACCAGATGTCTCCCTGTTTAAGTTTTATTAAACATGTGGTTTTCTAACTTTTAGGAGTTAAAAAAAATTCTACATAAGAAAGTTGGAAAAAATGTTAAACCACAGAAATAAGTAAATAAGTAAATAAAGTAACCCATTACCCACTACCTAGAAATATAGTAGTGCTTATCAGATAACTTTTAATATTTTAGAGGCCCCATAAGCTATAAAAAAGCCCTGTAGATGGGAAGAATGTTTAATTTGGTTTAACCAAATATCTCAGTGTTCACCTGATACAACAAAAACAGAAAATACAGTTTTGAAAGTGATTAGTTCATTAATAAATCAAGAAATATTGGTCTAAGTCTATTAGTGATGTGAAAATTGCTGACAACAACAGAAAAACCAAGCAGCTAACAAAGATAAAAGTGGTTGTCTCAGGCATAAGGATAGGAGGAATGGGGAGAGGTCAGGCAGGAGATTTGTTTTGTATCCTAAGCTTTTCTGTATTATTTGATTTTTGTGACCATGTAAGTGAATTACTTGGATGAGATAAAAATCATTCATTAAAAATGAAGATTCAAAATAAATTAGATGTTAGTGAAAATAGGTATCTTTTTTACATTTTGCTAAATGCTTCTCTTATCACAGACTTTAGTTTTAAATATTAAATTAAGGTATATAGTAGAGATTAAATATGGAATAATGCTCAGATCTCTATTTTGATTATGCATTTTTTAAAAAGATTTGTTTGTTTGTTTTGTTTTGTTTTGTTTTGTTTTTTGCGGCACACGGGCCTCTCACTGATGTGGCCTCTCCCATTGCGGAGCACAGGCTCCGGACGCGCAGGCTCAGCGGCCATGGCTCACGGGCCCAGCCGCTCCGCGGCATGTGGGATCTTCCCGGACCAGGGCACAAACCCGCGTCCCCTGCATAGGCAGGCGGACTCTCAACCACTGTGCCACCAGGGAAGCCCTAAAGATTTTTTTTTGATGTGGACCATTTGTAAAGTCTTTATTGAATTTGTTACCATATTGCATCTGTTTTATGTTTTGGTTTTTTGGCCGCAAGGCATGTGGGATCTTAGCTCCCCGACCAGGGATCAGGCCTGCAGCCCCTGCATTGGAAGGTGAAGTCTTAACCACTGGACCATCAGGGAAATCCCGGTTATGCATTTTAACATCTGAATTTCTCAGCACCTGTTGGTACACTGTCCCTTATTTCCCTAATTCTTTCTGATTCCCTATGTTCTAGATCACATGCCTTAGATCTTATGTCTTTGGTTATAGCAGCTTAATTACATACATTTATTATTAAGGTCATATACATTTCATTTCTGTTTCTCATAGAGTCTGTTTGGGGAGCATGAAAAGCATCCTTTATACCTGGCCTGTGTCCCTGTCTCTGGATTTCTAACAGTAGGTTTTTCTGGGTCTTCGACCACTTCTCCCAACAGCCCATAGTCAAGCCCTTCCCTTGCCATATTCTTTGTCACCCAGGTGGAGGACTCCTGATTTTTTTTTTTTTTTTGCCACACTGAGCAGCATGCTGGATCTTAGTTCTCTGACCAGGGATCGAACCTGCGCCCCCTGCAGTGCAAGTGCGTAGTCTTAACCACTGAACCGCCAGAGAAGTCCTGAGGACTCCTGACTGTGTAAAGAAAATAAAGCAGAGACAAATGATACACTTTCCAGGTCCAAGTTTTGAGCCTCCTGGGACCAAATTTTCTCTGTCTACACATACAGGATGTCAAATTGGGTAATTAGTGAGGTCCATGAGGAATGCAAAATGCTCAGAGTCTATGAAAAGGTGGAAACCATGTCATTGATGTCATCTGCTCTGAATTACCCAAACTGTGATGTCAGATTATTTAAGGCCTCCCCTTCCACCTCTCATTGACTGATGTGTGGGGAGTCACATGGATTTACTCCTACGGAATGCTTGAGATGAGAGGGAAAAGTGGACATGGGTGTTATTTTTATTTATTTATTTATTTTTTTTGCAGTATGTGGGCCTCTCACTGTTGTGGCCTCTCCCATTGCGGAGCACAGGCTCCGGACGCGCAGGCTCAGCGGCCATGGCTCACGGGCCCAGCTGCCCCGCGGCATGTAGGATCTTCCCAGACTGGGGCATGAACCCGTGTCCCCTGCATTGGCAGGCGGACTCTCAACCACTGCGCCACCAGGGAAGCCCTACATGGGTGTTATCGAAGAGGAAAAATGCAGAAGTAAGGTAGTGTGGCTACTATTGATTTCAGAAATCTAAAGATGTGAGAGTTCTTGGATATTGCTGGAGTTTGAGAAATAAATGAGACGTTTATCCCACAAGTCCAATTGCTTTAAACATCCGGAGAGACTCCAAGATTCCTTGGGGGTGGGGGGCGTGGAATAACAAAGCCACTTGCTTGACTTCCCCTTCATTTCAGGAATATCATAATTAGAGCAAGGCGTGAATAATAAGGAGGTCTGCAAGGCCATATCCATCATCAAAGCAGGAGAAATGTAATCTCCCAGGCCCTGCAAAAACCTGTAGCAGTAGGCTGAGGCATCACAGGATAGGTTTGGATGACTCTTTTTTTCCTTTGATCAGTACACTCAGTTCAAAGGGTTCCAAAAGCACAATAAAACAAAACAGTAGAGAAAACTCTTGGCATTTGTGTTACATTTGCTTTGCACTCTTCACTATCCTGTCTGATCTTCTTACACATCAGCTGAGGTGGGCACAGAAAGGATGATTACCCCCATTTAGTAGAGGGGGGTAACTGAGGCACAGATGGCTTGCCTGGCTTGCCTAAAGCCAGGCAGCAGTCTTTCACAGGGGTAGGATTAGAGCCCGAGTTTCCTGATACTTTGGCGTTTTCTCCTGCCTGCTTACATTGCAGCTTTGCCCATTCATTCACACAGGTGGCTCAAAGGAGGAGGTATATATCAAGTACCTGGAGTAGACCTCAGTGGAGAATAGGTGCTGTGTAAATGGTGGCTCCTCCTTTAGTTTGAGCCACTCCTTTCTGGATACCACCCCCTGGAATGCAGGCCCTTATAGGATGTGATTTTTCTTAATGATCCCTGCGGCGAGACAGAATTTTTTAGAATGGACTTACTACATACTCTGTTTGGGAAAATGAAGGCTATGGAGTTGGCAAAATTTTGCAGCTGAAGCTAGCAAAACTCCCCCATTCTTATTTTTCCAGCCTTTTGCTCTTATGTTTGCTGTCTTCCTACTTCACTAATGTTCTCCTCAAATATATTCAAACAAGTTATGACTGTTAGCATTAACATTAGCAAAATGTAAGTTTTGTCTTTCTAAGTAAATGAGAGAACTCCAGCCAGCATTTGCATTACTTGAACCTTGTTGTTTATTATTTTTCAGTCACCTTCCAGTCATGCATTCTCTCCATGTATGCCAGAGATTTGTTTTATTTTCATTTTTTTCCTCAGTTATTTTATGTTGGCTTTGAGGCTCCAGAGCTGTAAGACTATTGCATGATCAGTTTTGTTCCTCTGTTACAATGGAATTTTCATGAAATTAATTATGCTGTTTCCTTCTCAGTAATGTCCTCTGATGAATATTTTATTTTGCTCAATTGCTGTGTGGTCGGCCTTGCTTGATATTTTGTGGGACCTTTTCAAATAAGAAGATGCTCCTGAGACTTTTCAGAGCCTCTGCTGCAGCAGAGCAGAGCTCCGTGCCTTAATAGGAAATCCAGAGACCAGCCAAAGGAGCTCTTCCCTCTAAGAGCACAGAAAATGCCTAATAGCGGGGCCCACAGGGTGAGAACAGGATTCACCTGACCTCCCAATGTCCGCATGTTAGAAATCATCATGGCATCAGCAGAGAGAAGGGAAATAAATGCATCCCATCATGGAGTGTGTTACTAGACCAATCCAGTTCCATGACCTTGGCTACTCAGAACTGCAAGGACTTCCTATTTATTTTGCTATGAGCACAGAGTTGGCTCTATATATAGTGAATATATATAGTGAATATTATTCACTATAAAACCTCCTTAAGGGGGCTTCCCTGGTGGCGCAGTGGTTAAGAAGCCACCTGCCAATGCAGGGGACACGGGTTCGAGCCCTGGTCTGGGAAGATCCCACATGCCGCGGAACAACTTGGCCCGTGAGCCACAGCTACTGAGCCTGCGCATCTGGAGCCCGTGCTCCGCAACAAGAGAGGCCACGATAGTGAGAGGCCCATGCACTGCGATGAAGAGTGGCCCCCGCTCGCCGCAACTAGAGGAATCCCTCGTGCAGAAACGAAGACCCAACACAGCCCCAAAAAAAAGAAAAAAGAAAAAACAACCCTCCTTTGGCAACTCCAAGGGCTGTGTAGTTGAGTGTTTTTCTGAGGTGGGCATAAGTTCAGCAACAAGAAAGCCCGTATCGGAAGAGCGACTGGAGCAGGTGCCATGCAGAAGAAAGGAAAAAACATAAATGGAGCAGCTGCTCATTGCCAGACACTGCGTGGTGTTTTAAAAGTATCTCATTTAGGGCCTCCCTGGTGGCGCAGTGGTTGAGAATCCGCCTGCCGATGCAGGGGACACGGGTTCGTGGCCCGGTCCGGGAAGATCCCACATGCTGTGGAGCAGCTGGGCCCGTGAGCCATGGCCGCTGAGCCTGCGCGTCCGGAGCCTGTGCTCCGCAACGGGAGAGGCCACAGCAGTGAGAGGCCCGCGTACCGCGGAAAAAAAAAAAAAAAGGTATCTCATTTAATTGTCAAAATTACCTCGCTATCAGGTTATGAACCCCGTTATAAATATGCGACCTCTGGTGCTCAGAGAGGTTAAGTAACTTGTCTAAGGAGCCCAGTGGCTGGCATTTAAATATTTGCTGATTCAATAATGAATGAATGAATGTTATGCCGCCAGTGCAGGGAATTGATAAAGGGAGCGCCTCTTATCTCTATTTTATAGGAATAAATATTCCCTGTGGCAGAAGGAAGACTTAGCAAATGACATGGGAGCTTATTAAATGAAGTTTTTGGCATGAAATGCTGGCAGGAAGAGAAGGGGGCTGTGTCCCTGTTGTCCCAGTTGTGGGCTCTGTCGTCTCATCTACAAAATTGGGACTGCACGGCTCTGCCTGCCTTCCTTTCCACCCCTACCCTGCTTTACCAATGAGCCTTTGGGAGGCTCTCAACTGAGATACTTAAGGTGATGTAATTATACATAATTCTGTATCTGGCCAAGAACTGGGGACAGGAGTCAAGGTCCTAAATGTTTTCTGCCTTTTGGGGCACCTGGAGGTAAGGGAAGTTAAAGAATTGGGAACTTCAGAGTTGGACGATAAACGTGGGTTTCATAGTTAAATGGCACGGGTTGTGCCTGGCCATCCTGTTTAGAAGCCCTCATTTCCTTTTCAGGCCCTGTTTCTAGTAAACCTTGTGGTTTTCCGAATTGTGCTGAGAGCAAATCCCACATCCCCTTTGAAATGATTTGATTTCTGTACTCAAAGCGGGTCTGGAGGGCAAACTGCTGAAAAAGCTTCTTTCCCCTTGAATTAAATGCTCTTGGGCAGGGGAAAACAGACTGTGAGATTGTTGTGCCTGGTTGAAAGCAGGCAGGTATCTCCAGTATCCACATCAAAGCCTTCAGTGCCCATGGTGACATTAATAATAAATCTTGAGTTTCTTGCAGATTTTCAACTAAGCAATGTTGCTTTTCCTGTGCTTAGGTCAGTTCCAATGTGTTTGGTGCTAGCATTTCAGACATCTTCTGCCAAAATGAATGAGAAATAATTAGCAGCATGCGATGCTTTTGCTTTGCTCACCAGAAGCAGTCTTTTAGCCTAACAGAATAGTTTTCAAGTGAATCTTGGTTCTGAAAACCTTTCCTTTCTGAGGATTACTAACCCATCCAGGTAACTGCTAGGGTGGTCTTGAGTTCTTTTCTTTGATGCTGATGGGCCCATATTAGGTGGAACTGGGCGACAGCAGAGGCAGCAGTGATAACTTTGGAGACAGGTGTTCACTAGACTTATCGTGGGGATCATTTCACAATGTATGTAAATGTCAAATCACTCCTTAGTACACCTGAAAGTCACATAATATTGTGTGTCAACTATATATCAATAAAAAAATATATAGTTTTTCTTGTATTTTCCTTTCATAGCACTTAAGACTAAGGCTGGGGCTTCCCTGGTGGCGCAGTGGTTAAGAGTCCGCCTGCCGATGCAGGGGACACGGGTTCGGGCCCCGGTCCAGGAAGATCCCATATGCTGCGGAGCAGCTGGCCGCTGAGCCTGCGCTTCCGGAGCCTGTGCTCCGCAACGAGAGAGGCCACAGCAGTGAGAGGCCCGCGTACCACAAAAAAAAAAAAAAAAGGCTAAGGCTGTTAGTGTGTATTTTATATGTCATAATTTTAAAAATATATATCTTCCTTCCCACTGATTTATCAACTCAGTTAAGTAGGGACCAAGTCTGTTTTATCCACCAGTATATCCTTAGCACCTAACAGAGTACCTGACACATAAGAGGTACTCTGAATATTTAGAGAATGAATAAAAACCTGGCTTCTTGTGCCATCTGTCAAGCTGACTTACTCTCGTTTTTAAACCACTGTATAGGATGCCTGGTTTCAGGCCTCACATCAGTGGCCACAGCCTTGTCTGGTCCTTGTAATTGACTAGCTTCACCATGTTGGCCTTGGTAGTCATGCTGCCTGTACCAGCCCTGTTTTTTCTTTTTTTATAATGCAAAACAGGTTTATTTGTGAGGTGAAAAGGAAAGCACACTTCTGTCAAATGGGGAAGATCAAGATTCTTAAGTAGCTGACTTTGGAACCTGCTGGGTGGGAAGACTTGCTGTGTTGCCTTCAGATGTTCTCTCTTTACCTGATGTTTCAGATGCTTCAGCAGCCTTTTCAGGCTCTCCTTCACTCTTGGCCGCCTTTTCTAAGTCCTTCTGATAGTTAAGCTGGTATTCCAGATAGCTTATGTTCCTGGTCTGTTCATCCAGGAACTTTTTCATGAAGTGTGAGAGATTGGTTTCTTTATTCTTAGAAGCCGAGGTCTTCAGTTCTCGCAGCAGCGTGTTTAACACTTTCTCCAACTGCAGATCCAAGCCAAATCCTTGGAACGTGACCTCATACCACTTGCTCAGAATCTGATTCCTGGTTGTTCCCACCCTCCTGGCAGTGTTTTGAGCCCTTGCTCAAAGCCTGTTTAAATGGAATGCTTCAAAATCCTTATATTTTTAAAGGTGTAGCATCTTTTTTTCTTTTAAACAATTTATTTATTTATTTATTTATTTATTTATTTATTTATTTAGGGCCACATTTGGTCTTCGCTGCTGCACACGGGCTTTCTCTAGTTGCGGTGGCCTCTCTTGTTGTGGTGCACGGGCTCTAGGGCACGTGGGCTCAGTAGTTGTGGCTCATAGGCTCTAGAGCGCAGGCTCAGTAGTTGTGGCACACGGGCTTAGTTGCTCCGTGGTATGTGAGATCTTCCCAGACCAGGGCTCTAACCCGTGTCCCCTGCGTTGGCAGGTGGATTCTCAACCAGTGTGTCAGGGAAGCCCAAGCTGTAGCATCTTGATAGACCCCTCTGAGGAAGACTAGTAACTCTATATCACCATGAAAGTCAGCCCAAGCGTCACTGAACTTCTTTTTTTTTTTTTTTTTGCTGGTACGCGGGCCTCTCACTGCTGTGGCCTCTCCCGTTGCGGAGCACAGGCTCCGGACATGCAGGCTCAGCGGCCATGGCTCACGGGCCCAGCCGCTCCGCGGCACGTGGGATCCTCCCGGACCGGGGCACGAACCCGCGTCCCCTGCACTGGCAGGCGTACTCTCAACCACTGCGCCACCAGGGAAGCCCCTCACTGAACTTCTTGTCTGGGCTTATATGAAGAGGAAGTCCAAGTAGAAATATTTATAAATTAATCTGCATTGAAAATATAATAGTTGTTGCAATTTATAGGGAGTCAGGCTTTTGGGATTCCCCAGTCATAAAACTTAAGAATATAAATGATACACTTCGGGAATAAAAGTATTGATAGAAGTGTGATGCGTATGCCAATTACGCGTGCATCTCACATCTCTCTTACACCTGCTCCTGCGAGGAGTCAAAGAAATCCTTTTTTCATAGAGTTCTCATTCCAAATTTTGTGAAAATTTAAATTGTCTTACCCTTGACTCTCCACACTTCTCACTTGATTCTGACCCTCTACAAGAGCCTGACTCCATTTATTCCTGAAGTATCTTGCAAATACCACAGTATGTTTAGTACCGACAACACCAAGTATACCGATTTTGTTGCAAAGATTCATCATTATCTTAACTCATCATGAGGTAAAGGACAATGACACAGAACATTCAAGAATTCTACTTCAATACCCTTTTCATTTTTTTAAACAAAACGATCCTCAACCTCTCATTAATAAATGTTATGTGCCTGTTAGAAAAAAGCTTCCTGGCCCTAATTTATCTGATGGCATTTTCTATCACAGTAAACAAAATACTAGCGAAAGGTTGAGGCTGCTTCTGTCTTCCCCTTTGCCAATTTACAAAATAAACATTTACTGATTTGGTCATTAGAAGTTAAACTATTGAACTGAAGACAGATATTCCTTGAACAAAGATTGAAAAGAGGAGACAGATCAGAAATTCTCACAAGGCCAGAACTTAAAACATTGATGATTACAGCTTCTCTTATCTGTCACCAGAGCCTTTAGGGTGAAAATATGACTCTGGATTTTCTGGAGATGCGTATAGTGTACACCAGCCTATGGACTTTGGAAAACCTTTTTCCTCTGTGTTCTTCCAGTGAATTAAAAAGAAAATAATATCTGAATTTAGCCTTGTAAACTGAACTTTGCCCAACAAGTATATTGAACTGATGCATAACTGAATGCCCAAGTCCCTGTTCATTTTTGGGATTTAGCAAGCATTCCTTTGAAAACAAACCAACTCAGTCAATGTCAGCACCACCCACAAAAATATTACAATGAAACTAAATTCTTCTTTTTTAAAAAATTTGCGTGGAGGGACTTCCCTGGTGGTGCAGTGATTAAGAATCCACCTGCCAATGCAAGGGACACGGGTTCAATCCCTGGTCTGAGAAGATCCCACATGCTGTGGAGCAGCTAAGCCCATGTGCTGCAATTACTGAGCCTGCGCTCTAGGGCCCGCGTGCTGCAGCTACTGAGCCCGTGTGCTACAACTACTGAAGCCCGCACGCCCAGAGCCCGTGCTCTGCAACGAGAAGCCCGTGCACTGCAACGAAGAGTAGCCCCCACTCGCCACAGCTAGAGGAAGCCCTCGTGCAGCAACGAAGACCCAACGCAGCCAAAAAAAAAAAAAAAATTTGCATGGAAAAAGAAAATGTGATTATTCGGAGGAATAAATCAGTGCAGGGAATGGGAATTTTTAAAACGTAATCAATCTCTGAAAGTATTGAGAATCTAAGTGCAAGTATAGGGTGAATGGGTGGCAGGTTTCTTCAGGTCTGAGAGTCCTCCTAAGAACCGGGTTTGATTGGAAAGGTTGCATACAGTATGACTGAATGCTTTGTGCCTTACCCTCACTGGCTCCAAAAAGAAACAAATAAATTTAAAAAATCCAATATCAGTGCAACATAAAAATTCTCTTGGTGCCTAAAATTCCACCATGAAGATTCATTGCTTTGGGAAAGCCAAGTTTCTTGGTAGTCATCTTGGTTTAAACTGTCTTCCCTAAAAAAGCCACAAACAGACTATGCAGAGGTTGTTGAGAACAGGGGGAATGAGAAAGAGAGGTACATGTAGAGCTACGTCAGCCCTGTGTAGGATAGGAAGGGTGGGAAGGAGCAAAGAAGGACCATGTTAGTGAGGAACACATTCCTGAGGGCTGAGCTGGAGGATGAGAACGCACCCATCACAAGGCAACCTCCTTCCTGGTTGAATCAAAACCGAGGATGACTCTCCGGGTGGGGCAGACATTTCCTCTGTGAAATAGCACTTTCCCTTGAAGCCCAAGGAGTTCTTAGGGACATTTTCTGGCCATATATCTAACACCTCCAAAGCACTCTAAGAGGCACAGTGGGAAGAGAGTGGGGCAGTTAGATACTAGACCGCAAAAGCGTCCATGCATACATGTAGCATTGTCTGAACTAGACACACACACAGAGAAAGGGCAATTTGGAAAGCAAAGGTACATCCCAGGAGCTAAGACAAGGGGAAGTTCTAATGAGTTCTTCCCTTCTTCCTGATCTTCCTCCTTTTACTTCTGTGAATATTTACAGAAAATTACAATCCTGCTCTGTATTTTGGGAGAGAATATAAATCTGCTGCCTCCCAACATGTCACAGCCGCCATTTGCCACTGCCAACCACCTATGGATTTCCTATAAGCAGGGTTCATTCATTGTGCAAATTAGATAATTGAAACAATCTATCTGCTTCAGGCTGCTGGCTTCAGGGATGACGCTTGCCTGTTGCCATGACAAGTAATTTTCAGAGTGAAATTTTAGGTACAATAACTCACTGAACAATGAGCTGTTGCCCTGTTCTGTTTATCAGGAAGACAAGACCTTTTTTAAGGATAAAATTCTTCATTTATTTATATTTATTGGCTACTGGAGATGATAAAGCAATCTCTTGCCAATTAGTATTCTAGCCAGCCCCTTTTCTTCTGCTTTATGATCATCTCCCTTGCTGCAAAGGAAGGTATGATGAAAGAGTACAATTCTGTTGATGGTGGTCCTCTGGGATTCCTCAGTCATACCTTCTAGATGGTGGGATATTGATTATGGTGCAGACCTTGAAGTGATGAAATCAGAGGAGCTAGGAAATCCATAGCTTGTGTTGCTTCACAAATATGCGTGTGGCATCTTCACCCAGGGATTAATTATACTTCTATATATTCTAATCAGAAAGAAAAGTCTTTTTAAATTTTTTTATTGAGTGTAGTTGATTTACAATGTTGTGTTACAATCTGCTGTACAGCAAAGTGATTCTGTTATACATATATATGTACATATATATATACATTCTTTTTAAATTTTCTTTTGCATTGTGGTTTATCATAGGATACTGAATATGGTTCTCTGTGCTATACAGTAGGACCTTGTTGTCTATGCATTCTATATATAAAAGCTTATATCTGCTAACCCCAACCTCCCAGTCCATCCCTCCCGCAACCCCCTCCCCCCTGGCAAGCACAAGTCTGTTCTCTATGTCCGTGATTCTGTTTCTGTTTCGCAGATAGGTTCATTTGTGTCATATTTTAGATTCCACATATAAGTGATATCGTATGGTATTTGTATTTGTTTCAGAAAAGAAAAGTCTTAGAAGGAGAGTAACATAGGCTTGGAACATTTTTCTCTGTGTTTTATAGGATTAAAAGCAGTCAGCAAAGTCAGAGAGGCCAGGAGAGGACATGAGCTCTGTGAAAGCTGGGACCCCAGCAGCTTTTGATCTCTGCCTTGTCCCCTTAGCCTGGAAGGGCTCAAGCCCCATCAGGTGCACTTGATAGATATTTTCTGAACAAACAAGTGAATGAATGAATTGCTTTCTCCCACTTCACTTCAGACACATTGCATTCTAGTGTCCTCCCCCTTTCCCTTCTCATCAAAACCTGCTCTTACAAACCTATCTCCATTTAAGCACAAGTCCCTATGACCTGCTCCATGAAAAGAGGTCTATATGTCCACATATGTTTGGGAAATTATGCATGCATTCTATTCTTGGTGATTGAAAATGCTCATGGGAATACTAGAGGCACTTTCTCCTGCAGCTAAGAAATCAGAATAACTTTGCCTAACTCAAATTTTCCTAAACTTTATTCATTTATTTAATTTCATTTGGTAGATATTAATCGAACATTTGCTATGTGCCAGGAAATGGTGTAGACATAGGAAGTGACCAATCAGATAAAAGTCCTTGTCCTATGGAATTTACGTTCTGGTGGGGAAGACAGAGAGTGCACAAATAAATAAAATAGTTAGCTGATCAGATGGTGGTAAGTGAAGTGCGATGAAGAAAAATAAAAAGGCAGGAGCACTAGGGAGGACTGTGACAGGGAGTCACAGTTTTAAGTTGAGTGGTTACCATTGAGGAGGGGTTTGAGCAAAGACCTGAAAGAGGTGAGGAATGAGTCACTGTGGGGAAAGGTATCCCAAGCAGAGGAAGCAGCAAGTGCAAAGGTCCTGAGAATGCCTGCACGTCTGGACTGTGTGAGGAAACCAAGATGGCCAGGGCTGCTGGATGACTCTAGGATGGGAAGAGCAGTAAGAGGAAAGGTCATGGAGGTGAGAGGGGTAGGGATGGGGGTCAGGTTATGGAGATCCTATCTAACCGCAAAAGTGCTTCACTGGTCATGCTGAGAAGTGTTGTCTTTGCTCAGAACCCTCCTTGGTCTCCGCACACACAAATAAAAAACAAACACACACAATGTTAAGACAAAGCAAAAACGAGGCCGGTTTCCTCGTGAGTAAAATGGGGAAAATAATATTGCCTTCCTTTCAAAGATTTTTTTTTTTTTTTTTTTTTTTTTGCATTACATGGGCTTCTCACTGCTGTGGCCTCTCCCGTTGCGGAGCACAGGCTCTGGACGCGCAGGCCCAGCAGCTATGGCTCACGGGCCTAGCTGCTCCACGGCACGTGGGATCTTCTCGGACCGGGGCACGAACCCGTGTCCCCTGTATCGGCAGGCGGACTCTCAACCACTGCGCCACCAGGGAAGCCCCAAAGATTTTTTTAACGGTAAATAAATTTTATAGAGTTGTGGGCATTTAGTTAATGCTCAGTAAATGTTAGCTCTTTGCTTTTTTTCCTCTTTCTCACTCCACCGCCCAGAAAACGTGTTGTCTGCCCACGCTACTACCATGCTGCTATAGCAATGACCACAGCAAGCAGTAAGCATGAAGTGCAGACTCAAAGGCTAGGACAGCAAGCGTTGGAGGTGGACAGATAAAAACAGACACCTTGGTGGATATAATGCCGTGGATTCCACTGATGAAAAAGATGAGAGAAACTAAAAGATCCCACACCAGAGGGTCGAGAAAGCAGACAGGGCAACAGGGATCAGGATTCTGGGCCGTAAATGTGGATGTCGGCTGCAAACAGCGAGGAAGGCACCTTGTACCCACCAGGGAGGTTTCTTGAAAGAGTGAACATTCGATGTTTTGGGGGGGGTATGTGGGAGGATGAGTGGGCCTTTTGGAAAGCCCATGTTGAAGACTAGTAGACCCCATGGGTTGAAAACATGGGGATATTTAGGTTCTGACAAAAGATTGGCAAATCACTGCTTGAGAGTTTCGGTTTCCCTATATCATAACCAACACATGATATTATCATACTTCGTTAATCTAATGGATATGGAAATATCTTTCATTGATATTTTACTTTATATTTCCCCAATTATACTGTCATTGAGCTTCTGGTCATATGTTTGTTGGAAATTAGGGTTAAATTCATTTAATTCATTGATATTTATTGAGATTACTTATATTCATATAATATTTTCACTTATTTCACTGTTGCCCTATTAATGGTTATGGGTATTGTTGCCAGGTTTCGGTATTACAAGCAATGTTTTAATGAATAATCACCTACCCATGTCATCTTGTACATATTTAGGTTTCTTTGTTGGATAAATTCCCACAAATAAAATCACTGAATCAAAAGTGTATGTATTTATAATAATTAGTAGGAAATATACTTAATTTTAATCATTTAGTCATTGTATAATACAGGAACATATTATAATCTTTAAAAAGATCAAAAGGGTAAATTGTAAAAAGTAAGTCTTCAATCAGCTTTTCCCCTCTAGCCCCCCAGTTCCTTTTCCTGGGGGCTAATACTGCTACCAGCTTATAAAGAATCCTTCAGGACTTCCCTTTGGCAGCTGTTCCGTACTCTACCCTTAGAGGCTCTATTTCCCTGCGACTTTAGAGTCTCAGGCCATTTGAGGCCATTTGAGGCGAAATGGTTCCAGGCGAGAGAGGATCAGGCAGTGGCAATGGAGGGGTCGTAGTCACGTCAGGCTGCCCGTAGGGAGAAAGCCTGGGGGCCCTCTCGGTCGCTGGGCCCTGCGCTTTCTTCCTTTGCTGGGCCCTGCCTACCGCGAAGATGAGTTCGGCCTGGGTCACCACTTTGGAGAAGGAGCATCTCTGGATGTATCTGCAGGCGCTCGGCTTCGAGCTGGGCTCAGCGACCGTAGCCTGTGGAAAGATGGTGCCGCACACGCACCTCGGAGTGAACATGTCTGACGAGTTGAACCGGAAGGCCTTTCAAATAGTTTCTTATTTTTTATTTCAAACGCTTGACCAGTCTCTCAGTGAAGAAGTTTTCAAACTTTGTTGGCCTCCATTTGACCAAAAAAGTGATACTGAATTCCGAAAACATTGCTGTGAGTGGTTAAAAAAGATTTCTGCTGAACGTGGAAGTAGCTTTCCTCAAGTTGTGGGTTCACTATTTCTTTCTCCTGGTGGTCCTAAGTTTATTCATCCGATGTATCACTTTGCAAGATTTGTTGCAATAAAATATATAAGAACCCATTCTAAAAATTCTTCTGTACATTTTCCAGAGACATTTAATGTAAAGCCACAAGATTTGCACAAGTGCATTGCCAGATGCCATGTAGCACGTAACAGATTTTTACAAATTTTGCAGAGAGAAGATTGTGTTACCTGAAAATGCCAGGAAAATGCACAGTTGTCAGTTAAACAAGCATGAAATTTGAGATCAGAATGTATAGGACAAATTTTAAAAATGGAACCCTATGATGACCAAAGTAATATACAAGAGAAAATTCAAAAGGTTTGGTCTTTGTGGGCTTCAGTGAATGAAACATTCATGTTTTTGGAAAAAGAGAAGTTGTTAGTTCAGTCCTTAGCCTTGTCAACCAATATACTTTCGATGGAACTAATGTTGCTATCAATATTCCAAGGCTCTTACCTGGCAAAATTGAGAAACAAACGTGTCAGTTGCACATAGGAAATGTTTATGAGGCTGGAAAATTGAATCTCTTAACAGTTATTCAGTTATTAAATGAAGTCTTGAAAGTAATGAAATATGAACATTGTCAGGCTGACCAAGCAAGACTGACAATAGACCTTCATTTCCTTGAAAAAGAGACCAAATTTCAGAGAGAAAGATTGTCAGATCTGAAGCATATGAGGTATAAAATAAAAGAAGATCTCACAACTATAAGACATTCTTTTGTTGAAAAACAAGAAGAATGGCATAAAATTTGGAAAGAATTTCTCGGCCTGTCTCCTTTCGGTCTAATTAAAGGTTGAACTCCAGCTGTGGATCTTTTACCACCTGTGTCTCTCCTTTCGTTTGATCCTGCCTCAGAAGATGCAGACGCGAAGAGTATTCTTTTGCAGTACGCTGCTTCACTTCAGATACACTTAAGCAACATACCCAGGAAAATGATTGCAAGAAGGGCAAGTGATATCCTGGAAACTAAATGTGATCTAGCCAAGGGCCCTGCTTTTTCCCTGTGGCAGCTCATTTCACCATCAGACAGAAACAGTGTTACACTACTTGAAAAGGACAGGAAGTTGACATCTCCTAGAGAGAAAAATGAAACAGTGTCTAAGAAAACACCAGAATTTGAAGTGGAAGACTCTTCATCCTCAAATGTTGCAAAGAGTAGTGCATTTGGAGGGTCTCTGCCAGCTAAAAAAGTGATCCATTCCAAAAAGAGCAAGATCATCTGGGAGAAGAGGTTGCAAGGGCAGTTTTATCTGATTCACCACAACCTTCTAAAGGAAAAGAAGTCATGTTAGAGGAACTAATTGACTCTCTAGTTTCTAACCCGTTCTTAACAAGGAATCAAGTTCCCTGGACTCCAGAAAACTTGATAAGTGATATTAGGAGCTCATAGAGAAAAGCTGCTAAAATAGAAGAAAACAGAAGTACAGAACCAATTCAAATGGATACTGAACATAGAGAAGTATTGCCAGAATCCTTACCTGTGGTGCATAATCAAAAAGGGTTTAACATGGCCAGTTTTTTCTCAGCAACCACTGTGTCCGATTCTAGCCATTCTCATTTGCCTGAAGAGAAAGTTGTTTCAGATTGCCTTAAGTGTGTGCTTCAGAAACCTGTGGTGACCAGTTACATAGGTAAACCAACAACACAAAATCTGTCAGATTTGTTAAGTAAGGACATGATTTGTAAGCAAGATTTCGAACGTACAGCTTTACAGAACAAGCTTTTAGAAACTAGCCAAATAGAGACATTCTCCCCTGCTGTAGGCAAAAGGAGAGATGTGATCGGTAGCTGTGAAGAAGAGTATATTAAAATATCCGACCACTCGAAAGCTTTGTACAGAGCTCTTTCCATGCATAAAAGTATGGTATGCAACTCTTTTCAGGTATCAAGTGGAATTAGTTCCAGTTTTAAAGATAGTGATTTTGGCATATTGCGTGAAACTCTTCCAGAAGAAGTTGGTCACTTACGTCTTAATAACTCCAGTAGTACAGAGGCCAATTTTAACCTGGAAGCAAACAGTCCTATGCACAGTGGCATTTTCCCAGAAGGCGTTGTGGAAGGAAGACAGACTACTCCAGAATCAGACTTTAATTTACAGGCTACTTGCAGTGGATATGAGGCTCTGAAGAAATCTCTGTCCAAGCAAAGGGAAGAAATTTGCCTCTCTAATCCTGAAACACTTGAAAGACAAACCTGAATTGAGCCTTACTTCCCAATACATGCAAATTGATATACTTAACTTTGGGGGCACTCATGATTTGCACACTGACTATACAGAACCATCTTCACACGTGTCCCTTGGTGAAAGAAAACGGTCTCTTTCACCACTAATTAGGTTTTCTCCAGTGGAACAGAGATTGAGAACCACAATACCATGTAGTCTTGGAGAACTCCTACCTCATTTAACAGTCAGTTTTGCTGAAGAAGAAATCTTGACTAAGAGCCTTGATGTAAAAGAATCTCCATCTGACTTGAAAGATGAAGCAGTAGCCCAGTCAATTTAACTATGATGAACTTAAGTTGAAGCAATGTCACAGGATAAAAACTGATTTGTAATTTAAATACACATTGGAAGTGTAACTGTTTTTCAAGGTCTAAAAAAGTCCTCAATAATGCTTTTTAGCCTTCTCTGCTGATTTTAGGTAAGGAGAGTATGTTTGGATTTTCTCTCTTTGTATGGATATGGGGATGAAATGTGAAGTATTTTGAAAGCAAACAAGTTACAAGAAGCCATTTTGGTTTCTTGCATAATCTTGTAAGCGTGAAGTAAATGGCAAAGTATTAGGTTCACTAATTCATTATGTTCTAATTTCAGTTAATTAACAAAAGGATGAGTAGTTTTTGATGTGTTTTATTAAGTGGTTAACTTAATAGCCATTGGATATACTGATCTTTCTTTTTAGGGAAATAAACAACTTTTATTGTTTCTTTTTAGAACAGCCTGGTACTAAACAAAAAAGTGAGGAAAGTAATGCTTTGGGGTGTATAATCAAAATGACAAAGTTTAAGTTTGGGAAAGCTCTAAAGAGGCTTAATGATTATTCAGGTAGGTTGATCCTGAAAAATGATATTTGATGAATAAAGTGCATGTGATGATAGTGAAGACTGGAGCAGAATGAATTTAGAAAAAAGGAAAAAGGTGGAAGATGACTAGATACTTTTGAGGGATACTAACTATAAATCCATTCAGTGGGTTGTATAGCAGTTTTATATTTAGTCTAATTTAGACTTTGAGAATTTAACTCTAGTTTTTTATTTTAACAGAAAAAATGTAAATTAAAAATTAGTCTGTGTTTGGGTTTTTTTGGAGGGGCACTGTTTTGGGGGAAGGGAGCTAAATTTTTTTTTTTTTTTATTGGAGTACAGTTGCTTTGCAATGTTGTGTTGGTTTCTGCTGCACGGTGAAGTGAATGCGCATACACACATCCCCTCCCTCTTGGACCTCCCTCCCTCCCCCCGCCATCCCACCCAACTGGGCCATCACGGAGCTCCAAGCTGAGCTCTCTGTGCTATACAGCAGGTTAAGGGAGCTAATTTTGATTGTTACTTTCCTCCTCAAAAACCATCAGTTCCCCACTGCCTACAGAACAGCTTCAAATTAACTTGAGAAAATGGAATTTGGGGTTAAATAACTTGTTCAGTGTTGCACAGCTAAGTCACTGGTGAAGCTAGGATTTGACCCTATTTTCCTTCCTTAATATACCAACAAGACCTCCTAGAAGTAACTAGAAGGCCAGGATGTAGGATATGGCTGCAGGAGTGGGCCTTCTGGACTCTACATGGGAGTCAGATGTGAGGCCTCTTGTACAGTGTCCTGTAGTCAGACCCCCCGGCCAAAGAAACGGGCTTGTCTTTAGCATCCAAGTGAATACATGCCATTGCCCTCTGCGAACCAGGAGGCTAAGCACACACCGGAAGGGTGAGAGCACCTACAACACCCCTGTGTCTAGACCCAAGTCCTAACCATCAGAACCTTGTCCAGTTTGCCAAGAAGCTGGTGAGGAGACGAGAAAACCTGAAGGGAGGAGTTCTGGAAGTGGATGGGCTTAACAGTTCATCTTGCTTCGCTCATTTTGGCTTACTTTCTCTGTGTTGCTTGTTTGATCCAAGTTTGAAGGCCAGTCTTTTTTTTGTGGGAAAAGCACATATAACTACCTTATTTGCAGCGGAAAAGAAAGAGGAAGAGAAAAGCTTCTCCTAAGGTGCCGTATTCGTTTATTAGTTAATAGAACAAATAGGGACTCTGTAAGTCTACTGGGAAGCTGTCCTGTAGTCTTAAGAAACCCAGTGTCAGTAAATCCAAAATTAACATCTAAAGGAGAAGGTATTGCTGTCGTACTAGCATCTACCAAGTGCCAGGGCTATTCCTGGATACTTAAGAATACATATTACATCACTTAAGTCTCATACCTCTGTAAGACAGTGATATTGTACCTATTCTACAGGTCATGATACCAAAGCTAGCGAGCTGAAATGACTTGTCTAAGATGGACTCGAGGAACTACCTGGGATACCTCTTAAAAAAACATGTATTCTGTGGGCCTCCCTGGTGGCGCAGTGGTTGAGAGTCCGCCTGCCGATGCAGGGGATACGGGTTCGTGCCCCGGTCTGGGAGGATCCCATATGCCGCGGAGCGGCTGGGCCCGTGAGCCATGGCCGCTGGGCCTGCGCGTCCGGAGCCTGTGCTCCGCGGCGGGAGAGGCCACAACAGTGAGAGGCCCGCATACCGCAAAAAGAAAAAAAAAAAAAAAACAAACATGTATTCTGTAGGTCTAAGATGAGAATTAGAAATCTGCATTTTACATAGCTTCCCTGGTAATTCTTAGGCCCAGTAAAAAGCTTGAGAGCCACTGCTAGGGGATACAGATTCACATTTAGCCCTGGGGTATCTTAAAGAAGCTAGGTACACTATTACATACATACTGCTTTAGAGATCTTAGCCCTCTGATAAGGAAGCTGAAGTTCACCAATAAGTGTGGGCCCTGAATTACTGAGAATCAAAAGATCAAAATATCTCTGGGTATTAATGGATTTACAAAAACCACGTTGTTGTTAAGTGAGTCATACCTGTGATAGGCTGAGAGTTTTTGGCATTCTTCCCTGTCCTTTGTATGCCAGTAGTATAAACAAAAGTATATTAAATCTGTCGCTTTCTCCTAAACCATTTTGATTATGACTTACTGCCTTCAGTCTCTTCCTTATCCAATATTGCCTGCATACCTGCCTTTTGACCTTAAGGGACTGCTTTGACCATATCACTTCTTGGTTTAAAATTCCGTTAGTGGTTCATTGGTAATTCCAGAATAGAGTTCAAATTTAAAGGCATATAAGGTCTCCTCCATAGATTCCTCTTTTCCCCCTTCCGCTATGCTCTTCCATTTTTTTCTGCCGGAAATGCTTTGGTGAGCATGCATCTTTAAAAATCTTAATTCACAGTTCCGAAGCTGGAATGTCCTGCCTTCATCTCCCAGCTTTTCACAGTTATAGTTGTCCTTTAGGGCTCAGAACAAATGTCACTTTCACCTTGAAGTCTTAATCTCTTATCCATGGGCCTGTCCCTTTTCTGAAATCTCCTATGGCTTACGTTAACTTTTATTCACTTAGTATTTTTCATTTATTGCTTTTATTGTATTTTTTCATGGTTGTATGTAATTCCTCCAGTTGTACTGATTAAATACATACAGACATACATACTTACGTAGATGTGCATGTGGGGTGTGTCCACGCATACATATACTCCAAGGGCCATAGATCATCCTTAGCAGATATTGAAGATATTTCTTTGCCTTCTGTGTGATGGAATTAAAGTAAGGGTAAAGAGAGAGGGCTACTTTATTGCTAAGAGTACTTTTTCTCATTATATTCACAGCAGAATGTACCTTGTTTTATTCACTATTCATAAGACGAAGGTGTGTAAACTGACTTCTCTATCAGTTTGAAACTTTAGATAATGCCACTATGTCCTAATTGTTTTAAATGCTTAAAGAGGACAAGCATATAATATTGCTTAACATGAAAAATGTTATCAAGTGGGATAAAGACTATTTGTTGTTAAAGAAAATTAATTTGGGGGAATTTAATTGAAAACAAAAATATAAGTATTTTGAAACCATTCTTTACCATGTGTTTCTTAACCATGATCTATGGAGTCAATTTTATTTAATTCTTGAGGCCTGTATAAAAGGAAACACTGTTTTTTCCCTACCCTGAGTATACTAAAATTAAAGTAGATATGTTTAAGGACACTTTCCTCAATGTAAAGAAAGTATTTGCTAAAGTAAAATTCTCTTTCACATTAAGTTGCAGATACATAGTTGATATACCTTTCACCTTATGCACTGTGAATGTTAAATCCACATCCTGAATTTAAAATATTTGTGAGTCCTCCATGGGACTATTTGTAAATGTTTTGCATACTAGTCTTGAATAAACATTCAGTATCAAAAGAAAAAAAGAATCCTTCAGAAATATTCCAGGTATATATAAGGTACTGTGTACATAGGAGAATTCCTTTTATTTAAGCAGATTTGTGCTTTATTCTGCATTGTAGTTTATAGGATGGAGATAGCTCTTGCCAGGACATTGATTAAAACAGAGAAAACAGGCTTTGATGTAAGCATTCTGATAGGAACATATTTCTTTATTGTCTTGTCATTTAGTCTTAGCCATACACTGTCACCGTGATGGATGCCACCAATAAAAGTGATTGTTCTCTTAATTTTAGTATGCTTAACACTTCACTCTGGAGGAAAAGCTGGCTGTAAATATAGGGCCCTGCGCTGTTCCTGGCCACAAATTTTGGAACTTGCTTCAATCTGGACTCATTACTCTCTGCGTTTGGTGCATAGCAGTTATACTGGGAACCCTCTTCACCATCATCCTGGTGGTCCTCTGCTTCTCTTTTGTATTGTTATCTCTTGTTTCTTATGTCCCATAAAGTATTCTGTCCTAGTTTACTTCATTTTGGGAGAAAAAAAAATCTCCTCATAGCTTTCTATGAAAGAAACTTGTGGGAGCTTAATAGCTTGAGAACTGATTGATTTGAAAATATTTTCAGTGTATTCTTATTCTTGATTGGTAGTCTGCCTGGGTACTGAATTCTGTGTTGGAAATTGTTTTTCTTCAGAACTGTGAAGGCATTGATACAGGTTTCAGTGTTGCTTTTCAGAAATCTGAAGGCTCTTTTTCTTCTAACTGGGGTAGTTAAATATCTTCTACTATCTCCAAATGGTAATGAGAAAACAGCTCTTTTGAGTTGCTGCCTAGGTGTTTTACATGTATGGATGACAATCCTGCTCACGCCCAGAGTCTGGACATTTAGGAAGGACCTGAGCTTAGGATTCCTATCACGAGCTCTGCCATTGCTTTCCCAGGGCATCTTTTAAAATAAACTCTTACAGTTGAGCCGATGA
The DNA here is from genome assembly GCF_964341445.2 of Mesoplodon mirus. Taxonomy (NCBI): domain Eukaryota; kingdom Metazoa; phylum Chordata; class Mammalia; order Artiodactyla; family Ziphiidae; genus Mesoplodon; species Mesoplodon mirus. The sequence goes on along the minus strand of NC_138984.1, from coordinate 109,596,950 downwards.
AAAATTAGTGACCTCTGTCCCAACCACCTTATAAATAATAGGGGCTTGGTACCCTGCCATCTCCTGCTTGCTTGTGACCTGGGATGGAAGATTGCCCTTCCCCCAGCTCATTGCGTCCCCCCTCTCCTCTTTGTGGGATCTGTAAGTAATAAATCTTTGACTTTATGTCCTTTGTGTGAATGTTCTGGGTCTTTAATCAAAACAACCCCTGAGTTTTCACTTGTCCGAGGTGGGAGCTGGGATGCCGAGGGGGAGCTTCCTGCTGGCCCATGGGTGGGTGGGTGCATTGTGCCTCCTCATTCAGCAGGTCATAATCTGAATATTCTTAATTTAACACACCATCAACTGGTACTCCAACACACCAGTGAGGTGAGTTTTTACAATATTATGCCTTCTGTATTATTAGGCATTTTGCTGGATGCTTGTAGGACTTTTCAACCTTGGAAACTGTCCTTTAGTTTTTTAGAAGTTTTCTTAAACTAGTTTATTCATGATTCTTCCTGTCCTTTTCCTCTCTTTTCTCTTCCAAGAACTCTTTTAATTTCAATTTGTTTTTCTGGGTTGGACCTTCAATTTTTTTTATCTTTACTTTCTCATTTTCATCTCTTTTGTTTATGTTCTACTTCCTGGAGATTTCTTCAAGCATATATTTTATCTTTTTTCTGAAACTCTTGATTCCTAGCTTGCTTTTAATTTATGAGTTGTTTTAATTTGTTCTCTGAATTTTCTTTCTTAGAATATCCTGTTCTTCATGGATGGAATATTTTCTATTATTAGTCCACTGATATTAAAAAAATCATTTTAATCTTCTTATGTCAACAACTTTCTTCTCCCTGTGTTAGTTCCTTTATATTTTTTGCTTGATTGTGTCCTTGACCTTGGACTTCCCAGCCTCCAGAGCTGTGAGAAATCAATTTCTGCTGTTAAACCATCTAGTCTATAATATTTTGTTAAAGCAGACCAAGCTGACTAATACGGAGAGTGTAAACTGGAACTTCCTCGATGTGTCAGTCTTTTGGGAGAAGCAGAAATTGGGTAAAGTCTAGAGCATAAGATACTATTGAGAAAAGAAAGCTAAAATGTGGTTGAAGTAGGAGGTTATGGATAGTCTATGGGAAGCATGAAGACCCTTGGTATCTTTCAGGTCATGGAAAAGAGCAGTAAGACTCATTGAAGGTAAAGCTCACTTGCCTAAGCATTTGATTTGTTAGCATTCCTAAGCCCAAGGAATGCTCAAAACATTTAGAAAACTGAGGGAGATGGGATGTGTTCTGCTGTGAATGAACATGTACCAGAGAAGATTCCATTGCCATTTTTAAGAGAGAGTGGATAAATTTAAAATGGGACCATTTGATGTAAGACTTATGCTGGGTAATGAATGGTTCAGCATGTAATCTCACAGCTCCTTGTGGCATATTTTTAAGTACTGTACTTGCAGATGACCTTTTACAGAGGTAAATTACCTGTAAGGGGCTATAGTGCTACATTTTAATAATGCTTCAGGGACCTTAGGAGGAAAGTAACAGTTATTATTTGGTGATAGGGTCCCATTATTAACCTTCAGGCTGCTGCTGAGCAGCAAATCCAGCTTCAGCAAGAGATGTCTCTTCTGAGGCTTTAATAATTGATCCAAGCTGGCAGAGCTTATACGCAGTAAGTTAAGGGGGGAAAGTAGAAAAAACAAGGAAGGAGAGGAAAAATGCTTAGAGTAAGAAAATCTAAGTGGTTCACTTTGGAAAAAAATATCGATAAATAGTTCACTCTTATGGAGAAGAGGCAGTCTTTGAACTAGAGTATAAGGGAATCCTAGTTTTTACCTGAGTTGGTCCATTTCCAGTCTTCTCTATGATGCATCCTGAAGGTAAGTTTTTCTGGGGATTTCCTATTTAGTTTATCTTATATAACTGCTAAATTAAAATAACAACCTCATAATACTAGGGAAAGACCCTTCAAATGGCTTGTTTTTCTACATACAGAAAGAAGTGAAAACACTTTGATCTGGTAATCAAGACTATTTATACTTATAATGTGGACTTTCCAACCTGACACTTTCCTTCCCCCACTCATTACTTTCAGGGTATCCTGCTTAGAGCAGATTGATGTCCTTTCTGCCTGCTAATGTATTATGCTTATTCATAATTTCCTGCTTTTGTTGTGATATTCTTCCCTTCCTTTTGAATTACTACAGTCCAGAGGTCAGCATATTTTTTTCTGTAAAGGGTCAGATAGTAAATATTTTCAGTTTTGTGAACCATATGTTCTCTGTTGCAACTACTTAATTCAATTCTGCTGTTGTTGAATGAAAGCAACCATAGATAACATGCAAACAAATGGGTGTGGAGGGAGGGACCAAGAAGGTGATACAGGAGGCTCCTGAACTTCCCTCCTTTCATGGATGCATTGAATGTACAGCTACCCATGAAGCAATTCCTTCTGAAGGAAATCCAGAAATGAGATGAATGTCTCCTGTACATGTGGAGAGTAAGAAAATATCCACATCAAGACAGGTAAGAAAGGCTGAGAACAATCCCACCCCAGCACAACACCATACAATCAAGAGGGAACTGCTAAATCCCAGCTTCTCCCTGAAGAGTGAAGTGTTTGGGCCACACATACAGTGCTGATAACCTTTAAGGCTGACATCTGAGGGATGGGCCCCTTGCTCCGAAAGCCAGTGGGGCCTGCATCCACAAGACCCACAAGACTATAGCATATAAAGTAGTTCTTAATGGGGACCTGAACAGCCCTTGTGGCTATCCCCCAGGGCTCAGTGCACAGAGAGAAGGCAAAAATGCCTATTTTCCACTCTTTCCCTGAAAGGAGCCTGAATACATAGTTTCCAAGAAAAACAAGTCCGAATTGAACAACCTAATTTTATACCTCGAGAAACTAGAAAAGGAACAAACTAAACCCAAATTTAGCGGGAGAAAAAAATAACTGAAGATCAGATCAGAAAAAGATGAAGTAGAAACTAAAAAGACAATAAAACTAAGAGCTGTTTTTTTTTTTTAAGGTAAACAAAAGTGTCAAACCTTTAGCTAGACTAAGAAAAAAAGAGAAAGGGCTCAAATCAGAAATGAATGAGGAGACATCAGAACTGCTAACACTGAAATATGAAGAATTATAAGAAACTACTGGGAACAATTATAAACCAACACATTAGATAGCCTAGAATAAATGGATAAGTTCCTAGAAACATACAATCTACCAAGACCAAATCATGAAGAAATAGGAAACTTGAACAAACCAATTACTTTTAGGGAGATTGAATCAATAATCAAAAACTACCCAACAAAGAAAATTTCAGAACAAGATGGATTTAATGCTGAATTCTACCAAACATTTAACAAATTAATACTAATTTTTCTCAAAGTCTTCCAAAGAAACAGAAGAGGAGGGAATACTTCCAAATTCATTTTATGAGACCAGCATTACCCTGATACAAAAATCAGGCAAGGACACCACAAGAAAAGAATACTACAGGCCAGTATCCCGGATGCAAAAGTCCTCAACAAAATATTAGCAGACATAGATGCTAAACATAGATGCGAAAGTCCTCAACACAAGATTAGCAAAACAAATTTAAAAGTACATTAAAGGACTGTTACAGTACACTATGATCAAATGGGATTTATTCCAGGGATGTGACATAAGGATTGTTCAGCATCCACAGATCAATATGAGATATACCACATTAACAAAATGAAGGGTAAAAATCATGTGATCATCCCAATAGATGGAGAAAAAGCATTTGACAAAAGTCAACATCTTTTAGTGATAAAACCTCTAAACAAACTAAGTATAAAAGGAATGTGCCTCAACATAATAAAGGCCATATCTGACAAACATATAGCTAATATCATACTCAGTAGTGAAAGGAGAAATCTTTTCCTCTAAGATCAGAAACAAGACAAAGATGCTCATTCTCACCACTTTCATTCAACATAGTACTGGAAGTCCTAGCCAGAGCAATTAGGCAGGGAAAAGAAATAAAATGCATCTAAATCAGAAAAGAAGAAGTAAAATTATCTCTGTTTAGAGATGACATGGTATTATATATATTTAGAAGCCCTAAAGACTCCAATAAAAAATGTATTAGAAGTAATAAACAATTTCAGTAAAACTGCAGGTTATAGAATCATTATATAAAAATCAGTTGCATCTCTATATACTACCAATGAACTATTGGAAAGAGAAAGACAAATTCTGCATGGTATCACCTATATGTGGAATCTAAAAAAACCCCCAAAAAACAAAAAAACGTCAAACACAGAGAAGCAGAGAGAAGATGGTGGTTTCCAGGGGCTGAGAGGTGGGAGAAATAGGAAGACACTGGTAAATGGGTATAAGCTTTCAGTTATAAGATGAATAAAGTCTGAGAATCTAATATATAGCATGGTTACTATAGTCAATAATATTGTGTTGTATAACTGAAATTTGATAAGAGTTGAATTTAAGTGTTGTTTTTTTAAAAGAGTATAAATATGTTTGGTGATGGACATGTTAATTAACTCATGGTGGACATATTTTCACGATGCATATGTATATCAAATCATGATGTTGCACACTTTAAATATTTTACAGTTTTGTCAATTATATCTCAGTTGAGCTAAAAGAAAACCCCCAAATCTCAAATGTGTGTGGCCAGATTTGGCCCTCTGGTTGTAGTTTACCTACTGCTGCTCCAGCATCCTGAATCCTACTGTGAAAGAAGCCAGTCAAAAAAGACAGTATATTGTATGACTTCATTTATATGAAAGGTCCAGAACTGGCAGATCTGTAGATATATAAATTAGATTAGTGGCTGTGATGAACCCAAGCCCCATGTTCTCTATAAGACCATCCTCAATGCATTTCCCTTTCAATCTCCAAAGGTGCCAAGATCTTCACTTCATTGTCTTTATGGTTTCTGGTCAGTGTTAGCTTGGCTAGAGTATGCTTCTCCCACCCTTTTCAGGGTTTTTTCTCTCTCAGTTTCCCAGTCTCATGTCAGAAGCTGAACCAGAACTGGAAATGACATGGGTTTTTTGTTTGTTTGGTTTGGTTATTTATTTGTTTGTTTCTTATGTCAAGCTGAATCAAATCAAAGGAAATCTAAGAGCTACAATCACTGTCCCACGTCCACTATTCTTAGTTCACAACATTCTTTTTTCACTTACATCACACACTGATAGACAAAGAAATAGTGTCATAGGGGTTCCCCAGGGTGACCCAGAGATCAAGTCAGGGATGGAGGTGGAGAAAAGTTCAGATAGAAAAATTCTCTCTTCCTTCATCCTCTTTCAACTAAACAAAAAACAGCAACAAAATAAACATGAAATACACAAGAAACTCCTTACCAAATCTAATTTTAAAATAATACTTTTTTCCTCTGCTTTCCTCTGTCACCTGAGAGCTACAGTGCTTGAGTTAATGGTTTATTATTGACCAAGAGTGATGATCATGGTTGCATTTAGCCAAACCTGGATTCTTTGTGATTCTGGGATTCTGATGTAATATTTAGGCTTGTATTTCTCTGCCTTGGTCCTCATATTCTTATGTAATATCCTGAGTATTTGGACTCAGGAAGTGGCAAATGTTATGTTTGCTGTGTGAGACATTTGAAGTGAGTGGTTATAGCTTGGGAAATCTTACCTATATGTTTTTCCATTTAGAAAGTTCTCAAAGTATTCTATGAGAACTTACAGGAAAATAAAAAAAAAATCAAGGCATACACACCCATGAAATTTAAAAACAAAGTTATAAACATATGAAAGTCAGAATGATTCGTTCATCACTTAGCTGTTAGATAAAACATGAATGTGAAATTAGCAAATTAAATTAGATTGATATCTCGTCTGGTGAGTAACGTAGTATTAATAGCTCAGTCAGGTCCATTATTTATTTATTTATTCATTTATTACGAATTTATTTATTTATTTATTTTGGGCTGCATTGGGTCTGCATTGCTGCGCACTGGCTTTCTCTAGTTGCAGCGAGGGGGGGGCTACTCTTCGTTGTGGTGCGTGGACTTCTCATTGCGGTGGCTTCTCTTGTTGCAGAGCATGGGCTCTAGGTTTGCAGGCTTCAATAGTTGTGGCTCGCGGGCTTAGTTGCTCCACGGCATGTGGGATCTTCCTGGACCAGGGCTCAAACCCGTGTCCTCTGCATTGGCAGGCAGATTCTTAACCACTGTGCCACCAGAGAAGCTCCCATTAATTATTTTTACACCCCATATGACTAGATCTTGTTTATAAGGCAGCCTCTGAGGGAAGGAAGTGTGGAGCAATCCGTTACCAACAGGCAGAGATTCTGTGACTTTTTTAAGCACCAAATGGAGTCTTTGAGCCACATTAACACCTGATCAGGAGAGTTTTAGGTCATAATTAAAGTCACTGAAACAGGGTATGCTCTATAAGACGGACAGCCTGTTATAATGATAGAACAATACATCAAAATCCCTCACCTGACTTCTTCCTCGGTGTTTTCTATCAAAACTTCCACCTGCTTCCTCACTTTTACCATTATTCAGAAAAATGACTATAGTGTGACCTGAGGTAAAGCCTTTTGAATTTTCATTCAAAGAAAAAAATCACTGTATTGTCAGTAATACCTCTCTCACTTTTCCTTACTTAAAAAGGGTCTGAATAATTTGGTAGACATGGACTTCTTATGTCATATTGGGATATCAGTATTAAATTGTATCACATTGCAGCCATATGGAATTGCCATGTTTGACAGAAAGAATAAAATTCCAGTACTTTCACTGAACCCAACTCAGTAATGAGAACCGTCATTCACTGATTTTTGTTTTCTGTGTCAGGTACCCTGCTGTGTAAACTCTATCTTTTCTTATTAATCCTCATAATACTCATAGGAGTAGTGCTAGGAGACCTTCATCAGCTCCTCCCCACTCCCACTTCTACCAAAGCCACATCGAATAGACCTGGAGAAGCTAATGAGTTCTCAAGACCAATCCCCTAGCTCACTCCAGACTCTGCACTTCCTACCAGGTTGCCCCTCCTAAACTCTTTTTTATAGAAACTTTTGCAATCATACTCTTGATATAGGCATTGTCATCATTATACACTTTTTAAAAACTTTTTTAAAACTGAGGTATAGTTAATTTACAATGTTGTGTTAATTTCAGGTGTACAGCAAGGTGATTCAGTTATACACACACACACACACACACACACATCTTCTTTTTCAGATTCTTTTCCATTATAGGCTATTACAAAATATTGAACATAGCTCCCTGTGCTATACAATAGGTCTTTGCTGTTTATCTGGTTTTTTTGTGTGTGTGTGGTATGCGGGCTTCTCACTGCTGTGGCCTCTCTCGTTGCGGAGCACAGGCTCCGGACGCGCAGGCTCAGCGGCCATGGCTCACAGGCCCAGCCGCTCTGCGGCATGTGGGATCTTCCCAGACCGGGGCACGAGCCTGCGTCCCCTGCATCGGCAGGCGGACTCGCAACCAGTGCGCCACCAGGGAAGCCCTGTTTATCTGTTTTATGTATAGTAGTGTGTATATGTTAATTCCAAAATCCTAATTTATCCCTTCCCCCCTTTCCCCTTTGGTAATGATAAGTTTCTTTTCTTTGTCTGTGAGTCTACTTCTGTAAATAAGTTCATTTACATCAGTTTTTAGATTCCACATATAAGTGTTAAGATATTTGTCTTTCTCAGTCTGACTTCACTTAATATAATAATCTCTAGGTCCATCCATGTTGCTGCAAATGGCATTATTTCACTCTTTTATGGCTGAGTAGTATTCCATTGTATATGTGTACCACATCTTCTTTATCCATTCATCTGTTGATGGACACTTAGGTTGCTTCCATGTTGGCATTGTTATCACCATACACTCTTGACACACAGAGAAATGGAAGCTCAGGGATTTGAGGAAGGAAGAGGGTTAGAATGTAACTAAGGCAGGATTTAAATCTGTGTCTTCTTGACTCAAAATGTTGAGCTCCTTCACTGATCTCATGTTATCTATGTTTTATGACTCAGTTGCCCAGTGTAAAGCACTGTGAAGGTGATTTAACCCATTCAGACCAAATTGAATTTACCTTTTAAAAATTTACCTTCTATGCAATTTTTACACAATCTCCCAATTCATCCCACCCTCCTCCTTATATACACTACTATGTATAAAACAGGTAACTAATGAGAACCTACTGTGTAGCACAGGGAACTCTATTCAATGCTTTGTAGTGACCTAAATGGGAAGGAAATCCAAAAAAGAGGGGATATATGTATATATATGGCTGATTCACTTTGCTGTACAACAGAAACTAACACAACGTTGTAAAACAACTATACTCCAATAAAATTTTTTTAAAAAGTTTACCTTTTTGGGGCTTCCCTGGTGGCTCAGTGGTTAAGAATCCTCCTGCCAATGCAGGGGACACGGGTTCGAGCCCCGGTCCGGAAGATCCCATATGCCGCAGAGCAATGAAGCCCATGCGCCACAACTACTGAGCCTGCAAACCACAACTACAGAAGCCCGCATGCCTAGAGCCTATGCTCCGCAACAAGAGAAGCCCACACACAGCAACAAAGACCCAACGCAGCCAAAAATAAATAAAATAAATTTTAAAAAATTTACCTTTTTCTTAGAGCCAGTCGAGGTAGATAGAGATGGTTGCTTTGTCCTTGTCTCCATGTGATGTCAAAAACAGAGGACCTCAGAAACTACCGGAACAAATGGTTCTAAATGTTAGTGTATTTCTTTGTCACTGGGGTAACTTCCTACAAGTGAAGTATTCTGGGTTCCTTCCCTAGAGATTCCCAATCCAAGTCTGGGATAAGTCCAAAAAAGTCCACTTTTCAGTAAGTTTCACCAGGTGATGCTGGTGGGAAACTTCAGGAAAAAACTTGGACAAATGTTAATCTAGTCCAACTGCCTTATTTTATTTATAGATTAAGAAAGGGGAGTTACTCCAGAGCTGTGAAGCTGCTAAACTTGCTTCTTTGCTGGTAGCATCAGTGCCAGAACTAGAACTTGGGTCGTTGGATCAAGTAGTATGATTTTAAAACTTTAGTCACAGACCCCAAATATGAATGTATATACTAAGCATTACTGTAGATTAAATAAATGACATGTCTCACATATGCAGTATTTATCAATATGCACATGAATGCATTTTAGCCCAGTAAATTAATTTAAAGCTCTGCTGAATTCAGTGTACTGTTTTTATTATGTATGTTTTTGCCATCATCACTCTGCAGAGTTTCTTTTAGGTGTTCAATAAGGGTCCTCACAGCCTGAGCATCCTGGGGGCCATGGTCTGGGACTCTTTTATTAGCTCTGCTCTGGCTGAGCTTAGCAGCTCTGGCTGCTGCTGCATCCTTTATAGTGGTCAAAAGTAGATGCTATAATTAGGCTTCCACTTGCCAGCTTGCTTAGATCAGCTGGGGACATTAAAAATCAGCCAAGGCCTGAAAGCAATCAAAGTGAAATTGGATGAAACTTCTAACGATATCTTCAAACAGAACATTTCCCAGAAGTCACCATTTGCAGACTAGCCAGGTTTGGAAACCCCAACTTTAGCTATTTAGAATGAACAAGTACATCATGTCCTCGACAGAAATGGACGTGAAACAAGCCTGATCCTTGGACCTCTTAAGAGATGCTGTGCATTTGAAGAAGGTCTTGGATTTGCCCAGTCAAGTGCACACCGGGGTGGGTTTGTAGCTATTCCTTGCATGTGTCGAATAGGCAGACTGAACGAGAGTCTCCAGATGAAGAAAATGGGAAAATGAATATGGGGACTGAACAGGAGAGTATAAAGAATCCCCTCCCCCGTCACTCCACCAACCCCATGAGAGCGGTAGTTGTGAGCTCCTTGTACTTGGTGAAATGTTCACATCACATGTGGTTCGGAACCTGCACCTTACAGGAGACTTGCAACCCTGGGGCTCTTGTCCTCTCATCTGGGAGCATGCTGTGTTGTTCTCTGTCAACTATCTCCATCAGTTCACTTATGCTAGTTTATAAAGACTATTTGCATCTTTAACTGTGCCTGTTGGTGTCTTCTCATCAGTCATGTCCCACAGTCCTGTTGTGACAACCATGCACCCATATTTCTCAGGCCATACCGGGAATAAAAGGAAGGGAGTAGCAAGAAAAAATAATAGTAATAATGATGGTCATTTGGACATGTCACCTCTGTCTATTTCTGCAAGTCTATAAATCTAAGGCAAGGTCTTAAGATGCCTGCTGGTGTCCTGCAGACGTCTTTTCTAAAGCCAGTTCTTCAATCTCCAAATGTGTTTAATCTCCATTTCCTTGTCCTCTGTCTTCTTAATGCCCACTTTCTTTATCAGCATTTGTTTTGTTAGTCTATTTGATGGGCATCTATTGTTTAGGCTTTTAAGACTTTCTAGAAAGCCCTACCCCCTTCAGTTTGGCCTGAATGGGTTGGGTCACCTTCATAATGCTTTGTGTCAGGCAACCGAGTCACAAAACATAAAGCTACTGTGATGTGGGTGAAGCAACTAAGCATGTGACTTGACTGGGGTTTAAATCTTGCCCCAGTTATGCTCCAACTCTCTTCCTTCCTCACATCCCTGAGTCTCCCTTTCACCATCTGCCAAGTCGAAGAATGGCATGCCCCTCTGCCAATGCCTGTCCACAGAGGTGTAGCTCATAGGACTTCCTTGTTCTACCTCGTGTCTCTCTTCCCTGCTTCCTTGGTTAATCATGCTCAGTTGCTCAGCAAGGTAGGGCTCCCCCATGCCCTGATATCCTCAAATTCCCTTTCAACCAGGATTTCAACAGAGCATGAGAAGTTTTGAGGTGCGGTTGCAATCAGAAAAAAAAATTATGGGTGCTAATGGAATTGACTTAGACAAGATTTCATGCAAAAATATCTGCCTTTTTTCAATTCCTATGTGTTAGATTTCCAGGCAAATCAGTTATTTCTTAGGGAATGAAAATTTTGGTAGGACTTCAGAAATGACAGATTTCCAGGTGAAAGTTGCCTGAAGGCCTGAACTAACCACTCACCATGAACCACACTCCAAAACTCTAATTCTGAAATATCATGTTACATACTTTTCAAAACTCGGTCTCTGGTGCTTAGTACTTGGGCCACTTCTGACCACCCATGTGGAGAAATAAAATATATTTTTAAAAAAATGAGGATCATCTTCTTTTCCTCAACCTTGTTTTTAAGTACCATATCTCCCTCTGATGCTCTGTGCTTATTCTAGGACATTTTCCAAACCTTTTGGTATTCCCTGGCCCTGACTCTTCACTGTCCTTATGTGACTGTCTACCTACAACTAATAAAAAAATCTAATTCATATTAAAGTATATTGAGAACAGATGACTTACCCAGGTATCAGGGGATTATTATCAAATCAAATCAAACCAAATAGGTAAACTTAAAACAAATTCAGGTCTAATAGTCTTGGAGGGATTATAATGTATGATTTTGATTTTAAGTGCCCTGAAAAGGTTATTAGAAGCATTAATGACCATTTTTCCAATATTGGGCAACCGTGTGATTGCTTGATTTTGTTGCATGTATCCTAGATAGACCCTTTAAAAGGCAAAGCCATGTACTGACAAAGTGGATCAGGCTGTTTGCAAGTATGAAAATAAAGAAACAATTATGTAGCTGGAAATATACCAAGTAAAGAACCTATTTCTGAGAGATGGGTAAGAATTTTTGAGAACAAGATTCTTTGAAAAACAAAATTATGCTAGGGAGGAGAGATGTCACATCCTCTTGAATTTTTGGACTCAGATATAAATTGACTGATCTAAATATAGGAAAAGTTGGTTTGTAAATTGAAAATGCATTAGGACCATTTGCTCCCATTCCCACAGGACTGCACTGTTTGGGAGAGATGTATCTGAGGCCATATTTTGTTTGGTTTGAAAGGACCTTGAAGGCTGAAGGACAGAGTTGGTTCTGCTTTTATTATTGTAATGCCAACATATTTTTATTCAGTGCGAGCCTGGTGATTCCTAGTCAGAGGGGAAATGTACTTGTTTAATGAAAGATTTCCTGGATGAAGGAAGGAACACATGGTAGCCTCAGGTTTTCTGTCATATTGGAAATAAATGTAAAAATATGTGTTTGCCTTTCTAGGATGCTGCATTGACTTTAGGTGTTCATATGCAGTTTAGGGAAGACCCTCCAAATGTCAGTGGACTTCAAGAAGGCATCACATCTTAATGTGGGGTAACACCAGCAGTCGGGGGCGAAAAATAGGTGGGTTTATAAAACAGCCAAACTGGATGACTGTGACCCTGCAGGTTGCTTTGCCTTTATTGTGGTTTAAGGAGTGCACTCTGATCTGAGCTAATGACACATTCTAGTCCTATGAACCTGAAAATATCATTTGATTTCCTCAGAAGATGAATTAAAGCTTCCTAACAGGAAGCTGAAAATGAAAACTATTTTCAAGTTTCTCATAAATCAGGAAACAAGCTATGTGCTCAGGACCAATTATTCTATTTAATTCTCACAACCACCTTGCCAGCTCCATGTTATTATCCTCATTTTACTGATGAGCCTGGAGGTCAGAGTAGCCTTCTCCAAGTCACAGAGTGAAGAAGCAGGTGAGAAGACCCTTAGCTGCTTCCTACCCCTGCCTAACAGGGCATAGAAGTAAGTCAAACTTCCAGGCTCAGTCAGGGCCAAGTGGTTCCAACAGGACTGCCGAGCACCTTGGCTTTCCCCTCCCAAACAAGCACACTGGGCCTTTTTGGGCAAACAGGCCTTGTACCCGGGGCTCAGGGATGAGTCCTTGGTATCTGCGTGTCCCAAGCACATGGCTTCCCTGAGTGGCCCACGCCACAGGACAGAGCTTCTAATGGGGTCCCTCCCTTTGAGTTATGTTCATTAACCTCGCCTAGTGCTCTAGTCAGTTTATGGACTCTTGATGGAGTCCTGGTTCCCCGTGTGGCTCTTTCCCAGTCTATTCTCCATGCTGTCCTAGGGTCATCATTCTGCTTGTTCCTAAGTACCCCAAGTTCCCACTGAAGAGCTAATAATATCTAAAGCCCTTGCCCAAGAACTTCTAACATCTGAAAGTTGAATTTCCCATAGAAAATCTCAGTCATCCCTTCTACCGTGCATGAAAATCTCTAGGAACGAATTCCCTTTGGAAAGTAAGACCATTTGTGTTTGAGCACTCTCATCTTTGGAAACTGCTTCCTTATCTAGAGCCCAAATATGTGGAGCTGCCTATAGCTTTCACCCTTGTCCTCGTTCTCAAAGAAGTTAACTGATGTTTTTCAAAGGCTCCTAGCAAGTAGGCGACAGAGTTCACCACCATTCCTCAGGCAGCAAATGAGAAGGGTTTGGAACTGAATCAAGTTCCCAGGCTTCGATTGACATTCATTCATTCAAAATACACTTTTTGTGTTCCTGCTAGGTGGCAGGCACAGTTGTAATTGCTTGGTATACATCAGTGGACGGAAACCATGAGGAATAAGTCTAATCCCTATTCCATAGGAAAAACCTTTAAATATTTGAGGTCAGTTGTCTTTTTACCATTGAGCCATCTCCAGGCTTACAGGCTAAATCTATCCAGTTCTTTCTGTATATGATATGATGTCATCATCTTTTATGCAGAGCCTCATTAGAAATGAGGGCCAAAAGAAAGTGGGCCACATTCCTTTCCTCTTCATCACACCCCAATGTCTAACAAAGAGTAACACTCAATAAGTAGTTGCCAAGAAAATAATATGACTGCATCTTGCTTATTTCTGGAACTCTTCTAATTTGGGCTGGAACTTGATCTGAATCTCTTTCAGCTAGAATTTATAAACTGACTCCCTGAATAATGATAGAAATCCTTTGACAGTATGGGATAAGATTGATCACAAGGTGTTGTTTTAAGGAAACTACACAAATTCAAAGTGTAAGTGGACTATTCATGTCAAAAGGTAGGCATCGAAATAAAGAATAAGCTTACAGCCAGAGATCCTAGAACCAGTGAAAATGAGGACCACAGCACATCAGAAGAGGGTTGTGGATATTTGGAACTTTAGGTTTACTTGTCCAGGTAAAGAATTTCCCAGAAGAGCAAACCCCATTATAAAGGATTTTATTATTATCAGCAGGGTATCTTGAACTGTAGCTCTCACCAGCAGAACCCACCATTTCTGCATGAATGTATTTTAAATAAATATTTCTGTCTTTTCCTTTGAACTCCTAGCATTTAGTGCTAACGACCATTATTTAACTTACTCTTGTACTCTGGCATCTCTTAAAGTACTGTACTGTTACGTGTTTGGTGTTATTTTACTTTTTCTTCTTTTGCATGTATTCTTTGTCTCTTTAACCAGAGTAAAGTTACTTTTTGAAAGCAGTGCAATGTTTTTCACTTCTTTCTGGGTCTCACAAAGTCTACAAGACATTGTTATATTAGTCAGGCTGGACCAAAATGCTGTAACAAATAGATCCACAGACATATAATGGCTTAAATGCAATGTAACTTCTATCTTACTCATTTAAGCAAGCTGGGTGTTCTTGTTTATAAACATGTGAATTCAGGGCTAGTAACTTTCACTATCTATTTCCTCCCTCCCCAGAACTTTGCTGCCACCTTCAAGTTTGCAGAAGCTCAAAGAGCTTAGCTGAGCCACATCCCATTCTTAAAACATGGCTCACAAATACAAACATAATTTCCAGTCAGTGTTATTGGAGATGTGAGGCATATGGCCATATCAGAGGCATAGGTGACTGGGGGATGTAGTCCTTTCCTGAGCAGCCACTTTCCAGACACAAGTCTGTACTCTAGAAGGCAAAAATGGATTTTGATGGGCAACTAGCTGTCTCTGCTAAGCACAAAGTGGGTTTAACAAATATTTGTTGATGTATTTATATCAGCAGTAAAGATGAATCGCATTTATTTCTCCTTGGAACAGTGCTATGAAATGCTTCTTAGAAATTTTAGAAAATCCTGCAGTAGTGTGCACTAGATTATGCATTTCTTCAACAGGGATTTGAAAGATTTCTGATGTTTATCTAAGGAGATGTGAAGCAATTTAATATTATTAATTGCTAACAAATGGATAGGATTTACACGAATTGTCAAAGCTTAAAGCTCCAAATAATCATTCGTCACACAGGAAAATTTATTGTGCCATTATGCTTATTTCTATCAGGGTTCCTATAGTGCAATCGCTGTTCGCTATTAAATTTTTATTGCACATTTAATTTATCTTTCCCTCTAGTGGGGAAATGTATTAGAGAATTCATTCGACACTCGTATCATCTCCCCTTCTCTTTTTCTCACTCTGCTCCCACTGAAATAGATAGGAGTATATTTGTATCTTGGTATTAATTATACAAAAGCTGAGGAGAACGATGCTTGCTGCTGCCTGAAGGGAATTATCCAGCCAGAATTAGCTTTATGGAAAACCAAGTGGACTTCCATTATAAACATCCATTTTCAGTGGTTTATAAAGAGTTCTGGAGAAAAATCCATTTATAAGTTAAAGCTTGCTTTTCATCGATTAAGATAGAAAGTAATTTTGGTTTCCAGATATTAAAGGCAGATGGCTTGTTAAAGCTTGAGATTGAGGGGCTATTTTGTTTATAAAGTGCTGTATTGAAAATGAGGTTTTATGTTCCTGAAGGTATAACTTTTACGTGCAAAGGTTAGAAATCTCATTCCCTGCCCCTTTTCCTGCTTCTAGAGTTATATATAGTTGAATCAAGAGGAAAACAATGAAACAGCACACAAAAACCACCTTTTTTTCATCACCAATGCTTTTTTCTTAACAGGGCCCGATTCAGTGGAAACACCCTATGCTTTGGTCAGTGGAATCACTCTCTTGACTTTCGGAAAGATTTCTAGCTCTTGGGCCTCATTCACTAAGACAGAAGTCAGCTTGGATTATTGATTAATCTGAAGCCTTGGTCTCTCACAGGATTTGATACATGCTGCAACTATTTTTCACACATTGAACAGCTACCAAAGTTTTATTTGTGTTTTGGGTAAGAGGCTGGACATGACAAAATGTCAGTGATCCCATTTCTGGAGCCTAAGTGAGGTTATATATTTTTTCCTTTGAGTTAATACAACTATAAGGCCTGCTGAACTCCGAAGAGAATGTGTAGCTGTCTTCCCTCTGGCAGGAAGAATCTCTGAATCCTCCGAAGACGGGTGGTTACGACTTTGATATGCCTTCATTCCCACCCCACTGAGAACACCTTTTCCCTTGAGCACACTGAATGCATTTAATCTACGTACGTATTTGCCAATGACTATATTTGTCTATTTCCTTATAGACCTTGGCATTAATGCCCTGGAGAACAGTGTAATTAGTGCTTCAGAAAAAATGGCATTTAGATCTGACATTTAGAGGGTTTTGATACTGGACAGTAGCTTGAGGCTTAATAGTTTTTGAGTAACTTCTCCATCTTTCCCTTACTACCTGAATGGAACAGCCAGTCGAGAAAGACTGAGCAACCCCCAAAGCTGAGCTGCCTTCCCCGTTCACCTCCTGAGGGCAGGGTTCTGGAACCTCATAAATTATGTTCAACCTGACACACCATCCAGCGGGACTTCCACTTTGGCCAGGACGTCCTCTTGCAACCCTACTCTCTAGGGTCTTCCTGTCAGCCTCAGAGCCACTTGGAACAAACTCTTCTTTTTCTGATAATTACTGATCATCATTAGGTACAGTGCCAGGGCTTGGCATCACTGACCTGAAGGGGCATGCTTCTCTGAGTGCTAACCAGCATACGATGCTTAGTAGCTATTCTATACATGTTGTGTCTGTGTTGCTTAACACTTTGACTGATCTGTTCCATAGGCTTAGGAGACCCACCTGACAACCCTTTTCCTTGAACTGACTGTCTAGCTCCCTCCTGCAAGATCCCACCAGACACACGTGCACACATACGTACTCACCCTAAACTGATCTTGACACTGTTAACTGGTTATAAGGGACTGAAGCCTACTCAGACTGGTCCAAGATGAAGGAGGTGATTGTTTTAAGAACAGAAGAGGCTACAGAGGTTGAGGAAGTGGCAAGGCAGTAATTGAGACTGCTCCTTCCATCTTTCATGGACTCCTGGGACCTCCCATCTCAGACTTTTTCCATATATTTGCTTCATTTTCTTTGTTTTTCTCTGCAGAACAACTTTCTCTCAAGCTCCCCTTTTCTGCTTCCAAATTAATTTACTTGTAAGTATCTTGGTTTGCATGGTCCTTACTG
The DNA here is from genome assembly GCF_964341445.2 of Mesoplodon mirus. NCBI lineage: Eukaryota > Metazoa > Chordata > Mammalia > Artiodactyla > Ziphiidae > Mesoplodon > Mesoplodon mirus. The sequence continues at coordinate 109,579,771 of NC_138984.1, read as the reverse complement.
GAGCTCTGACTCTCCAGGAATATTTGGTTGAATCACACACCGTCAACTGTCTTCAGTCTTCAAGTGCTTTTGTTCAAATTCTCAAGTTCAGACAGTGCCAATAATCTGTGGTCTCCCAACTGGCAGTCTTCTGTAGTCAGCCAAAGGTAGTTGAAATTCTGAAACCTCATTTTGTCGTTTAGTAGGACTAGGTGATTTGCTTTATGTTATAATTTTAAACCATCAATAGTTTCATTATTTGAGGATTTATTGATGAACATATAACAAGAACTACAGAGAAGCAGGAAAGGTTTTGCCACATATTTTAAGGTAGAATGAAATAAAGGAGGATTTTTTTTTCCTGTTTCTCATGTTCTGAAAAATTTCCTGGCTAGAATCTAATTTATATTCTGAATTTAAGTTAGCAGTACAGTTTGTATAATAGAAAACCACTTTTTCCTCCTTTACTAAATAAACGTCGAATAAATGTTTAAGAATATTGGTTGGAAAGACTATTGAATGATAAATCTGCCCTGGGTACCTGTATCTTTCAGGCAGGCTGTGGTTTGCATCTGGCACTCAGAGCTAGTTCTAACCCCACATTATCTCTAAAAATTGTGTTTAGGAATTGGCCCAGTTTCTGGTATAAGGGAATTTAACCCTGGTTGCCCTGAACTGCTGGCTGAGCCTCTGCCTGGGTCAACGAGAGCCTTGGGTGGAAGAGAAATGACCGAGAAGAGGGGAGAGCCTGCAGCGCACCAGCCTTCATCTCTGCCAGGATGACAACTGCCGCCCTGCTACAGTCACAAGGGTATATGGAGCCCTGGACTGAGCAGAGGCTGCTCCTTGGCCAGGCTGTTCTACTTTTTAGTTTGATTTCCTCCCAGCATGTCACCTCCCTGTCGAGCCATGGGACGTCTTTCTGATTTGGTTTGGCAGCATTCCCCTAAAGGACATGTTTAATGGCCTGGCCATGGTTACGTGCATAGTCTTGTTTTGCTTTTTAGTAGCTGCTGACCTTTGTTAACACTGGGATGCCTCGTTTCTGCCAAAGGCTTGCTCCTGCCTGGAGCCCAGATTCTCCTCCCAGATGTTCTGTGTCTGCAGTCGCTGCCGCTGTGCTTTCGGAGGAGTTCTAGTTCAGGTCCACTGACTGCCGTCAGAGTGAATGCATGTGGCCGAGAGGGGAAGGTGGCGGCAGCTCCAGGCGAGCTGTCTCCTCTGCTGACTCATTGCTGCCCCACGGGGTCCGACGTCTCTGCTCACCAGGGCGGCGGATCTCCAGGTGGGGTAGTCTCAGTGTCCTAGTGACGCATTGCATTATTGGCAAATTCCTGGCTGGGGCTGCTGTCAAGTGCGCTGAGAGCGCTGAGGAGGGAGAGTGAGCAAAGGGCTCACCTTAGAAGCCACACACTTTTGTTTTTCCAGATCTGGTGTCACTTGCTATTAGTGTCAATGGAACATGGCCATGGACCTTTGCTTCTCCTGACTTCGCTGATTCTGTCGCGGGCTACCCACGCTCTTCTCCAGGTGACAGTTCAGACTTGCAGTCTGGATGCTCTCTTCGATTCCTCTTCCCCACAGACTTAACGCCCACAGGCTCTCTCATTTCCTCTGGCACTACATTACTTTCTGGACAACATTCTCTCCCTAGCCAAGGCCCTCTTCATCTCACCCAGCAAGGACTGAAAAACAACAGTGGGCAGCCAAGAAGAGGAGATTTCTATGTGAAAAGCAGATCTCCACACTTAAGTCAGAGGTGACTCTGAAATAAGGCTTTTTCCCTGAGGGAAGCAGGTCAAGGCATCGTCACTTTTACTATTTCTTTCTCTGATGATTTGTGTGGCGGCTCCCGAGGCACTGCTGCCAGGTACGGAAGTTCTTATCACTTGTAACTCACCCCAGACTTGAAGCATTTTAGATTAGAAGTTTGTACAGGAAAAGAAAAACAAAATAAAACCGACCACAGAAAAGGGATCATTGGAATGCACATTCCAGCCACCCTACAAGGTTCATTTTGTCTCATCTCCATGAAACCACCTACTGCTCTAGCTTCCCACACTGACACTTTCTTCTCTGATATCCACAGATCCTACCACTGTACTATATGAGACATGTGGCTTAAATTATTACATAGCTATAGGTGGATTTCTAGGTCTTTAGGTCTTTAAACACTGCAAGCCTTTTTTTTTTTTCCTCTCTAAATTGGGGTGTAATGGCTTTGAGGGCAGAGGCCATATCTTATCTGGAACAACCTGAGAATGGGATGGATTAAGTCTTGAGCAGTTTTTCCCAGATTTGATTACAAACTCTAGAGCAAAGCATGAGAAAAAGCATATTGTAGTATTATTGATGTTGTTATGAAAAGCATTATTGACTTATTTATGCTTCCAAATCATTTTAGAAAGTGATTTGAGAAACCCTTAATCTCTATCTTTCTATCTTCATGCCTACAAGAGGATGATTTTTTTTAAAAGGTGAGGAAATGACAGCAAAGGGAAAATGAATCAGAAAAATAAGATAAATAGAAAGTTTGATAATACATAATGAATATCATAAGACAGTATTCCACTGCTGGAGATGAGCCTCAACTTTGCTTGTAAATTTACCAGCAACCAAAACAAAAAGGAAACACAATCTGTTGCAAACATTATGATGCCCATAAAATGAAAACTTAAGCAAATGCAGGAAATGCCTGCTATTTCTGGTTCTGAGATCCCAGTGACCTACAACTCATGATTCCCGAGAAGGGCCACTGATGCTATTTTATTGCCAACATTTTGTCATTGCCAAATTTTCAAAAATAGGCAAGTTTCTTAGCATCCCCCCAGCACGTGCTAGTGACATGTAGTTTAATAGGCATTGTTCCATGTGCTTCAAAACAGTGCTTCATAAAAAACAAACAAACAAAAAACAGTGCTTCATGAAGTAGTATTTTTCTTGCTGAAACCAATAGTACAAAAATTTTATGTGGTTTATATATCAATAAACATTAGTAATCAACCCAGTGGAGGGCAGGTTTGACAAACTATCACTAAAGTTATGGGTGAATACTTGAGTAGAAAGTCATAAAATCTCCCCCAAAAGGAAGCCTGAATATTCATGTAAATGTTTAGGTAGGAAAACTATCTAATTTGAAATAACTGCCAAGAAATTGTAATATAAAGTTTCATGACCATGTGTTCCATACTAGCAAATAAAAAAAAAAAGAGGGTGGCAAATCTTCTCCATCACTGCAGATCTAAAATCATCTTGAGCAAAAGAATAAAGAGTAGAAAATGTCAGTTAATGGTTTTCCATGAACCCGCACTTTCAGGAAATTGGATTGGTAGTTTTGTTCATTTTGTGTTTTATAGTATCTCAGCAGGGGCAGTACTGGGTGGTCTAATAAACTTTCAGAATGTGGAGAGCTGGGGAGAAAAAAGCATAACATGGAGAATATTTACTGAATATTTACTGGTGGGCAAAGGGAAATAAGGTATTTGCTAAAGAAAAGGGGGATAAGGCTGATGACAGGAGAGAAGGAAGGAGCAGAAAAGAAGGAAGAGAATTGGGCAAGGAGAAAGAGAGGGAATGGGATGGACACAGAGAGGGATAGAGAGAGAGAAAATGGGGAAGAAAAAAGACATTCTAAATAAACCTTAAACAGTGGTCAGCAACTTGACTTTCCTGCAGAAAGCTGTCAAGAATAAAGTTTCCTCTTCAGAGAACAGGAGGTGAAGAGAAATCAAAGGGATTTTCCTTCCCTCTCCCCATCCCTCTTCTTTCTGCCTTGTAGCTTTTCTCATGCCCCACTGCTACAGTGGCACATTGCAGGTGGGGACAGTCCTTCCAGAGGGAGAGCAAGTGACAAGAGTTTGTGTTCCGGAGCACTGGAGACAGGGCCCAGGGGGGCTGGGTTACCCAACGCCTTGCAAGCACTGATAAAGAGTTTGGATTTTGTTTCATAGTACATGGCACCATTGCAGGGTTTTACATAGGTGAACAGTGGGATCAGATTTTCGTTTTAGAACTGTTCCTTTGGCAGCATTATGGAGCATTGACTGGAGAGGACAGTTGCCTTAATTCTGTCTCCAAATACTTTGTGATGAGCCCTCTGATTCCTGGTATTTCATGCCACCCTGAAGTGGTAAGCATTCTTTCTCCAAGAAGGGCCTTCTAAAGGTCAAAAGTACACTGAAGAACGACATGCCAGGCTGTGTTTTTTTTTTTCCCCCGGTACGCGGGCCTCTCACTGTTGTGGCCTCTCCCGTTGCGGAGCACAGGCTCCGGACGCGCAGGCTCAGCGGCCATGGCTCACGGGCCCAGCCGCTCCGCGGCATGTGGGATCTTCCCAGACCGGGGCACGAACCCGCGTCCCCTGCATCGGCAGGCGGACCCTCAACCACTGCGCCACCAGGGAAGCCCCAGGCTATGTTTTGTGAAGCATCATTTCAAGTCGGCCCACCATATCTGAAGCTTCCGCGTCCCAGGTTGAATTGGTTGGTTGAATCCAGGGGTGTGGACCCTGCGGATATGGGAGGGGAGTGGGGGTGACTGTACTATGCCATTTTATGTGAGGGGCTTGAGCATCTCAGATTTGGGTATTGGAGGTGGATGGGGGTCCTGGAACCAATCCCTGAGGGACGACCGTACCATGAGTCGTTTTCATCTCAAAAACTTTTTTAAGTTCCTCGTTCCTAATAGGAGAAGGCTTCCTCATTAGCCCTGTCTGTGGACTCCTCACTCTGATGTCACCTGTACCCACGGTACTTCAAGTCCATCTTTCTCTAAATTCTCTTCTCCAGTGAAATTAGTCTACTTATTCCCCAAATAGGCCTGTAATATTGATGCTGTTTTCTCTTCTTGGGCTGCTTTCTCCACTTTTCTCTTCTGAGCCAAGAAATACCCAGACTTTAAATCCATATCAAATGTTTTCATCGCCAAGAAGGCAAAATAAATTAGAAATAACCTGGTCTCTAAAAGCAAATGTATCTGGATTTCATTCTAGCTTTGGTGTTTGTAGACTGACAGTACAATATCCCAACCAGAATGTGGACATTGATACAGTTGAAATACACAAGGCTTCTATCACCACGAGGATCTCCTGTTACTGCTTTACAGGCTACATTCACTTCCTTCTCTCGCCAGTTCCTCCTTGACTCCTGGTAATCAATAACCTGTATTTCTGTAATTTTGTGGTTTTAAGAATGTTATTTAAATGGAATTATTTAGTGTGTAACTTTGGGGATTAGATTTTTTTCACTCAGCATAATTCTCTAGAGATTCTTCCAGATTGTTGCATGGATCAATAGTTCATTCATCTTTACTGCTGAGTTAGGTATTCCATGGTATAAATGTAACACAGTCTGGTTAACTTTGCGCCCATTGAAGGACATTTGAATTGTTTCCAGTTTTGGCTATTACAGGTACAGCTGCTATGAATATTTGTGTACAGGTTTTTGCATGAACATAGGTCTTCATGGCTCTGGGATAAATACCCAAGAGTGCAATTGCTGGATCGTATGGTAGTTGTTTGGTTTTGTTGTTGCTGTTTTAAGAAACTGCCAAACTCATTTTCATAGTGACTGTATCATTTTTCATTTTTACCAACAATGTATGAGTGATTTCATGTCTACATACCCTCCCGAGCATTTAGTGTTGTCACTATTTTTTATTTTAGGCGTTCTGATAGGTATATAGTGAGGTCTCACTGTGGTTTTAATTTGCATTTGGTGGATGGCTAATGATGTTGAACATCTGATGTGCTTATTTTCCATCTGTATATCCTCTATGGCGAGATGTATCTTCATGTCTTTTGGTCTTTTGCCCATTATCTAATTGGATTGTTTGCTTTTTTGGTTGAGTTTTGAGAGTTCATTTTACATATTCTAGTCCTTTATCAGATACGTGGTTTACAGATATTTTCTCCCATTCTGTAACTTGTTTTTTTATCCTCTTAACAGGGTCTTTCCCAGAGCAAAAGTGTCTTTTAAAAAAATTTTGATGAAGTTCCAATTTATCAATTCTTCCTTTTATCAATTGTGATTTTGGTATCAAGTCTAAGAACTAGCTCTAGATCCTGAAGCTCCTGAGAAGTTCTCTTATGTTTTCTTAAAAAGTTTTTTTTTTAGTTTTGCATTTTATATTGGTCTATGATACACTTTGAATTATTATTATTTTTTAAAGAAGATGTTGGGGTTAGGAGTTTATTAATTAATTAATTTATTTTTGCTGTGTTGGGTCTTCGTTTCTGTGCGAGGGCTTTCTCTAGTTGGGGCGAGCAGGGGCCACTCTTCATCGCAGTGCACGGGCCTCTCACTATCGCGGCCTCTCGTTGCGGAGCACAGGCTCCAGACACGCAGGCTCAGTAGTTGTGGCTCACAGGCCTAGTTGCTCCGCAGCATGTGGGATCTTCCCAGACCAGGGCTCGAACCCATGTCCCCTGCATTGGCAGGTGGATTCTCAAGCCCTGCACCACCAGGGAAGCCCTTGAATTAGTTTTTATTTAAGATGTGACACTTAAGGTGAGGTGTTTTTTTGCTTCGATGTCCAATTGTTCCAGCACCATTTGTTGAAAAGGCTATCCTTCATTAAATTACTTTTGTATGTTTGTCAAGAATCAGTTGGGCATCAGTTGGGCATATTTGTGTGAGTCACTTTCTGAGTTCTCTATTCTGTTTCATTGATCTATGTGTCTGTTCCTCCACCAATACCACGTAGTCTTGTTTACTAGAACTGTATAAGTATTGAAATCAAGTAGACTGATTATTACCAGTTTATTCCTATTTGTCATACTTGTTTTAGCTATTCTAGTTCCTTTACCATTCCATATAAATTGTAAAATAATCTTGTCCATATCTATAAAAATCTTGTAATATTTTGATTGGAATTACAGTAAACCTATATGCCAGTTTGGGGAGAATTGATGTCTTTATTAAATCTTCTAATCCATAACCATGATTCTCTGTTTATTTATGTATTTTTAAAATTTTTTCATTAGCAGTATATGGTTTTTAATCTGCAGGTCATACATGTTTTAGAGATTTACACCTAAATCATTATATTTTGAATGATTGTAAATGGTATTGTCCTTTAAATTTTGTTTTCCACATGTTAATTATTACTGTATAGAAATGCTCTTGATTCTTGTGTGTTGATCTTGTATCCTGTGACCTTGCTGAACTTAACTTATTCATTCCAGGAGGATTTTGGGGAAAGATTCATTGGGGTTTTCTAGGTAAGCAATGTCATCTTCAAATAGACACCATTTTACTTCTTCATTTCCAATCTGTATGCGTTTTATTTCTTTCCTGGCTTTATTGCCCCAGCTAGAACTTGCAGTACTATGTTGAATAAGTGATGAGAACAGATATCCGTGCCTTGTTCCTGTTCTAAGGGGAAGTAATTCAGTCTTTCACCATTGTGCACAATGTTAGTTATAGGTTTTCTGTAGATTCCTCTGTAGCTGAGGAGGTTCTCTATTTCTTTTTTTTTTCTTTCTTCTTTTTTTTTTTTTTATCAATGGGTGTTGCTGATTAAATACATGTAGGAGTTGCTTTAGAGGAAAGTGGCTTTCTTCCTGGGAGAGTTCCAAGAAAGTTACTAGGGTTTGAGATTTGGAAGGTAAAGAGAAGTGAGACGTGGCTTGACAACAGTGGACTTGAAGGTCAATACATAGAACGTTGAAATTGGCATCCCTCATTCATGCCTGGTGTTCAGAGTTGAAGTAACTCTGGCATTTCCCATTTTCTGGAAATCCTTCTCCAGTGGTCAAATGACCTGCATCCTTCCCTCTCACTAAGAAGCTATTTCTGTTGACCCATGGTGTGTGCAGAATGCTAGTCTACCTGTTTCCTCATTTGTGAGCACAAATCAGAGATGGAAGACAATTGAAGAAAACTTAAAGCCTGAAGGGAAAAGGGGGACAGGACTTTTGAAGGTCCTATAAATCAGCTAAATTCTTTTCTTTCACAGAGTGGAGTTTAACAAATAATATCAAATATTGAAGAATCAAGCAATAAAAGAATAAGCATTTGGGCTTCCCTGGTGGCGCAGTGGTTGAGAATCTGCCTGCTAATGCAGGGGACACGGGTTCAAGCCCTGGGCTGGGAGGATCCCACATGCCGCGGAGCAACTAGGCCCGTGAGCCACAACTACTGAGCCTGCGCGTCTGGAGCCTGTGCTCCGCAACAACAGAGGCTGCTGTAGTGAGAGGCCCGCGCACTGTGATGAAGAGTGGCCCCCACTTGCCACAACTAGAGAAAGCCCTCGCACAGAAATGAAGACCCAACACAGCCAAAATTAAATAAATAAATAAATTTAAAAAAAGAATAAGCATTTACATTGAAAATATGTAGACTAAAAATGAGAAAAACAAAACTGAAATAATTAAAAATTATTGCTCTTAGGTTTTGAGATCTGGGTGAGTTGGGGTGATGAGATGTTCATTTTGATTAAAAACCCTTTTGTTGTAACCTGAAACTATTATAATATCATAAGTCAACTATATATACTTCAATAAAAGAAAAAAACTATGTATTATTGATGCCAGCAACTACAAGTACGTATTATGGCATTAAAAGAGCTGTGCCCATCAGTTTGTTGCTTATATATTTGAAGGTAATATAACTGTATTACTTAAAAAAATTCCTTCTGACTTTGAATTTTTTTTAAAAATGCATATTTTGGGGCTTCCCTGGTGGCACAGTGGTTGGGAGTCTGCCTGCCGATGCAGGGGACACGGGTTTGTGCCCCGGTCCGGGAAGATCCCACATGCCGCGGAGCGGCTGGGCCCGTGAGCCATGGCCGCTGAGCCTGTGCATCCGGAGCCTGTGCTCCGCAATGGGAGAGGCCACAACAGTGAGAGGCCGGCGTACCGCAAAAAAAAAAAAAAAAAAAAGCATATTTTGGACAAAAACTAAATACTTAATCTGCAAAACAAATTTATAAACAAAAAGATACCAGAAGAGAACATACTTCCACTTCTGTTTCTCTAATTTTTAAAGTTTGAAGCTAAATCATTCTTTGTAAGAGGAGCATCTAACAAAATAACTGGCACATAATAGATGCTCAGAGAGCATTTGTTGAATGAATGAAGTTGTTAGCTAGTTATTTAAAAAGTTCTAAACTTTTCTGCTCTCATTTGCATATTTCTTAGTTTTTGTTTAAATAATTTAGAATTTTAGATCTGGATTACCATTGTTACCGAGTCTAAGCTGGTACTGCTCACCACACAGGAGGTCAATAATCAAGAGACGAGTTTTGGGGGCAAGGAATAGCGACTTTATTTGAAAAGCTAGCAAACCAAGAAGATAGTGGGCTCGTGCCCCCAAAGAACCATCTTGCCTGAGTTAGAATTCAGGCTCCTTTTATACTAAAAGGGGAGGAGTAAAGTCAAACACTTCCTAGTTCCCATCAGCCTCCAGAGGGGATGTGTTAATTTCTTCCTGCCTGCAGTCATTCACAGGTGGGCCTGGTCTGGATGTTTCCTATGTTTTAGCTTAATGTTCATTACCTGGGAAGCAGGATTCCCAGAGATGGGCCATTATGTATAATTTAAGCTTATAGGCAACATCCTTTTAGTGATTAACTTGTAATAGAATACAAAATGTTCTTCCCTATTAGACTATTTGTATTTTTATTATTCTGTTTTATTTATATCTTGTAAACTCAGTGATTAACTCATTTTAGTGAACATATTCTTTTAAAACAATAATTAGAAAAAGAACTCCTTCATTCTTGTGTGTTTAATTTTGAATAACTTTTCCATTGGTTGGTCTACATCTTTCAATAATTGTCTCAGAAAGGATACTTGGCTATTAGATTTTTTATACCCTTATATATCTAAAAATTAAAAAAAAACCTGTGGCCTTTCCATACAAATGGCAATTTGAATATTTTTGGTTAGCAACGTTTAACCTAATACTCTACACTATCTTTTATTTTCATGTTGTGTAAAGGCAGTCTGCGTTCAGCTAGAATATGTTTTTTTTTTGTGGTTTACCTGTTGATTCTTGGATACATGTAGGATTCTTTCTCTAGATAGGAAATTTAAAACTTTTATCAGGAAGTCTGTTTTCATTAAATTTTCCAGATTCTTTGTGACCACCTTTTGATTTGCCAAAATGAGGTAGAGCAGATCCCAGATTGATATCACCAGCTGTTCATCTGCTCAGTTTGGAAGTGCCTTGTTTTTCCTCTTAAGAGAAAGAGTATTTTTGAATAAGTGAAAGCGGCTTTCGAATGTACTAAGGGTTGTAAAGAATTATCATGTCAATGAAGGATATAAACGACATAGCTATATTGTATTACCGTGGCTTCTCAACAGGATAACTTTTCCTTTAGTTAACTGCCCATAGGAGAAACCAATATATACGGAATGGCTGTGATTTCTAGTCCATGAAATGTATTCAAGGTGTGCCAAGGAATGTGATAACATGTCAGTAAGTGAAAAAGAAAAAAAAAAAAACCTTGTGTACAGTTTCACAGGACTGTGCCTAGTTGAATACTCTATTTTTAGTCTGAAGGTCCCTGGTAGCCTTGGTACTTATGGAGTATCTTTCTGCCTCTCAGTGAGTCAAAAATAAATTCAACAAAGGCAGAGACAATACGACTAATTGTCTGCAGCCCACATAGTGGGATACATTGAGGGTGCTCAATTAATTTTGACTGACAGATGTGCTAATCATTCACTTGGATAGGTAGTCATGAAGAGTGTCCCAGCTTGAACCTAAGCTGCATTTACCTATAATTCAGGCACGTTTTGAAATGTTATATGGATAGATACATTGAGCCTCCTGGGCCTTTTACTGTGAAGTTCATAGGACTTTGCTACTCACAGTGTGGTTTGGGGACAAGCAATATCGAGGTCACCTGGGAGCATGTTAGCAATGTAGAATCACAGGTCCCCTCATGTTCTACTGGATCAGAAACTACACATTATGTTTTGACAAATGCTGTTCCTGGCATTTTCTAAAAACAAATACATCCCAAAGAAAGAACTGAAGTATGCACAGATTGTTTCCCAAACTCTGGACACTCTCTGGCTCTGTTCTTATGGGTTGGATTTGATGAGCCTGATCATTTTAACTGGGGGAAGCTAAAATCCGTGTGAGCTTTGAGTTCAGCAGTCTCCTGCAGCTCCCGAGCTCTTGGCAGTGCCAGGGTACCCATAATATTGGCATTGGTGGACATGCTGGCATCTGTGCTGGGCATCATCTGCACAGCTGCTGCTCTTGGCTTTGCAGCAGCAAGAAGCTTCAACCCAGCAAGTTAGAGCAGGAGAGAGGAAAAGTACTGTCGGCTTCCTTTTGCCAAGAAGGCTAGCTTTTGGAGCACAGTCTCACTTTCTACCTCACAGAGAAAATGAAGCCATCAGATGGCTGGCCTGTCATTTACAAAATTGCTTTCATCTTCATCCATTCTTTCCTTTTCTGTTCTGATTTCATGACTTTTTGCTTTCTTAAGGATCACATGCTATTATTCTTCCCCTAGTCTCCTGTATCTTTAATTCCTCTTGAAATACTGTTCCCTTTGAATTAACATTTAAATCTGTATTTATCTTAAAATAGTTCCTTTGACTCCATCTTCTGCACTCTTTGGCTCTCTTTCTCTTTTTTAAAAAATTAAATGCTTTTATTATTTTGAAGTGGGCATAGGAATATTTTTATCCTCTTAATGTTATTTATTTGTTTTATTTATGTTTTTTCCCAGTTTTTTGAGATATAATTGCCACATAACATTGTGTAAATTTAAGGTGCACGATGTAATGATTCGATATGTTTCTTCTTTTTAAAGATTCCCATCCTAAAAAGTTGTTGCAACCATTACTTTTATTTCTTTATCTTTCATTTATTTTATGGTCACTGATTTTTAAAGCTGTGATATAGACCATAAATGTAGAAAAATTACATAGTAGTCTATGTATGAATGACTAATATAGTTTAACTTTTCCTGTTTTTCTGTTTTAGAAGAATAGAATCATGTTGTATATATATATATACACACACACATATATGTCTTAATTCTTTTTTTTTTTTTTTTTTGCGGTACGCGGGCCTCTCACTGTTGCGGCCTCTCCCGTTGCGGAGCACAGGCTCCGGACGTGCAGGCTCAGCGGCCATGGCTCATGGGCCCAGCCGCTCCGCGGCATGTGGGATCTTCCCAGACCAGGGCACGAACCCATGTCCCCTGCATCGGCAGGCGGACTCTCAACCACTGCGCCACCAGGGAAGCCCTGTCTTAATTCTTTTACTCAATATTATGTTTATAAGATTCATCCATAATGTTGGGTGCAACTGTAGTTCATTTTCACTACTGTATAGTGTTCTATTTTTTTGAATATACTGCAATTCACGTATCCATTCTTCTCTAAATTGACATTTGACCTGTTTCTAGTTTAGAGCTATTATACATAATGTTTCTATTAACATGTCTGTACAAGTATCCTGGCACACACATGAAGAGTTTCTATGGGATATATTCATGTGAATGGAAATTACTGGGTCATAGGTCACATGTCTTTAATTTACTAAATAATGCCAAATGTTTTCCATTCCATCAGCTACATTTAGTGTGTTCCTGTTCTCAATATCCTCACCAGCACTTGATAGTGTCAGACTTTTTACCCTTTGCCAAGTTAGTGTGTGTGTAATGCTATTTCATTATAGTTTTAATTTTTATTTTCCTGAGTATGCACGAAACTATGCTTTTCATGTATGTTGGCTATTTGGACTTCTTTTATATAAGTGACTATTCAACCCATTTGCCCATTAAAAAAATAGGATGGTCTATTTCTTATTAATTTATAGAAATTATTTTTTTAAAGTCATTTTCTGCTACAAACACCTTTTACCAATCTGAACTTGTATTATTATTATCATTGTGAACTTACGTTTTTAATTTTAATGCAGTTGAAAGTGTCTGTTTTTGTTTATGCATAGTACTATTTATGTCTTGTTTAAGAAACTATTTTTAACCAGAACTTCTGAAGAATTACCTTTAAAAAAATCTTTATGATTTTGCTTTTTACATTTAAATCTTTAATCTACATGAACCTGATGATTATGTATGAAGTGAGAAAAGGGTCCAATTTAATTTCCTTCCGTATGAATATCCAATTGTCTAAGAACTATTCCTTGTAATGTCTGTCATTTTCCCACTTATTTACAATACCATCTCTATCATATATCAAGTATATATTATGAATAAGTCTATTTCTCTGCCCTTTATTACATTTATCTATTGTTACTATAGTTTAAAAATAATTCTATTATACAGTAGAGGAAGCCCATCTAACTTATTTTTCTTCTTTAAAAGTGTCTTGGTTATCCTTGGCCCCTTTGCATGTCAATATATTTTAGAATATACTTTTCACACTTTGTAAAATCAATCTGACTAGGATATTGTACGGCACTGCATTAAATCTGTAAATCAGTTTGAATATAATTGACTTTCTAATGGTGTTTCAACCCATTAAAATAATCTCTCTCTCCATTTATTCAATACATCTTAGCAAAATTTATATATATATGCCAAATACTTATATATAATATTTAATAAAGTTAACATATACTAAATATTTATATATATAATATACATTATATACATATATTAAAGGTGCTACACATATATTTTAGCCTTTTTAGATTTGATACTATTGTTAATGGCATCTTTAAAATTTTATTTTCTAGTGGTTTGTTCTGATATTCTGAATATTGTTTTCATAAACTGATTTTGTATTCAGCAATGTTGTTATAATCACATATTGTTTTAAATAATTCATCTGTAGATTATTTTTGATATTATACATATGCAATCATATCATTTGTGTGTAGACACCACTTTTATCTTTCTTTTCAAATTCTTACACACTTAAAAAATTGAAGTATAATTGAAAAACTTGTAAGATACTTAAAGTATACAATGTGATGGTTTGGTATACATATACATTGTGAAAGGATTCTCACCATCGAGTTAATTCACACCTGTCACCTTACATATTTACCCCCGCCTTTTTTTTTTGGTGAGAGCACCGAAGTTCCACTCTTAGAAAGTTTCGGTTATGCAATGCAGTATTATCAACTATAGTCACTACATTATACAGTAAGTCCTCAGACCTTATTTATCTAATAACTGAAAGTTAGTAGCCTCTTATCATCCTTTCCCTGGTTTCCTCAACCCCATTCCCAACCCCTGGCAACCATCATTCTAATCTCTGTTTCTATAGGTTCATTATTTTTTAGACTCACATAAAAGTAATATTATGCAGTATTTGTTTTTGTCTGTCTGGATTATCTCACTTAGCATAATGACCTCCACGTTCATTCATAATATTGAATGTGGTAAGACTTCCTTCCTTTTTAAAGCTGAATAATATTCCATTGTATAATACCACATTTTAAAATCTGTTCATCCATCAATGGATATTTAGGGTGTTTCTATACCTTGGCTATTCTGTATAATACTGCTGTAAATAGTGGAGTACAGATACCTCTTTGATAATAATGATTTAGTTTCCTTTGGATATATACAGAAGTAGGATTGCTGGATCATACTGTAGCTCTATTTTAAATTTCTTGAGGAACCTCCATAGTGTTTTCCATAGTGCTGTACCAGCTTACATTCCCACCAACAATATATGAGGGTTCCCTTTCCTCCACATCCTTGCCAGCATAGTTGAGGATGTGCTAAAACCCTTCAGTGTCCCAAAGGGGAGGATTGCAGTCAGCACCTAGATGCAGGCTAATTAGAAGCTGAGCCCTGAGGCAATAGCTGGGAAAGTATGCCATCAAACCCCTTTCAGGGAGAAAGTGAGAGATGGGCACTTTTGCTCCCTCCCTCTGTACTGAGCCTGAGGGTATAGCTACAGGGGTTGGGAGTGCTTCTGCACCAGTAAAATCTGCTTCTTTGCTCTGTTCTCGTGGGACTTTTGAATGTTTAAACCTCGTTGATTATCAGAACTAGGTGATTTGGGGGCCTTTCGGTCTGGCGGCAGCCATAAAAGTTGGGGTGCTAGATGTGTAGACAAGCTTCTCCCAAGGAGATGCTGGCCACTTGGTTTTATTATTGGAGCTAATAGGAAGGAGAAGGTGGCAGGAGGGCCCACTGGCTTTTTCGGGCTCCCAGACCATCACAGTACTAATTAAAAGCTGGACCTTCAGGCAGCAGCCGGTCAAGTATGTAGTCAAACCTCTTCCAGGGAAAGACTGGATGATGGACATTTTTGTCTGGTTCCCTCTGTGCTGAGAACTGGGGTAGAGTAGCTGGGAGTGCTCTCATTCCCTTTAACAGCTGCTGCTTTGTTTGCTATGGTCCTGTGTGACTTGTAAATGTAAGCCCTGTTGGCTTTCAGAGCTAGGTGATTTGGGAGCCTCCACCGGGTAGTAGCTTTAAAAGTTGGGGCACTAGATGTGTGGTCCAAACCCTTGGTTTCTCAGGGAAAAGCTGGGAGTTTGGGGTCCCCTCCTGACTCTGGCACTGTGCTGGGGGCAGGATTTATGGTGAGAGTGTGTCAGTCTTTCCTCCTCATTTTGCTGTGGGTATTTCTCCATCATCTATCTAATCCATGAGTAGGATTCACTCATCGAGTTTCTGGATTCAGGAGGAATTGCCCCACATTAGCTGTATATTCAGTATGTCCCTGGAAGGAGGCAATTCAGGAGCTTCCTGTGTCATCATCTTGGTCTGGAAAGCATCAGTTCTTAAACAGTTTATTTCTTTTTTTATCTTACTCATTGGATTAGATCTCCAATATGATGACAAATTAAACGGTGATAGTGGGAAGGAATCCTTGTTTTATTTCTGGTGTTAAAGGGAAAGGTTTTAAATCTGATGTTTTGCTGAAGTTTTTTAAAGCTTTTTTTTATTATATATATATATATATATATATTTTCATTTAATTTTATTTATTTATTTTTGGCTGCGTTGGTTCTTCATTGCTGTGTGCGGCTTTCTGTAGTTGCAGTGAGTGGGGGCTACTTTCGTTGTGGTGCGGTGGCTTCTCTTGTTGTGGAGCGCGGGCTCGAGGTGCGCAGGCTTCAGTAGTTGTGGCTCATTGGCTCTAGAGCACAGGCTCAGTAGTTGTGGCACACGGGCTTAGTTGCTCCGCGGCATGTGGGATCTTCCCGGACCAGGGCTCGAACCCGTGTCCCCTGCATTGGCAGGCGGATTCTTAACTACTGCACCACCAGGGAAGCCCTATTATATATTTTTATTTGGATATAGGAAGTTCTTTTCCAAATGGATTTCCAAAATTTTTCCTTTTTTTAAAATGAATGTGTGTTAAATTTTACTGAGCCTTCTTTCATAAACCACTGAAATAATTGTATGTTTGGTAATCTGTTACTATGGTGAGAAAATTAATTTTCTGGTGTTAAAAACAAAAATTTGCATTATACATCAGGGTTTTTTGATAGATTGATGAGTTTTCTTTATTAACATTTTATTTAAGATATTTGCATAAATGTTAATTAGTAAAAGTTATCTGCAACTTTTCTTCTTACTTACACTGTTCTTGTGCTTTCATTTCCAGTCTATGCTGGCCCCATAAAATGAGTTGAGAAGTGTTCCCTCGTTTTCTATATTTTTTCATTCCTCTTTTATACTTACTATGTAACATTTAAATTATTTTTTAAAAATTGGTAGATTTTCATGGTGAATTTTTTATTTGGGCTTTGATTTTTTGTGGGAAATTTTAAAAATTACTGATTTATTCGCTTTAATGGCTGTAGGGCTGTTGAAATTTTCAAATCCTTCTTTTTTTTTTTTTTTTTGCGGTACGCGGGCTTCTCACTATTGTGGCCTCTCC
Organism: Mesoplodon mirus; assembly: GCF_964341445.2. Classification (NCBI taxonomy): domain Eukaryota; kingdom Metazoa; phylum Chordata; class Mammalia; order Artiodactyla; family Ziphiidae; genus Mesoplodon; species Mesoplodon mirus. The sequence continues at coordinate 109,563,003 of NC_138984.1, read as the reverse complement.
TGTTGAGGGGCACAGGCTCCGGACGCGCAGGCTCAACGGCCATGGCTCACGGGCCCAGCCGCTCCGTGGCATGTGGGATCCTCCCGGACTGGGGCACGAACCCGTGTCCCCTGCATCGGCAGGCAGACTCTCAACCACTGCGCCACCAGGGAAGCACTCAAATCCTTCTTGATTTTGTTTGGATAAGTTATCTTTTTCTTGAACTGTGTACAGTTGTAATTTAAAAAAATTTGCATAAAGGTGATTTAATATCCTCTTATTATCCATTTAATGTCTCTAGCATCTTGGGTGATGTTTCTTCTCCATTCTTTGTATTGGCCAATTGTGCTTTTTCTCTAATTTTTTCTCTAAGTTTTACTGGTGTTTTTAAATTTTTTATCAATCTTTTAGAAAGACTGTTGATCATCTCTATAGAATGCTTGCTTTCATCAATAATTTCTAGTCATATTTTTATTATTTTCTTCTATAACTTTCATCGGTTTAGTGTGCTATACTTTTTCTCATTTTTTTGTGATGGTATCACAGATTGGATTCTCTTGACTCATACACTGAGATGAAGTTTGTAGTGTGAGATGGGAAGAAGCAGAATTAAAGCGGAAAGTGAAGCCAGACTGTGATGCAGACTCTATAAGACTGAGCCAACTAGATGAGGAGCTCTGGAGCAAATATTGACCATCAGAGTATAGTCTCTGAGTATAGCATTGGGTTGGGTTTTCAACATTGGGCTGGGCTGTTAAACCCCTTCACCCAGTTCTTAGATGTGGGCATGGCCTTAGGGTAGGTAGGTGGCTCTCTGCAGCTGAGGCAGACCCTGCAGGAGCTGACAGATAAAGATTGTCTGCTAACTGTATTACCCACAGCCGGGCAGCAAGTCCTTTTCTGAAGAAGGATCTGGGTCAGATGGTTGCGTGTTAATTTTCACACATTATTATATTCTAATACATGCATTAAGTCAGTACATTTCCTTCCAATTTCTGCATTATCTGTATCCCGCAAATTTTGCAATGCATTGTCTTTTTTTGTTGCTATTTAGTGAAAGCACATTGAAATTCTTTTTCATTATGATTTCTTCTTTGACATATTGGTATACGAGGTATTTAATTTCCAAAGTATATAGTGTTTTTGCTAGTTATTTTTTGTTATTGATCTCTAATTTAATTACAACATGGTTGTAAATATAATCTGTATGATTTCATTCCTCTAAACTTTGTTGAGACTTGCTTTATGTCCCAGTATTGGTCATTTTTGTAAATGATGTTCTTAAAAAGAAACTGTATTCTGTAGTTGTTAGGTGCTCCATACTTGAGAGTCTCTAAGAACCATCAAAGAGCCTATCTGTCTATCTGCTAGTGACTACTATAGATTCCTTCCTTTAGTATCCTTTAAAATTCAAGTATCCTTTGGAGTATTGAGTCACCGAAACCTTTGGTTTGGGTATGAGAATGAGCTAAATTACCGAGGGAATGGGGTTTATGGTCAAGCAAGTAGCAGGTGGAACCTATTTCACGTGGTTCTCACAAGAGGGAAGATCTGTATGGATCTCTGTGGAGGACGGAGAAAACAAATGCCTGAATGAAAGAAGAAAGGGAGTTTCCAGGATACGAAAAAGAAGAATATAAAATAGGAGGGGAGATAGGAGTGCTTGGAGGGCAAACTCTGCTTATAGTCTACCCAACTTTCTCCTTTCTGGAAACCTCCATGTTCTTCACCTGTGTAACAGTTGTGACTTCTATTTGGCAATGGTCTTGCTAAAATAGGGTTTCCAATTTGGAACACCCTTCTTCAAAGAGTATGGGGAAAGTATCCAGAAAATAGCTAAAGGATTAAAGTATCTAATGCGCCTTGTTCATCCCCATTTGAATAATAACGTCACTTGTTAGATGGATTTTCCTCCCATTGTTTTCCCTGTGCTTTCATTCTACTTGTATCCTTGCATCCCTCCTTCAATTCAGCCAACCCCGGGAGGGAAGGGCAAAGCAGACAAAGAAAAAGGGAATATTCCTGGCTTTAGGAAACCTGAGAGGACTTGAGGTAAAGGCAAAATATTGGGGAGAAAGGGGCTTCGAGAGGAGTAAGACTCTTCCCACATAGAGAGAAGATTTCCCAGACTGGGGAGAGGGTAGGAGCAGGAGAGATGCTGAGAGCAGAGTTCGGTGGGTCCCAGAGAGAGGCCTTTGCGTATCGTTCTTCTGACAGGAACTTAGAGGGGGACAAAACCCTACCAGTTGGAGAGGTTCTGTTTGTCTTTAGACAACACTACCCCAGTAAGGGCAGGACAGGAATAAAGACGCAGACATAGAAAATGGACTTGAGGACACGGGGAAGGGAAAGGATCAGCTGACACGAAGTGAGAGAGTGGCATGGACATATATACACTACCAAATGTAAAATAGATAGATAGTGGGAAGCAGCCGCATAGCACAGGGAGATCAGCTCGGTGCTCTGTGACCACCTAGAGGGGTGGGATAGGGAGGGTGGGAGGGAGACGCAAGAGGGAGGAGATATGGGGATATATGTATAGTATAGCTGATTCACTTTGTTATACAGCAGAAACTAACACACCATTGTAAAGCAATTATACTCCAATAAAGATGTAAAAAAAAAGACATTTACATGAAAGTTTAATTTTACATGCATGATTTCACTTAATCCCCACAATAATCCTGATAGAAGTGTATTAGACTCATCTCATAAATAGGAAACTGAGAGTCAAAGAACTTAAAGAGCCTGCTAAGTTTTGAACTCAGAGATGTCTGATACTGTATTTCATACTCTTTAATTACTATGTACCTGTCTCTTTTTAACCAGCTTCACTTTCTTTTATACCCAGTTCTGATCACCTGATCCCACAATGTACTTAGCACTAGATTCGTAAGTGTTTTCTCTGAGTCATACGGCTATTGGAGAGATAAGTGATGGCAGAATTGCTTATTCTTTAATGTAAAGTTTGAAAGTTATCAGTTAACCATTTATCAAATGTCTGTTTTGCATAAAGCATTATGTTATGGGTCCAAGATTATGTTATGAGTTTAAGAAATCAAAGATAAGGGAAACACAGTCTCTTATTCCAAAGGGAAGTTAATCCAGCAGTAGGGTTGAGGAGAGAGATATGTGTACACACACAGCTGAGTCATGACAGAGATGTGGAATCATGTCCTTTTCCTATAAAAAAAACTTACTGGTCATTGCTGAACTAGATCTCCAGTCATGACCGAAAGGGTAGACAATCCATTGAATTTTGTAGTGGCTCTGAGTTGAATGAGCTCTTCAGCCATGCAATTGTATAAATGAATAATATGTATTAATTTCCTTTTTCCTTTCAGGCTTGGCCCTGTGTGCCTGTAGTCTGAAGTTTTGAACCATTTACCTGTATGCTTTTCCAGGGCACCAGTGGGTGAGTCCTTCTTTTTCTTTCTTTCTTTCTTTTTTTTTTTTGAGTATTTCTTTTTCTTTGTACTCGTATACAATACTTAGTCACAACCTCATTGCACACTAGTGTACTCCTAGCCAAATTCATTGCCAAGTGAGAAAGTCTGAGTAGTTCAGAGCAGTGCTGCCCTAATGCTCAAAATTGGCTATGTGAAGACTGGGAGACTCTTTGATATGAAAAGGTCACTGAAGTTTGTAAACAGGTGTATGTCCCATCACATTAAGAATTTTCTGCAAGTCATCTCTAAGTTCAGTATCATTTTCTCAATTTCAACTCTGAACGCACCCCCCCTCATTCACTGAGGAAGAGAGATATTATGCCAGTATCCCTGGTGGAATATTGGAGTGTTGGGGCTGAGATTTCAGTGTGACAAAGTAAAATATTGAAGAGATTTCTTTCTCTTAAATAAGCAGTTTTTTTCCCCAGGATTGTGCCTCTCTGGATGCTTCCATGAATCTGGTACAGTCACAGTATTCTGGAACAGCCTCTCTCCTGTGAGAGCCATTACATCAATGGCCAGTGTGTCATGCCAACTCTGCTCTACCTTTTCCCCTTGGAGTGGTTTTCCTTTTGTCATCCATTTTTGCTTTTCTTCTGCACCAGAAATCACATACATGGAGGAGCCAAGGAGAGCCTAGTAGGCTGTTAATGCAGAGCCTTAAAGAAGTAAACTTTAAGGGTGTGGGTGTGGAATTAGTCACCTTTAGGACTGCCCGAAGAGAGGGCTGGTGTCAGGGTGTGCACATTTTAAAGTTATGTCACAGAAGTGCAATTGATTGTAGAGAATTTTATTGGAGTGTGAGTAGAGGCAAGGGTAATATAGGGGCCTATTTTAAATTTATTATCATAATTGGAAAATTGATTCTAGAATATGGTGAATGAATGGAAGTTCAAATGCAGAGTCTGAAGTAGGTAATCATATTTTGTAATAGTTTCTTAAAACCATAGTCCAAGTTTCCAGGAAAAAGCTCTGACATTTCAGGGCAGCGCATCAGAGGGAAGAACAGGACTTCACTGTTACACACTCATTTAACCATTTTTGAAGAGCAAGGCAGGGCTTTCAGAAATCTTGAGTTAGGGACACAGAGCTTAAACTCAGAGCACTTCCAGGCTCTCCAATTTCTTCTCTCTTGTTGCATGATTGTTCTTCATTGAATGTTTTATAAACTCACATTATCTCAGCTTGGTTAAGGACGGCAATCTAATCCTGGCAGAACAGATAAGGACTATTAAACCCTGGGCCTGCTCTCTGAGACAGATTATGGGGGCCACCTTACTGACCATCATACTAATGTTATGGATTCTGCTGACACTCGTGTTCAGAGTGTGTTAGGAAATCCAACGTAACCTTCATGCCCCTCTCAGATCTGTGTTTCTTTAATTCTGAATAAGATCATCAGCTTGATTCCTTCAGGGGCGGATTTGAGATCTGGCTCTGTGGGGTGAAGAAGGGTGGGTGCAGACCTGTGATGATTTCCTTGATTCTTCAATTAGAGATAACTATTCCTTTCTCTGCGATCCTGCAGTGCTTTATTTGTTTCGTTTTCTGTGCTTGCCCTTATCACAGCCTGATATGTATTATGTGTACTTGTTGGAGAGTACATCAGCTGTCTTCACCAAACCAGAGCTACTTACTCAATTCTAATTTCAGCACTGTTTCTTTTGGAAATTCCCCTCCCCTACTCCATGCCGTTTCGGTAGGGCTACCAATTACAATGCCACATTTCCTCCATCACAGGATTGGGTATAAGGTCCAGGCTTGACCAATCAGACTACACCATTATCTTGGTCACGGTGATTGGCTCACAGATGAAATAACAATCTTAGAGCGGCCAATCAGAGCTCTTCCCTGAAATTTTTTTGTATATAGACACTCGGAGATAGTCGTTCTTTCCCCTTGGAGTGTAAACTGTAGGAATTTGACTGCAAAGCTAATTAGGTTATGTCCCCTAACTTAAGAAAGGGTCTAAGGGAAATAAAACCTGAGTGCAACTTTAAGCCAAGTGAGAGATAGAAAAATGAGACTCAGAATTATTATGCTATTTGAAAACCTGGATGCAGTCTTTTCTGAGGCTAGCTTCTCTTTATTCTTACAATCCTATTTGCTAATATAATTCTTTATTTTAAGCTTAAACTAGAATATAAGTTCCATGAGTGAGGGCAGGGGGTTTTATTTTTATTTTGTTTCTCTGTTATAATTCTAAATGCCTAGCATAGTGCCCGTCGCATAGTAGGAACTCAACTAATATTGTTTAATGAATATTTGAACAGAATGAAGCAGACAAAACACAGTATGAATATCTTTCCAACTATGGCATGGGATTCTTGAGAAAAACCCAGGGAGCAATTACCATAGAGTTGTGCGAATTGAGGCTAGTTTATAGGGCTGTGGTGTAAATTTGCTGTCGTTCTGTAAATCTTTTATTTTTAAACATAACACACAAAAATGCATAAAGCATAAATAAACAATGTAATGGGATGAATTATAAAGTGAAACCTGTGAACCACCACACAGGTCAAGAAATAAAACATTGCCAGCATTCCAGAAGCTCCCCAAATGTTCACTCTGAAATATCTTAAACTCTCTCTACCTGCTAGAGGTAACTGCTATGCTGATTTTTATGATAATCATTTTCTTGCTTTGCTTTATCATTTTAGCACCAGTATATGCATCCCTTAACGTGCTGTTTAGTTAGTATTTTGTGAACTTAATATAAACAATATATTATAATGTCCTATAGTTTTCATTCATATGTTTAGATGATTTATCCAAGTTGATGCACATTATTTTAGTTTATTTTCATGTTTATATTTTATAAATAAAGCATATTCTTCTACTGAAATAAATTTTCCTAGGTTTTGGCTATAAAATCTATGCTGCTATTAAAGTTATTGTACATGTATCTTGGTGCCTATGTATCCATGGTTTCTATGGTATATTTACCACCTAGGAGTGGAATTGCTGAATCACAGTGTATGCCTGTTTTTAGTTTTAGCAGACAATACCTTACATTGTCACCAAATACTAGGCTTTCTCAGATTTTTATTTTAGCCAATTTGACACATATATTTTTAGTTCTCTGTAGTTTTCATTTATATTTCCCTGGTTACTGAAGAAGTAGATTTTATTTTATCACCCATTTAGATTAAAGCTTTATCAACCATTTGGACTTTCTCTTTTGTAAAATACCCAGTTAAGACTTCAGCCTACTGTTTTTATTGACTTGTCTAACTTTTTCCTATCAATTTGTAGTTCTTTGTGTAATCTGGATACGTCCTTTCATCGTAGTACAGTTAAAAACATTTCACATTCTGTGGCTTGTACTTTTCACTTTATTTATGATATGTTTTAATAAGTAGACGTTTTAAATTTTAGGATTGTCAAGTATATTGATATTTTTCCTTTTGGGGCCTTTTATGACTTTTTCTCCAAAGTAACACACTAGCATTTTTCCCATATTGATAGAAGCAGTCTCTAAGTATAACCCACAGTTAAGGGGAGAGGAATTAGTCTTCACCTTTTCAAAGGAGGAATCTCAAAGAATTTTTACACACCTTTTAAAATCATTACATGTGCCAAAATCATGTGAAAGTTTTTAGAGGAAATGGAGTAGAACACATTTAAAGGAAGAAAGACTCAAGTTGAGAGAAAGAAATCATAGATGTTGGAGAGAGGAGAGATCAGAATACGCATTTTTTTTAAAATTTATTTGTGGCTGTATTGGGTCTTCATTTCTGTGCGAGGGCTTTCTCTGGTTGCGGCAAGTGGGGGCCAGTCTTCATTGCGTTGTGCGGGCCTCTCTCTATCGCGGCCTCCCTTGTTGTGGAGCACAGGCTCCAGACGCTCAGGCTCAGTAATTATGGCTCACAGGCCTGGTTGCTCCACGGCATGTGGGATCTTCCCAGACCAGGGCTCAAACCCGTGTCCCCTGCATTGGCAGGCAGATTCACAACCACTGCACCACCAGGGAAGCCCAGAATACGCATGTTTTATCTTTCATAGATGTTATCTTTCCCTTTAGTGCCCCAGATCTTTGAGGGCAGTGGCTGTGTCTAGCAGAGGTGGCCACATACTTAGTGTTTAGTAAGGACTTACTTGTTGGCTGATATGTTGTCATAAATGATTCCCAAGTTCCTGATCAAATTTCTATGGTAGTGGTAGTTCTTCCAGGTGATCTGGTAAGTTCAAAATATTGATTGACCTGAACTAAATACTGAATTTAGGGTCAGATCTTAACCAATATGCTAACTAAAAGAAATTAATTTCAGGTCAAATCTGACTATAGTCAGGATGATTGGAAGCCCCTATTGCTCTGCCTTTAGCCATTTACTGTCCTCCAAGATTTCTCTCCTATTTCTTCCTTTGAAACTCCGTCATCTTATTTTCCTGTTCTCATTCAATTTGTCATATTTGGGGAGATCCGTCCAATTTATCCTTGATGGAGATAGATTTACTCTTTTTTTTTTTTTTGCGGTACGCGGGCCTCTCACTCTTGTGGCCTCTCCTGTTGCGGAGCACAGGCTCCGGACGCGCAGGCTCAGCAGCCATGGCTCACGGGCCCAGCCGCTCTGCGGCATGTGGGATCCTCCCAGACTGGGGCACGAACCCGTGTCCCCTGCATCGGCAGGCGAACTCTCAACCACTGCGCCACCAGGGAAGCCCTACTCTTAATAGCTTAATAGAAAATGATGATATCTAGTTTTTTTTCATTTTAAAAGTATATTTTAAAGACATAAAGCTTTAATCTAAAATAATGACTTTCCTATGAGCACAGTAACATAGTGTCCATTTATTCGTACACTCGCTAATGTCCAGAGAGTTAGAAGAAATGCCGTTAAAAGACATGAGCTATTGTATTTATGGGCAAGGGTCAGCCATCTAACTGTATTCTTCTCTGCCTGCTATACTCATTTGCCCTTGAATTTATCCAGACCCCAAACAGCAACATATGTGGCTTTGCACTTATGTTTTCGTGCAGTCTGTGATTTTTCTTCTCATCCCAATTAGCCACAGCTCCAATCAGTTTAATCCATCTCTGACAGCAAGCCATATTTTCCTACCTTGTTGATGAGCATGTCATGTGGAACAGAGTCAGAAGCCTCCCGAAGTCAAAATATATTATGTCTATCCCTTCCTCCCTGCATACAAGGTCTGCCACTCTGTCAGATGAGGCAACTGAATTGGTCTAGCATGATTTGTTGGTCACAAAGTCATGCTAGTTATTACCCATCATTCTGAGATCTTCCATGTGCTTGCAAATTGATTAGGCATCTTGATCTTGTGGTTAATGTGCTTTTTGTCATTGTTTAGAGCTGGGGACACACCAATGCAATCTTGGGCTACTGTGAGCATGCATTTACTATCTGTTCTCTATTCCTTAAAATAAGGAGCTCATTTGCTTTTACGACTCAGAAATTCTCAAAAAGAAAAGTCAATGCTTCCAAGGACTCCTGGGATAGTTTATTAGTAGCCAAGCTTTGGTATCAAGAATTAAAAGAAATTAGGTTTTCTATCCTCATCGATGGGAAAGGCATATATTTATTGAGTCTCTGCTATGTGAAAGGCGCTGTACTGCTAGGTTGTGTGAGAAGTACAATGATATTTAAGATGGTCTCAAATCTTGTATTGTCTATAGAAAACATGAACACGTTGAAAAGTAATTGACAACGACATTTTGTGTGGAGAATAGAGAAAAGAAAGACCATAAAACTTTTTAGTAGGTTGTATGTTACAAATTATGAGATTTTCTTTATGCCTGATTGTCCTGCTAAATTATTTTAAATAATAACCCAGAAATATTATTTGTATATTTCTGTTTTAATTGACTGCCTCCTGAATTTTTAATTATTTCCCTACATCCTCACAGTTTTTAGTGGCAGCGAGATTGATTTCTTTATATTCTCCTTTTGTCATTACATATGTTTCCTATTTTTTCTTTATCTATCTTTCTGCCTTTCTACCACTTTTCTCTCTATCAACTTCATTTTTGTGCCCAGTGATGGGCTTGTAGGTATGTTCTTCCAAGAAAAGGGTATTTTTCCAAGATTGTTGATTGTAGGTCTCTTGGGAACTCACACTGTACTGTTCCAATAAAGGCTTGCTAATACCAATTATCACCATCAACAAAATATAAAAATATAGCTCTTTACATTTGTAAAAATGTAACACTTTATGAAAAAACAACCTAAATGATTGGCCAGAAAATCCAGTGACCACTTTTGTTTTTTATAAATTTATTTTAAAATACAATGTAGACATGGAGTATTAAGTTTAAAACGCCACAGGATACACCAGAACATTTCTCATTATACCCAACTCTTATCAGCCAAAATTTATCAACTAAATTTATTAAATAAACTTTAAGGAAATATCTTCTTGTTTTTTTCCTAAACATCTTTATTGCAGTATAATTGCTTTACAAAGGTGTGTTAGTTTCTGCTTTATATTCACTTTGTTATAAAGGAAATATCTTCTATATCACTTACAGATAGGACCTCTGCCATTAAAAGTTATCATATCTTGACAGTTGCAGGAAAAGGTATCTGATGACATTAGGTAATTGTTGTTAATTCTGTTAGGTGTGAGAATACTATTACATATAGTTAGGTAGGGAATTATTAGTTTTTGGAGAAAGATGTTGATATCCTTAGAGATGAAGTATAGTGATATATGTAAATTACTTTGAAATGTTTTGGCAATATATAATGTATGCATATATACATATGTACAATTATAGATGCATTTATATATAATATATGAAGTCTCAAATCTTAGGTGCAGAGCAGCTTTTTGTAAGTGTTTTCCCTGGCATTTTCTTATCACTGCATTATTTCATGGCTTCATTACACCAAAATCTGCTTTAGGTCTTCGCTTATATGTCGTTGACTTGCCTCCCGCTCTGGGCTCTAATGAATTCTTCCAGTGAATTAAAGGGGAATCTCAGTTGCATATCATAATGTCCCATTAATACTTTAAGCCTCACATTGTTCTTTAGTCTAACTCCTTCCTCTACAGCCAGTGAAATGTAAAATGAAGCAAGAGGGGAACTCCTGGGTTTGAATAGAAAACTGCAATCCATTCATCCTCCTCTGCTTTCCGCTTCTCTCTTCCCTTAAAATACACATGAGGTGTGATAATAAATATTTGGTAAACAAACCAGTGAAAAAAAAATCAATAGATGGATGCTTCCAAGAGACAGGTGGTCCTCAAGACAAGTTTATTAAATTTGTCATGTAGCTACTTAAAAATCTGCCAAAGCCCCTCCTTGCTAGAGACATCTTAGAGGCTTTCTTGAAAAGGCTTATGTTTTCTCCAAACATAAAAGGATAGAACATTTCAAAAGAGAGTTATATTGTGATGCAGCTTGGCTCTTTTCTTGGCATAAATAACATTTCCTGGAAGGCAAAGGGTTAAAGTAGATATAGTAACATTACAATTTTATTTCAGTAGAGCAAAATCAATTAGTCTGATGCATACTGTTGAAATCCAAGTAAATGCTAGCATGATATTATTGCCCAAAAATGTCCATGCAAAAAGAATGCAGATCAATAATTGATTTTCTCTCATTTAAATTTTTTATTCTCTGTCAGTCAGTATACAGACTAGAGGGAGTGAAGACTTTTTAAAACTCCTTTCTTATTTGAAGTGTGCAATGGCTGGATAAAAGCAAGCTTCTTCCAAACATAGTTCTCTTATCATTTAAAATCTGTGAATGTGAGGCGCACAGAGGCCCAACTTTTGGAATAAATTAAAAACAACAACTGTGAAAAAAGAGCGGGAGAGACCTTCAAGATGGCGGAGGAGCAAGACGTGGAGATCACCTCCCTCCCCACAAATACATCAGAAATACATATACATGTGGAACAACTCCTACAGAACACAGCCCCACCCATTAGCAGAGAGGCTGCCTAAAATCATAATAAGTTCACAGACACCCCAAAACACACCACCAGATGAGGTCCTGCCCACCAGAAAGACAAGATCCAGCCTCAACCACCAGAACACTGGTGGAGGAACCAGTCCCCTCCACCAGGAAGGCTACACAAGCCACTGAATATCAAAGATATCAATTACAGGAAAAAATCTGTAAAAAATACAAGCACAGGGAGGCGAAACAATGCACTACTTAATCGCATACAGGATAAATCCAAGAAGAAACATGCCAAGACACATATTAATCAAACTATCAAAAATTAAATACAAAGAAAAAATATTAAAAGCAGCAGAGAAAAAAAACAAATAACACACAAGGGAATCCCCATAAGGTTAACAGCTGATCTTTCAGCAGAAACTGTGCAAGCCAGAGGGAGTGTCAGGACATATTTAAAGTGATGTAAGGGAAAATCCTACAACCAAGATTACTCTACCCAGCAAGAATCTCATTCAGATTTGAGGGAGAAATTAAAACCTTTACAGACAAGCAAAAGATAAGAGAATTCAGCACCACCAAACCAGCTTTACAACAAATGCTAAAGGAACTTCTCTAGAGAGGAAACACAAGAGAAGGAAAAGATCTAAAATAAAAAACCCAAAACAATAAAGAAAATGGTAATAGTAACATACATATCAATAACTACCTTAAATGTAAATGGATTAAATGCTCCAACAAAAAGACATAGACTGGGCTTCCCTGGTGGCGCAGTGGTTGAGAGTCCGCCTGCCGATGCAGGGGACATGGGATCATGCCCCGGTCCAGGAGGATCCCACATTCCGCGGAGCAGCTAGGCCTGTGAGCCATGGCCGCATGTCCGGAGCCTGTGCTCCGCAACGGGAGAGGCCACAACAGTGAGAGGCCTGCATACCGCAAAAAAAAAAAAAAAAAAAAAAAAAAAAGATGTCACAAAGAAAGAAAACTAAAGGCCAATATTGCTGATGAACACAGATGCCAAAATCCTCACAAAATACTAGCAAAGAGAATCCAACACCACTTTAAAAGGATCATACACCATGATTAAGTGGGGTTTATCCCAGGAATTCAAGGATTCTTCAATATACACAAATCAATCAATGTGATACACCATATTAACAAATGGAAGGATAAAAACCATATGATCATCTCAATAGATGCAGAAAAAGCTTTCAACAAAATTCAACACCCATTTATGGGCTTCCCTGGTGGCGCAGTGGTTGAGAGTCCGCCTGCCTATGCAGGGGACACGGGTTTGTGCCCCCCTCTGGGAAGATCCCACATGCCACGGAGTGGCTGGGTCCGTGAGCCATGGCCGCTGAGCCTGCGCATCCGGAGCCTGTGCTCCGCAACGGGAGAGGCCACAACACTGAGAGGCCCGCGTACCGCAAAAAAAAAAAAAAAAAAATTCAACACCCATTTATGATAAAAACCCTCCAGAAGGTAGGCATAGAGGGAACTTACCTCAACATAATAAAGGCCATATATGACAAAACCAAGCAGCTCATGCAACTCAATAACAAAAAAAGAAACAACCCAATCCAAAAATGGGAAGAAGACCTAAATAGACATTTCTCCAAAGAAGATGTACAGATTGCCAACAAACACATGAAAGAATGCTCCACATCACTAATCACTAGAGAAATGCACATTAAAACTACAATGAGGTATCACCTCACACCAGTCAGACTGGCCATCGTCAAAACAATTTACAAACAATAAATGCTGGAGAGGGTGTGGAGAAAATGGAACCCTCTTGCACTGTTGGTGGGAATATAAATTGATACAGCCACTATGGAGAACAGTAGGGAGGTCCTTAAAAAACTAAAACTAGAACTACCACATGACCCAGCAATCCCACTACTGGGCATATACCCTGAGAAAACCATAATTCAAAAAGTCATGTACCAAAATGTTCATTGCAGGTCTATTTACAATAGCCAGGACATGGAAGCAACCTAAGTGTCCATCGACAGAAGAATGGATAAAGATGTGGCACATATATACAATGGAATATTACTCAGCCATAAAAAGAAATGAAATCGAGTTATTTGTAGTGAGGTGGATGGACCTAGAGTCTGTCATACAGAGTGAAGTAAGTCAGAAAGAAAAACAAATACCATATGCTAACACATATATATGGAATTAAAAAAAAAAGGTTCTGAAGAACCTAGGGGCAGGACAGGAATAAAGATGCAGAATTAGAGAATGGACTTGAGGACACAGGGAGGGGGAAGGGTAAGCTGGGACGAACTGAGAGAGTGGCATGGACATATATACACTACCAAATGTAAAATAGATAGCTAGTGGGAAGCAGCTGCATAGCACAGGGAGATCAGCTCGGTGCTTTGTGACCACCTAGAGACGTGGGATAAGGAGGGTAGGAGGGAGACACAAGAAGGAAGAGATATGGGGATATATGTATATGTATAGCTGATTCACTTTGTTATAAAGCAGAAACTAACACACCATTGTAAAGCAATTATACTCCAATAAAGATGTTAAAAAAAAAACAATGTTAAAAAAAACCCACCTGATCATGGTGTATGATCCTTTTAATGTGCTGTTGGATTCTGTTTGCTAGTATTTTGTTGAGGAGTTTTGCATCTATGTTCTTCAGTGATATTGGCCTGTAGTTTTCTTTTTTTGTGACATCTTTTTCTAGTTTTGGTATCAGGGTGATGGTGGCCTCGTAGAAAGAGTTTGGGAGTGTTCCTCCCTCTGCTATATTTTGAAAGAGTTTGAGAAGGATAGGTGTTAGCTCTTCTCTAAATGTTTGATAGATTCTATCTCCTGTGAAGCCATCTGGTCCTGGGCTTTTGTTTGTTGGAAGATTTTTAATCACAGTTTCAATTTCAGTGCTTGTGATTGGTCTGTTTATATTTTCTATTTCTTCCTGGTTCAGTCTCAGAAGGTTCTGCTTTTCTAAGTATTGTCTATTTCTTCCAGGTTGTCCATTTTATTGGCATAGAGTTGCTTGTAGTAATCTCTCATGATCCTTTGTATTTCTGCAGTGTCAGTTGTTACTTCTTTTTCATTTCTAATCCTGTTGATTTGAGTCTTCTCCCTGTTTTACTTGATGAGTCTGGCTAATGGTTTATCAGTTTTGTTTATCTTCTCAAAGAACCTGCTTTTAGTTTTATTGATCTTTGCTATCGTTTCCTTTATTTCTTTTTCATTTATTTCTGATTTGATCTTTATGATTTCTTTTCTTCTGCTAACTTTGGGGTTTTTTTTTTGTTTTTCTTTCTCTGTTTGCTTTAGGTGTAAGGTTACCTTGTGTATTTGAGATGTTTCTTTTTTCTTGAGGTAGGATTGTATTGTTATAAACTTCCCTCTAAGAACTGCTTTTGCTGCATCCTGTAGGTTTTGGGCTGTCTTGTTTTCATTGTCACTTGTTTGATTTCCTCTTAGATTTCTTCAGTGATCTCTTGATTATTCAGTAGTGCATTGTTTTGCCTCCATGTGTTTGCATTTTTTACAGTTTTTTTCCTGTAATTGATACCTAGTCTCACAGCATTATGGTCAGAAAAGATATTTGATATGATTTCAATTTTCTTAAATTTACCAAGGCTTGATTTGTGACCCAAGGTATGATCTATCCTGGAGAATGTTCCATGAGCACTTGAGAAGAAAGTGTATTCTGTTGTTTTGGATGGAATATGCTATAAATATCAATTAAGTCCCTATTGTTTAATGTGTCATTTAAATCTTGTGTTTCCTTATTTATTTTCATGTTGGATGATCTGTCCATTGGTGAAAGTGAGGTGTTAAAGTCCCCTACTATGATTGTGTTACTGTCGATTTCCCCGTTTATGGCTGTTAGCATTTGCCTATGTATTGAGGGGCTCCTATGTTGGGTGTATAAATATTTACAATTGTTATATCTTCTTCTTGGACTGATCCTTTGATCATTATGTAGTGTCCTTCTTTGTCTCTTGTAATAGTCTTTATTTTAAAGTCAATTTTGTCTGATATGAGAATTGCTACTCCAGCTTTCTTTTGATTTCCATTTGCGTGAATATCTTTTTCCATCTCCTCACTTTCAGTCTGTATGTGTCCCTAGGTCTGAAGTGGGTCTCTTGTACCCAGCATATATACGGGTGTTGTTTTTGTATCCATTCAGCCAGTCTATGTGTTTTGGTTGGAGCATTTAATCCATTTACATTTATGGTAGTTGTCGATATGTATGTTCCTATTACCATTTTCTCAGTTGTTTTGGTTTGTTATTGTTGGTCTTTTTCTTCTCTTTTACTTCCTGCCTAGAGAAGTTCCTTTAGCATTTGTTGTAAAGTTGGTTTGGTTGTGCTGAATTCTCTTAGCTTTTGCTTGTCTTTAAAGGTTTTAATTTCTCTGTCGAATCTGAATGAGATCCTTGCTGGGTAGAGTAATCCTGGTTGCAGGTTTTTCTCCTTCATCACTTTAAATATGTCCTGCTACTCCCTTCTGGCTTGCACAGTTTCTGCTGAAAGATCAGCTGTTAACCTTATGGGGATTCCCTTGTGTACTATTTGTTGTTTTTCCCTTGCTGCTTTTAATATTTTTCCTTTGTATTTAATTTTTGATAATTTTGATTAATATGTGTCTTAGCTTGTTTCTCCTTGGATTTATCCTGTATGTGACTCTCTGTGCTTCCTGGACCTGACTGACTTTTCTTTCTCATATTAGGGACATTTTCAACTATAATCTCTTCAAATATTTTCTCAGTCCCTTTTTTTTTCTCTTCTTCTTCTGGGACCCCTATAATTTGTATGTTGGTGCATTTAATGTTGTCCCAGAGGTCTCTGATGCTGTCCTCAATTCTTTTCATTCTTTTTTCTTTATTCTGCTCTGCAGTAGTTATTTCCACTATTTTATCTTCCAGGTCACTTATTCATTCTTCTACCTTAGTTATTCTGCTATTGATTCTTTCTAGATAATTTTAAATTTCATTTATTGTGTTGTTCATCATTGTTTGTTTGCTCTTTAGTTCTTCTAGACCCTTGTTAAACGTTTCTTGTATTTTCTGCCTTCTATTTCCAAGATTTTGGATCATCTTTACTGTCACTACTCTGAATTCCTGTTCAGGTAGGCTGCCTATTTCCTCTTCATTTGTTTGGTCTGGTGGGGTTTTACCTTCCTCCTTTATCTGCTGTGTAGTTCTCTTTCTTCTCATTTTGCTTAACTTACTGTGTTTGGGGTCTCCTCTTCACAGTCTGCAGGTTCGTAGACACCCTTGTTTTTGGTGTCTGCTCCCAGTGGCTAAAGTTGGTTCAGTGGGTTGTGTAGGCTTCCTGGTGTGGGGGGGGGGCGGTTAGTGCCTGTGTTCTGGTGGATAAGGCTGGATCTTGTCTTTCTGATGGGCAGGACAATGCCTGGTGATGTGTTTTGGGGGTGTCTGTGAACTTCTTATGATGTTAGGCAGGCTCTGTGCTAATTGGTGGTTTTGTGTTCCTGTCTTGCTAGTTGTTCGGCATAGGGTGTCCAGCACTGGAGTCTGCTGGTCATTGAGTGGAGCTGGGTCTTAGCATTGAGATGGAGATCTCTGGGAGCCCTCTCGCCACTTGATGTTACATGTGGCAGGGAGGTGTGTGGTAGACCAATATCCTGAACTCAGCTCTCCCACCTCAGAGGCTCAGGCCTGACACCTGGCTGGAGCACCAAGACCCCGTTAGCCACATGGCTGCTAGTGTTGGTGGGTTTCCTACAGAGGCGGGTCACGGGTGTCACTCAGTGTGGGGACAGGGTCGTCGGTGGCAGAGTTTCTGACCTTTCTATTATTGCAGAAATTAAATGCTGTTGAATTGTTTAGTTATATTGAACTATGTGGGACTATCTATCTATTTCAGTAATTTTTGTTTATAGATCCTGACTTTGCCTTTTAGGGCGACAAATAATAACTTCCCTTAATGGGAAGCATTATATTACAGAAAAGCTGTTGTCAACGATGGTCCCTTGGCCACTAGCATGAGCCTCAGCAGGGAACTTGTTAGAAATGCATTTATCGGGGCCCGCCCCAGAAATGCTGAATCAAGTATTCTGTGGGGTGGGGCTTAGTAATCCATGTATTTAGAAGTCCTCCAGGTGATTCTGAAACTTGCTAATGTTTAAGAATCCCTACTTTATCTCTTTCGTATCTCTTATGAAATAATGAGTGTCATCCTAGGATGATTTCTAGAATTGCTGTTAACTCCCCCAAACAAGGTTTGGATTAAATAAATAAAATCAAAATCTCTCCTATGTTTTACACACTCTAAAAGAAGTCCACCAAATTCAGTTCAGGAGGCAGCGAGCTCATATTCTGATTGATCAGATCAAGGAGCATGAGAAAGAGAATAATTTTTTTTTTTGCAACTTAATGAAGGTGTAGCCTTTTTCTGATTGTTATTAGCCCCATAGAGCAAAAGGAACTATAGGGAAAAACAAAAGCAACATCAGCAAGAACAAACATGGTGGTGAAATTTTTCTTTTTCTTTCCTTCTTTTTTGTAAATTCGGATTTATCATTTCTTTTTGTTGCTTTAAAGTTCAGAGAAAGCCTCTCCCAAGACTAATTCTAATTAAGATCATAAGTTACTACTGGAAGAATTCTGAGATTGGATCTAACACATCCTTATTACTCTGCAGATGAGGAAGCTGAGTTTTAAGGTGGATCAATTAGCCACCCACGTGGGATTTATGGTCAAATGCGTCCATTACAGCAGATTCTGGACCCTAAAACAGTCTGTGGATTCCTGATTCTTCATGCTTTTTTGTCCATATCAGGCTGTCTTTCTCTTCTTGTTCTGGAACTATTCTTGTTACCATGGAAGCTACAGAAATAGAGCAGCATGGTGCACACTCTCAGGTTTGGAGCAGTTCATGGTTGTGAGTGTGGCCTGGCACATCACGGTGCAAATGAAAAATTCCAAAAAGTAAATGTGTGGGCAATCCAAAGGACACAGAGTTCACCGGTCTGTTTATTTACTCATATGCTCCTTCACTCATTGATTTTCTCTGCTCAACAATTTATTTAATAGGCATTTTCTTAGAACCTATATGTGCTCAATTCTGAATGGTAACTGGGGAATACTGGCTGGTATATACAGTTGGATGTTACTTCCATAAAGGTAAGGACTGGATTTTATACACATTGTAAACCTGACAGTGATTATGCACTGTCTTACAAATGTTAAATTAATATTTATTTGATGGATTATTGCAGAAAGGACAGTCAAGAAGGATAGTTTATAGCAAGCACCCACTCCCCAGCTAAGAATGGAAAGGCAGGAAAATCACTCATAACCCAGAGAAGAGAGAGTCAGTAGAGGCCTCAGGACTAGAAAGCAGTGTGGCTGAAGTGGGTTTGAACTGAGTAAGGGCGTAAAGGAAGTGACTTCTAGACTGCAGAGCATGGATACAAGCTTCCAGTTCGGAAGTACCAGTGGAGCATTTGCGAGACATCAGTCTAACATTGTAACTTGGGCTCCTTGAATATCTTTGAACTACAGCACCTAAAAATAATTACACATCTGGATTTTTTTTTTTTTTTTGAAATTAACGGAGAAGTGGCATGAAAATTTAAGCTAATAGGTGGTGGAAGTTTTCGAGTGGGAAGGGCGCTACTAAGATATTTGCCAAGGCTCCTCTTTGCCAGACACTTGGCTTTCTGATTTTCATTGCTATGCACTGTGTTTATCTGTAAAACAGTTATCAGCAATCATTTACTGAGCAACTGTAATGAACAGGAAAGGATGTGCTTAGGACAAGAAATAGGGCAAATGTAAAAACTGTTGACTAAATTAGCTTCCACACTTCACCCCTCTGACAGTACCCATATCTGTTTCCAAATGATCTACTCTAATTAGATACATGTTGCTAGATTATGAATGGCAAATTAAAATGTTCATGGGACCAGGCAGGTAAAACAAGTGACTGAAGCAAATGTAGGTGCATATGCTGACCCTGAAAAGCTGGAGAAGGTTTGCCTGTACAAAAAAGGCAGCTGCTATAGAGACCCATAATGAAATGTCAGCCCGGCTGCCGTATATTCTGAATTTTTCAAGAGAAGCTAGGCATATAGATTCTATTTAAAATCACTCAGTTTTAAAATATTGTCTCCAACTTATAACTAATTGTATCAGCTTCAAAAAACACAATAGCAGCCCTCATTTTGACCTGGACTTCAGTTTGTAAACTTGAAGTTAGATGAATCTCAGACTTCCAGGAAGCAATCTTTGGAGGAATAGTTCTTGGACATTTGGTCTGGAACTCTGTGATCTTTCCTAGCCTCTGGCTTCCTAAGAGCTCTTGTGTCTGCTTGATACTGTACGAAGTCTGATTTGCAAAATTAATGTTTAGTGAGCCTCCTGTTAGGGAATTTGATTTGGCATATGTTTCCTTCCAAACCTCAAATTGTGTTTCCAGCCAGACAATGTAATAATCATACCCAAGATGTCCCCAAATGCTGCTAAAAATCATGAGGATCCACTGAGGTTTGAATAAAAATGTTAAGTCTATTGTTATGGATTGAAAGTATTCACCATCTCCCATCCAGACAATAAAAGGAACAAATTATGCATTTTGAAAGTGCCTGCACAGTCCTGCATTGTAGCATCAGCTGGATGTGACCTCATACAGTGGGGCTTTCTGCAGCTTCCAGAACCTGTGTGAAAATCAGAGAATAAAACTTGTATGTTTATTACTTCTTTGTGAGTTCAGTTTAGACTAATAAAGACAATAGTCTTCTGCATTATGAAATATCATTTGTGGCAGTTTCTCTAGAGTGTGTTTCTGGAATGTTTTGGACCATGATCAAACATGAAATACTTTTTTCCTTGCTGCCTAGTACACACACACAGAAACACACAGAAACACACACACTCACACACAAAACTTCAAGAAGCAATTTTTACTTTTACTACATAAAATGCACTGTCATATATTTTTTATCTTTTCATTTTTCTTCTAGACTAGCCAAGTGTAAGCTGTTCCATTCTATTGCATTAAGTCATTAAACAGATGTTACAATCCACTAATGAGTTGCAACCCACAGTTTCAAAATAATTGTTCTAAAATATGTTATTTTTTATAGTGATTCTTAGTTGACTTGATTGCTCAAGGTCAATGCTGGATAAATCCTTAAAAAAAAATACCAGGGAAAGAGAAAGAGTCAGACGGAAAGAGAGGGAGACAGAGAGATGGAAGGAAAAAACAATTCCAGTGGATGGTCCCAATTCTTTAGTTAGTTCTTTCATTTATCATTCTACTACCTACCATTAATTGAGCACTAATTAAGCATTACTTAAGTCCCAGTTGAGATTGGGATTAGAATGAAGTGAGTAAGTGAGTGAGGCACCTAAGGTGCAATGTTTAAGGAAGGACTCATATTATTTTAAATCGTCCAAAGGATAAATCTTAATCAGGCCAATATATAAATAGACCTGGGACTTTAAAAATGGGCAGGAATCAGGATAAAAAAGGGAAGTACATTTCTTTAAAAGGATATGGTATAAGTCATTTCAGGGAATTAGAATAAGTGTAGGGTATTTAGGAGATTTGGTCTGGAATAAGAAGACCCTATCTGGTCCTTGAAAATCTGGAAAGTATAAATTATACTATGCTTCACTTCCTTTTTTGTGAGATTTGCTGTAACTAGATCAGTCTTGGATAATACTGATGTTTTTGTTGTTGGTGATGATGATAAACACAGTAGTATTTACAGTGCCAGGCACTAGACTAAGCAATTTACATGCATTAGGTCATTCAATAGCTTGTATCTTGACTCTTCCTTCTCTATCTGGCTGGATTATTCTTCCCTCACAAGCAGATAGCTTTCCTCCCACTTGGTCCTAGATTCCCCCAAGACTTCCTTCTCTGTAGTTCTCTGCTAAGTGCCCAGTGAGGGCTGGTTGATGGGGTCAGAGTGAGTGGTTCTGGGATTGTGCTTGCTCTCTTTATTTTCATGGACCAGCCATCACCTTCCAGGCTTTGTATAGGACCTTGTAGGGAAGTAAAAAGATGTCAAAAATATTTCTGAATAAGTAGTGTGGATGATCTCTATATATTAAAATGTAACCCAGCCATCATTTCTCACTTCTCATCTTACTTGAGTTGTGGTTTATCAAATACTTTCTTCATGTTGCGTCCAGGATGGCTTAGGCTTCTGCTTCTCCTCTTATCTTTCTATTTCTACCTATTCCTTCTCAGTTGTTTTTATTTTTTTGGTTTGTTTTCTTTTCTTTCTCTGCCCTCCCCCGCCCCCTCCCCAGCAGCTTGTTTCTTCTTATCTCTCTGACCTCTAAGTGTTAGAGAGCCCTGAGCTCAGTTCATGGACTTCTATTGTTTTACTTCCAAGGGGACATTACCTACTCTCATTAATTTAAATATCATCTTCATGCTGATGATTCACAAATTTGTATCTTCAGCTCAGAGTTTTCCTCTGAATTCAAGGTCTGTATAGACCTCTGCCTACTTGACATCTACACTGAGATGTCCAAAGGTCGTTGTGCAGAAAAGAGGTCTGACAATGGAGTTAACACAGCAAGGCTGAGACTGCTGTCCTTAGAAAAGTTTGTTCATAAGGTTAGCTGTTGGCTGGCATCTGGGAACTTGACCCTCAGAACGAGTGTTCTCAGTCAACAGTTAACCAATAAGAGTGGCTCACTGTGTCTAAACTGTGCAAACAGTGTGGCTTATGCTGAACACGTGCTTTCTTTCTGGAAGTCTGGGATTTTGGTGACTGCTAGGCAGAGGATGCCTACGTGACAAGTCTCCGATAAAAATGTTGGGCACTGAGTCTCTAATGAGCTTTCCTCGTACACATATTTTGCATGCGTTCTCACAGCTTGTTGCTGTAGGAATTGAGCCTGTCCTCTGTTTCCACTGGGAGAGGACTCTTGCAAATGTGTGCCTGGTTTCTCCAGACTTCATTCTGTGTGTCTTTTCCTTTTGCTGAATTTGCTTTGTACCTTTTTGCTGTAATAAATCCTAATTTTGTGTACAACTATATGCTACATTCGGTTAGCTCTTCCCTTGAATATTTGAAGCTAGGGATGGTTTTGGGGATTCCTTACACAGCCATCCAAAGTTAGATGTCCAAAATTGAGCTTTTGATATTCTTATCAATCAATCAAATAAAAACAAATAATTAAACAAGCAAATAAAAAGGATTCCTCCTGCGCCTACTTTTATAGTCTTCCCTATCTTTGTTAATGGTAATTCCATTCTTCCAAATTACCCAGGCCAAAATTCTTAGCATCCTCTTTGCCATCTCTCTTTCTATCACAGTCCACACTTGATCCATGAGCCTGTCCTGTAGCCCCTAAGTTCTAAACGTAACTAGAAGTCAACCCAACCTTACTGGTACCATATGGTCCATGCCACCACCTAACCCCTCCTTTGAACTGATCACGTAAGTTATTCTCCACAGTATAGTTAAAACAGTCAGAAAACCCTGTTAAAAGTGTGAATTAAGTTACAGACATCTTCTGCTCCTGAGCCTCCAATAGTTTCTCATTACACCTCTGAGTAAAACTGATCTAAATCACTTTACCTCTCCACCTCTGCATGCACTCAGGTGCTGTCTCCACTGTCAGACCTCTAAAGCCTTGTCCCTCTACAACCAGAAGGCGCTGCCCTGAGGCTCTTTAATTATTGTTCCCTCTGCCTGAAATGTTCTTCCCCTAATATTCACACGATCAGCTCCACTATTCAAATTCTCAAATATTCATATTCTCAGTGAAGACTACTCTGCCTATTCTATCTAAAATTTTACCCTCACCCAGCAGTTTATATTTTGCTTCCTGCTTTTTATTTACTTTGCTATTTTTAATTTCTAATATATTATTTCGGACTGAATTGTGTCTCTCCAGAACTCATTTGCTGAAGACCTAATTCCCAACATGAATGTATTTGGAGAAAGGCCTTTAAAGAGGTCATTAAGGTTAAATGAGGTCATAAAAGTGGGGCCCTAATCCAATGCAACATGGCTGGTGTCCTTATGAGGATCAAGGAAGAGACACCAGAGAGGCAGGCACACGCATAGAGAACAGGCATGTGAGCAAATACCAGGAAGACAGCCGTCTGAAAGCCAGGAAGAGAGACCTCAAGAGAAATCAGATATGCAGACATCTTGATCTTGGACTTCCAGCCTCCAGAATTGTGATAAAATACAGTTCTGTGATTTTTTTTGACGCAGCCTTAGCACAGTAATATATATATGCTAGTTATTTTAGTTATTTATTTTGAATACTACTTATATCCTCCATGAGAATGTAAGTTTCATTTGGGAAGGAATTTTTATCTGTTTTATTCACCCCTGGAATTCTCAGTACCTATAAGGAGCCTGAACCAGGAGAGGGGTCAATTAATATTTGTTGAATGAATAAATAAATTGTGAGAAACCAGTCTTGATCTACACAGCTGTTCTTTTCATCTCTGCATTGTTATGGTAGATTGACTGAAAAAATGGTTTGAATTCTTTACCCCTTCTTGTATATGCCCTTTGCAATGTGATTTTGCAGGTCTTCCTTATCAAGAAGTAACATCTATTTCCTCATTCGTTGAATCTGGATTGACTTTTTGACTTGTGTTGGTCAATAAAGTATGTGCAGACGTCAGTGTGCTAGCTCTGAACCTAGGCTTCCAGGGACCTAATCTGCTTGCATTCCCTTTTTTTAGAACAATCTTTGTCATGAAAGCAAGCCCAGGCTATCTTATTGGAGGACAAATGACTATGTGGAAGAGAGACAATCATCCTACCTGAGAACATTCTAGACTAGCCAGTCTCCAGTTGACCACAGACATACAAACAAGACTAGGTTAGTTTGGCCAAACTCAGCCAAGATCAGCAGAGCTTCTCAGCTGACCCATAGATTAGTGGACAACATACATGTTTTTTATTTTATGCTAGCAAGGATTTAAAGTTTTCGTTATTGTAGTATTACAGTGGCAATAGATAATTATGCATCTGATAGTGACCCCAGGAAGTATTTTGTGTGTCAGAGATGTCTTTTGTCTTTGAAAGATATCTCAGCTTCAAAGAAAGTTCACAGGCTCTAGAATCAAATCGAATTGGGTTCAAATCCCAGATCCGTCATTCATGGTTAACCTAGTGCAATTTACTTAACCTTTTGATCTTCTCCTTATAATTTGTGAATTAAAGATAGGAATAGCTGCTATTCATTTACCCCTCACAGAGTTTTTGTGAGGAGTAAATGAAAAACTCACATGTCAGACACCTGGCATAACTACTGCTGTTGATCTAAAAAACATCACCAACTTCCCCTAATAACTACTTGAGGCCGAATCATCTATACATTAACCTAGTGCTTATAGAAACGATGTATAATTTTTCTTATTAGACCCATCGGCCTGGTATACTTGCTATTGACTTTTCAAAACTGTGCTTCCTTTTAGCCACCCTAACTGGCATCTCTAAACTTCAAGGGACTACCTTACAGATTTAATGACCTGGTTCACTTTTATTTCATTTGTACCCTTCATGATCTTATTGACTTAGGCCAAATACTTTCTTAATTTTCTATTTCTGAACTAAAGTGGCTAATTCCCAAACATCAACATAGCAAAAACTGGACACTTCTGATTCAGTACCTTATACCTGGAAATTGACTGAGATATTCCCAGCAGTTGTTGGTTACCTTTGATAAGTCCAAGTGAAATATGGGCTTTTCAATGCAAGGAGAGTGGCCCTTGAAATGTCCATTCGAAGTCCCACAAATCTGCCTGTGAATACTTAGGCTGCTATTTTTGAATATTTATTCTTTTATTTTATGCAGCCTCTTCAATAAAATTTAGAGAAGCAGGTTAAATTTGATGCAATGTCTTGGGCATTAGATTTAGAGAAATACATGCTAAAGAGAGAGCTTTTTTTTCTTTTTTAATTTTTACTTTATTTTTTAACAAGAAGTTCACTTAAGCACTACTTTTAGGTGAAAGCATTCTATAACTGACATCATTTTTAATTACTCTATATTGATTAAACACTTTAGCTGGATTTGTACATCTGCTCAGAAATTATGAGTTGTAAATCAAAATCTGACTTTTCCTTTGATCCCATTTTAGCTTTCTCTTTCTCCTCTGGGTCAGAGGATGGATAAAAAATGATGATAACATCTAATAAAATTTTGGAAACTAAAATCCGTTTGATTGGTAATGATTTCTCTTGGAGAAAAACTTAAATACAATTTTGTTGAAATGCGTGAACAGGGATTCATTGATACTTGTTTTCTCAAGAATAAAATAGATTTTTCCATATTAATTGTCTTTTCAATAAACCATCACTCTTCTAGTCAAGTCATTAAAATAATTCCATCTCAGATGGCTTTTAATCTAAATTATAAACTGTCATTTTAGAAGGAAAACTGGAAAAAAACCTAATATTTCTTGTTTGAAAACAGGAACTTGATTTCTCTTTTACACTTTCCTTGTAGAATATAAAGTTAGGGTCCTAAGGCAGCTTCCATGTTTCTGTAGTGTTATTTATTACACGTGCTCTCAGGTAAATCTGAGCATGCACCTGTAAAACCTTCTAGTTCTGTGTAACTAGAACATTCAGTATTTGGAATACAACACCAAGTTTTGTTGTGGCAACAAGAACACTGCAGTGATTTGAATCTCTGTCTCTAACTGTCCAGGCCAAGTGGACAATTGAGAAGAGAAATTGATTGGTTGATGCATACAGAAAGCCATTTTGTGTGATGATATCTGGTGCCTGGATTGCATGGCCATCTACATTATTTCTGTCTTCTGGGTCTAGATTTTATAGGCTGCTGCTTTCAAGTAGACTGAAGCTGGGAATACATTAGCTAGCATCATGAAGACTTATGTTTTACTAAATATAAGCAACATCCAGAGATGTACAACATAGCTAGAAGCTGAATCTATCCTTCCAAGCTTCCTGCTTTCATAGGTGGAGTGCGTAGCTATTGGGTTGCACCCTGCAGACCTGTGCCGGCCCAGCCTCAAGACCTAAGAAAGAGCCCAGAGTCGGCAACAGAGACGTCAGTGGTTTAATGGATGGGGGAGCTTACCTACCTGAAGCAAGGTCTTGGAGCAACACGCCACCCTGTGTGACAGGTGACAGGCAGGACATAGTATTGATAGCAGTCTTCACTCCCAGGGGGAGAGGGAGGTTCCCAGTTATAAAGGGAGTTGACATTAAGGTGGCTCATGGGTTACCAGGGAAACCAGCAGAGGGGCACACCCCTTGATGGTCTATCATAGTAGAGATCTGTTCTAAAGATTAGAGCAATCACTCATTGGGGCTGGGGGCAATATGTAGGTGTTTACTGATTAGGCTCCATGGTTAAGAGGGAAGTTCAGTCAGATGAGTAGGGAGTGGGTGAGGCAGGGACTGGTGGGGCAGGGTGTGTCCAGAGAACAAGGGAGCAGCCACCTCGAGTGGCCTGACCATACAGTAGCCTACACTTAGACAACGACACACGAAACTCAGCGCCAGATCCCAGGCATTCTTCTTCCTCAGTCTGGTGCTTTGTCCTCTGTATGAAAGGAAAGTGCTGCCTTGCTGGCAGGTAGTTAGAACAGCGGGTGCTCCTGAGCGGAGGAGGACGTGTGTATGGTTGGGGGGAGAGACTCTAGGCCTCCTCTGCCCCGCCCCCCCCAGCCATTTCTGCTCTGGGGATGTATGTTTAAAGAGAACACCAGAGGCAGGCCTGCTCAATAGAATGGAGAGCTGAAAGTTCTGTAGAGCCTTGGCAACCCAAGGGAGCTACAAAAGGAGGAGGGCTTGCAAGCTCACGCAAGTTTTATTTTATCCCTATCGTCTTTCCTCACAGCAGTCACAGGCTTCTTTCTAGCACATCCACTAATCCCACATATATATACAGCATAACTGTAAAGCCCCAAGTGTATCTATAACTATACCCCAGTTACTCCCGAGCTGCTATTTTCTATGGCAGAATGTTGCCAATTGATCTCAACTTGTCTAACCTTCAGCAAGTACCAATCCCAGAGTCAGTTAAAAATACTGGGGTCTATGGCTCATTAGTAGAGCTCAGTTTAGGTGCGTGTAGCAAATGAGCAGTGAACAAAGGGGATTATCCAAAAAATCCTGATTATTTTTATCAGAGAGGGGAAACAGATGGCTTGAGTTGGGGGACATAGTGGAAAAAAACCCCAGTCCTCATCAAGATCAGAAATCGCTATTACTTAAATATTTTAAAAATCTTCATGACAATGACACACGCACTTAGTAAAAATGAAAAAAGTTCAAATGAGTATACAATTATATAATAAAAATAAATCTTCCTTTAACCCCACATTCCAGTGGTGACTCTCATCCAATTTCTTGGACATCTTCACCAAATTTGCCATGCATGCTCATGTATCTATCTACTTATCTATCTATCTACCTACCTACCTACCTACCTATCTGTTTATCTATTCATCTTTCTGTTTGTATGTGGTAAACTTACTATTCTCATGTTTCTGCACCTCAGCTCAGTGCCTGGCATGTAGGAACCAGTCAACGATTTTATCCATTACTATTGCTCGTGGATTTTAGCTATGTCTCTCTTTGAATATTCCTTTTTTGTATCCTAAGACAGCAGTTAGGTCTTCACTGTGTCACTTGTCTCTCAGTCACCTGCCCACCACTGCTGACAATCACAGCATCTGACCGTTTATTAGAGTGAACCTTGACATGATCTAAGGCAGAGGTCTCAACCTTGACTGTGCTTTAGAATCCTCTGGGGAGCATTTAAAAACTATTGATGCCTGAGCCTTGACCCAGACTAATTACATTAGAATCTCTGAGGGTAGATCCCAAGCATGGCTGGACTTTTAAAGCTCCTCAGCTGATGCCAGTGTGCAGAGTTGAGAACACTGGTCCAGAGTTTCAGCTTGTCAGGACCAGTTTGGATCCCAATTCTGTTAGTGTTGTAGCTCTTGTTCCTAGTTTTGTATTATGTATTAATTTGAAAAGCATGCCTCCTGATGTCTTTACTCTTGTCACTGGCAGAAAATCTCACTGCTAATTTTTCCTTTTTTTGTTTGCTGATTTTGTAGGAAATTCAGCTTTTTCTGTCTCTAAAATCAAATACAGAAAAGTTCCTGGTCAATTGAAGGTTTGGGGGTTTATTTCATTCTGTACAACTGAGGTTTTATATATTAAGAAAATCACATGACTGCAAATGATTAATGAGCTTCTGTGGCTGTAACATCTGTTTTGCTTACATTGATTCCTCTTGATCTCTCTTGTTGGAAATTTCGAGGCTATATATACCTGCATGGGGATCACCCAGCCATGATAACCAAATTAATAAAATCTTCACCAGGGCTTCAGCTCATTGGTCATTTTCTAGGACTAATGGATTTACCTACAGCCCATATTGTCTATGTTACATCAGGCAGATTTTCCATGGGCATAGCTATTTAAAGTGAGTTAAGAATATTTAGTACATTTTTTTTTTAAGAAAGAGAAAGTGTTTTGGCAAAGCAGTTACTGGTGAAGAGCCATGTAGAAAGGTTTAAAGGCATCATATCACCTCTGTCTCTGATCTCATGGAACAAGTCCTGAGATTATAAAAGAGCAAGGTCCTACTTTTATAAAATGCTGTTTCTAAAGAGGTACCATTTTGGCAGCATAAAAGTGAATATTTAAAAAAGATATTTGAAGTCAGATTGGTGAGTGGGTAAGGGTGACAATTATTCTTAATTTTGGAGGAGCTATTCAAACTCCTGTCCACACAGTGCCATGTGTTCTTTTGGATAAATTGGAAAGGATGATAAGTGTGGCAGAGGATAGCCGAGACCTGAAAATGGATGAAGTGGCTGGGTGCTGTGAGCTACCAATAGCCTGGATTATTTTTTTTTCAAAAAACACTGAACACTGGGGTACATGAATCTTTTTTGAATTATGGTTTTCTCAGGGTATATGCCCAGTAGTGGGATTGCTGGGTTGTATGGTAGTTCTATTTTTAGTTTTTTAAGGAACCTCCATACTGTTCTCCATAGTGGCTGTACCAATTCATATTCCCACCAACAGTGCAGGAGGGTTCCCTTTTCTCGACACCCTCTCCAGCATTTATTGTTTCTAGATTTTTTGATGATGGCCATTCTGACCGCTGTGAGATGATACCTCATTGTAGTTTTGATTTGCATTTCTCTAATGATTAATGATGTTGAGCATTCTTTCATGTGTTTGTTGGCAGTCTGTATATCTTCTTTGGAGAAATGTCTATTTAGGTCTTCTGCCCATTTTTGGATTGGGTTGTTTGTTTTTTTTGCTATTGAGCTGCATGAGCTGCTTTTAAATTTTGGAAACCTCCATAATGTTTTCCATAGCGACTATGCCAATTTACATTCCCACCAATTTCTCCACACCCTGTTCAACACTTGTTATCTGTTGTATTTTTGATGATAGTCATTCTGACAGGTGTGAGGTGATATCTCATTGTGGTTTTGATTTGCATTTCTGTGATGATTAGTGTTTTGAGCAACTTTTCATGTGTCTGTTGGCCATCTATATGTGTTTCCTTCTCTGTGCAAAACCTTCTTAGCTTTATGTAGTCCCATCTGCTTATTTTTGCTTTTATTGTCCTTGCCTGAGGAGACAAATCCAGAAAAATATTGCTAAGAATGATGTCAAAGAGTGTACTGCCTGTGTTTTCTTCTCGGAGTTTTATGGTTCCGGGTCTTACATGTATGTCTTTAATCCACTTTGAGTTTACTTTTGTGTATGGTGTGAGATAACAGTCCAGTTTTATTCTTTTGCATGTAGCTGTCCAGTTTTTTTGACACCATTTATTGAAGAGGCTGTCTTTTCCCCATTATATATTCTTATTTCATTTATTATAGATTAATTGACCATATACATATCAGGCTCTGTTCAGTTCTGTTAACCTATATGTCTGTTTTTGTGCCAGTACCATACTGTTTTGATAACTGCAGCTTTGTAGTGTAGTTTGAAATCAGGGAGCATAATACTTCCAGTGTTGTTCTTTCTCAAGATTGTTTTGGCAGTTTGGGGTGTTTTGTGTTTCCATATAAATTTTGGAATTATTTTTTCTAGTTTTGTGAAAAATGCCTTTGGTATTTTGATATGAATTGCATTGAATCTGTAGATTGCCTTGGGGAGTGTGGTCATTATAGAAATATTAATTCTTCCAATCCATGAGCACAGTACAGTAAGTCCCCTACATATGAACGAGTTCCATTCCAAGAGTGTGTTTGTAAGTCCAATGCATTTGTAAGCCCAACTTGTTTGTAAGTCCAACAGAGTTAGCCTAGGTGCCCAACTAACACAATCGACTATATGGTACTGTACTGTAATAGGTTTATAATGCTTTTCACACAAATAATACATAAACAACAAACACAAAAAATAAAGAAAACATTTTAATCTTACAGTACAGAACCTTGAAAAATACAGTAGTACAGTACAACAGCTGGCATCCAGGGGCTGGCATCGAGTGATCAGGCAAGAAGAGTTACTGGCCGGAGGAGGGAGAGGAGGTGGGAGATGGTAGAGCTGAAGGATCATCAGCAGTAGGAAATGGAGGGCAACTTCAATTTCACTCATGTCTGATGTTGATGGCACAGGTTCTGGTTCCTTGCTGGATTCAATTCTATCTACCCTTTTGAAAAAGCAATCCAGTGATGTCTGGGTAGTAACTCTTTTTTTTTCCCATCATAGATGACATGGTAGTACTGGATTGCATTCTGAACAGCTGCTGCAACCTTCGTGTACCATTCTACTTTCGGGTCCTGTGCCTCAAAAACTAACAGTGCCTCCTCAAATAAAGAAAATCCCCTTGCCATTTCCTGCATTGTGAATCTCTTCGATTCTTCAGTTACTTCTTCTTACTCTTGTCTTTCTTTGTCCTTTCTCTCTGCCTCCAATTCCATCAGGTCTTCATTAGTAAGCTCCTTGTGTTGCACAGTAAGGAGTTGGATGAAGTCCTCCTCTTGAGGAGCTTCTCGCTGAGGGTCACTAAGTTGCTGTAGACCTCTTTGGACTCCTCATCCACCTTCTCAAATCCACGAAAATAGTGAACAAACTGTGTGCAAAGGTTCTACCATCTTTTTTGCCTTGCTCCACTCTGTCAGTTATTTTCACTTTTGTTTCCATCGTTATCGCTTGGCACTTCTTCGCAGGAGCAGCCACATCACCGCTGCATTTACTCTTGCTTCTGGACATCCTGGGCTTGAAATAAAGATACTGTACTACTGTACTCTATACAGTCCTGTACAGTAAAGTACACAAAAGCACAACCACTTGTAGAGGATGCATGCATGTGGCAATGTATGCCTGAGACATGAACTAACTTACATGATTGGACATGCGAACGCATGTTTGCATCTTTGAAAGTTCGCAACTTGAAGGTTCATATGTAGGACACTTTCTGTGTATCTTTTTCCATTTGTTTGTGTCATATCTAATTTATTTCACTAATGCCTTATAGTTTTCTGAGTACAAGTGTTTTACCTTTTTGGTTAGATTTTTCCCAAGTATTTTATTCTTTTTCATGCAATTATAAGTGGGATTGTCTTCTCAATTTCTCTTTCTAATAGTTCATTGTTAGTGTGAAACAATATAACAGATTTCTGTATATTAATTTTGCATCCTGCAACTTTACTGAATTCATTTATTAGTTCTAACAGTTTTTTGGTGGTGTCTTTAGGATTTTCTATGTATAATATCATGTCACCTGAAAACAGTGACAGTTTTACTTCTTCCTTTGGGTTTGGATTCCTTTTATTTCTTTTTCACGTCCAATTGCTGTGGCTCGGACTTCCAATACTGTGTTAAATAAAAGTGGTGAGAGTGGGCATCCTTGTCTTGGTCCTGATCTTAGAGGAAATGCTTTCATCTTTTCACTGTTGAGCATGATGTCAGCTGTGAGCTTGTCATATACACCCTTTATTATCTTGAGATATGTTCTTTGTATACCTACTTCATTGAGAGTTTTTATTATAAATGAATGTTGAATTTTGTCAAAAGTATTTTCTACATTTGTTGAGTTGATCATATGATTTTTATTCTTCAGTTTGTTAATGTGGTGTCACATTGATTGATTTGTGGATATTGAACCATCCTTGCATCTGTGGGATAAATTCCACTTGATCATGGTATATGATCCTTTTAATGTACTGTTGGATTTGATTTGCTAATATTTTGTTGAGGATTTTTGCACCTACATTCATCAGTGTTACTGGCCTGCAATTTTCTTTTTTTGTGGTCTTGTTGTCTGATATTGGTATCAGGGATATGATGGTCTAGTAGAATGAGTTCAGAAGCATTCTTTCCTCTTCAATTTTTTGGAATAATTTGAGAAGATTAAGTGTTAACTCTTCTTTAATTGTTCTGTAGAGTTTATCATTTATTCATAGACAGCTGTGAACCTGTCTTCGTCCTGGACTTTTGTTTGATGGAAGTTTTTATTATTACTATTATTATTACTGATTCAATTTCATTACTGGTAATTGGTCTGTTCATATTTTCTGTTTCTTTCTGATTTAGTATTGGGAGATTGTACATTTCTAGGAGTTTGTTCATTCCTTCTAGGTTGTTCATTTTATTATAATTGTTTTTAGTAATTTCTTATGATCATTTGTATTTCTGTGGTGTCAGATGTAACTTTCCTCTTTCATTTCTGAATTTATTGATTTGGGCCCTCTCTTTTTTTCTTGATGAATCTGGCTAAAGCTTTATCAATTTTGTTTATCTTTTCAAAGAACCAGTTCTTAGTTTCAATGATCTTTTCTACTGTTATTTTTTATTGTCTGTATTTCATTTATTTCTGCTCTGATCTTTATTATTGCTTTCCTTCTACTAACTTGGGTTTTATTTGTTTGTTTGTTTTGTTCTTCTTTTTCTAGTTCCTTTAGCTGCAAGGTTAGGTTTTTTGAGATTTTCTTCTTGTTTCCTGTGGTAGGCTTGTATCACTATAGACTTCCCTCATAGAACTGCTTTTGTGCATTCCATAGATTTTGGATTGTTGTGTTTCCATTTTCATTTGCCAATGTGTTTTTGATTCCCTATTTGATTTCTTCAGTGACCCATTACTTGTTTAGTAGCATAGTGTTTAGCTTGCCCTTTTGGGTGATTTTTTGTTTGTTTTTCTTATAGTTCAGTTCTAGTCTCATCCCACTGTTGTTGGAAAAGATGATTGATATGATATCAGTCTTTTTAAATTTATTGAAACATTTTTGTGGCCTAGCATGTAACCTGTTGCAGAGAATGTTTTATATGCCCTTGAAAAAAAATGTGTATTCTCCTGTTTTGATGGAAAGTTCTCTATATATCTACTAAGTCCATCTGGCCTAATGTGTCATTTAGGGTCAGTTTTTCCTTGTATAGTCTTTTTTTTTTTTTTTTGCGGGACGTGGGCCTCTCACTGCTGTGGCCTTTCTCGTTGCGGAGCACAGGCTCTGGAGGCGCAGGCCCAGCGGCCATGGCTCATGGGCCTAGCCGCTCCGTGGCATGTGGGATCCTCCCGGAACGGGGCACGAACCCGCGTCTCCTGCATCGGCAGGCGGACTCTCAACCGCTGCACCACCAGGGAAGCCCCTGTATAGTCATTTTTTTACATGGAATTATTGTGAATATGGCAACTACAAATGCAAACTGATATGAGTATGTTGCTTTTATTACAGACTCAAGGACCATAAATGATGTTGCCATCAATGATATGATTTTCTGATAGAATGAACATCTCTTGGCAAAGTTTAAAATACAGTATGATACAGTCTTCCCTACATTTATGCAATAGTTGAATTCCAGAAAAATATCAGTTCATATTAAAATCTTGCAAATATACTAATGTTTATAATCAAATAGCATCTTGGCTCAGATAGTTACAATTAAATGTGTCCACTCATAAAAATTATTCCAAAAAATCCCAAACTTAGAAATATCGAGTAAAGAGATAGTGCAACAAATTCTCATATATTGCTGATGGGATTGTAAATTGGTAAAATCATTTTGGAAAACTTTTGTGGCAAGGTTTACTAAAGCTAAATATATGCCTACTCTATAACCCAAAAGTTCTACTCCTAGGTATATATACTCAGCAGAAAGCAGCATATATATTAAAAAAAGACATGTGCAAGAATGTTCTTAGCAGCCCCAGATGAAAACAAGCCACATGTCCATTACTATTAGAATGCTAATTTATGGTATATTTATACATAAAATATGTTATAGCAATGAAAATGAAACCAAAACTACATACAGTAGCATGGATGAATCTCCCAGACATAATGTAAAACAAAAGAAGCCAATCATAAAAGAGTGTGTAACGAGTTATTTCATTTATATGAGTTTCACAAGAGGCAAAACTAATCTGTGGTGAGAGAAATCAGAATAATGGTTAACCCTGAGAGGGAAGGACTGGAGGAACACAAAGAAAATTTCTCTGATAGTGGCCATGTCCTATATATTGTTGTAAGTAATGGTTACACAGGTATATTCATTTGTAAAAATGTATTAGGTGATATAAATAAAGTATATGCATTTTACTTTTAAAAAGTTTACAAAGGGCTTCCCTGGTGGTGCAGTGGTTGAGAGTCCGCCTGCTGTTGCAGGGGACACGGGTTCATGCCCCGGTCCAGGAAAATCCCACATCCCGCAGAGCGGCTGGGCCCGTGAGCCATGGCCACTGAGCCTGTGCGTCCGGAGCCTTTGCTCCGCAACGGGAGAGGCCACAACAGCGAGAGGCCCGTGTACTGCAAAAAAAAAAAAAAAAAAAAAAAGTTTACAAAGACAAAACAGGATTCACTTATATGAATATCTAGTGGAACATTCTTTTGGGCTAGAAATATTGCATGGATTTTAGGGCTTCTAAGTCCTCTTGGTTCCTGCCCACTAAACTCCTGTAAACTCCAAAGTTTCTCAAAATTCAGTAATTTCTGTACCTCCTGAATTATTACTTACTAAATATATTTTAAAATTAAACTTATCTTTTTAATTTAAATAAATGTACTTTAAAAGAAATGTTATATAAGTAGAAAATCAGTATTATTTGGCACAGATAAAAGGTAATTATAAAAACAAATGCAATGACACTATTATATTCTAACCAAGAGCTGTTGCCCATGTAACCTCTTGAGATAAAGCTTGCTTTCTTTTGGTTAGTGTTAGTCTACATTAGAATGCTGTGAAAAGTAGAAGAGCATTAAACGGAGACTTTCTCATCAACATAATCAGAAAGTTTAAAAGATAATTGCAGGGTTTCCCTGGTGGTGCAGTGGTTAAGGATCCGCCTGTCAATGCAGGGGACATGGGTTTGAGCCTTGGTCCAGGAAGATCCCACATGCCACGGAGCAGCTGAACCCATGCGCTACAACTACAGAGCCTGTGCTCTAGAGCCCATGAGCCACAACTACTGAGCCCATGTGCCCCAACTACTGAAGCCCACATGTCTAGAGCCCATGCCCCCCAACAAGAGAAGCCACTGCAATGAGAAGCCCTGCGCTTGCCGCAACTAGAGAAAAGCCTACGCACAGCAACAAAGACCCAACGCAGCCAAAAATAAAATAAATAAAGTAAAAAAATTATTAAAGAAAATAATTGCAATAATGTCCACCCCAGGACTATTTACTTCATTACCATTTGTTACATGGATGGTGCATTAGTACACCTTCATACATCTTCAGCCATTCTGCTTTTTCCTGAGTCCCTCGTGGCAATTAAAAAATAATCCACATTGCTGTCTCTTCTTAGGTAGATAGACTTATACTCCCCTCAACTTGGTAGCAAATAGTTTGATTATTTTCTGAAGAATGAACAAACATGGGATTTAGGAGTTAAAAGTAAGGGATATTTACGGTATTACATTTTATCTGTTTGGCAGTGAGTGAGTGTTTAGTGGGTGAGTGATCTAGGTCCAGCTATGTCCACCAACACAGCAAAACGAATGCTAGGAAAATTGATACAAATAAGAAATCTCTAATTCTGTGTTGATTTTAGGTAAGAATTTAGAGTCAGGAACCCCCTCTATAGATAAATTGATATAAATGTCCATAGATAACACTGATTCTCTTAGTGCTCCCAATTTCAGAGATGTATCCCAAAATACTAACATGATTCAATATTATTTAATCCTATTTATGGGTGCCATACAAATAATCACATAAAATCACCAAAATCATGTGTAATATTCCTTACATGTTGAAACTATGACATGAGGAATAATGCTCTAAATTCTAAAACACAGAGAAGAGAAATGATTGAAGTATTAGGTTGAACTATATACAGTTGAGGATTTTGAAGGTCAAAGATAGCCAATTGTTAGCAATTTAATATGTTTCAAAATAATACTTGGTGATCATTTTGGATTTCTTTGTATGTAATCATAGTGCAGTGTGGTTCTTTTGGGTGGAAAGAAGATCAGACTGTGAGTCAGGATCTAGGAGGAGACTTCACCATTAAACAGTGTAATATTGGGTAATATTGGGTAAGTTACTTCTCCTTGGGTAGTGTTTACTCTTGCATGTGGAGGAAACATTAATTAAATTCGTGGGTCCTAAAATGTGCATCGCTGGCCTCTGTGAGTCTGTGGAGTTAATGAAATACGTTCTTGAGTCCATGTTCTCATCAAGCATATTTTGCCTAAAGAATAACTTATATCTTGCACAATGTCTGAGTGCTTCCATGATAAATGAAGTGTAAAGCAATACATTGAATTCATAGTAGAATTTTATAATATTATATATTTTATAATTAATATATTAAAAGAAAATTATTGCATTTGAAGAATATACCTTTTTTAAAAAATCAGTGTTGAAAGATGTTTTCCATTACCAACTAGTAAAGACTAATATTGAGAAATGCTTTGAGCAAGAATAGCCAATTAATACTCAGACTAGAGGCAAAGAACAAATCAAGGGTGAGGCCATTGGTCTCTTTATTTATCGATGTGATGCCTGATAAATATTTTCATTTAGGCAAAATGACTTATGGAATAAAGACTAAGGATATGCTTTCTCATAGAAACTTGCTAAGTTCCTGTCTGAAATTAAGTCTTGAGAAAAAAGATAAAGAAACCAGTCTGGAAAATAATCATGAATGTGGCTCTTTGCACGTGGAGCTGAATGGGATCACGTTAATAAAATGCCAGCTTGGGTTTTGAGAAGGTTAGAATCCCCAGAAGAATCCCCAACTTGGATTAAAATAGTCTGTGAATATTCAGGACTTAATATGATAGTTAGGACTTCAAATTTCTACAAATAGAGAACAGACTAAAAATGCTTTTCAGCCTCTTAAGGAAGCTTCATGTTTTCTTCATACGGGTTCAAGAAGGATCACGGGGAATTAAGGCACTCCCAGAGGGCAAAGCCAAGAACTACAACTTCCGTCTCTTCCAAGGTCATTCCCCAGCTCTTGGGTACTGGGCCCTAGTAACCTCTGCCCAGTGGGATTCAGAACTGCTGTAGACTGGTGACTCTGTGTGCTTCCAATTCTCCTTTCTGAATGGTATTGTTCACTGTGGCATTCTCTCTGTTTTTAAACCATTGTCTGTTGGATGTATGAGTGGCGTATAGCTTGTAGGTTTCCAGATCAAGAAGAGCCCCATCTAGATTGAACTGTAGGTGCTTTCAAGACGTCTCAGAATTTGAGTCTTATACTATAATTTTATGAGAATTATGACTTTTTTCCAAGGGAGAATGAATGTATTTAGCATACATAAGGGAAGGAGTTGTATATTTGTGACCAAGAGAGGAGTCTGAAGTGGATTGTATATTTTCCTCAATTATCTGCTGCTCTCCTGTGAGAGAATTATACATTCTTCTTCTTTCAAGTCTGGCTTAGTCATTTGGCTTGCTCTTTTTTCCCCTACTGCCGCAAGAATTGCAGACCCAGATAGGGAATTCTCCTTGAGCCTGGATCTAAGAATGAAGATGACATGGAACAGAGCTGTGCTCAGCCCTCATCTGACATAAAATGCCAGCAAGAAATGAACCTTTGTTGTAAGCCATTGAGATTTGGGGGTTATATGTTATTGTATGTAGCATAATGAAAAGAGTTTAATATCATCACAGAGCTAACGGTAGCAAAGGTAAAACCAGAACAAGGGCTATTGATTCCCACTTACAGGGTCCTTTTCATGGCATCTCACCTTCTTTCGTGAGTTGAGTATATTTGAATGTTTTAAGGGTGGTCGCAGTTTTTAAAATACTGTTATTAGGACACACATGAGTATTGGACTATTAAGGTATTTGTACAGTCCATAAACTACACTTAGGACATGTTCACACAGCCAAGTTAAATAGAAATTGAAGCAACTGTCTAACTAATTTAACTTCTGATATTCCTTGCTTCAGTTATCTAGATATTTAAAAGGGAAGATTTTTCAAAATTATTCATTTTTTACTCTCTTGGTTTCAGGCTTACTTAGGTATAGATACAATCTTAAAATTTCCACTAAAGACAGTCTGAAGTATGGTAATTCTTGGAGTGGAACTAAAATAGATAGCTAGCCGGAAGCAGCAGCATAGCACAGGGAGATCAGCTCGGTGCTGGTGCTTTGTGACTACCTAGAGGGGTGGGATAGGGAAGGTGGGAGGGAGGGAGATGCAAGAGGGAGGGGATATGGGAACATATGTATAAGTATAACTGATTCACTTTGTTACACAGCAGCAACTAACACCACAAAGTAAAGCAATTATACTCCAATAAAGATGTTTAAAAAAATGGCCCCTTTCTTTTCCCACCTGAGAACTGGTTCCAATAAAATCCTGACTAAATTAACTGGAAATCCTTGCACAGGGGTCCAAAGCCACAAAAAACTCACTGTATGGTGTGGTCTTGAGTTATCACACATATTGTCAACTGCTAAAATTCATACCCGCCGCAGTACCATATTTTAGCGTCTGACAGAGATATCATTTAATCACTTTTATCTCACATTTGGATTGTCTTGTTTTATGGAACTGCTTCAACCACTTTTTTTTTCCTACAAGCTAATGAGCTAATGTACCACTCTCTGTGTTCTGAGGTAACTGCAACTTAAATATATTCAACCTCAGCTGTCCTTTATTAAGGTAGAAGGTCTCTGCCCCACAGCTGAATCTGAAAGCTATTTGGGATGAGGTCGTATCTTTATAATAAACTTGCTGTAGAGAAGGTGCCATTTGGCTCTGAGAGTGTTTTATTGCAGCAAAAACGTAGTTGCATATATTCATTTCGTTTTTCATCATTCCTATCCTGTTCTCTTAGTTTAAATTTTTTCCCCAAAGGTAATTATTTTTTCTTTGCTCCTTTATGTTTTAAAATAAAATTGTAGCAAAATCTATTCAAGAATCCCTGGATATCAAGAGATCAGAGAAAAGTTTTTACAAACCACTTTCTCAATGAGAAAGAAAAGCGGGGGGGGGGGTGTGGATAAAAGAAAGAAAGAAATGAATACTGTGTCTTAAAAACAGAAGGAGTTTGCCCTGGTTTTGAGTATAATTTTAAAAAATTTGGGACCCAAATGATGATGGTGACAAAGACCATCACACTGAGTCTCTAGAAACCCAAGTTCTAGCTTGGGGTCCTTGACTAGCTGAGAGCATGACCTGCGACAAATCTTTTCATCTGTTAATTTCCTTATCTACAAATTGAAGCCATTAAATTAGCCCTGTTTTCATCTGTGACCTTCTGTGATTCTAAAGAAATCATAGGGAGAGGAGCTGTTTGCTCTAAACAGGGGGTTGAGCCAGTGTGTGTACAAAGATAAGATAGTCTTGCACGAGTATCAGAGGAGCTGCTGTTAAAAGTGCCTAAAAATCAAATGATAAAAAATAAAAATTAGCTACTTTCTAAGAGCAAGGCGATGTTCTGTTTTCCAAATGCTGCTGGGAGAGCATTGCTGGTTTTATTTTTTGAGAGTTCAGCAATGTTGGGAATCTCTAAAATAACCTTTTCCTGCTTCTGTTTTTATTTTGTTTTTCTCAGACCTTGAATTGTCAGCCACTCAGCATGAAAAGTAAGAATTTTTTTTTTTTTTGGTAAAATACTTTAAAGAAAATACAGCCATTCTGAACCTTTCTGAAGAAAATGACCTCTTGCCTACAGAACTGCCAGCATTTGTGTTAAGCAAGTGTTTCCTTTCCCCTGGAGGCAATTTGGTATATTGTGATTTATGTCCTTGACATGTTCTAAAGGTTAAGAAAATGTTCCATGTATGTGTTTCTTCTTTTAAGGTTAAAGGAGTCACTTCCTCAGATATGGCTGCTTAATGTTTAATATTCTTGAAAGATAATTACAAAGCAAGAATCGAAGGAACAAGGTTCAGTTGTTTGCCTGAAGTATAATGTACCAAGTTGCTGCTAATGTATATTCAGTATTGTTTGGGGAAATTGAGGCAGTCTTGGGGGAGGGAGTGAAGGGAGGGTAGGAAGGGTTTGAAAAGCTGCGTCACTTCTCTTGTGACTCTCTCCCTGTGGGGCTGAGTGTCTTGTTTGACACTCAGGAGCTATAAAATAAGGAGGTAAAATAAGCATCCTCTAAGCCACAGCTTTATCAGGAATTTGCACCTTTTGCTCATACAAATGAGAGCTGAAAGTTAGAAGAACAAAGAAGATTAAGTGAAAGCCCTGCTATTGGATTTTTGCTCTCTGAAATTTTGAAGGTAAATGGTGAGTTTGACTGAACTGTTGTTGTCAAAGTGACTTTGGGGGCACTGACTCTGAGTCCAGTTGTCAAGGTCTGGCGAGATGGGAGCTACGAGCGCTACACTCCACTCGGTCCCCTCAGGCTAAGCCACTCAAGGGAAGCTCAACTGCTTTGGTTTTTCCTCTCTGGCCCTCACTTTTTCAACCCTGTAAAATGAAGATGTTGGGCCAGATGATTTTTAGGGTGTCTTTCTGTGATACTTCTCTGGTTTGTTTATTACTTACTTATTTTTAAACATTTTTTATTAGAGTATAGTTGATTTACAGTGTTGTGTTAGTTTCAGGTGTGCAGCAAAGTGAATCAGTTAAACATACACATATATCTACTCTTTTTTAGATTCTTTTCCCATGTAGGCCATTACAGAGTAGAGTTCCCTGTGCTATACAGCAGGTCTTTCTCAGGGTTATTTTGAATGCTCATATCCTTTCAGTTCTTTTGACCTCTAGAACTTTTCTGGTACCCTGTCCTCTCACGTTGGGAGAAATGGATCTAGTGAATAGAACTTAATGTGCTAATTTCCAAAGGTATTTAATTCTTTCTTGTCATCATTGTTGTGTACTTTATGTTTTGTATGACTTTGGACACTGCAAAGTTTTACCATTATTGATCTATGTCAACATTCATTTAGATTTATCTACATTTGTATCACTTTTTTACTCCTCATGTCTTTTTGTATTTCAAGCTTTTCATCATTTTTTCTGCTGCCTGAAGACCATGCTTCTTCAGAATGCCCTTTAGCAAGGCTTTGCCTCAAGTCGTAGTTGGGCTGAATGTATTTTCAGTTGGAACATAGTAAGTGCTCTAGTACTATAAGCCACGATTATTATTTGAAAGTGTCTGATTTGTTTACTTATCTGCTTACTATCTATTTACTCCACTAAAATGTAGGCCCCAAGAGGACAGGAGCTTAAAGTGTCATTTTCCTCATTGTCCTCTGTTGTCAGATCAGTTGTGTAGCTCACTGGATTGAATGCTTGAATGCATTTATTCATCTACTCACTCATTCTTCATTCTGCACATGTTAAATGAGTGTCCTCTGTGGGCCAGACATTGCCTGACTAGGTTTTGGGACTACAAAGAGAAGAGTCCCTATCTCGGTACTGATGGAGCTAACTCTCTCATGGGAAGATAGGTAAGAAAAGATGTAATTGAAGTACAATATGGGAAGTGCTTTATTAGAAGACATCACTAATAATTCCAGGGGACTGGTAGATATGGAACAGAGAGATGCTTCTGAATAGGGGTCCTCTAGACAACAATTTTTATTACTACATCGTAAGGTTAACCCAATATTTTGGCTTCTGGAAGTAATCTTAAGTAGGTGAACGGGAGACGTAAAAACTTGGTTATTTAGCTGTCCTAGATCTCACTAAATTTCTATAATGCAGAGAAAGTGAATTTGTGAATCAACAGGCATATTCTACAGAAACTAATGAGTTGGAAAAAATAGCCTGGAACAAAAAGAACTGCTGTGTTGAGAGTGGCCACGTTGCACCCCACAGAATAATGATCATAGGTGGCCATTACTGCAGGTTATGATGAAGGCACTTTCAGCTAAGCATGGCCCTACAGAGACAGGACAACATCCTTGAGAGTTTTCCTTTACGGGCAGGGCACCCTACTGAACTTCCAGTAGAAGGACCTTGAAAACTATTTTAAGAGGAAGGAGATGAGCAGCAGGATGTTAAGAAATGAGCTCAAGTTTTGAATAAAAGTATTAAA
The DNA here is from genome assembly GCF_964341445.2 of Mesoplodon mirus. Taxonomy (NCBI): domain Eukaryota; kingdom Metazoa; phylum Chordata; class Mammalia; order Artiodactyla; family Ziphiidae; genus Mesoplodon; species Mesoplodon mirus. The sequence continues at coordinate 109,520,343 of NC_138984.1, read as the reverse complement.
TTCTTGCTTCTCCATTTTATAGCTGTGTGACATTGGGTAAGAGACTTAACCTCTCTGAGCTATCTTAAGGTGTGGATAAAACTATCTACAACATTGCTATGAGAATTGAAACCATGTACATAAAAGACTTGGTGCATAGTAGGCCTTCACAGCCATTTTATTAATGCAAATTAATTAATTAATATTAACTAATATTAATTGGTGGCAATAAATAGGATAACAAACATGCAAATTAATATGCCAATTTGTTCATAACTCTTTCTTCACTTTTTTTTTTATTATTGTTGATAATTTCTGCCTCACATGCTAGCAGCTTTGGTTTTCTTAACAATCAGTGGCTCAGGTAGGCCATGGTAGCAGCTTTGCCTTGTCTATATTCAGGTAAATATATTACAGCCTACAGGCTTTTGTGTGAATGGATTTCAGGGGTCATGGAAAAATCTCATCAATTGCCAAATCCTATCTTGGAGTGTGAAGTACATTCACAAGAGCAATGATCTCCCTCCCCCCACTCCCCTCCCTCCCCACTAAAGATAAGGCTTAGATAACACATTCTTCTTGGAAGTCTTTCTTTGCTCTCTCCTCTTCCACATTTGTCACTCTACCATCTCGCCTATACACCCTCCAGACAAAATTAATCACTACTCTCTCTATGTAGTGTGTCTACATTGTTTGCATTTACCACAATTTATAGAAACTAAAACATTATTTATTGTAAGATGCATGTAGATATTACAGATGTTATAATGTGAAAAAATGTGAAATTGGTGAAATATGATAAACTCTAAAATAGGCTGCAAAATTTTTGAAGGCAGAAACTATATTCAAAGAACCTGGCAAGATTCCAAAAACCAATTTCAGATTTTTTTTCTCTGGGCTGACTTAGCTAGCTGGGTTTGGGGAAAGGTGAAGAAATCATGAAGACATTTGGGAGTATGTGGTTAGTGGCTGCTGGGAATGAAAGGAAGGGGGAAAATTATGTAGGAAATGAAGAGAGCCATAACAGAAGACAAGCATCATCAATATCCAGCTTTGATGAAGACTTTTCTTACTAAGAGCATATTTAGTTTTTTTTTATATTTAGTTTTAATTTTTCAACATCTTAAGAGATATGGTTATTTCCGTACTCCCCCATATAACTTGTTGGAATATTTTGTACACATAAAAATGTGGTTTTAGATGGAAGAATTCCAAAGCATTTAAAACCCAAATGCAAGAAAGCATGTTCTCATGCCAATAAATTCATTTTGTGAATAGATGCTAATGATGAATGATAAGTAATTATAAAGTAATTGTGTAAATTATTAAATGATAATGAGTCAATATATTAACATATTTATAAGGGGAGAATTATTGTTGTTGAGCTTTTTGCAGTACCAATGTTAATCACTAAAAGCTGCATTAGAGTTTGGGAAAAAAAACCTTTATTAACTCACTCCTAAGGTTACTGGGAACAAGTGGCAAATGTCAACCTGCAGCCCATTTGTGTTAGATATATGGTATTTTCCTTGATGTATTGACCTTTTCTAAAAGATAAATTAGGTTAGTTCAGCATGGCTTGTTCTTTGTGAACCCGCGATGGTGCCTAGTGATAACTGTTTCTTTGGGCAGAAATCTGGCAGAGATTATCAGCCATGGCATTAAACTGTCCTCCTAACCACTGAGGAGACCTTTTCCAGCTATGAAAACCAGGACCACAATTACTCACCTATGGGCTGCTGACACTTCTCATTATTCCATTATTTCTCAATGATGATATGAAATATGTTTTGTGATCAGTTTTGCATGTTATTGTAGTGCCCTGGAAATAATTATTGTGGGCTTACACACTTGCATCCTTTAAAGCAACTAGTTGCTTTTACTCCAGCTCACATTCACAGAATTTGCCCACCAATCCAAACTCTTTAATCTGGCATTTATGACCTCCCAACCCTCAACACCAAACTTGATGTAACTTTCTTATCTTTAACCAGGTCTCAAGGGGGGTCCTCCCAAGGAAGATGCATCAGAAATTACTACACTAATGGGTATTATTTGATGAAAACCTCCATAAGCTTTCTTGAATCAAGAGTTAAGGTCAAGGAGGGTGTATTTACAAGTAGCACTGAATAAGGGAAATTCATCTAACTAAAAAGCTTGTTTTAATTAAGAAGAAGCCTTTGGACTGGGGAACTCTAGCCAAAACCTGATTTATCATAATTAACATATATCCATTTTGTTTTCTTCCCTCTGTTTTTGTGCTGATGCAAAACTGGCTTGAGAAATGGTAATTAAGATACCATTAAAAGATGAATGTGATTTAGGAATTATCCAGGTGAGAAGTTGGGGGAGGCTGTTTCAGACAGGTGGAACCACATACATGACCCATGTGGAGCCCCATGTGGAAATGCCATTTTGCATTGGATTTTGCATTTTGCATTTAAAGGCCAAGGGGCCCCGTACAGAGAGCAAGGGAAGACTGGCATAAGGGGATGCTGAAGACGTGGTGTGGCTGGTGAGGTGTTCATGGAAGAGTGATAATGACAGGACATGGTACTGGAAAGCAGGGATACTTCTGGGTTATGAAGGGCTGTGTATAAAATGCCAATAGACTTCGATTTTGGCTAAAAATCTTTATACGCGCTAAGCTCCTGAGCAGAGTACTCTTATTTTAGAATAATCACTCTGGAGGTAGCATGAAAGATAGGGAAGTGGAGAGAAGCTCTATGTGGGAGGACACCAAGGTCAGGAATGTTCACTAGGAAGCAATTGTAATGGTCCATAAGTAAGATGGTGGGAGTCTGAACCGTGACAGTGAGAGAAATCAAGAGACAGACTTGTGGGGCTGGAGGAAGTTCTGTGCATCAAGTGGCACAGCAGTGGTTCTTAGCATAAAAGGCTGAAAATAAGTCACACACACACACACAAGAATAGGGATACTGTTTCCTTAAATTCCTTCTGTTATTTGCCAAATATTTCATTTTACTTCCTAAATTCTATGCCCTCTCATAATGTCACTCAATGGGGCCGTCTTGGAGGTTGACGCCACTGCATCAGTGCAGAAGTCCAACGCACACTGGGATTCGCCACTTCCATGGTCACAATTTAAGGCAAAATTGTATCACATGCCTGGATGAGGACTTTAGCAAAATGGCAAGAGGCCATTTTGAAGAGTAGTCTTAATGCAGAAATAATAAAAGTGACTTGAACCAAGTGAGTGAGTATAAACGTGCTCAGGCCCAGGAACTATAAAGAAGTAAGTCACCTTAATCTCAGACAACCAGATGCTGAATTCCCATTTGGGCTCTCCTGAGAGGGCCTGGAATTGGGCTGTGGAAAGCTCTGAGGCAGCAAGTAGAGGGCAGGTGGTGAGTGTCTGAAACATGCTGAGATCATTAGGAGACAGAAGCCTGACTTTACTGATGGTGTGGCAGTCCTGCAGGAAGAGGAAGAGGTGACTTTTAGTCAAAAGAACAAAATGCCTTCTTGAAGAGAGCACTGGTAGGCATATTACACTGCGTTTACCTCTTATATCCCCCCAGAAGAGTGAAGGGAATCCACACATTATGGAGAGGCACAGATGGATCAAAACTAAGATTTGGACCTAATCCGTCAGCAGCAGACCGTCCTTAGGAAAGCAGGGCAGTGCTTGGAACAGGGATCCTTTTAAAGTCCATAAACAGATCAAACCTACTTTTAGAATTTCTATTTGATCCAGAAAGAATTAGAATTTTGGTAGGTGTATACATTAAATAACTGAGCATCTTTATAATTTGTAATAGTATCTTTAAAATTTAGTGTCTTTCCCCATGCCGATATTCTATTATTCTCTGTTTTCTAGCATATACTCTAAAAAGGCATATCGTTTTACACATGTGAACCCCAAACACCTGTGCCAGGAAGAAAACACTGGGGCCTTGGTTGGGTCAAATGAGGTGTTGCCCACAGGCACTGCATGCAGTGTAATTAGAGATGCCCATGCAGGGGAGAAGCCCAGAGCTCAGACCACTGGAAGGGTTTCAGTGCCAAGCACCACGAACCAGCAAATGAAGAATGTGTCAATAAATGGAGTATAAGATGAGCTGAAGGAAATTGTTGAGGATGGAGCCTGCGAGTGAGGTGAAAGTATCAGGAGCCTTTCCTTTTAATATTGGGTTTGTGGAGAGTGGTGGACCTATAGTCTAAAGGCAAAGGGCATGTTCAGACAATAGTAGCAAGTTGCCATATTTCTCAGGAATAAATGAACATCTGGAGCAGTGATTCTCAAAGTGTGGTCGCTGGACCAACAGCAGCAGCATCACCTGGGAACTTGTTAGAAATGCAGATCATTGGATCTCTCCCCCCATCTACTGAATCAGAAAAGGGGGGGTGGGCGGGGTGGGAACTACCAAATGAGCCTGATGTAAGGCAGTGTGGGAACGTGTGCACACAGAAAGCATTGAAGGGGACAAAGAAACGTGTGGGTTGGGAAGAGCCAAGTTTTATCTTGAACAAGGTCTCTCTCCTCTATGTGACATCCATTTCCCTTCTCTTGACTCCACAAGGGTGGAAGAGGATAGAGTTGGAATCGGAGCCCAATAATCTGGGGGTTATTAAAGTAGTGTACAACTTCTTTAAGAAATTATCAAGATGGTACCTACTTTGTTATTTCCCCCCATATTCCTAATGCAAAACCATGGTTAATTAAAAAACAGCAAAAAAATCTCTGCTCAGCTCAACTGCCACTAATTAGTATAATCACCTTGCACATGAAGGCCACAGAATTCTTAGGGGAGGGACACCTTTCAAATCTCAGCCTAGAGACTGTCATACAGAGTGAAGTAAGTCAGAAAGAGAAAAACAAATACCGTATGCTAATGCACATATATGGAATCTAAAAAAAAAAAATCTGAAGAACCTAGGGGCAGGACAGGAATAAAGATGTAGACGTAGAGAATAGACTTGAGGACACAGGGAGGGGGACGGGTAAGCTGGGACGGAGAGAGTGGCATGGACATATATACACTACCAACTGTAAAACAGATAGCTAGTGGGAAGTAGCCGCATAGCACAGGGAGATCAGCTCGGTGCTTTGTGACCACCTAGAGGGGTGGGATAGGGAGGGTTGGAGGGAGACGAAAGAGGGAGGAGATATGGGGTTATATGTATATGTATAGCTGATTTACTTTATTATACAGCAGAAAATAGCACAACATTGTAAAGCAATTGTACTCTAACAAAGATGTTAAAAAAAAAAATCTCAGCCAAAGAAACCAATAGCTCTTATCTCTTGTCCCTTAGCCTTTCCGAAGATGTTTAAATAGCTCATGGGGGTTAAGTGAGATTTTTCAAAGTATGATTTAAATGGCATTAAACTGGAATATTTCCACCTAGCCCCCACAGATTACCTTTTCAAAAATACTGTTTGATCATTAGCACAATTGCTGTCCTCATTAATAATCTGAGCTGTCAGCATCCAGGTCCTGTTACCTTTGTGCTCTGCTGTTTACAGGCTGGTTGCAAAGAGCTCTTGCAAGTCATTGCCTAATAATCAATTTGCTTGGCTTTCCTTCTACATTCATTACATTGTCTTCAAGGGTACCCATTAGGCATGCATTTATCATTAACTAAGTGATTCAAAATGAAGGCCTTGGAACACTTCTAATTAGCTATGTGAAGTTTAGAACAAAGTTAACAGAGACCCCAGAAAACTGTTGTTTGGAGTTTCAAGCCACAGACTGCCAGCTGACAAGAAATACAAAATCAAGAGTGCAGTTTTTCTTCCCTGAAGATCTCATTGAAAAACCAAGATAAAAGGCTCGCCCTGCCCGCCCTGCCACGGCCGTTTACCCTTGCAGTTGTACTGCACACAGTCACGATGTTACTTAAGGGTGCTCGTAAAGAACACAGGGTGTGTGGCTGACAGGGTCTTGGTGCTCCGGCCGGGATGAATTTCTGAAGACCCAGACAAATTGATCACTAATAGATATTTGAGGGTGTGAGGTAACAGAAAAAAAAAATACATTGGTCCCTGCTCCCAGTTCCTGGCACAGAGCTCCCGAAACCCTTGTAAATTCCTTAGTGACAAGAGCACTAGGAACATCTTGTGTTCTAATGAGGTGACCCTGGGTGGGTTCCTGGAGGGCTCTGGGATGATGGCTGGTCACCAGAAAGACTGAGGCATGATTAGAAGCTTGGATTTTCAGCCTTTCCTTCCCCCACCCCAACTTCTCTAGAGAGGGGAGAAGGGTCGGAAATCGTCATGGTTAAGAATTGGCCATGACTACATGAGGAAGTCTCCATAAAATCCCAGTAGTAGGGGCTCAGTGAGCTTCCAGTTCAGTGAAAACTTCCATGTAAGGGGAGGGGGATGGACCCCTGACTCCACAGGTACAGCAGCTCTTGCGTTTGTAACCCTTCCAGACCTTGTCCTGTGCATCTCTTCATCTGGATCCTTTATCATATCCTTTAATAACTGGTAAATGTGTTTCCCTAAGTTCTGTGAGCCACTCTAGCAACTTAATCAGACCCAAGGAGAGGGTTGTGGGAACTTCTAATTTGTAGCCAAGTTGGACAAAAGATGTGGGTAATCTGGGGACCTACTTCTTGTGATTGGCATCTGCAGTGGGGTGCAGCTGTCTCGTGGGACTGAGCCCTTCGCCTGTGGGATGTGAAACTATTTCCAGGTAGATAGTGTCAGAATTGAGTTAAACGGTAGGACACACAGCTAGTGTCATTGAGAATTGCTTAGTGAGGGAAAACCCCCCACACATTTGATGACCAGAACTGTCCGAAGTGTTCTGTGTAAGTAGTAAAGGATACACACAGGAGGACAACTGTAGGTTTTTTCGAGAGGGTATGTTTTACCATCTTATACACCCAAATATTACTTGTCTCCTCATTTAGGTTATGAGTCCCAAGTAGAGAAGAACCGCTTACACTTCTCTTATACTTCCCACATTATGTGCAGTGCAGTATTAGACACATCATGGTTGTTAAACACATCCCGGAGGATGCCTGGTGCTATTGGAAGACATGTATAGGAGTGCGTGTGTCTGTGTGTTACACATGTGCATACATACGTGTATATAAAGGGAGGAACTGAGGGGAAGAACTGAAGGGCGTTCTCAGCATTTTGTGATGATTTTCCTTGCCCTTGACAATAGAGTATGTCAAGTGCAGAAACAGAACCAGTTTAAACAAATATCACAGATAAAAGAGTATGGATGTTGTCACTGCATCAGATGCCCTAACTTCATATACTGACTGCCAGATGGGAGGTGAGTGCCTCAAACTAACATCTGGTAATAAATATTAAAGAATGAAAACAAAAGTTAGTGAAAGCATTTTTTTTCTTCTTGTTTTAGGCCTTGATTCAAACTAATTTCACTGTCCTCTGTAGCTTCTTATGATGTAGAATTGTATTTTCTGGGGAATTGCAGACTCTCTCTAGAAGAGCATATTAAATGATGATTCTTATCACTGAAGGCTGCTCTTTGACAGGTATGCTCAGAGGCTAAAGAGAAACACCTTTCCCTGGAGGAAATGGGAAATAAGGAGAAATAGTTCAAGATATAATTCTAATGTGTTGCAGTCCAGATATACTAGGAAAAGGTGATGAATAATTCAGGAGAAAATAAAGTACAAATTTGGAACCTTTCGTGAGCATACTAGCAATCTTAGAAAAAGAGATAAGTAGACTTGGAGAGGAATGTAGTTAGATCATTGGGTGTTGGCTTAGAATTTGGTACTATTTTGTCTGAGTAGTTGGTCTGGTTCCGGTCTAGGCTGGGCATGGCTGAAGAGTGGAAACATGGACCGGATCTAGCATAGTGCAAAGCACATCTCTTCCCTTGTGCAATAATAGGGAGATCTATGATTTCTGTTTCTGTCTTTGTTATGGTGGTATTCACCTAGACAACTCTAGTATCCTTTGGTGAGATCATATCACCCACTCCCAGACTGTCTAAAACCTGACAGAAAAACTTAGGGTTGAAAAGATAGTGACCTCATGACCCCAATCTCAGAGTTTAATTCTTTTTGTTCAGGTTGTGCTTTGACATTCTGGTTTCTAATCAGAATGGTTGCTCTTCTAAGCCTGTGAGACTGACGTGGTTCTTTTTGTCTTAGCTTAGTGCTGGAGTGGAAAACCAACCTACCTGAGAGATCCTACTAGTCTTCATCAAACTCCTGCTATGTAGCTCTGTTCTAACTCATATATTGCCCCTCCCAGCCAGAACTGTCCCACCTCTACCTATAATATATTTCTTTTTTTCACCTTTCTCCTCAAATTCAGTGCTCTGTGAGAATCTCAGATTGCTTCCATTCTCCTGGATTCTTCTCGATTCAGATGGTTTGGGACTTCCCCTCTTCCCATATCATCATTAGGGCAGGTTGGAATCATTATGAGGTTGGCTGGGAACTCAGTGATGCAGAAAGTTTAAGGCCTGGAGGCTTTCTGGCTGCCTTCTTGAATGCTAGCTTCTGTTAGCCAACTGGAAATTTGACTTCAGATGCCTTGCTTTTAAGACGGCTTCAGAAATCATTATCATTCAAATTCATATTTCAGCTATCATAAAATGGCAACTTGGACAGAATTATTCTCCCAGAACACCACTGTCATGTAATCATGTACCAAAATTGTTTGCTATGAATGAAAATTTAAAGTGACTCATAAACATTCTGAAAGTCTTTCTAGTGACTCTTTCCTATATGGAATATATCCTTCTAAAGTCAGGACAGAAGGTGATACATGCAAGGATGAGCGAACAGGCTGTCTTCCTATGCTAACTCACAGTGAGAGAGAAAAAATATTTTAAAGAGAATAAAAGGGAAAATGAAAATCGAAAGAACCAGTAAAAATAAATGGGGTCTCCTTTGTGTCTTAGAGGAATATGTATCTTGTTGCTACAGGGAAACACCCTCTTGCTATTCTGGTTTTAGAGAAGCCCTCCACTTTTTGATGGGCTGTGCTCTGAGAGTTCATTTGTAACTTGAATTTTGATGTTTGGTGAACATAACAGTATTATAAATAACCATGAGGTCCCCTGGCCTATCCACGTGAGTTCATTGAATTCACAGAGTAGCTGAAACGTTGCGTATTTGCGACATATAAAAATCTTCATGCATTTTGAGAAGAGTAAATTTAATTAAAACCAAACTGGGAAATAGGTGTAGACTTCTTAGAAATTCTAAAAAAAAAAACTTAGAAGTGTATTCAGGGAGCTTAGAGGTCAAAGATACTTTTCTTATTTTTATAGTTATCACATGACTTCCCTTTTCTTCGATTCAGGTATTTCTCCACTTCTGCTTTTATTTTTATAAGATATGATTAAGACCATTTCTTATTTTTGTCTTGGTTTGGAAGAATTTGAGGGAAGAGAGGAGATAAAGAATTGGAAGAGAGATTTTCTGTGGTAACTTTAAGGTGTTGGGAAGAACAAAAAAGATGATTTAAAGAATAAGACAGATATATAAGAAAAGGAATTTTTGAGATGGCCTTATCTAGATTGACAAGAGGAATGCAAAAAACTATTTTGGCTATATTGGTTTTGCTTTGCACGGTTCTGATATGCATGGATTACAGTTACCATAGCTGGTATTAAGTAAGACCAGTCCTGAAAATATGGTTCAAATTCCAATTATCACGTTAACTACCATATTAACTGTGAATAATTGCATGTGGAACAAACTTTGCTGGTAGCACAAATCACTAAGCAAATAAGAGATGCGCATCATGGTCAGTGGCCAATTATTCACCTCTTCCAGAGTCTATGGTGATTGGTCCCTGACCATCTATTATTTAGTTTGTGCACAGACAGCAAGGTGTATAGGTGTGTTGCATCCTTCATCTTTGTCTCCCAGTGATGAATCCACATGCCTTTTTACAAAAATGGATAATCCAAAGAGAGAAGTGGACAATAAAGATGAAAGTGCAGTAAAGAAAAAGAAAGTGATAATGCTGGAAGAGAGGTTCAAATTGAACATAAATGGAGTTATAGATCGAAGAGCTGACCTTGGGAGTGTTGGCATTGCCACCACTTGAGAGACCACTTATGAAGCCAGAGAAACTGAGTGAAGGCCAACTTATTGACTTAAAGTGGTTGTGATAAAAGGGATGAAGATATCCTAGAGGAAGTGATACCAGTGAAAACTCTCAAAGGAACTCTCAGAGATATTTCATAACATCGAAAGTGCAAAGGGTAAAATATTGGAAACTGACCCAAACTTTGAAAGATATATGACAACTTACCAAGATATAAAAAAGAAGCTCACTCTTTTGTAGGTTACATCATGAGAAGAAGGGAAGCACTGTTCTAGGAACTCTTGATAATTTTCTTGCAAAAAAATACAAGGCTTGGGCTTCCCTGGTGGCGCAGTGGTTGAGAGTCCGCCTGCTGATGCAGGGGACGCGGGTTCGTGCCCTGGTCCGGGAGGATCCCACATGCCGCGGAGCGGCTGGGCCCGTGAGCCATGGCCGCTGAGCCTGCGCGTCCGGAGCCTGTGCTCCGCAACGGGAGAGGCCACAAAAGTGAGAGGCCCGCGTACCGCAAAAAAAAAAAACAAAAAAACAAGGCTTTGTCAATCCCAGTCTCCCAATTTATCCTCCCCCTTTTCCTCCTTGGTAACTGTAAGTTTGTTTTCTACATCTGTGATTCTATTTCTGTTTTGTAAATAGATTCATTTGTACCATTGTTTTTAGATTCCACATATAAGCGATATCATATGATATTTGTCTTTGTCTGACTTACTGTATCTAAAATACATAACTAATAAGAAGCTACTGTATAGCACAGGGAACTCTACTCATACTATGTAATGACCTATATGGGAATAGAATCTAAAAAGAGTGGATATATGTATATGTATAATTGATTCAATTTGCTGTACAGCAGAAACTAACACAACATTGTAAATCAATAAATATACTCCAATAAAAATTAATTTAAAAAAATACAGGGCTTCCCTGGTGGCGCAGTGGTTGAGAGTCCGCCTGCCCATGCATGGGACACGGGTTCGTGCCCCGGTCTGGGAGGATCCCACAAGCCGCGGAGCGGCTGGGCCCGTGAGCCATGGCCGCTGAGCCTGCGCGTCCGGAGCCTGTGCTCCGCAACGGGAGAGGCCAGAGCAGTGAGAGGCCCGCGTACCGCAAAAAAAAACCCCAAAAAACCAAAAAAACCAATGCTTTAATTCTCAATGTCTCTAAGGTTTCTAAATTACACGGTACTAAATATATATTATTTTTACTACTTTTCATCACTTGATATATTTATAATTGATAGTAATAAGGCTTTTAATATTTTGACAAAAATTTTTAAGGATTGAAGAACAATTTCAATTTTCACTATTAAATATTAAAGATCACTCTGCACAGTATCAGCTTCACAATCACTTTTATGGTCCTGGACTACCATGCAAAGAGAGGACTGCCTGCGTTCTCATTAGGAAAAAGAGACATTGAGTCAGATCTTTTACCATGCAGAAATGACATGGTCATATTGGTCCAAGACAGTTTGATTGGTAATACTGAGTAATGTGGAACCCTTGCCCACAGGACATATGCAAATTAAAGTCTTGGAATTTGACTCTACCCTGAACCAACAGAGATAACATTCTACCGGAAACTAAGTTCTTAATGGCTTAGAATCACAGACACTCAGATTGGGGAAGATTATTTGGTGGCAGTTTACAGATAATGAAGCTGAGGCTCCCACAGGTTTCAAGTGAAGTGACTCATTCAAGATCACATAGCTAGTTAGCGACAGAGTGTTAATACAGTGGCATATTACTCAGCCATAAAACGAAACAAAATTGAGCTATTTGTAATGAGGTGGATAGACCTAGAGTCTGTCATGCAGAGTGAAGTAAGTCAGAAAGAGAAAGACAAATACCTTATGCTAACATATATATGGAATCTAAGAAAAAAAAATGTCATGAAGTACCTAGGGGTAAGATGGGAATAAAGACACAGACCTACTTGAGAATGGACTTGAGGATATGGGGAGGGGGAGGGGTAAGCTGTGACAAAGCGAGAGAGTGGCATGGACATATATACAGTACCAAACGTAAGGTAGATAGTGGGAAGCAGTCGCATAACACAGGGAGATCAGCTTGGTGCTTTGTGACCACCTAGAAGGGTGGGATAGGGAGGGTGGGAGGGAGGGAGACGCAAGAGGGAGGATATAAGGGGATATATGTATATGTATTCACTTTGTTATAAAGCAGAAACTAATACACCATTGTAAAGCAATTATACTCCAATAAAGATGTAAAAAGAAAAATAATAATAAGAACTGAGATCTCTTGACCTCTGGTCTACACCCTTGTTCACTGAAAGAGAAACAGAGTCCATTCTTTATGAGGCCACTGTGGAAGGTGTTAGGTGTCTCCCGTTCATGTAGCCATGTAGATGGCTCCTGTTGACATAAATAGTGGCTGGATTGAAAATGAAAACTCCCAGTGAATTCCTCTGTTTCCTTTTAATGCTTTAGTTTAGTTTTTTTTTTTTTTCTACCAGCCTATTAGAATGCCTCAGAAGAGCATCTGAAGTAAGACTAGATTTCCCTTGACATTGTTAAATCAAGATCTTTTTCAAGGTAATCTCTTAAAAGCTATTTAAGTTGTCCCACTAGGTAAATACCTGCTGATGACTATTCTACTCACCCACTAATTCCTGAGCTTTTCTTTGCTTGATTGCCTATTTAGTTTGTGTAATTTAACATTTTGGTGTCATATTTGTCTTAACTTTTCACTTTTGTTTTCTTCTCACCGCAAGCAGATAGACAAGGAAGAATGATTTGAGAATCTTTCTGCCTTGAAATTGTTGTCCTTTTTTTGTTTCTCTTTGGAAATTAAATAATTTGAAGTGAATAGAGGCGTGAATAAGGGTTGCTAATACAGATTGAGAGTTTGACTTTTGAAATTCACTGCCAAATCACGTGTTGAAATTTCTCATGAATTCAATAATACAGTTCAACAAACACATATCATATTACCGTTTTGTTCTTTACAGTGTACATCACTATTGGAAGTTGTTATTTATAATGGCTCTTTACTAGCCATTTTTTTGTTTACTAATATGTAAGCTCTGGCCTTGTCTATCTTGTTCACATGATCCTAGACTGGTGCCTAGGACATAGTAAAGCATTCAAAAATATTTATTGAATAATTATGAGATAATACCAATATAAATAAATAATAATTCGTAACAAATGAGTTAAATGCTAGGGACTGTGACATGTATTGAGGGTACAGTGATGAATGAAACACAGTTCTTGAACTAAAAGAGCCCCAGTCTAGCCAGAATTGGGAGGCACTCATGAAAGGAAATATACTGCAATGCAGTAAACAAGAAAAACAGAGTTGCATGTTAAAGGAACAAAGAAAGTACAGTGGAGAGAGGGCAGCTCAGATCAGGTGTGAACTTCATTTTAAAGGAGGGCCAGGGGCTCACTCAGCAGACAAGGGGGAGGAAAGAGGAAAGGAAATTCCTGTGAAAGGAAACAAGCAAGGGCCAAGAAACAGAAAAGAACAAGATGTTTCTACAGAATTACCATTGCCTTGTGGTATTGCTGAACATAAAGTGGGGAGTGGAAAATGTCAACAAGTGCCACCAAAGTAAAACCAGGGTCAGATCAGGAAAAAGCAAGTCACAACATCAGCTAATAATTTCCCAGTTTCTTCTCAAAAAGTGTTCAGCAAGTACATGGTTGTAATGAGGTAAAAGGCATGGATTTGCCTCAACAGTTTAGTTGGGGAGACCCGAGATGAAGCTCAAAAATATAAATAACAGTGCAAATTAGCATATTCAAAATATCAAGGGGTTTCATCTTCACACTTTGCATACTCTGTTCTCTCTGCTTGACTGCTGGTATTTCCCTGCCTGGTCTATCTAGATAGGCTAAATAATCCATTTACTTACTCCAGTACTGCCCTGTTCCTCTCTACTTACCATAGCACTCCTTATGCTCTGATGCCAGTAATATCCTCATGCACGCCCTGTTCAGGCCTGAGATGTCTTCCTGGAAGAGTCACTTAAGTGCCTCTGCTCTATGGGTTCTTATAACATAATCCCTAAGGACCACATTGTCAGTATTGTATGAGGGCAGTTCATTTTTGGTTTTTGTTATTTTCAAATTCCCTAAAAACATAATGTGTTCTAGATATGTTTTCTTCCTCCTGTTAAACGTATGGTCAGTTCTTCTAGGTCATGGATGCATTTCTGATAGATTTCACAATGCCAGTGTATCACCAAACCCCCTCTCCCTGCTATTCTTTAGCCTCAGTTCTCTGGACTATTTCCTAGAAAGTACTTCCTTGAAGCGTCTCCACTGGGACATTTTTCTGTGTGTGTGTTTATGTGTGTGTGTGTACATGTGTGGTTGACTTGGTGCTATCACTTGTACAACGTTGTCAACCATTATGGGTCAAACTCGTGCTATATTGCATAAAGCAAATGGTAAAAAGACGTCTCAGTGGAGTGAACAGCGCATCGCGAAATAAACTCACTGGGGAGGACAAAGTAGAGTTCTCGCTGGCTGAGAGCAGAGACAGGGTGGTTTGCTCATGCTCCTTTGCCTCTAATGGTGCAGTTGGCTCTGTTTCCCTAGTCCTCGTTGGCCGAGAATATTCAGTTACACTTGTGTGTGATAACACTACCTCTAAGAAATGGTTTGTGATAGTTTACTCACTATCCACTCTCTCTTTTTATTTTAGAAACATAACTGAGCTAAATTCTGTTAGGCATTAAGCTGGATATCTCATACATTAGTTTCCCATGACTGTTACAACGATTTTTTTACAGAGTGGCTTAAAATAACACAGATTCATTATCTTAAAGTTCTAGAGGACAGAAGCCCAAGATGGGTCTCACGCAACTAAAACTGAAATCAGGGCTGCATTCTTCGGAGGCTCTCAGGGAAACCATTTCCTTGACGTCTTCAGTGTCCAGATGCTGCTTTCGTTCATTAGCTCACGGCCCCTTCTTCAAACCCAGTATTGCCGCATCTTCCAGTCTCTCTCCGGCTCTCACCTCCTCTTCTGCCTCTGTCTTCCACCTTAAAGGACATTTGTGATTGCATTGGGCCCATCTGCATCATCGAAGATAATCTCTTTAAGGTCAGCTTGTTAGCAATCCTAACTCCATCGGCAACCTCATTTCCCTCTTGCCATGTAACATACACAGTCATAGGTTCTGGGGACTGAGATACGGACATCTTTAGTGGGGGGCATTTTTCTGTTTACTGCACCTGATTACTTAACTGTCTCTCCAATAGAAAGTGACTCTGAGAGCTGTGGCTTCCCTGTTCAGTATCTCTCACTTGCTTTCTTTTTCAGTAGATACCATGAGGTCATCAGCAGGAATTTAGAGAAAGCCATCCCTCAGAATGGGTATTGTCTGGAGGAAGGCATCTTTGAGGGAACGGAGTTTCATGTGGGTCCTGAGGATGAATATTATTTTTATAGAAACGGAACAGGGATGTGGACTGTCTAAGGAAGGAGTACAGAGGGAGAAGACGTGCAGAAGAAGGAATGTAAACAGCCTGTTTCTAGAACTATGAGCAGATTAATGACAGAAATTTGTTTTCCTAGGTACCAGGGCTCCCAGTAAAGCAGCAATGTTGTAGGATGTAAATGACATTTGTAGTTACATTGCTATTTCTTCTTCATGGCTGATTGAGCTGCAATGCTGTTGGGGTTATAGAAGATGCTAGGGAGTGAAGCAAACTCTGACTCAACAACTGAGCCTTATAAGTCCCTTATTTTACTGGGGTATGGTGGGTAGGGAAAAGCAAGTTCAGGGAAGGTTTATCCTTCGCCAAGGACTCAACAAGAAGTCTAAACATTGGCATTTTTTAGTTAAAGTTCTCTCCTTTCCCCAAGTTTCCAGAACAGTCACCAGATTAACATTCATTTCCATAGCCAACAAATCTGTGACCATTGGGGCACATGTGACACGAAGCCTGATGCAGGCCTGTGGCACTGAGGTGGAGACTGCTGATCAGACACCCCTGCATTTGCTGAAGGAAGAGACAGAGGCTTTCAGATAATAGTCTTTTGAGTAAGAACCCAGGGAGTCAGTTGACGTCTAATCACAGAAGACCCATTCCTGCTTCTACTTCCTTTTTCTCACGTCTCAGCTAGATTATTGCAATAGTTTTATGGCATCTTCCCCTGCCTTTGTGCTCATTCATTTCGTAGTAGCCAGAGCAATCTTTCAATACTTTATATTTGGGCTTCCCTGGTGGCCCAGTGGTTGAGAATCCTCCTGCCAATGCAGGGGACATGGGTTCGAGCCGTGGTCTGGGAAGATCGAGCTGTGGTCTGGGAAGATCCCACATGCTGCGGAGCAACTAAGCCCCTGCGCCACAACTACTGAGCCTGCGAGCCACAACTACTGAAAAAAATTAAGTATTTATTTTTTTAAAAAATAAATTTATTTATTTATTTATGGCTGTGTTGGGTCTTTGCTGCTGCACATGGGCTTCTCATTGCAGTGGCTTCTCTTGTTGTGCAGCACGAGCTCTAGGCGTGTGGGCTTCAGTAGTTGTGGCTCGTGGGCCCAGTAGTTGTGGCTCGCGGGCTCTAGAGCGCAGGCTCAGTAGTTGTGGCCCATGGGCTTCGTTGCTTCGCGGCATGTGGGATCTTCCAGGACCAGGGATAGAACCTGTGTTCCCTGCGTTGGCAGGCAGATTCTTAACCACTGGGCCACCAAGGAAGCCCTTCTTTCAATATTTTAAATAGGATTATTTCACACCTCATCTTACTACCATTCAAGGGCCCCCCTCTATCCTTAGGATAAAGTATAAATTCTTTAGTAGTTCCTTCCATGAATAACCACCTCCTTAGCCTCAACTCTTATTATTCCCACCATCCACCATCTACTTGCATATTCCACCAGCTGTTGAATACCACCATTCATTCAACAAATATCCATTGATCATCTGCTTTGTGCCTTTGCCTGGGCTCCTCGAGTTAAATAAACTCACCCAACAAATAACTATTCAGCATCTGCTATGTGCCTTTTCTGATGCTCCCCAGTGCTATAGAATACTTATGTCCTGCCATTGCTCTGATGAAGACCACTTTGGCCAGAGCCTTGGCTAGGGCCTGACTTAGCCAGAACATACTTTATCAGTGAAGTGGGCATTTTCAGAGCATTATCTCTAGGACCAACCATGAAGGGGAGAAATAGCATCAGAAAAGCAGACGGCTTGTGTAATTATGTCTGGATCAGCATAACTTCTGCTTGGATAATTCTGGCCATATTTCAGCCACTGAAGCCTGGTTCCAAGTTAGCCACGTAATTCTGGATTAGATCTGTGGATCTGGCTTTTTTTTTTCCTACCTCAACTTTTGGATCCCTAAACATCTTTTTCTTTAATTTTCTTTTATGGGTCTGGTAGCTTAACTTTTGGACACTCAAAACACAGACTATGTGATGTTATCCTAGTTTTTGAACGATAAGAGTAATTTCCCACACTGCTAAGGGCCATGTGGTCATCCCAAATCTCTCTACACCCTCCTCTGGAATGGAGCTTTATTTAGAGTACAGATTCGAATATGATTGCTTGCCTAAGAGTAATTTCCCTGTGACTTCAATGTGATATTCTGACACTTTCCTTTTTTAAACAGAGAGAAATATGAGACATACTGCTCACCTTGTCCTATCTGAGCTCCATAAGTACCTTTTATCCCATGCCCACACAAAGGGCATTCAGAAGCTCCATCAGTTTGAGCTTCGTAGGACATATTAATTGGGTCAGCTGCATTACTCTGATGGTTTGTCTTGGTTTCCATCTTTTGAGATGGATTTCACTGCAATTTTTGTAATCTTCCTTTGTTTGCTTATTAATCCAATGTCTCTAGACTTAGCAATCCCTCAGTAGTTGTGAGTTCCCCCAGCATCTTTCTAGATCATCTGGTAATTGGCATGTGTGAAGGAAAGCGTTAAGTTTAGAAGGGCTTTCTTTCCCATTAGTCAGGTGCTGGCGGAGCTGGCAGGCTGGGTTCTTTCTTCCATGGAGGACAGTCTTCCTTTAAGTGCAGTCCGCGTCCTGTCCATGGAAGATTTTTTAGTATAAGTGAGGGTGGGCAATCCTCTCTCAAATGAAATAAAGGGAATCACTCGAGCTTCTCTGGGCAGGTTTCCTCGAGGGTGGCTGGCATGGGCAGGATTACACCTATCCTCAGCTAGGAACAAGATCAGTTCCTCCTCATGTACTGAAGATACCTGTAGTAGATGTCTAATATTCTATCTGTACACAACTCCCTTCCTCTGGGTAATAACAAGTTTGATAGGAGTCACCTGCCACACGATTGAGATAAGGTAGATTAGGCATACTGAATTCAACATCCAATGCAAACAGTCTCTGTGCCATCCAAGAACGTGTCATGGCATTAAACACTACCTTCTGTCATTGACAGATGCTTGACTGGACCTCAGTGCAGGGATCTAGATTTTCTTAAGTACGTGCATTGGGATTGACTTGCTCCAGCTGGGGCCGAAGGAAGCTTGCAGTTGCTAGAAGTCAGCTCGTGATGGCCGACAGTAACAATACTGCTACCTACGCCCTCACTCAAATGGTCAGATAGATTGACATAGTATATATAGCTATGGATTATGAAGATTGTTTTTGGTTATGGATTATTTAAAACATTTCCTAAAATTTTGAGGTAGATTTTTAGTCCAAGCCATTGCATTACAACTTTTATAAATCTTCCTCCGGCAAATAACGGTTGATGTTCTCCCCAAAATGCTATAGTCTGCTAAGGCAAAGGCTACTTTATTGCTGAGTACAGCTGAATTTTTTGTCTGTGGACTCCCCTATGGAGAATATTAGATAGCTTTTGCATAAATCTTCAGTTTTCTTAATGGAGGTTGAATATGGGCCTTAGGGATCCCTGACAAATTAGACATCATCTGTTTATACCCTTCTTCTGAATGGAACCCTTGGACTTCAGCTGTGTGGTTCCATAATGAGGTGCAGGTGCTGACAGGGATTGGCATAGATCTCCTTAATTGCTTGTCACATGGCTCACCTAATGAAGGGGGCATCGGTGCCAGGGAGATGCATTTCAAGCAGTAGCAGCTGGCAGTTTTCTCACCCACAAACTGAGGCAGTTCTTAGGCTAAGAAGTTGGGAGCTAAAATGATACGGATTCCTTTCTTTCCTTATAAATCGTTATAAGAGTCTTGGGGGGGGGCTCCTCTGGTGGCGCAGTGGTTGAGAATCCGCCTGCCGATGCAGGGGACACAGGTTCGTGCCCGGGTCCGGGAAGATCCCACATGCCGCGGAGCGGCTAAGCCCGTGAGCCATGGCCACTGGGCCTGCGTGTCCGGAGCCTGTGCTCTGCAACGGAAGAGGCCACAGCAGTGAGAGGCCCGCGTACCACCAAAAAAAAAAAAAAAAAAATCTTAGGGTCTGCCTTAAGTTTGTGAATAAAATAATAACGTGAATGATATATAAAATGAAAATAAGAACATAGACTGATATAAGAGACTCCTAGCTTATCCCCATTGGCTGTGTGCCCTTCACCAAGCTATTACACTTTCCTGAGTCTCAGTTTTTTCATTAATAGAATGGGGATTAAAAATATCTAACTTTAGGGCTTCCCTGGTGGCGCAGTGGTTGAGAGTCTGCCTGCCAATGCAGGGGACACGGGTTCGTGCTCCAGTCTGGGAAGATCCCACATGCCGCGGAGCGGCTGGGCCCGTGAGCCATGGCTGCTGAGCCTGCGCGTCTGGAGCCGGTGCTCCGCAACGGGAGAGGCCATGACAGTGAGAGGCCCGCGCACTGCGATGAAGAGTGGCCCCCGCTTGCTGCAACTAGAGAAAGCCCTCGCACAGAAACGAAGACCCAACACAGCCAAAAATAAATAAATGAATAAATTAAAAAAAAATCTAAGTTTATAAGGTTGTTGGGGTTAGTGATAGCCTAAATCCCACACACCACGTGTAGTGGAGGACAGCGGTTCTCAAAGTGTGGGTCCTGGACCAGCAGCATCACTATCACTGGGAGCTTGCTAGAAAAGCAATTTTTACTTCTCCCTATTATCTCCCCAGACCTGTTGGAAAAAAAACTCTGTGGCCCTGCAGTCTGGCTTAACAAGCTCTCCAGGTAATTCTGATGCAGCTGAAGTTAGAGAATTACTAGTGTAAACCTTCAAAAAATAACTATGAAAATGAAGAAAAGGGAGGCAGGATTCAAAATGTTAACATAAACACAAGAAGTCGGAAGTCAAAGTCTAATCTCTGAAAGGAGTGAGAAGAGTTGATGAGCAAGAAGAAAGGAGGTAAAATATGTCCCAAATGGAGCAGTGGGATTCTAAGCACATAGTTGAGTGTCCTTGGTAGGACAGTCTCTTGAGACCCACCTGGGATTACTGGTCAACCCATGAATACCATGCTCCCCTTGTTTACTCCTTAGCCAACGCCTGACTTACTTTCCTTTCGTATCTAATTGCTGTCCAATCTAGCAAGCCTTCCGGAGTCTTTTTTTTTTTTTCCTCCTAATAAATAATATATATATATATATTTGTTTTTTTGTGGTACACGGGCCTCTCACTGTTGTGGCCTCTCCCATTGTGGAGCACAGGCTCCAGACGCGCAGGCTCAGCAGCCATGGCTCACGGGCCCAGCCGCTCCGCGGCATGTGGGATCCTCCCAGACCGGGGCACGAACCCGCGTCCCCTGAATCAGCAGGTGGACTCTCCACCACTGTGCCACCAGGGAAGCCCCAAATAAATAATATTTTGATTGAAATTTGCAGTATTTGGAATTTAAACATAAACTTTTACAATGAATTAAGTTTATAAAGGCCCCATTTAAAATAATGCACAATGTTTTATATTGATAGAATTATGACATAACATCTCTGAAGGAGAGCAAGTGCTATGAAATAATGATAAGTTTTACATATAGCCCTGTTTTTATGTTTGCAATGAGGATTCTAAATATATCTGACCTATGTAAGAGAAATTGTAACATGAACAACTTTTAATATTAATAACGATACATAGGACTTCCGGGTAAGATGGCGGAAGAGTAAGACGCGGAGATCACCTTCCTCCCCACGGATA
The DNA here is from genome assembly GCF_964341445.2 of Mesoplodon mirus. Taxonomy (NCBI): domain Eukaryota; kingdom Metazoa; phylum Chordata; class Mammalia; order Artiodactyla; family Ziphiidae; genus Mesoplodon; species Mesoplodon mirus. The sequence continues at coordinate 109,499,304 of NC_138984.1, read as the reverse complement.
CACCAGAAATACAGCTACACGTGGAACAACCCCTACAGAACACCTACTGAACGCTGGCAGAAGACCCCAGACCTCCCAAAAGGCAAGAAACTCCCCACATACCTGGGTAGGGCAAAGCGGAGAGATCCCCACACAGAGGATCGGTGCCGAGCAGCACTCACCAGCCCGAGAGGCTTGTCTGCTCGCCCGCCGGGGCGCGCAGCGCTGGAAGCTGAGGCTCGGGCTACGGTCAGAGCGCAGGGAGAGGACTGGGGCTGGCGGCGAGAACTCAGCCTGAAGGGGGCTAATGTGCCACAGCTAGCCGGCAGGGAGTCCGGGAAAACTCTGGAGCTGCTGAAGAGGCAAGAGACTTTTTCTTCCCTCTTGGTTTCCTGGTGCGCGAGGAGAGGGGATTAAGAGCGCTGCTTAAAGGGGCTCCACAGACGGGCGCGAGTCACGACTGAAAGCGCGGAGCCCAGTGACAGGCGTGGGACGCTGGGGCTGCTGCTGCCGCCGCCAAGAAGCCTGTGTGCGAGCGCAGGTCACTGCCCACACTGCCCTTCCGGGAGCCTGTGCAGCCCTCCACTGCCGGGGTCCCGGGATCCAGGGGCGGCTTCCCTGGGAGAACGCACGGTGCGCCTCGGGCTGGTGCAACGTCACGCCGACCTCTGCCGCTGCGGGCTCGCCCCGCACTCCGTGCCCCTCCCTCCCGCCCGGCCTGAGTGAGCCAGAGTCCCCGAAGAGGCTGCTCCTTTAACCCTCTCCTGTCTGAGCGAAGGACAGACGCCCTCCGGCGACCTACACGCAGAGGCGGGGCCAAATCCAAAGCTGAGACCCAGGAGCTGTGAGAACAAAGAAGAGAAAGGGAAACCTCTCCCAGCAGCCTCAGAAGCAGCGGATTAAAGCTCCACAATCAACTTGATGTACCCTGCATCTGTGGAATACATGAATAGACAACACATCATCCCAAATTGAGGAGCCCGGAGTCAGTGCTGTGCCTCTGAGGTGGGAGAGCCAACTTCAGGACACTGGTCCACAAGAGACCTCCCAGCTCCACATAATATCAAACGGCGAAAATCTTCCAGAGATCTCCATCTCAACACCAGCACCCAACTTCACTCAACGACCAACAAGCTACAGTGCTGGACACCATAAGCCAAACAACTAGCAAGACAGGAACACAATGCCACCCATTAGCAGAGAGGTGGCCTAAAATCATAAAAAGTCCACAGACACCCCAAAACACACCACCAGACGTGGACCTGCCCACCAGAAAGACAAGATCCAGCCTCATCCACCAGAACACAGGCACTAGTCCCCTCCACCAGGAAGCCTACACAACCCACTAAACCAACCTTAGCCACTGGGGACAGACACCAAAAACAACAGGAACTACGAACCTGCAGCCTGCAAAAAGGAGACCCCAAACACAGTAACATAAGCAAAATGAGAAGACAGAAAAACACACAGCAGGAGAAGGAGCAAGATAAAAACCCACCAGACCTAACAAATGAAGAGGTAATAGGCACTCTACCTGAAAAAGAATTCAGAATAATGATGGTAAAGATGATCCAAGATTCTATTTCCCAGATCCAAAATCTTGGAAATAGAATAGACAAAATGCAAGAAACAGTTAACAAGGACCTAGAAGAACTAAAGATGAATCAAGCATCGATTAAAAACACAATACATGAAATAAAAAATACTCTAGATGGGATCAATAGCAGAATAACTGAGGCAGAAGAACGGATAAGTGAGGTGGAAGATAAAATAGTGGAAATAACTGCTGCAGAGCAAAATAAAGAAAAAAGAATGAAAAGAACAGAGGACAGTCTCAGAGACCTCTGGGACAACATTAAACGCACCAACGTTCGAATTATAGGGGTTCCAGAAGAAGAAGAGAAAAAGAAAGGGACTGAGAAAATATTTGAAGAGATTATAGTTGAAAACTTCCCTAATATGGGAAAGGAAATAGTTAATCAAGTCCAGGAGGCACAGAGAGTCCCATACAGAATAAACCCAAGGAGAAATACGCCAAGACACATATTAATCAAACTGTCAAAAATTAAACACAAAGAAATCATATTAAAAGCAGCAAGGCAAAAACAACAAATCACACACAAGGGAATCCCCATCAGGATAACAGCTGATCTCTCAGCAGAAACTCTACAAGCCAGAAGAGAGTGGCAGGACATAATTAAAGTGATGAAGGAGAAGAACCTGCAACCAAGATTACTCTACCCAGCAAGGATCTCATTCAGATTTGATGGAGAAATTAAAACGTTTACAGACAAGCAAAAGCTGAGAGAGTTCAGCACCACCAAACTAGCTTTACAACAAATGCTAAAGGAACTTCTCTAGGCAAGAAACACAACAGAAGGAAAAGACCTACAATAACGAACCCAAAACAATTAAGAAAATGGGAATAGGAACATACATATCGATAATTACCTTAAATGTAAATGGACTAAATGCTCCCACCAAAAGACACAGATTGGCTGAATGGATACAAAAACAAGACCCATATATATGCTGTCTACAAGAGACCCACTTCAGACCTAGGGACACATACAGACTGAAAGTAAGGGGATGGAAAAAGATATTCCATGCAAATGGAAACCAAAAGAAAGCTGGAGTAGCAATTCTCGTATCAGACAAAATAGACTTTAAAATAAAGACTACTAGAAGAGACAAAGAAGGACACTACCTGATGATAAAGGGATCGATCCAAGAAGAAGATATAACAATTGTAAATATTTATGCACCAAACATAGGAGCACCTCAGTACATAAGGCAAATACTAACAGCCATAAAAGGAGAAATCGACAGTAACACACTCATAGTAGGGGACTTTAACACCCCACTTTCACCAATGGACAGATCATCCAAAATGAAAATAAATAAGGAAACACAAGCTTTAAATGATACATTAAACAAGATGGACTTAATTGATATTTATAGGACATTCCATCCAAAAAGAACAGAATACACATTTTTCTCAAGTGCTCATGGAACATTCTCTAGGATAGATCATATCTTGGGTCACAAATCAAGCCTTGGTAAATTTAAGAAAATTGAAATTGTATCAAGTATCTTTTCCGACCACAATGCTATGAGACTAGATATCAATTACAGGAAAAGAGCTGTAAAAAATACAAACACATGGAGGCTAAACAATACACTACTTCATAACGAAGTGATCACTGAAGAAATCAAAGAGGAAATTTAAAAATACCTAGAAACAAATGACAATGGAGACACGACGACCCAAAACCTATGGGATGCAGCAAAAGCAGTTCTAAGAGGGAAGTTTATAGCAATACAATCCCACCTTAAGAAACAGGAAACATCTCGAATAAACAACCTAACCTTGCACCTAAAGCAATTAGAGAAAGAAGAACAAAAACATCCCAAAGTTAGCAGAAGGAAAGAAATCATAAAAATCAGATCAGAAATAAATGAAAAAGAAATGAAGGAAACGATAGCAAAGATCAATAAAACTAAAAGCTGGTTCTTTGAGAAGATAAACAAAATTGATAAACCATTAGCCAGACTCATCAAGAAAAAAAGGGAGAAGACTCAAATCAATAGAATTAGAAATGAAAAAGGAGAAGTAACAACTGACACTGCAGAAATACAAAAGATCATGAGAGATTACTATAAGCAACTCTATGCCAATAAAATGGACAACCTGGAAGAAATGGACAAATTCTTAGAAATGCACAACCTGCCAAGACTGAATCAGGAAGAAATAGAAAATATGAACAGACCAATCACAAGCACTGAAATTGAAACTGTGATAAAAAATCTTCCAACAAACAAAAGCCCAGGACCAGATGGCTTCACAGGCGAATTCTATCAAGCGTTTAGAGAAGAGCTAACACCTATCCTTCTCAAACTCTTCCAAAATATAGCAGAGGGAGGAACACTCCCAAACTCATTCTACGAGGCCACCATCACCTTGATACCAAAACCCGACAAGGATGTCACAAAGAAAGAAAACTACAGGCCAATATCACTGATGAACATAGATGCAAAAATCCTCAACAAAATACTAGCAAACAGAATCCAACAGCACATTAAAAGGATCATACACCATGATCAAGTGGGGTTTATTCCAGGAATGCAAGGATTCTTCAATATACGCAAATCAATCAACGTGATACACCATATTAACAAATTGAAGGAGAAAAACCATATGATCATCTCAATAGATGCAGAGAAAGCTTTCGACAAAATTCAACACCCATTTATGATAAAAACCCTCCAGAAAGTAGGCATAGAGGGAACTTTCCTCAACATAATAAAGGCCATATATGACAAACCCACAGCCAGCATCGTCCTCAATGGTGAAAAACTGAAACCATTTCCACTAAGATCAGGAACAAGAGAAGGTTGCCCACTTTCACCACTCTTATTCAACCTAGTTTTGGAAGTTTTAGCCACAGCAATCAGAGAAGAAAAGGAAATAAAAGGAATCCAAATTGGAAAAGAAGAAGTAAAGCTGTCACTGTTTGCAGATGACATGATACTATACATAGAGAATCCTAAAGATGCTACCAGAAAACTACTAGAGTTAATCAATGAATTTGGTAAAGTTGCAGGATACAAAATTAATGCACAGAAATCTCTGGCATTCCTATATACTGATGATGAAAAATCTGAAAGTGAAATCAAGGAAACACTCCCATTTACCATTGCAACAAAAAGAATAAAATATCTTGGAATAAACCTACCTAAGGAGACAAAAGACCTGTATGCAGAAAATTATAAGACACTGATGAAAGAAATTAAAGATGATACAAATAGATGGAGAGATATACCATGTTTTTGGATTGGAAGAATCAACATTGTGAAAATGACTCTACTACCCAAAGCAATCTACAGGTTCAATGCAATCCCTATCAAACTACCACTGGCATTTTTCACAGAACTAGAACAAAAAATTGCACAATTTGTATGGAAACACAAAAGACCCCGAATAGCCAAAGCAATCTTGAGAACGAAAAATGGAGCTGGAGGAATCAGGCTCCCTGACTTCAGACTATACTACAAAGCTACAGTAATCAAGACAGTATGGTACTGGCACAAAAACAGAAAGATAGATCAATGGAACAGGATAGAAAGCCCAGAGTTAAACCCACGGACATATGGTCACCTTATCTTTGATAAAGGAGGCAGGAATGTACAGTGGAGAAAGGACAGTCTCTTCAATAAGTGGTGCTGGGAAAACTGGATAGGGACATGTAAAAGTATGAGATTAGATCACTCCCTAACACCATACACAAAAATAAGCTCAAAATGGATTAAAGACCTAAATGTAAGGCCAGACACTATCAAACTCTTAGAGGAAAACATAGGCAGAACACTCTATGACATAAATCACAGCAAGATCCTTTTTGACCCACCTCCTAGAGAAATGGAAATAAAGACAAAAATAAACACATGGGACCTAATGAAACTTAAAAGCTTTTGCACAGCAAAGGAAACCATAAACAAGACCAAAAGACAACCCTCAGAATGGGAGAAAATATTTGCAAATGAAGCAACTGACAAAGGATTAATCTCCAAAATTTATAAGCAGCTCATGCAGCTCAATAACAAAAAAACAAAGAACCCAATCCAAAAATGGGCAGAAGACCTAAACAGACATTTCTCCACAGAAGATATACAGACTGCCAACAAACACATGAAAGGATGCTCAACATCTTTACTCATTAGAGAAATGCAAATCAAAACTACAATGAGATATCATCTCACACCAGTCAGAATGGCCATCATCAAAAAATCTAGAAACAATAAATGCTGGAGAGGGTGTGGAAAAAAGGGAACACTCTTGCACTGCTGGTGGGAATGTGAATTGGTACAGCCGCTATGGAGAACGGTATGGAGGTTCCTTAAAAAACTACAAATAGAACTACCATATGACCCAGCAATCCCACTACTGGGCATATACCCTGAGAAAACCATAATTCAAAAAGAGACATGTACCAAAATGTTCACAGCAGCCCTATTTACAATAGCCCGGAGATGGAAGCAACCTAAGTGTCCATCATCGGATGAATGGATAAAGAAGATGTGGCACATATATACAATGGAATATTACTCAGCCATAAAAAGAAATGAAATTGAGCTATTTGTAATGAGGTGGCTAGACCTAGAGTCTGTCATACAGAGTGAAGTAAGTCAGAAAGAGAAAGACAAATACTGTATGCTAACACATATATATGGAATTTAAGAAAAAAAAATGTCATGAAGAACCTAGGGGTAAAACGGGAATAAAGACACAGACCTACTTGAGAATGGACTTGAGGATATGGGGAGGGGAAAGGGTAAGCTGTGACAAAGTGAAAGAGCGGCATGGACATATATACACTACCAAACGTGAGGTAGATAGCTAGTGGGAAGCAGCCGCATAGCACAGGGAGATCAGCTCGGTACTTTGTGACCGCCTGGAGGGGTGGGATAGGGAGGGTGGGAGGGAGACGCAAAAGGGAGGGGATATGGAAACATATGTATATGTATAACTGATTAAATTTGCTATAAAGCAAAAAAAAAAAAAAAAAAAATAACGATACATAAGTTTTACTTAGCTTTTTACAGATTCCCATATGTCTTCATATTTATTCAGCCAATCCGACCCCTAGCCACAGCAGATCAAAAAAGAGTATGGGTTTAGCATTCATCAGTGTTTTGAGGATATGGCTTTATAAATGTGCAGAGTTGAGAGCACTGGCATTTGGGCCTCAGCTGAGACTGTGGGGTGTTACGGTCATCACAAGACCAGGGTCTGCAGCACTTGTGAGGAGGAGGAGGATGAACGCCACCTGCCCAGGCTCAGTCTGAGTGTATTTCTTCTAGAGTCAGCTGGGGTGCCGTCCACAACCTCCTGGAAATGCTCCAACCATGTAATTACACCCTGCCTCTCAAAATCACGCCTCATCTTTCTAATTGAATAAGGCTGCTTTTCATCACGCTCATTTTAGATACTGTCTCCTCACATTTCAAGAGTTTAACTAACAGGCATCCATCACAACTCTGAGAAGACATGTATGAGGAAGAGCAGCTTTCTGGAATTAGGTCCCGTCTCTGGAGGCATCTCCCAGCAGTCAGGCTGAGACACCCCACAAGGGGTCTGTCTCACTGCTTCCCCTATGCTCACAAACACAGTAACGAGCTTCTCCAACGTATGCAATGAGATTTGGAACCCATGAATACCATGGGTATTACTAGTGTAACACAATCAGAACTTTGGCCTACAGGGCAGCACCAGCCCATGGGACCATGGCTTCCTGATTAGGAAAGTAGGAATTATTGGCCAGACTTTTTCAGCTTTATTTCAAAACCTCATTTAGTTCTTCAGCTGCTTTAAGCAATACTTGTGAAAGAAGAAACTCTATCATTTAGACAAATGTTTAGTTGATGCTCATAATATTGCTTTTGGGTGTTATCCCTTCTCAGTTGCTATGGAAGGAAGTCACAAAGGAAGTTAGAGATGTAGTTCCTCTCATCACTCATTCAGTTAATAACTCTGAGTAACTACAATGTGCAAGACGATGTAGAGTATGGAACTATGGATCCTTTCCTGAATCTGTCTTTAAGGAGCATGGAATATAATAATAGTAATAATAATGCTAGTCTGGTGGCAAGTCCTCCCTAGAACCACATCCTACAGCATGTACAATCAATGCAGAAGTCATGATACAATCACATAAAATCAATGCAGAGGTCAAGAATCTCAAGTGGTTAGGGTCAGGGCAGAAGGCGCTAAAGGTGAAACTTAGGATAGAGGTGCTTCCACTGAACAGTGTGTATTACTGTTAGAATAGCTCCATTGTCTGTTTAAAAGACATTTCTAACTAAAATGCTTTAAAATAAATAAGAAAAAAAAGTCCCAAATTTTAGACGCACATCAGTTGTAACTGCAGGGCAGCTGCATACAGTGTTGGAATTTTCCATATACAGCTCCTGGGGGCCCCATTCATATAGATTGTTATGTGTCCTGCAATGTACAACCTGTACAGATGTATGTGGTAGCTCTATGTGAATCCTTCTGCAAAAAAAATATAAACAGACTTTCTTTGAAAAGATGGTTTATACCTCTTAATGAAACTATCCACAATTTGGGATTTGTTTGCAGCCAAACCAGATTTTAGGCGATTTTTCCAAATACGATGTGACAAAATTTCTCTACTATCAATTTTTATGAAATGCCCTGGTCCTCACTTTTAGTTATAGTCAACCTCTCCATCTCTCCAGATAACTCAACTGGGGAAACTACTTCTGGGCTTTCCTCTCGGAGTCAATGCTCATGACCCTGAGCATTTTCTTTTCTTCGCCAAAAAACTTTTCTGTCTTTTTTTTTTGCGGTACACGGGCCTCTCACTTCTGTGGCCTCTCCCGTTGCGGAGCACAGGCTCCAGACGCGCAGGCTCAGTGGCCATGGCTCACGGGCCCAGCCGCTCTGCGGCATGTGGGATCTTCCCAGACCGGGGCACGAACCCGCGTCCCCTGCATTGGCAGGCAGACTCTCAACCACTGTGCCACCAGGGAAGCCCACTTTTCTGTTTTATATGACATTCCCTTGTCACATTTTTCCCTGCTTGAAAATCGTATAACTAGTTCACATTAGAGTACTGAAGATGTTAGTGTGCTTTATAAATACCCCAGATAATATACATGATTTGGACAAAGTGGTCTTCTCCAAAAAGGACTTTAATTCTCCTATCCTCAAGTTGTGATTTTTTTTTTTCAAAAGCAATTTTCTGTCATAAGCTTTGTCTTCTGATCCTACATCCAAATTTGGAAGTTTCCATTCCTTACCCTTGGGTTCATTCTCCCCAGGAGCTCTCCTCAGTACACACTTCCGAGTTGAAGGAATCTCCCATCATAATCCTTTGGAACACAGCTTGAATCAAGGCGCCAGTTGGTAAAAGGAGACTCTTCTAGAACGGTTGGTGATCACTTTTGGAACTCCAAGTCCTGTGGAGCAGAAGGGAGAGGAGCAGTGGTGAAACTGAGGCACCCCAAGTCAGACGGGAGGGCTGAGACAAGTCGCACAAATACAGGTTACTTAAAGCATTCTTAGGAGAGTAAAATCTAGAATTTCTCTTATGATTCCAATTTAGAAATGGAACTTTTCTATCAGATGTGTATGCACACTCTCAATGCACATAAATACTTATTTCCCAAGAAGACACATTAGTGCTTTGTCTAAACCCCTAAAGAGGAAAATAAATCTTTTTAAAGTGCCTGTAGTTTGCAATGCTACCTCTTTTTAGTGGAGTTAGATTTTCACATTATTATGTAGAGAAGTAGAATTCCTGTCGTACCTGGTTTCTAGAAAGTAGAGCCTCAGGAAAACGATTATAGAGGGAGTAGACCTATCATTTTATTAGAGAGTTTAATCCCATGGGATGGGCAAGAGAGATAAAGGAGTGAGGGCTGGAGGGTCATCATTCTCTAGAATACCTTAGGGAGATAACAATCATTAAATGCAACCAATTGCTTAATTCCAAAGAAGAAACTGGGTCTTAGGCTCATCCACTGGAGAGAGAAAAGAAAACATGTATCTGCTGTTCCTTTATGCCACTTGTCAAAATTTACCTCACAGGGAGTTCATTACCACATACTTTTGGATTGTGCATGTGTGGAGACTAGATGGGGTTCTGTGATGACTTTAATATTTATTTATTTATTTATTTGGCTGCATCAGGTCTTTGTTGCGGTGTGTGGCCTTCTCTCCAGTTGTGGCGGGTGGATTTTTCTCTTCTCTAGTTGCGGTGCGGATTCCAGAGCGCACGCGGTCTGTAGTTGCGGCATGTGGGCTCTCCAGTTGAGGCGCGCGAGCTCAATAGTTGTGGCACGAGGGCTTAGTTGCCCGACCAGGGATTGAACCAGCGTCGCCTGCATTGAAAGGTGGATTCTTTACCACTGGACCACCAGGGAAGTCCCTATGATGACTTTAATAGGCACACTTGGGACGGGAGGCAAGAGGGGCAAGAGGCAGGGCACTGATGGCGGTGCTTAGGTGAACTAGTGGAGTACAGATGTCAGTGAAGTGAGGAGAATCTAAAGTGGTCCACAGCGGATTCTGATACAGTCTCTGAATTTCCCCTGCTTCTAAAGATTGGTCTCCTTGGACTTGAGACCAATTAGGAATTAATTTATTACTATACCATGCATAATATATTTTTCCTTGCTCTCTCTCCTTCCTCCCAACCCTCCTTCTTTCTTTCTCTTTGTGTAAAAGAATGCATGTCAATATTTTTACACATACACACACACACATGAACAACCCAAATGGTACCAAATGCATTATATGAAAAGTATTCTCTAGCCAAGTTCTACTCCCAAAAGAACCTATTTAAATTTTTTTTTTTTTTTTTGTGGTACGTGGGCCTCTCACTGTTGTGGCCTCTCCTGTTGTGGAGCACAGGCTCTGGACACACAGGCTCAGTGGCCATGGCTCACACGGGTCCAGCCGCTCCGCGGCATGTGGCATCTTCCCGGACCGGGGCACGAACCCGTGTCCCCTGCATCAGCAGGTGGACTCTCAACCACTGCGCCACCAGGGAAGCCCTTTTAAAATATTTTTAAAGAAAAAAGGATTTACCAAATTAAAAAACAAATAGCACATTGTTTAAAATTCAAACAGCAAAGAAAATGATAACAAAGAAAGTTAAAATATTACTTTGAATCCTGCCACAGAGAAATTACCCTCATTAACATTAGGTGAATAGCTTTCTAGATAACACTATAATATACAATATAATATAATATGATATGATATATATAATATATAATATAGAGGTGGAGATAGGTAAATATACAGTTGAATAAGTGATAAAGTTTATTAAACAGGATAAGGCTTATTATTTTTAATTAAATTATTACATTTAGTTTCTCTCAGTTTTTACAGAGATAAAGAAATAGAAATCTAACTGAAAGGATAGCACAAATAAATATGAAGATTTTATAAATACTCAGATAAGTATTTTTTAACCCTAAGAAATATATTTATTTTAAATACTGTAAGATCTCTCTCTGTATATAAAAATAAGAGAATGTGAAACCCAGTAAGAATTTGCAGTGATTATATTTTTTAAAACTTTATGCTTAAATTTTATACTCTACCAATTAACTCTCTACTGTGAAAGATGACAGAATTAGCACTCACATTTTTTCACCTTTTTTGGTCTTTCTTCCCAGTTTTCATTGTTATATTATTATTTTTACAACTTCAAGGTTTATAACAATTATAGTCTGTTCAGTAACCATAATTCTCACACTTATGTAATCTTACCTCTATATTTGCTTCTAGGAGTTACATTTTCTGAGTTCTGGCATGCTTAGAAACATCTGCTGTCTTTATGCTTATGGACAAAACAAGTTGGATAGGATATTCTTAAATCCCTTTTTTCCCCTCAGATCTCTGTAGACTCTGCTCTGTGGTCTTCTGTATTGACTATTAAGCTAACTAAGGCTTCTTAAATCATCTTTTGATTGACTGGATTTGTTTGTGAAATGTCTTTTCTTTTTAAGGAGAGCTCTTGGACACCTTTACCTGATCTCTTTGGTATCTGAGAATGTTAAACTATTGGCTTTAAAGTTCAGGAACATCAGTGGCTATTGTTCCCCCCAAATTCAGCACCTTTATCCTCACTTAAAGGGTTGCTTCAGTCTTCCTGTTGCAATAATTATATAACTTTGTTTATTGATTCCCAGATGCTTTGTGGTTATTACCGCCTTAATGATATTCTCATAATAATCCTGCATAGACCATGCTGTCATCCTCACTTCATTAATCAAGAAGTTGATGTTAAGAGAGGTTAATAATTCCCAGGGTCACAGACAAGTTGTGGAGCCCAGCTGTGTATTCAGTTTGTTTCCAGTGTCTCCCCTCTTTCTTCCCTGCCATACTGCCACCTTCTCCTAGATACGGATGGTCTGGAGATGAGCCAGGCATGAGGCAGTGTGAGGCATGGTCAGCATGGTGGATGGAAAGGAAAGGAAAGATGATTTGTCTTCTAAATTCTATTACCAGACGTGTAAATAAAATAGTATTTCCAAGAATTCTCAAATCACAAGTAAATAATACTAGTGAAATTGGAGGATATTTCTTAGCCCTATGCCCTATGGAAGATTTCTTTTAAGGTTGACAGTTTCTTGGAATTCTCATGGCTGGCATAATGTACTTTGCTCTGTAAAGTTACCATAAAAAATGTCTTCTGTTTAGGAAAATTAAAGGCATTACATCAAGATCCATACTCTCATGTCAGCTTCATTATCTTGAGTCATATTTAAAAGCTGTAATATTTGATATCCATTGTTATGAACTCTCCTTTGGGATTGGTATTTAAAATATTCCTTAAACCTAATCAATTCATATGATTCTACGCTCAACCAAACTCAGTCACCTTCAGTCAAATGGTGAAGTGGTGAGCATATATGAGCAGAGTTCAGAAAAGCTAGAACAGCGACCATATTTACATGTATAAAATCTGATAAGAAAGAATGGTTTGTATATCACAAATGAAATACACAGCCCTGGTAGATTGGGGCCAGATTCATCACTGATGGCCTCAGGGAAAAGTAGAGATATTAAATTACATGATGTGCAAAAACCAAAAGGATCTCTTTCTCACTCAGTATATTTAGAAAGGGCTGCCTGGGTCTTCAGGATGAACTTGAGGGTGGCCTGACAGTGATGAATGCTTTTCTCTGCCTGCTGTGATCTACCAGGGCACTTACCCTCTCTATTACCCCTTAGCACCTTATCAATGGGTGGCATTAATTCTTTAATAGATTACTTTCTTACTTATTGACATCCACTACTATATGTTAGCTCTGCAAGGGACCATAGTCCACCTTGTATACTTCTTGGAACATAATAGGCATTCAATAAATATTTGTTAAGTATTGTACTTCCTGTAAGTCTTGTCTTCTGAACTAAAATATAAACTATCAGAGGACAGAGTTCAAAGTTTATACTCTGAATGGTCCATTGGACCCAATAATCCTGAGCAGAAAGCAGGATCTCAAGATGATTTGTTATATTGAGTTGAATTAAATCATATGGAATATAAAAAGCTGCCTTCCTGCCTGCTGGCTCTGTGCTTCCATAGGATTTTGTACCTGCCTTTTTTATAGCCTCTAATCAACACTATTTTAACTTTTTGTTCCTGTATCCAGCTGTCTCTCAACATTTTGTATCTTCTGAGGGAAGTATTTATTTGTCTTTTTAAAAATTCAAGTGTAGTTGATTTACAATATTGTGTTAGCTTGGATGTATAGCAAAATGATTCAGTTATAAATATATATATGTACATATTTTCAGATTATTTTACATTATAGGTTATTATAAATTATTGAATATAGTTCCCTGTGCTATATAGTAAATCCTTGTTGCTTATCTATTTTATGTATAGTAGTATGTATCTTTCAATCCCATACTCCTAATTTATTCCTCCCCCCCTCCCTTTCCCCTTTGGTAACCATAAATTTGTTTTCTATGTCTGTGAATCTGTTTCTGTTTTTGTTTTCTCCATAAAATTACATTGAACATTTTTATTTCTGCAGCTTTCCATATGGAAAAGAAAATCTTAACATTATTACATAAGGCATATTTATGCCTAAAACATGTGAGCCTACAAATTAACATAGTACTGTAAAACTTTCTAGGTCAGTTGATAGTTTGCTAATATCCCTATATGAAACAGTTTCTTAAATGTTGAGTATTCCTACAAATTATGTATTTTATCACTCAATATTTCATTGACAAACAGAAATAACATACTGATTAAATCAGCATTCTGGAGTTATAGTCTGTAATAATGATATAAATTAAAAATACTTGAAGAACATTAATTTGTATTTCATTTCAAAAGGAAAGAGTGAACACTTGGGCAATAGATACTGCATCCCTATCTAAAATTAACTGATTTGGAAGTAGTATATTCTTATGTGAACTAAGCATTAGGCTTAGTTTGAAGATCTGTAAATGCTAGACATACTTCGGAAATAAATGCCAAAGAAAGTAAAATATAAGACTGTTTTCTCTGGGATTAAATTTAAAAATATAATCTACCTATTAACCACCTTTGGTAGACCACTAGTTGCACCTACCTCAATTTTGTACTCTATTTTTTTCCATTTTTTTCCAGGCATATGACCATCTGAAATAAAAGCTATATTTTTCATCCTTGCTTGCAGTTAGGTAGGAGCATTGTGACTAAGTGTTGGCTAATGAAATTTAAGTGAGGGTGCAAACTTCTCTCTCACTGTCCTCCGTGCTGGCCAGAATGTTGATGTGAGGGATGGAGCTTGAACAGCAATCTTGGATCATAAATTGGAAGCCAAGTGCTGAGGTTGGTAGAGCAACACAGAAACTTTGAGATACTTAACTCTGAAATTCTTTTAAGTGAGAGGGAAAACTTTTTTCTTTTTTTCTTTTTTTTTTTTTTTTTTTTTTTTTGCGGTATGTGGGCCTCTCACTGCTGTGGCCTCTCCCGTTGCGGAGCACAGGCTCCGGATGCACAGGCTCAGCGGCCATGGCTCACAGGCCCAGCCACTTCGCGGCATGTGGGATCTTCCCGGACCGGGGCACGAACCCGTGTCCCCTGCATCGGCAGGCGGACTCTCAACCACTGCGCCACCAGGGAGGCCCTTTTTTCTTTTTTTAAAGCCATTGTTATTTGGGGTTTTAGTTTTATGCTGCTGTATTTAATCTTAACTGATACACATTTCAATTGTTGGCATATTACTCCTTTATTAGAAATTGTAAATGAGAAATTATTTCAACACCTGAAGACCAAGATACAACAGAAGACTCCATAGGCTCAAGATATTGAGACATCCTAGAAAGAGTTTTCTGTAAAGTATATCTATTCCGTGGCATGGCAATATCATTCTTCTTGAAAAAGTTTACTGGACAGACATCTTTTCTTCCATCACATATATAAACAATTCGTGTATACTTCACTCCTCGTTGTGACTTTACCTACAAATTCTACCAAAACTACATTTTTGCAAAGATTTTGGGGGCACCTAGTGCAAGAATGAGCATGATAATTTTCCACAGTGAGATGACCATTGGTATGAAAAGCTGCTGGATTTGTAAAGACTTTATCAAACACGTCATGAAAATTGGTAGCTTCTAAAACCCAACCTATGAAGACTGAATTTGCATCTGAAATAATGATGCAGTCAAATTTATCCTTGTTCTTTCTTACAAAGTTTAAAAGTCCCACCATCCCTGGAGTGAAAGGCATTGATATCATTGCTCTTTTCATTTTATCTTCTCTTACACCTTCATCTCCCAAATACTTAAAGACTCTGCCCATAAATTCTGTCCAAAATCCTTTTTCATAAGAATCTTGTAGTTCAATAGGAAGCTTTTTCTCTGGAGCACATTGTACAATCCAGGTGTCACTATTATCATCTATGATTGTATTGTCAAAGTCAAAAACCAACAAAATTTTCATGGTTCCAGAAACAGATTTGGGTTACCCCAATTTAATATTTCCAAGACAATTAATCTTACTTCAACATGGAGCTTAGGTTAAACAGTCATAACAATCTTCAGTTTTAAACACCAGCCAGCTTCTAACCAACGTTACTCTCACTGTATATGCAGGGGGAAAAGTCTTCTGGTTCCAAGCAAAGGAATGGAGACTTCTTAACTCCAGCATTATTATGATGGACCATCTGATAGAAAACCTTCCCCGCCATGAGGAGGTCTGTGGGTCACACACGCCAAGCCCAGGCCTTGCTCTCCCACACACCTGCCAGGTCCATCCCGAAACCAGGGGTAGGGACCTAGTCAGGTGTCCTTCCCTGGGAGGCACGTGTTGGAGGCTGATGGGAGTGCCAGGCCGGGCCCGGCCTGGCCCCCAGGGCTCATCACTGACCCAGGCCAGAGATTCACAGGCGTTCTGGCCTCAGTGCCGCTCCTGCGGACTCTCCTGTTTCGTTTTGTATATAGATTCATTTGTATTATTTTTTAGATTTCACATATAAGTGATATCATATGATATTTGTCTTTGATTTTTTTTTTTTTTTTGGCGGTACGCGGGCCTCTCACTGTTGTGGCCTCTCCCTTTGCGGAGCACAGGCTCCGGAAGCGCAGGCTCAGCGGCCATGACTCACGGGCCCAGCCGCTCCGCGGCATGTGGGATCCTCCTGGACCGGGGCACGAACCCGTGTCCCCTGCATCGGCAGGCGGACTCTCAACCACTGCACCACCAGCGAAGCCCTGTCTTTGATTTATTTTACTTAGTACAATAAGGTCCATCCATATTGCTGCAAATGTCAGTATTTCATTCTTTTTTATGACTGAGTAATATTCCATTGTGTATATATATATATATATATATATATATATACACACACACACACACACACACATATATATGTATATATATACCATATCTTCTTAAACCAATCACCTGTTGATGGGCATTTGGGTTGTTTCCATGTCTTGGGTATTGCAAAGTGCTGCTATGAACATTGTGGTATATGTACCTTTTAGAATTAGAGTTTTCGTCTTTTCTGGATATATGCCCAGGAGTGGGATTGCTGGATCATACAGTAGCTCTATTTTTAGCTTCTTAAGGAACCTCCATACTGTTTTCCATAGTGACTGCTCCAATTTACATTCCCACCAACAGTGTAGGAGGGTTCTGTTTTGAGAGAAGTAGGGATATATCATTCTTTTTTGAATAATTTTGGATGCAGCAAATGATGAATAAAGAAAAGGAGCTAACATTCTATTAACTGGCTATTATGCCAGGCTTGTGGCTGTGCTATCTGCTTTACATATGTTAACTCAGTCAATCTTCCCAAATCCTTTGACGTTAGTAATTTAATATTCATTTTATAGTTGGCAACACTAAAACTTGATTGTTTGCCCTAGATTATCTATCTGGCAAGGGCCAGACCAGAGATGGAAATCTTATCTTTCCAACTCTAAAGCCCTTACCATTCTTACTGTGCTGACTCACTTTGGCATAATTTAATGAGTTAGCTAATGGGAACAGCCAAGTGGAGCTCTTCTCTCTACCCCACAGTAAAGTCTGGATACTTAGGATGCTCTCACAAGGGAATCATTTTCGTATCAAACCGATATGTTTAAGCAATACTGCTTTACTCCTGTCTATCAAGACTGCTTTATTCAAGTATATCCTTCTTAATGTTAGTAAAGTTAGGTGGAGTAGGATACTGCACCAGAGAAAATTTATGCTTTTAATATCTTTTTCAGTGAGATATATGCCAGAAAACTCAAAATCACTAAATATAGCTCACCTTACTCCACCAGCCCTCAGCCCCAGACATTAAGTGTAGACAACTTATAATAATTGGGCTGCCTCCTTTAGAAAGGTAAATCACCTTTGAGTAAAGAGGGTCACTTCCCTCAGAAGGGTGGAGATAAGGCCTCTTGCAGTCCCTGATAACAACTCCTGTTGAGAGGGGTGCTCAGTAGATCCATTGCCCAGGGAAAGGGGATGTCATAAGACTCTTGAGTTTTTGGAATTTAAAAGGAAGTTGTACCCCAAGGAGAGATGGAGGAGATTCACTATGGGTCTGTCAGGTGATGGGTGCTTTAATATACCAGCCTTTAAACCAGATTAGAGCTACTCATGGACAAAAGGAGTTTTAAGAATATCAATTTCTAGATCCTTCGTCTCCAGGTGTGTATGGATTTTATTCCCTAAAATGTATCTGCCTGAGAATTTACCTATGCTCAAAATAGTGCTCCTTCCAGTTTATAAAAGAAAGGCATATTCCTCACCCATCACCATCCCAAATCTTACAAAAGTCCACAGCCTCAAGGTGTTAAAAAGATCTAGCCTGTAAGGGGAAGGCTCCTTTAATAAGTAAGGCACCATAAACCCTCAGGGTTCATGTTTGTGGTAAGGTTGATAGACTTGTTAGAAAGAAAGAATTTGGGGCTGTTTTGGGATTTCTGATTTCAGATATACGGTAGAGTGGGATGGTGGGACTAATTACAATATTCATTTAGTGATTTTTCTACCCTTCAACTATTGTCAAAGAATGCATTCCTCTGAAGGCAGAGTCCTGCAGGAGCAAAGAAAAGAGAATATCGTTAAGAAGCACTGAACCTGAAAACTGTCTTTTTTACATGTTTTAGAAGTAGGCATTTCTTTTCAGTTCTTATCAACACTTGTGATCTGTAATGTGCTGGAGAGAAAAGCACCTTCAATCAGCCAAAGAATTAGAGATAGTTTTAAATGATTTGGAATGTGTTCCAGAATTACAAAAATTTCAGGTTATATTCAACAAAATCCACCAGTTAATAAATTGAAAATGTTATTTACATAATAAATAAATTGAAAATTAATTACATGAAAATATACTTATAATATTATAAAACATAGTACCAAAAATATTGTTTGAAAGATTTAATGAAATCTAATTTAATTTAATTTCCCCAAAATTTTCTAAAAATATTAAGTTATACAGGTGCCTATAAATGAAAGAATAAAAAGTGTAAATAGTATGTCTTGGTAAAATGAGGTAGGTAAGAAAACAACCTGAGTAGAAAATCCTTTTGAAAGTGCAGTGGTTTTCCATTGTTTCTTTTCAATAGCCAAGGAGTAGGATACTGAACTTTCCTTCTGTGAGGCAGCTGGATTAATTAGGAAAGAAAATGAATTTAGCTGTGTTTGCATCCTGTGTTAGGAGAGCGAGAGGTATTCTGTTACATAAATAGAGGGAGTTATCAGTTAATCCACTGGCTCTATGGAATAAGGGCTTTCTAAATATTCAGGCGTTTTGGTACCTGGTGAATACCTAATTAAGGCATTAAAGAAAAAAAAATCTTTTCAATCTTTTACTCCACAAATACTTTGAATGTCGACCATGCAGAGCTTGTTCCAGACGCTGGTGGTATAGCACTGCACATTAGATACAGTCTCAGTCTACAGAGACCCCCATTCAGTGGGCAGAGGTAAGACAATGAGCAAAAGAGTAAATAAATATGATTATTTAAGACTGTGGTATTCACTATGAGGTATCTAATACAAGGAATTACGGTGAGGATTGGGTGAGGTTGGAGGGATGAATTTGACATGGGCAGTCAGAGAAGTTGAAAGCAGGGCTGAGCCCTCTGTGACATGAAGTAGCAGCTAACTGACAACCTCTAGATGAAGGGAAAAGGAAGAAACTCCTGAGGTGGGGATGAGCTTGCACACTTAGTCAGCCCTACATCTTAGATGATAAGAAGTACCTTCCATCTTAACGTTTTTTAACAATTGACACAGACGTCACAGACCCTGAGATTTCTGCATTCCATAACTTGTCTTCACTGCTCACACTTTAAGAAGTATTCTTTCTAGAATCATTATTTCTGACTTAGAAACAAAGGCATATTGTTTTATGATTTCTCTGTCTTTCCGTCACCTACAATTTTGGGATCAATGTCCTATTTCTGGCCAAACTACTTTATTCCACTTCTATAGAGAGAATGGATAGTAAAACAAACCTTTGTGAACATCGATATTTTAACTGAATAGGTTCCGGGAAGAAGAAGAATTTGAGAACCTAAAACAAAGATCTAAGTATCTGGGTAGTTGATTCTTTCCCTTGAGAAAGACCTCTTAGAAATATTTTATATCTGCTGTATTACAGCTTCCCACATACTGGAGGAATTGATTGTGGTAAACTATTGTGTCTCTACCACAAGGCAAGCTGAGACCTTGTGATGGGCTGGTGGGCAGGAAGCATCAGCCGCATATGGGCTGCGAGGAATTTTCAGTGCTTTGTGTTTGCCCCTTGCCCAGGCATGGTGGAGCGTAGTTAGCAATCCAAATCAGTGTTTAAGAGTCTGAAAAACCTCATGATGGTTCTGGACTCATAGCATCTAGGCAAGTTGATCTGGTGGGTGGGGCATTGCAGCAGGAATTTTTAGTAGTGACAAGGATCAGCTGGGTTATTTCTAACATCACAGGAAGGTGATTTTGCAGATAGAAAGGACTATTTATTAAGCAAATTTTAATTTAATATTCAAATTATTAATGTTATAAAATTCAAAACCTAGATAACAATCCTTTAAGTGTGCATATATTTCTTAACTTCTTTTAATACATATAGCAACTTTTGAGTGGAACGTTTCTTTTTCTTTGAGAATTCCAGTGGAAATCTTGAAGTGGAAAGCAATAGAGATGTGCTGTAGTCATCTATGTGGGACTTACTAAAAAGAGAGCAAAAACTGGTCTGGGACTTTGGTCCTCACTGTCCCTTTCCATCAATTAAGGTAGGAAAATAAATTATGGAAAGATAGAATGGAGGAAATTCCTATGGGTAAAGAGGCTTTCGAATTTCCTTCTCTCTCTTATTTAACTGGTCCAAGCGAGGGGGCCTCAGAGAGTCTACTTGTAGAGGTCAAGAGTGTCTGCAAGGAGGGGACACTGGCATCTTAATCCCTGGGTGGAAGTTTGCTGAACGCAGAGAATCCACTGTGTGGTTTGTGGTAAAAGAGCTCTCTGGAGAACAGGACATGGGCGGCTAGCAGCCTGGAGGAATTCTGCAGGATGGAGGTGAGCTAGAGCAAGGAGAGAGCAGACACAGGAAAAAGCCCATCTACTCCCACAGTCTAGCAAGGCAAGGATGCATTTGATTCCCCATGCAGAATGAAAGTTTAGGAAACAGATAGGGCTGAAGCCAAATTGAAAGATTTTCTGCATGAAAAGTGCCTGTGGAGCAGTGCAAGCATCCTGCCCTTGTGCTGAGGTTGAAAGTAATTCACATCACCACTTGCTATGTTTCAGATAGTCTCTTTATTGACTGAATTTTCCATCCCCCCCATCCCAAATAACTGTACAGCTCTGTGGTCATCTTCTTGACAGGAATCAAAAGGGAGACCTGTAATATAGTTTCGGGTGCCCTGTAGTTTGATGCAGACTCTTAATCCAGCAGCTGACGGAGAAAGGCCAACCCACACAGGGAGAGACACAGGAATAGAAGAGTGAATATGAGGCTCTGGTCTTCATAGTTATGGTCTTCAAGACTTTTTTTCCCAGCCTGATTCCAATGTTCTGCTCTCAGAATATTCTTTTCTAATTGTAGATTTTTGGGGGGGATTGGGCTAGCAATGATTTTGCTAGTTGTTCCTTTATAGTAGATTTATGTTGCTTATCAAGAGCTATATCAACTATTTTTCAGTTTAGTGATAAAAAATGTGATTGCTGGAATATGTCAGCATCTCTTTGGGTACAGCCTGCAAATAAACATTGCTGGGGGCTTCCCTGGTGGCGCAGTGGTTGAGAATCTGCCTGCTAGTGCAGGGGACACGGGTTCGAGCCCTGGTCTGGGAGGATCCCACATGCCGCAGAGCAACTAGGCCCGTGAGCCACAACTACTGAGCCTGCGCGTCTGGAGCCTGTGCTCCGCAATAGGAAAGGCCGCGATAGTGAGAGGCCCGCGCACCGCGATGATGAGTGGCCCCCGCTTGCCACAACTAGAGAAAGCCCTCGCACAGAAACGAAGACCCAACACAGCAAAAATAAATAAATTAATAAAAAAAAAAAACAAAAAACATTGCTGGGTTCTGATTGGCTAGAAGTAGAGTGTGATTCACTTGTTTTGTATATCCTATCAGTGATGAAAATCCTAGTTCTGTAAGCTGAGGTGACCACTGTGACATAAAATAATTTTGTTTTATATTTTAATAGCACATAAACATTTTTTATTTAAAAAAATCTGATAATAGCCACTTCAACAGATTCTGCCCTAAAAAATCACTTCCTCTAGAAAAGACTAAATATGTATACCTGTATATCGTATAGTTTATGGAAACCACAGCTACATGAATAAATATGGATAGTTTCAAACGCAATAGAGTACTTTGCATTCTTATGTTAAATTTGAAAGTGGGGAACGGGAGCTGCAAAGCATTCATCAGAGCCTGTCATGGTCCTATGCAAGAGTCCCTTAAAGTATACCTATTTTTAGGACATTAAGGGAGAAATCTGGGTGGTTAATAGGTTGGTGGAAATAAGATCGGCCAATAAGGGTACTTCTTGTTGGTAGGTACCAAGAGAAACTTTACTGACTTAGAAAACCAGACCAGTTCTACACTCTGCACACTGATTGGTCCAGGCCTTGTTATATATTTCCAGATATAGCTTGGGATTGGGACAGAGTCTGGACGCAGATGGCTTATGTGATGAAATTCCTCCGTGCTGCAGACAACAAGGATTGAGAAAGAGAGGAACTATTAAACGTAAAAAAGAATTGTAGCAAGCAGCACGCATATAGAATTAGTGAACAAGCAAGTGACAAAGAAGATAGAAGTATAAAAGCAAATAGAATTGTAAGACTCTAGCTTGACATCATTGTTCACTTTATCAGCATGAGAGGATTGGTGCCTTTTTCCAGGTTAAAGGAGGGAAGTGAGAAGTTCCTCAACTGGGGACAATAGCTCAGTTTTTATAGACTTAAAATTTTTTTAAGTTTTTCATGAAGAAATATTTGTGGCATGGAATCTCTGTTTTGTTTAAGGTTTTGGGAGTTTCTTACACTTAAGCCATTGTATTAATCTGGAATGTATTCAACTGCAAAATACAGAAGAGCTAGTTAGCTCTAGATGAAAAACCTAAAGGAATATTTGCCAAACATAATGAGTAGTTTGGCATTAAGAGTGCAGGGTAGGGGGGTTTAATAATGACCTTGGGGACCTAGGCTTCTCTCATGTCTCTACCCCACCACACTTCGTTTGTTGGCATTTATGCCTATGCATGTTGCTTCATGGGCATTGGAAGCTGCCACGTCTCCAGGCTTCATGACTGCATTCCAGACTGAAGAACAGGCCTTTGTAATTGTCAGGCAAAGGAGAAGGGTATTGAAAGTGCAAGTTGCATTAGCCAGTCTTTAATGTTGACTCATAGCCATTCTAAGGATAACTATTATATAAGCAATTATTAGATAACACAATATGTTCTAAATTATTAATATTTCTCATCTCCCAAATATAGTAATATGAGAGCTGGTGGTTTTAGATCTTACTTGCTTTTAGCCTAATTTCTCTTAGATTCAGCCCAGTTTTTCCTATAGCCATTAAATTCTGTTGTGCATGCCAACTCCAGTCAGTTGGATGGGCTGCCAAGACTGCCATGTAAAAATGGATTCTGAGGTTGCCCTGAGCCCTGGCAGGAAAGTAGGCCTTGATATTTGCCATGAGGGAAAATGTTTGCCCATGGGCTAAGTGTCTGTTCTTCCTTTTCTGTAAAAGCTCTTATATTACAGAAAGGAAGGCCAAGTACACAGTCAATGAAACATGTTTCTTTAAGATTAAGAAATTTAGTCTTTGGGGTATTATCATAACTTGTATATTCTGACTAAGTAATGTGCAAATGAGTGAAACCTGCCATGGTACTTATGACTAAGTTTACACTATCATTCTCATAACTGGTTATCAGGTGAAACAAAGCTTTATGCCCAGAACAGCAGCTTTCAGTTTCTCTACCCGAAGATAGTTCTGCTCGAGATTATCTTTTCATCTAAATGAACATTCATATTCCCTTGTATTAATCTACTTGGGCTACCATAACAAAATATCATAGACTGCATGGTTTAAACAACAGAAATTAATTTTCTCATAGTCCTGGAGGCTGGAAAGTCTAGGATCAAGATGCTGGCAGGGTTTCACTCTGAGGCCTCCTCTCTTGTTTTGCAGGCAGCATCCATCTTGCTGTGTGCACGTGCAGAGACAGAGTGAGAGGAAAATTTCTTGTGTTTCTTCTTATAAGGACACTAATCTTACGGTGTCAGAGAGCCACCCTTATGACCTCATTTAACCTTAATTGCCTCCTTAAAGGCCCTATCTTTAAGTCGTTACATTTAGGGATTAGGGCTTCAACATATGAATTTTAAGGGCTACAGTTCAGTCCATAGCATCCCTATAAGATATAATTACAGGGAAGTTACAATCCTAAAACAGAAACTGTATTTTTTTTCTAGGTTTAATAAAATATTTTTGTATTAAACTGTATCCTAAGTCCTGGTATCCTGTATCCAGAGAATGTTCGAGGTCTTTAGAAAGATTTGTGAAGAAGCATAAAAAGCAACCCCAGTACACTTTTCATTAGAGTCCTATTTTTGGCCAGAATTATTCCTGAGAGGTCACCAAGAATGATAAATATCAGCAGTCCAAAGTTTAAGTTATTTTCTTCCACATAAACTTTAGTCAGTTTTATGATTTTTAACTCTTGTTTTAATTAGACATCAGAGAATATTGAAAAATTCCCTCTAATGAGCTTTTTTTTTCTTTCATGGGAGATGACTCAAATAATAGTGCTTGCCAAGTGTATATCTGCTCTTGATCAAGGAGACAATTCTGAGCTATTTAATATAATAATTAAAACAGGATATAAGCAAGGCACGTTGATAAACTGATCATTGTGATTTAATAGAAAAAATATGGAACTAGAAATTTAGCAGAAAAAAAAGTTTAACTTCTGATTGTCTCTAGTCTCCTGGGATAAATCCTAAGAAAGGAATGCCCAGTACAAAACTGGCAAGATCTTTGGATTGGAAGGCAGAAGATCTGAGTTTGAATATATCACCACTTCACTTTTCTGAGTCTCAGTTTCTTTGTGAATTGGGACAACCAATTTCTGTCTAAAAGTATGAGTATATGAGTATATATTTATATGAGTATATGTATATATTTAGAACTGGGTCAGCCATATTATTCGTATGAAATAAATTTGTATGAGATGTTAAGTCCTGTATGGGCAGATATGTGTTGAACTAATAATTGTGGCTCCAACACACTTTTGATTTTTGATTAAATACACACTAAAGAATGTTTGCTGAATGAATGAATGTGTCATAGACAAGTGACTTATCACCTTGTTGTTTTTCCTCCAATATTCAGAGTTTGCCCTAAGTGATCTTTCAGCTCTTTTTGTTTATAATAATTTGATTCACAATTCTTATGAGTTGTCTGAGGGCTCAGCTGTGAAAAATCTCATCTTAGGCAAGGCAAGGTTTGTGCCAATGGATAAGCCACTATCACTCCAAGAACATGGGCAACAATTTTCTCTTTTTGGATTTCTCCTGTCAAAATTACAGAATTAGTGCATATTTGTTGAAAGAGTGAACAAAGCCAGTCCTGTATAAAAATGTTAAGGATAAAAGAAAGTCTTTCTTTCCCCCCCTTTTACCCTCCTTTATATCCTATTTTCTAGGAAAAAAGTTTGATGTGTATTTTTTCATCTCTCTCTCTCTCTCTCATTGTTTCTTTTTTATATTCAGATGAAGGGATTGATGGGTAGAATATTTTTTAATGAACTATACCAGTCAATAGGTGTATTTATAATTTATAAAGAGAGTAACAGAGAGAAAGTCCCCAAAGGCTGACTCTTCAATATACAACTTGTTATACTATGAAACCAAAGGGTGTTTGGGGCTGGGCCTGTTGAATCAGTGTTTGCCCAGAAGGGCTCATCCTGGCGCCCTATAATTATATCTCATAGATGGCAACATTATCTACATCCATCCTGAGCTGGCTTGATGATAATCAGTCCAGCTGACGTTGCTTCCTCCTTTCTAAACCCAAATCTGACATTAAACAATAAAATAGTTCAATAAAATTGTTCAGTAAGATGGGTTGGATACTCCTTGGATTCGGCATTGGGCATAGTTACTAAACAGAGCTGAGATCTGGAAATGTAGACTTCAATGAAAACAATCCAATATGTTTCATTATTTTAACACATTTTGCTTTTTTGTGGAGGTCAGTTTCCTGCTTTTGAAACTATAGTTACAGTTCGCTTAAATCTTATCACTTTTACAAGTTTATGTCCCAACATTATCAGAAGCTGGGGATGGCTAAGGTTTTAGAGTTTTTAATATGAAATTTTGTGCCTCCTCCTTCTGTTTCTCTTTGCTTTTTGTCATAGGGGCCTTAGAACTTTGCTTCTGGTGATTGAGATTAGAAATGGAGACCTGGGACATGGCTATACATCCTGCACATTCCTCAAAGCTTCACTTCTAAACATCTTTAATCATCATTTCTATATACCTTAATCATGTTCTAAAAATTCTAAAATTTTGAGATTTGAAATCCTCCACAATATTTTTTTTAATTTTATTTATTTATTTATGGCTGTGTTGGGTCTTCGTTGCTGTGCACGGGCTTTCTCTAGTTGCAGCGATGGGGGGTTACTCTTCGTTGCGGTGCATGGGCTTCTCATTGCGGTGGCTTCTCTTGTTGCAGAGCACGGGCTCTAGGCGTGCGGGCTTCAGTAGTTGTGGCATGTGGGCTCAGTAGTTGTGGTTCATGGGCTTAGTTGCTCTGTGGCATGTGGGATCTTCCCGGACCAGGGCTCGAACCCGTGTACCCTATGTTGGCAGGCGGATTCTTAACCACTGCGCCACCAGGGAAGCCCCACAATATTGTCTGCATCTGGATGTGGCACAAAATTTCCTAAGTTCTGATTTTATTTCTAAACTCATCACTGTGGATCCACATTGCTTATTTCTATCAAAATTTTTGCCAGTTTCTCTAGAAAGCTGAAACAGGGTAATTCTTTGCCGGGGTAGACAAAGGGTAAATGGAGACTGGTTCATGACATACTCACCCAGGTTATCCTGTGCAGAAGTCTGCAACCTCAACGTGGCTTGTGCATCCAGTTCCCATAACATCAGTTCATTCCGAGGACCTTCCTTGGTCAAAGGATTGTATGATATAAAAGCACTTAAGGGATAGGGAGTGTGGGAGGGAGGGAGACGCAAGAGGGAGGGGATATGGGAACATATGTATATGTATAACTGATTAAATTTGTTATAAAGCAGAAACTAACACACCATTGTAAAGCAATTATACTCCAATAAAGATGTAAAAAAAAAAAAAAGCACTTCAGCTTCTGTAAAAAAGAAAGTCGATGAGTGATATACTCTTAAGAAGCTCTGTTTTGGAAAAGGAGTAGCGAAAAGGAAAAGGAAGAACTGAATTGATCCACATACATAGTGACAATCTGTATCCAATTTTGGAAAAGACAGTAGTGATATTCAGCCGGTATGTACCATAATGAGATTTCCAATATTGTAATACTTTCCTGCCTGAAGGACATTTCCCTATGGCTTTGCCTCTGGTAATTACATCTGTCTGGACAGGAAGAGGTCCTAGGGCAAAGACAGCACCTGGCTGGTGCTAGGCAAAGGGAAGAGACATTAAATCCATCATTAAGATATTTGACTATTTTCTTCTTGAAAGGGGAAAAGCATTCCAGCACCTAAGCTGAGAGGATTGGGACAAGAGGATGTAAATAAAGAGTAAGAGAAAATCCCAAAGACTGAGAGAAGGGGCGGGACAAATTGCTACTGATATATATATATCAGGGTTGCAGAGGCTTCACTCTTCTGGGAGCGGTGTGGAAATGAAGCTTTGTGTGTTAAAATGCTCTGGAACATGCAGCCCAAGCTCCCTCTGCAGCATCTGCCCTTGTTAGATAAGTTGCAAGCATTGACCACAACTGGATCTGTTCTAAAATTTTGTATCCAACAACAATACTCATGGGGTAGCTACAGCATTTCTCAACCAGTGCTTAATACTTGGTAGCAGATTGTCAAGTGAAACACACCATCAGCTGTCTCAAAAAGCGAAAAAGGCAGCTGAGACAAACCGCAGGATGCCCGCCAAGATGACTGGTGCAGCGCCTCAACCAGGTGGGCTGGCATTCAAGCAAAGCCACTTATGGGAGACTCAGAGCTTTTCACTCCGTGGTCTTGCTGCTGTCTTCTTCCTGCAACTTACCTGCTTTTTCTGGGTCACTTCTCAGTATCAAGGGTCCCTGCACAACATTGACCTGTGCATTCATTCAACCAGCATTTACTGATCTTCTGTCAGATGTCAGCTGCTAGACAACGGTGAGGGATGGGTGATGCTGGGAAGTTCACTCTGATTTGCTGTTCACTGATGAAAATGCCTGAATGACGGAGAGGGTTTTGGTGCCAAGCCAAGCTGGGTTTGAATACTTTCTCCAGTGTTGAGCAGCTCTGATATTTGCTAATCCTCAGGCACATTGACCTCTCCGAGTCTCAGTTTCTTCATTTGTAAAATGAGGGCAATTGTACTTGGCCCCTCTTGTCTTGTATGGTTACTGTAAGAATAACGTGACATGTATAAAGGGCTGGGAGAGAGACTGATTCATAGCTGTGACACCATAGAAGTTTATTTCGTTTCCTGCTGTCTTCTAATCAATACAAGAGTCCACATCTGGATATTAAATGGCATGAAGGAGAGATTCATCAACTTTAAAGTTACTCGTTTTGCCCAGAGAGTTCAAAGACGTGAAGTAATTTTTGTAACTCCTGTAAGATCTCAGTTACTGTGCCATTTGAACAAATTTCTATGGAGTTGGAGGTGGCTGGTAAACACGGAAGTGAAGCAAAGAAGAGTCAATAGCCTGGGCATTTTGCCAGAGAGAGAGAGAGCAAGAGAGAAAGTGTCTTCTAGACTTGCCTTTCTTCCTTGGTGTTATTTAATCATTGTAGCTTACTGGACTTCTCCAGTAGGCATTTATTATTGATATTAGGGCTGTTCTTTTTACTTCGCCATTCCTAGTGACACAGAACAGCTGGAAATCTGATCATCATATGCCGTTTTAAGTTCACTTAATGCTCCCTGTCTCCTAGGACCCATAAATAAAGAATCAGCGTGTTTGGAGGTTTACTTCAGAGCCTCGTCTGTCTTCTGTGTCTTTAAGTATATAAAAGCTGAACTGCAGAGTCTGCATTATTTCTGCAGTCTTTGGCCAGTAAGCCAAAGATAGTGAAGAGATTCTCCTTGAATCTAAGACCTCTCTTAGCTCTGGCTGGGTAGGGATAGAGATTTTAATCCCTGTGTTGTTGACCCTTAAGTGCCACATCTTCACACGGATGAAGACAAAGCTTGTAGATGGTACCAGTAACAACCGTCCACAGACTTATTCCTTTGTGTGTGTGTGTGTGTGTGTGTAAAAATCCTGTGTTTGAGAAGGCCCTACCATATCAGAACCATATTTTTTAAAGAGAATTTTACATTTACTAGGGTTTGAGTCCTTATAAGCCAAGAGTCAGAGCCACATCCCATTTGATTCCCTTGCCATTTTCTAGCGCATTTAACATAATACTTCAGAAGGCGCTTTCAAAAACAATAAGCATTAGTCTGTAATGGGCATTACATTGTTACTGACATTTCGGCCACATCCCGAGGAAAATACTTTATTACCCAATGCTAACACAGCTACTTGTTCCATTCTTTCCGGTGTTTTCCTCGGTTGGATATCCCACTGATTTGACACTCTTTCTTAGCTCTTTGCTAGTTGACTGCTCCAGTCTTCACGCTCCTTCTAAAGAACATTCTAGAATTTATCCAGTAAAATGTCTCTTTTCCTCTTTAGCATAAACACCACTTTTACCTTCCCTTTCTGAAATTAAAGTAGGTGGAAATTTCTGCAAAGTTTTTTTTTTGTTTTCTATAGAGTTCCTCCTCTGGGGTTCTAGTGTGCTTTCACCATCCTACACTAGCATCAGCTGGTGGCGGGAGTGGAGGGGGGCTTTTAAAAATAAAACCTTCACCTAAGACCAACTGAATAAGAAGGTTTTGGTAAGAGGCTTTCCAGGCGCATTTAACAATGAGCCAGAGTTGGCAACAAGTGGGTCGCGCTTTCATTTTTTAATTTAACAGTTATTTATGAAGACCTTACAATGTGTTATCAATATGTCTAACTCCAGTTTTCCAATGAAAGTGGCCACTACAGTTTTGGGCCAAACTACAAATCTCTGATGTGATCTCTCACCCTGCCGACTGTGAACAAGCATCTCTGTTCTCTCTGCTGAGCTCTGTGCTTTAGCCGCTGCTCTCGTTTATGTTTTGCCTGCCCTCACCACCCACTCTCAGCTGTCCCTCATCATGACCAAGGTAGGGGATTTGTGAATATGCACATTTGTCCTCACGCAGGGTTGCGGAATTGCAAGTAAAGAAAACCTAATCAGAGTAGATAAAGCAATATTGACAAATCAAAGAAAACTTTATGGAAACCAAAATAAAGAAGCATTGTTGGGCCTTACAGGGCTCTGGAATCAGAAATTGGAGAATTGGGAGCCAGCTCACTCCCCTGTGTTTCCCTGCATATCTTGTCTTTTCTGCCACTGCTGTTTACATTTTCTTGGTCTTGGCAAGTCTCACCCAGATGCGGTTGCCCTGGCCCCAATCCCAAGTATTCAGTTTTTCGGGTTTAAATTCTCAGTGACAATATTTTCTGTTTTCCAATTCTAAATTCCAGAAAGAGAAGTGTGTTTTGTTTGTATGTCTATAGCTAATCCCTTTAGCTATAACTAGGAAGAATGGGCCCCCGGGGTCTGTTTCGTCTTTACTAGTGGCTTATGAGAACACATTTTCTAAGGAGTGAAAACTGGAAGGAAAAGTTTGTCATTTCTAGTAAAATTTTACACACACACAAACACATACACACCCCATGTGTACATACACAACATCCATTCATAAAAAAATGATATATAGGTTAGGAAACTGAGGTTGAGAATGGCATGGCACAGAAGAAGCGGGTGACAGGACAGAGACACAGACTCTTGAACTACTTTGCCACTAACTGCTGGTATCATTTCAATGGACCTCTCCCCTAACTAGTTGCCTTACTGTCTCTGAATTTCATTTTTCTCATCTGTAAATGAGATGATCCAAGGGGCTGCATGAGTGGTTGGTTATACACTTCTATAGCACCTGACATTAAAAAAACAGCTTAGTGACCTCCATATCCACTTTCCTCCCTACCCGAAACCAGTGGTTCTTAAACATTTTTGTTGAAGAACAAAACTCATAAATCTTAACATTTTTTTAAACTGGGGACCCCAAAGAGCTATTGTTCATATGGGTCATGTCTAATGATGTTGATTGTATTGGAAATCAGAACTGAGAAATTAAAAAAGTAATATTTATAAATTCACTGAAGAGGCACAATACCATGCACATTATGTATTAGCATAAGTAACAATTTTATGAGCAGTAACTATAATTAAACGATATCTCTTTATTCCACTGGCGGATTTTCTGGAGGCAGCAAAATTAAATGCATATATGTAATTTGATATCTTTTTCTGCATTTACCCTTTTCTATATTTTTATATTTAACATTTTATTAATTTTTTCAAACAACTTTATTGAAGTATAATTGCTTTACAATGGTGTGTTACTTTCTGCTTTATAACAAAGTGAATCAGCTATATGTATACATATATCCCCATATCTCCTCCCTCTTGCGTCTCCCTCCCGCCCTCCCCATCCCACCCCTCTAGGTGACCACAAAGCACCGAGCTGATCTCCCTGTGCTATGCGGCTGCTTCCCACTATCTATCTATTTTACATTTGGTAGTGTATATATGTCCATACCACTCTTTCACTTCGTCCCAGCTTACCCTTCCCCCTCCCCATGTCCTCAAGTCCATTCTCTATGTCTGCTTCTTTATTCCTGTCCTGCCCTTAGTTCTTCAGAACCACTTTTTTTTTCAGATTCCATATATATGTGTTAGCATACAGTATTTGTTTTCCTCTTTCTGACTTACTTCACTCTGTAAGACAGACTCTAGGTCCATCCACCTCACTACAAGTAATTCAATTTCATTGCTTTTTATAGCTGAGTAATATTCCATTGTATACATGTGCCACACCTTCTTTATCCATTCATCTGTTGATGGACACTTAGGTTGTTTCCATGTCCTGGCTATTGTAAACAGAGCTGCAATGAACATTGTGGTACATGAATCTTTGTGAATTATGGTTTTCTCAGGTTATATGCTCAGTAGTGGGATTGCTGGGTCATATGGTAGCTCTATTTTTAGTTTTTTAAGGAAACTCTGTACTGCTCTCCATAGTGGCTGTATCAATTTCCATTCCCGCCAACAGTGCAAGAGGGTTCCCTTTTTCCATACCCTCTCCAGCATTTATTGTTTGTTGATTTTTTGTTGGTGGCCATTCTGACTGGTGTGAGGTGATACCTCGTTGTAGTTTGATTTGCATTTCTCTAATGATTAGTGATGTGGAGCATTCTTTCATGTGTTTATTGGAAATCTGTATATCTTCTTTGGAGAAATGTCTATTTAGGTCTTCTGTCCATTTTTGGACTGGGTTGTTTGTTTTTTTGATATTGAGTCACATGAGCTGCTTATAAATTTTGGAGGTTAATCCTTTGTCAGTTGCTTCATTTGCAAATATTTTCTCCCATTCTCAGCGTTGTCTTTTCGACTTCTTTATGGTTTCCTTTGCTGTGCAAAAGCTTTTAAGTTTCATTAGGTCCATTTGTTTACTTTTGTTTTTATTTGCATTTCTCTGTGAGGTGGGTCCAGAAGGATCTTGCTGTGATTTATGTCATAGAGTGTTTTGCCTATGTTTTCCTCTAAGAGTTTGATAGTGTCTGGCCTTACATTTAGGTCATTAATCCATTTTGAGTTTAATTTTGTGTATGGTGTTAGGGAGTGTTCTAATCTCATACTTTTACATGTCCCTGTCCAGATTTTCCAGCACCACTTATTGAAGAGGCTGTCTTTTCGTCATTGTATATTCTTGCCTCCTTTATTAAAAATAAGGTGACCATATGTGCATGGATTTATCTCTGGGCTTTCTTTCCTGTTCCATTGATCTATATTTCTGTTTTTGTGCCAGTACCATACTGTCTTGATTACTGTAGCTTTGTATTATAGTCTGAAGTGCAGGAGTCTGATTCCTCTAGCTCCGTTTTTCTTTCTCAAGATTGCTTTGGCTATTCAGGGTCTTTTGTGTTTCCATACAAATTGTGAAGTTTTTTGTTCTAGTTCTGTGAAAAATGCCATTGATAGTTTGATAGGGATTGCATTGAATCTGTAGATTGCTTTGGGTAGTAGAGTCATTTTCACAATGTCGAATCTTCCAATCCAAGAACATGGTATATCTCTCCATCTGTTTGTATCATCTTTAATTTCTTTCATCAGTGTCTTATAGTTTTCTCCTTACAGGCCTTTTGTCTCCTTAGGTAGGTTTATTCCTAGGTATTCTATTTTTTTGTTGCAATGGTAAATGGGAGTGTTTCCTTAATTTCTCTTTTAGATTTTTCATCATAAGTGTATAGGAATGCAAGAGACTTCTGTGCATTAATTTTGTATCCTTCTACTTTACCAAATTTGTTGATTAGCTCTAGTAGTTTACTGGTAGTATCTTTAGGATTCTCTATATGTAGTATCATGTCATCTGCAAACAGTGACAGTTTTACCTGTTCTTTTCTGATTCCTTTTATTTCTTTTTCTTCTTTGATTGCTGTGGCTAAGACTTCCAAAACTATGTTGAATAATAGTGGTGAGAGCGCACAACCTTGTCTTGTTCCTGATCTTAGTGGAAATGACTTCAGTTTTTCACAATTGAGAACAATTTTGGATGTGGGTTTGTCATATATCGCCTTTATTATGTTGAGGTAAGTTTCCTCTATGCCCACAGTCTGGAGGGTTTTTATCATAAATGGGTGTTGAATTTTGTCGAAAGATTTATCTGCATCTGTTGAGATGATCATTTGGTTTTTCTCTTTCAGTTTGTTAATATGGTTTATCACATTGATTGATTTATGTATATTGAAGAATATTTGCATTCCGAGATAAACGCCACTTGATCCTGGTGTATGATCCTTTTAATTTTAATGTGCTGTTGGATTCTGTTTGCTAGTATTTTGTTCAGGATTTTTGCATCTATATTCATCAGTGATATTGGCCTGTAGTTTTCTTTCTTTGTGACTTCCTTGTCTGGTTTTGGTATCAGGGTGATGGTGGCCTCGTAGAATGAGTTTGCGAGTGTTCCTCCCTCTGCTATATTTTGGAAGAGTTTGAGAAGGATAGGTGTCAGCTCTTCTCTAAATGTTTGATAGAATTTGCCTGTGAAGCCTTCTGGTCCTAGGTTTTTGTTTGTTGGAAGATTTTTAATCACAGTCTCAATTTCAGTGCTTGTGATTGGTCTGTTCATATTTTCTATTTCTTCCTGGTTCAGTCTCAGAAGGTTGTGTTTTTCCAAGAATTTGTCTATTTCTTCCAGGTTGTCCATTATATTGGCATAGAGTTGCTTGCAATAATCTCTCATAACCCTTTGTATTTCTGCAGTGTCAGTTGTTACTTCTCCTTTTTCATTTCTAATTCTATTGATTTGAGTCTTCTCCCTTTTTTCCCTGATGAGTCTGGCTAATGGTTTATCAATTTTGTTTATCTTCTCAAAGAACCAGCTTTTAGTTTTATTGATCTTTGCTACTGTTTCCTTCATTTCTTTTTCATTTATTTCTGATCTTATCTTTATGATTTCTTTCCTTGTGCTAACTTTGGGGGTTCTTTTTTGTTCTTCTTTCTCTAACTGCTTTAGGTGTAACGTTAGGTTGTTTATTTGAGATGTTATTGTTTTTTGAGCTAGGACTGTATTGCTATGAACTTCCCTCTTAGAACTGCTTTTGCTGCATTGCATAGGTTTTGGGTCGTCGTGTTTTTGTTTTGTTTTTTTTTTTTTTGCGTTACGCGGGCCTCTCACTGTTGTGACCTCTCCCCTTGCGGAGCACAGGCCCCGGACGCACAGGCTCAGTGGCCATGGCTCACGGGCCCAGCCACCCCGCGGCATGTGGGATCTTCCCGGACCGGGGCACGAACTCGTGTCCCCTGCATCGGCAGGCAGACTCTCAACCACTGCGCCACCAGGGAAGCCCGGGTCGTCGTGTTTTCATTGTCATTTTTTTTAGGTATTTTTTGATTTCCTCTATGATTTATTC
This sequence comes from Mesoplodon mirus, assembly GCF_964341445.2. Classification (NCBI taxonomy): domain Eukaryota; kingdom Metazoa; phylum Chordata; class Mammalia; order Artiodactyla; family Ziphiidae; genus Mesoplodon; species Mesoplodon mirus. The sequence goes on along the minus strand of NC_138984.1, from coordinate 109,464,538 downwards.
AGTGATCTCTTGGTTATTAAGTAATGTATTGTGTAGCGTCCACGTGTTTGTATTTTTTACAGATATTTTCCTGTAATTGATATTTAGTCTCACAGCGTTGTGGTCACAAAAGATACTTGATATGATTTCAGTTTTCTTAAATTTACCAAGGCTTGATTTGTGACCCAAGATATGATCTATCCTGGAGAATGTTCCATGAGCACTTGAGCCTAAAGTGTACTCTGTTGTTTTTGGATGAAATGTCGTATAAATATCAATTAAGTCCATCTTGTTTCATGTATCATTTAAAGCTTGTGTTTCCTTATTTATTTTAATTTTGGATGGTCTGTCCATTGGTGAAAGTGGGGTGTTAAATTCCCCTACTATGATTGTGTTACTGTCGATTTCCCCTTTTATGGCTGTTACCATTTGCCTTATGTATTAAGGTGCTCCTATGTTGGGTGCATAAATATTTACAATTGTTATATCTTCTTCTTGGATTGATCCCTTGATCATTATGTAGTGTCCTTCTTTGTTTCTTGTAATGGTCTTTGTTTTAAAGTCTATTTTGTCTGCTAGGAGAATTGCTACTCCAGCTTTCTTTTGATTTCCATTTGCATGGAATATCTTTTTCCATCCCCTCACTTTCAGTCTGTATGTGTCCCTAGGTCTGAAGTGGGTCTCTTGTAGACAGCATATATATGGGTCTTGTTTTTGTATCCATTCAGCCAGTCTGTGTCTTTTGTTTGGAGCATTTAATCCATTTACATTTAAGGTAATTAGCGATATGTATGTCCCTATCACCATTTTGTTAATTTTTTGGGGTTTGTTATTGCAGGTCTTTTTCTTCTCTTGTGCTTCCTGCCTAGAGAAGTTCCTTCAGCATTTGTTGTAAAGCTGGTTTGGTGGTGCTGAATTCTCTTAGCTTTTGCTTGTCTGTAAAGGTTTTAATTTCTCTGTCAACTCTGAATGAGATACTTGCTGGGTAGAGTAATCTTGGTTGTAGGTTTTTCCCTTTCATCACTTTGAATATGTCCTGTCACTCCCTTCTGGCTTGCAGAGTTTCTGCTGAAAGATCAGCTGTTAACCTTATGGGGATTCCCTTGTATGTCATTTGTTGTTTTTCCCTCGCTGCTTTTAACATTTTTTCTTTGTATTTAATTTTTGATAGTTTGATTAATATGTGTCTTGGCATGTTTCTCCTTAGATTTATCCTGTATGGGACTCTCTGTGCTCCCTGGAGTTGACTGACTATTTCTTTTCCCATATTAGGGAAGTTTTCAACTATAATCTCTTCAAATATTTTCTCAGTCCCTTTCTTTTTCTCTTCTTTTTCTGGGACCCCTATAATTCAAATGTTGGTGTGTTTAATGTTGTCCCAGAGGTCTCTGAGACTGTCCTCAGTTCTTTTCATTCTTTTTTCTCTATTCTGCTCTGCAGTAGTTATTTCTACTCTTTTATCTTCCAGGTCACTTATCTGTTCTTCTGCCTCAGTTATTCTGCTATTGATTCTAGAGAATTTTAAATTTCATTTATTTTGTTGTTCATCATTGTTTGTTTGCTTTTTACTTCTAGGTGCTTGTTAAATGTTTCTTTTATTTTCCACATTCTATTTCTAAAATCTTGGATAATCTTTACTATCATTTCTCTGAGTTCCTTTTAAGTTAGACTGCCTATGTTCTCTTCATTTGTTTGGTCTGGAGGGTTTTTACCTCACTCCTTCATCTACTGTGTGTTTCTGTGTCTTCTCATTTTGCTTAACTTACTGCGTTTGGGGCCTCCGTTTCAGAGGCTGCAGGTTCTTAGTTTCTGTTGTTTTTGGTGTCTGCCTCTTGTGGCTAAGGTTTGTTTAGTGGGTTGTGTAGGCTTCCTGTGAAGGGGACTGGTGCCTGTGTTCTGGTGGATGAGGCTGTATCTTTTCTTTCTGGTGGGCAGGACCTCCTTCGGTGGTGTGTTTTGGGTTGTCTGTGACCTTATTATGATTTTAGGCAGCCTCTCTGCTAATGGGTGGGGTTGTGTTCCTGTCTTGCTAGTTGTTTGGCATAGGGTGTCCAGCAGTGTAGTTTGGTGGTCATTTAGTGGACCTGGGTCTTAGCGTTTAGATGGAGATCTCTGGGAGAGCTTTCACCATTTGATATTACGTGGAGCCGGGAGGTCTCTGGGGGATTCATATCCTGAACTCAGCTCTCCCACATCAGAGGCACAGGCCTGACACCTGGATGGAGCACCAGGACCTTGTCAGCCATACAGCTCAGAAGAAAAGAGAGAAAAAAAGAAAGAAAAAAAGAGAAAATAAAATAGTTATTAAAATAAAAAATAATTGTTAAAAATAAAAAAAGAAGTAATAAAAAAAGAAAAAAAAAAAGAAAGAAAGAAGAGAGTAACCAAAGCAGAAAACAAATCTGCCAGTGATAACAAGCACAAAAACAATAGGAAAAAACCCAAATAATGGACAGACAGAACCCTAGGACAAATGGTAAAAACAAAACTATACAGACAAAATCACACAAAGAAACATACACATACACACTGACAAAAAGAGAAAAAGGGAAAGAAATATATATCTATATATAAAAAAAAAAAGAGGAAGAGAGCAACCAGGTCAGTAAACAAATCTACTGATGATAAGCAACTCTAAATACTAAACAAAGATAAAGATAAAATCAGGAACAAATTAGAAGCAGAAAGCAAACCCCAAGTCTACAGTTGCTCCCACAGTCCACAGCCTCAATTTTTGGATGATTCATTGTCTATTCAGGTATTCCACAGATGCAGGTACGTCAAGTTGATTGTGGAGATTTAATCCACTGCTCCTGAGGCTGCTAGGAGAGATTTCCCTTTCTCCTCTTTGTTCGCACAGCTGCCGGGGTTCAGCTTTGGATTTGGCCCCACCTCTGCATGTAGGTCGCCTGAGGGTGTCTGTTCTTTGCTCAGACAGGATGGGGTTAAAGGAGCCGCTGATTCGGGGGCTCTGGCTCACTAAGGCTGGGGGGAGGGAGGGGTACAGATGGGGGGCGAGCCTGCGGCGGCAGAGGCCGGCGTGACATCGCACCAGCCTGAGGCACGCCGTGTGTTCTCCTGGGGAAGTTGTCCCTGGATCACGGGACCCTGGCAGTGGCGGGGTGCACAAGCTCCTGGGAGGGGAGGTGTGGACAGTGACCTGTGCTCGCACACAGGCCTCTTGGTGGCGGCAGCAGCAGACTTAGTGTCTCATGCCCGTCTCTGGGGTCCGCGCTGTTAGCCACGGCTCGCGCCCGTCTCTGGAGCTCGTTTAGGTGGTGCTCTTTTCTTTTTTTTTTTTGCAGTATGTGGGCCTCTCACTGTTGTGGCCTCTCCCATTGCGGAGCACAGGCTCCGGACGCACAGGCTCAGCGGCCATGGCTCACGGGCCCAGCAGCTCCGCGGCATGTGGGATCTTCCCGAACCAGGGCACGAACCTGTGTCCCCTGCATCGGCAGGCGGACTCTCAATCACTGCGCTACCAGGGAAGCCCCTAGGTGGTGCTCTTGATCCCCTCTCCTCATGCACCCCGAAACAATGGCCTCTTGCCTCTTCGGCAGGTCCAGACTTTTCCCCGGACTCCCTCCCGGATAGCTGTGGTGTGCTAGCCCCTTCAGGCTGTGTTCACCCCCCAGTCCTCTCCCTGCACTACGACCGAAGCCCAAGCCTCAGTTCCCAGCCCCCGCCCATCCTGGCAGGTGAGCAGACAAGCCTCTCCGGCAGGTGAGTGCCGGTTGGCACCGATCCTCTGTGCGGGAATCTCTCCGCTTTGCCCTCCGCACCCCTGTTGCTGCGCTCTCCTCCGTGACTCCGAAGCTTCCCCCTCCGGCACCCACAGTCTCCGCCCGTGAAGGGGCTTCCTAGTGTGTGGACACCTTTCCTCCACGGCTCCCTCCCACTGGTGCAGGTCCCATCCCTGTTCTTTTGTCTCTGTTTATTCTTTATTCTTTTGTCCTACCCAGGTACGTGGGGAGTTTCTTGCCTTTTGGGAGGTCTGAGGTCTTCTGCCAGCGTTCAGTAGGTGTTCTGTAGGAGTTGTTCCACGTGTGGATGTATTTCTGATGTATCTGTGGGGAGGAAGGTGATCTCCACGTCTTACTCCTCTGCCATCTTGAAGGTCTCCCCTGCCCTTTTTTATATTTTAAAGGAGAACTGAAATGTCTTAAACACTTAAATGAGTAGTATGGACATTTTAGGCCATCTGTGAGAATGGAGTGAGAACTTGAAGCTCTGGTGATCTTAACCCATGCCATGCAGGGTGCTGGTCTTCTACCAAGTTGATCTTGGTATTCATCCAAAAGCACTCTTTGGAATTACTTCTGTGGCCTTTTCAACTGGGCCCTTATTCCTCTAGTACCTCTATTTTATTTTATTTTATTTTTTTATTTTGAAAAACAGGTATCTGTTTTTTTTTAGCTTGTATCCAAATGATCAGGCCATTTCTTTTCTTTTTCTTTTAAAATTGCATTATAATTGACTTACAATATTATATTAGTTTCAGGTGTATAACCTAGTGATTCGATGTAAAAAACCTGATTATAAAATGGGCATCAGACCTGAATAGGCATTTCTCTAATACATCTTTTTGTTTATCTTGGGCCCACTGTGCTCAATTCTTCTCTGTAGCTCTTTCAACCCTTAACCTTTTATTACTCTTCTCTAGCCCAGTCCCCTGCCTCTTTCATTCTCAACAGAATATGCTGACTTGGAATCTGTTCATGTACTTCAAGTTCTCACCTTGATACAGAGACACGTCTGCAACTGACTTCCCATGAGCTTCTTTCTTTCCAATCTCACTGGAAATAGAAAGCTCATCCTCATATAAAATGATCTTGCCACCAGTAACCTTAACCCCATCCCCTCAGATTTCCTCTGAAAATTGCTGCATTACTTTTTACTGTTTCTTTCTGCTTTTCTACCTGGCGAACTCTCATGTCTCACCTTTGATGATTCAGCTCATGTGGCATGTTCTCTCAGAAGCCTTCTTTGACCACATAATCTCAGAGCTGGTTGCACCATATTTGACACCACCATTCAACCTTGTCTCCCCCATATTTGAATGTGAGCTCAATGAAGAGGATTATTATTGCTCTCTTTTATACTGCTAGTGCCTAGCATGTTGTTTATACCATAGTAGGTACACAAAATATTTTCTCTATCAACCAATGAATGCTTTAACTATTGTGTTGGAAGCTGTTAGAATTCAAGCAGTTCTTCGATAAAAAATGTCTCAGTGGGAAACATCTTTTTAGGATATTTTTATTCTAAGTTATTGCATTGTTTAATTCTTAGGGGCACAAAAGGAACTAACACTAATATTGAACTGGCTTACCACCTAATTACAATCAACTTTCATACTATACAAACAAGAATACTGTAGAAGAAACTTTTTTTTGCAAAATTTAGAATAAAACACAGCTTCTTTGGTGTGGCTGCCTCCTTTTTTAACTGTTACTGCAGACACTGTATTTTGCTTAAATTTTCTAATAAGCTCAGTACCACATCTGCTGTTTGGTTCCCATACTGACTTATATCTGATACATTGGTTAGGGGGAGAGGATAGAAAGATTTAATATTCTTTATAGAGAAAAGAAAAATGTAGTAGTTTCTATAGACTTCATGATTTAATAGTAATAATAAGTTTTATTTACATGGTGCTATTACCTTCTCCAGGTGCGTATCTCTCCTCTTCACAGCTAAGTTTCATAAGAGTGGTTTATATTCTCCATGTCTATTTTCTCACCTTTTATTCACCTTTGACCCACTGAAATCTGATGTCTCTTCTATCATTCCACCGAAAGTGCTCTGAGCAAAGTTAAATGTGACTTATTTATTTGTAAACTTAATGAACAGACTTTGTTTTACCGTCAGTTTATTAACATACAATTATTGATCTTCTTTGTGTATAGCACGCACTAAAGTATTTCATCGTATATGAAGAATTTTGAACTCTAATCATATTGCTCAAAGAACTTATGGGCAAATTAATAGACATAAAGTAATACAGAAGTAAGTTAGTGAAAAAAATCAGAATGTAGATTAATATCATAAAAGAGGCAAAGATAAAATGTGAGGAGGAAGAGGTCAGCTTTATTTGGGCAAATCAGGAAGAAAAATAGAGGAAAGAGAGCATTTTAGACAACCATGGAAGGATGTGTAATGACTGGGAATGGAAGGGAGGGAATACCATTAGCCTTTCCCCAATCTTTTTGCAGAAGTTCAAAAGTAGTGCTTTTAGCTTTGATTTTAAGATCCTCCTGGAATGGTGCAATGGCTAGGATGAAAGAGGAGATATTTTGAACTTGGGTCCTTTAATAGCACACCCCAAAGATTACAAACATTTCACTTGTTTTAAGGTTTCTGCTTGGATTTTTTCCGGAAGACTTGTCTTCTAGACAATAATTTTGTTGAGATAGAACAAAATTTCCAAGTGAGCACTTTGTTCTCTTATAGAATATTTGAAATGCTGAAGTTACAGACCACAACTGCTATGGCACCTCTTTCTTGCTGCACACATGGAAGTTAGTCCCCCGAGTTGGACACTACCTGCTGTTGAAGATATCTGTTTACTGTCTGTTTACAGTGTGAAAGAAAGGGGACTGTGTCCTGGAAATCAAAGATTCCACACTCTTTTTATGGGGGGTATGGGGCCTGCAGTGGGTTCCAGGTCTGAGTGCCTGCCAAAGCCCTCTACATAATAATACTGATTGCTTTATTGTGCTCATCGATTATCTGTCTTGAATGTGAACTCCTTGCAGGTCATACATGTTGGGACTGACCTCAGAACAGGAAGGATTCAGAAGAGGAGGAATGGGTGAGCAGGGAGCTATAGTCAAACTTCCAGATAGTCAGATCCTGGAACTTTAGAATAGTGTAGTGTGGCTTGGGGGACTATTGTCACTAATAGCTGAACTGGGTGAAGTAGTCTGTTCCTTGGTGTCCGGGGATCTAGAATACAGTGGATTTTACATATGTATTTCTGTCTTCACAATGATTTGTGACTTTGGTCATAGAGAGAATTTACTGAAGGCATTTGTCAGCAATTGAGGAGCAGAAATTGTTATGCTTACACGAGGCGTTACCTCCAGTGTTTATTTCTATCCTATGTATTCATGGAAACATTTGTATATAGAACTGGACATTTCTATAGCACTTTTGGGCGTCCTGTTTGCTGAATTATTTCAACTAGAGAACTAGGGGTGAGGAGAACTCCAAAAATCTCTCATGAAGGAATCGTGGCTCTCTTTTTGTGTTCTATAAATTTAGGGTTTGGGTCATATTTTCAGCTGGCAGTTTACAAAGAGAGTTATTCTACAAAACATAAATGTCACCATTAAAAATGAAAGCAAAAGACTGAATGACAGGGCTTCCCTGGTGACGCAGTGGTTGAGAGTCCACCTGCCGATGCAGGGGACGCGGATTCGTGCCCTGGTCTGGGAAGATCCCACATGCTGTGGAGCGGCTGGGCCCGTGAGCCTTGGCTGCTGAGCCTGCGCGTCCGGAGCCTGTGCTCTGCAACGGGAGAGGCCACAGCAGTGAGAGGCCCGCGTACCCAAAAAAAAAAAAAGAAAGACTCTCCATCAGCCTGAGTTCTGTTATATGGGAAGAGCCTCCCTGCCAATCTTCTGTTGATATACAGCATCATGAGAAATAAACCTTCATTATTCTAAGCGCCTGAGATTTTGAGGTTATTTATTATTGCAGCATAACCTTGCCTATCTTGACTGATTCATCTAGTTTCTAGGAAAGATCAATTCTTAGAGACAGTGAAGGCCAGAATGAGGCCACTGACATCAACCTGAGTGAATTCAGGGAACAATCTGAAGATGAGCAGATATAAGAAGCAGATTCCATTTATGGAGAAAGAAGAAGCAGGCAGAAATTAGGTGAGGGCCTTAAGTTCCAAGTCAATGAAGCTGACGATTTGAAATTACATTCCAGTTCTAGCAAGCAATGCAAATGACTCTGTGGACAGGTCAAGCAGAAGTCTGAGACATACACAGTGGGTGTTAAGATGGTTAAAATGGAGGTGGTTTCCTTTATGGTTACTTAGGAACTTGAATTTTCTATAGTGGAATCCAAATATCAAGGAAACAGCCTAACATACTTTCAGATATCATTCTCATTGACTAAGGGTTGGGGCTTGCCTAAGCTTTCAGTTGGTAGATCATCACTGTGATGTGGTTAGGGGTAGAGCAGACAGCGTGTGAAACAAAGAGAGAGAATGTAGTGGAGTCTATTTGATAATGTGATCATGTTTTTTCTAAAAAAGATATTTTCATTAAGTCAATTCTAGATTTCTATTTCCCAGATCAAACAATAGCTTTTCAAGGAACATCATGGGTTATATTTTCTAAAATTAGTAGCCATCTTCCTTATTATTTTGTGGAGAGGGTGGAAGGGACTCACTTCTAATTTTCCACAAACTGTGGAACCTGGAAATAAAATATTTTTATATGATTATTGTTAGTGTTGGTTAAATCTGAAATTGGTCCTTTGGATTAAATTTCCTAAAATGTCTAGTTCACGATGATTCACTATACAGTGCTTTCTGAGTAAATCTAAACATTAGAAAAAAAATCCTACTACACGAAAAACTCTGATGGAAATTTACAGCTGTTTCACACTGAATATATTTAACCAAAGATGTCTCAATTAGAATAATTGTATATGAATTTATCCTCATTAAACAGTACTTATAATTTTCTAGCCTTTGGCTAACTTTTTGAAAATCTCTATCTTCTCTGGTTGTCATTCCAATTGAACATATTAAGATAGCAAATTTCACAGAATTATGAAAAATCTATATATTTGAAATAGAAGTTTAAAACTTACTATGGTTTTCATTTTTTAAAAAATTCTTGAAAAGATAATGTAACTGAAAGGAAAAACAATACCCAAAATGGGACTTAGGTCATATATTTTGTTCTGAACAATTGATTTTTCTTTGGACTTAATGTTTGATATAATGATAGGCTGTGAGACGTGGAAAGGGAGTATATGATGTATACTATCAACCTTTTCTTTTCATGTGTGTCTTCTCCTTTTATTTGTAATATTCAACATTGGGAGAGGATTTTAGGTGGCTTCTGGCCACTTACCTATAGATGGTAATGCCAATGTATTTTTTACATTCTAACCACCATCCAAGTGGGGATGGGAGAAAAGTTTGAAAACTTGTGGGAAAAGAGTGAAGTCTCATGTGACTTAGTGGTTGCACTTTAGCTGCCCATGCTTTCTTTGTGGTAGACATGTAAGCGTTTACTCTCTCATTGTGCTTGATTAAGAGTCCTTGGGGTATTAATGGTTCCTCCCATACTGTGTAGTTCTCTGATGTGGATGAAGAACTCTGTCTAAACTTATACCCTGCCCCTCTGGATACCTCCATCACCACGACCCCCATTCTCCCTGAACTTCCTAGATAATTTGGTTTGGAGTTTCCTCAGATATCTAGTTACCAAGTGTTATCTAAGAAAGAGGAGCTGAGTCAACCCTACTTGTGTGGGATACTCATTTCTTCAGAGATGAGCAGACTGCTAACTTCATGTTTAAAGCTTCATGGGTTTGTTCACTGGGTCACATACTTTGTATTTTTTTTTAATTCATTAACATCTTCCCTTCTTTTTATTATTTTCTCCCCTATACTGTATTTGAGCTTATTTTACCATTCTTTCACAACTCTTTGAGATCAACATTTAGCTTATTAATTGTTAATTTTCTGCCTTTTTGCATTTCTAATATATGCAGTTCCTTCTGAATATTGATTTGGCTACATCCCACAAATCTGATATATTTAAAAATTATTTTCAAATTCAAAATGTTTAAAAATTTTAATATAAATTCTTCTTTAACTTAATGGATTATTTGAAGTATCCTGTCCAATAAAAATATAGTGTGAGCCACAAAGGCAGCCACACTTGTGATTTAAAATTTTAAACTTTGAATCACAAGATTTCGTAGTCCTTTGGTTGTGCTCACTGTGATGCCTTGACACTGGTACCCCAGACTCTTGGACGTGGCCTTGTCCTGTTTCTTATTAGCTCCATCGTTTTGCCCATGATCTTGTTAATTCCTCTAACACTCCTGCCATTAACCTTTTTGGATTCAGAGTGTCTGAGTTTGATTCTGTCAAATCCTTACCTCCACTGTGCTGCAAGAACTATCACCCTCTGAAACTCAGGCATCCTCCGTCATTTGGAGACTCCTGTACAGAATATTTAGATCCCTTTTCCATTTCAGAATAAGAAATATATTTTTAATCATGTATAAATTATATTATGTCACAAAAGTTACTAGTTTATTCCTTCTCATGCTCGAGTTTATCTGTAATGTTCTTGGCCTACTGATAAAGCTTCCTGAAAGCTTCATGCAGTTTAATTTTATAAACTTGGCATTTCACCAGCAGGATATGTTTCTGATGAGTAAAAAGTGTTGGTTTTCAAAACTACATGAGACGTACACACTCAGCCTAAGCCACATCTACTATTTTATAATACGCATTGGAAAATCATTTCCTCCATTAAGTCAAGCCTGCTCGATCTCTCATTTCCAGCCAGGATAAGTTCATCTTAGCGCTAATGTGACAGTCGGGACTGGTGACTCTACAGAAGTTTTTTTCCACAACTATTTATGATTTATTTGCCTACAGTGTTCTTTGGAACAGAGAAGCAACTATTTGGGAAGTTGGACAGGCATGAGCTAACTACCAGTCTGTCCCCCAAAATAAAAACAAATATGGCATCAAGGAAATAGATGGTTAAACATAAAAAAGAAAGGAAAAAAGAAACCATTTTTTTTTGCTTTGGCACAACTTCCAATAACTATTGTATTTGAAAACTTCTTAATATATCATAGGCTTTCTCCCAGCTTACAGAAGATTCAGTGCCTTGGCTGACGGTTACTGCAGAATTTCTGAAATATTGATAGAGAAGGGCCGTCCTTTACAGATACAGAAACCTGCAATCTTAAATTAGGCAACAGGTCCTTTCCAGCCTTTACTGGTATTTTGATTGCAAGCACTACCCTAGAAGAAATAAAATTTAGTGTCAGAATGAGAATGAATTATGGTAAAAAAAAATATCAGGAGAGAGAGAGAGGGATACAGAGAAAGAGAGAGAGAAAGATTTATTTTGCACTGAGAAAAGGTATAAACTGGTTAGAATTAGGGGAGTTGAGAATGTCCCTTTAAACTGTGGTACTGCAGTCGATCTCTGTATGTTTTCTGGTGTGTTCATCCCTTTGAAAGGAGAATTGAGAGCCAAGATCATTGGCTGTACTGTGAAGCTGTCACATCTCAGTACTGAAAAGGTACAGTGCAAGTGAATTGAAACAGTCTTTAGTTTTCTGTTCCATATCGCCAAGAGCTTTGAGAATGATGAACCAAGTGAATGCTTTTTTTAGGGCTGAGATACAGATCCTTCCAGTCTGACAGCGTTTCAGCCTCCGGAGTGAGAAACCAGCAGCAGCAGCAAAAGCAGCAGCAGCCGCCCAGCTGAAGTCCAATCAAGGAGACCTGACCTCTAGTTCATCCTGAACTCCGCCTGGGAACGTGCACTGTCCAGGGTCCTGAAACATGAACCAAACCGCCAGCGTGTCCCATCACATCAAGTGTCAGCCCTCGAAAGCAATCAAGGTAGGACCCAGGTTTTCTCTCTTCTCTCTGCTGCTGTGCGTGAGTGTTCATTAATTTACCGAGCACATGGCATTGGTATGGCAGGGCACTGACAGTGATACCTAGTTGGTCTGAGTTTGCATTGAAGGTGGGTCTGAGTAAAGTGTTCGGTCCTGTTTGTATGGGTACATAGACAGGAGAGAGTAGTTTGCACTAAACGATGGTCTTACCCTGATGACTTTGGCTTTTTTTGACTGAGAATCTGTCAGCGGTATATTTCAGAAACAAAGTTTAGTGAGCTTCTAAAAGAGTTTCTAATCTATGTCAGTTTTTCGGATGGAATTGGGAACAATTTGCAAGCTGCTGGAAACAGATAATGTTAAATTGAATACAGGTTTTGTTACAGTGTTTCATTGTCGTATGGATTTGGGACTTCTCATTCTTTCCAAAGAAAAGTGCACCCTTCATTCTGAGTGTTGAACTGGTGGTTGTATTGAAGTGATTTTTATAATGAGTATAAAAGACTTGGAGGGAGTATAAAAGCATATGTTCTCATGTTTGCCACCATACAAGTCAAAAACAGTGAGGTGATTGGAGACACTCTTTAATACAGGTGCTTGTTTTAAACTTGAGGCTTTTCTGACATGGTTAAATGAAAAGGACCAAGCTCAGAATTTTACTGTCCTGTTTTAGTATTAAGTAATGTTTATGTCATTCTCCTTGTTCTTATTTGGGATGTTTCTACTGAAAGATTTACTCTAGCTTGCCATTTATCTGTATTAGATTACTATCTGCGTGAGTACTTTGCATCTGGGGAGAGTAATGGGTTCCTCTGGAACTCTTTTATAGAAAAAACTGATAACCTGATGGATCAACTTTTGTTATTATGATCCCTAATTTCCATACAATTGCATACCTTTTATTGAGGTTCCAAAATTTGAGAAGACTGATTTTATTATTCTGTTATTTTGGGGTTATATTTCAGGCCTTTGAAAATACTGCATAGAGTGCAGTTACAAAAGGAATATAATTTTCATCAATAAGTCTGTTTCTTGTGAACTTACCTACCCTCTGTCAGAGTCCTCCAGTAATAAATAGACCACAAAATGAACACTTTATTTCATTGATCTGCAATTATTTTTAAAAGCAATGAGGTCTCCAGGATATATCAAATGATGCATAATTAGACCCCCATCATAATAAACATACAGAGTTAACTGAAATGATGAAGAACCCACATTATTAGGATAACTTACACCATCTCTAATTGCAAAAGCATAATATCAGTATTTTTCAGCCTTGGATTTTCTGCACTGTGTCCAAGTTTAGAAATAAAATATTGGGTTTTAGGATTTAAATTTTTCTCTGTATGTCAGATTCCCACATATGTCAATTATATAAGAATACTGTCACTGACAAATGCCAAAACAGTACATATATGCTACTCTACATTGTGATGTATAAACTCTAGTGGGAAATACGTGCTGTGATCTAAAGTGGGGTAGAATTACAATCTGGCGATCTACCTTTGAGTATGTTTAGAAAACCATAAAATGGCTTGTGGTTTTCTGTGTAAGTGTTTGAGGTCATAGGAGTCAAGTGTTTTGTTTGTCCTTTTGTGTATTGAGTAAGGACAAATGAATGCTAGTTTCTGGGACTTAAAAATCACTTCCCTATTGGTGTTCTAGCATTGACTGCCCTCGCACAAACTGTGGAGGCAGAAAAAAAAATGTTTCTAGTGTCAGGTTTTACATCATCTTGCTGATCTTGCAGATGCTGGCTTTTCCTTCTAACTGCAGCCATTGAATTGAAATGAAAGGCATCATAAAATTGGACAACTCACCACTTAGCAGTGTATTATATTAATGGCTTAATGAAGGAATCTTGAATCAAAGCTCTGGGTGGTTTGGTTATTGTATAAGTTAAGTTCTTTTGTGCTCCCCCCACCCCCTGCCCCTTGATATTGCTCTGGGAGCAAAAGACGTGTGATGTTCATAAAGTATATATAGTTGCAAACATTGAACTATTAAGGGAGTAATTACTTGAGTATTTTCCAATTTGCAGTGGTAAAAGGGGATGAGGGGAAAAGCTCTCTTACTTCAAATTATATGCTCAATTATGAAACATTTATGGCTTTCGGAATTTATACTGAAAATGGCTATCTATATTTAGGTAATGCATTAGTCTATGAGCAAAATGCAGTAACAACTTAAGGAGAAACCGTTAAGAGGAGAGGTTTTTGGAAAGTTATGAGATATTGGAGCTCAAAAGACTCTTTGAACTTTTAGAATCTATCTTGTTTTGTTTTAAGTGTGGTTTTTTAGAGTTAATTTTTTCTCACTTTTAGAGGTACTCTCTGAAAATTTTAAATAAAACTCCCTTATGGAATCTGGTTGGCCTGCAGATAATGATAAAGGACCCACTTTGGGGCTCTAGAAATATCCAGATACTTAAGAACTCGTAAATTGTTCCATTTTGAAATTCTAAAGCCTCTGGGGACTTTCCCTCCATCGTGCAGTGTAATAGACCTCTAAGCAGTTGTTTCCCATTGTCAGTAGAGTAAGTGCTGGCTACTCCTTCTCTTGATAGTTTAACCACTGCTAAAAAGAATGCAATGGGAATGAACAAAAATGAACTGTACTGGCTAAAAACAGCTTTAAAGGCCAAAATGTGTAGGCGGACAAAGAACAGGGGTGTGTGCGTGTGTGCGTGCGTGTGTGTGTGTGTGTGTGTGTGTTTCCCCATTTGACGTTTAAAACATAATGATATCTGCAATGGGTCAAAGTTAGCAGTTATTGCCAATGAAGGCTATTTGTGGTTATGGTGGTAATAGAGTTGGAGAAAGAGGGATTAGGTGGAGTCATAATGTGATAAAATGGTTAACGTTATTCAGGTGGCTTGACATTTGTTTTTTGTCATTCTGGCCATTAGCCAACTCAACTAGTCCCCGACACATTTTTCCTGATGTGCTTGAGCAAGTGTTTTCTTCTAGTCAAAACTGATAAGTGAGAAGAGAGCGGAGGAAGTCAAATAAAGGTGCCAGGCATGTTTTCAGATCACTTTGGATGGATTGTTGAATGCAATGCGTTCATAAAGCCCTCTCCCATTTTAGAACTTGTAAAGCGATGAAGCTTTTCCTGAAATGATTGCAGATCTTACCGTCAATGTAGAAGCACTCTAAAAAAGGATCTTTCGTTTTGAGATCTGTAATGGAAAGTTTTAAGGACTATTTGGGAATGCTAAGTACAGATCTAATCTTGGCTTATTATAAACCTGATTTCTGAAGAATTGTCCCCACCTTGGACAACAAACTTGTTTTTTCCCTCCCCTATCTTGCCTTCTCTTGGCTACACTGAATGCAAATCAAATCTTCCAGTCAAATCTCTGGACTTAATTTGCCTTTTTTCCAGTGGAATTGAAAATTTAGAACTTTGCCTAAAAAATATGAGAGAATTTTAAAATTTCTTTCATATATTAATATAAATCGAACATTCTAGATTTATATTAAACTATGTCTAAGAGTAGTACAGGAAATCCTCCATCCTTCTTTTGAAGTTAGAAGTTGGGCATAAATTATCTAGGGTTGGTGATTCCTGGATCAGGAATCATATATATTTCATTATGGTCACTTACCAATATAGTAAACAATATTACTTTATTTTTCCCATCTAGTGATCTTTTCATATCAGTCTCTCTCCTTCCCTTTCCCCTTTTCAAGACTTGCGTGGTTTATTCTACTCCTACCTTCACACCCAGGTTCCCAGTCCTATGTAGAAAAGGATCTCAAGGTCTAAAAGTCTTAGTTTCATTCTATTCCTGCTGGAGTAGCTGAACGCTTGTACAAAATATATTTGAACGAGTCTTTAGGATTTTCATTGTCTTTGGAGTAGAACATCTATGAACAGGCAAACTCTTTTCATCATAATTTTCACTGATTTTTATACTGTAATATTAAAATGTTATTATGCTAGTAAAACCTTTTTACCCTACCACCTCTAACCCACAGCCCCGTTCAAAATTGTGGTCTAAGAAACAGGGAATAAAACAAAATAAAGTAAAAGAGAATGAAAATTCTATAACAAATAATTTTTGTTAAACCTGTGGGCTTGAGGGTGTGTGGTGGTTAGAAAATGATTTCTGTCTTTAGCAAATTGGTATTTTGCAGTGTGACACTGTGATGAGTTGGCATGGTAAGATTGACTTGGAATTATACTAACTGGCATCTCAGTGGTTGTTAATTCCACACCCCTAGCCTAAAGGATGGGCACCACATCTGTATTTCACATGGTACTTGAGCTGGTTGCAATTGAGTCTTAAAGAGTGTTCCATAATTATAGAACCAAATTACATCCACAAAAATTTTAAAATGCAAAAGCATATAAGAAAAAACCCTCCTCTTTATGTCATCACAATATGCAAAATGTAACCCCCCAATTTTACTATTATATGAAATGCTAAGTGCAAAGATTATAATAGACTTCTGAATTGTATCTTTCTGTCTTAGAGATCCATCTTGGTCCTAATCCTAAGGACTTTAGTCATAAGGAAAAAAAGAAAGAAACTTTATTAAATTATCATCTCAACACGGACTCAGACACACTAAAGAAAAAGTCATCATCTGTATTCAGTGACTTCTACAGTTCCACTTGGCAAGGAACGTACTTTTTTTTTTTCAGCATTAGGAGACTGGGTCATTCTCTTAAGTGGCGATGTTTGGGGAAGCCAGAAGACAAGGCTTACAAAAAATTAGAATGAAGGATCTTGTGTGTGAGAATTTTTTTCCTCTCTCTCAGAAATGGTCTACCTCTTTTTAATTATTCTGACACAGCTTCCCATAGGCTTAGGCAAAAATAACAGCCTGTGATAAACATGAATAGGGCCACAAGTTAGAAATTCTGCTGATGACCAATTTATAGTCATTTACAATCTGAATTTACTGCCAAGTATTTAAACTTTAAAAGATTATAGGGCAATTTTATTTTAAATAACTATCACTTAAACTGTTTTATAAGGAAGTAGTAAAGGTTTATGTTTTCTTTTTAGTAAAGAGTGACAATGTTATAATGATTGGCCAGTTTTTGTATTTTGTTGGCTTTTTTCTTAAAATAGAAAAAAAGTTTCTCTTTTAATTTGGTATTTATAGCATTTAAATAGCAACTTTTACTTCCAAGAAGTATTGTCACATAATATTTTATTGGGGTAAATTTGAAAGATTTTAGAAAATACTTAATACTTCATTTTCTAGAAACTCATGTTTTGGTCAGATAGTAAAGGCATTCTTGATGATAAATTTGTGATGACAAACCACTCTTTGTCACTGAAAAGCTGTGGTTCTACAAATGTAGCACAGAATAAATAAGCTCAAGTAATGCTTCTGTTTTTTTTTTTTGGGGGGGGATATGACCTTTATTGAGCTTATCCACCGGAGTGGAAATAATGTCTGTACAAAACCGAATGTTTGTTACTATAACTTCTGCATCACAATTAAAATCCAAACAGTTTTTTAAAAACAGTCAACTCAATCAAAACCCACTACTTCAGAATCAATAGCTTCTTTGAAGCCACAGTAACACTTAAATATGGTTAAGACTCGAATGCAGAAATTTGGTTGGTTGGAAAGCTCATTAAACTTCCAACTTGCTCCAATAGAATTACAAAAAGGCAAAATTGTGTTTTTCACGGAGATACAGTCCACTGGAATCACCAACACTGGACAGCTGTTAAGAGTATTTAGAGTCCTGAGATAATAAGGAATCCAGGCATCCTTTAGACAGTCTTCTGCTGTCCTTTCTTCCCAATCAGAGATTTGTGGATGTGTGGAATGACCACCACCAGCAATCGTAGCCTTGATGAGAGAGTCCAAGTCTTCATCTCCACGAATAGCAAGTTGCAAGCGACGAGGGGTAACACGCTTTACCTTCAAGTCTTTTGATGCATTTCCTGCCAATTCAAGTACCTCTGCGGTGAGGTACTCCAGGATGGCTGCGCTGTACACAGCGGCAGTCGCGCCCACGCGTCCATGGCTGGTCGTCCTAGATTTCAGGTGTCGATGAATACGGCCCACCGGGACCTGCAAACCGGCTCTCTGCGAGCGGGAAACCGCCTTTGTCTTGGCCTTTCCGGAGTCCTTCCCAGCCTTACCGCCAGCCATTTCAAATTCTGCTGAAGCTCAAACAAGCAAGGCAGAGAGAGGACTAGTCAAATACCCAGCGAGCACCTGCCGCCTACTCCTTCTTGGCACCGCGATGCAAACTGCGCCTCAAGTAATGCTTCTTCATGCATCATCCCTGAGCCAATGACACCAGCATCCCCCGTGGACTTGGTAGAAATGCAAACTCCCGGGCTCTACCCAGACCTAATCAATTGAAAACCCTGCAGGTAGGGCCCAGCAATCTGTGTTTTAACAAGCGCTCTGGGTGATTGGATATGTATTAAAATTTCAGAAACACTGGGCTAAAAGAATACAAAATAAGGCACACTTGTGCTGTGATCCACCTGTAAGATTTGACTGTTTGGGTATCATAGATGGAGTCTGAAGAACTTCAGAAGGATATTTCGGGTCATTAAATAACATGAATTCTATGAGAGCTGAGATCTCATCAGGTTCATCTCTTCTGTCACTCACAGGACTTGTTTGATACAAAGCCCTGAATACAGTAGACATCAAATATATATTTGTTGATTATTAAATGACTGCAAAAGTCTATCAGCTCTAAGGTGAACTAAGTCAGTTTTTAAAATCTTGTTTAATAGGTAAGCAGGTTGGAAGCCTTGCTCTCTCTTTTAAATTCATAGCAAGTTTCTCAAAAATGTGTATTCACATTTTGTTTGGCTTTTGATGGTTCTGTTCTCTGATTTTGGTTTGAGGCCATCTGGTAATCAACACTTTTTGGTAACTAGGGAGATCCGTAGTCACACTAAGCCGAAATGGTGCTGAGTAAGTGTCTTCCTTCTTGCCAGCTTCCTCTGAAACTTGGCAAAACTACGGTAGGCAGGAGTATCACTATGGCCTTTTCCCCTCTCTTCATGAATACTCTTTAGCCCTTGGATATAGGCCACGTTGGTAGGATATAATTGGCAGCAGTATACCAGAATTAATCATCATCTTCAACCCTGACCTCCCATTGACAGAACCAGCATGGTGTTCCAGTAGCAGAACTAGATTTAAGCTGGGTGATAAGCTTTGAAATAAAGAAAGTTTACCTTCTGAACAGGCTTATTTCTTGGAAATTCTTCAGAATTTTGTTTGGTTTTTACAGTTACCGTTGGGAAGAAAGATCAATTGCACACAGCCTACCCTACCGCCTGTGAATGGAGTGTAAGGCAGATGGGTTGCGTTTTCCTTTGGAGGGTCATCCTTAACTTGAATTCTCACTTCCCCAGTACCACCATGAATCATGTGATCTTAGCTGAGGCAATTAACCCTGTCAAGGCTTTTCTTCCCACTAACAGAAGGGCAATAAACTTAAATTACCTCCCCCCAAAAACGCTTTGTAAGTGCTTTGTATTATAATTTGTTCTTGTAGCAATTTTTAACGGATATGACATTTTCATAGAGAGGTGTATAGTGAGAATCAATTTTTATGACATAAAAGCTGAGAATTTTATTTGCAATTATTATTAACTATAATGATGATAAAACTCATTTTGAAGTCACCAGGGAGCTGAAAAGTATCTTCTAATATTGTAGTAACATCTGCAAGATTTCATCATGAACCTGTACCAGAAAAGTAGGGAGAAAAGGAGACTGAGTTTAAATGACATCTAAAGGACTGATTAATTCAATAAAAATGCAGTCACTCATCCTGGTGCTGTGCGACAAAAAATGGAAGATACCTAGGGTAGCTGCATGGATTGTACATTGAATTGTGGAGATATTTTATCATGATATGGTTACAGCCTTCTACTACCTCTGTGCTCACTGCTTCCTTTGTCTCATCTACCCTTCCACACAGTGGTCCTTTTAACAGACCCATATTCTTACCTGAAATCTCATACAGAATTTTCTCAGTGAAAGTTCTCAGACTCCCCTAGGCAAGCTGTCATAGTCTCAACTAATCATCTATGTTCTCACATAATCTTCTCTGTACCTGCTGAATAACAACTCATCTTCTGAGTTATAATTACTTGTTTCCATATAAGTCTCTCTAGTAGCTCTTAAAGGAATCTTAAAGGGTCTCTATCTTTTATTTTTTGTACTTCCAGTGTCTAGCCCAACATCTGGTGCCTAGCAGGTGCTCAGTTAAGATTCTTTGAATGAAAGAACAGTCAAAGAAGCTTATAAACTCATTCGTCTTCCCAAGAGATGCAGCCTGACTTCTGGGTTCAGAAACATGCTATAGTCCTCCTTGACCCACGCAGAACTAAATGTTTTACTTTAAAATATGTAAACAACATTTGGAGAGATGACAAAGGGGCCTCATGGCTTTTGACAACCTATATGCTAGTCCTCTTGGGGATGAGTGGTTTCTGTAAGTCCAAAATAGGTTTCATATTATGAGTGTCTTTCTACATTAGGGTTAAGGAAAGTCTGTATCCAAACAGAGACAATCTCTGTCCCTGTTTTGGGGCTTGTGTTAGCATAGCAGACACTAGTTGCTGCTGATTTTAATGGATGGGTAATGTAGAGGAAATATTGACTCTGGCACTTTAGTGAGGCTTTTTCTCATCAGAATCCTTAATTTCCAAGACCAATCACTGCTGCTGGATTGAAAAACACCACTTCTCACAACTTTGGGTTCCAGGATTTGGCCTAAAGAAAAATGGATTCCACTTTATTTTAATGGAAAGTAAATAGCATGAGAGTACTTATTGTACTTAATAGATGGGCCCTTTACTTTAATATTTCTTTCTTGAGACAGTGAAAGAATTAGGGCAGAGAGACTATGCAAGACAGATATTCTTCATCAAGGAAGGGTGGCTATGGTAAAATTTTTCCTTTATGCATGTTTTCTGAAGGAAATAAAATCAAGTGGAAGGACAGACCCAAGAAATGTTGATGTGTGATCGGTGAGCACAGTGTGATGGGATGGATAGAGACTTGGACTCACTCTTTCATTGTTTCAGTCATTCAACATCTAGTGAAAGAGGATTTAAATGTGCATAGGGTGAGAATACTTGTTATTAAGAAGCACAGCCTAGGATACAAATGAATACAATTATAATATAAAATGATAAGTGCTAGATGAGGCCAATGCAAGATTTTGGGGGAGCATTCACAAAGTTCAAACCAGAATTCTACATAGGAGTTAGATTGATAGAGAGAAGAAAATATTCCAGGCACAAAGAAAACATGTGTAAGAGATGAAGAAGCAAGGCAATGCAACTCTGACGAAAGCATTGTTTAGTTGAAACTGACTATAGTATAAGGTGCAAATAATTAGGAGTGAAAAATGAGGTTGCAACTACCTATGGGAGGGCTGAAAGTACTATTTTTCAGAATGTGACTGTATTCTGAGGGCAAAGCTTAAGGGCAAAGAGTACGAAGACAAGATCACGAGATTTAAATTCAGGATCCAATTCTGTGACCTTGGGAAGCATTCCTGAGGTCTTTAGGTAGAAGGTGAAGATGGTGACACATTCCTGGTCCATCTTTCAGGATAATCCAAGTATAAGATATTATTAGCCAGACAGGTGTTACTGAAGGTAAATCTTAGTAAGAACAAAAGATTTGTTCATTAGCTTGACTTAGTACCATGCACGTTTATGAACTCTAATGATAGCTGGTCTTTAAAGGCTTTAATTTACTGGTAGCTTTTTAAATTAAAAAGCTAATGACTTTGACTAATGACAATCATTGGGCTATACCAAAACTTTTTGTCTTTACTATTTGAATATTATATACAGATAACCGTTTTCCTGGTATACTGGTTGCTAACTGTCTTTTCAACAGTGTCCAATGACACATGAATGACCTCTGTTGGTGACATTAGATTTTAGTATAACGAATTCCTGGAAATTTCAGAGGTAGAGGTGTGCAAGTTCTTTTCTTGCTAGTCTCCTAATTACATTAAGCCATGTGTTGTCTTTAATACAGATACCTTAGATTTCTTGAAGGATTAGTTCCAAAGGTCTCTCTCAAAGGCTCACACTTTTTCAGAGAAGACAGGGAAGATTAAAGTACATTTGATGTGCTACAATTCCACAGCCATAAAATTTGAGATGTTTCTTACAGATGCCGTACTCCGGATTCTCACTTTGCAGACAAAAAATCTGAGGTTTAAAAAGGGAAGTTAGACACACACACACACACACACACACACACACACACACACACCCAACCATCCTGCATGATTGTCTCATGATTAACACTTGGTATGGCTATGGTTCTTTGAGGTCTGGGGTAAGTTAAAGAATATGTAGATTTTGTTAATCAAGGTGCTTTTAGCTGAAAGTATTAGAAAACAACAAAATTCTATATGACTTGGTTAGAAGAACCAGAAAAGAATAGTAATTTCACAAAATGCAAAGTCCCTTGTTAGAGCACTTCAAGAGTCAGTTAGTTTGGTGCCCAAATAGCTTGTCCTAGGGCCCAGGCTCTTTGCACCATCACACTTTGTCTTTCTCAGACTAGCTGCTTCCGTTCCATAATTGGCGTGCAGACCTGACAACTGACCATGCGCAGTGGACAAAGAGAGGTTTCTTCCTTTGAGTTTCTTTTTAGGAAAAAGTCCTACACATTATTTCCCCTCAACGTTTCTTGCCTAGAATTGTCTCATGCCAGTTCCTTACCCATTGTGCTTGACGATGCATATGGTTAAGTTGAAGAAGTAGAGGTGGTGGCTAACCAAATAAACATGGGGTTCTGTTAGAAACAGTCAGGGAGGTTAGACGGTTTTGAAGGAGGAAAAAATATGCACCACAGAGATCAGCAAGAAGAATTTTAGAATTTGACGGACATGGAATGTACAACATACTGTGACAGACAGGTAATGCCATGGTGTAAGAACTGTTTCAACAAAGATGGAACAAACGGAAACACAACATCGACTCTGTCTCTTGGCACAGATACCTTCCATCACTTTGGAGCAAAAGGGTCAGAAGAGAGGGTCCCAAGATTGTCTCATTCGGGTAGCCTTGTCTCCTTTGATATTAAATGACTCAGTAGCCAATCACTTTGCATTGTGTTTTCATTTTTTTTCTATTACAGAAAGTTAATTATTAGTTTACTTCCCCAAACAAAAATTTTAGTACCATGTAATTTCACAGGTAAATTCTAATAATCAATACAGGAATAAGTTACTTCTTCAAAAATTTTTTGCTAAAGTTTGAAGTGGAGAGAACCCTTCTCTACTCATTTCGTCTGATCATTATTGTACGATTATTATAATACAGTTGTCTTTTGGACATTTTCTCAACATTTAAAAAATTCTCTTTGAATTTCTTTTTCAAATAGAAAGCAGTCTAAATCTTTTTTCAACTTTGAAATATTCTGTTTTTTTAAATTAATTTTTATTGGAGTATAGTTGATTTACAATGTTGTGTTAGTTTCTGCTGTACAGCAAAGTGAATCAGTTATACATATATATATATATATATATATATATATATATATATCTCCATTCTTTTTTAGATTGTGTTTTCATTTTTCACACATCATTGGGCTCTTTTCTTTTTGAGGAAGATGAGGGGAAATGGTGATATTCTTTTTCATATAATTAGGGTTGCTCAAGGCCTATATTACAGCAACCTCTTTTTTGGTACCTCTAAGGACTTGGAGCCCTTATGACTCCAAAGTTGAGAGGTAACATAATAACTGTGGTTAGATGTACAGTTGAAACTGTGGTAGCTGGAGATAGCATGTCCCATGTAAAGACACACCAGAACAAAGTCCACTCCCCTTCCCCACGAAATATCTTGGAGAGGTGTTTATGATGGGACACTATGACTACGTGGAATCACACCAAAAATAATTTTTAAGGTGGCTCAGTATCTCTGGTTTGTAACTCTGGTTGTGTGATGTTGGTAAATACTGTGGATTTAATTACCGGATGCTGAACACCAGCAGACATGTCTGGCACCCAGACGTC
Source organism: Mesoplodon mirus (assembly GCF_964341445.2). NCBI lineage: Eukaryota > Metazoa > Chordata > Mammalia > Artiodactyla > Ziphiidae > Mesoplodon > Mesoplodon mirus. The sequence goes on along the minus strand of NC_138984.1, from coordinate 109,440,919 downwards.
TCCCTTGATCTCTATCCTCAGATGTTGCTCTTTCATATAGATGTTTATAGATGCTTCATATAGATGTGTAACAGGCACTATAAACTTATCACAGTAAAATCAGAACTTTTGATACTTGCCGACTACCCTTCTTTCACCTAACATCATTACATGATTCCACCATCTTCTTTTCAGAGACTCAAAAACCTAAAGATTATTTTTTCCTCTCTTCTCTTCAGTCCACCATCCAATCCATCAAAAGTCCTGCCCATTCCACCTCCTAAATGTATCTCCAGTGTAACCTCTTCTCTTCACCTCCACCAACGATCCCCCAAACTCCACGCACATGCACATTTCATCTGAGTTATGGCAACAACTTCAAAGGACTCCTGACTTCCAGCAGGCCTCACCGCAATTAATTCTCCACTCCCCAGCTGAGTGGTGGTTTTAAAATATGACGCTAATCATTTTGCAGACCTGGTTTAGATCTTAACATTGCGTTTAGAAAACAACCCCAGGTCCTTAACCTTACCCTGATGACCCTGCATTGATCTGGCCCCTCTTCTTCCCTGTGACCATATTGTGTCCCATTCTCTCGCCCCAACTTCACCCCATGACTCTTCTCCAGCAAAACTGGCCTCCTTTCTGAGCCTAAAACATTGCGAGCTCTTTGCCTTACCATGGTCTCTGTGCTTCTTTTCATTGTCTAAGGACTCTTTTTCCTGTGACTTTCCATAGCACCTTTCTGGTTTCAACTCAGGCCACTTCTGATGGACTCTGCCCATCTAGGCTGTGGTCACCCCTATGTTGGTGCCACAGAAACTCATAACCAAAAGTGGCAATTTTCTTCTGTTATTCCCATAGTGCCACTCCCAAAGTCTCCAACCCACAGGGAAGCGAGGCACTCTTCCTTCTCCAAAAGGAAGAGTGCCTTCCTTCCTTCTCTTAATCTTTGTTATATTCCCTATCAGAACCCTTGTAGAAAAGGGTTTTACTTCATAAAAGAACCTTTCTAGATTCTGGTTTCCAATTCTTTCCTAATCACTATGTTAGTTCAACAAATATGTAGCGACTATATAATAAATACCATGTTGCACAGATGAGGATACCATAAAGCATAAGACACAGGACCAGTCTTTAAGAGGAGTACATTCTGGCTTCTTTTCTCCTCTCCCTTTACCTGGGAGGAAGGAGGAGGATGCGGGAAACTAAGTCCTTGATGACAGTACAGCGTGAATGTTCTCAGGGACATCAGAGAAGGTGCACCGTTCTCCAGTTGGTTTGAAGGGGTAAAATTTGAACTGATTCTTGATGGGCAAGCAATAGTAATCTTGGTGAAGAATACGGGAGAAAGGGACATTCCAGATAGTGGAATGTGCGAAGGCACCCAGGTAAGGGAGAACCCGACCCCGACCACCATAATTATGGTCATCATTGTCTCATCATTACCATTTTGAGATACTCACAACCCTAGGTGTTTTGATGGGATATTTCTAATTCCCACGATGACCAAGCAAAGAAAGGGTTATTATTCTTATTTCATAAATAAGAACTTTAATTTGTCCCAAGTTTCTCAGACCATAAGAAGTGGAGCTCATATTTGAACCCTGATAAGTTTGTTACAAGACTCGAGCTGACAGCTCGGGTGTCCTGGCTTCTATTTTAGTGTCCTCTCTGCTCTCTCATGCTCCCACAAGCTCTGTGAAGCTGGTTGTTGGTATCCAGGGTCCTCTGCTGTTTTAAGCCTCTAAATCAAAGTTTACTGTTTTTCCCACAGGAATGCCCTCCATCCCTCCTTTTCGCCTGTCTGGCAGATAATGCCGTTGTGGACTCACTTTACAGGCAATTCCTCTCCTCTCTGAAGCCTTGCCTCTTCCTCACTCTCTTGCCTTTCTATGTGTTTATCTTCTTATCCTCTCCCTTCACCCTCTTCCTTATCCTATCGGCCCTTGCCCTCACAACCCAACTAGAGCTGAAATGTAGGGTCCTCGAGGCAAAGGTGGTATCTCATTTGTTATTATGACTGCAGCGTTTAGTACCATTCCTGACATGAAGTGAAAACTCAGAAAGGGCTTGCTGAATGAATGAATGAGTAAGCAAAGGCCATCTAACATGGAGAATGATATGTTACTGCTCCAGAACATTCTTTATAATATTAATGTTCCCTTTCATTTGATATATAGTCACATGGCTCTCATTCTGGGTGAAATGTAAGTATGAGAAAAGAAGCCAGTTATGTTTGTGCTTTTTTCAAAGAATTTTCTTCCCCCGTTGTGTGTGTGTGTTTGCATGTGTGTGTGCATGTGTGTGTGAGAGACACACACAGACAATATGAGAGCTGAGTTTTTAAAATATAAGTACGGTTGAAATTGGCTTATTGCTAAGTTCTTTCATTGGTGTTAAGATGAAAAGATTTTAAAGTCATTCCAAATGTGGAGAAATTATTTTTTTAAGAATGGGAGTTTTCCATAAGAAGAAAATATTTTCTGAGCACCTACTCTGTTCTAGGACCTCTTTTACCAGCAAATTCATTTATTTTTTACCTCTTTGCTGCTAAGGAAGTAGTGGGAACCTGTATTTTAATTAACTGATCTTAGTCAAGCCCTCTGCATTCAGCATATCTTTTAACATTACAGGGACGACATGAACCTTATTCTACCAAAAAATATTAAGAGCTTAAGGATCTGATTGAGGAAAATGTAGAATTGGGCCTTCTCCCCAGTTCTGCCTTGACTTCATAGTTCAAGCTCTTTCTATTATACCACATGGTAATATTGCTTATAGAAAACATATAATTTAAGGGATCTTTATCCTAAAACATATAAGCACTTGGTTTTCCAGGCAGTCATTGCATGCTGACAGATTTGTCTTTGCAAAGTCTCACATTTTCACAATCACCACCGTATTTATGTCCTTTTCATGTATCACTAATGGATGGGGCCAATTTGGAAACAAGAGAACTGGGAACCCAGGATTCAATGCAGGAGAAACAATACAGAGTCCAGAAAGTGTGTCTGATGGGAACACCAAATAAGACATAACACCATTAACTAATTTCAGAGGATAGCTTAGGGCCTGGGAGAGACTGGACATTCAGGAACAAGAGCAGGATGAACAGTGATTTTTAGGTCCATTTGGACTAACAACCCAAGCAGAGGAGTCTGTAGCAATCTGGGCCTAACTAGAGCCAGAATAAGACTATTAACAACAGCAACCCTGACAATGTTCTAAATATTTGCAAAACCTTTTTAGATAGCTTCTTACTGACTGTCACAATGCTGTGAAACACATATACTTATTATTGGTAGGATATGACAACATGAAGAAGGAAATATGTGGCATTGGAATAAGGAAAATAGCAGTATGTAATGAAGTATGAATATACTGCACAGTTTTGTAAATTGCAACAGATTTTGGAAAGGCAACTGCTAAGGAGTGTAATTGTAATTGTTAGACAAATATTTGGAGCATTGAAAGTACTTGGCTAAATTTTTCCTCATCAGCAAAATAGGCAAAGGAGGCAACTTGTGTTCTGGAGACCACTGGAGTGTGATAGGCTAAGGGCACATATGAAGCTGGGACCAAGCTAGGCAAAAATAGCAACAAATATATCGCACTGCACATGCTCTGGTCCTGGCACTATGGTTATAGAGCCCAAGTCCTGCTGCTGATGGTACAAGGTCCATCAGCAATAAGAAAAGCCAAGAAAGCCAAGGGTGGGTATAGAAAACAGCTGGTAGAAGTGAGGCTGTGCATGTCCTATTCAGCTCCATCTTGGGGGGAAGATTTGAGAAAGAATTTGAAATGAGTTTGTGGAATGGACCTAGGAGGGTAGTCTTGGGTAAGTAAATAAACACTGAATGTTCAGATGATATCAGAGACTGTGTGTCTGTTCTGGCTTCCACTGAGACTCTGTCAGTCAGTACAAATAAATTTAAGATTTCTTTGTCCACTTGGTTTCACTCGATCTCAGTTGCTCTAACTCCAAATTTCTCAACCTTGGCACCATTGACACGTTGGATCAGATCATTCTTTGCTATGAGGGCTGAACTGTGCACTGTAAGATGTTTAACAGCATCCCTGGCCTCTACCTGTCAGTAGCACTCTCCCCAGTTATGACTAAAAGGTCTTCAGATATTGCTCAGTGTTCTCTGGGAAGCAAAACTGCTCCTGGTTGAGAGACACTGGCCTAACTGGTAGCCATTGCTACAGGTGAGAGAAGGCTTTGAGAGTAAATGAGGCTCATTCTGGTCTCGTGGATCTTTTGAATTGAGAGTCACTGTGACAGTCTATCTCTGGGCCGTTCTGACACGGAGGATGGTTGAGCCACCCAAAGGGCAATCAGAATATTGAATAATTATCATCTGAGGTTTATAGATAAAGGGATTCAGTCAGAGATCTAGAGATCTGTCCCCACATCACACGGAGGAACTGATACTTGAACCCCAATCATAACACTCTATGCCCCATCTCTTTTCTCTATAACAAGTGGCTTTTATCTCAGGCTTTGCAGATTCCCCAAAACTTAGGTACTGAGGGAAAGGGGAAATAGATAGGACTTTGGGTCCTCCTGCACTTCCACCCACCCCTAGTTTTACCTTGGCCACAGCAGCATTACTGTCACCATCCTATGTTGATAATGGTTTTATATTTCTACTAAAGTAATAACAGGTAAAATCCTCTGCATTATCCTTTACACAGAGAGAAGCTCAACAATATTTCTTATTGTTTTCAAGAGCAAGGCAAGCTGAGTTTGCAGGGGTATTAAGTTTGCTAACCTGCAAGGTAGAAATTTAATAGGGACGGGGACCCAAAAAGGCCATTTCATTATCCATTCTTGGTCTCTTTCCAGAAAGTCATCCTGCCTCCATATTTCACTTCTCTAGGCTATCCTGAATTATTGTGCCAGAGTTATCTTCTGGCAGAGACTTGAGAAATTTTACCCCATTCTTGAGAATCTAAATTCTCATCCTGCTAACATCTTGCTTGGCAATCTTCAAATTCTATATTAATCCAGGAATTTCTAACTCTCCCCTTTTTCATAAAATAGGGATCAGCTCCGGGCAAGAGAAACACAGCTTGACACAACTCACATCTCCCGTATCTGCCTGTCATGATATCTGAAAATCTGCATTTAGAGATCGAGTTTGTTAAATAAAGAGATTGACTTCTGCAGTTATCATTTTTCTTAAAAGCAGATGAGCTCGAAAATTTTGACATATGTATATTTTGTCAGCCAAAGACAAACCATCTATTTCGGGAGGCAATATTGCATACTTGTGAATTGTGTGCTCTGGAATGTGTGCTTTGGAATTAAACTGCCTCAGTTCCTATTCCAGGTTGCCACTTTTAGCAATATTATCTCAGACAAGTCTTCTAAATTTTTATGAACCTCCTTTTCTCCTCTGTAAGGTGGGGTGATAATGCTCTCTATATTGGAGTTATTGGAATTAAATGAGATAATATATGTAGAGCATTTTAAAAAATACTCAAAAATAATTTCCAGTTCCATTGTTATTACTACTTTATTCCCAGGGGACCATCGTGCATGCATATTATAAATTAAAGAAATCATTGATAAGAACAATATGGGAGGTTATCTTGGCAGTTTCACAATCTTCTCTGAGTTATCAGAAAACAAAGGTTATAAGGAATAGATCAATAAAAATATAACTACAGCAAGGAAAAATGATATTAAATGAATTATAATATATTAAATCATCCCAATAAAAATCAAATTCTTACTGTAATAAGCCAGTAGAGTCCCTGTAGTAGACATTTTAAAATGTGATATACTTTTTTCTCCCTATTATAAATTTGGTCTTAAGTGGATTGGTGGGCGTCTAGTGAAGTTTCCACTGTCTTGTTTGACTATTTCCAGAGGACCAAGGATTCCTGAAAGGGTGAGTTTTGCCTTATATGTTAAAGAGAACTTTAAAAAAGAAGTGTGAAGGTCACTAGACATTATATCAAGTATTTGATATTTTAGATACCAAAAAGTCTTAGAAAAACTAGATAATTAACCTATTTACCTAAATAAGTGTCATGTGACTAACCATTTTATCATATTCTTTTTTTTTAATTTTTTTTTTTTTTTTTTTTTTTGCTGTACGCGGGCCTCTCACTGCTGTGGCCTCTCCCGTTGCGGAGCACAGGCTCCGGACACACAGGCTCCGCGGCCATGGCTCGCGGGCCCAGCCGCTCCGCGGCATGTGGGATCTTCCGGGATCGGGGCACGAACCCGTGTCCCCTGCATCGGCAGGCGGACTCTCAACCACTGCGCCACCAGGGAAGCCCCATTTTATCATATTCTTAATCCAGATCTTAGAAAGAGAAGAATAGTGTAGTCAAATCGCTATTACCTTTACTAATTGAGTAAATTCTAGAAATGTTAAGAAAAGTATAGCTCAACAGCTAAATCCATGTTTGTAGAATGAATGTTGAAAACTTTTGGTTCTTAATGCTTGCCCTTCCCTACACCATGCATGTTCTTACTGTTGCTCTGACCTTTTCTGTTAGCCAGCTGGACACGGTCACACAACATGTTAAATGTACCACTGGGTGATGTAACCAGTGATTTGGGCATTATGCCAAGGCAGGTTTTGCTCTAGGGACCTAATTTATTAATACTCATGTCACTGATTTTATTACCCTGTGGTACATGTTACATGCTGCTTGACAATATTTGTCATAAGAAGTAGACTTTACATAGATCTAGAAAGACCCAGATCTATGTAAGATCTACCTGCAGAGACTGGTGTCAAAACATTCTATGAGACCTGGGAAAATCATGCATTTTTTCCTTTTTTTCTTCCCTAGGCTTCCCCTATTTCATAATATGTGCAAAGCCAATGGAATTGGGTCAGGATCGCTTCTGTATCACAAGAGGTCTCAGAATAAGCTCTCTTTCATTCCAAAAGGATACAAGCAATTTAGATGAAAGAGCAATGAATATCATTTAGTTTATCATAAGGCACTGCCATCCCTACATAACATTTTTGCTATGAAATCTCTATGTTAATAGTGTTTTCTCATTTTATGTCACTGAGTGCAAGGCCTTAATACCATTACTTTAATTATGCTGTGCCTGATTTTTTTTTTCTTCTTCTTTTCTTGAGTTGTAGTAAAGGCAGTCACATCCTGCTGTTACCATGACTTACTACCCCTGCCATTCATACCTGGGAGAACTCCTTGGCTGCCATGGCCTGTGTAGCGACAGGTTATTCCTTGCTGGACGTAAAGCACAGTGGAATTAAAGCCATTCTCATCTCCTGAAGTCCTCTTACAAACCACCTACCCAGGTGTGTTAAGCTAAGGAAAATGTCTTCTATTTTCTCCCGAAGACTATAAACAGCAATATGCTGGGATGATAACGGGGCTGGATATGAGAAAAAATAGAGTAACCTGTTTTCCGAAAAATCATTCAATTGCAACCAAATACATTTTCAGATGGTTCCCTTTTACTTTATGTTTTAAATTCTAAGAGTATATGTTTGTGTTGAAATTTCTGAGTTAAAAAAAAATTTTGGAAACTTACAAACAAAAAGTTCCATGCTAGTAAACCTCAGTCTTTTCTTATATTTTGGTATACTACTGATTGTTTATAATCTATAGACATTTTGCATATAATTTAAATTAGTTGATATATCTAGAGTTATTGGCTCGACCAAAAAGTTCGTTTGGGTTTTTCCATAACATCTTAATGAAAAACCCAAATGAACTTTTTGACCAACCCAATAATTAAACCATTCCCTCTCTACAAAAGAAGCTCACTTGTCTGAACTGCAGTAATTCTGAATATATAATGATTTAGATGCACCTATTATAACTGCATAGTTAAAAAGAAAATAACTGCTGGGATAATTCAAAATTTAAACAGGATAACACAGAGTGTACATTTAAACTACGTATATAAAAGACGTTTTCAAGCTCTCCATATTATGGAAAATATGGATCCTCTTAGCATTACTCTTATCTGTTCACTAAAGACCAATTCTCTTTTAGGGTCTTCTTGCCCTAATGTCAGTTTGGTAGCTTAGTTTGTGTTACTCTCTGTGTATGAAACTAACAAAACTGCGTATTTTTCAATAGACATCAGTCTTACATTAATTCAGAATGCCTATTCCTTTTTTTTTTTTTTTTTTTTTTCGCGGTATGCGGGCCTCTCACTGTTGTGGCCTCTCCCGTTGCGGAGCACAGGCTCCGGATGCGCAGGCTCAGCGGCCATGGCTCACGGGCCCAGCCGCTCTGCGGCATGTGGGATCTTCCCAGACCGGGGCACGAACCCGTGTCCCCTGCATCGGCAGGCGGACTCTCAACCACTGCGCCACCAGGGAAGCCCCCTATTCCTTTAATTAATCCAAATTAGAGATTATGTTTCTCCCCAAACAAAATGTATCCTTACATCAATTAAATGAGAGTTTTTGATGAAATACTCGCTAACAGAGAGTAAGTAATTGAGATATAATTGTTTGTAGATGAAAAATAAGTACCACTTTCGTGGAAAATGTGAGTTTAATGCTGATGATTTCCATGATTATGATGTGTTTTATGTGGCTTTTTATACCACTGTTTTGGAAGCATTCAGAATACCAGTTGAGGCAAAAGCATCTTAATGTTTGTTTTAGTGTTTGGCAACAAATACAGTCTATAAAATATGTAATAGTTAATATTAAAAGCTCATGCCAGATTGTAACTAACACAAAGAGTTTATTTAGTCTCTTTAAACGCATCGATTTAGAGCTACATCTGATTGAGTTTTCATTTAGCATTTGGGTTTCTTAGGATTTTCAGCAGGTGAGCTCTGGCGAAGTTAGGGGGTGTGTGTTCTCCCCTGGTTGGCACACCCTGCAAAGCAAGGACTCTTAATGTACCCGCCTCAGTGCTTCTTTTAAGGATCGGCTGGTGGCAAGCACCTTCAGTGCCCGTGGGGTTTGCTGAGCGAGCAGAGCACAGAAAGCTCTCCTTTTGAGCCATTTATGTAGGAGGGAGAAGGTGGTGAGAAGGGTCAGGCCTACAGATCTCTCCTTGTCCCACTGAGTCACCAGGAGAGAACACTTTTCTGCATCATCGTTTACTTAGCATTTGATTCCTTGCGTCCCCTCACTAGCTCCCCTCTCCCTTATGCTCCCTCACTCCCATTAATAATCAGGTTCCTGGGCTTCCCTGGTGGCTCAGTGGTTGAGAATCTGCCTGCCAATGCAGGGGACACGGGTTCGAGCCCTGGTCTGGGAAGATCCCACATGCCGTGGAGCAACTAGGCCTGTGAGCCACAACTACTGATCCTGCGCGTCTGGAGTCTATGCTCCGCAACAAGAGAGGTCGCGATAGTGAGAGGCCCGTGCACCGCAATGAAGAGTGGCCCCCGCTTGCCACAACTAGAGAAAGCCCTCGCACAGAAACGAAGACCCGACACAGCCAAAAATAAATAAATAAATAAATATTAAAAATAATCAGGTTCCTTTAAATCAGGTCGTACAGTTCTTTTTCATGTTGCATTACATGCTCGAAGAAGGAAAATGTAGAATGCTTTAGGAAGGACACAGTGATGTCCTGCCGGTGCAGGCGGCCTGTGCATGGGGAGATAAACGCTGGCTTTTCCTTTCGGTCACATCTACACTTGGGCAAGTTAAAGATTCTGAGATGCAGTTTCCTCATCTCTAAGTTAGAGGATTAGAAACTACATCAGGAAGTACCTGGTATATATCGAATATGATAGAATATGGCTTCAACCTTTAGATATAAGATGATGGGAAAGGGGGAAAGAAACAAGAGGAAGGAAAGACAGAGGGAGGTGAGAGCTGTGTGGCGGCTGGAGGCTGGTGAGGAGATGACGAGACCTGGACCGGGTAAGACACAGAGGTCCTCCTCATGAATGGAAAGGGACAAGGACTGTGCTATTCATCCAAATTCATCACTTGAGAAATAACCGGAGCAGACTGTGCTGATGTCAGGAAGAGGCTGGAGCCGGATGATCAAAGCAAACACTTGTGGAGCTTTATTAGAACAGAATGTTATCCTGCACTACACGGCAACTTTCCTCTTTTTAAAATTCATTTTCATTATACAGTAGTTTTACATTTGCAGACAAGTTGCAGAGATAGTACGGGGAGTTTCCATCTACCCCAATCCAGCTTCCCTTCTTGTTAACATTTCACATCACTGTGGTACATTTGTCACAACTAAGGAACCAACGACAGTATGTTACTGTTAACTAAACTCTGTACTTTATTCTGTTTCATTAGTTTTTCCCTGATGTCCTTTTTTCTGTCCCAGGACCTCATTTATTGTACCGCGTAACATTTAGTCATATGTCTTCTCTTCTGGTCTGTGACAATTTTTCAAGCTTTCCTTGTTTTTGATGACTCTGGCAGTTTTGAGGAGTTCATTATTTTGTAGAATGTTCCTCAAGTTGGATATGTCTGATGTTTTTCTCTTAGTTACAGCGGGGTTAATTGGTTTTGGGGGTGATTTGCTATTCAGTTCTGGCAACCTAGGGCATGTGCTATCAGCATGACTTCTTACTGATGATGTTAACTTTGATGACCTGGCTAAGGTAGTGCTTCAGATTTCTTCATTGTGAAAATTCACTCTCCTCTTCCCCCCTCCCCTACCTTGCTCTTGTCCACAAGTTACACACAGCCTCCACTTAAGAGATAGGTAGTTACGCTCCATCTCCTTGAGGGGGAGGCATCTATGTCAATTACTTGAAGTTCTTTTATTCAGAGATTTGTCTCTCTTTCCCTGTTTACGTATTATTCAGTCATTTATTTTTATCCATATGAACTCATGGATATTTATTTTATATTTGGATTATAATACAACACTACGTTATGTTATTGCTCAAATTGCTTTAGTTTTGGCCATTGGGAGCCCAGGTTAGCTCCTGTGTCCCTTTGACTATGACCTCATCACTTTTTACTTCTTGATCATTTCCTTACTTTCTGACACTACAAGATGCTTCAGGCTGATCTTGTATATCCCATGTTCTAACCCTAGAATGAGCCAATTCTCCAGGGACCCCTGGTTCCTTTTATTTGAGAATAGTAGTAGAAACCAAGATCTGGGTGCTAAGTGTGCTCATTATGACTGAGGTGTTGTTGCTTCTAGACCCTCTCAGCAGACAGAGCTAGAAAATATATGTGGTATGCTAACCCATGCATGTATTCATATCTATAATTATTTCTATGTCTATTTATACGTATCTATATTAAGTATTTAAATGTGAGTTCATATAGCTATTTCCATCTCTAATACTGTACCATGTGGATAATTCTAGAACCCTTTGCTTCTCTGTAACTTTTCACTCCAACAGTGAGAAATCTGACTTCCACCACTGGTCATTCATTTACCTACTTTTTCCCCCCAGGTTTACATGTACAGTGGTTTCAGAATTGTTACCTTGCATCCCTTTGGAGAAACAACTTTACCAATGAGGGTACAGTGCTTATACATGATTGTTTTTTTCCCTAATCTTATACTTTCCAGCCATTTCCAAAGTTACTTATGTTGACTCCTTTTTAACCCACACTCTTCAGTGAGGTTACGTCGTACTTTTATAATACCGTTGATTCTTTTGTCAAAATATGCACTCCATCCTGGGATCCCCTAACCTACTAGTAATTTTTAAAAATTTGCATACATTAACTCTTTGTTCTGTAAAGTTTTGTCAGTTTTGACAAATCCATAGCCTCATGTATCTGCCCCTACAGTGCCATGCAAAATATTTTTGCCACCCTTCAAAATCTCACCTGGTTGGTGGTGTTCCTCTCCAGCCCCTTGCAATCTCTGATCATTTTTTGTCTCTACATTTTTGCCTTTTCCAGAATGTCATAGGAATGGAGTCATAGAGTATGTAGCCTGCTCAAATAGGCTTCTGTCACTTAGTAAGATGCACTTAACATCAGCCATATTGTAGCATGGATTACTAGCTCATTCCATTTTGTTGCTGAATAGTATTCTCTGTGGATGTATCGCAGTATGTCTATCCATTCATCGTTTGGAGAACATCTTGGTTGCTTCTAGTTTTTGGTGACTTTGAATAAAGCCCCCGTAAGCATTCATGTGAAGATGTTTGTGCGGATATAAACTCACATAAGTTGGGTGAATACCTAGGAGTGCAGCTGGTAGGACATATGGCACGTCTGTATTTGGCTTTATAAGAAACTGACAAACTGCCTTCCAAAGGGTCTGTTCTGTTTTACATGCTGACCAGTAAGGAAGGAGAAGGCTTTACCAGCAGTGGTGGTATTGGCAGTCGTTTAGATTTTAGCCATTTTAGCAGGAATGTAGTGACATATTGTTGCTTTATGTGCAACTCCCTAATGACAAATGCTATTGAGGACCTTTTCATATACGTATTGGTCATCTGTATATCTTCTTTGGTGAAGTGTCTGTTCAGTTCTTTTGCCCATCTTTAATCGGGTTGGTTGTTTTCTTGTTGAGATTTAATAACTATTTTTTGCATGTATTAGATGTAAGTCTTTTATTAGATACATGATTTGCAAATATTTACTCACAGTCTGTAGCTTGTCTTTTCATTCTTTACCTGTGTCCTTCTCAGAGCAAAAGTAATTTTTTTTAATTTAAAATTTTTACTTTTGGGCTTCCCTGGTGGTGCTGTGGTTGAGATTCCGTCTGCCAAGGCAGGGGACACGGGTTCGAGCCTTGGTCTGGGAAGATCCCACATGCCGCGGAGCAACGAAGCCCATGAGCCACAACTCCTGAAGCCCACGCGCTTAGATCCCATGCTCTGCAAAAAGAGAGGCCACCGCATTGAGAAGCCTGCGCATCACAACAAAGAGTATCCCCCGCTCGTCGCAACTAGAGAAAGCCCGTGTGCAGCAACAAAGACCCAATGCAGCCAAAAATACAATTTAAAAAAATTTTTTACTTTTATACTTTTTATCCACAGCTATATCCTCTACTATGTGGAACTGCTCATGTTATTTTCAGAGTACATTACATTACTTTCTGCTGCTTTACATAATTGCATATTATATCTGAAAGAACTGCTGTATATTGAGTGGTTTAACTTGCAGTCTTAGTTTTTCCAGTTCTGCATACGATTACAGCTGTGTCTGACAGAGCTGCTATACAGGGTACCTCGAATCATTGAGAAACCAGGGGAGAAGGCCTGGGACTGGAGGAAACCTATTACCTTCTCTATAGGGTGCAACAACCATGGGAATTCACTCAGGGATCTTGGCTCAAATTCTACTCTTCACATTTTCTGGTTGTGCGAAATTGTCGAAGTTAACTTTTCTGAACTTTGGCTTTCTCATCTATGAAACTTAGACAATATCGCTCACCTGTCTTAAGGTGCTATTGGAAGAAAATATGTAAAGAGCAGGGCCTGGCACAGGGTAAGCACTCAGTAAGTGTTAGTTCACGTTTTTTTTTTCTTCTCCTGTGTGCCACATTCTCTTTGAGCCTCTCCTGGTTCGCCCTAGTGGAACTCCTCTTTTTTACTAATTTTCATCCACCATTCTTGTTACAAATCAGGATACGCAACTTTGAGGACCTTTTCTATTCCTTTCTACACTGCAAATGGCTCATCTTATTGAGAAGATTTTCTTACTTCCAGCAAATGGCTGCTCTTGGTCTTCCTAATATCTAGGTCACAGTTCTTGAACAGGTCAGGGGAGTATCTTAAAAAACAAAACGTCTTCAAGCTCTCCTTTCTCCATCTCTCATTTCCAATCTATCACCAAACCCTGTCAATTCGACTACATAAAGATCTTCTCAATCAGCCTGTTCTATGATTGGATAGGAAGAATTAATATTAAGATGATAATTCACCCAAAACTAATCTATAAATTTAATGTAATCTTAATAAAAATCCCAATATGAATTCTTATGGACCTGACAAACCTGTCCTAAAATTTATTTGGAGGAGACTGTATTTGAGATTAGCCAAGAAATATATCAAAGCATTCTATAAAACCACAATAATTAACGGAATGTAATATTGACTGTATGTATTTTGTCAACAGAAAATAATAGTATACTCATACATATATGGTTCATTCATTCATATTTATATGTGTATATATTATGTATATATGAGTATGTTTATGTATGTCTGTTCATAGATATGTTTATACACACATTTATAAATATATATAAATATGTATGTATATTATATATACACACACATATAAATATACACATAGTTTTCCAAATTGTCAGGGAGAGGATGGACCATACTGAAAGGTCTGTATTGCATGATAGTTATGAGCACTGGTCTTGGAGACAGACTGCCGGGTTTGAGTCTTGACTCTGTCATTTCCCAGCTGTGTGACCTTGGGCTTTAACTTCCTGAGCTATTACCCAAGTTTCCTTCTGTGGAAAAAAAATCTAGTACCTATATCAAAAGGTAGTTTTGAAGGTTAAATAAATTAATGTAGATAACAAGCTTAGAACAGGCCTTTTCCCTAAGCACCAGTAGATGTGAACCATTATTATTTTTATTATACAAAACATAGATTTTTTAAACAGTTGTCTACCCATTTTGAAAAATAACACTGTAGTCCCCAGTTTGGAGTCCTACACTGATAGGTGTCCATCAAATTGTTGATTTCTTGAGATATCAAATAGTTTATCAAAAAAGTTTAAAATAAGTAGACAAATTAAAAATTTATCATGAAAATAGTAGTGAAAGACTCTAGGGGGATATCTTTTTTAACACATTATCTAAAACAAGGATCGCAAACTCATTGGCATAGGGGGCCAGCAGGTGAATCATTGAAGTCACCTGGATGGAGAATATGGTGAAATGAAGGTCTCACAGACCATATTAAAAAGACAACTGCTATTCAGCTCCATCTGATTACTGCCATGCAGAAATATGAGTGCACGTTTTTCAAGAGAATCTGAAAACCTGGATTCCCGTGCAAAATTTTCTGTTTCTAAATGTTGACAACCAATTCACTTTTTAAAATATGGTGAGGGACAAAGTATATCTGCCATTCACAGCTGGTTCGTATTGTTTGTTTGCCATCGAGACTTAGAATCTTTAGGCTACACTAACCTGTCTTTCCGCCAACTTGAATATCCCCATTATACCTTTTACAGTGCTACCTAGGTACTACAGCTTAATACTTGTTTTTTGTTTAATCAATTTGATTTTCCTCCTGAGTGTTTCTGATTCTAGTCAATGCTTTGAATCATTAATAAAGCTCCATTTGTAGCCATTTATTTTAAATGTAGGGTGCTATTAGGGATTCTATATACTCTCTAATTATAACAATCAGATTGTTACTACATTCCATCAGGTGCTTTTTCTCATGACATAGATGAGAAAACTAGAAGGCTCAGTTACTTTTCTAAGGTCAAAGCCTTGTGGCCAGGATAGACTTTACCATATTCTCTAGGTCTGCCCTTTTGAGCGAGTTAGAGTTCAAAATAAGTAATGAAATGTTCCAGCTCTTCCTCAGTGAAATTGTTCAGGAACCAGCTAACAGGTTGCCAACCACATCTTGTCCATCTGAAAAAACTTTTTCTAGGATCATTCTATTGGATGACCTTGTCAAGATTATGGCTTAGAATGCAGAAAATATAGGTTAAAAGGAGTCTGCCACTTACAAATGTATAGCTTTCCAAATGTTCATTTGTAAATCAGTTGTTTGGAACTCAGAATTCATTTCCTTGCAGAAAGATTTACAACTGGCAGTTATGTTTCCCCTGAGGCTTGTCCACAAAAGACTATTTAGCCTTAATGTATCTGAAATAGTGTACATTTGCCATGAAAATGTGCAGAAAACAGAACTCTTGTAATTCTAGTAATTAAATAAAAAAGAAAACAGTAATATTCAATGAAAACTTTATTCTGAATACTGATGCAATGGAAAGGGGGATTTATCCAGAGGAAAATATAGAACTTGGAAAATAATTTTGTTAGGATTTCAGCAGGAGTCATTTCTGGACACTATGGAAGCAGTTGAAAAATTAATGGAATTAAGTACTTGAAGTATTCGATTTCACTTCATGACTTCTAGATTTTTGAACGCTAATCTTCCCATGATTAAGTGCTGTTTCTAGTGTCCAATTCAGTTGACACAAAAGACATGAAAGAGAATAGAAAAGGAGAAGATAAATGGAGGTGTACTTTTCAATAATGCAGAAGTTGAGAGAGACAGCAAGAGAAAGAAACTTAAAAACCATATCTGTGTTCCCATGATAGAGGTGGCGATAGCTTACAGGCAGTGGAAAGAGAGGCTCCTTTGACTCCTCATTAGAGATGAAAAAGTCTACTGATGGCAGGGACCTTTACTCTGAGAAATTCCTGAAGCTGTTATTGTTTGATTTTATCATCTCAAGGTATCTTGGTCATAAGCCATGACAACTGTAGGATTGGTACAGAGTTGAAATCAAGACTGCAAAACACTGTTCAAATGCACTAAATATTCAGAATCCTGAATATTTAGTAAACAAGGGATGACTTCAACCTCAAATAGAAATCAACACAGTATTTTTGTGCTTAGATTTTATCTTCTGACTTGTTTAATTTTTAGCTAGGAGTGTGAAAGATAGAGGCTTTCTGTATTTTTCAGATGGCCAAATGGTTGAATGGGAAGTTGAACAGTCTGCTGACATTTCCAGAGTGTGTTTGGAAACAGTCACATGAACAACAATGCAAGTAACAAGGCAAGTTAACATTCACAAAGCAGAGGTCCTTTCTGCCAAACATAGCTTTACCTAAAAGGATATAAAAGAAAGAGGAGTCATCACGGTCATAAGACAAAAACAAACCAGGGTGAAGAATCTGAAAACTAACAAGGCCAAACAAACAGGCACCAGGCAGTGACGTGGGCAAGCATGTATCGTTTCCCTTTGTTGTTCGTACAAGCGGGTAAGATGGGGTTCCTCCCCTGACCCTCCCTTCAATACATGGGCCTGGGTTAATTGGCCAGTCAGAATACACTGTCCCAACCACTCTGAACTAACAACAGCAGGGAAACATCAAAAGCATTGTCCTGTTGCAGCAGTGCAGGAAGAAGGTCATTAACGAAGCTCTGTTCCAGGGAGCTTCTCAATAAATAATAGTTAGCAACCAGTCACATGTGGAGGGGGATAAGAGTGAAGGAGGAGAGGGCAATAGCTTCTGGATTACCTTGCAGCCTCTGAGATCTATACCATTATGTCACAGCCTAACTGTATGTTCTTTTCAGCACATAGCACATCATTAAGACTTGATAAGTAATGCTTCCTTAATACCATTATTTAGCAAAGAGAAAGAAAAATACGCTGCTGGCAATAAAAGCTATTCTTTTGTTAGCTCCTTCCCTCCTGGTTAGTGAGCAAATGCTGTAAAGTCAAAATGGGAAGTAGTTTAAATTTGAGAGATTTGGATCGTTTTCCTGGCCAAGTCAAGAGACTATTTCTCTCCCCTAGGCAGTCTACAAGGTGTTAAAGGATTAGACCAGAGGAAATGCCAGCGCTGCTGTGCTGTAAGAAGGGTAATCAAGTAGAGCTAGGGACAAAACTGAACCACCCACGTCCTCAGAGTTTCTACCTAACTTCACACCTACAACCTTTCACTATTTTAATTTCAGGTACCAATAGAAGTAAACAGGGATGGAGGGAGATTTTCTTGAGGATAAACAGTAGGATCGTTTTAAATTTGGTGGTTGATGCATGTGATATGGATGGATATAAACAAAAGAATAGTGTCTCAAGACTAAAATAGAATGCCAAAAAGGGTAAGAATAAAATGACACAGTTAAAACCTGTATCATTTTGTTCTTATCCTTTTGCAGATAAGAATTAAAGTTCTTATCCACTTCAGTACCTTATGTATCTCTTTGTCTGTTTAAATGATTCCACACACAGCCTATGTATTGCCAGGCCCATGAGAAGAGATGGCACATTTTAAGGCCAGGAAGGATGAGTAATTGGAAGTTCAGGCAAGTAAGTAGAGCAAACGATCAGGAAGTCAGGGGTCCCGTTAGGCAGAAATCGCAAAGCGTATTTGCTCCTGTGGGCCAGGATGGGTAGGGGCTGAAACTTGTCAGAGCATTATTGGTCAGCATTGTGGAAAGAAACAAAGCCAGATACTTGTTAAAAGCGGTGAAATCAGATTTCATTCAGTCATAACTACCGTTACAGAGGAGAGGTCTCACTGTCACCTGAGTTCAACTCCACTGAAACAAAAGGTAGGACTTTGAAATGCTGGGTGTGTTAGACAAAAGGCACTGGAGGGTGTCAAGTTTGATCTTTATGACTAGGCCATCTGGGTTTGCTAATGGGCACTTATCTGGAGGAGAAACAAATTTCCCATATCTTTATGACAGGAGATAGTGGTGCAAGTTGGAGTGTTGAGGTATGGATAAGATAATTGGTGTGAGAAACGCTGAAAGGTTAAAATATGTAGGGCTGTTTATAGCAGTGAAAAATCATGAACAGCCCCAGATATTGAACATTAGAGGACTTGTTAGGTACCATATGGTAAATCTATTCAATAGATACAATACAGTCTTAAATTGACAGTAGCTCTATTATTTTTTGAAATGGAAAGGTGTTATGATACATTGCTTAAAAAAATAGTTTTAAAATTAACACTGAAGTTTAGTTGTTAAAATATATATTATGCACACACAGACACATGAATATATATATATACACACATTCAAATGAACACTCATACATATATTCATTTGCCTAGGCAAAAGTTTGAGGATGATTTGTGATTTTGTGTGAATTTCACTATTTTATAATTATTTTCTACTAAAAACCTATGCTAATGGCGTAGCAACCAAAATAAAAAGAATGAGGAACATAAAATCACAATTCCCTTTTCTCACCCACTATGGCAACAAAACCTTGGGCAACCACACTGGCCTCTCTCCTGGTTCAGGGCCAGATCAACACTTTATCCAATCATGATAACTGGAGAAATTAACAGTGCCTGAAACTGGAAGCATGGGAACAAGATTTTGTTGGCACTTGCCCACCACAGAGCCTTGCTCAGGGAACCAGGTAAACAAAGGGCTCCAGCCAACACTGGAAGAACTCTTAACCGGGTTCAGTCCTCAAAAGAGAGGGATAATCAATTTTACTTCAAGTTAGAAAAAGAGAAAGAGAGAGAGGGATAATCAGTACTGGCCTCTGACTTGGAGTGGGAATGGGTCCTCCAACGGGAGGAACGTCACCCCAAGATAAGGGAAAGACTAAAGACAAATACTATGTTTTGCTTTGGGATACAACTTTGGTGTTGGTAGAAGAAAAACAGAAAAAGAAAAACTGCTCAAGTATTGAATAGCTTTCCCCTCCACTTACAAGGCATTGCCTAGGCATCCAATAGCGGGAGAAGTAACTCAGAAACTCTCTGAGAGTCTTGGTAGGGGTTGTACTCCAGAAGGGCTGCAGACCCTGAGGGACGGGTCATCTACACTCTGCCTCTTGAAGGGGAGCAGAAAGAGTGGTCCCTCGGAGCACCTGGAGGACTTGCCATGCACAGTGTGAGGGACTTCTGTTTTTTGTGTGTGTGTGTGTGTGTGTGTGTGTGTTTTAACTGCTTTGGCCCGAAGATGGCTGGTCAGCTTGAAAAGTCTCAGTTCCATGGAGGGAGAAAGGAGTCTGCAGAACATTCAAGATGAGCATCCCCAGGGACACAGATGGAGCCAGAGTCCAGGATAATGGGGGTGGTGTTTGCATTCAGGCCTCTCTGTGACCTGGATTCTTGGTCTTTGCAGTCATTGGTTTGCTCTAAAGAAACAAGGCTTAAATAAATAAGGTCAGCCACACAGCATGCCTACTTGTTTTTCTTTTCTTTCTATTACACTGGCAGCTTTTGGAGGAATATTTCACCATTGCATCCTTCAGGCCTGGCACAAAGGTGTTTAATAAATAGTTACTGAATGAATTAATGAGGACAATACATGATATTTACTGATATCTTACATGTATAAATCAAGCCTCATATTACTTGTTCATGGCAGCACTATTTATACCTTGTTGTTATTGTCATTCATATTCAAAAGTAACAAGCTTTATTTTCTTGCAAACATACTCTTCAGTCCTGGAATTTTCATTTATTCAGCCTGGTTCTAGCCCTCTGTCTCTCTGTCTCTCTGTCTCCCAAGTCCTGTGTATCAGAATCACCTGGGAAGATTGTTAAAAGTGCAGAATCCAGGGCCCCATCATAATCTGTGGATCTAGGATCTGAGCATCTGCATTTTTAATGCCTCTGCAGGTGATTCTCATGGACCCTAAAGTTTGAGAAACACTGCTTATTTGTTTAATGATATTCAAATCACAGTTGTGTATGTTATCAGTCTGAAAATATAAGGTATCATCTAGTATCTTTTTTAAAACAATTTTTCTCTCCTGAAAATTGTAAAATAAAATAGAGAAGTGAAGGGTAAGGGTGACAGGGGAGGTGGGTCAATAGGAACTCTGTTTCTTGTGAGGGTAACTTGATAGTGGCTCTACGTTGGAGTGTACTGATTTTGTTCAAAGGAATTTTCCTGTTCTTCAGAGGGTTCGGTGAATTTTTTTTTACTGGCTTCTTGCGGTGTGCTATTGCACAAACCTTCAGAGGCATTTAGAAGGGCCAGGGGTCTTTCTTCACATAGGAAACCTTCAGAACTTTGAATCTGTTGGGGGGAAGTAGTTTTCTGTGAAGTGTTTGTTCCTCTGCTATAAGATGTAGTACCACTAACCACTGGGATCTAATATTCCTGCTTATTGTTCTGAAGCTAGGATATTCTTAGATTCTTGATATACTTTACTAACCAAGGCTTTCATTTTTCTAGTTATGTATTTAATAAATCTCTATTCATTTATCAGTCTTAAGTACAGAACACTAAAGAAAGGATATCTGCAATCACACTTGCTATCAGGCTAAATTATTGTTAATTAACTGGGTATTGTTATAGAGAATACTCTGATAGCACTGTCTTCAGGTACAAAGCAGGTATGAGGGTGCACATCGGACGAAAGGAGTTGGCAGAAGTACCTTCTGATCCATTTCTTTGCTAAAAATATGAATGGCTCTCAAACTTCTCAAATGGATTATACATTGGTTGAGGCTGTTCAACCACAAGGCCTAAAAGGAAGTAAACATAGACAGTGGTTCTGTTTTGAAAACAATGAAATTTATATCTTTCTAGTGAAACACACTATAAATAGCTGTTTTCATCTTTGAGTTCACATTTTTCATCTTTGAGTTCACATGAGCTTTGAGTCATGTGACTCTGGTCCCTGGGTGTTCAAACAGAAAGCAGAGAGGGTGTGTGAGAGGGAAACGCCTCCATGGGCTTGGGATGGGGTGGTGGATATTGCTTTTTTTTTTTTTAATCAAAGTATAGCAAACATACAGAAATGGGTAGGTAAGTACACAGCTCAATGAACTGTTCAGAAATGCCCACATCTGTAAAACTAGGAACAGAACATGACCGGCACCCAGAAAGCTACTCTGTATGCCTTTTTTTTTCTTTTTTATGAATTTGCTTTTTTGTGTTCTTTTAAAATATACATATTTATTAGAGGGTAACCATTATCTTGACTTCTAACATCATAGATTAGTTTTCCCTTATTTAGTTTTTTTGATAAATGGAGTCAGATAAACAGTCACTTTTGTGACTAGCTTCTTTGCTCAAGATAATATTTGTGAGACCAGTGTATATTTCTGTGTATAGTTGTGACCTGCTTATTTCCATTGCTCTATAGTGTTACATTTTATGAAATACCACAATGTATGGGTCCTTTCTGTTGGTGATGAATAATTGAATAGCATCTAAATTTGGACAACTAAAGATAATACTACTACTCAACTCATTTTATGAGGCCAGTATTGCCCTGATACTAAAACCAGACAAAGATAGTACAAAAAAGAAAGCTACAGATCAGTATCCCTCATGAACTTAGATTTAAAATCTACAACAAAATATTAGCAAATTGGATAAAAATATATAAGAAGAATTATATAGTGTGAACAAGTGAAGTTTATTCCAGGTAAGAAAGCCTAGTTCAACATTTGAAAATCAATTAATATAATCCATGATATCAACAGGCTAGAGAAGAAATCATATTATTATATAAAGTGACCCAGGAAAACAATTTGACAGAATCTAACACCCATATATTGCAAATAATTTCCACAAGTTAAGAATAGAAGGTAATTACCTCAATGTGATAAAGAGCATCTACAAAAACCCTACAACTAACATCTTACTTAAGGATGAAAAACTCAGTGCTTTCTGCATCAGATTGGTAATACAGCAAGAATATTCATTCTCACCATGCTCATTCAGTGTAGTAGCCATTGCTATAAGGCAAAAACTAAAACAAATGCAAAAAGAAGGAAGGAAGGAAGGAAGGATGGAAGGAACGGAGGGAGGAAAGAGAAAGCATACAGATTGGAAAGAAAATAAAATTGTCCTTATTTGCAAATAACATGATTGCTTACATAGAAAATCTGGAGGGATCTACCAAAAAACATAAAGAACTAATAAGTGAGGTCAACAAAATCATGGGATGCAGGATCCTGACACTGAAAAATCAGTTTCTATATATTAATAGTGAATAAGTGGAAATTGTTATTAAAAACACCATACCATTTACTAACACTCCAAAGAAAATTAAATATATAGGTGTACACTAAGCAAAACATATACAGAATCTGCATGCTGACAATTACAAAATACTGTTGAAAGAAATAAAAGAAAATCTAAATAAATGGGGATACCTATGGTTTTCTTGGATTAAAGGGCTCAAAATAATAAAGATGTCAATTCTTCCCAAACTGATCTATAGGTTTAATGCAATTCCTGTTTAAAATCTTGGCAAGTTTTTTTTACACATACATACACTTATTCATTTGCAGCAACGTGGATGGACCTAGAGATTGTCATACTGAGTGACGTAAGTCAGACAAAGACAAATGTCAAATGATATTGCTTATATGTGGAATCCAAAAAGTAGGCTACAAATGAACTTATCTACAGAACAGAAATAGAGTTACAGATGTAGAAGATAAACTTATGGTTACTCTGGGTAAGAGGGGGGGAGGGATGAATTGGAAGATTGGGATTGACACATACACACATACTCTATCAAAATAGGTAACTAACACGGACCTAATGTATAGCACAGGGAGCTCTACTCAGTAGTCTGTAATGGCCTATTTGGGAAAAGAATCTAAAAAAGAGTGGATATATGTATATGTATAACTGATTCACTTTGCTGTACACCTGAAACTAACACAACATTGTAAATCCCTATACCCCAATAAAATTTAAAAAAAAAAATTCTAAAATATATATGGAAAGGCATAAGCCCTGGACTAGCTAAAATAATCTTGAAATAGAAGAATGTAAGGAGTCACTCCATCTGATGTTAAGGCTTACTATATAGCTACAAAAATCAAGGCAATGTGATATTGGCAGAGAGATAGATACATAGATCAATAAGATAGAATAGAAAACCTAGAAAAGGAACTGCACAAATATGTCAAACTGGTTTTCAACAAAGGTGCAGAAGGAACTCAGTGAAGGAAAGATAGCCTTTTCAACAACTGTTGCTCCAGCAATTGGACAATTCATAGGCAAAAAATAAATGAAGCCCTCCCTAACCTCCCACTGTTTATAAAAATTAACTCAGGATGGATCATGAACTTAAATATAAAACATAAAGCTTTTAGAAGGAAAAAAGAGAAAATCTTTAGGATTTAGGGCAAAGAGTTCTTAGATTTCAGACCAAAAAATGATCCATAAAAGGAATAAATGATAAATTGAGCCTCATCAAAATAGAAAAAAAAAACACACCAAACTTTTGCTCTAAGAAAGACCCTGATTTAGAAGATAAAAAGACAGCCTACAGACTTGGGAAAAAAAATTGCAAACCACATATCCAACTAGTGACTAGTGTCTCTCCAACATCAAGGTACAAAACAAACAATTCAAGTCCACAAAAGACATCCAGTAGCATTTCACCCAGGAGTATACGCAGAGAACAAACACATGAGAAAATGTTTAACATCATTAACTATTAGCTAAACTCTAATTAAAACCACAATAAAGTATCCCATACACCTATCAGAATGGCTAAAACAAAAATAGAGACACCACCAAATGCTGGTAAGGATGTGGAGAAACTGGATCATTCATACATTGCTGGTGGGAACGTTAAAAGGTACAGCCGCTCTGGAAAACATTTTGTCAGTTCCTTAAAAAAATAAACAAGCAACTACGTTATGACCCGCAATTGACTCTTGGACCTTTGTCCCAGAGAAATCACAACTTACGTTCACACAGAATTTATACACACAAATTCTAGCAGCTGTATCCATTATAACCCTGAACCGGAAACAACCCAATGTTTTTCTTTCTTTTTTTAAATCTTTTTTTAAAATTAATTTTCTTGGAGTATAGTTGACTTAATATTGTGTTGGTTTCTTCTGCACAGCAAACTGAATCAGTTATACATATACATATACCCACTCTTCTTTAAGATTCTGTTCCTATGTAGGTCATTACAGAGCATTGAGTAGAGTTCCCTGTGCTATACAGTAGGTTCTTATTAGCTTTCTGTTTTGTATATAGTAGTGCGTATATGTCAATCCCGATCTCCCAGGTCATCCCTTCCCCCTTCAACCCAATGTTTTTCAATGAATGAATGGTTTAACAAGGGTGGTAGCTCCCTATCATGGAATACTACTAAACAATCAAAAGAAACGGACATGCAACACCTTAGATGAATCTCCTGGGAATGATACTTCATAATATAAGCCAATCTCTTGAAGGATATATACTGGATCATTCTATGTGCATAACATTTTTTAAATGACAAAATTTTGGAAAGGGAGAACAGGTGAGCACTTCTAGGGATGAGCAGTGGGGAAAGAGGATAAACGGTGGTGATAAGCAGGCAGCGCGGAGGATCCTTGTGGTGATGACTGTATTTTGAATGTGTGAATGCATGAAGCAAATGTGTTGAAACTGCATAGACCTAAATACACACACACGCATACATACACACACACATGCATTCAAGTACAAGTAAAATGGGAAATCCAGTTAAGATGAGTGGATTAAAACAATGTCAACATACTGGTTATGATATTGTCCTATAGTTTTGCCAGATGTTACCATCACAAGAATCTGGGTAAAGGGGACATTGGATCTTTCTGTGTTATTTCTTACAACGACATGTGAATCTATAATTGCTCCAAAATTAAAAGTTAATTAAAAAGTAGTACCACTCTAAATGTTGTGGTATATATCTTTTAGTGAACCTATGTATGTATTTCTGTTGTTTGCATACCTAGGAGCATAATTACTGAGCTATAGGGTATGCCTATATTCCACTTTAGAGGATACCGCAAAGCAAGTTTGCAAAGTGGCTATGCCAGTTTACGTTCAGAAGCTAGTGAATGTTTGATGTAGGAGAGAGGAATAATCTTAGGGGAGAGACCTCTTTGGAGCTTTTTCTGCATACTTCTTACCTCTCCTCTTTCTTCCTATTGTCCATTGACCAGTTTTTTTTTTTTTTTTTTTTTTTTTTTTTTTTTGCGATAAGCGGGCCTCTCACTGTTGTGGCCTCTCCCATTGCGCAGCACAGGCTCCAGACGCGCAGGCCCAGCGGCCATGGCTCACGGGCCCAGCCGCTCCACGGCATGTGGGATATTCCCGGACCGGGGCACGAACCTGTGTCCCCTGCATCAGCAGGCGGACTCTCAACCACTGCGCCACCAGGGAAGCCCGACCAGTTTTAATTTTATCAACAGGCTGGGTAGTTTCATGCTGTCCCTTACCTGGACCCTCACAGACCATTTACAATCTTCTTTCAACCCTCTGTAATCCTTTGTGACTTAATAAATAACAAACTGAAGTAATAGTGAGTACCTTAAACAGGGGCCCCAAACTATAGCCTGCAGGCCAAATATGGTCTAGTTTTCTGTTTTTTAAAATATGGTTGTATAGGAACACAGCCACACCCATTTATTTACAGATTGTCAATGGCTGCTTTCACCATGCAATGACAGAGTTGAGAGCCGTGGCAGAAACCTTAGGACCAGCAAAATCTAAAATATTTTCTATTTGGCCCTTTACAGAAAAAGTTTGCCTACCCCTTTCTTAGAACATCACAAGGATCTATCATGTAGGGGCTTCCCTGGTGGCGCAGTGGTTAAGAATCCGCCTGCCAATGCAAGAGACCCGGGTTTGAGCCCTGGTCCGGAAAGATCCCACATGCCGCAGAGCAACTAAAGCCCATGCACCACAACTACTGAGCCCGCGCTCTAGAGCCTGCAAGCCACAACTCCTGAGCCCGCGTGCCACAGCTACTGAAACCTGAGCACCTAGAGCCCATGCTCCACAACAAGAGAAGCCACTGCAATGAGAAGCCTGCACACCGCAACAAAGAGTAGCCCCCACTCACCATGACGCATGTGCAGCAACGAAGACCCAACACAGCCAAAAAAAAAAAAAAACAAAGAAAAAGATCTATCATGTAATATACAAATAGAATTTTATAGTAAATACATATTTTTTTCTAATACTCTTAGGATTTAAATATAACACATTTTGATAAAGCAAAAGGAAATGGTAGAAGTGTTGTAACACGCCTTAGCAAATAAACTTGTTAGCAAATTCCTTACATACCCAACTTTCTTGGAACCACATTCAAGGCCTATTCGAGGCAGTGTTTCTCT
Organism: Mesoplodon mirus; assembly: GCF_964341445.2. Classification (NCBI taxonomy): domain Eukaryota; kingdom Metazoa; phylum Chordata; class Mammalia; order Artiodactyla; family Ziphiidae; genus Mesoplodon; species Mesoplodon mirus. The sequence continues at coordinate 109,414,284 of NC_138984.1, read as the reverse complement.
GCTGAATCTAAGGCAGTGGAAGCACGGAGCATGTATATATAATGTATAATGGATGCTTTAGGAGGGTGCTGATGAAAAATACACGGAACCAAACAGTAAACCTTGAGCAGTTGTTGAAATCCATTGTAGCTATTGTGCATAATTGATAAATAAGTGCTGATAACTAGAACAATATTGGTTTAATGCGTATGCAGCAGTTTCAGAGGGGATCATAGTTTATAGAAAATTCCAAATATATCTCTTTTTCTTGCTAAGACCTAAACACAAATCTGCTACTTAATTCAGTTTGTATAACTTTTTTTTTCCCGTTTCTTAAAGGAAGCTACTTAAAACAAATAGGCTTTCAAAATAGGCCTTTCACTATAAGCTATGGATTTAACTGAATCTATTTTTATCTGCTTAGAAAAATACAGTAAAGATAGATTCTTATGATTTATAAGCTCTGCAAATTCCATCTTAGATAGAAATGAAAATTATGAAAGCCAAACATATCAGTAATCTATTGCTGAGTAACTACCTCAAAACTTTGTGGCTTAAAACAATCATTTATTATTTCACAGCTGTAAGGGTTGGTGGGGCAGTTTTGCTGATTAGGGCCGGGGGTTGGCAGATTTGGCTGGGTTTGCTTGCATCTGCCGTCATATCTAAACAGGTTGGTGGGTGGACTGGATGCCACGAAAGGAGTGCAAAACAGCCTAGGGTGATATTAGTGAACTATTTTTTTTTTGTAGGAGTCTTATTTATTACTATTTCTTTCTCATTTAAGACTTTGAAACAGAGACTGTTCAGCTTTATTTTGTCCAATGCACATCTTTTACTTTCTGTGATTACTAGAAAGCATGCTGTTGACTTGGGTTTGAAGATCTGGAAAAATACACCTCATGTTTAGTACCCTGGATCCTGGATCTCATAACTTCAGTCACCATGTTTACTCCTTGTGAGGGCAAACCCCACAGCTGTGCATCTGTGGCCACGTGAGGTTGATTCTTTCCATTCAGTCTGACAACTTAGCCAGTGAAAACAAGTTTGTTAAACAAATTATTGTGCTTATGGGTTGATTTAACAAGCAATATATTATACTATTTTTTTCATTTTTTCATACAGCCATTTAGTGAATATGACCCAAGAGTTGGATAATTGATTTAAGTTGAATGGTAACTAAGTTGGTTGAACATTTTGTTGTTACCAGACCTTGTCTAAATCTAAAAATCTTTTTTTTTAAATAAATACATGTATTTATTTATTTATTTATGGCTGTGTTGGGTCGTTTTTGCTGTGTGCAGGCTTTCTCTAGCTGCCGTGAGTGGGTGCTACTCTTCATTGTGGTGCTCGGACTTCTCATTGCGGTGGCTTCTCTTGTAGTGGAGCACGGGCTCTAGAGCACAGGCTCAGTAGTTGTGGTGCACGGGCTTAGTTGCTCCGCGGTATGTGGGATCTTCCCGGACCAGGGCTCGAACCTGTGTCCCCTGCATTGGCAGGCGGGTTCTTAACCACTGCGCCACCAGGGAAGTCCCTAAAAATCTTTAATTGGAAGATAATGAGACCCTTTGATTGGGCCAGTATTGGTTTACTTGGTTTTTTCTCAACCGTTCTCTAGAGTGTTGAATTTGATGGGAGAGTAGAAGATGAGGTAGAGAATAAGTTTGTTTCTGTGAAAAAGGAGAGACCTCCGTGAACACCTGTGTAAGTATGTTTTCTTCTGCTATCATTTGGACATGTTTGAAATATACAATAACCCCAACATTCAGCTACCACTTTAAAACAAGTGCCATGAAGCCTTCATAAATAGCAAAATCATTGAACTTTTTTTCCCTAAAAGAACAAGATGCTAGGGCCTCCCTGGTGGCGCAGTGGTTGAGAGTCCGCCTGCCGATGCAGGGCATACGGGTTCGTGCCCCGGTCTGGGAGGATCCCATATGCCGCGGAGCGGCTGGGCCCGTGAGCCATGGCCGCTGAGCCTGCGCATCCGGAGCCTGTGCTCCGCAACAGGAGAGGCCACAACAGTGAGAGGCCCGCGTACGGAAAAAAAAAAAAAAAAAAAAAAAAAAAAAGAACAAGATGCTAACCGGTAACCATATAAAGCCCTAAGGTGCTGCTCAGACAATAGGCAGCCTCTGAGAGAACAGAACTGTCTACACTTGAAATACTTACAGCCTGTCATTGACGACAAGGACCGTAGTGAACAAGAACTTACAAAAGAAAAAGAAAAAAAAAAAACATGGGCTAAGATTATTGCAGGCTACTATGTAATAATTTCTTTTTGATTATAAAAAAGGGGATACTCACACTTGGGGGAACTTAGGTTTCTTTGGAAGCCGTCATGGCTGTATATGAAATCCAGTCCTTCTTCCGGAGGTTATAAATTAGAGGTCCTCATGCAGGTTCTGTTACCCAGCACACACCGTATTTTAAATATGATTCTCATAAAAATTGGGATTTCTACTTTGTCTGAAAAATCTGAGTATCTACCTCTGGGTAGTCAACGCGTCTGTATTTCTGTATTGCAAAATTGTCTGGAGCCGAGTAGCAGCACCCTCATGTTGTCACATGCCTGGGATATTAGACCCTGTTGACCTGGGGACAGTGTCATTCATTTACTTTAGCTGCCTGTTTGTGTCACGCTGTCAGACTGGATATTCTTTCTCATTCCTTTCATCCAGGGCAAATACCATGAGGGTCATGGCATTGCAGAACTCAAGGGAGTGACTTCAACATTTGAGACCACGGACTCCATTAATGCCATGCAGGGGTTATGAGCCTGCCCGAGGCCCAATCCCAGCTCACAGCCTGGATTTAACATGAGGTGTCCCCAACTACTGTGCCTCTCCTGGGGTCTCTCAACTCACTCTGCACTTGCAATTAGATTTACATCACTGCCTTTAGAGTCATGGAACCAAAATGAACCTGAACACCGGGGGCAGAGCTTGAGGACGTCCCTGACACGGCCAGGTTCTGAGTGGAGGAGACATTTATTTAGGCAGTAAGCTTTCTTGATCAATAGTCCGTTCCTAGAGATCATTTTTATTTTTAAGATCTTTGATGGCAGGAAGTAAACATTTATACTTTCTTTCATCTGCCACAGGGTTTAGCCCGCAGCTGGTGACACAGGACTTGCTATGACACCTGTGGTCCAAGGTCCAATAGCTAGCAGCAACACAATCTGGGAGCTTGTTAGAAATACAGGCCCTCTGGGTCCACTCCAGGCCTCTTGAATCAGTCTGTATTTCAACAAGATCCCTAGGTGATTCATACAGTTAGAGTTTGAGAGACACTGATGTGTATACAGAGAATACTCGAATAAAAATGGAACATAATATAGGTTGATCGTTAAACAACATAGCTAAAAATTCTAATGCTTTCGTTACAGGAGTTTCCTGGAGCTCCTTACTGGCTTCAGCACAGAGTAGTCTGTGATTTTTCTGTTTTATTCATTGAGCTCCTCCTAAGATTTTGTTTGAAGGGAAGGTTGCAGAGGTTAAAGAAAATCCATAACAAAACAAATCACTGTTTTTATAGCATAAACTGAGTAGAGAAAATAGAGGAATGAGGTGGGATTCATTAGGCAAAGCTCTGTAGAGTAAGGTGGTACATTTGAAGGGTCTTTGATGGGTATCGAGAGGCACAGCTGGTCCTGATGTGGATCAGAATTATAACTTGCATCCGAAGAAGCTTGCCTTGTTGTGGTTGTTATTATATATTTTCTAGAATGTTGGGCTTTTCTCTTCCTCCTTCCCTTCTCTGGTTGTCCTCCCAGTTTCCTCCTTTGCTTCTCCATTGCTGTATTTTTGTTGCTCTTGCCCATTTCTAAACTTGACCCTCAAAATCCCACATACGTGACTGATTGGCTGATTCTGATAACCCAAGATTATCTGGTCTTCCAGCAAAGCGAAGCATGACTACCTTAGGGTTAGAAATGGGAAATAGCCCTGAGATGAGAGTTAAATGCTGTTTTGTACAAAAGAAGGGTTGGGGCTAGGGTACACTCTCCTTTTCCATCCCACCCTACTCACACAAGGCACTCCAAATTGAAAAGGTTGCTTATACTCTCTGATACAGTTTGAGAGGGCATTGAACTGCCTGGAAAATTCATTAGGGGCACATTTACCCACCAGGTTAGGCATGGAAGAAACAGGATCTTGGTAGGAGTAGGTTGGTTTTTATCCACGTTAAAAAATTCTGGAAACTGAGGTGATGATACCATCCTGGGTAGATCAGAATGGCTAGGCCAAGGTTTCCAAAAGTACATTTCTTTTTTGTGGTGATGTGGATAGAACACAGCATTGTATACGACATTCTAATGTTTTTCATAACATTTAGGGATATCCAGATGGGTCTTATTTAAAACAAAATTACATATTTTTCAGATTGTAAGAAAAATAAAATTACAAAGCTTTAGGTAGAATATTAAATATTGAGTTTGTATAAACATTCACATAAAATGTATTAAATATTTTTTTAAAGTTTCCTTCCAAGAACATAATGCTTTATATGAGGTATTTATGTTTGAGATAGCTGCGAGTGATTTTTGAGGAAGATAATTTAACGATGATCTCTTTCAGTTCTTTATCATCACAAGTAGATATCAGATATCAGGAGTGTTCATATTACTTTTTTCTCCATTTAACTACAATTGTTTTCTTGCCATTGACCAAAATTTAGTTTCTTTAAATTATACATCAAGGGAGTTGTAATTCTCTAGTCCTAATGATTTTAATTTGTCCTTTTTTTTCAAGTGAAAATGTAATGTTGAAAATACTTGTGATAATGCATGCATATGGATTTTTATTGATTTTTTTTCATATCAAATATTTTAAAATAATGATGACGATTTTCCTCAAGCACACAGATATTGTTCTACTAGTATTAATAATTCTCCTTCAGGAGCCCAATAAAGTGCTGATTAAACATTATTAATGAGTCATCTCCACCTCACTTTTTCAAAGTTGAGTTGTTTTGAATCCATAAATTTTGTCAGTAAATAATATAATTTTACATGATTTTTGCAATAATTGGCTAAATTCATTCCAGTGCTCAAAAATGTGAGAGATGTAAAGCCACTTTTTCCCCTAGCTTTATTGCAGTATGACTGAAAAATAAAAACTGTATTTTAAAACTGTATTTAGGTTATACAATATGGTATTTTAAAAGTATTCAACATTATGATTTGATATATATTATCAAATGGTTACCACAACCAAACCACAATCAAGTTAATTAATACATCCACCACCTCACATAGTTACCTTTTTAAAATTTTTTGTGGTGAGAGCACAAGATCTACTTTCTTAGAACATTTCAAGTACACAATACTGTATTATTACCTATAATTACCAGGCTATACTTTAGATCCCAGAACTTATGTATCTTATTGCTGAAAGTTTGTACCCTTTGACCAACATCTTGCTGTTTTCTCACCCCCTCCAACCACCAGCCCCTGGCAATCCATCTGGTTGTATGAGTTTGGCATTTTTAGATTCCAAGTATAAGTGGGATCGTAAGGTATTTGTCTTCCTCTGTCTGGCTTATTTCACTTAGCATGATGTCCTCCAGTTTTACCCATGTTGTCACAAATGGCAGGATTTCCTTCTTTTTTATGATCAAATAATACTCTATTGTATTTATAAACCACAGCTTTTTATACATTTATCTGTTGAAAAATGCTCAGACTGTTTCCATATTTTAGCTATTGTAAATAATGCTGCAGTGAATGTGGGAGTGAAGAAATCTCTTTGAAGACTAATTTCATTTTCTTTGGATATATACCCAGAATTGGGATCGCTGGATAATATGGTAGTTCTATTTGTAATTTTTTGAAGCAAGTCAGTTTTTGAAACCAAAGTTTAAAAGTACTTTGGATTTAGTGATAACGGTGTGCTCTTATAACTAGCTTCTTGAGCTCCACCTAGTACTATTGTAAAAAGAAAAAAAAAAAAAAGAAAAAGAGAAAATGTTTTATAGAAAACTGTATGGAAAAACTTTGTTTCATATTTTGTTCTTGCACACACTTAAATTTCAAATATTTTCCTGTCTTGTGACTAGGTACCAGTGCAGTTTGTGGCAATTTGTTTAATAACTTTCCATGCAAATGAGTCTTAAATGCTGAAGAAAAAGGCACACAAATAGAAATTTGAGAAAATCCTTATGTTCCCTAATTATTCATGTCAGCTTCTTTTGCGGTGAATTATTTGTTTGTCTTGTAAATCTGACAGCTTCAGCTTTAATTAAAAAGCATTCCATTTTGTTGAGAAAATAAATGTCAAGTAAAAATTAAATCTACTTAAGTCTAAAGTTCTCCCAAGAAATGGGGATCTTTATAGTTTCATAAAATTGATTTTATGGTTATTGGAATATTATGTTTAATCTAATTTAATAATGAAAAAGATTTAAACTTTATAAAATGTCTTTTCTTTTCAATATTCGTTTTTTTAATAAAAAAATTTTTTTTTTACCATTTTAACCATTTATTAGTTCATAATTCAGTAACATTAAGTATATTCATAGTGTCGTACAACCATCACCATTATTCAATTCCAGAACTTATTTTTAACAAAATGTGACTTTTAAATGTTCAAGGCCCTCAGTTTCTTTAGTAAATCAATTTTAGTTAGGTCCAATTATTTTTATTAGAAATAAAAATTTGTTAAACAAACAATAATTATTATGAAATTTCCTGAGACTTTGACTGATTTTAAACATCAAAATATAATAAAATATAAATAAATTGAGTTAGAAATCTAGAAAATTAACATCAGTTTATCTTTTAAATATCAATATCTAATAAGAAAAAGTGGTAACAACAGCAAGCATATGTAACTTCTAGATTAGTAGAGAAATCATGAAAGTAAACCATTAAAGAGAAAGAACAGGAAATGATTTGTATATACTAGCAAACAGAAGAACCTTATTCTTGACAAATAAATTACAGACCAGTTGGGGTGATTCAAAAGGAAGATGCTTCATGTTGTCCCCATAAAGTCATTTGCTGATGTAATGATTGCTGAGTTCAGAAAGTTACATACAAACGGTATTCAGACTTCATTTCAACTATTCAAGTTTTGGAATGGTTGAAAATATGGCTTTAAATTTTTATTTACACTTTACAAGTTTAGCCATCAATATGTCTCAGCTGAACTGTGTCTCATTTGTTGACATTGGCTGAGTAACTTTGGCTTGGTGGGGAAGTGACTGGCCAGAGTTTGGACCACCTGGATTTTAAGCCAGCCTCCACCACATAGTTGTTATGTGGTCTTAGGTCAGTCACTCTGTTTCCTTGCCTGTAAAATGGCGATGGTGGCAATGCCTATTACATGTTGGCTGACATGAGGAGTAAATGAGTTCATATACATATTTCACTTCCAAACGATGCCTACCATCTAATAAGTGCTCAGTTAGTGTTACTCGTGTTTATTACTACAACCACTAGTAATAGTAATAGTAGTGTATGAAAAAGAGACCCGTGATCAAATGATAAATATTGAAGTAGGGGAATTCCCTGGTGGCCCAGTGGTTAGGACTCAGTGCTTTTGCTGCCGGAGCCCAGGTTCAATTCCTGGTCAGGGAACTAAGACCCTGCAAGCCGAAACAAACAAAAAGAACTAGGGCAAAATCAAGCAATCAAGCACCTTTCTTAATGATAGAATTTTCATAGCTCTTAATAAACTTTTAATATGCATTGTGAATCTCTAAGGAGGGGGACATAGTGTATAGTGTTTTCTAAGTTTCTATAACCATAGAACACTAATTTGGCCCAAGGATCTCTTGTGGACGCTGCTCTGCAGAACACAGTTTGGAAAACAGCAGCCTAGTGGTGTCCCCAGGACTAAATCAACCTCCGCAACATTCTTTCAATAAGCAAGTCCTTTCTGAAGTTCAGTCCCAGCTCTGTATACCTCCATGTTTGGAACCACAGTCTCATACTCTCTGTCAAGGCAGGTTTAGCAGATGATAAAGCATGTTAGAAAGATAATAAACACTTACTGATCACGCTAACTAATTTTGTATCATCTACCACCTTAACCCAGTCCCAGATTTTTCTTGGTTCTTTGAAGACCTCTGCCAGTGAGAACATTTGGAACATTTGTTCCTTCAGACACTTTTTGGGTTACATGTGAATATTTCCATCCTATTTGAATCTGTTTTCAAAATAAAGCATGATCAGAAGCTGCTTTAAATGTTTGAGCAAAGTCCAAATCCACTCAGACGACTTTGTGAAATGTCATCCATGCCCAGATCCCTGATGTATGTATAATGTTCCTGCTGTATCTTTCTTTCCCACACCAGTATTTTTTAGACCTCCATCCCATTCTTCTCTCCAGGAAGGAGTACAACCAATATTAAACATTAAGACAGTCTCCCTGAGGAGTTGCCAGTAGCTGCATAGCACATGGGCCAAGTTCTGCTGTGTCTAACAGCCATGGCCCAGGAGGCAAATGACAGAAGCTTCCCGATCACATCCAGATGAACAGAGAGGGCTGCATATGCTGTAGCTGGTATACTGGCATCCAACCCTTGTGAATCTTGATTAAAAAATACCACATATACTTCAAGGGAAAACTAAATACTTTCCTCACAAATACCATCAATAGTAGCATCAGTTCCCAGGAGTGGTGGATAACAGCTAACCCCTATTAATGAACTTGTATCTCATCACCACACTCCTCAAGAACATTACATTTTAGCTTCTCACTCAACCAATGGCCTAGCAGGAGAACTGTTTTTTCCCCCCTACCTTGGTTTGAGAACAAGGGATCTGAATTTGTGTGCACATGAGGTTGGTTGGACAAGCTTCTGGATGTGAAAGCACCTCATACAATACACAGAAATGATTATTTTTCAATCAGCAGTCTCTGCAGTAAAATATGAAGGCTTATGGGCACTTAAGAGGGCACATAGCCCTGGTTCTGAATAAGCTCTTGCATTTATTAGCTGTGTCTGTGAGCCAGTTTTGTTAACCCCTCAAAGCCTATTTCTCTCAATTGTAAAAATCACCTGATGTCAGGATTGAAAGAAATAATGCATGTAAAACCCTTAACAAATGTCTGAACATAGTGAAAGCTCAATAAATGTTATTATTATACTCTGACTATTTACTGGTCCAGGACTTTTTTTTTTTTTTTTTTTTTTTTTTTTTGCGGTACGCGGGCCTCTCACTGTTGTGGCCTCTCCTGTTGCGGAGCACAGGCTCCAGACGCACAGGCTCAGCGGCCATGGCTCACGGGCCCAGCCGCTCCGCAGCACGTGGGATCTTCCCAGACGGGGGCATGAACCCGTGTCCCCTGCATTGGCGGGCAGACTCTCAACCACTGCGCCACTAGGGAAGCCCCCAGGACTTTTTTAAAAGTAAGATTGGCATGGCTTTTCCACCAGAGATTATCAGTGAATGGCTTCTGAATGATCGCTATTGCAGAAATAGCATTTCAGGACATGTGTCTTTCTAAAGAGTTCATTTCTCAACCTCCTGCTCAGAGAAGCTCCTACCCTCATGGTCCCATTCTGCATTTGTTAAGCTCTCCATGCTTGCTCTCTTGTCTTCGCACGTTTCTTGCAAATGAGCTTCCTACTGTTGGTGGGCTTTGCCCTATACTTTCTTGCCTTCATAACTGCACAGGGCTCTTTCCACTATGCTGCCAGCTTTGCAGAGAATAAAAGCTTGAGGCAGGGGAGAGGGAGAAAAAAACCTCTTGAGGGAGGCTTCCTTGAGAAGGCGCCCCCAACAGCTTCAAATCCATAGTCAGTTAGAGGAGACGTGACAGACGTTCAGAAAACCACGACTGTGAATTGGGCATAGCCAAGAAAAGCTCTGTGGAGAAGCCAAGATTTGAAGAATGGATAGAATTTGGCTAAATGGAGAAGTAAAAGGGAAGAAGAGAAGTGAAATGAGGAGAAAAAGCTCTACAGAATATTGGAAAAAGTCTTGGATTTGAAACCTGAAAATCGAGGTTTGATTCATTGTTTTGCCTTTCAAACTGCAATCTCAGGCAAAATATTTCAAAATGCTGAGCCTTAGTTAATCCATGATGCAAATATGGGCTGGTAATGTGGAACTCAGAAAAATTCTGGGAGAGGGTATTTAGTAAACATTAGTTGAATTGAATTTTATCGATGAGAGTTTAGAAGACATATTTAGTTGTAAGTTTTTAATTTTGATATTATCAATTATGCCGAGCTGTGAGTGCTTGAAAATATAGTATTGATAGAATCCTGATATAAAACAAGCATTGTAAGACCCATAAATACTAAGCTATTTTTAGATACCTACTATGCCCTGGCGAGCTCAGACCTCAGCGTTTTGTCCTGTTTCTTACATCTGATTTCTATGAAGTATACTTTAAGTCATTTTAAGAAATTTGCCTTTCCAAGGAAACCTATTATACCCGATAGACTCCTGCATATGTAACTATTTCCATTTAAAATTATTTAAAAATTTTTTCTAAGGACCAGAAGACATACATTTTTAAAATTCCAATTTGTTTAAATTTTGGTAAATAGAGAATGTAATGAAAGAATGAAATATCACAAATAAATTTTTCCTACTTAAAATTTTCCTTCATGACATATTCTTTGAAAATATCATTATTAATGGCTTCATATTATTCCAAGGTGTAGATATTGTGTAATTTATTTTGCTCTTCTTTGAATAGTGAACATTTACTTTGTACTGTTTTCACTGTTGTAATTAAACCTGCAATGGATATCCTTGTGTAAAATTCAACGTCCATGGTGATTCCATTGTTTTAAATCTTTAAAGAACATATCTCCTTTATTTCTAGGTTTAAAATTCCAACTTGACCCTCAGTTTGTTACACAAATCTTTTCTGCAGCGTAAGAAGTACCATTCTCCTTACATGCTAGCAGAAGTGGTTCATTTCCATTGGCAACCTACCTAGGACCTACTACACCAAATATGGCATTTCCTTAGGAAAGTTTTACCTATTTTGCTGAAAAGATTTTACCCACTGAAGAAAAAAATACATCATCAGACAAAAGATTGTTAGGTAAATTCTGGAAGAATTAACTTTCAGATATTTAAATCTAGAATTTAATTAGATCACCTTGAAGATAGATTTAATCAATGTTCTCAGATTGGGTATTAGTGAGACAAAAAGGATTTTTCTAAGAACGGATGAGCATGCTGACATCTTTAATTCAATTTTCGTTTTCGGTATGTAACTAGTATTCTTGGAAAACAGTTGAAAAGCCTCAGGAAAATAGAGTAATGAATGAATATAAGCCTTTGATCAAGAATTAGGAAGAATTAATGTTCCTTTATAAATAGTTATCACATGCTTTGTATAGGGTTATATATATATATATATATATTTTTTTTTTTTTTTTTTTTTTTTTTTTTCCTGTGGTACGTGGGCCTCTCACTGTTGTGGCCTCTGCCGTTGCGGAGCACAGGCTCCGGACGCGCAGGCTCAGCGGCCATGGCTCACGGGCCTAGCTGCTCCGTGGCATGTGGGAGCTTTCCGGACTGGGGCATGAACCCGTGTCCCCTGCATTGGCAGGCAGACTCTCAACCACTGCGCCACCAGGGAAGCCCTAGGGTTATGTATTTTTAATCTCTGTCCTGGTTACAGAAGTTGAGAACATTTGTTACAAATGGATTGGCTTGTGCCTTTTTATCCAAAAGATTATTTTTACATATCTAATTAATAAATTATTTGTTCGGTGGACCTTTTATTTAATAGGAGCTATCATATCAGAAATTCTTCACTCTGACAAAGTGATGTATTGTGTAATTTTATTCCCGAAGCTAGTTTGTCATTTTAAACCACATTTATGAAATGTTAAAAGCCCGTAGCAGGGGCTGTAAAATGAACCGTTAAGGTTAGTTTATCAATGATCAACTAACCAAAATACCTTTATTTTCTTTTAATTGCATAATAGTAACTACAGTGGTAGGCACACACACACCCACATGGGTAACTGCAAAATAATAACCATGCGACCAGAATCATTTACTATTGAAAATGTCTTTCGGGGCTTCCCTGGTGGCGCAGTGGTTGAGAGTCTGCCTGCCGATGCAGGGCACACGAGTTCGTGCCCCGGTCCGGGAAGATCCCACATGCTGTGGAGCGGCTGGGCCCGTGAGCCATGGCCGCTGAGCCTGGGCATCTGGAGCCTGTGTTCCACAATGGGAGAGGCCACAACAGTGAGAGGCCCGCGTACCGCAAAAAAAAAAAAAAAAAAAGAAAAGAAAATGTCTTTTGATTTTAAGGGATAAGGTAAATGATGTTTATATACACATGCTCATATTTCCCGAAACTCTTGGAAACAAATACTTTGTGTTTCAGCATGTTCCTTTCGTCATATAAAACTCAATAAAAGCTATCTTAAATATAAGCTAAAAATAGGTTGCTTTCCAAAGACAATTAATTATATTAATAATATCTAATTGTGTACTCTTACTAGCATACACAGTCACAGCTGTAGCATTGAACACACTTGGGTGTGGCTTTGTGTTAGTGTACAGCCACTAAAGCTACAACTTGAGGTGGAGAAATAGCTTCTCTTCTTTGGAAATATGCTACCATTATTCAACAGATCCTTACTGAGCATCTACTGTGTGCCCAGATGCCATGCTAAGCCCTGGGGATACAGACACGAGTAATACATACATGATCCTGGTTTTCCAGAGCTTAGGTTCTGGTGGATACTAAGATCAGCACACTGGCAATATGAGAAATAGTGGACAGCTCCTGCTTTCCAGGTCATTTAATCTCTACCAGGCCCTTTGGTCTCTAGGCCTGTGTGTCAGCGGTAAAATGGAGATGGTGGTAAGACAAATCACATAGAGACGCGAAGATTGAATGATTTACATGTCTGAGGCAGAGTGAGTGGTCTGTTATGGGTGCTCAGTAAGTGTTGGCATGTGATGATGGTGATGCTGTTATTTTGAACGTGGATTTCTGTGTAAGTGCTCTGGGGTGAGTGCCATGTGAGATGCTCCGTGCATGGAGAGGGGCAGAATATTTTCGGGCTTGTGAATAATGAGAGGGTTGGAAATGGGAGGAGGCCTTTGCTATTATACACTTATTATTGTAGGCAGAGCATCACACCTGGGAAAAGTTTCATAACCATCCATGAGATAACAGCTGCAGCAGCTAAGAGGAAACAGTAGCAGAATAGCAGAATAGCACATATTGACTAGAATGGTCTTGCGTGGAGGGTAGGGAACCATGCAGTGTCATGTCAACCTGCTTGAAATTGCTGAGGTAACTAAAGAAAGTCAGCTTTTGCTGTGGAACCCAGGAAAGGAACAGAGGGCAGAAAGTGAAAGGGCAGAGGATGGTGGGAAGTGAGGGATGCTGGAGTATAAGGAAAAGGAGGGAGATAGAGTAGTTCAAAGAAGAAAGACTCAGAATTCAGAATGGTGGCTTGCCCATAAGCGGGTATAGCATGGGCAGGGATGGAAGAGAGGGACTTACTTTAATGTCCGTGGGAACCAGTAAGAGGAAGTTGAGGCCCATAAAGATAAGTGGACTTGCCCAAATCTCTCACCGACAAGTTTTAAAAAATCTCCTATCAGACAAGATAGGATTTATCAAAATGGGGAACAGAATGCAGTAAACTAGCAGAAGACATTCTTAGTAATTCTGACCTTAAAAGATTAGAGGATTCACTCATTACTGCAGAAAAATTTAGCATGGGAAATGAATTATAAAGAAAAAGATGATAAAGAAAAAGGTGATAGGTCTTCTTCAATTTTAGTTTGAATGAAGGATAGAATATCACTGATATATAATCATGGAGAGATATAGAGGACAAATTGAAGACTTTCTACAAGTGAGAAGAAAGGTAAATACACTTCCTTCCACTTCACCATGGAAGATGGTTAAAATCATGTGGTAGGTAGAGCTCTGAATTAGGAGACCGGGCTTCTGGTGAAATTTTGGTGAATTTTTAGGGAGTAACATGCTTTTTCTGGGCCTCTGTTTCCTCATCTAGAGGTATTATATAAAAAATATTTTCATTTATATTTCTACCTGATATTTCATTTTCTTAAATACTTAATTGTCTATTTTAGTGAAGGTATACTGCAAGGATTTCCAGCAGTGGTAGATAAGTGTAGACAGGAATAAGACAAGTATCTGTTGATGAAAGATAGTGATTAAGAGCTAAACTTTGCAGCCAGACTGCCTGGGTTCAAATCCTGGGTCTGTGCAGTCTGATCCTGGGCAAGTTTCTCAACTTGCTGTGCCCCAGTTTCCTCATCTGTAAAATGGGAACAATAATATTATACTCTTCATAGTGTTTTTATGAAAATTAAATAAGTTAATGTGTGTAAGCCTGCTGATAGCAAGGCCCTGCACATAAAGAGTCAAGAATTGCTCCTAAGCTTCACGAAAAAGATGGAACTAATGGAACTAATGTGAACTAGGTGTTAAAGATAAAAGATTTGGAAAGTGATTCCAGGCTAAGGAAATAGCATATGGAAAAAGAGGAACAAGTATGCATTTGGCACCTATGGATGGGAGATAGTCACACATTTTCTAGAGTAGAAAGAAACCAGGACTGGATAAGCAAGGCCATTTGTTTCTAGTATAGAAATTCTTACTAGAAGGATTAGGGAATTCTGTCATGGCTACCGAGCACCAGTGTGCCTAGCTCTGTGATGACAGCTGCTAGGAAAATGCTGAAGGTTCTCAAAAGGGAATGGCATAATAAACGTGACTTTTGGGAAAGCTGAATCTGATAACCATATTCTGCTTGAATCAACATTTATTGGTGCCATTTGGCCAGCATTCTCTGCAAGAGTAAGGTAAAAGGTCAGGAATATTTTTAGCAAAGATTAGTTCTGGTGTCCACTAAAATGTTCAGTACCAGTGATAGAGTGGACTAAGCTAAGGTTTGGGCCATGACAAGGTAAACATTCCTTTTGGGCTTTCCCATGTAAATCACAGGTAGGTGGTGCTGGGGTCACTAGAGAGAGTTAGTTTTATAATTAAAAGATCTGGTTTTTTTTTTTTTTTTTTTTTTTTTTTTTTTTGTGGTACGCAGGCCTCTCACTGCTGTGGCCTCTCCCATTGCGGGGCACAGGCTCCGGACGCGCAGGCTCAGCGGCCATGGCTCATGGGCCCAGCCGCTTCGCGGCATGTGGGATCTTCCCGGACTGGGGCACGAACCCGTGTCCCCTGCATCAGCAGGCGGACTGTCAACCCCTGTGCCACTGGGGAAGCCCAAAAGATCTGTTTTGTATAGAGAAGTTTTCTATCAGAACTTCTGTGAAACTTTGTAGGCTTTTTAAAAAACACGTGTCTCTTGTTCAAATGGTAACCAGGTAATTTGGGAGAGGAAAAAGTAAGTCATCTCATTAAAAAAACTTTCAGTTTTATCTGTAGAAATTATAGAAATATTAAAAAATATATGTGTGAAATTATTCAGGGGCTATTATGCATGTATCTTTGTTATACATTTTTATTGCTATAAAAGGTGTCCCTCTCCACAGCACACCACCAGCGTAACACCTTTGTGGTGTTGGTATTTGAGCAGGCACTGAGTCAGTATTTTGCTCCAGGTCCATTAATTCAGAACTCGTTAAAGAGTGCCTGTAAGAATTCAACGACATTCAACTCATCTTATCTACCTTTGTATTTGCCAACCCAGTTGATTAAAGTTTTCTCTTATATCAGAAGGGAGCAAATATTGAACTCTGCAAATATTGCTCTAGCTCTGGAAAACCATTTGTAAGCATTTTAAAACATGTAATCTTTGTCTGTTATCTCATTCTTTTCCTTACTCACTGCCCATCGTCTCGGGAAATATCATCCATGAAAAACTAATTTCTCAGAAAACTCCAGCATAAAGTAATGAATTTGGACATATCACAATTTGATAACTAAGACAGAGAATGTTCTTTTATAAAAAGCTGTGAAGGGAGGTTTTATTCTCTGTAAAATACACCAAAGGAATCTACTTGGCTTCAGGTATTGGCGTTGGATGTCAACAGTGATAGGTCATTAAAAGATGGAGCCGTAAACTGATAGCTCAAAAAAATTGATATATAGGCAGCTGGAGGATAAACAGTGGATAAGAATCTTGGGTGTCCAGATATACTAAAGGTTGTTGGATGAAGTCGACAGAGCCACCATTTTGGTGGTTTCTGTATTAGCTGAGAAGCAAATGCCAACTGCATGTGTGTGCATGTGATATGCACACACCTTTCATCTTTTCTCTTTTCACAAATTCATGTTGTCCTTTAGTAACTGCTTCCCCTGTTTGGGCAGGGCTGATCTTGATATCCCTTGTATCAGTAAGTGAAAATAGAAACCATACAGATATTTCAACGAAGATAATTTATTATAAGGAAATTGGTTAAAGAAGTGTTGAAAGTTTAGCTCTGAAATTCTACCGGACTGATACCTGCAGGAAGCAACTGCTATCTCTGTGGTCAAGAGGGAGGGGAGGGGAAGCTTTGGGGTTATTAGAACCAAGACGCTTGGAGGAAAGGACCCATAAAGTTGGGATCCAGTCGCTGGAGGGAGGAGGTTTTGTCCAGCTGGTGGTACGAAATCAGAAACTCAAAGAAGGAACTTTGCAGATTTGGGACCTAGACCTCTGAGTGGTTGCTTTGCCACCATTTCCACTGTCTCTGAGGGGATCCAATGAGGCTGGCTTGGGAAGACCTAAAGAAGGAGTAGAACTGGAACCAACTGCCACTGTCACAGAGAATGGCCGTTGTTGGAGTGACACCTGCAGAAACAATACGCAAAACTGGAAGAAGCAAGACCCTTATTTCTCCTCCAGCCTTCGGGCCTCTTAGTACCCTTAACAGAGTCTGACAAGGGAACGACTGGCAAAGGAGAGATATATTTGCTGACTCCCAGCCTCAGCATCACCAAGCAGTGTATGGAAGGGTGGGTGTTGATCTTAGAGATAGGTTAATGACGGCACAAATCTTTTTACCAAGTTTTACTGTTACAAAGTATTCCTTATGGAACCAAGTATGTGGAGCCTTTCTCACCATGAATGGACATACGTATAAAAGTGTCTAAGAACGGGTGAGTGGTGAACTACAAACTAGGATGATGGAAATGATTCAGGGAGAAAACGGATATCTCCCTTGCCCCATTATGGCTCAGAAGTTTTGTTTAGTCCTTCAGAGATATCATCTCACTTAATAACACCACCAGCCGTTTTTAGGGAAATGGGATTACCTCTTTATTGCAAATGAAAAAAAAAATCATGCTCAGAGGATTTAAGTAATGTCAGCCAGTCAATAGAGGGTAGGATTCTGGCCAAGTACTGTCTGGCAACAAATGAAATATTGAGCTTTCTTCATCTACCGTAATGTAGAATAAGGCAAAACCGAAGAGTCAAGAGTGCAGGTAACCAACAAGTAGGCAGCTCAGAATAAAAGGATGGAAGATATGAACATACAGGGTGACCTTGGTTCTAAGGAAATGCCCACCCAGTCATGGAGGGAGTTTTGAATTCAACTTCAGTGCTTCAGGAATTCGCTCTAATCTTGCTTTCTGGTTGGAGTAGTTCTATCAAGTACTTGGGCTCTTCTCACAGTCTTCAAGTTTCTACCGCCACAAATGCGTATGACCAACAGTAGCCCACCTCATTCTCATGCCTTTTACCTCTCGCCTCCCACCTTGGGACTCTTCTCTTACTGCTGAGACATGAGACACCAGGGCACAGGCTCAGCCCCCGTGTATGTGTCACCCAGAAGTGCAGGAGTTACCCTTTGAGCAAGGGTCATAAGGGGCTATTAGAACATGTAGATAACATTTTCTCCCTTCCTCTCCCTGGATGGACTCTAGAGTTACAGCAACTTTATGTGGCCTCTCTGAAGGTATCCTGTCAGGCTGAACAAACAGCCTGTCACGAATTCTGGCCAATTCAGTAACACACTCTGTTATATTTGTTTCCCTTACACTCCTTTTCCCTCAGTCTTGCTCCTTGAGATTCCACTCCCCAGGAAAATGGTAGCACAGTAAGCTTTCGGAGAGACTTTTTTTTGGAGGGGGGAGGAGTTTGCTGGGTTATGAGACTGACTTCCAGGCTAAGCCAATGGGATGCACTTTTGTGTGTGGGGGTGTGTTCCTGAAAGAAATGCCCAATATTTATCATTTTAGGCAATTAGGCTGAAGCTCTAAGTAGATAAAACAAGGTAGAGAGAGGAGTTCTCGGGGAGAAGTGAGGATAGATCTGACATCTCCTGCCTTTATGGAATAAAGGTTTGTCATCCTGCAGATCAGTTCCTGTCCTGAGAGTTCAAAATAAATTTCCTCAAATGAGGCCTAATGTGTAATAATGCCCTGTCTCTGTGGAACTTTTCTATTGTCAATCAAACTTCTGTTGGTGTTCATACAATCCTGTATTCTCTGAACAGCCAACTCCCACTCAATTTATGACTCATCTCTTGTCACCCCCTCTGGAAAGAGTTTTCTAGCCCCTTTCCTTTTTGCCAAACTTTGGAGACTGTTAGGGCACACTCATCTAGTTTTTAAGGACTTTAAAAATTTCTCTTATGGCATAAATCATTCTGTTTCTGCACAGAATGGAGAGATGAGGGCAGAGACTATGCCTTGGTCATTGCTGAATTTCTAGAAGCTAATGGAAACCTGATACACAGTAGGCACTTAATCAATATTTGTTGACTCCATTGACTGAATTAAAGGATTCATGAGGAACCCTGATCAAGTTCATAAGCTTTTTAATTACCCTATTGAACAAATCCTAGGAGAAATTGCTGAATCACGCTCACATTTTGGGTGAGTGTAATATACACTTGCCCATATGATGAACTATGATGGCAACAGAAGTTCCATGGTGTTAAAATATTTGGGCTTCCCTGGTGGCGCAGTGGTTGAGAGTCCGCCTGCCGATGCAGGGGACACGGGTTCGTGCCCCGGTCTTGGAAGATCCCACATGCCGCGGAGCAGCTGGGCCCGTGAGCCATGGCCGCCGAGCCTGCACGTCTGAAGCCTGTGCTCCGCAACGGGAGAGGCCACAGCAGTGAGAGGCCCGCATACCGCAAAAAAAAAATATATATATATATATATTATCTCTGCCAATTTTCACAACTCCCCACCACTTAATTATTTGGGTTAAGTCCTTGAAAGTCCTGATAAAATGCTAATTTGAAAGCATCATACCAATATATCAGATTAGATGAGCGCCAATTCTCTGCTAAATTGATACAGAAACCAGATTTGGACCTCCTCAGCCTAACGCCAAACACTAAGACCTGCCCACCCTGCCTCACAACTTTATTCAGATAACAAGTGCCTCAAAAGCAAAGTAGGATATTGATGGGCATCCAGGATCCAGGAAAAGCAGAAAGAATAAAGGGTGAGGGAAAGACAGAAAGGGAAATAGATTGAATGAACTAGAAACAAAAACAGTGAATCTAAAACAGTTTGGTCTCTGGATTATCCAAGAGAAAGGAGCCCAGGATAAGTAATTTGGTTGGGAAGACTATCAAGGCAGGCATCCATCTGGTGCATGGGGTTTTCCATGGGAGACCGTCAGTGGCTAAGGGCAGCCGATGGCAAAAGAGAATGCCTAGGAACTGAGGGCCACAGAAAGGGCACTGAAACAATTTTTCCTGCACATCATAGCTATGACCGGGAGGTTGGCCTAGAGAAAGAGCTGTAGTTAGAGATGACCGGTCATTTAACTTTCTAATGAATGACTTCAGGTCTTCTAGCATTTCTTTTCACAGGGTTATATAGTAGTTAGGAGTGGGGGGTCTGCATATATATTAGGAAAATCTGTGTTTTTACCTTGGCTCTACCATTTACTAACTTTGTGACCATCTGAGTCTAGTTCTTTAACCTCCATCTGCCTCAGTTGTTACATCCTTAAAAGGAGGACAATGATAGCATTTCCTTCAGAGGGTTATTGCGAGTGAACACTAGGGAAATAATGCATGGGCAGCTTTTACCCCAGGACTAATGGACTAATGGTGAGTGTTCAATAAAGGCTTGTGGTGTATCATGTTGTGATTATTAGTTTCCAGTTCTTGCAGGTATATCCTCCAACTTCGTGTTTTGAATGATAAGGCTATACATACTTTTAATTTTCAAAGATTCCTAATCCTCAGTAATATAGATGTCTGCTTCCTGGAACCTAGAAAATAATCACTAATTTTGCCAAAGCTGCTAAAAATCCACCATATTCTAAATGACCTTTATCAAGTGCTGTCCTAGTCTGGGGAGGCAGGGGAGCAACCTGAAGGTGAAATACCCCTTTAGCAATCCCCCAGGTGAATGGAAAATTTTAAATAATATTCTAATGATTCATTGTACATTACTACGCCCCATTAGGTGCCTACATTACATCTTAGGGCACAATCAATATCTGTCATCTTGCTTATGGCTTTGGTGCTAGAGCAGTTCAATTTCATTTTGCAACTCTCATGCCCATGAAACTGTAGCTCAGGTGTCATATGATAAAATATTACTGAGAAGTACATATTCACTCCTAAAGCAAAGTGGGAAATAATTGATGAAGAAGGTGTCATTCCGTCTGGTCAAACACCATAAAAGTGAGGATACGATTGATATGAGAAAAAAGTAAGACCAACAGTCTATGAAACTTTTTGGTGAATCCTTATGAGAGAGAGAGAGAGTGAGAGAGAGAGAAAGAGAGAGTGTGTGTGTGTATGTATGTGTATTCTCTTCTCAAGAGCGTTCCTTTAAAAGCATTTTTCAGACATTTAAAGTAGATTGCTATTTATGAAATGTTGATATAGATAAAACCAATTTAGGAATATATCTATTATATAAAGAGAAGTGTTGGTATGTAGACATGTGCTTTCTTTTGTTAAGAAATTTAAAAAATATATTCAGTTTTAGGCTATGGCAAAGCTAAAGGGAGACTCCAAAGCAGCCATGGGTAAGTAATAAACCAGTTGTCATTGTCCTAAATTAAAAAGGGAGTTAGGTAAATAACCTATATTCTGAGTTGTTTTCTTTCAGAAAACAACTGACTGCCCCCTTTTTTTCTCATGTGGGTGCTGTCGTGGAGAAACCCAGGAACACGCACCAATCAAAATATCTCTGCCACACATTCTACCAAGCGGAAAGTGATTCGGGTTAATAGAAGCCTTTACTAGAATTCAGACGTACTTGAAAGGGTTAAGCCCATCATATGGTGACTCATACTTCAGTGTGAATTTTTGAAACTGTTAAATGCATGATTTCTTTCCAAATTGAAATTGTACAGAAATGTGAATTCTGCTTAAAAGAGAGGAAAACAATACCATTAGGATTTCGGAACACGATGGGACAGTCCAAGCCAGGGTCCTTGTCACAGTGTGGAGCTTTGGATAGACAGAAGACACCAGGAAAGGGTGTTTATGTTTGTGAGTGTGTGCATGTGTGTGTGTGAAGTATAAAGCGGACAAAGAGGACTCTAGAAATAGATGTGTAAGAGCTTCAGAAGTGAATTTAACTGGCACTGCTCTTCTGTTTAAGATGCCATTGGCCGCAGACACTCTTTGCAGTGACTCTGGAAAATCACCAGTAACATGCTTCCTCACACATAGATGCTCTCAGGGCTTTTTGGCTTGCCCAACTTTATAAAAGGAGGGACGTATACAACTCAGTACATCTGGTGACATTTGTTTGGGGCTTAAAAAAAAATAATACTCCTGTGACAGTGGCTTTCTTTGACCTAGGGGGGGATTTGTCCTAACCATGACTGCGAAAAAGTAGCTTAATTTGATCATTAATGTCTAATTATGCACTTTGAAACCAGGGTTAACTGGTTGGGAGTTGTTTTTTTTTTTTTTTTTTTTTGCGGTACGCGGGCCTCTCACTGTTGTGGCCTCTCCCGTTGCGGAGCACAGGCTCCGGACGCGCAGGCTCGGCGGCCATGGCTCACGGGCCCAGCCACTCCGTGGCATATGGGATCCTCCCGGACCGGGGCACGAACCCATGTCCCCTGCATCGGCAGGCGGACTCTCAACCACTGCGCCACCAGGGAAGCCCTGGTTGGGAGTTTTGATAGATTGTAGATGATAATAATTCATTTGGTTTCTTTTAAAATCTTGAGAAATTCCAATACCTTGATACTGATATCATATTGTACCTCAGAGGGGCACTTTTTGAGTTTTAGAATACTGAACTGACACTCACAAGGAGATACACTGAGATTAGAGCAAATGCCCTGAGTCTGAGAAAAAGAGGTATCCTGAAAGGGGTAGAAGAATCTGGAGGCTCAAATAATGTATAGTTTTATTAGCATGGCTGTGGGAAAGGAAGGGTAGTGGGTGTAGGATAAAGGCAAGTGAAACCATCACACAGAAACATGAACTCTCATTGGAGCCGTCTCAAAATGCTGCAGGCAATTGGAAGCCTTGCTGAGATAAATTGGGCTAGCCTGTTATTTTGCTTTATGCTGGATATTGTCAGAGTTCTGTACCGTGAAATATAAGACGCTAGAAAGGTTTTTTTTAAAACAATTATTCATCAGTTTCTATTTTTATATAGCTTTGGGGGACCGTAGAATACTGCTAATATATTTTAGAATGCCTGTGAGGGTGAAAGAATGACAAGAAGAATTTATCTCGATTGTTGAAATAGATATGTTTTAACTAAGTGTAGTAAAGTGAATCCTCTGTTTTCTTTGTCATTTGTCGCAGACTCAGGTACTGTTCCCATTGTCACAAGAAGTAGTTAGAATCTTCCTATAATTTAGGACTGCTATGATTGCTCTGTATTGTCTGGATTTCAGACTTCCTTGGTTCAGGCCTAAAATTTAGAATTTTGCTGAAATATGCAGGATTATTTAGTAGCCTTCTATTTATTCTCCTTTCCTTTGTCACTTCCTATTTACAACTTGTATGTTGCTATGAGATGAATTTTCTTTAAGCACGACTGTTTTTCTGTTTTGTTTTTTTTTTTTTTGCGGTACGCGGGCGTCTCACTGTTGTGGCCTCTCCTGTTGTGGAGCGCAGGCTCAGCGGCCATGGCTTACGGGCCCAGCCGCTCCGCGGCATGTGGGATCTTCCCAGACCGGGGCACGAACCCGTGTCCCCTGCATCGGCAGGCAGACTCTCAACCACTGCGCCACCAGGGAAGCCCAACACGACTGGTTTTTGAGCCATTTCTTGTTGAAGAACCTAACCAATTCACTATTGCTTTGGGTAATCTGAATTTTCCTTTTCAGATTTCAAGGTCATCCTCAGTTTTGTTCTGCTTGATCTCACCTTAATTTCTTGCCCCTCCTCTGCTTAAAATGTATGTTTCCTCCCCCCATTTAAGGCCTTTTCCCCATCGTCCCTCATAATCTTCATGCCATTCCTGATACTACTGCTTTTCCCAAGAGCACCCACCCCATCGTTTTCTTTTCCCTTTATAAATTTGACTGAGTTTTAAAATTTCATCTTAATTCCTACCTACGTAATAACAGAATAGCTAACACGCCTTGAGACTTGGCAATGTGCCGGACACTGTTCTAAGCACATGTCATGTATTGTGCTGTTAGTTTTCATACTGACCTTGTAAGGCAGTTCTACGTCCCCATTTTACAGATGAGGAAGTTGAGGCATAGAGGAGTGACTGGCCTAATAACACAGCGGTCAAGTCACTCAGCTGGGAGGCAGAAGTGGGCTGCTGGCCTCCTCATCCTGCTGTGTCTACTGCTGCCCACTTCTGCCGCCCTCTGCCTTTTCTCGCATGGTCTCTCCTCTGTCTTCCAGCCCACCCTGACCCCCTCCGTTCTGAGCTAGTCTGGTAGCTGTGTTCAAAGCCATGCAAGTGTATCATTTCATTGTGTCTACTTCATGCCCCTTTTTTCCCCTGGGAAATTACATAGCCAGATGTCTTAGAAAGAGTTCCATGCCTCATTCTACTTTCTTTCCAGAATAATATATGGCCCCAGCTCATGGAGGAACTCATTCAATACTCATTTGTGGTTGATAGATAGTGTGAGATGACTCCTCCCTTTCAATTACACAACCATTGTCTTGAGTTTGTCATTCACTCTGACCATATAGACTCAGTACCCTCAGGTCTAGGACACACTATAAAGTGTTTTAAACTCCATGTATATGATCTATGAAGTTTGTCTCAGCTGAGGTGAAAGTTGACCAGCATTCTGCAGTGCTTTCTCCGTTGGGCTCTGGTGGATCTGAATTACTCAGTTTTCATGTGAAATGTTTCTGAAAGAATTTTTTTTAACATTCTTACCCATATAAACATCACAACACACGAACCAGAAAATTACACCATTTGTGAGATCTATCTATCTAT
This sequence comes from Mesoplodon mirus, assembly GCF_964341445.2. Classification (NCBI taxonomy): domain Eukaryota; kingdom Metazoa; phylum Chordata; class Mammalia; order Artiodactyla; family Ziphiidae; genus Mesoplodon; species Mesoplodon mirus. The sequence continues at coordinate 109,390,069 of NC_138984.1, read as the reverse complement.
CTATATGATATATATAACTATATATATGTACAGTTATATTCTACATAAAAGGAGGCACTATTAAATTACCTTGGATTCCCTTTAATGGGCACCAGAAAGCACATGCTTCTGAAAACATGGCTGTTGCCTTAAAAACTCAATTTCACTGTGTTTTAGCTGATTTTTTCCCCTTTAACCAATATGCTGATCATGGTTTGAGGAAACATCTGGTTTTAGTATTGGATTCAGTCTCAAAGGATGGCTGCTGAAGTAGAGCCTTGGGAATCAGACAGACCTGAATTTGAATCCCAGCCCTGCCACAGACTAGCTGGGCAAGAAACTTAGTTTATTTGAACAAACACTTCTTAATCTCTAAAATGGGGATAATCACACCTACTCTGCAGGGTTGTTGTGAGAATTCAATTCAGTAATGCATATAAAGGAACTACTTAGCATACCTTTTGCCATATGGTAATTGCTTAATAAAGGTTTTATTAGTAGTAATAACAGAGAATTTAAATGCAGTAATTGATATATGCTGACTCAGCTCAAAAATGGCATGTAGAATTTGGAGATGACTCTCTTTCAATCCGTTTCTTTCCCTTTCTTTCTTTCTTTCTTTCTTTCTTTTTCTCTTTCTTTCTCTTTCTTTCTTTCTTTCTCTCTTTCTTTCTCTTAGCTTTTTAAAAAAGTTTTATTGGGGGGCTTCCCTGGTGGCGCAGTGGTTGGGAGTCCGCCTGCCGATGCAGGGGACACGGATTCGTGCCGCGGTCCGGGAGGATCCTACGTGCCGCGGAGCAGCTGGGCCCGTGAGCCATGGCCGCTGAGCCTGCGCGTCCAGAGCCTTTGCTCCGCAACGGGAGAGGCCACAGCAGTGAGAGGCCCACGTACCGCAAAAAAAAAAAAAAAAAAAAAAATTATTGACGTATAATTTATGTACAATAACATATAATCATTTTTAATGCACAGTTTGAAGGATTTTGGTAATTGTATGCAGTCAGGTGAGCTCTACCACAATGAAGATAGTAAATAGTTCCAACACCCCAAAAAGTTGTTTCATGTTTGTTTGTTGTCTAACATCACTCCTACCCCCCTTACCAACTGCAGGCAATGACTGATCTGTTTTTCTGTGACTATGGTTTTGCCATTTCTAGAATTCTATATGAGTGGAACCATGCCATGTGTAGTCTTTTGCATTTGGTGTCTTTCACTTAGCATAATGTTTTTGAGATTCACTCATGTTGTTGAGTGTAATAATATTTTATTCATTTTATTGCCGAGTGGTGTTCCATAGTATGAATATATCACAATTTGTCTATCCGTTCACAAGTCAACAGGCATTAGGGTTGTTTCAGTTTGGGGCTTTATGAATAATGTTGCTATAAGCATTGGAACACAAGGCTTTGTGTGGACTGACTCTCTCACAGGGCTTAGTGTATCCAGAAAGAGGATACTGGGTCATAATGGAAAGCATAGCACACTGTATCAGAACTGGAACATCTTTATTCTGGTCTTCTCTCTGCCTCCAGGGACAATGATGATAATAGGGAAGCAGGCCCGCCCTTCCCTTTGTCTGGCCTGCCTATATCCCCTTTTCAGAGAAGCTGCTCCCCGGCCCTGGCTGAGCCAGTTACCCTTCCCCCATCCCAGCCAAGTTTCACTGAACTGGGGTGGGCACCTGCCTCAAGCTGAACCAAATGGATTTTCTCCCCTGAGAATGTGAAATCCAGAAATAGGGGCTTTCAGAAACAGGAGCTTTGTTTAATTGATTATGTACGCTTGAGTTAGAGGTAAGGGGAACTTGGCTGCTGTAACCCATTTGGGTTCAGCACTGAGAGAGCAGAGTGGGGGGCGAGGAGGAATGCAGCAGATAATCAATAAGGCACAGAAACAAGGGATTAGATGACAAGATGGAGAAGTGACCTAGAGCTGTTTCTTCCTATGGTGGTGTTCCAAGATGCTAGGCAATCCTTCCTGGATTTTTTGTTAGATGCCCAGATAGTACTCCAATGAACAGTCATTTTGGTCTTAACTAGGTTCAGTGGGCTTTTGTTTATGCCATACATATCTGCCAGATAATGCCTGACTGAGACAAATCATAACTGCTATGAACATTGAGTTCTAACTATAAACCAAACACTTTAATAATAAAGCCTTTATTAATAAAGCCTCTGAAATTTTACCACCACATGTAAAACCCTTTGAGGAACGGTTTTTCTTTCTTTTTTTTTATATTTTACAAATGACGAAACTGAAATTCAAAGAAATTAAATGTTTTTACAAGGTCACATGGTTGGAGAATATCAGATCTAGAGCCTAGATTCTGATCTGCTTTTCTCCAAAGTCTCTGCTGGAAATAAGCTCCAATGCTAGACCCTCAGTGGTGAAATGATGAAGGGGGCCCAGGGCCCTCTAAAGCCCCTCCCAGCTTAGTGATCCTGCATTGATATGTCTAAGGAAGGGAATGGAGTAGTTGACAGTGAGGGAGTTCCTGTTTATGGACTCCACTTTCTCTGTGAATCTAGATTATTTGCTGATAATGAGGGCAGAGATAGTGTAGGATATTCGAAGAAAGCCAGTTGTGAATGCTGTAGGATGCTCATTTAGGAATGCAGAAAATGTGTGTGGGGGGGGCATTTGAAGACTATATTTCATATATGTAAAATTTAGAGAAATATAAGTACTCCCAGGTTGCATACTTGCTTGTTTGCTTGTTCTTTTGCTTATTTTATGGAGAAAACACGTATGATTTTTAAACACCTAAACATTTTGTTTCTGTTCCTCATTAGGGGTGGTAAGGACTTGTCAGAGAGAGTGAAATGAAGGAAGCGCAGTAAGACACAGAAAAGAAAGGAGGGGGAAGATGAGGAAGAGGAAAGGTCTATTTCAGTCATGCTACTTGGATATGAATACAGACTTTGCAACTAATTGTCTGTCCTTTGACTAATCACTGGTCTTTTCTCAATTTTGGTCTCCTCGTCTGAAAATGAAGAAAGTTAGACCTCACACACTTGCTGTAAAGATCAAATGGGTTTAAATACAATACTATGTCTGCTACCACATAGTAGGTGCTCAGTAAATATTAGGTTCGTTGTCACTACTTCTTACTCTTCTTTGAGATGTTCATTAGTTTTCAGCTATTTATCTTTACGATTTCCTTTGATGTGGATAATCAAAGAAGTGTACAGTGGAGAATATTATTTCATGGACAGTAGTGGAGTGACAATTCTACTCTCATTAGAGTATTTAGACACTACTCAAAGTAGAGTATTTAGATACAGATAGTCCAGGGACTTCTTTGTAGTTATTCATCTTAAATGTATCAAAAGTTCCTCTTAGTTATGGGAGCCAAAGGGCTTGAGTACATGTTTAAAACTTTAGACACAAAGAGTATTAAATCTTTCTATGATTCAGGAAATGATGGGTGTGCCTGGATTATGAGGCTTGGTGAATGGTCCGTGCCATGGAAGATGGAGAGGAGGTGAGGGTAGGGACTAGTGATTCAATTTTATCTTACATCAAAGGTTAAAAAAAAGGATATATATCTCCTTTTCTCCATGATGTGGATATATTTATATATATACATGGATATATTTATAGTGCATGGTACTTGGCAAAAATTATTAGTTGATTACTTTCTATATTTAGCCTTAAACATTCTTCTGTGCAAAGAGACTTCATCAAATCAATGTGACTCCAAGAAGGCGTTAGCGTGAACTTGGGCCTTGATGAAGACACGCTTTGGAACACAGTAAGAAGCTCCATAATAAGACCCTGAAAGATTGTTGTGCTAAAGATGAACAGAACTGTTAGAGCAGGCTTTTGACATTTGCCCATGTATTTTTGGACTAAAACGAACAATTTAAAAACAGTTGGAAAGAAACAACTGGCTGTGTTTGAACATAGTCCTCTGAAAGTGCAGCAGAAATAAAAAAGTGTGTGTAACTGTCTGAAGCTGATGTCAGGGAAGCCCAGATAAACCTTCGAGTTTATTTCTCAGGACTTGAGCTCAGCTTCTGGAGCACTCCCAGGCTAATTGAACTCAATTATTGGTATAAATGCTGTATAATGATCGGTAGTAAGTATAGACAAGGAGGATTAGCCTCTTTCAGCTCTTAATGCACATTGGCTCCCAAACCTCAAAGTAATTCAAAGTTCTGCTGTGAGTTCGATACACAAAGTGATCCTGAACTAACAAACAAGGGAGCCCAAGCATGATGGCCTCACCCCCGGCACAGGCACAGGAAATTTCCTTCAGGCACGCACTGTCTGTGAGTTTCAAGTTGCTTCTTGCTCTGTATTATTTCCAGATGAGAAGTTTTCCATACATTTTCTCCCTTGCTAGAAAATGTTACATTTCCATCATCTGTTTTTAAAAGTAGCAACTAAAAGGATTGTCCATAAAGATCTCCAGGCACCTGTGGAGATGATACACATGATTACTCTGAAGGGATTGCTGTCTTTGAACATATCTTTGTCTTTGAACATATAACTCTCATGCTGTAGAGTTATTTTTATTTGGGAAACAGTATAGAAATAAGCAGATAGCATTAGAGAGGCTGGTCCTGCCTTTTGTAAAGCTTCAGTCTTTTGTAAAACAAAATCCAGATGATCTTATTCTGAGTAAGTGAACCCTGATGTTGGTTTGGTAACCTCAGGAAGGGAAGGGTCTTTCTCTGCAAAGCCCACCTGATTTCCTTCTCCGTTCACATTTTGAGTTCTTACTAAAGTATCAGCCCTCCCCCCATCCTTTCCACACACCTTAGGATTTAATGATTTCATGCCTGTCAATCTGTCTCACCTACTTGGTGACACAGAAACTGCCCCTTATGCTTTTATTCATCCGTTGCAGAGCTTAGCGTGCTTCAGACAAACCTGACAATATGCACAAACTCTGTGGCCTCAGTTTTGTCATCTGTAAAATTGGGAGAATGGCTCTAAGGATTAATTGCATTACTGTATATGAAAGTGCTGAATATGGTCCCAGGAGGGCCAGAGGCACAATAAAAGTAAATTTCGTCCTCCCCCTTCCAGCACAATGCTAAGCACATAAACAAGTATGTTATTTCCCCTTTACATATCATAAGTTAGCCAGAGTTTTCTCCTTAACACATGACTCTGAGAGTACTAATTCCCCTCTAGCAAAGCATGGCGTTTTTAGAACTGGGTTGTGAGTTCCTTTGGAGACATGCCAACTTTCCAGGTACCAGAAGCAGATCTGTGCCGGTGTCATCCTCAGCATGGGAGCAGGAGCTGCTTGGTCACACTTCCTCGCTGAGGACTGCCTACTCCTTGACCAACCTCGAACATCATTATGGAGAAAGGTTAGAGATAAGTATTATGTAAGCAGCAGATCATTGAACACTGACCTGTTCAGGGGGCTGCATTTCACTGCCTGTGATGCCTTTTAAAGTGAAAAAAAAGGAGAAGGAAACCAATATTATTTTGACCAGATTAGATGTGACTCTCCCACTTTGGTCATTTTAGTCAAACACCAAGACAGAAAAACCTGCTATACGGTTTTATTAATTCTCAGTTAAATACAATGCCCAAACGGTAGTTAGACATTACCCGCATTATTTTCAGGTCTTTGCCTGAAGATGGAAAACTTCAGTTGTCTGCCTGGTCCTGAGGCTCTCCTTGGCATTGTCCACTTTATTGGGAATATAGAAAGAAGGGGGTGCCTACAGCTGTCAGCCAAGTACCTTTAAGGAATGTCTAAGCTGTCAGCTCTAGCCAATGGTGGAGGTGTTCTCTTCCCATCCCTAGGTTGAGGGGACAGAGAATGGATATGATTATGACGTATATTGGAGCTTCTCTAGGTCTTAATCCTATTGTCAGTTGCTCAAAGAGAAGAACAAAGTCTTAAATAAAAAGATAAACCCTTCCCTTAAGAGGTTAGGGATACTTTCATTCTACAGGACAGGGCTTCAAGGCCCCTGGCAAAGACTTGGGGTTTGTATATGTTACTCATTGTCCCCCAGGTCAAATATGTAGATATCTTACATGAAAAAATGCAATAATTTTTTAGACCAAGTAACTGCAATGCCTTTGTATCCTCTATTGCCATAGAAGGTATAAATTGTTCCAAAAGGGAGGCAGGAGAAAACTTGTTTGGGTTCTCATCAAAGTATTTGCCCCAATTCCCTACAACAGTAGTAGGAGTTAGCAAGTATCATGGCCTTACTTCCAAACAACACTCAGCGCATTCACTCATTGCTAGTAATAAGGAAAAGCAAGCTGTGCATAGGTAATACTATATAGCATGCTACAGCATAGAGCGGATATTTGATTAAGCTGGACTCTAAGTATAAGCCTCTTAAAATAATGAGCTCTTTTTCTGTATGCTCTGCAAAGAGAAAGAGGCAAGAGATAAAGAAACATGTTTGGAGGGAGGATTTAGTCTTAGTACAATTTCCAATTTTATCCTAGGATCAGCTTTACTTTCCAGCATTCCATACGCTACCATACTTCTGCTTTTTGACATTCACGATCAGAGTGAATGTTGAGAATGATAACCCCTGTGTCTTCTCGGAGCCCAATTTGTCATATGATGAGAGAATGTTAGTGTTTGAAGGAGGCTTTGAGATCCCAAGAGTCCCTTTTCGGCACCTATGCAATGGCCATCTAACCTACTGTGGTGTTCCAACAAGAGCTGGCAAGAGGACTAAGGTAGAAAGGTAGGCAGCTTATTGAAGATATAATTTACAAAAAGAGCTTTTGGTGCAATGCATTCTGATACAGTTTTTTCCTAAAAATAAAATGCTGGTTTAGATGCAAATAAAGGAGTCTGTTTCCAGATGGATAGAAAATAGTACAGCATGCACCTTGAAAAGTCTAAAATCAAATATTGTGTATCCATACATTTGTTTAGTTAGCTACCATTTGGAGTCAGGGGTGGTCTCTAACCTAATTTCATTGTAAGGGAAAGTTCAATATGATATAAGAAATAGTTTGCTGCTACTTCTTTTTTAAAAATTATTTAATCTTAATCCACTACCCCATATAACACCATGCTTCACGTCATCCTTTTTCTAGCATTAAATACTAAGTATTCCCAGGATATTTAGTTTCCTTAGGGATCTCTCTTAGGGCAGGTACTGTAGATGAGACATGAATCCTAGCCACTCTTCCCTGCATGCTGAGGGTCACGTATCTGCAAGTCAAAGTCCACGTCTCCCCACAAGTCACACAGGTGTGTAACTGGTGATTCCATACACATGCATTAGAACCACACAGAGGGCTTGTTAAAACATACTGCTGGGTCCCTCCTGAGTCTCAGGTTCTGTAGATTTGAAGTTGAGTGCAAAAATTTGCATTTTTAACATATTTCCTAGATGCTGCTGATATTGCTAGTCCAGTAACAACACTTTGAGAACAACTGTTCCAGGAAAAAAAAAAAAGTCATTTGAATGACTGGAAAACATTGTCCTGTAACAGGCAGCATGCTGGATACACCAGGCAGAGGTGTGCTATGCACACAATTTAGGAAATAATGAAGACGGAGTTGAGAAGTTCACATTTAATCTCTAGATCTCAAGTCATGCAATCAGATTCATTACGGCATTTTTTTCTTTCCTTCAAAGTCCATTCTTCCAGCCAGTCCTTCCTCCAGTCCTGCTATGAAGAGGCTGTGCTGTTTTCTATTTTAGCTACTTACGCAACTCTCTTAACCTGGTAAAAAGGAGCAAAGGTGATCATTTGGTTCTCAGCACTACTCTTTAGCCTTTGGACAGCAATCAAAAGTATATTACAACAAGGGGAAAAATATGTATACCAGGAGAAATGCCTTGGATCAAACTGGCTCTATACTTAGGTTCCCATGGAAACAAGATTATAAGTTAGTGATTTGCTTTTACTTAATACAGTATTGGGGAGAAAATGCCTCTTTTTCATTACTCAAATGCTTTGCCTGTACTTCACCAAATTACAAGAAAATAATACCCATGTAGGTTTCTAAAGAGTTTAAACTGGTTTACTACATTAAATTCAGGAGAGAGCATCTCATTTAACAATGTAAATGGAATAGAATAAATTGTTTTGTGAGAATAAATTACTGGACTTTTTCTTTTTAACTTCTGTTTTTGTGTTCATGAAGTACTGACGTTTAGCACCCAGAGAAGCTAAATCTTCAGGTAGAGTTTCTTGTAGAAATTTTTGAAAGTCATACCAGGGGTTTGCATACAGATACTGCCAAAAAGGTACAAAAAGACTTCTTCTTATGTTATATTTGCAGCAACTATGGTGGATAAAGTTCAATACAATCAATTCTCCATCAGCTTCTCAAAATGTGGCTCTTTTCCCAACTAACTTTAAGGCATTCTGTATCCTTGTTATTGATTTAGTGAGAACTTCTTAGTCATATACTGTCCTGACTTTACCCCCTTTGACACTGCAGGAGAACGGTTTATGACACCTCGCGATACTACATTTTATTCAGTCTTTAAAAAATCGGTATTGGTTATTTGGCCACACTATGACCTTGGACATCCATTGGGTAGGGCCATTCACTTTGCATACATTGATCTAAAAAGGAGTCGAAAGTCTGAGACACCCAGTGATATCCTACGCCTGGCAAAGCAATTTCCATTCCTGTACACCCTGGTGAACAGAAGAGGACCAAACTCCCCAGTTCATTTTCCGTTGACACTTGTATCTATAACTGATTCTCATAGTCAGAACCATAATTGTAACCAGAGTCCCTGATCAGATTCCTCTGCATTCTGCTGAGAAAGAGGGCAACTGCATAGCCAGTTCTAAATATGGTTCCTTTTTTCCTTAAAACAGCAACAGATGTTCTTTCTGGATCCATAGTGTGGAGCCATCATCCACCTTTTATATTTTCCATCTGATAGTTGTATCAGTCTAGTACTTATTTACATGTTTATTGGCTTTACATGACATATTTCCTCCAAAGAACTCAGGCAACGGAAGGATTTGTTTTAGAATTCTACAAAATATATCCTTACTAGTTCAACTATGGGATTTACATGCAGTCATTTTACATTTCCCTTCATGTATTGTGGTCAGATTATTATAAAAATAGTCACATATTCAAATCTTCTCAGGGGTACATATATTCCCCTTTCAAAATACAACCACGAGGTAAAAAGAAAAAATCTACTGAAATAACTGACCAATGTTCTTTTCTTAGAAAAATCAATCTCATCAGCAGCTCATGAGATTCAATTTCCCTGGTCAGGAGCAAAGCAGATAATCATCACTTAATAATATTTATGGATGTGAGAAATGCAGAGTAACTGAAATTGCCCTCTAAAGCTATTATCAAATTCCTTAAAACTTTTTTATCTGAAGGGGATTTATGAAGTACTGGTAAGTGTTTTATTTATTTTTTCCCCTCAGTTTCTATTTGGGCTAACACACATCAGAGGCACTCAGTATTTGGTAAATGAATAAGGGGAGAGTAAATGAATAAAGTAAAATACAGATGACCCCTAATTTGTACATGATGCATTCCTAGAGACTGCTTCATAAAGGAAATTGCTTAAAGGCAAAATACCACAAAAATACTGCTGCTTTTGTCTATAAGAAATTTTGGAAATTAACAGCAGATAAATTTAGAAAGGCCAACAGTAAATATAGATGTTCATTAGGTAATAAAAAATGAAAGTAATGATAAAAGAGCCACAGGTTGAAGCATGGTCACTGTTTAGAAAGTGGAATTCTAGTAAAAGATGATTGGATAAATGCAATATTTGCTTCCCTTTTTGAAAGTATTCACTGATAATAAAAAACGATGAGAAGAAACTCCATTTTCTCCACAGAAGTAAGCCAGAAGCCAATCCTTTTTTCTCCTAACCTTGAAAAGTATTATGGATTCTCTGAACCTGCTTTCAGTGTCTTTTGGAGAGATAAAAACTAATGGTCAATCATGAAAGAGAGAATATATGAGATTTCAGATTTGACCAAGAACCAAGCTGAGCCAAAGGAGAGTGCTGAAACCTTGGGAGAACCAAGCACCAAAGAACATGTGCATGATTTAGTATAAAAGTGTTCGAGACAACATACCCAAGGAGAAACACTGGCTTCTCCAGGTCACACTTTGCCTACAAAGTTCCCCATTTATCAGCACATCACTGGTTTGAACAGAACTTTCCTCCATCCAAGAAGCACAATAATCAGAAAAACGAACACAAGATCCTTAGAGAGGAATACAGTAAACAGAAGGCAGATCTGATAACGTAACAGAAAAAAGAAACTGAAGAAGAAAATAAATATATATTTTTCATATTTTAAGATAAAGTGAATATAAACTATTTGAAAAAAGATATCAAGAGAATAATGAAAAGATACACAAACATCACATTGAGAGGAAAAACAGGTAGGCAGATCTTAAGAAAGAAATGGAATGGAAGGAAAAAAAACTATCAAAAATTGTGACCAGGGCTTCCCTGGTGGCGCAGAGGTTGGGAGTCTGCCTGCCGATGCAGGGAACGTGGGTTTGTGCCCCGGTCCGGGAAGATCCCACATGCCGCGGAGCGGCTGGGCCTGTGAGCCATGGCTGCTGAGCCTGCGCGTCCAGAGCCTGTGCTCCGCAATGGGAGAGGCCACAACAGTGAGAGGCCTGCGTACCGCAAAAAAAAAAAAAAATCGTGACCACATTAAAAAAAAATTTTTTTAAGTTAATGCTAAAAACAGCATCCATGGCATAGAAGAAAGATTTGAGATAATCACAGGAAAAAAATAGAATCCAAAAAAATAGAGACTGAAGTGTTTATAGATAATGTTTACAGATATGCAAGTTTGACAAAGGAGATACAGATTATGATAAATGATACACCTGAAAAGAAAATAATATAATGCAGAAAAAATTAAAATACCCAATAAAAGAGCATTTCCTGAAATCAATTAAAACCTGAATTTTAATGTTAAGAAGAAAAGACTTTTTTGTGTTTCAGGAAAAGTTGATGTGAAACATATCCTAATGAATGAAAACAAAGTTTCTATGAGAGTCCAGTCAGAAAAAAGAAAGCTGGTCTAAAATTCTTCATGGCAGAATTCAGTCACAGAACACAGGGGAGAAACTGTATAGAGTAATGACAGAAATTATTATCCAAGATTTTTATACCTAGCCAAACTGTTGTTAAATATAAAGGTTATATCCCAGCAAGCACTCAAAGATTATAACACCTATAACCCTTCTTAAAACAAAACCAAACAAAACTAAATCTTGATGTAAGACCTTAACCATGCAAGATAAATCAAATACCGAGTTAGATAACTCAGTACACTGGTATTGAATCTATTTACACATAATGACTAAAAATTTATACTGTTATACATGGGCCTAAAAAATCTCTGGGAATTATAATTATAGAAACAAATGCTATAAATGTATTGGTACATTTGATATTATGTTATAATTTTAAATAATTATGTATTCATCAGCAGTTGGGAGAAGCAGTGAGTGGGAAGATGCTCTATCAGGATGGTTCTATTTTGAGGAGCTAGGCATAGCTCTTCTTTATGGAAATACAATAAACGCTCCACGGCTGTAAAGGCAGATATATGACAGAAGAAGGAAGAAAGGGAAAGCCATGAAAAACGATTTTTAAGGATTCAGAACATTTGGAGAGAATTGAGCCCTGTGATTGGTCTTTTGGTGCTGTCTTAGGTTGGATATTTTGGAAGCAGAGCCTGCTACAGGAATTTGGGCTGATTTATTGAGTGAGCACTCTTAAGGGGAAGGGTGTGAGAGAAGCAAGATGGGGAAGTTAAGCAAAGATGTAGTCCCAGCTTGAGTGTGGCTTCAGTCTGATCCTACATGGAATTCTGGAGCATACATTGAACCACAGAATGGGCCCCCACCTTGAGGCCAGGGCTTGGTCTCTTGTACCTCTTCAGTCAGTCACTGGCTACGTAGAGGGAGGGATAAATAGAGGTGTGACTCTGGAGTTAGGTGCTCTAGTTCCATGGAGGGTGGTTCTCTGGAAAAGAGGACAGTTATGGGCTGTTAGCCAGTACTCGCTGCAGCTCAGGTCTGGGTGCATCTGCCTGATACATGGCGTTTGGGCAGGGTCCCAGCAGTGTCACCTGTACGGTATTGATAGCTGTACTTGATGTTAGCTTCCCCTGTCACTGATCAATCCTTTATTATCCTTTCTAATGGCTTACAGATGACAGTGCCTAGGAGATGTATTTCCCTAAGAAGAGGAGAGGAAAGGACCTCTGTGGAGAGAACAGGAGGGTGGAGACGGCTAGATTTTTGGGGGGAAGAAAGTATGCTGTTGAGCTTTGTGGAAGTGATCTGAGTGTCAAGTTATTATTCATGGTGCCAGGTGTGAGGTCCTCACACCTCAGATGGTCACTCTACTAAGCTGTTAAGTGTTGCTTGATGTCCTCCAGAGACTCTGCACAACTCATCCTATCCTCTTCTTCTCTCCACCCTCCCCAATGATTCGACTCAACTGAGATGCCGTATCTCAAATCACAGTTTGAAAACTTTTAAGCCCCAAGAACAGTAGGTGAGAAACATGGCCACTTGGGGGGTGATGTTGAAATTGAAAGAAAACATTATCTTGGATTAAGATGAGACTAGAAAAAACCAATTTGAAATTGTGCCCTATTTGGGATATACCAATGTCTCTGTAACATGTATGTAAAGGACTACCATAGTCTCAAGTCTTGAAGAGAAGACTAGAATGTGGCATTTTCCAAATTTATTTTACAATGGGACCCTTTTTTTATTGACCATCCCATGGGATTGGCATTTTACAAAAACACGTTTTGACAGATGCTGGTGTTGGCAATGAGACCCAGCAACTTTTCAAGAAATATAGGTGAAGATGGCATTTGTGTGGTAGCATAATACTTTTTAAAGAAATGTGGAAGATGGATCAGAGAGGAAGGAAAATGTCACTGAGGCCAGGTAGGGGCTCTTTATTCCCGTTAAAAATTTAAAAGCCTGAACTAATCTTAGCAGTCATTAATGCAACCTCCCAGCCTAGTGCAGGACCCCACATTCCTTATGGAAGAGCCACTGATGCTTCTTTCTTCATGAACTGCTAATACAGACTGTTGCGTGATTCTAAGCATTAAGGCTGTTTTCCTGCTATGCAATTGAACTCTCTCACTGAAAACTATGCCCATGGTCTTAGTTCTGCTCTTTGAAGTTATACAGGATAGTTTATTTGTTCACTCAACAAAAAGATTTATATGCCAAGTGCTGTCTTAATAATGAGAATCCAAAGGTAAAGCAGACATGGTTCCAGCTTAAAACCTAATGAGAAAAAAAAGACAAACAATCAGGTTTTGCTGTAATAAATGTTAGTAAAGAAAGAACATAGGGAATTTAGAAGAAGAGGTGAATGACTGTCCTGGCATCCTGAGAGGATGCACGGTGCCTTGATGGAATCCTTTCTACACTGGAGAGAGGCAATCATGTCCATTCTACCCTTCCCTCTTTTCTTCCTAAATATACCCCGATGCTTTAACTTGTTCTCATATTATATAACTTCTCAATTCTTTAATCCCATTCCTTCCTCTTCTGGAGACTTCGTTGTTTTCCGGTATTCTTCTTCCAGTGTGGCCTTCCAGAATTGCCCATTGCCTCAGCTGTGCTCTGACAAGGTCCAAGCATAAGAACATAGAATTCATAGTCCACTGTAAAGGGCCCGTGTGCCTACCTAGCATGTGTGTGGAAGGTTTGCTTATATATTAGCAATATCTCATCCTCCTCTTTTGAGTTGTATGTTGTAAGTTAACTTTCTAGAAATTTTAGTCCCTCTTATTTCATCCTCTACTAGAATAAAAGAATCAGTTCAACTTTGACACATAGATATTGGTGCATTAATTCAAACATGTTCCCATTGTAAAAATGTATTTTGGGGAGAGATTTATGCTGGAAAGCATGAGAAGTATGAGCATAATACAGAGAAATCGATAAGGTTAGGAATCTTCCCACGTTTAACCAGAGAAAAATCCCTTAAGGGAAGGATTTTAGGCATCTTAGTGGCAAATACCTATTTGATAAATGGGCACTTCTTAGTATGTTTGAGTCATTATACATTTGATTGCTGACTTTTCAGGAGACCACCTCCTAAGAAAAATACTGAATAAAAGCATGTATTAATATTATAATACAATAACAACAGGAAATATTGATTGGGTACTACATGAAAAACATTGTGCTAAGAAATTTTACCTGTATTATGATTATTCAATTCCAAAACAACCCTATGAGATATATGTTATTCTCTCCATTTAACAGATGAGGAAACTGAGACTTAGAGGTGTTGAAGATTGCACAAAATCTCACAAAAGTGACCTTGTTTCAGAACCAAGAAGCTTAGGTTTGAGTTCTGATTGTATCAATGACTATGTGATTTTTGGGTGGTTCACATCATTACACCGAATGCCCTGCATCTCATCTGTAAAATGAAGGAAGTTCACCTATTTCTTGGGTCTGTTCCTGCTGTGTGATTTTATGTTCACCTCCATGGAACTGTCTTTATTTAGTAAATAGTCAGATCTGAAAAAAAAGGCAAAATCAGTAGTCTTTCTACTACTCTTTAGCATCTTATGTCTGTACCTTTCCCATGAAGCACTGTTCCACATCTCCCTGCCTATACTCTCTTGGACTCTTAAACAGCAGCTGTCCTTTCAAATGTCTCCCTCTATTTTAAGCATGAATAAGGTGCTGAAAAGCATGAGAAATATGAGCATAATACAAAGAAATCGATAAGGTTAGGAATCTTCACACGTTTAACTTAATCGTGTCTGACACTGAAAACAAAGTCATATTTTATTGCCCGAGAGGAGTGCTCTTTGGCAAACCGTGATAGTAATCCGATTGTGAACAGTGCTTATTCATCATTTGTGGGGCACTGGTTGGTGTGCCAGCCAAGGGGACAGCTGACCTAACAATATACCTTAAGTTGCATCCCTCAACCTCAGTTATATTGTTATGTAGAATCACGGAAGCAAGGGTAGTTTACATTGGTCAACAGGAAAATATGGGTTCCTCCCTTGTCTTTCCTTTTTTTCATTGGCAATTGGAGGAGGGGTTGCACAGTGATAGCCAAGGGAGTAAATGCTCCTGTTTCTTTTATATGATCTTGTTTCCTTTTCACAATCACTGCTTGGATTCCTAAAGTTGGGGGGAGAATAGAGAGAATAAAAAATCACAAGACAATTTGAAATCTGCTACCACAAGCATTATTTCTATGAATGAGGTATAATTATGATAATCTTAAGATATCCCATGGAAAAGACTTTTATGTGCCTTTTTGTCTCAGGGATAAGTGGACATTAGTTTCAATTATACTGATGCAGTTATCTTTCCCAAGCTGTGGATGGCTGTTCACTTTTCCTATGACTGTCCCCCTTTGATGTTATATCATTTTCCCACCCTTTAGAATATTTACTTCAGGAAATGATCCACAGCTACACTCCCCTTTCTCTAGTTTGAGTTGGGGGTCCCTTTTTAGGGCTTCCTTTGGATTCTGTGATTACCTCTATCATAGCTCTTACCACGTGGAATGAGATATAGTTATGGTTATGAGATCAATCTTTAGACAGGAGTTTATTGATTGTCTACTCTATGACTAGCTCTGTGTAAAATGTGGGCTCACTAGATCCTGGAAGCATTGTTTCAGCCAGGTAATTTTTCAATAATGCCCTGTTTCCCTCAATAAAAAAAAAAAGTTTCCTAAAGCCCAGATGGTTTACAGAACATGATGGCTTACAGCCTATCATATTCCACCTTTTATCAAAATCTCAATCCAAATGGGAATATTCCCTAATGTCCTGCACTGGTACCATGGGAAGGCTTGTTGTGTGGTGTGGTTGTTCTTGTTTTCTCAGTCATGGTAATTATGTGTTAATTTATTCTCTAAATTATGAGGAAGAAGTTACTGTATCAGGCTTTATGGTGCTGACATCATGCTGCACAAAGAAACAAGGGCATTTGATTCTGGGGCAGGAGGAATTAGAAAGATATTAGCAGAAATTCTGGATATACAGGGCTCCTAGTTAGAAGGCCAACAATTAGAAACTAATCTCAAACAGTAAAGAGGTAAAGGCGTCAGAAATGGAAAGTGTAGTGTCAATGCAAAGGGGGATGATATCAGAAACTGCCTTGAAAATGCGCCTGGGAAAGAGGAACACATCCAGCTCCAGCTGGGTCATTCTTATTCCAGGACATGGGCAATGGAATGGCCACCTTCCATACTCACAAGCACAGGCACTACAGAGAAGTCGCTACAGAGTAGATACCAGCTAAGGGACCCATCTGAGTGCCTCTGGGATCTTGTGGAAATACAAGCCGGTGAGTTCACAGGTAATGGGAGAGAATTACTTTTTATGTCCGGTAGTCAGTTAGAAGTGCTTGGGATTCTATCCTCAGGCAAAATACCTTAGAAAATCAACTTTCAATTACTTTGTGGGAGTGTTATTGCTACAGGGTGTAGCTACTCTTTCCCTGGTTCTCTGTGAGGGATAAGGCTGCCTAGACAGAGCTGGGTGATCAACTCAAACTCTAGGATGAAGGTCAGCACAGGGAATGTTCTAATACATCCATGTTCTCTCCTCCTTCTCCCCTTGTAACTGATGCCCTGGATTCATGGTGTGGTTGGCCATGATCAAGGACTGCCCCTGTGGGACTCACTGTAGCCTGATGGTCCATATGGATTTAACCAAAAGGTTATTTAATATCCACACTAGACGGTCTCAAATCTACTTAAAATTTAGCAGGTTGAGAGCTGAACCCACTCGTAATACCACCACACCCACCCTTCCTCCGCTAGGATTTCTTATCTTTGTCAAGAGTATCAGCATCTATCTCACTGCAGCATCATTGCACCAGGCAGAGTCTGAGGAGAAATCTTTGCCCTCTTTCTTCCTCACCCCCACCAGGAATTCAGCATCAAGGCCTATTGATTTTGCCTCCTAGATATGTCTCCAAACCATTCACTTCTGTTTATCTTCAAACGTGGATAACTGTAGGAAAATGCTAACCATTTGGGCTTGTTATTCTCTGTTCGCAACCCTCTCCCTAGATCAGTTCTTGGCCCTTATCTGCCATGTTCTGCCTTGACCTTCACCTGTGCTCTTCAGGTAGGTCTGGCTGGGGAAGCATTGGCAATAGAGCAGCATCAGGAAGGGGAAAGATCAGAATATTTATCTCCATCACCTGCCCTGTCAGCTGGTCCCAATTCTCCTTCCTCCAGCCCTTCTCAGGCTCTGCTGAACGTCTGCTCCCCTTTTCCTCTGAGGCTTGAGGATGCCTCAGATTCTGCCTGGTGCGATGATGCCAGCATTTAATGCTGTTCCCTCAGGAAGCCCACTAAATTTATAGTAAAGGATGAAACCCACACAAATGCTGCGACCACAGGAAAGGAGATATTAGCAAAAACATTTTGGAAGCTGAAAAGCAGATGAACAAAATGTAACTTCGCAGAACTGAGAACGTCAAATCCTAAGTCAGTATTGAGGAAAACTGAGAACCAACACAAGTTATATCATGGGATCCCTTAAGATAGAGAGAAATAACTCTAATGTGGTCCCACTGCCTATATGATGGGTCCCTGCCTCTGTCTTCATTGTTGCTTTATCTCACTGATCGGGCTCCACTTAATGTTGTTCTTTTTCAGGTCCTTGAACTGCCAGGTGACTTCCTGCTTTGAACACCTTTCCGAATTCTCTCCTCTCCTCAGAACTTCCTCTCTCTTTTCTTGCCTTATCCCATCCCTCCCCTGCAATTTTACCTTAGTTGTTTGATTCACAGGGAAAGCTGTTCTTGAAACTTCATTCCACTTTTGCCAGAGGAATTTGATTCTCCAGTTAATATAAGACACGTTTAGAACATTGGTCTAGATGTTTGCTTCAAAGAAGTTACCATGGAGTCTAATATATTTGCATCATTTTTTTAAGTGTAAAATAAGTTTGAGTGTGTTTTGGGGGGGAGTGTTTAATGTGTTATTTCTCATAATTTGATTCGTAGCATTTTGCACAGTTCATGGCACATGATTGCCATTTTATAAATATCTATTGGATGTATAATAAAGAAGAAATATCACTAGCTAGAGGCAGCCAGACTAACACACACAAAAATAAAACAAAGGCCGTATGAATGGGGCAGTAAAGGCAGTGAAAGTAGCCTTCTATGATTATTATGTAAACAATCTGTTGTGAGTTAAACTGAAAACGCACTTGTGGAGTTTGGGAATAAACATAGTCCACAGTCAGAGAAAAGGGGCTCATTCAAAAACATTTAGCTGCTCTGAGGTCAATGGCAGGTCTTCAATTCCATTTTTCATGAGCGTCCGCAATAAAACCTCAGGGCACAAGCCAATAACTCAACTACTCGAATCCCCTCCAGGGTTTCTTCCAAGTCACTCTGCTGACCTCAGCTCATCACTTTCATATAATGATTACAGCAGAAACATCTGTGGAAGTTCTGTCTTCAATAAGATAGTCCAAAAAAACCCCACAAAACCATTAAGGACATAATTATAGTATCAATTCTTAAGTTTTGTAGAATCAACAAAACAAGAAAAATATTCTTTTGAATCATCTAATTTAGCTGTATGGTGAGAAAACCACTGATGGCCAGTGAGAACTACTGGGGAATCTGTATTATTCATTTTTTACATGATGTGAATATCTGTTCCAGAATAAATTACTCATGTCAATTAATAAAAAGCAGATATGATTTAAATGAAACCTCATTTTAGAAACTTTTCATTCAGTAATTCTGGGAAGCTGGGACAAAGACGGTCTAGAGGGGGAAGCAAGAAGACAGCTACAGTATCAGAGCAGACTGCGTTCCTGCTGCAGACTGGTGTGCTTTTTCCTCAAATACATACAGCTACTCAATATGTATTGAGCTCCTTCTATATTCTAAGCACTGTACTTGTCATTGGGGTGGAGGAGAAGAATAAATAAACTGTGATACTTGCATGGAGAGGACAACCACACCCTACCTTCCCTCATGGACTCCACTCACTCTTGGAAGCCTTCTCTAAATACTGCTGTCTTCAGGAATCTCTATGAAGACTTCTACAATGTGCTGTGTATGTCACACATAACCTCTTTTTTGACAATGGTGAGCAAGTAAGTATTTATTATGTAAAATACAAGCAAATAAATGTTCATCAGTTGGATCCAAAATCAAAGAGCTTTGAGAAATATATGGTGTTTATTTTTACTTTTACAGATTATGATATATGTTACATAGATAGTGTATAAAACATATGCACAGTTTATAAACAATAAAGCAACCACTTATGCATCCACTACTGAACTTAAGAATTAGAATATGGCCAACATTTTAGAAGCTCCCTGTGTGCCTGTCCTTGATTGCATCATTGCATCTTCTTATTCTACCCTCCAGAAGTACTCGCTACCCTGACTTTTGGCAATTATCTCCTTGCTTTATTTATGATGTTATCACCAGTGTAAATATCTGCAAGTAAAATGTAGATTGTTTTTGAAATTTGAGTAGCTGTGTGAGGAAAGGAGAATATTGCCACTATTACATGGAGCCTCTCAAGGGAAGATAAACTGAACGGAACCTGAGTAATCACGTGGCTCCACCTTTACTGTAGTAAAATTGACATGTCTCTTCTGCAGGGCATGTGGCAGAGTTAAGGTATGGACCAGATACTAGGCATCCCGCAGGCATATGACAAGGGTACTGGGTGGCTCTGTGTTATTTTCTACTTCTGAATGCATCATGCCCTACCTACAGCTCTCAGGAGTGGGTCAAAGATGAACATTTCTGTAAAGCAAAATGAGTGTCTTCAACTGATCTAGGATGTGTATGGCAGTGTGAAGAACAGAAAATGCATCAGCACATTGTCAAGATAAACCAAGACCAGCTACACATGAGGGTCAGGCTTACCTGGGCATTTTATTCTCTTATAAAGAGTAGGAGAATGGCATTGGCATCTTAGAGATGACAGCCCACAGGGTGTCTGTCTTTTGGGATGCACTGTCTGAACCCTACTAGTTGCCCACCAAATCTATTGCACAGCAGTCCTATGGAGGTAATTCCCTAATGGATTCTCTCATCCTTTCTCCTCTTTTAGATAACCTATTTTCCATGTCATCTTCTTTTTTGGTTTATTTTCTCTCTCTTTTTTATTTTTTTGGTACGAGGTGGAACTCATACTGCAGTAACCTAATGAAAAAGAATGAGAGGGAAGTATTTCTTAACCTTGCATGTTTGAAAATATCTTTATTATAGCATCTTAGTAATTTTTACTAGATTAGAAATAACTTTCCTTCAGAATGTTAAAGGCATTTTCCCAATGTTTTTTGCTTTCAGGGTGGTTGTTGAGAAAACTGCAGTCATTTCTAGCCTCTTTTCTTTGCTAGGTTTTTTCTTTCCCCTTCTTTTGAAGCTTATACAAATTTGTGATTCCACTGTGCTGGGCATTCATGAGGCCTTTAAATCTAAAAACTCTGGTCATCCATTTCCAGGAACTTTTTTGGAATTATTTTCTTGATGATTTTCTCCCTCCTGTTTTTGTGATTTTTTTTTCTAGAATCTATTATTTGGATGTAATCAACCAATTTTCTACTTTTCTATTTTTCATCTCTTTTCCTCTACTTTATGGTATATTCCCTTTACTTTGTCTTATAATTCTTGTATTGAGATTTCCATTTTATTTTCTGTTTATGTTTTGTATTACTAAGAACTCTTTTTAACTTACATGAATGTTTTTCTTGTATTTTATCTCTGTGCTTCTTTCATGTCTGTATTATCTTTCTGAGACTATAAATGTTTCCTTTTCTTTTTCTTTTGGCATTGTCTCTATTTTCTCCAAGTCGATTTCATATTGTTTGTCACTTTGATCTCTGTATTCCATGTGAGAGGGTCTTCTCTAACTTAGAAGTTTTCCTGTAACTCTGATGCCTGGTAAACCTGGTTTTTGTTGATGATTGAGAATGGGATACTAAGAAGGTTATGTGAATCTGATTGCCTGGTACGTGGTCAACATTGAGCTCCTGCCTAGGAGAATGCTCAGTATCTTTGAAACTTCCTTCTTGTGCTGGTCAGATTTCCAGAAAACACTCTCCCACTCTCAGGCAGCAGTGGAAATCTGACTGCCCAGACTCTTCAGGGAACAGACTTGGGGTCGCAACAGTCAGCATTCTTGTGACGTATTTCCTTTGTTTTTAGGTTAGTATCCACACTCTTAACTGTACTGCTCTCCCCAGAGACCCTGTGTTTTACTTTTTACTTTTTTCTAAGGGAATAAGCTTCCGGAATTTTATGCTGTGACAGAAATCTCCCAGGATCGTGGGGCTGGGGAGAATAAGTAGTGATTTACCTGATTCTCAAACTGCGTCACCCATACCTCCTCTTTACTTAGCTTCCTCCTGCTCCCTTGCTGCCTCTCTCCCAAACTTTTACCCCCTTGAGGATCCCATGATATAACTTGTGTTGGTTCTCAGTTTTCCTCAATACTGACTTAGGATTTGACGTTCTCAGTTCTGCTAAGTTACTTTTTGCTCATTGCTTTTCAGCTTCCAAAAGTTTTTTGCTAATATCTCCTTTCCTGTTGTCCCAGCATTTGTGTGGGTTTCATCCTTTACTATAAATTTAGTGGGCTTCCTGAGGGAACAGCATTAAATGCTGTGTTTAATCTACCATCTTAACCCATAGCTCAGCTGGTGTAATTTTAGCTACTTGCATGGAGAGGACAACCCATTCAACAAATATCTCCTGATTTCCATTAAGTGAAGAGTAACATCATCTTGCTTCCATAATTCTAAGACAATTCTTTTGACTATTAAGAGACCCTTTCCTTATTATAGTTAGGATAGTCAAGCTTTCTAGCAGTAAAACTACGAGTTAAAAATGGGGCATACTAGCTAAGTTGGGGAAAGCAGGTTACCTCTCTACCTCTTCATTTCCTTCATATCTTAGTAGTTTCCCCCTCACTGTAGCACTAGAATATGATATAAACAAATTAAAATATTCTCTAAGCTAATCATTATTTTTTTCCTCCAATGTTAAAAGAATTGCTAAACTAGGGACTTGTCCTTAATCACCCCCTATCTCACCACTCCCCAGTCCAAGCATTCACCAAATTTAGGTGATTTAACCTTCTGAATGTCTCCTGCATTTGTTCCGTCCAGTGACAAAACTAAAATGATTTAGTAATGAGTTTGATGTTCTTTATTCAGGGGGAAGCAGTCCGTGGGTTGAGGAGTACAGAGCCTCATAAGTAGTGGGGTACTTACTCCTCCTGATAGATTTTGGGCAGGAGTGTTTTATAGACTGCTAGAAGAAGCAATATGGACACAGAATGATTGGCTAGGAGGTCAGGAATCTCACTAGAAGATGAGCGGGTCCTATTCTCTGTTAGCTAAAGCCGAGTTGGAGACTTGTAATGGGGATACATGAGGTTTCCTTGACAGTGAGGTGTTTCCCATAAGGGCAGGCTGACTGGGGTATGGATTTGTGACACAGGCGGGCCACTGGGGTGACCTCCACTTTGTGAGCCCCGACGTATGAATTAATGTCATCCGTGCCTATGGTATTTTCCCTGCAGCACACGCCTCAAATTCACCCGCTTCCTTTCTGCCAGACTGACTTTTCTGAAATACAAATATGACCATGTCCCATTCTTCTGTAAAACTCCCAAATGAACCCTTATTGCTTTAATCAAGTCCAAACTTAGAGCAGCATGGAGAGAGCTGAAAGATACCCTTCCAACAAAGTCTCTTTAACCTCATTTTTCACTATGGCCTTCCTGGCACCAGGCACCTCAGTGAGATCGCACACATTTGTATATTTGTGTACTTATGTTCACCCTTTTCTGGAGACATCCTTCAAGACCTGCTAGGGTACCTCCAGGAATCTCTCACCGGCCCTCCCGTAGCTGGGCTTGGAGTTCCTTTTCCACACTTCCTGAGGACTCTGCCCCGTACTACCTATATTTACATGAATTGCCTGCACTTCCTTGCCTTATTAGAGCTGCCTTATTTTTCTATCCTGCATATCCTGTATACTATCGGACACATAGTAGAATGCTTCCTGCTACGATAATATGGAAACTGAGAGCCGCCACCAGATGAGATTTTTTTTCTCTTAAGGGGATATTTTACCCACTTCTATAATTATTTGAGCCATTTTGATTTGAAATTCCTGTATTGGCCTGGGATTGAAGTAATTTTGGTTTCTTGCTAATTAACTCTTTAACCTCTTAGGGCTGCAATTATGTCATTTTTGTAATTATTTGATTAGATTGCTATAATTTAACTCTAAAGTTTCTATTTTCTTTATAATCTGTCCTTTTCTGCCCCTCCCCACACACGCACCCCCTTTTTTTTTTGGTTAAAGCTCCAGGTTAAAGCTTAGTCTCAGCAAGCTCTCAGTAAGTCCACCCAAGGTTTTAGCTGATAATTTCAGATACACTCTCATAGGTATTTGCATCACTAGACAGAACTCTGGACGTCTGAAAAGACAGAAGCTTCCTAAGGAAGGAGGATTTTATAGTGCCTCTTAGATTGTTGGACAAAGGCACTCCACCAAGTACCCCTCCCCACCTCCCCACCTCATTGACCTCAGCATGCCTTAGGTGTGTGCTTGCCTTGTAGACCATTGTCTCCAATTCCTTTGGCTTGTTTCAAAATTTTATGTCAACCAGTGTCCCTGGGGTTGAGAATTGGGTAAAGTGGTCGACTAGACTCCCATGAGATCTGAGGAATAGATACTTACTTTAGTGAGTTTATTCAGTGAATAGCAAGCACCTGGGAAGGTAAACTGATTACAGAGATAAAGCAGTTAGGATCTCTCAGGAGGACAGAAATTCATATGCATTAATTAAAAAAACCAGTTGTTTCTTTCAAAATCATCTCAGTGGAAAGAGGTTGTTTACATTTTCAAGTCAGCAAACTTCCTTCACAGCCACATCATGCATCAAACAGAGAAGGGAGGCGTCGGGGCTGCTTTTCTTTTTTCTTTTTCTTTGTTGGTCCTCGATCCCTTGAGATGCATGATCTGGGAGCAGGGAAGATCATGATGGCAATAATAACAGCAACGCATCGATGGTTTTCAAGTGCATCCATGAGGCAGGGTATGCTTTTCAAAGGACATTCACTTCAATTCCATCTCATTTGATCATTAGGACAACCCCAGGAGATACATAAGGCAGGTATTTCTATCACCGTTTTACACAGGAGGATCCTGAGCCGTGGAGGAAGTAGAGTTATTTGTCCAGAATCACAGAGCTCGTTAGTGGCAGCTTTGGAGCCAGAGCCCTGATTTTCTGAGACATGTTCTCACATAAATGGATTATATGTACTGTCTGCCCACAGAAATGTCCAGGACATGGAGAAAGCCCAACTTCCCTCTCATTTGGAAGTCCAAGTCAGTGGTTCTGGAGGTTTTATGATTCATCTGGCAGTTCTCAGAAGAGGACAGAAATTAACACTGGAAAAGTTCTTGGCAGTAATTTATCAACACCTGTGACCCGTCTTAGCTGGAAGAATCGGCGCCTTTCTTTCCCATGTTAGCTACTGGGCTTGTAAATCTCCACAGGAATTAAGGATTTGTTTGATGGACTTAGAAGAATTCTGAATTGTTTCACTTCTTTCTTTATGCAAAGAAGAGCATTTAGTGTCCTGGCTCCTGGGGCCACTTATTTATTGACCTGGTATCCAAAGAATATGCTTATTCTGCTGGATGACAGAAGAGAAAGGGAAAGTGTTGTCCAGATTTTCAAATTACCATGAACTGCCCTGCATTTTTTTTTTTTTTCGATACGCGGGCCTCTCACTGTTGTGGCCTCTCCTGTTGCGGAGCACAGGCTCTGGATGCGCAGGCTCAGCGGCCATGCTCACGGGCCCAGCCGCTCCGCGGCATGTGGGATCTTCCTGGACTGGGGCACGAACCCGCGTCCCCTGCATCGGCAGGCGGACTCTCAACCACTGCGCCACCAGGGAAGCTCCCCTGCATTTTTATCCCATCAGCTTAGAATCCTGGGTTGTACAAATCCCTCATTCAGAAGGGCCAGGGAATCGAGATTCAGAAAGCTGAAGGGGTCACCCGAAGTCCAGAGAGTTAGTTAATAACAGAACCGAGACTAGAATCGACAGAGTCAGTAATAATAGTCTCCAGCTGCCCTTTTCTTAGTATCTGCTATGTCCTTGCTGCTGTGATTTGCTCTTACATATCTGTCACTATATTGACTCTCTCACACCTGCAAAACTGAGGGCTCTTATCCCCATTTTTTTTTTTTTTTTTTTTTTTTTTTTTTATGGCTGTGTTGGGTCTTCGTTTCTGTGCGAGGGCTTTCTCTAGTTGTGGCAAGTGGGGGCCACTCCTCATCGCGGTGCGCGGGCCTCTCACTATCGTGGCCTCTCTTGTTGCGGAGCACAGGCTCCAGACGCGCAGGCTCAGTAATTGTGGCTCACGGGGCCAGCTGCTCCGTGGCATGTGGGATCTTCCCAGACCAGGGCTCGAACCAGTGTATCCTGCATTGGCAGGCGGACTCTCCACCACTGTGCCACCAGGGAAGCCCCTCTTATCCCCATGTTTTTGTCAGAATAGGTAAGGCCAGCTTGAGGCAGCAAAGTGGTGCTGAAATCTCAGAGTCCTTAACGTAACAGATTTATTTCTCGTTCACACTACAGTCTGGTGTGGATTAGTAGGTGACAGATGGGGTGGATGGGAGCCATCTCTTCTCCTTGCAGTTACCAAAGACCCAGAAGGAGAGCGTTTCCAACTTGCAGGAGATGACCCGCATGGAGCACACGCCCCCGTGCTTGCTGGGGTAGGAGGGGAAACACACAGGGGACTCACGCTCAGCTCTGTACTTGGGCTCATAAGCGCTTCGTATCCCTTTGGTTCATGGCCCCTCCACCAGATCAGTCACACGGACCAATCAAAGTACTAAAGAGCCAAGAAGTGACTGTCTTCTTTGTCCTTCAAAGGAGAAGAAAACAAATACTGATAAGCACAAGGGCTGATTACCATCCTGATCTGCTTCTACTCTTACCCTTCTGTAATCTCCACGGAGCAGCCATAGTGATGTTTCTAAAATATATATCATGTCATTTCACACCTCTGATGGAAACACAATACTTCCTTCCCATCACCTTAAAGTAAAATCCAAGCTATTCCAGAAGACCTTTAGACCTTGTTTAATTCCATAAGACCTTTAGACCCTTTCCGTCCTCATGCCACTGTCCCCAGATTCACTTTACTTCATCACAGGTGTTTTGTTTCAGTTCTTGACTATTTCAAGCACTTTCTTTGCTCAGGATCTTTGCACATGCTGTTCCCTCTCCTTGCTTGCCCCTCTGCTTTCCCTTTGCTTGGCTAATTCTCTCGTATCCTTCATGTTTCAGCTTCAGTGTCATCTTTGACCCGCTGTTCAGTTCCCTGTGCATAGACATCGTGGCTGTTTTGTTCTCATTGTATATTCAGTACATCACACAAAGCCTGGCACAAAGAAGATACTCAATAAATATTTGTAAAACGATTACACACAAGAGTGAATGAACGGAGGCCTCCGACATACAATACTACACTTAGTCTTCAAAAGCACAGTGATGCAGGCATAGCAGAAAAATCACTTAGAACAGGAACTGTGCATATTATGTTTTTTAGTAATGTTATTGTGATAATGATGCCAATTTTGCAGGTAATGATAATTCCATGTATCTCTAACTCATTACCTCCCTACTGCACATTGTCAATGAATAATATATTTTTAATTTTTTTTGAATATTAAAGTACACAATAGAGGTGGAAACCTAAGGTTTGAGTGACAGAGGGAATGTGGAACATATTTTTAAAGGCAGATACCATCAATTCAGCTTTTTTCATAAAACCAATGGAGTGATAATATTTTTCAAATAAAAAATCGAATATAGTCTGACAAAGGATTTTTGTGTCATTTTCAAGAATGGAGAACCATCTTATAAGAGGAGTTTTGACACCATTACATTGACATATCTAGGCCAGTATATGGTTTGGAAGGACAATGACATGGAATATATGTAATTAGAACTGTCATGGAAATTCCAAGACAGATGGTTGTCAGCTAGTTAGAACTAAACAGAATAAAAACTCATTGGAAGTTTGGTAAACCTATTTTAAAAGGTGACCAGTGAACCATGCCTCAGTAGTAGTAAGAATTCTATGTACATATTTTTTTAATACCTGGAATATTTTGTATAAACTTGATAAAGTTAGCAAGTCCTCACTAAAAGCAGTTTGGAAATTCTTTAAGTACTACTGGTCGTGATTTTAAAATCATTTAGAGAAGTCACTTCATGGGAATAATTAAAGTGAAACTCATTATTGAGTTTCCTTAACAATATAACATTCAGATGAAGTCATACTAAATATCTCCCTGTCTATTGCAGCCATCTCCTTAATAGCATTTGTCAACATATATTACACACTAAAATTATTTATGATATTTTGTTATTGCTGACTTGATTTAATTACATTGGGACTTAAAAGAAAAGGCATATAAACTGAGAGGCTTCACAAACACTTCGTTATAGAATAGTTCTGTGAAAGGACACCTTTCCCCTTAACTCTGCATCTGCCCCTAGCTGCCTCCTCACTTTTAAAACCAGACATGAAATAGTATTGTCCAATCTCTTCTTAATCCCATCTTCAGAAAAGGTTGTGGGCTGCCTTCAGAAATTTGCTCCTGAAATGACATACCCTCTAACTCCATTCTCTTTGGTTTTTTTAAATACTGCATCTCCTCTACATCTTTAAGAGGTGAATATATCTATCGAGAATGTTTCAACATGGAAGCAACCTCAATGTCCATTGACAGAGGAATGGATAAAGAAGATGTGGTACATATATACAATGGAATATTACTCAGCCATTAAGAAGAGTGAAATAATGCCATTTGCAGCACCAGGGATGAACCTAGAGATTATCATACTAAGTGAAGTAAGTCACACAGAGAAAGAGAAATATTGTATGATATCACTTAGATGCAGAATCTAAAAAGAAATGATACAAATGAACTCAGAACCTTCTTAAAGGAGCTCTGTGACCATTTGGAAAATACTTTTTCTGGTGGATGATATGACTTCTGATGGAGACTGAATCACAGTTTTTCCCAACCACTGTATTTTTTTTTAATGTACAGGAATCTAATTGGTCCTAAAATTTAGAATTAGCCTTATACTCCCTGGACATGCTCAAGATGTCTGGCTCTCTGGGGGGCTGAGTCCCTTGTATTCTGCTCAGTGGTTTGTGTGAGGGTGCAGTCAGGTGGTCAGCACTGTGAGGGGGGCTATGCTGGCCCAACCTCTCTGTTCTGTGCCACCTGCCCCCTCAGGGAGCCCCTCTCTCCAACTGCCAGGCACTCCACACCCTCCCATTTCACACCCACCCCATTTAAAAACCACTTCCAAGAAAACACATGGCAAATTCCTTCTCTCCATGTGCAGGTAGGCCATCAGATTTCATATTCCAGCCTTCCTAAGGCAGTTGAGTAATTGTAGAAGGCTAAACTTTAAGTCAAAGAGATTAATCTTTGTTGTTTATAATCAGAAAAAATGGAAACAATGTACATGACTAACATTTAGGGGGTTAAGTAAATGATGACATGTACATCATGGTATGTAACCTACATATTAAAATTACATTTACAAAATGTTTTCATGTTTCATATAAAGTTATAAACAGTTTAAACCTGTAGAATTTTAATGGCAAGAAAATGCTTCTGTCATATGTTGAGCAAACAGCAGGAAACAGTACAGTATGATGAAAACTATTTAAAATATCACAGGAAAAAACTAGAAGTAAGTATTTGCCTTTGTGTGATGAGGTTATGGTTTTAATTTTAATTATTGAATGATTCCTTTATTATTTTTGCTGTGAGGAAAAATAATTTAAGTGTAAAAAGAAGAAAGGAATGGATTGCCAAAGGGCGATTTTTAACAACCAGTTTCTGCTTGTGTGTGTGTGTGTGTGTGTGTGTATCTCCAGATATCTTTATCTACTTCTACCTACATTGCTTGCTTATTTGGTAGGAAAGAATGCAAGTCTTCCGCAAGCCATGACTGGGGAAGGCTTGGTTTGCCTTTCCACAAAGTGGATTCTGGATGAAACACTCAGAGCTTTAGACCTGGATTTATAGATGTCTTACCTTACTAATACATGGAGACCTTTGGATTTCAGCCTTGCTAGCCTCCTCTGTATTGCTGAGGAATGCAGTTTTTGGCCCTCTTATTTCTTCATATAGAGGAAAAAAGAGCTTTGGCATCAAATTGGCTTCAGTTGCAGTGGACTCCACTGATTGCTAGCTGTGTGACCCCGGTCTATCTACCTCAGTCAGTAGGCAACAGCTTTCTCATCTGCTAAGTGGTAATGAGCACTGCCTTGTTCTTGTAGGATAAAAATGAGAAGACCCATGTGAAAAAAAACCTTAGCATGTAAGTTCTCAAAAATGGAGAGTTACTTTATTTCTCTTGATCCATAATAACACCATGCTTCCAAAATCAAGGATTTGATAGGGTTTTATCAAGAGTGGAGTCGGCCTCTCATTTCTCAGGGTGAGTTTTTTCTTAGGAGTCTCTTTGGCTCCACTAAATATG
The DNA here is from genome assembly GCF_964341445.2 of Mesoplodon mirus. Classification (NCBI taxonomy): domain Eukaryota; kingdom Metazoa; phylum Chordata; class Mammalia; order Artiodactyla; family Ziphiidae; genus Mesoplodon; species Mesoplodon mirus. Next base: position 109,360,534 of record NC_138984.1, on the reverse strand, counting down.
CCTGAAACCTTGAATAAACAAAGTCTCACCTTTATTTAAATAAGCCTTGGTTTTGCTCAGGAGAATAGTGGGGTTTCTTTTCCAAGTTAATAGAATAAAAAACTTCAAATGTGTTTTCTCCTCAAAGACAAGGTTAATTCTGCTAAAGGCTTTTTCCATTTCCTCTTGGGACCTAAGGAGACCATGACATCTTAGTAACAGTACTAATTGTTAAAATTCACTTGTTAGGAAAACAAGGTTCTTTATTTTCTTACCATTATCTTTTTTCTTAATAAAAAGAATTAACTTAAATCACTTAGCTCCTCTTTTTGTCATCTCTAAGTTTGGTGCCATATTGTTTCAATGTTCAGCTAAGTGCAAGTCTAAGCTCTCATCTAAAGTCCTTTGCCAAGTTGCTCATTTCTGTTATTCTCAACCCCAGTCAAACCCCATATTGACAACATCCTCAGTCTCTTTCGGCCTCTGAGGCAAAGTTGATGAATAAGTAGAAGACAGCCGGAGGTAAAAAGCAACCTACTCCATTCTTTCAAAGTAGATTTATTCCTTCGTGGAAATTAGTTGAGAGTTAACTCTTATTTTTTTTTTTTCCTTTCATACTAATGTTTCATTCTGCCTCCTGGTGGTTGGACAAGACTAGATTTCTTTTCTCCTGTCCTTTTTCCCCTTCCCACGCTCACTTGGCTGCCAAGTCATTAACCAAGGCAAACTCCTCTCCCATATGGGCTGTTAGCTTTTATTTGTGCAGTGCTGCTCTTAAACATGGCTGGCCTGAACTCTAGTTTCTTTCTGGATTGAGAAGAGAGTCCCCGGCATCTGCTCTGATTATAGCAGGGTCTGCTAGTCTGCAGGCCTATCTCAGATGAGCCTTGAGGTGTAGCTTCGTCCTTTTGGCCTCACTCATTCATTCATAAATTCATTTTTCTGATTCAACAAATTTATTTTGACCACCTAGTATCAACCATTCTAGGTGCTAGGGATATTTTAGTGAACATAAAAAAAAAATCTTCACCTTTCTGGAGCATATTATCTAGTGAGGGGAAGGGGTGGAGAATAAGTATACTGTACACATTACTATATATCGTCTATTAGAAAGTGATAAATGCTTTGGGAAAAAAAATAGAACAGGTTGATGGAGATCAGAAAGTTCAAGGGGAGAGGTTTACAGTGTTAGATAAAGTGGTCAGTGTGGATTCCATTCAGAAGTGACAGATGAGTCAAGAGTTGAAGGAGGTGACAAAGTGAGCCAAAAACCTATTTGGGGAAAGAATGTTCCAGGCCAGGGCAAAAGTCTTGTGGTGGGAAAAGTCAAGACACACTTATTAAAAATTTTTATATTTTTGGCAGTATTAATCATTGGGGGTACAGAGATGAATCAAGAATGTTTCTTGCTTCCAAGAAGCTTATAGTCTAGTATAGGTAACCAATCCAAAATAGGCAATTTCAGTATATCACAATTACTGCACATGTGGCTTACATTGTATTTTTTTTAACATCTTTATTGGAGTATAATTGCTTTACAATGGTGTGTTAGTTTCTGCTTTATAACAAAGTGAATCAGCTATACATATACATATATCCCCATATCTCCTCCCTCTTGCGTCTCCCTCCCACAATCCCTATCCCACCCCTCTAGGTGGTCACAAAGCACCAAGCTGATCTCCCTGTGCTATGCAGCTGCTTCCCACTAGCTATCGATTTTACATTTGGTAGTGTATATATGTCCATGCCACTCTCTCACTTCGTCCCAGCTTACCCTTCCCCTTCCTGGTGTCCTGAAGTCCATTCTCTACGTCTGCATCTTTATTCCTTTCCTAGAGTCTGTCATACAGAGTGAAGTAAGTCAGAAAAACAAATACCATATGCTGACACATATATATGGAATCTAATTTTAAAAAAAAGGTTCTGAAGAACCTAGGGGCAGGACAGGAATATGTGGTATTTCTAACGGACAGCACTGGTCTAGATTCACTAAGCTGGATGTCTGGCTTCATGGCTCCTTGGCTCTTTAACGCCAGTCTGAACTACTCTAAAGTAGACTTCCATTCTGGAACCAGATAAGGAAATCTTCAGCCTCAGGTTTCAGGGTAACCCAATCATGGCAGCTATTTACCAAGTGAGAGAGCCCTGGGTTCCATCTGGCTGGGATTCCCCTACACCAATGATGGAATCTATCGAGAAAAGCTAAGTTCATTGAGATCAACAGCAAATGTCCTAAACTGCCTTATCTTATTCTTTTTTTTAAATAGATTTATTTATTTTATTTATTTATTTTTGGCTGTGTTGGGTCTGTTGCTGCGCGTGGGCTTTCTCTAGTTGCAGCGAGCGGGGGCTGCTCTTCGTTGCGGTGCACAGGCTTCTCATTGCGGTGGCTTCTCTTGTGTGGGGCACAGGCTCTAGGTGTGCAGGCTTCAGTAGTTACGGCGCGGCTCGTGGGCTCAGTAATTGTGGTGTGTGGGCTCTAGGGCACGTGGGCTTCATCCGTTGTGGCTCACAGGCTCTAGAGCACAGGCTCAGTAGTTGTGGCGCACGGGCTTAGTTGCTCCGCAGCATGTGGGATCTTCCCGGGCCAGGGCTCTAACCCATATCCCCTGCATTGGCAAGCGGATTCTTTTTTTTTTTTTAAACATCTTTATTGGAGTATAATTGCTTTACAATGGTGTGTTAGTTTCTGCTTTATAACAAAGTGAATCAGCTATACATATACATATATCCCCATATCTCCTCCCTCTTGCGTCTCCCTCCCTTCCACCCTCCCTATTCCACTCCTCTAGGTGGACACAAAGCACCGAGCTGATCTCCCTGTGCTATGCGGCTGCTTCCCACTAGCTATCTCTTTTACATTTGGTAGTGTATATAAGTCCATGCCACGCCCTCACATCGTCCCAGCCTACCCTTCCCCTCCACGTGTCCTCAAGTCCATTCTCTGCGTCTGCGTCTTTATTCCTGTCCTGCCCCTAGGTTCTTCAGAACCACTTTTTTTTTTTTTAGATTCCATATGTATGTGTTAGCATACGGTATTTGTTTTCCTCTTTCTGACTTACTTCACTCTGTATGACAGACTCTAGGTCCATCCACCTCGCTACAAATAACTCAATTTTGTTTCTTTTTATGGCTGAGTAATATTCCATTGTATATATGTGCCACATGTTCTTTATCCATTCATCTGTTGATGGACACTTAGGTTGCATCCATGTCCTGGCTATTGTAAATAGAGCTGCCATGAACATTGTTATACATGACTCTTTTTGAATTATGGGTATATGCCCAGTAGTGGGATTGCTGGGTCGTATGGTAGTTCTATTTTTAGTTTTTTAAGGAACCTCCATACTGTTCTCCATAGTGGCTGTATCAGTTTACATTCCCACCAACAGTGCAGGAGGGTTCTCTTTTCTCCACACCCTCTCCAGCATTTTTTTTTTTTTTTGCGTTACGCGGGCCTCTCACTGTTGTGGCCTCTCCCCTTGCGGAGCGCAGGCTCCGGACGCACAGGCTCAGAGGCCATGGCTCACGGGCCTAGCCACTCCGCGGCATGTGGGATCCTCCCGGACCGGGGCACGAACCCGTGTCCCCTGTATCGGCAGGCGGACTCTGAACCACTGCGCCACCAGGGAAGCCCCTCCAGCATTTATTGTTTGTAGATTTTTTGATGATGGCCATTCTGACTGGTGTGAGGTGATACCTCATTGTAGTTTTGATTTTCATTTCTCTAATGATTAGTGATGTTGAACATCCTTTCATATGTTTGTTGGCAGTCTGTATATCTTCTTTGGAGAAATGTCTGTTTAAGTCTTCTGCCCATTTTTGGATTGGATTGTTTGTTTTTTGATATTGAGCTGCATGAGCTGCTTGTAAATTTTGGAGATTAATCCTTTGTCAGTTGCTTCATTGGCAGGCAGATTCTTAACCACTGCTCCACCAGGGAATCCCACCTTATTCTTTATAACCGATTGAGTGCAGGGAATTCAGACTTTCTGTGATCTCTTAGCCAGGACACGCATTTATGTGACTCTTCATTCCTGTTGCAGAAAAAAAAAAGTTCAAGTTTTTCCTACTCCATAAAGTCCATTTTCTCTTCTTCAGCCCCTCATAACATTCATTTATCATTCAACACATGTTAAGCACAGGTGCTGTTTATTTTTGTTAAATAGTTCTGGTCTCACGTGCAAGAAAACTGAGTCGCATCTTGGATTTCTTTGTACTTTGATCGGTGGAGCAAATCTTACACATACAAGAGTCTTGATGAGTGTTTTGTTTCTGTGCTGCCACTTCATTACCTGGACACCTGTCACTTGTGTTATGTATGAAAAACTCACAGAGAAATTCTACTTTGAGACATATACCTGGCTTGAAAACTCACATTGGTGGTCTTTATTTCTTTCTTGGGGAGCTGTTCTCTGTTTGTTTCCTCTGACCCCACCCACATTGAACACCAGCATCATTCCATTCTTGAGAGTCAGAATTCAGTGTTACCCAGGCAACCAAAGACCGTCTCAGTCAATCTCCCTGCACTGTGCCTAAAGCACAGTTTTTCCAGTCTGTTGATTTTGAATTTTCCCTTGACCAGTATTTCCACCTCCAGCAAGAAAGGTCAAGTGCACCATTCAGTTTTAAAGCAGGTGGTGACATCCCTATCTCCTAACATTTGCCACTTCTGCTCGGCTTGTACACTTAATGGAGACTCAGTGTGCCTCTGATGCTGAGATTAGAAGTAGAAATGCTGGGCTTCCCTGGTGGGGCAGTGGTTAAGAATCCGCCTGCCAATGCAGGGGACACGGGTTCGAGCCCTGGTCCGGGAAGATCCCACCTGCCGCGGAGCAACTAAGCCCCGTGTGCCACCACTACTGAGCCTGAGCTCTAGAGCCCGCGTGCCGCAACTACTGAAGCCCGCGCGCCTAGAGCCCGTGCTCCACAACAAGAGAAGCCACTGCAATGAGAAGCCCATGCGCCACAAAGAAGAATAGCCCCCGCTCGCCCCAACTAGAGAAAGTCTGCGTGCAGCAGCGAAGACCCGATGCAGGCAAAAAAAAAAAAAAAGAAGTAGAAATGTCATTAGAAATGTTGCCTGGCTCAACTGTGTTTTCTTAATTATAAAAGAAACCCAAATACTCTCTTTTGTTGGCTAACAAAATGGAGATGTAGGTGGGTCTAGGATTGGGAAACTAAGAATGTGATCTGTGGGGTGCATGCTCATTCTGACCCCCAGACTCTCCCTACATGTGAGACATCCTTTGTTGGCTTTGGAAGGCAATGTGATTCCATGGGAAAAGCATGGGTTTGCATTTAAGAGTTAGATATGGCTTCAAGTTCTGGCTCCATCGGAGACTATCCGTGTGTAGGGCCACATCTGGAGTGTACAGTAGTGCAGGGCTCCATCAAAAGGGCGCCCTTCTCTTGGGGTTTATTGCCCTGTAGTTGCCATCTTGGAATTCTTAATCATTTTATCTTTGGATTTGTGTTTTGTAAGTGAACGCCACGACTTGCCGGCCTTCTCATCTCCTGCCACCTCCCACCTCCCCAGGGTACCTCTTTGCCCCTCCCCAGCTTCTTCTGCTCAGTGACTGCTGCTCTCCTGTGCCCCTTCTGTGGCCTGAGGCAGGCGTGGGGAGAATGGGGGTTGAAAGCACATGCCTGGCATGCCAACTTCTTGGGCTGAGCCTCAGGTGCCATGAGGGGCTGCCCCTGCATCCAGGGAGTGCGACATTCAATAGTAAAAATAAACACCATGCTAGCTCAAGAAGCAGACCACAGAAGAAAGGAAAGAGCGTTTTCCCTACTTTTTGAACAGGGGATCTGCATTTTCATTTTGCACTGGGCCCTGCAAATTTTGTAGCCGACTCTGGCTATGTGACTACAGGAGACTTCCTTATTCCTCTGTGTATCAGTCAGGATCATGGTTCAATCGGAAAAGCACTAGTAACGTGTATGTGTGTGTATTTATGAGTATATGTGTGTGTCTGTGTATACACACACACACACATACGTATATGCATGTGAGTTTGACACATACATAGATAGCAAAGATACTAGCCTTTTGAGGATGTTCGACTGCTTCCCACTGTCGTGGTACACCTTTGCCAGCAGATCTGTAGTCACTGGAGTGCTGAATTTGCTGACACTGTCGCTGTAGAAGAGTCTAGAAGTGGACCTCTGGACAGAAAATGTCACCTCTTTTGGGGAGCACAGACAGTCATGCCTTGACCCCTCAGGGCAAGAGAGCTGGTGACCACCTTCACTGACCTCTCTCTCCTCCCCTCATCTCCTGTTTCTGTATTGCAGAAACGGACCAGAAGCCACACTGCAGGGACCACCATGATGTGGTCTAGAGATCTGCCTCCCAGGACTAAAGATGGGTAGTAAGGGAGGTGAAGGAACACAAATGAGACTGCCTAGGTGGTCTTCAGTACAACTGCTCTGAGGGTTCCATGAGATAAAGCATGTAAAATACCTTATAAGTGTAAAGTACCACTGAATCGAGGCCCAGGCGTATATTACCGGTCTTCATATGATTTATCTCTCTGGAGAAGCCAGAGCAAGTTGGAATTCAGGCAGTGGGGTTGGTAGCATGTGGAACGTCTTGCTGTATTCTTGATTCTGTCACACCACCATGCTCAGAAGTGGTGATGTTATGTAAGGTACGAAACAAGATTCCACTGACATAGCCTCTAATCAGTAACACAGAGATCAAGGTGCTAGGGCTACTTGATTTCTTATCCCGGCCCTGACCTATTTCTGTAAGACAACTGAGCAAGTCACTGACCTCCTCTAATCCTCCCCTTACTCATCTTTGAGATGGGATGACTAATACCAGGCTAAGTTATTCGATCAAGATCAAGAAAGTGCTTTCATACACATGCTTCTCTGCCTGGGACAAGCCTGGAGGTCTCGGTTGGTGAGTCTCTGAAGCAGTGTGTTGTCGTCATCTACGCCACTTCTGGAGCTGCTTTGCAGGTGGTGCTGAAAACACATACAATTGGTGGCCGTGGGGTCTTTGAGTTCCGGGACTTACGGGTGCAGCCGTCCCCAAGAAGTAGAATGAAATGACATTCCTTCTCTCCACGCCCGAATGTTCTGTGGGACCACGTGTTTGTAACAGAGTGAGGAAAAAACTGAACTTATTTCTCCTCTGGCACGTATGTGAGAGTTGATTCTAAGAGAGGGGAGTTGCAATGTGAAACATCTTGTTTAGTTTTAGGTAAAGAGAGGTGTGTTAAAAATACTTTGCTGCATGGCCTTAAAAAGGGGGCAGGGGAATAGCTGTTAAGCAGAAGAACATTGAAATATAGAAACATACATCAAAGCAAGTAACATTTAATTTTCTCACTGGCTACATTCGTCTCGTGTTAGCAGCAGAGGGAGAAGGAGAAGGATTGGGAATGCGTTAAGTTTTCATTTGGGTCACTTTTTTGGCCTCCAGGGAACGTTCAGTTAGTCGTGGACACATGCAGGAAACAAATGAGTGGGTGGATTCAGGGGGTAGAAACAAATCATTCTTGTTGGCCCAGATTCGCTCACTGACTCTTCATGGGTGTCTCACAGCAGGGAGGGAATCCCCGGCGTGGGATGGAACTCCACTTAGAGAGCCGTGTGTAACTCTTGTGCCCCATCTCTGCGTACGTCACGTGTTCGCTTGAGAAGAAGAAACAGCTAATTTAAAGCCTCATTTCTAAGCAGACCATTGAAAATGTGTCTGTATAAACAGGAGGTAAGAGGGCAAGGATGGCTACCATGATACTGGTCCGAGAGACAGCTGGTCTTGTTCCTGGACTTTGGAAACACTCATGATACACAAGGGCTCTTAGAGCTACAAGGGCCAATTAGAGATCACATCCTGGAAAGCACTCATCTTACAGATAAGGAAGCAGTCCGGGAATGATGAGGGGTGAAAGGGAAGGCCAAGGATCACAGGAAAGCATTTACCTCCTTTAGAAATGATCACATCACCAAACCTAAGACTTAGCGGGCATCTCTGCCCTTATCCATGTAGTCACCTCTTCTGTATATTCCACTCTCAATGTCTTTCGAACCCTTTGTATTCGGTCCTTTTCAGCTGCCATTGCCTTAGCCTCTGGCCTTCCCCATTTCTCACTTAAATTACTGCAAGTCTCCACCCGCCAGCTTTCTAAAATGCTGGTCCAGAGATTTCACTGTGCAGAGATTCAACCCCCTCAACATCCCTGCCCCATTCACAAAACAAATTCCAAGCTCCTTAGCATAACACAAAGGGACAGCCACGATCAGACTCGTTTTCAAGACTTCAGCCGAACCACATTATGTATTTGCCAGGTACCATCCTAAGTTTCTTACAAATGTTGGCTCATTTAATCCTTATAACTACCCTAGGAAACATGTGTTGTTATTGTCCTTATTTTGCAGATGAGAACCCTTGAGGCACAGAGAGGTTAAGTGACTTGTCCAAGGTCTCACAGTTAGCAACACTTAGACTAGACACCTGCTTTCAAAGTCTATGCCCTTAGACTGTAGGACGTGCTGCACAGTTCTCTGTGTGAGCCAGGTCCTTCTTACCTCCGGGGTTATATGCAGGCGATTTTCTCATCCTGAAGCAACCCTTGCTCCTTCCTTTTCCTGCATATCTTCCATTTATTTTTTATTTTTAATAGACTTTATTTTTAGAGCAGTTTTAGACCCACAGCAAAACTGAGTAGCGGTGCTGAGATTTCCATGTGCCCCCTGCCCTCACACAAGCATAGTCTCCTCCATTATCAGCACCCCGCCACCTACGTTGATACTCTTATTATCCAAAGTCCATAGTCTACTTTAGGGTTCAGTCTCGGTGTTGTACATTCTATGGGTTTGGACAAATGTATAATGACAGGTATCCATCATTGTAGTATCCTACAAGTAGTTTCACGGCCCTTAAAGTCCTCTGTGCTCTGCCGATTTATCCTTCCTTCCCCACTAACCCCTGGCAAACACTGATTTCTTTTTTAATGTCTACAGTTTTGCCTTTTCCAGAGTGTCATATAGTTGGAATCATACAACATGCAGTCATTTCACACTGGCTTCTTTCATTTAGTAATATGCATTTAAGCATCCTCCACATCTTTTCGTGGCTTTAGCTCATTTCTTTTTAGTGCTGAATAATATTCCATTGTCTGGATGGACCACAGTTTATTTATCCATTAACCTACTGAAGGACATCTTGGTTGCTTCCAGTTTTTGGCAGTTATGAATAAAGCTGCTTTAAGTATTTACACGTACGTTTCTGTGTGGACAAAAGTTTTCAGCTCCTTCGGGTAAGTACCAAGGAGCATCACTGCTAGATCGTATGATGTCTATGTTAAGTTTTGTAAGAAATTGTCGAACTGTCTCCAAAGTGGCTGCACCATGTTGTATTTGTGCCACAAATGTATGAAAGTTCCTGTTGCTCCACATCCTAGCCAGCATTTGGTGTTGCCAGTGTTCTGGATTTTGATCATTTAATAGGTGTAGTAGTATCTTAATATTGTTTTAATTTGTATCCCGGATGACATGGTGTATAGAACATCTTTTCATGAGCTTATTCGCTATATGTATGTCTTTTTGATGAGGTGTCCATTAAGGTTTTTGGCCCATTTTTAATTAGATTATTTATTTTCTTAATTTTTAGAAGTATTTTTGTATATTTTGGATGATAGCCCCTCTTCAGATGTGTCTTTTGCAATATTTTCTCTCAATCTATGGCTTGTCTTCTGTTTATTTTTCAAGACTCATTTCAAGTACCATGCAGGGTCTTTTTAAAACCAAGACCCTGACTGAATTGGTTGCCATGACATTATACCAGATCGAAACCCCTGATTAATTTGTCTGTGTCCCGCAGAGACAAGCTGTGTGCTCCTTGAGTCCAGGGAAAATATCTTCCTTTGTCTCATTTGCATCTGACCCCTGCAGACACTTGAATAGAGAATGATGTGAATAATCTTTCAATTTCTGGCTCTGACTCTTGCCTATTAGAGGAATCACTTATCTCCGAGATTCTCTTTATAATAGGGATAAACAAAGCACTTCCTTGAACACAGTTATTGTCAGAGTCAGATTAAATGGCGAGTGTAAACCTGTAGCCCCAGGCTGTTAGGTAATAGATGCACCACTCTAAGTCCGTCTGGTGTTCCTGCAATGCAGCCTCCTCGACCTCCATCTTTCCTAGGTTCATTTTGCCATTGAGATGCTTGTTCGCCCCCAAAGATCTTCCCCTTTCTCATCACAGTTGTCTCGAAGTCCACCTATTCCACAAAGTTTTCCTTAACTATGTAGCTTTCTCTGGTCTTTCTTTATTTCCTAAAACATGCTCTTAGTGTCACTGTCTCTGGAACACTCCCTGCTTCACTTTAAAAATCGACCGGGTTTATTTCTCTTATATCCTCAATGAGATGGTACACCCTTAAGTGGTCAAGGCTATGATTTCTAGTTCTTTACTGCATTCCCAACTTCAGCAGAAGGACCCATATTTACCAAATAATAAATACATCCATGGATCAATGGAACAGGATAGAAAGCCCAGAGATAAACCCACGCACATATGGTCACCTTATTTTTGATAAAGGAGGCAAGAGTATACAGTGGAGAAAAGACAGCCTCTTCAATAAGTGGTGCTGGGAAAACTGGACAGCTACCTGTAAGAGAATGAAATTAGAACACTCCCTAACACCATACACAAAAATAAACTCAAAGTGAATTAAAGACCTAAATGTAAAGCCAGACACTATAAAACTCTTAGAGGAAAACATAGGCAGAACACTCTGTGACATAAATCACAGCAAGGTCCTTTTTGACCCACCTCCTAGAGAAATGGAAATAAAAACAAAAATAAACAAATGGGACCTAATGAAACTTCAAAGCTTTTGCACAGCAAAGGAAACCATAAACAAGACCAAAAGACAACCCTCAGAATGGGGAAAAATATTTGCAAATGAAGCAATTGACAAAGGAATAATCTCCAAGATTTATAAGCAGCTCATGTAGCTCAATATCAGAAAAACAAACAACCCAATCCAAAAATGGGCAGAAGACCTAAATAGACATTTCTCCACAGAAGATATACAGACTGCCAACAAACACATGAAGGAATGCGCAACATCACTAATCTTTAGAGAAATGCAAATCAAAACTACAATGAAGTATCACCTCACAGAAGTCAGAATGGCCATCATCAAAAAATCTACGAACAATAAATCCTGGAGAGGGTGTGGAGAAAAGGGAACCTTCTCGCACTGTTGGTGGGAATGTAAATTGATACAGCCACTATGGAGAACAGTATGGAGGTTCCTTAAAAAACTAAAAATAGAACTACCATACGACCCAGCAATCCTACTGTTGGGCATATACCCTGAGAAAACCAGAATTCAAAAAGAGTCATGTACCAATGTTCATTGCAGCACTATTTACAATAGCCAGGACATGGAGGCAACCTAAGTGTCCATCAACAGATGAATAGATAAAGAAGATGTGGCACATATATACAATGGAATATTACTCAGCCGTAAAAAGAAACGAAACTGAATTATCTGTAGTGAGGTGGATGGACCTAGAGACTGTCATACAGAGTGAAGTAAGTCAGAAAGAGAGAAACAAATACCGTATGCTAACACATATATATGGAATCTAAAAAAAAAAAAAAAGGTTCTGAAACCTAGGGGCAGGACAGGAATAAAGACACAGAAGTAGAGAAAGGACTTGAGGACACATGGAGGGGGAAGGGTAGGCAGGGACCAAGTGAGAGAGAGTGGCATGGACATATATACACTACCAAATGTAAACTAGATAGCTAGTGGGAAGCAGCCGCATAGCACAGGGAGATCACCTCGGTGCTTTGTGTCCACCTAGAGGGGTGGGATAGGGAGGGTGGAGGGAGATGCAAGAGGCAGGAGATATGGGGATATATGTATACATATAGCTGATTCACTTTGTTATACAGCAGAAACTAACACAACATTGTAAAGCAATTATACTCCAGTGAAGATGTTAAAATAAAGAAATAAATACGTCCAGAACTGAAGTTAATTGAAGAGAGTTCCCTTACCATGTACTTTGCTGCCTCCTAGTGTTTTGGCTGGGCTCTGGGCTGGGAGAAGTTTCTTCCAAGCTCCAGCTCAGTCAGCAGCCCCCCGACTGGACAACACTGTTGAAGACAATAGACCTGGGACAGCGGACTGCTACTGGTGACAGATGCCCATGGAGATGCTACTCTACTGCAACAAACAGAGGCCTTGTCCTCCTGCCTCCTAGACTAGGTTCCATGTGGCAGACCCTGTGCTTCATCCCTGTGCTATTTGTGGGATGTCTGTGGAGAGCTTTTAGAGACTTCCTTCCTTCCCTCAGACACCTCCCTCTTTCCCTCTCTGTTCATTCTCTGACTTGATCGTTCTTTGGAGTTTTTTGTTCACTCTTCAGTCTTAACTCTACAGTGCAGCACATGTTAACATTCAAATACTTTTGCGAAAAATGAAGCGTATGGTTTTTTCCCCCAGTTATCCAACTTGTAAACAAATTTCTAATCCTGCCAGGAAAGATTCGACCGCTACTTGTTTTTGGAGAGGGTAAAATGGGGTCACTTCAGTGGGACATAAATCACAAGAAAGGGAGAGCCTGTGTACTTTATAGATTTGCCAGGCATTGTTTTGACTAAATAACCTGCAGACATAACATGATGTGGTGGACAGTACACAGGTTTTGGAGCAGATGCTGCGTTCAAACCCCAGCGTCTTTGATCTTTGTCTCTGTGATGTATGTAAACATCTCAGGCCGTCGGTTTTGTTCCCAGAGCAATGGGGGACAGCAATGCCTAGCTCACGGAGTGTTGTGAAGTCTGAGTGACAGAATATATGCAAGATCAACTCATTAGGGGTTCTTGTTCTTGAAATGCAAAGAACAGTTCTCCTGGGAATACTGATTCCCATTCCAAAGTTTGTTCCTGTATTTTTTCAGCTGCCTTGTCTTTCCCCCAAACTTAGTCTCTTTCAGGGAAGAGATGATGTCTTCAGTCTTCTTCTATAGATTAGCACAGTGCCTGGCACTTAGGTTTTTCACAATGTTTATTCAACGAATGGAATGCCTACAGCTAAAGATGCTGATGCTTTTTGAGTTTTCATTACACATTCTTAAAATTCTCGGACCTTATATATTTTAGAATTGGAGACTAATTCCCCCCTATATCTGCACCCCAATTAAATAGATAGACTTTCCCCCATGTACCACCTTTCCTTTCCTTTGATTTTTTCATTCAAAGCGTGATCAAGTCTTCATCTCCTGCTGCTTAGACCTCTCACTACCACTCAATCAAAGCTCCCAGGTGGATGGGATGTGATGTTCTTTAATTTCACTTGTCTTACCTATAATCACATCAAGCCACTTATTTGTTGATAGACTGTTCGGTGGCTTCACAGTTGGAATTACTGTATATCACGTTTCACTTCCACAAGGACATCCTTTATTCCCATTTGCCATGTGTGTCATTTGTCTTTTCTTCTTGCCAGGCTGAGCCAGCTTCTCTCACTGTATCTCCCAAATCAGCTCTTCATTTCCCCCCTGTGATTGTCACTGATAATTTCCAGGTTAAATCATATGAGTGGAAATAAGATCCACAGCTGGAGTTGAAATGCTGCTCCTTGAGTTATTACCACAGTCTGATCCTGGGTAGATAGAGAAGTTGAAGATGATAGATTGCCTATGCCTAGGAATCATAATGCTATCCATCCAGCAGTAACCAAGATGGGGAGTGATTCCCCCTGGGGAGAGCAATATTCATATTTTTTGACTCTGGGTCTGTATCAGGGGAATTCAAGAGAGGTGAGTGCTTTTCAGTAGTTTTCTGTCATTTTATGAGAGATAAGTTAGATAAGGTGATCATGTGGGCTGGACATCAAATGAGTTGTAAATGACTGACCAGCCATTTAGGCTGTCAGTGATCTCAAATCTAGGGAATCTTTTTACCAGGGTAGAGACGTTTGATTGCTTAGATTCAAACAGTAGATGTAAGAGAAGATCAAATAATAGATTTGTTCATTCAAAAATATCTATTTGAGGATTTCATGGTACCAAAGCTTAAGCCATACCTTTGACTTAATCAGCATTCATTAATACAAATATTTATTATGGCCTATCACCATTCCAGGATTGGGAATACAAGGTCAACAGAGCACACAATACCCCATCCTCATGGAGCTGGCCTTTTAATGAACAAGATTGATAATAACTAGAAAACAGAGGAATTAGATGATTTTCAATGTACTAGGAAGAAAATAAAACGGGAAAATGTGAGACCATCTTGGTTGATTCAAGGTTTAGAAAATTCTCTTTGGCAGCTGTTGGAGCGTCGACTTAGGGGCAAGAAGAGAGGCAGGAAAATTGATTGGGGAGCTGCCACCGAGGTCTGCGAGAGGGACGGTGGTGGCTCAGACTCGGGTTGTAGCAGGAGGAATGGTGAGAAATATACAGAGGGCGAAGAGCTGTGCGTATATGTATATATAAGGTATGTATAGATATGGTATATATGTATATGTTAAGTGTGTATGATAATACATCATGTAGACAGCACTGCAGGATGGAAGACAAGAGAGAAATTCAGGTCATTCCCTAGGTTTGGCCTAAAGCGTTGCATGGATGTGGGCACCACTTACCGAGGGGGAGGAGGCTTTGTGGGCCAGGAGCAAAGTTACTGGGGAGAGAGAAGCAGTGCAGTCTGCCGCCTTTTCACCTTTGACTGTCACAATGCACGAGTGAAACTGTGAAATTACTAGACAGGAGACTAGAATTTCGAGGAGAGGGGCCTTCGGGAGGCATCAACGTCAAGGTGGTAAGACTGAGATCAGGGAAAGACAGTGTGTAAGTAGGGAAGAGACGGGGTTGGAGGACGGAGCTCTGAGACTTGGGGATCTGGAGGTTTCCTAGATGAGTCCTAGCAAGGTCCAGTGAGAAGAGTGGCTTTTGGGATAGAAGGAGAGCGATGAGTGTAGTTCAGTAACAGTCAAGATCCGTGTGAGGTGATGCTGAGAAGTGTGATCACGGGGAATTAGACATTTTTCTTGAGCAGGGATCTAATCATTGGTGGCATTAAAGAGTGGGGGGGGGACAAAAACCAATTGGATTGAGTTGAGGAGGAAAAATGAAAATAACAGTGTCAACACACAGTATAAACAGCGTTCTCTTCCTCCCTCCTCCCTCCTTCCCTTCCTCCCTCCCTCCCTCCCTCCCTTCCTCCCTCCCTCCCTTCTCCCTCCCTCCCTTCCTCCCTCCCTTCCTCCCTCCTCCCTCCCTCTCTTCCTCCCTCCCTCCTCCCTCCCTCCCTTCCTCCCTCCTCCCTTCCTCCCTCCCTCCCTTCCTCCCTCCTCCCTTCCTCTGTTCCTTCCTTCTTTCTTTTCCTTTCTTTCTTTCTTTCAGAATTTTGCTGAGAAGAGAGGTACAGAAAAGAGCTATTTATTGGATCTCTATTCAACGTCTAGAATGAAAATAGATTCTGTGAGGGACATGTAATGGTGAGAAAAGTAGGGGTGGATTCTGAGGTTTTTATTCTCTCTTAAGCTGGTCCCTAGATTAGTCTGCAAGGAAGTTTCTTGAGCAAGAAGGACAGTGGAGAAGGCTTCCTTCAGAATGCTGATGGGCTGAAGCTTTCCTGGCTTGTCTTCTACTCACAGGGAGTGAGCAAGGTGGTTGGTCCACAGGTAAAACCCGGCTTTCCTGACAGCCCCTTCTCTGCAGCCTTATTGAGTAGAATAAGGTAGGCAGGAGCCTCATAGAGAGAAAGCATTTAATAAAGTGTCCTAAGTGTGACTTGGGACATGGAGGAGGCAAACTCAAAGTAGAAGTGGAGATGCACACAGACATCTCTCCATGAAAACCGCTTCAGGAAACTGCAGATCCAGAGTGAGTCTACCCATTAGAGTCTCAGCTCTCCTCCAAGCTAAGTCAGCAAGCAGGGTCTAGCTTGTATATTCAGTTATTAACATTCCGTATCTATCTATCTATCATCTGTCTATCTATCTATCTATCTGTCTGTCTGGGAGGGGGTTTAGGGATTGAGAACTAGTGGTCAGTCTTTCATGAGTAGAAATTTATCAGTCATATAGAGAAAAAACATTATAATGCATACGTACATCCACTGTGCCTTGTTTCTAGTGAGTCAGTTCTAGATCATCTGAAAAAAAATGAAAGGCAGGAGTGTGGATAATTGCCAAGCAGTTGATCTATTTGAGGCTCATTCAGACCACAGTCATGACAGTGTCCTACGTGGAACCCTAACCCTGAGCCAGACCTTCTCGAGGAACTCTTCACCAGGTCTGCACCTTTGATCTTGATTAGAGTCTTGAATTATCTTTCCAAATGTCCAGTGTTCTCCCTCTACCCATCCCTCAGCCCCTGATCTTATTACTAGAGGCACAGCATCTCTCTTAGCAGTCTCCTCCACACTCCAGTTGGTGAAAAATTCACGAGCCTCAAAAAAAAAAATTCAAGAACATGGCTAGAAACAAAAAGTTGGGTAGCTACTTGCTGTTCAGGAGAAGCTCAAAAACAGTAAACACCTCCATGCGGTACTTATTGACCTCCAAACTGGACAGCCCATACGAGGACAGAGACAAAGGGCGGGAAGCACACATCCTCAGCATGATTGTGACTGTGATTGGCTGAGAGGTCTTGGGATGTCCTCTGACTGAGCAGTTGATTCACTTTAAGTCAACCAAAAGTAATTTTTTAAATTTAAGACTGTCTCCTACCCCAGCTTTCTTCCAGATAAATGGCCCCTCTTTCTGGCCTCAAACACATCAAGCTGTTATTCGGCCTCAGGACATTTGCACTTTCTGCTCCCTCGACTCAAATGCTGTGCCCCAAAACGCAATCCCACCCCATGCCACTTTGATTTCGTTTATAACATCTGTCTCAACTTGTTTACTTCTTTGTTCATTTTTGTGTCGCCTCCATCAGACTATAAGCTCTTTCAAAGCAGGAATTTCCATCCTTCCTGCTGTAGGCCCACCACAGTGCTGGACACACAGTTGGTGCTCAATACATGTTTGTTAAACAAAATGGGAGTGCTTTAGAGAATATTAGATGTTTAAGAATACCTTTCAAGGATTGCTGCTGAGTTTCTCAACACCACAAGAGAAGGCATGTGGGAGTCCCAAGAAGTTGGAAAAGGCAGGAAAATGGGTTCTCTTTCAGAGCTTCCAGGAGGAACCAACACTTTGATTTTAGCCCAGCAAAATACATTTTGAACTTCTGACCCCCAGAACTGTGAGATAGTATATTCATGTCATTTGAAGCCACTGATTTTGTGGTAGTTTGTCACAGGAGCAACAGGAAATAAACCTACCTAGTGCCTCACACCAAACTCACCCACTCCAGCTCCCTCATCTCTGTCCCCTACTAGGTAGATTCCATAATTGACACAGGTGCATCCTGAGAAAGGGACATCTGGATTGTGGGGTTGTTTTACTGATCTGTTCTGCATGGATCTGCCTGGACTATGAGGAAGTGGCACAGAGGTTTATGGAAGACCACCAGTGATTAGGGCTGGTAACAAGAGGAGGTGGAGTCTAGAGGATGAGAAGTTACTCCTCTCCTAGTGTGGTGAAGAAAAAACTTTTTTTCCTGGAACATCACAGATATTGTCATGGATTACAAAGAGAAAAAGAAAAAAAAGAAAAATTGAAAAAATAGAGGAAGAAAAGAAGGAAAGAGGAAGTTAGCTTATATTATGTCTTCCTCTGATACATAACCCTGGCCTCTCCAAGCCCATACTTACTGTATGTGCCACGTGCAAGTACTGTAAAATGATTTCCTCTATGGTCTCTCTCTCTCTCTTTTTTTTTTTTTGGCAGTATGCGGGCTTCTCACTGTTGTGGCCTCTCCTGTTGCGGAGCACAGGCTCTGGACACACAGGCTCAGCAGCCATGGCTCATGGGCCCAGCCGCTCCAAGGCATGTGGGATCTTCTCAGACCGGGGCACAAACCCGTGTCCCCTGCATCGGCAGGCGGACTCTCAACCACTGCGCCACCAGGGAAGCCCTCTCTATGGTCTCTTTTAATGTTAACTTTATTTGATTCTATCATCACAGGTTTTCCTTTAAGGATAAACTTTGGTCACGGTGATTTAGAATCACAGCAAGATCCTTTTTGACCCACCTCCTAGAGAAATGGAAATAAAAACAAAAATAAACAAATGGCATCTAATGAAACTTAAAAGCTTTTGCACAGCAAAGGAAACAATAAACAAGACGAAAAGGCAACCCTTAGAATCGGAGAAAATATTTGCACTGAAGCAACTGACAAAGGATTAATCTCCAAAATTTACAAGCAGCTCATGCAGCTCAATATCAAAAAAACAAACATCCCAATCCAAAAATGGGCAGAAGACCTAAACAGACATTTCTCCAAAGAAGATATACAGATTGCCAACAAACACATGAAAGGATGCTCAATATCACTAATCATTAGAGAAATGCAAATCAAAACTACAATGAGGTATCACCTCACAACGGTCAGAATGGCCATCATCAAAAACTCTAGAAACAATAACTGCTGGAGAGGGTGTGGAGAGAAGGGAACACTCCTACACTGTTTGTGGGAATGTAAATTGATACAGCCACTATGGAGAATAGTATGGAGGTTCCTTAAAAAACTAAAAATAGAACTACCATACAACCCAGCAATCCCACTACTGGGCATATACCCTGAGAAAACCATAATTCAAAAAGAGTCATGTACCAAAATGTTCATTGCAGCTCTATTTACAATAGCCAGGACATGAAAGTAATCTAAGTGTCCATCGACAGATGAATGGATAAAGAAGATGTGGCACATATATACAATGGAATATTATTCAGCCACGAAAAGAAATGAAACTGAGTTATTTGTAGTGAGGTGGATGGACCTAGAGTCTGTCATACAGAGTGAAGTCAGTAAGAGAAAAATACTGTATGCTAATATATATATGGGATCTAAAAAAAAGAAAAGGTTCTGAAGAACCTAGGGGCAGGACAGGAATAAAGACACAGACGTAGAGAATGGACTTGAGGACACGGGGAGGGGGAAGGGTAAGCTGGGGCGAAGTGAGAGAGTGGCATGGACTTATATCTACTACCAAATGTAAACTAGATAGCTAGTGGGAAGCAGCCGCATAGCACAGGGAGATCAGCTCGGTGCTTTGTGACCACCTAGAGGGGTGGGATAGGGAGGGTGGGAGGGAGACCCAAGAGAGAGGAGACGTGGGGATATATGTATATGTATAGCTGATTCACTTTGTTATACAGCAGAAACTAACACAACATTGTAAAGCAACTATACTCCAATAAAAATGTTTAAAAAATATGCAATTAACCTTAGAAGTCTTCTAATTTGTATTGTGATTGACACAATGAAAAAGCTATTACTGGTGAACCATAGGATATTTTGTGTGAGTTGGCCGGAAGAAGTGGGCAGTGAAAGGAGAGGAACATGTGTAGATGAACTCAAGGCTTTCCCATACATCACTAGAGGATATAGTATTGTGAACAGAGAATCATAATCCTTGGGATTAAAGGAATTACCTTGAACACGTGTCAACAAGCTATGGCCCTCCAGCCATAAATAAAGCGTCCTGAAAACACAGCTTCTCATATTCATTTATATATTGTCTGATACTGTCTTCCTGCTGCAAGGGCAGAGTTGAACAGCTGTGATAGAGACAGTATGGCCCATAAAGGCTAAAAAGTTTACTGTCTGCCCCTTTACACAAATAGCTGCCAATGCCTGATCTAGAAGAGTATAGTACACATTGATCAGTGTGGTACAATGTAAAGTACATGAGAAAAATTCATAAATCTGCCAATTACTAAATCTGGCACCACTGATTGGTTCTTCAGACCTTCTGAGCTTTAGTTCCTCACCAATAAAATAAGATTAATAATTCTCTCAGAATTTAAGTTCAGTCAGGACAAGGCCTTAATGTTTTCACTGTGGTATTCCAGTACCTAGCAGGGTGCTTGGTGCTTTGCAGGCATTCAATAGATTCTTCTCAAATAAATTGTTCTTTACCTCAGAGGGCTGCTGTGCTGCAAGGGTTATCAATAATATATGTAAATCATTTAACATAATTCCTGGTATATAGGAACTCAAAGTAACTGGCACTAAAGATTTAGACACACAGTTTGAGAATATTCAGGTAGCAACGTGTAGTAGCATTTGAATATATATGGGAACTCGAGAAAAAATTGGACTTAGAAATACAGAAATTGATATAATATATTTAGAGGCAACAGACAAAATCACAAGAGGAGACGGGTTCTTGAGGCTAAGCGACTTATGCGGAGCATGATTAGGCTGGGGTGCATGCTGTTCAGGATTCCCAGGGTATCACATGCCCAGGATCTCCTTAGCAGGACCTAGGATATCAGATCAATTGAAACTAAAGCTTTGGGGGGAAGAAGAATATTTAGTCTTGTGTCAGATAGGAAGACCTTTGCTGGCAGAAAGACAGGGCCTACACACCTTGTATCTGCATAGGCCTCACACTGGTCCAGGAGGAGAAGGGAGTAGGGACCACTGATGCATCAGGGCAAGGCTTCCTACAGTGATGCTCATTCATGTGCACTCCCATTTGTTCTGTTTCCCTCCACCACCTCTCCCAAGACAGCCTCAGTCCTCAGATCACCAAGCATGATTGATCGCATTGTATTTTCATTAGGTTACAGAAACCGGGTAATTATGGGACGCAGAAATCCTCCAAAGATTCTAGAAGGAAAAAAATATGCATGTGATCAACTGTTAACACAGGCTCTCTCTGATGCCTCCCATAAATGTGTTCAGTGTTGGAAAGCATTTGTTCGATTCATCATGTTTAACTATGTACTTATCCTTACACCCCTTTTCTTGACATCTGTGGTCGCGCAGCCTCGTCCTCCCAGCAGGGAATCCTAAGGATGCCCTGAGGAAATCCTCAGCACCTCCTTTCTCCTGCCTTGGGGTTTCCCGCCTGCCTAAACCAGCTCTGTGTGCTCTTCTGTGTCTCGAATATTTCTCACCAGACCCATAGGATCTGCCTCCCTGCTGCCAACTAAGCCCCTGACCCTAATCACATTACTGACCTGTCTAATTAGATTCCTGGTTCTGGTGGCTGGGGACATATCTCCCTTGCTGCCCATATGCCATTGGAACAAGGAGAGAGGAGGATTTTGTTTATTTATTTATTTATTTAAAGAAGAGAAAGGTTAGATTTCTTTTTCCAAAGTAAAACACACACACACACACACACACACACACAACCTTTTTTGCTGAAGATATGTTATTCCTTTAGCAACTATCTGTTACTTCTGAGACTGTGCCCCCCACTCCCAATTAGAGAGAAGAGCTTTCCAGTTTGCTTTTAGAGAAGAAATAAACATTCTCCTTAACATCTATTCATCACTTGTGAGGCAGTTTTTTTTTCCAGTTAGAAGCAAGGAACTTCTAAGTCTACTTTACAGAAGAAATAAATATTCTCCTCCCCAAAATACATTTTCAGCCAAAATATGCCAGCTGGAGTAGGTTAGAAATTGTACCAGGTTCATCTTTCTTAACTATCTAAGCTGTACCTGTTATAAATGGCTGCTGACACAAACCATTCTAGAAATTTCTGAAACTTTGAAATAAGACATTTTGACTACAGATTTAAGCTTATGTCATCACATTGTGCATTATAGTCAGGGAGCTAAAAGATGTTTAATTAAGAGCACAAAACTCGTTTATCCTAGCAAGTGAATAATCTCGACTAGCAGAAGGTAAAGTGTTAGCCTTGAAGACAGCAGTATACTCCACTGTTTGGTCCTCATTTTATTGGACTATGAGGCTCAGCACTGGGTGGGCTTGGGAATTAAGTTGTTAATGAATTTGACCAGAATTATAGGTCCATTTTTAAGAATGAGTCAGCTGAATGATAGAGGACAGTCTGTTTGGGATTCAGAGAAAACAAACAAATCTCCTCACCTCCACTCTAAGGTGCCTTTCTATCCTGAGAGAAGAAGCCTCTAAATCTCTGTACTTTTACAGAGAACATTTACTGTCATTTGAATGTGTCCCTTCAACGCCAATCTATTCTGAAAGCATCTTCCTTCCACTACTCTGCCTTAGCACATATTTATACCCCAGTCATCTCAAGTCCATTGGACTCCATCAGATGTGTGTTTTAATTATTTAAAATCAGCATAGCATCTTCTGGGCAGCTAATGAAGTCTCAATAGATATACATTATTGAAACATACTGTTATTTATTCACCTAATAAATCAAGTCTGTTGGGGAGAGTAGATGCAATTGAAGCACTAAGAATGAGAAATAATGATGATGTAGATCATTTCTGAATCACTCTAGCCCATTTTACAGCCTGCAAAATACACTGAATTCAATAAAAGTGACAAATGACACAACATTGTAATAAATAGCTATAGTGTGTTCATTGTGTATTGGAGCTTAGATTCATATTGAAGCTCTCTGTCAGAATGGTGGATGATGAATTAAGTATTGAAATCATACTCTGTAAAAAGGAATTATATATTTTCCATTTATCTTGATTTATTATATGGCATCATGTGTTTAACTATATGTAACCTTTCCAAATTGAGTTGATTTAATATTAAGGAAAAATTCTTATGAAGGGGAATTTGGTATGTTTGGAATTCTTTCTTTATTTCCCTGCTATATTTTTATAAGGCTTTTGAATGCTCCATGGATGCTTAATCATATTAAATTTTTTGAGTGAAATTCTCCAAAATATACAGTAACATTTACAGAGCTTACCAAAAGTGAATATGCTATATCACAATTAATATTACTGTTTCTTATTCAAATGAAATTGCATATTAAGAATACAGAAAACTTTCAATTAAATATTAAATATAAATTAACTGAGCCACTCCACTCTGAAGGATGAATTTATACTTCCAAAAAGATGGACCAGGGAATGAGTATGCCTTGAATTTATCCCCATTTCCAGAAATTTAAGTGAAAGATCTACCACTATCTTTATTATTGGAGAATAATTGTTAGAGGAATAAGGAAATACAAACAATATTATGTTGGTCTCTGCTATTTCTTCCCCACCTTAGCAATATGGCCATTAAATGACTAAGAAGAGGAGCAACCCCAAGTCTTGCTTTATTACTTCCTGAGGAGATGATTTGGTTTTTCCTGGTCATGGAGCCCTGGCTTCATTCATTCATTCATTCATTTAGTTTGCTTTGAAGTGGCACACTTTAGAAGACTGGAAACTAAACAAGTTAGTCTGGACAGTAGCCAGCATGAAAGTCAGAGGCACAGAGTGAAGAAAGGCAGTGTTTGGGCTTCCCTGGTGGCGCAGTGGTTGAGAGTCCGCCTGCTGATGCAGGGGACGCAGGTTCGCGCCCCATTCTGGGAAGATCCCACATGCCGCGGAGCGGCTGGGCCTGTAAGCCATGGCCGCTGAGCCTGCGCATCTGGAGCCTGTGCTCCGCAACGGGAGAGGCCACAACAGTGAGAGGTCCACGTACCGCAAAAAAAAAAGAAAAAAAAGAAAGGTAGTGTTTTGGGTACTCTCTACTTTTCTCGTTGCCCATTTCACACTCTACCTTCCCTCTGCCCTCTACTTGTAAGTCTCTTTGCTGTGTGCTTGAAGCCTCTGTCAGTTTGCTACCTGGCAAGATAGAGCTCGCAGGGGTTCCGCCCTGGGATGGAAGGAGAACTGGGTTTGAAATACCAAGGCCCGAGTTTTACCACTGAGTTTCTCCTACAATTTCAGGCGATTTACCTCTCTGTGTTCCAGCTTCTCCAAATGTATAAAATGGGTTCAAGGTTGCTGTCCTGTGAAGACTCAGTGTGGTGATCACACAGTTTTGAAGTGATCCTCTGATGTTACTTTATGAACACTTTTACATGTTATTTTCCCAGTTAAAAATGTAAATTTTCCACTTGAATTTCATCAACAGGCACTATACACGGAGCCCCTTCTCCAGACTATGCTAGGTCACCTCATATACCACATGTAATTAATTTCCACAATAGCAGAGAGGTAAATATTCCCTTTATTTAACTGATGAAGGAAGTTGCCCATAGTGGTCGAGGTGGGTTTCCAAGATCACTACAGCAGTGGTAGAGGTATAGTGGGACTCAAGCCCAGGGTGGTCTGATAACAAATCCCTGCTCTTCCCAGGACACCATATTGATTCTCATGAATGACTATAACTTACTTAGAAACTGTATATGATACTATAAAGTACCTAGCCTATTGAAGACCTTCATACAGGTTTTATTTTACTTATTTATTTATTTTCAAAGTTTATTTAAAAAATGTTTTTAAACATCTTTATTGGAGTGTAATTGCTTTACAATGTTGTGTTAGTTGCTGCTGTATAACAAAGTGAATTGGCTATACGTATACATATATCCCCTCCTCTTGCGTCTCCCTCCCACCCTCCCTATCCCACCCCTCTAGGTGGTCACACAGCACCGAGCTGATCTCCCTGTCCTATCAATAATGGGGGACATCGATTTTGCTCCTGATGCCCTGGGTTCTCCATTGGCACCAACATTGTACCTTGCAAATGGTAGGCAGGAGGGAGGAGAAAAGGAAAGGGGGGGGGAACATAGGGGAGAAATGAGGTGGATAAATGAAGGAAGATAATGGTAGAAAGAATGAAAAAAGGCAAAAGCAGGAGGGAGAAGAATTCCTCAGGAATAATTTCTGTTCCACCCTAGGAAGACTTGCGCAAATATTTTCTGCTTTTAGGCTTTGGTGCACTTTTTTTTGTTTTTGTTTTTATCACAATGAAGAGAGTGATTTAAAGATCCCCGTTCACCAGATGATCTTTCTGCCCTTTCACCTATTAATAATTTTATTCACTTCCAATCACTTAGAGCGGTGTGGACCGAAGATGCTCTTATTGCCTTCAAGGGCTGTTCCTGAAATGAGTTATGTAAACGAAATATTCAGGCGTATCTTGAGTGTTAAAACTCCTCTGAGCTCAGTCGGGTCTCCTCGTGGAGTTTTTAGCAAGAAGGCATGTGAGTTCCTGGCTGTGGAAGGGCTCCTATTTTGGGGTGTTCCTGGCTGGACTCGTGTCCTGACGAGACTGGGGCACTGCTCCTGCCCTCTTAACCATAGCGGACTGAGTAAGGACAGGAGGTCTTGTGTTTTCTTTCGTGTGGCAGGTACTGGTCTTCTCTTACCGTCCTCAAGGTGCCTAGTGCAGTGCAGGGCGTGTCCTCAGTACATACTTGTTGGATTGGATGGAGTTGAAGAAGCAGGAAAGATCCCATTGCCCGCTTGCTCTATTCACCCGTTTTGACCCCAGTTCTTACAGCATCTTATCGAGTCATGGTGACAAGCCACTCTCTTTGGCTGGGGCTTCTTGCAATGGACTTTCGTTAAGTGTAGCACCAATGGCCATTAGGAATCCCACAGTATAAACACATATCTCCTCTGTACTTGGCAGATTATTTAGTGAGATCAGCTATGGCTTCCATGGAGGGGTGGAGCCATGGAAATCAGGGTGAGGAGAATGGGGCAGCACATACCGACCCTGGGGATGGAGCTTGGCGTGAGGAATTTTGCTGTGCAGAATACCTGGCCCAGATGTCAGGAAGCCTGCACTGGAATCTCAGACCTGCACCTCTAAACTGTGTGACTTCTTGCTATGTGATCTGATCTCCTTGTGCCACCGAGTCCTTGTATTTAAAGTGGATGTTGGTTAAGTGTCTGCTGTGGGTCAGGCACTACGCCAGGTACACATGGATCACTCAACCTGCAGGGTAATTACAGTTGTTCATTCATTCATTCATTCAACAAATATTTGTGAAGTGCTTTCTGTATACCAAGCACTATTCCGGTTGCTAGGGATACGACAATGAACAAAAGGGACAAAAATAAAAAATCCTAGCCTTTGTGGCAGTGGAGGTAGACAACATGTAAGATAAATTGGAGTGATGCACGTTGTGTTTAATAGTAGTGAGTGCTAAGCAGAATGATAAAGCAGGGGAGAGAGAGAGGAAATTTCAGGGGCTTTCTTTCCGTTCTCAGGAGTGAGGAATTTTTTCTCCCTTTCTTCCTCCCTTCCATCCTCTCTCTCTTCTTCTCTCTTTCTTTCTCTCTCTCATCCATCACAACTGGGAAAATTCACTGACAATGTGATGTGGGTAGAAAGTCCTGAGGACAGTGATGGGACAAGGCATGTCACTGCCTGTAGGAAGAGCATTATTGGCAGAGGGACAAGTAAGGACAACGGGACTGAGAGAAGAATAATGATGTCAGGACCTTATACTACACAACAAGAGGCATTATTTAAGGAAATATGCATTATCACAGTAAAAGAAAAAATCCTATTTAAAAAATGTTACATGTAAGAATAACGTTAGATGTACAGAAAAGTTGCAAAGAGGGTACAGAGAGTTGCCTTATCTTCCTCACTCAGTTTTCCTCATTGTTGGTGTCTTGCATGACCATTGTATGTTCGTCAAAACTAAGAAACCAACTTTATTCTGATTCCACCAGTTTTTTTCCACTAATATCATATTTCTGTTCCAGGATCCAATCCAGAATAGGACATTACATTTAGGAGAGACAGTATTTTAAACTCAGGTAGTCTACAAATTAAATTCTATTTCCTTGTACCACGTGGCATTTGGAAGCCAGTTGGAAAACACTAGTTGGACCACTGAGTCTTCCTTAAGTGGAATCAAACATGGTAGAAAGAACACCTGGCAGGTGTCTTGGAGCCCTGGGCTTTCATTTCATCTCTGTCACTGTGTGTCTTTGGACAACTCTCTCTCTTGCTCTGCATCTGAGACAGGTATCTCCTGTATAACATTTAGACATTTAGGTTAGAGTTCTAAGATCCCTCCAACCTTTTAAATTCTGCTCTGGAATTACGCATGGTATCAGTGTTTTCACATACAGAAACATCAAAAGTTATGTGTCTTATTTTCGTAATTCCAAGCAGGTTTTGTAACAATGAAACCAGACAGAGAGAGCTTCAGAGCTGCCTCTGCCTCTGACCAAACTCAACCCCATCCTCCATCCAGTTCATTTCCCATCCTCCACTCCCTGTTTTACTAAGTAGGTGTTAATGGCTGTGACCATTAATAAAAAGGGAGCTATTCTCAGTGTTTTATTTGTGTTTCTCATAGCGCTTTTATGAGGTAAGTACTATTTTTTCCCTGGTTTACCCATTAAGGTAGACAGAATAGTGGCCCCCTAAAGATGTTTTTACTGTAATTCTCAGAACCTGTGAATAGGTTACCTCACATGGCAGAAGAGATTTTGCAGATGTGATAACAGTGAGGATCCAGAGATGGAAAGATTATCCTGGATTATCCAAAATATTCTTCTAAGAGGGTGGCAAAAGGTCAGAGAGGAGAAAAGATGCTGTGCTGCTGGCTTTGAAGAGGGAGGGGGGCCATGAGCCAAGGAATGTGGGAGGCCTCGGAAGCTGGAAAAGATAGGGAAACACATCCTCTACTGGTGCCTCCAGAGGGACTGTGGCCTCCAGACTGTAAGATAACAAATTTTTGTGTTTGTTTTTTTCTTTTTTGGGGGGTATGCAGGCCTCTCACTGTTGCGGCCTCTCCCGTTGCGGAGCACAGGCTCCAGATGTGCAGGCTCAGCAGCCATGGCTCACGGGCCCAGCCGCTCCGCGGCATGTGGGATCCTCCCGGACCAGGGCACGAACCCATGTCCCCTGCATCGGCAGGCAGACTCTCAACCACTGCGCCACCAGGGAAGCCCTACAAATTTGTGTTTTTTTTAAAGCCAAGTTTGTGATAATTTGTTACTTTGGCAATAAGAAACTAACATATCCATGGAGGTTAAACATTGTGTCCAGAATTGTATAGCCGGTAGGTGGTGCAATTCAGATTTGAACCCAGGCAGTTTATACCCAGAACTTGCATTTATAGTCACTAGGCCATACTGCTTTGTTGAGGTGAAAAGCGTTGTCCCTGTAGGTTTCTTGGGACGTCTGAGGAGCTGCAAGGAAAATACAATGCTCATTACGTAGGAAGACTGTCCAATATCATTATCGCCATGAATGCAACAATCCACAGTGCTGATTCACTCACTACTTCTCCATCCTGCCATACTCCCCACCCATCCCTGACTGCCTCACACCTGAGTCCAGCAACTTCATGCTCAGATCTGACCTGTTTGACTCTTAAGCAAGGACAATAATACTGACACTGACAAAAGTAACCTCATGCCATTGTATAGCGACTTATACCATTCACGATTGCTTAGGGAGACATGCTCATGTTTAATTTTGAATCCAGTACCTTGAGAGTGAGGTGAAGAGGATGCCACTGACCCCAGCGGTGGGGTGTCTGTCCCTCTGTGTCTTCACCTTGTCCTTCGTCTGCCTTTGTATTCTGCCCGTTCTTACGTGCCTGTCTCTATGTCACTGAGTCTGTCTCTCTCTCCTACCCGTCTTTTTCTTGCTTTTGCAGAAGCCAAAGCAAAGCTGTAATATTTATAGTCATTTGATGTATAAATAGAATTTATGTGTTTTTGATGTAAACATCATAGCAGTAGAAGGTGTTAAATGTTTCTTAAAACTCCAAACAAACAAGCACAACTAAGTTGCTTTTTTTTTAACGTGACATTCAACAGTTTTTCCTCATATAATGTGTTAATAATCCTGGTATAAAAAGTACTCCCAAGGAGAAAAAGATGGGTGGGAATAGAATAATTTAGGGGCAGAGGCATGGTTTCAATGTACTAACTTGTAACACTGACTGAGAAAGCCTCTTCGAGTTACTGATAAAAGTGCAGATTTTGGTTCCTAATTCATCTTCTCTTCTACTTGTTATCCATGTGAGGAGGTGGTACAACAAATCCTGTGCGAGTGGTGAAAAGCACGGACTTTTCTATGTGCTCTACATTTGAGCTTAAATTGTTGCAAAGAATTCCCGGAGGGAATTCTGGAGTGACTGCAAGTTACAAATAAATACTCCCAACTTTGCTTTCCACAGGCTCAGCATTTTCAGCATAAGAGATGCTCTGAACAAGCAAATGTGCTTTGAACTTAGCTCTAAAATATGTCCTGATACGTGGGAGCTATTTTTAAGACAATGGCAAGGACCTGACAGACTGATATTTGCTGGAACACAAATTGCCTCCCATCTCTTCTGACCTTGCCCCACAATGAGGCCCATCAAGTTATTATTGTCCCCCGGGAAATATACTTTGCATTGTTCTGGGCATTACTGTTCCCCCTAAAGATGTGGCCATTTTTAAGCTGGGTAATGGGAAAGAGAAAGTGTGTGGCAAAACAAGAGTGGGAAAATAGAAAGGGTGCTGAGTGGCAGTGAAAAAAACACTGCAAAATGAAAGAAGAGCAAAAGAACAAGAGAACTAGAACTAGAGTGATAATCACACACACACATATCTATCAACCTATCATCTATCAATCTATCAATTATCTATCTATTGATTATCTATCTATGGATCTCTCCATGGATCTATGTATTATGTTGGTGGCAATAAGAAGAATGCATATTTGAACTAAAGCAGATAAAGATAGGAACACACATTTTTGTGTTTCTTTTGTCAAAGAGGGTGAATGTGCCGAGAAAGTCTAACTGGGATGGGGGATGGAGGTTTGTCTCCTCTTCTTCTTTACTCTCAGCAACCCCTCTCGCCACTTCACGTCCTCATATCAGACACTGAAAAGCAAAACTATAGACCAGAAGTCAGGGAACCCAAGGTATAGCCAGGTATTGTACCTCCCTCAAAGGTAAATAGGAAAGAAAAATTCTTCAACTTCAGTATCACTGTGAGACCCAAGAATCCAACCAGCACACCGAGAAGCCATCCAACTAGGTGTTCAGATAGAAGTCAACAGAATCCACATATGACCCCTTAGCGAGGGACCTTGGCAACAGGTCCCAAGGAGGGAGAAGGATGAGGAAACTTAAAATTAGGACATAAAGGATAGATGAAGGAACCAGAGATATTTAGGCTGGAATCGGAAAGACTCCTGGGGGATGGGCTCTATAAATATGTGAAAATGTGAAAGGTTGTCATTTCAAATTCAAAGAATTAGATTTCTTCCGTTCTGTCCTAGACGGATGGTTCTGACACTTTTCAACAGGACTCATCTAATGGACAATGTATACATCATAAGTATGGGTGACTTCTAGCTGGATACTACTTAGATAAGAAAGGTTTTAGGTGTTGTATAATCTTAGCCCTACTTGTAACCCCATGCCATTTCTCTCCCAAGTGGAATGCCACTTCAGAAAGGTGGAGGACACAGGGCTTCTCTGGTGGCGCAGTGGTTAAGAATCCACCTGCCAGTGCAGGGGACACGGGTTTGAACCCTGATCCGGGAAGATCCCGCATGCCGCAGAGCAACTAACCCTGTGCGCCACAACTACTGAGCCCACGTGCTGCAACTACTGAAGCCTGAGCGCCTAGAGCCTGTGCTCCGCAAGAAGAGAAGCCACCGCAATGAGAAGCCCATGCAACGCAAGGAAGAGTAGCCCCTGCTCGCCGCAACTAGAGAAAGCCTGCGCGCAGCAACGAAGACCCAACACAGCCAAAAATAAACAAACAAACAAACAAAATAATTAATTAAAAGAAAAAAGAAAGGTGGAGGACACAAGTGAGACTGATGGAGGGACCCAGAGGGCAGTACATTTCATTTCTACAGAAAAATAAACTTCCTGTTGATGAAAGTCCTTATAATGAGTTGAACTGCTTCGTAGGGAGTGAGTTTCCTGTGAGTCCAGCTGCCTCCCTGTGAGGGAGCTCCTCTGTCAAGCAGAGATCTGATGATTTCATGGCAGGAATAGGAGCTCTGCTTATATCTCCAAGTTTCCAGCATTTTATAATTCTTCTGGACAAAAGACACCAAGTATTTTCAAATAAATTCTTTGACCCAGTAAGTGTTCAAGAAACATAGCAGATTGGGCTATACCTGCCTTTAATATATTACAGTGATGTGTGGTGATAGAGCAGCTCCGTTTCAGGCTCGACGCAGATAAGGGTGGGCCCAGAGACCGTCAGGGTCATGCTGCACATGCGGCTCAGGAAATCAGCTGAATAGGAGGTACCCTCAGAAATACGGTCCTGACAATGGAGAAGAAGGATGGCATAATGTTCCATGTAAAAAAACTCACAGGTAAACTTTGTAATGAAAAACAATTATGCATTTCCCTTTGTTATAAAGCAGAAACTAACACACCATTGTAAAGCAATTATACTCCAATAAAGATGTAAAAAAAAATTATGCATTTTGCCCAAGAGGAAATTAGTTTTATATAAAGGCAGGCAGTGGGCTGAGCACTTTACACATGCACCAAGTTTTACAATTCTTACAAACTACTTTGTGAGGTGGGTTACTCACTAAGGAAGGATCAAAGCCAGGATTCAAACCTCAGTTGGTCGGATGCTGAAGACTATATTCCCTTTGTCCATTCCCTGTGGTGTGCCTACCACCCTTCACACTTCAGTTGATCATAGCTTGTGGCACATTGTACTACAATTTTATAGCAATGTCATTGATTTTTAAAATTTATTTTAAAATAAATATAGTTGATTTACAATGTTAATTTCTGCTGTACAGAAAAGTGATTCAGTTATATATATATATATATATATATGTATATATATATATTCTTTTTCATATTCTTTTCCCTCATGGTTTATCATAGGATATTGAATAGAGTTCCCTGTGCTATACAGTAGGACCTTGTTTATCCATTCTGTATATAATAGTTTGCATCTGCTAACCCCAGACTCCCAATCCTTCCCTGTCCCCCAGCCTCCGCCTTGGCAACCACAAGTCTGTTCTCTGTATCTGTGGGTATGTTTCTGTTTCATAGATAACTTCATTTCTGTGGTATTTTAGATTCCACATATGAATGATATCATATGGTGTTTGTCTTTCTCTTTCTGACTTACTTCACTTAGTATGATAATCTCGTGTTGCTGTAAATGGTATTATTTCGTTCTTTTTTATGGCTGAGTAATAATCCATTGTGTGTGTGTGTGTGTGTGTGTGTATATATATATATATATATATATATATATATATACACCACCTCTTCTTTATCCATTCATCTTTTGATGGACATTTAGGTTGCTTCCATGTCTTGGGTATTGTGAATAGTGCTGCAGTGAACATAGGGGTGCATGTATCTTTCCAAATTAGAGTTTTCTCTGGATATATGCCCAGGAGTGGGATTACAGGATTATATGGCAACCGTACTTTTAGTTTTTTGAGGACCCTCCATTATTGTCATTGATTTCTTTACCCATCTCCTCCTTACTTGAGGACAAACATTCTTAAATCACCAATACCTCTCACTGGTCCCAGCATACAGCTGAGGTTCCATAAATGTTTTTTGACTGAATGGGGAAAAAAGAGGCAAGTTGCACTAGAACCAAATTTAGAAGGCAGAAATGAAAGAGATTTCTGGGAAACCAGAAACAATATTTTAATGCCAATGACATTTTTTATCATCAAATAATATAAAGATAGCTCTTAGGCTCACTGTGCTCTCCAGTAGATTGGCCACTAGCCACATGTGGCTGTTTAAATTTACATTAATTCTAATGAAATAAAATGGAAAATTTATTTCCTTAGTCACACTATTCACATTTCAAGGGATAAGCAGCCACAGGTGGCCAGTAGCTATTTTATTGAATAATGCAGACCCAGAACATTTTCATTAGCACAGGAAGTTCTATAGGACAGCACTGAAGGAGAACAAGAAAGTAGTGAAATATTTCAGAAGAAGTAAGGAGACATTTTAAAAGAAAAAACACATTTTGCATGTGCTAAAATACAGCATGAGAAAAAGAACGGGGATGAGCAAGGCATACACAGGAAATAGTCCTTGCAGAGAAAAAAAACCAGAACAAAACAAAATAAATCTATTGACTTCAGAAGAACCAGACTAGTGTGAGATGCCCCAATTCGAACCGCTTATTAAACCCTACTTACCCTAAAATCCATCTATCCTACGCCTTGTGTGTGCTCCTGGCCTCCAGAGCCCTCCTGTATAATCACTTCGTCACTGATACTTCAACTCCTGAGGCCTTTTGTCCATCATCATACTTCCGAGCTAAGCCTCCCCTGTGCACGCATCCACCCTTCTCATCTTCATACCTGAGGCTGGGCAGCCAAATGTGGGCAGAGAAAAGCCCACCATCCCTGGGTGCACATTAAATTCATGACAACCAAACTTCTGTCCTTAAGTTAACCTACAACAGCCACAAGCAATCACACAAACATTTCTGATGGTCATTCATTCTCCTTCCCCTAGGAGATATTGCAAACCCGTGCACTTGCCAACACCTCACCCTCTAACACAGCTGGTGGCCTGGCTTCCTCTTCTGCTGGGACGATGCAGACAGTCGGAAGAGAACTCCTGCCGCCCCCCACCATTGCATCTACTTAACCGCACCTGTGTCCACGTCCTGTTACGGCGGGGGTGGGGGGGTGAGCCGCTCTCTGAGGCCAGCTCTCTACCCTCTACCGGAGCCCTGGGTCTGTTTACTTTTTGCTACTCAAGTTGATCACTCCAGTAATTGTCCTGTTTCTCCTCTGCACGATCAATTTCTCCCTTCTCTTGGATTTTTATCATCAACATATAAACATTCTGCAATTTCTTCCATCTCAAAAAATCCTCTCTTCATCCTTTATCAGCTTTCCTTCATAGAAAGTGTCCTTGAAATTTTTGCTTATATTTTCTCTCTCTCCTTCCACTCCTCTCACTGTCTCGTAATACCAAATTCATCGGGGCTTCCCTTCTGCTGCTCCTCTCAAAAATACCTTGTCAATGATACCAGTAACCTCTGTAGCTTAATTTAATGACAGTTCTTAATCTTTGTCACATTGAATCTGTCAGCAACATTTGGTTCAGTGGATCGATTCCTTCCTTCTTGAAACACCTCATTTCCCCCATTTTACTTCCGGGACACCCCTTTCTCCTGTTTTGTTACTTCACTGATCACTCTTTTTCAGTCTCAGTTGTTGATGTCTCCTTTTCTCTCAGACCTCACTCTCATGTCTTTCATCACCATCTAGAGGCTGATGACGCCCAATACCGGCCTCCATCCTGTAACTCTCCCCCGTCCCGCAGGCTCCTGCTGCCTTCCCTCCTCCACTCTGACTTCTAATAATCATGCACCTCACATGTACTCTCACTGCATCTTCGCTCTTCTCAGTTAATGGCAGCTCCTCGCAAAGCTGGTGTTATCTGTCTCACAGGCAACCTGTCTGCAAATCCTATTGGCTTTACCCTCACCGTGTTCTCATCGTCTGAAAAGTTTTCACCACATCCACTCCTCCTACCCAGGTTGCAGCCAGTATCATCTCTCACACACATCATTACAAGCTCTGTCTAACAGTTCTCCCTGCTTCCACGCTTTGTCTCTGTGAACAATTCACCCGGCAGCTGGAAGAGTACTGTTAAAACGAGGTCAGATCATGGCTCCTGAAAGTTCTCTACTCATTACGCTCCAGTAGCTTTCATCTCACACTGTATAAGCCAAAATCCTTACAGTGACCTACAAGACCCTACAGCATCTTCACCCTTCTCTAAATCCCAGTACCCCCATTATCTTATTATCCTCTCTTTTGTACTTTGTACACTTCAGAAAAACTGACACCTTTGTTCCTTAAACTTGCCAGGCATACTCTCAGCCTAAGGCACTTGTACTTTTTCTTGCCTCTGCCTGGAACATTTATCCCCCAGATATTCACATGCCTCGGTCTTTCATTTCAGATATTTATTAAATATTTATTAAATATTTATTAAAATGTTGCTTAGGAAGGAATTCTGAGAGAGAAGAGATCAAGTACAATTTTTTCCCAAGTAACAATGGGGAGTACGTTAGGGACGTGTATAGCTGTCAAACAGCTGGATCTATAGAAGGAGAAAGCCATCCAGAGACAGGATTTCCATTTAATACTCATCATGTAGATTTTTAAAATAAAGGGTATCTTAATTGGATGATGAATCATAATGAGCCTTAGATCATTTACATTATATTATAGTATAATATATATACTATATAATATTATATATCATATCATACCATCTAAACGGATGACCATTACCACTCAGCTGTCTCCTATGCATAGCCCACATACACACACACACAAACAAGGAAGGTGATCAGCTCTATTAAAGACTAGGGAAACTCATTACAAAAAGAAGCACTATCCTTTGTAAGTAATTGTATAAAACTAATAGAAGCAGAAGTAACCAAATTTTTACTCTTTGGTTAAATACTCTGAATTGATCAGCTCATACAGATTTTAAGGTGCTTATTTAGATAAATATGCTAACAGTCTGGAACAAAATCAACAAAACATGGTGTGAACCAGTAGACATTAGGTACTTTGTCTCTAGGGAAGAAAATAGATGGTAAAATAAGAGACAAAATAGTATCTATCATTGTGTAATAATGACCAAAATTAATTCCTCAAAATCTCAATGAGTTTGTTGGGGCATGAAGAAAAAAGGTAAATAAATTCCTATTAGAACATGAAAGATTTAGAAATATATGAAAAATAATCGGAAGAGGGAGATCTCTCCACCCCATTCAATCTGTCCAACTGGTGACACGTGCTAAATTAGATCTATAGCATGAATTTTCAGGGAAAACACTAAAACCACAGTGAATGATAAATGTCTCCTGATATTTGAGTTTAATGAAGAAGAAGTACAAAAGCTAACATTTGTCGAGAGGACACAATGTACCAGGCATTATGACAGGCTTTTAAAGTGTGATCATCCTTAAAACTGTGGTGGATACTGTTATCTCCTCTTACTGATGAAGAAACTGAAGTTTTGTGGTCAAGCTGAGATTAATATCATGAACTGCTAGATACAAAGCCTGTGATTCTTCTCTCTACCATCCCAGAGAATATAAAAATGAACGGAAAACATAAAACTGAAAACAATAAAATTCAAAGAACAAATAAATGAATTTGTAGGTTAGGAATTAAGGAGATCTGAGAAAATAAATAAATAAATGAACAATCAGGCCAAACCCAAATAAAATCATGATTTGTAGGCATTGTAGAGTGTGGGAGAAGAAAAGAAGGCACTAATAGGCTTACATAATAAAAAGAGGATCTGGAAAGATGATCCTGAAAGAATAATTGTGGCTAACAGAGGAGTTCTTTATAGGTCAGTTTGGGGAACAAGACAAGTACAGGATAAGGAGCAAGGACATGGTCAAAAGTTATCAAAGAGAGAAGCAGAAAATAATCCAAAAGCAGGCTTCTCTGCACAGGAAACCAAGAGCATGAAAAATCCCTTGAAAAGGAAAGTTGTTCTTGGGTTTGCTGACCTAGTTACTGAGTTCTAAGAGGGTTTTGAGAACAGCTGGGAAAATTGTCTTTATCCTAGACCACTCTCCAGGGGAGAAAGTCGACTCACACGTGGAAGGAATGCAAGGAATAATTCTTGACTGACTGGCTGATAGGGTCAAAAATGATGAGAAAGATGGTGAGCAGTAACTGATAGTAACTAAAAAAGTCACCGCAGTATGTGCCTCAGGAGTAGCCTGCAAAACCAGCATTATTCACACAAGGTGGTTGGAAAGAGATGGTCCTTTGCTGGGAAATCTCCACGTCTCCAAGGGATGGAAGCATCAGAGAATGATTATTACATTTGATTATGTAGTAGAGAAAAGGAACTCATGACTAATGCCAAGAGATGGTGGAGAAGATAAACTGATGGAAGAAGTGTGGCGTTTTATTCCAAGTAGACCCCAAACCCCATGCTTAATGCATTGATAGGGAAGGAAATGGAAGTCTCGGCATTTTTGGGGTGAGAACAGCACTGTCTGTAAGAAGCCTCAGACAATATGGAACTATATATAGGAAGGTGATAACAACTGTCAATCCACTACTATGTGTTATTTCCTTCACTTGCATTATTTTATTTCTTCTTTATCATTAATTTGTGGGTGTTATGCACATAAGATTGATGGAAGATTCATGTTTTGCTCAAAATTGCAGTACTCATAGGCTCATAATACTCATAAGAGCTGAACGTCTGATTCCAAGCCTGACCAGTTGGCTGACTGTGGTCCCAGCTCCTTCCACTGGCCTAGATTGCCTTCACAGATGACAGGTTTAAAGATGAAGACAGGAAAAAGGGAGAGAAAAGTTGAAGAATATAAGAGATGCATGATAACCTAATAACAGATAGCTGGTGGTTGTGATTGAAAGCATCACTAAAATTCTTCAGGATATAGATGAACTGGGATAAAATAGAAATTCCTTATCAACAATGTCCAGTTATACTTGTATGATGTTCTTAGGGAGAGAGATGGCAGTTCCAGGATGGCAGTGCCAGGAGAGGTGGCAGTGCCAGGATGACCAAAGTCCTGACAGTAAAGAAATGGGTGTAATTGAAGAGAGTTTTAATGAATGGACTATCTACAGAGGTGTGAGAGGGGTTACAGGATAATGAAACTCCCAGGGAGCAAGTCCCCCAATTTTTAAGGGGTGGATGTATTGAAGAGTGACTATTACACTTGTTTATGTTACTCCCCCTGATCCTGCAGAGGGAGGGGAAGGAATGGTATTACTGGAATTTGTTCTCACTGGAATTCGGTAAGGGCTGTAGCATTAGGAGAAGAGCTGCTGGAAAGAAGCTATAGTCTTAGGAGAAATGTAACTGCTGTCAAAACCATAGCCTTGCATGGAGGGACCTGGAAATGGGGTGTGTCAATACCTCTGTTTCTCTCTATTCCAACCCTGTGATCTCCTGGCAGGAGGACAAGAGAGCTTGGGTAAACAGTCCATGGAGATTTCCCTCTCGGGGCACATAGTAGGATGGAGAGGGTGGAGATAAGATCTAGGCTGGAAAACCAGAACATCTAGCATATGGGGCTTTACATTATGCATAAGCTAATTAGCACATCTCGTCTTCCCAAGCCACCCCAAAATAAAACAACCCTAAACAAAAACGCAGCACCTACTCCACAAATGCAGACTCAAGATCTGTCTTTTGGCACACGTTTCCAACAAAATTATTGCCTCTGAGCCATCCTGTATAGAAATGCTGAAGCCACCAGTGGACAGGGGAAAAGTACTTTTCCCAGATAAGGATGAGTAAAGGGGAGACAATGCACGTGGTTTTTTGCCTCAGATAAGAGAAAGTCAGGAGGACAAAGTTGTGGGTATGACATGGTAAAGGGGGTATAGAAATTAAGAGAAAGAGCAAGCAAATGGATATTATAGAAGCAAATTGTATGGCGTTTTATTAAGTGGAAAGAGACAAAGAAAGAACCAGGAATCACAATCTGGGGATATAGTCTCTGAGGCTGGAAAAATGTGGTATTTATATTCTTTCTCCCTGGTTTCTTCAGGAGCTTTCAACACTGAAGAGAAAATGTCAAGAGCAAATGTCTGGGAAAAGTGATGGATATTAACTCATTTGCACCTCACAACAACCTAGTGAGAGAAGTTTCCTCATCCTCACTTTATAAATGGGGAAGTTAAGTAGTCTGTCCAAGAACACATAGCTGGTAATAGGTAAAACTAGAAAGCAACCTCCTTTCTGACAATTCTCTTGGCCAACAGCCCTTCCTGCAGAGAACATGGGGAGGAGGTCTCAGCTCAGTATATGGATCGAAAGCAGACTGGGGGTGGTCAGTACCACACACCTGAGGAGCTAGCTGGACACCTCAGCTTTCCACAAGTTATTCTTCTTGACTGCAGGTTGAAAGAGCTTAGGACGTCTGAGCTGTTGCTGTTGGATGAGGAAGGGTTTTCTTTGGCAGGCTGTCCTAAAGACCCTTGACCCTATACCCTTAGACATGTCTCCATTCTTAGAGGAACAAGCATGATGGCACTGTATGAGTTTGCTCGGGCTGCTGTAACAAAGTACCACAAATAAGCTGGCTTAAACAACAGAAGTTTATCATCTCATAGTTCTGGAGGCTAAAAGTGCTGGATCAAGGTATCGGCAGTGTTGGTTCTTTCTGAAGGCTGTGAAGGAAAATCTCTTCCATGCCTTCCCCTAGCTTTTCATGGTTTGCTGACAATCTTTGGCGTTCCTTGACTTGCGGAAGCGTCACCTGATCTCTGCCTTTTATCTTCACGTGGCATTCTCCCTGTGTGCCTGTCTCTGTGTCCACATTTCTCCTCTTTATAAGGATGGGGTCATATGGGATTAAGGTTCACCTTAATCACCTCATCTTAACTACCTACATCAGCAATGACCCTAATTCCAAATAGGGTTACATTCTGAATGCGTATGTTGAGGATGTCAACATACGCATTTCTGAGGAATACAATTCAACTTGTAACCACAACCTATAAATTATCAGTGGGTTCTAAGAAGAATTGGTTCATAGGGCTTGAACATCTAAGAAAGAAGATATAAATAAAAGGGAAACGATGGACATTTAGAGTATTGCTCATAAGAACTATGATAGCCTGATTCTGTTCAAATGTAGTTGGCTTTGGTGCCTAAAAGTCCATTATATGAATATGTATAATGTGCAAATACATTTTATAATAACCTTTGAGGATCAAATGAGGTACCATATGTGATGGCACTTTGCAAGCTGTGTGCATGAATTTTATTGTCATCACTATGTCTTTATTTATATACATAGCTTCTTTTTATTGTTACATTGGACATTTCTAACTTATATGGTCCATTTCTTTTCACTTCATTACATCCTGGATTAGTAGCATATATGTCTATTTCCTCTTAAGAAACCGAGCCCCTCCACTTTTTTTCCTTAATTATTCTAAAATATCTTTCCCAACTCTCATTTAAATGCAAAGTCAAGTCTTGACACTGGGTTGTTCAAGTAGCCAACTACAACTAAACAGCTCACTAACAGAAGGAACTTAAATTGTCAGCACAGTCAGCACATTGACTACAAACCAGTTCGCATACTGATAAATTAGAAATTGAGACAATGTGTGGATGTTCCAGTCAGATTTGGCTGGTAGCCCCGGTGACCTCTGGCTCCTTCTTTCTTTGGCTGCTCATATAAATTGTCCTCTCCAATTGTAACTGGCTCTCAGGCTAACACGTATTCAATACCTTTCTGTTTCATTCATTTTTTTATTTGGCAGAAAATAAAAATACATGTGTTCTGAGTTTCTGTGTCTAACTCAGAACTCAAATATTAAAGCGCTCCTTTGATTTATGTGACCCTTAACTTCCCCTCTTCATTATTCTCAAAAGTGGTCACTCTGCTCTGGAGACTAATGATCTACAAGTTATTTCATCCAACCAAAATGTATTGAGCCCCCATCATCTATCTTGTACCGTGCTGGGAGCTATAGAGAAGATGAGGCTACTCGGTAGGTTTAAAAAGTGTTGAATTTAGGGCTTCGCTGGTGGCGCAGTGGTTGAGAGTCCGCCTGCCGATGCAGGGGACATGGGTTCGTGCCCCGGTCCGGGAAGGTCCGGGAAGATCCTACATGCCGCGGAGCAGCTGGGCTCGTGAGCCATGGCCGCTGAGCCTGCGCGTCCGGGAGCCTGTGCTCCGCAGCGGGAGAGGCCACAACAGTGAGAGGCCCACATACCGCAAAAAAAAAAAAAAAAAAAAAGAGTGTTGAATTTAAAGTTATTGTTTTGATCAATGACCACGTACACAGGTTTCCAACATGCAGTGCTTTGCAAGTTTGAGGAGGCCCAGGTGTGGCGTGTGCGATGCTGGGCTGAGTGGGAGCCTCTTCCCAGTGAGGGAGTGGACTCGGCTGCTCAGCACCCACAACTCAGTGGCTTGATCGTTTTCATTTTGCCACAGCCTTGACTCTCATCAATTTTCAATTTCCTGAATCTTATAGGGGGAAATAATGTACTGTAACAGCAATCACTGAAAGTCTTAAAGCATTTCTCTCAGAAATGCCAAATCCCATCTCTCCATGTAAAATATAATAATGGTTTATAATCTAGATGAGGAATTTAGAAATAAGTGCCTTGACATTTTCAGCCCCTAAGAGAATCCTTTTTTTTTCTCTCCTAAACTTTCTAGAGAATCCATGGTTTATAACTAACCAAACATCCAATTATTTATCAAGCAGTTATGCAGGAGCTCCCATACTTGGAAAGTGACTTAACAAAATATAAGACCTGGCTGTTATTTTCAAGGAGTTTATAGTCTAGCTGGGGAAATGAAACAGGTTTCTTTTCATGGCACCAACATAAGTCAAGAAAGCAGAGGATGATAAACAATGAATGAATAGTTCCCCTTGTGCCTCATTCATTACCAGGAGTCTTTA
Source organism: Mesoplodon mirus (assembly GCF_964341445.2). Lineage (NCBI taxonomy): Eukaryota > Metazoa > Chordata > Mammalia > Artiodactyla > Ziphiidae > Mesoplodon > Mesoplodon mirus. Next base: position 109,319,350 of record NC_138984.1, on the reverse strand, counting down.
GAGCCAACCTCTGCATCTAATCACCACCACACAAACACCTTCTCTCCTAGAGCTTTAGAACTAGGCACCTCGAAGTGGGTCACCTGACAGAGTGAACTTATCAGTTGAGAACCAGGGTGACGAGGACAGAAGCAGCAGTTGCAGTTTGAAATGTGAATTTGTTTTCTAAAAGCCTTTCATTAACAAAATGTTGTGCAGTCAAAGGGCAATGACGGAAGTCACCTACCTCCTTCCCTTGTGGTTCAGATAACATTTAAGAGCTTCGAATTTCTTACAGACTGGAAGTGGCTCAAACTGGGCAAGGGAGCAGATTAAAATCACCTTCTGTGATGACAGAAAGTAATGTTACCATGGAGGCCTCAATCCTCCTGCCAGCGGAAGGAAATGTATTTTCTCCATTTAAAAGGATTTCCTCCTGGCCCCCACCCCTTCCCAGGCATTGGGTTGTGATGGAGTTTGGTTTGACTGATTAATTTTAGTTCTTCTGCTTCGCGCAAGATAGACAGTGATGAATTGTATATTAAAGATGTGATTAATGGTGACTTTCTTTTCAGTGTAATTATCAGGTGATACTTTCAATGAAAAATGCTAGAAAATGAAATTTTTCACTCCAGATAACTATCCACCTTGTCTGGAAAGAAAAATGGTCTGTATTTTCAACGTATTTCTGTAGAGCATGGCCACTGTGGGGAGAGAGAGAGAGAGAAAGAGAGAGACAACACACTGGTTTTGTGAGCTTTGTAGAATAAAATGGGTTTGGATGAGTGTCTGTCTCCAAAGAAATTCTTAGGAAATCTCTGGATAAGAAAACTTTAAATTTTACCTTAATCCTGGATGGTTTTACCAGCTCCTATTCGTCTTATCAATCATTTCTGGCACTGAATCCATTTTAGAGATTACTTTAGATTAGTATCCCTAAAGCAGGGCATTAAGCGTACACATCTCCTTCCGGAAACCTCCAACAACTTAGCATTACCATAAGAGGAATAACAAAATCATCAGCATGACACTTAAAACCGTTTGACAAAGGACAAGCATGCTGTTGAACCTGATGTTTCAATTCCAAACCTCTGCTCTTTCAAGACTTATCACCTCCTGGTCATCTCAACTGTCCATGTTCCTAAGGGGCCAAGCTTCGCCTTGCCCTTTTTCCCATCTGTTTTTAACTGTAAGGAAAAATTGTACACAACTCTAATATGAACCAAAAGATTATTATTAGACTTCTTCAGTAGAGAAACTATGTATTGTTTAGAGCACTCCCTCTGAATTATCTGATTCTCTAGGGTTTGTGTATTTCATTGTCTTGAAGCTATTATACAACTTTGTAGAGTCAGAAGTTAACTTGTAAAAAAGGGATAGTAATTCAAATAGTTCTTTTCTATATAAATGAAGATAAACTCTGCCAGCTAGAGGTTCAATTGATTTTCCTTGTGCATTGTTGGAAAAAACCTGTTTTGCCTCTACTAAGCAAATTCATTTCAGCACTCCTGATGGTCATGCGTGTTTGGTCTTTGGATTCTCCTTTGAACTTTTTATAATGTTTGTTTCTAGCGCCCTTACCAACTGATAAGTTAACTAAAATTTTTGACCCGTTTGTTTTATATTTTTATATATGATTGACTTTTTATGAAATTTATCCTTTAATGTTATCTACCAATTTTTTAATAGACTATTTTTAGGTCAGTTTTAGGTTTACACTAAAATTGAATAGGACTTACAGAGAGTTCCCATATGCCCCCCACCCCTACAGAAGTAGTCTCCTCCACTATCAACATCTAGTGCCTGAGTGGTACATTACTTTTTTTCAATTGATGGACCTACACTGATATATAATAATCACCCCAAGTCTATAGTTTACATTAGGGTTCACTCTTGGTTTTATACATTCTGTAGATTTTGATAAATGTGTAATGATATGAATTCAATGTTATAGTACCATGTCCTGTTATATGTGTATGTTTTAACCACAACTAAAACAATTAAAATAAAGAAAGAATAGATTCGCTGCCTTGAAAGTCCTCTGTGCTCCATTTATTCATCCCTTCCTTCCCCCAACCACTGTCAACTCCCAATCTTTTACTCTCTCCATAGTTTTTCCTTTTCTAGAATGTCATATAATTGGAATCATACAGTGTACGGCCTTTTCTTTTCTTTTTTTCTTTTTAAAATTAATTAATTTATTTATTCACCTATTTATTTGGTTGCATTGGGTCTTCATTGCTGCACACGGACTTTCTCTAGTTGTGGCGAGTGGGGGCTACTTCTTGTTGCAGTGCACGGGCTTCTCATTGCGGTGGCTTCTCTTGTTGTGGAGCACGGGCTCTAGGTGCGTGGGCTTCAGTAGTTGTGGCTCGCGGGCTCAGTAGTTGTAGCACACATGCTCAGTAGTTGTGGCTCGCGAGCTCTAGAACGCAAGCTCAGTAGTTGTGGCGCACGGGCTTAGTTGCTCCGCGGCATGTGGGATCTTCCCGGACCAGGGCTCGAACCAAGTCCCCTGCATTGGCAGGCGGATTCTTAACCACTGTGCCACCAGGGAAGTCCATGTACGGCCTTTTCGTATTAGCTTGTCTCACTTTGTAATATACATTTAAGCTTCTTCCACATCTTTTCATAGCTTGATAACTCATTTCCTTTTAGAATAATAATTCATTATATGGATATACCGCAGTTTATTTATTCATTCACCTACTGAAAGGCATCTTGCTTGCTTCCAAGTTTTGGCTTTCTGAATAAAGCTGCTCTAAATATCCAAGTGCAGGTTTTGTGTGGACATTTTTTTCGATTCATCTGATAGATACCAAGAGCACAATTGTAGGTTCATATGGTAAGTGTTTGTTTACCTTAGTAAAAAAACTGCCAAACTGTCTTCCAAAGTGGCTGCACCATTCTGTATTCTCACCCACAATGAATGAGGGTTCCTGTCAGAACTGGTATTGTCAGTATTCTAGATTGTGACCATTCTAATAGATGTGTAGTGGTATCTCACTGTTTTAATTTGCAATTCCTTGATGAGATATGTTGTGGAGCATCTTCTCATATGTTTATTTGCCATCTGTATATCTTCTTTGATGAGATGTCTGTTTAGATCTTTTGCCCATTTTTAAATCCGGTTTTCATTATTGTTGAGCTTTGATATATCCAATTTTTAATGTTTAACTGAGTTTTCAATCTCGGCTGTATTATTAGAATCATCTCTAGAACTTGCAAACAATAAAGGTCTGACTTATCTGCCTCCTTGCTCTAGATCAACGAGTCTCAAAATCTGTAAACAACGGTATCACTGGAGGACCTGTTATAACCCAGATTGCTGGGTTCCATCTCCAGAATTTCTGATTTACTAAGTTGGGGTGGGCCTGAAAATCTGCATTTTTGACAAGTTCCCAGGTGATGGTACCACACTTGGAGAACCACTGCTCTAGGTCAAGTAAATTAGTTCTTCTGAGGGTGCTGGCCAGGTATAGGCATTTTTGAAACTCTCTGTAGGTGATTCTTCTGTGTAGGCAGTGTTGAGATCCACTGCAATATTGATCTCACAGGATCTTCTCTGTTTAGTGTAGGTTACGTACATTCAGCCTCTTCTTTCTCTATATGACTGTACCTTAACATCTCATTTTATGTCTTATAAATTGTTTACAATTACTTGTTTAAGGGCATGTATTTACAATCATAATTTGAAATGGTGTTTTCTAGGTTAGTTTTCAAAAAGATGTTTATTTCTTGCTCTATTCTATGCTTTATATTTTTGTTATTAGACCACTACCAGATGGACAGTGATGCCTGGGTTACAGCCTTGTGATCTTTAATAGTATTCTTCCAAAAGCTTAAGTAAGAAGGTAAAACTCAACAATTTCTACTCAGTTTTACTGTTATCCTTTTCAACGGAACTTTTTGTTAAAACATTTGGTTACAAACAAAATTCAACAAAGGATCATAGGCTTACCTGCAGGGTTAGAGTCTATTTATTAAACACAGAATAAAATATGTGTATACTCAGATTTTAAAATGAATTTAGGTATGCCTAACTTAAAATGTAGATGAGTCTGCCTTTTTCTAAAATTTAAGATCAACCTCTTGCAGAAAACTCTGGGGACGTTTAAATGAACCTTTGACTTCTTAAATTGGACTTCCCTGGGGTAGCAGTTGACAGGGTTAAAGGTGGGTTTATTACACCATAACTCTTCGAGTCCTTGCACTGGAGGAGGAAATTATCTGCTCTTTTAAATAAATCCAAAACAACAGACCTGCAAAGCTGAATAAAGTCTGTTTTCTCTTGTATGAGATAACGTATTTCAAAAGATGATGAGATGTGGAGTAACCTCTAGATAGCATTTGGTTCCCTTCTCACTGATGTTCAACCCTTAGGAATCACTGTTTAATATAATTCACCTTCTCCTTCCAGGCTTTTCTTTGATCTCACTATCAAACTGTTTTAAAAGTAAATATTATTCTGAAATGCACAGATATATAAAAGTGCTGGTGGCTTAAGACTTTAAGATTATTTGTCTGGTAAAGGGAGAATAAGGGCAAATACCAAACAAAAAGAAAGAAGGCAATCATGAAGGATTCAAATGAATATTCCTGATTTATTTATTTTGAAAAGCATCAAGTTACCACCTTAGCACTCCCAGTTAGTATTCTGAGTGTACATTTGCCTCTTTTGCATGTTACTTTGATTTTGCTTTGACACAAAATCTGAAAAGGAAACATAGTCTGTGTGAATATGTGTGTATGTGTGTGTGTGTATTTTTTTTTTTTCTTTTCTGGTTAGCAAGAAGAAATCACAGGTAATGGTAAACCTTGGGGTAAAATTCTTCTTTGCCCACAGTTGACAATCTCAGGTCACGTGATACTTTTTTTTTTAATTGAAAGGTCACTTTTGAATATCTACAATAGGTAGCCAGTGACTTGAGTAGAGAGACTGCATTGGAACTTGTTGTCGCTTGACCATAAGGCTCTGTCCCTAGATGTGAAGAACAGTCTGCTTTTGTGAATGAAAAATGGGGACTCAATAAGAATGCTGAAAGAACCCTGGCCCCAGCACAAAACTTGAGGGTTTATGGGCTACGGGAGTTTCTGGACCTCAATGTGACTCATGCTAAAAGCCCCTCAGGACCAAGCATTTGGACTGTGGAGAAAAATCCTCAGCCTTAGAGTGCGAATAACAGAACTTGTATTGGTTTTCTATTGTTGTGTAACAGATACTACACAGTTATCTGCTTGAATCAATGTGTATTTAAGAACTCACAGTCTGGTATTGATAGCTGGGTTCTCTGTTCAGGGTATATCAAAGCTAAAATCAGGAGCTGGCTTCTCTGGGGGCTCTGGAGAGGAGGCTGCACCCAAGCCCATTCAGTGTTTGACAGAATCCAGTTTCTTGGGGCTGTAGGACTGAGTTCCCCAGTTCCCTGCTGGCTGTCAGTGGGGGCTGCTCTCAGCTTCTGGAGGGTCCCTGAATTCTACACCCTGTGTCTTTCTACCTTCATCTCCCTCCTATTGAATCTCTCATTCTTCTAATCTTTTTGACTTACTTATCCCTGACCACTAGACTCAAACTTACAGGGCTCATGAGATTAGACCAGCTCTACCTGGCTCTCTTTCAATCTTAAAGTCAATTGTCTGGGGACCTTAATTACATCTGCAAAAGCCCTTCACAGCAGTACCTAGATTAGTGTTAGTTGAATAACTGAGGGGTAGGCATAGGTACATCAGGGGCCAGGCATTTGGGGAACCATTTAGAATTCTGCCTACCACTGAGATATAAGCTCAAACTCAAGTGAGAAGCAACCCTGTGAAGCTGACAGGTATTCAGATCAACAAAGCATCACTGCAGAGTGGACATTCATGACAGATAGAAAACTATACCATTTCAACAGCAACATGGTGTACCAGTTAGAGACAAAGGCAGTGATTACCAACAGAACTGGGTTTTCTCTTGGCTTTGTGTTCCTTTAAGTTCTGAACACTTTGGGACAGAGTATGCCTTTAACATTTGGGGGAAGTTCAAAGTTGGTAGGACCTCAAATGGCAATAGTGGGCTTCCTACCAAAAGGACACATAGAAACTTGAAAATGATGTAACTCTGTCATGAAAAGACAGGCAGGAGGTCATAGCATTTAAACACTGTTTTATTGACTTGCTATAAAATCTTGCCCCGTATCCACTCTTGATATTTGTTATATAATCTATAGGAGACAATCTAGTATACTGATTAAAAACATAGTGGGGCTTGAAATCTCCACTTCACTTCTTACTCACTGCATAATTTGGGCAAATCAATCATAAGCCTTATTTTTCTTATGTATAAATTGGGAAACATAATTGAACTGACCATTTAAAGTAGTTATGAATAGTAAATGAAGTACAACATGTACAGGGCTTATAACAGACTTCAGTTAAGTTCTTGTTAAATGTTCTCTAAGTTCAGTATAATTTGTCTAGTTTCTAAGCCACATAGGTCTTTGACCATTTTTTGAACTGATTTTCTGTCATAGAGAATACAGCCAGAGTGGATTCATTTATTTACTACCCATTTGTTCATTCAATTATCCAATCCATATTTATCAAGTTGCAAACTAAGTAATAGACATACCAATTTAAATTTGAAATAAATCCCCAGTCCTTGAGGAGTTTACAGTCTAGAGATTCTAAAGGGCATCTTTTGTGCTCTCACCCAACTCCATTCCCACTCAGATTTAAAGAAAAACTTAGAACAAGATGCAGGTTTAAAATTGAGCAATAAAGCAATTTGCTCGCTCCTCCAAAACACTGTAAGTTCTTGGAATTTAGGGACATTATTTTACACATCTGTGATGGCACCAGGATTTTGCGTGGTGGGGAAGCACATACTTAGTGACTTGATTTAAACTAAAAATATTAGAAACAGGTGTTGTCTTTAGGAAAATAAACAACGGTATTTGCCAGTACTAGTTTCTAATGATTAAGTAGCATTTTAAATAAGAAACATACTGATTTATTACATCAAGATTATGGGCCTAAAACACGAGTCAGAATGGATCAACACTTACTGCAATCTGCGCTTCTATGTAATGTCTCTAAACAAGGTCCCAGGTGCTTTAGAAGCTGTGCTATTTTAGCACAAATAATATACTGCTGACTTTCCCCCCCATTCCTTCTAAAACAATGTAGTTCTACTTTTGTCCCATTTACAGAACAAAAAAAAAGCCCTAGATTTGGTGAGCCAGTAAATAAGACCCTTTTTTTTTTTAAAAAGAGAAGGCTGATAATCTATCCTAACAAAATAATTGGAGTGGATGGCAGATATTACTCACAAAGATGTTGCTCACAAAATCATTAGCATTTGTGGAAACTTGTAACTTACCTATATGACCAGCAAAAGACAAATGGTTAAGTATAACATAGGATCGTCACAAAATGGCATATTAGATATCCTTTGCAAATGTTTATGAAATTTTTTATTGATATAGTGAAAGTCTTATGACATAATTTTAAGTGAAAATAAAAGCAGAATACAAAATGCATGCAACATTTTCAGTGATCATGATCATATTTTAAGACTTTTTTCTATGTAAAGAGTCTATTAGTTATTTTATTTCAGCCAAACATCACTTTGGAAGAATAAGTGGCATAGTGGTTGGTTGTGTTGTTGTACAGTTTGAAGGATATAGTCTCCATAACCATCTGGCTGAGAGCAGAAACTGACCCGTTAGGCATTTTTGTTGTTTATTGTTGGCTCACACTCAGCATCCAACCCATCTCTTTCTATTGTGTTTTCCTATTCCGTGGAAGTGGGAAATCTAAAATTCACATTCCCCATTCTCCTTTGAAGCTATGACTCTGGATGTGAACTCGATTCTGCCAGTTAGGTATACATCTGTGCCATTTGGAAGTAAGGCAGAGGTCATTTCCCTGCTTCTTTTGGCTGTTTACAGAAATGGGAGATGTAACATTTTATAGTAGCCCTTACTAGTGAACATTCTGTAAATTTTTGTGGGTTTTCAGGGCGGTGGCAGTTTCTTGATCCAGGCATCCCTGTAAGTCTAATCCAAGTGGTGTCTTGTAGCAGAGGAAAACCCCTCAAGTAGGTCAGTTCTACGAAGTTCTGGATTATTCCTGAAGGCCCAGCTTATAGGATGATCTTTCCCTGTGCCTCAACCATAATATAAGTGCCTGAAGCTCTTTGTTGACTCCTTTTCTACTAAGAGCGATTTCTGTTTTCTGTCCTAAGCCAAATGGGGACAAACACAGTTACAATGTGAATTCTGCAATTAAAGGGAACATTTTTACGATTTTAAGTAACATTACAGGTTATGTTTTGGCATGCATATGTTTTCAGCTCTTTTCCCCTAAGAAAGTATTAACGGTAAGTGTATGTCATATATAAACCTATGGGCGTGGGGGAATGAGTGGAGAACGTGCTTCCCATGACGTAACTGCACTTACTACAGACTCTGAAAACAATTTCAATCGATCAGACCAATACATTGTATTCAATGGGTCTTCTGATGACACAGTTTTCAAACATAAAATTAACGAAAGAATTATAGGTATGTATTCTGGAATGTTGATGCTTTGGCCAGACACCCTTTTTCTCCCTCTGTTCCTGTCTATTTAGACAGAATAATTAGTCTATTGCTCCCCAGTCACCTTGGCCCAGGTGAGAAACATGCCAGTCTCTCTGAATTTGGAGAGGTCCTACAAACCTGAATAGTCAGGAATACCATCCTCCTTTTAACACAAGTCAACAAGCATTTATAAAGTAACTACTGGGTATCCAATAGGTGCTGAAGACTTGAGGATGATTCAGACATTTTCCTAACTCTTAAAAGGCCAATAAACAAACTAAAACTTCCAGTCTCCTGGGGGAGATAAGCACATGAAGTGGTGTACTAGGAAATATTTACTAACCAGCCTTCTGGGAGGGTAAAAGTATGAATGCAAACACGTACATAAGCTTATTATAAATATTACTGATTTAAAGAAGGCGGAGCATGTAATTTACAAATAATAATAACAAAATATACAATGTTCTTTATTTTAAACTTGATGTAACTAATAGCCCCTCAAAGAATGCCTACATTAGATTTAGGCTGACCTCTTGTGTCTACAGCCAACTGATGGTTGCAAGTGACAAACAAGTACAGTTCCAACATGAATAACAGCTGATGTTTTGATTTTTGTTAACAAGTAACATGAAAGGGAAACCACAGAGATGCATGTCAGCACTTCTCTTAGTCATCAATGACACAGCAACTTTTCTCATTTGTATAACGATTTTCAAATCCTGAAAGACTGTTTTCAATTTTTTTGTGTTATTCATAATGCAACATCTAGGGACATGGTGAATTTTAAATTTAATCTGTATTATTAACATTTTGTCAACCATTTTCTTAAGTCTAGACAATCAATGTAACAACAAGAAAGCCCTGAAGTGTAGTATTTGTCAATTTCCATGGTTTGTCAATATTTCCATCATGGCTGATTTCAAGCTACTAACAGGATGTCACTGATCAGAGAGACGGAAAGGGATTCACAGTGGCATGTCATTTATAGTATTTCCAACATACATATAAAATAGAAATAAAGAACTCCAAAGCATATATGACAGTAAAATGTAGTAAAATATCTAGGAAGTGATGAGCTTTGAGCATTTCTCAATTTAGTTTTTAATATAATTTATTTAAGTGCAATTTTACAGAATTTACTTTTTAATAATAGTGCGTTTAACAATTAGCTCTAAAACTTCCTTACATAGAGTGGAACACACACACACACACACAAAATAGTCATCTCTATTTGGGGATGTCAGGAAATAAGTCCTGAAGAATAAATGCATGTCCATCAGGCAACATCGAGGTATGCAATGAGGAAGTGTCCCATGCCGAGGCCGCAGAATGGTCAGTGGCATGAGGCTTCATGACATATGTCAAGACCTGCCCTAGTCTCTTAGGATTAGAACGGGGTGAGGTCTGCAGAGGCCAGATTGGGAAGGACCTTTCAGGTCCCAGTGAGGAGTCAGATTATTCTCTTCCTTGTAATTGACAGCCTTTAAAGAGTGTTGATGTTTCAGACTTGCCTTTTGGAACAAAGGTTACAGCGGCAATGAGAAGGATATAGGGGAAGAGAGGCAAAGTCATAAGGCAGGTAGGCTGAGCTGCCCCCATCATAGCTGAACCCTCAGTGCTGACGTTGATTCTTGTTCAGATCATCCTCGACTTACGGTGGGGTATGTCCCGCTAAACCCATTGTAAGTCGAAAATCATCAGTCGAAAATGCGTTGAGTACGCCTAAGCTACGGAACATCGTCACTTAGCCTAGCCTGCCTTAAACGTGCTCAGAAAACTTATATTAGCCTACAGTTGAGCAAAATCGTCTAACATAAAGGCTATTTTATAATAAAGTGTTGAATGTCTCCTGTAATGTATTGAATACTGTACTGAAAATGAAAAATAGAATGGTTGTACGTGTACAGAATGGCTGTAAGCGTACGGGGTGTTTACCCTTGAGGTCACATAGCTGAATGGGATCTGCAGAGAGTGTCATAGTGCATATTTCTAGCCCAGGAAAGGATCAAAATTCAAAGTACAGTTTCTCCTGAATCTGTATGGCCTTTGCACCATTGTAAACTTGGAAAACCCTAATGAAACCACTGTAAGTTGGGACCTTTTGTACTTGTCTTTGGTCAGCAGCCCCTCCTTTCCTTTTAGTGTCTCTTTTCAAATTTGATTATCTCCTCAGCAAGTCCCAGATCCAATCCCAAACAAATGAGAGATTTTCTTTTTGTCTGCCCACCCAGACCAAGGAGGCTCAGAATGGTCCCGACCTCTTTTTAATTAATGCTGACTTCAGAGAACTATGACCAAGGAGGTTGTTAACTAAAACATCACTTTGCTAATGAATTAGGAAGAGAACTCAAATCAGGCAACACTGGTTGATGTTATTAGGGAAAGTGACACTAGAGACTTCAAACATAGTCCCCTCAATGACAGGAATAATGCAGGCAGACAGTGTTGAGAAACCGAATCAGAGGATGATAGAAAATTTAATGTATTTTAATTATTTGAGAAGTATGTAGGGGAAACATATACTCACTTTTTGTAATAGGATGGGTTTTCTCTTCAGAGTGCCAGCCCCTTGCTTTCTTTTTAGAATGTTGAAACTAGAGGTGAAGGACTTGTGACTTCTGGTGACAGAAAGGGGAATGCAAGCAGTCCTGCCTCAAGGGCACTTTCCAGATTATGAGCTGAGGCTGCTGTGCCCCTGCCTGTGCTCAGACACCCGCCCCCTCTTGTTTTCCCTTTATTTTATATAAGGGAATATGCTTCATTGGCATTTGGGGAAACGGCTTGGTCATCTGAATTTATTTGGGGGAGGTCAGCATTTCTAGATAATTTTGGTGCCTAGAGGATGTAATGAAAGCAAGGAAATTAGGATGGGGCTCTTGAATTGAAATAACTGAATCCAGTCCTTAGTCTTAATAAAGCTATGCTTCCTAGTTGCAGGATTTCATGAGGAATATGGTTCTGGAGCTGAGGAATGCCGTAGGAATCATGTTCACAGTGGAAACAAACGATCCCACCAACCTTATCAAACACCTGTCACCAAAAGGAAGGAAAAGAGCAAATTATAGAAAAAGAGAGGCTTGGCGAGCCTATGATGAGGGCACTCAAACAACTGGTACCTCATGAAGGGCATTTTTACCATAACTATATTCTGTTCGGATTAATCTTGGTTATTTTAATGACAGAAGGCTTTGATTTTTAGTAATATTTTTGTCATCACAAAAGGTGAAAAGCCAACGCAGGCGGTCTGAGGTAAAGGGAGGGGGAAGAGTAAGCCATTCAGCTCGTGACCTTTCAAATAGTCACAGATGAGAGAGTTGCTAGATGCTGGGGCATGCATTCCAAATGAATCTCAGTGAAAGCACTTCCGTGTAGAGCAGGGACATTGTAGCCTAAATAAATAGCTTTTCTATGACCCAAGAAGAATCAAGTGTACTACCTCAGACACCTAGAGAGATGGATGACCTACATGTCCCCCGCATGATCCTGGATCGTTATTTGTACTTTCAACTAGAGTTTGATAAGAGGAGGAGATTTAATCAGTGAATAGGCCCAGAACAGTTTGCTAAGTGTTGCTATTAGTAGGAAATCAATTCAGAAATGTCATTTGAGGATGAAATTCCTTGGTATTGTTATACCTGTTCACGACCAGCCCTTCAGAAACAACTCCCGAGTCACCCAATTTCTGAGGCATACATACAAAAGTCACTTGTGAGGGAATCAAACCCAACTTGAAAGTACGCAACTTTTTAAGCTACTGTTTTCCCTCTCAACGACTTCTTGAAAATTATGGAGAAATTGCTACTTTTTATTGGGCCATTTACATGAATTATGTATGTTTTCATATCTGTTGCATATTTCTCTGTCCTCTCTCCTACATGCTGTTCTATAGCTAGACCTCTCATACTAGTGTATATTCATGGTGACATGATGGCAGTCTTCAACTTTTGGTTGTCTAAAGGAAATGGAAATTTGCAAGGTCTTTGAAAAGAAAAACTAGGCATCCTTTAGTCTAAATTTTTAGAGGCTTGGATAGCTACTAAATTTACTGTAACAACCTCAAGTAACCATAAATATATGAGCATTGAGAACTCAGTGCTAATAAAAACGCATGGAGCTCTTTTTCCATGGGTGTATCATGAATCTTCTTAGTATTTCCTCTCTATTTTGGGGTGTTAATTTGGTCGTAGTACAAATAATAACAGCTATAGTTTGAGTGTTCACTATATGACAGAAAATATGCTATGCATTTTATACAAATCATCTCATGTCTTTACGATTATTCCACAGAATATTATTATCTCCATTTGCCTTTTTTCCCCAAATGATAAAATTGTCAGAAGTTAACTTTCCAGAGTCACAAAATCAGTAAGTCATGATTTGATACAAATATGCCAAGCTATCAATTTGGGCCTTTTAGCCATTTTTCTATGTGATTGCCAGGCTCTCTTGAACCTGTGGATTATATTATTTCAATGAAATTCTTATTGAACATTTGCTACGTGTAGCCATTGTCCTAGTTGCTGGGGTTACAGGGTAATCAGGGCTGCAGTATACAAGCTCATATTCTAGTAGGCAAGTCAGAAAAGTGAACAAATGAATGTAATATAGGACAGTACATGTAATAAACAACTAACTACCAGTTAATTCAAATGGCTCAGTTCAGGAAAAGATCTGTTGGCCTGGCAGAAAAGAATGAGGGTACTGACGTTCCAGAAAAGAGGAAAAGCACGTGCAGTGGCACCTAGTGGGGAAATTGCATGGAATAAAAAGTAAGACTTTTGTTGATATGAAAACAAGATCTTCCAAAGCTATGGAACAGCATGTAGGAGAGAGGAGAGAGAAATATGAAATAGATATAAAAACAGTAAGAGTACTGTTGGACCATATAGAATATGTAGGTGAATGTTGGGGATAAGGCTAAGGTAACTAGGTAACAAAAATGGAAAAACCTCATCATTCAGTCTTCCAAGTTTGGATTCACTCTTGTAGGCAAAAAGACCCATGTGAGGAATTTTAAACAGGGGGATAATTAGAACAAGTCATACCCAGAGTAATGATAAGGCAGCTAATTGTTTCCCAAGAAAACATTTTAGTAGTTTTGGTTTTGTTTTACTGGCAAGAACATATTCCGTAGAGATCTTTTTTTTTTTTTAAATCTCAGTTGCCATCTCTTTAGATATTAGGAATGAAAAGTTCTGTCTGGATTAAAAAAATATGATGAAGATATTCTCCTTGTCTATGGAGTAGATACAATTTTTGTTCAACATTCCAATTACATAAATGATGAAAAATTGGCTCCCCCCCCAAGAATACCACTGCCTCTGAATCCCTCTTGACTAGTCTCCATTCTTCTGGACTACTAGTAATTTTCAAGCCATAGGAAAAGATTTTATATTCTCAAGGAAACCATATATTTATCTCCTCTTGAAGTTCATGGCACTAAAGTTAATCCATTTTCCCTCAATGTCTTTGTCACCCATCCTGATGACAGTTACGACCCAACAGTAAGAGATGACTTGAAACTTGGGCCGTGACCCCCTTTTCCACCTCAATTCCCCATATGATTTTTTTGGCCACTTCAGTATCTTTGTGTGCAAACCATACAATGTAATAATCTGGGATTTTACAGAAGGAAAATGATACTTCTGACTTTAGGAGTATAGGAAAGTTTCAAGGAAGATATGTCACTCTGTTCTTACAAAGGTAAGTAAAACAGTAATGATCAAAAATTGGGGTCTAGGGAGATTTCCTAGATAGAAGAAATAGCACAAGTCATGGCACACTGTAAAAAGGATGACAGAAAGGTACAGAAACCTGTGTGATTGAGTCATAGATGATAGAAAAAGGAGCAGTGTGATACAGGGTTAAGAGAGCTGAGTTGCTTCTACATTTTGGAAGATCTTGTTTTCATATCAAGAGGGGGAATCATTTGGCTGGCAGTGGGAGAGGCGGGGTTGAAGATGTTTGGGAAGAGAAGTTAAATGATCAGACTCTGCTCTAAGAAAGTGAAGGGAGCATAGCATCTATAACCGCATTTCAAGGAATGCTGTTACCGAATAGGCTTGGTTGAGTACTCAAATGAACTGGGGAAGGAATGGCTGGAGAAGGAGGGAAACCAGGAGGATACTTTGCATGGGGAAAAGGAGTAAAGGAAGTATGCTTTAGGTAGGAAAAACGTCAACAGTGATAAATGCAGACAAGAGGTCAAGTAAGACGTGGGCTAGAGGATAACTATCAACTTTACTAAAACATGGGGGTCTTTGATGGTCTTAGCCAGTTATTTGCTTATTTGTTTACTACTTTGAGGACAAAATACACGTTATATTTGGTTGAGGGTACTTCTTTAAAGTGGGAGAGACATGAGGGGGATTTTGTAATAAGTACTGGTGGCAAAAATTAAGAGGCAGACAAGAATTCAAATGCTGATTCCTGACCGACTATTTGTGACTTGATTTCTCTGAATCTTAGTTTCCTCACAGTGGATTAGGAAATAAAAACCAGTGGGTTTATACACAAAATGAATGAGATTATAAGTGAACTGTTGGACAAAAATGGTAACCACTATAGTATTATTTGAATTTGGAAAATGGTGAAATATTGGAGGAAAGGGTAACAGGTGTAAAAATAACAACAGTTTTGTTTTGACTGAGAATAAAGCTGCCATTAAGATAAATGGGGAAGTCAGGAGAGGATAATGTGGCTTAAAGAAGAAGATGAGTTTGATTTGTAAATTTTTTTTTTTTTTTTTTTTTTTGTGGTACACGGGCCTCTCACTGTTGTGGCCTCTCCCGTTGCGGAGCACAGGCTCTGGATGCACAGGCTCCGCGGCCATGGCTCATGGGCCCAGCCGCTCCGTGGCATGTGGGATCTTCCTGGACTGGGGCACGAACCCGTGTCCCCTGCATCGGTGGCGGACTCTCAACCACTGCACCACCAGGGAAGCCCTCTGCTTTATCTTAATAAACTGAGAGTGCTGAGACTAAAAGAGTAGTGCTACACTGAATAAGTGCTACTTTGACAGAACTTGTTGAACCTGTGATGTTTAGAAGTAGAGGAAGAGAGGAAGAAGCAGGAACACTTTAAAAGCATTTCTACCCAAGATAGGCACCCAAGCAAAGAAGATGAAATACTCTTCTCTGTTCTCTCCCTCTTCCAGCTTACCTTTCTACATTAGAAGATTTTGTGCTGTAGCACATACTCACATTTTCTTTATGGGTGGGAACTTTTTTGGAACAGCTAATGACCATGAAAGGACTTGGCTGTTTCTGTATAGCATCTATTCATTAATTAATTCAGTATTCACTACATAACTGATACACGCTTGGCACCTCAACAGACAGTGTTATAGCTGGAGACATGGTTCCTTCCTTCCTAGAGTTTAGAGATTAGTTAATATATTCTTTCATGCTGGTAATTTGACACTTTTGTAGATGCCACCAAGTGCTCTAATGAACTGCCTTAGGTTCCTGACTCTTTGACCACAGCTCCTGACAGATGTGTCTGGTTCTTATACTTGATATTCCATAATCTCACAATCTTATGTTTTTTTCTGTAAAGGATGAGGATAGAGATAGGAGTCTATAAACATCATAGTACTCTGCGTGTAGCTTTACAACTGTTTTATCCTTCTGTTTCAAAGAGATTGGGGAGAGGGGTGGGTCTTATCAGAGTATGGTATTTCACACATATAAACCGAAGATTCCATTTCAAGTTTTAATGACAGTATAAGCAGTATATTGAAAGACAACCAATAACATCCATCTCTTTAAATAAGTATCCTGCAGGGCTGAAATAACTTTGGCTTTATTGCTTTTAAACTTCATGAAGCCTGGGTTAAGCTCTTGGCTATGTTACATCTGAGAAATACAGACCTCAGTTCACCTGTTCCACTCTACAGCTGCAGTTTTATTTGGAAAATTGATGAGGGCTTTAAGTTCTGAACTTGTGTTGATTCCAATATAAATAAATGGTATCACTACTTCATTGGTGGGAGTGCCACTAATCCAGACCTTAAAATTAAGTGTTATCTTGCTGATTGGGGGAAAATTACGGCACTCAACTTTCAAGGTTTTAATAAATGAAGTTTAGCACTAAAAAATCATTTTCAACCTGGCTTTAAAAGTAGATGACTAGGGCTTCCCTGGTGGCGCAGTGGTTGAGAGTCCGCCTGCCGATGCAGCGGACACGGGTTCATGCCCCGGTCTGGGAGGATCCCACATGCCGCAGAGTGGCTGGGCCCGTGAGCCATGGCCGCTGAGCCTGCGCGTCCGGAGCCTGTGCTCCGCAACGGGAGAGGCCACAAGAGTGAGAGGCCCGTGTACTGCAAAAACAAAACAAAACAAAAAAAACATGTCGGAATTGTAGGTCCTAGATAGGCCTTATTGTCCATCTTGCCATCCTCAGCTCTTGGATCCCTGTGCAGAGCAGCCACAGGAGTCCTGAGCCAGACACATTTTTGCTGAAAGTGTAATCATAGTCATAGTAACAATAAACATGATTCTCATCTGTTTCATGGTTACTACATACCAGATCCTATAGTACATACTTAGCATACATATCTCACTTTATTTTAATAAAAACCCAGTTAGATAGTTAGCTGCAATTTTCAGATTAAAAAAAATGAGGCTGAAGACTTGAAAATGAAGGCAACGTAATATAATGGAAAGAACATGTGATTCGCAGTCAGATAGACTCAGACAGAAATCAGTTTCAAGTCATGATTTAACATGTACTGTGTGATCTTGGGAAAATTACTTAACCTCTCTGCATCCCAGATTTTTAAAGCATACTAGAGGATTACTGCTGCTTCCCGTTATGATAACTTACTATGTATAGAAAACCCCAAACATAGTACCTAGGACATAGGAGGGCACTTATAAATATTGGTCCCCTCCTTCCTCCATTCCTGACACCCACCTCCATAGCTGCAATTACTATTGACCTGGGCAGTGGTCACCCTGGCTTCAGTGAAGAAAAGGGGAACAGTGACCAGTGATTCTCTGTATTGGCTTCGAGTGGTTAAGCTCAGTGTAGTTAAGTAACCATGTTAGGGACACTTGTTGGAATGACTTCGACCAGAACACAGGTTTTCTGTCTTGAACGGGCATCCTGTAGAGTCAACTTAATATCGTAAAAGTAAGTTCATGGAAAGAGTCATAGTGGATAGGCAGTCTCAGTCCAATGACAGACAGTCCTTGCTTTTATGAGCCCCTGTAGCACTAGTAAGCCCCGTGGAGATCTAACCAAGGGGGTCACTGGCACAGTGGGAATTCAGAGGTCTGAATGAGATGAGCCAGGATGGCCAACTGCTCTAAGCCAGCGATGTCTAATGATAAGTACAAACCTGTACAAATGATCAAGACCCAAGAAACTGTATCTAGTCGTCAAATCAAAATTCATGAGTGAGGAGAAAGGTAGAAGAGCTCAAGGTATAAATGGGATAGACATATTCAGGAATGAAGCAGCCAGTGAGGGGCGGAGTCAAAAACAAAGGCAGAGATCCAATTATTTTGCCAAGAACTGGGCTTGGATCTCTATTCTTTGTATCTAAGCATAGCCTAGTATAACAGAGATTTTCCTCTTGTTTGGATGTACGTTGTCTAGTAAGTGGGTGGCTTATCTGTTTCGAAGCCATGTTTATCATGACTAAGGCTTAACTCGTTCAGGTTTCATTCACTTTCTCACAAGTGTTGAAATAACCATTTGGGCACGAACATTAGTTTTATAGACACATCCCACTATAAATGATATTTAGTATTCAATAAAGCTTGCAGTCCTTTACTTTAATGTTGTATCCTAATATATTGAATCAGGTCTCACTGGAAATCTGAGACACTGGTTCCATGATCTATGCACTTAATAAACCTTTAAGTAATGAAATAGGCTATACTTGAAGAGCCAGTTGTCTTTGTTTCTGTTTTATGCTTGCACTTTTATGAGCTTGATGATTAGGGCTCGGACTGACCCTTGGCAACATTGTGGAGTTAGCAAAGGTCTTTCCAGCCCTCTCCTGACTTCTCTTTTTTACCACCCTTGCTACATGTAAGTTCTTTCTTCAGCTGCCTGATGCTCTCATGCTTCTAGGATTTTAGTATCTACATCCTCCCGAAAGGATTTGCCTGCCCTAGGGCCATCCCATACAGCAGACCAGGACTTAACAATATTTGGGGAGTCATTTCTTAAGTTTTTGATTTTTCATTTCTTGTAAAGAAAGATCTCATCCATCAGCTCATGCATTTGAACCAATCTAGGGTATAGTGAATGAAAATGGTGATCTGGAAGAGAAGAACACAGATGCAATGCCAGCTGTCTCCCAGAAAAACTTCTGTGCGTATAATTGGAACCAAAATCTCCCACATCAGCAGCACAGTGGGAAGCCTAGCCTCTCACGTACTTTTCCTCTTCACATACCTTTCAGGAGGCATGTCACACATTATAAATTCTGTCCCTTTTCAGGGGAGTTTTTGATGCTCATTTAAACCTGGACTCTCTTATCTAAGTGTCATGGCTGGGAAGGACACAAAGTAGTATCAGGTAATTAAGACCAAGCCTGGCTAAGGAACTAGATCAGGGTAATTTGTTGGAAAGATGAGGCCATAATCTACAAATCCTGAGAATGGTCATGGGCTCTGTGTTTCCCAGCCCAGAACATCCAAGGAAGTGGTCCTAAAATGCAAAGAACCATAATAGCTCTGGAGTAGCCCTGACAGAATGATGGAAACATCAGAATAATGAAGGTTTTGTGGGTGGTTTTGGTCATGAGGCCTTTTAATTTAAAAACTTCTTAGAAGTTGAATTCTTACAAATGTTGTCTTTCCCTCAAAATACAAGTACCCTAAGATGGGTCAAATAAAGAACAGAGTTCTTGGTGGCTCTTAGAGAGGAGGGAAAGTATCCCTAGGAATGATAGGTCCAGGGGCTTCCCAGCTGTCCATGCTGGAGGCAGAAGATATCAAAAGGGAAAGACAAAGTGTGGTCCAAAGAATAAAATACTGTTCCTGTTTTGCTGGATGAATACAGGGGAGGGAAGAAACAATTTGTAACTGGAAAGAGAAGCCCCATTGTCCGTGTGCATATGTGCTTGCGTGACAAGAGGGACCTTGGGTTATCATGGGTTGGACATAGGTATGAATCCTGCCTGCTTCTATAAAACTGTCCATCCATGAGCCTTAAAGCTTGCACTCAATGATGGTAAGAAATTCCAGCCTATTCATGCAACTCCCCTTGTATATTTCTTAGCATTGCCATCATTAATTCTCTTGCTGAGTTTACTGCCTCTCTGAGCCTCTCTTCATCATATCATCCTATTAGTCAACAAATTCCTACAGAGCACATAATAAGCCAAGAACTCTGCCAGGCACTGGGGGTTTACATGAGCAAGACACATTCTAGTAAGCAAGGTAGGCCACTCCTATACACATCAAGCTTGAGTGGGGAGATACCTTTCCTTTTTTGCCTTGTGTTCTCTTCTTCTCACTGAGAACAGGCTGTAATGTGCTTTCGTTTGATTTTGTTTCTTTATAGAGACTTCCAAATTCCTCCTAAGTGATTTGCACACAAAGTCAGTCTGAGTGCCACCTCAACCCACACACTATTGTTCTTGGACCTGTCGTGATCTTTTCCCTTCAGGGAAGAATTCTGTCTATCCAGTGCACTGATTGGGGGATTAAGGAAGAACCTTACTCTCTGAGAGTTTATGGACCCACAAGCTTGTGAGCTGGTCATGTCCCCCACAGTCTCCATCCACCGTCCAACTCGTGAGGTTTCAGCCATCTATGCAAACAGCACCATCTCCCCTTAAACCCTGGTCATTACTTTGAAACTCTCCAAATACAAGTATTTACTGGCTCTAAGGGAGCTGGCTTGTGGGAGGTCTAAGTGAGGTGATAGCCCTTATCCATAGTGGGTTACAATCTTTTGAGCAAACACTCAAGAAACAGTAAGAGGCTAATAGAGAATTACCAAGTTGTTTAGGTAATTAGTGCCGTTTAAATCTCTGCTCAGAGGAGTCATACTTATCAGTAACATACTAAGCATGGATTTGTCCTCCAATTTCAGAAAAAAAGAGAACAAAAAACCCCCGCCAACAACCATAAATGGTGGCCAGAAAAGATAGGTGTAGGAGAGGGGTTAGAAGAGCTAGCGGGAATGATATACAACTATACCTTGCAGCTTGAGAAATACAGATTAGGGTATATGGTGATGATAGCAACATTTATTGAATTCTATTTATAACACATTTCTGTGAACTACCTAACTTGATCTCCATATCAATTCTAAGAAATAAATACTATGTGTCTTAGCAGAAAGGTTACCCAGAATGTAGAATTGAAGAGATTTTTGGACCATTACTTTATTTTTAAATTTTTTTGTGGTACGCGGGCCTCTCACTGTTGTGGCCTCTCCCGTTGCAGAGCACAGGCTCCAGACGCGCAGGCTCAGCAGCCATGGCTCACGGGCCCAGCCGCTCCGCGGCATGTGGGATCTTCCCGGACCGGGACACGAACCCGTGTCCCCTGCATCGGCAGGCGGACTCTCAACTACCGCACCACCAGGGAAGCCCGTGAATGTGTTCTTAAACTGCATGAAATAAATATACAATATTCAGAACAAATGTTGGGAGAACAGATAGTCCTGATGGTCTTGGTACACATCACGTGAGAGGTGTTTTCTATTTGGAGGAGCTTATTTTAAGGGCCAGGTTAGGAAAGAATGACTGTGCTGGGGATTAGGGACTGTGTCCAGGTGACTCAAGACAAAGCCAAATGCGGTCCAAGAGGCTGGCCATCAGGGAAGCCTGGTGAGGGCAATTCTCTCATGCACTTTAAACCAACCAGCCAACCAACCAAACAACCAACATGCAAACAAGCAAACAGCTTCTCCCAGCTGGGTCTCTGGGTTCTTGGCAGCAGAGGGTCTGGCACGGCTTCTAGAAGACGCTCTGCTCTTTCTGCCTTGCAATCTCCCTGCCCGGCATCTCCAGCAGTTGCGTCTGCATCTGGGTTGTGCCTCTCCCTTCACTGCTTAATGCACAGTTCTCCGCAACGACCACCTCCCTTCCACACACAAGCAAGATGCTTTTTTAGCAGCGAGCTGTTTTCTGACATGTGCACTGAGTGATCATGGTCAGATACAATTTCCTGGCCACACAATTGCACTCCTCCTGCAGACTCAGGTGTAATTACGAAGGCTCTCCCAGCGCCTGCAGCCTACGCTGTACTTACCGGCAGGGATGGCCTCTCATTCTCTATTAAATGTTTTGAAAGAAGACCCGTAGGCATGACAAGCTTCAGGCACCAAGTAGAAATGGGAGCTGGAGTGTCCTTGCTTTGATAGGCCTGTGCAAGTTTTAATTATCTACTCATCCAGGATTTACTTTTTGTTTCATTTTGTTATAAAAAGTGGAGAATGGTGATAGCCTGATTTCTTGTGCACACGGGGAATGAAATTGGTTGAGAATATTGTCTGCACTTCAGTCGCTTTTCCCCTTATTTTTCTTTCATAAAGTTTATTTTCTCATTCCATGAATAATAAATTCAGAAAATATGGAAAATATAGGAATTCATAAAGATGAACAATTGATGGCTCCACAGTTCAGACAAAGCTATTAATATTTTTATACATTTCCATCCAATCTCTTATTCATTCACATGCACACAGACAAAATATTTGAGGTTATATTATAGCAGTTTTATATTGATTTTTTGTTTATATTACATTATGAGAAAACCATTTATTCATGCCATTGAATACATTTTAAAAACAACTAATAGCTTTATAATATTCCATGTTATGGTCATGTCCTCATTTATTTCACTTTATTTTCCTACTGCTGGATATTTAAATTATTCCCTGCCCTTTGCTAATTCCTTAAAAATCAATAAATCACCCAAGATAACTGTTCAAGCTGTTTCCTGTTTAACAGTGAACAGCTGTTAATCACAGCACAACATAAGGAGGTGGTGCACAGGCTTTGGAAAAGAAAAAACCTAGATTGATTCCCAGTTCTGGCACTAGCTTGGAGGGTTTTCTCATCTGTAAAATGGGCCATGCTAACTTCCTGGCTTATTTTTCCATTTTTTAACCCTCTTTTCTGTAGTACAAACCATCCATGTTAGCTACTTTTTTCCGCTCATACCCTTGCTCACACTGCTTCTCCAGCCCTGCCCCTGCACACACACACTCACACACTTCCTTTTAAATTTGACTTAATTGTCAAGGCCAAATCCGAATCCTGTACAGCTTCTCCCTGCACTTGTTCTGCTTCTTCTTTGGCCCTTCCTTTGCCGGGCTTGACCTGGATTTTGCATCAGGGTAACTTCATCAACTGTGGTTCTTTAGCCACCTCTTCCCCTGCTCCTGCCTTTGTGCCCTTCCCTTTCCCGGAATCTGGTCCTCACATTTCCACCTCCCTTTTTGTCCAGGTCTTTCTCAGGCTTGAGAAATCATCTCCAGCCTCAACACGTCTGGAGGGTTTCCCAACCCCAAACTCTAGACAGGGCTGAGCACCTTTCCCTTGAAGATTCCGTAGCCTGAAACCATGTTATTTTTTTTTATTTTTTTATTTTTTTGCATTACGCGGGCCTTTCACTGTTGTGGCCTCTCCCGTTGCGGAGCACAGGCTCTGGACGCGCAGGCCCAGCGGCCATGGCTCACGGGCCCAGCCGCTCCGTGGCATGTGGGATCCTCCCGGACAGGGGCACGAACCCGCGTCCCCTGCATCGGCAGGCGGACTCTCAACCACTGCGCCACCAGGGAAGCCCTGAAACCATGTTATTTTAAGTGCCAGAGAGTCTCTACCTCAAACTTTCTGAATTTGAATGCTGGGTGATTTTTTTTCCTCATTATTTTTGGCAAAATTTCAATCACATATCAGCCTTTTCTTTACTTTTTCCTCACTGTGACTAGCTACTTCTTCCAGCTGCACATGGTCAGATGATAGGAGTTCCCTTAAAGGTCGGTCTATCCTAAATCTGATTAGTTTACAATACTTGCTGAGGGAACATGAATGAGTCTGTGAGACTCGATCCATAATATCAGAAAACGAACAAACACTGTATTAGTCCTTTGGTGCCTGGGTGAGGTCAGTGAGCTCAGGAAAGGTACCAGGACACAATGAGACTTTGAATTAGTATGCCAGGAACATCCAAAACATATTCATTGTGTTAATAGAAATACCTAAGTATATTAGACATTTGGGGACTTATTATTCATATTAGTTATAATATGGAAATCAAATTTTATTTCTAAATTTCAATCAAATGATATTTTCTATTAAAACTGTAATAGCGAGACAAATTAAGCAATGCTATGGGTTACATATTACTAATCCAGTTTGGTTATAACTCACATTTTTTTTATTTTGTTATAAATCATCATGAGAATGAAATAAAATAAGACATTTTCTAAACTGAAAAAAGAAGAACAAAATACTTAGAAATAAATTTAACAAAAGAAGTGCAATACTTGTGCACTGAAAACTACAGAGCATCATTGAAAGAAATTTTAAAACTTAAATAAGTGGAGAGAACTCTGTGAAAATTTTAAGAAATCAATTCTCCAAAAAAAAAAAAAAAAAGAAAAGAAAAGAAAATGAACAAACGAACCCAAAAGCCTTATAGTACATGCCTGCAAGAGGCAGAGTAGTTGGTAGATGGTGAAATAAAGCCTGAGTTCAATTCTCAGCTTCGTCTCTTATGAGCTGTGTGACCTTCAGTGAGCCTCTAAGCTGTATAATCTTCATTTGTTTACATGGAAACAATATTTGCTGATTTGTAGAGCTGTGCTGGTCAAATAAATGACATTCAGTAATCAATAAATAACCTTGATTATTAAAAATATTCTCAGCTCTCTGTTATTTTTACATAAGAATCACATAAAAGGATTCTATTGAAATCTTATGAGTATACGTCAGATATATGTAGTTATTGATACTTGATATTCACACCAAAGTAGCTAATCACTAAACTTACTAATAATAGTGAAAGGGAGTCTATGGAACATGGCATTTATCTCCAAATCTCTGGCACCTAGCACAGTTTCTGGCACATGTTCAGCTCCCAGAAAACAATGCTGAATTGAATTTATGGTGAAATAAATTTTTAGAGGCTTTGACATTTCAGTTTTTAGATATCCAATCTCTCCTACACACGCACATTAGCATTTTTGTATGACAATGAAAATATTGGAGAAAAAAATTAGTAGGTTATGGACATTCAATTAATGGAGGAGGCATGAAAGATAAAATAACCTAGATTAGATTTCATCTTTTAGAGGGTGAAACTGAGGACCAAAGATGTTCCATGAAATGCCAGCATGCAAAGTTTGAAAGGGACAAGATTGTGGTTAGAACCCAAACCCCAACCTTTGCCTCCCCACCTCATACAGAGTTTCTTCATACTCTCATCATTGGAGCTTTCTGTGTCTTTTAAAATTCTATTTATGTAGCTAGGATAAAAATAAATTTAAATTTATTTATGAATTTTCCAAAGTAATTTCACTGTTGTTATTAATTTTTTTCTATTCCCTTCTACCCTCCCATCAACCTCCACCCTACCCCAATTCCTAAAGCTTGGTCTCTTTTTCAAATAACTTTTTTATATAAACAACTCCTAGTGATTTTTTGTATTGTATGTCAAGCTTCCTTATGAATCTGTCTAAAGCCCCTGAGGAATAAATCCCAGGGCAGGATATCTTGTATTCATGCATCTAATTAACCTTTGATCATCTTTGTGACTGCCTTGCAGTTCAATACTTGCTTGATTTTTTTTATCCATCTAATTAGTGAGGTTTAAGTGGCTTTTTATGTCAGATTTTATTATATCAGTTTGCTACACAATTTCAGGACACTCTGGGGAGTTCCAATATCATTGCAATGCTTAAGTGCTATATATTTACTTGTTGTTTGTTTGATTTTTCTCTCCAGAAAAAAAGTGCTTTGACCAATTTTTCCCACTAGAGTGTATAAGTAGTCTATGAAATGCCATAATGATGGCAAAAGCCTTTCTGTTAATTGTGCATAAATTATCAACACAGCTAGTCAAGTCTAATCAATCATTTTTCTATCCAATAAGCCTGTAGAGTGGCAGACTTGATATTCTGAAACAAAGGGAATAGTGAAAGAAACCCCTCAAAATACTTCAATTTAGAGCAAGCTAATGAATATGCACATATTTTTATAGAACTGGTTCTATAGCCATGGGAATATAATTTGTTACTGAAATCTATGGATTGTAGTTAAGTGTGTCTATAATGGAATGGTTAGGACTTAATCAATTAGATGTGCAAATCTTATTTCCTACCACTGATCTTTTTTTTTTTATTTTTGCATGTCAGTTTTATTTCCAAATGAACAGTAAACTAGCTTTCAATCAAATAATTTACATGTTCATGTGTTAGTGTTCTTTTCTTATTCAATGAACTTTTTGATTACTGAAAATTAATATGAATGCAATTTAATTCTGTCCATATAGAACAATACGGTTGTGTCTAATATTAACTGTGATGATAGTTTCCCTTAGCTTCCCTGAGATCTTGCTTTATTTTCTTTGTCTCTTTTCCCTTGGCTTTAAAACTGAGTAAGCAGTTTAACTTATTTCTAGCTCTCTCTCTCTCTCTCTCTCTCTCTCTCTCTCTCTCTCTATATATATATATATATATATATATATATATATACATAGATATAGATAGATAGGTAGACATAGATAAATCAGAGATATAAAAGATCTAGCAATTACCACAGAGCTCCATTTGTCATTAATAGTCAAAATGTCCAGTGGCAATTACCTTATGTATGGAAACAACCATGTGATACAGAATGAAAGCAGTGGGGCCATGCTGTCTGATGCACAGCAAAGGAATCAGAAGTATTAGGTTCTAGTCCCTACTCTAGCTTTGACTGACTGTTTAGCCTTGGGCTCGTCATGCTTCTTACCCTCTCAATGTCTTATGCTTTCCGTCGAGAAACAAAGATAATTGTACTTGTAGGCAGGGAAAAAGGAAACCATGACATACATTACTTTGGATGGAAATTATTTACAAAATTCAAAGGATTATTCTGAACTATAATTCATTCCACATTTATTGAGCATCTTCCATGTTCTAAGGATTGTGCTGGGTACCAGGGATACACAGGTAAGTTGGACGTTACATTGGTGCTCATTATCTGACAGGAGGTGGAAGAGACATCTGGACTCAAGTGTGTTTGAAAGAGTACATTGTATCTGGAATCCCATCTTAAATCCAAATAAATCACATTATAAGGATAGTATGTCTATTACTACATTGAAGAAAGACAGTGAATAAATAATAAAAAGTTTATTTTGGTAGATTGGATTATTGTTTGCAACCTGTTACTTCCTGTTGTGGAAGAATTATACGTTAATTGCCTTTGCCACGTGACTCTGTAGTGCCTCCCATTGAAGTCAGCAGAGTGCACACCCCTCCTCCATTGGCTGCTTTTGGCGAGGTGACTTGCTTTACCCAATAGAATATGGACAGAAGAGACATTGTGCCCATTCTAGGCTGAGACTTGAAGGGTTATGAGAAACTACTGCCAGGCCGTTTGGATCTCCTCCTCTTTGCCAGGAAAAGACCATGCTCCCAAGTAACTGTTTCTCCTTAGTCCATGCCAAGAACAAAGCAATATGGCCCAGACTGAACTCCACCCAAGCCTGGATTCCAGTCCCACCCAGCTGATTCCAGTCTAGACCAGCAGAACTTCAGACACACCTAGAAACACAACATGTGTTGTTGCCTTGGATTATCACGGTTAAGCCGAAGAATGGTCTAATCAAACACCTTTTGGTGAGCTTGAATTAAATCATCGATTGAGGCAGTTGTCGTCAATGAATGATAAAGCTATTAGATGAAGGATGGGGAACTGAGTATTTACGTGCTAAATATGACTCCACAGATTTCTTGCTGAGGACAAGAAAACAAACATAACTTCAGCGGAGAGATCAAGCTTCCACTACCCTAACGCAATTTGTCACTAATTATGGGACAACCAGACACCATAATGCATCACATCAGGTGACACATAAACTCCTCAGCATGGCCTATGAAGTGTTTTTGCCCAAGTGATTAACTTGAATTTAGTCAACTGCTACATCCAACTTTCCCTTTGCACGAAATAGTAGATGTTAAACAACAGCATAAATTAACATCAGAAACATTCAGCACAGAACATCTTATAGGACAACTGACTAGTCTGTTCAACAAGCCAGTGTTGCAAAAAGAAAAAGTGAGAAGGAGGCAGAAAAAATAACGGCCAAATGCAGTGTATGGTTCTAGTGTGTATCCTGGTTTGAAAAATTGAGTTATAGAAAACATTTGAAGACAATTGAAAAAAGTTAAATATAGCCTGGCTACTAGACCTTACTCGGAAATTATTATTAATTTTGTTTAATTTAATAATGGTATTGTAGTTAGTTAGAAAAATGTCTCAACTTTTAAACGTATATGCTGAATTATTTAGACTTTGTAGCTCATATGTGATTGACTTGAAATTACTTCACAATAGATATTACAATTATGGCAAAATGTAAATGCCTGTTAAATTCGAGGGAAAAAGATAAAGATGCCTCTAATTCTACTCTTTTAAAATGTCTATATGTTTGAGATTTTTAAAAATAAAAAGACCAGTGACAATGCACTTAGGATGCAGAGTAAAAGCATTTAGGATGTCATTTGCTGTGCAATCTGGTCCTAAATTTAGTGTTGTTTTTAGTGTTCTCTAATTTATGTTACCTGCTTACTACCTATATCCAAAAGAGGTCAGTAAGCTACATGAAGATCCATGCCACATTTCATACTTGTTTTCACTTAGCCCAAGCACTCAGTCACTTATCGCATAAATACGTGTTAGCCATTCCATTAAAGATGATGTAAAGAACTTTCTTTTCATTATTGCTTATTACATTAGTGACGTTTTATCTCCCTCCTTTGTCCTTATCAGTGGAAGCATAGTCTATGGTCGTATGGCTTCTTGCCCTAGGAATTAGTTAATTAAGTCATTCTAAGCAGGGAACTGCTAGTGAAGCCAATCAACCAGCTGGTGAGAGCTAGTTAGATTACTGCAGCTGTTTGATATTGCTCTAAGTGTCAGGTAATACAGAGAGCATGGGAACAGATGGTGTGTTTAAATGCCAAATGGGGCTACACAATTTCATTCCCAAGGTCTCTATCATGAGTCAAATATGTTTTGAAAGGAGGACAAATATGACATCAGGATTTCTGTAATAATAAGGTGCCCATCACATTAACATCAACAGATTAGTTGTACCACTTTTTAAAATCCTCTGTCAATTATCCCATACTTGCCATGTAATTGTCAAGATACTGGAGTTGATTGGCAGGTATTGTATATCCCTCAATCATAATTTTTTAAAGGGAAATACAGAGTAATTTCAATACAATGATACTATAAAAATTCAACCATCAATGTCAAGGACACGGGTTTCTCTCTTAGTCCTTGTAACAGCACAGAGCTCAAAAAAGGGAGACTTTCTTGAAAAAGATGAAAAGTGGTGGTTATATTCTCTTTCAGAATATTAGTAATGAAAATGATGATTCAGTCATTCATTTTGAACCAGCCGTGTCCCAGGAAACACATAAGATTTTCTAGGCATATTATTTATAATCTTCTCATTAAAACCCTGCCAGATCAATAAACTATTTCCTGTTTCTTTTTCATAGATGAGAAAACTAAAGTAGAAAGGAAAATGAGTTCTGAAAGGTCATTAGTTAATAGAACACTTAGTCCAGACAGTCTCTTTAACAAAAAAATTTTTAAGGTAATGGGCAGGGAGGATTTTGACCAAAAGCCTTGTATGTTTGCAGTATTATTATTTTAATTAACAAAAGTCCCGGTGGGGATTAAAGCATAACAAAAAAACAAATGGAAAAAGCCAACAAATCATATAACTGAAACTTTACATGGAAGACTAAATTTTGTGATATTTTTGTGACATTAGGTATAGTTAGCACTGGAGAAATATAATCAGTATAAAATAAACTGGATTATTGAACCGAACACTCTGATAATTCAAGCCAGAAATAGTACTCTGTATATATGAGACAAAGAGAATGGGGTTGTTTTTTCTTTTTAATTGTCTGCATAAAAGCCACAATTTCTACATCATTTTTAGTGTACAGGTTTAAGCCTGAAAGCTCAAACTTGGGCGTTATCAGGAATCACTGATATTGATTAAAAAGAATATAACGAGGAAGCAATGGATCAGAACAGTGGAAAGGAAAGACACTGTTGTGGAATGTTGGCAGGCATTTATTCCTCATCAATACAACTGGCTGAATGATTTAGACATTGTAGATAGGAATGAGACAAGAACCTTATGGCAATAATGAACAGTATGGATTCTGATAAATAACAGAAAGGATTTCAGAATATATGTTTGTCCATGTATGGATAATGAGAGCAAATTTTAAGAAAAATTGAAGAAATTAAAATCTCTTGTTGCAGTTTAGAAACAGTTGAAAACATGCAAGTATAGTTAACAACAACATGGAAATAGTTAACACAAGTCAAATGTATTTTAAGGAATCAGAAAACAATGTAATTTTCAAATAACTAGGTGAAAATGCAAACATCAGAATATTCTTAACATTTTTTCAAACATCAAAATATTTGAACAATTTTGCTACAGCCATTGAAAATAAGAATTCTATTTTCTCCCTTCCAATTCTAACTTAATGTCCTGAATGAAGTGACCGTCTAAAGAATTGCTTTCATCAGGTTACTTATGAGTCTTTTTTTTTTTAAAGTAGCCTTTTAAAACCCCATCAGGTCTATGACTGCCAAGAAACTGTTCCAATATGCTTGTCAATATATGATTCTTTTAAACCCCTTGCAAATACATTTTCTTCAGTTTCTACTTGTAGTCCCTCTGCATGGGGCTCAGACTAAAGGATCTTGGGGTGGGGGATCATGCAGACAGCCATGTGGGGACTCAGCCCCATCCACCAGCAGACCAGCACCGGCCCCATGCCCCACTGGGTCACACAGCCAATCACGTGGGAAGTCTAGTCCACTCTCCAGAGGGCCTGCAACCACTGATTTAGGCACAGTCTTGCAGCCAAATTGGCCAGGGCCCAGTGGTACCTACCAGCATGTCCAAAGTAGTTAGCCTGGCCACAACAAAAGGGCACACACAGACCACATTGGGGGAACCCTAGAGCATATAGCTCTGGTCACCAGAAAGGAGTATGCTCCTGGGTACCACAGGGCATTTCCTGCATAAGGGTGCTTCTCCAAGATTAGGAAACATAACTGACCTACCTAATATCAATACATAGAAACAAAAACAGAGAATCAGGCAAAAGGGGGTGACAAAAGAATATGTTCTAATCGAAGGGACAAGACAACTTCAGGAAAAGAACTAAATGAAGTGGAGATAAGCAGTCTATCTGATAAAGAGTTCAAGGTAATGGTCATAAAGTTGCTCAACGATCTTGGGAGAAGAATGAATGAACACAGTGAAAATTTCAACAAAGTTTGAAAATAAAAAGAATAAACAAACAGAGCTGAAGAATGCAATAACTGAAACAAAAAACAAAAGAAGAAATCAACAGTAGATTAGATGATACAGAGGAACAGATGAGTGAATTGGAAGAGAGAGTAATGGAAATCACCCAGGCTAAACAGAAAAAAGAAAAAATAATTAAAAAAAAAATGAGGATAGCTTAAGAGCCCTCTGGGATAACATCAGATGTACCAATATTCACTTTATAGAGGTACCAGGAGAAGAGAAAGAGAAAAGGGCCAAGAAATTATTTGAAGAAATAATAGCTGTAAACTTTTGTAACCTAGGAAAGGATACAGACACCCAGGCCCAGGAATCACAGAGAGTTCCAAACAGGATGAACACAAAGAGATCCATACCAAAACACTTTACAATTGAAATGGCAAAAATTATTGATAAAAAGAGAATCTTAAAAGCAGCAAGGAACTGTCACATACAAGGAAACCCCATTAGGTTATCAGCTGACATTTTAGCAGAAACATTTAAGGCCAGAAGACAGTGGCACAGTATATTTAAAATGATGAAAGAAAAAAATCTTACAAGAGTATTCTACCCAGCAGGGCTATCATTTAGACTTGAAAGAGAGAGAAATCATTTTACAGACTAGCAAAAGTTAAAGATTTCAGTATCAGTAAACTGGCTTTAAGAGAAATGTTAAAGGAACATCTCTGAGGAGAAAAGAAAAGACTCAACTAGAAATAAATATATACAACAGCAACATAGGAGCACCTAATACATAAAACAAATATTTACAAACATAAAGGAAGAAATTGACAGCAATACAAAAATAGTAAGATACTTTAACACCCCAGATCAACTAGACAGAAAATCAATAAGCAAACACTGGCCTTAAATAACACATTAGATCAATTGGAATTTATATATATAAATGCTCTGTATATATATATACAGAACATTTCTTCCAAAATAACAGGATACACATTCCTTTCAAGTGCACATGGAACATTCCCCAGAATACATCACATGCTAGACCATATAACAAGCCCCAATAAATTTAAAAAGATTGCAATCATAACAAGCATTTTTTTTCCATCTACAGCAGTTTGAGACTAGAAATCAACTACAAGACAAAAACTGCAAAAAAAAACACAAACATGGGGAGTCTAAACAGCATGATACTGTATACAACCAATGGGTCATAGAAAAAAAACAAAACAAAAAAGAAATCACAAAATACCTTGAGACAAAGAAAATGGAAACACAACAATCTGAAATCTATGGGGCACTGCAAAAGCCACTGTTGTAAGAGGGAATTTTATAGCCATAGAAGCATACCTCAGGAAACAAGAAGAATCTCAAATAAACAACCTAACCTTACAACAAAAGGAAGCAGAAAAAAAGAACAAATAAAACCTAAATTTAGTAGAAGGGAAAAGAAATAAAGAGCAGGTATATAGATAAATAAATAAATAAAATTTTAAAGTAGGGACTCAAAATTATATAGATCAAATAAACTAAGAGCTGGTGTTTTGAAAATATAAGTAAAATTAATAAACTTTTAACCAGACTCATAAAAATAGAGACAGAGAGTAGGCCCAAATATACAAAATCAGAAATGAAAGAGAAGTTACACTGACACCACAGAAATACAAAGGGTCATAAGAGGTTATCATGAACAGTTATATACCAATAAAATGGACAACCTAGAAGAAATGGATAAATTCCTAGAAATGTACAATCTCTCAAGACTGAATCAGGAAGAAATAGACTATATGAACAGACAAATTACCAGAGATGAAATTGAATCAGTAATCAAAAATTCCCAGCAAATGGAAGTCCAGGACCAGACAGCTTCACAGATGAATTCTACCAAAGATTTAAAGATGAGTTAATATCTAACCTTCTCTAACTATTCCAAAAAATTGAAAAGGAAGGAATGCTTCCAAACTCATTGTACAAGGCCAGCATCTTCCTGATACAAAAATCAGACAAAGATAGCACAAAAAAAGAAAATTATAGGCCAATATCAGTGATGAACAGAGATGCAAAATCCTTAGCAAAATATTAGCAAACCAAATTCAACAATACAATAAAAGAATCATACTCCATGATCAGGTGGGATTTATCCCAGGGATGTATGGATGGTTCATTATC
Source organism: Mesoplodon mirus (assembly GCF_964341445.2). Taxonomy (NCBI): domain Eukaryota; kingdom Metazoa; phylum Chordata; class Mammalia; order Artiodactyla; family Ziphiidae; genus Mesoplodon; species Mesoplodon mirus. Next base: position 109,286,151 of record NC_138984.1, on the reverse strand, counting down.
TGCAAATCAGTCACATTAACAATACCACATTAACAGATTGAAGAATAAAAATCATATGATGATCTCAATAGATGCAGAATAACCTTTTGACAAAATTCAACATCATTTATGAAAAAATTCTCAACAGAGTGGAAATAGAGGGAACATACCGCAACATAATGAAGGCTGTATAAGACAGACCCACAGCCAACATCATATTCAATGCTGAAAAGCTGAAAGAATTTCCTATAAGACCAGGAGCAAGACAAGAATACCCACTCTTGACACTTTTATTCAACATAGTATTGGCCATCCTAGCCACAGCAGTCAGACAAGAAAAATAAATAAGAGGAATCCAAATTGGAATGGAAGAGGTAAAACTGTCACTGTTTGAAGATAACATTATACTGTATATAGAAAAACCTAACAATGCTAAAAATAATAAATGAATTCAGTACTAATAATGTTAATAGAACTAATAAATGAATTCATTACAGTTGTAGGATACATAGTTAATATACAGAAATCTGTTGTGTTTCTATACAGTAATAGTGAACTATATGCAAATAACAAACAAAAGAGAAGTTAAGAAAAAGAGTCCCATTTACAATTGCATCAAAAAGAATAAAATACCTAGGAACAAATCTAACCAAAGAGGTACAAAACTTTACTCTGAAAACTATGAGACATTAATGAAATAAATTGAAGACAACACAAACAAATGGAAAGATATGCTGTGCTCATGGGTTGGAAGAATTAATATTGTTAAAATTCATATTGTTAAAATACTACACAGGGCAATCTACAGATTCAATGGAATCCCTATCAAAATACTAATGACATTTTTCACAGAATTAGAACAAATAATTCTAAAATTTGTGTGGAAATACAAAAGACCTCAAATAACCAAAGCAATCTTGAGAAACGACAAAGCTGGAGGTATCACTCTCCCTGATTTCAAACTATACTACACAGCTACAGTAATCAAAAGAGTATGGTACTGGCACAAAAACAGACATGTAAATCAATGGAACAGAATAGAGAGCCCAGAAATAAACCTACACTTACACGGTCAATTAGTCTATGACAAAAAGGCAAGAATATATGATGGAGAAAAGACAGCCTCTTCAATAAATTGTGTTGAGAAAACAGGACAGCCACATGCAAAAGAATCCAGCTGGACTACTTTCTCACAGCATATACAAAAATGAACTCAAAATGGATAAAAGACTTGAATGTAAGACCTGAAACCATAAAACTACTAGAAGGAAACATAAGCAGTACACACTTTGACATTGGTCTTAGCAATATTTTTTTGGATACGTGTTTTCAGGCAAGGTCAACAAAAGCCAAAATAAATAAATGGGGCTACTTCAAACTAAAAAGCTTTTGCACAGAAAAGGAAACTATCAACAAGATGAAAAGACCACTTACTGAATAGGAGAAGATATTTGTAAACAATATATCTGAAAATGTGTTAATATCCAAAATACATAAAGAACTCATAGAACTCAATATCAGAAAACCAAACAATGCAAAAATGGGCAGAGGACCTGAATAGACATTTTTCTAAAGAAGGCACACAGACGGCCAAAAAGCACATGAAAAGATGCGCAGCATCACTAATCATCAGGGAAATGCAAATCTAAACCACCGTGAGATACCACCTCACATCTGTCAGAGTGGCTATCATCAAAAAGACAACAAAGAACAAGTGTTGGTAAGGATGTGCAGAAAAGGGAACCCTCATACCCTGCTGTTGGGATTTTAAACTGGTGCAGCCACTATAGAAAACAACATGAAGGTTCCTTTAAAAATTAAAAATAGGACGACCATACGATCCAGTAATTCCATTTCTGGGTGTTAACCCGAGGAAAACAAAACACTAATTTGAAAAGATATATTCAAATTAATGTTCATTGTAGCATTACTTACAATAGCCAATATATGGAAGCAACCTCAGTGTCCATTGATAGATAAATGGATAAAGAAGTTTGGTATACCCATGCGCGCACACACACACACACACACACACAATGGAATATTACTCAGCCATTAAAAAATGAAATCACGCCATTTGTCACGACATGGATATATCTAGAGCGAATATGCTAAGTGAAATGTCAGACAGAGAAAGACAAATACTGTTATGATGTCACTTACGTGGAATCTAAATAACCAAAACAAACAAAACAAAACAAAAACAAAGTTATAGATGCAGAAAACAAATGGGTGGTTGCCAGAGCAGAGATGTGTGTGTGTGAGTGTGTGTGAAGGGGATTAAGAGCTACAAATCTCCAGTTATAAAATAAATAAGCCATGGGGTTGCAATATACAGCACAAGGCATATGTTAATAATATTGTAATAACTTTGTATGAGGCAGATGGTTATTAGACTTATCGTGATCATTTCATAATGTACACAAATGTTAAATCACTATATTGGAAACTAACATTATATTGTACATCAATTATATTTCAATTAAAAACAAGTGTCCAGGGAGGTAATATCTATAAATATTATCTTTATAACAACATCCACACCAGCCCCCTCATCATTACCAGCACCACCTCTGTTCTCCTCTTGCTACTATGGCCGTGTAACTTACGTTTTCTATTTAAACCAGCTTTCACCGATCCCGTTCCATTTTAGCCAAAAATGAAACTCTCATATGAATTAACCTCTGTTAGGATTATTCACCAATTATTTAAAAATGTCCTAAAAGTCTAATTTCAAGTTGGGACTCCTTTTACAATATTATATATATATATATATATATATATATATATATATATATATATATATACACATATATATATACAGACAGTGCTATATAGTAAATCTTTGTTGTTTATCTATTTTATATGTAGTGGTGTGTATCTGTTAATCCCTAACTCCTATTTTATTCCTCCCCTCTTTCCTCTTTGGACACCACATGTTTGTTTTCTATGTAGTGAGTCTGTTTCTCTTTATACAATATCATATTAAATTTAGTTGTCGATGCACTGACGTTTCAGTGTCAGGAATTTTGTCAATTTTTCCTTCTCAGTTCTCAGCTGATACTTAAGAACGTATGTTATATAAATGGACAAGTCATCAACAACAGTTTATATGAAAAATCTTGAAAATACAAGATAGAAGATGTAGTCTCTGCCTTCAAAGATTTTTCAGTGTAGTGGAGGGAAAGCAACATTTATTCACAGAAAGGCAAAATAATTGGTTGTGCACCAATGAGCAGGACTTTTCTCCTAGATCTGCAGGATTCAGGAGGGGATGAGGGGCTCACCTTGCAGGACAATTTGAGAACCAACTGCAGCAAGAAATAATGAAGAAACTTGAGGCAAGGAAAATAAAGGAACACAAGTGGGCTTGGGTATATCATTTTCAGGGAATAACAGTGAGTGGACTAGTTTGTCTAAAATGAAGCCTCTGAATTAGCATGTGGAGAGAAGAGAGTTAAGGTGGCTGTTAGGGTGATGCTTATAGGCTGTTAATTATTGTCTTAATTAAAATCTTCATTTTCCTCTTCAGAACATTAATTTAACTGATCATAATGGAGTGATGTTATGAGGTTAAACAGTGAAATCTAGTATTTAATTAGAGGTGAAAACTATTATAGAGTATTCAAAAAAAAAAAAAAAAAAACCTGTATGTGCCTGCCATCTTTACCTCCAAAATAGCCTGGAAACTCCCTTTCCAAATGACAGAGCAAAACCCATTTTTTCTACAGTATCAGTTTCGTTCTATGTCTGTGTTTTAAGGAGGATACTGAGAATGTTTCAAAGGAAAGCACTAGGCCAGCTAATAAGCAAACTGAAAATTTTAGATTGTGTCCCTGCCCCTCCCATCCACTGCAAAAACTTCTTGTATCTATTCTTACAAAGGAAAATTCTTCATCACAGCTAAACAACAGTTCAGCACCTTGGTGACATACATGCTTTCTTCATTCTTCTCTCTCTCTATATCAGTGTACATCTTAGAAGCTTTGTTCTTGGCAGTAACTACATGATGTCCCCCAAATCTGGTGGAATTGGTAAAATAAAAATCTAATATCTCTACCAAGAGAGTATCAGTGACTACATCTTATTTTTCAGTTTTAAGTCATTATTACGGTTCCTAGTAAAGCCAAACCAAAACATACAGACAGAGAAGAAACCCTGTGGGGTTCTAAGAAAAGAGATGAACCTGGTCCCAACTGTCATCTGATTTTGCTCTCTACTGAGAATGAAACCAATGGAAATAGGATTTAAAATGAAATAAAAGTCAGCACTGGACTCACCCAGCTGGATATTAGGCAAATGCTTATTGTGTGTCATGTTCACTTTCCCCAAGACTAAGGGGACAACTGTAATGCTTAGGTGTTGAACTTCTCTAAATCAGACTTAATCCCGCTTATGCTTTCTACATTCCCAAATAACATAGTAGTAAATCTTATCTTTGCTAATCTTTATTGTTTTCTCAACTGTGTGGGAAGAAGCCCTTTACCTGTACCATCTTAGTCAATTTTCCTAGTCCCATATAGGTCCCTCATTACAGATTCTATAGTAATTTGCCTGAGTTCACACAGATTCCAAATGCTGGATAGGGAGCTCAAATCTAGGTCTGTTCCCAAAATCTAACCTTGTAATGTCTATTTTACCTATTAGTGAATCATTAACTTAAGTATCTATTTTAAATTCTAATGCTTTTCTAGATGCAGGTAATCCTACTGCATGTGACAAAATCTATTGGAATTAGAAGGGATTTTCAAAAGGCATTTGAACCATCCTTATAGCTTCAGCAGGGTGACACTAAACATCTCTCTCAGTACCTCCTAAACTTCCCTCTACTCTCTAAGTAAATAAGTAAACGCATATAGGCTCTTTCCAGTTTTAGGCACTGCTTTCCCCAGTTAATCTTTTCAATACTTATTACCTCTTCTGCTTGTGTATATGCTTCCATATGTGTCACCCAATGTTCTCAAAATGTGACTTGACCTCACAGTCAGTCCAAAGATGCAGTGCATCTCTTACTCTGTGCGGAGTAACCAGTCCTGGGCTGAGTGCTGGGGCAGGGCATAAAGAAATGATCTCAGCCCATAAGGAGCTTGAAAATTAATTGATGAGACAAGACATTGGCATATCTAGCATATGAAAGTGGTATTGGCCTTATGCAATTAAGTGCTGAATTGTGTAATGGACTCTAATATAACCAGGATTTCAGAGGGTACAGAAGAAAAGACAGGAATAGTGGAGGATGATTTCCTATATGAGATGAACCTCGCCTTGGTCTTGAGGAAAACTAGCTTTTATGGAATGCCTACTATTTGGCAAGCAATGTGGTAAGTAGCAAACAATGTACTTATTCTTACTCATTTGATCTTCATAAAATAGGCATTGTTACTTTTCACATTTTACAGAGAAGGAAACTGAAGTTCAAAAGAATTTGATTGGCTAAAACCACACTCTAAGGTTTTGAATTGGACATCGTCCCCAAGTAGTCTGAATTGATATTTGTTGCTTTTGCACTACCTTATAGTTGTCTCAATGATTGCTGTATCTTGTATAGGTTGCTCAGAATCCATTACCTTTTTGGTGATAGCTCTTCTTTGGGAGAGACCACCTCATACTCTCAATGTATGTCCTTCAGGTAGTGCTGGCATCTTTCCATCAACGATAGGGTTGGGCATATGACCGAGGCCTGGACAATCAGAGAAATCAGTTTCTCAGATCACATTAATTAGTTCAGGTGGTATTAGTGTCCAGGTATATGTATTGGGATAGAAAGGTCTTCTTTCTCTTAGGGATTTAAGCTCTGAAGATAGGAGTTCTTGGTTTTCAGCTGCCATCTTGCTTCCAAAAGTGAGAGGGTATTTGAGAAGTACATCATTAGAAAAGAAAGCAAGCACCAAGTAAAAGCAACAGAAAAGGTTTGGGAACCAGAATTTGCTTGCCTGGGCATGCGTGGATTAACTTTTTATTTTTGTTTCAACCAATTGAGTTTGAAGTTCTGCCATATAAAACCAAAGGAACCCAGACATAAATGGAAGGTATTCCAACAGTGGTTGACAATTTGGAGGTGGCAGGATGAAACAAGGTTAGAATGGGGAAATATATATATATATATATATATATATTTTATATAAAGGCATTCAGAATTTAAGGCTAAAATGAAGTGAAGGTGTTATATAGGAGACATCAAGACCCTTTTCATGAGCTTCTGTCTCTCCCAGAAAATAATTTGACTGATCTAAGCTAATGGCATACTGACATTTAAGACAACATAGCAAAAATGCACGGAATGTTAAGATGCACTGTAGAAATAATATCTGTGATAAAAAGAAAGGTATAACTGTAGTCACACTATCACAAATAGAAAACCTCTTGTGAAATATACTTACAGAAACATGCAATGCTTTATGTACATTAAGACATGTTCCAAATGATACAATTGCCAGCAGCACCATAGTTCATTTTAAAAGACCAATACACTCTAAAAATAAAAGGGATGAACTAGAAAACACATTGTTTGCTCAAACTGTATTCTGAGGTCAACCAAGATACACTCCTAGTTCCTTGCAGTTTGAGGTATTTTATAAAAATGATTTTCAGTTGAGATTTTGAGAAACACTAAGGCTGGTCAAAATCTTTCATGACCTTATTTAGCCAAAAAGTAGAGGCAATTAAAAAAAATCATTTGTAAAAAGCCTCACAACAGCAAAAATATCCAAGCAAATGGTTCAAATAAAAAACTCCATGGCACAAATAATTACTTTTGTTTTCTTCTGAGAAAAGTCAAAGAAAGTTTCAATCTATTCCAACACATGGATCTAAATTAGAAGACCTCATTCCATCCATTTTTTTCCTGCTTTATCTAAAAATTGCTGTTGAGAAATGGCTTTGCTTTAAATAAATTCTTAAAATCTCCAAAACAATCCAACAAATAGTTACTAAGCAATTACTATGTGCCTTACACTATTTGGTATTTAAATATTTAAAATACAAAGAAAAATAAAACTGATTTAATCCATCAAGGAAAGGCCTCATTTTCCTCATCTGTCAAATAGGGATGGTAGTGGTATTTACCTGATAGGATTGTTGGGATGAATAAATTAGTTTAATATAGATTAAGCACTTGAAACAGTGACTGGTGCTTGATAAATATTTTATAAATAGTAGTTATATTCTGTGAGTGTACATTCTATGACTGTGTCTCTTCGTTATGGACATACTGAAAAGGGAATGACTAGCTCTATCCTGGGACTAGAGAAGTCTTCACCAAGACGGGATACTTTTAGGTAGATCATTAAGGATGAGTAGAAGTTCACTAAATGTAAAAATGTAGGTAGAATTTCTAGGGAAAGATGGGTCAAAATTCTGGAGCCACAGAAGAGCTTGGTAAGTGTGGGGAATTATGAGCAGGCCATGTTAGGTCTGAAGGGTGCTTAAATTTCATCCCCTGGGGAAAGGGAGATCACTGAATTTTTTTTTACAGACTAGTGGTATAACATGGTTAGTTTCAGAATTGCCCCTGAATTATCATGTGAATATTAAACTTAAGAGTAGCATGGTACGGAGTCAGAATTGTCGAGTTCTGGGCCCCATCTGCCATTTCCTTGGTGATTTCTCCTTTGAAAATGCAAATATCAATTCTTATCTCAGAGGGTTAACTTAAAAAGACATTTATAGACTCCCATATATATTAGGTACTATGTGTGTTTTCCTATACACATGTTGATAAGTAAATAAGATATATGCATTATTAAAGACATTATACAATGTGATTACTCATACTTTGATGCCCATTTCAAAAGTTGTTGGCTTAATTAATAAACATGAGACTTTGTTGAACTCTTTAATGAAAGAAAATTTTGAGCATAACAAAAATAGAACAGTATAAAAATCGTACAATGAACCTTCATCATCTCTCTTCAGCAGTTATTAACTCATGCCCATCTTGCTTCCTCCACGCTCCCACTGACTTCCCCTGCTCCCTGGATTAGTCTGAAGCAAATTTCCAAGAAATGTAATTTCATTTGTAAATTAAACATGTATCTCCAGGAGTTAAGAACTCCCTTTAAGAAACATATCCCAATACTATTATTATATCTAAAAGATAATAATAATTTTGTAATATTTTCAGATATCCAGTTTTTGCTCACAATTGTGTTCCATTTGTTTGTTTTAATCAGGATTCAAATAAGATTTATATTGTAGTTTTAAAATTTTTTCTCATGTCTTTTTGATCTATTCACCTCCTTTTGTTTCTTTGCAATTGCTATTTTGTTGTTGTATTGTTGAAGACAGCAGGTTGTATGCACTGTAGTTTCCCACGTTATGGATTTTGTTTATTGCATCTTTGAGGTGTCTTTAACAGGATCTTCTGGCCCCAGTATTTTCTATCAATTGTTGGTTAGATCTACAAACTGGGCCAGATTTAATTGCTTCATAGCCAGTACATTATCAGGAGGTACATTATGTTGTTTTGTCGCTCAGTTTGTGATATTATCAAATATTGGTAGCTATTGTTTAGGACTTGCAAAATGGCTGTAGTCTAGTTCTATCATTCCTTCACTTAAGCTGAGATAATTTTGTTAAAAGAAACCTCTTCTTATCAACTATTGGGTTACCCTGGGATACAATAGGATAAATGCTTGATACTTCTTATTTACCTTTCAAAATTTAGCTTTCAAAATCATGAGTTGATACCTTAATAATGTCCGAAAATAATCAATGAATTTTTAAACATATCATTATGAACTAATGTATTGAGAAATATTTGATGTGTTTCATATAATTGCACTTACTGACAGTACCAAGGCTCAGATTTTCTCAACTTTGGGCAGTGGAAGCTAATTCAAGTTGGCACTGAAACACTTTTGGAAGCTTCCTTTCCGATGTATGAGATATTCCAGGCTCATCTCATGTATTTCCTGCTGCAGACCTGGAATTTGCCAGTTCTCCAAGAAGCCCTAGTTCCTTTAGTAGAGAATAGAATTTCTCCAGTGACTTAAGATTTAGGAATTAAGAATGATTATTGCTTTTAGGGTTGGTCATTATTTCTAGGTCATTTCACTGACAGAGCAAAAGAGATTTTAAAAAATACGTATGAGTCTATACTGATGACTCCAATGCAAGTTGAAGGCTATAGAATTTTGATTTATTCTTACCTATCCTTCATTTTCTTACTCCCATGTCAAAAATTCTGGTTCTCACCATGATTGTAATTATTCATTTGCTTTAACACACACTATATATAAAATGCACACTAGAAAACTACCACCACCAATATGATTACTGAAAACCAGTTTATAATTGATTGTTTTCAAAGTTCATTTTGCTCTTAGGACATACCTCACTACAGATGTACAGTGAAAACACTGTGTTTTATGATCATTTGGAGTAGTTCTTCTTTCTATAGTAATGCCACCAGTTGGATAAGCCATTAGGTTTACTTGTTTCCTTTTACTTTTTCCTTACATTTTTAAATGTATAGGTTTCTTTTTAATTTTAAATTACATTTTATAATTAAGTAGACTATGTGCATGGCTTCAAAGTCAAAGCTACAAAGTATATTCAAAACAACAGGCTATTGAGACATGAAATATGTTGTTGGAGCTGCCTCTTTTCACCAAAGGAATTTGGGGGGAAGTTGCTGGATGCATACTTTGAAATTTCTAGTTTCAATAAAGACATAGGGGTCTTCCATCTAGAACCCCATCTCCTCTGAGAATCAAGGGAGTTGCCTGGCAGAGAGCACCAAGGGAGAGTATCAGTGTGAAAACACTTCTGAAATTGCTTCCACTTCTATTGGTTAAAAAAAAGTACACTAAGTATCAAGTAATATTTTGATTTTTTAATTATTTTTTAGTTGATTTACAATGTTGGGTTAGTTTTAGGTGTAGAGCATAGTGATTCAGTTTTATATATATATATATATATATATATATATATATATATATATAAAATTCATTTTCATCAAGTGATATTTTGAAAGATTTGGAAATTAAATAAAAAATATCAGTCACAGTCTCCTTATACCTTTGTGATATTTTATGCATCTGTTTTACAGAGTTGACATTAAGAGATTGCCTTTTACTTGCCATCCTGCACTTTTATTTGACCTTCTGTCATAAATATTTTCCATGTTGTAGCATATTCTTCCTATTATCACTTTAATGGCTGCACACTATTCCATCTAGTGGATGGACCTTAATTTAAGCCGCTGTTCTACCTTTGTAGAACATTTAGGCAGGTTCCAAAACATTTAGGCAGGTTCCAACTGTTTTGCTGTTCCAATAATCTTGCAATGAACACACCATGCTTTTTAAAAATAATCTAAGCATTGAATTCAGCTGTGGTAGCAGTAGCAAGTGGTATTTTTGATGCATAATCCAGGTCTTGTTCACCAATTAGATCAAATATTTTCCAATTAGAATGCAAGGGAGAGCCAAAACATGAACTATTTATTTTTAACTAGTTGCCAAGAGAGCAGATGTAATCCAGTAGTATCTGAAACATTGACCTGAAGTTGCCCTCTGTGACCACATCAGTCTGTGCTCAGGATGTTTTCCATGTACTTCCCTGCTCCATAGAAAATGTGCTTCCATCATTTTCTCCTCCTGCAGATCATATTTTATGCTACCTTACTAAAGCACCCCATGGAGAAGTACAACTTAGTTAATCTTCCTGCAAATCTAGGTTTCCATTAGGGTCAACCAGACCTGGCAAACACACTGCTTAAATCATCAGCCACAGCACTGAACCCCAAGGGACCTCTGTGGTCTTATGTAATAATTGCACAACAAACAAGAAAGTAAAAAGAAGGAATAATCTAGGAGTGTTTGGGGGATGGAAGTAAGAGTACAGTCAGAAGAAAACATGGGATAATATGACTAATTGGATAGAAGCCAACTACCTCAAAGGACACTGGATATAAGAGTTGGAGTGTTGTGGGATCCTTGAGTGATCAGGCACTGGGATCTCCCTAAGTGGCATCCAAAATGTAACTTAAGTCGGATTCCGGCATTTGTGCAAACTTAAGCCTCTTAAGGACCAGGACTAAGAATATCTTGGGAATGGAGTTGGTGAACGACACGTAGAACAGTGACGGAGAATGCCTGTCAGAAGATGGGGCGTGATGGCTTCAGAGAGTTAATTTCTGGATACTTTCAGGGTTGTATGGAATGGGGTACTTTCAGCATCCCTAGAAATGTTGCCATGGTTGGTTGGAGCTTGGATTTTGCAGATCACTAGTGAAGAGAATTTTGGAGATATGTGAGTGAAGGTGAAGTATGAAGCTTGTTAGTTATGTCTATCATTTAAAGTCAGAGAGGCATTTTTGAGGTTCTAGGGAGTTATAATTCAAGTCTGTGACAGGTGACATCAATTTTCTTATGATGGGCTTTGAACTAGATTAAGTAAATAACTCTGATTTCAGATGTGGAGAGGCTGATTTCTTCTAAATACTAAGATTGTGGGTTTTGGATGTTTTATGCTTCTGAGGCTTAATTCCTGCCAGATTCATTTCTTTGTAAACTGGAAAAAGGTCTACATTTTGAACTAGATATTCATATTATATAGGAAGCACTTTTTCACCAAAGACAATTCCTGCTGAGATTTAAATGGATAGGACCCTAGTCACATGAAGCATGAAACATGTCTAATTGTCCCATCATTTGATCGGAGCATTATTTCATTTTTAATTTTACCAGCTTCATTAAGACATGAAGACCAAGAAAGAAAGAGCAATTCAACTAAACTAATTAGCTAGAATTTTTCATATGTGAGGTCTTTTGCCAACCTTAATCATTAACCTGGCCTTTAGCAACATGTGCCTTCTTACTGACAGCCCGACTCTTATCTTCAACTAAAATTCTCCTTCCTTGAGATCATCTGTGCACTGCATCTTCAACCATCTGAGCTGCAGGGAAAATCTTAGACACAAAGAGTAGTAGTAATGTTGAGATGTGTTGAGAGATGCTTGAAGGGGTGTCCTTCACTAACTGGAAGCTCAGGAAGCCATCTTATCCTTCTGTGGAGCCATCTCTTCACTCCACGTTTTGGAATCCATGGGAAAGTTGGCGAGACAAAGAGTGGAGACTTGGGGTCTTCTTATTTCCTTGTCTTTCTGGCAAATACCACATTTCACTTTTTCCGAGACCCCTAAGAAGGACAGTTCATAAAAACAAATCCTAAGAGTTTATTTAGTATAGTGACTTACAATTCTTTGATCATGGCACACAAGACAGATGGTAGGTCGTGTGGTGTCTCCTCCCATGGGTTATTTTTAAATAGCTCCTCAGGATTTGCAGCCAAATTTGAGCACAACTGGCTTGTGGAAAGAAGATGGCACAAGGGTCATAAGCCCTGGCACTGGCAACAACAAACCATATAATCTGAGACCTATGGTTTAAACCTCACCACCCTGAATTCATACATCCTCATTATAAGATAAAAGCTTTACAGTAGAAGGTTGCTAATGTTTCTTTTTTTTTCCCCTAACAAATTCTCTGTTTCTCTTTCCTCTAAGATCAATCATCAGGCTGCCTCTCTGCTCTTTCTGAGTTATGTAATACCTTGTCAGTGGTTAACTGGGCCTGATTGATTACAGAAAAACTTTTAGATCATTCAAAATCTGAGTGATAACATATTTGAAAAAAATGCTTATTATATACTCTTAGCAATGGCTCTAATAAAAGTTTGGTTAAGGTTTTTAAGATGCAAAGGACTCTTATAAACCAAAAAGAAAATGGGCTTGGGTCATGAATGGAAAATTTATAAAGAAACGATAATGGATAATAACAGCTGAAAAGAAGTTTAACCCTATTAATAATAAAATAAATATAATTTATTTGGAAATAATAACAGCATAGCTTTGTGCATTGGATCTAATTACATTGGCTAAAGTAAAAGAATGAAGATGCCTAGTGGCAATGAGGTGGTGAAGCTTTTGCAGGGGTGGTATCAGTTGTTACGGCCACCATGAGGGAAGATTCAAGGACATAACATGAAGTTAAATTCTTAAAAATGTGCAAACCCACTGAACCTACATTTCTACAAATTAGAGTAAGAAAATAATCAGTCAAATATTCAAAGATGTTTATACAAGGATGTTCAGAGTAATACTGTTTTTAATATTCAAAATGTAAAAACAACATCAATTGTCATCAATTAATAAATTTTTAACTATCATTTCAAAAGACGTTGATCTTGAAAAATAATGTAGGTGTATGTTTATCTATATAAATAGACGTTTGATATACAGCATTAAGTTACAAATGCTATAAACCATATATGTACATATATACATACATATGTACATATATACATAACTGATAAAAGTTGGAAGAATATAAGTGAATACTTTAGCAATAGTTTTTTCTGAGGTGAGGCTATATTTCCTCTTGGATTCTCTATATTTTATAATTGGGTTCTAAAATTTTAAAGTACATTGACTGTTAAATTTTTAACAATTCAAAGTTGCTCTAATCTAACATAGATGTAGAGGACGGACATGTGGACACAGTGGGGAAGGAGAGGGTGGGACGAATTGGGAGATTAGGATTGACATATATACACCACCATGTGTAAAATAGATAGTTAGCGGGAACATGCTTTAAAGCACAGGAAGCTCAGCTCGGTGCTCTGTGACGACCTAGATGGGTGGGATGGGGGTAAGGGTGGGAAGGAGGTCTAAGAGGGAGGGGATATAGGCATACATATAGCTGATACACATCACTGTACAGCAGAAACTAGCATACAATGTAAAGCAATTGTACTCCAATAAAAATAAATAAATAAATAAATAAATAAGCCAAAACAAATGTTGCTCTAATTTAGACAAACATACTAGGAAAGTATACTGTTTCAAAATGTGCTGGTCACCTCTTAACGGTCTATTTCGAGCTCCTTGAAAGTCTCTCCTTGAAAGTCTCAGAAAGACCATTGGAACAATTGACTGAGGCGGGATTTTTTTTTTTTTTTTGTGGTACGCGGGCCTCTCACTGTTGCGGCCTCTCCCATTGCGGAGCGCAGGCTCAGCGGCCAGGGCTCATGGGCCCAGCCGCTCCGCGGTGTGTGGGATCTTCCTGGACCGGGGCACGAACCTGTGTCCCCTGCATTGGCAGGCGGACTCTCAACCACTGCGCCACCAGGGAAGCCCATGAGGTGGGATTTTTTTATTCTGTCCAGTTCAGACCAATACTAACAAAAGTAAACTAATTCCAGAGTTACAGGGCACGCAGCGTCTGACTTGGAAAGGTCTGTTTGTTAAATGAAAGCATAGTTAGTATCCATTTTCCTGGCTCCTCATGCCATTCCATTTTAATTTGGTCATTTACAAGAGAGGAAAAGTATATTATTGTGACAAAAATGTTATTAGGAATCTTCCTGTCTCGGCCTGCTTTAAACTAAAGAGAGGCATGTGGTGTCAGATCACCAAAGCAGGACTTGCCAGTAAGGTGGCCAAGAGCCATTTTTGGAACCCTTAGGTGACCAACCACCTGTGGTCTATTAAAGAGACTTGAGAGGTTGAGAGAATTTTCTGGAGATTAGACCACTGGACCACCAGGGAATTCCCAGAGAGGAAACACTTTAAAACCCATTTTATAGTGTCATTTGTAGCAGCATGGATAGACCCAGAGATTATCATACTAAGTGAAGTAAGTCAGAAAGAGAAAGACAAATACCATATAACATCACTTACATGTGACATCACTTACAACACAAATGAACATATCTATGAAGCAGAAACAGACTCACAGACATTAGAACAGACTTATGGTTGCTGAGGCAGGTGGGAGGCAGAGGGAGAGGGAAGTATTGGGAGTTTGGGATTAGCAAATACAAACTATTATATACAGAATGGATAAACTACGAGGCCTTACTGTAGAGTACAGGGAACTATATTCAATATCCTGTGATAAACCATAAAGGAAAGAATATGAAAAAGAATATATATCTGTATAACTGAGTCACATTGCTGTACAGCAGAAATTAACACAACACAAGATAAAAGTATATAATACACACACACACACACACACACACACACATGTGGAGTTTCTGGCACAGAGCTCCTAAAACCCTTTAATTTCCTAAAAAGAACGCTAGGAGCATCTCTTGTTCCAATGACATGACAGTGGGTGGGCTCTGGGATGGGAGCTTGTCACCAGAAAGACCAAACTATGATGAGAAGTTTGGAGTTTTCAGCCTCACCCCACATTTCCCAGAGCGGGGGAGGGGCTGGAAATTGAATTAATGATTGATCATGCGTACTCCGGGACGCCCCATATAATCCCAGCAGTAGAGTTTCAGAGAGCTTTCAGGTGGGTGAAAACATCCATGTTGAGAGTGACACACCCCAACTCCATGAAAAGAGAAGTTCCTGCACTTGGGACCCTCCCAGACTTGGCCCTATATATCTCCTCATCTGATTGTTTATTTGTATTCTTTACATATGCTTTAATAAACTGGTAAATGTAAGTTAAGTGTTTCCCTGAGTTCTGTGAGCTACTCTAGAAAATTAATCGGACCAGAGGAGGAGATCATGGGAAACTTTGTAGCCAAATAGGACTGAAGTTGTGAGGACTCTGGGGACGTACTGCTTGCAGTTGGCATTTGAGGTTGGGTGCGAGCAGTCTGGTGGGACTGAGCCCTTAACCTGTGGGATCTCCAGGTAGACAGTGTTAGAATTGAGTTAAATTGTAGGGCACCCGGCTAGTGCCTGTTCATTGCTTGTTGGTTTGGGAAAAAACTCCAATATTTGGTGATCAGAAGTGTTGGAAGTGAAGTGTTTTGTGTGAGTAGTAAAGGAGACGCTCATAAAGGAAACAGGAGGAAAGACCTGGATTTTTCTCTGCACAGGAGGTAAACTGAACTGAGTTTCTCATTTCTCTCTCTCCCTCCCTCTCTCTCTGTCTCTCTCTGTCTCTCTCTTTCTCTCTCGCTCTCGCTCAGAAGAGTTCACAGGTGGCACTGTGTATATCTTATTATGTCATATCAGATTGTTCTACTGTTAGAAATTCTGAATTTAATCACTTGGCTAATATAGTGACTGTTTCATTTTGATGTTCCACTTTCCCCTTTGTAAGAAACCTGTGAATCCTCTGTGCCCCGACCTCTTCTCAACTTACAGTTTTATCATTCATTAGTGATACGTTTTGTAATCAATGACACTATTATGGATTTGCAAAAGGGTAATTTTACAAATATATGCTTCCTTCTACATTTAATAGCTATTTTTTTCTATTAAGAAAAACTTTTTAAATTGTCCTTTCTTTTGTTTGAGCATCATTACAGACTTAGGGATTTTAATTTATATTAATGGGTTACAATTAATTACTGTTATAATTCTTTTTGCTGTTACATTTGTTGCAAATTTGACAATGGATGCTCTTTCAAGCTGGCTCATTCATCCATTTCTGACATGACTCCAGTTGATACTTGATCACTTCCTTGTGCCAGGATGCCCTCGTACTTCCCAAAGCTCAGATCCAGAATCAGCCATTTCTGTGAACAGCTCTGGTTCTTTTCTATGGGAGATGGTAATTAGAAAGCAAAATCTAGGTGCTAAGTGTGCTTGTTGCTATTCAGATATCATTGTTTCCGGCCCCTTTTTGTGGACAGAGACAAAAGATATATTGAAAAGGAAATTAAGTACTTTGCCCTGATACTTCCACTACAAAATTAACTATATAGATTTGATTTTTTTAACTTATTTTATATTTTGTTTCTTTTTTTATGCTGAAAACCTTGGCTCAAGATTTTTGTGGATTTTAATTTATATTAATGGGTTATAATTTACTTTATCCTAATTGTGTGTGTGTGTGCGTGTGTATTATTATTAAATTTACTGAGTGAAGTTTAGATACAATTTCTACTGGGCAGATATACTTTGCAGATAGACTTAAGAAGATACCCCGCTAAGAAAATACAGAAGTAATACTGTGTTTGACAGTTATTTGAAGCAATTCTTTAATCTACATGGTTTCATTATCAACTAAATTTGTTTTTACCTGTGTTGAATTTTAGCATCTGCTATTTTTATATGATTTTATTTTTTAAATTACTGAACCTTCACCTGGTTCAAATGTTAAAACAATATAAAAAATATGTTCAGAGAAAGCTCACCCTAATCTGTTCTCACCCCACTGCCTATGCCCTTAGGGGGCCATTTTCTTTAGTTTCTTATTTGTCCATCCCTATTAACACATCATGAATTTGTCACCGTGGCAGAGGATTTGTGTGCCCAAATACACTGGCCACAGAATGATGGAGCCATGAATCACACCAAGGCATTCTGCCTGCACAGATAGAGCATTCAGCTACTTCTTAAAGGCTCTAGTGAAGTAACATTATGGAAAAAATAGCCTTTGAAATCAACGGGTTCTCTCACTTACTATCTGTGTGACTTGGGGCAAGTTCCTTAGCTTCTCTGAGCTTCATTTTTCCCAGTTATGAATTAGGGACAATAATGCCCACTTTTCAGAAATGTAACAAAGTTTAGAGATAATTTATGCAAAATAATTAGCAGATGGCTAGGCACATAGTAATTACTCACTGAATGTTACCCATTGTTATTAGTAGTGAAACCACAGTAATAGGTCATACAGAAGAGCACTGGACAGTTTTGCTGTTGAGTTAATGAAGTATATTGTGCTCTGATTACATGCCAATTCTATTTAATAAAATTAAAATTTCCTAAGAATTAGTGAAGTTGGATTATTTGGAGAAAATAAAAGGAAACAAGCCTGGGATTGGCAACTGATTTCAGAAAGTTTAAAGAATCTCAGAGAAATGTGCTGCCATTGCTTCCTTTTTCAATATAAAAATTTTAATAGTTTAGTGGAAAAGAAAGTTCTACTACCACTAGAAGGAATATAGAAACTAAGTCATTTCTGGCTGAAGTGAGTCTTGCTTACGTTTTCTGGTAATTTCCTCATTGTTTTCCTTCTCTGTTTGCAATGTGAGATACTCTTATGCTCCTTATGTTTTAAAGAATTTTCATCCTGTGTTTAACATAAAGAAGTTTGAACCATGCAGAGGTGGAATTGAATTTGTATAAAATCCTCTTAATAACATGATCTAATTAAGATACCCATTAAATTCATGTAATGCTAATTTAATTTGGAGGCAAATGTAATTGAGCACTATTGGATTTCTTTTAACATAAAATTAATGCAGTGGACATAAAATGGATATGTTAATTGGATATTGTTATCAGAAATGTTACATGAATAAAAATCATGACTGCTATATCTTGATGGAAATAATTGTTTTACAGAATGAGACATACTGAGCTTACTAGGTTTACTGGCATAATTACATGAAGCTGTATGAGGAAAACTGTCAGTGACTGCTTTTCTGAAGACAAAGGTCATTCAATAGTTTTTTTTTTTCCGACATTAGTAAGTGCCTTGATCCCTGCCTTAGAGAATTTGTTATATTGCTGAACTTTATAATGGTATTGATTGATTGAGCACATCGACTTATACTAAGGCAGCAAATTTCAAACTTTTTGGTCTAAAGAGTCTTTTATACTCTTAAAAATTATCCAGGACTTCAAATAGCTTTCACTGATGTGGGTTTATATCTATTGCATTTATCATATGAAGAATTGAAATTGAAAAAAACCTTGTTCATTAATTCATTTAAAATAAGAACAATAAACCATTATATATTAATAAAACATATTTCTCCAAAAAATTCTGAAAAACAGAGGCTTTATTTTACATTTTTGCAAACCTCTTCTAAGTCTGGCTTCATAGAAGACATCCAGCTTCTATAATCTTTTTTTTGCATTAAACGTGTTGTGATAGGTTGTCTTGGTTGAAATATATGAAGAAAGTATGGCCTCACTTAGATATGTACTTGGAAAGTGGGGAGGATTTTAGTAACCTTTTCAGATAATTTGTGGATTTTTTTTTGATGCAATACCTAAACTCTACAAGTGGTGCTTTTAACAACAACAACAAAAAAAACAGTTGGAGTGTAGTAGCTGAGATCATTTCAAGGAACTTTTCATACTCTGAACATGATCTTTATTCATGCATGATTGTGTAGCATCATGCATTTGGTCTTTTGAAAAATACTGGTTTACTGAGTTATGTGGATCTTCCAAATGTTGACAGATTTCATTATCTCAGTTGTTTTCTTTGAAGTGACAGATTCACTAGTTCTGCTAAGTACCCGAGTCTGAACAATTATGTTTTTTGATCATTCTTTTAAGGGAGAATCATGTTAAATGCAAAAAAAAAAGGAGCCAGTTAATCTTAAAACTCAAAAACTTGCACAAGTTCTTTCCCTTGAAATAACCACATATGCTTCATTATGCAGTAGAATTATTTTCTACAAACTTCACAGAAGACAATAAAAAGATGTGTAATCAAAGGTTGTAAATAAAATTAATAATTTTTACAGCTCAACAAAGATATTCCTAAATACAGTTAGTGGAGTTTTCTTCCCCCTGCAAGTGAGTGGCTTTGACAATACAATGATTACCAGTACAGTTTGGTGCCATATCTTGACTCATGCTAAGGCACCAGCAGTTCTACCCACGATTGCTTTTACATCATTAGTACAAATTGCAACACAATGAAAAGGCTAAATAATGTCTTAGAATTATTGTAGAACCAGTTTTGAGCTTGAGAACCACCAGAAAGTGTCTCAGACATCACCAGGGGTCTGTGGACCATGCTGTAAGAACACCATAGTATGCCCAGATGCCCTTGAATCAGGGCAGAGCTAACATTTACAAAGAAAGCTGGACCCACTTCTGTGATGCCCTCCCCACAGTGAGCTGTCTGGGCATCTAGGAATTGTCAGTGTCAGGCCCTTTTCCTGCTCTACACTCTAACCTCCACACATCAAATGCCACCAAATAAATGAATAGATACAGCAGAGAACATCCAAATAAAATATTTTTGTCAGATTATTTAGGGGGGTGTGGGTAAACTGCAATAGACTGCAATATTTCTTTAAAATTTAGAACAAGTGAATGCTCTTGTGAGTAGATATTCAGATGAAGCCGAATTGAGTGATTGAGTATATTAGTCTCAGCTCTCTGGAAGTGGTGGACCCTGGGCTGTATACTGGACTGGCCAAAAAGTTTGTTCGAGTTTTTCGACCTATCTTACCAAAAACCCGAACGAAATTTTTGGCCAATGCAATACTTTAAAACTTAACACAGGTGACATAAATGCATAGGCCCATCAACTCTATTTGGAAGAGCTGTCTTGAGAAAAGGACACTGCTATTGACAAGTTATTTCCAGGTACACAGGCCAGAACAGTACAGTTGGAGGTTGGTGTGAAAATACATGAAATAGTCCTGCTGTATTCCTAAGGACTCATTCATTTATGGCAGAAACAAAGTATTCTGCATCCATTAAAACCTGTACCTTAGTCAGCCTTCCATTCTCATTTTCAAAATACTGTTAAACTGTATATTACCTAGAAATAAATTAGAAAAACAGATTACTTTCCACATTCCTTGAGAATTGTGGGATTAATATGAGCTTTAGAAGAAGACCAAAAACTTTCTTAGCCCTAAATATACACAATGTACCTCCATTGGTGGCTTTTGATATAAGATTTGGGTGAACAGCAGTCCAAAAAGAGAACTTCACTTCAAAAATTTGGAGCGTGAGGAACTGAGGGGTGAATAAAATAATTTAGGAAGCTCAGGTCATGCAGCAGCAGAACTTTTGCTTTTGCCATATACTTGGAAATAATGACTGGAGATAAATATGTGGGAAGAACCATTAGCAGATTAATGTACATATTGTACTTTGCTTAAGTCCTTGATTTTTATTATTCATTGTTTAAGGAATGTTGTCTTTATAAAAGGTGTTTAATCCCACTAGGATGAGGTACTCAATAAATATTAATGAATAAATGCCTTATGAAGGAAAAAAAATTTTAAAAATAAAGAATGTTGTTTTTCTTCGACTAGTTTGGAAAATATGTTTGCCAAGGAGTGAAATTTTAATACTTTTGTATGTCAAGATCCTTCAACAAGCAAGAAATTTCTTATTTAAAATATTTAGCCTTGAAATAAAAAGCAACCAAATGCATAATATTGATAATCATGATTTTCATGCTTTTTGTAACATAGGTGACGAGTACTGGGTGAAAGAAAAATTTTTTTGTTTGTTTGTTTGTTTTTAAATTAATTAATTAATTTAATTTTGGCTGTGTTGGGTCTTGTTGCTGTGTGCGGGCTTTTTCTAGTTGTGGTGCGCAGGCTTCTCGTTGCGGTGGCTTCTCTTGTTGCGGAGCACAGGCTCTAGGTGCGTAGGCTTCAGTAGTTGTGGCATGTGGGCTCAGTAGTTGTGGCTCGTGGGCTCTAGAGCTCAGGCTCAGTAGTTGTGGCGCATGGGCTTAGTTGTTCCGTGGCATGTGGGATCTTCCTGGACCAGGGCTCGAAGCCATGTCCCCTGCATTGGCAGGCAGATTCTTAACCACTGAGCCACCAGGGAAGCCCAAAAGAAAATTTTTATTTAGGGCAAACTTCTTATAACATTAAAGGCATTGAGGAGATCACCTGATCTTCTCAGGTGATCTCACTACTATCTTCCAATCAGTACAGGAGTTGGTTAAGCATAATGCAGAACAGGCTGCCAAAGGAAAGATTGGTGCTTAACAGCCTATAGAAACTGCATTTAAGATTTTATTTCATAAAACAAATAAGTAATTGATTAATTAGCAAAGAATATTTCAGGTCTGAGGCCTTTATTCTGTCTTGGGCTTTTCTAAAGATATTGGATTTTTTTTTCTTTTTGCAAGGTATTGCTCTATCCTTGTTTTCTTACTTGCAAAATAATTTTAAATTCGAAGTATTTCTCCTTGAGGAAAAATGAGATTCCAAATGGATTTCTACTGAAATCAGTTAACATCTGGAATAAAAACATTGCTGAAGGTACTGTGATTTAGTCTTCCGAACTTTTTTGGACAATCCTGTCCTCCACTGTTTCTAAATGAATTACGGAAAGAATGAGAATGACAGAGGGAAATGGGACGATACCGTGTAGCATTGGATTGTATAGAATGGGACGTGGATTCTGCTGCTGTTTCTGTCAGTAGCACATTGTGACCCTATGTGGATTTTAGAAAAAAAATAGACAAATGATTCCCTCATTCAAGATTCTCTAAGGACATGAGGAGGACTGGAAACAATGTCTGACAGTGGTTCAGGCGGTTGACAGGCTTACTTCCTGAAGCGTGCAACGGTGGGCCTTGGAAAGCTGAGTAGAGTCTGAAGCTGGTCGGAGATCACACCTTACTTGGTACTCACTGATATAGCCTTGGAATCATGTCCTCCCTTCTTCTAAGGGCTTATCTTCCTTCCCCATTTTATTCGATGCCAAGCTGATCTGATTTTTTAACCTCTAATTAACTACTTCCTATAATTCAGAAATAACTTACATCAGCTCTAGTGCATGCAGAAGTATCTCATAATGTATTTGAATAGAACTAAAGAGGACACATCTCACCATGTCTTAATTCAGCAGCCTAGCCTCATCTGCAGCCCTAGTGGCCATATGATTGTGACTGTCATTCCCAGGTCCCTTTTATCTCTATCCTCCCTGTCCCTTCACCTTCAGGGTGACCTCTTTCTCCGCTACATCATGGACATATATGGTAGCCCCAGCCTTGAAGATGCTTCCACCAGTCAACCACATAGACAGTAAGGAAAAGAGCTTAGCTTTTTGAATCTCTTGGCTCCATGGCTCTTTTCATCACCTTAACTGCCTTCCTGGTGTGCCACAGGGAAGGGGGAGGCAGAAGACAAAGTATCAAGTCAACTTGGTCTTGGAATGATGGAGAAGGAGGTGCCCCTTTGTCCTAATAATACCCCAGAAGAGCCAAGCATTGCGGGATCCTCCACTGGCTGGATCTGTTCGGCACTTTCCACACCTCTATCAGGGTGTCTTTCATTCTCTGACTTTAACTTTCTGTCCATCTTGAGGAAGAGAAAGCCAGAAGAGATTAAACATGTCATAAGCACCCACTACTTTTCACATGTCAGCTCATTTAATCCTCACAACAATCCTAGAAGATAATTGCTATTATCCCTATTTTATAATAACAAAATGGTGGCTCAGAGAAGGTAAGTCATTTTCCCAAGATTTAATTCCTAGTAAGTCTGTCTAAATCCAAGTTGTGTTTTCATTCTTCTTTACAAATCATGCTATTTTCCAGCTACTACGTTCCCTTCATTTCTCAATCACTTTTCAACTCAGACCTTTCTTTTGTTCCCTGATAGGTCACTTTGTTCTTGGCACTGCTTTTCATATTCATGACCAGCAGTGTCCTTCCCAGCCTTGTGAGGCAATGAAGAGCTTTCTCTTATGGGATTTCCCAGGAGAGAAGTCAAGAATAGCCCTGAGTACAGAGGCCACCTCCAAAGGATCCACACTTAGGTTAATAGCAGATGAAATGATCCGGTAGAAGCTGCCGACGTGGGTGCCACTTAAAAGTGTTTTAAAAAATATTATCCTAGATTTTAAAATGATCTCAAGGTCTTGCTTTTTTAACATGAAGTCCATGCTTTAGCTGTTTGATAAGGCTTTCTGGCCACAACAAAAGTCTATTTTAAACTGATTAGTGTTCTCTAACGAGGAACTTTATAAAGTCCCAATAAAAGCCCACAATTCAAGACAGAATAATTCAGTGAAATTAGCCATATAAATGCTCGATGAAGCAAATGATTTTAAAAAGGAATGGATTAAAAAAATAAAGATTAAAATGTATAAAATTATATTTTGTCCTTTTTTTTTTTTTTTTTTTTTTTTTCAGTACGCGGGCCTCTCACTGCTGTGGCCTCTCCCGTTGCGGAGCACAGGCTCCGGACGCACAGGCTCAGCGGCCATGGCTCACGGGCCCAGCCGCTCCGCGGCATGTGGGATCTTCCCAGACCAGGGAACGAACCCTTGTCCCCTGCATCGGCAGGTGGACTCTCAACCACTGTGCCACCAGGGAAGCCTATATTTTGTCTTTTTTGGTACCACTTCTAGGTCATAATTTGTAGCGGCTCAAAAGTACAAAACTGACCTTATCACTCACCAGGTATGGAAATATTTTCCATAGACATGTTTGCCACAGACACGTAGACATGTTTGCTTAGTTTTAGAGTGACTAAGCAGATCCTTTTTTTTTTTCACTTAAAAAAACCTTAATGCACTGGGTTTTTTTTAAATTTGTTCTATTAATGATCACTAAATGTAGTTACTCTTTTGATTTGGGCTAATTTTAATCCTTTGCTTGCTGATAACCTCAGACATAGGTCTATAGCCAGAACAGAAATATTTTTGTAGTTGAAGAGTCCAGCCATCTTATCCAATGAGGGCAATATTTGAGTGTATAACAAATAATCATATCTATACAATGAGGTTTAAAAAACGCTCTCAGAGATGTCTTTAGTTTATTGAGTTACTTAACCTGCAAGACCTCTTTTTTACCTTAAGCAGTTGTGAGAGTAAGCTAGTATAGGTAGTACCGCAGCATTTCATAAGAGAGGAAACTCAAAATCAAAGAAGTTAAGTGACTGTCTTAATTCCTCGACTAGAGGTTTTGAAGGAACTGAAATTCAAATCCAGATGCGTTGACTTCAAAGCCCAAGTGTTCTTATCGAGACTGCAATGCTTCCCATGAGTTGAATCAAACAAAACCAAATTAAGCCGAGAACTAAGTAGGATTATATTTTCAGACATGTCTTTTTTACATCATTGAGCAGCTACCAAGTACCCACACTGCTACCAGCAGGCACGGTGCAGACAGGTGAATAAGATATTGCATGTGCCCTCGGGCTGTAGGCATGTCAGCAGCTATGGAAAGCACAGTCAAACAAATGGCTGTCATGAGAGCAGCAGGAAAAGATCACCAGGGGAGCACAGTGAAGAAGTGAAAACCTTACCTTCCGGAATTCCACCTAGCCTAGGAAAAAACATTCCCTCACTTCCAGTGTGTTTCCTAATCCAACAGGTGCTTAACACAGATTGAAACCATCACTGCTTTGTTGTAGATACCAGCCTTTGTGTGTGTGAAGCTGGCAACAGAACCCAGATCTCCTGAGTCCAAGCAGGTATTTTGCTGGATCACCTGTGGAAATAATCACAATGGGCCAATCATGTTTTCATATTGCTCTTTACTTCTATCTCACTTCCAGTGCGGTCAGTAGGCCTGCAGGTCACTGGTAGCCTCACATGGGACTTTATACTTTTTCCTGCAAAAGCAATGAGTCTGTGAAGACAGAAGCTGTAGTGTGAACCCCAATACTTCTAGTCTAACTGTAATAAATTCTTACTTCAAAACATCAAGCTGCTTCTAGGACACGTAAAACTCATGGAAGGAGACACCCACTCTTTCTTCAGTGTGCTACCATAGGGTACCAACCATGCTGCTATTCTAACAGTCCTCGCTTCCTAGTTGCTTTACAATGTTGTGTTAGTTTCTACTGTACAGCAAAAGGAATCAACTATACATACATATATATATATATATATATATATATATATATATATATCCCCTCTTTTTTGGATATCCTTCCCATTTAGGTCACCACAGAGCATTGAATAGAGTTCCCTGTGCTATACAGTAGGTTCTCATTATCAAAGTATCTTCGTAATTCCAAAGCCAAGGCTTCTCAGAAAAGTTGAAAAAGGAATTAAAGGAAGATGAAAAACTCTGGTTTTGTACCCATTCAGAGCCATGTGTGGGCAGTGGAGTGTCCAGGTGGCCCTTAGTGGCACTGGACCCTCCAATCATACCAGGTGTGTATCACATCCTCCCTTCCTTTTACATATGGATGACATCAATTGAATGGAGAAAACATTTAACTAAACTGAGACTCTAGAACAGAAAAACAGGTCAAAATGGCAGGAGGATAAAAATGAGGAGAAACATTTCACCTGCTTTACCTTAGTGATGAGATGCCTAAAGGCAAATGGTACAGGTTTGAGTATTGGGGCATTTTTGTTGCTGCTTTCTCTCCTCTGTCTTGGCTAACCATCTCCCTGCATTTGTAATTCAGAAGAGCTCCCCAAGAACAAATTAATCTGAAGGGTTCTGCCCTAGACATGGCTCTATCTCCATATTATCTGTCCCTCAGTTCCCTTCCAAAAGAGGTAAATGCACAAGAGGAGATGGCACTAAAAACTCTTCATTTCCAGTTAAGCCTTGTATATGTTATTTCCCAGCATGCTTCAGGATTCTGTGTCTGAATCTCTGAATGAGGCTATTTAGGACCCCAAGGGAGTTTTCCTTTATTATATGAAATTGAACTCTGACTCCCTGAAGACTTATGGCCCCCAGTTGTGTGTGTGTGTGTGTGTGTGTGTGTGTGGTTATTGTTGGTTTTCCACTGGAAGAAAAAATTGAAAACATAATAGAATATTAGTGGTTGGAGGGACTGTAGAGATTTTTATTCCAGTGTTTATTATATTCATTTTGACAGAGAACCCTTACCTAAAATTAGATATTAAAAAAAATAAAAATAGATATATTAAATACATAAAATGATGCCTTCCCAGCAGGTTGAAGGGAAAGGTGAGGCCTAGGTTCTTGGTCTTTCTGTTCAACCCATTCCCCTACCCTCTATCAAGTTATCCTTAAAGCTTGTCCTTGGAATTGTGCCACTTCCCAGAAAGATATTTTAAACACCATAGGCCTAGTGACTGTCTCCTCGTTTTCTCAAATAAAAACTGAGATTCAAAGTACAAGAGGGCCTTCCCTAAGGCCTCACAGCCAGTTAGTTGCGACTCACATACTGGATTCCAAGCGCAGTTCACTTGTGTTGGCATGACATCATCTTTCAATTAGCTGTGGTCATTGCCTCACAATATATTTAATAGCATTTGGAGGAAAGCAAGCTGAACATATTTCCAAATCAGCAAGGGTGGCTGTGAATAAGAAGAAAGTTTATGGGAAGCTTACAGGATGGCTCGAGGTGTCCATCTCTATCCATTCCCCTTGCTATCACTTTCTCTGTCTCAGGGGGCCCATTTCCCACTGACCGTCCCTCAGGGTGAGCAGAAATTGAATGTGTTTAATTTAGTTTTTCTCCAGGTTCCTTGACTTGCAATCAACACATCTTTGTACATTTACGTCTCCAGCTGTTCTCTGTGCAAAGCTGAACTAACCATGACTGTTGAAAATGCCAGAGCCATTTAGTGTCAAGGTATTTCCCCAACAGCTTCAGTATTCTTAAAGTGATTAATTTAATTGGAGTTGTAAGGCATCAGTCAGCAATGATATCCTTTGGCTATGTTCTTAGCGGGTTATACACCTATAATGAAATTTATAATGAACAGGAAAATAGAAGTATGTTTAGAAAGCAAATCCACTGAATTTCTGTGCAGCAGATAAAAATGTGGTATCCTCAGTAATACCTTAACTTTGCTTTTACCCTCAGAGACCCATGAGTCTGGTAGATTAACAGGGCAGAGGAAATTCCCATTAAATCCTAGATTCACACAGTATTGCTCTAACTGGGGACCCAATTTCTTAGTCATTTGCCTTGGAAAGCTGGGATTATAATGTATGTTGCTAATGTATTTACTGTGATTAATTGTTTTGTCTCCTAGTCTTATTCCTGCTGTTTTCTTAGGTCCTTTCTGCTATCTCCTTTTTCCTTGAGCTCGGGGTAATTTGCCACGGTATTTCTGTATGTCTTTTGACTCTTTCTAAGAATGGTTATATAGCATACATTCTTGGAAGACAGAGGTATTCTCACCCTTCAGGGCAGGGGACAATGTAATAATGATAATGCCTTCCTCAGAGGAAAAGTTGGGCAGGTCTGCTTGCAACCCCCATCATAGACTGTTTTCTAATCTCAGGGCTCCTCAGCTGTAGCACAAACCTACTGTTTGTGTAGCATCCCCCAGCCCAGCTCTGCATGACCCCCACTCGCCATCCTCATGGGACTGAGGGACGAAGGCAACTGGTAAGAGCGTGAAGCTCATGCTGCTTCCTGTGCTGTCAGTAGTAGAGTCCTTTGTCTCTGATCCAAGAATTTCATATCTTCTTTGAGCATCTATGAAACTAGCAAACTAACTTATAAATCTCAGGTGTGTATGTCTCAGACTCTCTACAGTTAGCGGCACTTGGTTTCTTCTTCCTGGAGGCTTGTAGGTATAGATTATTAATAACTGCTGCACGGTCTTCACCTCAGCATCCTTCCCCTGTTTCAGGGGTTCAGCCCATATATCTGGTATCTCTTCCCACTGGGTTACCCCTGTAAGTGTGGCTCCCTCTCTGTGTTCACAATGAAATAGAAAATTCCTGTAGGCATATTTCAACTCATGTGTCACTTCTAACTGTTTGATAGTGACAGCCTGGAACTGATGATAGAAAGATTCAGAAGTTACGTCTAAGCTCATGGTGAAAGGATGCATGATCCTTAGGACTGGGAAGGAGAAGTGGTCTAGATACTTGAAGCCCAAAACTTCTGTGTTAGGGCTCTGGTGTGAGGCTACCCAGTGCTAAGTGACATGGAGAATTGGCGAATAGAGCAGTACATGTGCATAACATGAATTGAGCTATTTTTAATGATGGCGAAGCCATTGTCCATCCAAATAGATAACTACTCTGGCTATTTACAGACGATAAATGTGCTGACTTCTCTCCAGTCCTTTCCCTGATTTCTCCATGGCCAGGCAATTAGGATCCTTCTGACTGATTTTAAGAGTGGAAAAGCACAACAAGCAAAGACATTAGTGGTTTAAAGCTGCTATTAATTTAACAGTCTTATTGATGTACTATTACTTTATGAAGTTTTAAAATGGTGACACTCCTCCCTATTTTTCAACACCAGGAAAACTGGTAAATATCCTGAACATTTGGCCTTTTTTTAAAATGAAAACTTTGTCACTCATTATTAAACTATTCTTTGCTTTGACTGCTCGGAAGCTCAGGGACATTCTTCTCTATTAACCAGCAATGGTTCTCAAATTTTGCTCTAAATTAATAACCAGAAAAGCTTTAAAAAATACTGATGTTTGGGTTCTATCCTCACAGATTTTCACTTAATTGGTTATGTGATAGATCCTGGCATTAAAAAAAAAGATCACTGTGTTATGTAATATGTAGCAACTATTTGAAAGGAACTATTTTACAGGATTTTCCATTTTGCACTTTATCTAGAATTCAGTTTGGGACTGGGATATAGTAGGATTCTAACTTTTATTTTATATTTCCAAATAGATAGCCAATTTTTCTAACATTATTTATGAAATCTCCTATTTTTAAGTAGTTTAATTTCTTTACTGATTTTTTCAAATTAAAAAAAATTTTTATACATTTTTAAAAGGTTACATTCCTTTTACAGTTATTATAAAATATTGGCTGTATTTCCTGTGTCGTATAATACATCTTTGTAGCCTCTCACTCCCCCACCCCTGTACTGACACCCCCACTGGTAACCACTAGTTTGTTCTCTATGTCTTGAGCCTGCTTATTTTTTGTTATATTTACTAGTTTGTTGCATTTTTTAGATTCCACATATAAGTGATATGATACTATATTTGTCTTTGTCTGACTTGTTTCACTTAGTAGTACCCTCCAAGTCCATCCATGTTGCTGCAAATAACAAAATTTTGTTCTTTTTTTTTTTTAGCTGACTAGTATTCCATTGTGTGTGTGTGTGTGTACCACATCTTCTTTATCCATTCATCTGTTGATGGACACTTAGGTTACTTCCATACCTTGGCTACTGTACATAGTGCTGCTAAGAACATTGGGGTGCATGTATCTTTACAAATTAGTGTTTTTGTGTTTTTTCAGATATATACCCAGGAGTGGAATTGCTGGGTCTATGTTCATTTTTTTAAGAAACCTCCATACTCTTTTCCACAGCGGCTGCACCAATTTACATTCCCGCCAACAAAGTACAAGGGTTCCCTTTTCTTTACATCCTTGCCAACATTTGTTTGTGTTCTTTTTGATGACAGCCATTCTGATAAGCGTGAGATGATATGTCATTGTGATTTTGATTTGCATTTTCCTGATGATCAGCGATGTTGAGCATCTTTCCTTACTGATTTTGAAGTGATGTCCTTACACATATAAATTCTGTCTGTCTGATTCTGTTTCTGGATTCTCTATGCTATTCCATTGGTCTCTTTGACTATTTCTTAACTAATATCACACTATTTAAATTACTGAAGATTAGTGATTTAAATTTAACTATCATTAGTGTTATGAGAGTTAGGAGGACAAGTTCTGCCTCATTGTACTACTTTAAAAAATGTTCTTGGCCATAGGGGTAAGACAGGAATAAAGACACAGACCTACTAGAGAATGGACTTGAGGATATGGGGAGAGGGAAGGGTAAGCTGTGACAAAGTGAAAGAGAGACATGGACATATATATATATACACTACCAAATGTAATGTAGATAGCTAGTGGGAAGCAGCCGCATAGCACAGGGAGAACAGCTCAGTGCTTTGTGACCGCCTGGAGGGGTGGGATAGGGAGGGTGGGAGGGAGACGCAAAAGGGAGGGGATATGGGAACATATGTATACGTATAACTGATTAAATTTGTTATAAAGCAAAAAAAAAAAAAGTTCTTGGCTATGTTTTACATTTTCTTTTTTAGAAAACTTTTAGAATAAACTCATCAAGTTCCACAATGTAGTGTCTTGTGCCATGAAGAGCCAGGTAGTCCCAGATCAGGGAAATATGGCATTTTGATTGGCCAGACCCGAGTTCCATGCTCTAATGTTGAAGTGTCATCTGAGAGTACATATTCTGATATCCAGGAAGAGAATTTTGGTAGAAGAGGTGTGGTGTCAGGACTGTAAGGGAGGGAGAAATTAGGGTTCTATTAATTCAAAGGGTAGAAATGGCTGTGAAGCATCAAAAAACATCAAATGGGGCTTCCCTGGTGGTGCAGTGGTTGAGAGTCCACCTGCCGATGCAGGGGACACGGGTTCGTTCTCCGGTCCAGGAAGATCCCACGTACCACGGAGCGTCTGCGCCCGTGACCCATGGCCGCTGAGCCTGCGTGTCCGGAGAGGCCACAACAGTGAGAGGCCCGCGTACCGCAAAAAAAAAAAAAAAAAAAAAAAAAAAACAAACAAACATCAAATGGCCACTACATTTTATTTCCTTATGGCTCTTACGGCAGTGGGAATCAACCCAGCATGTGCTATTAAATGGTAGTCCTCCAAAACTGAAGCTATAGTTGCAAATGAGGAAGGCCACACACCCACAGTTAAGTCTGTTTTTCAATACTGCAATTACTATGGCAACCTTTAAAGTTGTGTTGTATCATAAAATTTCCATACTTTCAATTTTTTAGTTGTTCCGAGCATCCATTATTTTACATTAGAAGAAAGGAATTAGAAAAATGGAGGAAATGTGGATGAACCCTGTTAAGTATAATCAGGGAGTCTTGTAGAATTAAATTGGGACTTCAAGTTTCCAAGTCCTATCAATCTGTTCTCTGCACAATCAGCCTCACATCTTCCTTACAGATGAGCATTCAGATGCTGCATCCTAAATGACTGCCTCATGCAGATTCTATTTTGGTTTCTATTGAAGAGTCCATGGCTCTTCCTGCCTCGGGGCCTTTGCACTTGCTCTCTTCAGTACCTGGAAATGTCTCTGTCCTCTTCTTTCACTTCATCTAGCTGCAACTCATACACAAAACATTTTCCTGGTATTTTTAGAAATACCTGGATGGCTTAGAGTGATAGTCAAGATCCCACAGAGTTTGACTACCACCCATTTTTTTGGTCTCTCTCTTTTTTTTAATAAATTATTTTATTTTATTTATTTTTGGCTGCATTGGGTCTTCATTGTTGCGCGTGGACTTTCTCTAGTTGCAGCGAGCGGGGGCTACTCTTGGTTGTGGTGCGCGGGCTTCTCGTTGCGGAGCACGAGCTCGAGGTGCGTGGGCTTCAGTAGTTGTGGCGCACGGGCTTAGTTGCTCCGCGGCATGTGGGATTTTCCTGGACCAGGGCTCGGACCCGTGTCGCTTGCATTGGCAGATGATTCTTAACCACTGTGCCAGCAGGGAAGCCCTAGTCGATCTAATAAACCACTCTAGTTGCCTAAACACCCTCTCCCTCCTATTATTTATGCTTGTATCACCTGCATATGTTTCCTCTTTCTATCGAAGTTCTTCTCCTCAAAAGTAATTTTTTTTTCCTACTCACCTTAATCACATTCTGACTAGAACTACACATCTGTAAACATGGGTCATGTCTGGGTGTGTCTGTATGTTCAAAGTGCTTCTTCCAAGTACATTTTTGTTACTCCAGGGTAAGGACCAGACTTTATTCACTTGTGTACCTTCCATAGAACTTTGAGTGAGTGGCAAGAGATTCTCAATGGCAGTATTTCTTAGACTCTAACCTTGATCAAAATCACTAGGAGGGCTTGTTAAAACACAGCTTGCTGGGCCCTCGTCCAGAGTGTCTGGTTAGAAAGCCTGGGATGGAACCAAAGAATTTGCATTTTTAAGAAGTTTGGGTGATCCGATGCGACCAACTCTAGAATCGCACTTTGAAACTACCCTTCTATGACGGTGTTCTCGAATGTGGTTGCACATTAGAATCTCCTGGGAAAGTTCAAAAAGAAAAAAAAAGGAAAAAGACTGTGCCTGGGCTCCACTCCAGACAAATTAACTTAAGATCTCTGAAGGTGGGATTCTTCTGATGAAAAAAAAACAACCACCTCTACTCAAGCAATTGTCATGTGCAGCTAAGGTTGAAACCCACTTGTTTACACAAATAGCATTTGAAGAAGTGGAGTCTTGAACAAGAGAGATGCTTACTGGGAGGCCTGGCTAAAGCGAATGTCATAACCTAGTAAGCAAATGGGAGTTGGGAACTGAGTCTCACACTTTAATTGTTAAGATGAGGATGGGAAATCCGGGGTGTGTTGAGGTGCTGCTGTCTAACAAGTTCCCAAGTGGTTACAATCCATGAACCACACGCTGATTAGCAAAGAGTTTCATGAAGACATCCATGAAGAAATTGGGTCAAGGCATGCAAGGGATGAGGAAGGCAGGTGGATAGATGAGGGGAGGAAAGTTAAACAAGGCTGGAGGAACCTCAGTCAATTCTTTAGGAATTCAGAAGTACGAAGGAGGGACTTCCCTGGTGGCACAGTGGTTAAGAATCCATCTCCCAATGCAGGGGACACGGGTTCGAGCCCTGGTCTGGGAAGATCCCACATGCCGCGGAGCAACTAAGCCCATGTGCCACAACTACTGAGCCTGTGCTCTAGAGCCCGCAAGCCGCAACTACTGAACCCACGTGCTGCAACTACCGAAGCCCACGTGCCTAGAGCCCATGCTCTGCAACGAGAGAAGCCACTGCGATGAGAAGCCCACGCACCGCAATGAAGACCCAACACAGCCAAAAATGAATAAATAAATCTATTTTAAAAAAAAGTAGGAAGGAAAGGGGAAATGCTGGCAGATTCCTCTGCCCAGGAAATTACTTAAAGCTATAAGTTTAAGTCTTTAAGTGAATTTTTAGAGAAAGAATCCAATCTTGACAAGATTGGCCTAGACTAAGTATGTAATTTCTACCTGATTGAAGAGACAGGCATGTGAGCAAAAAGCCAAATGCAACTTCTAGGGGTGCATCTTAATAGAGCCCCAGAGATATTTTATTAAAGCCTGTGGGCTTTCTCCATCTTCTTAGTTGCCTTAATTGAGAAGGTCATTTCCATTACAAAATAACAGGATTTTGCTTTATTCCCAGGAGTTGGCATTAAATTCATCCTATAGAGTGTGTTTAGGGACCAAGATCGTGGGCAGAGAGTGTCTTAAGCAGCAGTTGCATCAGATTCACCTGATCATTTAACCACAAACCCTGTACATATTTCAGCTTTCTTAGTCAAGTTGACTTTTATTTGCAAAACACCTACCTGAAGGTGTGTCATAGTGGATGTCCAATTTAAACTGCCTGTCAGGTTTTATTCTCTATAAAAGCCAAGCACATCTTCTACAAGTGTGCTCTTCCCTGATCCATTCCTCCAAGTGGAGAATGGAGCATTTGAAAGAAATTTAATTCTTTAGAGTTTCTAAGCAGGATTCAGTCTCTCAGATTTTAGAGTTCATGTTCAGAGTGGGGGTGGGGGGAATTATATAGTCTTCAGTCTGAGCCTAAGTCTACTATCCCAGTGATGGTGAACACCCAAAAAGATATTTCCACACCTTGGAAGCTGTGAATATGACCTTATTTGGAAAAATAGGCTCTGTACAGATATAATTTATTTAAGGATCTTGAGAAGATATTATCCTAGATTACCTGGATATGTCCTCTATCCAACATTAAGTATCCTTATACGAGACAGAAGAGGAGAAGAAACAGAAGAGAAGCCCAGGTGAAGATGGAGGTAGAGATTGGAGTGATGCAGTCACAAATTAAGGAGTGCCTGGAGCTACCAGGCACTTGGAGAGAATCTCCCCTATATCCTCTGGAGGAGGCTTGCCCTGTAGACACCCTGATTTTTGGATTTCTGCTCTCCAGAATTATGACAATCTACGTTTCTGATTTTTTAGGTCCTCCAGTTTGTGGTAATTTGTTAGGGAAGCCCTAGAAAACTAGTGCACTACTGAATAACCCAGGCTCTGGGAGGAAGGAGGAGAAAAAGAAAACAAGTGCCCAGGCCCCCCTGAAGGTCGTTTTGTTTGAACTTTGTTTCTGTGCATTTATTGTTTCCTCTAAATGGTCTTGTGCCTGACAATGAGTTGTCAACAGCCCTTCAACAAGGCAAAGCTTTTCTTTATTTCTATCCTGACCTTGAATTCCAATACAGATTAGTGAGGCCTGAAGCTAAGGAATTCTCTGCAGGTGGGTCATGGGGAGTTGTGTGTTTGTGTGGTTGCAGGCAAAGCCTTCAGGTTAAAACAGACCTCTATGGACTAAATAAAATGCTTGAGATTAAAAGAACATTCTCTGTGGGAATACCTGTACACCAGGCCCTCTGGGTGGTGAATACTGTTACTTTTACTCTCACAAAATAGGCAGCTAGAAAGTTACTGAATCCCCCAGAGGAATCCACGGCCCTCCAGGTCTATTTCCAATAGTCTGGTTGATGTTATTAATGTCAACAGAGCACCTCTTCTCATTGGTGTTCAGTCTCACTGTTGAATCATTAGTTTTTACCTTTCAGATATTATTTGGGAATTAATGAGAAAAAATAATTCCTGTCTGGCCCATATTTTTCCTGCTCTTACTATCCCACTGCGATTCAGACAAAGACCTGCTACACTCTACAAGCAAGTAAACTGTGCTTGATATGAGATTCTAGGTGTTTCTGTTCCTTCTTGGGTTCCCAGACAGGTAGGCAGCCTAACTAGATGGCAGATGAGCCACATGAGTGTAAATGACTCACCTAATTATAACTTTTGATTTCTTGCTAAACTTCTACACGGCTTCAGTAAAAAATTATGTTCCATTTTCACAGCATGAAAGAGGAAGTTAAGGCAAGAAAAGTGCGTTTAGAAGTTTGAAGAGTGCAAATGTCTGATGGGTTGAGAAATGAGATTAACCTTTCACTGACTAGTGCTCCTTCTATCAGGATAAATTCTTTAGGAAAAAGAGTTATGATGGCTCATGGGAGCAAAGGAGTGATAGTGTCCTCTTGTTTCTTTTTCGTCTTTCTTCTCCAGGTGCATTTTGTTATCAAATGTAACTTCTTTTTCTAGTCAACCTGGTACCTGGTATGGAATGGAAACTTTTTGGTAACACCGTTCTTAAAGTATTCAGTTTACATAATTAAGTATGGTTTTGTGGTTACCTTTTATACCCCAAGGTGAGGACCTCCATAGGATCTAATTATTTTTTTCCATTGAAAAAAATATTTTGGAGAGAGAAGCTATAGATCAGGATTCATTACAATGGCATCTCATTATTTTTAATGAGCAATTCCATTATTTCTGACTCTGCTGAGAGCGGGACTAAATTCTGTCAAGGAGAGAAGCTTGTTAAAATTTGGTGGTCAGAAACATATGACTTCTAGTCAAAGTCTGCAGTAGCGATTACAAAATTTAAAGACAATCTTGTATGTTTACGTAGGCTTAGATGTGTTGTGATTCAGTGTTATTCCTATGTCTTTGCAATTCATCTGAAAATGGGTAATTTTTAGCAAACACTCTCAGTATCTGAATCCATTGAACTAGTCAAAATTTTCGATTTCAAAAACGATGGTCAAATCATGTGATAACGCTAAGGATTTGATTCCCATTTCCTTCCTGACCTTCAGGATGCATCTGTTGTTAAAATGGAGATAGGTGATGAGTTTGTTCAAAAAAATTTTGGAACAAGCTCGATGAAATGGAAGGAAAGGCGGTCATACATTTGTAGAGAAGAGGAAAGAATAATTTGCAGAAGATAAAAGAGAGGAGGAAAAGGGAAAATAAAGTCCTCACACATTGTTATAGATATCATGGAAGTAAACCATCTTATAACAAATACCAGCCATCTATTGCTCCCATAGTCTTCAAAGGGAAAAAGAGGCACCCTTATATAATTAAACACCTGCTATGTAGTGTTGTGCTTGGTGATAAGTATATGTAGCAAATAAGGCAAAATTTCTGTTGAAGACTGTAGAGTGTGCTTGTGTGTGGTCAGGTACATAGAAGAATGGTGAGGAATGAGTAGATGAGAAAATAGTGGTCAAACCAAGTTAAGAGAAAACAA
Organism: Mesoplodon mirus; assembly: GCF_964341445.2. Classification (NCBI taxonomy): domain Eukaryota; kingdom Metazoa; phylum Chordata; class Mammalia; order Artiodactyla; family Ziphiidae; genus Mesoplodon; species Mesoplodon mirus. Next base: position 109,249,528 of record NC_138984.1, on the reverse strand, counting down.
AAATTAAAAAAAAATAAAATCAAGTGTATAAGCACCATTTTTTAAAAATTAACTTATTTATTTTTGGCTGCGTTGGGTCTTTGTTGCTATGTGTGGGCTTTCTCTAGTTGCAGTGTGCGGGCTTCTCATTGCAGTGGCTTCTCTTGTTGCGGAGCATGGGCTCTAGGCGCGCAGGCTCAGTAGTTGAGGCTCGCAGGCTCTAGAGCGCAGGCTCAGTAGTTGTGGCACACGGGCTTAGTTGCTCCACAGCATGTGGGATCCTCCCGGACCAGGGATCGAACCCATGTCCCCTGCATTGGCAGGTGGATGCTTTACCACTGTGCCACCAGGGAAGTCCCATAAGCACCATTTTTATCTCAAAATCTTAGTGATAAAGCATTGGAAAAAGGACTCTGCACATGGAAAGATCATAAACCTGGGCTCGCTGTGGATCTGAAGAGCATGCAAACTTGGTGCTAGCTGGCTCTGCCATGCTCCAAAACTAGAAGATTAAAGTGCAGGTTCAATTTCCTGGTAATTTGTCATCGGCCCAGACTTACACCTTTTAAGATCCAAAAGATACAATAAAACGTTTATTCAAAAATTTGTAATATAACCAATTCTATTTCTATTTCCATGTTCTTTCTTTTTATTCCTGGTGGTCATTAACAGACATTTAAAGAGAAATTGATTTTGTTAGCTCTAAACTCAAACTTGAATGACCAGAAATAGGCATTTTCCCCCCATTATGTTTTGTTTTTTGTTTTTTTTTTGCGGTACGCAGTCCTCTCACTGTTGTGGCCTCTCCCCTTGCGGAGCACAGGCTCTGGACGCGCAGGCCCAGTGGCCATGGCTCATGGGCCTAGGCGCTCCGCGGCATGTGGGATCTTCCCAGACCAGGGCACAAACCCGTGTCCCCTGCATCGGCAGGCGGACTCTCAACCACTGCGCCACCAGGGAAGCCCCCCCGATTATGTTTTTTTTGTTGTTTTTTTTTGTTTTTTTTTTTGCGGTACGCGGGCCTCTCACTGTTGTGGCCTCTCCCATTGCGGAGCACAGGCTCCGGACACGCAGGCTCAGCGGCCATGGCTCACGGGCCCAGCCGCTCCGCGGCATGTGGGATCCTCCCGGACCGGGGCACGAACCCGTGTCCCTTGCATCAGCAGGCGTACTCTCAACCACTGCGCCACCAGGGAAGCCCCCCCCATTATGTTTTAAATGACAACTTTACAGTGCATCATTTTCTAGTTGTAATTTAGCTTGATAACTTAAAATTAAAATATTAGTCGTTAGTATTATTTGAATTTTATATACTTGTTTAAATGAATCCAGCTTGTCAAATCAATATACTAATTATTTTAAATGTTTTTTTCCTTTCCTCTATATTTAAAATCATAAAGTAGAAATAATTTTGTTCTTTATACATAGTTTAAGAATAACCCATTGTGAGAAGACAAGGTATAATTATTATTCAACATGTTTATTTTTGCCAAATAACATGTTACTAAATTTGATGAAATTTCTTTGTATGATATGTGAGACCAACTCATTAAGCAATGTCTTGATCAGATATATTAGCAAGTGAAAAATTGTTTAAGCTTATTGGTGTTTTCTAAATTCAAGCCTAATTTGATTCATATATAACCAGTATTGGCTTAAAAACTCATCAGTTTATTTACTCTGCAAATATTCTCTAAACCCTTGTTATGTGCAAGACATTATATTAACTTCTGTGAAGTTTATCAAGATGAATCAGGTTTCAATTTCTTCCCTTAAAGAAGTTACAATCATTCATATGTATGTGTATGTATACATATATGACATCAGAGCACTTACAAAAAGTAAAAAAATAAGATAACCAGACTTTTGTAACAGGTATAAGGGGATCAACTGAGCACCACTCTCCAGGTGTATCCCATAGTTTGTGCCATGTTGGTACCTGCTACTGAGTGGAATTATTGTACCTTCTAGAACATGAGCAAACACTAATTTGTGTCAGACACTTTGGAATGTCTCTGTCCAGGGAGTGTGTGTAGCATGAGGACCTCAGAGTTCCTGTCAGATAAACAGATTTGAGAGGAGACTATAGATGTTTAAATTCCCTAGTAAGTAAAAATTTAAAACACAAAATTCAAAAGTGAATGTTCTAGTGAATTATAATAAGGGTGATGAAAGAACCCACTCACCAGGGACTATTGCCTGATCTCTGCAGTGGCTGTACATGTCCTGACACATTAGGGAAGATGCCTCGTTTCTGACTTTTAAAAAATTCCTATAACCAATTCCTAGACCTAGCTATTTAAAATTTTTTTTTTCTGAGTTAGCCAAATATTTATGATTAGTTCAAAAACAGTTATCCAAGAGTGTATCCACTGATTCCTGAAGAAGCACTGCCTTTATTAAACGTAATCTGTTGGGGAGCCATCATGGGTTGAATTGTGTTCCCAAAAAAGATATGTTGAAGTCCTAACCTCCAGTGCCTCTGAAAGTGAACTTACTTGGTAATAGGAATTTTTCAGATGCAATTAAGTAAAAATAAGTTTACACTGGAGTAAGGTGGCCTCTTATAAGGACGGGAAAATCTGGAGACATAGAGACACACATCCAGAGGGAAGAAGGCTCTGTGAAAACAGCCAGGGAAATTGGAGTAATGCAGCTGCAAGCCAAGAAACACCACGTTTTGCCAGAAACCACCAGAAGCTAGGAAAGAAGCATGAACAGATTCTCTGTCATAGCCGTCACAGAGAACTTTGCCCCACCAACAACTTGGTTTCAGACTTCTAGTCTCCAGAACTGTGAGAGGATTTCTGTTGCTTTAAGCTTCTCAGTTTTTGGTGCTTTGTTACAGCAGCCCTAGGAAATGGGGATGCAAAGAAATGGGTGCAAAGGAAATGGTGACCCAAATCCTGTTTCCTGCCTGACCACTAGCTCCAGTAAATGGACATTTATGTTAAGAGATTTTGTATCAAATGTGCTTGATATTAGCAGCCTGCATGTGTCAGCTTGAGAAACTTATGATACTGTTTTCTAGAAAAATTAGGCTCGTTCATTGACCTCTGATTAGATCTTCTGGACAGAGACATCCTTGGGAATACAGTGTCTTACTGAAAATGAGTGACCACATGGGAGACCCAGTGTCACCTACTACCCCTGATTCTGGGCTTGAGACAAGGTACGCTGGTGAGATCTTGGACCTGAGATACTAGGGAGATTTACTCAATATCTAGTATGGCTTGGCCAAGTATTTCTTAGAAAGTGCAGAGTACTTGGAAACAGTAGACCTAAATTTGATTCTTCACTTTGTAACTTGTTAAAAAGTGACCTTATACTTGCTGAGGAACCTCTCTAGACCTCATCAGTAATATGAGGGTTTTGTAGGAGGTGAATTTTAATGTCCTTTTCAAATCTGTGATTCAGTGATTCAGTAGATGAATAATTTTCCTCAAATAACTTATAAAGAATCTAAGTGATATAACTGGAATTAACAGTTTACTCACCTGTAAACTGACTTTCAGATCATTTTAATTAGTTCTTGTTGAATTATGAACTTTATTTTATTTCTATTTTGTTTTAAATGAACTGTACCTCTTACTCTTAGATGACTTTGCTAAGAATAAAGGAAAAGGAAGTAATTTGAATTTCAAATTTCTAGCCCATCAAATATGAAATGAATATTTAAAGATGAACAATAAAATTAGGCTACATTTTTTGAAAATGTTCCTGCTTGCTAAAGTCAGAATTATACCGCCACGACCTTTAAAATAAACTACAGAGTTTCAGATAAATGCTGTAGCTGTAGGTTATAGTTTCTGGAGAATTCTGCCCAAAGTGATATATGCCAATTTCCTTTCAAGGAACAAAAAATTTTTTTTCTTTAAGTCAGATAAGTATCCTTCAATGCTAAAATAATACAAATGGCTTCCACTCTTCCATAATAATATGGATTCCCCCCCCCCACCAAATGTTTATAATCTTTTTTTTTTTTTTTTTTTTTTTTTTTTGCGGTACGCGAGCCTCTCACCGCTGCGGCCTCTCCCGCCGCGGAGCACAGGCTCCAGACGCGCAGGCCCAGTGGCCATGGCTCACGGGCCCAGCCGCTGCGCAGCATGCGGGATCCTCCCGGACCGGGGCACGAACCCGCGTGCCCCGCATCGGCAGGCGGACTCCCAAGCACTGCGCCACCAGGGAAGCCCTGTTTATAATCTTTGATACCCAATCATGTGTGACCTGGCATTTGAAAATTCCCCAGTAGATTTGCATCAGGACATGATTAACTATTGGAGAATCTGTAAAGAACTTGGGGCTGTTCATTTTTTATTTCTTTTCATAACACACGCTATACTGAGTTGTCTATCAATAGCAGAATCAAGGTAAATGAAGCATAAGGTTCCCATAGCAAATTTGATTGTGCTTGAGATAGTATAATACCTGTACATAGTGTACATGACAATTACTCCACAGATTGGGGCATATTTTAATGTTATGAAAGCATCAATGGAAAAGAACCTGAATTTTGTAATATAATAGTGTTGAGGGGAATTATTACATAGATTGTATGATAAGGCAGAAAGGTGGCAGTGTTCCTGGAAGGTTCAGACAATACAAGTCAACATATAGCATTTCTCCATTTTAATCATCTTCTCTCACCTCACCTTGCCCACATTCATTAGCGAAGTAACTTGGGACTCCCTGTTTCCTTTATGTGTATATTTTATTCTGCTGCCCCAGATATAGTGCAAATCAATCTTTGACTGATATAACAAAAATATGAAAGATATACAGGGCATTTATAATTTACGATAGACTTCTTGACACTCAGCAGTGTCTGCCCAGTACTTTGTGAATGTGCACAGGGGTAAGATTTTTGCTAGGTGTATTCCGGCAACAGTATGAGAAATATCTCCTGCTAAAGGAAATAATGACACAGTAATGAAGATTCCTGCTGTATAATGAGCCCGAAGGTTAACAAAGAAACTTCATCTTTAAGAGCTTTGGTTCTCTAGAGTCACACTGCCTAGATTTACCCAGCTCTGCCACTTACTCGCTGTGTGACCTTGAACAATTTACTTAATTTCTCTGTAGATTAAATGCCATAAAAAGTAGAATGGGACTGATAAGAGTACCTTCCTCTGAGGACTGAGTTAATACATGCAAAGCACTTTGACTAGTACCCTTAACGTAATAAGCACTTGATAAATCATAGCTGTTATTATTAATGAGAGTTTAAAGGTGGGTGACTATAGAGGCAATTTGGGGGAAGGAGTATAACTGCATCATCTGCAAACATCCCAAGAAGCTATTGTACAAAATTCTACAGCTGAATCTTGCAGTCGGAATATTTTAAACTTTGGGTACCAAGTCTGAGATTCTCATTGTGGTTGACCAACACAGAGCACGATGCATTGAATTTTGATTATCTAGATTTTTTGTACTCACAGCTAGCTCTTTCAGAGCTGATCTGTGGAACTCAGGCAGCATACAGAAGTTGAACTCTAACCCCCTCTTTTTTTCCCCTCTCACTGAAGAAGCACATGGACGAATATAAAGCTAGCAGAAGGGTCATCACCACTTTGAGAGACCCAAGAGTAGAACTGATTAGGAAATGGTCATCTCATTGGCAGTATCTGTAGCCCAAGCCACAATCAGGGGAAGAACAGTAGCTCAGGGCAGGCAAAGGATAATGTGGGTACTGCTGAAGGGGGTCTGGTGTCCCCTGAAATAGCATATGTCTCCTGTCAATTCACAAATACTTTATATCCTAACATGGCAGTCAAGGAAAAATGTGTGCTGAAAAGTATGATTGCATGTTAACACATTTTGCCCTCTCAGACCTAGCCTTGTGAGTGGACTTCAGGAAGCAGAGAAACCACCCCCAAGTTAAGAAAGTTGTTGTCCTCTTGTCTGAGCTATGACAGTAGGTCTAGCATCCGTGAACCTCCTACCCAACAGCCTACCAAGCACAGCCGCACTGCATCCCCACCCTTCCTTCTCTTCACGTGTAAATCGTCTCAGCCAAAGGGCAATGAGTTTGTTCTTTGCGTGCACTCTTTTCTTCTCTATCATTCTGTTGTTTGTGAAGCTGCTCATGAGTGCTGCAAAAGACACATCTTTTCCTAGAGGTGAAACTGCTGTGTCTGTTGCTACTTCTTTGCACCTGAGTGAAAGTGGAAGTGACCCATGCTTTCTTCACATGTGTCAAAGAAGGAAAGACAGCTGTCCTTTGGAATGCCAGGACTAAAATTGTGTAACACAGACCTTACAGAAAATCTTTCCTATCACCTGATGAGGGGAATTCGTTTGGAAGTTGTCTAAATAACAAGGATGCTGATATTCTTATTGTGAGCTGCAATTCCTAGAAACACAAGCCCTGTGATCATAGGTGATCCCAAGAGAATGTGCTTGTTCCAGTGGAGGAAAATTGGGAAGACCAGTGCATTAGAGGAGCGATGGGACCCAGCTACCTTCACTCATAGCGATTAATCTACCGTATTCGTACAGTAATGCATTTTGAAATATTTTGGGGCACAGAGTTTAGGGGACTTACCTTTGTTTTAGTAGCCTAAGTAGAAGAATGTAAACTCATCGTTCTGGCCATCAAAGATTGTATATATCACTAAGTTTGAGCATAATTAGAGATTTTACTATACAGTTGATTGGGTCAGAATAGAGTGGGACTTATTTTTTCTCTTCAGGATTTAAAGTTTTATTCATCGCTGAGCATCAGCAAAGTCTGATATCTATCTTCCTTGTGTTTCTATTCCTAATGCATAACTTAGTGCTAGACACGTATTAGGCATTTAGCATTTTTTTTACAAGTGAATAAACGAATAATACATGGATATAAAGCGACTGTTCTACTTATATAAGCATTTCCGGTGAGCAGATTAAAAATGTAAAAAGTAAGAAAACGGAACATTTTGTGATTTTCCATTATATTTGATTTCTAAAGTTGATATTATTTGGCTTCTAGCAAAAAGATTACCTAAAGGAAGAAAATATAACGTGATCTCCTTTTCACAGAGCTGAACAGATGTTCATTTCTTTTGAATGGGAAAACATGAAGACCTAGACCCACCAGTAGAAGCCAAATGATGGATGATCAGCAAAGACCCAGTGTCTTCCATTTTTGCCCAGAAGAGAATTTAGAACTTGGCCTCTCAACTGCCCTCAGATATGTTAGAATTAAATAAATATATTTGCAACCTTTGAAGTTGCATGTATTTGAAAGAGTGTGGAAGGGATACAGAACCAGAGAGAGTCAGAATTGGAAGCACCTTATAATTTATTGAGTCTTCTTACCTCCCAAATGTGAGAACTGAGGTTGACAAGGGAAGTCACACAATGTATCTACACAACAGAACACTCCTGCAGCTATTAGAGTAAGAATGAAGACTGGCGTTCATCACAGAAAAAGGCATATGGTATAGGAAACAAAAAATAAAATACTGTTTCATATATGCTTTAACTGCAACTACACAAAATTATGCTCATAAAAAGATGACTACTTTTTTCTATTTTCATGCATTCTCCTATGCAGGAGTTAGTAAACATTTCCTATAAAGGGCCAGATAATGTATTTCAGCTTTGCAGTCCAAGAGGCCACATACTTTACCATTGTGCATGAAAGTAGCCATAGGCATTATGTGAATGCATTAGCATGGCTGTGCACATGGGCTACGCAAATAAGGCATGGTTGGATTTGGTCCAGTGGCCACAGTTCACCCACCATGCTTCATTCTTTCAACAAATGTTTATTTATTAAACAAGTGTTATGTACCAGGCACTGTGTTATATACTTGAATACAGAGGCGAATAAGACCTGATCCTTATGGCCAAGTGTGTCACAGTCCAAACTATGGTCATTGCCTTATGTTTTACTTAAAAAGTCATCTGTGAATTATTTTTCTCTTTAAGTTGTTGACATCTTTCTAGTTGATATAACCTGAAGGATAGGCTTCTTCTTCCAATGTGCCTTAAGAACCTAGGGAAAGAGGAAATGTAAATGAGTAAGGTATGTTTGAGCCTCTGTGAATAATAATTCCCCACTGAATGTAAATTACCCTCATAATATAGGGTGAATATTATCACTTAGCTCTGCAAAGGAAGAAGAGAACTCAGTGTTTATGTTAAAATTTGCTTTCAAAGACAATGGAGTCAGTGAACTACAAAATCCTTGTGATCCTTTATGGAATATTCATGCTTGGCAAATCCCATTCTGTGTACTATTACTGCTCAAAGAGAGCTCAGGGGATATTGAGTAAATGGTGCTGGAGAGGGGATAAGACTTCAGAAAAGAAGAGTGCAAACAGAAACACACACTTCTACAAAGAAGTAAATTGTGTGAGTGCTAATAAGAATGCAATCTAAATTTAATCAGGAGGCCTTGTAGAAGTGGGGTAAGTACAAATCTGAAACATTCTAATGGCTTTGCCAGAGGATGTTCTACATGCTGGAACTTGGACAAAAATTCTTATCAAATAATGTTGTGAGTGTAGAAAATATTCAATGAGTGTCCTTAACTCCATGACCTCTTAAGGTTTGATGGAGAGAAAAAAAAATACTCTTTGCTTAAAAGATGGGCCAGTGGGAATTTAGAAATATAACTTACACTGAAGTCAGTCAGAAAGAGAAAGACAAATACCGTATTTTATATATATATATATATATATATATATATATATATATATATATATACCATATTATATCACTTATATGTGGACTTATGACACAAGTGGACTTATCTACAAAACAGAAACAGACTCACAGACATAAAGAACAGACTTGTGGTTGACAAGGGGGAGGAGGGTGGGAGTTTGGGGTTAGCAGATGCAAATGAGTATATATAGGACGGATAAACAACAAGGTCCTACTGCAGAGCACAGGGAACTATATTCAATATCTTGTGATAAACCATAATAGAAAAGAATATGAAAAATTATATATATATATATATATATATATAAAACTGAATCACTTTACTATACAGCAGAACTTAACACTACAGGGTAAATCAACTATACTTTAATAAAATAAATTTTTAAAAAAAGAAATATGACTTATAGAAGGTTGGTCATGACTTTCCTTTGCCCCACACAGAAATTTTGTTAGCTCTCCAGTTCAGATGAGACTAGGAAGATGGGGAAAAAACAAACTCAAAAATCTTTTCCATCCCACGTAAAATAATCTGAAAAATGGACAGTATATTGCAGAAACACCTGCATTCAGAGACACAGTTGGTTCTTAAAAGGCAGGTACGCTGAAGGGTCCTTCAAAATGATTAAGAGATGGTTAAGCCTGCTGTTCCTGTGATGTTTTATAGCTAGACACACTTTTCTCCTACTTGATGATTTACACTATGTTTGCCATCCTGTATAATTCTAACATTGATAAGTGTATCTTTGGCTTAGGAGCCCCCCACTCACTTTATTGAGTTGTTTCTAAGGAGCACTGCAGAGAAAGGAAATCTGAGCTGCATTAGAAGTTCCCAGATTTGTGGCCTTGGACATGTCACTAAATTTCTCTATGGCTTGTTTCTTCTATCTCTAATAGTGGATAATAATCATGCCTATTTTATGGAGTCACTAGAGGAAAGAAGGTAAAGCTCTTGAATTACCTGACAGATAGTATCTTTTCATAAAATTTAGGCAATAAGTATATAAATAGCAATAAGATATATATTTATGGTTTGAAACTAAAGTTTAAGCAACAATTCTGTCTTTATGCTTATTCAGAAATTAATTTCCAACCTTTTCCTGAGTTAGAAGCAGGCTACTAAGACATTGGATATTATCAACAATCCCAAAAACAAAAACTTGGATTTTTTTTTTCAAAATTTATTTTACCATTTAATTATTTTATCTTAAAATAACCGGCTTTTTTGTAGTTGTTGGATAGCATGGGAATAGCAATATAAATTAAATACTTCAAAATTAATCCCAAACTCAGCATGCATGAGAAGTAGGCTAAGGTAAAATCTGATGCTTGTTCATGATTCTCACCATCAATGGTTGGTGTGGGCACAATTCATGTATTTTGCTGTGGAGCATAGCTTTATTCATATGTGTGAAAGTGAATAAGCTGGCAGTTCAATAGAAAGGAAACTTCTTGTTTTAATACTACTGAGTAGATTACATAGAAAATTTAACCTACGTGAAGTTACTCATATGGAGGATTGAAAGAATATGACCCATCAGAGAGATGCCCAATTCCAAATGTGTCTGTGCCCACAAACTGAAAACTAGAGCCTTAAAAAGCAGGGAGAATCTTTGCTGACTTTTTTTTTCCCTATTGAATGACTCTTCCACTCTTCTCTAGTAAGAGAAATCTTATTGTGTGTCAAGTTTCAAAAGTCATGCCTTTCATTACCTACTCCCTCCCTCATGTTTAATCACACTTTGTACATAAATGTAGTGAATAAGTCATTATGTTCTCTTATTTATGTTTATGTTTCTGTCTTTCATAAGACTGTCTAGAACAAGGCCATGTCTTAGCATTTCTTGTATCAGAACATCCATTTAGTGTTATTTAAAACACAGTAATTATCACAAGACATGTTGAAAAAAATACATTGTTAAAAAAAGGTATGACTTTCTGGTCATAACTGTTCTACCAATTATTTATAATGATTGCCATTTTAAATTCAGATTAATGTATAATATCAAAATGTCATCGACCCTGGTGTGATAGTTGGACTCCTACTAACCATGGCTTGAGCCAAAAACAGTATCAAAAGCTATTCTGATTATAGTTATGCTTTTTAAAAAATGTATATGTGAAAAGCATTTGTGTAATTAAAAAAAAAACTGTTAATACACATGTGTAAGACCAATAGTCCAGCCTATAGTAATTGGTGTCTCTCACTATATATACGTTTCTAGAAACCTGATAATAAATATGTTGTTCCTAAAGGGGCCTTTGGTATGTGGGTGGAGACTATTGATAGCTACACCTATTTGCAGAAACTTTGTCCCTTTCACAGTGCAGATCATCCAGTTGGGTTCAGTGTTGGGTTGATGACACTAATAACAAATAGCAATTTCCACATGAAAGATTTTATAAAAGACTTTCTTCTTTTCTACTTACTCCCTGCACAAGAGAACAATTCAGTTCAAGTACTTAAAATAGCATATTTAAAATTATTTAGTAATTTGTCATTTAGGCCACCTTTAAACCATCAATATTTTTGGCAAGTGAAACTGGCTTTTTCCCGTAAAAAAGGCCATTTAAAAAAAATTATGAAGAACAAAGTGTACTTCAGGGAGAAAAACATGCTTAAAGCAGCTCCTTTGACAACATTAAGCTCTTTCTAATCAGAGCTCCCATTTAATGTCTGCAGAACCTAAAGAGTGACTTTAAGCATAAAATCTACCCACGCCAACATAGAGAACAGGTTGTATTTGTATTTCAAAGGAAAATTGTGTTTACCCTATTACCTATCATCAATACCTGTGTGAATTGCTAGTCATCCATCATCTTAGAAGTAAATAATTTTCTTGATGTGTTGTAGGAAAAAATACATCAATACAGAGAATGATGATGGCGTGATTATAGTAATTATCACATGAAACACGGGTAGTTACTACCATTTAATTCTGTTCTAATTCATTCTAGAGCTAGTAAAAGTCACATTAGGGAGAATATACAAGATGAACTAACATTACGAAATTTTTGTTCACTGAAAATGCGAAGAACAAAAGGCTTTGAAGTAGATTTGATTTCCAGTTTTTTTCTAGCTATCCTCTAGGGTAAATCTTAATTATCTATATTATGGTTTTGAAAGAGATTAAAATAACTTTCAACTGAAAACAATACTATAAACAGTCATCTAAAAGATGAGAAAATAAAGAAGACAATAGATTTTTAAAATATCCTAGTTTTCCAGAAGTTATGATAATTTGTATTGTTGATTGTCATTGGCTTTTACGAGACCCAGAATTATTCAAAGGCAAAAATGCACAAAAATCAAACCAGAATGAAAAAGACTCAAAACCATAAACACTAAAATCAAAAGGTCAAGAATCCTTCAAAAAACAGAAAAAACTCATAAGACGCTGAAGGAACCTAGTTCTATAGAAGGCATTAAAGCAAAAATGCGAGTAAATATAGAGGAACGTGGATCTCTTCCTAAAGTGGAAGCCAAGTTTATCGATTATGTGAAGAACTACTTCTGGATGCCTGACCTGGAGGCTATTCAAAATCTCTGGCAGTGGAGGAAGTTTCTTAAAGAAAATATTTTAAATAGATGAATTTTTCCATCTTATTTCACTTCTGTAATAGTTGATATATGGTTGCCCTTTTTATAATGCAGAATGAGCACTTTCCCTACTGTGTCTGATAAATGTTCTCCAGGTTCCATTGCTAAGACTGTGTTGTCCAAAATGCCTGTTTAGTTTTTAAAGATGGGACTCCACCTTTTGCTTGGTTTTTACGTATGTGAAATGTTATAATAGTAGTGGTGGTCAGACAAATGCTGTGGATACGAAAAAAATACATGTGAGATAAACTCAGTATTTTAATAAAGTCAGAAAGAAATCAATTCTTTGAGGTTTAAGTATCTTGCTCATTGGTGTGTGTGTGTGGTGTGTATCAAAAATGGGGGTAATAATGCTCACCGTTATAGGAATATAATGGAGATTAAATATCACAATTGCCTAAAATATGAGATCTAATCACAGAAAATTGATATTTTTATAGAGCAAAAACAGTTAGGTCTCAGTTATTTCATATGCATTCTTTTTTTTTTTTTTTTTTTTTTTTTTTTTTTTTTTGATTTTTATTTTTTATTTATTTATTTTTTAAATTTTATTTTATTTTATTTTTTGCTTTATAACAAATTTAATCAGTTATACATATACATATGTTTCCATATCCCCTCCCTTTTGCGTCTCCCTCCCACTCTCCCTATCCCACCCCTCCAGGCGGTCACAAAGTACCGAGCTGATCTCCCTGTGCTATGCGGCTGCTTCCCACTAGCTATCTACCTCACGTTTGGTAGTGTATATATGTCCATGCCGCTCTTTCACTTTGTCACAGCTTACCCTTCCCCCTCCCCATATCCTCAAGTCCATTCTCTAGTAGGTCTGTGTCTTTATTCCCGTCTTACCCCTATGTTCTTCATGACATTTTTTTTTTCTTAAATTCCATATATATGTGTTAGCATACAGTATTTGTCTTTCTCTTTCTGACTTGCTTCACTCTGTATGACAGACTCTAGGTCTATCCACCTCATTACAAATAGCTCAATTTCATTTCTTTTTATGGCTGAGTAATATTCCATTGTATATATGTACCACATCTTCTTTATCCATTCATCCGATGATGGACACTTAGGTTGTTTCCATCTCTGGGCTATTATAAATAGGGCTGCTATGAACATTTTGGTACATGTCTCTTTTTGAATTATGGTTTTCTCAGGGTATATGCCCAGTAGTGGGATTGCTGGGTCATATGGTAGTTCTATTTGTAGTTTTTTAAGGAACCTCCATACCGTTCTCCATAGCGGCTGTACCAATTCACATTCCCACCAGCAGTGCAAGAGTGTTCCCTTTTTTCCACACCCTCTCCAGCATTTATTGTTTCTAGATTTTTTGATGATGGCCATTCTGACTGGTGTGAGATGATATCTCATTGTAGTTTTGATTTGCATTTCTCTAATGAGTAAAGATGTTGAGCATCCTTTCATGTGTTTGTTGGCAGTCTGTATATCTTCTGTGGAGAAATGTCTATTTAGGTCTTCTGCCCATTTTTGGATTGGGTTGTTTGTTTTTTTGTTATTGAGCTGCATGAGCTGCTTATAAATTTTGGAGATTAATCCTTTGTCAGTTGCTTCATTTGCAAATATTTTCTCCCATTCTGAGGGTTGTCTTTTGGTCTTGTTTATGGTTTCCTTTGCTGTGCAAAAGCTTTTAAGTTTCATTAGGTCCCATGTGTTTATTTTTGTCTTTATTTCCATTTCTCTAGGGGGTGGGTCAAAAAGGATCTTGCTGTGATTTATGTCATAGAGTGTTCTGCCTATGTTTTCCTCTAAGAGTTTGATAGTGTCTGGCCTTACATTTAGGTCTTTAATCCATTTTGAGCTTATTTTTGTGTATGGTGTTAGGGAGTGATCTAATCTCATACTTTTACATGTCCCTATCCAGTTTTCCCAGCACCACTTATTGAAGAGACTGTCCTTTCTCCACTGTACATTCCTGCCTCCTTTATCAAAGATAAGGTGACCATATGTCCGTGGGTTTAACTCTGGGCTTTCTATCCTGTTCCATTGATCTATCTTTCTGTTTTTGTGCCAGTACCATACTGTCTTGATTACTGTAGCTTTGTAGTATAGTCTGAAGTCAGGGAGCCTGATTCCTCCAGCTCCATTTTTCGTTCTCAAGATTGCTTTGGCTATTCGGGGTCTTTTGTGTTTCCATACAAATTGTGAAATTTTTTGTTCTAGTTCTGTGAAAAATGCCAGTGGTAGTTTGATAGGGATTGCATTGAACCTGTAGATTGCTTTGGGTAGTAGAGTCATTTTCACAATGTTGATTCTTCCAATCCAAGAACATGGTACATCTCTCCATCTATTTGTATCATCTTTAATTTCTTTCATCAGTGTCTTATAATTTTCTGCATACAGGTCTTTTGTCTCCTTAGGTAGGTTTATTCCTAGATATTTTATTCTTTTTGTTGCAATGGTAAATGGGAGTGTTTCCTTGATTTCACTTTCAGATTTTTCATCATCAGTATATAGGAATGCCAGAGATTTCTGTGCATTAATTTTGTATCCTGCAACTTTACCAAATTCATTGATTAACTCTAGTAGTTTTCTGGTAGCATCTTTAGGATTCTCTATGTATAGTATCATGTCATCTGCAAACAGTGACAGCTTTACTTCTTCTTTTCCAATTTGGATTCCTTTTATTTCCTTTTCTTCTCTGATTGCTGTGGCTAAAACTTCCAAAACTAGGTTGAATAAGAGTGGTGAAAGTGGGCAACCTTGTCTAGTTCCTGATCTTAGTGGAAATGGTTTCAGTTTTTCACCATTGAGGACGATGCTGGCTGTGGGTTTGTCATATATGGCCTTTATTATGTTGAGGAAAGTTCCCTCTATGCCTACTTTCTGCAGGGTTTTTATCATAAATGGGTGTTGAATTTTGTCGAAAGCTTTCTCTGCATCTATTGAGATGATCATATGGTTTCTCTCCTTCAGTTTGTTAATATGGTGTATCACGTTGATTGATTTGCGTATATTGAAGAATCCTTGCATTCCTGGAATAAACCCCACTTGATCATGGTGTATGATCCTTTTAATGTGCTGTTGGATTCTGTTTGCTAGTATTTTGTTGAGGATTTTTGCATCTATGTTCATCAGTGATATTGGCCTGTAGTTTTCTTTCTTTGTGACATCCTTGCCTGGTTTTGGTATCAAGGTGATGGTGGCCTCGTAGAATGAGTTTGGGAGTGTTCCTCCCTCTGCTATATTTTGGAAGAGTTTCAGAAGGATAGGTGTTAGCTCTTCTCTAAATGCTTGATAGAATTCGCCTGTGAAGCCATCTGGTCCTGGGCTTTTGTTTGTTGGAAGATTTTTAATCACAGTTTCAATTTCAGTGCTTGTGATTGGTCTGTTCATATTTTCTATTTCTTCCTGATTCAGTCTTGGCAGGTTGTGCATTTCTAAGAATGTGTCCATTTCTTCCAGGTTGTCCATTTTATTGGCATAGAGTTGCTTATAGTAATCTCTCATGATCTTTTGTATTTCTGTAGTGTCAGTTGTTACTTCTCCTTTTTCATTTCTAATTCTATTGATTTGAGTCTTCTCCCTTTTTTTCTTGATGAGTCTGGCTAATGGTTTATCAATTTTGTTTATCTTCTCAAAGAACCAGCTTTTAGTTTTATTGATCTTTGCTATCATTTCCTTCATTTCTTTTTCATTTATTTCTGATCTGATTTTTATGATTTCTTTCCTTCTGCTAACTTTGGGATGTTTTTGTTCTTCTTTCTCTAATTGCTTTAGGTGCAAGGTTAGGTTGTTTATTCGAGATGTTTCCTGTTTCTTAAGGTGGGATTGTATTGCTATAAACTTCCCTCTTAGAACTGCTTTTGCTGCATCCCATAGGTTTTGGGTCGTCGTGTCTCCATTGTCATTTGTTTCTAGGTATTTTTTAATTTCCTCTTTGATTTCTTCAGTGATCACTTCGTTATTAAGTAGTGTATTGTTTAGCCTCCATGTGTTTGTATTTTTTACAGCTCTTTTCCTGTAATTGATATCTAGTCTCATAGCATTGTGGTCGGAAAAGATACTTGATACAATTTCAATTTTCTTAAATTTACCAAGGCTTGATTTGTGACCCAAGATATGATCTATCCTGGAGAATGTTCCATGAGCACTTGAGAAAAATGTGTATTCTGTTGTTTTTGGATGGAATGTCCTATAAATATCAATTAAGTCCATCTTGTTTAATGTATCATTTAAAGCTTGTGTTTCCTTATTTATTTTCATCTTGGATGATCTGTCCATTGGTGAAAGTGGGGTGTTAAAGTCCCCTACTATGAGTGTGTTACTGTCGATTTCTCCTTTTATGGCTGTTAGTATTTGCCTTATGTATTGAGGTGCTCCTATGTTTGGTGCATAAATATTTACAATTGTTATATCTTCTTCTTGGATCGATCCCTTGATCATTATGTAGTGTCCTTCTTTGTCTCTTCTAGTAGTCCTTATTTTAAAGTCTATTTTGTCTGATATGAGAATTGCTACTCCAGCTTTCTTTTGGTTTCCATTTGCATGGAATATCTTTTTCCATCCCCTTACTTTCAGTCTGTATGTGTCTCTAGGTCTGAAGTGGGTCTCTTGTAGACAGCATATAGATGGGTCTTGTTTTTGTATCCATTCAGCCACTCTGTGTCTTTTGGTGGGAGCATTTAGTCCATTTACATTTAAGGTAATTATCGATATGTATGTTCCTATTCCCATTTTCTTAATTGTTTTGGGTTCATTATTGTAGGTCTTTTCCTTCTGTTGTGTTTCTTGCCTAGAGAAGTTCCTTTAGCATTTGTTGTAAAGCTGGTTTGGTGGTGCTGAACTCTCTCAGCTTTTGCTTGTCTGTAAACGTTTTAATTTCTCCATCAAATCTGAATGAGATCCTTGCTGGGTAGAGTAATCTTGGTTGCAGGTTTTTCTCCTTCATCACTTTAAGTATGTCCTGCCACTCCCTTCTGGCTTGTAGAGTTTCTGCTGAGAGATCAGCTGTTATCCTGATGGGGATTCCCTTGTGTGTTATTTGTTGTTTTTGCCTTGCTGCTTTTAATATGATTTCTTTGTGTTTAATTTTTGACAGTTTGATTAATATGTGTCTTGGCGTATTTCTCCTTGGATTTATTCTGTATGGGACTCTCTGTGCCTCCTGGACTTGATTAACTATTTCCTTTCCCATATTAGGGAAGTTTTCAACTATAATCTCTTCAAATATTTTCTCAGTCCCTTTCTTTTTCTCTTCTTCTTCTGGAACCCCTATAATTCGAATGTTGGTGCGTTTCATGTTGTCCCAGAGGTCTCTGAGACTGTCCTCTGTTCTTTTCATTCTTTTTTCTTTATTTTGCTCTGCAGCAGTTATTTCCACTATTTTATCTTCCACCTCACTTATCCGTTCCTCTGCCTCAGTTATTCTGCTATTGATCCCATCTAGAGTATTTTTCATTTCATTTATTGTGTTTTTAATCGATGCTTGATTCATCTTTAGTTCTTCTAGGTCCTTGTTAACTGTTTCTTGCATTTTGTCTATTCTATTTCCAAGATTTTGGATCTGGGAAATAGAATCTTGGATCATCTTTACCATCATTATTCTGAATTCTTTTTCAGGTAGACTGCCTATTACCTCTTCATTTGTTAGGTCTGGTGGGTTTTTATCTTGCTCCTTCTCCTGCTGTGTGTTTTTCTGTCTTCTCATTTTGCTTATGTTACTGTGTTTGGGGTCTCCTTTTTGCAGGCTGCAGGTTCGTAGTTCCTGTTGTTTTTGGTGTCTGTCCCCAGTGGCTAAGGTTGGTTTAGTGGGTTGTGTAGGCTTCCTGGTGGAGGGGACTAGTGCCTGTGTTCTGGTGGATGAGGCTGGATCTTGTCTTTCTGGTGGGCAGGTCCACGTCTGGTGGTGTGTTTTGGGGTGTCTGTGGACTTTTTATGATTTTAGGCCACCTCTCTGCTAATGGGTGGCGTTGTGTTCCTGTCTTGCTAGTTGTTTGGCTTAGGGTGTCCAGCACTGTAGCCTGCTGGTCGTTGAGTGAAGCTGGGTGCTGGTGTTGAGATGGAGATCTCTGGAAGATTTTCGCCGTTTGATATTATGTGGAGCTGGGAGGTCTCTTGTGGACCAGTGTCCTGAAGTTGGCTCTCCCACCTCAGAGGCACAGCACTGACTCCGGGCTCCTCAATTTGGGATGATGTGTTGTCTATTCATGTATTCCACAGATGCAGAGTACATCAGGTTGATTGTGGAGCTTTAATCCGCTGCTTCTGAGGCTGCTGGGAGAGGTTTCCCTTTCTCTTCTTTGTTCTCACAGCTCCTGGGTCTCAGCTTTGGATTTGGCCCCGCCTCTGCATGTAGGTCGCCGGAGGGCGTCTGTTCTTCGCTCAGATAGGACAGGGTTAAAGGAGCAGCCTCTTCGGGGACTCTGGCTCACTCAGGCCGGGAGGGAGGGAGGGGCACGGAGTGCGGGGCGAGCCTGCAGCGGCAGAGGTCGGCGTGACGTTGCACCAGCCCGAGGCGCGCCGTGCGTTCTCCCAGGGAAGCCGCCCCTGGATCCCGGGACCCCGGCAGTGGCGGGCTGCACAGGCTCCCGGAAGGGCGGTGTGGGCAGTGACCTGCGCTCGCACACAGGCTTCTTGGCGGCGGCAGCAGCAGCCCCAGCGTCCCACGCCTGTCACTGGGCTCCGCGCTTTCAGTCGCGATTCGCGCCCGTCCGTGGAGCCCCTTTAAGCAGCGCTCTTAATCCCCTCTCCTCGCGCACCAGGAAACCAAGAGGGAAAAAAAAGTCTCTTGCCTCTTCGGCAGCTCCAGAGTTTTCCCGGACTCCCTCCCGGCTAGCTGTGGCACATTATCCCCCTTCAGGCTGAGTTCTCGCCGCCAGCCCCAGTCCTCTCCCTGCGCTCTGACCGAAGCCCGAGCCTCAGCTTCCAGCGCTGCGCGCCCCGGCGGGCGAGCAGACAAGCCTCTTGGGCTGGTGAGTGCCGCTCGGCACCGATCCTCTGTGTGCGGATCTCTCCGCTTTGCCCTACCCAGGTATGTGGGGAGTTTCTTGCCTTTTGGGAGGTCTGGGGTCTTCTGCCAGCGTTCAGTAGGTGTTCTGTAGGAGTTGTTCCACGTGTAGCTGTATTTCTGGTGTATCCGTGGGGAGGAAGGTGATCTCCGCGTCTTACTCTTCTGCCATCTTACTCATATGCATTCTTATAGTAGATATGCAACAAATGTTTATTTTTTATTTTTTATTTTTTTAAATTAGTTTCTGCTTTATAACAAAGTGAATCAGTCATACATATACATCTGTTCCCACATCCCTTCCCTCATGCATCTCCCTCCCTCCCACCCTCCCCATCCCACCCCTCCAGGCGGTCACAAAGCACCGAGCTGATCTCCCTGTGCTCTGCGGCTGCTTCCCACTGTCTATCTACCTTACGTTTGGTAGTGTATATATGTCCATGCCTCTCTCTCACTTTGTCACAGCTTACCCTTCCCCCTCCCCATATCCTCAAGTCCATTCTCAAGTAGGTCTGTGTCTTTATTCCCGTTTTACCCCTAGGTTCTTCATGACATTTTTTTTTAAATTCCATGTATATGTGTTAACATACGGTATTTGTCTTTCTCTTTCTGACTTACTTCACTCTGTATGACAGAAAGAGAAATAAAGGAAGTTAGAAAGAAGAAAAGGAAGAATATAGAAGATACTAGAATTTTGTTCAGTAAAAACATTTTCTAGTATGTCCATACACATCCTGCCCAATTCCGGTTTACCACTTTAGCTGGTGACTTTTACAACAAAAATTAGTGTTCTTGCAATTTGACTTAAGACATTGAAGCCCCTGGGGATGCCTTCTGTACTGTGCAGTATGTTTACTACAATTTAAGTATGTACTGTGTTCGTATATTATAATCCTTTGACAGTGCTAGTTCATTTACACTATAATTTGAAGACCACATAAGAAAATAATTTTATCTATTTATGTAGATAATTTTAACTAATTTAACTAATTTAACTAACTAAATTTAACTAGCTAATTTTAAAAAGCAATACATGTCTTTCATTAAAAAAATTTTTAACCATACTGAAGTTTAAAATATCTGTGTATCAAGAAGAACACGTGTAAATATTAATTAGAACATAAATCAGATTACGCTGTGCATTCCTTTCTTACGAATGTATTTCAAACTAACAAATACACCATGGACATCTTTCCACTGAATGCAGAAAGATGTATTTCATCTCTTATTTTCATATATGTTCCATTCTGTGGATGAGTCAAAGTAAACTAAATCAATCTCTTACTTTTACTTTTCATGAACAGGGCAGCCATAAACATTTGTGTGTGTATATGTATATATATATGTGCATGTGCATGTATTTATAAATATTTCATATATTTATATATTGTATATATATTATATACGCACATATATATATTACATTTATACACATCAGTTACATACACAGACACAAATATTGTTTTCATATATGGATATGTATTTATATAGATGAAGTCTTAGGGTTGGAAATGCCAGGCCAATGCGACTTTCCATTTCAGATTTGGCCAGATGTAACTAAATTGCTCTTAGGTTGTGCTAACTTATACCTTCTCCAAAAGAGTGTCTTTTATCCATATATTAAAAAAGAACTTCATAAATCATCTCTGGAATATTTGCAAGTTTGACATATGAAAAAACTCTTTAGTTTGCAATAACTGAATATTAAGGAGGCTGATCATCTTTACATGTATTTATTGCTTTTTAAACTTTTTGTCAATATTTCCTCTTCATATTTTTTAGCTCATCTTTCTGTTAGGTTGTAAGGAAACTTTTTTCTTTTTAAATATATTTTTCTGTCCATATGTCTCAAATAATGATCACAATTGTTGTTGTTCTTTTCTTTTCTCTGTAGTGCTTTTTACTATGCCAGCATTTAAAAATTTTATGTAGTGAAATCTGTCAATATTTTTTAAAGATTTACATAACACACACATATAAGTCCTCCCACATTTCAATATTTTATGTATGTTTTTATATTTAAATCTTTGATGTTTCTGCAATTTATTTTAGTGAAATGAATGAACACTGGTTTATTTATTGCCTAATGACTGAATGTTATCCCCAAACTTAGTGAATAATCCATTTTTCCCTTGTCTATTTGAAATACTTGCTTTCTTATATTCTAATTGTGAATATGTCTTGGGTATATTTAAACTTTCAATATGTATTTTCCAGTGATTTATTCTAGTCCTGCACCTACATCATTCTGTTCCATCTGTTGAAGCCTTCTTGCTTTGGCAGAGTTTTGTAACTTTATCCATATGAGTTTTGCATATTTTTAATAAACTTATTTTCTAGATTTATTTTTGCTATTGCTATTGTGAATGGGATATTTTTTAAATTTCATTTTCTAACCTGTTACTTGACAAAGTAATAAAAGTAAAATAAAAGTATTTTTTAATATTTATTTTTAACTTTGCCACTATTTTGAAATTCTTTAATATTTCTAATAACTTTTTTTAGTGGCCTCTCCTAGGTTTTTCATTTTTGCTATTGTTTTTGACATATTATGTATTAAATACTTTCTATCTTTATCTAATGACATTGGCAAGCAGTTCCAGAATAACAGCAGGAAAAGCAGATATCTGTAACTTAAATCTGACATTGATGGCAAGGCTTTTAGATTTCACCAGTAAACAGGATATGTATGGACTGGTAGGATGTGTTATATGTGTTTTATCAAGGGACAAAATTCATCAGTTCCTAATATATTACATTTTTTTTAAATTTAGTAAGCATTTATTACAACTTTCCATATGCTTTTTTCCCACAATTTTTAGAGGATAATAATCACATATCTAATTAAATTTGGGATGTATCTCTATTGGATACATTCTATTGTTCTTTTAATATACTAGTAAAATCAACTTGTTAATATTTTGTTTAGAATTTTGAACATATTCATAAGAGGGAAGATGTTTGTAATTTTCTTCCTCAGTCCTATCTTCTAAGTTTTCCTAATGATACTACTATGATTTTGTAAGAAAGAATTTTAAATATTTCTCTGTAAATATATCAGTGATTTCTGACCCTGCCTGTACATTAGAATTTTAAAAACCATGAACATTTAAAAATTACTAAAGCCTGGGCCCTACCCCAGATCATTTACATGGAAGTGGAGGTGTCAGTGATTTCAGTATAATACAATAGTCTCAAATTTCTTCTCTCTTTGCCTTTTGTTGACCACGAACGCCACCTTGGCTCATTCTTTCCAATTGGCAGAGTAAGGAACATGGCATGAAAGGAGCTAAACCAAACATCTTCCAGCTTTCTCTGGAATGGAATTAAGAGAGGTTACTCAAGGTATTGGCCCTTGGGACTTTTATAAGATGTCTATGACCCTTCTGTAAACAAACCAGTTAATAACACTAAACTATTAGGACCTTGATGACATAGCAGATTCTGCTCTCTGACTATCTGATTCTGAGCCCATTGTTTTCTCAGCCACCTCTTTGTCTATAGACCTCATTTCTTCTGTGTTCCTTTATTAACTCCTCTCTTGCCTAGAGTGCAATTGGTCTTTCATGCTTAGATTTCCTCTCTCTCTCTAATAACAAGTTTACTATCCTTCAAGAGCCTCTCTCTCACTGTTCTTATATTCATATTGCAAACGTCCCTCCTCTGTGAGCTGTGACTGTGCCATATTGTCCATTGTACCTCAGAATTCATCCCTCAAGGGCAGTCTTCTCACCCAGTCACTGCTCCTGTGTTCCCGAGCTAGCCTCCAGGCTCTCTATGAATGCCCCTATATTTTGGATAGCTGCAGAAAAACCAATCTCTTGCATAACTCACAACTTCTCTTATTCTCGCAAAAGCACCGTCATTTGATTAAGAGCTGACTTCAGATTCTTAGAAAAAGCGTAGCTAAGTAAACTCACCGTTCTTAACATGCCCTGTCAGTCTGCAAGATATAAATCTCTAGGGCCATCCACACGTGTGTATTCACGTTCCTGCGGGCTCTACAGTTCTCCACCAAACTCACATCCTGTTATTCTCATTCTATATTTTGTTACCACGTGCCACTATGTGTTGTGGTACCCAGGGTTCAGTGTAAACCAATGTCACCATATTCTCAGCCTGTTCACTGACCATGCTATTTTCCCTCTGGCCTGACTCACTTTCTCTGTGCTTTCTCAACGAAGACTCCTCATTTCCCATCCGTTTACCTCTGTGTAAAGATTGGAATAAAACACACTCCCCATTCCTACACACAATTCATTAATATTCCAACTGTATGTAATAAGTTCTTCTCATCTGAGGCTTTTATCATCTGCTAACCATCCCTAACCTCCTCTCTTCACTGGCATTTACCAACCGTCCAGGCACCTCTCCACTCAATTCACTGAATATTTGAGTTTCTAAATTATTTCCCTACTCTCCTTCTGTATGATACCTCACCATGAAAGCCACCATTCCATTTGATCTCCTAAACTTCAGTGACCTTCATTTTCATTGCAGACCAATCACCCTCATCAGTGACCACACTTTGAAACTTTCCATCTCATGCAATGGATAAGTAATTCTAAAATTTTACATTTAGATATTCTACTTAACTTCCTATCCTTCCACCTGTTTACCTAATGACATCTCTTCCTCAGTTATTTTGCTTTGCTTCTTTACGTCAAACACACAAGCAAGTCCTACTGGTTCTGTTTCCAAAACGTATCCTGCATCCAACACTTTCTCACCATCTGTACCACGACCATCGTCATTCTGGTTACTGCCGTATCTCACCCAGTTCACTGCAGTAGTCTCCTACTAGTCTACCAGCTCCATTTTTGCTCCTTTGCTTTTCTTAGAGACTAAATCAGATCATATTACAACTTTCTAGTAACTCTTCATTGGCTTACTGTTGCAAATAAGATACCTAAACTCTTCAAAAACCCTGTACAATCTATTCCCTGCCTACCTCTTAGTTCCCATTTCCTATCTCTCCACCTCAATCACTGCACTTCAGTTACATGGATCTTTTTATCTTCTTCCTTTGAGGATGCCAAGCTTCGTGCAGCCTCGGGATTTTGTACTTTTTATTCCTCCTGCCTGAAGTCTTCTCTCAGATCTTTGTGTGGCTGCCTCTTTTGCATTATTTAGATTCTAGCTCAAATACCTTCTTCTCTTACAATTCTCACCAACCACTCTCTTTCTGACAAGAAGTTTTGTTTTCCTACGTAGTTTTAATTGTATAAAAGCTTATTTTTTCTTGCTTACATATTTAGTTTACATATTTACTTTACATGTTTTTCTCTATGTCTCCCACTAGACCATAAGGTCCATGAGAACAAGAATATTTTCAGCTTCTTCTGTCATGGTATCCTCAGCCTTAGAAGAATACTCAGAATATAGAAAATTCTCTTTAAATATTTGCTAAAAAATGAGCATGAGAGAGAAAAACTAGTGCCATGAGCAACTTCTTTCTTCCCATCCTTTGTCCGTCTTTCCTTCACTCCTGTGAGTAGTTTAAACTTTCCGGCTCTTCATTTTACTTTCTCTTTCCCACACAGGATTCCCTACGATATGACTGTTTTCACCCATTGGCAGCAAATACCTAAGATTAGTCCAGGATTCTGTCACTTCTGCCTGTACCTAGCCTGCAGAGGACTGCTGGGAAAACCGCATGGCTGCCCTGCATTCTTGCTATTGCCCTATATTAAACACCTCATGTCTGCATCTGCTTCTTCCTTTCATCCTCTCCCCCTGCTGTGATGGAACAGGTGCCCCCTCTTCTATGTAAGAATAATACCTTTACTCTTTTCTGAATCTCATTTTCTCCAGCTTCTTCAGAGCTCTGCGCCATTGTGTATCCCCTTTCTCAGCTGCTCGCTCTCTGCTGGCTACTCTTAATAAACGTTTGGACTTGCTTAGATCTCTGTCATCGCTTATCCCTACATTATCAGGACTAGACTGCTGTCTATTTCCATTCTCTCCCCATGCTTCTCCATCTTGCACAAAGCAGCTACCTCACAGCACCACATTTATCATATAATTACCCTTGTATAGAAAACCTTCAATGTGTCTGCATCTATGGAATAAAAGTCCAAATCTTTCTCCTGTCTTCCACTTACTACACACATACATTTTTTCTTCCATCCATTTTTTTCTCCCTCTTTCTCTGCCTAATATTTTTCTTCCTTCTGTTCATTTACTCAACAATGCTACTTAAGTGTCCGTCATGGAATTAATACTCACATTTGAAATTAATTACCCAGGATTAACTAGATACATTCTCTGGGGAAGAAAAGGCAAACAGTAGAATTAAGACAAAAATCCCATTTGGTCACTACCTCTAATCCATTCTCTCAAGAGCTATTAATTGTTATCAATTAGTGTGATTCCTTTCATTTACATATTCACTTATAGAAACTACTTTGTATGATTTACGTTGTGTTTTGTTTCCTTTTTTACATACATTAAATTATTATGCAAGAATTGTTCAGCAGTTTGCATCTTCACCACAAAAAGAGAGATCTTAGAGATTTGTTAGTATTGATATATGTGTAAATCTAATCTTTTTAACAGCTACATAGTATTCAAGAGTGTAATGTAGAGTAGTTTATTTAACTATTCCTCCATTAATGGGTATTCAGGTTATTTTTCTTTATTTTTTATTTTTTTTTTTGCTGTTCATTTTACTGACACATTGAACATTATTACATCTAGCTCCTGGGCATATGTCTCATGGTTTTCCAGGGTAGATATGCAGAAGTGTAATTTCATTGGCAGAGGGTATGCAGAATTTAAACTTAACAGGTACTATCAAATTGTCCTTCATATTGTCTATATTAATTGAAACTTTCACCATCATAATATGAGAGGTAACTCTTTCTGTGCATTCTTTTTTTTTTTTGCCGTACGTGGGCCTCTCACCGCTGTGGCCTCTCCCGTTGCGGAGCACAGGCTCCGGACGCGCAGGCTCAGCAGCCACGGCTCACGGGCTCAGCCGCTCCGTGGCATGTGGGATCCTCCCAGACCGGGGCACGAACCCACGTCCCCTGCATCGGCAGGCGGACTCTCAACCACTGCGCCACCAGGGAAGCCCTTTCTGTGCATTCTTACTTGTTGAAATTTTTTTGAATTTGAAATTGTTGTTAATAAATTTGTAAATTTGCCATTCTGTTAGGTAAAATTTTTATTAAAAGGCATCGTATGTAAGGCATCTTTTCATGTTTGGGTTACTATAAAGGTAAAACATTTTTAGATATTTTATTGGTGATTTACATTTCATATTCTATAAGAAGACCATTTATATCCTTTGCCTTTTAAAATTGAACTGTTATGTCTTTTTAAATTATTCAAATAATTCTTAATTTTTTAAGATAATAGTCTTGTTATAACTACTGAAAATGCTTTCAAATGTTTCTCACTTAAATTTTAACCATGTTGCTTCATCAGTCACACTTATATTTTCTAATATGGATATTGTCTTCTGAATTTTAAATCTTTGTCTACTCTTAAAGGCATACAAACATTTTTCTATGACTTTCCTTAATAACTATTTAGAGAATTTATACTTCAGAAATTCTGATTGTCAATTTATTCTGTACAATTATTTTTGTGTCTTTTCATACCACCTTTATAAAGATATAATTGATTTATAGCATTGTATAAGTTTAAAGTGTACAATGTGATGATTTGATACACAAACCTATTGTAAAATAATTACTACAATAAGGTCACTTAACATAGCCATCATCTCGCATAACTACTTTTTTATATAGTGAGATTATTTAAGATATACTCTCTTAATAACTTTAAGTGTATAACACAATATTGTTAATAGTCATCACACTGTACGTTAGATCTGCAGAACTTATCTGTCTTATAACTGGAAGTTCATACCCTTTGACCAACATCTCCCCATTTTCCTAATCACTGGCCCTCAGCAATCACCATTCCACCCTCTGTTTCTATAAGTTCACCTTTTTTTTAGATTCCATATATAAGTAAGATCATATGGGGTTTGTCTTTGTCTCACTTATTTCACTTAGTATAATACTCTCAAGGTCCATCCATCTGTCTCAAATGGCTTGATTTCCTTCTTTTTATGGCTGAATAATATTTTATTAAATGTATATATATATATATATATCCATATATCTATTGCATATTTTAGTTATCAGTTCATCCACTGATGGACACTTAGGTGGTTTCCATGTCTTGTCTGTTGTGATAAATGCTACAGTGAACATTGGAGTGCTGACCTCTCTTCAAGACAGTGATTTCATATCCTTCAGATATACCTGGAATATATGGGTATACATATATAATGGGATTGCTGGATCATATGGTAGTACATGTTAAATTTTTTTTAGGAAATGTGGTATATTCCATTTATTGATTGGTATGTCAAACCATCGCCAAATGCCAGGGTTAAATCCTACTTGATCGTGGTATATTATCTTTTTAATGTGCTATTGAATTCAGTCTATTTGTATTTGTTGAGAATTTTTGCATTTATATTTATCAGAGATATTGGCCTGTAGCTTTCTTTTCTTATAGATGCTTGTCTGGCTTTGGTACTAGGGTAATGCTAGCTAGCCTTTTTTTTTGCGGTATGTGGGCCTCTCACCTCTGTGGCCTCTCCCGTTGAGGAGCACAGGCTCCGGATGAGCAGCCCCAGCAGCCGTGGCCCACGGGCCCAGCTGCTCTGTGGCACGTGGGATCCTCCCAGACCAGGGCACAAACCTGTGTCCCCTGAATCAGCAGACGGACTCTCAACCACTGCGCCACCAGGGAAGCCGAGCTATAACTTTTGTTTGTTTGTTTTTATTTTTTTTATTTTTTATTATTTTTGCGGTACGCGGGCCTCTCACTGTTGTGGCCTCTCCCGTTGCGGAGCACAGGCTCCAGACACACAGGCTCAGTGGCCATGGCTCACGGGCCCAGCCGCTCCGCGGCATGTGGGATCTTCCCGGACCGGGGCACGAACCCATGTCCCCTGCATCAGCAGGCGGACTCTCAACCACTGCGTCACCAAGGAAGCCCAGCTATAGCTATTTTTAACATTATTATTTTTTAATATTCGTATTAGAGCTAAAACTGATTACACATCATCATTACAATAGTAGGGTTTTCTGAATTTGACTATATATTTTTACCATTAAGTTTTATACTTGTATATGTTTTCATGTTGTTACTTAGTGTTCTTCCATTTCTACAAGAAGAACCTCCTTTATCATTTCTTGTTAGGCAGGTCTAGTGATGATGAACTCCCTTAGCTTTTGTATGTCTTAGAATGTCTTTATCTCTCCTTCATTTCTGATGTAAAATTTTACTGTGTATAATATTCTTTGTTGGCAGTTTTATTCTTTTAGCACTTTGAATATATCATCCTATTCCCTCCTGGCCTGCAAGAAATCTGCTGATAGTCTAACGGTGGGTCCCTTTTATGTAATGAGTCATTTTTTTCTCTTGCTGCTTTCAAAATTCTCTCTCTGTGTTTTCCTTTTAACATTTTGATTATAATGTGTCTCAGAATAATCTTCTTTGGGTTGATCTTGCTTGAGGTCCTTTGAGCTTTCTGAACCTGAATGTCCATCTCTTTTCCAAGATATGGGAAATTTTCAGCTCTTATTTCCTTAAATAAGTTTTCTTCCCTTTTCTCTCTCTCTTATCCTTATGGGACTCCCATGATGGAAATGTTCATTTGTTTGATGGTGTCCTATAATTCATGTAAGTTTCTTCACTTCATTCTTTTTGAAATTTTTATTTTATATTGGAGCATAGTTGATTAACAAGGTTGTGTTAGTTTCAGATGTACTATATAGCACAGGGAACGTTGAGCAGCATTCCCTATGCTAAGTAGTAGGGCCTTGTTGGTTATCTATTTTAAACATAACAGTGTGTACATGTCAATCCCAAACTCCCAATCTATCTTTTTGTTTTCTCTAACTGACTAATTTCAAATGATCAGTCTTCAATTTTGGTGGTTTTTTTTCCCCTGAATGATCAAATCTGTGGTTGAAACTCTCTATTAAATATTTCAGTTCTTTTGTTGTATTCTTCATCTCCAGGATTTCTGTTTACTTCTTTTTCTATGATTTATATTTCTTTATTAAAATTTTCAATTTGTTCATGCATTGTTTTCCTGATTTTTGTTTAGTTGTCTGTGTTCTCTTGAATTTCATTGAGTTTCTTTAAATGATTATTTTGAATTCTTTGTCAGGCAAATCTCAGGTCTTCATTTATTTGGGGTCAGTTACTGGAGCTTTATTAGTTACCTTTGGTAGTATCCTGTCTGTCTGTCTGATTCTTTGTGATTCATGTAGTCTGTGCATTTGGATGAACAAACATCTTTTCCAGTCTTTTTTTTTTTTTATATTGGGGTATAGCCAAGACATGGAAGCAACCTAAATGTCCATCAACAGAGGAACGGATAAAGAAGATGTGGTACATATATACATTGGAATATTACTCAGCCATTATAAAGAATGAAATAATGCCTTTTGCAGCAACATGGATGCACCTAGAGATTGTCATACTGAGTGAAGAAAATCAGAGAAAGAGAAATAGTGTATGATATCCCTTATCTGTGGAATCTAAAAAGAAATGATACAAATGAACTTAATTTACAAAACAGAAACAGACTCACAGACTTAGAGAATGAACTCATGGTTACTGGTGGGGGTAGTTTGGGATCTACATGTACGTACTGCTATATTTAAGATGGATAACAAATAAGGACCTACTCTATGGCACAGGGAACTCTGCTAAAAAATGTTATGTGGCAGCCTGGATGGGAGGGGAGTCTGGGGGAGAATGGATACATGTATATGTATGGCTGAGTCGCTTTGCTGTGCACCTGAAATCATCTTTTCCAGTCTTTACCGACTTGTTTCAGCAGGTAAACATCTTCTCCTATTGGTCCCCTGGGCTGATGGGATTACCACTAGAATTTCATTCATGCTGGCTTGGAGGCTATCACTGGGTCTGTAGTTGGTCCACAGTTGGTGTGCTTATTACCAAGGGCTCAGGTGGGTGTGGATTCCATCTAGTCTTTGGGTGGATGGGACTTCCTCCTTTAGCTTGCTTGGTAGAGTGGCACTTGGACAAATTTCCATTTCAGGGTCCACAGTTGGGTACTCAGTCAGTGGGCCTATTACCAGGTGGGTGTGGCTCCTAGAAGATCCCTGGGAGGATTCCTGCTCATTCACTGGATGGATCCCTGGATGGGCAGGACAGGCCCTGGACCATGGCTGAAAGGGGCTGGAACAGAGCCCCAGGAATATTTCAGTTTCCATTCTTGGTCTTGAACTGCACTGGGTTTTCACAGTCACCTACCTGGATCCCAAAGCTCCCGGGAAGATACTTTTGTCTGTAGATGGATGCCAAATTATTGTTGTTCATAGCGGATACAAGATGAGGATATCTTATTTGGCCACCTTGCTGAAGTCACTCTGTTTTTGTGTTTTTGTGTGTGGTGAGTGAAAAACATTCAAGAGTATTTTTATTTTCCGAACAGATACCCTACTGTTTTAATATCATTTATAGAAAATTAGATCCCTTATGTATTTCATATGTATTGGGATTGTGGATCACATTCAAATAAGACACATAAAAAAAGCACTTGGGGAAAAAAACAGGGTTAGTGGAAATGATATAATTATATTTATTTTCTAGAATACATGTTTTCTCTCTCTCTTCCTCCCTACCTTCCCCTCCCACTTTCCCTAAAAAGAAGTAAGTGTTTGATAGATAAATTAGGTAGCTGTTCTTTGCATGAGTGACTTGTTTGTGTTGGTACTCAATTGCATATTTATGTCAACTCTTTCTGATTATGTTACATTTGTAAAATTTGAAATCACAAGCTCAATCTCGACTTCAGGAGATAACAGATGAAAATGAGGCAAGGAAATGGGGAGGATGTCATGCTGATTGCTTTCTAGAAGACTCAATTTGTAAGCTAGTGGGAATCCATATTTTTCCCAGTTGACCTTTCTTGTTATACTTCCTGTACTCTTTCTCCTCTAACACAAAAATTATCATTGGAATTTGTGGGAGATTGTTTGATTCTCAGAACTGCACATGTTACTCTCTGGAATTTATAGCAGCTTCCCACAAATAATTTATTGGTGCTTGTTATTAAATACCCTGTGAAATATCTCCACACCCTCACAGTTCATACGCTCACAAAAATATTGAGACCTCTCCTCCAGATGCAGATTCTTTCTTGAGTACATTTAATCCTGGTACTTGGATATTCCTAACAGTGATGTCAAGGGAGATGGAGTCAGCTTTCCCTGTGTTCTAGGGTCCTCCCAGCTCCACCAATATCTTTCTATTGTATTACCTGCTGTTCAGTGAATTATTAAACGTCTGCTACAGGCTTAGTGCTGTGATTTAAGTATTGTATCAGATGGGTACAAAGGGTAAGAAGATAGATGTTAAACATTCTTTTCCTCAGCATGCGACTTAATTTGCTTGACATATTACACCTTGTAAGTTTTTGTGTGTCAGCACACCCTCTTTACCCCAAACCTAACTTGCACAGCAACTCCATGGTATGTTATTGATTTACATCCTTGTCCCTTCCCTAACTCCATACAATGTCTGGGATGGACAAACAGTTTCTAATTCACGTGTTGATTCAGTTTGACAGGTGATGGTAACTGACTGTGCTAGGAAAGTCGTGATGCCATTCATTTGCTACTCAGAAGTCTTCCAACAGGGAAGATGTGGAGATTGGCTATTTGCTTTCTATATTTATTATCTTTCCCTAGTGTCATATTAATAACTTCACTTTTCATATATGCAAACTTTTCCCATTCTTTGAAATATACTCTTTTACTTATAACGAGCCTAGGTGGTATTTTTAAAATCTGCATTAAAAGCAAGTTTATTAGTGAATTTATTGGATATCAATACTAGAACCTATGGATGCTCGAATCTGAACTTCTTGAATCTTAGTTATTTTCCACAGTAACATGTTAAGAAACAAGGGATCTTGATGAATTAGACTTACAAGTCTGAGAACAGAAGGTGTCTTGCTTTAGTTCAAACTTAACTTGAAAGACTTTTATTTTTCTAATAATTGAAGTTTTTCATGGAATATATTAGGAAATTTGAGAAATATAGAAAACATTTTTAAATGGAAGAAAAGTGAGTTTTATTATTCTATTCTACTATTAAAAGTTTTGCATATTGTTGCATTTTTATTATATACTGATTTTTATAATATAATTAAAATTATACTGAATAATGTATATCCTGTTTGGTTCATTATCATTAAAACATAAACATT
Source organism: Mesoplodon mirus (assembly GCF_964341445.2). NCBI lineage: Eukaryota > Metazoa > Chordata > Mammalia > Artiodactyla > Ziphiidae > Mesoplodon > Mesoplodon mirus. The sequence continues at coordinate 109,217,047 of NC_138984.1, read as the reverse complement.
CTCTGATATTTGAAAACTATTTGTAACATTTTTTTAAGGATTCATAGTATTTCATTAAATGAATGTTTATTTCACTTAAGCATACATAGTACTATGCACTTTCATTGATTTCCCATTTTTACTACAATTAACAATGCCTCCATGAATGAAGAAATATATTTTAGATTATTTTATTTTACCAGAAGTTAAATTCTCAGAGCAAAGGAAAAAATATTTTAAGGTTATTACTGAAAAACCTCTTTTTAAATAAACAAGTGAACATAACAAGATACATCTGTGCAGAGTAGCTTTTCAACTTTGTTATTTTCTTAAATAAATGAGTCATGCCGGGTGGTGGCAATAAAAATCCCATCCTGGCAGGTTACAAGTTTTTAAGCGGCTTTGCACTGACAATGATTCTGAACTAGATGCACCTTTGGGATCTCTTGTTTTGATAAGTACTATAGAGGAGAGAAAAATATAGAAACATTTTTACTTTCATAGGGTAGTTGATCCGGTTTTAAAATGTAGCGTCAAAATTCAGATTATATACTGTGTAGTGTGCTTATTGAAATTTCTTCTAGAAAAGATGAAACTAAAAATTATGAAAATTATTTATTTAACTTTATAGTCTATAAACTTTAGGTTATAGTTGCAACTGTGTATGATTATCGGAAACTGACAAAAAGTTCAAATTTTCGGTCTATTTTTCTAAGTTCAAAGTTAGCGTAACCCTTCGCTCTATGGATGGCTTTTGTAGCATGTTCATAAAAATGGTCCTTTTTACAGAAATCTTCCAGTACATCAGCAGTTTTCCCAAGGCCCTTTCCTAGTGTTTTGAAATTCAAATTTTTTTCCTTTGAACTGTCTTTTCATAATTCTCAGCATCGGTCTCCTGATCTCTTCTTGCTACCTGTTCTGGCTCTCTCAGAAAGTCATTTGTCAATGGCTTTGTGTGTGGCTCTTCAACGTCACTTTTATAAAATCCTGGATCAGTTTAGAAATGTGAAGTTCCATGATTCAGTCCAGTTGCACTTGTTTGTTTGTTTGTTTGTTTGTTTGCGGTACACGGGCCTCTCACTATTGTGGCCTCTCCCGTTGCGGAGCACAGGCTCCAGACGTGCAGGCTCAGCGGCCATGGCTCATGGGCCCAGCTGCAACGCGGCATGTGGGATCTTCCCGGACCGGGGCACGAACCCATGTCCCCTGCATTGGCAGGCAGACTCTCAACCACTGCGCCACCAGGGAAGCCCGTGCACTTGTATTTTAAACATCACACACACACACACATACACGACAAAATGGGAAGAGACATGTCAGTGCTAAGAAGGGGAAATGTTTGAATGAGGATTGATTTGATAAATCATCAGTTAATTAGCAATATTTTTGTACTACGAATCCTAACCAATATCATAACTTTAGGATTGAGGCTAATGAATGTTTGGCTGTAAAAGGCCACATGTGTGTTCTGGCCCTTATGCTTAATTCGTCCTTCCAGCCTCATGTCAGAGTTTACATTTCACAATCAGGAAATTCTTCACAGTCACCATGAGACTTACCTCTATTGCAAACAATGGTTCTCAACATTGGCTTCACATTAAAATCACGTGGGGAGCTTTTAAAAAAAGCCAATGCCCAAACCACACTCAGATAAACTAAATTAGAATTTCTGGCGAGAGGACCAAGTCATCAGCATTTTAAAGTGTCCTTTTAAAAGGGAAATATGAGTATGTATTCCCTTAATTCCTAAGAATTCTGATTAACTGTATTTGGGTATTTGGTGTCTGGGAATCTGCATTTGAAAGTAGTCCCTGTATGACTGTGATACAAGAGGTGATGGAAAACATTTTCAGACAATGCTGACCCATATAGACAAATAGTGGTATATAAAGAGGTAGATTAATCTTATCTTGGAGAATTACAATACTCAATTATTTCATTTGAAGTTTTACTTTTTTCAGTTAATATCTTCAAACACTTATTTTCAATTCTCCATAAGACAATGGCTACTTCTGTAGATAACAACTAAAACTACTTAACATACCAACTTTACCTGCTTAATGGTAAACATTGTTGGTTATAAAGGATTTCAGTTCAACTAATCAAATATTGGTGCATTGGTATATGATATTTTATATACATATATTTATTTACACACATACACACACACACAGAGTGTGTCACAGCCATAACTTATGGAATAAGTACCATTAAACGGGTCTCTTTATCCGTGCTTCTACAACTTGGCTGGGCATCCAAATTGTCTGAGGATCTCGCTAAAATTCCTGTTAAGATTCTGATTCGTACGACAGGAATGAGGCCGAAGATTCAGCATTCATAACAAGCTTCCAGTTTTTGCTAATGCTGCTAAACTTTAGACTAAAACTTGAGTAAGTAGTCTCTAGGCCAAGATATATATATATATATATATATATATATATATATATATATATATATATATATATACATCTTTCTCAGAGATCTTACAGAGTGGATCATCCTCTTGAAATTGATCCCTTATAATCTCCCCATAATTAAATGCAATTGAAAAATATATTTATCTGTTATTTATTCAGGACCTTCCATGGAGAAAGCACTTTAAATATCAAACATCAAATCCATGACCTTATTTATTATACCGACTTAACTGAGGCTCAGATAGAAAAATTTCTTTGCCCAAGGCCACACAGTGTGAAGTGGCAAGACCAGAGTTTAAACCCACCTTCCGCTGATCCAGAGTCTCCAATCTTACTACTGAATAATTTTATCCTGCTCTGGTTCATCTGCTTCCCACCACCTGAGCTTTTATTTATTTTTTTTTGGTAACGATCAGAGATGAATGTTTGAGTTTCATCACAAGCCACATATTGCACCTTGAAGATAGCTGTCCAGGCAAGACTGTTAGTTACTGATATCACACATAGTATTACATAAATATACGTAAGTGCATAATAAACTTAATTATAAATAATACACATAAATACATAGTAAATACATAATATACTTAAAAAACAAAATACACAACTGTTAGTGCACATTTGGTTAGCACTTCCCTCCTGTACTTAGGTCCTTTTATATTTACTGGATTTGGAATTCTTATCTGGAAAATGACATTATACCCTCACCTTTATTTTTGGGTAAAAAAATAGAGGAAATAGATGATCAGTTATTTGGGGGTTAAAATGGGTCTTATAGCATCGCCTCTAATGGAAAAATCACTAACACTTATTGATCTCCTGTTCTTGCTACTTACTTCATGAACAGATTTTCCCACTCAGTCCTCACAAGCCACAAAATTGTTATCTTCCACATATTACACATGAAGAAACTGAAAATCAAGGGTTAAAAACTTGCCTGCAGATAACAGTTGCTAAATGATGATTGACAATGTTTGTCTACTTAGTGAATCAATATAGTTAAAGAAATGTGGTATTTGTTTCCATATAAACTGCAGATAACAATTTGGAATGCATTAGATGAATTTGTAATATATTCTGCTAAAATAGATTTATTATTTTTGAACAAATGAAAGCATGTTTAATCTGATGATTACTGCAATAGCTCTAGCCTAATTGAGATTCATGAGAGTGGTTATTTATGTGAGGAAGATAAAGTAACATTTTTTCAAAAGGCACACCCAAACACCAGTATTTTTTATATGTGATTGATAAAGTGAAAGCTTCCTGAAATGAAATACATAGAGTGTTCTATTACTTGTATTTTAACATTTGTAATAAACCATAATGTGCTAAATGAATAAGGTTATATTGACTAGGTTTTTGCTGCAGTCAGTTATCATTTTACTTTCTAAACTCTTATGCCTGAAGGTGGGAACTAAACAAATGGTTTAATTACATTTCCAATTGTACAATTCTTTTTCAATTCCAACCAGTAGCCATGAAGATTTAAAAAAAAAGAGCAGATGTTTCAGTGATGACTAACTTCTAATACATGGTAAAACCATGAATATGTTATAAAGCCTGTGTTTGTTTTGCTAGGTCTTTATTAGGTCAATTTTCCAAATACTTGAGTGATTGTTTCTTTTTTGTTTTTATTGTTGTTCTGTTTTGTTTTCCCTGAAAATTACTTTCACGCTAAGCCCATATTCCCATAGGATTTATATGTTCCAACTATGAGAAAAGTTTGCAACTTTTCTAATCCTGGCTTCTCTTACTTCACCAGCTGAAGATGAATTAGTTTACAAAGGTCTGGCCTCCAGCATGTGTGTTGGTGGATGGTCCTTTGTCTTCTCTTCTCCTCCTCCTCACCTTTGTTTCACTTCTGCTCACATATTGTAATTATTATTTACAAAAGTTCTCTACTAAATATAAGCCCTTGAGGGCACTATCTTTTTTAATATTTGAAACATCAGGCATAACACAATGATGAGCATTCAATAAGTTCAGTAAATATTGTTGGAATTAAAAAGTACTAAATATTCATGCAGGGACTTCCCTGGCAGTCCAGTGGTTAAGACTTCACCTTCCAGTGCAGCGGGTGTGGGTTCGATCCCTGGTCAGGGAGCTAAGATCCCACATGCCTCACAGTCAAAAAACCAAAACATAAAACAGAAGCAATATTATAACAAATTCAATAAAGACTTAAAAAAATGATCCACATCAAAAAAAATCTTTAGATACTCATGCAGAACATTGATTGAATATTATTAACAAACTGTCTCTAATTTGGGCTGGGTACTTAGCTCAACAGTAAAAAGAAAAATGGTAATTCCCCTTTTTTCTCTACTTTTGCTCTCAAATTTCTCATCATAATGCTATGATTTCTAAGGAAATTAACTCTGCAGAATAAAAGTAGTCATCTTAAGGGTAATTCCTTATATTTTCACTTGGATTGGGCACATGGATACATTTCTTTAAAAGAAGTCTTTTCTCAGCAGGTTGTTGCCGACTAGAAATCCATTTGTGTCCTCAATTTGAGACCTGCATTTGCTTTAGAGTGTGGATTTTCTGAGTAACGGTGGCCATAGTAATACTGTACACAGAGCTGGAACGTGGTTTTCAAACGAGGTCTGATTACACCCCACTGGTTCATAAAACTCTAATGCTAGGCTGTTGTTTCAAAGCATTTTATTTGTGAACACCTCAAATGAGATTTTGAAATTTTATTTGCTTGGAGCTGGGGTTGAAAAGACAGGGAGGTGGAGCTGAGATCTGTTGTTATAATGTGAAAATGCATCTTTGCTTCTAATGCAGAGAACTCTTCCAGGGAGAACCATAAAGCGCTTGTGGAATTATTCCTTCTCTACCTAGTATGATAGTAGAATAATTGTTTTCTAAATGACCCTGTTGTTATTGTAATGGCACTAACTGGTATTCTTTAGGCCTCTCTTGTTTATATTACAGTATTTATTTAGGACTAAATATTAGAGGACTCCTGGGCCAGAGAGCCGATCCAGGATGTGAGTTGCCTGCATGTTTTGTCTAGTTAGCTTCCTAGAGAGCTCATAAGTACATTTTTAAAAGGCTTATCCTGTACTAGGAAGCACCTGGTTTTTGAAGAAAAAGGATCTGGAATCAAATCACAGCTGCCCCATGTACTAGTTATATATCATTAGGTAATTTTTATAAAGTGTTTAGGCCTCTGTTTACTTACCTGTGAATTGGGGATAATAGTAGTTCACTAAGTGGTTGTGAAGATTAAAAAAATGTATACATCCAAAACAGCCTATCCATACTGGACACATTGAAATATTAATAAATATAATTGATCCTTCTATGGCGAAACACTGTATGCCATTGATGGCAGAGGGATATTTACTGCAACTCATTGCCAAAATTAGATTAAAAATAAAACCCTAAGAGTTCCTACTACAGAAATCTTTTTGAATCATTTTAATTAAGAAATACTTCTGACAGCTAGTAGTGATTTTAGCAGTTAGATTATAAGTCAGGGGTAAGTGAACTTTGTCTGTAAAGGACCACAACTAGATTATTTTAGACATTGTGAGTCATATAGTTGTGGTCTCAGTTACTCAACTCTGCCATTATAATAGCCTGAGAGCAGCCATAGACGGTATGTAAGCAAATGAGCAAGGCCTTAACTCCAAATTTGGCATGTGACCTCTGCAACATATCATAGGTAGTAGAGCTACTAATAATCATAGATTATTAGGTAGTATTGCAAAATTGAAAGCACTACTTACGAATGGCTTGATACGTATGTGTGCATGTGTGTCTATGTCTGTTTCATTTCTGAGTGGGTGGGAGTGAAGAAGAATTAGCTGTCAGTCCCACTTCCAATGATGATTAAGATGACAGGAGGAATTTAGATAATGCATCTTAAATTACTTCTTGGAGATATGTCTGCTAGAATATATTTTTAAGAATTATGACATGTTACCTTAGGATTCTCTAGCTGGTTACAAGAGTGCTTCAAACTCTAACATTGTGCTTTCCTAAAATTTTTAAGAATTGAGAAGGCAGATTTCTTTCTATTACAGTGTCTTTCGTGGAGCAAGTGCTGAGCTTCAGTAAAGATAACCTCTAGCCAAGTAAGCTCAACATATTGAAATACATTGACAAAGTACAGGATATAGGAAGCAATTCTGCTGTTCATGACAGGATTCTCAACAGGTGTTCTTTTTAAATGAGCAACTCTCCTAGGATATTTGAAATGGGACGTAATAGCCGGAAATCAATTTGCAGAATCTTATGTAGAACATACCTGTTGGCACATCTGTACTTTATATTTTTATGGATTTATCTCTTGAGGTTTCTGTATTTGAGGACATCTTCTAAATACTGTAACATCACTGTCCAGGCAAAGAATATTATGAATAGCATCTACACCTAAAATGAGGGAGAATGCTAACATGCAGGTTTTAATTTAAAAAAAAGCTTTTGATATTTCTGCTGCTGATTTCCCTTTGGGGAAATTTGTGCAACAGTATTTATGATTTTCTTGATTTTGTAATCTCTCCAGCCCACAGAGTTATTTTCTCATTTTCTTGCTCTCCTATGTGTTTATTATCAAAACCACACTATCTGGTTTTGTAAACCTGGGTTCTGTATCTTAAGAGCTTCAAGAGAAGACTGAAATAATGAATTCTCTCATTACTCTGGTTCTACATTGTTCATTCTGTCTCAGAAGTATAATTTTATTCTCTAGATTTTTGCTTTTTAAAAATGAAGTGTTTTGGTTTCCTTCTTTAAAAGCTTATTGTATATCTTGTCAAGCCTTCTAATAAGTGGTCAATTGAATAAAAACGTGTGTTAAAATTTTAGAGTGAACCTGTTGTTTAGGGGTTACATGAATGCAATGAAATAATTCTCTCTAAGCACAGAGTACAAAATCATAAGGTACCAGTGAATATAGTCCTGAAAAACAGTGAAGCAAATTGATTTTTTAAATCTGTTAAGTCCATCCTCTTCAAGATTGTTTATGTAGGCTATTCAAATGTATATTTGGGAACCAGTCAATCAACCTACATTTTCATTAAACTAAAATTATGGTCCAGGTCCTGTCTTCGGCCTTAAAAAAGGCAGATATGACTAAGACATGGTCCTGGAATTAGAAGCACTTACTTGGAGAGGAGATGAATTTTGACTACTACATAGTAGAGGCCTTCCATGTAAGAAGTTATCCCATGTTTTCTGATCCCAGGACTCAGTCTCTTTCCGTAATGTCCATATTATAAATAACTTTCCATATTGTTCTGTACTTAGATCTTTTTTTTTTTTTTTTTTGAGGTACGCGGGCCTCTCACTGCTGTGGCCTCTCCCGTCGCGGAGCACAGACTCCGGATGCGCAGGCCCAGCGGCCATGGCTCACAGGCCCAGCCGCTCCGTGGCACGTGGGATCCTCCCGGACCGGGGCACGAACCCGCGTCCCCTGCATCGGCAGGCGGACTCCCAACCACCGCGCCACCAGGGAAGCCCTGTACTTAGATCTTAATATTAGCCATGAGTTAAGCTATTTCTCTCCCAAGTGCCATCCCAATCCTGCCTGAATTATTTCAATCCTACCCAATTTACAAGTCCCAGCTCGAATATTACTTTTGCTCAGAAGTCTTTGTCCAATGTTCAATCAGATCTGCCAACCATGTTGCTTTCTTTGAATTGCTTATTATTACAGCTTTTTTTTTTTTTTTTTTTTGAAAACACCATCATGCTGCCTAGTGCAGTCTATTCCCAGTTCAAAGTATGGATAAGTCCTACTTTACCAACAGTTCTCCTAATTCGTTTTCCTTCTTCCACACCAAGACTGTGGCATTAGTAGGAACTCCATCACTTTGTAATCACTTTTAAATTCCATTTGCTTTTACTTATGGATACGGTAAAGTCTTCTCCTCTGATGCTTTGCTCTTAAAATAGCATTTATCACCTATTTCATGGGGATCAGATAGAGTCCTAAATTGATACGAGGAACAGAATAACAGCTACTTTCCATTAGTTCACCCAGTAATATCTAGTTCAGAGATGCTTATTGCTCTAGCTGTATTCCTGATTTCTAAAAGACCCTTTAAAATATTTATCCCCAGTGATAAATGGAGGGTCTGTGTGGGCTGACTTGGTTATGCAACAGCAGGGAATATCTGTGCATTAACAAAAAAGAAATGGTTTGAATGAATGCATTTTATGAAGCCTATAGCAGCTCAGAGTAGAGTGAACGTGACTCGATGTTAAGAGTTTTCAAATTGCTTTGGGAAGAGGACAGCCTGTTTTTATTTCTTTGTCATCTAACGCTGTTATCATGTGAGACAATTAATTTGCTGTATTTTATGTTCCAGTTATAATCTGTGTTGTGTGACAGCTGTGGCATTCTGTTATAATGATGAGAAGAGATACACAGCACTCCAGTGCTTAGGGAAGATTACATTATTTCCAACCATGGACAGCCTGGGAAATTTAGCAAATGGTTGACCTGATTTTTTGACGGTGACAAAGCTTAGAAGAGAGGAGTTAAAGCATGATCAACTGTCTAGTCCTATTTCTTCACTGGCCATGCTGAAAACTAAGGCTCAAGTCCTAGGCCCTGTTGTACTCATTTCCAGGATGGTATAATTGACAATGTTTCCTAGAACAGTCAACAGGACTCTTAGACTGGTTTTCTTTCTCTCTCCTCTCTCTCTCTTACTGTCACTCTTGGTCTCTCTCCTTCTTTCTCTCTCTGAAGAGTGAGATCCCTTCAGAACTGTTCTTCCATCTAGCTGAATCCGAATCATTCTTCAAGACTTTAAACTGGCATACACTTTTTAAGGATTCAGGTGCCAGCTGGAGCTTGGAAATATGGTTTTAGAGACTCCTTCAACTCTGAGATTCTGTGGTGCTATGATATTTTAGTTCATCTTGATCTTTTCATTTTTCTTTTGAACGTAATAATACTTCCAGTGTGCAATAGTCACTATCAACTGTCTAACTGTAAAACATTATTTTCTTGTGCTTTGCATAAGCCCATGGTTCCAGATGTTTACCCAACAACCAATTCTAAATGGCAATTATCAGTTTATTACTATTATATTATTATTCGGTTTTCAATAGTATTGGATATGCCCTTAAAGTTAGGTATCCTTTCTTTCTTTTTTAAGGTAAAAGCCTAGATAGATATTTAAGTTGGGTCATTTTAACCTTCCTTTTTATGTCATCTTCCCAGGGTATTGTTTCATGAAGTGCAAAAAGCATGTATACACTATGCCCTACCTCCCTTCAATCTTGTAGTAAAACCATCTTCACTCTCCAGATTACGTACGACTAATGTCCCGGTCCTTTTACCAAGTTTTCCATTTGGTAAACTAAAAGATTCTGTATTTCTAAAGCTTTCTTAAAGCACTACAGTAGCTAACATTTATTGAGCGTGTCGTACGGCCTAAACATGCTGCTAAGCACAATTATATATATTCTTTATCCTCAGATCTTCTCAGACTCTCTTTATTGAGGTATAATTTTTTCCCACTTTTCAGATGAGAAAACTGAGATTATGAGATGTTAAGAACCGACTCAATGTAAGATATTCTTCCTATCTTTTTTTCTCCTTTATTTCTTTTCTTTCATTTATTCAGCAAATACTTATTTAGTCCCTATCATGAACCAGGTACTGTGCTAAATACTAGGAATATAGGGGTGCGCAGAAGTAGGAGTGGGTCCTATTTTCATGGAGCTACTTGACAAGGAAGGATGGAAATAGAACCCTTACCCAGGGCCACACTCCTCCAGTAATGAACTCTTCACCACCCGGTGTGTCCCTTTTTCTTTTTTTTTTCTTTCTGCATTACAATTAAGAATGTATTAGGGACAGTGAGTAGGAGAGGAGCTCTGACACAGTGTTTGGTTGACTGACTTCCTTCCGCTCTTCTCCTACCTTAGACTCCCTGTCCCTGCTACCCTGGCCTGCAGAAAATCCGGAATACTGGACCATTATAGCGGTGATAGCCCATCTTTCAAAATTTCTCTCCTAGATCTCACAGATTTTCTCACTTTCCAAAGTCCCTTCTAACTATGTTCAAATCCACCACCTAAGTGAGAGGTGACCAGTGCTACTGTTTCTACATCATGACAAAAATACAAAGTGCTTATTTCTATATAGGACCATGGGGGAAAAGGCCAAAGCGAAGTGTAGCCTGTGAGGATAGGTTCAAGGGTTCCAGCTGCCCCAGACTTTTCTGGCTGCCCTGGGCAGGGAGAATCCATCCTTTTCTCAGAATCCTGTAAGCCATCCATAAAAGTCCGGTAGGGAAGATTTTTCTTACCTATTTCCAGCTTAGGTTGACTTTAATGGGTTTTATTTTCCAGGTGACTCTAAGTCAAGCCCTTTAGGAGTTGGAGGTCAAGTGGTCCCTCCTGTCAGTGACACAGAGAGAGAGGTCTGAGGAACTTTCTCTTTCCCTTTCTGACCACTGTATGAGGAATGGAAGTTAAAGGAGTTGATTTCACTCTGCTTCTACTTCACTCCCAATGTGACATGTTCCTGTTGTGTTCAAAGGTTAGAAAGAAGTAGATCCTGCAGTTCATAGACAAATAGAAAAGGCAGAGGCAAAGGCAAAGACAAAAGGGGGAGGACAGAATGAGGTTAGCACATGAAAGTGTTTTCTTTCTCTCCTGGGCTGGTTTCACAATGCTGACACACCAGGGTGGCTGCCTTCTTCAGTACTTTCTTTGTTAAAGGTCTCTGATTGGGTTAGAAACTCAACTGTACTAAGAGACATCAAACATCCAGCAAGGCTTTGGTCTTACCCAAAAGCTGGGTCCTGTCTTTCTGTTCTCCCATTCACCACATTTTGCCAGAGGACTCTGGTTTTCTTCAGACACTCAGTTACCTATTCCACAAAGGAAAGGGGTTGGTGGATGAAAAACCGTCCTCGTTTTTAGTAGATGAAAGGGAAGAGGACCTACCCTCTCTTTTATTCTGAGACACCCGTGTTGGCCTATTTAATTCATGTGTGTAGGTATAATTTTTACTAATTTCTGTCATGTTTTCAGCTTACTGAATATTGTGTTTGTAACACTGAGCCGATTCTACCTAAGGAAGCCCACAGAAACCCATTAAGTGGTTGTGATTAATTGTGGTTGAACTCTTAACTATTCAGTGAACATTTCCTAACTAAGTAGTATATGTACCTACAAAGGTCAACAAGAATTTCTCACTGACTAACGTGAAAGGCCGTATTTTATTTTTGTTTTTACACGAATTCTCAGCCTTGTCTGACACAGATCAGTACTCCCTCTTTTCAGTTACCCTAGTTTTCCTCCTTCTGAATCTCTGGTTGCCCTTTCTCAAACTCTTCCTTGGATTCCTCATCCCCTGTTTAGTTCTGAAATAGTATTATTTACTAGGCTCCTTCTTCATTTTACCCGTTACCTCTTCACTCTGCCTATTTGTCTGCTGATTTCCGTAGTCCGATAACTCATAAGATAAAACCAAGGTTTGGATGTTAAGCCGTTTCCTGTGCTGCCATAGCTTTACTTATCGACTCAAGAATCACCACCTGTCCCTGCTACCCTAGACACCTCCTGTCCCTGTTTTGCCAATTATTGAACAATTAACTTTTGGCTTTAGAAATAAAGCACCTGCTTTTACAACAAAAGGGGTTTTGCTTTTTAAGCTGGAACTCATGGCTCCCAATTCTCTCTCTGAGACAACTGTCTGGAACTCCAGACTAGCTGTCTGCTTGCTAGGATTTCCCATTTGATATCCAATAATCAAATGTGCAAAATTAAACCCATCCTTTCTTCTATGAAAAGATTTCAATCTAAAATAGAACCGGGGATACGAAATGGAGAATCTCATGCATGCGCCCTCAGAAGAAGAAAACTTAAGAGCTGAGAGACTGATTTCCTGTAAATGCCCGATGTATAGAAGACAAGACTTATCTCCCGACCAATAAACATTCGCCAAGAATCTCTCCCCATCCTCAAGCCAATAAACTCACCACTTGGTCTCCAGCTGAATTTTTCCGTCTTTGAGCTCCTTGCCTGTAAATACATCCCCAGACTCTCAAGAGACTCACCTGCAGCTTGTTACTGCAAGTTTCCTGAATAAAATCAATTTTGGGTGATTTGAGCTTGCCTCGGTTTACGTTTTTATTTAGTCACACTTCACCCCACACTAGCCATTATTCTTATATTTCCACGTCCAGTGAATGCTACCATCATGTCTACATTTGCTCAAAGGAAAATACGGAAGTCATTTCTGATTTGTTCCTTCCTCTTAACTTCGAATACCCAGTAACTGGGTTCTGACTCATTAGTTTATTAAGTTCACCTTAGTTCACGCTCCACCTTATCTCCGCCATTGGTTAGACTCTATTATTCCTTGTCCACATGACCATAGAAGTCTCCAATCTGGTCTTCTTGCTTTGTTGTTGCCTTCTTCCAATGCATTATCCCCACTGCTGACAAACTTGTTTTTCTAAGCTTGAGTGTAGTCTACTTCTCCCTAGCTTATGTTCTTTAATATTGTCCCCATTGTCTGCTCTTGCAGCCAGCCCACCAGAGCACTCTATCTTATTCCTTGAGTGCCATTTACAATTCCCAGAACAGGACATGAACACCTAGAACAAATGCACCTTGCTCCCTTTCTCTACCTCACCAGCTTCTGGTCATCTTCAGAAGACAAGGAAGTGTAGGGAAAAGACATGTCCTCTGAGCATAGTCTGAGACCATACTTCTCATCTCAGTTCTAAAACTACTTAGCCCAGTGACTTTGGAAATCACCTCACTTTTCTGGGTATCAACTGCCAGACCTGTTTTACAGATTAATAAATATATATATAGCTACTTTAAAAGGTTGTTGTGATACTTAGGTAAAGTTCTCTATTGTTTGGAATTTTTTAAATTTTTATTTATTTATTTTTGGCTGTGTTGGGTCTGTTGCTGCACACGGGCTTTCTCTAGTTGTGGTGAGCAGGGACTACTCTTCGTTGCGATGCACAAGGTGCGCGGGCTTTCTCTAGTTGCGGTGAGCAGGGGCTACTCTTTGTTGCGATGCACAGGGTGCATGAGCTTCTCACTCTGGTGGCCTATCCCGTTGCAGAGCACAGGCTCCAGGTGCACAGGCTTCAGTAGTTGTGGCTCATGGGCTCTAGAACGCAAGCTCAGTAATTGTGGTGCATGGACCCAGTTGCTCCTGGCATGTGGGATCCTCCTGTACCAGGGCTTGAACCCGTGTCCCCTGCATTGGCAGGCAGATTCTTAACCACTGTGCCACCAGGGAAGCCCAGTTAGATTGTTTATTTGAGATTTTTCTTGTTTCTTGAGGTAGGCTTGTATTGCTGTAAACTTCCCTCTTAGAACTGCTTTTGCTGCATCCCATAGGTTTTGGGTCATCATGTTTTCATTGTCATTTGTCTCTAGGTATTTTTTGATTTCCTATTTGATTTCTTCAGTGATCTCTTGGTTATTTAGTAACGTATTGTTTAGCCTCCATGTGTTTGTGTTTTTTACGTTTTTTCCCCCTGTAATTGATTTCTAATCTCATAGTGTTGTGGTCAGAAAAGATGCTTGATATGATTTCAACTTTCTTAAATTTACCGAGGCTTGACCTGTGACCCAAGGTGTGATCTATGTCCCATGTGCACTTGAGAAGAAAGTGTAATCTGCTGTTTTTGGATGGAATGTCCTATAAATATCAATTAAATCTGTCTGGTCTACTGTGTCATTTAAAGCTTGTGTTTCCTTATTAATTTTCATTTTGGATGATCTGTCATTGGTGTAAGTGAGGTGTTAAAGTCCCCCACTATTGTTGTGTTACTGTCAATTTCCTCTTTTATAGCTGTTAGCAGTTGCCTATGTATTGAGGTGCTACTATGTTGGGTGCGTATATATTTATAATTTTTATACCTTCTTCTTGGATTGATCCCTTGATCATTATATAGTGTCCTTCCTTGTCTCTTGTAACATTTTTTATTTTAAAGTCTATTTTGTCTGATATGAGTATTGCTACTCCAGCTTTCTTTTGATTTCCACCTGCATGGAATATCTTTTTCCATCCCCTCACTTTCAGTCTGTATGTGTCCCTAGGTTTGCAGTGGGCCCATTCAGCGAGCCTGTGTCTTTTAGTTGGAGCATTTAACCCATTCACGTTTAAGGTAAATATCGATATGTATGTTCCTATGACCATTTTCTTAATTGTTATGTGTTTGGTTTTGTAGGTCCTTTTCTTCTCTGTGTTTCCCACTTAGAGAAGTTCCTTTAGCATTTGTTGTAGAGCTGGTTTGGTGGTGCTGGATTCTCTTAGCTTTTGCTTGTCTGTAAAGCTTTTGATTTCTCCGACGAATCTGAATGAGATCCTTGCCAGGTAGAGTAATCTTGGTTGTAGGTTCTTCCCTTTCATCACTTTAAATATATCATGCCACTCTCTTCTGGCTTGTAGAGTTTCTGCTGAGAAATCGGCTGTTAACATTATGGGAATTCTCTTGTATGTTATTTATCTTTTTTCCCTTGTTGCTTTCAGTAATTTTTCTTTGTCTTTAATTTTTGTCAGTTTGATTACTATGTGTCTCAGCATGTTTCTCCTTGAGTTTATCCTGCCTGGGACTCTCTGCGTTTCCTGGACTTGGGTGGCTATTTCCTTTCCCATGTTAGGGAAGTTTTCAACTATAATCTCTTCAAATATTTTCTCAGGTCCTTTCTCTCTCTCTTCTCCTTCTGGGACCCCTATAATGTGAATGTTGTTGCATTTAATGTTGTCCCAGAGGTCTCTTGGTCTGTCTTCATTTCTTTTCATTCTTTTTTCTTTATTCTGTTCCACGGCAGTGAATTTCACCATTCTGTCTTCCAGGTCACTTATCCATTCTTCTGCCTCAGTTATTCTGCTATTGATTCCTTCTAGTGTATTTTTCATTTCCGTTATTGTATTGTTCATCTCTGTTTGTTTGTTCTTTAATTCTTCTAGGTCTTTGTTAAACACTTCTTGCATCTTCTCAATCTTTGCCTCCGTTCTTTTTTCAGGGTCCTGGATCATCTTCACTACCATTATTCTGAATTCCTTTTCTGGAAGGTTTCCTATCTCCACTTCATTTAGTTGTTTTTCTGGGGTTTTATCTTGTTCCTTCATCTGGTACAAAGTCCTCTGCCTTTTCATTTTGTCTGTCTTTCTGTGAATGTGGTTTTCCTTCCACAGGTTACAGAATTGTAGTTCTTCTTGCTTCTGCTCTGTTTGGACTTCTTTAAGCAGCAACAAATAAATTCTAGTAGACAGTAGAGACAGAGAGTACTGACAGAGAGTAATTTATTAGTAAAACTCTCTGTCACCTCACAAAATCAAAGAAAAGTATACCAAAACAAGGATAAATCCATAGATACAAAGAGCTAAAAATCAGGGCCCTAGGATTTTTTATAACCTCAGGATTTACTCTTCCTTAATTCTTATTTCTGTTTCTCTCTAAATTGCCTTCAATTCTTAGGAGAACCCCCCAAAATATTCCAAGAGACCCCCATCTAATATAATTCAATTATCACACATGTACTAACTCTCTTCCAAGTAATAAAGAACTCAAAGTCATGTCCAACTACAGCAACCAGACCCAAGTTGAGGGTCTCTCCATGATGTGCGTTATTTTAATAGTATATTGATTTGACACTCATTATCTTGCAATATATGAGCAAAACCATATATTTAGCTAATCATTAGACACCCATTACAAATGATGGTGAGGAAACAAAAAAAAACCCATCAATTAAAATTTCCCTCTAGGAGAGGGGAGCAGGGGAATCTATATACACCTGTCCATGATTGAAGGAAATATTATATACTACTGAACAGGGATAATAAGGGGTAGCCATTGTCTGGCTCAGGCCCTTCCAATGGCACGGCTTCCTGGTCATCCTTTCTGGTTCCCCTATACGCTTTTTGTGGTACTTCTACTGAACATTATTCTATGGATTCACACCTGAGAGGAACTTTAGAAAAGACTACCTGGGAACTCTACTTTAGCAGTCCTTTTCTATATAGTAATAGGGACTAGTAATTGTCTTAGAAGTTAAATATGAGCAAGTGTGTCTTTGAAACTTGTTGGATTTATTTGTTGATTCAATTGCCTAAAACCCAAATTGGTCACTCAATTTGGGTGTTTTATTTGGGCATATTCCCTTTGTTTAAAAACCAAAGGGAGAATTCTTGCTCAGCTGTAACCTTTAAATATGAACCCTGACTTTGAAAATTTTATCTTTAATAATAGTCTACAAGTTTGTCCCATTCCTCTAAGACTTATTTTAAAAATTCAGAACTGCTCCTGTCTCAGAATCCTAGGTTTGGGTAGTAAGGCAGAATGAACAGCTGCTCCGACCCCAGAAGGAATCCCTGAGAACTGGTCATTTCATTTGAAGGCACTATATTCTCTTTCAGCTAAAACATATGACAAAAGATGATAATGAGGACTCCTACGTCCCCCATTTCTCTTGTTGCTGTCATGCCCCAAACGTCTGCCATTTCCTCTACATGGCCTCTGTAACACCAATACTAAGTCATTCCTACAACCACACCTGGGAATATGCAGTCTCCATCTTCACAGAATGCCCTTTCTTCTCTTGTCTTTTTATTCTAATATGTCACAACTTCAAATTCCAGTTATTTTTTCTACAATGAAACATTTTCTTCTATTTCTGTCTAAAATGAAATTTTTTCCTCCCCTTGAACACCCGAAGATGATAAATTTAGCACTTTTATCATACAATATTTTATGCCACCCTCTTTTCCTATGTGTGAGTCATATCACCTCATGTTATGCAATTCTATTTTATTTTCGACAGTACCCAGTTCAAGATTGAATAGTAATTCTCTCACTCCATTTTTATTCATCTGTAAGGAATCATTTATTGTATACACATCATTTGTCTGCTGCTATGATAGGGCCTTGTGATAGAAATATTAGAAACACAATACTTGAACTCAAGGTGTTTACAAGATAGTGGGTGGGATGGAGGATGGGCTGGAAAAATATAGTAAACATAGATAATGCTGGCTGTATACACAGGGCACTAGGAGAATCCTTATATAGACATACATAAATAAGTAAAGGAGATCTCAGAAGGCTTTGTAGAAGAGGTGGTATTTGATCTAGAATGTGCAGGGCTAATAGGAACTAGTCAAGTGAAAGGAAAGTGGGTGGGACCTAGCATGTACAAAGTCACAGAGGCACACTGCATTAAAAGAACTACACACAATTTTGAAGAATCAAAACAATGATTCTCCTCTATTTTTTCTACCTAGATGCCCCTGAGGATTAGAAATTAGATTCCCTTTTGCTGCCCTGTGCAATGACTTATGCAGCATTGATTCATCTAAGAGAGGTAGAGAAGGCTGTATCCTCTTGCAGGAAATACAACGAAAGCATCAAGCCTGTGCTTGGTTGGAAAAGCCTCCCAGGGGATTCTGATGCTGATCCTAGAAAATACTGCTGTCCGCTTCTACTTGAGAACCACAGGCTAAAGGACTGGATCTGTGTGGAAAACTAGGGGAAAATGTTAGACTTACGATGAGCTTTTCATATTCTGGGCACAGAGAAGTAAACAAGCCCTAGTCTCTGCGTGTGAGTAATTCACAGTCCAAGTGAACTGACAAGTGCATATGGGAAGACAAGACACATGATAGAGATGGGTGCAGGGCACTAAGGGTCAGAGAGGAGAAATCAGGTGAGGCTTCCTAGAGGAGGCTATGCCTGGGCTAAGTTCAGCAAAGGATGCTATACCATTATCAACAGAAGTAAGGAAATAGAATTATAGGAGGACATGTGTTCTTCTGTCTGTAGGATTCTTAGCTACATCAGAAACCTGGATGGTGCTTTGGGTCATTGAGAACATATTCTGGTAAATTAAACTCAGAATGTCTTTGCTGAAAAACCTGAAGCCACCAACTCAACTGTTGTTTTATCCTGGTTGGTTTGCTAAAATATGTATGTATATGAAATACAGTTTTGAAAAAATTTCTAGGAAGGCTAAGAAAACTACTAGGTGTCTGATGAGAAGGAAACGGTATAATAAAGGGTCATGTCTAGGATTTTGGAAGTTTCTAAGATGAAGTTTGTTTTCCTTATAATTTTGACTTGGGCCAGCTTTACCCTTGGTTAAAATAAAAACAGTGACTGAAAGGAATATTTCATTAAAATGTTATCAGCCTGGGGTACCTATGTTTGATTTAGATGATCTAGTTATCTTTAGCAAAGAGCAGTGCTGTGGGAGAATGGATTCTGGGTGAATCAACTGTGTGGTGGTGATGGGGCAGAGAGCAGGCTTTGGGGGAGGGTAAAGGAGGAAGAGAATGTTCTGGTCAGCCAGGTGTAGCCAGTGATATTGATCACCTGGGACCAGGGTACAAGAGAAGTGAGTTAAGCAAAATTTACCCTCATCTACCTTAGTTTTCCAGAGAATTGACACTAAGACATGGACGACAGTAAATAGATGTGAAAAAATGTGTGATTGTGTATGCGTGCATGTGCATCCATGCATTTTTAGAGGAATGGGGAATGGTGAGCAATTAGAAAGGGCAAAAATGACTCAGGTATTTTTTTTCTAATGTTGGACATCCTGGATCATAATGGAATCCCCTAGTAACAATCAGGAAGAGTTAACTTACTTTCATAACCCATGGTATTGCTTTCAACATTTTATTGTTTCAATTCTCCTGCAACATGTGGAAATTTAGATTTTTTTTTTTTGCATTTTTTATAAGTCGATATTTGGATGGGTTTATTTTCTATTGGCATCTTAAAATGTAAAATATTTATATATTTGTAATGGGATGACATTTGTGCAGGAGGCATCTGTCCTCACGTACATGAGGCTACCATGCCTCTGTGCCTCTCCCAAGATGGCATTAACATTCCAAGGTAATACTTATTCCTCAGTCCATCTTTGTTTTGGGGTTTTTTGTTTGTTTGTTTGTTTCAATTCCTGAGGTGTCTTAATTTTTTTTTCAGGAGGTATTTTATAATTTACATGCAAAACTAATTCTAATGCTTAATAGATAACATTGTTTTTCTTCAGTATCAGTTAATTAATTTATTTATTTTAAAATTTTTATACCATTTTTTTGAATTTTATTTCATTTTTTTTTATATATCAGGTTCTTATTAGTTATATATTTTATACATATTAGTGCACATATGTCAATCCCAATTCTTTGTACAGACAGATGACCATAGTGAATAAATATATAATTATCAAGAGAAAAAAGATCCCTGAGTCAACATTTTGGAAATATTCAATTGTCTGGAGTGGTTTTCCTAGTTGTCTTTTTCCATAACAACATGGTGGCTTGGAATATAACATGACACCAAGAAATAGTGAAATAAAATGGATGTTTGAAACAGTTTCTGTTTTTCTTGCCATATTCTTAACAGCTTTTCTCTGGTCTAATTCTTTTATGGTTCCAGGGATAATTACATTTCAAGTTCCATAACTGCACAGGAGAATTGGAGTCTTGTAAAAATTTAGAGTATTCTGTTCAAAGGCAATTTTTATTATCAATTGAACTTATGCCGTGTTGCAGCCAAAGACATTGTTTAGAGCATTGTGAAAAGAACCCTTTTTAATATGACTACTTTCTCTTGGAAAAACGTAGCACACTCTTATTTAATATGAACGTATTACTACAATCGACTATATATTTGTTGAAAGTCTTCTAGTATGGTATTTAGGGTATTGAACCAGCACAAAGTATACATGAACTTTATCAGTTTTCATTTTCCCTTTACAAACCAAGAACAATATTAAATGACATTTTATGACATTTGATAGGTATTTAAAATTTGTTATTGTGGCTGTTCAGTGAACCATAAAATACAAGTGTAACAGGATGACTGTGCTTCCATTAGGAGAAATGCAAGTGAGAAGCAATGAAATCGGCATCCTACAGTATGCGTCCATTTTCCATCAATGTCTTTCTCCTGACCCTCTGCCAAATTCATTACCCCCTCTGTGCCTAAATTTGTCCATATGAAAATTCAGGAGAAAAGAAAGAATAAATTAATACTTGCCTCTAAAATGATCTGAAATCCAGATATGGAAAATCTTACCCAACTTTAAAAGACCACTTTGTTAACTGCCACCCTCATTTGTTCGAATACACTACAGTGTTCTGTGGGAAGGTAGCTGAGAGACCGACGTAATAGTCCTTTCCACACCTTCCATCCACAAAGAGAGTTCTTTTATTTGCAGCTGAAGCTATTATATCTAGAGCCTATGGCTGTTTGGCGCTTTTAACGATGGAAATTTTAAAAGAGAAACAGCAAGTAAAGCGTGAAAATGTCCTCTGGGACATTATTTTATTACTCTATGTCCCTTATCATTTAGCAAACTAGATATAATATGGAAAATACAGTCAGTTTGTTGTGTGGCTGGTTGGCAAAGAATCAAATAACAGGTACTGGAAAAAAGTAATGCTTAGCTTACCTAAGGGGTGTGTGTGTGTGTGTGTGTGTGTGTGTGCATGAGGGTGCCACAAGCCAAGTTGAAGGGGTGAATAAAAAAAAGTCATCAGAGGAGAGGCAAAATCCATTTGGCCTGAAAAAGCAGCATTGGTGTCATAAGGGAAGAATGGGCTCTGGAGGGTGGCAAGCTTGGGTTTGGACTATAGCCTTTCCAGTGAAGAGCATTAATTTCTTCAATGAAAAAAAAAAGCATGATTATATTAATAGACTCATGGGGTTTTAAGCATTAAGTGAGGTCAAGATGTTTGCCACGTTGCTGGCACTCAGAAAATGGCATTCATGCTCTCTTTTAATAATGTGACCTATTGCCAAAGCCAAAGGTATGACAAAGCACCATGAAGGCACTACGGCCCTCCTCCTCCAGCACCTCTTGAAAGGATGGGTCAGGTCCTTGGTTGATGTCTTTTTCAAGTGAATATGTTCAAGCTGCCTTAGAATAGCGAGAATCTCTGGGTTATCACTGATGCGCAGAAAAGCCACCAGGAATGGCTCTTTTAAACTGCCTTAGTCTCTAAATTATTTAGTCCTAGTAGTGACCCTGCTGCATAACATTGACTATTGAACTGAGTGGTGCTGAGTCAAAGACACTAATCAGAAAGGGAATCTTATACATCAGAAAAGGGAAAGATACAGAGGTTAGTAGAAATAAAATGATCTAAGTCAGTAAGTTTATGGTAAGTTACACAGATAGAAGAGAGACATCGTATAATTAATTAACGAAACAGGGAGGAGACTGCAAAGAGACTAGCAGAAGCGAATCAGCAGTTACTTTGCCGGAAGTTCAACCTGAATAGACCTCGTTGTTCCCCATTAACTTGGAGCCACATTCCAGCCCTTATAGCGGAGGCGGTAGTAGACGTCTCCAAAATATACTTCGTATAGTTTTTATTTTACAGATTTTGATTTAGTTTCTACATTGACATTATTTAGAAGTTTATAATTTCATTATGACTTGTTTCACTTTTAACATAGTTGATTTCACGTACTGTTTATGTTCTACCAGAATTCAGATGTTTATAAAATAAATGTCCTCCTTTGGAAGCTCATATTCTCTGTGGGGACATCTGGATTTTATACTGGAATTAAAAGAGGGACATTTTTAAAGTGAAAATAGATGTAATGAACTCTAAAATATTCAATCATTGCTCTGTAGAATGAGTCAAGCTTTGTGACTCTGCCCTTAAAGCATGATTAACATAATCACCCTGGGGCTTCCCTGGTGGCGCAGTGGTTGAGAGTCCGCCTGCCAATGCAGGGAACACGGGTTCGTGCCCCGGTCCGGGAGGATCCCACATGCCGCGGAGCGGCTGGGCCCGTGAGCCATGGCTGCTGAGCCTGTGCGTCCGGAGCCTGTGCTCCGCGACGGGAGAGACCACAACAGTGAGAGGCCCGTATACTGCAAACAACAACAACAACAACATAATCATCCTAAGCCTAAAGACAAGACATAAAACTCTCACAGTTACCATTTGGCTTCACCAGTTCTGATGATGCCCAGGGACCCACCAAACCTTTTTCTAGCAAGGCTGGATGTTTTTCCTGAAAAACGAGAAGTAAGCACATGAACCACAATGGAGACCTTTACCAGAGGTAGACTGCACTGTGCAAAGTTCTGGAAGTTGTAGGTTTTAAACTCAATCAAAACCTCCCCCCAATGTGATACACCATATTAACAAACTGAAGGAGAAAAACCATATGATCATCTCAATAGATGCAGAGAAAGCTTTCGACAAAATTCAACACCCATTTATGATAAAAACCCTGCAGAAAGTAGGCATAGAGGGAACTTTCCTCAACATAATAAAGGCCATATATGACAAACCCACAGCCAGCATCGTCCTCAATGGTGAAAAACTGAAACCATTTCCACTAAGATGAGGAACAAGACAAGTTGCCCACTCTCACCACTCTTATTCAACCTAGTTTTGGAAGTTTTAGCCACAGCAATCAGAGAAGAAAAGGAAATAAAAGGAATCCAAATTGGAAAAGAAGAAGTAAAGCTGTCACTGTTTGCAGATGACATGATACTATACATAGAGAATCCTAAAGATGCTACCAGAAAACTACTAGAGCTAATCAATGAATTTGGTAAAGTTGCAGGATACAAAATTAATGCACAGAAATCTCTGGCATTCCTATATACTAATGATGAAAAATCTGAAAGTGAAATCAAGGAAACACTCCCATTTACCACTGCAACAAAAAGAATAAAATATCTAGGAATAAACCTACCTAAGGAGACAAAAGACCTGTATGCAGAAAATTATAAGACACTGATGAAAGAAATTAAAGATGATACAAATAGATGGAGAGATGTACCATGTTCTTGGATTGGAAGGATCAACATTGTGAAAATGACTCTACTACCCAAAGCAATCTACAGATTCAATGCAATCCCTATCAAACTACCACTGGCATTTTTCACAGAACTAGAACAAAAAATTTCACAATTTGTATGGAAACACAAAAGACCCCGAATAGCCAAAGCAATCTTGAGAACGAAAAATGGAGCTGGAGGAATCAGGCTCCCTGACTTCAGACTATACTACAAAGCTACAGTAATCAAGACAGTATGGTACTGGCACAAAAACAGAAAGATAGATCAATGGAACAGGATAGAAAGCCCAGAGATAAACCCACGGACATATGGTCAACTTATCTTTGATAAAGGAGGCAGGAATGTACAGTGGAGAAAGGACAGTCTCTTCAATAAGTGGTGCTGGGAAAACTGGATAGGGACATGTAAAAGTATGAGATTAGATCACTCCCTAACACCATACACAAAAATAAGCTCAAAATGGATTAAAGACCTAAATGTAAGGCCAGACACTATCGAACTCTTAGAGGAAAACATAGGCAGAACACTCTATGACATAAATCACAGCAAGATCCTTTTTGACCCACCTCCTAGAGAAATGGAAATAAAGACAAAAATAAACACATGGGACCTAATGAAACTTAAAAGCTTTTGCACAGCAAAGGAAACCATAAACAAGACGAAAAGACAACCCTCAGAATGGGAGAAAATATTTGCAAATGAAGCAACTGACAAAGGATTAATCTCCAAAATTTATAAGCAGCTCATGCAGCTCAATAGCAAAAAAACAAACAACCCAATCCAAAAATGGGCAGAAGACCTAAACAGACATTTCTCCACAGAAGATATACAGACTGCCAACAAACACATGAAAGGATGCTCAACATCTTTACTCATTAGAGAAATGCAAATCAAAACTACAATGAGATATCATCTCACACTAGTCAGAATGGCCATCATCAAGAAATCTAGAAACAATAAATGCTGGAGAGGGTGTGGAGAAAAGGGAACACTCTTGCACTGCTGGTGGGAATGTGAATTGGTACAGCCGCTATGGAGAACGGTATGGAGGTTCCTTAAAAAACTACAAATAGAACTACCATATGACCCAGCAATCCCACTACTGGGCATATACCCTGAGAAAACCATAATTCAAAAAGAGACATGTACCAAAATGTTCATAGCAGCCCTATTTACAATAGCCCGGAGATGGAAACAACCTAAGTGTCCATCATCGGATGAATGGATAAAGAAGATGTGGCACATATATACAATGGAATATTACTCAGCCATAAAAAGAAATGAAATTGAGCTATTTGTAATGAGGTGGATAGACCTAGAGTCTGTCATACGGAGTGAAGTAAGTCAGAAAGAGAAAGACAAATACTGTATGCTAACACATATATATGGAATTTAAGAAAAAAAAATGTCATGAAGAACATAGGGGTAAGACAGGAATAAAGACACAGACCTACTAGAGAATAGACTTGAGGATATGGGGAGGGGGAAGGGTAAGCTGTGACAAAGTGAAAGAGCGGCATGGACATATATACACTACCAAACGTAAGGTAGATAGCTAGTGGGAAGCAGCCGCATAGCACAGGGAGATCAGCTGGGTGCTTTGTGACCGCCTGGAGGGGTGGGATAGGGAGGGTGGGAGGGAGACGCAAAAGGGAGGGGATATGGAAACATATGTATATGTATAACTGATTAAATTTGTTATAAAGCAAAAAATAAAAAATAAATTAAAAAATAAAAAATAAAAAAATAAAAAAAAAAATAAAAAAAAAAAACCTCCCCCCATCTCCTGGATGTGGGCACTCAAGTCTGCACTTGAGCCTTATTTTTTTTCCTTGAAGGTTATATCTCCATTCCTTTTGGAATAGTTCACTTTCAGTCTAACATGGTGGTTGAGGCATTTTATCAAGGCTTCATTAATGGTTTCATAAAGCCGTAGTCTGCTTGATTGTCTCACTTGGAAGAAGTCAAACTGCCACCTCTTTTTTTTTTTAATTAAAAAAAATTTATTGGAGTATAGTTGATTTACAATGTTGTGTTAGCTTCTGCTGTACAGCAACGTGAGTCAGTTATACATATATCCTCTCTTTTTTAGATTCTATTCCCATTTAGGTCATTACAGAGTATTGAATAGAGTTCCCTGTGCTATACAGTAGGTTCTTATTAGTTATCTATTTTATATATAGTAGTGTGTATATGTCAATCCCAATCTCCCAATTTATCCCTGCTCCCCTCCCCCGTTTGTAATCATAAGTTTGTTTTCTACATCTGTGATTCAGTTTCTGTTTTGTAAATAGGTTCATTTGTAGCATTTTTTTAGATTCCACATATAAGCGATATCATATGGTATTTGTCTTTTTCTGTCTGACTTGCTTCACTCAGCATGACAATCTCTAGGTCCATCTATGTCACTGCAAATGGCATAATTTTGTTCTTTTTTATGGCTGAGTAATATTCCATTGTATATATATGTACCATATCTTTATCCATTCCTTTGTTGATGGACATTTAGGTTGCTTCCATGTCCTGGCTATTGTAAATAGTGCTGCAATGAATATCAGGTTGCATGCATCCTACTGAATTATGGTTTTCTCCAGATATATGCCCAGGAGTGGGATTGCTGGGTCATATGGTAGTTCTATTTTTAGTTTTCTGAGGAACCTCCATACTGTTCTCCGTAGTGACTGTATCAATTTACATTCCCATCAGCAGTGCAAGAGGGTTCCCTTTTCTCCACACCCTCTCCAGCATTTATTGTCTGTAGATTTTTTGATGATGGCCATTCTGACTGGTGTGAGGTGCCACCTCTTTTTCTTAATACACACTTTGGGACTTTGGGAGTTCTACTTACTTTTTTTCCTCCATATATATAGTAGTAGTCCCCTCCCCCCTTATCCTCCATTTGCATTCCGTGGTTTCAGTTACCTGAAGTCAACCACAATTTGAAAATATTAAATGGAAAATTCCAGAAGTAAACAATTCATAATTTTAAATTGTGCACCATTCTGAATAGTGTGATGAGAAATTTCACCACACTGTCCTCCATCCTTCCTGGAATCCCCAACAATTGACATCATCTGCCCCTAACATTCAATCATTGAAATCCTCATGGCTCAGTGACCCTGTATCACCCAAAGCAGACGATCCTCTTCTGACTATTATCAGAGGGTCAGTAGTAGCCTAAGTCTATCTCACAGTGCCTGTGTCATTCACCTCACTTCATCTCATCATTTTATCGTCTCCACATCATCACGAGATGAAGAAGGGTGAGTACAGTACAGGTTATTTTGTAAGAGAGAGACCACATTCACACAACTTCTACTACAGTATACTGTTATCATTATTTCATTTTATTATTAGTTACTCTTGTTCATTTCTTACTGTGTCTAATTTATAAATTAAACTTTATTATAGGTATGTCTGTAGATAGGAAAGAAAACATATTGTATATAGGGTTCAGTACTTTCCTTGGTTTCAGGCATCCACTGGAGGTCTTGGGACATATGCCCTGCATACAAGGAGAGACTACTGTATATATATAAATAACAGCCTTTCATCTTCTAGCTTTAAGCCTTTGTTATTATTTATTTATTTATTTATTTATTTTTTTGGTACACGGGCCTCTCACTGTTGTGGCCTCTCCCGTTGCGGAGCACAGGCTCCAGACGCACAGGCTCAGCAGCCATGGCTCACGGGCCCAGCCGCTCCACGGCATGTGGGATCTTCCTGGACCGGGGCACGAACCCATGTCCCCTGCATCGGCAGGTGGACTCTCAACCACTGCGCCACCAGGGAAGCCCCTTTGTTATTTTAAAAAAGGTGTTACAACTGAAACCGAGTGGGGCCTGGGCACGGAGGCCTCCTTTTGTCCACTATTTCTTATAAGCAAGAGTCCAGCCTCCATGACGTTCCCTGAGTTCCAAAGGGCGGATTTGAACAGTTGGTGATCAAGGGAGGAGCAACCAAGAAACCAACCGAGGCGAGACTAAAGGGACCAGAGAAGCTCATCAAGATTAGGAGACTGACTGAGAGAGACTAAGGGAGTGCAGGTCCTGCTCACACCCTAATCTTATCAGGACCCCAACCTTGAACCACTGTTATAAACCCCTCATCAAATCCTCTGGGGTGGAGACACATAGTTTTTCCGAGGCAGAAGCCCTGTGTGTCTCCCTTTGCCTGGCAAAGCAATAAAGCTCTCCTTTTCTACTTCACCCAAAACTCTGTCTCCGGGATTTGATTCGGCACCAGTGTACAGAGAGGCCGAGAGCTTTCGGTAACACAACTTGATGTTCCTTTGTCGTATTTTTTTTTGAATTTTATTTTATTTATTTTTTTATACAGCAGGTTCTTATTAGTTATCTGTTTTATACATATTAGTGTATATATGTCAATCCCAATCTCCCAATTCATCCCACCACCACCAACCTCCCCCACCACTTTCCCCCCTTGGTGTCCATACGTTTGTTCTCTACATCTGTGTCTCTGTTTCTGCCCTGCAAACTGGATCATCTGTACCATTTTTCTAGGTTCCACATATATGTGTTAATATATGATATTTGTTTTTCTCTTTCTGACTTACTTCACTCTGTATGACAGTCTCTAGATCCATCCACATCTCTACAAATGACCCAATTTCGTTCCTTTTTATGGCTGAGTAATATTCCACTGTATATACCTTTGTCATATATTTTATAGTCAAGAATTCTGTATACTAGCAGATTTTCTAACAGCCCTAATATTAGTATATTTATAGTCCAAACAAAGCCTCTTTATCTATTTATTATTTTATTTATGTATGTCTACTTAATTTTCTCAAAAAATGTATTATAGTTAGGTTGGGAAATACCAAAATAGAAAAAGAAAAAAAAATCAGAACTCAAGAACGTATCATCTTATATTTTTAAAGCATTTCGGATGTGTCACTTATAGTATAATTCAGATGACTTCCTAATTACAACTCTACTTTTATCCACTGCTGTAATGTAATTGAAAGTTCAAAATTTTGCTCCTTGTGAAAAGAACAACTTTTTACTCAAATCCACCATGGTGTTTAGAAAACATGCACACATTTTTCATGTATTTTTTGATATTACTGCAGGAAAAACACTTTTTAGAACTACCCATTCTCATTCTATCACAGGGTAATGGGAGTTGAATAAAGCCTGTGTGGATGGAGCACTTAACTCACTGAGGGTGTGTTGTCACAGGCCCCCGGAAAAGCCCGTAATGATCCCCACTTTGATCCCCACTTGTGGTGACCACATCCTCATATATCCCCCTCCCACATCATACTAAAGTTGGTCTTTGTGGCCAAAAGAATATGACAAAAGTGATGGTGTATTACTTCCAATATTAGGTTTAAAAGACACTGTAGCTCCTCTCTCTCTCTCTCTCTCTCTCTCTCTCTCTCTCTCCCTCCCTCCCTCCCTCTCTCCCTCCCTCTCTCTCCTCTCTCTCTCTCTCTCTCTCTGTCGTCTCTCCCTCCCTCCCCCCCCCTCTCATTGCTCTTTGTGAGGGAAGCCAGCTATCAGATCATAAAAAGAAGCCCATATGGAAAAGAACTGAGGCTCTGTGAGTACCAAGAGCTCTGTGAGTATCCCATCTTGGAAAGGGGTCCTCCAGCCCCAGTCAACCCTTTAGGTGACGGCAGCCCCATCCAACAACTTGACTGCAACTTCATGAGAGACCCGAAGCCATAACTACCCAGCTAAGATTCTTCTGGATGCCTGACCTCAGAAATTGTGTAGGATACATGTTTGCTATTTCCAGCTGCTGTCTTTTGGAGTAGTTTATTATGCATTAATAAATAATTAATACAGAGGGGTTAAGGGATCAGGTGCTTCTTTCTATCCTCACAACACATAAAGTCAGAAAGTAAAGAACAATCCCTGTAAAAGGAGGTTCAATTAAATCTAAGTCAGGAGAATAAGACTTAGTCAAGGAATCTTAGAAAGAGGAGTGAAAGTTTGGAGAGTTGAGAACAAGGCCGTTAAGAGTGACCTATGGCCTGAATGAATTACAGAGACCAAGTGAAACTGTCTACCTAGCTCTTCACATGTTCTCAGCATGACTTTGCAAATATGAGCTAGTGTGTTCAAATGAATGAAGGCCAGGAGGTCATAACATATTCTGAATATTGCATAAGTCAGGGATGTTTGTCCCTCATATGCTAAATTTCCCGATTACTGTCTTATCATGTCTATGATTTCTGTGTCATACTACCTTAAAATATAACTTCCATTGGTCAGGAATAGACAATTTCCATTTTTAAATGCCCTCACGATATGTTCAATAACCCTAGGTCTTATATGACAGACATTATGCATGTTGGAGACAAATAGGATTTTTTTTTAATAACTAGATAAGCTGGACCTTATGATCCACTTTAAACCTATAGTTCTATGATACTGTGAGTATGCAGGCTGCTCTAAGTAGGATGACATAAAACTACAAAATAATTAAATTGTGATAAATCTAAAACATCCTATGAGAATTGTCTTACAGACATAGTGAAACTCAAAAGAAACTACTATATTCACATTGGTGTGCTATGAAGGAATGGTCCATTGTACAGATATCTATCTATCTGTCTGTCTATCTATCTATCTAGAGAGAGAAAGCTGTCACAAGAACAAATTGGGATAAATTCTAGGCATAAAAATAAAATGTGTCTTTCGGAGACTTTCACTTACCCATTTATTAAGAACATTGCTCCATAGTGAACTTTGAAAAACACAAATATGACCATGTTACATCTCTCCTTAAAATCCTTCAGTAGCTCCCCAGCATATAAAGCAAGTATTCCTACCCTGAACTTACGGATCCTTGCAAATTCCATGGTCTTCGGGGGAGTCTCTGAACACACTGCAAACACTGTGATGGTAGATTGAAGTTTTTACCTTCCCATCCCCATATTCCTATTAGAGATTTTCCACCTTCCTCTGGGTGTCTTGGTGCACATCTAAGTACGAAGAAGGAAAACTTAGCAGTCTTTGAGAGGCAGAACAAAGGGGCAGAGGCTGTTATAAACATTATAACCTTATAAACCCTAGAGTTGTAATGTTGTTGTTTTTGATAATTTACATATAACACTGGGTAAGCTTGCAGTGTACAAACTGTTGGTTTGATACATGTATATATTGCAATATGATTACTGTAGTAGGGCCAGCGGACACCTTTATTGCCTCACATAATTATCATGTCTTTTTTTTTTTTTTTTTTTTTGCGGTACACGGGCCTCTCACTGTTGTGGCCTCTCCCGTTGCGGAGCACAGGCTCCGGACGTGCAGGCTCAGCAGCCATGGCTCAGGGGCCCAGCTGCTCCCTGGCATGTGGGATCCTCCCGGACCAGGACACGAACCTGTGTCCCCTGCATTGGCAGGCGGACTCTCAACCACTGCGCCACCAGGGAAGCCCTATCATGTCTTTTGTGTGTGTGTTGAAAACAATTAAGATCTAGTCTCTTAGTACTTTGAAATTGATAATACAGTATTGTTGACTATGTTGTACATTAGATCTCCATAACTTATTTATCTGCTAGCTGCAAATTGATAGTTATGTTTTAAAAGGAAGTTAATATTAGCCAAAGGAAGAGATGTTTATTAAGACAAACAAATAGAACAACTAAGTAAAGGCAAGACCTGAAGGCCTCCTAATGCTTTCCCAGCTCCATCAAGGAGGATGGAATTAAGTACCCAAGAGCAGAGACCACGGGGTGTGGGAGGAGCTGAGGGGCCAAAGGGAGAGGCACAAGGGAGAGAGTGGAAGGGAAGTGCTGTGTTGGACAAAAAGGAGGGTATATATCGTTGTTTGCAATGTATTATTTAGGGTACTGTTGGATACAATCAATAAAAATTGAATTCAGGGCTTCCCTGGTGGCGCAGTGGTTGAGAGTCCGCCTGCCGATGCAGGGGACACGGGTTCGTGCCCCGGTCTGGGAAGATCCCACATGCCGCGGAGCGGCTGGGCCCGTGAGCCATGGCCGCTGAGCCTGTGTGTCTGGAGCCTGTGCTCTGCAACGGGAGAGGCCACAACAGTGAGAGGCCCGCGTACCACAAAAAAAAAAAATTGAATTCAGATTTGTTTAACCGTATAAGGGACTTAGTGGCCACCATAAAAGGAAGGCCTGGTGGTAGGTGGACGACTTCAGAACTATATTGATTCTGTGACCAGAAGTGTCAGTAAGATCCATGTTCCTTTCCACCTCTTCATTCCACCTGCTATTGCACAGGCTTAATTCTAAAGCCTGGCTCCCAATTATGGTCACAGAATATGGCTGGCAGTAACTCCCGCAGCTACTATGCCTTGAACAATATAGATAAAGAGAGAAATTCTGCAATTAGCTTCTGGAAGCCCTCCCAGAAAAATCAAGGGTGCTCATTTCCCAGAAGCCTTCAGCCAACCTTTTTAGTAAATTACTTGGTCAAATATGTGTTTCATACCCTCTCGAAAATCAATAACTGTGGTCAAAGGGTAGAATTTTGATGATTAGTTTAAGCTGGAACCACATGCCATACCCCTAGACCCTAAAGATTGAGTCAGTTTCTCTCAAAGCATCTCCATGTTATATGGAGGAGGTGTAGCTATGGAAATGAAAACCAGGCAGCCTCCAAAAGAAAACAAACAAACAAAGCTGTTGATACTGGAGGACCAACCAGTCACCACCTGCATTACCATTTCATCCTGTGGAGACTCCATGTGCTTGTCTGATAGACTGACTAAGAGTAATTTTTTTTCCTGGCTAGAAGCTCTATTTCCTATCTCTCCCAGTATTCAGGGTATTTTATAAAAATGTAAGTATGTGTCTTTTCCCAAAGAGAGGCTGCATAACATCCACTGGAAACTGAAAGAAACTTGCAATCTCAAAATGTTAAGAATCACTGAGCTTTAGGTAAAGTTTCTAGATAAGCCAGTTTTCGCTTCTCTTCTAATGTTTCCCTAAGTTATATCCACTCCACCGGCACAAGAACAGCTCCATCCTTTCCCTTTGTCATCCTGAGCCATTCCATGCCTCAGGTTCTTTGACCATGTCGTTATTTCCTCAGCTACCTCTTCTGACTGGGAACCCCTCACTCTGCCTTTAAGACTGACATCAAGTACAGCCTCTCATGGGGGTTTTCTTTATGGCGCTCTATCCGTGAATGGAGTTGATCCATCTCATTCGTACCCTAAAGGCACCCTACCAGAACGTACATATTCCACTACGGTGCTATTCTTTACGTGCATGTCCTACTCCCAGATGAGATCATAGGCAATTTAATCACAAGAGTTGTGGCTTTCTTACTCATCTTCATTTTTTTTAAGACTTTTTTGATGTGGACCATTTATAAAGTCTTCATCGAATTTGTTACAACATTGCTTCTGCTCTATGCCTTGTCCTTCTGGCCACGAGGCATGTGGGATCCCAGCTCCCTGACCGGGGATCAAACCTGCAGCCCCTGCACTGCAAGGCGAATTCCCAACCACTGGACCGCCAGGGAAATCCTTCTTACTCATCTTTAGGTTAGCTCTCCTGGCTCGTTCAGTGAACACCTAGCCATTGCAGGCTTAGTTGTCATCATAGTCGCAGGAACTTTGTAGAAATGTGCAGGAGCTATGTGATGGGGCCCTATTACTATTACTAACTTCACAGAGCCTTTTCTCACTCCGCAGTTAGGACCAAGGTATCTCCAAGACACTATTTTTACCTTTTACCTAAGGTGAAAAGAGATCTTTGGATAAATGATGGGATCCTAGTTCAGATCTTGTGAATTCACACACTATGCCCCTAAATCTACATAATGGATATGAGTCTGAAAAGCTGACGTTTACTGAGTGCTTCCTCTGTGCCAGACAGTGCGCTAAGTGCTCGACAAACATTATTTCATTTGATCCTTACAAAACCTCAGGAGGTGGATTCTGTTACTATTGTTTCCATTTTATTTATGAGAATGTTTAGGTTTACAGAGAGTGTATGCACACTACATGCAAGTAGAGGAGATAGGATTTGAATTCAGGTCTCTTAGCTACAGTTAAGCCCTTGAAGATCAGTTGAAGATCATGCTTTACGGTTCTTTGTGTGCCAGATAGCTTATTATGAAATATTTTTTAAAAAATCTTATAACAATCCTGCAGTTTAGGGATCATTATTCTCATTTTAAATGTGGGAAACTCAGGTTTAAAGAAGATAACTAAATTTGCCAAAAGAGCAAAATCTGAAAATGTTAGAGCCACCCTTGAACGCTAATGTACTTGACTTCTGAGTACATGCAGGCACTTTTCAATCAAAACCCTGAAAAATAGAGTGCCGGCTACATCCAAGGAACAGTTTGTTTGTGTGCCTGGAAAGCTGAGGCTGTTATGAAAAGAACTCTCTGCCTCTGCAGGGATTTATAGCCCTGTCAAGATGGGAAAATACAGTATTATAAAATCTCCGAGTTGAAATGGCAATTTGTGGACATCTACAAAAATCATGTGAAAAGTTAAATACCAGTGAAAACTGTCCATAGCAATTCAGCATAAGCCTAGAAAGATATCTCTGGATAGAAGGTGATTAATTTTCTCTTGGATGAATAATTATTAACATGGGCACTTGGGGTAGGGGGATTTGAGCTCAAGCTTCACTCACTTTGAGGAAGCCACTGCTTGGAAAGTCTGTAAGTGGCTTCACTGTGATGTCATGTGATGGTTAGTTTCTTTGAGAATCAACCCTAATAGACTGTAAGTTACTTGAGGGCAGGTAAGAGCAATGCACTGTACTTTTGTTGCCTGAACGAACTTGACCCAATTTGTAGTACTCAGTAGGTATCTGGTAAAAATTTATTGTGCAAATTCACCATCATTCCAACTCTGAGAGTGTGGTCAAGAAAACCATTATGGAGGAAGGAAGTTTTGAAGTGAGGAAAAGTTATTGATAGGTTATGATGATGTGGGAAGGTGTTCTCAGAGGGTGAAATGACGTGAGCCACTCTGTGGTGTCAGAAGAGAATCACAGTGGTTGCCGTCTGCTCCCAGCATCTTTCTGGTCCACTGGTGGTGGGTGACCACCTGAGAATGGCCCTGCAGATAGGGCACAGGCACCAAGAGGAGGTCACAGGTGTGAGGGAGAAGCTTGGATTCTAGGGGGTCTCATCACAGCTCCAGGGTTGCTATGAGGCCCCCTAGAAAGTACCCTACAGGAATAATCAAGCCTCATGCTCTTTTCTGAGCTGATAATTATGTGATACTAGACAAGCCATTTGACTTCTCTGAGCTTCAAATTATATGATAGTAAAATAAGCATTATTATATAGTTTAAGATATTTGGCCTTGATCTTGAATGATCAAATCTTACCCTGTTTCCTAATATACTTGGCTTCTGCTCCCTGGGTCACAGAGCCACTTCAAGACAAATGTCCCTTTCCTGGCTAACTGGAACTATGGCCCTACATCCCCTCTCATATTTAAGCCTGGTGACATGGCCTGCTCACGTGTGAGCCAGAGGACCCCTTCTGGTATTTAACAGGCCTAAACAGCCTGATTCATCCCTTATTTCCTTGGACCCATCCTGGATTCTCCCTCTGTAAGAGTAGGATGTAGCTCTAAAAGGGATGGCAGCCCCAGACCAATCAGCTGTAGAAGTCAATCCTAAGGAAACCCCTAGAAGATAGTCGACAAAGAAGATGGAGTCTCTTGTATTTGTGCTCTTCTCACCACAGTCTCCACTCTCTTTATACCTTGAGCAATTTAGAGCCCATTTTGTCTTTGACTGTGTATAAGTCACTCTGCGCTGGGGTGAGTAGGGTGGGAAAAGGGGTTGAGGAAGTGCATTGGCCGAGAGATGAGCTTCGACTGGAGGCTGAAGTGTGTCACCAAAAGGGTCATTGCATTGGTGGTGAGATCAAATCAGCGAAATACATGTGAAATCACTTTGAAAAAAATGTTATGCAGAAAACTGTGTCAGAGGTAGATGGTTTCATTAATATAGGAGCTTTACATTAAAGAATCATTTCTAAAAACAAACAAGAAAAAGCATATATAAATCTCTTTCTCCTTAAGAGCTATGTTCCTCATTCTGGGAAAAACAAACAAATCATTAAAAAAAGACACAGAAAATCATAAATAGATGCACAGAGCTGCTCAACATGCATTAGGTCACAACTGTGATTTTACAATACATCTTAATAAAACGAGTAAATTACTTTTCATTTTCACAGACATAAGTTTCTTTCTAGGCTTGCCCAAGTGGATTGATATACTTGTTTGAATGTGATTTTCATTCACCTTTATGTTAAAATGAATGGAAGTGAAAAGGTCAAGTTTATTCAGAAAATTGTTAGCTATGCTTGGGAAAAAAATAATTCCTCATGTGCGATTTTAATCAATTTTCATTCATTGTTAAAGTTCATAGAAAGTTTAGCTTGATGTCCATGAGAAATGGAAATGGTGACTGGTTTTATAGGCACAATAAATATACCTGAATCTAAAGTCTTCTAGACAATATTAATAAAACATATTTGTCTGGTTTCATAAAATAGAAATGTTTAAACTAGAAGAGTTTCTTGCTTAGACGCTAGGTTAATAGGAGCATTTTCAATTCTCAGTCTTCATTATTCACAGTGCAAGAGGGAAAATTGATTTATTACACCGTCTGGGCTGTAAATCAGAGTAGTTACATAATGTCTGGGGAACAGACACAGAGGGGAGAACTTGGAGGTGGGTGATCGCAAAAAAGGGATTTGGGCCTTTTGCCTGCTAATGTCTCAGACTAGGGCTCCACCACAATTTCTCCAAATTTTCAGTCAACTCCCCACATAGTAATGGGGACCATGAGGGCACCAGGGCAAAGCCTGGTCCTTTTAAGGTATGATGAGTATTAGGAATAGGGTGACACTCAGAATGATGTATTTAAGAAAATACTTCCTGTGCATAAATACGAAACCGATAGAGATGGGATTAGGCCCTGAAACTGTAATAGTGCTAGTGATTGATAGAGGATCAAAGATGGAGATGACCACTGTGGTCTGGAATAGTATAAGAAGGATTAAGGAGGGAGAGGTCTCAGTGGGAACTGTACAGTAAGCAGAAGATTGGAACAGGCTGATAGAGCTGGAAGGGTCATTCCAGGCCTTGGAAAGCATGGCCTTATGCAGAGAGGCAGGGATAAGGATGCTGTGTGACGGAGCTGTGTAGATACTAGCCTAATCTGCTTCACGGGACCCATATCTATAGTTTGATTGCAGTTATGGCTCAGCTGTACATCACTGTGGTAAAAGAAGGAAGGAAAGAAGGATAGTGAAAGAAATTGGAAAAAGGAGAATTTGAAGCTCATGCTGTACGGTGTGAGCCTCCGTAGGAGCCATCCTCTTTAACTCATTCAGTCAGCAAGTGTTTACTGAGAGATCCCTGCTGTAAGTGCAGGCAAATGCACATATAAACAAGGCACCTGTGGTTTCCCAAGCCTCATGGAGTTTACAGTCAATGTATTTCTTCCTATCTGTCCTCTCACTTTTTCCTTCTGTACTGGTTCAAGCAGGTTTGCCCTTAAATTCTCCTTCTCCACTCTGCCCCTTATCACAAGAAGCTGACTCTTCAGGCTGTTTCCCAGTCTCCTCTGTCAGCTGCTTTACATCTGGGTTCATCCAAGAGGAGGCATTGGTGGCAGACTGGAAGGTGGGAGGAAGGGAGAAACCAAGGCACTTCCTCCCTCTCTCTAAGCCTCAGGGGCAGCTCAGCACCAGCGGCTTATCCTCTGTGAGCCACTTCCTGCCAGCCAGGCCCATTCTGACCCCTTTGGGCTCTGATAACACGGCCTCTTTCCTCTTTAGCTTCTCAACTTCTTAATTACCCGTGTAAACAATGTCCTGCCTTGAATTTCATCTATTTATTTTTTTCTTTTTAAAAAAAATTATTTATTTATTTTTGGCTGTGTTGGGTCTTCGTTGCTGCGCGCGGGCTTTCTATATAGTTGTGGCGAGTGGGGGCTACTCTTCGTTGCGGTGCGTGGGCGTCTCATTGCAGCGGCTTCTCTTGTTGCAGAGCACGGGCCCTAGAGCACATGGGCTTCAGCAGTTGTGGCACTCGGGCTCAGTAGTTGTGGCTCGTGGGCTGTAGAACGCAGGCTCAGTAGTTGTGGCGCATGGGCTTAGTTGCTCCGCAGCATATGGGATCTTCCCAGACCAGGGCTCGAACCTGTGTCCCCTGCATTGGCAGGCAGATTCTTAGCCACTGCGCCACCAGGGAAGTCCCAATTTCCTCTATTTAAATGCAAATACTTGTTTCTGTTTCCCTGGATGGACACTAATACACCCTTTAAATTAGAAGTAAATAGGTGATCATTATTAAATTAGTATACTTTACCACTTAGTTGCATGGTGTTTCGCATCTGCCTATGATTTTATTTTCAGCCAAGTTATTTTCTATACATTTTTCCCCTTTGCCTTAGGAAATTGCTGAGAACTAATTTCATTTTCGATATCCTAAAGGGATATTATAAGAAAAGAGATAGAATTGATTAATAAAACAAAATCCAAATTTATAATTGGAGAGTTGCAGATCAATCTATATGATGGAAATAGGTCCTAATAAGATTCTTTTCGCCTTATTTCCTCTTTGCAGAGAGATCCCTGAAAGCCCATTATCTTTAGTAGGAAACATTTATTTAATTTCTTTTAAAGGTTTGGAAGGATGAGAGCTTGAAGGGGAAATTGAGAAGAAGATGAGATTAGGAAAAGATTTCATGCAGGCAAAGAAAGATACATAAAGTAAACCACAGTATGGGCTTTGCATATGCAAACAAAGCATCTGAGCTATTTTCTGGAGGCTGCATTCTTCTGAGCTTTTCCAGTAATGGGGAAGGTTTTATTGATAAATTCATTCTTTCTGCCTGCCTCTACCCTTTGATATGTCCTCAGAATGCAGAGAACACTACAGGGTGGGGTGTGGTAAGAACAGGAGTTGGCAAAACACTGTGGGCTGTGCTCCAGTCTAGCCCACAGACTCTTTTATAAAGAAAGTTTTATTAGCACATAGCTATGCTCATTTATTTGCTATTGTCTATAGCTGCTTCCATGCTACAAAGGCAGAGTTAAGCAGTTACAACAGAGACAGTGTGGCCTGTATTGACTGAAAAAATGCACAATCTCGAAGTTGAGAATTATGTTTTATTTGGCAGAAAAAACTGAGGACTTAAGCCCAGGACACAGCCTCTCAGACAGCTCTGAGGGACTGCTCTGAAGAGGTAAGGGAGCAGCCAGGATATACAGGAGTCTTTGCAACAAAGACCAGGTAGCTGGAACACCAAAGATTATTATTAATTAAAGAAAACCAGATACCTCAAGTTCAGGAACTTAGTGCTTTTCTATGTATGGGAAGATGAAGAAGTCTGGGCTCACTGAAATCATTCCTTTGATGTGCACCTCAGTTATCTGGGGTCAGTATCCTGTGCTTTCTCATCCTGAGTCTCCTCAGGGTGCACCATTAGGGGTGACTGCAGCTGTTGACTGCTAGGTGGCAGGCATCCTGTTTCTATCTTGGGTTCTCTCAGGGCTCACCGTCCAGCAGCTGTAATGTGATGGCCTGATGGCTGCAACATCCTTTTTTTACTGATATGGCAGGCAGCATTTTTTCACTGACACTTGCAAAGCTGAAATGCTTACAATCTGTCATCTCATGAAAAAGTTTGCCAACCTCTGCTATAGAATAAGTTGCTTGTTCTCATGAAGGTCATTTTGGCCCCCTCTCTTCAGGTAAAACATTCCTGGAGTGCCTATTATGTGCCAGGTACTGTGCTAGATGAATTCATCTACCTGAATTCATCAGGTAGTAGAAGGAAGATGATACCTGCACACATAGGTAAGACAAGGGAGTAAAATGGCTGCTAGTAGAAATGCAGACAGGGACTGTTCCAGAAGAGAAGGAAATTGCTTCTAACTAAGATGGAAGTGAAACAACAGGGATAAGCATTTTACTTTCTTTTCAAACCAGGAAGGCAGAAGACCTCCTGGGGGAAAGGAAAAAAAAAAAAAAAAAAAGGACCAGACATTGTTACTTGTGCTTTAAGTTCAGCTTGTTGGACTCAACATGCATCTAAGGAAAGCAGGATAAAAATGATTAAAATAAGGGGAAAGCAATTTTGGATTATCACCAATTCATTCACCGTTTTACTCATCAGTATTTGAGCTCCCTCTCTTCCAGGCCCTGTACGATGTGCTGGAAATAGACAATAAACATGGCAGAAAATGTTCCTGCCGCCAGGGAACTTATATTTTAATGGGTAGGTATTATACACACCCTTTGTTCAGCGGACTGGAAAGGATTTCCACATGAATCTAGTGGAAGCTTTAGGGGGATCTTCAAATCAAGGCACAAGGAGAATGTATAACAGTGTTGATGATTCAGGAGAGCTGAAAGGTGGAGAATGTGGTTCAAGATTTATACTGCCTAGGGTTGTATTACACTGCCCTGTATCAACTATGTGACCTTGGGAAAGTTCCTGAATACCTCTGTGTCTCAAATTCTTCATCTTTAAAGTGGGGATGATAAGAGAATCTATCATAAGATTATTGTAAGTGTTAAAAGACAGCATGTTTGCAAAGTGCTTAGAATGGTGGGTGCCTGGCACATAGTAAGTGCTCTGTGGAGTTTATTAATAGAAGAACCAACCAATTTGCTTGTACTCTGAAACTGCTCACGTTTTGGTTATTTTATTTTCATTTTGATATTTTTATTTTGGGGGATCTCTGATGAGATGAGTGAACAGATCTGAGAGAGAAGTGTTTTGCTCTTTATATTTTAAGTGAAAGTACTTGAGGGTTAGAAAATCAAGCTAGCATGAAGTAATAATTTAATTAGCATGCTATGCTTTCTCTACTTCATTTGGAATAATTCACTCCATGTATGCAGAACTGCTGCTTTTAAAGGTCCCAAAATGTTTTCTTGGAAAATATGCAATTTTCCATTGAAACATGAAGAATAGCAAAACCAAGTTATAATCATCATCGTCATCTAACATTTACTAAATGGCTACTATATACCAGTCATAGAAGTTGGTTTCATATAATTATTAACTCTTTTCATTACTCATAGAAATTACGTAAAGCTGATGTTTGCATCCCCATGTTTCAAATGAGAAAGCTCAGGTGTGCAGATAGCTAAGGTGATATTCCCAAGTCACATGTGAGGCGTGACACAGAACAAGGAGTCCTTCCTAGGAAAACTTGACTCCAAAGTGTGTCGTCTTTCTCTTATGTGATGTGGTCTCAAGGACACATGAATGGAAAAGCTATCATTTAGAACACCTAATATATCTTCTTTCAATAATAGGGTATTAGTAAGCCAAATTATATATTTTTTGTCATTTATCAATTATAAAAGCATTACATATTTACCATAGAAATTTTGAAAAATTCAGAGAATTATGAAGAAGATATATATCAACCATAATCCTACCCATTGGAAGGAAACAGCCATTATTAATATGTTCTAATATATGCTTTTAAACTTCTCCCTCTTTTTACACCCCCCACACACACGCATACTTCTAAATGATTTCTTACTTTTTTATATCTTAATTCAGATTTTTAAATTTAATGTCATTGAGTTTTATGTGTCATTGTTTATTTTAAAAAACATTATTTTAATATCTGCATAGTATATTTGTATCTATAGTACAATAGCATTTAACCCGATGCTTTGAATGCTTTCAATTATAAATATATATATATATATATATTTTTTTTTTTTTTTTTTTTTTTTTTTTTTTGCGGTATGTGGGTCTCTCACTGTTGTGGCCTCTCCCGTCGCGGAGCACAGGCTCCGGATGCGCAGGCTCAATGACCATGGCTCATGGGCCCAGCCGCTCCACTGCATGTGGGATCTTCCCCGACCAGGGCACGAACCCGCGTCCCCTGCATCGGCAAGCGGACTCTCAACCACTGCGCCACCAGGGAAGCCCTATAAATATATTTTAATGAAATTTTGATGTGGTCTTTGGCCCTCTGATTGCTTCTTTATAATAAATACTTATAAGTAGAATGGCTGGGTTAAAGGGTAAAAGTATTTTAAGATTACTGATTTGTATAGACAAATCACCTTCTAGAAAGGCCACAGTTAACTCAATGCCAATTTTTCTAATGCCCTGTTTGAACATAGAAACATCTATATAATTTTCCCACCTTAATCATCAAGAACTTTATTAATTTTTGGTTATACTTGGTACTGAACTGAACAATACAAAAATATCTAAGACAGCATGCTACCCAGCTTCCAAAAATGTTTAATCCAAGATAGTATTATGCAATTAATAAATATTTGTTCAGTACCTTCCATTTCTGAAAATTAAAATGGTAAGGGTAGGTGCTAAATATAAAAATTATAGGTTTTGTGTGTGTTTTTGAGTGCACATGGGCATGTGTGTGTGTTTTAGGAGAAGGTAGTGATATGGAAAGTTCCCAGAAGTTTTCTAAAATCGTTTAAAGTCTATGGATATGACAGACATTCCAAATATAAGGGTATCTTCAGCAGTAGAGCAGTAGCCAAAGGTTTTTTTTGGGGGGGTGGGAAGTGAATAATCCACTTCCTAAAACATAGAACACAAGTTAATTTCAAAGCAACATTTCACAATTTTATGCTTCGTTAAATTAATACTTATACCTAGGAAATAGATAATCACATTCTGGATAATGTAGCCCTGATACACCAGCCAGAGCTGATGATATCAAGAGATGGGCCTTTGACTTCATGACACCAAAGTAGGCAACCAAAGCAGCAGAGAAGACCAGAGAGTAATTCAGTCGTCTTGATGACTGAGCACCAGAGGAAAGCCAACACAACACCCTTAAGAAGGAAATGATGAGCTTTATTCATGCAGAAGCCTTGCTTAGCTCCTGGAAAGTTCTTGAACTGTGTTCCAGTTTTTGTAAAGCTCAGGCCTATTTGGGGTTTGCTTCTTTTTCTGAGGCTATTTTGAAGATTTATGTTGTGATTCTTTGAGACCTAGATTATGGTAAATCTCCATTATTTGGAATGGTATCATCTCCATTATGTGATGCAGCCTGAGTAAGCCTCTATTTCTTGTTATATAAGTAAAGTAATAACGCAAAATGATTTCTAAAGGTCTGAAATATCAAGCTTTTCCATAATCCATGTACCATCAGTAATAACTAGGAAGACAGAA
Source organism: Mesoplodon mirus (assembly GCF_964341445.2). Lineage (NCBI taxonomy): Eukaryota > Metazoa > Chordata > Mammalia > Artiodactyla > Ziphiidae > Mesoplodon > Mesoplodon mirus. The sequence continues at coordinate 109,174,720 of NC_138984.1, read as the reverse complement.
CAAAGAAACAAAAATGCAGCAACTAAGGATAAAGAAGATAAAAATATTGCTCTTGTTCCATAATGGTAGCAGTCTCCCTGAAAAGACAGAAGTCATATGTAAGAATCCCTTTCAGTTTAGAAATTATGAGAATTACTATTATAGTACATCTTCTAGCCTCTACCTATCTAGCTCCTGAAGACCAGGTAGAGATTTGACAGCAGGAAAAAATATATATGTATATGTATATATATATATGCATATATGTATATATATATGTGTGTATATATATATATATACATATAGGACTATAAATCTTTCTGTTTTCTGTGAGCAGAAAATGGGCTCTATGAAAGGGATTGCAAGAGGCAATGATCCCACTTGAAATTAGGGCAGTAATTAAGCACCAAAATAATGACAACAATTGAGAAGAAAATGTTCTCTAGTGGAAAATTCTCAGTAATCCAATTGGTAATGATATAAATAATATTCCCCAACTTTCTTTTGAATGATGTATAATCTCTTAATGGCGATGTTGTCAGTGTGAGGAAAATTAATGCTTTATTCATTGAAGAGGTTCAAACAAGAAAGAATCATCTTCCATGGTTGAAAGTGCAAAAATAATTCAATGTTGATATGTTTAAGACATTCTTTTCCATATTTCTTTGAACTAACTTTGAATGTCTTATGAAAGGCGAATATTTTACCCTGCCAGCAAAAAACCTTAAAACGTTAACTATTAATAATCTGAAAAATGTTAGAACCTACGTACCACTCACTTTATACTCAACCTCCTAGTGTAAAAAAAAAATGCATGTTAAAAATTAAAATGAAAGCTGGTTGTTAGAGTAAAGCCATTGTTAACCAGAATGCAACTAATCAAATTTTTAGTTAATTTAGTAAATTACTATATTCTGGTACAAAAAAAGGTGAACACACACAATCACATATACACACAGAGACACACACTCACAAATAAGACTGGTATAATAATTTATGGATAATTGCTAATATATCACTAAATGTCCATATATATCACTAAGTACTCAGTACACACAATAAATTTAAGAGACTATTCCGTCTTTATAATGTGATCATGGAGATGATAAGTATGAATGAAAAATTAAAAAGTAATTCAAGATACTACCAGATTACCAAATAATTAGTGGAGATGTCTGTTTCTCATGCTGGACTGGAGACACATTAAAAAAAATTGTGCGAATATGAACAAAATTCCTAATGAAAATGATTATCTTAAGGATCTAACTAAAATTTTGCTCTTTTCACTCAGTTGATCTCCAAAATGTTTAAGGAGAGAAACTAAATTTAAAACTATTGCTTGATGTTGTGATTGGCAAGGGCCTAATTTCCAAAATATACAAACAGCTCATACAACTCAATGACAACCATAACAACCCAATGAAAAAATGGGAGGAAGACCTAAACAGACATTTCTCCAAAGAAGACATACAGATGACCAACAGGCACATGAAAAGATGCTCAACATTGCTAATTGTTAGAGAAATGCAAATCAAAACTACAATGAGGTACCACTGGTCAGAATGGTCATCATTTAAAAATCTACAAATAATAAATGCTGGAGAGGAGGTAGAGAAAAAGGGACCCTCCTACACTGTCGGTGGGAATGTAAATTGGTACAGCCACTATAGAAAAGAGTATGGAGGTTCCTTACAAAACTAAAAATAGAGTTGCCATATGATCCAGCAATCCCACTCCTGGGCATATATCTGGACAAAACTATAATTTGAAAAGATGCACGCACCCCTGTGTTCACAGCAGTGCTATTCACAGTAGTGAAGACATGGAAACAACCAAAATGTCCATCAACAGATAAATGGATAAAGAAGATGTGGTATATTTATAAAATGGAATACTACTCAGCCATAAAAAATAATGAATAATGCCATTTGCAGCAACACGGATGGACCTAGAGATTATCATACTAAGTGAAGTAAGTCAGAAAGAGAAAAACAAGCATGTGGTATCACTTATATGCAGAATCTAAAATATGACACAAATGAACTTATCTAAGAAAAAGAAACAGACTCACAGACATAGAGAACAGACTTACAGTTGACAAGGGAGAGGTGGGTGGGAGAGGGATGTACTGGGAGTTTGGGATTAACAAATGCAAACTGTCATATATATGTGTAATCACAGCTGTATGCCAGAAACTAACACAACATTGTAAATCAACTATACTTCAATAAAATAAATTAAAAAAAAACAAACTTGCTTGCTTGGAATTGTACACAAAAGTGTGTTTGATATAAGAACCAATGTTTTGGTTATGTGTGACATGGTGAAGGAATTTCCTTTGGTATATACAGTAAATACAGTCAACATGAAGATGTGGAACTAGAATGGATCCTGGTGACACAATGGGGTCATCTCCTCCTTAACCTTCCACATCTAAACCCAAGACAATGATCCTGAGATCCTAAATTGTCTTTCCTCATCCAACTGAACTTTATCCCTACACTAAACCGTACATAGGAAACAGGACTTGGGATAATATACAATGTACATAAGAAGGACTATGGACCATACCTCAGTTATGTACCAATTTCAGTTAACTGAGATATCCCTCTTCTTGGGCATTCTTATTAAGCAATATCTTACTGTATAAAAATAAAATTGTAATCTTGATTATGTCCCAAACTGACTTAGTCTTCCTTATTTAAAAGATAATGGTTTAAAGTGGATAAATTGTAAGGTGTCTGAAAATTATAGTATTTTAGAAGCATCAGGATCCACTAATTAGGGAAGGGTGGTAAGTAGCTTCATTAAATCCCATTTTATGGTGATCCAATATATTGAAGAGACTTGCACAAAATAACGACTACCACATTTATTCAAATATAAGGCACAAAAACACAAAAACACAACCACCACCACCTGCCAGTTGAGAAACAGAGAAGGTTGCAACAGAACCGTTGCTGGCCTAGGCCTATGTGAATAAGCCATGCCTGGAGGGCTCATCCAATCATCAATACAGTTAATTTTCCTGGTAGAACCACAGACAATTATATCTTAACTTATTTTTATATTCTTAACTTCCCACTAAGATTTCTTTAAAAATTTTCATGAGGAGACCACACTGCAATGAAAAGTTATTGCACATGAAGTAGGCAGCATGCCTCAGGCTGAGCAGAGCAGTTAAAGGCAATAGAAAGGGCTTGATCCTTCAGAGTAAGTCTGAGCATTCTCAAAGGCCATTTTGTGATTGATCATAAAAGGTCGTAAAAGGCGATCACTTAGGCATAAACCATCTACTTGTCAAAAGCGTCTTGCTGCTGTTCCTGCCAATGCAGGGGACATGGGTTCGAGCCCTGGTCTGGGAAGATCCCACATGCCACGGAACAACCAAACTTAAATGTTGTTACTGAAAATAAAAGTGGTAGCCTAGGTGATGAGTGCCATAATAATAAGTTACACACAAAAAAGTGTTTTCCCCCACCACTACCTTCCCTTTCCCGAAGCTGTTATTAAACTGATGGTGAATTTTACATTAAACGGTAATTTAGAATTAAAAAAAAATAGTGATCGATGATAAAGATAGAACTAAAAATTCAGGGCTCTAGTAAATTACTAAACATTTTTATATCTTTTCATTTGTCTTGCTCCTGTCTTTTGCGAAGAACTGTATTTAAATAGCTCAAATCTCTGATGAGATATTGTAAGAGGGAATTGCCTTTTTTTTTTTTTTTAAAGATGTGGCGAATGAATTTCCTTTGATATTTGTTTAGGGGCATTTGTTACTGTTCTGACACTTAGAGCTAGAGCTTGAGAAATCATCAATCACTTCCCTACTTTTGGAAAGGCCTGCATCATCCCAGAATAGATTTTTACCTAAAATTTAAAAAGAGGAGTCCATTAGCCACTGTGGAGAACAGTATAGAGATTCCTTAAAAAGCTGAAAATAAGCTACCATATGATCCAGCAATCCCGCTCCTGGGCATATATCCCAATAAAACCATAATTCGAAAAGATACATGCACCTCAATGTTCATTGCAGCACTATTTACAATAGCCAGGTCATAGAAGCAACCAAAAAGTCCATCGACAGAGGAGTGGATAAAGAAGATGTGGTACATATATACAATGGAATATTAGCCATAAAAGAAACAAAGTAATGCCATTTACAGCAAAATGGAAGGACTTAGAGATTGTCATACTGAGTGAAGTAAGATAGAGAAAGACAAATATCATATGTGGAATATGTGGAATCTAAAAAATATGGTACCAATTAACTTATTTACGAAAGAGAAAGAGTCACAGATGTAGAAAACAAACTTACGGTTACTAAGGGGGAAAGTGAAGGGGGAGGGATAAATTGGGAGACTGGGGTTGACATATACACACTATTATATATAAAATAGATAACTAATAAGGACCTACCGTACTTATCTTGCGGGTTTACTGAGAAGATGCTCTGAAAAGGAGCACGGACCTTACTGATACATTCTTATAAACAAAAGATGTTGCTATCAAAGCTGACAGCTTCCAAACGAGGTCTTGCTATTTCTGAATTAAGCATTTGGAATGACATCCATTTTAATTTTTAATTTGGGTATGTGCAAGTTTTTATCCTTTTCAGTTGGGGATATTTGAAGAGACTTTTTTCCCCCTTGTTTTGCTAGTATTTGAAAGCACACTTTAAAGAGTGCAGAGAACTGACTGAGCAAATCTGTTAGCTTCGCTGTGGCTCTTCTTAGCCTGTTTTTCTCTATCACCCAACGTGAATCTTACCTTTGGTGTCCTTGGCTAGTACTCTGATTCTACAGGTCAACCCTGCCCGAGGGTGCCTAGGAGAGTCATTGCTTGACTTACAGAAGCATGCTTATGTTATAATGAACAAATTTGGCCTTGATAGAGAAGGACCCACTCATTCCTTCACACTCAATAGGATATGACAATCCCAGAGACTGACAGAAGATCAAAATATCACCTTGGAAATCCAGTAACTGTCAGCTTAGAAAACAACAGTGGGATGGAGAGAATATCTAATGATTTTCATCCAGAACAACTGAGAGCTCCAGTTCTGAACCTATCACTACCTCTCTGGGTGACGTTTTTGCAGGTTACTCAATTTCTCTAAACCTCAGCTCTCTCCTTTGAAAAATGGGTTAATAGCAACTACTTTACAGTATAGTTGAGAAAGTAAAATAAGACAGCTTATGCAAAGCACAAGGAATAACGCATGGCTCCATAAGTAGCTACAAATGCCATTTCTCTCATTTCTCTTACACAGGGAAGGTAAAGAAAGAATATAGATAGTATTTCCTGACGAGAAAGTCCTGGATGAAGAGAACTGTCAGATGAGTACCTCCTAAAGATCCTGAGTATGGAGAGGAGAGGCCAGCAAGAGAACTCATAATTTTGTTCTGGACTGCCACTGTACTATTTTTATCAAGAATAATAATTAGGGCTTCCCTGGTGGCGCAGTGGTTGAGAGTCCGCCTGCCGATGCAGGGGACGCGGGTTCGTGCCCCGGTCTGGGAAGATCCCACATGCCGCGGAGCGGCTGGGCCTGTGAGCCATGGCCGCTGAGCCTGCGCGTCCGGAGCCTGTGCTCCACAACGGGAGAGGTCACAACAGTGAGAGGCCTGCGTACCGCAAAAAAAAAAAAAAAAAAAAAAAAAAAGAATAATAATTAAAAATTTTTACATTGGCACATGATTTTTACAGTTGTTTCCCAACTGAGTTTTAAGGAGAGGAGGTCTCAGGATCTGAAGGATGGGAAGAATATCACCCCATTTTAAACATAGGCCTTGAGGAGTCTGGAAACTTTTTGACTATTTAACTAGTTAGTATCCAAACAAAAAGGAAAACCTAGGTTATAAAACAACCAAGTAAGTAGACTATTCCTACCATTAAGGCCTTCTTTTTTCTAGGAACTGTGTCATGTTGACCAAAAGATACACAGAGAATAACAGTATAGTTTCTGCCCTCAAGGGGATGAACTTCTGATGAGGAAGAAAATTAAATAAACAATTAATTTCAGTCCAGTGTGATAAGTACTATACTGGAGATAGGCACACTTTGTTAATGAAACTCAGTGCCTGACTAAACCAACAGGGGCGGGAGTGTTTGCATGCATGTTTGTGGGACAGGGAAATCAGCAAGTCTTCCTGATGGAGGTGTTCCCAAGCTCCTTCAGGCTAGTTTTAATGTTAGGCAGCTTCCCACACCTTGTGGGCAGGGTTTCTGACCATCAGACCTCTCAGCCTCCATCAAGAAACATATAAAATATTGGGCAAGACCTTTAAGACAAACATTCCGTGCTTTGAAGCTTAGAATTCCTTTGAACCTTAAAAGTTTTCATTTTCAAGAGAACTTTGTTAAAATGCAAATTCCTGGCAAATGCTTAATCTTGTCAGCTGGCACCTTTGGGGGAATTAGTGAGCCTTGCTGGAGGCCTGGAGGTAAGGAGTTAAAAAAAGTTTCAAGGAAGGGAATGGTGATAGTTGGAGAGATGCCCAGCACCAAAAACAAACTGTATTGACCTCTGTTTATTTGGACCAAGGCTAGACAAGACTTCTGTCGGTCAGTTCAGTGGAGTTTTGGTTCTGTTCAACCCTACTGGTTCCAAAATATAAAGTGAGAAAAGTAAAGAGTCGGTTAGCTCAGAGTAAGGTGGCCCAGAGGATTGAAGCATACCAATCTATTTTCCTATTTGATAGCGGTCGTGGTTGAAGGCTAATGGGGCAATGACTGTGTCCTTATTGATCCCAGATGAGAAGCGGGACCCAATCTTACTACTCCTCCCTCTTTGATACATGCTCTCTTTCTTTTCTTTTACTGCTTTCTCATTTGCTCAGTTCTCCATCTTTTCCAATGAGAAATTTACAAAGCCTCAGGAACAGAACTACAAACGCATTTATAGTGAGTGTTAATGACTTAATATGTCATGACCGAATAAATAAATTGCTAATGACTAAACTCCACACAACAATAAGGGTATCATTTGCATACTAGAGTCAACAGACTTTAGCCCATAGATAAATTCTCCCTCTGCATAGTCATATAGAAGGATAAGCCCAACAAAAGGGATGAATCTAGAGAGGGTAAGGGGATCATGGCCATAGGATATGAGGAATACGTGATGTACTCTCTACATGGATTGATAGATGGCTCTACTATCTACCAAGTCATGTAAGCTGGAAAGCCAGGCTATCTCTCACTCCCCCATCCACCTCATTGTCCACATCCAGACTTGTCCTAAGTTCTTCTAATTTTCATTTTGAATACTTGTTGAATCCATTTCCCACTCCTTTCCATGCTCACAGCTTCTGCTTTACATCAAGCTCTCTCCTGCTCAAACAGGTAGAACAGTGATCTCCTTGCCTCCCATCTTGGAGATCCATCTTCCACTCAGTTTCCAGGATTCCAAGGCCATATCAAACGATGCCACTGCTCTTTCAGTAGCTCCACGTCTTCTAGAGAGGAGAGTGTGAGCTCCCCCGCAATGACATCTAAAGCCTTTGATGATAGGATGGTGATGAAGATGGTAAAGATGGCTAAGGTTTCCTGAGCATTACCATGTGCCAGATACACTGCACTAGATGTTTTGATGTATGTTACTTAACTTAATCCCTTAATATATTCTGGAATCGTGATTATCTATCTTTTACAGAAGAAGAAACTGCTTTCAAGGTTTGTTTGCTTGGCTAGGAAATGCTGGAGAAGAGATTTTATCCAAGGTCAATCATTCCCCAGAGTATGTACTCATAACTACAATATTACACTCCCTTGCCTCTCCTAAATCAACATGACAAACAAGAAGATGGTCTTTTTATCTTTTAGGCAGTCCAGTGTGTAATTAAACAAATGTGGTTTCAGCAGAAGTCCTACAATTCATTTGGGAAAAGCTAAGCTAGCCAGCCAAGTGGCTCAGATGAGCCAACGATTCCTTAAATCAATATTCAGGCCCCCAGGGCAAGCAGCATTAGGGAGTGGTTTGTGCTTTTTAATACTGACTTCCTCAGCTTTTTATAGGAGTCATACTTTTATCTGTTTTGGATGATATTTTTAATCCCTCCTTTGTAGGCCAAATGCAGGTTTCCAAAAGGTGCTGGTGAATAAACATTTAAGGTTTTACCTGGTGGCCCTGCCTTCCAATCAGCACTTCTATTTCATCATTATCTCCTTTTTTGTCTGTATGAAAATATTTGTTTCTGTGACTACTGGAAAATTTTACTTTGCTTTGTTTTTTGCTCTGAATTATTATTATTATTATTATTATTATTGCGGTATGCGGGCCTCTCACTGTTGTGGCCTCTCCCGTTGCAGAGCACAGGCTCTGGACACTCAGGCTCCGGATGCGCAGGCTCAGCAGCCATGGCTCACGGGTCCAGCCTCTCCGCGGCATGTGGGATCCTCCTGGACCGGGGCACGAACCCGTGTCCCCTGCATCGGCAGGCGGACTCTCAACCACTGCACCACCAGGGAAGCCCTCTGAATGATTTTTACTTTCAATTATAGACAAATAGAAAATGAATGTACTGAGACATTTTTGTTTCAGAAACAGCAATGGAAATCATTGGGTCTGTCAATAGCAATGCTTTCACTGTTTACAGTAGTCAAGACATGGAAACAACTTAAATGTCCATGGACAGATGAATGGATAAAGAAGATGTGGTACACACACACACACACACACACACACACACACACACTGGAATATTACACAGCCATTAAAAAGAATGAAATAATGTCATTTGCTACAACATGGATGGACCTAGAGATGATCATACTAAGCAAAGTCAGTCAGAAAAAGAAAGACAAATTCTGTATGATATCACTTATCTGTGGAACCTAAACTGTGACACAAATGAACGTATCTATGAAACAGAAAAAGACCCACAGACATAGAGAACAGACTTGTGGTTGCCAAGGTGGGGATGTGTGGGCAGGGATGGATTCGGAGTTTGGGATTAGCAGGTGCACACTATTATATACAGAATGGATAAACAACAAGGTCTTGCTGCATAGCACAAGGAGCTATATTCAATATCCTGTGATAAACTAGAACAGAAAAGAATATGAAAAAGAATATATATATGTATAACTGAATCACTTGGCTGTATAGCAGAAATTAACACATCATTGTAAATCAACTAAACTTCAATAAAATTTTAAAAAAATAGTAATGCTTTAGCCTCGACTGGACACACTTTAGATGCAAGCAGATCACCTGCGTTTTGAATTATGAAGGGAAAAGAAAAATCGGGGAGTATGCTCATATTCCTGGAAATATTTTATGAAAAGATGTAAAGAGCAAAGTATGATTAGTATCCTCTAATGTTATAAATTCTGGAAATGGAAATGCTCCTTTGAACATATACAAATACAGCTTGAATAATGCGTAGTCTATCTTTATGCTGTTTTCAGAAGGACATTATTTCTTATTGCAGAGGGACACATATGACTTTCTTGGCTTTCTGCATGGAAGAGGAAAGGATTCAAATGTGTGAACCCCCATTTTCCCAGCATCATCCTTTTCATTTGCTCACTCAGAGAAACTGTTTATTTTTCATTCCTAATAGCAGCAGTGCACTGTTGGCCTGGTGCTTGATTTGCTACAGGGCTAGTAGGCAGGGTCCTCTCTGGGGGAGAATGATTAAGCAGGAATTTGGGGAACAGGTGGATAGCTGGGATTGCCGCTGGAAGCAAGCCTGCAAGGAAGGCAGTAGCAACAAATAGAAGTGTAGCTGCCTCTGGTGACAAGGTCTTCAGGGACTCTTCCTCCAGGCTAGGTTTGCAGCTGGGAACATCAATCTCCCTCCTGACCAGTGGCTTATTAGCATTCTGAATATCACTTTCAATTAAATTTCTCAAATGCTCATTTAGTTTCTAGTTAATAAGGCAGGATTAGATGTCATGTATGATCCAGCAGGTTTTTTGGGTTTTTTTTTTTTTTTTTTTGTGGTACTCAGGCCTCTCACTGTTGTGGCCTCTCCTGTTGCGGAGCACAGGCTCCGGACATGCAGGCTCAGCGGCCATGGCTCACAGGCCCAACCACTCCGCGGCATGTGGGATCTTCCCAGACCCGGGCACGAACCCGTGTCCCCTGCATCGGCAGGCGGACTCTCAACAACTGCACCACCAGGGAAGCCCTAGCAGGTTGTTCTTAAAAGATAAAAATAAATGAAGCCCTGGGATAAGTTAGGTGGCAGGCATGTTCCTATGCCCACATGGTGCCCAAACCACTGGCCACTATTGGCTTTGCAAATGGACACAGGGCATTTTTTAAGGTATTTTTCCTAATGGAAGATTTCAATCAAATATTCACTCCTAGGAAAACCAACATATTGTTTCCTGATGGCTGCACAAATTTAATCAGCTTCTTTAGTCCAAATTATTCAGGGTTTCTGTAGTACAGTCCTCCTACAGATAGGGGGCAGAGGAAGTTGTAAGATGGTACTACAGGTAGGATCTGTCAGGCGAGGAACACCTTTTTTGAGGTGCTAATGTTAATAAAAATAATTGTAGTGAGAACTGCTATTTATTGTCTGTCATTGTGGTCAGCACTTCCAGTAAAAACCTCACCTATGTTTTTTTATTTTTAATTTTTTTGGTGTTTCACATTTTTCAGGTGCACTTTCTTTGTTTTATTGAAGTATAGTTGATTTACAATATTATATTAGTTTCAGGTACACCACATAGTGATTCAGTATTTTTATAGATTATATTCCCTTTAAAGTTATAATAAAATATTGGCTATATTCCCTTTGCTGTACAATATATCTTTATAGCTTATTTATTTTATGCATAGTAGTTTGTGCCTCTTAATCCCTTACCCCTATTCCCCCACCCCCCGCCATACCACTGGTCACCACGACTTTGGTCTCTCTCTCTGAGTCTTTTCCTGTCTTGTTATATTTATTCGTTTTATAACAATTCCACATATAAGTGATAACATATGGTATTTGTCTTTCTCTGTCTGACTTACTTCACTAAGCATACTACCTTCTAGGTCTCTCTAGGTTGCTGCAAACGTCAGAATTTCATACTCTTTTATGGCTGTGTAATATCCCATTGTATATGTGTGTACGTGTATACATCTTATCCATTCATCAAAGAAATGCAAATCAAGGTCACAATGAAATACTCACACCTATCAGAATGGCTGTCATCAAAAAGCTGACAAATAATAAATGTTGGCGAGCATGTAGAGAAATGGGAACCTTTGTACACTCTTGGTGGGACTGTAAATTGATGCAGCCACTACAGAAAACAGGATGGAGGTTCCTCAAAAAACTAGAAATAGAACTATCATATGATCCAGCAATTCCACTCTTGGGTATATATCCAAAGAAAAAAAAAACCCTAATCTGAAAAGATACAAACCTCATTTAATCATCACATCAATGCTCTGAGGAAAGTCTAACATCCAGTTTCAGATGGTGAAACTGAGACATAAGAGTTTCATTTGCTCATCACCAGAAGAGCTAGTTTGTGCTAATAGAGAAGTGACAGTTATATAATAGGAGTCACTCTTTCATCTTCAGTCTTCTTTCCCTCTTCTCCACCCTCTTCTTGAAAGTGGAACAGGCTTAGCCCTCAATGGACTCTTGATAGACTTACTGGCTAACAGTGAACCAATGGGGAGGAGTGCAGAGGTGAGAGGCAAGCAGGGGGCAAGATCAGGGTGCCCTGATCACACTGGAAGAGTCGTGAGAAGATGCAGGTGATGCAGTTGTGATGCAGAAGATGCAGATGCAGGGCTGCATCATCACTTTTCCCTCCAGAACATGTGTTTACGCTCTACCTGTGCTCCGAAGCCAGGGCAGTGGAAGAATTTTGAAAGCTCCAGGGCTTTGGAGTCAAAACCTGGTCTGAGCCCCACCAATGCCTTTTTCTAGTTGTGTGAACTCAGGAGAGCTACTTTATCCTGGGCCTCCATTGTTTCTAAAGCGTGACTGTCCCCCCACTTCGTTAGACATCTTGACCCTTGGTCACCAGTGTGGGTGTATGACCCAGGCTTGGGCAGTTATCGTGCCCCATTCTCTTGGACAAAAAAAATGTTTCAGAGATGACCTTTGGAATCCTGTCACCCAAGTCTGTCCAGAGAAGTGAACTGTGTTTGAAGGCACTCTACTTCTAAGTATGCATGACCTTGACTTAGCATTTGACTTTTCTCTATGTGGTAAAATCATGGCATTGGATTAGATTAGGTTCTCTTTACTTCCAACAAGCTCTAATAATTTATCACTCCATCTGAAGGAAAATACACTCCCAGTTTTTATTCAATATAGTTGGCTTTATAAAAGATCAGATATGGGGGGAGGCATTTTGAGGCAAAATCTCTGTTAGTTGGCTATGAATCACTACAACCAAGGGATTTTTTAAAATGAGATTTACAAAAAGACTTTGTACACTGGAGTTTAGAAGTCTTTTTTGAAATAGTCTTTGGAAAACAACTCACTTACAAGAAATTTTGTAAGTTCAGTATTTTTGACACATGATTCCATACCCATAAAGGCGGTGGGGGGGAAGTTTCACTGAGATAGAGTTTACAAAATCCTGAGTGGCTATAATTACAAAATACATTTTGCATAGAAATGTGCTAACAAGAAACAATAAGAGACATTTGAAATAAGAAACCCAAGGGAGAAAAAGAATTCATGAAGCAAAGAATGTTAAAATAAATATTTGCTGAGTATTTGAATACATTCAAAGAGCAAAACAAAACAAAATAAAACTTTTTAATATATGTTTTCAGTTGAGAATCAGAAGGTGGCAGCACTGCTTAGTGACTAGACTGAGATGACAGCCCCGAGGAAACCTGCAGAGAGAATAAGCCATATTGTAGTTTAGAAGCAGCAGCTAGAAGTTTATTGCTAAAAATGAAATAATTATTGGTGAAATGCACCCCTAAAACCTCCAGGCACATTTGGGGATTTGAAATAGTGACCCAGTTTTGGATAGCTTTCACCTCCAAGGATGCAGTGGAGCCAGAAGCTTAACAGAATGAAGAAGGAGGCTCTGGACAGTTTTGGGCCTTTGGCTAAATTTCTTTCCATTAGACATAAAAAAATAAAAGCCCAAAGTATGGTCCCCAGATCTCCAGCATCAAAACCACCTGGTAATTTGTAAGAAATGCTCATTTTCCAGCCCTGGCTCAGACCAACGGGTCAGAAGTTCTAGGCGTAGGGTCCAGAAATCTGGGTTTTCTAAGCCTTCTAGGTGATTCTGGTGTACACTCAACTTTGAGAACTGAAGGTGTTGGTGTTGAAACTACTGTTATCAGTCATATTTCAAAATGTGGAGCAAGTCCTCAAACAATACCTTGCTGTAGGATTTACCAATTATGTGGTCTTATGTATAGCTTTAACCATAAATAAGCTTGAATAATAAGGGTGGGCATAAAAAGATAACCTGAAAGAAAGCAATCCCCTAAAAATGGACTGGAACAATCAGTGAGAAATGTAGGAAGATATGAGGTTTTTCCCTTACATCATTTGAATTTCTGCCTACTTTCCAAGAGCATGGAAATCTTCAGAAAAAATAACTATGTTTAAAGTAACTTTCTCTATCAGAAATGCTTACAACTTATTCCTCAATACAATGAGAAAGAAAATTTTGAAAATTATTTTTAATTGTTCTCAGAGAGAACAAATGCATAACAGAAGTATAATGCAAGCTGACGGTCCCCCCCCAAAAAAAAGCTGGAGGTGAAAAGTCAATTACACTTAAAAAGCATAAAGACTCTGGGAAGAAGTAATTTTGCCTTTTTAATGGGGATCGACTAAAATCTACTTTGGAAAAATTCATTTCTGCTTTTTTAATTAATTGCGTGGTTTTACAGTAGATGGCAGGTAATGGGACCATTATTCCATTAGGTAAAATAACCCAACCACAGAGAGCAAGACCACAGACAAAAACACCCAAAACGGTGGCTGGCCACCTCAGGGGGCCGCAAGGAGGGACACTCCTCCGCTGTGGCCACAAATGTCCAAGGCTCCATTTTAACTTCACAGATCCATGAAGTTCATTTTGGCATGGCATCCAGACTTGATCAGTCCCTCAGTCACAGTCTCTTTTTAACCAAACCCACAAGAAGTTCACGTCAATATCACCTACCGTGCCAATTTTTTTTTTCCAGTTCGCTGTGTGCAGCAGAAGTAAAGAGCCAGCCAGAGAGTCTGTTAGGTGATCCGCACGTACATACCTAGTCTTCTTGGAGAATCCAAGGGAGAGTTAAATTAAAATTAGAAATGTGCTTGGTGAACATAATATCGAATCATAAAAAATTAGCTGAGGAGTTTAGCATCCTAATGCCTCCATCTCCACTGTGAAGAGAGACTGTGAGACAAACCTGCTAATGGAGTTTTCGAGTCGCAGCATTATTACCTCTGAGCAGAATGTATTCCGCTTCTCTGACTGGTTTTTCCATGTTCTATGCTCAACTTCCCCCTACAGTCGACACTTTCTTTTTTGAGGTATCTTAACATCATTTATTTTTTGAGGTATCTTAATATCATTTCTTCAGATTTAGGTAAGGACAATCAAGTTTCCAAGAAGACCTTTGTCTTTTTATTTATGTATGTGTTTTATTATGGAAGTTTCAGGTGTACTATGTCATAATTTGACATCTATGTACAAAGTGATCACCACCACACGTCTAGAAAGCATCCGTCATCATACAGATGGCCTCCTTCACGTGTTTCACTCACCCGCCCGCCCCCCACCCAAACTACCTTCCCCTCTGGTAACCACTGGTCTGACCTCTGTATCTATGACTTTGTTTTTGTTTCATTTTGTTTGCTTGTTTGTTTTTAGATTCCACATATGAGTGAAATCCTACAGTATTTGTCTTTTCATCTTTCGTGGTTTTTTTTTTTGGCCATGCCACTTGGCTTTCGGGATCTTAGACCCCTCACCAGGGATTGAATCCGTGCCCTCAGCAATGAAAGCTCAGAGCCCTAACGATGGGACCTCCAGGGAATTCCCCGGTCCTTTGTCTTTTTTGTCACTGATTAACAGCACTGTAGTACTACTCTTCCTAATAATAGATATCATGGTTGAGTGTTCCTCGGTGCCAGAACCTTGGAATGCCAGAGTGCTTGGTCCTAGACCTCCTGAAGTTTACATCCCAACAGAGAAAGCAGAAGCCAGTGTAACAGGCAACCACAAGTCAGCAGCGTGGGACATGCAATGAGTGGGGAGGGAGTGGGCTGTGGTGCCCACTCAGGGACAGCTGACCTTCATACTGAGGTCAGGGAAGGCTTCCTCAAGGAAGTAGTCTCTACACTGAGTCTTAGGCTAAGGGAATGGGAGACGGAAGGAGAAGGGTTTGCTGCAAAGTCAGTGGCAGTTGTTAAATTTCAAAAGGCAGGAAGAACACAGAAAAGTTGATGAACCAAATGGATTAATATGGCTCCTGCACAAAGTCGAGAGAATAGGGGAGAATGAAATGGGAAAGGTCATGTTAGAGACTTAAGCTGGAGCCAGGTCAAGAAGGATTTTGTTTACATTATCAAGAAGTTCATTATTTATGTTGATGGTGAGCCAGTTAATGGTTTTAAGTAGAAGAGTGACTCAATATAATCTGTATTTTAGAAAGCTCATTCTGGCTACAGGATATACTATGGATTGAAAAGAGGCAAAGCTTGAAGGAAGAATGTCTTAATTATTCTTGTTTCATTTCTTTTTCAGTACAGTCCTATCTGATAAGAATAATAACAGTTTACCTGCCAAGAAATTTACATCAGTTCTATTTAATCTTTATAATAATGCTATAAGGTAGGTTATACTAGTAATATCCTAACTGCATAGATAAGAAAAACTACTGTTAGGAAGTTTAAGTAACCTGCCCAAGGTCACACAGCTGGTAAGTGTTACAATCAGGATAGGAACTCAGTTTGGGCTCTTACCTGCTGGACCACTGCCTCCACCCTAGAGGAGAAGGCCACACACTGGAGAGCTATTAAGACAGTAGAAAGGGCAAGTCTTGGCGACTGCTTAAAGGCAGGTGGTGGGGAAGTCTTAAGGTTGCCTGAGAGTCACTACAAATTTTGCTCCCAACTTCACTTGGACCCTCTTCAGTTTGACAGTCTTTCCACTTGTTTTCTGGCCCCATCTCTTTTGCTTCATAACAACCATCTCAAACCTTCTCCACTCCTCTGCAGACACTGTGCTGTTCCACCTCTCCTCCGCCTCAGTGGCTGCTTACAGTTCCTACTTAGTTTTGGATCTTTGGCTAAGATGAGTAATGATGTCCTTCTGTTTGCCAGGTCCAAATGAATGAACTGGTTCTTTATCAAAACATTGAGAACATAATAAGAAGAGACACAAGTCAGTGAAAAAGAAGATCTCTTTATTTCTTACCCATAGTAATATCAAATAATAGCATGTTTCCAGCCATGGTTTCTCAGCCTTTTGCTAGAGCAGTTTTGTTCTTTTGTTTCAAATGTCTGAGCTGATAAGACTTCCAGCCTCAGGAGGGACCGATAGGGAGAGGAAATAAGGTACATCCATGGGAGAGCCTTGCAGATATGATGTGGTCACTCCTTTCACCAGAAATTGCAGGAGGCTGTCTGAACCTCTCCTTTATATTTTAGGTAATTGATGGTAATGACATCTGGTAACAACTTGTATTTTCTCCTTTAGGGCCAGAAAGGCTAGCTTTTGTTCTTTTCACATAGAATTGCTACGGAGTAGCCAAATCACCATTCCAGAGAAAGATCTGTGTGCTTCCACTTCCTTTCACAGACAGAACTTATATAAATTATTAAAGAAATGGATAAAGTGGACAAAGCCTTGTGGTACCACACTTTAGGAATATTAGTTTATGTAGCCAATTTCTTCTCAGATGCAGGAAGGCTTATCACAGGAAAATGTCTAAGAAGATCTTTGAAAATATTTACTTTATTTTATTTTTATGGTGTATAATTGCTTTAAAATGTTGTGTTAGTTTCTGCTGTACAATGATGTGAATCAGCTCTATGTATACCTAGATCCCCTCCCTCTTGGACCTCCCTCCCAACCCCCCCTCCACCTTCCCACCCATCTACGTCGTCACAGGGCACCAAGCTGAGCGTCCTGTGCTGTATAGCATGTTTCCGCTAGCTATCTGTTTCATGCAGGGTAGTGTATATATGTCAATCCTAATCTCCCAATTCGTCTCACCCTCCCCTTCCCGCCCTGTGTCCGCACGTCCCTCTCAATTCTTGCTATTAGTTGGAGCAGATAGAAATCCTGATCTTTGTGGCATGGCACACGCATCACTTTGCTAGAGCTGTCATAACATCGTAACAAGATACCATAGACTGTGTGGCTTAAACAACGGAGATGTATGTTCTCACATTTCTGGAGGATGGAAGTCCAACATCAATGTCAGCAGGTCTGGTTTCTTCTGTGGCCTCTCTCCTTGGCCTGTAGATGGCTGTCTTCTCCCTTTGTCCTCCCATGGCTTTTTCTCTGTGCATTCCCGTCCCTGGTATCGCTTCCTCTTCTTCTAAGGACACCAGTCAGATTGGCTCATTTTAACTTAACTACCCCCTCAAAGGCCCAGTCTCCATATAGAGTCACAATCTGAGGCACTAGAGGTTAGGGTTTCCACATACGGATTTTGAAAAGACACAGTTCAGTCCATAAAAGTTTATCATTGCATTTGTGTTTATTGTTATCCAAAAACAACACCACCGAAAGAAAAAGAGCCCAGAAAAAAATATAGAACTGTTACAATAATGACATCCAGTTTGATCACATTTCCAAGCTTGGAGACCAGAGAGTTTTCAGTGCTTGCCAAAGGCAGGGGTGAATTTTTTTTTTCCACTGGACTAGCCCTATTTTGGAATCCTTAGAATAAACAAGGGTTCAAAAGTTTCAAGACTCCAGATAATGTAAAAATCTTTCAGACAGTTTTCACTGTTTCTTCTTTCTCTATTCTAAGACGTAAAAAACATAGCGATGATCATTGGTTCCGTCCCTCTGCTTATGAGGTTTTATTATTATTATTAACATTCAAGCAAATCAGCTTTTCGTGAGGGTTACAGAGGATTTGGCATCACCATCAAAGGGGGAGATATCGTGGTTCTTTCAGAATCTTTCATGAGACCTTCCAAGGGGAACTCTCTAGGAATTTGAGTTGCCAAATATAAAATCTGAATTTCTGAGAAAGGAGCACACAAACATGACTCACAAGTTACAGTTTGTTAATTAGTTTTTTTGTTTTGTTTTGTTTTGTTTTTTTGTGGTATGCGGGCCTCTCACTGGTGTGGCCTCTCCCGTTGCGGAGCACAGGCTCCGGAAGCGCAGGCTCAGCGGCCATGGCTCACGGGCCCAGCCGCTCCGCGGCATGTGGGATCTTCTTGGACCGGGGCATGAACCCGTGTCTCCTGCATCGGCAGGCAGACACTCAACCACTGCGCCACCAAGGAAGCCCTGTTAATTAGTTTTTATAAGATAGATGAGAAATCATTAACTAGAGAGTTTATTAGGGCCCTTAGGACTTTAAGAGGGGGTTTTCTCAAGGTTTACTCCCACATATAGAGCTACCTCCCCAAACCTTTCTAGTTCTACCCATATACTTATTTCTCCCCTACAGTGTGGGAAGACATATCTCAGGTCCTTCCCAAATTTCCTTCAACTATTCCCAGAACTCCACCGTTTTCTTCTTCCTCTAGGATTTTGCATTTTCGACTATCTCCTCTCTAAGCAATATCACACACCTCCTTCCCCTGGTTTCCTCTTCCTACTATAAGCATGCTTATGCCTCCTCCCAATTACATAATATTATAAAAAGTCTAGCTATGTGTTCAGCCAAATTTTGAATATCACAGGTGCAAAAACAGTTATATTTTTCTGTGTCTCCGCTGCCTAGGCTGGTACCTCAATTATTTTCACTCTTCAGTAAACACCTGATGACTGGATGAATGAATAAATGAATGAGTGAATGCATGAATGAACATTATACAGGACAAAACATCCAGGCAAAAGTCAAAGAGTCAGTTGAACATATTTTAATGGTGCCAATTAATTGGATACTATTCAGAAAAAGAAAATGACATTGAATGTTTGATTTCATGAAAGACAAAGTCTACAACACCAGAGAACTTTGCAGTTAATTATTGGGATAATGAAATTTCCAAAACCGGCCAAGGCGATAATTTGAGTCAAGCTTACTCTCCCCCTTATTTTAGCTGGACAGAAGTGGGGACTTAAATGAGTTGCAAAGATGATCCAATTTTCCTCTTGCTTTTGGCTAATGTGATACATGGTGCAAACTGAGAAAATAAAGCCTAAACGTTTTAATGGTTTGCCTATGTTTCTGATCACCTAGATTCATGTCATGGTTTAGAAAGAGTCTGGCCTTGAGAGACCCTTGGAGAATTTTCAGGGTTATATTTAGCAATCACTCAGACTAGACGACTATCTAGTGAGTCAGTCTTCCCATCATTAAGTGTTTGCTGAGCTCTAACTAAATGCACAGTTATTATGTTAAGTATTACAAAGAACATGGAAGCCTGTATGAACGTACCTTTCATAATTGTTTCCATCTACAGTGATTAGCAAAAGCAAGAAATGTGAAATAAATTGGAAATAGTAAAGAAATGGTTATGGTCTTTAGGAACTGTTGCAAACTGAAAAAATAAAGCAAAAGAGTATTATTTTCTGCTCATAGTGGTGACTAGGATAGGTGCTTATGATATGCTAGAGGTTAGTTGTTTCCTGCTTATCTAACTCAACTCGTGGGCATTTAGTCAGACAAGTCTCCAAGGACAGGGAAATTTCAGTAAGATCTTGTCCTCGCCTGACCTAGGTGGAGGCACTTGAGCTGTGATTTGAACTTGGGTCTGATTTAAGAATGTGTACAGGTGTGTCCTCCATCAGTCTGGTCCCAGAACACATCTTTTAGTTTACTACGAGTTTTTAAGGAAGGTTGCAGTGGTCTGTGAAAAGGCTAACATTTCTGCAGTAGAAAGAAATCTGCCTGACAGATAAACAACCCCCCAGCCCTTCCTGAGCCCTATTTGTAAAGAAACCTTGATGGAAAATGAACTCTGTAAGACTTCAAGGAGAAACAGTGGGGAGATAGAATCAGTAGGAGGCATCCTTATTCCCATCTCAGGAAATCCTGAGATCAGTGTGTTCTTATTTCAGAAGACTGGCTTCCAAGAAACTCACATGGTGACTCGCAATTCCTGAAGCCCCAAAGGACAGCATGGGGCAGTGCTAAAGGCATGAGACTAGGAATCAAGTGACATGGGTTCTGCTCTCAGCCCTGTCAAGGACTAGCTGTGTGACCTTGGGCAAAACACTTAAGCCTATGTCCTTAGCTATAGGACACAGATTGCTTTATTTACCTGACAAAGATGTTGTGAGAATAGAATGAGATAAAATATGTAAAAGCACTCAACAAAGTGCATGGCACACAGTAAGACTTCAAACAGCAATCATAGCTAAAGACCTTTGCTCGTGTATGAGGAGGCTGCCTACCTGGATGGTTGTACGAAGGCTGGGAAGCTCCTTAGCTGCTGCTCCACCTCTCACTGCTACGGTACAGCCCCAAACACATAGCTTCTCAGCTGATTGCTTAAATGATTTAATAAGGGACACACTGTTCATTCTACCCTTAGTGGAAATAATAAAGACTGGGAAGAGTCTGGTTACACCGCACAGGGTTAAAAGGGGAACTTGAGCTAGATGAGTTGTGTTAGAATCGCTGTTCAACAGCTGCCTATCTCTGTGGACATAGGGATGGGTTCATTTTTCTGAAGTTCTGTTCCCTTATCTGAGAAATGAAGAGAGCAAACATGTGGGGTAGATCATTTGAGATGGACTAAGATGGAAAAGGAAAAGGACAGGTAACTGCCCAGGAACACCTGGCCCTTTTGTGGATCCTATATCCACGAAGCACACATCCATGGCCTCTGATGGGGAGGCACAGACTCATTCGTGCTTGTGATAATTGCCCGGAATCTCTCCACTCTTCTTTTTTCTCTTCTCCTCTGAGTCTGGTCTTCCTTCCACACGTGTGAGATGCTCAGGGGGTCTTGTGGAAACCCAGGAGCTCACCCCCGAAGCTGTCACCTATCCCAACGCAAGACAGAGATCTCCTACATTTCTCCTGTCCTTAGAAATACGGTCTCCTCTGCAACTCACCCCCTGTTTAGTTTCCCTGTTTTCCTCGTTTGAGGTTTCAGGGTCTCAGTGTGTCAGCAGGATTAAAACATCAAAGTAACTTAATCTTTTGTTGGCATCTGATAAATGGTTGCCACACTATAAAAGGTTTTTTGTATGTTAGGAAAATGTACACTGATCAAAATAAAGGGATTTTCAGAGGAGAAATTCTTTGACAGGTTTAGGTGTAAATCTAAACATCTTCTTTCCTAACATCCCGTTCACTCCCTTTTCCACCTGTTCATAAGTCCTCTGAGGAACAAGGGAAGCCATCATTCATTCAATTGATACAAATGATTAATTGTGTGAATGACAATTGAAAGTCAAGGTAAATCTCCGTTCTTAAAATGACAACAGAGTAGACATCTGCCCTTTTACCTGCCAGGCATTCATTTACGTTCCTCTAGTGAAAACACTTAGGTTGGGAGCACTTCTCCAGTTCATGCAGTCCTATTGAGACTGTCCAACTAAGGTCCTGCATTCCTTGGATAAGGGATGGGAGGGGCTAGCTCAGTCAGACTATCTCTTCTCAAACTATGTGTCTTGAGCCAAAATGGTACCAGGTTATTTAACCGTCATGAGGGCTTGTTTGTACATCGCTTCTTGCTGCCTAAATATTCAGTGATACTGTGTTCCTATCCTTTCTATGGTCTCGTTGTTCAACAAATCCTCTGATTCTGTGGGCTACCCTCTTCCTTCCAGTAAATTTGTTTTTCACTCTTAAGCTAGAATACATTTCTATTGCCTACAACCAAATAAGCTAAATGATAGATTTAAGGGAAATACAGCATATTTTTGAAGGCATGATGTTGCAGGCAGAGACAGACTATGGTAATAGGCTTTCCATAAATTAATTTGACCCTTTATCCAAGGAGCAATCAGGTTGTTTTCCAAAAGTCTGGTCCAAGGTCAGTTGTTTAAACATAAAGTTCATTTCCTTCATGGGCTAGTCCTGCATAAGACTTTATGATACCATAGAATCTGATCATCTTGCATAATTCAAATTTAAAAAAATGTTCAGAGTTTCAAATTTTTAAAAAAAATTACTCAGAGTTTCAAATTAAAAAGTTAAGTTGCTAAGGGATATCTGGATAGCAAGTACTTTGTATATTATGACCTTTTTTTATCATTACCATAATTCTATAATGTGATCTCATCTTTATTTTTATGTTATAAAGAACCTGAAGCTCAAATAGGGAAGAATTATTGAGCTTATAAATAGAGGATTTGGATAGGAATCCAATTTTCCAAGATCATAAAGCCTGTACTCCGCTGTCTACCAACAGAAGCTACTTCCCAGCATTTTTTACCTGATCCTAGCACAATAGAGGAGCATTGACCTATCAGAAGGTAAAAGGATAATCTGAGTCCCTTTCCATAATTATTCTTGCAGTCCAAGGTGATTTCTGGGCAGTGGCAAAGGCCAGGAGAGAAATAGAGGTGCAGGTCAGCACTGGAGTTGAGGGCTATAAGAGAGAGTGTCAAGGGGAAAGGAGTAGTGATGACTAGGGTCTCTTCCTCAAAATTCCTGAAGGACAGTCCAGCCTCTGTTCCTCACCTTGGCCTATGGGAGCAGGAAAAAAGCAGGGAGAGGTATCTAAACCTTTGTTATATGTTGAATTGTGCCACCACCCACAAATGTAAAAAGTATGTTGAAATCACAATTCCTAATACCTGTTAATGAGACCTTATTGAAAATAAGAGTCTTTGAAGATGAAATAGAAATAGAGTCTTTGAAGATGCAATCAAGCTCAACTTGATTAGGTTGTACCTGAGTCAAACATGACTCATGTTCTTATGAAAAGAGGAGAACACCAGGTGAAGACAGAGGCACACAGGGAGAAGATGGTCATGTGAAGACAGACGCAGAGATGGGAGTTATGCTGCCATTAGCCAAGGACAACCAGGCCACCAGGAAGAGGAAGAGACAAGGAATGACCCTCCCCTAGAGGCTTGAGAAAGAGCATTGCCCTGCAGAACCTTGTTTTTGGACATTTCTCCTCCAGAATTGTGTGAGAATAAATTTCTGTTGTTTTAAGCCACTCAGTCTGGACTCCTTTGTTACAGCAGCCTTACGAAACTGATACACTCCTGGTCAGCATCCCCTTCTCACCCATTATTAATTCTGGACCCCTCTATGTACATACTGGAGTATAAAAGGGGAATCTGAGGTATAAGCAGCCAAGGCCAAAGGGTAAGGAAGGAAAAGAGAGATCTAGCCACCACCAAAGGGTAAGATTCTTTTGGCCCTTGAAAAAATATCTGAAACCCGACTTACTCAGTCCAGTGACACACAGATCAAGGTAAACGCGCTGATTCTTCAAGCGGATTTTACTTTGAAGCTTGCTCTTGTGGTGTCTGTGCCAAAGCATGATGCATCAAATACAGATGAGTTACTATTGCCAGAAACCTCAGCATATTGGATTTGAGAAACATCGTAAAATCCAACCCATGTTTATATTATAGATGGCTTCTTAGGATACTTACTAGTGATTCCCTACCCCTCTTCAGGAAAAGAGCAATACCATGCTGTGAGTTTATAGATGAACAGGAGAGGACCACAGAAGAGTGAAATTTGCTTTAATATTTAAAAGTTTTTGTTTTTCATATCTAAACCTGACGATTGGATGAAAATGGAAAATGTTAATTTTACTTGTTAAGAATAGGGGTAAAAACAGGCAAGGGGGGATTTTCAAATCTTGGGGGAAAATAACTATTTTAGTAATAATCAAGTAGAACACATTGTAGTTTTCAGCAATAATTCTATCTCTGGGGGTTTTGTTTCTGAACAAATGCACTCAATATCAAAAACATCATAATTCTGACCAAGGAGATGTCATTAAAGCATAGATGCAATTATTACAACCTCTATAAGTGAAAAGAACCAAGATATATTCCAAATTCTGCAAAATGTAAATCCTGTAAAAGTGTACTGAGAGATGGTCCAGTGCAGAAGCTAAGAGTTCAGGCTCCCAAGCTTTCCTGGTGGGTTTCGGTGTCAGCCCTGCAAGGTGTCTGCTTCCTCATCTATAAAATAAATACTGTACAATAATTTTGGTTTGCTCATCTGTAAAAATGTGGTTGTAAGGATTAAATGATTTAATACTTATGTGTAAAACATGAAGTTTTATTGTACCATATAGAAGGTGCTTGATAAATATTAGCTTTTGATAATGATGTCTCCTGTGAGTAGGATTGCTGGTCTAGGTCTTGGCGGTGGTGGTGAAAGAATTTTGATCTTGTCCTCAGGTAGTTTAAGACTGAAGGTAATAAATAGTCTACGCAAGACACCAAGTTTTAGACTACAGATGGAGGAAAGGCTACCTCTGGCCAAGGAGAACCTAGGATGCTTCCTGGAGATTGTAGCATTTGAACTGGTCTTGAAGCAAACTGACATTTAACCAGAGTTAGGGTCCATAGATGGACTGGCTCAATCAAAGCACAGAACAGTGTAAAGATTACGGGTTGACTGAGCATAGGATACACAGAGATTGACAATTGGATATGCACATAAGTTGGAGAGGTCTGATGACCGTCATGCTTGCTTTCGAGTCTGAACATTCCTGTAGGCAACAGAGAGTCAAAGAAGATGTTTGAACAGAGTGACAAGTTGATAGCTTCACTTGCAAAATCATGTAAGTAGAGTCTAAGTAGAGTCTATTGGAGGCATGGGAGGTATCAGAAATAGAGACCCACTGTTGAAAATAGAGAAGCTATTTTCAACAATCAAAAGAGACAAAATCAGTGAAGACTGAATTGTAATCGAACCTGGTGTTGGAAGAAGTCATGATGTGCAGGGATCGGCAGTGGGAATGGCCTGTCCTAAGACTGGCACGCGGTGATCAGGAAGGGGCAGTTCTGAGCCGGAAGTAGGAGAAAATGTTAGAGAGAACTGTCTACACTGGAAAATAAATTTGAAATAGAAGCAGTTATCCAGAGAATGCAAGCTAAGAAAAGATGTTTCTTGGGAATTCCCTGGCCGTCCAGTGGTTAGGACTCCGGGCTTTCTTCACTGCCGAGGGCCCGGGGTTCAATCCCTGGTCAGGGAACTAAGATCCCACAAGCCTCATGGGGCGGCCAAAAGAAAGAAAAAGATTTTACATGTAGGGGAAGGATGGACAAACTGTGGCTGCCAGTTTCTGTACAGTTATTATGGAACAGTCTCATCATTTTGTCTCTAGTTGCTTTTGTGCTACAAGGGCAGAGTTGAGCAACTCCATCATATGGCTCCAAAACCTAAAACAGTCACTCTCTGGACCTTTACAGAAAACATTTGCTGACCCCCTGATCGAGAATGTCTGGTATTGAGGTAAATTTCAGAAATGGAATTAGCTCACCTTGCTATTCCTTTTTGGGGTGTATTGGAAACAGTTTCTGAAATTTCAAAGACTTGAATTAGAGGCTTGGGAATCTGCATTTTTAAAAGAAAAACATGGAGGAAGGATACATCTGCTTCATACCAGCATCTTCTACTTTCTTGACCAAAGGCTGACACATAAAACTATTCAATAGTGGATTTGGTTTTGTTCCACTAAGGAGAGGAAAAGAAAAGGAACACATGACCAGATTATTTTAATTCAATCACAGAATGTTTTAATCAGACCTGAACTGTAGTCTGTGTAGGTGAGCGCATATAGAACTTAAAGAAATGTGTGGCATGGTGACTGCCCTTTAGGAATTTTTAAATCTCCGTAAGCAAATGTCCATATATGAAAAACGAATGAAAACAACAGAAGCCAATATTGACTCTATGGAAGGAGAATTAATGTGAGGATTAATTTCTATTTTTCTGTCCTGCTTTCCCTTTTCCTTTACAGTTAGTGACAAAGACAAGTGTCCACAGAAACTAAACAATGTTTTGAAAATCAGAATGAAAATCAGCATTCTGATATGGGGTTTTTCTTGAACTATCAGAAGATGTGGTAACACTGGGCTTGCTGACCTGGCTATTCAGGTGATCCCTGCAGCCGGTTGGTGGTCATCTCATCTCTTCACGTGGGAAATATGCTTTTCTGTTCACACAGTTTCTATCATTCCTTCTTGTCTCATGCTGAGCCAGCTTCACTTATTTATATACCCATTGGTCTCTCAAAGCAATTGGTTTGCAATCCTTGGTTTAGAAGCGCTGTGGACTTCTCACTGATGACTAGCCGGGTGGGGAGCCCCTGAAAATGTCCTGGCTGACAGTTCTTTGACGACTTCTGTGCGGTCTTCCTCTGCACTCTCCCTTTATCTTTCCTTTTCTTTATGTCTCTCCCTTTATTTCTCGCCAGCGGGACATTGCCCAAGGAGAACTGGCCCACTGTCTCTCTTCCCCAGTGTCTATTTCTTTTCTCTTTCCCTCCTCTCATTCTGTTTTCTCTTGTTCAGATCCTTTGCTCAAATGTCTTATGAAATGCTAATAAAAATAACCGTAGTGACACACCGCTCAATAGATGTCCCAGGGGTTCAAAGAGCAGAGTCCTCTTTGGCCTTATCCACTGGGTTCTATTTCTGCTGAGCCAAGTACATTTAATTCACTCGTTCTTTTGCTTGGACCCTGTTATCAGTCTCTCTTTTTTTCCTCCCTTCCTCTGCTCCTAGGGCAGAAAAATCGATATACATATATATATATGTATATATATATATGTGTGTATGTATTACACACACACAC
Organism: Mesoplodon mirus; assembly: GCF_964341445.2. Taxonomy (NCBI): domain Eukaryota; kingdom Metazoa; phylum Chordata; class Mammalia; order Artiodactyla; family Ziphiidae; genus Mesoplodon; species Mesoplodon mirus. The sequence goes on along the minus strand of NC_138984.1, from coordinate 109,147,932 downwards.
ATATATATATACACATACATATATATTTAACAATTTTAAAAGAGAATTTAAAAATTAGTCAAAGAAATGAGGGAACTAAAGCCCCAAATGGATAAATGATCTGCCCATAACTACAGAATGTAGCCATGAACAATCTCTCCTCAGGAGAGAGAAGCCTGTGAGACCGAATTTGATGTCTCTGGAGCCTGGTCTGAGTGCAGAGAAGACAAAGGCTTCCAGAAAGCCATGGAGGATGGGCATGAGAATGATGCTAGAGAAAGCGTCCAGAGCTTCTACCCTCCTTTTCTGTATTTGAAGAGCAAACCCCAAAGGAGCCAGGAGAGACATTTCTGTTTAGAACTCTGAACAAGGAAGCAAAGCAAACTGCTCTAGGAGTTTTCCAATGACAAAATAAAAATGGGAACGTGTATGAGGGTCATTAAAAAAAAAAGGTGCCCTTATCTTTCTCCAGCTGCTTCATGACCCCTCATCATTTAAACATAAAATGGGTAAAAATCAGAAAAGCAAAGCTGAACTCACCAATGAAACATTTTTCCTGAAATTCAAGTTGAAACATAAAAGAGACTAACTAGGCTAATCACAATCTATATGTGTTTATATACATACATGTATATATTCTTAGTGAGAATACATTCTAAATATCATATAGTTAGTTATGAAGCCATATGATCCAGCAATTCCACTTCTGGGTATTTTTCCAAAGAAAATAAAAACAGTGACTTGAAAAGATATATGGACCCCTATATTCATGGCAGCATTATTTAAAATTGCCAAGGTATGGAAGCAACCTAAGTGTCCATTGATAGATGGATGGATAAAGAAGATGTGGTATACATATATAATGGCATATTACTCAGCCATGAAAAAGATTGAAGTCTTCCTATGAGGCAACATGGATGGACCTAGAGGGTAATTATGATAAATAAAATAAATCAGACAAAAAAGATGAATTCCATCTGATTTCACTTATATGTGGAATCTAAAAATCAAAATGAGTGAACAAACATAACAAAACAGAAACAGACTCTGGATACAGTGAACAAACAGGTGGCTGCCAGAAGAATGAGAGCTCAGGGATGAGTGAAATAGGTGAGGGAAGTTAAGAGGCACGAAATAAATGAGTCACTGAGATGAAATTACAGCATGGGGAATATACTCAATAATATTGTAATATCTTTGTATGGTGACACAGGGTAGACTTATCCTGCTGATCATTCTGTAATGTATAGAAATAGCAAACCACTATGCTGTGCACCTGGGACTACCAAAGGGTTGTAGGTCAATTGTACTTCAATTAAAAAGTGTAAAAAATAAGTAGTAAATAGTTTGGAATGATTTGTTATGCCATCACAGGGTGAAGGTTCAGTGAAGGTTTCTCTCATTAAGCAACTGAGATATAAATATGAGAGGGATGGTGGGAGGGTCGTAAGAACCCACTTTCCCATCCCCACTCCCTGGCATTTAGATGTTAGTCACACACACCCAGCATTATTCCTTTAGGATGCATGTTACCTGACAACTTCCTTTTAAGAATAATAAACTATGTCCTTCACAAGTAAGAATGAGTCTTTGGTCTGTCTTTGTTTTTATCAGTCCTTTATCCTTTGTAAGGGTGATAAGTATGAGATCCTTTATTTAAGGGCTGTTGAAAGGAATTTTAGACACAAATACTATACTTTTTGAATATGAATGTACCAGTCCCCTACAAAGTACGTTTTGCATCACTTAGCTGCATTCAATCATGTGGATATAGAAGTACTTGTCATTTACAGCCTCATAGCAAGCATTAGCATGTAGGTGTACGCATAGCATTTTTTATTTATTTATTTATTTATTTATTTATTTTTGGCTGTGTTGGGTCTTCGTTGCTGCCCACAGGGTTTCTCTGGCTGCAGCGAGCGGGGGCTACTCTTCGTTGTGGCGCACAGGCTCTAGGTGTGCAGGCTTCAGTAGTTGCAGCACGTGGGCTCAGTAGTTGTGGCACACTGGCTCAGTAGTTGTGGCTCGTGGGCTCTAGAGCGCAGGCTCGGTAGTAGTGGCACGTGGGCTTAGTTACTCCGCCGCATGTGGGATCTTTCCGGACTAGGAATCGAACCCGTGTCCCCTGCATTGGCAGGCGGATTCTTAACCGCTGCGCCACCAGGGAAGCCCTGTGTAGCATTTTTAAATTATAGGATATATGGACAGAGCTACATAAAACGTATGAGTACATTTTAAGAAGTGATTCTAAGGTGAAAATCCGTAAAATCATTGCTAGGTCAAGAAATAGAACATTTTTGGAAAAATGTGGAATGCCTTATGAGTTTGCATGCATACTTGGGCAGAGTCTGTGCTCTCTTCTCTGGATCACTGCAACTGCAGATCGTGAACTTCCCAGCCTTGTACGTTTTTAGTGTCGTTCACGACTACTATGTCTCGCTTGGATTTTCCACTGTTACTCAAAATACTGACTTTGACTTTGCACTTCCATCACAGCTTTGCTAGGGAAACCTTTTTCCCCGACTCAAACATTGGACTATCTTGTTTGGCTAATGCATGTCCTGGAGAATTTCTTTTCAACCAGTGCCACTCAAATTAGGGTCCATTGGTGCTGAGCTGTAAGCTGTTAGTTACTGGCCTGCTATGAAATTGAGTGCAGAGATTAAGAGTAAGCTCTTAGAATATATATGGCAATTTGTCAAAGAAATTTTATGACTCTTGAATCTAGTAATAAAGAAAATGGGCCTTGTATTTTGTATGCCATTTTTATTTCATTTTTCTAGAAATGCGTTTTTATACTATTTTACAAAAGTATATATCCATGAAAAATTGGATGTAAAACAAAATGAAACAAGCAAAAAGCTGGCCCTTCACCAGGATAGTTTGGGAAACACAGCTATAAAGAGACAGAAACTGCTTGCAAAATGCTTTTCACTTGGTGGGTCTTGTGAGAAATAGGCACCTTGGACATCTAAAATTCTCCAGTTAGGACAATGGGAATTTTCCAATCTGAGCAGAAGACCTTGGCATTCAAACCATGTCTTTCTGAAGACTCAGCTTCCAGAAAAGATGGACTGTTGTATTTGTTTCTACCAGTGTCTTCTCTGCCTCATGACCACTGACCCTTTACTTGTGAAGAAATGCAGGATGTACAAGATTGCATTCATGTATAAATAGAGATACTAGTCCCAGCACTGTTTTTATAAGCAAATCTATTAAAGATGCATCAACACCAAAGAACAAGGAATTAGTACACTAAATCATGGTGCATACGAGGACGGCACACCTTCAGTCGTTCAACATGCTTGTGGTAAAATCATCATTATGTGGCACGAATACATACTGTTGTGCTAGGGGAAAATAAGGTACAAAAAATATATTTAGTATGACACATTTTAGTAAAGGAAACATATATAGAGAGACACATACATAAAATTGTTCTCAATAATTATCCTTCGGGGGTAGGGTAATTTGTTATTTTTCAGTTTTTTTTCCTTTATGCTTTTCCGAATATGCTTTTTTTTTTTTTTTTTTTCGTTTTAGCTTAAAGTGTTTGAAAGAAATTGGGTGGGTAGAGCAGCAAAGGAAGTTTGTAATGAAAGTAATGGGAGAAAGATCAGAAGTCAGGTAGTCTAAGACACAGATGTGATGAAGGCAAAGCATGGGGGAGGCTGAATGGAGAAGAGGAAAATAACCTACACAGTGACAAGAATTTGGGAAGCTGTCTAAAAAAATAAACAGATGACTAGGCTCCACCTCAGACCAGATGAATCAGTATTTTGGAAGGACAGGCAGGCGTTAATGGTTTTAACACCTTCCCAGGTGATTCCAATGTGCCACCAGGTTTCAGAGCCATTAGGGTCAATGCCAGTTCACCAATTCCACCAAATTAGTCTTTGGTGGCTGGCTGTCTTTCAGGAATAGAAGGCGCATTATTCCAAAGCAGAGGCTAAGACTAGAAATAAGGGATTCTCCCTTCACGAAAGCATTTTCTCCCCTCAGCACCGGTGCCCTAAGGCTGAGGATTATTTGTGAGTGCGATTACAAGTTTTGGAAACACCAGTTGAAATAATCTCAGCATTCTGCATGTTAAAAGCTAATTCTTTAATGAGATAAAGCTATGATCTGGAAGTTGAATGGAATGATTGCTCCGGGGGTCCACAGAGCTGCGTCTAAGTCAGTCCTCCTGGAAACGTTAATTAGCACCAAACAAAGAACAATGGAAGATGTTTGCTTTCTTCCTTGGAGACCAAGATTGGGACAAGTCGTTTTGCATGTGAGCAGAATGTGTAAATGGCCAAGAGATTTAAATAAGGAATTTTAATAGGTTTCGTCCCACTGGGAGAGACACTTTTGATTATCTAGGACCTATACCAATTATCATGATCCTCCCTACTGGCCGACCATAATCTTAATAACTAATCAAACACAGCCTGCGGGTTCTGTGAAATGCCACATATGAACAAGCACTTTTGCTAGTTACAGAGCTGGTACTTGCTACCTGACCTTTTTCCAATTTCTGCAACTACGTATCCACACTCCAGCCACACGTTTAAATGCTCCGTGTTGAATTGGTCCTTATTGATCCTAGGCTGCTACCTGTTTGGGCTGAGAGATGACCTTCTGTGGACATCTAGGGAGGCCTGCCCTGCTGTGAGCAGAATTCCAAAAGAAGCTTGGTTGAAAATTCAATGCAGATCTAAAAAAAGTGGCTAGTGAAGGTTCATGCAGTGGATGGAGATTCAGTGAGTCCCAGACAGCGGTCTGGACCCAAACAAGTGACTTAACACAACAGGGGTGACCGATGAGCTAGCAGGAGGTAGTGAGAGCGACTAGATAGAAACAGGCGCCCAGGGCTCCCAGCTGTAGTCCTGCCTCGCTCCTCCGCTTGTAACTTCAGTGTTTGCAGCTTAGGCTGAAAACCTCATTAAAATCCTGTTCGCTTCTCCTGTTCCATGATTCGGCATTTGCATCCTCGATTCTACACCACCGCTTCTAAAACTTTCATGCGCTTTCCAGCCGCCTAGGGGTTTTGTTAAAATGCAGGCTGTGGATAGGTCAGGAGGTCTGCCATGGGGCCTGAGATCTGAATTTCTAACAAGCTCCCAGGTGATGCCCATACCGTGGTGTCAGACCATGCCAGGAGTAGCGAGGCCTCGGCAGTGGTTCTCAAATATGAGTTTGCATCCGAACTACCTGACAGGTTTGTTAAAACTCAGGCTGCTGGATCCTACCTCCAGAGTTTGTGATTCAGCAGTCTGGGGGCAAGGCTGGGAATGTGCATCTTTTAAGGAGTTCCCAAATGATGCTGACGTTTGGATTCCACACGTTGAGAACAACAGCCTTATTGACCTTCGCTGCTCGCGGCTGAACTCGGCCGTGACTGAAGGGTGGGTTGCCGCCCCTTCCCCAGCACGGGGGCTGGTCCCTCCTCCTCTTTCAGCAATTTCAGGGTTGCCGCTGGAAAGATAATGATGTTCTTACTGTTCAGCCATCTGTAATGTGGAAAGAAAAAGAAGGCCTCTCAACCTTTTAGACACTGAAATGCTAGAGCAATAGGGAAGAAAACGAAAACCAAACAAAGCAAAATACAATCAGGCAACCACTCTGCTCAGAGCCCGAATGAAAATACCGGAAGATGGCATGTCTCTAGCTACCATCATCTCTCAGTGTGTGCCATCGGTGCCAACTCTACAATCATCCTACGCCCACTTGTACCTGCCTGCAGGTGCACAGTAAAGAACATTGCTTTGTTACCTACCGTCACAGAGCTTAAAGAGACAGGACTCAAGGCTCCTGTCCTCTCATCTTTTGCAGGCATCAGAATCCCCTGAAGGGCTGTTAAAGCACAGATTGTTGGTTTGGGGTGGGGACCGAGAGCTTGTATTTCTACAGAGTTCCCAGATGTTACTAAAGCTGCTGGTCCCTGACCACACTTGGAGAACCACTGTTTTAAGGGATCAAATGAAAAGACACCCTGTTTTACTTGCTTACATTGTCCACGAATCAAGAAAAGACAGGGAAGGAAGCTAGAATGTTACTTTTGCTGATGAAGCTGATATTGGAGGATATGACATAGGGGTAAGTCAACTATGGCTTTCTTAAGGCTGAGCCCCAGAATTAGACAGATGTGTGCACCCATTCACAGGCAGTGCTACACTCCACAAGCATCCCCTGATTAACTGGTCGTGTGGAGAAGCACAGTGGAATGCAGGTTCCCTGCAGGCAGCTAGCTCCTGGAGAAAAGGAGAAGAGAGAAGGTCAGAGGTAAGCCAGCTCAGTTCCATCTATCAGGTAAATCAGTCTTCACTCCCAAAGAAGGCAGGAAATGAAGAAATAAAAAGGAACCAGGAATGAAGAGCTAATAGCTATCCTTCCCCTGGAAACAGAAATGGGCGATTAATTGGTAGCCCCACTAAAAAGACAGTAAGTCTTAAGCTTGCCAACACACTGTCACCTCAAATACTAGGCTAACATTCCCTCTTACCATGAGCAACTAATTAAATGATTAAATTGAGTTCAAATTCTATCCTACCTTAGGCTAGTTAGGTAACCTCTCTGAGCCTCAGTTTTACTTGTACGTGATGGAGAAAATAAATCAAATCTTCCAAGATGGTCATGAGACATAAGATATCACTTTATATCTTATGGGGACTCTCTTTATAACAATTTTCCTTCTCTTCCTTCCTTTTTCATCTCCTAGCCTTGTGACTTAATACAGTGAAATATTTTGTATTGTACTTGACCTTGAAGAACTTGTAATCTTGAGGAAAAGATTTTTAAAAATCTTGAGAAAAAGATGGAAAATGTTAAATACAGTATAAGGCAATGTATAGATGGGCTAAAAAATGATTTTGAGGACTACAGGAAGTAATACATGAAATGATTAATGGAACACTTAGCGCATAGTAGTTTCTCAGTTCAAGATTTTAAAAAACATATAGTTCAGAGTATAGAATGGGGAAGGATCTGGAGCTGCCCCGTAGTGGTTGCACTGGAGCATCGTGCGTTTGTTTGGCTCCAGGAGGAGAGACAGGTTGTTAATAGCAGGAGAGCGGAAGGACATTTTAGGGATGGAGAAGGATCTGGGCAGAGACTTAGCACAGAGGTTTAAGGACCAGTGAGGCAGGTGGCCAGACTTGGATGGGTGATCATTTGTTCCGCTCACAGCCAGTTCCAGTCCTGAGCCAATCACCAGACCTAACAGGTCTCCAGCTCGAGTCTTTTATATCCATTGCCCATTCAGGTTGCCAGCACCAAGCACAAGTAGCAGTAATTTCTCTGCCTTTTATGTGTAATGGCTCGATTGATTTGAATGTCAGGGCAATTCTCAAAATCTGGAAAGCAAGCAGTCCATTCTCGGCTTGAGCATAGTTATTTTTCTTTCTTTAAATCGTTGATTCTCAACCTTGGCTGCACAGGGAAATCACCCAGGAGCATTCAAGAGAGTAGAAATCCCTTGGTTCCACTCCAAATCAATGAAATTCAAATCTCAGAGGGTGGAGCCCGGCATCTCTATTCTTTTTAAAAGCTCCCTAGATGATTCAAATTTGCTGCCTGGGTTAGGAAAGTCAGCTTGGGGCCAAGGGAGCCTGCTCCCTTGTATAGAGATGGCATTTCTCTCATCAGTTTTTCTCAGGACTGATTTTGAAGCAATTAACCAGGCTGTCAGTATCCTACAGATAAGGACAATCTCTTTATGGGATTATGAAATAAAATTACAATTGAAAGCGTGTTTTTCAAATATAAACTGGGATTCTGATTTGAGTGCAAAATAAATGGTCCAGTAAACAAAGTGACTGTATTTAAATCAATGGTTAAATTTTGTGTTAGTAAATTATACAACTTATTTTGCAAAAAAGAGATTGGGTATACAGGAAAAACTTAAAAACATGCATGTGACTCTTTGAGTTTGAATTAGGTCATTTAATGCAGATTTATCTTTTTTTAAATGTGAAATCGCTCACTAATTGAATGTTTTTGCTGCTAAAGTGTTAACATTGTTTAAATAAATATATTGGAGAAATCTTATTTGAGTTCGCAGGACTGGGAAATGAATCTCCTCTTCCATTCATTCACTCATTTACTCATTCATTCACTCCACAAATACTGATTGAATCCCCTCCTCTGTACCTAAGAGTGGACTAGGAAATGGTTGCAATATTTGTGATTTGGTTTCTGACGCCTTGGCACTTAAAATCTAATGGAAGAAAGACTATAAATAAGGGAACAAATGATGGCTCCTAGTAAGTGCAATGAAGTAAACAAACAAAATTTAGTGACTGGATAAAACTGTGTTGGGGGAGGGGAGTCCCTAGTATGATATAATCGCAAGGTCATCTCCACCCTGCTGAGCCAAGATGGCAGGATGACGGTGGAGCCAATGGTCAGACAAAGGGGAGCTTCGTGGCAGAGGGTGACAAGGCAAGGAAGAATGCAGGATGTTCAAGGCTCTGAAGAAATACATGTCCCAAACATGCATTCAATATTCTTCCTTTCATTTTCCAACTGTATTCTTTATGTCTTTTGTGTGCCCTTTTTCTCCCTTTTAGCATTGATTGAAGTTAATATTTATTGAGTATTTCCCATGTGGCAGGAGTTAAGATAGGTTATGAGGATGCAAGGAAGAAAGGGAAAAAAAAAACATTGGAAGAAGATTTATGATCTAAGAGAGGCATTACATACACAATACGAAGGTATGCTGGTTCAGAAAAAGGCAAAGGAAGGTGTCTAGCAGAATTATGCAGGCACTCATCCATGAGTAGGGCCTTGGAAACTCTGGGGAATCACAGTCATGATCCAAGGTGGTTTGGTTGGCAACAGTTGAAGTAGAAGGGGAGAAGCACATGCATTTAAATAGACAAAAGGTGTTTACACCTAGTAAGAATACTGGACAACAGACTCTGTTCAGCTCTCCATATGTGTCACCCAATATGAGTGCTTATAAAATAGTTCACAATCAAGAGGGATTTCATAGTGGCTGCATGTTAGAGTAACCTGGGGAGCTTCATCAAAGCCCTGGGGCTAAGCTCCACCACAGACAAATAAATCTGAATTTCTATGGGGTTGGGCCAGGGAAGAGCCTTGCTATTGGGAACACATTTAAGAAAGATTATGAATCACCATCCCAGCCCTCACAGGGCTTCAGTCTGCCTAAAGTGACAACCCACTATGTCAATAGGCAAGAACACAAGGTCTCCAACAAGCTCTGTTTTCCTTACCTCCTTCCAGCTCTGTCAGATGTTCAGAAATTTCTAAGCATATTCTCTTGAAGTCATTTTCCTCACCTGAAACACCATTTTTCTTCCTGACTGGAAGAAAATTCTACTCATTCTTTAAGAATCACTTCAAATATTATCTCTCAAATGAAACATTTATTCATACTCCTAGGAAAAATTAATTATTCCTTGGCAAACAGTATGAGGAAGGTTCTGTTGAAGTACCTCTCATGCTGGTCATCAGGTGCTGAGTTTACATTTCAAATTGCAAACTTCTCAAGGGCTTAGTCTTATTAAAATGCATAGCTCCTAGCCTGGTGTCTACAGTATATTAAGTTGTGACTACATGGAGGAGGGAAGGAGGGGGATAGGAGGGAAGATGGAAGAAGAACACAAGTAAATAAGACTGAATAAACTAGTTTGCACACCTGGGTGTCTTTGACAGCCAGAAGTGTTCAAGTACCAAGGACTTCAGAGAAAGGGTATCAAAAAGGAAAATAGGCATGCTAGAGAGACTTTACTAATATGAGTATTTCCAACATTTTTAACTTATAGCTTGATCTTTTTAGATTTAGAATGCTTTCTTCAAATAAATTCTTACTAGGTGACCCAAGATATACAATAGAATTGGGTGGCTTTCAAAGTGTGGCCCCCAGATCCACAGCATCTTGGAACTTGTCAGATAGGCAAATTCTCCCAACCCACCCCAGATCTACTGAATCAGCAAATTTGGGGCTGGGACACAGCGTTCTGATTTTACAAGCTTTTCCAGGTGTTGCTGAGTGTGCTCAGAACCACTGGCATAGATACAAGCGGAGTTAACTTTGGTTGAAACGTGGGTGGTCAATACATGACAACCCATGACAGCCCCCATGCCCTATCCAGGCCACATACAACCTAAGTACAGTTCTGTGTGGACCCTGTCCTTAGAGTCCCTAGGTTCTCACAGAATAAAACCTAACAAGCTGGCCTCAAAGGTTTGGCTACCCTACTGTGTTAAATACAATTCTCAGTGTTGCCTGATTCAAGAATTCCCATGGTTCTCTTCATGTGTACTTCAAAAGGAGTTATTTCAGTTGATTAGTTTTAGATCCAGGGTTTTGCCATTTCACACAACTACATATATAATAATTCCCAGAACTTTTGCCTGAAAAAATCAGGTAAAGCAGTTACCAGTTGGATGTGTGCAACCAGTTCAACCCTGTACACTTTCTACCAGACAATTTCTTCATAGCATCGTAACCTTCAAGACTGGCCATTCACACTTCTGCAGCTGCTATTGACATAGCGTATGCTGAACAGAACCCCAAGTTACCATTCTGATAAATCACATATGAGACAGTTGAAATCTTTACTGAGAAGCAGTCTAATCTGAGAGCTTTTTTTCTCCTCTACATATGAATCCATAGCTGTGTTAATTTAGTTTCCCTCCTCATTACATAGCCTCTGAGTAAGTTATATAGTAATGATGAATGATAAATCAGATGGCCAGGCCTATGTTACTCATGACATTTTAATAGTATTAATCTGGGATAGCTTTTAATTGTCCATTTTACAGTCTTTGATGCTAAGAACATATAGATGTTTCCATGATTCTAATTGTATTTCAGATAAATGTATGGGCTCACATTTTCCCTCCAACCCTGTAAAAAAAAATAAGGCTAAATGAGAGATGTCGCTATGCATGAAAAATGGATTATTTTATAGCAAAACCTTGATTAATCACACTGGGAAATAGCAGGAACCTCAACTAACCATACATTGTCTGCACTTTGCTTGTCAGAAAATGACATCGAGGATAGAAAAATAAAGTGTCATCATGAAATTTTTTAAAACATCAAAAAACATTCAAAGCATCTCCTATGCCTTTCATATCTGTATTCTAGTTAAGTGAAAACTGATGTTCAGATAACCTTGTGGTCCAGTAAGATTTTGAGTTATAAGACAAAAAGTCGATTATTTTCAAAGACTCCATGTGCAGGACAAGAATGGACTAATGCATTTTCAAAGGATTTTCACCAGGACTGTTGAGACAAATTGGGTTCATTTTGAAGTTATCGAAAAAGACTACTTTCCAAGGGCTCTACTTCATCTACTTTTTTTTTTTTCTTCCCGGACCGGGGCACGAACCCGTGTCCCCTGCATCGGCAGGCGGACTCTCAACCACTGCGCCACCAGGGAAGCCCCTTCATTTACTTTTATTACAGTAACTTACACATATTGATCATATTTAGCAGAAAGAGGAAGTTGCCCAGCAGTGTGAAATTTCCAGATAATTGATGCTTTCCATATGAAGTACCAAGACCTCTGTATATTAACCATTTTGTTTGTGATCAAACTGTTTGTAGTCTGATTAAACAGGACACAATGACATTCTTTAGATATTCCCGATGGCATTGATAACATTCAAAAGAGCACAGTTGGGCTTCCCTGGTGGCGCAGTCTTGAGAGTCCACCTGCCGATGCAGGGGACGTGGGTTCGTGCCCCGGTCCGGGAAGATCCCACATGCCGCGGAGCGGCTGGGCCCGTGAGCCATGGCCGCTGAGCCTGCGTGTCCGGAGCCTGTGCTCCGCAACGGGAGAGGCCGCGACAGTGAGAGGCCCGTGTACTGCAAATAAATAAATAAATAGATAGATAGATAGTTAGAAGGCTGGGAAATTAGCATCTGGGAAATCGCCAAGAATTGGAGGGTCAGGACAAAATACAAAGTCAAAGTGCCAGGCAAAATAGTTAGCAACTAGGAGATTTATGGAAATGGAAGCAGATGGAAGATTTTGAAAAGGAGAAACAATATTTGGAACCAAATATAAAGAAAGGACACCAACAGAGAGGCACTTGATATATCTTAGCTTCAACATTCATTATCTTTAAATCACGCACCCGCCCACTTCTCACCGTCTGCACCACCACACCCCTAACCTGAGCTGTGTATTGATATCTCTTCCATAAACTCTGCTGCTATCCAAATCTCTCTCGCTGGGCTCCCCATGCAGGAGATGCTATTGTTGACTCAGCCAGATCCTCTTTACCCGGCATTTGTGTCCACCCCGGACAGCTGTGAGCATCCACAATGCACCCTTCCCCTAAGAATGGTCCTCAGCATGTAGGGAAATGCCTGGGCAAGGGCGCCTCCCCTCTGAATGTAACCTGCAGCCAATGTCTAAGTGATACATACAAGAGGCCAGCTCCCTTGCCTTGAGGTGAGATAAAGCTGTGATGCTATGCACGCTCCAGAGTTTCCTGTGGGATCAGGTGTTCGTTGAGTTTCTAATCTGGCAGTATTCCAGTTTCCTCGGTTCCTTACAGGTTTTCTTCTGGGTTCTCCCCCACTTACACAAGTCCCTCTTTCTCAGGCCCTGCTTCTGGGAAACGTGATGTGAGAGATACACTGACGTAAAGTAAATACGTGTAGCTGTTTAACTTGGGATAATGACATGATTTGCCAGAATTGTATTTTTAATTTCATTCAGGAGAGAAATTTCATATCATTAAAATGCGTGAAATTTGTATTAAAAAGGACAAAAGAACACAATCCAACTTCTGACTTCATAGAGATCGACTATTACCTTGTTTCTTTTTGGACGTATTTGGAAAACGTGTGAGGAACTCTGAAAATGAGCAAATACATAAAACTGACGAAATGAAGATATTTTGGGGACAATTTATTTTAAGTAGAGCAGGGGAACTAACAATTCTTGTTGGCTACTTTGACTTAATTGGGTATTCACATGCATAAGAAAGTTGTCACAGTATTTCCCCCTTTTTTGGTTATTTTCCCCATGTTGCAGCTGAAAACATTGAGGCGCATATGACCTAAGAAACGTGCTGAAGATCATTTAACTAGTATGTCTTGAAGTTGTGTTTTGAACAAACATATCTGATTCCAAGCCTTTTTTTCCCAGTCCTCCACCAATGTATAACAAAGGGCATTCTAAGGAGCATGAATTGGGCAAAAGAAACCAAAACCAAAACCAAAAAAAAGGAGGATGGATAGTTTTACTGATTTAACTGGATTTGGCAAATACTACATATTACAGACCTGGTGGGAGACAATTTTCCCTGAATCGCTCATGTTCTCAGACAGTCTCCTGAGCAAAAGCATTTTAAGAATTTAAGAATGTACATTGAAGAATGTTTGTATAAGGAGACATCCCAGGATAGTAAAGTAGAAAAATTCCCTCCACTCCCTGGAGAGATTCGCTTGTATTCCTGGGTAATAAAGATAATGCCTCTCTCTGTAGGGGAGATAGATGGGTTTGCCAACAGCCTTCTTAAAGACGGGATTTCCTAAGCTTGGTGTTCCTCAGATGTGACACAGATTCCTGGGCCCTCCATCTATCCATCACCCCATGGGACCTCAGAGGCCAGCGGAGCTAAGGAGAAGGCATGGAGATCCTGTGCCTGCTCTTATGCGGATACTGAACTGTCTAATCCATTTGAGCTGATTGTTTCCTTACTCGCCAAGTCTGTGGACGTCTGGAAGCCCACCTAGCAGTTTTCCCCCAGGCTGCTGCTTAGGAACTGCTTTACCACTTGACAGTCCCCCTCCTCGGAATTCAGAACTCAAAGAAAAGGGTTCTAAGAAGTCTAATAAGGAGGCACATTCTATTTTACCTAATTGGACTAGTTTTCCTCTCTCTCACGTAGGCATGGGATGCAGCCCCACAGTGGCAGAAAGGCAGTTAGCAGAGCTGGTGTCAGACTCAGAAACAACACAGTGCTACCTGCTACTTTCTCTGTCTCCCTTGAAGGTTGATTCTCCCCTTTCCAAGCACAAACAGAATTCTTGAGGCAGATGCTTCGCCTCCTCTGTCACTGCTTTTATTTGCTTTTCTCATATCAACCACCTTCCTAGCCTTAATTACATGGCTTGGCACACTCTTGAAGTAAGGATAACTTCATAACAGAGATTTTCTCCTCTTACACAGCAGCTCTGGAGGAACCTCTAAACATTAGATCAAGACTCCACCTGCATTTTTCTGCTGCTGCATCTTTTCTCCTGCTTACCCTAATTGCTATGCAGTACTAGCTAACCTCTAAAAGAAAATTTAACTTTCTCCTCCTCCTGTGGCATTCCTCAGTATAATGGTGTGTAAACAACTAAGAGGCAGAAATAATGTGATGTGAACTCTTCTCAAAGCCCATCTGAGAATTCTGCAAGAGGAACTACTAAGTAATAAAAAAATACTCAGCTGGAAATACACATTGGAAAAATAAATTGGAAGACGGCTTTAAATGCTTTTGAGTGATCCCAAGGCATATAAAAGGAAGCAGAATAAAGAAAATGATAAACAAAACTTTCAGGGCTGACACAATAAGTAGCTCTTAAAATAGCTGTGCGTTTCCCTCCTAACGCCCAGCAGGCTGCCGATAACCAGACAGACAAATCGAACAATTAGATGCTATGACGCAGCATCAGAATAGATCCATAACATAGCATTCTGAGTGGAGCCTTAACCGGAGTGTTAGCCTTAACAAGCCTTAAATCAGCCTTGTCTGAATAAAAATGGTACCAGGCGCAAGAGCTTATTTCTGACCTGGGTAGAATAGTAGAAGAACTCTGTGAGACGTACTCCTGGATCGAGCATCTCTGATGTCCAGTGGTCTGATGTATACTGGGGATGCCGAGATGTGAGACGTAGACTTTTCCAAAATCTAGAGAAGGAGACAGATGAGTAAACTAGTTAATAAAATACTGTTTGGTAAGGGTTATGAAAACAATATATGTGTGCTATTGGGAGATCAGGGAGAAAGGCAGCTCACCCAGATATGGGGTATATGAAGGGACTGAGTTCTGATGTGAGCCTCTCTGGATTAGTAGAAACTTTCCAGGTAAAAAAAAATCAGAGAATAGAGAGTATAGGAAGATGTAGTGGTAAATTCAAGGGCATCAGGCTCTGAAAGGGCTGGTGCTTTTGGTGATACTGCGGGCCGATCTGACTGGAGTGCTGAATACGTATGAGGCCAGATTGAGAAATGAATCTGGAGATCAGGAAGAGGCAAAATCATGAAAGGTCTTTTGTGTGATGCTGAGGGACTTGGATTTCATCGTGAGGGTGAAGAAGAAACCACTGACATGATTTAGAGTCAGGCAGTAAGGTATCACTGTGTTTTTTCTCTCTTTTGGCCTTCAGGGGGCTCTAACACTGGTTAACTGAATGGCCAATTCAGAATTTACAGGTCAAAGTATGCACTTCTGATCAAATAAATGCTAAAGTTGGTTGAATTCTTTTCTGGATGTACTGGTTTCTATATCCTGATCTAATTTAGATTTTTCTCCGTGTTTAAATCACGTTTCTAGAAGTAAAGATCATACTTTTATACTTTACAAAGATTAAAAACAAAAAACTAATGTAAGAAGACTGCATGATCAATTATATATGATAATAAGTTCCAATTAGGAGAAATTTGGTAGTATTAACAAAGGATCCTGAAAACCAAAGAAAGGATTGTGTTGCAGTGGCACATGTATAATGCCTCATATCCCAGTGGCAATGGGAATGGGAAAGTGAAAATGGGCAGCAGGTGCCTAAGTATTTGGCATATGTGAACTCCAGCCTTAGGCAAACTAGCGAATTTCAGCCAGGTTGGAGTATGGCAGCCCTGGAAACTCCTTCCTTCATTCTCCATCTCTTGTAGATTATTCTTTCAAGTGGTCTCATCACTGTCACTTCTCTGATAAGACCTTGGATCCTGGCTGCAATTTGAGTCCAGTGTAATCTTTCCTTTCTATCATCTCCACAGACCTCTTTTGCAGAAAGACTCTTTTTTTTTTTTTTTTAAATCTAGAACACTCCACAGAGCACATCAGATACTAAAAACTGTTTTGTGAGGATCAAAGGCTTCCTTCTTTATGCAACTTCTTTATGCTTAAACAGTCACTTGGATGCCTCAAACTGTGTTACTAAATGATGTTGCAGTCAACATCAAAAACTGGAAGGATAGTTCATTTAATCTGAAAAACTGCATATTTTCATATTATTTATACCACTGTGCTTGACATATCTCACTGTGTTTTTCATTTCCTTGCAACTGCCAGCCTCTTAAATTGCTTTTTTTTTTATCATGGTTCTATTACATTCGGATTTCTTTCTAGTCAAGTTATTCTGAGGGAAAATAAAACAAAGTTTTGATCTGAATTTTACTGTCATTAAGATTCAGCCAGGGCTTCCCTGGTGGCGCAGTGGTTGAGAGTCCGCCTGCCGATGCAGGGGACATGGGTTCGTGCCCCGGTCTGGGAAGATCCCACATGCCGCGGAGCGGCTGGGCCCGTGAGCCATGGCCGCTGAGCCTGCGCGTCCGGAGCCTGTGCTCCACAATGGGAGAGGCCACAACAGTGAGAGGCCCGCGTACTGCAAAAAAAAAAAAAAAAAAAAAAAAAAAAAAGATTCAGCCATACAATTAAGAAACTTAAAGCTTGTACCTAGAGAGGAATTAGAATTCTTTCAGACTTTTTATAGAACTGAATCTATACCATTGCTTAAATTGGTCAGTCAAATCCTGTGTATAAGATCAGTAAGTTAGAAGTCCTGACATTTCTGTTTATGATGTAAAGGTTTATTTAATTAATGATATTTGTCCTTATGAAGGCCAATAGTGCTTCGCTATTGCCAAAAGAAATACAAAAAAGATGAATTTATAGTATTTATTTTGCCTTAAAGTCTATTATTGCCACATATGAATACCATTTTGACGTATTAAGAAAGGAAACGATAGTTAAATAAATCACCAATTAGACTGAGTAAGAAAGCATTCCAATCTGAAACCTATCAATGAAATACTTGAACTTAAGTTTTCAATTTATGTATATAATTGTAGAGAAGAACAGACCTCATTATACTGAATGAATGTAACAAGAATATTGAAAGAAAAAATGCTATCTTCTGTGAACCCGAGGGGTTAAGCTTTTGTAATATAACAAATACCCTGTCTAGACTGCAGAGGTACGATTCTAGCTTGGGAATGAACACGGTTTCAAATTATTTGTCTATATTGGGTCAGTCATTTCAATCAGGAATCGACAACTCTATATATTCAGAAGGTTAGTGGCCTGTAACATGACACATTTTCAGTTTTTTCTCTTGATTTTTATTGTTTCACAGGTAAGCTAACCTCTGAGCATCATCAGCTTTTAAAAATTATACTTTACAGTTTTAATCTATTTTTACCATATAATGATTTTACTGTTATGGTGAAATAGTGTAGATATATGTGTTGGTGAGTATGTATAGAACTTTGATATTAAAAACATCATAGCCTCAATTTTTTGAAGGGAGCTTTTCTAAGAAAAAGCTATTTGAATGTGATCCTGATACACTCCCAAGAGGTTGAGTCATTTAGCTACATTTGTTATTAACTTATTCATTCTTTTGTTCATTGATTGTTATATGCAAAGCACTAGTAAGGGGCAAACAAAACAAATATGAGAGATGGAGGCAAGGCCATATTCTTTTGAAAGATCCTCCTACTAGAGCTAAAAAGAATCTTAGATCAATTGTAACAAACATATATTTTACTGAATTTCTAAAATTTCAAGACAAAAAGGGAATTTTCCAGTAGCGTAAACACACCCCGTTAACAATAATTAGCTAAAACTTAAAATAATAATAATGTTAAGAAATTTAGAAATCCCAGTTTCCTTTGGGGTATTTATGCTATAAGTGCTGAGATCGGGAAATTAACGTGGGGTCTCACTTAAAATGCTGCAGGTGAAACTGAGGCAGCTGCCTTTGGTTCTGACCCTTGAAGAGGGCTCATGTGATCCCAGGTCAGTGCCCCCTGGTTGTAATCACAAGTGGTCCAAATCCCATCTGGAAGAAATCTCCATTTTTGGCTCTCAGAAATCAGCCAAATCTGAATTTACAACATAAAGCAAAGTAATAAACATATAAGGTATAAACCACCACAATCGAGAGTCTTCAGAAATAACAAACATATCTAGATTTCCAAGAATTAAACTGAATAATATAGAATATAAAATAATACATGTGAAATGGTTAAAGAATAAAAGCTGAACACAAAAATGAACATGGAATAAGACATTATTGTAAAGAATTAAACAGATTTGGAAAAGACCCAAAGAGAATTCTTAGAAATCATCATCACTGAAATTAAAAACTCTATGTCACTACACACCTATTAGGTCAGCTAAAATAAAAAATAGCGATAACACCAAATGCTTGCAAGGATGCAGAGAAACTGGATTTCTCGTACATTTCTGGTGAGAATTTAATGCATTAAGAGCAAGACCACATCAGAGTGACGTATTAGAAGCATCTCTCTGCCCACCACATAGAGGGTGGATTGAGAGAGGAAAATCGAGAAAAGAATTAGGAAATCTAATTTGAAGGCTTAAATTAGAGTAGATGAAATGAAAGAGGGGACCATGTGAAGAGGCAAAGAGGTGCGGCCAAATAAAATCCAGGAGACAGAATCAGAAAGACTTGGTTTGGATTAGTGGCTGTTTTTCAGCAGGGGGGCTGCTTGTTACATTTTCAGGAATTGGCTGAAAATGATTGGCTGATTGTTAAACTGTTGGCAGTTTGAAATCAGCTCTGGTGGAAATATTTACAGCAAGAAATACAAAAATGCTTGCTCTCTCTCTCCAAGGGCCAGAGTCCCAGCATACCAGTGGTAGAATGATATTTTAAAAGACTCATTTTTATTTATACTTTTTTAATTGAAGTATAGTTGATTTACAGTCTTGTGTTAAACACTGCTCTACAGCAAAGTGATTCAGTTATACATATATATATATATATACATTCTTTTTAAATATATATTCTTTTTCATTATAGTTTGTCATAGCACATTGAATATGGTTCTCTGTGCTATACAGTAGGACCTTGCTATTTATCCATTCTATATATAAAAGCTTACATCTGCTAACCCCTACCTCCCAGTCCATCCTTCCCCTGATTCTCTCCCCCTTGGCAACCACCAGTCTGTTCTCCATGTCCATGATTCTGTTTCTGTTTCATAGATAGGTTCATTTGTGCCATATTTTAGATTCCACATCTAAGTGATACCATATGGTATTTGTCTTTCTCTTTCTGACTTACTTCACTTAGTATGATCATCTCTAGTTGCATCCATGTTGCTGCAAATGGCATTGTTTCATTCTTTTTTATGGCTGAGTAATATTCCACTGTATATATGTACCACATCTTCTTTATCCATTCCTCTGTTGGTGGACATGTAGATTGTTTCCATGTCTTGGCTATTGTGAATAGTGCTGCTATGAACACAGGGGTACATGTATCTTTTTGAATTATAGTTTGGTCTGGATATATGCCCAGGAGTGGGATTGCTGGATTGTATGGTAATTCTGTTTTTAGTTTTCTGAGGAACCTCCATACTGTTTTCCACAGTGGCTGCACCAACTTACATTCCCACCAACAGTGTAGGAGGGTTCCCCAAAAGCCTTATCTTTTAAACAGGGAAATTAATTTCATTGCTCATCCCTTCATAAAATTGTTTTAAGGCTCAAGATGAAAAGGAGGTATTATGCACGAAGAAGGATGGTAGGCACAAGTCGCTAAACTTTGTTTTGTTGCTTTTGCTTTTGCAGTCAGAGAAAATTAGTATTACTAGTAGGATCCTGTGAACAGAACATAGGTCAAATTTTATGTCACCAATAATTTTCAGTAGCTCAAATGTGTTCTCTTTACTACAGTATAATTTATTTGGATAATTAACAATAGAAATATAAATACCTATGTAAAAGAACATGTTTCCTCATATGCAAATATATGCAGCTGCATGCACACACACACATGCACACAGAGGGTTAAGGGAACTTACAAACTTCTCTTGATCTTCTAACTTTACATTCAATCAAGAGATTGGAAAAGAGAGACAGATCGAGATGAAAATGCTGGTGTTTTTCTGATGAGCTGGTAGGGAAATAAGACTTTACATCTTCAGTGTAAGGAGTTAGCCCACTATACCCCTGAATTCGACCAAAACAACCACCTGATCTCAATGGTAGGTGATGCTGGAAAACTGCAGTCCTCCCCAAGAGGAGGGAAGCCTACCACCATGCTTAGAGCTCAGTGACCTGTCTTTGTCAGCAACCCGGTTCTAAAAGGCAGAGCGCAAAAATATCAAAACGCTCAAGCCAGGTTCCTTCCACCAATGTCAGCAAATCCTCTGGAAAGCATTCCTCCTTCCCTGGGGAGAAGTGAATGAGAGGGAAGAGAGGAAAGGAGCCTGAGTGACTCAGGTACAGTGGTTTTAGTTGAGGGGATCTCCACTCCTAGGAGGTTCTCCCATAGTAGAGAAAGGGGGGATTTAGATTATGGAAGGAAAAAACTCCCAACAATTTATTGTATGACAATTTTATTTTTAGGGGTGACATTATATTTTGAATTAGGATAGGAATGTACATACATGCTAGGGGTAATGATTCATGGACAGATGAGAGGTATGAGACACAACATTTACACAATGTTGGTAAGAGTATGGATTGATCCCAACTTTTGCAAAAGAAAAATAGCTGCATGTTTAAAAACCAAAACATGCTTTCCCCTTAATTTAGTAATTTCACATAAAGGAGTTTTATATTTAAATAGCAAGTAAACACTAAAGAAAGACATAGTACTTGCAAGTTTGTGTAACTGAGAGAGGGAGAGAGAGTCCACAGACTATAAAAGATTGGAAAATTGCTTAGGTAAAGTTTAACTTTGGCCTTGAATAACAATGCTATTCTTCTGCTCTGAATTTCTTTTATAACCTGGGTCATGTTGATAGAAATTTTGCTGTTTCTGTTCCGCCTGTAGATCATTTTTCTACAAGGAATAATCAGGGTTTCCAGAACTACTCACATATTCAAAAGATCTGAAAAAAACAGTTCTGTCTCAGAATTGTCTCCTTGATAGGATTTAGCAAGAAATAGTTATAAAATCAAATGAAAAAAAAAAGACTGCAAAGGGGAAAATGTTTTAGTGTCTGTTATATTAGAGAACTTTGGACATTGATGTTATGTTTAATTTATGTAGTCTTGTAAACACCCACAATGTTGTGATTATGGCTGGTAAGTGTCATTCTTCAGAGCTAATTCATTTAGAATATGTTGAGAAAAAAATCTGTGAGAAGCAATAACTGAAGAAAATTTAATTCTTGAACTTTTGTCAGAGAACTGGCTCCGGGTGTCTTAGATATTAACCGAGAGGAAGCTGACAATTTGTTACATCCTGAACTTGTTGCAGTGAAGATTTAGGTTGTGCAGGACATTAGTCTAACTGCAGGGCTGTGCAGAGTGGCTGATCCATGCCATGCTCAGGTAGGCATCAGTCCCTCCTCAGAAGCAAGTCCTTCCTCATCTGGACTGAGCCTCCTGAATACCCTTCATTGTCTTGTCTGTCGGGTTCATTGTCTGCTTCTGATTCAGCAGCCAGGGTTGCCAGAGAGTTCATCCTCATAAGAATAAATGACTTAAGAAAGACAAAGTCAATATGTGGCTGCTTCTTCAAAGAATGCAATAGATTTTGTGAAGATAATATCTTGGATTAAAAATTTTTTTTTTCCTGAAAAGATCTCCTTTTATCTTTAGTGATAGCATCCATATGTCAGTAAAGGAAAGGAGACGGCTTCCTAGCACAGGGGAAACCCACTTGTTTAATGCCACTTGACCTGAGTTGAACTGGGAATGAGAGCATGTGATTTTTAATCCTTAGAATATTTCCAAGAATTGCATATGTCCATAGACATGCATAATCTTAATCTGATTTAAGGCTAATAAAATATTAAACATTTCTAACTTTTAAAAAATATATGTCCCATGGCCTAAGCATACAGCAAGCACGTAAAAATACTTGTGGTATTTCCAAGGAAGCAGATTACTTCTTATGATACCCTCATCCTCGGGCCACTATAGAAGGCTCAATGATAGTTATTGAGTAAGATTAACTATTGAAGAAAACTTTTCATCCTAGGGTCTAAATGATTTCTCCTGGTAGAATTTTTTTTCTCCCTAATTCTCACATTATATCAGGATTACACGAAGTTTCTTTGCTGGGACGTGGAATCATCTTTTAGAGAAGTGGAACATAAAAAAATTTATAGTATGTTACCCCAAATCTTTGTCTCATTTATTATGTTTTCTTTATCTATATCTATATCTATATCTATATCTATATTTCACTTAGGCTTTTATTAGACAGAGGAGTTCATGTACCCTGCTGGTAAACAATTAAGTCATCCTCACTGACATAATTAGAGGTTTCTAAGAGACAGTACTGGAGGTTTCTCTGTAAATACTGCACTATGTAGATTAATTTTACCCCTCTCTGTGTGTGTTTCTTGAGTTTTCCACCTTATTTTCAGTTAAAGCAAGCATTATTGTACTGACTCAATCTCATTTTAAGAGTCAGGGTGGACCAGAGCTTTAGGAACATCTCAAGGTGGCTGATCATTCATTGCTTTCCTCATCATTTTTTTAAAAATT
Source organism: Mesoplodon mirus (assembly GCF_964341445.2). Taxonomy (NCBI): domain Eukaryota; kingdom Metazoa; phylum Chordata; class Mammalia; order Artiodactyla; family Ziphiidae; genus Mesoplodon; species Mesoplodon mirus. The sequence continues at coordinate 109,125,287 of NC_138984.1, read as the reverse complement.
AAAAAATATTTTTTGGCTGTGCCACACAGCTTGTGGGAATCTTAGTTCCCCGACCATGAATCAAACCCGGGCGCCTGTAGAGAAAGCACCAAGTCCTAACCAGTGGACCACCAGGGAATTGCCCCCTCATAATTTTTAAGTGCCTGTTAGGCTAGATGTTAAGATGCTAGAACCAGGTGAATCCAGTGACCTTTCCATTTACGTTCCAAAATGCCAGCATAAACTGAATGTGAGCAAATACCTAAATAATGGAACTTGATTGGCCAAAAGTATCAGAACTTTAGGTATGGGATCAGTACCTGGGTAAGTTGCTTAAACTCTCTAAGCCTCCATTTTCTAATCTATAAAATGGGACTAACAACACATACCTCATAGGAGTCTAGTAATAATTAAATTAGGACATATGCTGAAAGAAGCCAGACAAAAGACTACATACTGTATAATTAATTCAGGAATGTGACATTCCTGGAAAGGCAAAACCTTAGCCACAAATCAGATGGATGATTGCCAATGGCTAGCAGTGCAGATGGGAGGTTGACTAGAAAGGGGACAAGCAAAATTTGGCGGTGATCTATTTGTTGTCTATCTCAATTGTCATGGTGGTTACACAGCTATACACACTTGTCAAACCTCATCATGGTCTTTTACTTTGTGTAGATTATAACTCAACAAACCTGATATTTTTTTTAATGAACATATATAATGGGTTTCACACTTAGTGCAGGATCGATAAACATTAGTTCTTTCCACACCCTGTCCCTGAAGGAGCCAAGCATAACAGGTCTTAAATTAATGTTCTTTGTTTTGCAAAGTATAATTGGAAACCAAAGCAAGCATTTGCATTCTTAGAACATTTCTAAGGCCTTTGCATTTCCATAAAGAAGCAAGGCAGACTTGAGCTCTGATTTTAAGAATTTGAACTTACCCAGGTCCCTTAAAAAACACTACAAAATCCTGGATATAAGATGTACTGAAATCCATATACAAATAACTCATGGAGTGATTCATATGGATACAATCCCAATTTTTTATTGCTTTTTCTTTAAATAGTCATCTGCCAGTGCATCAAAAGAAAAATCAAATAGAAAATTGAACATCAGTAACTCAGTGACTAAGAAGCATCAAGTATTTCTATTTATTTATACTTATTCAATCAACACACCCACTGTGGGTCATATTCTGTGCCAAGAGCTAGGGATCCAAGGATGATAAAATAGAATTTCTGTCCTCAAGAAGCTCGTACTTTATAATAATCAAGAGACAGGTATGGTGAAATTGACACTTATGTGAGCCTGAATAGTTTCTAGGCAAGCAAGTGTTCTTCATGCACTGCATTCTATAACCAACCTTTACATAACAGTAAGTGGGACCTTGAGGCTTTGCTTTTATTACCATGTTTGTTAAAGAGCAACGTATTTGGACCTCTGATGGCAAAAAAAGAGAGAAAATAATCTCAAGGCGTGCTTGCTTATTAGAGAAAGAAATTGAATAAAGAAATTGAATAGGGGCTTCCCTGGTGGCGCAGTGGTTGAGGGTCTGCCTGCTAGTGCAGGGGACGCGGGTTTGAGCCCTGGTCTGGGAGGATCCCACATGCCGCGGAGCAACTGGGCCCGTGAGCCACAGCTACTGAGCCTGAGCGTCTGGAGCCTGTGCTCCGCAACAAAGAGAGACCACAACAGTGAGAGGCCCGCGCACTGCGATGAAGAGTGGCCCCCACTTGCCACAACTGGAGAAAGCCCTCGCACAGAAACGAAGACCGAACACAGCAAAAATAAATTAATTAATTAATAAACTTCTACCCCCAACATCTTCTTAAAAAAAAAAAAAAAAGAAAGAAAAGGTATATCTTATAAAAAAAAATTGAATAAAGAGGCAGGAGGTTTTGGGAGACTGTAATAATTAGATAATTTTATTTTAAGGAAAACAAATTTGTACACTAATACCAGCTTAACTTTCTTACAAGAAAATTGAAGAAACTTTTATAAAATGCTGAACATAGTTTTGAAGTTTAGAGAAGAACTGTGAAGCAAAAACTGACTGTTTATCATGATTGTAAATAATGATACCTAAGTTCATTGAGATGCTCAGCAATGGGCTGGTAATGAATCAGCAACAGTAATAATCAGTAACATCGGAGAATGTTTAAAATATTATGGAAGCCCTACAGAGGTTAACTTCTTTTCCTGAAGCTTGAAATTCATTTACTTCTTTGATGTAATGCTAACCTATCTCTTAAATTCATCTCCAATTAATTATGGTCCAGATCCTGTATTAAACTCTTCATAGCATTTAATTTATTTCTGTCTGCAATCCTTTATGAGAGTTATTACTATTATTCCCATTTCAGGGATGAGAAATCTGAAGCCCGGATAGGTTAAGTGACTTAATTAAAGTGACTCAACCAGTAAGTAGGAGAGATGGAAATTTTTTTTTTTTTTTTTTTTTTTTTCGGAACGCGGGCCTCTCCCGTTGCGGAGCACAGGCTCCGGACGCGCAGGCTCAGCGGCCATGGCTCATGGGACCAGCCACTCCGCGGCATGTGGGATCTTCCTGGACCGGGTCACAAACCCGTGTCCCCTGCATCGGCAGGCGGACTGTCAACCACTGCGCCACTAGGGAAGCCTGGAGAGATGTAATTTGAACCCAATCAATCTGGGCCCTGATCCTTACCCTTGACTGCATAAGATACAATAATAAGAGCACAAATAGAGATATGACTAGAGGGCAGGCACTATATATACATCATCTGGTTTAGCCCTCAAATTAACTCTATAATTTATGTATTATTATAGTCCCAGTGTTATACATGGAGCAGTTAAAGGCCACAACATGTCCAAAGAATGATCAGTAGTAACTGGCATATATTAGGAGTATCTGCCTCAGTATTGCTCAAGTTGAGATGTGCCAATGTAGATACCCAAAATTATTTTCCAGCCCTGAAATTCACTAATTTTAAAAGGAAATTTCTGGTTTCTGTAGCTGGCGGAGGTAGACCTATGTTGGTGCCCAGTTTATAAATGTCCTAAAGCTAAACACAAAAATTTAAGGATCAGAAGTTCTATCCCACTTCTGGGCATCATGTAAATCCTTCCTTCCTTGTATCAGCCTCCCTGTAACATTACTTGAGCTGAGCTTAAACTGGGTGGGTTTCAGCCTGAGGGAAAGTTCTAGCAGGCTGAAAGGGCTTAATAAGTCTTCATTCTCTAAATAAGATTAGTATGAACTCTTAAAACACATTCCCTTTTAGTATATAGCATCTGTTATTAGAAAGGTGAAGCCAGAAAACAGAGGACATTCACATTTCCAACAATTAGAATCGCAGCCCGCTTTGTTTAACCTTTTGAATTACAATCAAGAAGCATATCATTAGTTCACAAGTCATAAATATTGGGGACCTCCAATATATCAGGCACTGTTCTAGGCTCTGGCAACAAAAACAATAAAAGGCAACCCTAGATCTCAAGGAACTACCAGTTTGGGTGACAGAGAGGAGCATCTATATAAATAAATTTACATTATTGGTAATAAATGCACAGAGGCATGTGGAAATTATCCTGAAGGAAATAAAATTCGCTGTGGTTGGACGCACGATGCAGGAGAGAATGGGCATGAAAGGAGAGGGCATAAGGAATGTCTTCTCGGAGGAGTTGACGAATGAGATGAGTTTTAAAGATATGATGGGAAACACACTGATTTTAGTTATAGCTGTAGATATAGATAAAGAGGTAGACAAAGTTTTAGAGAAAAAATTAGCTGTAGATATATCTTAGTTGTCGTGGGGTTTATCTAACTGAGTGAACAACTAGACAACAATTTGAAAGAGCACAAAAAGTCCTCCGTGATCTGATGCCTGGCTACCTCTCCTTTTTTTAGCAGCTCTTTCTGTTGCACCCTGGGTAAACAAACACTCCATGCAGGTCACACATCCTTGCCTTTGAGCACACTACTCCCTCTGCTTGAATGATCTTTGCTGCTTATGCAGAGGGCAAAAAAACCCCACACTCATCCGTAAGGTTGCAGATCTTCAAAGAAAGCTTCTCTGACTTTCCTCCCTGCAATAACTGATCATTCCTTCCCTTGTGATGGCTCTGTTTCTGGTACATACTTTCATTACAGCAATCGTTACCCAACATTATATAACTTTCTTAAATTGAATGCCTGTCTTCTTTAGTGCCTTGAAAGCTGGCACTGGATCTGAATTAACACTGCCAGTGGTGTGATGGAGTTGGCACGTATAAATAAGCTCAGGAGAACTGACTGTTATATATACAAGAATTTTGTGAGCCATTTATTAAATCTTTGTCAGCTTGAAATCATCTATGGTGGGAGTATGTATACCTCAGAAACTGGCAAATGCTACAAAACAGAACCCTTTTCTTTTCAGAGCTTCAGTTTACAAGCAATCAATAACTGTATTTCCTGAGTCTTACTCATTATGATACAAAGGAAAATGTTCAAAAATGTTTGTTGAATAATTATATTAGACCAAGTTTTAAAGTAACACATTCAAGTTTCAATGATTTAAATTAAATAAAGTTAGTGTAAAATATAAGAATGATGAGTAGTTGAGAGGCAGGTGAGTAGAGAAACCTCTCTGGGCACGGTGAGTTCTGAAAAAGGAATTTAAGTTCTCAGAGAGGAGATAGAGTGATAATTATAGGAGACATTGTGGTAGCCAAAAAGACTCTTTAAGGATCAGATTTCACATAATTTTTTAAAAGATAGGTATAATATTTCATACCACACAAAATTTTGTGAAGATAACATATTATATATAAAATGTTTTATAAACTTTATAGTATATAACTATCCTTGCTATTATTGGATTAAAAACAATTGATACAGGTCATATAAAATATGTTAAGATGTTCTTTCCTTAAGAAGCAAAGGGGACACACTCTCTGGGATTGGGTAACTTGTATTGTTTCTAATGACCATATTCTCATCTATTTTTTGAAATACTTCCTAATGTTAAAAAAAAAGAGATCATATTCAAGCCCTATAATTCTGTGCCATAGGCAATACCGTCCTGTGCTAGAAATGGCTGCCTCTGGTCCTGCTCCAGCTCTCCCTAGGACTTTTTTGTAGGGTGTTTTGCACCCTACAAATCATGGCCATTAGAAACAGACATCTATGAAGAGATTTCTGTCTTTGCTGTTCAGTCTGCTGTAATTAAAATGACACAGACCAGGTGGCTTAAACAGCATTTATTTCATAGTTCTAGTGCCTGGAAGTCCAAGATCAAGGTGCCAGTAGATTCCATGTCTGGTGAGAGCCCACTTCTTCCTGGTTCATAGACAGCTGTCTTCTCACTGTGTCCTCTAACAGCAGATGGAGTGAGAGAGCTTCCTGAGATCTCTTTATAAGGGTGCTTGCTAACCCCATTCATGAGGGCTCCACCCTCACTTCCTAATCACCTCCCAAGCCCAACCTACAACTACTATCACACTGAGGAGTAGTTTTCTACAGATGAATTTGGGGAAGGGGAGGGGGTGGTGGGGAGACAAACATTCAGCCTACAGTGTTCTAGCCCTGGTTCCTAAAATTTCACATTCTTGGCACATGCAAAATATATCACTCCAACCTCATAGCCCCGAAGTCTTAACTTGTTCCAGCGTCAACTTTCAAGTCGAAGCTCAAAGTCTCCTCTAAGCACCATCTAAATCAGATCTGGGTGAAACTCAAGGTACACTTCATCCCGAGGCAAATTCTTCTCTAGCTGTGAACTTCTGAAACCACACAAGTTATGTGCTTCTAAAATACAATAGCGGGAGAGGCATAGGATAGACATTTCCATTCCAAAAGGTAGACATAGGAAAGAAGAAAGGGGCAATGGGTTCTAAATAAGTCCAAAACCCAAGAGGACAAACAAAATTTAACCCGGTGCTCCAGAATAATCCTCTCTGAATTGATGCTCTGAATTCCAGGCCCACTGGGCGGACAGTGATGTTCCCCCTAGGGCTTGGCTCTCTGTCTGGGCTGGTATCCTGTACCTATGACTTTCCTAGACTGATGATACAGCCCTGCAGCTTCGGGCAGCCCTGTCATTTGAAACACAGGTGTAGGCAGACATGCCCCTGGAACCCTGTGCACTCTGGCTGTGATGTGTGGCCACCCTGATGATCTCAGAATTTCCTTTAGGGTCATTCTTCCATTGTCTTGAAGAACAGTGCCTGACCTCCATTGAGATGGTTTATGCATAATAATCTCCTTCTCTGATGGTCTCCTGGCCACATCCTTGGTGTTCTCACTTTTTGCCACATCAAAAGGCTGAGAATTATGCAAATCTTTAAGTTCTGCTTCCCTTTTGCTCAACAGTTCCATCATTAATCATTTCTCTCCAACATTTTAGTACAGACAGTCAGAAGAAGCCAAGCCACTATTTCAAGATTTTCTTCAGTAATCTCTTCAGCTAAATATCTAATTTCATCCCTTGAAGATTCTACCTTCTGAAAACACTAGAACACAAACACAACTCAGCCTAGTTCTTTGCTACCTTATAACAAGGATTGTCTTTACTCCACTTTCCAATAACATGTTCTTCATTTCTGTCTGAGGCCTTATCAGACTGGCCTTTACCATGCGTATTTCTACCAGTATTCTGTTCATGATTATGTAAGTATTCTCTAAGAAGACAAAAACTTTCTTTACAGTTCTCCTTTTTTCTTTCTGAGTTCTCACCACAATCACCTTGCAAGATCCATTCACAGCAATACAGGCTTTTTCTGGCTACACTTCAAAACACCTCCAGCCTCTATCTGTTAACGCCATTCCAAAGCTGCTTCCACATTTTCAGATATTTGTTACAGCAGTGTTCCACTTCTTGGTACCAATTTCTGTCTTAGTCTTTTCAGGCTGTATAACAAAAATATCATAGACTGAGTGACTTAAACAACAAATATTTATTTCTCACAGTTCTAGAAAGCCCAAGATCAAAGTGCTGGTGGATTTGGTGTCTGGTGAGGGCCCACTTCCTGGTTCATAAGCGGCCATCTTTTCACTGTGTCCTCACGTGGAAGAAGGTGGGAGAGATCTCTCTGGGTTCTAGTTTATTAGGCTCCTGGTCCCATTCATGAGGGCTCCACCTTCATAACCTAAACAACTCCCAAAGGCCCAACCTCCAAATACCATCACATTGGGGATTAGATTTTTTTTTTTTTGGTGCAAAAATGGGATTATTTTATTTTTAGATACTTCCACACATGCACATTAAGTTTACTCCACAGAAAGGTCTTCAGTGGCTTTAAATTCTGTTTGGAAAAGGCTTGAAACTTAAAAAGAAAGATTTCCATGCATTGGTTAGTTTGTGGTTTTACCACCATGATTTTTATATGTGACGGTGCTTTAAAAATGGTATTTAAACTTCATACTATGTACGTTTATATTCTTCTTTTTTTTTTAACGTATGATGTTTCTTACATGTGTAATTTTTTTAACATCTTTATTGGAGTATAATTGCTTTACAATGGTGTGTTAGTTTCTGCTTTATAACAAAGTGAATCAGTTTTAGATTTTAAAATATACATTGCAGGTAAGGGACACAAGCATACAGTCTATAACACTCTTCCAGATTCTTTTTTTTTTTTTTTTTTTGAGTATTGCGTTTGGATATATTCTTCCTACTAAATTATATTTCTTCCAGAAAAGTTTTGGAAAGTTGGCCGTTAGCCCATTTCAGTCTCTAATATTAAGCTACTTGTTAAGGTCATCGACAACAAGTAAAGAAAGGAGTTTGACCAGACACTATTGGCTGGGGAGAAGTAGCCATTTTAGAAATACTGAATGCCTTGTTCTGAGATCATTTATGACAGAGCTTGAGAAATAAATGTAGAGCAGTGTTTAAATCCTCATGTCAAAGCTACTCATCAGTAATAAATATGAGGCCAAAAGCAGTGAATATTTAAATGACAACTTTACATCTTTTAAATGCAGTGTAATGTCCTGGCTATATGGCAATGACGTCATTAAACAAAACTGCTTTATTTGCAGTACCAACATGTTTTATGGTGACTTCTGTCAAGTGACATATACACAGAGCTCCTTGCCCTTTAAGTAGACTTGGGCACACCCACAGTTTGGTAACAGGTCCTGCCTAAAAAATTGTCAGGTAATGGTAAAGCATGGACTTTAGGGTCAATAATCTGAAGATCTGAATTTGAATTTTTTCTGTCTTTTATTATTAACATTTTCTGGCTTTCAGTTGCAATAACTCTTAGGTAGCAATAATAGTGTTCATCCTGAATATGTTTGAGTGTAAGATGAGTTAAGTAAATATGGTACTTGTCAGGATGATAAATTCAATAAGCTATTGTTCATATCATCATCATTAGCACCATCAGACATCATCATCAGAGTCACCATGATCATCATATTTAATACTTAGGAGCCATGTTTGCAACTGTAGACTTATTCTTGGGTTCAGAAGATCACAGGGGATTTCAAAATGCAAAACATTAAAGTGTATTATATTTTATTCAAAAACAAAGCATCAAGGTGTATTATATTATATTCAATGTGTTATATTCAAAAAATTCAGCTTATTAAAATGCAAGTGTCATTGGTCATAGTTGGGACCTTCACTTTCATATAATGTGATTTGATCAGATAAATCATTTTCAAAAATATCTATCCAGTTATACAACATTGGTTGCAGTGGATAAATCTGTAACAACCCCAAGTTTCAGTGGCTTAATGCAATAAAGGTTTATTTCCTATTCACGTTATAGTGAATTTATGATGACTAGAGAGGAACGTTGTTTCTGCTCCACACAATTATTTAGGGTTCCAGGCTTATTCTATCTGATGGCTTTATTAAGCTTTAGAGTCTTGGAGTGTCCCTCTGAACCTGCATTAATCAAACTGGGAGGCTAAAAAAGAAGAGAACTCATGAAAGATACCACAGAAGACTGCATGAGCCAGGCCTGGAGAAGGTATATTCCACTTTCATGCAAATTCCATTTCTCCAAACTTGGTCACATGTCAGCACTTAATCGCAAAGGAGAGTGGAACATATGCTTTACCTACTTGCTCAGGTGAAAGACAAAATGAGAACTGAGTCTTGTCAGCCTCTGCCTCAGGGTTCTAGCATATTAAAACCAGTCGTGAGTTTAATTGAATAAAAGACAATACACAGTTTAATAGCCTCACATTCACTTAAAGTATTTATAAAAATAATGTATAATCTATCCTCCCCTTTCTTGGACATGTTACTGTAAAAATTAGCAGCACCTTACTTAATTCAATGGCAGACAGCAGCTGTCTTGGAATCCATGCATATGCCCGGTCTCTATCTTTGGTCCAATGGAGTTGGTACCTCAGGGCTTGCAGTGTTGCAGAATCCAGAGTTCTTCTACTGTAACCAGGATGGTGATCTTCTAATTAGTATATATCCCTGTGGAACTTCTAGACAAGACTTGGCTTTTTCTCTTGAATGTGAAAGTGAAGACTAGATATTCTCCATGTGAATGTGGAAATCTTTGTTTCATAAAGATTAAGCTAAGTACTCACAAGGAAAATTATTTAGGCAACTAGATTCTTCTGAGGACCGCTCTCTATGTATAGATATAAACATAGACGTAGATGTTCCAGTATGACTTTGAGTGTTAACAAAGTAAGAGCCCTCTCCCTGGGAGCTATCCAAGGTTCTCAACAGCTTCTCATTAGTTATATCATATCTAGGGCACCAGAGGGCTCCCAGTTTTTCTAGAGGACCTATTGCTTTCATACCTTATAAAACTCGAATTCATGACTGAATCCTTATAAACATACTGCTAAGTTTGACACTGTTCAATCTGATATCAATTGACTCTTTATATCCCAGCATAAGCCTAACTTGACCTTACATTTCATTTGATTCCATGGCCTATTCATGACATGCCCTGACCTAATTCCCCCCTTACCATATTCTGGAATTAGGGATGCCCAGACGTGCACTAAATCATCTGATAGACCTCTGGAATTAAGCCAGTATTGTTATTTCATCGGGTGGGATTTAGCCATTCACACCATAGTTATCAAGAATTCCAAAAATGTTTTCTCATGAGGATAACATGAGGAAAAGAAAGGAAGGAAGGAAGGAAGGAAAGAAGGAAGAAAGGAAAGAAGGAATGAAGTTAGGGAAGAAGGGAGGGAGGGAAGAAAGAAGTTCGGTCTTGCCTAACTCACATATATAATGTATATATGACTCATACACATCATGCTGATGATACTGTTGTGATAATGTATGGTGTTTTTCCATCTAACTCCATCAACCATTATTACAGCTTTGCTTTGGGAAAACAGGCAAGTGGCAAATTATACTTTATTTTTTTCCCTTGGAACCTCCTTTATGTGTGAACTGTATTGTCCCTTGGAAAATCTAAAAGACTAATAATTAGTCAAAGTAAGCACCAACCTAAGTACTAATGTGATTTCAGAAGTTTGAACCACTGTTTTAATGCCTTAGGTTACAGGAGAGAATTTGGATTTAAGATATACTAAAAGACAATGTGTTCATATATTAAAACAAAACTTAGCCAGTTATCATTAAATGCTATTGAATTTTCAGTGTTCAACTACTGTTACCTTAACACACCAATACATTATGAATGTATTTATTTAGATCCTACACTCCTCAAGAAAGATGCTTTTGAAGGGTATTATAATTATTAAATTTTTTGTTAAATTGTATTCACAAAAGAAGTCTTGAATGTGTTTACAGAACCGACTGGTAAATTTACCGACATAAGAGGAGGACAGTTTAAATTAGTAGACTAACTAAATTATTTTAATAAATTCCTATTTTGAATTATTATGAATGAGAATTTTGCACACGTTTATGGTGGATATGAGACACTCTTTAAGTCAAGAACATTTCAGTTCTTAGATTCTTACAATGTGCTACATATTTGTAGTTAACACAAAATAGCTGAATAAAATGAAAAAACATAAATGAATAAACACAAATTAGCATTTTTCAGAGAGGGCACTATAATGCCAAGAAAATTCGATTAAACCAGTGAAATCTCTCTACACATACAGTTTAGAGGCAAAACATTCTGGTTTTTCTAAATCTCCTTGTCACCTCACGGTTATCAATTTGCTACATAGACGATTAGGAAAGCTCACAGAGGCGAGTTGCTTTTAGCTGTGAATCTCCAAATACTTGAATATTTCCAAATGAATTCAAAATGCTGTTAAAAAATGTCAGTAAGTTATTATCCATGGATTTCAGGACTCATAAGCTTAATATTAATTTATGCATTTATTCACTTATTTGTTTGCAAAGGGGCGCAGGTATAACCCACTCTTTGTGACGCATCGTGCAGACATATAAAAAGATTCATCGATAGCAATTTCAGTGCAGATGATACTGAAATGTTATAAAATAATATAAAATGATATAAAATATAGATGATATAAAAGCTTATATCATTTTTCCATTAAGAGATAGGCTGGAGCCAGCAGAGCTTGACATGCTAGGAAAAGCACCTGGGTGGAGAACCCCATCACTGTGATAGTCTACATATGTAGAAACAGGGAAGCAAGGCATAACTAGGTAAATATATAATAATGGAAGCATCTTGATAGAGAAATTGATCTTTTAAAAAAGGGTCAAGTCTCATGGGCTCAGCCTCTGACATCTGCCTGATCGGCCATTGAGTTATCTGAGATTGGCAAAGCTAGGCAATCTGAGAAATCTACTGAAATCTACTGACATCGAGAAGAGAATGAATGTCCAGGGAAGGCCATCCACGTTTGTCTCTCCTCACCTGCCTCTTCCATAATCCCCACATGTCACTTTCTTAATAAGAATATATATATATGTGTGTATATATATTATTTTTACAGGGCACATTAAATTTTATATGATACTTTGTATTCTTTAAATCCCTTTCACAGACACATCACCCTATTTTATCCTTAGAATATTCCTCTAAAAGTAGCCCAAAACAGGCATTACCCTGATTTAATTGAGGAAATGAAATAAAGTGACCCAAAGTCAGTCAGTTCTTCAAAGTCAGCTCGTGAAACTGAGCCTCAGCCTCCTAAATTACAATTGCGTGTGTGTTTATATGTGTGTGCGCCTGTGTTCTACATTCCCCATGGAGTCTTCATACTAATTATGAGCATTGCTTGTATTCTTTTTTTTTCTTTTCATTTTGCAGATGAGGAGAGATGAAGGTCAAGGTGTGTGTCTGTGTGTATATAGTTAAATATATGTATCTACATTTGGTTTATATTTATATTTTTATTTGGCTCTTGCAAAAAAAGTCAGGCAGAGAAAATTCCCTAGAATTAAAATACTGGGTTCATAGAATCTGAAGGAGTCCATTTGAGTGAGGGAGAAAAATAAAAGTTATACTGAATGCTCTGAAGGAACATGGAACCAAATGGTCAGTTGAGTGTAGTTGTCATCAAGACCAGCTTAACTTCTCTTTTCATTTTACTGTCACATTTCCAGATTTAGATCCTTCAGAGCCATGGTAAATAGATTATGCAAAAGTAAGTTTAATTAAGTGGGTAGTGACTATAGTAACATTTTATGTTAACTGCCTCCGTAAAATAAATGTTACTATATCCCAGCATTTCTTGAGAATAATTTCAGTGACTTTAAATGAGCTTGTCTCAGTGATTTCGCACAATGCACTCTACACAGTGGAGTGGAGAGGACACAGAGTGAGGACCAGTGGACCTCAGTTTGAAAACACTCCTCAGCTTTCTGGTCTCAAAAAGAAGGAAGGAGTCTAGTTCTCCCCTATCATTTCTACCAGTCAGTGTCTAGATAGTGATCGAATGAGACAACATTGATAAAATATGCTAATCCAAAAGCATAAACTATTTCCATTACAAGGAAAATTAAAGTACAGATTGGAAACAAAAAGGATCTGTGAGCAAAATCATTAAAATTAAAAGCGAGTTTAGTAAGGATTTAAAGAAATTTAATGATATAATATAAAATCTAAATTAAAGCATCTAAAAGTAACCAAAATTTGAAAAGACCCTTAACTCAGTTCTTGAAAGTAAAAAATTGAATCTAAGCAAAAAATGGTAAAAACACAGTTAATTAAAAAAGGGAAGGTGTTTAAGAGAATTTAAAAAACAATTATAAAGCACACCAGAACAACAATCAAAGCAACAAGCATTTCAGAACTAAAACACACCCACCAAAAATTCGTCGTTAAAATAGAAAGGCATTCAACAAATATTGACTGGGAACAGGTGTAATGAGTAAGTCAAAATAATTTGCCTGTTTTCATGGAAATTACTTTTATAGGGACAGGAAACAGTTATTAAATAACTAAACACATAAACATTAAATATGTGCATTTGGCATTTCCTTTGTGACATTTAGAATACTCCCCAAGGCCCTCTTACCCCAGTCACTGCTGTAGTGACCAGTTGTGGGAAGACTTTGCCGAGTTAGAAAAAAATGTACAACATGAGAGTTGTGAGTCAGGCTTTATTTGGGGCAAAATGAGGACTATAGCCCGGGAGACAGCATTTCAGATAGCTCTGAGAAATCGCTCCAAAGAGGCAGGGGGGAAGGTCAGTATATATGTGATTCTGGTGAAGGTGGAGTACATGCAATCGAGCACATATTTTTTTGCAGGTTTCTTCTAGTCCCGAGGAGCAGTCGTCACCATGAAGGATTTTAGTGCTTTTCTAGATATGAGGAGATACAAGAATTGGGCTCATAAAATCAGCTCCTGAAAATATCTAACTATCTGAAGACCTGTTCTTCCAGTTTTTCCCAGAGCACAGAGTGCCCCGTTTCTGCTCTCCACCCTGAACTCCTTTCAGGGGGTGTTGAAAGTCGGCAGCTGCAGCAGCGCGTGATTTAATCCTCGTAGAGGCAGGTAGATGGCAAGTGCCCATGGCAAGTGCCAATTTGTCATTGACAACTTTTATCAGTCATTTTCAAGTGCAAACGGACGGCACCTTGCCCTTGTACTTGCCCAACCCCAGAGCAAGAGACTTGATGCCTGTGAGATCACCTTTGACCAACAGTGGTCTGGAGCTGATGTGGAAACTCTGAGATATATTAGACAAGGGTTCTCAGAAGGCACACTGGGAGCAAGAAGCTCCTGTAGTGACAGCCAACCTGGTAATAGAGCTCTAGTTAGGCTTGCTTTCCTATCCTTTCCAACTCCCTCTTCTATCACTCACTTTACAGATAAGAATCATCAGGGAGCAAAGAGCTTGTGTAATATACTCAAGGTCACCCTGTTTTTAAGGAACACCACCACCTGTCTTAACTATCTTCAGAACGTAATCCAGTTTTTAAACATTTTCTTCTTAAAGCTGCCTTCCCTTCTCCCTCCCCTCCAGTGACTCTGAGATACTCCTGACCCTTTTCATGTGAAGACTTCAGCAGTGTTTGCTTATTACAACCTGCTCAAGCGTAGTCAGATGGAAAAATAGTATCTCAGAGGGTACAGTGTTGATCCAAAGGAGCTAACCTCTAATAGTAGAATTCTAGGCATCTTCATTCCTGAAATTGGTCAGATCTTTCTTTCCCCAAATCCATAATCACAGTATGTAGATGGTCAATCAGGTAGTTCCACACAGGAACTCCCTGGTAATAAAACCTCCCTCATCATAAAAATTAAGAATAATAGTCACTCCCATCTTGGATTGGTTTCAAGTACATCAATTGAACAACTTATAGAACTGCCATATTGTGGGGAAAATTGCAGAAAGCAGTGTTTCCAGTCATTTGCTAACTGAGCCAGAAATTATAATGGCATGCCAAATTAGGCTGAGCTGTAAAAGGAAGATATTCACATTATCCTTCTCTGCCTTTACAATATGCATAAGAAGCTGAAAAAGCCAGTAATTTTTTTTTTGCGGGTGGCAGGGGGGAACTTGCTAAACTTTTTTCAAGTTTTTTCCACCTGGATGTTGTATTTTTGCTTCATTTATTTTTCCTTGCATCCAAACACCTTGCAGCTGGTGATCCTCTAGGGAAAGTAGGATTAGGCTCCTTCCTGGTCACTGAATGATTGAAGGAAATACACAACTGAACTCTATACCCATGCCTCCTCCCTCACCCTGTTGTGTTTTTGAGACCTGTGGGTATTAGAAAGTTCATAAAAACAGAGAGCCTGGGCTTCCCTGGTGGCGCAGTGGTTGAGAGTCCGCCTGCCGATGCAGGGTACACGGGTTCGTGCCCCGGTCTGGGAAGATCTCACATGCCGCGGAGTGGCTGGGCCCGTGAGCCATGGCCGCTGAGCCTGCGCATCCGGAGCCTGCGCTCCGCAACGGGAGAGGCCACAACAGTGAGAGGCCCGCGTACCGCAAAAAAAAAAAAACAAACAACAGAGAGCCTGCTGCTCATTTGGCAGAGGTGAGGGAACTAGGCATGTTTTGTGTGTTGCTTTCCCCTGAAGTGTCTGTTACCAAGTTGCCATCTCTCACTCTTATAGGCATCTTTCCCCGTTGTCACGTAAGTTGTTGCTGGCAGCTCTGTCCTAAGTCCTACTATCTCCTACTGGAAGACTGACACCATACATGACCCTCTGTTTTCTGGCATGGAAAGGGTCTCATCCGTGCAGGGGGAGGGGACAGTCACTGAGAAACATGATTGTGAGATACCACCTCGGAGCCCCATGAATTGCACAGACACGAACAGCTCCTTAAATTGGAAAACCTAAAACGCAGGTCCCAACTTGGGAGCATTTGTGTCCCCAGCTCCCAACACTTGTACTCAAAAGTGTCCCCTGGGAATTTACCCTAGAGGTAATTTATAGGGCCTGAGGAGTTCAGCAATGAATTAAATGGAGTCCCGCTCTTGGGAGATTACTGTCTATGGAGCTAAAGAATTCCTAGACTGGATTTTAAATACAGAATGCATTTTGCTTTATTAATACCATTAGATTTGGGGGCTAGTTTTTCCATGTTAACCTATAAAAGTTGCTTTAAGCTATAAAGCAATTAAATAAATCACTATGGGGAATTTAGGTCTAAATTCCAGATTTTGGCAGCAATAAAAAGGTGGATGAAGGTAATTTCATTTTCTTTTCCTGAACTCCAGGCCAGGATTTAAAACGATAGTTTGTCTCGGCACACGAAGCTCCACTTCCATTTCACCTGCCTCTTTCCTTCTTTTTTAATACTAATGCCCTGTGCCCAGGAAGTCTATTTGGAGAGCAAGAGTGGTAGCTTCATGATATGAAATTACTCTTCTCTTTCTTTTCTAGCAAAGCTTCCATTCTCACAGAACAGCTAGTCCCACCTAGGGGGAAAATAAGCCAAGTTCCATCACTATAATATGAAGAACTGATGGAGCTTGTGTTTTCCTAGAGATCTTACTATTTTAAATATAAGTCCTCCTTCATTTAATTTTTTACCTTGATTCTCAAACTTGTGTTTGGTGCTTCAGACACCTTTAAAAAGGAAGCACATTTTCAAGGACTCCTGCAAATGCATCTATGCACCCTCAAGGGTGAGAGGATAATAGTTGGAGAAAGATTACTCTGCTTTAGCGATTCTCAAGGTGAAGGAGGGAGAAGCAGAAGGAAGGTGTCTGTCCAGATGGTGAAGTGGGTTGAAGTTGGGCCAGGGTGTGTGTAGAAAAGAATTAAAGTGATATTGAAGTGTATCATCATGTTTAGAAAAGGAAAAAAAAAAGTAAATTTTTATTTTTAAAAAATCATGGAAAAGATGTAAAAAAAATATATAATGATTCCCAGGCAGAGAAATGTCTCTTTAGGGGTTCATTCCAGAACCTCCAGATGTTTAATTATATTAAAAGTGATGTAAACCAGTGTTGAGCACCCATCTGGTTACTGGTAATTTAGTTCATATCAAAGTGAAGTGAAACCAAAAAACAATTAGAAGAACCAAACCGAAGGGTGGTATTCTGGTCAAGAAAGCCACATGGGCCAAATCTGGCTGGAGCTCTGCAGAAAGTTGAGATGCATAGGCTGTCCATCTTTTCACAGCTACTCCCCTCAACGCTTCTAACCACACAAATGAAACAATCCAGACCTCTCCCTTGGTGGCCAGGACACTTATTCAACAGTATATTGGAGCATCTACAGGCCAGGCCTAGTTCTAGGAACTGGGGGTACCTCCTACTCTCTCGGGTGGTTCACAGATGAAAAGGAGTGTCAGATGGTGATCTGTACTGTGAAGTAAGCCAGACATTAAAAAAAAAAGTGATATGATAGAAAATGACTACGGGAGAATAAGGGGTTATTTTTGTTTGGCTAGCGACTGGGGGGCTCTGAGGAGGTGACATATGAGCCCAAGTTGACCAAGAATTAGCCCTGCAAAGAACAGGAGAAAGAGTATTCCTGGTAGAGGGAACAGCCAGCATAAATGCCTGGGGGCAGGAATGAATATGGCCCATTCTAGAAACAGAGAGAAAGCCAGTGTGTATAATGGAGAGTGACATTGGGGAGACAGGCATGCCTGGAACCTTTAGAGCTTTGTAGATCCCAGTAAGGAATCTTATTTTTGATTTCAAATGCAGTGGGATGCCATGGGAGAGTTTTAGCCAGGAAGTGGCACGAGTTTCCTACTTTTGTGCACCCCCTTGTAATAAATGCTTGTATATCATTGACGGCTCAAATATGATATGGATTCCTTGGGAAAACACATGCCTGATGATCAGGACTGCTACTCTAAAAGTAGTGAAGCTAGTGGAAAACTGAGCTTTACTCTTTGGGCCACTGTCACCACACCACCCTTTGCCTGCTTGAGCTACTTTGTGCACGAGCCTCTAAGACTTCTGAGGTTGTAAATTCTCTCTTCACCTATTTAGTATGCAGACTGCAATTTCTCTGAACTATCTTGTGGGCCACCTGCTTTGCCGTGATCTTATTTTGGAGTATTCTAATGGATTTTAGAAGAGTGTTAAGTCTCTGCTTTGTAAAGCCGTATTCCTATCCTCAAATTATCTTAATTCATTACCTTCTTGCTATGATAGTTTAATTGAGTGTAGGATGTAAAGCTAATTTATTTCACATTTTTGCTTTTAATAGTTTTCACTTTCTTTATTGAAAAAATAATTACTGAATTCCAATACAATAACTGGAAATTACTTTTTCTAATAACACATATTATCACATCACCAGCTGCAGAAAATACTTTGAAGTACCCTGAAGTTTGGGTTACTGGAAATGAGCTTCAAATTGTTAATGCAAAAAAAAAAAAATTGCTAATTTGTTATCTCAACACTGGCCTCTTTATTTATTTTGAAATTACACATTTGCCCATGTTCATTGAGAGAAAAATTGTAAAATACAGAAAAGAAAAAAGTAAAATAATCTCAACACTCAGATATAAGTACTATTAGCATTTGGTTAAAAGTCTTCCATGTATGTTTTCTATGTGTAATATACACATATAAGTACATTTTAATGGCATGCTAGTATTCTATTATTTATATGTACTATATTATTATTAAATTATAATGACTTTTTTAGGTCACTGATGATCAAATACCAATTATTTCAGTACAATTCAACATAATAATGTAACAATTTCCATATTTCAAAATATGTTATTTATTTTTAAGTTTTCAGCACCTTGAGAAATGCCATTCATACACATCCCTGTGTTTATCTAAATATATGTACATAAATTATATTTTCACATTTGCCTAAAAATTTCTTTAGGATAAATTCTCAGTAGTTTAACTGGTGGGCATGGAAAAGAGCATGCACATTTCTAATGCACTGAATCTATATTTCCAAATTATCCTTAAACTTGTTTAAACATCAGCAATATATAATGTTGCTCATATCCTCAGCAATACTGAGTATTATTCTTTTATTGGAACTCTTATTGGTAGCGACAAAAAAAAATCTTTTCATTTGCATTTCCTTGACTTACTAATTAAAAGAGTTGAGCATTTTTCAGTAACATTTATTTCGCCACCCTGACTCTTGAATCATTTTTTAATGGTATCTCTCCACAGACTGCCATGGATCCATACACTTTGTTCCATTAGCACAGTATTTCCAGGCAGGGTCATCCCTAAGGATAAGAAAGTGGACTAAGTCGGTGCCATGGGACAGCAAGATAAACTGTGAGGGTCAGAGGGAATTCACCATTATATGTTTGGAAAATGAGCTGTGTGCGATTTGAGGGTCTCTAAAAATCGACCAGCTGATAATACAGATTTCAACAAGCTCTTGTCTAAAAGTCCCTCAGAGATTTTCTGGCAACAGAATTTTTACCAGTTTAAGACATCAGAATATCTATCTGGGTTAAGAGCCATCAGATACAAATATTTGAGAATAGTTTATCTGAGAAACCCATAAGCATTCATGATTCTCTACCCAAAAGTAAGGGCTTGGAAGTCTACACTCTCTTACTGGAATAATAGAGGAATACATTTTTGCCTGACTAGAGCTTTACAAGGTTTAAAGGGAAAAAGGACAAGGAGGCGTATGGTCATTTTTTACTGAGCAAAACGAGAAAACATTTGCATGTTGGGATTTAGTCTCATGAACTCATCCACAGATGAAAGTCCTCAGTTCCTCTGACATAGTCAAGACAATAACCAAGGATGGAGGGGAGAAGATCAATTCTAGAATTGCCGAGAACCTTGTTCCTCAAAGTGAGATCCCTGGATCAGCAGCGTGGCATCACCTAGAAGCTTGTGACAAATGCAGAATCTCTGGACATGCCCCAGACCTGCTGATTCAGAATCTGCACTCTAACAAGATCCCCGGGGCATTCATAGGGATCTCAAAGTGTGAGAAGATTGAGGAGACACAATTTTGCAGAACCCGATGGTAGGTGAGATATGGAAAGTGAGAGAGACCCTGGGAAAAGAAGCCACCCAGTTTCAGTCTCCCGAATACATAAGTGTATTGTTTAATACACAAGTGGCTGGAGATTCGAGGTTAGATAATGGTCCAAGCTAGCATGATGTACAGCAAATGAGTGTGCAGTCCAGACTCTTTGTGAGGCAGCACTTCAGGGAAGGGCCAAGTGCCCATGAATTGGATTAGTTTGTTTGTGATGCATTCCAAAATGTTTAAATAATTTTCTTGATACCATTGAATGAAACAATGCATTTCAAGCGCTTACAATGATGTCTGGCACATGGCATGCAGACCACCAACTTTACCTATTATTATGGCTATTATCATTGTCATCATCTTTGTTGTTTGTCAAGTAATCGGACTATTAAATGCAACTATACATATTGGAAAGCGATACTGAGCTGACAAAGGCGTGGTATGATTCTATAGGCCACCTTAATTACTAAAAAGGAAAGAATGAGAAGAAAAGAAAAAGTTGTCACTTTTAAAAAGCTCAGCAACAGAATATTCCACATCAGCACTTAGTGGATATGCTTGCAATTAAAACCATGGTGTGGAATTCCTGATTACTCAGCTTTTGCAAATTGAAGAGACAATAAATAGCGCAGAAAGGAAAAAATGGTTACTTCTTCAAAGATGTATAGAAACAAACATCTAATTTTCATGTTATGCTTGTTTAATTAGGTAATTTACTGTAACATATTTATCAGACAAGAGTATAGCCAAGAGGAGGCCCTTTTTCTCCTTTCATCGTTATGAGTATTAATTTATACTGTGCGAGGGACTTGCTGATTCTCACATAACGATGCTGGTGATTGAAATTTACAGACAGAAGACATAAGCATGAGTATAGAATATAAGGGGTGAGGGGAAGGAGGGGAGAAAAAATATGTTTGAGAAGAACAAAGAGTAACATGAAGAGGCGTGAAAACTGCATTGGTATAGTAGCCAGTTCATGTCCTGGGAGTAAAGCAACCTAAACTCAAGTGTGAGGTCACACCACGTAGCAAAAGAGTCTTATCTGTGTAATATAACCTCTCTGGGACTCCTTTACTCCATCTCTAAATGGAGAAACTGGAGTTCTCCAGATCACCTCAGAAACAGTGAAGTCCAATATTGTCATATTCTGTTTTGGAGTCAGGGCAAGCGTAATCTGGTTCGCCCACTGAAGTAGCTCTGTGACCATGACCAAGTTACCATCTTTTCATATTAACAAACGAATGAATGCTAGACCCCAAAAGGAGTAGTAGTGCTCAGATTATTTTCTAGAAGGCTGACATGATCACTTAGGAGATGCTGGGAGAGGAAGGTAAAGAGAGGAAAAAAGTACAGCGTTGGGCGTCCCCGCTTTTTATTCTTTGGCTTCTCTGATTTTTTACTTTTTACTTGGACTTCCAAGTGAGAGATTGTTTGATAGTAGATTTTCACTTGGGGGGAGGGGGGGTGGAGTTTGAAAACTACAGTACCTATTTCAATATCTTATGCCAGAAAATACCCCAGGTCCTCAACTCTTTTGTACATGCCCGCTATGTCTTCACTGAGGAGAAGTCGAGGACTGTAGATTACTGAATGGGCGTTACAGTTTAGGTTAATGACCAATGAACGTGGTCAACAGGGAATAAAAAAAGGCAGTTAGTAGTCAAGTGGAGGAAAACACTAGAAACTTGCTACAACATTCACATATACCTAGATGTCAGGAATATTTACAGTAAAATGCAAAAGTGTTTGTTTAGTATTATAACTATTATTTAGAAAGTTAGAAAACAATCCCTCTGATAAAATTCTAAACTCTGATTATCTAAGTACTGTAGCATTGAATTCATATTTTCACTTTCAACTAGCATTTGATGATACCCAATCATGTCTCCCATTCATCCTGCCTCTGTTCATTTCTTTGTGAGATTTAAGTGTCAGTGAAATAAATGGACAATTTTAAATTGACACAGGCTATTTCCCTGGCACTTTAGCCAGCCTTGCATTTATTGGTACTTGAGATCTAGTCTCAGTTTATACTTTGTTTTCATTATATACTATGAAAGAAGAGCGATGATTATGAAATTGTGAATAAATAAGCCAATCAAATCTTTAGGATGTTGCTTCAGTAGATTACAACGCACAGAGTGCCATATCAGCTTGAAGTATATTAGCAGCTAACAAAGGGTTTGTCGTGGGTAATGATGGGGTTGGTGAGATGACCCATAAATAAGACTGCTCTGAAGTGTACCCACAGGGAAAAGGTACACATAGTCAGATTAATTAGGAAACTGCCACATTTTTTCTGTAGATTTGTCATCTATACACAAAATCAGATGTTCCCCAAGGGAAATAGGTAAAATGATTGTACAGAGAAGAGTTAACATAGCAGGCCTGTGTCTGCTGCTTGTAGGCCTGTTTGCAAGGATGGCCCTTGGCCAGCATCTGGGAACATGGTTTTTGAGACGGTTGTTCCCTGGTAAGAATGGGTCACTGTATTTAGATTGTTTATGCAAAAAATATGGTTTATGTTGAGCACATGCTTTCATTCTAGGTGTCTGGAGTTTTGGGGGATGGTAGGTAGAGGGTGTCTATGTGACCAGCGTCCAATAAAAACCCCAGGGCCTGGGTCTCTAATAAGATTTCCTGGTAGATAACATTTTACACATGATGTCATAACTCATTGCTGGAAAATTAAGCGTGTTCTATGTGATTCCAATAGGAGTGGGCTCTCAGAAGCTTGCACCTAATTTCCTCCAGGCTTCAATATGTGTGTCTTTTCCCTTTGTTGATTTTTCTTTGCATCCATTCACTGTGATAAATCACAGCTGTAAGTATGACTAGAGTCACGTGAGTTCTTTTAGCACAACGTTGACCCTCAATGCAACTATATTATTGTGTTTTTTTAATAATCACTTAGAGAACAGATGTTAATCAATTGCCTACTCTATGCCAGATTCAATTCTGGCTACTGGGGTGAATGCAGTGTTCAAAAGAGAAAATGCCCTAGCAAAAACTAAAAGATGTCATACATTGCCTTAGCAAAATGCTGGGATGTCCTACACATTGAGTATTTGAGTTCTAAATGTCTACTTTGGCCATCATCATTGCAATCAAATTAGCAGTCAGGTTAACAAAATGATTCCTAAAATACTACTTGACTTGATACACGCATAGACACAGCTTTTCACTTCTGATTCATGCAAATTCCGTCATTCTGCATCCCTTTCGGGCCCACTCATGTTGACCAAACCATGTAATTTTTTCTAGATTGTTTTGTAATCATTCTCCAGTTCTTCATGTGGGTATGTTTCATCTCTCTAGTAAGTCGAGAGCAAACACAATATACTTTTTCTTTTTTTTTTTTCTCCTAAGTTTGCTCAGTCTGGTGTCCTACAGACAAAGTGTGTTTCAGAAACATTTAATAAGTTTAAAAATATTTCCAATGCACTAAAACCATTACCTCTGAGCTTACATTTTTCAATATTTCCAATGCACTAAAACCTACCTTCGAGCTACCTTTAACCTCACAGCCACAGCACGTTCACATTATATTTTACTTGTGGATTTTCCCAAAAGAACTGTGACAAAAGGATGGCATTTTCCCCTGGGACTATGAGTTCTCATGACTGGTAATTCCAGTCTTTGTCCAGCTGTGGCTCTCGGTCAAGTCCCTGAGCCACCACCAATCCATGTATCTGTAACAATGCACAAGGCTCAGAGAACTTGTCACTTGAATCACATGGCCATGGAGGAGAACCACAGATACTTGGCAAAAGAAAGCTGAGGCAAAGTTCATAAGCACAAACACTCTCACACAGATTTCATAGAATTCAAAGGTTCAGACAAAGGGAAGGTGTTCTGTTCCATTGTAGTTTCTTGTTTATATCCCCCCTGATCCAAAAATAATTTTAGGCTGAGAAACCAAAAGACAGCAGTGAGTGGCAGAGGCAGTTGGGAATGAGGGTCTGGGGAGGAAATTTAGACTTTCAGTCACTTGTCAAAATACTTTGGACAAGTTCTGTACCCAAATGAATGGGTGAAGTGTGGCTTCATCAATACCTAGATAATCTGTTTCTCTACTACAGTAATCAATCCCCAAACAAACGACTCTGATTTCAAGTACCACCTCCCTTTTTCCAGTAATTCCATGTCACTGGGTGAGAAATGAGAAGAGTGTATTTCAGAATAGGACATATAAGTCAATCAACACTTTCCTGGGCTACATTTATAAACACATTCTCAGTTCTAAGTCAAAATTGCAGTTTTTAATTACCTTTTTATTGGCATCATTAAACATTTTTTGGCCCCAGAATGATAAAATGAATTAATTAAAGAATGATAGTTCAAGTCCTAAGTGCATTGCTTGAGGCATATATCACTATTAGTAATCTGGAGTTGTGTAGACTACTCATTAATATTTTTATTCCTGTGGTACTCTCAGAGTATTGTGTATACCATTCAATTATGTATCTTTTACTTGCCTGGTCCTGATTTGAAAATTTTTTAAAATTTATTTTTCAAAAATTGTTTCAGTGTTCATGGATTTAATAAAAATTGAATTCACAATTGTTAAAATATAGAGTTTTCTTCTCTTGGACAGGAAACCTTTATCCAGATTTCTGAGTATGATAAAGAATTGTGGTCTAAATGCGATAGAATTCCTTTGTCCCTGTGTTCATTTAAGGAAAGTTCAGTGTCCTAAATTTGCAAGTGTCGCAGAGCGGAAAATTTCCTCTTACCCTTCTTGAGTTCTTGTGGCTAGACTCATAATAAAACTGACACAGAACAGACTAACAAGAGAAAAAGAAACAAATATTAATTCCTGAGCACAGAGGTCTCATAGAAATGGGACCTAAGAGATGGCCAAAACAGGCAGCTTTTTATACTTTTTAGACAAAGAAACAATAAATTTGGAAGGAACTGACAAGACAAAGAAACGTAGGCTTTGGGTGCTTAGTTAGTGAGGAATCTGAATAGAGTTTGGGCTTAGGGTAGTAAATTAAAGAAATATCAGGTTTGTTTACATAGGTTTCTTGGCTCTATCTCTGGTGATAAAGGTGTTCTACATCCAGATGCAGGGAGTGTACTTTTCTCATGAGAGATTTATTTCCTGCTTTCAGGGAGACAGAGAAGAGGATCAAATTGTACCTCTTGCATTGGACCTTTCTTAAGTAACTTCAATTCACACCAGAATAGTCAATATGCCATTGAAGCACATTTTGGGGTGACCTACCCTGGGCTCCAACACAAGTGTACCATTATATGCCCATTGTGGACATTTTATACACATAACCCAGTATGAGCAATTTGCCCCCTGAATTTAGGAACAATACTTTGACTGTCATAAACATAAATATCTGTTTGCTGTGTATAAGTGATAAACTTCCTTATGACTAGTTATAATCCAGCAGTTTGACCAAGCTGACTTGAGGTGGAATGTTTGGCCAGCTAAAAGCAATACCTATTTGAATGTGTAAATGATGGACCAGAGTCTCTGGGAGGTCACCTTCTGAAAGTTAATAACACATCTCTTGACTAGTAGCTATAGCGGTGGTAGAAATAGGCAAAGGCTTTAGGTGGTTTGATCATAGAACCCTATTTGAAGAGATACATAGCTAAACAATCCAGATACCTAAAACTATAAAACAAAATGAGAAACAATAAGCAAGTTAATATTAGTTTGCTGTGACCCTAACATGCCACCAAGAACACCAAACTAGCAACAGAAACCTGGAGCTTTCCCAGTTCCTTAATTAATTTGAACTTTCATAATTAATGTACCACCAGGGACACAGCAGCCCTCATTCTTTTCCCAGAGGCTCCAAGGCCAGAGAGCTGTTTCTGAGCCCACTAGCTGATGTCTAGTGACGTTCTTCTTACATGGGACCTGGTATTGCCAGGAACGTAGGACCTTGGGCATCAGAGTTTCTGGGTTTAAATATTAGTTCTGTTGTTTACATCCTGGTGATCTTGGGCAAGTTACTGAACTATTCTGAGCTTCAATTCTATTTTTAAAATGAGTGTCAGCGGGCTTCCCTGGTGGCACAGTGGTTGAGAGTCCGCCTGCCAATGCAGGGGACACGGGTTCGTGCCCCGGTCCGGGAGGATCCTGCATGCCGCGGAGCGGCTGGGCCCGTGAGCCATGGCCTCTGGGCCTGCGCGTCCAGAGCCTGTGCTCTGCAACGGGAGAGGCCACAACAGTGAGAGGCCCGCGTAATGCAAAAAAAAAAAAAAAAAAAAATGAGTGTCAGCATTCCCAGGTAATATTGGAATATTTAAAAGACTACCTGTGCCAGAAAGTAAGAGAGCAGTCAATAAATACATACATAAATAAATATGTAAAGAAGGATGTTCACATGTTAAAGGGACACAGAAACCAACCTGAACTGGCTCCCAGAGACCATTTGAGCAACAAAATTAGTGACATTGCACTAGATTACAATCCAAAGTATAAAGTAAATAGACATGAGTTCCTACTGCTATAAACTAATGTTAATAAGTAAACAGATGGGAAGAAAGTGATAAATCACCCTTACAGGAGGATTCCAAACAACAACATAGGTAGTGTCCCCTCCAAAAATTGGAATGTAATTCCCAAGCCTCACTCCTCCTTGGTGGGGCCTGGATTAGTGACTCACATCCGAAGAATATAGAAGAAAGGGAGGGGCAGTGTTTTTACAGTGGAAAAACCAGGCAGCTACTACTGTAGCCAAAGTGATCAAGGTCAACATCACCAGTATAAGTCATGTTGGTCTCGTGTACTCCCTGATAAGATGGGGAGAAAAGAGCAGTTCACCTTTGTGATATGCTTCCTCCACCAACCCATGACCTAAGTCTAATCACGAGAAAAACACCCGACAAACCCAAATCAACAAACTGCAAAATACCTGACCAATATTCTTCAATGTGCCAAAGACTTGAAAAGCAAGGCAAGACTAAGAAATTGTCATAGACCAGTGGAATCTCAAGAGACATGATGACTAAACGCACTGTGGTATTCTGGATGAGATCCTAAAGCAGGGGAAAAATGTCATTAGTGGAAAGCTAGCAAAATATGAATGAAATCTAAGGTTTAGTTAAAGTAATGGCAATGTTGGATTCTTAGTTTTGACAAATGTATGGAAAATGTTAGCATTAGGAGATCTTGGTAAGTGTTACACAGGAAATCTCTGGACAATTTTTACAGTATTTTTGTAAATCTAAATTTATTCCAAAATAAACAGTTTTATTGAAGTAGGAAAAGAAAGAGGAAGAGGAGGAGAAGGAAAAGTGGTGACAAAAAAGTCAGTTCTTTTATTCTCCTTTTTTCTCACATTGAGAATAAGGGGTCTCAGGCACCGACTGCATACTGTGTGATTACATTTACATCAAGATCAAGAACAAGCGAAGCTACATAGAGGTGTTGGAAGTCAGGATGGCTATTAGCCCTTGAGGAGGGGGACAGTGACCGGAAATGGGCATGAGGAGACCACCAGCGTTGTGGAAATTTCCTGTTTCTTGTTCTACATGGACAAGTACCCTCACTTTCTGAAAATTCGTCTAAGAGGACAAAATTAGGATTTGTTCACTTTTCTATCTATATGTTATACTTGAATTACTTTTTAAGTTTATATTGAAGGATAAATACCAGAAGGAGATGGAGAGTTCAAGTTTAGAGTTCTCTTAAAGGATGGGCCATCTCTCTCCTCTAAGTTTCATTGCCTTGTAACTAACGCCAACTGTTACCAACCAGGGTTCTTGGCCTTCCCAGTCAATAGAAATAGATTAGAGGCCAGACAAGAAATTCAGGCAAGGCTTTATTGGGGCTCCTACTGCTGCGGCGGGGGGGGAGCAAAAACAAGTAACACATTCCCTTGTTTGCTCCCCAAGGTGGGGAAAGCTGGTTCCTTATATGGAGTGAGGGCAGGGGTGTGTCCAGTGGTCAGGCCGGAGGGGGGGCTTAGGTAGTGTGCCCACCACTTTGGTGGTGTGGTGTGCAGGGGGCATACTCAGTACCCTGCTTTTTCTCCCAACACTCTTGTTTTTGCTCCTAGCTCTTCAGAAGTGGCAGTTGGAGTTTTTTGGTCTTTTTGTATCTCTTTGTCCATAATTTGCCCCACTTGCCACATGCACACAGTTATTTTTAGTCCCATATAATTTCTTTGTATTTTGTTGCTGGAGGAGGCATTTGTCCAGGTTCAAGCATTTCAGCAAAGGGTGCAAGGTCCCAGGTCCCAGCCTGTCTCACAGTTTCTTCTCAGGGTTATGGCACAGCTGTACATGCCACCCTTCAAATCCTAGTGGAAAATAGAATTTTCAGTGAGAACACCTCCTTCACTGGATCGTACCTCAACTACTCAGAAACTGGAAGTCTATTCTGACCTCCTCAGGTAACCGCAGACCACAGTATTTAGACAAGACCTACACAGAGGGAGTAAAGACACAGTTCCTAGTAACTCCATGCCAAGCCCACCTGCATGGATCATATATGTTTTCTTCCAAGTCTCAGTTATTTTATGAAGTTCTTAATCTTAGACTGGGAAAATAAGAGAAAAGGCATTTCCGCCTTTCTGAGCAATTCACTTAGAGAATGAGGTATTCATTTTTTAACATAATCTGGTTTTCTGAGCTTTGTCTATAAGCGATGGCAGGCAACTAGAAAATATTGCTATTACACAGGGAAAAATATGGAAGTAGTTTTTGACTCAAAGGCACTACTCACTTAGAGCAGGCTCTCCCACGAGAAATACCTATCAAGTAGCTTTAAAATAAATTGGAAAAAGAAGTAGAAAAAAAAAGTAGTGAAAGAGAAGGAGTGAATGAAGAGTCAGCAAATGGGCAGGTTTCCGTTTGAAATTTAAATTGGCAGCTGGCACTATTTGAATCATTCTGTATTTAATATACTTTGAATGGGGTAGATGACGGTATTGCATTTTGAAAAGGCAAAGCAAAACCTTGAATATAGGAATGTACAAACCTCTGTTATTTTGCTCCGCTCAATTTGATACACTTCTCTTCACTATGTTTAAGAGAAAATGAGGTGTAGGTATTTTAGTTGTTTACTCCTTGTCAGCACAATGGGCAGATGATGTGACTGTAAGATTCAAACCACATGACATGTGGCTCTAAACTATTAAATGAATTATAAAATAAGGTACAAGGATATATTGTACAACACAGGGAATATAGCAAATATTTTTTAATAACTATAAATGGAGTATAACCTCTAAAAATTGTGGATCACTATATTGTACACCTGTAATTTATATAATATTATACATCAACTATACTTCAATTAAAAAAATAAAAGTAATTTATGTATCAATGAAAAATGAAATGATTGAAGCAAGGGGGCAAAAACAAAACCTTGAACTTGTGATTGATTTCAAGAGAAATATTCATAATATAGATATTAAACTGGGCTTAAAGATAGTCATTAATAATAAAGATATCATACTAGTAAAGGTTAATCAGCTAGGAATGATATGCAGAAAAGAAAATTTAATTAACATGAGAAATATGTAAATTATTTTTTACAGATCCAAAAGAATGTGCTTTATTTCACCAGAACACTAGTTCTGTACACTTATTCAGTTAACGTTCTGAATATACACATCACACCCAAGGAATATTAAAATTAGGGTGGAAAATAATAAGAAAACAAGGAGATAAGAGCAAAAGGATCTTATAAGCAAGACATTCTGACAAGCTCATGAAAATACATACAGTGTCTTAGACCCATTGTATCTATTTTATCATGTCACATATGAGAGAAGGGAACTAACAGTTTTTGTTCTTCTAGAGAGAATAGGCATTTTGCCTGTATGATCACATTTTATCCTTATGATTCTGAGAGGTATGTGCTGCCATTACCAGTTTTATACATGCAATAACCGAGGCTTGGAAAAGTAAGTAACTTTAAGCCCAGGCTGGAGAAACCATTAGAATTTGAACCCAGACCCTGTATGATCCAGAAGCTACCACTTTGGTGCAACATTTTGCTGACCCTCCATTTTCCTAGTGACTACCAGTGAAAAATACCTCAGGGGAATTTTAGTACTTGATTAGGGCATAAGGAAGAAAATGGGTATTTTTAAGTTATATCCTTTTCCTGAAAAGGCCTTATGATGGATACAGAAGATAAAGAAAACAAGCAAATAATAAGTGACACTAGGGGGCACAACTGACCCTAAAAGAGTGGGCATTGCAGGCCATCATTTTGGGACCCCAACACTTCCTTCCTTATGGGGCGTCGCTGGGATGTAAGGAGAAAGACAAAACTTGAAAGCATCCTGCTTGCAGTTTGGAGTCTAACTCTACACCACTATTTGTGTGAATTTGCATGTAACCTCTGTGTTTCATTTTGTTAATGTATGAAGTGGGAGACATAGTGTCCGCATCATTGGGGTTCATTGTGAGTATTAAATAAGGTGATACATATAAAGGACTGAAGGTAGCACTTGGATTACATTAGGCATTTAAATGTTATTTCCTCATTTCATAAACTTTCTCTTCAATTGAATGAAGGAAACTGACAGCACAGGACTGGGTTATTTGCACTGTGGTGGCAAAGAAGAATTACCAAACCCTACCAATTATTCTGCATCATGTGAATCAAGTGTATAGATCTTGGTTCTATTCTTTTTTTTTTTCCTTGTCCAGATGCTTGGATCCATGTACATGATGTTACTTGCTTAACGACCAAAAACTGAAATATTCAAAGTGGAGATGCTAGTTCATGTGGATCCAGGTCACCAGTTTCCAAATTTCTACTTTGCTGTGTGAAAGAGATTTTTGTGGAAATGTCTCCAGGTGTCTGCTGTTAACTCCATTTCCTTAATGCTAGGTATAATATGGTGTTAGAAGTAGGAGCATAAATAAGCTCAATAATCAGGCCAGGATTACTCACTTCTCATTTAAGGTGTCAACCTGATGAAGACCAATATTTTATGTAAGTTCAACAAGAAGTGAAAGAATATAAATTATCGAGTAACCAATATCTTAAATACATAAACTGAGAATATAATCAGGCATGAGGTTCTAGGAAGGGTGTTTTCACAGTTGTGCATAATTTAAAAGGAGAGGGCAAGTGTAAATATAGGTAATAAGGGCTGAAGGTATTGAAACTTTTAAAATATTTAAATGCAGTTTGATTACATCCCAAAACAACTTTTTCTTCCCCGTCGTCTGGTACAACTAAATATAGCCTTGCGTTCGGGTAGATCAGAGATGTTGCTACTCAGTAGATAATTAGCCTCTTGTATTAAGAATAAAACATATAAATACCACCTAATTAGTAGCATTGTATCCTAACTATTACCTGCTCTCTTCATGATCTGGAATAATCCACAGAACATTTAGAAATGTAACATCCAAAATGGAATATCCAAGCCTGGGTTTCAGGGTTACGGAATGTCATGGGTCAGTAATAAAAGTGACTGCTCCTGGCTTGTAGATCGATGGGCTCTGAAAGGAAATAAGTGAAATGAAAAGACCTTCGGGTTGTCTCATTTTTAGTTTCTGTATATTCTTCCTTGCACATTAAACAGCTGTGTTCTCACCAAGGACATAATGATGAGTATTTGACTCTTAGTTCTTTCTTTTTTTTTTTTTTTTTTTGCGGTATGCGGGCCTCTCACTGTTGTGGCCTCTCCCGTTGCGGGGCACAGGCTCTGGATGCACAGGCTCAGCGGCCATGGCTCACGGGCCCAGCCGGTCAGCGGCATGTGGGATCTTCCCGGACCGGGGTACGAACCCGCGTCCTCTGCATGGGCAGGCGGACTCTCAACCACTGCGCCACCAGGGAAGCCCAGTTCTTTCATTTTAAGTGAGTCCATAATTCTAACAAAGGCAAATTATAAAACCATAATCCAATTATTCTGAGCATCACCTATCATTGGGTTCAGATGTGCTCACATGAATATAAATGTTCATAGTATGACAGCTCTTAACATTTGAGGAATTTTAACATTTCCCCCAGATTTTCCAGGAGTCACCAAGAAAGTAAGGCAGACAGAGAAAGACAAATATCATATGATATCACCTATGTGAGGAATCTAAAAACAAAAGTGTTAAAACGAACTTATTTACAAAACAGAAACAGACTCACAGACATAAAGAATTAACTTCTGGTTACCAGGGGGGAGGAGGGATAGATTGGGAGTTTGGGATTGACATGTACAAACTGCTATATTTAAAATAGATAACAAACCAGGGCCTACTGTATCGCACAGGGAACTCTGCTCAATACTCTGTAATAACCTAAACGGGAAAAGAGTTTGAAAAAGAATAGATACATGTATATGTATAACTGAATCACTCTGCTGTACACCTGAAACTAACACAGCATTGTTAATCAACTATACTCCAACATAAAGCAAAAATTTTTAAAAATAAAGTTATTGCAAGTAAAAACAAAGGAATATCTCCAGTCAATTTTTTAGGTTTAATTTAATTAATTTATTTTTTTATACAGCAGGTTCTTATTAGTTATCTATTTTATACATATTAGTGTATACATGTCAATCCCAATCTCCCAATTCATCCCACCACCACCACTTTCCCCCCTTGGTGTCCATACGTTTGTTCTCTACACCTGTGTCTCTATTTCTGCCTTGCAAACAGGTTCATCTGTACCATTTTTCTAGATTCCACATATATGCGTTAATGTATGATATTTGTTTTTCTCTTTCTGACTTACTTCACTCTGTATGACAGTCTCTAGGTCCATCCACGTCTCTACAAATGACCCAGTCTTGTTCCTCTTTATGGCTGAGTAATATTCCATGGTATATATGTACCACATCTTCTTCATCCATTCGTCTGTCGATGAGCATTTAGGTTGCTTCCATGGCCTGGCTATTGTAAATAGTGCTGCAATGAATATTGGGGTGCATGTCTTCTTTTTGAATTATGGGTTTTCTCTGGGTATATGCCAATCTCCAGTCAATTTATTCCCCATTTCCCCGTCTTCTGCTGCATTTCATGAGAATTCAAGGTCATTGCTTCTGAAGTGCCAAGCATTTTGCTGCCTTCTGCTCTGGGCATAGTAATATCCTTCAGCACCACTCTGGTGCTTAAGGTTATCAATGCAGTAGTATGCACTTTGGGGCAATGAGATTGAGGCTTGGGTAACTCCCCCCCTTAACTGGACTACTCTTGATTACCTGTCTCCTGAAACAGACGCTTGGCTCAGACACAAAAAATCTAACATGAACAAACTCCTGTGGTCCTTCCTCTAGCCTTTCTCTCATGTATCAGTCAAGACGGCTATGTTAGGCTACTCCCGAATCTCAGTGACTTAAAACCATTATGTTTCTTTGTTTCTCCCACGAGATGTCTATCACAGGTCAGGAAGGGAGCTCTGCTTATAGTGGGCACTCAGAGACTAAGGTAGCACGATTATCCCCCATCTCAAATTCTGCTGGCTCCTTTTGAATGAACAGTGAATGAAATGCTTGATCAGAGAGTGACACATGTCACTTTCACTTACAACTTATTGGCCCAAACTGTCTCATGATCTCACTCGGGGGAGGGATGAGGTCCAAGAAGTGCAATCCTACCATGTGCCTGATGGAAGGAGAACTGGAAGTATTTGATGAACAGCGCTACCAATTTGCAAATGCGCTCAAAATCAGGCTGAGTGAGGATCATTGAAAGCCTGCTGCCTGTATTACTCACCACTATTTCCACCTCCTTCTCCAAATCTCCGTCCAGGCATCTCTACAGAAGACCACTCCTTCTGCAGGAAATAAACAAAATCACCCATCCATCTCAGGAAATCAATTAATGCAAAAAGACATCTTCAGAGTTTCCCCACACTCTAGGTTCACGGACTAATCTAATTTGGACTCAGCTAGGAGACCTGAGTATAACACAGCCAGATTTCTGAAAGATGTTCACATTACAAGCTACTCTAAAAGCTGACTTGATTCTCATAAAAACATTTATGATTAAAGTAAGCCCATTTGACAGTATGAAGCTAAATCACAGAAAGTTTATGTGATTTAATGGTAAAGTGTAGTTTATAATTTTTTGGTTCAGGCCTAACTATACTTTTCTTTCTAGACCATTTGAATTCCTTCTCAAAAAAATTAGAATAAGTAGAATTATACCCTAGAGGCTACAGAGATTTTTTTTTTCATTTTAGTTATATCGCCTTCTTTTCATAATAACTGGAAATGATGAGTGGAACTTTGAGTAGAAGAATTTGCTCTTAAATTTTAATGAATTATCATGAAGGTATTTGTTGCTTCACAAGCTTAGTAAGTGGTCACTAGACTTTTAAATTTACATGTTTACTAATCCCAAAAGCACGCATCAAAAATACTAGGCATATTACGATAAAACTAAATGCCAGTCAGTAATACTAAAGTACATAATAATCTCAGTTAACACCATCACAATCCAACCAATTACTCAATCAAAAATGTATCATCTTTTTGACTCTTTCCTTTTTTGTACTCTCCTAGTCCCTTCTAGTCCAGCAGGAAATTTTATTTGATATATTTATCAAAACCAGCCTCCTCTCACCATCTGCACAGCTAGTCCAGTCCACTAGCATACTTCTCATGGAGTACAGAAGCAGCCTTGCAACTTATTTCCTGCCTCCCCACTTACTTACTGGAGTCATTTTTCACCTAGAAGACAGAATAATTTTTAACACTTTGTTTATTATGTAATATAATGCACGTACAGAAAAGTGCATAAAGCATAAACACAGCATTTAGCTAATTATTGTAAGGTGAACACCTGTAGTTATCAATGTGATTAAGAAATAGAACATTGAATGGACTTGAGGACACGGGGAGGGGGAAGGGTAAACTGGGACGAAGTGAGAGAGTGGCATGGACATATATACACTACCAAGTGTAAAACAGATAGCTAGTGGGAAGCAGCCGCATAGCACAGGGAGATCAGCTCAGTGCTTTGTGACCTCCTAGAGGGGTGGGATAGGGAAGGTGGGAGGGAAACGCAAGAGGGAGGGGATATGGGGATATATGTATATGTATAGCTGATTCACTTTGTTATGAAGCAGAAACTAACACACCATTGTAAAGCAATTATATTCCAATAAAGATGTTTAAAAAAAAGAAAAGAAAAGAAATAGAACATTATCTGGACCCAGGAACATCAGGCCTAATCCCTGATCAAAACCACTTTTCTCTCCCTTAAATGTAATATTTATTGTGAGTTTAGGTAATCACTCCCTTGCTTTGTTGTATGTGCACCCTCAAATAATATACATTTTCTAACTTCTTTTTTGAATTTTATGTAAATGGAGTCATATAATTTGTATTATTCTGATATCTAGCTTCTTTTCTGATATAGCTATGCATATGGCTTATGTGTATCTGTGGTTTTGTTGATATAGTTTTTCCAGTTCCCTATTACTGTGTAACAAACCACTCCCACTGGTACACCAAAGTGGCATAAAATGAACAGCTTTTTTAGTATGCTCATAGATTCTGTGGGTCAGGAATTCATAGAAGAGACAGCTTGGAGACTTCTCTCTGCTACATAATGTTGGGGACTGGAATCATCTGGAGGCTTCTTCACTCACATGTCTGCCAGCTGGGCCAAGATGACTCAGTTAATACTGCAGGTCAGATTGCCTCCGAGTGTCCTCTCGATGTGTTTTAGGCTTCCTTACAGCAGGGTGGCGTCAGCGTAGGCAGATTTTTTACATGGCAACTCAGGACCCCAACAGTGAGTGTTCCAGTAGCTCTAGGCAGAAAGGCATGCCATTTTATGACCTAGACTCTGAAGACATGTGGCATTTGCACTAAATTCTCTTGGTCAGAATTGTCATAAGCTAGATTCAAAGAAAGGATACACGGACCCCACCTCTTGACTGGAGAAATGTCTAGTAATTTCTGACCATGTTTTAATTCAATAGTATTCCATTGTACGAATAGACTATAATTTATTTATATATTCTAGTTTTACTAGATATTTGGGTTGTTTCCATTTTGGACTATTATGAACAATGCTCCTATAAAAAGTCTTGGGTGTATATTCTGGTACAAGTCAGCATGTATTTCTAGAAGAAATATACATAGGAGTAGAATCTCTGGGTCTTGGGGTACACAATATTCAACTTTATTAGATACTGTCAATGTGCTTATCAGAGTGATCACAGCAATTTACACTGGCCCCAAGTATATAAGTAGGGGCACTCTTGCCAATATAGAGTGGTCTCTTTAAAATGTAAAACTTTTTGGACTTCCTTGGTGGCACAGTGGTTAAGAATCCACCTGCCAACACAGGGGACATGGGTTCGATCCCTAGTCCAGGAAGATCCCACATGCCGGAGAGCAACTAAGCCCGTATGCCACAACTAATGAGCCTGCATGCCACAACTACTGAAGCCTGCGAACCTAGAGCCCGTGCTCCACAACAAGAGAAGCCACCACAATGAGAAGCCTGCACACCACAACGAAGAGTAGCCCCTGGTTGCCGCAACTAGAGAAAGCCTGTGTGCAGCAACAGAGACCCAATGCAGCCAAAAATAAATAAAAAAAAATAACAATAAAATAAAATGGAACACTTTCTGTTTTGATACCCTACAGAGATTCCAACAGCACTGAACACAAAAATTAAATGCTTTGACATGGCCCAGAAGGGCCTATATGACTTGTTCTCTACACATTTCTGTGAGTTCATCACCTAGTATGGGACCTTGCCATAAATATCCACCTGCACTGGCCTCCTTCCTAGTCTGACAACAAGACAAACTCATTCCTTCATTGGACCATTGCACCTGCTGTTTCCTCTGCCAGAAAAGCTCATAACCCCTAGTTTAAATGTCTGTTCCTCAGAGAAGACTTGTCTAACCACTAATCTAAACTTCATCCCACTCCCCATTCCTAGTTTCTCTCCCTCCCACTATTCTGTTTTCGTGGGATTACATATCATCACATAAAATTATCTTTATTTATGTATTTGTTTATTTTCTAAAAACTCTTACCATTAGAATCCACAGTGACTTGAGTATGCAGAAGACTGTTTTTGTTTTGTTTTAAACAGTATGTGCCACGTGTTAGATTTACTTCTCATTATTTATTTATTTATTTTATTTGTATATTTTTGGCTGCGTTGGGTCTTTGTTGCTGTGCATGGGCTTTCTCTAGTAGTGGCGAGCGGGGCTACTCTTCGTTGTGGT
The DNA here is from genome assembly GCF_964341445.2 of Mesoplodon mirus. Taxonomy (NCBI): domain Eukaryota; kingdom Metazoa; phylum Chordata; class Mammalia; order Artiodactyla; family Ziphiidae; genus Mesoplodon; species Mesoplodon mirus. Next base: position 109,088,405 of record NC_138984.1, on the reverse strand, counting down.
GCACGGGCGTCTCATTGCGGTGGCTTCTCTTGTTGTGGAGCACAGGCTCTAGGTGCACGGGCTTCAGTAGTTGTGGTGCATGGGCTCAGTAGTTGTGGCTCACGGGCTCTAGAGTGCAGGCTCTGTAGTTGTGGTGTGTGGGCTGCTCTGCGGCATGAGGGATCTTCCCAGACCAGGGTTCGAACCCGTGTCCCCTGCATCAGCAGGTGGATTCTTAACCACTGTGCCACCAGGGAAGTCCCAGAGGACTGTTTTTTAATTAATGCATTATTTTTTATAATTATTTAAATAATTGCACAAATTTGCCTAGGCGCTTGAAAACAGGAGTTGAGTTTTACATTCTTCTTATATATTTATTTATGTCTAGTACAGTGCTTGGGACAAGTAGATTTCAGTAATACTAATTATTTAAAAAATTTGGCTAAAATGAATGTTGAAATTGAACGAAATCGCATAGTCTAGATTGGGTCTTGAAATTTTGAGTTGGCCACCATGGGGTCTGAGAGAACAGTAATGACAAGGTTCATTCCTTAGTGTAAAAAGGCAGTTTAAAGAATAAAACCCATTTGACTATTATCATTACCAATTTTTCTCTTTTAATTTCTTCAGTTTCCTTCCATTGTCTCTCCCCCTATCCTTTAGTAGGTAATGCTCAGGCATCTGCTGTAGGCTATTAAGATGCTGAAACTTGACTCCAATATTTTTGAGACTGTGATAAACGTAGCAGATGCTAGAAAAACTGTCTTTTCAACACAACAAGCAGCTCTTTGTTTTGCAGTAAGTGGAGACTTTAAAAAAGATTTAGGTGCAAATTGTCCCCTTCTTTGTGACCGTCTCATGAATGGGTCAGTTAAGTATGTGAATTTAAAACTTATGAAAAAAAGATAGTTGGGAAGCTATGGATGAAGAAATTGCACGTCTCTGGAGAAGGATAAAAACAGTCGTCTTCGTTGAAGGCAGTCACATCTCAGCTGATTGTGCTTCTCTCAGGGAGGTGATTCTCAAGTTTTAGCTGCCTGGGGCTTCTTAATACGTGTATTGCTGGGGCCCATTCCCAGAGTTTACTCAGTAGGTCGAGGGAGGTGCGGCTTGTCTAACAAGTTCCAGGTGATGCATGTGCTACTGGTCTAGGTGCCATCCTCGGAGAATCACTGCTTCCTGTTCTTTTTCCCTCAAGTATCTGAATTCTTGCTCTTTGATCTTCCCCTGAGATTCCGAAGGCCTATAAACGTATAATTCAGTTTTAACCTCAGCTCCAATGTCTTTTGGGTACAGCTCTCATATTTCTAAATGATCAGTAGACATTTCTACCTGGATACGATTTCAACAATTCAGACGTGTTGACCTTGGGAACATTCCCTAAAATCAAGGTGCATCCCCTTTTCTCATATTTTGGTAAATAATTGCCCTTATTTCTCATTATCCAGATTTAAATCTTTTGCCACCTGTTTTACTTCCTTTTGGTCTTTACTTTTTGTTTACTTGATTACCATAAACATGAAGAGTGACTTCTAGCTAGAGTAACAGTTACTGATGACAAATAACATTTGTCATTGTGGACAAAACACCTACATCAGCTCTTTCTGAATCCTGGTGGGCTGCCCAAGAACCTCCTGAAGGAGTTTGAAAGTGAAACAAAGATTCCGAAGCCCCACACCTGGTTTACAATTTTGAATTAGAAATCGTGAGGATGGTGCCCAAGAATCAGCATTTTTAAAAGTAGACCTTGGACCAACGTTTGCAATCCGCCAATTTAGATGGTCACATAAGATATTTCAATGACACTTCTTCAAGTTTTGAGTAACCCAAGTCTTTTCAACCTTTAAGGACTAAGGTGAAAGTCATATTTTCCAGCAATATCAGTATCTCCAACTCTTCTTTATCCAGCATTCCCTTGGTGTGTGCAAGTAGTTGTTAGTTTTATGTTGCTGCATTGGTGTTATTTTCTTTATTCCCTGCTGATACCCACTTTGGAACTCTGCATGCAAAAAAACATGGACAATGGTGTGACACAGAGAAGGGTCCTCACCTCGGGTTTCCTCCTGAGCCTCTCCTGCTAGCATTCTTCAAGTTTGCCACAGCAGTTTATTCAAATAATTGATCTTATCTTTATTGTCAATGAAACTAGCCCAGAGGTTTTCCCCCAGAAGACTTTTCTGATAACACAGAAGCACAACAGAAAGGGCATCATGTTAAAAATAGAATAAGTAATATTTTCCAGGCAAAATGATTGTCCCTGCTTCTTATGTCTTTCAAATCCCTGGGTTTCTCCTTTGGATGAATTTTTTTTCCAGAGATTTCTTCTAAGGCAGAACCAGCAGGGAGGAAAACAAGTCAATGCTCTGCATCCTATCATGGAGTTTTATGGCACAGAAGATGCTGAGGGGACATCTCTGCCTCTCCTCCATAGTAATAACAGCAAAACAACATCTTATATTCTGATTTCAACTGATCACAGTGGGGGAAACATAAATTCTACAAATGATGCAATTTAGTCAGTGCAGTAAAACATTTCCAGTGGCCTAAATTAATGTGGCAAAGGAGGACGTATTTCAGGGAAAGAACAAGTAGGGAACAATTGAGTACTTTTTTAGAATCCTTATTGTCCCATCTTCGTGTGCGTTTTTCTTGCTTCATCCCATCTTTCCACCAACACTACTGCCACCACCACCTCCATCATTACCACCCTCACCTCCACCACCATCACCTCCACCATCACCTCCACCATCCCATCATCACCTCCACCACCATCACCTCCACCATCATCACCTCCACCATCCCATCATCACCTCCACCACCATCACCTCCACCACCATCACCTCCATCACCCTCACCTCCACCATCATCACCTCCACCATCACCTCCACCATCCCATCATCACCTCCCCCACCATCACCTCCCCCACCATCACCTCCACCATCATCACCTCCACCATCACCTCCACCATCCCATCATCACCTCCACCATCCCATCATCACCTCCACCACCATCACCTCCACCACCATCACCTTCACCATCCCATCATCACCTCCCCCACCATCACCTCCCCCACCATCACCTCCATCACTATCACCTCCACCATCATCACCTTCACCATCATCACCTCTGCCATGGCAATATCTTTCGATTCCTATTCCACCACCATCACCTCTCACCCCATCACCCTTATCCCACCAACCTTAGCTTTCTAGTTTACCTCCTGCTCACTTCCCATTCTCCCTTCTGAGGAAAATATCTCATTAATACTATAGTTTAAGCTATGGATAAGGTCTGACCCATGTGCTCTCTACACAACAGTGTAAAAGAGATCCTTTTTTTTTTTTTTCTGGACTCACATAAGTGGTCTAGATTCCCCATTTTTGTCAGGCCAGGTTTTCAAGAACAAAAGCTCTCAGTCGGAGAGGACATCCAGAGGCCTAGCATCTCTGTTCTTCATTTCCAACCTCTGTGGGAACTATTCCGGGAACCAGCCAGCTTTGCCCTTGGTTCATCTCCACAGGTTTCCAAACAGAAATCAGACCAGTTTAAAAGTAAATCAAAGCCTCTGCAAAGGAAAGGTATCAAACGATGTTTCTTTTGCCTAAATGTAGCACTTACATTCAATCTTTAAATGTTTTACAGAAAAACCATCTAGATCTACAGATTCTATATGATTGTTATCTGCAGAAGCCAAGGGTCAGCACCAAGAGAAATTGAACTTAGAAAGCTTCAAGACCTTGATTTGCTGCCTTTTAAAATCTTCAGTTTTTCTCAAAAATGATTATTTTTCTCAAGAGTCGTAGCTCAAAAAACCATGCAGCCTCAATGTCTTTGTTCCCTATTCCTACAACCTCCTCTGTCCCCACTTCCAGTTCCACAAATGTTAGGGGTTTTTTGTTTACTTTTTTACTGTTGTAAACATTCTAAGGTGAAAAATGGGTGACTGTCACAAAAATGAAATGAAAACTCACAGCTGTACTCTCACACATACAATTGTGGTTTGGGGGTTACATAGGCCAGATTTCAAGCTTACAGAACAATGCACTACAGTGTATGCTTGGCTGGTGCCCCCAGGGTACAGTGCCACCTGTGTTATTCTGGTTTCTTTAGGGCACCGTGGCTCCCCTGAGCAGTGGTGTGCAGTTCTGTACATGCAGCATGCAGTATATTACTCATGCACGAGTGGGCCTCATGAGAACTGAGGTCTATACAGAAAGTTCCTCATCTGAGTTCTTGCTACTGCATGCGTCATAATCACTATTCAGATAGTTTGGATACTGACCACAGTGATCCCTGAAAGGATCTTTACTTGTAGACTTCTTAAGACAAACAAACAGGTGCATTGATAATTAGTGAAGGAACACTCTGGAAGGAGAATGATACACAGTTTACTACAAAGAATCATGACGAAAAGCATGCACCTATGTAAAGGGTTAAATTATGCAAACTAGTCATAGACATATTTGATTATAAATCCTAACCAGGTGCAAACTAGATATGATGCAAACCAACTCTAATGAGTTGGTTTCTCAGAGTTTCATTTGCCTAATCTGCAAAATGGGAATATAAATACCTAAATTATAGATAATATTTGCAAAGTGCTTGGATCCATACAGAGTACGTACTCAGTAAGTAGTGTCTCTACATCCTTTGGGTTCTGCTATGAGTCTTGGGCTTCTCTTCAACAACACTGTGCCTGAGAAAATAGGTATAGAATTGCTGGTTGGTACCTGCTATACTGTATGATCTATGCTCTTCATTTTTTGCTTCAAAGCCCTTATGCTTTATTCTAGTTTCAAGTCTTCATGGAAGGCATGGCTGAATGGTGCTGTAACACTCCAGGTCGCCAATCCAAGCATTTATTGTCACCAGAGTTTTGAAAGAAACATTATGTCTGTAGGAGTCACATTATTCTTTGCTATAAGGCTCTAAGGTGGGAAGGCGAGGAAACCTCTTTTGGTGAAAAGAGTTTCTCTTGGCTTGGAGTGGAAACTGAACACAGCATCCTCGTCAGGAATATGTCATGTCAGGCTGTCATGACACTTGTTGTGTCTTACCATTACATATTTCCCTAGCAGCGCTAGCTGGGAAGGAGGTCATCATGTTTAATAACGTCCTGCTAAATATTGTGAGACTCACATGCATAAAACCCCCCCCCCCACACACACACACATGCACAGACCAAGCTGGCCATTAACTCGAAAACTTTCTATTCTACAACCCTACTCCTTTTCTTATTTTAGTTAATCACATGACCAATATTTCTTGAGTGCTTCTGTGCTTCATTGTTTTAGTAGACACTGTGATAGATGAAGAAAAATATCAAGGCGTGGTCCTTGCTTTTAGAGATCTTAGAGAGTTTGTGAGGAGCAAAACAGAATCACTTGATACCAGTTAAGGACAAGGCATGGTTTGTTTGGACGGTGCTTATTTTCAGTGATGTGAGCTTTCAACAGATATCAGTGGGTTAATGTATTATTCTCTTTGGAAAGAAGAATTAATGAATTAATGATCTGTGGAGTCTTTTCTATATTCATATTGGGAAATTGGGTGAAAATTTTTTTTTTTTTAATCTTTCTTCTGGTTATATCCTCTCTCTTCATCTCTCTGGATTTCCAACTTTATTTTTTTTCCCCTCTAGAGCAGCACTGTACAATGCCACATATGTAATATGTGATTAAAATTTTTCTAATACCTATAATTAAAAATAAAACTAAGCAGGTGGAGTTAATTTTAATGATATATTTTATTTAAACTGATATATCCAAAATATGATTATTTCAACGTGTTGCACTAGTATGTTTTAAGTGTTCAGTAGTCACATGTAGGTAGTGACCACTCTGTTAGATACAGCAACTCTAGAGAATCACCATCAGTGGCCTCGGGGGGACCTGAGCATCACCACATCCCGCATTACATACGATGTTGACTTCCTTAATGGAGGTCTGGCTTTGTGACAACAAGAAGGACATGCTCAAGGGCCTTGCTCTTTTCTTACTCTTGCCTTGTTTGTCCACAGTGGTCCAGGTGAGAATGCTATCATGCTTCTCACCTTTCCTTCCTTCCATCCTTTCTTCCCTCCTTCCTTCCTTCCCTCCTCCAGTTGAGGCTACTGATTTCCAGCTGGAGAAGAGGCAGGGCCACGCCTCAGAGCAGTCAACACAGGCTTTGTCACCTGGAGCTTTGGGCACAGGGACATCCAGAAGGACCTGGCAGGTGTTTAAGTCGCATCGTGGATGAGGGAGAGAGGAAAACAGTGGCAGGAGAAGGTGGCAAATCGGAGCAGAAGGGTCCTCCCCCCCTTCTGCTGCCTCTCACATCAGTGCTCAATTAATGGGATCCTCCAAATCCCATTTCCCCACTTGGGGATGGTGCTGGCAGGTGGTAGGGTCAGAGAGTCAAGAGAAGAGAAAGAACCTGATTTGGGCGTTTTCAGTTACACCGCATAATTTCACTCACATTTTGCCTACAAGTTCAGTCAAGGGAAATTCTCTTTTGGTGCTTGATCTGGAATTATTTGCATCTAAGACATTCCTTTACTTCAAAGCATCCCCTCAGCATCTAAATCTTGCCAAGGACTGAGCTAAGGGCCGGGGATACAAGGAAAGATGGGATGGGGTCCCTGTTAAAGGAGTCTGTCACACACTGGCCAGGAGTTTTGGGGTTGTCATTAAACTGAAATGTTTCCAAAGACATCTGTGTTCAGGTCAGAAGGGCTACAATTACTCATGCCTTACTTTTATATGAATGTAGTGCACTGCTTTCATTGCTCTTCAGAAAAGTTAGTACCTAAATGGACAAAGTGAATGGGAACAATTATTCTGTAACCTAGGTAGAGCAGCCGAATGGTTGACCTTCTCATAGTGGACTTTCAGGCATCACTAAACACACAGAAGATGCATTCAGGGGGACAGACTGTCTTTCTACTCCTCTAATTATATCATTGTTGTATATGAGAGCAATCGAGGTGTACAGGCTTGGAAATCAAATGTCTCTCATTTCTCATGCAGTCACCAGCCTCTTGGATTTGGGCAGGTCCCAGCTCAGCCACTTGCATTTTGATCTCTGACCAGTCCCTTAAATTCTCTTAGTTTTATTTTTCTCCCCTCTAAAATGAGACCAATTATTTTATCTAGCTAGATATGTATTAGGAGGAAGTAAGATAAAAAGCTATACATAAAAACACATCTCCTAGAATGTGTCTGGCATTGCAAAAGTAAACATAGATCACTTCACTCTCAGTTAAAAGTAAAAAATGTCTCCATTTCCCGTGTAAAATGAAATCCAGTCTGCTTATTATGGTCTTGGCATGGTTTCCCGTGACATGGTTTCCATCCACGCTTCACCCCACATGCTGCAATCCAGTCCCATGGACCCACAAACTGGTTCCTGTCTTAAAGCCTTTGAACTAGCCCTTCTTTATCTTTGAAATGTTCTCCCCCAAGATGAAAGTTCAACAGACTTTTACTGTAGAAGGTCATATAGTAAATATTTTCACCTTTAGGGGCCATCTGGTCTCGGTTACAGCTACTCAGCTCTGCCATTGTAGCAGAAAGGCAGCCATACATACACAAATGAGCACGACTCTGCTCATGTTTCAGTAAAACTACTGTATTTACAAAAGCAGGGGGTGAGCTGGATTGGTGCACAGCCCAGCATGTCTGCTGACCCTTACCCTAGACCTTTCCAGATCTGGCTTTTTCCTGGTCATTTTGGCCTCAGATTGAGTGGGATCTAAGGCCTTTCTTGGCCACTCTATGGAAAGTCTCTCTGCCCCATCTCTTGATTGTATTGCCCTGTTTTCTTTCCTTACCTATATGCATTTATATCTTAAACTATCTAAGTTATTCATTTGTTTATTTATTTACTGTACATGTCCATTTTCCATACCACCATCATCTCAGTTCCTAGAGCAAAGACTAAAACAAGGGAGTGGGAGGTGCCCAGTAAATATTTTTTTACACACATGAATAAGTAATTTACCTAAAGGAGGGAAATTCCAGATGGAAACTTCCAAATTTTAGTGGTAGGAAATCAAGACCCTTTGGGGACCATCAGAGACACAAGAAGGTCAGAGATTCCTGCAGATTATGAATCCCCCCACAAAACCCTTTTCACACATAAGACTTCTAAAAAGCCAGACCTGTGTGAAACAAAGTAATTTTTTAATTGTTGTTATCTGGGCACAATATAAACTGTGAATATCACTAGTTTTTTTCTCTGGCTATGAAATAAATGCATTGGACCTCCCGGTCCAAATCAAAGACATGAGTCATTCTAGCTGATTAGCAGCCTGTGTGTGTTGAAATGGTTTTGATGACAGCTTTTGAAGGCAGCTTTTAATAAGACAAGACAGTGTACTATCTCGCCCATGCTATCAATCAGCTTTCTCAATCAAATGCCAGTTGCATGGCTTTGCAGTGAATACTGAGGACCCTAGCAAAAGTGAGGCAGCCTTTGCCTTCTCTGCCCTCAAGAGTAATTACAGTAAATGGGAGACAGAGAATAGATACATGGTGAGAGCAGCGTATCAGTTAGCGCCCTGGCAAGAAACAAAGGGCTCAAACAAAAGGTTTAACGAAAGAGAAGTTAAAGAAGCTATGACAGTATTATATACAGAGGTGAGGACAAAGGTGAGGAAACTATCTGGGAAATACGAGGCATTCGGGGGCTAGCAACAGCTGGAAGTCATTCCAGCCCTTTGGCCAGAAGAAAGTACAGAAGAAAATTCTATTGCCAGAGTCCAGTGAGAGCTGGGGCCTGGGGAGAGGCCAGCCAATGGGAGCTCTAGCCACAAAGAAGCATGGCTCTTGCAAGAACATCAGCAAGATTTCTCTCCTTCCACGCTGCCAAATGCAGCAGGAAGCCAGAGGGTAAGAGAGCTGGTATATGCAGTCTAGGGAAGCCAGGTTTCCCAGACACCAAGGGGGACTGAAAATGGATCTTGCCTTGGGAGCTGAGGAAAACAAATGAAAAATAACTAACATAGTAGGTAACCAAGAGGTTGCATCTTGGAAATCCACATTTACTCTCTGATTTAATTTACTCTACAATTTGTGAATGCAACAGAAAATAAGGATCAAAGATGCTTTTAGGGTATGCATTTTTTGGGGGGGTTTTTGTGGGGTTTTTTGCGGTACGCGGGCCTCTCACTGCCGTGGCCTCTCCCTTGCAGAGCACAGGCTCCGGATGCAGCCATGGCTCACGGGCCCAGCTGCTCCACGGCATGTGGGATCTTCCTGGACCGGGGCACGAACCCGTGTCCCCTGCATCAGCAGGCGGACTCTCAACCACTGCACCACCAGGGAAGCCCTAGGGTATGCATTTTTAATACTTAAGGAACTAGATCAGAAGAGTTCCAGGATCACCAGCAGGGTTTATCCAACCCAAGCCAATCCATATGAAGGCAACCAGAGTCTTGAGGGATTAGAAAATATCTTTTTACCCTGACGTTGGAGGAAAAAACAACCAGAACTAAGTATAATCTTTTGCCTGGGAAGAAGAAACCAGAGAGTAAAATCCCCCATCACCAGGACAACAAATCCTCATTATTGCCAAAAACAGAAAAGAGAAGGATCTAACATATTCCTGTTAATGAAGGTTAATCACTTGTAAGCAATGTTTCCCTTTTTCTTTGTTTGTATTTTTGGACTATTGGCGAGCAAAATGAAGTGTCTTTTTATTATGAAAAAACAAAAATCGTAAAACCAGTTCCTACTATAGGTCATATTGCAGATCTTTTTTTTTTTTTTTTTTTTTTGCTGTATGTGGGCCTCTCACTGTTGTGGCCTCTCCCGTTGTGGAGCACAGGCTCCGGACGCACAGGCTCAGCGGCCATGGCTCACGGGCCCAGCCACTCCACAGCATGTGGGATCTTCCCAGACCGGGGCACGAACCCGTGTCCCCTGCATCAGCAGGCGGACTCTCAACCACTGTGCCACCAGGGAAGCCCCATATTGCAGATCTTTGAAACCAGCCTCTTAGGACTGGGATCTCTAACACAAGGTCATTTTGCTTTCACATCTACGGGAATGCATAGGGATTAGATGCCGATCCATCTCTTTTTACAGGTTATATGCTTGCCTAGAGGATAAACGCCATGTTATTCCTATGAGTCTTTTCTACCATGTCTTTGCATCCATCCTTACCAACGACCATTATTTTGCCAGTGCCATTCCTTAATACATGAAAGTACAATGTTTTGCATATTTTGCACCAAATTTCTTCAAGAAACTATATTTTGAACTCCTATCAAATTGTAAATTTGATTTCTCCAAATAACTAGATGCTTTTTGAGTTGATTTGAGTGAAATGCTGCCTAAGCTTGTTGCAAAGTCTTGGTCCAAGTAGCTGCTGGAGGGAAGGAAGTGAAATGCTGGACTTTTCCTTGGGGGATTTTGGGAACACAGCCCTTGAATATGAAAGTGTTTACCCATCCTGATTTTTATAGTTGTCTTCAGGTGATCCAAGCCTCTTGTGTGATTCCCTCATCATTGATGCTTTAAGCACTTTCTTAAAGATAAATTTAGAAGAAAGTGGAATCTGTATGAAATAATGTCAATAGCTGCCTATTTGTAATTCAAGTTGATTTCATCATTATTCTGGCTTAGCCACTAACTCTGTGAACTTAGGCCACTTACCCTCTGTGGTCCTCAGTTTTCTCATCTATAAAACGAGAAGAATGGGCTAAGAGATCCCTAAAGCCCTTTATAATTCTAACAGACTGTGATTACGAGTCTATGTTATCCCTGGAAATATCATGAAAAATAAAAATAAAACGGATCGAGTTGAAAATGGTCCAACAGTTACAAAGAAATATTTGACATTGTAATCATGAACACACATCAGTTAGTCTTTTGGCTCTTTAATTTGGGAAGCAGATGCTCGATTGCTTCTTTAAAGCCTGTGTAAAAAGCCCAGCCCAGCCTTGTGAAAGCTCAAAAATATTCTTAAGTAGGGATGTCAATTACATCATTTTCTAGACCTGGCAGTTTGGATGAAATTAACCCACAGCATATTTGAAAGCCTTTTTCTTTTGTGAGCGTCTAGCGTGTTTCCTGTTGCTCTCCTCCTGGGTATCCATTTGTTACCAAAACCAGTGTGGCATCCAAATTGAAGTTCGGTGTCAGCAGAGGTTACATTTATACATTTCCCAGAAAAGGAACAACAGTTGTCATGGGAGAAGATTAATGTGTGGCCATCCTGGGTCCTTATTAAAATCTTTTCTTTAAGAATGAGGGATTGGAATGTTAATGCATTCAATAATCTATGATTATAAAGGTATGCTATACCGTTTTGACCTTTTCAACATTTGGTAATTTTGACTGAGTGGCCATTTTGAGCCTGTTCTTTTTTTTTTTTTTTTTTTTTTTTATAGCTCTATTACTCTGTGAGAAAGAGGAAGGCTAGCCAGATTTTGAAAATACATTCGTCCTGAAGCAAGAATAGTAGGATTTAGTTCAATGTGCCAGAGACAGTGATGGATGTTTTATATAATTTTTCTCATTTTTGACTTTCTCAAAAGTCACTTATGAGATGGTACTATTATCAGATGAAACAAATTGAGCATCAGAGAATTGGCCATAATACCTCAAAGGGGTAGGTAAGAGGGAGAGGCAGCAATAATCCCAGGAACCTATGGTACCAATGTCTATGCACTTTCCAGAGTATCACATCTTTAAGTTTTGAAAGCTGTAAATATACCTAGTGTGCTGTAAACACAAGTAAATATCCTAAAATATTTTCATATTCTAGACTGAACTTTCAGCATTGGTATCTTTTAGGTACCTATTAGGGTGTCAGGTATTCTGTGGCTGGTAGAGAAAGACTGCTAACAAGTCCCAAATCCCTGCCCCCAAGGAGATTATGGCTGGAGAGTGTATCAACTCAGGGTTATGGGAACACACAGTGGATGATGAGGCACCCAGAGATGAGCAATACGGGGGGGGGGCGGGGGGAGGGTGCTAATACCTAACCCCTCTGCCCAGATCTTAATGGATAAGAGAATAAAATAGTGTTACTGGAGCAATAAAAACTGGAATAGTAAATGAGGGGGTACCTAGTAAGAAGAAAAATTACGGAAGTCTCAACCACTTCCAATAATGAGATGCTATGACTCCAAGGGAGGAAGAAATACCCTATTCTCTCTCTTGTCCTCTGTTCTCCTGATAAGGCCTCCCATTAGCTGAATCCAACCAGATATCAGCCATCACAAAAACCCCGTTTGCAAAGGTCAGCCTCTGGTGACTCAGAGCATGGCAAGAAATGATGGAAAACGGTCTGGGGGGCGGGGGGTGGGGAGGCATGGACGATTACAACAAGATGGCTTTTCAAAACAAAGGAATAATGTTTCTCAAAGATGAAGTCCTTTCTCCATTTCTTTCCAAACAGAGTAGCTGCCTGCAGTTTTTTAATTGATTTCTTTTCCTGACTTCCACACATCAAAACTCTCCGTGGAGTCTTAGCTAGGGCAGCCTCCACGTGGAAAGCTGAGGGGATAAAATGGTACTGGGGATCATAGGATGAACTCAAATCAATCTGCATTTATGACCTAGGTGTTAAGAGTGAGAATGAAAGAAATACTGTCCTTCCTCATTTTGGTGTTGAGATTTTAATTCTACACTCTTCTTCAGTTACTGAGATAATAGCGTATTAACTGATGATGAATTCGTAGATAGCATCGGGCTGTGTGCCTTTGAAAGATTGAGAGAAAGACTCATAATATCGATAGTGCATCAAACTGAAGATGAGATTTCAAAATGACAATGGGAATGAGAGTTCTTTATTGGCTCCAGCCTAGATTCAGTTCTATGGAAGGCAAAGAAATAAATACATGATTCCCCAGAGTGAAGTTTAGGCAAAAACTGCCTCTGTGACATTTTCAGATAGCTTTCAGAGTCGATGCATTCAGTAAGTTTTGGTCTTTTCAGACATTTGGTAGACTAGAGTTTTATGTTAGTTTTTTATTTTTTAATTTTAAGAATTAACTACTAGAAAGAAGCTTATTTAGAATACTAGCTAAAGAAAAGAATATTAGGAAAGTATTCATTGCTGGGAAGATTCTGGAAATATATTAATAGGTTAAAAAGTGAATCATTGTGTAAGGAACCTTGACTTTTAGCATTCATAAATGCCAGAGAAATATGTAAATAGGCTTTATTTAATAAAATTTCAGAAGACCAGGAGAAAATAGCCTTATAAGATAGCTCTATGTCTTCTCTAATAGAGATTCTGTCATAGATAAAGAGAGACATGCTTCAATTATAAGCAAAAGAGAATCTTGGTAACCCTTCTGGAGTGTTATCCTCCAGCAAATAGGTCTGAGAGTAGGTTTTAGCTTGATTCACTCAGCAGGTGTTCACTGAGAATCTTCTCTGTGTAGTTGACTCATGCAGTGGAAGGCATAAAAGTTATCATCAAGTCGAGGGTAGACCATGAAGAGGAATGCAGTTATCAGAAACTTCAGAGAAGCACACTTTCTGCTGAGAGCTTTGGTAACCTCATCTGTTGGCATAAAATCTATCAGGGGTCTTCCCAGCAGGCCCCCTGAGAGTGACTTTATGTCTCCCTCCAAAGTCTTTTATCTGGAAAAATAGTTAATTTAACATTTAATATCGGGGACTTCCTCACAGGCAGAAAATGCTATGAAAGAGGAAGTACTGGGAGCCAGGAAGGGGATGATATAAAAGTCGAGAGGGATCCATTTAGCCTGCTTTGCCTTTGATATGAATTGTATGCCTGCGAATTCTATTTCCTTTACTTTCATGTGCTGGCTGACTGAGTCATTGGCCAACTGGGACCCAGGGTGACCACACAACCAAGTATACTTATTTCAGTTATGTATATAGTTGTCCTAGGATTTTCTTGGGTTTTGGGGTATTTCCTGAACATAGAGAAGATACCTCTCTTGTTTCTTCTCTAAAGCATTACTTTCCTATCAGCTTAGGCATAAATGAAAGGGATGCTCAATTATTTGTTGCCTAAAATAAAGATTCATTGAAGCAGTCTGAATTTTATGTTCCACCAACCCAAACACACACTCGGATTTTGAGATGAATAGATGTGTGCAGTTTAATATGATTTGCCTTTTTTTAAAATAGGTGGTGAGTCTGAAGAAATAGATACTCAGTTCAGTGACCTTGAACTACGTAGTGACAAGTACAAACAGTTTGCATGTGACTCTGCGTAGCCTTAACCATGGAGGCTGTAAGAAGGTAAAAATAGTAAAATTGCTATCACTTCTACTGGTGAGAAAAGGAGATGACTTAACAGTGTAGCAATGAAATTATCATGTGTTTCTTTTATCTTTAAAGCTGTTTTGGCTTCAAATTAAAAGTTACTCTTTCGTCTCAAAAAAACACTGGGGTATAAACACCTTCCAATTGCTGCAGTAGTTCAAACAAACTCAGAGCTTTTGGAAATAAGCAGATCAAAACTTCTGCCTTGAAAAATAGAAAAACAACATTTTTAATGGATAAATATGTGCTGGCTAGCCTTACTGCAGAATATGTAAGGTACAGAGTGAAATTTATGCAGTAATTAAGAAGAGAGGTTGCAAAGGCCATAGTAACTGCAACTGAAACTTAGTGTTTAAAGCCTGAACTTCGGGAAATTACAGCCAAGAGACTGATTCCCTCCAGATGGCCACAGTGTGATCAAATATAGATACAGTCATCCCAGAAAAATAAATTAGGTAAACCCAGATCATAAAAAAAGTGAATTAGTCTTGGCTAATATGTAGTAAAAACAATTTATTTAGTTACGGTGCTGATAAATGCTGTTTCAGAGTCTTTAACAGGCATGTGAAATGTTACAGTAGAAATAAATACAAGGAGTGCCCATACTTTTAATAGAGCAAGTATTTGTCCTGTAGGAATAAGGGCTTTTGCATATATAATTTGGTAAATGTTTTTATAAGATGCATATCTGACTCAAGTAAACTCTAACTGGTTAGCATTATGGTTCCTGGAACGGACAGGCTAGGTAAATGGCATGCCTTCCAGAAATGTATTTTAACACATTTGATTCACATGATGAGCAAACTGAATTGAATTGACTGGGCTCTAAATGTAGAAACTTCATTGAACTGATTTAAACAAAAGCTTATAAGATAAAAATAAGTGTTCAGGGGCTTCCCTGGTGGCGCAGTGGTTGAGAGTCCGCCTGCTGATGCAGGGGACACGGGTTCGAGCCCTGGTCTGGGAAGATCCCACATGCCGCAGAGCAACTGGCCCGTGAGCCACGGCTACTGAGCCTGCGCGTCTGGAGCCTGTGCTCGGCAACAAGAGAGGCCGCGACAGTGAGAGGCCCGCGCACCGCAATGAAGAGTGGCCCCCACTTGCCACAACTGGAGAAAGCCCTTGCACAGAGATGAAGACCCAACACAGCAAAAATAAATAAATTAATAAAAAAAAAAAAATAAGTGTTCAGTCATCAAAATTGGAACTATGAAAAGATGGCAGAGAACAGAAAGACGACCAGGATGTGATAATCTGGAGAGGTGTGTATCCTAACTGTTGTGGAATTCAACCATCCTAACCATGATCAATGCCAGTCAGGTGAAAGGAGATGTTTTGTGCAACGCGATTCAGTAATATTCCAATTATTGAAGCTCCACATAAGAGAAAAGCAGTTGTAGATACTGATTGGTCTATGGATGTCTTGAAGAAATCGGGGCACTAGCTTGGTGATCCTAGTCAGTGAGGATGAAGCTACAGTTGCAGCTCCATATCTAATTAAGGCTAAATAAAGGCCATCAGCTGGTTAATAATTGTCTACATCCAGTAAATATGCTTACTATACCTGGATTTTAGTCTCCTCAAATCACTTTTTCTTTGTCTACTTAATTGTTGATTGTTAATTTAATGTGTATGTGTTAGTCCATTAAGCTCTTAGCATATCAAGAGTTTTGTAAAAAGATACACACCTACTTGGGGAGGGGGCAGGGTCCTAGAATAAGCACAGCTGATGACTCAAACACTCAACGTTTTGATTTCCTAGTGAACCTTTCTGCCTTTCAAAGGCCAACATGCACATTTACTTCCCTCCTCTGGCAATAGTGCTTTCAGTTATGAAAAATGAATTTTACCTTACATGTCACCATTTTCTTATTTTACAATAATAAAAAGCAGACTTTTACTCACACATACAGTGGCTTTGTTTTTCTCACTTTGTAGAAAAAAAGCTACCTTTATTTATTTATTCATCTTTTTTTCTTGTCACAGTCAAAATGAAATTTGCTTTTTCCATTTACTTTGACATTTCAATGCCTATTTCTGAAAAAACGTGGCATAACTCTACGTACAATTCTTTCAGAGGCAAAGGAGAGAAACATGAGCATAAGGCAAGTTTCATTTTTTGAGAGCGGTCAGATATTCTCAAAAGGCTAGTTATATGGAAAAGTTTGATTTAAGAGAAACAGAACATAAATTTTATATACAATGGTATAATTCCACATAAGATTAATGATAATTTATTTTTATTATTATTTTTTTAAATTATTTATTTATTTATTTTGGGCTGCATCAGGTCTTTGTTGCTGCGCATGGGCTTTCGCTAGTTGTGGTGAGCGGGGGCTATTCTCTTTGTTGCGGAACACAGGCTCTAGGCGTGCGGGCTTCAGTAGTTGTGGCACACGGGGGCTCAGTAGTTGTGGCACATGGGCTTAGTTGCTCCGTGGCATGTGGGATCTTCCTGGACCAGGGGTTGAACCCGTGTCCCCTGCATTGGCAGGCGGATTCTTAACCACTGTGCCACCAGGGAAGCCAACGATAATTTATTTATTTATTTATTTATTTATTTATTTTTATTGTGGTATGCAGGCCTCTCACTGTTGTGGCCTCTCCCATTGCGGAGCACAGGCTCCAGACACACAGGCTCAGCGGCCATGGCTCACGGGCCCAGCCGCTCCGTAGCATGTGGGATCTTCCCGGACCGGGGCATGAACCCGTGTCCCCTGCATCGGCAGGTGGACTCTCAGCCACTGCGCCACCAGGGAAGCCTGATAATTTATTTTTAATAGCACTTCTTTCTGTCCTTATTACTTATAGAAACTTATAGTGATATAATTATATACATAGTGATACAATATAGATAGATGATAGATAGATAAAAGATAAACTGAGACATATTAAACATTTTAAGAGTGTATTTGAGCAAAAGGGATTTAATCAGGTAGCATCAAATCTAGCAGATAGAAAGGAACTCCAAGAAGCTGTACAAAATGAAAGACTTTTGTAGGCCAAAGGGAACAGAAACAAAGAAATTATACTAGGCGAAAAAGTGGGTTGGTTATTGCAAAGTTACTTTACTTTAGGGGATCGCAGATTACCTAACTAGTGCTGATCAGGAGATTCCTGATTGACTGGTTTAAGATTCCATTTCTGAGAGAGCCCAGATTATAATCAAGTTAAGTCTCTATTTGGTGGCATGGAGCTTAGCATGAGCAACTTCACTTTGGGCCTACCGTCTTATTTTTAACAATCTATATATTCATATATACCTACACACAGCACATACATGCACACAAATAGGGAGTCAATATTTACTGAGTCTACTAACTTGTTTGTGGTGGGCCTACAAAGATGTATTCATTTTTTTCTCTCAAAAATCTTGTAGTTTAGATGGAGGTACTTAAAATATACATAAAATCGCCTTCCATGAGCAAGGCACTCAATGAATATTTGTGGAATAAATAAATGCACAAAACAGCACAAGTACAAAGCAGTATGTGCTGACTGGTGAGCTAAAAACACACTAGGAATTTCGAGAGTTTCAAAAAAAAAAAAAATGAAAGAAGGCTTAAGACCAACACAACTATTGATGTCTTCATGGGGAAGTTAGCCATTGAAAGGTCTAAGGTCAAGCAGGATAGGATCACATGGGGTGGAATGCACTTGTGTAGGTTGGGGCAGGGAGGATGAGCACGGAGGGAGAAAGAAGAGGGGTGTTTTGTTGTTGCTTTGTTGTGTGTGTGTGTGTGTGTTTTTTTTTTAAGAGAGAGAGAAAATGAACAGATAATCCAGGGCATAGGAACTTTTGTGCGATAGAGTGAAAAAAGCACATTTAAGGGAAAACAAAAAATAGACTTAAAAAAGACAGGAGTCTTGTAAATGGGGGAAATCAGAATCTAAAAATGCATATATCTAAGGTCTCCTGTAGAAATAGACTAATTACTAATGAATACAGCTATTTACACATTGACACATAGGACATAAAAAAATGACATAAGTCAAGATATATGTCTTCTTAAATAGAGAAACATTTTATTTGCTTCACAGTTTTCAATATTAAAAAAAATCTCTAAAGTAACTGAGTTTTTGCATCACATTTTCTAAAACTTATTAAAAATATTGAAATAGCCACTATGTCTTTCCTCAATAAAAACATCCATTTCAGAATCCACATAATCCCTTCTTGTTCCTTTCCACACTCCTGTTTCCAAGCAATCAAGGGGAGTTCAAGCTACTGCTGCAGTCTGTCTTGAATCTACCCATTTTCTTCTTCTTTTTTTTTAATTGAAGTGTAGTTGATTTGCAATGTTGTGTTAGTTTCAGGTGTACGGCACAGTGATTCTGTTAAATATATATATATATATATATATATATATATATATATTCATATTCTTTTTCAGGTTCTTTTCCCTTATAGTTTATTACAAAATATTGAATATAGTTCCCTGTACTATACAGTAGGTCCTTGTTGCTTATCCGTTTTATATAGAGTAGTGTGTGTATATTAATCCCCAACTCCTAATTTATCCAGCCCCTGCCCCCCACTTTCCCTTTTGGTAACCATAAATTTGTTTTCTATGTCTGTTGGACCTAGAGATTATCATATTAAGGGAAGTAAGCCACACAGAGAAAGACAAATATCATGTGATACGGAATCTTATACGTGGAATCTAAAAAAAAAAAAAGATACAAATGAACTTACTTACCAAACAGAAATAAACCCATTATCTTCTTATTCCTGCTGGTTTTGGCCTATTAACTGCCACTTTCACTGCCTTTCACTGCCATCCTCTCCTGGGATGTCTCCTGAAAGGGCCTCTTTTGTGATCTCTTGTCCCAGCCAGGTCTCTCCCACCTCCAGTTTAATTTTCACAACCCTATCAGAATTTTCTTTATAAATGCTGATATGACTACATAATGTCCCATGCTCTAAGCCATTAGTCATCCTTTATTGCCCAGAAGATAATGCCAGACTCTCTAATATGGTATTTATAACCCTCATAATGTGCCTATCCATCACCTAGCTTACACTCTTTCCCATTCATTTATCCCATTTATGCTGAGATTCAGTCAACCTGCTTTGCTTTTCCCAAATATTCCATGTGATTTCTAACCTCTGTGCCATTTAGTCATGCTTTCTCCCTAGAATATTCATCCTTGTTTCCTTCTTTCATCTGGAAAATTCCTATTCACCTCTCAGGACTCAGGTAAAATGTCACATTCTATTTCGTCACTCATTGGAAAATATCGTAGCCTCTTAGCTTTCCTTTTTCTATTTATATATCGCTTCTGCACTGAATTATTTAAATTAATGTGCCTTCCCCCCTCTCCTTACAGCCAGTACACATAATGTCGGGCACATAGTATATTCTTGTCAACTGCTGAATAAGATTGTTTTAAAATTGAGGCAGATATAACCACCTCTTATTTTTTAAAACCACTTTCATCCTTTGTCAGTTGCTTCATCCTAATGGATATTTTCCTATATCTCTGCCACATAGAGAAAAGTTTATACATGACTTCTTTATTGGGTCTAAAAGAGAATTGTTAACTGTATTAACATAGAAACAAACACAGACAACTTGTTAAATAGACAACTGATTGAGTGTTAACTCTTTAGATTGCATTAACCAAATGGGTTAATAACTTTTAAATTTATAGTCAGTTTATCATTAAAAAAAATCAGTAACAAACATTGCTCAAGCCACTTGTTTTGTGTTAAGAGATCTGCAGAACTTTTAATGAAATGTTTTATTTTTCAACTTGCAGTGGAAAATTTAGACATCCGTGCAAAGACGTTTTTTGCCATATTTTACCAGGACTTCAGAAACGTTTTATTAAAAAATAGATGATATGACAATGAAAGCATATTTTATTTGGTAGTAGAAGAAATGGAGAAAATTAAAAGTATGAATGTTATAATTATAGCATTCCATTGTTTCTGCTTTCTCAAATTGTTATACTAAAAGTTCTTCAATAGAATGTACATTTAAAAGTAGTTCTCTTTATACCAAGTTCATATATTGGTGCTCCATACTTCGCCATAGGGGATGTTTGTAATATATTTTTGGAATGAGAAACTAGTCAAATGTCCAGCAGTTCAGTATTTCACATTTATAAACCAAATTGAAAATTAGCTTTGGGTGTTTCATAACCTAGGACCAACTTGGACATACAGGCCTTTGGAAAGCAAATAATTATGACCCAGTTTACAGGAACTATGTTTATTTTTTGTGACAGAGAAGAGTTACCTCAGTTTTAATTACAGGTATTGAGTGTCTCTAGCCAAAACTGTCAGTCTGAGGTGTTTTAGCAATGAAAGATCATTTAGAAAAGCTGGTTTTGCAGAAAAAGCATGAAAAAAAAAGACATAAGATGTAAAGAGTTTGATAGTCTTCACATAATTTGCAAAACTTTAAACTCATCAAAGGAAGAGATCAAAATTCTACCTAATGGAATTGGAAATTAAGTTGCAGAGGAGTACAATTTCTCTAAAATATCACATGATACTTCAAATAGTTTATCAGCACGAAGACTCTTGAAAAGACTAGTTATGTGTCCAGATAAGGTTTGCTTTTCCCTTTCTCTTTCTTTAAAAAAAAAATTCCTAAATATACATGTGACTTTAACCAAGGTAAAAAATAAGAGACTGTCTTGTTGATGCTGTCTGACCTAGTCCCCCTTACCTCTCCTTTCCTAAACAGATATTATACTTAAAAAATTCTTATCACTTCAAGATTTTAAGTATTTCAGGACCTCATTTGGATCCATTTAAATGAGTGGCGTCTTTTGCTTAAATTTGTTTTCGATGATTTTTTCCCCTTTTTTCTCACTTTTTTCTCACTTTTCAGAGCTGAGTTGGTCTTAGGTTATAAAACACTCAAAACAGATCATGGGAGAACACTTTGAAAGCTTTTTATTTCACAATTAAAATTAAGTCACGTAAAGGTATGTTCTTAAACAAAATAGATCTTTCTCAGATCTTGCTCAGAGTGAAACTTTAAGAATGTACTGCATCACTGAAGAATCTGGAAAAAGAGGCTAGAAAAGATATTTCCAGATGTTTTCCCACTTATTGCTTAGAGTTAAAGCTAATCATTTATAATAGGAACTTCATCCAACAATAGCTAACATTATTATTTTTTTTCCTTTGGTTTGTGAGTCTGCCCAAGAGAGACTTGCTTTTAGATAGACAATCCTAAATATACATTTACCCTTAACTTAGTGATACCATTTTAGACTGACATAAAATCTTCTGTCAGAATTGCAAAGTACCCTCATATATAACTTAAGGTAAATGAGGAAATCTTATTTTTCTTAATGAGAGAGATATCTAGGAACTCAAGCAAATATTTGAAATTAACGTTATAATCCAACGTATGTATGGATAGATAAATGGATAAACGGAGAGTAATCTGGAAGAGTTCTGAGGTACTACGTCTATACATCTCTTTTTTTTTTTTTTTTTTTTTTCTTTTTGCTGTATGCGGGCCTCTCACTGTTGTGGCCTCTCCCGTTGCGGAGCACAGGCTCCGGATGCGCAGGCCCAGCGGCCATGGCTCACGGGCCCAGCCGCTCCGCGGCATATGGGATCCTCCCAGACCGGGGCACGAACCCGTATCCCCTGCATCGGCAGGCGGACTCTCAACCACTGCGCCACCAGGGAGGCCCTATACATCTCTTGCCAAAAAAAAAAGTGACATGAATTAAGACTACCTAAGCATATTTCTATTTTCTAAGAAACTTCAAATGATCTAAATCTTTATACTTTGAATAACTGTGATTGCCATTTGAAAACAAAATGTAGCCTTAAAAACATTAAATATGTACCGTGTGTGTATACATATATATGCGTGCATACATAGTCATACACACAGTGATTTATAATCTCGGGAAATATGATATTTTCATTTCCATTTTGGTTAAAATAACTAAATTTCACATATTCAAAGTTATAGAAACAGCAATACTGTTTCTTAGACTTATTGATGAAAATCTTGGCATTCTATTCCTCTAGTTGGATTTTTCTATGGCATATTCATGTCGCATAATTTTATTCTATAAATTTTGTAATATTAGGTTAGATACGTGATTTACTAAGTCCATTGAACACCCTTTGTAGAAGAGATAATCTATGATGCAACTGTTGTGTTTATACACTCAAAATAAGTTTTCTTTTTTAACTATTTAAATGAATCAAGTGAAGAAAACAGTACCCACTGGCCTGAAAATTTTGACTTTTTTCAATTAAATTATCTAGCTGTTTTCCAGGTTTTACCTTCTATCTTTTATCTCATTACAGTCTTTCTCTTGAATATCAACATATTTTTACTTAGCAATGAGACCCTCCCCCACAAAGAAAATAAGGGCAGCTTGAAAGCAGTGAGCATAGTTCTCTTTCTTCCATACATAATAGCTCAAAAAGTAATGTTAGCTATTGTTGGATGAGGCTCCTATTAGAAATAATTAGCTTTAACTCTAAGCAATAAGTGGGAAAACATCTGGAAATATCTTTTCTAGCCTCCTTTACATACAGGAGAGTGTGTAATAACAAGGGACATTCTGTGACATGGTAATCTGGGGTATTGAACTTAGGTTGCTTTTATTGTGCTCTTCAGAGTCAGGCAGCTCTAGGTTTGCATGCTGATGCTCTCTAGACCTCAGCGGACATTTTGACCTCAGCAAATGTCACCACTGTTCCTTATCTCATTATGCTGCTGTGAGGATTACATGAATTGAGCTTCTGCATGTAACACATTTAGCTCAAAGCCTGACACGTAATAAATATCCAATAAATGGCATCTATAGACAGAGCAACAGAAGGACAAGAATTGATATACTCCGAATCACAAATCCACTTTTGTCCTATGGAAGCCCACAGGCAAGAAATTTGTGTGTCATGTGGTACTGATTTTTCCCTTATTGTAAGTGACCTCAAACCAATCCGTCAAAGCACAATGACTGAGTTTGCAGAACTGTTGCTGGGAGATATATACGTATACATATAAAAACATAGGGGGCTTCCCAGGTGGTGTTCCCTGGTGGCGCAGTGGTTGAGAGTCTGCCTGCCGATGCTAGGGGATGCAGGTTCGTGCCCCGGCCCGGGAAGATCCCACATGTCGCGGAGCGGCTGGGCCCGTGAGCCATGGTCGCTGAGCCTGCGCGTCTGGAGCCTGTGCTCCGCAACGGGAGAGGCCACAACAGTGAGAGGCCCGCGTACCGCAAAAAAAAAAAAAAAAAAAAGTCCTTATTTTCCTAGTTTCTCATCCCCACACTGCTCAAACCCTAAAACAGCGCCACCTGTTGTCGGTTTTGGATACAATAGCAGCCCACTTAGGGTCAATTTATGGTTTAGCCCAAATAGAAGCCCGAATAGAACAAGCCGTGCCGTGGTAACTAATAAATGCTAAAATCTCACTGGCATAACACATTAAGGGTTATTTTTGTACCCAGGTAGGTCCAATGTGAGTGAGCCAGTGGCTCTTCTCTACCTTGTGGCTGTGCCCTCTGAAGTGGGTGCCCTGAAGCTCACCACCCTTGGAATGAGAGAGCTGAAGACCACATGGGAACCTTTAAGGGTCAGACATGTAGGTGGCCATAGCACTTCCACCAGTCCACTGGCATGCACCCAGTCACATGCATCCTGACTTCAGTGGAAGCGAGAGGAGATACGGATAGTTGGTGAGCAACAATAGCATTTGGAACAAGATTCTGCAGTGACATTGGAACTCCACCTAATTCCTAAGACAAGACTGATTTTTTAACTTGCTGGAAGGTACCTGCAGTTTCTCCCCAAGACCATGCCTTTTGTCAGTCCAGCAGATCCTAAGGGCGTATTTCAGGGATGACCATGGGGCATCCTAGCACCTGATCCCAGCAGACTTCTTCTGCTTCCTGGAACCTGTTATACCACATCCATGCAGATTGCCCCACCCCTTTCCATACCACTGATCTCTCTGGGCTTGAGTTTACTGTTCCCTATCGGGAACATTCTTAGCCTTTCCTTAAGTCTCTTTATTTAGACATAGTTTTATGTTTTAACGAATACTTTGAGAATATATGTGTTAATTTTAACTATATTTTATACAATTAACCACAGTGGTTTTATATATAAAACCATACTCTGTGTTTTCTAATATTATGATATATATTTTAATGATTCAACATGATCTCAACTCCAGTAAAAGATTTTTGACAAGGATACTATTAATATCATCCTTATTAACAGAGATACTTCTTCATTTCACTGCAATTTAATCATTGCTTACCTTATCTTAGCAATTATATCTGGTATGGCAAAACTGTATAGTTTGTGTTGCCACATGGGGGATATCTTGATAAAAGGCAATTAAGTACATCCTATTAACATATGGTGTGAGAGAGATGGATTTACGTTGGAAAATCGCTTCCTTGTGACCTTAGAGAGTTTTAAGATTGATAATCACATAAGTCTACAATAGAAACACAGAAAGTGATACCAACTTAAGTGACTTCAGCTAAACTCATGTGCAATATAGTCCATTTTATTAGCAATCTTCAACAAAACTTATTAGAACAAAAATATTATAGTCATTTGAAAAATAATTATTGTCCTTTCAGAGTGAGGATAGTACCGTGAAGAATATGAACTCTGCTAACTTAGTGATTTATGTTAATTAACCAAAGATTTTCCCTTTATGTTTTCCAAGGAAATTCTGATGCTTATCAACTGTCATACATATTAACTTTCTTTTCAAGCTGCTTTATTCTGCTCTCATTCTGCAATTTTGTTTCCAAAGTTGCCCCTTCTCTTTCCACTCATTTTTGTTCTCTGCTCTTTATAAGTACCTAGATTGAGAGAAAATCAGTTTCAGAATAGTGACAAAAGGGAGAAATTTAAAAGATTCAAAGTCCTTATTTATGGTAAATATTTCAGAAACATGAAAAGATGTAAAATTCTAATCAATCTAAGAAGGCTCAGAGAAGATATAGGATTTTAAGAATTAGCTTTAATAAACTATTGGATAGTATTGCATACTCAGGACCCACAATCAAAACAAGAATAAGGGCAATTTTATGCATGAAAAGTGCAACAGAGATCTGCTGGTCTACACAGCATATCTGGAGGTGTGGTAGTTCTCTCCAAGTTTATGTAAAGCTGAATTAAGAGTAATATCTCTCCTCTCTATGAAAATCCCTTTTAAGAATTCACAAAGTCTGTTAATCAGCAAAGCAATGTAAGTAAGTCAGTACCTAGTACCAGTTTTTTTTTTTTTTTGCGGTATGTGGGCCTCTCACTGTTGTGGCCTCTCCCGCTGCAGAGCACAGGCTCCGGACGCACAGGCTCAGCAGCCATGGCTCACGGGCCCAGCCGCTCCACGGCATGTGGGATCCTCCCGGACCGGGGCACGAACCTGCGTCTCCTGCTTTGGCAGGTGGACTCTCAACCACTGCGCCACCAGGGAAGCCCCCTAGTACCAGTTTTAATGAAATCTTTTGAAAGTGTTCATAAGGTATACCTACCCTGTGAGCTGGCCCTTGAAGAGTGATTAGGGATTGACTGGATGGAGGGAAGTTGTTTTGCTTGGTTTACTTTGGTTTGGTTTTCCACAACAGAAAATATTAAAAAGAACAATTTTTGAAAGGGAGGAGTACAATCAATAAAAAGGGGAAAATAAAGAAACCTATTGCTCAAAGGAGAGGTATGCA
This sequence comes from Mesoplodon mirus, assembly GCF_964341445.2. Taxonomy (NCBI): domain Eukaryota; kingdom Metazoa; phylum Chordata; class Mammalia; order Artiodactyla; family Ziphiidae; genus Mesoplodon; species Mesoplodon mirus. Next base: position 109,062,507 of record NC_138984.1, on the reverse strand, counting down.
TACAGAGGGCAAGAGAAATTATGTTCAGCCAGTTATCTTGAACAGGTTGTAGAATTTGAATCACAGTACTGGGAATTAAATTCAGGATTTTCTGGTTCTGACCCATGCTTTTTTTACTATGCTCCTCTGCAGCTAACTAAATAGATCTCAAATTTTAAAATAAACTCAAATCTTCCAAAAATTAAAAAAAAAACAACTCCCTTTTCGTCTTATTTAAAATAAGGAAACATGTGAAAAGAAAACCTCCTTGAAAATTCCAACATTCAAAGCCTTCCATTTAATTTAATAGATTTATTCAAAAACAGTTGTCACTTTGTTTAGCTGGAGATTGACTGTTGTTTTGCATCCTCTAACTATGTTTGATGCCAGAAGTCACAGAGTATTTATGCTCTGTGGTTGTTTTTCCCACACTAATCAACATAAGGGAAAGGAATTTTATTGTCACACTATTAAACAACTTCTTTGACAAGTTTGTGGTTTTACCGTGATTTTTCATAAGCCTTGCTATTGACTCATTTAATTATGACTAGAATCCCAGGCAGATGGACTTTTCTGAGCCATATCTGCATCTGCTCCATGGCCATACAAAATCAGCCTTACATATGCAAAATATATTAAACTAAACAAGCATTCTAGTAAAGTGGGAGCTGCTGGGGGTAAGGTATGCGCCATGTTTATTTCTGATCTCACGCTGAGCCTAACCCAGGACCACACAGTAGAGATTCAATAGTAGGTTTTGAATATATATTGTGCTTTTTAAGCCACACTGAATTTAAGTAATGTTTATCATGTTTATCATGAAACAATAACTATTAACTAGTTGTATACCAAGAAGGGAAAAACAATCAAAACCATTGTGTAACTAAATTAAATTTCTGACATTCTGCCCCTCAAATTGGTTTGTAGATGTATTATTAGATTAAATACGATTGAGATCCAGGCAAGCTTAAATTTGGCACGTTGGATCATTGACCACGTAAGGTTGGTAGCCAAAAATAATGATAACAAGGACAACAACAATAATACTAATAATTGAAACCAAGTAAGACTTCTTAGTCTAGGCAGTCTAATGAGGCTGGTTTCGGACATTACCTTGGGGTCTGAGGCAGACATCATTGGACAAAACCAACTTGAACATGATCTAGTCAATGATTGCCTCCAGAAGACTGGATTCAGCAAATGATACTAACTTATTTCAAATGGAGTTTCAGTGTGAAAATCAGGGACGAGGAATGGGTTAAATTGATATTTTCATAGGAAGCCAAGTTATGAATTCGGCATATCTCCTGGGAAGATGGTTACTAGCTGGGGTTCAGAGTCAACTTCCAGGACTGAAGAAAAAATAGAATATTAGACCAGTTAACAGATCTACCAAGGAACTCAGAATCAAAGTGAAAATTGAATCCTATGGACTGAACCAGCACAGATTGTAAACATGGAAAGCCATGAGTTGGGGTTACAAAGAAATCTAGAAATTGCTGTGCTGCATCAGTTGAGGTTCTGTCAGGCAGTAAAGGAGACTTGAATAGGTGGAGAGAATTAAAGAAGCTCAGCCCACAAGGTAAAAGGAGTATGACTTCACTCCAAGACTGACTCAATGGTGAGGAAAAAAACAGTTAACTGATTTCCTTAGGCTTCAGTACATGAACTGAACTAGAGATAGAATGATCATATAATTTGTTTTCCACACCAGTTCAGTTTTGAGACTAGAAAGAGGCACTTTAATGGTTATGCCAGAACCACAAACAAAAACTTGGATTTTCTTAGGCAGACTAGGACATGTTGTCACCTTAAAAAGAACAGCGTGGATAGAAGATATTGGGAATTGAGTATCACAGACTTTTATGGGAGGAGTGGAGGGGATGGAAGCATGAGAAACTGGGTTAGCTTTCACAATAATTGTATCTTGTCTACATGTGAGGATTCTTTGGTCTTCCTTCCCAGAAGGCACCAAATGAGTAGACTAGATGGGATGGAACTAATGATATCCACCAATGATGTCCTGGATGTTTGTAGTGGGCCCATGGAAGGAATGTTGGCAGGATACGCTTCATGGCCATGTCCTTTGGGGTTTCTGAATCAACCATGAATTAGATGGCCAGGAGATGAGTGACTGAGCCTGAAGGAGAAGAAGAAAGAGACCAGTCAGGATGTAGAGTAACTTCCCCTGAAACCATTACAAAGAGATCAGGATACCGTAGATAGTGGTCTTCCCTTCCCCAAGAAAATCTCTGAAGTGACTATGCAAGAACACATTTTTTTCATGTCTTAAGGATACACATTTGGGTCAATGACATTTGTGGATTTTTCTATTACTGCCCATCAGTCCACATAATTGGGTAAAAGTATCAATTTTACTTTTTTATTTATCTTATTTACAGAAAGATTCATAGAAGTTCAGTAACTGATGTTTCCAAGCAATATGGAAGGCTGCTTAAAAAAATAACTAGAAATGCTGAATCAAATATCACAAATACCCTTTAAAGACAATTCTAAACTGCTAGAAATCGAAGAAGATCCCCAGAAAATAAATTGAAAACCTGAGGCAAAGAGTGACAACTGACTAGGCCCAGAACAAGGGAAAGGAGAGACCCTGGTAGAAAGCAGAGCCCTGAAAGAGCGAGGTGCCCAGAAATAGGATAGATTTGACAAAATCTGCCCACTGTCAGGGCAGGTGGGAACAAAAGTTTGAACAAAAAGTTGTTTGAGGCTCATGCCATTGTCACGGAACACAAGTCCTTGTGTCCGAAGCACAGTGAGGACAAACAATACCAAAACGTTGGAGTTTTGAGTGGAGAAAGATTTATTGCAGGGCCAAGCAAGGAGATGGGTGGGTCATGCTTAGAAACCCTGAACTCCCTGATGGTGTTCAGGGGGAACTTTTTTTATAGGCAGAATTTGGGGTGAGGGCTGCAGGGTGTGTGACTTTCTTCTAACTGGTTGGTGGTGGGGTAGCAGAGCAGTGCCCCAGGAATCTTGTGCTCAGCCTGAAGTTACCATCTTTCACCTGGGTGGGGAACCTTAGTTCCTACAGAAGAACTCAAAGATATTGTTCTGTGTATTCCTTGTGGAGGAACCAGAACCCTGCCCCAAGGCTGCACTATTGTTTCTTGACTGCTCCTCCTTTGTTTCTGCATCCCCTCCCTTCCCTGATTAGCAACTGTTCGAGTCTGCCTTTTGGAACTCAGGGAAGGTCAAGGAGGGTGAAAGAAGCTTATTTCCTACAAATAAGAAAAGGGGGACACAGAAAGTGTTTGTACCTGGGAGCCCCACAGGGACTCAGTTTCACCATGAAACTGATCTCAATTTCACCATGAATATGCCCTCACCACATTTGTGCTTTTAATTTCCACCAGCCCCTTGTATGGTTCTGTACCCCTCAAGATGATAAGTGAATTTTAACGTAATCCCAGGATGGTAATACCTGTATGACTCTTGGCCAAACCAACACAAAACCTTGTTGGAGGAACAAAGTTCAGAGGACTTTTAAACAAATCTACATATTACAATGTTTCTACCATTGGTCCTCTGAAGAATAAATGTACAGCCTCAGGAATATTTTATAAATTGCTATCTTGATTCTGGTTTGAATCCTTGTCATTTTTCCACAATGTTGCATAATGTTTTTGACTCCCTGCCTTCCTGTGCTATGATTGTTCAACAAAATAAAGTTAATTTAGCAGTGGACAGAGAATGCAGGGGTTTCCTGAACAAGAAAAAATCATTTTCTGTCCACTGCTGATTTTTATGTGTCCTTAAATTTCAGTGTTTGTCATTATCATCGGCAAAGCTTATCTATGTTGACCTTTACTATCCTTTTTAACATCTTAAAAGCTTCAAGCATATCTCTGCTCTTCCATGGTTTTTTTTCAACTATTGTAATCTCAGTTTTTCTAGTGCTCCAAAGTAATATAACCTCCTTTCTCATTTATCATTCTGTTCCCATCAGCCCCTTCTCCCTCCTCAATGTCTTTCCTGCAACATTATTCCGTTCCCTACCAAGGGAGATTGTCTCAAATGTTAAGTCACTGAGTGTATTTAATCAGCCACCATTACAGTGTCTGGCTTCCCGAGACATGTTTGTAGCCTATTTCATAAATTTACTGTTCTTAAAAGCAAACCTAATTTCACAATGAAACTACCCAGTCTCCTTTTCATCAAAACCCAGGGTAAAATATTTCTTTGGTGTAAACAATACTGTTCAGCTACTGAGATCTAATCGGGATTGGTTTACACTGTGTGTTCTCTAAAATCATTCCTCTTGGATTTCTTAGAGCAAGTATTATTTTGATCCCCCTTTATTCCCCCTTTGTCCACTATTTCTTCTCTATTTTGTCTTTCCTTCACTCATTAGAGTGGGCACATTCCTGTAACCTAAAGCAGGCTGTCGCCCACTGCCCCTGGTATACTGTACATAATAATCTTTGTATAGTGTTCGTGTGTTCTACCCTTGATTCTTGGAGCAACTCTGAAAGAGGCAGCATGGCTACTAACACCCAACAGAAGAAGCTTCGTCAAGGGCTGAACGCTTTGCCCAAGATTAGATAATAGGTTACAGAAGAGCCAAAATGAGAGGCCAGACCTTCCCACTCCCCCTTTTCCCATTAAACCAATAAGTTGAAAACTAGAGATATTTTTGACATCTGAGTCTAGTATGGGGGTATTAAAATGTCCCTGGTAAGGTTGAGAGATTACCTTTTGGAGACTACAGGATCAGCTAGCTTTGCATATATTTACATAATCATTTCAAAGGCCCCACTACTCATGTACATTTCAAGTTGAAATGTAGTAAAGCTACTGAGGTGTACATGATTCTCCTAAGAGCTGCCTTTGGCAGTGCCCAAGAACATTTCTCATTGTCTGAAACTCAAATGATCCTATTTCTACTTTCTCTATGATCCTGTTTTATCAATCTTCCTTTCTTTTTCCTCCTAGCTTCAGTGATACATGCTAACAATTTATATATTTAAAATGAATACTTAAGCAAGATAAAAGTACATGAATTCCAGGAAAGAATTGGTATAAAATTAATATTGAATAGAGTCAGGGGTTGGAGGGAGTAAAGGAGGAAGAGATAGTTGCCTAAGTTACTCACCAAAGTCTGTACTAGATGTATCTCATACGCTTTCTCAGTAGACCCATTCTCTTATAACACTCCTCATGCAATGCAGCAATATTTTACTTATTTTACAAGAATCAAAAATAGACTCTGAAGAGTAAATTGAGTAGTTAATAAATTAAACGGGAAGGATGTCTGATTCCAAAGTCCATGCCATTCCCACCGTACCAAGCTTCATGTGATAAGGCATCTCCACATATGACACCATGTCAAGGTGCTATAAGACTTGGTATCTAGATCAGTCAACCAAAACATACAAGGGTCCTCCCACATGTGGGATGCTGAGAAGAGCCACACATCATCTTCCTAATCAGGAAACCTACAACCTAATTAGGAAAACAAGGATAGCAGATACTAAATGATTAATAAACACTGCCTAACAACTTAATAATGTGCATACATGGGAACAGGAGGTATATAGGAACTCTCTGTACCTTCCACTCAATTTTGCCGTGAAATTAAAACTGCTCTAAAAATAAAGTTTATTAATTTAAAAGAAAAAATCAGGAGGAGTTGAGGATTCCTTGGAATTCTTATAGTTCCCAGAATGAGGTCCTTTTGGAATCACTCATCCAACCCAATGCATATAAAACATCACTGTGAGTCAGAGAGAGCCACCAAGAACAGACCTGAGATCTAAGCAATTTTTAACAGCAGTTTAGTTGTTTCTCAGCAACTTCTGTGTCACCGGGTTCCCCCAGAGTGTTGCCTCATTCAGCTGGATGGTACGTGAACCGCAAAAAGTGAATTGCAGCACCTTTGCAGGTTGACACCTGCAAAAGGTGTGAAGAAGTATCATTGGATTGTCAAGAGGTGTGAAAAATCTAGCCATCGGAATACTGCCAATCCCTTCTAAGTGGACACTTTTTCAGGAAGCATGTTTCCTTTCTTGTTTCTCACTCTCTCTCATGGCAGGGCTAATGTGCAATAGTTTAAGGTGTTAGAAGAGTCAAACTCCATCTGAACCTGTTTATTTCCCAGGCTGAGACTTTGAAGAATAGACCATGAGGGGCCTGGGGAGATAACTGCTTTTTTTATCATCACATTTTCCTTCTGACTGACTGCAGATATTTTTTTCCCATGCAAATACATTTTTATATATTAGGTCTCACTGAGAACAAACGTAGGGAAAATATGGTGCTAACATAACCAAGCTAGGGGCCAAAACAGCTCAATGTTCTATTATTAATTCCAGCATTATGTGCCTGTGATGGTGTATTAATAAAATCAATCATTATTTTGAAAAAAATTCTTAATATTTTACCTTGAATTAAGGCTAAGTATCTGTCTCATTCCTATGACATATTATGTTGAGAAATCAAAATACCAGGCCATGACATTCAAGTTGTCTTCATGAATTTAAATGTGCTGATCAATTACTCAACAGATACCCCAGGAGAAGGCTGTGAGGATCTACGTGATTACAAAGTATCAGAACTATGCATCTTTAAGAAACAAAACGTCATCTTTCAAATGCAAAAACAAATCCGAAAGTCCACAACAGAATAATGTGCAAGAAGCTTAACTGTCTCCCGGTCCCTTCCTTCTTTTCCACAATTTAGAACCAAATTGATAAAGTGCAGTTTTACTGTTTCTGCACTCAGATTCTGATTTTTCCGTTTTAAGATGACCATTCAAGATGGCCCAAGTTTTAGTCTTCTGGCTCCATCTCTGCACCAGCTCGAACCTGACTTTGGTCGAGACCTCATGAGTACTGCCTGATTTCATCAAGCGCCACATTCTCCCATCAGTAGACGGCAGTTTCAGAGCTGTCCATAAAAATGTGAAGGAGAAAAAACATCTTCGTTGACCATCCTCGTGACTTCTGGCTAAGTTGTCTTCAAATTGTGCTTAGTGGGGGACACGGTGAAGAAGGGAGCTTATAACATGTGTCCATATGGTCAGATATTGGGGTCTGATTGTCATAGGAGGCCAAAATTCTTTCTAAAACACAAAGTCTGATTGTACAACCTTCTGCCTAATGTTTTTCCTTAGCACTGCTACCGTTGCTCGCTTTCCAGACCTTAGTATGGTATGGTCTCTTGTTACGTTAAGGACCTTGCGTCTTCCTGGGCCTCAAACTCTGCTCCTTGCATACCAATTTCTAACAGCTCTGTTGTCTACAGACTCCTTCATAATTGCACTCCTGGACTATCTGCTTCTCTATGCCCCATCTCCAAACACTGGTGACCCCCATCCACTCCGGCCCTTTTACTTTAAGGACCAGTGCTGGGATGATGTCTGACTTTCTAGAGTTCTGTCCATCTCCTTCCTCCTTGTGTCCTAAATGCTCTCTTTGATCTCTGAATCTATAGCCATGTAGTCTGTAAATTCCTTGAGAAGAGGGACACATTCTTAGTCATCTCTGTACTTCCAATCCCTGTAGAGTGCCTAAGAGGATTGAGGCTATGGATAAATATTTTCAGAAAGACTTCCCTCATAAGTGAATAAGCAAAGAAGCAGTTCATCTGTAGAAAATAGATATTATGTGAGTGCAATCAGAGACAGCCTTTCGCATAAGTGAAATAAGCAACTACCTCCTTTATGTACATTGTGTGATTTTTAACAGTCTTGGTAAAAGGTCATCTGCATAAAAGTTATATTCTAACGGGCCTTGCTGTAATAGTCACTCCTTTATGTACATGTGTTGGTTTCACTAGATAAAATGCACAAGATAAATGGTAGGCCAGTGCCATAGTTACGGAAAGACTACTGAACCCTGCATGGTTCGGGTAATGGGGCAAACCAACCTTGCCTGTACCCACTAACATTAACGCATCATAATATGATTATAATAATACCACCATCAACAACAGCAACAAGAGCAGCATCTGGAAGATTTTAAAGACAACGAGAGGGAAATTGGTGAGTGTGATAACGTCAGCCTCAAAGTAGTTAACGTCACGGCTGCTGCCGAAAGTGCCAGACCTGAGAGATAGCCTTATACATCTAGAGCGTGAAAAACCCAAAGGGGGTCAAGACACCTGACCTTGCCCCCAGCTGATGTGGGGAGCTACACAGATTTGGGATCTTCAAAGGATAGCCCAAGTCCATAGAACAGAACCTAGAGGAACTTGACCAACAAGTAGAAGATGACAGGGAAGCTTACAGTCTATCCGTTGTTTGTGGAGAAGAAATTTTCCCGTGAGAAACTGAAATCGCTGTCTGGTGCTGTGCATGGAAATGAGGTCAGATTTACTCTGCACTAGTCAAAAGCCAAGAATACAATATTGATCAGATCTAATGCATGAAGCCCTTGAGGTCCTAACAAAGGAAGTGTAAACTATTCTACAGGGATACTTTCACAATCCAGGGCACACAGTACTCAAAGCATAAATAAACCAACTCCAACCAAAAATGAGTTCTAGTAAAAATTACAGTCCTCTTGAAATAAGTAACAATAAGGAAGCGTCAGAAGATGCGAAAAATGGAAAAATGATGTCCCAAGGACTATAAATAAAGGAACATTGTTATTTGATGTTCCAAATATTTGAGATTCAGATACATGGGGTCACATAGATACCACAAGGATCTTCATTGAGGACCACCTTGCTGTGAAGCTGAAGAAAAATTCACTGCAATAAATATCATGCCACAATGACTACATAAGCCTAGTCTTATTGTGTCTTATTTATTAGTTTGAGGAGAATTGAGAGGTTTGTGTTTTAGGAGAAAAGGAATTTAAAGTTCAGAAAGTTTTTAGAGCAAAAGTGCCTACGCATGAATGAGCTCAAAGACATTTTAAAATAGTAGCTATAGGATACTGGATCCAGTGAAAGTCTGTTGGCGCCAATATTCATGTTGCCCAGTTAGCCTCGAATTGGTTGTTTCTGGCTTCAATCTGATTCTTTACATATACATTTAGTCAGACTACCAAGCTTTTATTGATTGATTTCCATGTGGCTGAGTGATGCCCCGGGACCTCAGCTTCTCTGAAATAATCAGTCTGTGTCTGTGTTCTGTTTGCTGTCTTCTGTCAGGTTTTACGTATGTGAAGTGGGGCAAGAGGATTTATAAACACTTTTGCTTAAACTCACTTCTTAGAAGAGATCCATGTTCCACAGAAAAGTGGATATCAAAACACAAATATTTTTCCTACTAACAATAGGCAAGAGGTAGTTCAGGAACAATAGTCTGTATAATCACAGTGTGACCGAAATAATCTAGGTAACACACCAGTTGTCTCTTACTATTATTGGCTCTGGTCCCAGGCATCTTTTATTTTTTAGGGAGTCAGTTGCCTTAGTCTAACATTTTTGAAGAAAATTATATCGATACTCTCCTAAAAATAAGAGATGCATTAAAAGGAACTTTCTTTTTATGGAACAGAACCCCTTAATATCTTAATATGAATAATAAATATTGGGAATTTTACAACATACTGCTTATTCTTAAAAAAAAATTGGCACTGCTTGACACAAATCATTTTTAAAATCATGATCCCCATACCTTAATGGAAAGGCATTTTATGGTTCCCGGTAATAATTCATTTATCTTATGCTGGTAAGAGTCTCAGTACAGATACTGGAGACTAGAGCTAGAATATGGAGATGCGTAAGACCTTTGTGGAAGATGCTCAAGCTATTTCTCCCCAGTTTATGTTTCCAGACTTGAGAATTGGGAGTCTGTTTCTCTCAATAGACACCACAGTGTTTCAGGAAGAAGAAGAACACACTGTGAAGGGCTCCCTTTCCCTAAAACAAAAATTTCAGGAGACTCACCTACCAGATACTTCATACTTCATAGCAATCTCATACTACTGTTTATTGCATTTAGTCTTAAGGATTTTTTTTTCCTGCTCCATAAGCAGCAATGTTGTTAGTGTATTTTTTCCATATTTTTTTTAGTTTCTTTGGAAACCTTCCAGAAACTGTTTTGTTTGGAATGCTTTGTTGGAAAGGGACTTATACCATTTATAACACTTAGAATCAGAAATGTTTATGAGATGTGAGTGAATCCTCTAGACAGAATTTTATATAACTGCTTCATTTTGATTTAGTACCTTGACTCATTTCTCCCTCATTATTTTTTTATTATAGAGAGGAGAAAAGGCTGGTGAAGGGAAGATCAAAAGCTAATTACAAGTAATCAAAAACTTTTCTTTCGAACATTTCTTTCTGACAGCAATTTTAGCTCCTGTCATTTGTAGCATTTTTAAAATCAATGTTTGGAAAATTATTACCCTGATCCTTGTTCAAGGTTTAATGATTTTCTTATAGATATTGTTAGATAGGACTTTATGTGTGTTATTGAAGGCAAGGCTAATATGATTAACAGCTGCCATGTACTGAATACTTATTCTGTACCGTGAAGTATGAAGTGTGTTCAATCTATAGTTTACTTTAACTTAACCCTCACTGCAATACTGTGATTCTTAGCATCCTCACTCTACAGGAGGTGTTTGTATGTTGGGTTACTAATTTCATGCACTCAACAAGGTATTGAACATCAAATATGTGCCAGGCACTATGCTAGATTTTCGGAGTTTAAGTAAAAAGAAGTAAAATTCCTATTCTTACCATTATCAGTTTATTGCCATAGCAACAAAATACAATTTAGGTATTAGAGAATGTCCAAATTGTTTGGTAAACAACGATAGGGCTTAGTTACACAGTAATTTACATAATTCTATATTTGGACTCAACCTACAGTAACAATCCTTTAATGCAATGGTTTTAAACTATGTAAGTCATAAACCTCAGCTCAGGAAAAGTATGTCCCTGTCCCCACAAGGCACATGCCTGTAACTAATACAATTGTACCTGCAGTGTCAGGAGACTGGGGACCTCTGGAATGCCATCTGGGAACTCTTCGGGTTCACGAGTGGCGGGAAAGAATTTCTATGAGACGTGAGAGTTGTGCCTGCAGCCTTTCTCAGGGAAGACACAAGATCCCAGTCAGTGCTGCCCTCAGGTAACTGTGTAACCTTCAGGGACATCTCTGAGGTGCCTTTACTCCTTTCTATGCCCACTACTGGGGCCAGAGTCTAGGCCATCATTATCTCTCATTTTCGTCATCATTTACCTCCTTGCTGGCTCCCATTTTCTCCTTTTTCTAACTCATTATCTAAACTGCTGCTGGAGTTATTTTCATGCACATCTCATCTTGCCACTTCCTCTCTTTAAACCTTTTTATGGCTCTAGATGGCCAACTAGGTAAATGTCAGTTCATATCCATGGTGCGCACAGGGATTCATGACCTGGACACGACTCACCTCTGCAGCCTCATTTTCCCCAATCATCATTCTTCCACCTCTGCCATCTCTCACACAGGCTATGCCTATCTTTTTCTGCAAATTTTTATAGCTACTGCATTCTTTCTTTTAGCATAACTCGTGGTCTCCTTGTTGAACTCCTCCTGGTTACTCATTGGCAGCCTCCAGAGCGTAGTTCAGCATCACCCCTCTGGTCCTTCTAGAAAGCTAGAGCTCCTGTTCTTGGTCTGCTTCCTTCCATGACAGCTCCTGTAACGTTGAGTTACAGTCATTTCTCAATCAGTAGGCTGGAGTTGCTTTTGACTACAAACTTTGCCTACTGATGTTTCTCTTTCAATCATGTCTTTCAATGCCTGGCACATTGGAAGAACACAGTAGATATTTATGTAATGAACTGATATAAACAAAGGCTCTCTATCTGAAAAAAAATCCAGATGTTTACTTTGAAAATATGCTACTCTTCATGCTACTTCCATAAAGTAACACCCAATCCCTTAGAAAATAATTTTTTGTGATAAGAATTTCCAACACTTGTACCGGTTATATTTTGAGCAGATGCACTTCTGTCTGGACTTAGGATAACCATCCACTACACTTCAGAGTAGGGAATATTGAGCTAAAGAAGTCAGATAAATAAACATTCATGGTATGATTCTATGTAAGTGAAGTTTAAAAACAGGCAACACTAATCTATGGTGATAAAGTTCAGAATGGCGGTTATATTAGGAGTTCAGTGGTGTCTGGTAAGGGGCATGAGAGGTCTTCTTAGGAACTGGAAATGTTCTCTAGCTTGATGTAGGTGGTAGTTGCATCGATGTAAACATATGTGAAAATTCATCAAACTGCCAGTGAAACACTATTACTACTATTAACTACTAGTAGTAATTTTTATAAGTAAGGCTGGCTCTAAGACTTTCAATATGATAAATATCTGCAGGACCACCATTCCCATTCAGCACTAAAAGGGTGACATAGTTGGCTTTTAGAAGGCTTGAAACCCATTTTTGAAAAATTTCAGGGATTTTTAATAGCTCACTGAACTCAACTCATGGCTCTCACCCTATTCATTGTTATAGATGGTGAAACAGGTTAAAACTATGTCCATATACCAAGTTCTTTGATATGTCATCCCTCAAGAAAAGGGCCTAATTTCCCTCTACTTAAGTGTGGGCTGCCCTTAGTGACTTGCTTCTTTGAATAGAAAAGGCTAGTAAGAAATGATAAAGCAAATTTTGGAATCTCGGTTGTACAAAGGCAGATTCTGTCTCGTTCACTCCCCCTGGGATCACTCTCTGTGTACAAAGCCAGCTGCCTTGTCATGAAGGGCTCCCTGGAGAAGTTCACATGGGCAGGAACTGAGGCCTCCCCAGCAGCTTGTGGGAAACCAAAGCAGTCTTCCCACCACCACGTGAAGGAGCTCAATGATTCCTTAGCCCAGGTCAAGCCTTCGGATGTCTGCAGCCTTGGCCAATATCTCACCTGTGACCTCATCAGAGACCCTGAGCCAGGACCCCCCAACTAAGCCACTCTTGGATTCCTGACCCCAAGAACTCTACAAGATAATAAAACGTTGTTTTCAGCTACTACATTTTGAGATAAATAATTATTTATTATGAATTAATGGTTTATTTTGAGATCATTAATTAGTTACACAGCAATACATAATCAATACCTATTGGAAAACTAAGGCCCAAAGCATGGCTTGTGTGGGCTCACACATGGAAACTGCCATAATCAAGACTAGAATCAAGATTCCTCCCTGGTGTTACCAAATCCTGGGGCTTTGTGAATCTGCAAAGAGGTATTTTTGTAAATCATTTAGAACAGTTTTGACACAAAGTCAGTTGTCAACAACTTTAGTTTTTTATTTATTATTATCCTTCACTATTGATCTCTACTAATTATAATCCAATATAAAATAAATGTTAGAGTTTGTATCTTCACCTTAACTCAATTGCCATTAAGTATTTTGCATAGAAAGATGGATAAAGAGATCTTCCACCTCCCCCTGCCCCCCACATCCTCCCCACCCCCCACTGATTGAATGGGTACTGATTGAAAAACATAAAGCGCACCTCTGGGAGAGAGGCCTGTTGATGCTCAAAAGCTTCAAGAAGCCTTTACAATCTCAGGGGAACAAGAACAAGTGCCATAGTCAGAGGGCAGATTTGACCTTGAGTGGCAAAGAAACAAGGTTTGAAGAAACTCTCAAAAAAGAAAAGCTTCTCCTCTACTTTATTATGGAAATTGTAAAGACTTCAAGGATAGGGTTTCTTGAATATCGCTATTGAGTAGTCAAAAAGTAGACTTATTTACTGGCTTACCACAGAGGTATCAGATATATGGCATCTTCATTTCTTTTATGTTCTTTAAGTTATCATTGAAAAACATTTGTATTTTGCCTTATTTAATTTGGGGGGCAGAAGTTTGGAAGTGAATATCTGATTATTTGACAATGTGAGGTGTGTGAGCATTTTTATAAACCTTGTCTTAATACAGAAAAATTATTTGTGTGAAATCACTGGTCTGCTTCTATCTCTCACTTTTCACAAAGGGGTGGAAGATAAATAGTATCTGTTGATATTGCAATACAACAACTTCTTTTCTATTTCAGGTAGATCCAATTTGAAATTTGGTCAAGAAGAGAAAATGGCAGGGAGGAAAAGAAAAAGAAGGAGGAAGAGAGGAAAAGGGAAAACTGGGAATAGAGGAAGGAAAGAAAGGAAGGAGAGAGAGAGAGAGAAGTCGGGAGGGACTAAAAAAAAAAGTGAAACAAATTGTGGTAACACCAATCTCCACTGCAGAACCTCTTTGAGCACACCATTTGACATAAGTCAGGCATACATTTTAGAGATCTTTTTTTATTTTATTTTTTGTGGTACACGGGCCTCTCACCGTTGTGGCCTCTCCCGTTGCAGAGCACGGGCTCCGGATGCGTAGGCTCAGCGGCCATGGCTCACAGGCCCAGCCGCTCCACGGCATGTGGGATCCTCCTGGACCGGGGCACGAACCCATGTCCCCTGCATCGGCAGGCGGACTCTCAACCACTGCGCCACCAGGGAAGCCCTAGAGATCTTTTTGGTATAATATATGTTACCCAAATTAAAATGTACCCTTAGAAACCTTCCCCAAACTTTATTCTTAAAACACAGAAACATACAATAAAGAGAACAAGCACATCTTAAAGGGAAATTCACTTAATACATATTCATACAGTCAAATTTAAATTTATATTTTACAATTGTTTCTATATACCCCCTAGTGACAGTTTGAATTAAGTTTTATTTATTAAAACCTCAGACTTTGGAGTTTTTAAATACCATCATCAAAAAGACAAGAGATCACAAATGATGGTTAGGATGTGGAGGAAGAGGAGCCCTTGTGCACTCTTGGTGGAATTGTAAATTGGTACAGCTACTATGCAAAACCATATAGAGGACTCTCAAAAATTTAAAAATAGAACTATCATGTGATCCAGTAATTCCACTTCTAGGAATATATCCAAAGGAAACAAAAACTCAAAAAGATATCTGCACCTCCATGTTCATAGCAACATCATTTATAATAGCAAAGACATGGAAACAACCTAAGTGGCCACTGATGGATGAATGGATAAAGAGGTTGTTTATATACATATATATACATACACACAATGGAGTATTATTCAGTCATAAAAAAAAAAACAAAGAAATCCTGCTATTTGCAACATGGATGGACCTTGAGAGCATTCTGCTAAGTGAAATAAGTCAGACAGAGGAAAACAAAGACAGTCGGCACCTTGTATCCACAGGTTTCACATACGGAGGACCAACTGTAAGGGACTAGACCATCCATGGATTTTCGTATCCATGAGGGTCAGGGAACCAATCCCCTGTGGGTACTATACTTTATGATTAGTTTTAAATGGAATCCAAAAAAAAAAAAAAAGCCAAAGTCCTAGAAAAAGAGAATAAAACTGTGGTTACCAGAGGTCAGGGGTGGGAGAAGAAGAATTGGAGAAAATGACCAAAAAGTCCAAACGTACAGTAATAAGAGAAATAAGTATTAGGGCTATAACGTGCACTATGATGCCTGTACTTAACACTGCTATATCTATATATATGAACACTACTATATTTATAATGATAGATATGACAGTTATTAAGGGAGTAAATCCTAAGAGTTCTCTTCACAAGGAAATTTTTTGTCTTTTTCTTTTTCTTATAACTATATGAGATGATGGATGTTCACTAAACTTATTGTGGTCATCGATTCATGATATATGTGCGTCAAACCATTATGCTTACGGCTAAAGCCTACACACGATACTGTCAATGACATCTCAATAAAACTGGGGAAAAAAAGGTTAACTTATCAATAGCCCATATATGATCACACCTTCCTTTACTGTATGATAATGTTAAAATTGTATAAATATCAAAATGTTTTTGTGTTTCCTTCATATGCAGACCAGGGTGGTCCTGTTATCTAGTGTGCGTATGATGTGCAAAGCTGAGTGGAGACAAGTAGAGGCCCCTACACCACCAAATCAGCATTTTAGACCATAGAAATAATTTCTAAGAGGAAATTTACAAATCCCATGTCTATGAAATTTATGAATTCTATTTTTTGACATTTCTAGTTTTTTAGTGGCTTATTTTAGTACATAGTCCTGGATGGGATGCTCTGTTATCTTAGATCTGACATAAATACTCCCCAGACAATTTCTTGAATATTAGTGTTGCAAAGAGCATTTGACAAAGGTCACATTTTCAGGCATTCCTGAGGCTAGAGAAAATGGCACAAAACAAACAATATTTTCCTTCAATTGCAAATTATTTGTATCCTGAATATATACAAATTTTAATAAAACAGCAAGAAAACGGCAAAAAAAGGAAAGAAAAAAAATAGGAAGAGATTTGAATACTTCAACAGGCACTTTACATAAGAAAATATTGAAATGGCAAACAAATATATTAAAAGGAACTCAACTTTATTAGTTATTAGTGAAATGTAAATTAAAATACGATAAGATATCATTACATACTCACTAGACATGGCTGACTTCTTAAAACAGTTGAAAATAACAAGTGCTGTTGAGGATTCAGAGAAACAGGAACTCTCATAATATGTTGGTAGGAGGGTAAATGAGAAGAAATCCCTATAAAAATTGTCTTGCAACATTTCCTAAAGTTAAATACACATATACCCTTGACCAGCAATTTCATTCCTAAGTTTGCGTAGAATAGAATTGTATAAATATGTCACCAAAAACAAATAGGAAAAATTTCAGGGCAATGTTGTGTGTAAATAGCTAAAAACTGGAAATATTTCAAATGTTCATCAACAGCATAAATATTCACTAAAGTAGAATACTATATAGTGATGAAAGTGAATGAACCACTGCTATATACAATAGCATAAACCTTACAAGTGTAATATTTTGTGAAAGAAGCTAAATTAAAAAAAAGACATAGTTGCATAAATTTCTACATTTGTAGAAATTTCAAATACATGCAAAATTAATCTCTGGTATTAAAAATAAGAATTGTGATGACATCTGTGTTGGCATAGAGGATGCAGGAGAGTCGATTCTATTTTTATCGAAGTGGTGGTTATATGAATGTATTTGCTGTGTAATAACGAATCCATCTCCACACTTGTAATTCATACACTTTTCTGTACCTCAAACTGTAAAACAATGGACAAAGATAGTAATCACAGTAGTAGTGACTACTATTTTTGAGTGCCTTATGCCTATCTATTATAATAAATATAATAGAGCCATGAATTCTTACAATAATTTTGCTAGATACATATTATTCCTTTTTGTAAGTAAAGATACTGAGGGTTAGAGAGGGGATGTAACCATCTAGAATCTCCCAGAGCTAGAAATTGACAGGACCAGAATTCTAACTTACGTCCATCTGAATCTAAAGCCTACAATTTTTCTTTCTATATTGCCTGATGTTCAGTAGAATTTAGTTTCTAGTTCATCCAGTCGGGCTTCTAGATTGATACAAGATCCATTTACACAGTACAAAAAATATTGCATCCTTTTCCCTACTTAGTCTAGAAAAGAAAAATGTCCCTGGTTGTTTTCTGTTTGTTTGTTTATGTTTTTTGTGAAGGCAGCTGTCTTTCCACCCCAATAGGAAAGTTATGAGTCTGTCTCTGCACCTGCCGGCTGGCCTCTTGCACACTTGACCTTACTAATCAGCAGGGACCTGCATCCTCTAGAAATGTTTGGCATGTAAGATTTCCTGTATCTATTGGCCCAGCCTCTTTGGATGAATGCTTAGGCAGCTTGTCTGCTGGGTTGTTTTTCTTCCACTTCTTGTCCCCCTTTTTTGGATTGTTGGCTCTGGAGTTTAGTTCCTTTGCCTCTACACAACCATCCCAGGCCCTGGAAATCTTCCTTGGGCTTTTCTTGTGCCCATGTAGAGTCTATCTAAGAAGGCTATCCTTTGTTCAAAATTTCAACAAGAGTAATATCTGAAGATTCAACTTGTGTTTGCACAATGTCATAATAACTGATTGAGAAATGAATTATTTAGTGAATTAGTAAGTTAGTATATAAACACATGACCACACTGTATTTTTTATAGATTTCATATTTTACTTCGTTGAAAGTGGGTTCAAATTTACATCCTAATAACCAGTCAGTTTGTTTCAACAGATTATGCAAGAGAAGAAATAATCAAAATAGTTACTTGATTTAAAAATAGCAATAATATATTTGATTTGAAATGGAACTATCTTCTAAAGCTAGTGCAATACTTTTTTTCGCAGAACACACATATATGTGTGTGTCTGTTGTGTGTGTGTGTGCCTGCGTGTCTCCCTGTGACTCTCTATGACTATTGTCTCTCTTTTCATCCATCCATCCACCTAACTAGCCTGTTTGCCTCACAAGTGATTTGGGGTATTTTTCACTTCTCTGTCAGTTGTTTTGACATAACCTTATTGATTTTGAACTGAATTTCTGACGTTTATTTATTGTTTTGTCATCAATTACCAAAATTTCAAGGGTAGTCTATACCAGGGCTTCTAAAACAGTTTAGATGTTGATGCACATGAATCATCTGGGGATTTAAGCTGTTAAAATGCAGCTTCTCATTCAGTAGGTCTAGGCTGGGGCTTCTGCATTTCTAAGAAGGCCCTATGGGATGCTTTTGCTGGTGGTCCTTGGACCAAACTTTGACAAGTAAGGGTCTGTGTAGACCACATTAAGTAACAGATTGCTTCATTAGAAAGAACTTTTGAGTTGGTCATTGAGAATCCTGGCTTTCTTCTCAACCCTCACAGGAACTAACTGCATGAGTTGATCAAGTCACAACTTCTCTAGGTTTTGATTTAAGGTTAAATGTGGTTGTATGACTCCATGACCATCACCATGACTCTTGGCCACTTTTCCTGCTGTGACATAGAATCATAATATTAAATGGAACAACACTACCAGTTACACTGACTTAACTGAGTACTTGCCATGTGCCCAGCCACCTAGACTGCAGAAGCTGTACATGTTATATCACTTTTATCTTCATAAAAACTCAATAAAATAAATACTATCGACTCATTGTTAGATAGACATATTGAAAATTACAGAATAAATACTTCTTCCAAGACCACAGGGTGATTCATGCTAGAGCTAGGATTTTACTTTCATAATGTATAGTTTTCTGTTCAAAATTTTATTTCCTATAATTTTTGTAGAGTTTGTGTAGACATATTTTGTATAAGCACATGTATTTGACCTTAGTGGCACATATTTTTTTGTTAACATCTTGGACTTTACTTTTTAATTAAAAAAGCTGAAATTCAGCACTACAAATGAAGATTTCAAATTTTAACTTCGGCTATACAGTGAAACAGGGAAGATAGGCTTTATTATTTTGTAACAAAATCACTGAGTATTATTATTTTGTTTTTCCTTTAGCCGACCTTTTTTTTTCCCTATTGTTTTTACTTCATTTATGGTAATGCATTCTCATGATTCAAAATTCAAATTGCAGTCAAAGGTATCTGATATAAAGTATCCCTCTAGGTCCTGTCTCTGACCTTTTTTTTTTTTCCCCTATTGTTTTTTTTTTCCCTATTGTTTTTACTTCATTTATGGCAATGCATTCTCATGATTCAAAATTCAAAGTGCAGTCAAAGGTATCTGATATAAAGTATCCCTCTAGGTCCTGTCTCTGACCTTTTTTTTTTCCCTATTGTTTTTTTTTCCCTATTGTTTTTACTTCATTTATGGTAATGCATTCTCATGATTCAAAATTCAAAGTGCAGTCAACGGTATCTGATATAAAGTATCCCTCTAGGTCCTGTCTCTGACCTTTTTTTTTTTCCCTATTGTTTTTTTTTTCCCTATTGTTTTTACTTCATTTATGGTAATGCATTCTCATGATTCAAAATTCAAAGTGCAGTCAACGGTATCTGATATAAAGCATCCCTCTAGGTCCTGTCTCTGAGCCACTAGGTTCTCCCCGCGAGAGGCAACGAATATTTGACTTATACATTCTTCCTGAGATGTCTTATGCTTATGTAAGCAGAGCTTTTTTTTTTCTTAGTTTTTTTCTTATTAATTCATTGTATTTAAAATTTTCTACATGAGGAGCTAGGGGTTAAACCCAGGTCTCTCTGAATCAAAAGCCCATGTTTTCAAACTGTAAAACAGACCACATCCATCTTAGCAGTGCACGATTTGAATGTAAATATTTTATTACAGAAGCAAAATATTTAAGTCCAAAGAGTGTCCCTGACTTGAACTATATTACTTCCTTAGGTCCAGCATTGCAGGGAATCACAGCCCTGCTGGAGCCAGAGGCAGGCTCCATCCCTCCCTCGTCAACACACTTCCCATGGCCAGACTCCCCGCATCCACAGGTCACACACAGTCTGCAAGAGCAGATGCTGCAAAACTCAAAGACACAGTTCCACCACTCCCTCGCATGATGGGGAGATACCCAACCTTGAGTATTTCATAATACTCAGTAGTCCATAGTCAGTAGTCCATTCCATGAAGACTATGTCAAACAGAAGGTCTTTTCTTACTAAAGTTAAGAATATGGTTCTCAACTAACTGGAAAGTACCAATATGTTTTCTAAATAAAACAAACAACTATGGAAAATCCAATTCGATTTGCCGTAAATAAATACAAGGTCATTTTAATGAGTGTTAATTAATTTTCACTTACATGTCAAAGATACTCAGTGCATAAGTTTAAACAAGTTGACTCTCGAACTAAAGCTAGCAACAATTTTAATGCAGTAACCATGGAAACATGCCAGATGATGTTGAATGAAAAAGCTGGCAGGTTGACTTGTCCAGCTTCTAGAGCCTGTGGCTTTGTTCACCCCCTACTTCGGCAAATTTGATACTCCTCACTAAGCAGGGTCTGATATGCACGGCTCTTATTTTTCCTAATGTAGCCTCTTCCACAAATTAGCTAAGTAACTCTGGGCAAGTTTCTTAATGACCACCTTTCTGTGGTCATTCTTTTTTTTTTTTTTTTTTTTTTTTTTTGGCGGTATGCGGGCCTCTCACTGTTGTGGCCTCTCCCGTTGCGGAGCACAGGCTCCGGATGCGCAGGCCCAGCGGCCATGGCTCACGGGCCCAGCCGCTCCGCGGCATATGGGATCCTCCCAGACCGGGGCACGAACCCGCGTCCCCTGCATCGGCAGGTGGACTCTCAACCACTGCGCCACCAGGGAGGCCCTGGTCATTCTTTTTTATCATCTATTCAATTCGATGTTTGAACTAGATTGCTGTAGTTTGTTTTGAAGGGACTGCAAAATTTACTCTTTGATACTTAGAGATAAGGCTTATGAAAAAAATGTAGAGATGAGTGTCCTTTATTAAGAGGTAAGATATCCTGAAAGGACAGAGATTGTATCTTCCCTCAAAAGCAAAACAACTAGCTGATAATTTTAAAAAATCAATCAATGCAAGTATTTTTACATGCATGTAGTAGAAAACCAAGGGTTTGATTAATATTTTTTTCCAGGACCAATGACCTTTGAGTCTATAAAAAATACCTCCAAGTGCAAATCTGAATTTCATTACTCATTTCCAAATTTCTCTTCTCCATATAGCATCATTGTAGACAGCAGCACCAGACATAGATTGCAAAATCCAAGAGAACAAAGACGAAACAAAATAGACTTTTAAAACTCTGCAGATACAACTCCATCTGAAAGGTATCACATACGACTGTCTGAGTGGAAAAAAAATAAAAAAGGACTAAGAACTCACTGCTCATGTAAGATAAAAAGTATTTCTTTCTCCACCATAAGATGATGGAATTGCATTTTGCTATTTTCTCCCCAGTGTTAGAACAGTGTGATACAATATTGGCAATGTGTATGTTAGCAGAGTGGAAAAACCTAAATCTCACACTCGGGAACCAGAGCTGACAACTTTTTGGCAGACAGACTGTGATTTTTCTCCCCTGTGAAATCAAAACATTCCAATTAAAATGGTCCTCTGATTTGGGGGCAATGATAAAAGGAAAAATAAGCCACATGAGTTGCAGACGGAAAAGTGAAAACAAAGGAAAACCAAAAAAAAGCAAAAGGGAAAGAGAGGTAAAGACAGGTGAGAAAAATATATCAGAAATAAATGTGAAAGCTATAAAGCAGCCATTTAGCTGGGAAAGCAGAAAGGGAGAAATGTAGGCTGAAGATGATTTGAATAGGAACAGTGTAGAAGAAGCAGTGATATTTGACAAACATCAGGTGATGATGCATGAAGTATATTTACTCTTTGTAATAAACAAATTTCTCGCTGTACTGGCTGCTTTAAGCTAAGTCATTTGGTAGTATATGTTGAGAGTGCTTATTTTAGGACCAAAAAAATAAAACACTTTTATTTTATAGATTTGTTGTGTTCCCTCAGTCATTCAGTAAATATGAATTAAACACGTTACATGTGTCCAACAGTCTGTGGTTGGATTTGTGGTTGGTAGATTTATCAGTGATTGTGTGTGTGTGTGTGTGTGTGTGTGCACATGCACTCACACAGGCATCTAAAGAGCATCTCACAGTCTCCATTTTCTGGGTTAACTAAATGTTTTCAATGCGCCACGTGTTCCCTTGAAACAGGTATTCCTTATCTTGAGGGTTACCAACTCCACTTACCCCGCTTTCTTGAACAATGACAAGAGATAGGTTAGCCAGAATCTGATTCCTCAGGAGTGTGCTGGATTGTTCTATTGTAGTCTTGGTTATGCTGGAAACTGCATTTCTGGAGTTTCCTTTCCTGTATGGTTTTCTTTATTTCAAGAGTTAGAGTTGATTGAAAGTAAAGTTACATGAAGTTGGGGAGGAGAAGTTTAACAGCCATCAAGTTCTAAAGATACCCTTTAGTCAGGGATTGTGACAGAAAGGGAGGTGCTGATTGTTTCTGGTTTATCTTCCCTCTTCCCTCACCCACTCCCTGCTGTTTTTCCCTGTTACCATCCCTGCTGAGCAACAGTCATTGATCTCAGTTCCGACGCCAGACGCATGGCTGCAAAACTCACAAAGCACCTAAACTCCTCATAAATTTCTCTATCAGCACCTTTCACAATCCCAAGAGTACATGCATTTTCCCTGCAAGTTCCAACTGACTTGTGCAACACAATTAAGGCTGGTTAATGATTTTGCACCCTTATTTGGACTTTTACCTCCCCAGCTCCTCCCACAATTGTATAAGATCTAATTACTAAAATAAATTCATAATTTCATAGGAGATTCTGCTTCCCTGCATTAACCCTGATAAATACAGACAGAGTAGCCTACACTGCTGTATGATTTGAAACAGGACAAAATTGAGTTGAAGTTCAATTACTTTAGATACTGGAAGTCAATGGCCACAGTTGAGGACACCATTCTGGCATTTCCATTTATCGGTTTACAATTAAAAGGAGAAAATATTTATTTTTCCCAGCAGTACAAGTCTCCCTCCTATACCAACATTATCCCTGTGTCTGTCCTTTGCACACAGGAAGGTGTGCATGAATAAGGGAAAATGTGGATGAATAATCTGATAAACTGATAAAATCTGATAAACTGCTTGGGGCAGGAGCTGAATTCCTCCGTCATGTTTGCCTCGTGTAGCTGGTTGCTCATCTGCCATCCAGGCAACGTCAGTTCATTTCATTGAAGGGCTTTTATTGTGTTCAGGGGACAAACAATTTGGGGACAGAGCTAAAATGGTAAGACAATAGAGGATATTGAAAATACTGTTTTAGAAAAATAGACTAAAAAGAAAGGAAGAGCTAATGCAAAAAGAGAAATATAAAGGAAGAACAGAAGGTCCAATAGAGATTTCCATTCAGTTGCTTGTGGTATTCTGTGAGATACAGACTCTCTCTTTCATTTTCCTATGGAAGCCAATAAAATCGACATGTCTCCTTGTTTCATAGTATAGATTTACTTTATCAGTGTGACATCTGCAGTGAGCACAACAATGGATAAACAACTGTTGAGTGCTTATGCAGGCACTGTTCTAGCATGGCCAATAGGATGTTGACCAAGAACCACATCCTCTCCCAACCAGCCCTACAATCATCAGGACTAAGGGTAGGGGGACTTCCCTGGTGGCACAGTGGTTAAGAATCCACTTGCGAATGCAGGGGACATGGGTTTAAGCCCTGGTCCAGGAAGATCCCACATGCAGCGGAGCAACTAAGCCCGTGTGCCACAACTACTAAGCCCTCGTACCACAACTACTGAAGCCCACACGCCTAGAGCCCGTGCTCTGCAACAAGAGAAGCCACCGCAATGAGAAGCCTGCGCACCGCAACGAAGAGTAGCCCCCACTCACCACAACTAGAGAAAGCCTGCGTGTAGCAATGAAGACCCAACACAGCCAAAAATAAATAAATTAATTAATTTTTAAAAAAAAGGCTCAGGTAGGGACATCATTAGCAACTCACAGTCCAGGCATAACACGTGAGTTAGTAAACAAAACAGGGAAGACGATCAAGAGAATGCACACAGTCCCACAAGCTCTTAACAGCCCACTGAGACGTGTGCTTGAATTTATCATGGCTAGACAGTCCATGGGTTGCTCTCCTAGAGAGGAAGCCCATTCTTGTGCTGCTTTACTTATTGATAGGGAACTTGGGAGGATTCAGGGAGCATGCAGTTAACCAGCAATGTAAGAACAGGAGCCACCTAGCCTGGGAAACACCTTGCTGGGAGGAGCAATATCCAGGGTTCGGACCTCCAGTTTGTCGAGGGCATGCACAACTGTGCGATATCAGCTGTGAGCCTTGTAGCTGCTGATCCAGCTTATTGCTAAAAGTGGAAGAGAGGTGGTCACTGGGGACATTCAGTACAACAGACTTGCCTCTCCTCTGCAGGTCTTTTCTAAGAAATTACTCGCTTGGGTAGTTAGGGTAGAGAAGTGAAGGATGAACTACCGCTAGTATCCAGATAACTCATAAAATCACAGGACATCTTCGTTTATCCAACAGGACTCCTAGAGTAAAATGACTGAAATCAAGCCTAGGACCCAAGTGGACATATCATATTCTATTTTTAGCCCTTCAAATGTAAAATTCTGAAGACTGGGATAAAGATGTTAACACTGGAAAGAACTCTCAGGACAATTTCAAAGAGATTCACTCAAGTTAAGTTCAGAGATACATTAGGTCGTCCAAGTTCACAGGGACCCATCTACCAGGTGATTATGAAAGTCCTCCTTATTAACCACTGGGACTTGGGGATTTGGCTTTAGGCACTACTTAGACAAGTGGTATGAGAGGACATCTACAATTAGTTCCCCTTATATCTCATATTAATGTAGACAAAGTAGAAGTTATAGCAATATTCCTTTTTGTGAAAATGTGTACCTCATGTAACTTGTTAAGTAAATGAATGACTAAAATTCATTGAAAAGCCCTAGTTAAGTGGCAAACACCTAGTACTTAATTTAAAATCCATTACCTTGGAGAAGCATTTTTCAATGTCTTGAAATGAGGTTACCAACATCTCATATTCTCTTTCTCTCTGTCTCTCTCACACACACATACACATTCTGATAGCTTATTTATTAGTCTTATTTATGCATCTTTTTGTTCCTATATATTGAGAAGCATCTAACACACCTAATACATCTTATTTTTTATTAAATTCCTTATACATGTCAACTGAAAAAAGCAAGCAGATCTCTAAATTCTCTGTCCTATGGGTAACTTCTTGCCCTAATCTTCACAGAACATTTCTCACAGTTTTCTCTTGGGAGGCTACTGGTCATCCTCAGAAGTAATGTGAGAGGATTCTTTTTCTATAAAAAAAAGAGAAAGGTTTTTTTCTAGTGTGAGTAGTCATTCTAAGAAATAATAAAATCTGGAAAAATACGCGAAGGACAATAATTCACTCTAGACTTGTGGAGCAGGGAGGGAAACTTTTTCTGTCTATTCTCATTGTAAGCAAAAGTTACTGAATATCTGATACTGTGGAAACAGTGACAGACGCTATTAAAGTTGTGCTGTGATTATAAATTATATTTTCGTATGGAGGACCTTATGCACCCTGGGAGAGTGCAGTTTCACTGCAGGAGTCTCAGAAGTAGGGTGAAGCATTAAGCCCTGAATATCTTAATTATCCATACTAATTGGTCTGAAAATGACAGTTATGTGAAAATCTCAGGGTCAGAGATCTGCATTATTTACTGGTGGAACAAGCTTTCAATTCTTTAAGTAGAATGAAGAAATAAATATTTGCCGTGTGACTTGCTTTCAGAAAAGGTGAGATAAATTCATTAAAAAAATCTGTTACAAAGACTGACTGAAAACTAATGGTCTGCTTTACACATTAGGAC
This sequence comes from Mesoplodon mirus, assembly GCF_964341445.2. Classification (NCBI taxonomy): domain Eukaryota; kingdom Metazoa; phylum Chordata; class Mammalia; order Artiodactyla; family Ziphiidae; genus Mesoplodon; species Mesoplodon mirus. The sequence continues at coordinate 109,036,383 of NC_138984.1, read as the reverse complement.
TTACAATGCAGCACTCAATAATGGGAAAGGCATTCTTAATCTCTTCACTGTTATTTAATTTAACATGTTGAGCAACAAGTTCATTAATCACTTCATATTAATATTCAAGTGAGAAAGAAGATGCTGGAACACGTTCTATTCCAAATAGCAATTCCATTTGGCCGGGTGTTGTCTTAGGCAAGACGGGGAGGAAACAGGAAGGAAGATTAACTTTCTGATTACACTTGTTTCTGCTTCATTATTCTGAAAGCCTTTTCTGAACCATCAGGAGAACTTAACCAGAGTAAAGCCAGTCTTGACATCTGCCCAGTTCTAATAAATAAAACCTCTTTCATTCATAAGTTTAAGTTTGCTTATTCAAATTATAATCACCCTTATAAATCATGACAAAGGAAGAATAATCATTAATTTCATCCTTGATTTTCATTCCCCTTTGGGGCATAGGGTAGCTACTGAGAAAAGAAAAAGAAAACAATTTATTGAGATCTTGAGCTGGGCTCGGTACTTACTTTTTAATATTCTTTTCTAATATGTTAATGTATATGTGAAAAATCCCCTATGTTCTGTATACTCAATGTGAAGTAATTATATGTGCAAAGTGTAATGTAAGAAAAGCACTGTGTGATTTACAGTATTTAGGCTGCCTGTTGAAAGATTAAATAGATTGTGATTAGTACATATGAGCTTTGTGAAATATTAATGATAATGTGTTGAAAGCCTTAGAAACTCAATCTTATTTAATTCTCACAATGACCCTAGGAAGTAAATACTTTTATCCCCATTTAATAGTCAAGGGAGCTGAGATTTAGAGACATAAGTAACTTGCCCAAGGTCACACAATGAAAAGCAAAATTGAAAGCCTGTTCTTTAGTCAGATATGCGAGAAATGGAAGGGGGGCTTCTTCAGTGTATTGATCACCCAGCATTTAGTAGCCTAGGACCTAAAGAAAGGAGAAAGTCTGCACCATTACAAGTCTAGGACTTTCCCTTGCCCTCTGTGGTTAGAAAGGGGAGCCTCCCCTAAGTGTATATAGGCCCATTCATGGCTCAAACATAATCACACCCACATATGCCGACTTTATTGACCTGACATGTCATTCATTTCCATGAAGCATTTTGTGTTCTGTATTAGGGAACAAGGTACAGAAGATGAAATGCAGGAATCATTCAATTTCTTCGCTTTCTTCAAGATCTTTGTTTACTTCTGGCTGAAATCAAAGTGAATTGGTTTTCAAGGTCTTGATGCCATCTTCAAAATAAGGAGATTCTTGGGCTTCCCTGGTGGCGCAGTAGTTGAGTCTGCCTGCCGATGCAGGGGACATGGGTTTGTGCCCCGGTCCGGGAAGATCCCACATGCCGCAGAGCGGCTGGGTCCGTGAGCCATGGCCGCTGAGCCTGTGCGCCCGGAGCCTGTGCTCTGCAAGGGGAGAGGCCACAGCAGTGAGAGGCCCGCGTACCGCAAAAAAAAAAAACAAAAAAAACCAAGGAGATTCTTGGGAGAGCTCAGGCATACAGTTAGAAATCTGGGTTAGACAGTCTCTTTACCTCCTTCCTGCTTCTCATTTCCATCACAGAAAATCCTCACCTTTTGAATGATCTCATTCAATACAGTTTTCGTCGTGGGAACTATTTAATTTCCTTTCTGGAACCCTTTGTTCAAAAACCTTCATTCTAGTTTCCAAAAGATAATGCAATCAAAACTGGACTTATTGGATGTTAAACATCTTTCGGAATCCCTTCTTTTTAAGAACACAAATACCAGTTATTCTTTTTAGCTTCTTTTGCCCTCAGGGCAGAAAATGTCGTCCAATTATGTTGCTACAAGTTTCCTTATGCCTCTTTCCTTATAAGTTAGAATCCCATTAGATTTTATGAAAAGTTTCAGTAATATGCAGCGTATTGCAATTATGAGCTTTGGCATCTGTCTTAATATGATCCTGCACAAACTTTGAGAGTACTTATTTATGGCTGTATGTCTCATTATGCGCCAGGCTACAGCTTGCTAAAACTGAAATCATTTTTATGCCTATACTATGTCATGAAATGAAGGAAGGCTCTCCTGACAGATTGCTCTTTTCCCTTCTGAAGAAGTCCAAGAGCACAGCGTGATTCTGCTGAAGGCATCCAAAGGAAAATGAGGTCAGGGTGTCACCAGCCCTTGAATACAGTTCTTTCAGGCTTCACATTTGACCCTCAGCTCCCCAGGCTCAGAAACTCAATCTTGTTGGGAATATCCTGGAGTTGATTAGATCTAAACACTGAGTCAAATTAACACATTGAATAACATGACATTCAAAACAAAAATGGCCAGGTATTAATTAGCAATTACATAGATTACTATCAGAGGAAACTGATCTCTTGGTCAGTATTCTCTCCTTGTGGCCCAGTCCATTAAAGCCAAATTTTGGTCAAAAGTTGCTTAGCATTAAAACAGGATGAATTCATTATGATTTGAATATTCAGGAGCCTCAAGATATTATAGCCTGATGCATTTAAATACCTAAAGAACTACTTGCTACTCAGACCATACAGGCTGAGTTTTGACTAGGTTCCCTTCCCCCTGGCACTGCTTGAACAGTGCCAGGATTTGACTGTGTCTCCTTACATGTTCAATTATTAACCAATCCATTTTTCTGATAGGCACTTGATTTAAAAAAAAAAGAGCTTTTGATGTGGTCACAGTTAAATATTGCTAATCTTGGGACCATTATAATTTAAGAGGTTTTTGTAAAAAAGGACCATTATATCTTAAGGTGATTCTGACACCATCCATAAGGTGTTGATTTGTAGTTTAATCCCCCAAGGGCAATCTTATTTTCCCCATTGTACCACCTTCACCTTCAATTTAGTCCATGATGGAATGCTGGAAATGGTCAGTTTATCACACAGGAGTCATGAGGCCAACTTCAAGAGACAGGGAATAAGGCAAAGACTCATACGCTCATATGGGCAGACAAATGTCAGAACATCTAACTTCTTATTAGATTCAGTTGATATGGTGGTTCTTAGGATCCAAAGTAGATCTGGAAGATGAACCCCCTAGAAAAAAAACAAAAACCTACACCTGGATCTTATAGGAACTTCAGGGGCGCTTGATCTAGGACTCAAGACAATCTTTAAAATAGGTGTAAGCTGAAAAGAATTGTTAAATGAATCTTGATCAGTGTTTATAATCATTAGTTTTAGCATCAGCCAGCGCTGGCTCTGCCACTTTTTAGCTGTGTGAATTTGGTTAACTTAACCTGTCTGAGTGTCTCTGTTTCCTCACTTGCGAACCTGCGGAAATATTAATGCCTATCGCACAGGGCTAGGAGGGTTAAAGGAGATAGTTTGTGAGAAAATTTAGTTCAGTGTCTGCACCATAGAGAAGACTCAGTGAATGAAAGCTGGTGTTATATTTACTAAATTTAGGTGTTGGTTTTATTTTATTTGAGAAGGATTGTCAGTCGATGGCTTAAGAGGAACACTGTGTTTTATTTCTAAAATAAGTATATACAATAAGGAATGAATGTAGGCTTTTATTGGGTACGAGATGCTGTATATAAAATGCAGACTTAATTTAAAATCCAAACATATTTTCCTTAACTAATATGCAGGACTATCTGTAACAAACATCTGTGCCATAGAGATGAGCCAGTTCAGAGTACAGGCTCTGGAGACCAAATGCTTGGGTTTCATGCTGGCTTCTTTCCCTGCTAGCTGTCTGGACTTGGTCATTTTAGGTACCATCCTTGCGAGTATAAAATAGGAATAATGATTTTAATTCTCTAAGGGTGTGAGAATTGAATGAATTAACTATAAAACAGCATGAAGAGTACCTGGACCATAATGAACGCTCCATAAGGGAACTTATTGTCATACAGTTGGTCTTAGTTAACCAACTGTATGATAATACCATGACAATATGTAGACATCAGTTTTTACTATAAATTGGTCTCCCATTCTACCTCCTACTCTAAAGTCTCATTTTCTCTTCTCTCTGAAGCAGAATTGCTCATCACATTTCTGCAGTTTCCTTGGGACTTTTCCAAGTTGCTTTTCACATAAGACCCTATAATCATATGCAGAGAAGCAGTCAAGTATGAACTCAGTCTCTGATACGCAACTCTTACCACATCTTTGCCACTATAGGAACCTATTTTTGTATCTAAAGGAAAAAGAAAGAAAGAAAGAAAGAAGGAAGAGTGGGAAAGAACAGGCAAATAAATGGAAACTCACCACATTCCAGGGCTGATAACTAGCGATTTCTGTGGGGTTCATTAGTTGGTAGCAGTGGGGGAGGGTGCAGTAATACCCATGATAGATATTCATTCATTCATTCATTCAACAGATATGTCCTGATCACCTTCCAGAGCCTGCATTAGTAGTCTGGTGAATGATAGATAAAAGCCACTGTCCTTTCCCTGGAGATGTTCCAAGCCTAGTGAGGGTGACCAATTGTGTTAGTTTGCTAGGGCTGCCATAAAAAAGTGCCACAAACTGTGAAGCTTCAAAAACAGAAATTTATTTTCTCACAGTTCTAGAGGATAAAAGTCCAAGATCAAGGTGTCTGCACGGTTGGGTTCTTCCAAGGCCTCTCTCCTTGATTTGTAGATTTTTCTCTGTGTCTTCATACGGTCTTCCCTCTATACCTGTATGTGTCCAAACTCCTCTTTCTTGTAACGACACAAGCCATGTTGGATTAGGGCCCATCCTAATGATCTCATTTTAACTTAATCACCTCTTTACAGAACTTATCTCTAAATACAGTCACATTCTGAGGTACCGGGCGAGGGGGTTAAGACATCAATAAATCAATTTTTAGAGGACACAAATCACTCCATAACACTGACTAATATATGGGGGAGAGGGGTGGTGGGAATTGGGGAAGGAGAAGGTAAGGGAAGATGGAAAGATAGAAACCCTGGAAACTTCTGCTAGTTCCTCACTTTTGGGGACGCTTGCAGGGCCCAGGTGGTCCCCAGATCACCACCCAGGCCAGTCTCTCCTCCCACTTCCAGAACTTTCTTCTGTAGACATAATAAGTGGACTGCCCTGACTCCCTTGCCCCTTCACCTACTGCTTTCAGAGAGTGAGCCCTGGGTTTTTTCTAACTGCAGAAAGGCAATGTGTTCTTACACAACTTCTCCCAACTCACCTGAAGACAGTGCACAGCTATTTGGAGGTTTTTAACCATAGAAAAAAAGACAGGTAGAAAGTCATAGTTATATAAGGACAGTCAGAATGTAACTCATTCCTGATGTTTGTAAGAGTCTAAACAAATATTAACTTAAACGTATAGCTTTCTGGTTCTTCCTCTAATCTTGCACATGGTTCTCAACCAAGAACATTGTCACCCTGGACACATGATTTTTGTTCTTTAAAATAGAAATATAACATAATTGGTAACTTTGGTTCAATATCTCATTCTGTCTTATTAAATTTCTGATCTTGAGCAAACTTCTCAAAGTCTTGATTTACTTTTTAGCAAAATGGTTATAATAATACTACCTCTTTCATAGTTTTTTTTTGTAGTGGGTGAGAAGTAAACATGAAAAACACTGAATATGTACTTGAACCAGAAGAAAACCATACAATGTATTTTATTTATTATTTCAGTACACAACACACAACAGTGATCTATATAAGGATGCAAATGTTGGGGGAATATGTAGTTTAAGGTTTTTACTCCATCTAGTTAAAGAATATTTCATTTGGGGGAAAAATTCTATTATTTGGGCAATAGAAGCTACAGAAAGTAGAAATGTAGAAGGGAAACTCTTGACTGGAGTAAATATACAAAAAGTTTATGAGACTTTAAAAGGTGGAGATGTCTCCCTAGGGGTGAGTGTTACAGAATCTCAAAAAAAAAAAAAAAGAGACTTTGATAATTCTCACAACAGAGGATGGATTTTCATTTTTGCTAAAAATGGACTTCAAGGATCAGGTAAAGACAGTTCTTAGGTATAATGAAACATCTTTATTAACTCATGGAACTAATGCAAAGTTCATTTTTATCTCAGATGAAATGCTTGTTTTAAATACCCTTTCTCTTACCATAGGACATCCATCAGGATACTTCCTTGGACATATAGCTGGGGGAGCAGGGTGGGAGTGGGAATGAGACCTTTAGCACAACTTAGTAGCTTAGTAAGGTTTGCTGTCGAACTTGTTGGTTAAATGATTGTGAACCCTCAAAGGGCAGAAGCAGCATCCCCATAGGATCAGAGAGAAAACTAATGGCAGTTAAATCCACCCTCCTTTTCTTTTCCTTCCTTCCTTCCTTTCTTCTTTCTTTCTTTCTTTCTCTTTCTCTCTCTCTCTTTCTTTCTTTCTTTCTTTCTTTCTTCTCTTTCTCTTTCTTTCTTTCTCTTTCTCTCTCTCTCTTTCTTTCTTTCTTTCTTCTCTTTCTTTCTTTCTCTTTTTCTCTCTCTCTCTTTCTTTCTTTCTTCTCTTTCTCTTTCTTTCTTTCTCTTTCTTTCTTTCTTTCTTTCTTTCTTCCTTCTCTTTCACACCCATCTGCTTTTATTTATCTTTCATGTATTGCCTTATGGAAGATGATAAATGTATGGCTTCCCTAGTTATGGTCTTTGATGCTCCCTAGAAGAAAGCTGGTATTCACCTTCTGGCTTTCCATATTTAGCTCATGTCAAATTATCAGCTTACCCCACCTGGCTCTTCCCCTCCTTTGGAGAATATGCTGCCATTAGGCCCATGAGGAAAAAAAATCATCATTCCTTATAATAGGGAAAGAATATTGATGAAACAATTACAAAGAAACTCGAGATGTTGTGGAAACTCTAAAGTGCCCCTATTTTTTCCAATCAAAATGTGCTATATACATCAGGAATAGGAAAGATTAAAGTATGTGGAAGAGTCCCAAGGAAGAGCTAATAAAGGAAGCAGGTTTACTTTGAACACCAAAAGATAAAAAAGCTAGCCCATCATAACTAAACTAAGAAGAACTAACATTTACTAAGTTCTTAGTATATGTCTGGAACTGTACTAAGCACTTATTGGAAATCACAACACCTCTCTGATACATATTCTATTAGTACCTGTATTTCACAGGTGGGGAAATAAGGCTTAGTACTGTCAGCTTGTCCACTGCCATACAGCTTATAAAGAGAGGAGCAGGCTTTTTTTTTTTTTTTTTTTTTTTTTTGCGGTACGCGGGCCTCTCCCTGTTGTGGCCTCTTCCGTTGCGGAGCACAGGCTCCGGACGCGCAGGCTCAGCGGCCATGGCTCACGGGCCCAGCCGCTCCGCAGCATGTGGGATCCTCCCGGACCGGGGCACGAACCCGTGTCCCCTGCATCGGCAGGCGGACTCTCAACCACTGTGCCACCAGGGAGGCCCAGGAACAGGCTTTTGATCTTAGACACTTTGACTCCAGAACATCTATTACTAACCTATCCCTTGTACTAGCGAGGAGGCCGGTGGTTTCTTTGCTATTGAGATATGCCAGATCAAACAGCCTCCAACATCACCTCTTTATGAAACACAAGCCACAAGAACAAAAACACTGAGACACAGTTCGCCTGCAATCAGTGTGTTAACTCTTATTCTTCCATGAGAGTATCGTTAGGGTGGCTCTGTGATACAAATGGGAATTTTGTAGTTTGCCTTTAATTCATACTAACTCTCAATGACTTTGAGTCAGAAAAAGTAATTAGCAAAGTTTGGGGAGTTATTCGTGCCCGTGATATGATGTTTTTCTTCAGTGTTCATTGATGTATCAGACATTTATTGAGACTCTCCAATGGGCAGGGCATTCATTATAAAGGAGAGGAGATGTAGTGAGAGAGGTAAGACACAGGTCCTACTCACAAATACCACAGCCAATTTGGGGAGCAGACCCGTAAATGCATAAATGACTGCATAGACTAGTGAATGCCATAATGCAAGTTGCTAGATTTTTTTCTGACTTGAGCTTATTACGGAGCTAAAACGAATATATTTATTTTGGCTCTGACTTGGAATAAATCTTACTTTGCCTCCTGAGACAGTGAAAGCTCTGTTGAGAAACTAATAAGTTGAGCCCAAATTCTCAGCAGTGTGCTTGATGAAAAATCACAAAATTTGAGAAGAAAAGGAGTAAGGCAGTTTAGCTTACTAGAACTTGATTCAAAGACTCAGAGAAAAATTCAGGCTCTGGTTATCTAAATAAGCAAGTGGAGACAGGTAAAAAATTGGCATAAGTTAAATAATGAAACATTCATAATTGCACAATTTAATTATTGAAATCCTTGGCATAAACACATTTATATGTCATATGCTATTTTATTATTGCTCATAGAAGGGAGTCATATATAATTTAAAGAGATACTTTAATTAGAATATCAATTACTTTCAAATATATATATAATAAAAGTAGACAAGGACATCTTTAAAGCTGTAAATTTCAACATCACTGTATGTCTAGTAGAATATGACATTTTAGAATGAGGTTTCAGAAGTTCCAATATATTTATATACCTTGAATTTTTATAGATTGGAATGTCTTGGTCATTTTTTTAGGGTTTTGATACTATATTCAGCATTCTTGCAAACTACAGATGAAGTAAATGACTGTTCACATATTTGACAAGGAATTTATAAAGACAAATGTGAATGATATAAAATACAGAATATAATATAATGAAAAGGTACAGCAAATACTTTCTGTTTTATACACTCATCTTTCTCAATTTCTATAACTAGCTTCCAAGGTATTATGCTATATTGAGAGACAGATGAATTGACAAGACATAGTGAAAGGGATTTTCATTATTGGCATCATTAGCAGAGCAGAAAAATCCACAGATCAGAGCAGACAAGTCATAAAGTCCTTTACTTTGTTCCATAGGCTTCCATTCAAAACCTGCTCCATGGTTTCTAGGTGAGCCTCATTCAGCGTGCAGTTTGCCTTTTATTATGGGAGGCGGAGTAGCCAGTAGGACAGGCCCTCTTTGAACTCTAAGGAGTTTGGATTTTAACTTTGGCTCTGCCTTTTATTAGCTTTGAGATTTTTAACAATCAGTTTCATCCTTCTTTTATAAAATGTGAAAAATGATATACATTTCCTATCACGGTTGTAAGGATTAAATGAGATGATATATGTCATTACCTGATTTTCCCCCTACTTTACCAGTCACTCAAGCCCCCAACTAGCTATGCTTGGTCCCTCAACTTTGAGCAATGCTCTTAGTAATCCATTGGAAAGTCTAGTTAGCTTTGCTTCCAGAACAAATCTCTAATCTGTTCACTTTTCTCCATCTTCCCTGACATCCTCTAGACCAATTATTAACACTGGAAGCCAGGGTCAGCTACATAATTTTCAGGGCCCAGTATAAAATGAACCTGTGGAGTCCTTTGTCCAATATATGTGTAAAATGTGACATTAAAAATACTAACGTATAAAGCTTCTTCCTTTCTTCTGCAGTCTCTCTTTTCTTGCCATGGTGTTAATTTTCTATCTCATGTCTTTCTAGTATGAAAAATTAAAATGTTAAATTATTAGCATAAATTTTGCCATTCTTTATATTGTATAATGTATGTTTTAAAGGCAGTATAAGAGCACTTAAATCACCTGCAGAATCACCAAAATTATGCAATTAGTATTTCATAGCTTGTGCATGCATATTTATTTTGCTCTTACCAGAACAGTGGAAACGCACAAAACTAACTGAACTACTTTTATTTTACTTCTTCATATGTGCACATTCTAAATTAGTTCTGAATAAGAAAGAAGAGAAAGAAAAAGGAAATGATGGTTGTCCTTTGTCTTTCACCATCCTTCAATATCATTATTTTCAAACATGTTGTTGGCTAATATGGGGGAATAACAGAAATAAGAAAGGATAGACTTACAAGATCCTTGGTCATGTATGTTGCTTAGAAGGCAATTGCCTTCCTTCTGCATTAGAAACAACTGAAATGGAAAATGTGGTCCCTTGAGGCTTTCAGGCCCTGCTTATTCAATTGTAGATGTAACATGGTTATTTTCTACTCTGAGTCTCACTGAAACTTCACAGATTATGGAGCCACCAGAACTCTGTGCTCATCAGAGACGGCAAACCCTATGTGGCAATGGGCCAGCAAGGGATGCGGGACATTACTGCACATATTTTCTCTACTTAAAGGCACACTATATCGTCTCAATAGACTTCACTCACAATTCATAAGTTCAAAGATAAAATTATTAAGAATTTCAAGACAACGACAGCAGAGCAATAAATCTAGTGTGGCTTCCTTCTGAGTGTGGGTGGGGACCTCTGAGATTACACAGGTCATAAGCCCATGAAGTTGGCCTCGTTAACACTGGATAATTCTTTTTGTGGTGGTTGTTCTGTGCCTTGCAGGATGTTGACTGTATCCTTGGCCTCTACCCAGTAGGTGGTAGGTAGCAACGTCCTCCTTCCCATTAAACAAAACAAAACAAAACAAAACACTTATGGTTACCAGTGGGGAGAGGTGGGGAGAAGGGATAGATTGGGAGTTCGGGATTGACGTGTCCACACTGCTGTATATAAAGTAGATAACCAACAAGGACCTACTACATAGCACAGGGAACTCAGCTCAATATTCTGTAATAAATTAAATGGGAAAAGAACTGGAAAAAGAATAGATACATGTATATGTATAACTGAATCACTTTGCTGTACACCTGAAACTAACCCAACATTGTTCATCAACTAGACTCCTATCTAAAATAAAAATTTTTTTAAAATGTCTCCAGACAATGCAAATGCCTCCTGGGGGAAAATGCCCCTCTCTCCCATGGAAAACCACTGCTCTAGACCCAATCACCCTTGTCTCTTGCTTACTCTACAGCCTGACCACTTAACCAGCCTCCCTGGCTCCCCAGAATGTCATCCCACGTTTTGTCCTCTCCATGCCAGAGTGATCTTTAAAACTACTTTATCTGTCTTCTGCTTAAAGCACTTCCGTACCCACCACTCCGCACCACACCTCTCCTCACATACAGCACAGACACACACATCCCCACATCCCCACATCTTTAGTGAAAATCCAAACTCCTTAACCTGGCTCAAAAAGTCCTTCAAAATATTTTCCCTGGCTACCATTCTTCCTTCATGTATCTCTACTTTTATTTTACCTACGGCCCTCGACCTTCTCAGCTTTCCTTAGGTTTATCAACATGCCAAACTTGTCCATACGTCAGGACTTTTGTGTCAGCCTGAGCCTATGCCAGAATGCCCTCTACTGATCTCTGTGTGGCTGACTCCTTATGTTCCAGAATTTAAAATTGACTTTCTCAAAGTGAGATTTCTTGACCACCAAAATAACGTAACTATCCAGTCACTCTCTATAATAACACTGCATTTGTGTTTTCTGCACAACTCTTTTCTCTACTATTTTTTTCTTGCTTAACTATTTATGTGACAGTTGTCCATCTCTCTTCCCCACTAAAGTACACTTCCATAAGAACACAGACCTATCTATTTGTTGTCATTTTTCTTCATACTCCCTCAATGAATTGAACAGTGAGTTCGTGGTACAGAGCAAGAGCTCTCAAGAAATAGTTGTTGGATGTCTGTGGAATAAGAGTACGATACCTGTTACTACTAGCTGTTGAAAATAGGAAAAATTCAAAGGTCATAATACCTCTTGTCTCTCTTCTTCCACTACATAATTGTTTGAAGCCCACCGCTTTGAAATTTAAACACAAGCATGTCCCAGAATCCCTTTCTGTTCAACAGGCCACAATAGCCACTCTTTATATGTTCTGTTAATTACTCTGAAGGCTGTCTTGTTTCATCTTTAAGTTTGGGCAGAGCTCAGGGGCAGGAAGCTACTCTGCCCCCAACACTAAATTTAATGCTGAATACGCTACTGGAAATTCAGCTAATGTTTGTGTCATGAGAGGCATTTTTGTTATTGTGGCAAAAGAAGGATACTTGACTGAGAATCAGAAAATTTAGGATCAAATTCTAGGTTTTGCCGCTTACTAGCCATTATCATTTGGACCAGCTCCCTCTCTGGCTTTCACCTCTTCATCTTTAAACATGGGCTAATTCTTTAAAATTCTGCAAGTTATAGAATCCAGTATGATTTAAAAAGCTTATAGGGATTGTTTCAGAGTAAGAAACTTTACAAAATTATCAAGAAGATGCTATGATAGGTAAATAATAGGAAATATTCTCTAGTAATATATTTGTTTTATAAACTCCACTAGGGTTGATACATAATCTTCTTTAAAAATTGAGCCTTTTGGGACTTCCCTGGTGGTGCAGTGGATAAGACTCCGCACTGTCAATGCAGGGGGCCTGGGTTCGATCCCTGGTCAGGGAACTAGATCCCACATGCATGCTGCAACTAAGGAGCCCACATGCCACAACTAAGACCCAATACAACTAAATAAACATTAGAAACAAAAAACAAAAAAAACCTGAACCTTCGCGAAACCCTCTCCAAGAACATTACCCCACATTAAGACATTAATTAAAATACATCAGATATGTCAGAGTAAAAGCAAATTAATCTCCTTTTTAATGACCACATCATTAACAAAGGCTATTTTGGAAAGGACTGGCCTTGCTAAAGTAAACTCTGAAAATTAGACAAAACCTTATCTCCAGTACAGTTCTCCAGTTTCGGTCTGTGTGGAGGGGAAGGAGAGTTTATATACAAATGGATTCCTTCAACCCTTAATGAAGACAAGATGTAGTGCTTGCCCTTGGCAAAATTGTGGTTGACCCTTCGTCTTGCTGGCATTCTGTCAATTCTCCATCACTGCCACCTACCTTCCACGCACCCACCATCAATTTCTGCTTTTCCGCTGAGAGAAAAGATTTATAATTGTCAGAAGCCAAGCAGCCTCTTCAAGGCGCTGCAGGGCCATAGCTATCATGTAAGTAGGGGCTGAAAAGAAAGACAGAAGGAGGTGGTCGGCATTATTTGGCAGTTTGCCCTTCCAGTCATCTCACTCTCCTCCCCGCCTTCACCTGATTGTACACCTGGTTCTGTTCTGTTATCAGCATCCTGCTGGTATGATGGGTCTGAAAACCCTATAAAGGACCTTGGTTCAGTCCTCACAAACACCTACGATTATCCGCGTTGCAATCTCCCTCCCCTCTGCTTCTTGGTCATTGATGTAACTGACTACTGCCTGTGGGTTATTGATAGGGACAGCCGTGCCCCCATTTGCTCTGCTTTCTATTTGCCAGGGTTCTCGGTTATGGGTCATATTAGATTCATGACTTCAGAGCTGGACAGCAGTTTAGAGTTCATTTTTCCAAAGCCTTACCCACTGCAGAAACTCTCTCTATTATATCCAAAAGATGATCTATCTTACAGTTTCTGCTCGAACCACATTCAGTGAGAGAGAACTCACTAGTTTTTTAGGCAGTTCATTCTACTGTTAGCCACATCCAGTTGGTAGAAAGTAGCTTCTGATCCTGACTCAAACTAAACTCTGACTTCTACTCACTGTCTCAGTTCTATCCCATCTGATACAACACAAAATAAAATTACTTTTTTTCCCCTGAAGTGTCAGGTTAGCTATCGTGTTCCCTTAGATCAGGGGTTCAAAACTTGTGTCATGCAGCCTGAATGAAATTTATAATTAAACTTCGTTTGGCTTATACAATGATGTCCCTATTCTGTGTTTTAAATTTGAATTGACTTACTTTTATGTAGCTATCATTTTATAGTGCTTAATGTGTCCATCATTTTTTAAAATGTTCTACAAATATTAACCCATTTACTACTCATAATAACCCTATGAGGTAGAGTTTTTTATTCTATTATTATCCCCTTTTTTAATAATGAGAAAACTGAGGCACAGAGAGCAAGGCAATAGTAGAGCTGGGATTCAAACCCAGGCAAACTGGCTTTAGAGTCCACGCTCTTCTTAGGATGCTATGCTGAACGCTTTAAAATATTAACATTTTATGCGGTAATCCAGATTTCTGCTTTCTCTTGAAATATGAGGTATTTTCGTTATATGACCTCTCAGTCCCATATGGCAAAAATCCACAAGAAGTGTGGTCCAGCCTCCACGTTTAGATGGGGAAAAGGGGTGTTAAATTTGCCTCAATTTTAAACCATTCTTCTTTTTTTTAGATGCTTAATATTTTATTATTTAATTATTTATTTAAATTTTATTAGAGTAAAGTTGATTTACAATGTTGTGTCAGTTTCAGGTGTCCAGCAAAGTGAATCAGTTATACATATACATATATCCATTCTTTTCCAGATTCTTTTCTCATATACGTTATTACAGAATATTAAGTAGAGTTTCCTGTGCTATAGAGCATATCCTTGTTGGTTATCTATTTTATAGTGTGTATATGTTAATACCAAGCTCCCTCCCATGTTTCTCCTTTGGTAACCATAAGTTTGTTTTTAAAATCTGTGAGTCTGTTTCTATTTTGTAAATAAGTTCATTTATATCATTTTTAAAAAATTAGAGTCTACATATGAGTAATATCATATGATATTTGTCTTTCTCTGTCTGACTTACTTCACTTAGTATGATAATCTCTAGTTGCAGCCACGTTGCATCCATGTTGCTGCAAATGGCATTATTTCATGCTTTTTTATTGCTGAGTAATATTCCATTGTATAAATGTACCCACATCTTCTTTATTCATCTGTCGATATTCATTCAGGTTGCTTCCATGTCTTGGCTATTATAAATAGTGCTGCGATGAACATAGGGGTGCATGTATCTTTTGAATTATAGTTTTCTCAGGGTATATGCCCAGGAGTGGGATTGCTGGATCATATAGTAGTTCTGTTTTTAAGGACCTCCACCTTGTTCTCCTAGTGGTTGTTAAACTGTTCTTCTGTATTCCCTACCCTACCCACTTGTTAATGCTTTCCACCTATTTTCTTGAATTATTTATGACATTAGAGCCAAATTTTATCTTTTCTGTATTATATCTATTTTTTCTTCCACCATTTTTCATGGTTCAATATTCAAAGTCCTTGGATGAAGAGAAACAGTAGAAAACTTAATGTAGCCAATGATAGGTTTTGGGAAGCCCACCTGTACTTTCTTTTTTTTTTTTATGCTTATATGAGGTGTCTTAAGGAGAAAAAAAAGTTGACCTGATAAATAAAACAATTTATAGAGGTCATGGTATGTGAAAGACTTTGAGGCTGTATAGAATTAAAAATGTTCGAATGCATTTTAATAACGTCAGTGATTTGAGATCCTGTGGGGAACAGGGCACTGTCAGTATGGCAAAGATTACTGGCTAGACTTTCCAGCCCAGACAGGAGCTATTCTATGATTTTACTCTGTTGAATGAGTGGCTTTGCCATTGAGAATAAGGGAAGAAAGCACAAAAAGTACCTTTAAAAATATTAGATGAAGATATGACTAATTCACATGTAAAATCAGCCGATCAAACATATGATGACTACTTATTATTTACAAGATAACAGTGAACTAAAGGGGAGGGAGAATCAAAAATTTCATTGTTTAAATATAGACAGTTTTCAAAATAATACATTATAAAACACACAACTTTAGTTTGAGTCCATTATGATTTTGCTTAAATAATTCTGGAAAAAAACTAGATATTTGTATACTATGGATTTATGTGTAAAACTTGCTTTCACATTTTCTTCTTCCTTTGATTTCTTTCTTTGATTTCTTCTTCTTTTGATTCATACGATTCTGAAGGTAGAGTAAGTACCCTCATTTCCTTATGTGGGTTTTGCTTTACCCTCTTTTTAAGAACTCATTTCCTTATGACCCCAGTATTGCCATGTATACAAAGCATTCCAAGTATCTGAATTCAGGCTCATGAAATTCTTTCAGATCCAGGTTTCTTTCTGCTTTCCCTGGACCTCTTAATGAACATAATTTCACTGACACCTCTCATTTCTCAAACCCCTTTGGTTCAAAATCTTTGATTCATTTCTTTAACTAGCTCATATAAACAAAAATTCTGCATTTTGACTCTGCACTGGACCCCCCTCTAGTGTTCATGTCAGACATTATACCCAGGTTGCAGATTTTTCCTAGCATCCTTTGGCTCAAGACACAAAGCCCAAGCCCTTAGTGCCAGTTTAACAAGGTACAGATCAGACAGCATAAAAAAAAAATCAAACAAGTTAAGTGATTCAGCCATGATCAGTAATGTGATGGCACATTTATAATTATAGTTGTAGCACTTAAGTTTGGCTACAGGTAAGAGAAAACTGAAAATCATAGTGGCTTAAACAGGAGAGAAAAGTCCAGAGATTATTTGTTCAAGGAGAGTTAGGCACAGGGTTAGTGAGCTGGGCTCCTTCTGCCTTATGGTTTTGTTATCCCTGTTCCCATTTCCAAGGTTACCTCAGGGTCCAATATGGCAACTGGAGCTCCAGCCATTTCATCTGCACTTTGAGCTTATAGAATAGAAAAAAGACTCAAGAAGGCCAAGGTCCCTCCACTTAACAGCCCTTCTGAAGCTTTGCAGTCATACTGAGTTTGAATCCTGGCTCCTTCACCTATGTGTCCTTGGGTGAGTCATTTAACCTTTGTGAGCCTTGCATTCCATACCTGTAAAATCAGGATATGAATTTACTGACCTAAAGACAGTTCTATAACATTTAAATTAAATTGATCAATTTAGGGTATGTAGACTTATCTGTGCCTGACCCAGAAAATTATCATCATTGTCATCTTTGTCATCATTAACAAAATTACTATCATTATAATTATTATTAGCTGATTAGCTATAAAATTGCCTTAAATCCCAGACTTTTGGTATTGTCATCTCTGTCTTTGTATGTTGCTTACCATGTATTTAAGAGTTACTATAGTTTAACTCGTATTAACATGTTTGGCAGAATCAGATTCATTCCTTTCATGCCTTTTAATGACCAGGCTATCCCTTTCCCTCCTCCTTTGTATGTGTTTGCAAGTATTTTTGTCTTATCGATCTCCTGGTTTCTTTTTCTGCATGTGTATCTCTGACCCAAGGTGAACATTTAAGGAGAAAAGCATTACAACACCAATGTCTACTTGACCATATTTAATAATGAAATAGTGAATGATCTGGAAAGAGAAGGCTGCTGGTTATCTTTATATCCCACCCCCTCCCTGCTTGTGCCCAGATGAGGAAATAAAATGAAGATGACACTGTTAAGAAACTTTAAGGACAAGAAAAAAAAGTAAAAGTCTTTCATAAATTAATAAAGACTTCAGAATAGGAAACAACATCAAGATGATTTTCAAATGATTTAGGCAGACATTTGCCAAGTGGGAAAAATGTCACTCAAAGTGATTGATTAGTGGATCCACTTAAGACAAGTAAACTCATCTATTTGTAGACAGAAGCCCAAAGATCCATTGTATACCCATTCCCATAAAGACAAAATATACTTGGCCAGGGCTTCCCTGGTGGCGCAGTGGTTGCGAGTCCACCTGCCGACGCAGGGGACGTGGGCTCGTGCCCCAGTCTGGGAGGATCCCACATGCCGCGGAGCGGCGGGGCCCGTGAGCCATGGCCGCTGAGCCTGCGCGTCCGGAGCCTGTGCTCCACAACAGGAGAGGCCACAACAGTGAGAGGCCCGCGTACCAGGAAAAAAAAAAAAAAAAAAAAAAATATATATATATATATATATATATATATATATACACACTTGGCCAATTAGTCCTTCATTTGTATCATAGAGGCCTGGTATTTTCATGTGGAAGGAACAGGATTTACCAGGAAGGTGTGTGATTTTCTTGCCCAGGAGTTAATGGCAGTTTGGCTAATAATGTTCTTGTTTAGAGTACTGAATTATTTATATCCTTTGGGTTTGAAAGATGACTGAAATAGTAGATGACTGTACAGGTAAATTGTTTTATCATTTTTTTTTCCTGTGTTTGTCTCTTTCCCTCCTTCTTCTCTGACCATTAAACCGAAGTTAAGATATATTTATTGCCCACTTAACCACCATACAGGCAAGGCATGTGTGCTAAATGTTTTCTAAGATAGAGTTCCTGCCCTCAAGGAATTTACTGTCTAGCAATGACTAATGATTTTGTTATTTCACTAGTTTTCTGCTCAATCAACTGTCTGCTCTTATTACTACTGTTCTTATGATGTCATCTCATGGATTTCCTCCTTTCCCTTTAGCACTCCATTATAAACCCATCTGACCAATTGATCTAAACTCTTTAAAATATTTAACCAGCAGTCTCCAAGGAATATTAAGAGTGGAAAAGAATAAAACTTGGTATCTTTATATTTGCATTGTACCTTTTCTCTCACTAAAAAAAAAAAAACCAGTTTGCATAATTCTCAAATGATTTCAAAGTGCAAATGGGAAAGCTGCAATTGTAGTGAAAAGAAGAAATTAAACATAATTCCCAATGTTGTAACTTAGAGCCTCCATGGGAGTGGGTGGGTAAGAGGGTGTCTTTGTGATGACTGAAATATTTGACAGGAAAAAACCAAAACAAAACAGAAAATATAGTTGAGAATTGATTTAAGAGGGTCAATGACTCGAGTCCTTTTAAATAATTTTTCTTAAAAGTTTTGTGGAATATGATGACATGTGCTGTCTTTGGCAGGAGGTTTGCTGTCTTATGTGTTTCTCTGCTGGCTTTAGGACGCTGGGATCTCGACTTAGGCAGAAGAGACCATTCTCAGTAACTTAGAAAACTTAACACTAATAAAGGTGAAAATGATTGTATAGAATAGGATTTCAGGATTTTAGCAACCCCAGTTTAGATGACAAATGCCATCACATAAAGTATTTTACGACATATAAGAGATTATACTTATTCCCTGAGGAGCTTTTTCACCTCCATTTTACCTACTCTTAGGATCTGTACTGAATATCGGAAGTAGTTGGAGCTGTGAAATTTGATTCCTCCCAAACACTAAGGGGAAAATGTCGAATAAATCTGCATAAAAGACATCCACAACATAAAATTGAAGAGCTTAGCTTACGTGTTAATCAGTGCTTTGTGCTGTTTGCAAAACAACCACCAAATTCGGCCCTAGACAAAATAAAGAATATTGCCTCATTAACAAATTTGGCAGTACTATAGTGACAGTAATCACATTTTTATTCTATTTTCATATTCAAGACTTCAAAGCAGCTTAAAAAAATATTCATTAACGATGCAGGTTGCTGCATGCCAAGGAGCTGCCTCAGCACTGTCATATATAATTTTGTAAGTGTTATCTAGGAGGGCAGAGTTTAATTTTAACTGCAGGAAATTCACACAGACACACACACACAAACATGCCAGATAAGATTAATGATAATGGTCTCAAAAATAAATGAGTTTCTCAATAAAAGGGAAAAAAATCCTACAGTGCAATTTGTTGTTTGGATTTTAAGTGTTATAGCCAGTCATTAAGGAGCAATATTATTTAAAGAACTTTCCAAAGACTGAATTTTTGCTAAATACAATTCTATATCAAGAAGGTACACAACATGTGCTAAGTTTTTCAAACTTATTCAAAAAATAAATGAGTCAAGTACATTAAAGGGTTTACTTGTAAAAGGAAGAGATGAGTGATATGAATGAGAGGGCCAAATCAGTTTCAAAATCAAGTATGATGCAAATGTTGTAGAATTGCAGGCATTCATATTGAAAAGTGTACAAAAATGAGAAAATTAGCAACTCTGGTTTCTCAAAGAAGATTTAGGCAAAGAATCAGACTGAAGGAGAGGCGCATAGTAGTAGTCCTCTGAAGGTCATTTCTTGCTTATCTTTGTGGTGTTGGTGTGACTGCAGTTCTGACACAGGTTTTATTTACTTAATTCACCTTAGTATTACTTCACAGTTGATCATCTATGTTGGAAACGGAACTGGTATTACCTGTATATTTTGTGGATGGTTCATGTGTCTATACTTACAAACATACAACCTAGAAAATTATTTTGATTTAAAAAATAAATCAGAAACCTCAATATAGAGGAGAAAGAGGAGTAGTCCATTTGTACCATTGATGATGGGTAATTGCCTTACCTACATATCTGGAGTAATGGGAGAAATTGGGACTGATTGGCTCCTATATCTAGTAGAAATCTTGTTTCTGATTTCTAGAAGGAAGCTTAGGCTTCTTCACATGGCATTTGGATTCCAAAAATCATGATCCTTTTGTACATTGGCTCTAATTAATTGTATTGAAACTGCTTTGAAACATTCAGACAGGTTATCTATCTATCTATCTATCTATCGATCATCTATCTATCTATCTTGCTATCTGTCTGGCTATCTAATCATCTAAGAAATAATAGGTTCAACTACTGAGACAAATTTAATAAGGGATAGGGAGTAATTGAGTGACATAGACTGTGGCTAAATTAAATTATAGAGATTATGAAACCAGTACTTTTGTCACTGGATATTATATCACAGGTTGTCCAGGGAATATTCCTTCCACAAGGAAACTCCAGAGCGGTACCAGAGTACCTCCATAGTATATTAATAGTCTATAGCATATATGCTGAGAACAAATAAATTGAGTTGGTATATATAAATCCAAAGATTGACCACCATAATAGGTCATGGTATCCAAAAGTTATATCAGGCATGTGGCCCATCCTTGCCCCTGCAACAAGTACATGTTTATATAACATATTTGTTTTAAAACTGTATTTGCTGTCTTTTTTCCATACAAAATTTGGAGTCATTTAGAAATAATGCACATAATGAAATAAACAATAAAATATGATAAAAAGAAACATATCTAAAAATCAAGATTAGGAAAACATGAATTATAGTAAAAAGCTAAGTAGAAGAAAGGAGAATATATAAAACTTACTCAAGGGCTTCCCTGGTGGCGCAGTGGTTGGGAGTCCGCCTGCCGATGCAGGGGATGCGGGTTCGTGCCCCGGTCCGGGAAGATCCCACATGCCAGGGAGCAGCTGGGCCTGTGAGCCATGGCCGCTGAGCCTGCGCATCCGGAGCCTGTGCTCCGTAACGGGAGAGGCCACAACAGTGAGAGGCCCGCGTACCGCAAAAAAACAAAAAAAAAAAAACAAAAAAAACCCAAAAAAAACTTACTCAAGAGTGTCAAATCCACACAACTGCTAGAGTTTACTTTCCTGATGGATGAAGCTAAAAGATAAGAATGAGCCAATCCAAGTCTTCTCTTTAAGTATAGAAAAATGAAATAGCTATTGTTCCAGTTAATAAACTTTTATCTGTGCTGTTTAGTTCTAAAATGCTAAATTTCAGTTTTCACGTACTCTTTGAGACAAGAAAGGAAAGTTCTTACTTTCCAAACTGTAAGTAAAAAAAAATAAATGCAAGCACAGAAAAAAATTAGATGCCAAATTCAGAAACCATTACTTACTTACTGAAAGCTTTGGATTTAAGACGAAGTATATTGGCTTCTGGGCAAGTGTACTTTTCCTAACATCCCAGGTTCAACCCCTGCTTGAAGACTATATGAGGAGCAGCTACACTTTGGGGTTAGAGGAGCCTGATTTTACTTCCCAAGGGTCAAGTGACACAGAGATAGACAAGTATACAAAAGCTTGCATTTGTATTTCTTACAGGCTGCATTCACAGTACCCCACAGAGGATGGTAGGTACTCAAAAAGTATTTGTTGATTGATTAAATACAGTTTTCCCCCATAGCATTCATAATTTCCAATACAAATCAGTAGATTATCATACCATAAAAGGATTTCACTCTTTCATGAGCAGCTAGAGTTTTATTCTCAGTGAACTAGGAATAAATATGAATAAACACATTGTTAATTGTTTAAACACCCATTTCAGTTCATTTGGCCATGACCTGGCTCATTCTACTTGGCTTCTTTCAATACATTAGTAAAATCCACCTTTATGGGCTTCCCTGGTGGCACAGTGGTTAAGAATCTGCCTGCCAATGCAGGGGATAGGGGTTCGAGCCCTGATCGGGGAAGATCCCACATGCCGCGGAGCAACTAAGCCCGTGCACCACAACTACTGAGCCTGCACTCTAGAGCCCAGGAGCCACAACTACTGAAGCCACCGCACCTAGAGCCCGTGCTCCGCAATAAGAGAAGCCTGCGCACCGCAAAGAAGAGTAGCTTCCGCTCGCCACAAGTAGAGAAAGCCCGCGCAGCCAAAAATAAATAAATTAAAAAAAATCAATCCTTATTCACTTGATCAATGACAAAGCATTCCTAAGACCAGCATTTTGCTGGAAAATACAAAAGAGATGCATATCTATAGTGCTAAAAGTGTGATTATAAAGCAGCTGAATATCAAATGATGTCTTAAGATGTTCCAAAAGCCAGCCTGATCTTACCCGGGCTTAAGATGGGGTCTCAGATGACCTCACTCACATGTTTAGCATTTGGTTGGGATAATGGGAGCAATTGGAAGCCCATGTTTCATATATCTAATAGATAGTTTAGGCTTCTTCACACGGCATTGGATTCCAAAAATAATCTAGAGAGTAAAAATCAAAAAGTAAAACAAAGCCAAATATTCTACAAGCCTCTGCATGGATAACATTTGCTAATAAGAGGAATTAGAGTTATTGGGACCCTTTTTTTTGGTAGCCATCTACAATGCTAGCTTGATTTCAGTTTTTTCTAATCTTTCTAATTACCTTGTAAAATACAAATGAGGTATTAAATTGACTTGGCTCTTTTTCCTGTTGGCATATTAAAGAAATCCTATAAATCAGATGAACAAGAATGCACTGAAGAGCTATTGCATGTAGGACACTGCACTAGGTGATAGGAGGGGGTTAATTCATGATTCAATTAGTTTACTGTATATGGTGGCCTCCTTGACTGGATCATGAGATTGCTGTCCATGTTTTAAAATTTCTTTCCCCGTGGGACAGATTTTGTGGAAGAGAAAGTCTACTGCTGCTAACTCTTCTTTAGAACTGTAAGACCATTGATCATAGAAGGAGCAAAGCTACAGAATGTTGACAACCCAGTGCTACTGATGGACTGGGATGGAGGCTGGGATCAACAAGACAAATATTCTCTACCTGTGGTGGCCCCTTCACTCATATTTTTAACATTTAACGGGCATGAGAAGAAACTGATTTTCTATTAGAAAATCTTTGTCTTTATTAAAATATGAAGGATGTATTGCGCACACTCAGTGTAACATGACCTTTTAACTTATTTGAGTCTGCCTTCATTGTACTCTTTTCCCATTGCTCATAAGTTGATAGTGTACCTCACTGATGCTCTAGACTATCTTGAGACACTTAAATCTTTCATAAAAAATAGAGGAGATATAAAAAAAATTCATAAGTATGTTACAGATGAGGACTGTAGAAGGTTGTGGTTTAGCACGTGGAATATGGAGTTGACTCCTTAGTTGCAGTCTAAGCTCTTTCACTTGCTATCTGTGTCACACAAGCAAATTATTTAACATTTTTAAGCATCACATTCCTCATGTGAAAGATAAGGATGATAATTTCAACCTCAAAGCCTTGAAATAAGAATGGAAGGAAATAACGTATAAAAAGTTCTTAACATATTTTTAGTACTCATTAATTAGAGCTATTATCTTTCATGATATTCATGACAATGTCCTGGCCATTATAAACTTACATTTCTTTAAGGTTATACATTTAATGAAATGATTTTTGCTTGTGGACAAAAAACAGCACTCAGCGAGATTAATGATTTTTCTATAAGAATGTGCACATTTATTTTAAAACTATATTTTATATGAAAATATTCTGGGGCATTATTCTTAATATTTGGGTAACTATGTTTATGAGGCTCTTCTGAAGGCTATTCAGACTCCTCCCTTCAATTTTTTGACTCTTTTAAAAAGAAGTTTGGGAGTTCCCTGGTGACCTGGTGGTTAGGATTCTGGGCTTTCACTGCCATGGCCTGGGTTCAGTCCCTGGTCAGGGAAGTGAGATCCTGTAAGCTGTGCAGCGAGGCATGACATTAAAATAAAAAAAATAAAATAAAATAAAATGAATAAAATAAAAAAGTTTTAGGTTTACAACAAAACGAAACTGGGAGGTAGAGAGATCTCCCATATATCCCTTGTCCCCACATGTTCATAGCCTACCCCATTATCAACATCACTCACCAGAAAAATACATTTTTTTACCAAAGATGAACCTACATTAACACATCATAATCACCCAAAGTCCATAGTTTACCTTAGGGTTCACTGTTGATGTTGTATATTCAATGGGTTTAGACAACTATACAATAACCTATATTCATTATTATTAAATCACACAGCACATTTTCATAGCCCTAAAAATCCTCTGTTCTCTACCTATTCATCCCTTCCCCTCTCACCCCTGGACACTGCTAGTCTTTTTATTGTCTCCATAGTTTTGCCTTTTCCAGAAGGTCATACAGTTAAAATCATACAGTATGTAGCCTTTCCAGATTGGTTTCTTTCACTTAGTAATATGCATTTAAGTTCCCTCCATGGCTTTGTATGGCTTGGTAGCTCATTTCTTTTCAGGGTTGAATAATATTCCATTATCTGGACGCACCACTGTTTATATATCTGTTCACCTACTGAAGGACATCTTAGTTGTTTCTAAGTCTTGGCAATTATGCATAAAGCTGCTGTGAACATCCATGTGCAGGTTTCTTTGAGGACATAAGTTTTCAACTCCTTTGAGTAAATATCAAGGGAAATGTATGGTAAGACTGTTCAGTTTTGCAAGAAACCATCAAACTGTCTTCCAAAGTGGTTGTACCATTTTGCATTCCCATCAGCAATGTCTGAGAGTTCCACAGCCTCACCAGCATTTGATGTCAGTGTTCCAAATTTTGGACATTCTAATAAGTGCGTGGTGGTATCTCGTAGTTTTGATTTACATTTTCTGATAACTTATGAGGTGGAACATCTTTTCATATGTTTATTTGCCATCTGTATATTTTCTTTGGTGAGATGTTTGTCTCTTAAGGTCTTTGGTCCATTTTTTAATCAGGTTGTTAGTTTTCTTATTGTGGAGTGGATAACAGTTCTGTATCCAGATGTGTCTTTTACAAATATTCTCTTCCAGTCTGTGGCTTGTCTTATTCTTTTATACTGTCTTTCACAGAACAGACACTTTTAATTTTAATAAATTAAAGTTCAGCTGATCAGTTATTTCTTTCATGGATCATGTCTTCTGTGTTGCATCTAAAAAGGCATCACCCTTTTTAGATGCAACACAGAAGACAAGGTCATCTAGGTTTTCTTTTATGTCATCCAGGTTTTCTTTTATGTCATTTTCTAGCAGTTTTGTAGTTTGTGTTTTATATTTAGGTCTATGATCCATTTTGAGTTCATTTTCATGAAGGGTGTAAGGTCTGTGTCTAGACTCTTCTCTTTTTTTGCATGTGGATGCTCAGTTGTTCCAGTACCATTGGTCAAAGAGACTCTCTTTGTTCCATTGTGTTGCCTTTGCTCCTTTGTCAAATATCAATTGACTGTATTTATGCAGGTCTGTTCCTGAGCTCTCGCTTCTGTTCCATTGATCTACTTGTCTATTCTTTCTCCAATACCACACACTCTTGATTACTGTAGCCTTACTACTTACTGTAGTAAGTCTTGAAGTCAGACCATGTCAGTCCACCAATTTTGTTCTTCTTTAACCTATCTTCGATTTTAACTTTTTTTCACATTTCATGAGTAAAAAAGCTATTCATCCTAGACGTCCTTTTTTTTCAAATATAACAGTAGCAGCACAACGTTTTTCCAAGCTCTTGATACTTTATTTTATAAAACTTTGAATCTTAGGTTGTCATTGAATATCAAATATTTTTTATTAATGTAATGATATAGAAAATGCCATAATAGTGCCTACAAGATAAGTTAACTTTCTCATGGAATCTGTCTGTATAGCAGTTTATATTCTAAAAATTATGATCTACAAGGTGAAATAATTTTGCCTGACAGTGATTGTAAAACTATGTATCGATTGAAGATATAGGCTTAGATATATCTATTATATCTGCGTTAGCATCTGCTGTTGACTTAAATTTTTAAATATTATCTTTTTTTACACAAATTATCAAAAGTCTGTATGTATATATTTTGTTTACATGTATAAAATGTCCTCCCTGGGATTCCTAGTGACTGCTTTTCTCCCTTTTGCTGTGCAATGCAAATTCTGCAGTCCTGTACCTAGATGCCTTGTCCTGGATGTACAGACAAGCAATGTATGAAAAGTTGTTGATTAATGTCTTATACTGAGAAGACCCCTACAAGTCTTGGAGTTTGTTTCATATTTTGTCTTTCAACACTTGTGCCATCCTGGGTAGTAGGTTGCCCACTTCCTCTAAAGTAGAAATCTTTCATCTGTAAAATGGTGATAATTATATATACTTCAGAGAATCTTCTGAGGATCACAGCATCCAGATCAAGGGACTATCAAAAAGGTTATTGTCTTCCCTATTTCACCATTTGGAGAAAAATATAGTATGGCATATTAGAAAGCATAGGTGTTGGTGTCAGGGAAAACTTGAGTTTGAGTATTAGCTCATGTGACATACTAGTGGCCTGACTTTACATGTGTCACTTATACCATGTGACCAGGCCTCTCATCTAGAAAATGAGTATCATAATTGTTATGTCTGTATTATAAGACATCAATACCAGTGCTCAGCACAGAGTGGCATCTTCCAATTCTTCTTTTGAGCATAGTTTTCCAGCTCAGAGTAGAACCCATCAAATGTGTTAATTGATTAATCCCTGTATCTTTGAATACATCATTAAAAACACTAACTAGGTCATTAGACTGTAGTAGATAAAAGAATATACATTTAATGGAGATGTTGACACAAAGTGACAAGCCTCAAAAATGTTCCTGGATCTGTATAATGATTAAGATCAAAGAAAATTTTACTAAATTTGGTAACTATGTTTAACAGAAAATAAAAGATGATTAAGGAAGTTCTAGTTAGCACAAAGGATTTAAAGTTGAAATTAATTTGTAGCTAGAACATGAAGTTCATTTTGAGAGTGATTTAAGATTGGATTAAGGTCCTCAAGATGGAACTTAAAGAATGACAACTTCCCTGCTTATGAAAATTATTGCTACTTTTTTATATTAAAGCATTTCCTTCTGTAATGATGTACTGAGAAACTGAAAAGGAGGTCTTTCATCTTTGCATTAAAACTCACACAGGATCCCCATGTTTCTCTTCTCAGTTTCTTGTTATAATAGAGGTGTCATCAAGAGAAAGTCCACCAGAGATAACTTTACCCAGAACATTTACACTTATACGCAGGATGTACAGTCAGCCCTACTTTGGGAAAATCTGCTTCTGGAGATATCTCATATTCCTTGTTAAGTGCTGAATTGTGTCCCCCCCACACCAAATTCTTATGTTGACGACTTAAGCCTCAGTACCTTACAATGTGATGTATTTGGAGACAGCTTCTTTAAAGAGGTAAAATGAAGTGATTAGGGTGGACCCTAATCCAATATTATTGGTGTTCTTATAAGAAGATCAGGACACAAACATACATAGAGGGGAGATTATGTGAAGTTACCAGAGAAGGAAGACCATGTACAAGCCAAGGAGAGGCCTCAGAAGAAATCAATCTTGCTGACACCTTGATCTCAGAGTTCCAGCCCCCAGAATTGTGATAAAATTAATTTCTGTTGTTTAAGACCCCAGTCTGTAGTGTTATGACAGGCCTAGTAAATTAATGCACCCCTGGTCACACTGTTTCTAGCACTGGATTTAGAAAATTTTCCCATATCCTATTATTCCCTAATCTGTTCCATCTGAAAAGTGATCTTCACATCTGGCTTTGCATGACTCTAAGTAAATTTTAATTTTGTTCACATGTTTTTACATATATGTTACTAATAATAAAAATTGTGACTTGAACCTAGGACCACAATATAACCATCATCTTTATTCATAATACAGCCTTCGGGCTTGAATGTACGAAAAAAGCTTTTTTTGATTTCTATATAACATTGCAAGCAGTTAAATTTGTAGGGCAGAAAAGGGCTATTATTTTTATCTTCCTGAATACCATTTGAGTTTTTATGGAAAGCCCAAAGAAAATGACTATTTTAGAAAAAAAAATGTTTTTCTCTACTTGTCTCCATGTAAGTCCAAAATCTGCATATTGTAACGGATGAATGCAGTCATCATAACGTTGCTTTCAGACATCTGGAAATTCTACAGATGATTGTCAGAATTGTTCCACTTTTTATTCATGTTTTGCATTCTAAAGCAAGAATGACTAATATTTTAATTGAAAGGCATTTGGCAAAAGAGAAATACACACTGTATATGGTGCATCTTTATTGTGTCTGTCGAAATGTTCTCAAAGTCAGCCTTCATTTGCAAAGGTCAAATTTCCCATGCTCATCCTGAGAGGACTATAGATACCATTTCACCAGGGCTTACCGGGCTGGTGAGAAGGGCCTAACTCCCTTTGCCATCAGGTCTGGATATACATGTGAACACACCACGTCTTCCTCACTCAATGATTTCACAGTCTGGAAATCAGAGACAGACACGGTTTAATGTTACTTAGCACGATATGTGCCAAGAGAGGTACCTGTATATTCCAGAGCTGCTCAACAAGCTGGAAGAAGTGATCTCAGGTCAGCTTACACATTAGCAAGTAGTGAAATGGATTAGAGGCAGGAACACATTTTCTATATGATTTTGTGTGCTACAAGGCAAAGAGGAAACATGTTTGACAAGACATCAGATAGAGTTGGAAAAAGGCCATTTGATCATGAAAGGCACAGAAGCAATACTGAGGAGAAAATGGAGATAGGAAATAAAGTGTAAAGCTGCCCCCCCCACACACACACACCATGAAGGTAGGGAGGAGTCTTGGGAAGAAGAGAGTTTAAAATGGAACCCACACAAATGAGAAAAAAATTGGAATTTGGTTCAAGTGCAGAACAGCCCTCAATATCTCCAAACCAACTTCTCAAAGTTTTATAAAAATAAGCCACAATTAGAGCAATTAGAGCAACCAGTCGCAGGCAACATTTGGATATTTATCAGCGCCATTCATTCTTGAAGCATTGATTGGATGCCTACTACGTTGCAATAATTCAATGGCAAATTCAATCGAGTTTGGGACCAAGTAAAGGCATTGACAATGAATATCAACTTAGAAATACCAATACCTTAATTTCTCCTATTTAATGAGTATATTCCATGTGGCAGGGAACAATATGGACAAATGTTGTCACCCTGCTCAAGAGAACACGGCAAGTTATAGCTGGTAGTCATTTTCAGCTGCCAGGAGTTCTGGGAAATCACATCCTGAGGAAAGGTGCTACTGTGTGAGATCAAAACTAATATTTTTAAAACAGACAGAGGGAAAAATAAGTCCTAGACAAATTCCAAGGCCTCAAGAGATGCTGATGCCAGCTAATTCTGTGGAAAGAATATCTGTCAAGAGTGGTTAGATGCCAAGCGTCCAAGTACTTGTGTGATGGTGATACAAGCTGAGCGTAGAGAGAGGTAAGTTTCACAAGCAGGAGATATTCCAAGGACATTTCAAAGCAGAAGCTCAAGGAAAAAAGCAGGCACTATAGGGTCGCAGAATAAGCCTTGTCACAAATTAGGTGACAAATGCTGTTTGCCACATGTACTTAATGTGCAATTAGAAACCTAATTCTGTTTCTCTTTACCTCTCAAGGCTATTATGAGTTTGATGTGGAACACAGGTGTTAAAGTATCTTAAAAATGTTAAACACCAGATAAATGGCAAGGCTTATTATTAAAAATTAAGCTTAACTGCATCGAGAAATGCCACAAGTAGGTGGCCATGCAGAAGGGTTGTCTTCAAGTATGTAGCTATGGGGAACAAACCAAGGATAGAACATTAGTCTGAACTGTGCTCACATACAAAGCCATAGCCACCAGCAGTGCTTTTATGAAAAAGGAGCATAATCAGTCATTAGCAAACAATTTCAAATCACGGCAAGAAAACCATGTGACCTTGCTAAAAGAGTCACTTTGTGACACCTTTAAATGTATTTTTTCCTGGTGGATGATTAAATAGGCTGTTAATCTCTTTTTGCTGTGAGTGATTGAGGGACACTGAGTCAAAATGACAATTTAGACAAGAGGAAATCTGCACATATCTTTCAATATCATATGATATGTTAAATGATGATTTATACCCCCGTCCTTCTTGGCAAGTTGTACCTCCTGCTGAGGATGTCTTTCTGTCTCTAAAAATAACATGTGCCCTTTTGTCTGGAACTAGCATCAGTGCTCCATGGGGCAAAATCCTTAACCTCCTTTAGAACTAGAACCTACCATCTCTCTGGTCTGGAAACTAATAAGCCCACCAAAATGGTCACAGGTAGCTGGAAGACTTTCTCTATAATCAATACCTTAAAATTTTCGTATTGGGGGCTTCCCTGGTGGCGCAGTGGTTGAGAGTCCGCCTGCCGATGCAGGGGACACGGGTTCGTGCCCCGGTCCGGGAGGATCCCACATGCCGCAGAGCGGCTGGGCCCCGTGAGCCATGGCCGCTGAGCCTGCACGTCCGGAGGCTGTGCTCTGCAACGGGAGAGGCCACAACAGTGAGAGGCCCGTGTACCGCAAAAAAAAAAACAAAAAAAAATTTAATTTCTTATTTGTTTAACAAATATTCATTTATTACCAACCCTCTTTGTTAAGTACCATGGACCACGCAACACACAATGATAAACTGCAAACAATTTATCAGATAGTAAGGGAGATAACTCACGTATATCATTACGTTTAGATAGTATTTTGTATTACCCATCTGGCCCTGCTACCCCTGCCAATCTTTCCTGTACCCTATAGTCCAGTCCTGACAACCCCTCCCCCAAAGTAGCCAATTAGACTTAATACACCAATGACCTTGGAGGGAAGTTCTCAAAGGAGAATGAAAGATAGACAAAGTGAAATGCTTGATTCTTGAATTAAATGATATGATCCATTGAGTTATTAGCCAAAAAACAAAAAGAAAAGAAAAGAAAAATCTATGACCCAATGTGTTATCTTCCAACCAAAACTAGACAAAGAATCTAGAGGCTGGGTGAGAGAATGTGACCATGGACCACACAAACGGGCACAGAGTCAATAAGGAGAGGCTTCCAAGCTCTGCACCAGGGGCACAGTTAGTAACCAGCTTCAGAGAACCAGGGAGAGAACCTCATGTCTTTTTACGGATAAACACTGTGCATTGCCTGTGACAAGGAGTCATATTAGTGTTCTTTTCCTTGCGATTTGATGAAGACTGCCAACAAACCACAGCACGTAACCTTTTAATCCCTCAGATTGCTCAAGCATCACCATCCCTCACCCATACACACCCCTTATCCTTCCCATGTAGACAAGCCTTCTTGCCAAAACCCAGGATAGAGGATGGAGCCCTGGCCACCAAGAGGAATGACAGTGACAGGAAGGAAAAAGTGCCCACAATTAGGGAAGGTGGGATTTAGAACAGCAAATTAAAGGTTTTCTGAGCTGAAGCAGTGGTAAAACCATTGCCCATTGGACATAGATGTTCTCTTAAGTGTGTTCCATGGAACACAGATATACTATAAGATAAAGTGTCCTTATTATTAAAAATTATTAACTTCTTAGTTAAGCTTTCAAACGCTTTATATTCTAAATACCTCCTTGAATGTCTCAGGGCTCCAAGCAATATATACTAGGGAAAAATTACAGTTTTCCAAATTTAAATGATCATAGAATTCTTTCTCAAAAAACACCAGTCTCAAGTACACTAATGCTTTACGTAATGCAGCTTGCAAAACATTTATTCATCCTCAAATATATTACACATCTACTATGTGTTATAGATATCTAAAATAATAAACTAGAAAACAATGTGAGCCTTAACAGTGATGCAGATTAAATGTTATGGAGGTTCAAAGGAAACAAATCTCATTCCAACCAAGGCAGTTAGGGAAGTTTTCAGGAATGTGTCATTTAGGATTGGTTTTGAAAATCATGCAGCTTTTGACATTTGGAGGTGTGTGCGGGCAGAGAGATGTTATCCTAGGATGAGGAAATAGCACCATAAGCACATGGGAAAGAGAACCAGCAAGAGGAACAGTAAGTATTTTATCTTGGCTCTAGAATAACAAACTCAGACAGTAACAGAAATATCAAGGTGGAAGGGGCTAGTTGGGACCAAATATGAAGAGTCATGATTTCCAGAATAAAAAGTTGGATCTTCACTCAGTAGAAAACGCACTCCAAATTTATAAGCAAATCAGTAACTCTTTTAAACCTTAAACTTCATTTTGTCAAATTAACATGTTAATGATAAAAATATTCTCATATTGTGTTCATGTAATATAAAGTCAGCTCTCCAGTTAAAATTGTGAAAGAAAAAAGCTATTTTTAGCACTGCCCTTTGCCCCTGCTCTTTATAAACATGCTGGGGTTAACTTGGGCTCTGTTCCCTGACCACATGCTAATTTAGCTTCCTGCCACCTAAGAATCTATGCTACTCTCATTACACCTCCCCTTGAATATCTTCCATTTTCTTCACCTCTCTCTGCTATTCTGGACACACCTCTCTACTTTTCAATCATTCTGCATATTTTAAACAAAATCCCATGAGAAAAGACTGTCCAGCTGGTGCACTTTATTTAATAATAGCTGATTTTTATGTAGTGAGTGCTGCTGTGGGGGAATTTTTTTTTTTTTGCATACATTTATTTTATCCGTATAGGACTTCTATGAAGTAGACATGAATATTCCCATTGTGCAGGGTAGGAAGGTAAAAAGTCAAAATACTTTGTACAATGTAATATCGGGATTCTAACCCATACCTGCCAGGTTACAAAGGCTGTGCACGCTTCTAATTCTATGGGAACATTTTACTTCTGAGTTTCTAGAGACAACGTTGTTTAACCCTTCAGTAACTCTAATTAAAACAAAAACAATAAAGGTTAAAGTAGGGCAAGGATATCAATTTAGCCTTGGAAAATCCACAGGCCATCCAATATTGGTCTATGCCCTCCATGCAAAAGACCACTCTGGTTAATAACTCTGGAATTAGTTAACTTTAAATCCACCCTATTGACCAATATCCACTGAAAAATATTACATATTCCTTTTTCTGTCTAAAGGATATTTATGACGTATACCATATTAAAGCAACAGGATAGTAGCTGCAATAGTTACTTTTCACAGTTACGTTCAGCACATGTAATTATTCTTAACAATTGTTTAAGATTTTTAAATACCTGACTTTATAAGGTTGGAAAAATTTACTTAATAAGAAATGAACCTAGTCTAAAATCTACCCACAGTTTACTAGAATAAACTTAATAATAAATATGCGTTTACATATCAAATTATTTTTTAAAAGCTTGAATTAGGACCTCATAGAAAGATGTACAAGGACAATAAATGAGTAAGTAACAATATGTAAAACATGGGAAAGTAGTAGTTTATGACAAAGATTAAATACACAAAAAGGAATAGTGTGATGCTAATTAAGTAGGCTAAATTTCCAGTTGTTTCTTATTGCACTTACTAGAAATATGACAATTAGGCAAGCTACTTAAACTCTGTACCTGTTTTCTCGTCTACAAAAAGAGATGATAATGGTTCCTACTTTGCATATAGTTGCTGAGAAGTTAAAACTATTTAATAATTGTAAAGGATGGAGGAAGTACGTAGTATGGAGTACCAGCCACATAAGTATTGTCTACTATCATTATTACTAAAGGACCTGAAAATGAGGGCTATGAATATTTAGCAAATTGTTTGAAAATAATGTGTGAATGCTAAAATATCAAACATATGCAAAATTCACAATGAATGGAGACTTTTGCAAATGTGACTGGCCATTTATGGTCATGAAAGACACTGTGGTAATAAATAGAAACTCATCAACTCCCTCCCTCTTCTTCACATTCACACGGTAGAATGTTATTCCTCAGCCTCACTGCAGTTAGGTGAAGCCATGTGACTGTGTTCTGGCCAATGGAATATGAACAAGAGACTTGTACACCATTTCCAAATGTAAAATGTCAAACTCTCTCACACAGCTCTCAATGTTCTTTCTCATCCTTCGTATCCTGGGCAGATGCCAAAGGATTCAGTGGAAGATTTCACTGGCATTGAAGAGCTAAGAGCTAGAGGAAGCCTGGATACCATAATGACTGTGCAGTATACAGTCCCCATTCCTTAACCTGGCATCCAAATGTTGGATTGTATTATGAAACAGGAACATTTATTGTTTTAAGCCACTTAGGTGTTGAGGTTGTTTTCCAAAGGAATTCACCTACTGTAACAGACACAGTAATGAAAAATTATTCAAGCAGGAGTTAGGACACTTGTGTCCAAAGTGTACTTCTAATATTTATTAGCTGTGTAACTTTAGCCAATTTATTTACACTCTTTGATTGTTCTTTTAGTTGCTGTAAAACTCCCATCATGAAAGTTACAAGAATTAAACAGTATAGGATAGAGCTTGGAAAAGTAGGGACCATGTAAGTGATCGTTAAATCCAGATTTAACAATAATTTAGTCAATATTTTCAAAGCACTGAGATAGCTACACTATTTACATAGGACAATTTGTTAAATCATGTTTTTGATAATAATACATCTATTTAGTTGGCAGACGGTTTTACTTTTCAGTGGTATGTGTTGATTTCACATAGATGCATCTCTCAAACTGCTTTCTTCATATACATGGTATTGACATTCTGAAGAAAGGGTTTTCTTTTCTTCCTGATGTCTCTGCACGAATTTGCCCAATCTCTTCTCTAATAGAGTAGCTTGTATTTAATATGCACAACAAATGCAAGTCATTAATTCTCTAAGTCTCTCCTAAATCAATCCTCTGGCTGCAGACTAGAATCTTAATGTAGTTTTGGTAGTTGGGAATCTCATCTAATTTATTAAATGGAGAGAGGTGTGACACAGTAAAAATATGTATTAACTGTTTACATGAATTTTTTTTTCTTTCAGGAATATATTTTCTTTTCAAAACCATCATAAACAAATAGCTACCCAAGGAAAGCTATACATAGTAGTTTAATCAATATAGAAATTCTACATATGATTATACTTGTTATGCATGCACACATTTTGCAGCTAATTGTCATCTATTTTCTAGAGTCAGCTAGACAGTGGTTAAAAGCAAGTGTAGTCTATTTTTTTTTATCTTAAGCTTTTTATTGGGAAATAAAATATACAGCCAGAAAAAAATACATTAAACATTGATGTAAAGCTTAACAGTTCGCTATTAAATAAGCTATTGTGCCATTATTACATAGAACAAGAAATACAACAGCACCTCAGAGCCCTCCATGTGCTCTTCTTCCTCAGTGGAAATTCTTCCCTCTGCCCTAGATGAAACCAGTCTCTTGACTTTTATGGTAATGAACTCCTCACTTTTATTATATTTTTACCACCAAACTAAGCATCCTTAAACACTATAGTTTAATTTTTAAAGATTTTGAAGCTTATATAATGGAATCATCACTACTAAACTATTCTGCTATTTTTCTTTAACTCAACAATACCTTATAAGCTTCATACATGTTAATTCATATAGACACACTTCAGGCATTTTCATTGCTGAAGATGTCACAATTTTTTTTTTTTGGGGAGTACGCGGGCCTCTCACTGCTGTGGCCTCTCCCGTTGCGGAGCACAGGCTCCGGATGCGCAGGCTCGGCGGCCACGGCTCACGGGCCCAGCTGCTCCGCGGCATGTGGGATCCTCCCGGACCGGGACACGAACCCGTGTCCCCTGCATCGGCAGGTGGACTCTCAACCACTGCACCACCAGTGGAGCCCAGATGTCACAATTTTTATATCTGCTTTACTCTTGATGGATATTTAGGTTGTTTCAATTTGGAGTTATTACAGTTGTGTTGCCATTAACATTTTGTACATGTCTCCTTGTGGCCATGTGTACACCGTCTATTGGGTGTATACCTAGAAGTAGAATTGCTGGGTCAGAAGTCTGTAATTTACATTCCTACCAACCGGTTCTGAGCACTCCAGTGGCTCCCGTTCCTTACCAACACATGGTATTATCAATCTTTTTAATTTGGCAGTCTGGTGAGTGTGTTGTATAATCTTACTGTGATTTTAATTATCACTTGCCTGATTATTAATGAAATTGATCACATTTTCACATGTATTAACCATTTGGAATTCCTCATTTGGGAAGCACCTATTCAAGTTTTTGCTCCTTTTCAACTTGGTGGCTTATACTTCATCCATTTGTACCAGTGCTATGTCTATTCTGGATACAGTCTTTTGATCATTTATCTGTTGCAAATATTTTTTTCTCATTCTGTGTCTCATCTTTTCATTCTTCTATGTTTCGTTTGATCAACAGAAGTCCCTAATTTATTATATAATTTATCAACTTTTTTTATGGCTATTGCTTTTTGAGATCTGTGGAAGATGTCTTTTTCAAACTTGAAAGTAAAAAGGTTATTCTCTTAGGTAATCTGGAAACGTTGTAGCAAAACACCTTTTAAATTTAGGTCTGTAATACACTTGAAGTTGATTTATTTATACAATGTGATGTAGTTGTCAGATTTAATTTTTGCAGAT
Source organism: Mesoplodon mirus (assembly GCF_964341445.2). Taxonomy (NCBI): domain Eukaryota; kingdom Metazoa; phylum Chordata; class Mammalia; order Artiodactyla; family Ziphiidae; genus Mesoplodon; species Mesoplodon mirus. Next base: position 109,000,003 of record NC_138984.1, on the reverse strand, counting down.
GGATATCCAGTTGTTCCTAAGCCATTCATTGAAAAGGACTGTCCCATTGCCACTGCTCTGCAATGCCACCTTTGTCATAAATCAAGTGTCTGCAATGAAATGATGTGCTTCTGGACTTTATAACTGTTCAGTTGTCTCATTTTAATCCTTGTAACCAATACCATACTTTCTTGATCACAATTGCTTTAAAATAACTCTTGATATGAAGTTGAGAAACACCCATGTTCTTCTTTTTAAGAGTCGTTGCTATTATTGGCCTCTTATTTTCCTGTAAATGTCAGAATCAGCTTAAGTTCCACTCTATTCCCAGATAAAATGCATGCTTATGTTTTAAATTGCACTGCATCAAATCTCTACATGAATTTGTGGAGAAAATTGTGATCTTCATAATATTAAGCCATCTAATCAATGAACATATGTCATAGACTGAATGGTGTCTCCTCAAAATTCCTGTGTTGAAGCCTTAATCTCCAATGGAACCATATTTGAAGATAGTCTTTAGCTTATTAAGGTTAAATTAGGTTATAAGAGTGAGGCCCTAATTCAATAAGATCGTGACCTTTTAGGAAGGAGAGAGAGATCTCTGTCTCCATGTACATGCACTGAGGAAAAGTCATGTGAGGACACCTTGAGAAGAAGACCACAAACAAGCCGAGAGAAGAGGCTTCAGAATGAAACCTACCTTGTTGACACCTTGACCTTGGACTCTCCATCCTCCAGAACTGTGAAGAATAAATTTCTGTTGTTTAAGCCACCTAGTCTACGATACTTTTGTTATGGCAGCCTAAGCTGACTAATACAGATTTTGGTACCAGAATTGGGATGCTACTGTAACAAATACCTAAAAATGTGGAAGTGGCTTTGGAACTGAGTAATGGGTAGCAGCTGGAGGAGTTCTGACATGCATGCTAGAAATACGGATATTAAAATCCATTCTGATAAGATCTCAAATGGAAATGAGCAACACGTTATTGGAAACTGAAGGAAAAGTGATCTTCGTTATAAAGTGGCAGAGAACTTGGATAAATTATGTTTGTGTTCTAGTGTTTTCTGGAAGGTAGAACTTGTAAGCAATGAAAATGGCTATTTAGGTGACGAGATTTCTAAGCAGAGTGTTGAAGGAGCCGTATGGCTTTTCCTGACTGCTTATAGTAAAGTGCAAGAAAAGAGAGGTTAATTGAAGGAGAAATTGTTAAGCAGAAGGGAATCAGAACTTCAAGATTTGAGAAATTCTCAGCCTATCTATATTGCAAAAAATGAGAAAGCATGTTCTGAAGAGAACATTAATGGTGTGGATAGACTATCACTCAATAAAGAATTTTCGGGATTATATGAGCAGAAATACTGCCTTTGAATGGAAGGGGATGGAGATGGGAGGACATGAAGGAAAACTGTTAAACTCCTTAGATTTGACAGGACTAACTGATAGAGCTATTTGGCTAGGAAGTATGCATTCTTCAAGACAAGCGGAAAATGACCCCGAGTTGATCCAGATATCATGAGGACTGTCTCCTCAGTTTCACCAGACCAGATGACTTTCTCCTGGTGTCTTGGAAATGGGATCACCCAGCAGAGCCAAGGGTTTCTATTTCCAGATATATGCTATCTTTATCTTATTGTATATGGTATATGTAGTGAAATCTTATTTCTTGTTTATTGCCAGAATATGGAAATGGAATCTTTTGTTGACATTGTATCCAGCAACCTTACCGAACGCTCTTAAATTATAGCAGTTTATCTAAGGTTGTTTTATATTTTATGCCCAAATAATTTCATCATCTTATAACAGCAACTGGTTTCATTTTTTTTTTCATTTCTCTTTATGAGTTTACCATTCTGACAAAGGCCTCCTGTAAAATTTTGAAAAAATATAGCACAAATTTTTTTTTAATACAAGACTTCAACATTTCATTAAGTATGATGTTTGCTTTTTTTTTTGCAAAAACATGTATAAAATCTCTTTATATTTTTTAAATAATTATATTGAGGTATAATTCACATGCCATATATTTCACACATTTAACATGGAAAATTTGGTGTTTTATAGTAGATTCATAGAGTTTAGAAACCATTAAAACAATCTAATTTTAGAATATTTTTAGGATTCACCAAAGAAACTCCATAAGCATTAGCAGTCATTTCCCCTCCTGCCCTAAGCAACCACTTATCTAAATTGTATCACTACAGATTTGCCTATTCTGGACATTTCTTATAAATAAAATCATACAATATTCCATATTCTGTGATTGGCTTTTTCACTTAGCATAATGTTTTCATTGTTCATCCATTTTGTAGCAAATATCACTACTTCATTCCTTTCATTTATTGCTGAATAATATTCAATTTTACGGATAGACCAAATTTATTTATCCATTCATCCATGGAGGCATTTGGGTTGATTCCATTCTGGCTATTTTGAATTTTATTGCTATGAATATTTGTGTACAAGTTATTGGTAAAGATAGAGATTTTCATTTTTCTTGGGTACATAAAAAAAGAACATAATTTGGGGGTCATATAAGAGCTCTATATTTTTGAAGAACTGCCAAACTATTTTCCAAAGAGGTTGCACCAGTTTGCTTTCCCTTCAATATTCTATTGTGTTCAAATTTTTCTGCATCATCACCAACACTTGCTGTTCTCTGTCTTTTGTACTTTAAGTATACTAGAAATTGTGAAATCGTATGTCATCATGGTCTTAATACATGCTAATAATGACTAATGACTAATAATTTTGAGCATATATTCACATACTTACCAGCCATTCATATATCTTTGTTGAAGGAATGTCTCTGCAGATACTTTGCATGCAGTATCACATCTTTGCTTCTTTGGTAGAAGAATACACATCTTTACTTTGGTTATATTTATTCCTGTTTTACTTTTTTATGCTGTTTTAAATATATTTATTTTTGTTTTGTATTATTTATCTTAGCCTATAGGTATGTGGTTGATTTACATATTGATTCTGTATCCTGCAAGCTTGTTAAACTTGTTTATTAGTTCTAATAGGTTTTAGTGGATTTAGCAGGATTTTCTATTTATAAGATTATGTTATCTGCAATACAGAATTTACTTCTTTTTTTTTTTTTTTTTTTTTTTTTTTTGCTGTACGCGGGCCTCTCACTGGTGTGGCCTCTCCCGTTGCGGAGCACAGGCTCCAGACACACAGGCTCCGCGGCCATGGCTCGCGGGCCCAGCCGCTCCGCGGCATGTGGGATCTTCCGGGATCGGGGCACGAACCCGTGTCCCCTGCATCAGCAGGCGGACTCTCAACCACTGCGCCACCAGGGAAGCCCCAGAATTTACTTCTTTCTTTCCTATTTGAATGTCTCTTATTTTGTTTTCTTGCCATATTGTTTTCATTAGATCCTGCAATACAGTGTTGAAAAACAGTAGTGAACGTGGACATCCTTGTCTTACTCTCGATGATATTGGAAAAGCATTCACTCCTTCACAATTTAAGTATAATATATTACCTAGGGTTTTTCATAGATGACTTTTGGAGGTTGAGTAGGTTCTCATCTATTTCTAGTTTATGGATTATGTTTGTTAGGAAAAGGTGTTGAATGTTGTCAGATTCTTCTTCTGTGTCTGTTGAGATGATCATGTAGTTTTTGTCCTTTAATTTATTAATGTGGCATTACATTAGTTGATTTTTGACTGCATCCCTGGGATAAGTCCCACTTGGTCATGGTGTGTAATTATACATATATACATATTATATATATATATATATATATATATATATATATATATATATATATACACCCCTAGAAATATTTTTCTTTTTAAAGTCAATTTTGTCTGAAATTAGTATTAGACACTCCAGCTTTCATATGGTTGCTGTTTGCATTATATATCTTTTCCTATATTTTTACCACCTAGTTGGATCTTTGAATCTAGTGTGTCTCCTGTACAAAGCATATAACAGTATTTTGATTTTTTAATTCAGCCTAGTAATCTCCCACTTTAATTGTATTATTTCATCAATTCCCATTCACTGTTATTAATATTATTGAATTTACAGCTGCTATTTTTCTTTTACTTTTCTATATGTTTGTCTCTTTTTGTTCTTCTGTTCCTCCTTTACTGCTTTCTTTTTTATTCAATAAATATTTCCAGTGTAACATTTTTATTCTTTTAATAATTTTAAAATATGTTTTCAGTTATTTTCTTAGTAATAGCCATAGGGCTTATAATATACATATTAATATCAGAATCTACTTCAGTTTCATAGCATCTTAATTCCATGAGATGGAAAAATTTTAATCTTATAAAGCTCTATTCCCTCCTCCCCTTTTATTGTGCTACTACTCAACATTTTTTCAGCTATGATGCTTCCTTTAAGTTTTTTTTCCCTTGGTAGATAAATATCAATAAATTTCTTTCTATTTGACTTTAATCAGAAGAGAATATTAATTTTTACCAAATGTTTTTCTACATCTATTGAGATGATCATAAAAATTTTGTCCTTTATTCAATTAATAAAATGAATTATCTTGCTACATATTCCTTTGCTAAGTCAACCTTGCAATTCTAGAATAAATCTTCATTAATCATGATGTATTATTCTTTTCATACATTGTTGGAATTCATCAAGTAATAATATTTTGCTTAGGATTTTGTATCCACATTTGTAACTGAATTTGGTTGAATGATTCGTGTCATATTTTAGTATTGAATTTATGTTATCACCAAATTTTTTTTAACAGTTTCTTGAAGGATATTTGTGAGTGCAGTGTTATTCATTTTTTAAATCTTTGAAAGAATTCTCTAGTACTGCTATTTCGGCCTGAAGTTCTCTTTGAAAAAAGATTTTTAAATAACATAGTTATGGTTTTTAATAGTTTGCTGCTCTTTATTATGGACAGTTTATATGTTTCTAGGAATGGGTCCATTCCACCTTAATTTTCAAATTTATATTTTAAATTTAAAAAATTTCTTAGTATATAGCTTTTTCCTTAATGAAATATATTAGAGGAAAGCAGACCTTTGTGGAAATCTGGTTTCAGGAACCATTAGCTATAAGAACTTAGAAAATTTGGTTTATCTCTCTGACCCTCAATTTTCTAATCACTAATGTATGGATAAGTAATAGTACCTACCACATTTCTGATAGAATGTTGTCTCTATCTGAAAGACCCCTGATGGTACAGATTATCTAAAACTCTAGGCAAAAGGTATAAATACTTCTTGAGCTGGAAGGAAAATCAGAGAAATCCTCAAACATCAGGAATACAGAGCTAGTTTTGATCTTGAGTATCTTTGAATAACTGGTGGTTTGGAAATTGGTTAACAAAGCCTGAGACCTAGTAGGATAAAAAGTCAGATCTCAGACCCCACAAAATCCCAAGTTCCCCCCAAAAGAAATACTATTGATAGCATCCTAGGAAAAAAATATTGCCATTTGGAAAAAGCGTATAGAAATAACATATCTTTCTCAGTTTAGATCCTGAGAAAGGCAGGAAAAAGAAGTTTCCTCTGAGAAGGCTTAACTCTAAGTCAGCAGTCACTGAATTGGGAATAGAATTCAGATTATTTTTGTCTCAGAAAAAAAAAAAAAACAACAACTTTGAGACATAATTTGTGTTTAAAGTTGTTCTGAATTGGCAGTATACAGGTTATCTGGCAGGGGCAAACGCAAATCCTTTTTGTAAGGGAACACTTTCAAGACAGGCCAAAATGATTTTACACAGAGAACGTTGTAAAGAACATAAATTTATACACATACACACACACACATCAGGCAACACCTGAGGAATTAAGACCACAGTCAAGGATCAGGAAACACAACAAACTATAGGATCAGAACCACAGACTGCAGAGACTACATGTACTAGAATTTAGTGGAATCATCTAATATTGAATATAATATATATATACTTAAAGGATTAAAACACTATTTGATGGAGCCAGAATAATGTTATGATTTTGGTGGACCCTAAGCACTTACTTGTGCCTTTGTAAGCACCTTCCTCTGTGTATGTGTGTGTGTGGGCATACACATATATAAACATAAATGTACATTTATATTATATGACTGTGCTGGAACAAAGACCAATATATTAATATTTTATATCAAAACATTTTCTTTAACCTAAAATTTTCTTCTTTTTCCTTCTGATTTTAAAATAAACTATTTTTGTAGCTCTCTAAAAGTGTCGTGAGTCCTAGGCACTGTGCCTACTGCATCTAATGGGTAATCGGGCTCCAGAGGAAGCAACAAAAATCTATTAACAGGCAGATTTGGAAAAGAACCAGATAGAACTTCTAGATCTTAAAACACTCAATTACAATTATTAGAATCCTAATAGATGGGTTAATCGTAAACCAGAAGCAACTGAAAAAGGAATTACTATAGGAAATCAAGGTGTAGATCTTTTAAATATCTAAAATTCAGCAGAGAAAAAAAAGAAAATGTGAATAGGAAAGTAAAAGACACAGAGGAAAGAGTGAGACTATCTAATACACATCTTAACAGAATTCCAAAAGAATAGACTAGAGAGAATAGGGTAGACAATGGCTGGGAATTTTTCAGAAATAATTAAATAAATAGAGCCCTATATTGAAGAATGTCAACAAAGCCCTCGGAGGTACTAGTAGGCTTAACTAAGATGGACATAATCCTTTCAAAACAAATGGCAAATTAAGTTTTTTAAAATAAAAAAGTAATTAATTAAAAACTGAAAGCAGAAGATATTCTTAGCATTCTCAGAGTCCCTAAATTGAAACATAAATGGCCAAAACTAAGTGCAGTTTGATAATCTAACTGTTGGTCAGGTAAATAAATAATCCATTGTATTTAGAATTAAAGATTCAACATGGCACAATTCATTGAATAATAGTCTGTAGATAATAACCAGGAGTTAGACATAACCTAAGGAAGTATTGACCACTGACCTTAGAGAAAGTAAGACATATTAACTATGATTTGTTTGTATGAAAATGAGATGATCTATTTTGCCAGGTTTTCCTGAAATCTTTTCTATGTCTATTGAAGTTTCAGGGTTTAGTGTGGGCTTGAGTCATGTTATTTTTCTTGGCAGAGATAGTTTCAATATAATTTTATTTGTTGCCTATTTGGGATGGTGCAAAGCTCTGTTTTGCTTACAGCAACTCTTCAGATTTACTAAAAGCCTTTAAGCAAACTGTCCTTCCTTTATTCTGGAATTAATATTTTGCTGTTATTCTTAGCAGAGAACATCTGCTTTGCATCTCCGCATTTTTTATCCTTTTGTCTATTACTAAGGCTTCAAAGAGCCATATTTTCTTGCCTGGAAAATTGGTAATTTCTTTAAAAGTTGAAAGTATTCATAGAACCCTTGCCTTTTAGCATGGTTTTACCTATTTGCAGAATTTTAAACCTGGAAGAGACCTCAGAAATCATTTAGTTTAGCTTTCTCATTTTATATCTGATAAACGTGAATTATGAGGCCGTTTCTTCAAGGTGACACAGTGTTTCAGGGACATATCCAAACTTAAAATACAATTTCTCATTTCCAACTTAATAATATTTCTACTACATTCTTTTTTTTTTTTTTAACTGGACTATTTGTAGTCATTAGTCTTTTTGTGCTTAGAACTGTGCTGTGTGGTATGATGGGACACAAAAGAAAAGAGATAGATGACACATCGATATCTAATAGACAGATAAATAAGGAAGAGATAGATAGATAGGTAAATGATAGAAAGATAATAGATACATAGATGAGAGATAATAGATAGATGATAGACAGATAGGTAGGGAATTATAGATGACCCTTTGATTTGGAAATCCTAAAAAACTTTGTGCCTAAGAAATCTCTAAGAACAGACCTTAAATATTTATCCTTTAAAATGGAAATTAACACAACATTGTAAATCAAGTACACTTCAATTAAAATAAATAAATAAATAAACCCTGACAAAAAATATTTAACCTTTAAAACATAATGGTTCATGCTAAAAAAAAATCTAATACTATATAGGACTTAAACGTTAATAAGATTATTCAACTTTGTTTTGTTTTCTAATGTAATCTAGAAAATCATTTCCTCTGACTTCTTTCCTTCATGAAGGGAAGTAGGGCTTTGAGAAGTGTGTGGCTTTTTCTTGCTCTTTAACATTCAAATGTAGCTACTATCCAAATTATAGACCAGCACTTTGCATTTCTGTATATACGCTTCATTCAGTAGTATTAAGCTCTTACAAATCAAAGAAGATATTTAACATGTTCTCTATTCTTTCAAGTGACCGGTATAAGTCTAAGCACCTGCTTTTATTAGACATATGTGACAAATAAAAGTCTGAAATCATAAACTTTCCTTTGTCCCCCACTTAAAGAAAATTCTCATTTTTGAGTTAAATTGTTCTGATATTTTCACGTTCGCTACTTCACTTGAATTTATCTTTTTAAAAATTGTCTTGGACGTCCTCCCAGTGTCAAAGTGACAAGTAATAACTTCTAAGAGGATATGCAACCTATTTTTGAATGATTTTCTGTGGATGGCCCCAATGAATCCATTCATTCACCTATTCTATTCTTCAGTAGAAATTTATGAAATACCCACTCTCTTCCAGGTGCTAAACACTAAGAATCAAACACTAAATAAGTCAAAAAAGGTCTCTCTCCTCCTGGATTATGGAGGAGAAAATAAACAATAAGCAAATCACACATAGAACAACTGAACCATCATCGTGAAGTTTATAAACTGGGTATTTGATGGAGAATAGGAGAATGGTCAGCAGCTACTTTGCATAGGATTCTCAGGAATGTCCTCCCCAGGGCAGTGCCATTAACCTGAGGTCCAAATGAAGAGAAGAAGCCAGCCCTGTCCGAGCCTGAAAGTGCAAGCCCAGCAGAAGGGCTGGCAATGCCAATGGCAATGGGGAATAAGCTTAGTGGTCAAGGAACTGAGAAGAGGCTAGATCATGTTGGGCTTTGTGGGCCACAGGAAGTAGGTTGGACTTATTCTACTACAGTGGGGAGCCACTGTAGTAAGTGAGTGACAGTGAGATTACTATTTATATAAATCAAGCTTGCTCTCTTTGGAGAATGGATGACAGGAGTTAGCACGCAAGTTAGCAAGCAAGAGAGGACTCGAGTCTATGGGAACAGCCTCGTAAGGGATGGTGAGAACTTCAATTACATGTGGGGCTATAGGAAAAATATTTTATATTTTTGCATGGTTGGGTCTTTCTGAGCCAATTTTACTAACACTTGGGAACTGGCTTTGAAAAAAAACAAATTTTAGAAGTTAAATTATGATTGATTAGATAGTGATAGACCACACAGAAAGATTTACCTCCTTGGAGGTGTGACTTACTTTGTAGCAGGAGCGGCAGATGAGGCCCTGGGACCATGGAGATAACTCAGGGTTATAAGGTTGGATAGGCTTGTTTTATCTTCCCCTATTGGTATATATTTGCATTCCGAGGAGTAAGAACCAAGGATCCTTCCCTTATTGAATTTGTTGATAAAGGAAACAAAAGGTTTCTCTCCAGCTCACAGGAGTGGAGTCAGACAGCTTTCTCACTGTTTTATAACAGTCCAGATTCATATATTCAGGATTCTTCACTTACCATAAAAATCCTGTAGACATCCAGCTCTACAAGAATTGGAGCAAAGGGGATACAGTGCAATTATTTCTATGAATAAATAACAATTAATCTATGTTCCAGGAAACCTCATGTTTTCATTCAGGATAATATGAATAAATAGAGATATTTTTAAACTTAGCACTAGGTTTGTGGAGATAAGGAAAAGTAGATGGACTTGAAATATATTTTTGAAGTAATAGCAGCATTTCTGAAGATTAAACGAGGGCTGGGGAAGGAAAGGGAAGAGTCAAAGGTAATTCCAAGTTTTATTTAAGTAACTGAATGAAGAGTGACATTATTTATTGAGGTGAGACCAGACTAAGCAGGACAGGTTGTGGGCAAAACAGTAAAATTCTGTTTTAGCCAATTTAAGTGTGAGATACCTATAAGGCGTAAAAAGAAGTTGTCGGATTATGTAGTCGGACATGCACACCTATGGCTAGGGAAAATAACAATATGTTGTAGTTGTAAGAGAATTTGAAATCACACAGTCACTCTCTTATCTGACAAAATTCCTCAGTTATTCACAAGCAGGATACGTTTCCCAAAGTGAAACACTTTAGTGACTACTTCATCAGCTTAATGTGAACAAAGGGTTCTGAGAAAACAAACAGAATTCCACAGACTAGCCCCCAAACTAGTCGGACTTTGAAGCTGCTAGATTAGAAAATAGCTAACATCTTGATCAACTCTATGGTTCTGTAATTCTATGATTCTAATTAACTTTATGGATTTCTCTTTACTGAATGCATGTTGGTAATTCCAGCTGCAACTGTATTTATAATCTTGCTATAATGTGAGACCCAACCCATGAGACTTTCTTCTTAACAGGAGATGATACAGCCAAATCTTGCAAAAATCACCAGTTTTGGTTAACGACTGCTTCAAAACAAACCACCCTAAAATTCACTGCTTTTAAATAACTACTAGAATCTGTTAGGAGTCTGCTGGTTGACTGGCTTAGCTTGGTAGTTAGTATTTGATTCCTTGTGTAGTTGCAGTCAGATCTTTTTTGGGCTGGAGTCATCTGAAGGCATCTTCCATCATATTTTCAGTACCTGGGCTGGGTGGTATGATACTGTGATGTAAAGAAGAAATATACATTTGGTCTTTGTCCCTGTTTCTGACAAAGAGCTCCTAAAACCCTTAGAATTTTCTAAGTGAGGAGAGCAATCAAGGTGTCTTTTGCTATGTTAATGATGTGATTTTTGGAAAGCACCTAAGGATAGGGGCTGGTTGCCTGAAGAACCAACCACATCATTAGAGGGTTGAAACCTTCAGTCCCAGCCCCTACCTCACCTCACCCTACCCCCTACCTCTCAGGAGGGAAGAGGGGCCCAAGGTTGAATCAGTCACCAATGGCCAGTGATTTAATCAAACATGCATATGTATGAAGCCTCCATAAAAACCTGGAAGGAGCGGATTTGGAGAGCTTCCGGGTTGCTGAACACGTGGAGATTCGGGAAGCGTGGTGTGCTCAGATAGCAGGGAAGCTCCTTACCTTCCCCCCATACCTTACCCTATGCCTCTCTCCCACATGGTTCTTCCTGAGTTTTGTCCTTTCACAATAATAAACCAGTAATGGAGGAAGTAAAATGTTCCTCTTAATTCTGTGATTACTGTAGCAAATTAATGCAACCCAAGGAGGTGTTGGAAGCTCCAGTCTCTAGCCAGTCAGTCAGAAGCACAGGTGAGAATCTGAGCTTGCAGTTGCATCTGAAGTTGAGAGGAGGGTCGTCTTGTAGGACTGAGCCCTAAACCTGTGGGATCTGATGCCACCTCCAGATAGAGACTGTCAAAATTGAGTTGAATCATAAGACACCCAACTGGTGTCAGAGAATTGCTTGAATGCACAGGGGAAACCCTCCACACATTGGAACTGGTGACCAGAATCTTAGAGGGCTAGAAGAGATGAGGTAGATGGGCATCTCTCCATGTGGCCTTTTCATGTATTTAGCCTGGGCTTCCTAACAACTTGGAAATCTCAGGATAGGGACTTCCTTCGTGGCAGCTAGCTTTTCTCAGAGCACATGGTCCAAGAGAGGTGGGGGAGACTACAGTGTTTCTTCTGATCTAATGACAGAAGTTACACAGTATTAATTTCACAATATTTAATCGTTCAAAACAGCCCTAGAACAGCCCAGATTCAAGGGATTGGAGGAATTGACTCCATCTCTCTCAGTGGCAGAAAGGCTTGCTTACAGAGGTATTGGAGAGGATCCATAACACCTGTCTTGGGAACAATCTACCACATCACCCTGAGCACAGCCTGCTTTGAGTAGAGAATATTGTTGTTTACCAAATTTCAGCTCCCACTGAAGGACGTTGACAAGATACAATAAATAGTGGGCTGATAATTAGAGCAGAGGTTCTAAAGTAACAATGTGTAATTCTCATGTTCTCACACACCTCTGACACATTGTCCTTACAAGTACTAAGACGCTGGCATATCTGATGGCATTCTACTTTGGCTATGCTTTCTCCCATCTTCATGTATGCTATCATCCATGGTTATAAGAAATGCAAAGTCTACCGTACTTACATTTTTTTCCCTCACTTCCATCTCGTTTCCTCACACCTCTGCTTTATTTCTGGTAATTTCACAGGGCACAGTCTACTATAGAACAGTGATCTTCACACTGCGGTTTGCGTACTCACAGAAATGCAGGAACCCATAGTGACACAGGAAGACCTTTCATTGGTGTGTTTGCACCAGTAGTTTTAAGGAACTTCATTTCCATACACTCAACTTTCAGATTTGATCTTTGCTAGAATTTATCAACTTGAGAATAAACCAGCATTCACAATATTTTTCTCCTAATTACTTAAAGCAGACAAACAATAAACAGACAAATAAAACTCTTCACCCATATACCAAATATTACTGTGATGTTGTAAAATCTTCCCTGGGTTATAAAATTCACCGGGGCAACAAACAAAAGTGAAATTGAAATACTGATCAAGGAAAGTATATTTTAATATTTAATTTGGGCAACATAAATTCATAGGGTTTCCTGTCTTTTCCTACCTTGTATATTTCCATGAGGGAGGGATGAAGCTTGCTATTAGAGAAATATTTTGGCCTGTTTGGGAATGCAAGTAAATCATACAGCTGAAGCTGAAGTTAGTGAAGCTGATTCTTTGAAATGTAGTTGGAATACATGGAAGGACTGTCACATTTTTCAAAGTGCACTGTATAAACTACGTGGCTAAAAGTCCTACGTAATATATTTCAGATATTATAGGTTTAAGTCAATACATATCTGAAATCTGTTTTATCAAATTATGTCATGAACTATTTATTCTGGTTATATTTATTCATATTATTTTTATCTTATACTAGTTTCCAGGTGTATTCATTTAAACTCAGTGAAAATATGTAGATGTCAACTTGAAAATGTGTAGAGAGTACATAGTTTATCAAAATTCTTTTAGGGGTCATCTGAGCAAAATGAGTTGACTACCTTTGCTTTATTCTCTATCTTTTTATTTATCAGGCTTTGTTGAATGATTTTCTATTAGTTTGACTTTACCTCTGGACTGTAGGGATCATGTTTATCTATCATACTGTATCCCAGATGCCTACCAGAATGCCCCACATTTTGTACACATTCACTGAATGTGTAACAGGGAAAAGCCAAATCTGACTACATGTTGGATCTGTTTCTTCTACTTTAACCTTTGCTTCCCGTTGCTTTTGTTCACTCAGAGGATACTGTCTATACGTAATGGCCTGCCTCAGGGAACCCCGCCCCTCTGCCTGAATGTTAAACCAAAGTGCCTTTGTTCAGGGAAACATCCGGACCCTGTCCACCTGTGGATGGCTGCAAGAAAGAAGAAATTAACACATCCCCCTCTCAGAGGCTGGCCATTCCAGGGCATATTTGCAAAACTTATGGCCTTTTTTACTTTACTTCCTCATCTCCTCCCTCTCTCTGTGCTGTGAAAGAAACTGGCATCCAAACCCCAATAAGATGGTTATTTTGAGACTTTAGTCGCCATCTTCTCCGTCTGCCAGCTTTCCAAATAAAGTTATATTCCTTGCCTCATCTCCGATTTATTGGCCTGTTGTGCGGCGAGCAGAGCGAGCTTGGACTCGGTAACAAATGCGTTAAATGTACATATGAATTAATGGCTAAATGAGCCAAGGGACAGGTATATATGATGCAGTGGTCTTTTCCTTATTTAATCTTTATTTTTGTCTGAGCCACACAGTCCAGGAATTTTTGAAATTTAATTTCTTTATGATGATGTTATTATCCATTTTCCAAAGTGTTAGACGTAATAGCTGAACTGTGTGTATGTTATATGTTATTTGATTTACCATGTGATTTTTTTAATAACAGCTTTATTGAGATGTAAATTACATGGCAAAATTTAACTTTTTAATTTTCAGTGTAAACTTCAGTGGTCTTTAAAGTATTCATGGAATTGTGTGATTGTTACAACCAATTTTATAATATTTCAGCACCTTAAAAAGAAACCCCATACCCAGTAGCAGTCACTTCTCTCATCCTAAGTAACCACTAATTTCTGTCTGTCTCTATAGATCTGTCTATTCTGGACATTTTACATAAATGGAATTATACAATATGTCATCTTCTGTGATTGGCTTCTCTCATTCAGCATATTTTCATGGGTCATCCATGTCATACCATGTATCAGTACTTCATTTTTAAAAAATTGCTGAGTAACATCCTATATGGACATACCACATTGTGTTTATCCATTCATCCACTGGTGGACATTTGGGTGGTTTCTACTTTTTGGCTATTATGAATAAGTTCCTTTGAGCGTTTATGTCCAAGTTTAATATAAACATATGTTTTCATTTCTCTTAGGTATATATTTAGGATCAGAATCATTGGGTCATACGGTAACTCTATGCCTAACACTTGGAGAGACTGTTGTTTTCCAAAGCAGCTGCACCATTTTGCAATACCACCAGCAATGTATGAGGGTTCCATTTTCTTAACATCCTCACCAAAACTTGTTGTTGTCTTCCTTTTTGATTGTGGCCATCCTAGTGGATTTGTGGTTTTGATTTGTAGTTCCCTAATCATAAGTGATGCTTAGTATCCTTTCCTGTACTTACTCTCCCTATTGTCACCTTCTTTGGAGAAATAAATGTCTAGTCAAATCCTTTACTCATTTTTAAAAGTTTGATTTTATGTCTTTTTATTAGGTTATAAGAATTTCTGGATACAAGTCGCTGACTGGCTCCATGATTTGTAAACATATTCTTCCATTCTTTAGATTGTTGTCACTTTCTTGGTGGTTCAGTTTGTAGCGCAATTTTTTAAAATTTGGGTACAGTCCAAATGATCTATTTTTTCTATTATCACCTGTGCTTTTGGTGTCATATCTAAGAACACTATTTGGTTTTTAATTAGCCTTGTTGAAAATCAATGTAAATCACTGCCATCCTAATTCGTTTGCTTCATTTGGCTCTCCTCACTTACAATGCAAATCCTGTACACTTCCCCAGACCTTTAGCTGGAACTGTCGTGTTTTTTCTAAAACAAGTCCCAAGCCCTTAGTAGAACTGGGCTCACCAGAAGTCTCTTTCCCACTGTTCAGTTGAGAGGCACACACACTTTGCAAAAGGATTTTTGCTTTAAAAAAAAAGAAAGAGAGAAAAAAAGTAAGTGCAAAAGAGAGAAGAAGCAACTTAGAAGATAAAAGCTAAGAGTCTCACCAAGCAAAGACTATTTTAAGATAAAACCCAGGGGCATTAGAGAGCATAGTGTGTTTGGGAAAAAGAAATAAGGTTAGTCTGGTGGAGGAGACAGTTATTGGGGGTGGGGCCTTTCCCTTATTATCATTGGAATGGGATTCTCAATGGACCAAATGCATTGCAACCCCTCAGAGTAACCAAACAAAAAGCAACAAAAAACAAAGCAACAGGAGTGAAATTAATTGTAATCGTTTTGTAACTGAGCAGGACCCTCTGGGGCCTTCTGAGAACAGACCCCTCCCTCCTATCCTCTGCTTTAGCTCTTCTCTGAAGTACCTAGATAATAGTATCTGATGCACATTTCCTGAGTTGTCTCACGATGCTAAAATCCCCACCAAATGGAAGAAATAACTACTTGATGATCATGACCACGTACCCCCAACCAACTGGAGCCTGAGGATGGATCATGCTAACCCCTGTGACACCGCCCTGTTCCCTCACCATCAACCAATCAGAGAACTGTGCATAAGCTGATCGCATACCCTGAGACCCTGCCTCCCTCACCTGGCCTTTAAAAATACTTTGCTGAAACCCATCGGGGAGTTCAGGCTTTTTTGAGCACTAGCTGTCCTGCACTCCTGTATGGTACCCTACTATAAACACTGCACTTTCCTTTACCACAACCCGGTATCATTAGATTAGCTTTACCGCTGGCAAGCAAGCGGACCTAAGTTTGGTTTGGTAACAATTTGGTTCTGAAGAGCTGTGCTTCTCAGACTTTAATGTAGATAGGATCACCTGTTAAAATTTCAGGCTCTGATTTAGCAGGTAGGGGGAAGGGACTTGAAAACCTTCATTTTTAATTTTTTTTTTTTTTTTTTTTTTTTTTTGCCGTACCTGGGCCTCTCACTGCTGTGGCCTCTCCCGTTGTGGAGCACAGGCTCTGGACGCGCAGGCTCAGCGGCCATGGCTCACGGGCCCAGCCGCTCCGCGGCATGTGGGATCTTCCCGGACCGGGGCACGAACCTGCGTCCCCTGCATCGGCAGGCGGACTCTCAACCACTGCGCCACCAGGGAAGCCCGAAAACCTTCATTTTTAATAAGCTACACCTGATGCAGATGCTGCTGCTTCAGGACCACACCTTGACTATCAAGCTGTAAAAGGCAGAGGAGAACAAAGAGTTAATTCACTTCTTCAGAAGGAGAGGAAGTTTCCCTCTTCAATCAGGCTCTGTTTATCAAGATGATGTTTTCTGCATGCGTTCAGATTTAAAGGTCAGATCTGTTTTCTTCTCAGCAGCTGCGTGGGAATTGCTCATCTTGTATGGGGTTTGATTACCTAAGTGGACCAAAAAGCTACAGAATAGCTTGGAGAACAACCCTTTCAGTAGCACCCAACACTCAGGGGTTCATACCAACTCTTAACAGGCAAGCTTGAAAAGGCAACTTTGGATGGCATCTCTGGTCCACTTGAGAAATGAGAGGCTACAAACTGTCTCCTCCAGTCCCCTGTGTCCCTGCAGAGAGAGAGAGAGAGAGAGAGAGTGTGTGTGTGTGTGTGTGTGTATGTATGTGTGTAGGGAGGTAGGTTTTACCCCAGCCACAAATACTAAAGCTCTCTCAAGGGAGAAGGCTGTCCTCAAATGTGCCACTGAAAGCATTCACAGGTCAATCTAAGGCCTCACTGATGACTACTCAGGCAGACAAACAGTCTGACAAACTGTCCTGAATGTCTAGCATAGACTAAGCACACAGTTGATGTCCTGAGGACAGAGATTAACAAGTTACTACTCTCAAAATGCACGGCCTGATGGGAAGACGGACAATTGTATAGACAATTGCAACATGGTAATTAGGGTGGTAGATAGAATTATGCACAGACTGGAGAGATGTCCAGTTCAGTCTCTGGAGGCAGAAAGCTCAGGTGTAATTTCTCAGATGTGATGTTTGAATTTGACCCTTCCTTTCTCACTTTCCTCCCAAGTGCCTTTACACAGCCCAAGAACTCTCCTACCAAGAAGAGGGGGTCTGAGGAAAGTCTTTTACCTGGTATTATTGATGGGGGCATATCCTCTGACACTTGGTCCGATAACCTGCACTTCCAAAGGTTTTTACTGTTGCAAGCCATTCTTAAAATCAAAGAGTGAATTGATAATAATAGAACGTCACCTGTTAGGAAGGGAAAATATTTGGGGGTTAGAGGGTCTATCCTAGAACCCTTAAAAAATCACACCACTGGGATGACTGCTGACATTCATCACAAGCCAGAGCAGCCCAGGAAAACCCTCCCCTGGAGCGAGAGATCTCCTCCAGGGCTGAGCTCATTTACCTGGCCCGACCTTGGATTTGGGGATTGGAAACAAGCATCAGGGAGATGTTAACTGCCTGCTACCCTGTCCAATGACAAAAGAACAATTTGCAGAAGTGACAGGTACTTTCCTCCTGCGGGATAGAAAGGTAAGCCATGTATTTCCTGCATGGACTCCCTGGCAGATGACTTAATATGGAATCGCACCCCTGGTGGAGATAGGTGACCCCTCAATCACTAAGGTCAGGTCTGAAAGGCAGCAGGGTCTAGATGCAAAGACGGGTGGAAGCTTAAAGTGACACCAAGTCATCTAATAATTTTCTTCTTCAGCATTGGGAAGATAAATTTCTAAGTAGCACCCCAGGCTAAAGTGTGAATATATGAATGCAACACGCCATGTGGTGCTGGATTAGCAGCCTTGGAAACCGAGGGTGTCTCCCTCAGAACTGGGCAGTTGGGTAGCAGGAAAGGAAGTATGGTTGGAATAGAAGAAATAGGGACCATAAACAGATAGAGTGAGGTTAGAAATCTGCTGCAGCTTTTATTAAATCTGTGTCCTTGGGTAGTAGCTTAACCAAGCTGCATGCCAGGGTCTTCTGTGATAAAAAGGAAGTAATATCTGCATCAGTTAGGGGTATTCAATAAAATAAATACTAGAAACCCAGTTCAGTTTGAATTTCAGATAAATAACAAATAATTGTCTTAGTATAAGTATGCCCCAAACATTGCATGTGGGCATAGTGACACTAAAATCAATCCGTTATCTGTCTGAAATTCAAATTTAACAGAGCATTTTGTGATTTTATTTGTTAAATCTGATGACCTGAGAATCAGTCAGGGTAAGCTAGTTTAGGCTGCAGTACACTTAACTCTAAAATGTCAAGCAAATTTCATTAAAACATTTGTGGTTCCCCAAGTGTAGTTAATAAAGACTTTGCTGGATTCCTCCCTGTCTACCATATCTAGTTCATATTATAGGTATCTATGGTGTTAGCTCCCTTCCTGAAATAGGTCTTCTTTTGACATTCTTTTTGGCAGCTAAGATGTTGGTCAGAGTTGCTTCCTGAGTCTTTTGGTCCTTGATTGTTTTGCTGCTCCAAATAATCCACATGCCAAAGAGATACATTGGGGTGAAAAATTTTGGTCCCCTGCAGATGCACAGGGCAAAGCATGTGAGAAGAGGCAGGGAGCTTCCACACCCTCTCCCATCACTATTCTCCCAGCAACTTCATGTGTTCACCAACCCACAAGCTCTGTGAACCCTGTACTTTTGGGTTTTATGAAGGCTTCATCACTTAGACGTGACTGATTAAAGTCTTGGCCATTGGTGATTGATCTCAATCTCCAGCCCGTCTCCCCTCCCAAGAGGTTGGGGATGGGACTAAAAGTTCCAACCCTCTAACCAAGGGGCGGGCTCCACTAGCAACCAGCCCCCATCCTTAGGTGACCCAGGGGCTTTCCAAAAATCACCTCATTAACATAGCAAAAACCAACTTGATCCTTCTCTACACTTCGGAAATTCCTGGGGCTATTAGGAGCTATGTGCCAGGAAGGGAACAGAGACCAAACATATACTTCTTATTATAAATTACAGTATCACAGTATGACACACTCTGAACCATCCTTTCCCCCCGCTAGACAACACTTCAGCAGCTATATAAGTTACATAAGCTACATAAGCAGCTCCACTGATGGGACAAAGAGCACAACTGTTCAAGGCAGTGTTTAGAGGAGGGTATTGAGATTCTAAAACTGTATTAGGAGCTGAATGCAGGATTCAGAATAACTGGGCAGGCACAAGGGAGTCTAACAAGGCTTAACATTCACTGCTGAAAAAGCACATAATGCAACCAAATATTATGGAGAACTGCCTAAATTTGCCAAAGTGGAATGTAGAGAAATGTAAAGGCAATCTAAAGACAATAGCAATAACAAAAGCTATCCAAGGGTGAGGGCTATACAACAGAAAATAGCCAGAAGAATATCAAACACCTGGAGTAGAGGATCTCAAACTGGATTCTGCATCAGAATTACCTGGAGGGATGTTTACCCAGGTTGCTGGGCCCTAAACCCAGAATTTTTGATTCAATAGATCCAGACAAGGGCCTAAGACTTTGCATTTTTAATCATTCTCTGGTCATGCTGATTCTGTTAGGTCCTGGACACACTTTGAGAACTGCTGATCTAGAAGAGGAATTTGTAAAGTCAAGCTACTCTCACTTACCTCCTCTGAACAAGCTGTTCTTACTCGAAAACAGGAAACTTAGAAGTTCTTCCTGCTCCTGCTGTTATTTTTCCAAACTCCACCATCAAGATGTCGTGGCAGTGAAACTTCTTACCCTGTCCTGGGTCTTCCTTGAGTCCACTACAAAGACATTGAGTTAGCTACTATTTTCTTATTCACTTTATAGAAGTGCCTTGCTTAAAAATACATTTGTTGGGTTTATAGTACAAAGCACAACTTGTGGCCCTCCAGGACCACAAATCTGGAGCTGGATCCAGTTATATAAAATGACACATAGGAGGGGGTCTGGCGGCCTTCCTATGGCAGAGGTGAGACCCCACAGAGTGGTGAGGGAAGGTTAATAAAACAGCAGGGCTAGAATAGTAATCGATATGATGACAGTCATTTTCATATTGCAAATATATTTTCTCCAAATCCTTATAACGTAATATTTAATGTAATTTTCATTAGTCCTAAACAATTGAAAAATTATCATATCATCATTATAATAATATTCATTTATTCATTGAGAAGATTGAGCTTTTAATGAAGGTCAATCAGTGGTAGAGATTTTGGAGATAAACTAATGAGGTAAATCTATCACAGGTACTTAATTTATAGGGTTTTTAAAAATTAATATATTTATTTATTTATTTTTGGTTGTGTTGGGTCTTCGTTGCTGTGCATGGGCTTCCTCTAGTTGCAGCGAGCAGGGGCTACTCTTCGTTGTGGTGCAAGGGCTTCTCATTGCGGTGGCTTCTCTTGTTGCGGAGCACGGGCTCTAGGCTCATGGGCTCAGTAGTTGTGGCATGCGGGCTCTAGAGTGCAGGCTCAGTAGTTGTGGTGTCCGGGCTCAGTTGATCTACAGCAAGTGGGATCTTCCCAGACCAGGGCTCGAACCCGTGTCCCGTGCATTGGCAGGTGGCTTCTTAACCACTGCGCCATCAGGGAAGTCCCCAAAGGGATTTTTTTTTTAAGCTACAGTCTATTTTTTTTTTTATTGGAGTATAGTTGCTTTACAATGTTGTGTTAGTTTCTACTGGACAGCAAAGTGTATCAGCTATATGTATACATATATCCCCTCCTGTTTGGATTTCCTTCCCATTTAGGTCACCACAGAGCACTGAGTAGAGTTCCCTGTGCTGTACAGTAGGTTCTCATTAGTTATCTATTTTATACATAGTATCAATAGTGTATATAAAGGTACAGTCTTTTAACCACGTCACTCACTCCCCAGTCTTCACGCCCCACTGTCTCTCATATTAGTCCCTCTACATCTGGCTACAACCCATGGTTCTACTCATATCTCTCCCTACTATCTGATCAATAGACCACTTGACTTGTTCTTTGTCCATTCTTTCCCTCCTGTTGAAAAGAAAGCTCCCGTTGTCGCTTTTAAGCTCAACTCACACTTATCCATCATTTAAGGTCCATTTCAACTGCCTTTTTTACTGAAGCCACTTACATTCACGACAGCCCAGAGCCAGCACTCTCTCTTTAAATTTCTTTAGGACTTAGTGCGCCTATTAGGCACTTAAATGTATGCGGTATTGAACCATGTTATGTGGTTGCAATTTTAATTCATCAGAATTATAGATAAATTTGCTATTTCTCCATGGAATTGTCTTTCCACAGTAGTGTCACTTAAAGTTGAATAATTCCTCACAGGCACTATGATTTCAATTTGGTGCCTGACTTTGAAGGAATAGGCAAATTTAGTCATTCCCAAATACTTTGTTGATCAGAAATAATTATCTAAGATAATTAAGTGTGTGTGTATGTGTGTGTATGTGTTCAAGTCCAATCTGTAGACCAACTATCTCAAAATTTCCAAATATTGTGTCAGGGGATCCATATTTTAGACAAGAGCCTCCTGTGAATCTTATGAAGTAGCAAATCTGGTAACCTCTGGGCTGGAATTAGAAACATCTAGGGAGTTTATTAAAAAACATCAACATTTCAGAATCTCTGAGAGTGAAGTTCCCCTGGCATAACTATTTTCTAAAAGCTCCCTGAGTGTTCCTAATGTATAGCCAAGGTTGAAAACATTTAAGACAGTCAGTGAAAACAGGGAGTTTGGCATAAAATCTCCTCCGTAGGGGATGTGGGGAGAGGACTCAAAAAATACGAATTGCAATTCAACCCTGATAATATAAGTAATAAACACTGATTTTGGAAAAATTGGAAAATACTGCAAAGTATAGAAAAGTAAATTGTAATACATTAAAACAACATTCATCCTAGCCAGTTTCCTCTTATATTTGATAGATAGATAGATAGATAGATATCTTGTTCTATTGGATATTAGTAACAAAATTAGTTTTATACTTATGTATTATTTAATATACCTTTTTCTACTATTTTAAATTATATATTTTTACGTTATTATATTTTTATAATACAGTTTTGAGGAATGCTAACCCACTAATGGGTGTAAGAAATTATTTAGCTGAAATCTTTTGTTTCCATGTTTTCCCATCATAAATTATGCCACCATAAGTATTTTTATATATGAAAATTTGTACACACAAAATGTTCCAGTATTGGAAGAGTTACCTCTTCCATATAATGTAACCTCTTCCTCTAACACATAATAAAACATGTGGTTATGTCCCAAGTAACTAGAAGTGGTTTCTGAGTTAAAAGATGATCATAGGATTCTGAAGTTCTCTTCAGAAATATAATAGCCACTTATCAAAATTCTTGGAATTACCTGTATCCATTGCTGTAATGAACACAATTATTTATAAACATATTTAAGTGGCTTATTTTCTAGGTAAAATTTGTACCTAGTTGTTATAATCTGCATGATTCAGGAATAGTGACTTTGAAAGTTTTTTCCCCCTAGTCATTCCTTTTGAGAACTGCCTACTTATACTTTTCTCTACTTAAAAAAAAATGTTTTTGTAAGAGGGGGGATAATTTTTTTAACTCAATAATTTGTATGAGATCTTTATAATGGTAAATATTAAGTTTATCTTCCCTTTTTTACTCTCATCATGTTTTTTTCCCTCTTAAGCTTTAAAAAAATTTTTATGGTTAAAAAATAAGACTTTATTTAGTCAAAGCTATCAATCATTTCTTTTGAGGTTCTTGACTTTGATATTATATTTGCCTTTCCTACTCCAAGTTCAGATAATTATTATTCATTTATTTTTTAATTATCTTGTGGCTTATACATTGAATATGATTTTCCATGCATGTCATGTGTATACATAAATACATGTGTTTATGTGTGTGTGTAACTTTCAAATCTTGTTGAATATGTTGCAGTAAATTAATTTGAAATCTCTTTGTTCATTTCTAGAAATAATTATCCATTTCCCTCAGTAGCAATTTAAAAATAATTTTAGTTATTCTAATTTGTGTACTACCTTTATCGTATACTAAATTTTTCTACACTTGTGTTTCTCCTCCATTTTCTACTTTGCATAATTGCTCTGTCAGTTTATTCTTACACCCATTTCACACTGTTTACCTGATTTCAATTCCATAATGTATATGAGTACCATTAAGCAAAAACTCTGCCTTATTTCTCTTTTGTAATAAATTTAAACAATTTACAGCAAATTTAAGATGCTACTTATAAAGAAAATGAAAGGTGAACCCAGTATAGATAAAATCCATAATAAATTTCAACTCATATCCAACAATATTTAACCTAATTCAGATTCTCCTTTTAATTTTGAAGAAAAGTATTCTACTTTCTCCTACTCACAGTAACTAAACACCTTGGAACTTCTGTTTATTTAGGATAAGTTCTGTGATTTCAGCCATTTTTCACCTTCTCTACTAAGGAGGTAACAGTTAACTTTAAAAAATACTTTATATCTATGGAATGATTGACCTAAAACAAACAGACTGCCAGTTATTTCTCCAGGAGAAAAAAATAAAATAAAGGGGTTATTCAACATCAGCAGAGAATTGCAATTCAGGGTCTGAAACCATGGTGAGTCACATGCAAGTCTCTGCATGGCAGTGGAAAAGAAATTCGGGAGGGCTACAGGAAACAGAGAGTCCATAGCTTTTCATTGGTTGAGTCGTTGCCAGGAAAGAAGAAGAGTCTTTCTTCTTCCTGTTGGGCTCTGGGACGGGCATGGCTTGTGAGAGCTCCCCCTTCTGGTCTCCCAACTCTATTTAATTGAGGTTTCTGTTTAGTAATTTTTTACAGCTCATACCAGATGTATCAGTCATCTCCAGCTGCCATAACAAAATACTGCAGACTGGGTGGCTTAAAAATAATAGCAACTTATTTTGTCACAGTTCTGGAAGATGGATGCAAGTCCAAGATCAGGATGCCAGAATGGTTGGTTTCTGGTGAGCGTTCTTTTCCTGGCTTATAAAAGGCACCCTCTCACTGGGCCTCACATGGCTTTTCCTCAGTGAGTGTGTATGGAGAGACAGAATGAGCAAGCTCCCTGGTATCTTTTCCTATAAGACACTGATCCTATAATATCAAGGCCCCAAATTATGATCTCATTTAACTTTATTTCCTTGGAGGCCCCATCTCCAAACACAGCCACACTGGAGGCTAGGGATTCAACATGTGAATGTGGAGGGAGACACAAACCTTCAGGCCATTACGCCAGATAATTCTTAGTGAAATCAATATTTTACTTTATATACAACATGTAATTCACAGCAAAAATTTTTGTAAGGCCTTATTTCACAAATTGAGGCATGTGGATCCAGAGTGTATCATGGAATAGATATTCAAAATATTCTCATTGGCATCCACAGTAAAAGACTCACCAGTGGTGTCCTTGCTTATGTGTTCTGACAATCTATTTAAGCTTATTTTAATCCCTGGCAGTTGGATAAACATTCATAACATATGTGTAAACAATTATTTCTGATATGCCTTCCTTCTAGAAGCATGAATAATCAAAAGGTTAATGTACAATCTAATATTGTCCTTTCAGGATCAAGCCTGCAACTATTACACTGTGAAATTCTCAGAAATTGCTCTCTTCCACCAAAAAGCTTAAACTGCTCTTTGACACACAACTCTTTGGATTGTCTGACTATCTTGCAATGTTCCAGTTGACGCAGTAATCAGAAGCCAGACACATGTTTTATTATAAGAGCAAACAGAGTGCATCTGCTCTAGGGATCAGAGAGAGAAAAAAATACAAGATTTGACAGCCATGGACTTCTAAGAACAGACTGGCCCGAAATGAAAATTTTTGTGAGCTAAAGCAGTTAGTATTGTGACAGTGAGCTTACATCTAAATATCACAATTTCCACCAGGGACCATTCCAAAAAAGTGACGTTTTAATAAGATTCTTCCATGTTTGCCTTGGTTCAGCCAGTAAGCAGCATAGCACACCCCAGATCAAAGTATGAAACTTTGTTTTTACCTTGTGTTGAGGGAATATCAAATAGGTAGAAAAGAAATTAAAATGTCAGGCCTTGATAATATAGCATTAAATGATACACTGAACTGCCAAGACAGCAAAGCCATTATGTTAACAGTATTGTGTGTTACTATGACTTGTGTTTACTTCTGTGCCACACACATTTTATTCTGCCTGTGCCTTCTAGTTTCTAGCCTCTTAACATGATTAAAAGCTGTAATTTTTCCTTAAATATATCTTCTTAGTCACTAATTACATTCTCTAGACTCTTACATCCTTATTCATGTGACCATTGCTTGTATTTTACAATGAGACTATTGTCAGCTCAACAATCTAGCTGTAATGCCCGGCAAGGCCACACATTCTCAATGCTAAATCACATTACTAAATAGTTTTTTCTTGGAACTTGTTTTATAGACCACTTGAAAAAGGTTTAATTGTAAAGGTACTAAATGGGAATCCAAAGAATGTGTTCCTTTTTCTTAAGTAAACTTGGAGCTGCTTTGCTTCAAAGCATGGAATGATGCCTGTGGTATGTGTGGTATCAAAGAATACCTAGACACTACTCTAATCTCTATGGGCGGCACATGTCTTAGACAGCAATCCTGTTGTGAACTGTCCACTCCCAGGGTATTAACTGAAAGGTTCAGATTTTCCTTAATGACTCAGCGTTCCTATTTTCCTTTGCCTCAATTGGATATCATTTGGTTCTAAAATCTGAACATCAAACAGCTACCCACAGTGGCTTCTCTGTGAGCAATTGCTTTTTATTCCATAAGTAAACCAGATGGTCCCAGGAAATTAGTCATTCCTTGGTTATTACAAGTTAGAGAACAGATTGTTTTCTGGGTATTACCGTATAGGGTATACGCTAGTCATAATCATAAGAATTATATTATTTTAAATGTCTAGAGCATTTCATGATTCTCCAGATCATTCTTTTTTTTATATAAATTTTATTTATTACTTTTGGCTGCATTGGGTCTTTGTTGCTGCACGCGGGCTTTCTATAGTTGTGGTGAGCGGGGCCTACTCTTTATTGTGGTGCATGGGCTTCTCATTGCAGTGGATTCTCTTGATGCTGAGCACGGGCTCTAGGAGCACAGGCTTCAGTAGTTGTGGCTCACAGGCTCTAGATCACAGGCTCAGCAGTTGTGGCACACGGACTTAGTTGCTCCGCAGCATGTGGGATCTTCCCGGACCAGGGCTCGAACCTGTGTTCCCCTGCATTGGCAGGCAGATTCTTAACCACTGTGCCACCAGGGAAGTCTCACCCATTAGCTTTTTATAGCACCTCACACACCCCGGGGGCTGCTGGAGCCCAGGCCTTCTCGGCACTCCTCCTCCTTCTCTTCACACTCACCCTCGGACCTGGGTTGTCCTGCCATTTGCCGGCCTTGCTCCCTCCCCTCCAGATAATTCTTGATCTTTGTCTTACATGGAGACCACGGCTCAGTGGTCCTAAAAGTTGCTCTATTGTCTTATAGAAGATGCTAAATTTTTGAGATTAGTCCAATGTCATAAAAATACACTCTTAACAATTGACAAAATGCTGTCATTCACTTGCTATATATACCAAGTAATAGACTCAATATTGATAAACACATCTCTAGCTCCCTGAAAGGACACATCCCTAGCTGCCATTAATTATCAGGTATGTGTCCATTCTGTGACACCTATGATAACTTCTTTGGGGGGACCTAAGAAGTGTGAGACGTGGTAGAATTTTAGGACCATCTATACAAAAAGGCTTTGGGGACAAAATGGGGTCAATATAGAGAAATGTAGCTCAGGTGAGCTTGTTTCTGGACATTTTGTCAGATCAAAGTTTATGGTATTGCCACACCACTGTTAAATATTTTGACCAGTTCAGTTGGCCAGTTCCATATGGGAAGGACAGTTGGAGAACTGGGACCAGGAGAAATGAGCCAAATCTGTCTTTTGATTTAACTGATTAATTATTTTTCAAAATTGTTGTTTTGCTAGTCGATGCACCTCTATAGATACCTTAGGCCCTGCTGCTATGGACAAACTGCTCTCTTATGCCCCAATCCAAGCATTATTTTTCACAAACATTTCTAAATTAATTGATTAATTATGAAGCTCATGTAGCTTCATCTATTGTTCTTGCATTCTCTTTTATTATAAATTATCTGTGCTCATTATATCCTGGTCTATGTAACACAAATTATATATGCTAAAGAGCAAGGTCCTTATGGGCATTTATTTTGAAACATCATGGTAAGCCATGTTTTCTAAAAGTTAGGAAGATAATTGAGTTAAATTGAAGTAATTATTTTCTTTCATTCTTTGCAAAATAAACTTTTTTCTGAATATAATTTAAATCCTGAATGTAATCGAAAATATAGACATTCTAGAAAATATTTTAAAAATCAGCCATCGCTCCAGAGAAAACCATCACTAAAATGCTGCTGTATTTCTTTTCATTGTTTTGAAAAATTATTGAGACTATAATATGTGGAAAATTTTCTCACTGCAGTAACATAAAACTTTATAGCACAGATATTTTCCCATGTTATTATTTTGCTTTCAACATAAGACGTTATGACTATACAATATTCCATTGTGTTAGTATGCCATAATTTATTTACTATCATGATATAGTTCTATAATAAGCATCTTAGGATAAAATATTTTTTATTAATTTCAATTTTTGTATAATAGTTTTTTGAGCAGAGTATTATGTGTTTGTACATTAAAAACAGTCTTGGACACAGGGTGATGCTTTGCTTTCCCTGGGCTTATAAATTTAGGAAAAAGATTATTTTCTTTGGTATTATTAGCAATGCAATTTATAATTACATTTCTCAACACCATAATATTAATAATGTGGTTCATTTTCACACCAGCATCATGATGTGTATATGGTAGTGTATATGGATTCTAATTCCACTTCAACTTTTGCCAGCTTTGCGCAGCTTGTCCAATTTGAGAGGAGAATAATGGTATTCCACTTCATGAGCATTTCATAAGATATCATTGAATTTGACCCATGAGATTGTTTGTTAAACATTTATATCTCATTTTTTAATTAATTATTGTTTACACACTCTATTTTTTGCCTACACTTTAAGCATTCCTTTCCTTACTAAGCCTTAAATTTTATTTTTTCTTACCCAGCTGTGAGAAATAGATGGGCACAATACTTGGTACCAGAAGTCATTTAGTATCTCATTATCTGAAGCTTTCTTGAACTTTAAGACAGTATTACAGATGCTCCCCTTTCCACTGGAAAAATTTAATATAATAATGACTATCATTGTAGGAGCAGTCAGGTTTTTACCAGGCACTTTACACACACCATCTTGTTTAGACATCAACACTGCCAAATAAATGTTGATGTTGAAGGAAACTTAATAACTACTAAACATTTTGTTAGATTTCTATTTTTGTAATATTCTTATCCAGTTTTCAAATCAAGGGTCTATTAACTTAGGTGAATTTAAAGATTTCCCCCATTTATACAGTTGTCTCCTTCATATTGTTAACAGAGTGAATTGCATTGATTGATTTTTGAGTGTTAAACCAATTTTAAATTCCTAGAATAAATCCATGTTTTATTAACCTTTCTGTATACTGATGGACTTGGTTTGCTGATATTTGTTTAGGTGTTTTGTTTTATTTTGTTTATATCTATATTAGCAAGATATAGGGGATCATCTTTTCATTTTTTAAGGGTCTTATCAGGGATTTATTTTAGGCTTTCTCTGGCCTTATCAACTGTGTTGGCAAGTGTACACTCTTCCTTTTATTTGTCAGGTTTATGTAGAATTGGTATTATTTCTTCCTTAAATGTTTAGAAGAATTCTCCAAGGAAGACTTATGAGTCTGTAGTTTTCTTACTGGGAAGACATTTAAATGTGAATTAAATTTCTTCAGCAAATCTAAAAATATTTAGATTCTCTATTTCTTGTGCCAGTACATTTCATCTAAATATTCAAATGCTACATGATGTGATTTTTGTGTTTCTTTAATCACTTTCTGAGAGTGTCAAATTATTGAAGTGAACTTTTAAAAAATTCTACTTCTTTTAGTTCATAAGTTGCTGCTTTATATTTTCCATATCTACTTAGGGATCTGCATATATTTTCATTATTCTTCTTCCTTTTTAGTTTATTTTTTCCAGTT
Source organism: Mesoplodon mirus (assembly GCF_964341445.2). Lineage (NCBI taxonomy): Eukaryota > Metazoa > Chordata > Mammalia > Artiodactyla > Ziphiidae > Mesoplodon > Mesoplodon mirus. Next base: position 108,970,705 of record NC_138984.1, on the reverse strand, counting down.
TTATTGAGAAATAATTGACACATATCACTGTATAAATTTAAAGCATAAAGCATTATGGTTTGATTTATATATATTGTGAAATGATTACCACAATACATTCAGCTAACATCTGTCTTCTCATACAGCTACAATAAAAAGAAAAAAATTTTTAAAGAAAAGGGAAAAAATTCTTATGATGAGAAGTCAGGATTTATTCTCTTAATTGTTCTTAATTATTTGTAATTGTCTCTTAATTGTTTATTCTCTTTACTGTTTTCCATAGTGACTATACCAATTTACAATCCCACCTGCAGTGCGTATGAGTTCCCTCTTCTTCACATGCATGCCAGCATGTGTTATATCCTGTCTTTTTGATGGTGACCATCCTAACAGACATGAGGTGATATTGTGGTTTAATTTGCATTTCCCTAATGACTAACAATGTTAGAGCATCTTTCTATGTACCTGTTGACCTTTTGTATATCTTCTTTGGAGAAATATCCTTTGCCCATTTTTCAAGTGGGTTATTTGTTTTTTGTTATTGAGTTGTATGAGATTTTACATATTTTAGACATTAACCCCTTATCAGATAAATTGTTTGCAATTTTTTTTCCCATTTCATAGGCTTTTTCACTTTGTTGATTGTTTCTTTTGTTGTGCAGAAATTTTTTAGTTTGATTTAGTTCCAGTTTGTTTTTTATTTTGTTGCTTGCACTTTAGGTGTCATACCTAAAAATTCATTACCAAGACCCATATCGAAAAGACTTATTCCTATGTTTTCTTATAGGGGTTTCATGATATTAGGTCTGACATTTAAGTCTTTAATTGATGTTGAGATAATTTTTGTGAGTGGTGTGAGTAATGGGTCCAGTTTCATTCATTTACATGTGAATATCCAATTATCGCAGCACCATTTATGGAAAAGACTGACTCTTATCCATTGAATATTCTTGGCTCCCTTGTGAAATATTAGTTGACTGTATATGCTTAGGATTATTTCTGTGCTGTCAATTCCATTACATTGGTCTGTTTTTTGTTGTTGTTTTGTTTTTTTAATGCCAGTACCATACATACTGCTTTGATGACTATAGCTTTATAGTATAGCTTGAAATAGGGAACCTTGATGCTTCTTGTTTTGTTCTTTTTTCTCAGGATTTCTTTGACTATTCAGGGCCTTTTGTGGTTCTATGTAAATTTTAAGGGTTTTTTCCCACTTCTGTAAAAACAAATGCCATTGGAATTTTGATAAGGCTTGCATTTAATTTATGGATATCTTTTTATAGTATTGACATTCTAACAATATTAATTCTTCCAATCCATGAACATGAGATACCTTTCTATTTATTTATGCCTTTGATTTCTTTCATCAGCGTGTTGTAGTTTTCAGAAAGATCTTTTACCTCCTTATTTATATTTGTTCTAAGAATTTCATTGTTTTTGATGCTTTTGTAAATAAGATCAATTTATTTCTTTTTCAGAAAATTTGTTGTTAGTGTGTAGAAAGCTACTATGTTTATATGTTAATTTTGTATCTTGTAGCTACTGAATTCATTGATTAGATCTAACAATTTTCTTGTTGAATCTTTAGGATTGTCTATATATAAAAAATATGTTATCTTCAGAGACATTTTTTTTCTTCCTTTTCAGTTCTGACTCCTATTATTTCCTTTTCTTGTGATCCCTCCAGCTAGAATTTCTAGTACTATGTTGAATATGAATGGTAAAAGTGGGCACCCTTTGGGCTTGTCATATATGGCCTTTATTATGTTGAGATACGTTCCTTATATGCCTAATTTGTTAAGAGTTTTTATCATAAAGGGATGTGGAATTTTGTTAAATGCTTTTTCTGCATCTATTGAGATGATCGTATGATTATTTTCTTTTATTCTATTAGTGTGACATATCACATTGATTGATTGATGTATGTTGAACCATTCTTGCATCTCAGGGGTGAATCCCATTTGATCATGGTGTATGATCTTTTTTACATGCTGCTCATTTGGTTTGCAATATTTTATTGAGATTTTTTGCATTTATGTTCATCAGGGATATTGGCCTGTAGATTTCTCTTCTAGTAGTTTTTTTTTCTGGTTTTGGTATCAGGATAATCAAGCCTCATAAAATGAGTTTGAGGGTGTTCTCTCCTCTTTATATTTTAGAGAGTTTGAGAAGATTGGTGTTAATTCTTCTTTAAATGTTTGGTAAAATTCACCAGTGAAGCCATCTGGCCCTGGGCTTTTCTTCAGTGGGAGACTTCTGATTACTGATTCAATCTCCTTACTAGTGATTGGCCTATTCAGGTTTTCTATTTCTTCCTGATTCAGTCTTGGTAAGTTGTATGTTTCTAAGAAGTGTTCCATTTCTTTTAGATTGTCCAGTTTGATGACATATAATCTTATGATCCTCTGAATTTCTGTGGTAACCTGTGGAAAGTATTTTTGTGTAATGTCTCCTTTTTCACTTATAATTTTGTTTATTTGGGTTCTTTCTCTTTTTTCCTTAATTAGGCTAGGTAAATGTTTGTGAATTTTATCTTTTCAAAGAACCAACTCCTAGTTTTTTGTTTTTCCTCATAAAAAGTTGATAACTTAAAATTATCTACCATAATATTGACCTGATATACATTTTTTCCAATCAATGAATCTCTTGGTGATATTATTTCAATGGATTTTTTATAAAGTTAGTTTTATATTTGCAAGTTTGTATTTCAGTTCTGTAATAACTGCATATTCATATTTATTTATGTTAGCTTATTTTAAGTATTGTATTCTCTATGTGATATTATTTCATTTTTATCTTCCTCATATTTTCTTGATTAAAACAGATTTTCCTCAATTTCAATTTGTATGTTCTGTTTTTATTATCCTGCTTTATTCTCTCAACTTTTATAGCCCCACGCATATGTTTATTTTTCCTTATTTGTTTACAAACATATTATTTATCTATATCTGTATATCTATAACTATTACCTATCTATCTATCTTTCATCCTTTTTCCTCCAAATAAGGAAAGTTTTTTACATTTTTACCACTTATCCTCCTTCCTCTGCCTGTCATTCTTATCCCCAAACAAGTTTTACTGGATATCTTCTTTTCATCATTGCTTTGATTAACATTAAAATTTCATAAGTTATTTACTTTTTCATATTCCCCATGTTTCTTTGCTTTTCACTGCAGTAATTTCTTTAAATTTTCTTTCAAAGAGGATTTTAATCAGTTGAAGTTTCTGAGCTGTGTAACTCAGAAAACCTCTTTATTTTTAAAAAATAATAATTCTGATAGACATATATTTTTGTTCAAAGTCTTTTCTTTTTCCTGACATGTACTTCTTTGTAGCTGTAAGCTTTCTTCCTCAAGAAGCTCTTAGAATTTTCTTTTGACTTTGGATATTATTAAATTTAATTTTGTATGTTTCCAAGTCTTTTCCCCCACTCCTTATCTTTTTGGTTCAGTATTGTTAGAAAAACAAAATTCAACTCAGTAAATTTTAAAGGTCTTATTGGCTTTATTCAATGATTCATGGGCAGCATCCCATCTAGCAGATAGAAAGGAGATCTGAGGAGTTGTACAAGATGAAATATGTTAAAGGCAGAAGGGAGCAGGACAAGGAAGTTATGCTAGCAAAAAGTGGATTCGTTGTGGCACAGTTACTTTTCTTTAGGAACGAATGGGCAGGGGCCTGTCAGGAAGATTACCTCACTAGTGATTCCTGATTGACTGGTTTAAGATTCCATTTCTGGGAGAGGCCAAAACTATAATTAACTCTTGGTTTGGTGATGTGGGGCTTAGCCTAAGTGACTCCATTTTGGGGTCTTTTGTCTTGTTTTTAACAGTGTATTATGAACCCCTTAATCTGATGTATTAGGCCTAAAAAAATAATAAAAATAAAAAACTTGGTCATTATCTCTTCAAATATTCCTCTCCTTTATTTTTTCTCTCCTGAGATGTTATTAAATAAATATTAACATTTCTATTCATATCCTTCATATCTGTTACCTTACCTTTTCTCTCATTATTTTTTTTTATTTTTTGCTTTATAACAAATTTAATCAGTTATACATATACATATGTTCCCATATCCCCTCCCTTTTGCGTCTCCCTCCCACCCTCCCTATCCCACCCCTCCAGGCGGTCACAAAGCACCCAGCTGATCTCCCTGTGCTATGCGGCTGCTTCCCACTAGCTATCTACCTTACGTTTGGTAGTGTATATATGTCCATGCCGCTCTTTCACTTTGTCACAGCTTACCCTTCCCCCTCCCCATATCCTCAAGTCCATTCTCTAGTAGGTCTGTGTCTTTATTCCTGTCTTACCCCTATGTTCTGCATGACATTTTTTTTTCTTAAATTCCATATATATGTGTCAGCATACAGTATTTGTCTTTCTCTTTCTGACTTACTTCACTCTGTATGAGAGACTCTAGGTCCATCCACCTCATTACAAATAGCTCAATTTCATTTCTTTTTATGGCTGAGTAATATTCCATTGTATATATGTGCCACATCTTCTTTACCCATTCATCTGATGATGGACACTTAGGTTGTTTCCATCTCCGGGCTATTGTAAATAGGGCTGCTATGAACATTTTGGTACATGTCTCTTTTTGAATTATGGTTTTCTCAGGGTATATGCCCAGTAGTGGGATTGCTGGGTCATATGGTAGTTCTATTTGTAGTTTTTTAAGGAACCTCCATACTGTTCTCCATAGCGGCTGTACCAATTCACATTCCCACCAGCAGTGCAAGAGTGTTCCCTTTTCTCCAAACCCTCTCCGGCATTTATTGTTTCTAGATTTTTTGATGATGGCCATTCTGACTGGTGTGAGGTGATACCTCATTGTAGTTTTGATTTGCATTTCTCTAATGATTAATGATGTTGAGCATTCTTTCATGTGTTTGTTGGCAGTCTGTATATCTTCTGTGGAGAAATGTCTATTTAGGTCTTTTGCCCATTTTTGGATTGGGTTGTTTGTTTTTTTGTTATTGAGCTGCATGAGCTGCTTATAAATTTTGGAGATTAATCCTTTGTCAGTTGCTTCATTTGCAAATATTTTCTCCCATTCTGAGGGTTGTCTTTTGGTCTTGTTTATGGTTTCCTTTGCTGTGCAAAAGCTTTGAAGTTTCATTAGGTCCCATGTGTTTATTTTTGTCTTTATTTCCATTTCTCTAGGAGGTGGGTCAAAAAGATCTTGCTGTGATTTATGTCATAGAGTGTTCTGCCTATGTTTTCCTCTAAGAGTTTGATAGTTTCTGGCCTTACATTTAGGTCTTTAATCCATTTTGAGCTTATTTTTGTGTATGGTGTTAGGGAGTGATCTAATCTCATACTTTTACATGTCCCTATCCAGTTTTCCCAGCACCACTTATTGAAGAGGCTGTCCTTTCTCCACTGTACATTCCTGCCTCCTTTATCAAAGATAAGTTGGCCATATGTGCGTGGGTTTATCTCTGGGCTTTCTATCCTGTTCCATTGATCTATCTTTCTGTTTTTATGCCAGTACCACACTGTCTTGATTACTGTTGCTTTGTAGTATAGTCTGAAGTCAGGGAGCCTGATTCCTCCAGCTCCGTTTTTCGTTCTCAAGATTGCTTTGGCTATTCTGGGTCTTTTGTTTCTCCAAACAAATTTTGAAATTTTTTGTTCTAGTTCTGTGAAAAATGCCAGTGGTAGTTTGATAGGGATTGCATTGAATCTGTAGATTGCTTTGGGTAGTAGAGTCATTTTCACAATATTGATTCTTCCAATCCAGGAACATGGTATATCTCTCCATCTATTTGTATCATCTTTAATTTCTTTCATCAGTGTCTTATAATTTTCTGCATACAGGTCTTTTGTCTCCTTAGGTAGGTTTATTCCTAGATATTTTATTCTTTTTGTTGCAATCTCTCATTATTTTTATTTCTTTATCTCTGCCTTCTGGAAGAGTTCTTGGACTTAATTGTTCAGCTCACTGGTTTGTTCTTTAGTTAAATCCATCTGGCCACTTAGCCTTTCAACTAACTTTGTATTTCATTACTTCTTTCTCCATACTTAATGTTTCTATTTGTTTTACTTCTTTAAAATTGTTTTATATTTCTAATATTATATTTCTAATATTACTCCTTTTCTCTGTAAGCATATCATCTATAATGCTTCTGGTGGCTTTAGGAAGAGAGTTAAACACTTCAAGATAGAGAGCATGGAATATCAAAATGTGAGCTGAACCATTTCTAGTGTTTTCCCCACCACCCATCACTGACAATCTTTTTCCCTCAGGATTTTTTTTTTTTTGACTACTCAGTCAAGTACTGCTTTTCTTTCTGTGGAAAGAGAGAGTTTTACTGGAAACATACCTGGTACACCTATAGCTGTTGTTAACCCTTCCCACCCCAGGTGGGCACTAGGGTTTCTCAAACTTGAGTGTTTGTCAGAAGTACCTGATAGGCTTGTTAAAACATAAGTTATTTACACCACCCTCAGAGGTTTTGATTCACAAAGGCCCAAATTATTGGGGCCCATATGTTTGCATTCTAATATCTTACCCCAAATTCTCAGGTTTGATTTGGGCTAGTCCTACCATTTTTGTTTCTGCTTGCTTTCTCTCTTTCAGTGCTGATGACAGAGGCATTGATTCACCAAGTACAATGGTGAGCTGGGAGAGGGAGGAAACAATGTGAGAATTCTGCCCCAGCCTCAGCTCTGGACAACTGGCTAGTTTCTCCCATGTTGACACTCAACCATCTTTAATCTCCCCAAAGGGCTTTTCATAGTTTTAATGTTAATGTCCATGATCCATCAAATTCCCTCCTTTGTGACTACTCCCTTTAGAGTAGATTTCAGGGTAGGAAGCCAGCAGTCTATGTTGGTTCATCATCTTTTCAGAAATCTGAAGGTTAATGTAATGTAAAGAAAATCCTGAAAAAGCCATTGAACACTATGTTTATATCCATATGCTGTTCAATTATTTTGGTAACCACTTGAATTTAAAGTAACTTTTCTGGGCTTCCTGGTGGCACAGTGGTTGAGGGTCCACCTGCCGATGCGGGGGACGCGGGTTCGTGTCCCGGTCCAGGAGGATCCCGCATGCTGCGGAGCAGCTGGGTCCGTGAGCCATGGCCGCTGGGCCTGCACGTCTGGAGCCTGTGCTCCGCAGCGGGAGAGGCCACAACAGTGAGAGCCCCGTGTACCACAAAAATAAATAAATAAATAAATAAAGTAACTTTTCTTAGCTATCTATAGCTAATGTAAGGTAAATTCAACCCTATCTTGTCTACACCAAACAGTGTATTTCAATGATATTATTTCTTTCAACATCCTTAAAAGCCTTCTGTCATTAATGTCAAATTGCCAAGATGACTGTTTTATGTAAGCAGAGAAATGATGATTTGAATATAGTTCTTTGAGCAATTTTTAGATTCTAACATCTGTACTATTTAGAAAACCTCTGAGTTTTCTATCCAAACAATGTGCATATAGCACACTATTTATTTACTTAGTTTCTAAAGAGACAATATTACCAAAAGAAAGATATGTTTTTCCAGAGTGTGAAAGATTTTGCCAAATTGGTGATAGGGTTTCAAAATAAAATGTTAGAGTCTTTTCAAAGCTGGAAAATAAATGACATGGAAAAACAATATATGACAATGAGACAGATGTGAGCTCATTTCTGGTAATGAGAGTCCATAGACCACTTATTTGGTGGGTTGGAGTAACATTTACATTTATATCAATTCTATGGATTATAAGGAAAGCATCTCTTGTTGGGATGACAATAACGAGATACAATGCTAGAATGAAATCTAATTGTTATTAGCTATCACACTGGAATGTCAATGAGGGGCTGCTTTGTTCAAAAGCTGGCATTGGTAAAGTTATTAAATTGGTTGGTTCATCAGGGAATACAGTACATTAGTGAGCTATTCAGCCTTACTGAGCATACATATTAGAAAGCAGGCCTTCATAAGTTCCCAACACCATAAAGCAAGGTAAGATTTAGTCACAACACTCACAGGAAGGGGTGATTGTATATTTTAAAAAGGTTATTAACTCAAGTAAGCTAAACCTTCAAGCATATTTGGGTAAATATTTTATTTTCATAATTTGCTTTATACCATTTGGTATATTTACTATATTTGGTTCTTGTACAGAAAGTCTAGAAGGAATGTGAACATGGTAACTGAGTGATAAAAAACAATCCCTGCAGATTTCTTTTGATTTTCCTCTGTGCTTAGTAAATAAATTGCACTTTTTTTTTTTTTGCCGTACGCGGGCCTCTCACTATTGTGGCCTCTCCCGTTGCGGAGCACAGGCTCCGGACGCACAGGCTCAGCGGCCATGGCTCACGGCCCAGCTGCTCTGCGGCATGTGGGATCTTCCCGGACCGGGGCACGAACCCATGTCCCCTGCATCGGCAGGTGGACTCTCAATCACTGCGCCACCAGGGAAGCCCAAATTGCACTTTTTTGACTTTTAATTATATATGCTTAAAAAGTGATTGTAATCAACCAACTCTGTGTTTATTTCCCAGGGTGATTCCATAAGTAATTACACTAGATTATTAGAAGTAAATCAAAATATTGTAAAATACCCCAAAGCTAGACTGAAAATGAAGATTTTTAATAATGAGAGAACAGAATTTTTTAAGTAATAAAATAAGAATTTTATTTCTTATTTTATTTTCTTGTACTATTCCAGCTCAAATATCTCCTTCTTTGATCAAGTCTTCTCTGGTCTTTCCAACCTGAATTAACATCACAGGTTTGGTTTTACTTATTTGCTTTACATTTGTTAGAGCTCTTAACTCATTTGGCTCATGTTAGACTTTTTCACGTACCATCTCCTTTACTGTGCTGTTTGCCTACTGAGAGTAGGAAGCACACCTGAGTAATCTGAATACTACCTTCTCTTTCCCCTAATTACACTAACAGATATTTAAAGTCTCAATATACTTTGTAAGTAAATTAACATTTGTCTGATATTAAATATAGGACAATGAAATTTTATCAAATGCATGTTTTGGCTTAGCAATAATTATTACATTAAAACTGTATTCCTTAAATATTAACTAATGTAAGTCATTTACTATGATTAGAGATATAAACATATTAGTTGCCAAACTAGCATACTAACATCTCAATAGAAGATATTTTGGGGGGATTATAAAATAATCTAAGTAAATAGTCAATATACATTGTATATAATAAAGTTCCCATGCATACATTTATAAATATAAGTGCATATATAAAAATTACATTACATAAGCCCACATATGTATATAGAAATAATAGAAATACATTCACCAGAAACACTCATACACAAAACAGCCTTTTTTATGTCCAGCAATGTATTCCTATGCAAACACACATAAATATACCATTTCTACATTGTTTTCATGATAAAACATGAACATGTTAAAGACAATGTGATGTGTTAATGCAATAGCCATAAGATTTCAGAAATGAGTTCCAGTCTCAATTACAACAATAGTCATTTAGAAAATATTCTATTTTCTCCAGTCTTAGATATCCTGCCTCTAAAATCAGTGTATGAAACTCTCTGAATCTCTAAAATATCTGTGTCAAATGGAAGGGTCTGATCTGGTCTTAAATATGCCTCCAAGGCTACTGTGTTATTAGCACCATGCTAGAAGCTCTTGGTGTCGGTGTGTATGGACACGTGTGTGAGTACAGCATGGGAAAGGGGATGGTAAGATAGGAAATACACACGACATACACTCTGTCCTTAAGGAACTACGATTTTGCTGACATAAGTGTAGGTGCATACTATTTGCCCAACAAGTAGTTGTGACATGTCTGGAGTTCTTTAGATTCTCTGGTCAAGCCTTCTGAGGATGTGTTTGCCATCTAAACTGAAACTTAAAGGATTGAAGGTATCACACCTGGGCACGAGGTAAAGTTCTTCTGGCAAAGGAAACAGAGACTACAAGTATGTGAGGCAGAATAGAGCATACTGGGTTTTTTTATTTGTTGTTATCTTGTCCTATGTCTCTGTAGGTTATTGAGAGAGAATGTCTCAGGCCCAATAATCCAAAAATCTTTTATAAATAACATTAAAATGCTAAATAGGGGCTTCTCTGGTGGCGCAGTGGTTGAGAGTCCGCCTGCCGATGCGGGGGACGCGGGTTCATGCCCCGGTCCGGGAGGATCCCACGTGCCGCGGAGCCGCTGGGCCTGTGAGCCGTGGCCGCTGAGCCTGTGCGTCCGGAGCCTGTGCTCTGCAGCGGGAGGGGCCACAACAGTGAGAGGCCTGTGTACCGCAAAAAAAAAAAAAAAAAAAAAAGCTAAATAATTTATGCAAACTTTAACATTCCCATTTTGCTTAAGCTAATAAAACAATAAAATTTTAGAACTGCAATAAAATTTTACTGGCATAACTGAAGCCAGTGGTTTTCAAAGTCAGTACTATGGAACTCTTAGGCACAGTGTAGCAATTACGTAAAGCATTTAGTTAAAGTTATATTAATACAATCTATCTATTTTTATTATATTTAAAATTGTACTTTTTTAAAGGCACAACTTCAAATGAATTTTTTAAATTAATTTTTATTGGAGAATAGTTGATTCACAATGTTGTGTTAGTTTCTGCTGTACAGCAAAGTGAATCAGTTATACATGTACATATATCTACTCTTTTTTAGATTCTATTCCCATATAGGTTATTACAAAGTATTGAGTAGAGTTCCCTGTGCTATAAAGTAGGTTCTTATTAGTTATCTATTTTATAAATAGTAGTATGTACACATCAATCCCAATCTCCCAATTTATCCCTCCCCGCCCCCTTTCCCCCTTGGTAACCATAAGTTTGTTTTCTACATCTGTGACTCTATTTCTGTTTTGTAAATAAGTTCATTTGTACCCTTTTTATTAGATTCCACATATAAGCGATATCATATGATATTTGTCTTTCTCTATCTAACTTATTTCACTCAGTATGACAATCTCTGACATATTGGGCACCATCAATATGACAACTTTTGCTCCAGTTTGACTTTTTTATTTTGTGAGGATGAGAACTCCAGAATAAAACTTTTCCTGCTCTCCCATCTGTGTGCATGTTTGTGCGCCCATGTGTGTGTGTCATGTTTAGTACTAATTTTTATTTAGAAAGGTTGCAACTTGGTATTATTCTGAATCAAGGCCTACACATGTCTACTCCCATAAACTATAAGATAAGTATCCTTTTATAGCATGAACATGTTATCTTTAATTGAATTCTAGGTAAAGTTTGGACACAAATTTTTTGTATGTGCTATAATTACAGTTAATAAATTGTTCAACAAGTAAATTCAAAACATTGATTGTCTTAATAAGATAATATTTCAGAAAGTTTTAATGTTTATTTTTTGGTATACTTTGATTCTACTTTTGTTTTATGATAAATAATGTGATTTTTTGTGGAAATTAAAGGCAGCAAAAGTTTCAAATTCTAGAATCATTTAATTGAAAAGGTACACTAATTACAAATCAAATTGTTTAAACCATTTGCAGCTATTTATTTTTATGGGTCAGGAGTTTTTGGAATTGTTCAGTCAAACCAAAATGCAAAAATACAATAATTCATGATGATGCCGTTATGACTGTAACTTTCAATTTTGAATTGTTGTGATTCACAACTTTTTAAATTTTGAGGTTATTGGAATAGTCTCATTGTTTAGTTGAATGTTTTAAAATGAACAATTGTAATGACTTTGACATTATGAAATTAATTTGTAGTTTTAAAATATTGCCTTTATGTATTTGAGTTTCATATAAGGAATGATTTTTTAAATTTGCACAATTTGAAAAGATTGTAAATCACTGAGCTAGACCACCCTATTCTTCCTCCCAGTGTATTAGAGGTAAAGCAACTGATGTTCAGATGGAGAAAGAGGCTCTCACAAAGACTTCTACAAGCTGGTTGGTCTGCTTTTTATTTAGCTGGTTAAGTAGTTATTTTTTTAACAATTTTATATACATATGATTGATATCCCATACAATTCACCCATTTAAAGTGTACATTCCAATGGTTTTCAGTATATTCACAATCACTAATCTACTTCCTGCCTCTATGGATTATGGATTTGCCTATTCTGGATATTCATATAAATGGAATCCCACAATATGTGACTTTTCTATCTGGTTTCTTTCAATTAGCATGATGTTTTCAAGGTTCATTTGTGTAGCATGTACCAATACTTCATTCCTGTTTATTGCCAAATGATATTCCATTGTTACTATATACCACATTTTATTTTTTCACTTATCAATTGATGGGTATTTGGGGTTGTTTCCACTTTTTGATTGTTATAAATAATGCTCCCATAAAATTTATGTGTAAGTTTTATTTGGACATATGGTTTCATTTCTCTTGGGTCTATACCTAGGAGCAGAATTGCTGGGTCTTATGGTAACTCTGCATTTAGCATTTTGAGGAATTGCCAAACTGTTTTACAGACTGGCTGCTACATTGTACACATCCCCAATGATTATGTATAAGGATTCCATTTTCTCCACATTTTTATCAACACATATTCTTCTCTGTTTCTTTTATTATTATTAGTAGTATAACTATTCTAAGGAGTGTGTGGTGGTGTGCCATCTTGGCTTTGATATGAATTTCCCTAATTATTAATGATATCAAATACCTTTCACATGTTTATTGGCCATTTGTACATCTTCTTTGGAGAAATGTCTATTCAGATCTTTTGCTCATTTTAAAATCAGATTAGTTATCTTTTTATTGTTGAGTTGCAAGAGGAATATATGAGGGTTCTACAGACCAGTTTAAACCATGGTCATCATTTTATGTAGCATGTGTACCCCATTTCTAATTAGGAAAAAAATTAATCAGGCCTCTGGTGCTAAGAAATGTTCATCATCAATTGCTGATAGTACTGTCTGAAGATATATAAAACTTCATCTCCTTCCAAAAGACAAGGTAATTATTGCTTTATGAATTTTCACTCTGAAAAAGAAGGAAGTTGAAAACAAAGATGTTGTTACTATGGTTCACATTAACAAAAGCCTATTTCCAGAAGAAAATGTTTGCAATGGATGATAGAGGAGTATGCATTTAGTAAATACCACCAGTGTCTCTGGATGTGCAGAATGTATTTTGTTCTTACACACTTTTGTTGGATGGGATATGACAAGTTATCTGTGGGTGTAACTGATGGAAAACTAAGATAATGGAATTTTCTTTGCAAAGTTAATATTTTTTACAGTTGTTAATTTTACTCATTTAAGAAAATTTAAACAATTTTATCATGCATTTATTCCAAATAGCTGGACCATGAGAAATCTAAAATATTATTTTGCATTTTTAGGTTATACAGGTGGAATCACATTTCATCTAGCCTTAAGACCATTTACATGAAAAACCAGTTGCAATCAAAATAATACTCTGCACAGTGGTGATGGGTTATATCCATAGAGTTTCTGCTCCAGTGAAATCCCATTTTAAGAAATTACTTTTTATATCGACACACTGGACATTCATTGTAATGGAATGTCAGTTGTATAACCAATATGAATTGTAACCTTCTGTCAAGTGGACATGTGTTGAAGACCAGGTGACTTTGAGAAAGATTCTGTACATGGTAGCTGACCAATGTGCTAGCTATGCAACTCAAATAAGTTGGGTAGCAATGGTTGATATCCTATCAAAAAATGACAAGAATAAATGCTAATTAAAGCTTTGTCTAGATATAAGTAGACAGTATCAAAATGCCAGAGAATATGTGACATCTGCCAAGAAATGACCTTCTATGTACTCTTACAACACCTTATGAAATGTAATCAGAACACATATCACACTGTATTTGTATCTTTGTATATGTTGTGTGTTTGAGTGTGTGTGTGCGTGTGTGTGTTTCACAAAAACCTGAGAAATAATTAAGGGTATGGAATGTGTAGTTTATTTTCATTTTGCCAGTACGTAGTACACTCTCCGGCATACAAAATATACTCAATTCTAGCTCATGAATTGATTACTAAGCCTCTTATTTTTAGAAGGGCTGCTGTTGCTACTAATACTTTTCCTACTATTGGTAACGATTATTTTTTGAGTGCTGATTGTATGTTATGATCTTTGTACTTTATCTCATTTCACCCTCACATGTATGCATAATATCAGTAATCTTGTTATCCCAATTTTATCAATGAAAAAAATGCAGCCAGAGAAAATAATGCTGAGAAGAGGTTAAACATCCTATTCTCAAGGTAGATTTTTTTGATTTGTTTTTATGTTTATGTATTGGTTTATTTGTGTTCTTTGCATATACAGTTTCTTCAGAACATGTGGAGGTAAGGAGTTAGGATCTAGCATGTGTTTCAAGAATAAGTTATAGTTAGTGAGACTTGACCACATGGGGAATTACTCTCTCCCTCATGTGTCACTGGGAGAAGGGGAAGGGGCATGTGATTTTTGGTTCAAGTGTCTAAAAGGAAAGATCACAACTTCTTTTATTTGCCTTTCTGCTCCAAATCCATATTACAAAGCTTGTCCAGAACGAATACTCACTAAATATTATTGATAGGCAGTCTACCTGGCACACAATGTCTTTGTTAAGTGTATCATAATGAAAATGCTTTGGGTTATGATGTCTGCCCTTTGAGGGAAAGAGAATTTAAAGTAACCACAGCCAACCTTAGCCTTCTGGAGATATGAATCTCTCGGCACCTGTTAGCATAATCTACTTATGGAAGAGATGTAAACGTGGTGCGCGGAAGGCCTGCAGAATGATTTCCTGGGCACTATTACTAAGCCCTAATTTAAATCACTTTGTTCTCTCAATTATTATTCCAAAGCCTCATGTGAATCCTTCTTATGCTAAATGTACTTTATAGGGACAATATACTTCCATAACTTACAAAATCTTTAATGTAAGATTTATATATCTTCAGTGAGATGGATGAGAATAATTACTGTGAGTCTTGTTAAGTTCCTTTGAGCAATCTCTTACAAATTTGTATAATAGAAGGAATTAAAATGTCATGCCAAGGGGGGAAAGTGGGGTGGGGGTGGGATGAATTGGGAGCTTGGGATTGACATATATACACTAATATGTATAAAATAGATAACTAATAAGAACCTGCTGTATAAAAAAGAAATAAATTAAAAATTTTTTAAAATGTCACAAGATACATTTCTGAGTGTAACAACCTCAGCATTTACAAACATTCTTAAGCACAGTATTTTTTAAAACAAAATCAATGGATTATCTTCGTGTATATTTACACATGAGGACAGTAAGATTTTCTTGAAACTGTTACTTGACACCTAGGAATACTGAGACCCAGATTTTAGGTTCACGTTAAGCGTGATTACTTTACGTAGAAGCAAACACTTTACCATAGTCATAAGGGTGCTGTAGTTTCAAACAAATGTGCCATCATGCCATCAGTCTCTAGATAAACTTGACAAGAAAAGATGCAATTTCAGTATCTGGCAAAAGAAACACAATTCAAAATTCATGCCCTTTGTTAGTAGAATCACTTTTTTACTCATAGAGAGAGTGTTTTATACCAAAGAAGGGCTTTCTTTAAGTGCTATCCTTCTCTAAATAAAGACGCTGAGACTTGCACGCCAGGAAAGAGGTACTAGTTCCATACCATGGCGTAATTGCATTTACAATGAGGAAAGCAGCTAGAGCCAGAACTCTTCTTGGTGCTTCACCAAACATTTGGATCCTTGCTCAGCTACCGTCTTTAGAAACATACAAATTGTTATGCCTGATGTCAGTCTCATTTAACTGAAAAGTTCATTCATGGATTCATTGCATGTTTGTTAAGTAAGCACTTACAGTGTGTCAAACACTGATCTAAGTTCTGAGGGTACAACAGTGAACAAAAAAATACACAGATACCTGCCCTCCTAGAGCTTATTTTCTAGCAAAGGACACAAGACAAACAGGTGAATCATGGTCCAGCATTTGGCCTTGACTCCAAGTGAAATAATCAGAGACTGATGAACCACTTTGAACAGAGGAGTGATACAATATAGCTCCATTCTAAAAGGTATGCTCTAATACAGACCAAAGGAGAAACTAGGAGGCTACTGCAATAATTCAGGTGAAGAGAAGATGGTACCTTGGACCAGGATGGAGTAGTGCAAGTGTTGAGAAACAAATCAGGTTACTCATTTGCTTTGATAGTAGAGACAGTAAATCTGAGTGTGGATCAGAACAATTATGTAAAGAATCCAGGGAGAAATATGCTTGCTTCATTTTCAACTTGCTTGATAGACAATCTTAAAATTTTCAGTATGGATTATTTTATTTAATAAGACAAAGATCAAGCTATGCATTCTACATGATAAGTGTCTAGGGAGCCTGAGAGGTGTATGTTTTCATTTGCTCTTCAGCTTACATCTAAGTGTTTCAGGTTGCGGGAACAAACGACTGCACGTGGCTTCACAGATTATAGCCATTTTCGCACATTAGCAGGATAATATTTTGAGTCCTAAGTAGAGTATATATTTTTTTAAATATATAAGCATGTTTGGGGAAAGCATATTTGTCTTTTCAAATTAAGGAAGAATGGTCAGGATTATTGTGTAGTTTAATGTTGTTTCAGGTTAGATTGGTTTGTGGGCTAATGATTCTGCTGTAAGTATATGTAAAGGGATAGTGTACAATGTTGTTCAAGAACACTCTGGCAACTCCTGGGTTTACATGGTACCCACACAATAAAGGAAGGGAAAGTCAACAGATTTCTGCCACTGCAGAGTGAAGCAAGCTTGCATTACATAGTTCTCTTGAAGATAAGGGTCCAGGAGCACATGAGGTCAGATGTTGAGCAGAGGAGGGAAAGGCTACACAAGATTTGCTTTGACTCTTTACCTCTCATTGGGGTTGTAAGAAAAATGGAGAATGAGTGACTGTAAGTTACATGACTCTTCCAAATTGAAAGGACTTGTCTTGCCCATGATCTATTAAAATAACAAAGTAGTAGCATTTCAGATATTAACGAAACATATTTGTTTCAAATGTCAAAGATTTTCATGACTTCATTCATTCATTCATTTATTTTTCCTCTAAAAGAAAGGACTAAAGAAAATGACCTGGGTTCAAAACAGCGGTCTCTTCAGGAAGAATTCAACTTTAGAACATGAATAAAAGTTCATACAGCATTTATTATTTCAGCAGAATCAGATTTATAATGCAGTGTTGGACCACTCAGCGTTCAGTCAGAGAAGCAGAACCATGAAGAGATTTTATCTTTATCTATATATACACACATGTATACACACATATATTATATATATATGATATATAGAGGTTATATATGGAATCTATATTTGGAATCTATATGGGATATATATATATACATAAACATGGGATATATATACATATATATATATGTATACACACACACATATATATGATATATAGAGGTTATATATATGGAATCTATATGTGGAATCTATATGGGATATATATACATAAACATATGGGATATATATACATATACATATATATGTTACATACAGAAGCTGGAGTCCTTTATGACAACCTAAGCTCACACCTGGCCCAGGGTTGGGGAAAAGCTAAAGAAAGATTCAGGAGAAGGTGGAGCAGTTGTGAGCCAGGCTAGGAACTGGGGCCTGGGACTGTTTGCTGCAGTGCTTGCACCTGGCGAGCACCAGAATACAGAGGAACTCTAAGGGACTAAAAATAACTGCGTGCATGCCCAGTTAGGGAAAATTATGGAAAAGACACAAAAAGACCAAAAATCCAACTGCCGCTTCTGAGGAGCTGGGAGCAAAAGCAGGGTCCTGCACACGCCCCCTGCACACAGCACCACCAAGGGAGTGGACAGACCCTCAAGCCACCCCTCTGGCCTGAGCCCTGGACCTGCCCCTACGCTCACCCCGTATAAGGGACCAGCTTACTCCCTCCCACCCCCTCAGGGAGCCAGGGAACCTGTGATTTGTTTGCGCTTCCCCAACTGCAGCACCAGTGCCAGTAAAGCCTTGCCTGAATGTCTGATCTGCCCTCTTATCCATTTCTATTGATTAAAGGGTCCAAGACCTGATCGGTAACAGTTGTAGACCCAGCCTCTTCCTTCCGCCAACAAGGTGAACCAATCGGTCAGCAACACCATGCATGAGCCTTAGCAGTGCTGCTCCTTGACCCCTGCTCTCCAGCCTCCCACCAAAATTTCTCAGGTGGCCCCTTCAAACTGAAAATATGTAGGAAAGAGAATTCTGGAAAATGTAGTTCAGCCTAGTCAACACAAATACAGTGTTTGGGCATGTGGGCCCAAGAACAGAAAAATTAGGCTCAAGTCACAGCCCCGTCACTAAATGTAGGATTTGCCCAGAGTCATATTAACACTCTGTGCTTATTTCCTTAACCTGTAAAATCTGGTTAATGATGGATGGTTGTGAAGATTAATGTAGATGCTGTGTGTTAAGCACATTAAAACGGTGTCTGACTGATTCTGACAACTTAAAACACTGATTTTATTTATTCATTCCCTATTAAAAAGCAATGGACATAGTGTATTTCTTAGTTAACTTTTTTTTAATGTATTTATTTATTTATTTATGGCTGTGTTGGGTCTTCGTTTCTGTGCCAGGGCTTTCTCTAGTTGTGGCAAGCAGGGGCCACTCTTCATCGCGGTGCACAGGCCTCTCACTATCGCGGCCTCTGTTGTTGCGGAGCAGAGGCTCCAGACGCGCAGGCTCAGTAATTGTGGCTCACAGGCCCAGCTGCTCCGCGGCATGTGCGATCTTCCCAGACCGGGGCACGAACCTGTGTCCCTTGCATTGGCAGGCAGACTCTCAACCACTGCGCCACGAGGGAAGCCCTTAGTTAACTTTTTAATAGTAAAATAACATATTTCCAAACAATGTATAAACTGGAGTTAAAATATTCCTGAGACTCCTAAAATATCTCAGTTTAAAAGAAAACGAGTCTTTTATTAGTTAAAACATCAAATGAGAATTTTTTCAAAGTACAAATAATATCCAAATGCTTTTAGTAAATAGTTTTAAAATCACAATTTAGAAGCCATTGAAAGAATCCAGATTTATCATCTGTTTTGAAGAAAAAATAAGAAAGATAATTTAGGAAAAAAGAAAAAACCCCGTGATCCAATCATTAGACTGAATATACAAGAAGAGGGGGGAAAAAAGTTTATGACACACGTACAACCAGAGGTGTAAAATTTATATGGGGCACTAAAACACCACATTATAGATTCCCTTCTCTCCATAACCAGGCTGACGCTCTGTGCCAATGTAAATACTCTGTTATTAAAGCTCCTGGTGCAGCAAAAAGTAAAGGGATCCAGAGTAAATGCTGCCCTCAGCTCTCATCATGGCTGCCCTCAGCTCTCATCATGGCTGCCTCAGCGGGAGTTGGACTGAGCTTCAGCGTTTGCAGGAGTGACCTGAGACTTCCAAAAAAGCAAAGAGGAGGCAACTTTAACCAGTCTTGTCACAAGGGATTTCCTAAAGATCAAATTCTGAGGACCCAGCAGAGCCCTAGAGAGCACTGTGGAGGGTTTAAAACAGAGACCTAGCAGAGCTGAACCAGGGCGGGGCTTTTCAGAGGTGAAATCTGCAGACAGATAGTCTGTTTGGGCTGCTGTAACAAAATACCGCAGATTGGATAGCTTACAAATAACATAAATTTATTTCTCTTAGTTCTGGAGGCTGAGAAGTCCAAGATCTAGATGCCGGCAGATTCTGTGTCTAGTGAGGGCCCGCTTCCTGGCTCACAGATGGCCATCTTTTGCCTGAGTTCCACGCTCCTGGAAGCAGGAGAACTAACAGAGTGTAGAGGCACGGGTGCCCTGAGGATGGATGTGGTGGGGAGAGCTGGTAGAGACTCTCTGATGAGTGACTCTAGGTTTTCAGTGGAGTATGAAGCTGAGAAAAAGGCTAATACTGAGGGTTTAAGGACATAGCAGATAGTGTGAGAGTGAGAAAGAGAATGGATCAGAACATAGTATGATTGCCAGACTGCACTACGGGCCCAATGGAAGTTAGTCCTGGTAAAGTTAAAGTATCCCCATCATCACTGCTCTGTGCTTTTCTCCAGTTAATTATTTTCAGCTGTGAAATGCAGCTACTCTATGGTCAGGGAACTGGGTTTAACCCAGAGTTTTGTATATCAAAGTAAATGCAATGATATATTCAATACCTCGTAATTACCTATAATGGAAAAGAATCTGGAAAAAATATATATATATAAATATAACTGAATCACTTTGCTGTATAACTGAAATTAACACAATATTGTAAATCAACCCCAAAGCATCTAATTTACATTTAATTATGCATGCATGTAGTCCTTGGTATTAATGAGGAAGTACACTTTGAACATTATGGCTCATATATTTGATTAGCATTTTCAGTCATTCAGTATGATTGTGCTGTAATGTGGTATGAGGATTAATAAAGTAACATTTGTAAAGCAAAAAAATAAATAGGACTTCCCTGGTGGCGCAGTGGTTAAGAATCCGCCTGTCAGTGCAGGGGACATGGGTATGAGCCCTGGTCCGGGAAGGTCCCACATGCCTCAGACCAACTAAGCCCGTGCGCCACAACTACTGAGGCTGTGTGCCGCAACTACTGAAGCCCGCGCACCTAGAGCCTGTGCTCCACAACAAGAGAAGCCACCGCAATGAGAAGCCCGTGCACCGCAACAAAGAGTATCCCCCGCTTGCCACAACTAGAGAAAGCCCACAGGCAGCAGCAAAGACCCAACACAGCCATAAATAAATAAGTAAATAAATAAATAAATAATAAAAGTAAATTTCTAAAAATAAAGAAATTAATTTAAAAATAAATAAATAATAAGTACAATGAAATGTGGGGTGGGGGGCAAGGCAGTGAGAATACATGCAAAAGGGTGATTATGCATAATCATTTAAGCAAGATAAAAAAAAAGGAGAAGTGAAGGGAGTGGGGGGTGAAAATGAAGGATAATGAACAGCTGAGAGATTTGTGCATCCCAATGAGGTAGAAGAGTTTTCTCTCTGTTTTCAAAGTTCCTACTCGTACCTAAGACCTGTCAGTCTTAGTTATTCCATCTGCTGAAACACCTTGGGCTTCTTTTTACCCTTATTGCCCCTGTCTTATTTCAGGTTCCCATTATTATTCCTGGGACATTTTCCTTGTCTCTAATCCAGTACTAATCAAGGTATCGTTCATAGACCAGTAGCATAAGCATCACTTAGGAGCTTATAAGAAATGAAGATTCTTGGGCCTCCATTTAGGGATACTGACTAAGAATCTCTAGGAGTGTGGCTCACATGATTCTTGAGGCACAAAACATGGGAAAATTACTGCCCTGATTCAATCCATTATTGTCCAGCTAGCCAAGGGATTTTTCAAATAAACAAACCTCATTATGTTATGCTGACTCAAAATTTTTCATCGGGTCCTCTTTACCTAAAGCATAGTATATAAAATTCTTCCTGTAGTCTATTCCCTTACCTTATACACTAGTAGGTTTTTTTTTTCATATATTCATGCCTTAACCTCTACTACTCTGTTGCTCTGAACGGTCTTTTCGGTCTTGCTACACAGACAGAAACAAATGCTACTACTCACTCGTCACATTTAGTCTGAGACCTCTCCTGGTTCTCCTGGGTTGGCTTAGGTGACCATCCTTCTTTGCTTCCATTGAACTTCATACTTCTGTTTTTTTTGTTTGTTTGTTTTTAACATCATTATTGGAGTATAATTGTTTAAAATGGTATGTTAATTTCTGCTTTATAACAAAGTGAATCAGTTATATGTATACATATATCCCCTTATACCCTCCTTCTTCAGCCTCCCTCCCACCCTCCCTATCCCACCCCTCTGGGTGGTCACAGAGCACTGAGCTGATCTCCCTGTGCTATGTGGCTGCTTCCCACTAGCTATCTACTTTACATCTGGTAGTGTATATATGTCCATTCCATGCCAATTTTGTCACTTCGTCCCAGCTTACCCTTCCCCCTCTAACTGTCCTCAACTCCATTCTCTATGTCTGCATCAGTATTCCTGTTCTGCCCCTAGGCTCTTCAGAAACATTTTTCTGTTTTTAGATTCCATATATGTGTGTTAGCATAAGGTATTTGTTTCTCTCTTTCTGACTTACTTCACTCTGTATGAGAGACTCTAGGTCCATCCACCTCACTACAAATAACTGAATTTCCTTTCTTTTTAGAGGTGAGTAATATTCCATTGTATATATGTGCCACATCTTCTTTATCCATTCATCTGTAGGTGGACACTTGGGTTGCTTCCATGTCCTGGCTATTGTAAATAGAGCTGCAATGAACATTGTGGTACATGACTTTTTGAATGATAGTTTTCTCAGGGTATATGCCCAGCAATGGGATTGCTGGGTCATATGGTAGTTCTGTTTTTAGGTTTTAAGGAACTTCCATACTGTTCTCCATAGTGGCTGTATCAATTTACATTCCCACCAACAGTGCGAGAAGGTTCCATTTTCTCCACACCCTCTCCAGCATTTATTCTTTGTAGATTTTTTTCATGATGGCCATACTGACCGGTGTGAGGTGATATCTCATTGTAGTTTTGATTTCCATTTCTATAATGATTAGTGATGTTGAGCATCCTTTCATGTGTTTGTTGGCAATCTGTATATCTTCTTTGGAGAAATGTCTATTTAGGTCTTCTGCCCATTTTCAGATTGGGTTGTTTTTTTGATACTGAGCTGCATGAGCTGCTTGTAAAATTTGGAGATTAATTCTTTGTCACTTGCTTCATTTGCAAATATTTTCTTCCATTCTGATGGTAGTCTTTTCGTCTTGTTTATGGTTTCCTTTGCTGTGCAAAAGCTGTTAAGTTTCATTAGGTCCCGTTTGTTTATTTTTGTTTTTATTTCCATTTCTCTAGGAGGTGGGTCCAAAAGGATCTTGCTGTGATTTATGTCATAGCGTGTTCTGCCTATGTTTTCCTCGAAGAGTTTGATAGTGTCTAGCCTTATATTTAGGTCATTAATCCATTTTGAGTTTATTATTTTTTTTTTTTTCTTTTTGCGGTATGCGGGCCTCTCACTGCTGTGGCCTCTCCCGCTGCGGAGCACAGGCTCCGGACGCGCAGGCCCAGCGGCCATGGCTCACGGGCCCAGCCGCTCTGCAGCATATGGGATCCTCCCAGACCGGGGCACGAACCCGTATCCCCTGCATCGGCAGGCGGACTCTCAACCACTGCGCCACCAGGGAGGCCCTGAGTTTATTTTTGTGTATGGTGTTAGGGAGTGTTCTAATTTCACTGTTTTACATGTAGCTGTGCAGTTTTCCCAGCACCACTTATTGAAGAGGCTGTCTTTTCTCCGTTGTATATTCTTCCCTCCTTTATCAAAGATAAGGTGACCATATGTGCGTGGGTTTATCTCTGGGCTTTGTATCCTGTTCCATTGATCTATATTTCTGTTTTTGTGCCAGTACCATACTGTCCGATTACTGTAGCTTTGTAGTATAGTCTGAAGTCCAAGAGCCTGATTCCTCCAGCTCCGTTTTTCTTTCTCAAGATTGCTTTGGCTATTCAGGGTCTTTTGTGTTTCCATACAAATTGTGAAATCTTTTGTTCTAGTTCTGTGAAAACTGCCACTGGTAGTTTGATAGGGATTGCATTGAATCTGTAGATTGCTTTGGGTGGTATAGTCATTTTCACAATGTTGATCCTTCCCATCCAAGAACATGGTATATCTCTCCATCTGTTTGTATAATCTTTAATTTCTTTCATCAGTGTCCTATAGTTTTCTGCATACAGGTCTTTTATCTCCTTAGGAAGGTTTATTCCGAGGTATTTTAATATTTTTGTTAAAATGTAAATGGGTGTTTTTTCTTAATTTCTCTTTCAGATTTTTCATTATTAATGTATATGAATGCACGAGGTTTCTGTGCATTAATTTTGTATCCTGCTACTTTACCAAATTCATTGATTAGCTCTGGTAGTTTTCTGGTTGCACCTTTAGGATTCTCTATGTATAGTATCATGTCATCTGCAAACAGGGACAGCTTTACTTCTTCTTTTCCGATTTAGATTCCTTTTATTTCCTTTTCTTCTCTGATTGCTGTGGCTAAAACTTCCAAAACTATGCTGAATAATAGTGGTGAGAGTGGACAACCTTGTCTTGTTCCTGATCTTAGTGGAAATGGTTTTAGTTGTTCACCATTGAGAACGATGTTGGCTGTGGGTTTGTCATATATGGCCTTTATTATGTTGAGGTAAGTTCCCTCTATGCCTAGTTTCTGAAGGGTTTTTATCATAAATGGATGTTTAATTTTGTTGAAAGCTTTTTCCACACCTATTGATACGATCATATAGTTTTTCTCCTTCAATTTGTTAATATGGTGTATCACATTGATTGATTTGCATATACTGAAGAATTCTTGCATTCCTGGGATAAACCCCACTTGATCATGGTGTATCATCCTTTTGATTTGCTATTGTGTTCTGTTTGCTAGTATTTTGTTGAGGATTTTTGCATCTATGTTCATCAGTGATATTGGCTTGTAGTTTTCTTTCTCTGTGACATCTTTGTCTGGTTTTGGTATCAGGGTGGTGGTGGCCTCGTGGAATGAGTTTGGGAGTGTTCCTCCCTCTGCTATATTTTGGAAGAGTTTGAGAAGCATAGGTGTCAGCTCTTCTCTAAATGTTTGATAGAATTCACCTGTGAAGCCATCTGATCCTGGGCTTTGTTTGTTGGAAGATTTTTAATCACAGTTTCAATTTCAGTGCTTGTGATTGGTCTGTTTATATTTTCTATTTCTTCCTGGTTCAGTCTCGGAAGGTTGTGCTTTTCTAAGAATTTGTCCATTTCTTCCAGGTTTTCCATTTTATTGGCATAGAGTTGCTTGTAGTAATCTCTCATAATCCTTTGTATTTCTGCAGTGTCAGTTGTTACTTCTCCTTTTTCATTTCTAATTCTATTGATTTGAGTCTTCTCCCTTTTTTTCTTGATGAGTCTGGCTAATGGTTTATCAATTTTGTTTATCTTCTCAAAGAACCAGCTTTTGGTTTTATTTTAGATCTTTGCTATTGTTTCCTTCATTTCTTTTTCATTTATTTCTGATCTGATCTTTATGATTTATTTCCTTCTGCTAACTTTGGGATTTTTTGTTCTTCTTTCTCTAATTGCTTTATCTGTAAGGTTAAGTTGTTTATTTGAGATGTTTCTTGTTTCTGGAGGTAAGATTGTATTGCTGTAAACTTCCCTCTTAGAACTGCTTTTGCTGCATCCCATAGGTTTTCGGTCATTGTGTTTTCATTGTCATTTGTTTTTGGGTATTTTTTGATTTCCTATTTGATTTCTTCAGTGATCTTTTGGTTATTTAGTAGTGTATTGTTTAACCTCCATGTGTTTGTATTTTTTACAGATTTTTTCCTGTAATTGATATCTAGTCTCATAGTGTTGTGATCAGAAAAGATACTTGATACAATTTCAATTTTCTTAAATTTAGCCAGGCTTGATTTGTGACCCAAGATATGGTGTATCCTGGAGAATGTTCCATGAGCTCTTGACAAGAAAGTGTATTCTGTAGTTTTGGGATGGAATGTCCTATAAAGTATCAATTCAGTCCATCTTGTTTAATGTATCATTTAAAGCTTGTGTTTCCTTATTTATTTTCATGTTGGATGATCTGTCCATTAGTGAAAGTGGGGTGTTAACGTCCCCTACTATGATTGTGTTACTGTCGATTTCCCCTTTTATGGCTGTTAGGATTTGCCTTATGTATTGAGGTGCTCCTATGTTGGGTGCATAAATATTTACAATTGTTATATCTTCTTCTTGGATTGATCCCTTGATCATTATGTAGTGTCCTTCTTTCCCTCTTGTAATAGTCTTTATTTTGAAGTGTATTTTGTCTGATATGAGAATTGCTACTTCATCTTTCTTTTGATTTCCATTTGCATGGAATATCTTTTTCCATCCCCTCACTTTCAGTCTGTATGTGTCCCTAGGTCTGAAGTGGGTCTCTTGTAGACAGCATATATACGGGTCGTGTTTTTGCATCCATTCAGCCAGTCTATGTCTTTCGGTTGGAGCATTTAATCAATTTACATTTAAGGTAGTTATTGATATGTATGTTCCTATCACCATTTTCTTTATTGTTTTGGGTTTGTTATCTTAGGTCTTTTCCTTCTCTTGTGCTTCCTGCCTAGTAAAGTTCCTTTAGCATTTGTGGTAAAGCTGTTTTGGTGGTGCTGAATTCTCTTACCTTTTGCTTGTCTGTGAAGGTTTTAATTTCTCCGTCGAATCTGAATGAGATCCTTGCTGGGTAGAGTAATCTTGGTTGTAGGTTTTTCCCTTTCATCACTTTAAATATGTCCTGCCACTTCCTTCTGGCTTGCAGAATTTCTGCTGAAGGATCAGCTGTTAACCTTATGGGGATTCCCTTGTATATTATTTGTTGTTTTTCCCTTGCTGCTTTTAATATTTTTTCTTTGTATTTACGTTTTGGAAGTTTGATTAATATGTGTCTTGGTGTGTTTCTCCTTGGATTTATCCTGTATGGGACTCTCTATGCTTCCTGGACTTGACTGATCATTTCGTTTCCCATATTAGGGAAGTTTTCAACTATAATCTTTTCAAATATTTTCTCTGTCCCTTTTTTTTTCTCTTCTTCTTCTGGGACCCCTATAATTTGAATGTTGGTGCATTTAATGTTGTCCCATACATCTCTGAGACTGTCCTCAAGTCTTTTCATCCTTTTTTCTTTATTCTTCTCTGCCATAGTTATTTCCAGTATTTTATCTTCCAGGTCACTTATCCATTCCTCTGCCTGCGTTATTCTGCTATTGATTCCTCCTAGAGAATTTTAAATTTCATTTATTGTGTTGTTCATCATTGTTTGTTTGCTCTTTAGTTCTTCTACGTCATTGTTAAACATTTCTGGTATTTTCTCCATTCTATTTCCAAGATTTTGGATCATCTTTACTATCATTACTCTGAATTCTTTTTCAGGTGTACTGCCTATTTCCTCTTCATTTGTTTGGTCTGGAGGGTTTTTACCTTGCTCCTTCATCTGCTGTGTGTTTCTCTGTCTTCTCATTTTGCTTAATTTACTGTGTTTGGGGTCTCCTTTTCACAGGCTGCACGTTCGTAGTTCCTGTTGTTTTTGGTTTCTGCCCCCAGTGGCTAAGGTTGGTTCAGGGGGTTGTGTAGGCTTCCTGGTGGTGGAGACTAATGCCTGTGTTCTGGTGGATGAAGCTGGATCTTGTCTTTCTGGTGGGCAGGACAGCATCTGGTCATGTGTTTTGGGGTGTCTGTGACCTTATTATGATTTTAGCAGGCTCTCTGCTAATGGGTGGGGTTGTGTTCCTGTGTTGCTATTTGTTTGCATAGGGTGTCCAGCACTGTAGCTTCTTGATCGTTGAGTGGAGCTGGGTCTTAGCACTGAGATGGAGATCTCTAGGAGAGCTTTCGCTGTTTGATATTACATGGAGCCTGGAGGTCTCTGGTGGACCAATGTCCTGAACTCGGCCCTCCCACCTCAGAGGCATAGGCCTGACACCTGGCCAGAGCACCAAGACCCTGTCAGCCACATGGCTCAGAAGAAAAGGGAGAAAAAAAGAAAGAAAGTAAGAAAGAAAAAAATAAAATAAAATAATTAAAATAAGAAATAAATTATTAAAAATAAAAGTAATTAGAAAGTAATTAAAAAAAACAGAAAGTAAGAGAGAGCAACCAAACCAAAAAACAAATCCACAAATGATAACAAGCGCTAAAAACTATACTAAAAAATATATATAGGACAGACAGAACCCTAGGACAAATGGTAAAAGCAAAGCTATATAGACAAAGTCACACAAAGAAGCATACACATACACACTCACAAAAAGAGATAAAGGAAATATATTTATATATATTTATAAAAAGGAAGAGAGCAACCAAATCAAAAAAGAAATCTACCAATTATAATAAACTCTAAATACTAAACTAAGACAAACATAAAACCAGAAACAAATTAGATGCACAAAGCAAACCCCAAGTCTATAGTTGCTCCCAAAGTCCACCACCTCAATTTTGGGATGATTCGTTGTCTATTCATGTATTCCAGGGATGCAGGTACATCAAGTTGATTGTGGAGATTTAATCCGCTGCTCCTGAGGCTGCTGGGAGAGATTCCCCTTTCTCTTCTTTGTTCTCACAGCTCCTGGGGTTCAGCTTTGGATTGGCCATGCCTCTGCCTGTAGGTTGCCTGATGGTGACTGTTCTTCTCTCAGACAGGACGGGGTTAAAGGAGCAGCTGATTAGGGGGCTCTGGCTCACTCAGGCCGGGGGGAGGGAAGGGCACAGAATGTGGGGCCAGCCTGCAGTGGCAGAGGCCAGCGTGATGTTGCACCAGCTTGAGGCATGCCATGTGTTCTCCAGGGGAAGTTGTCCCTGGATCACGGGACCCTGGCAGTGGCGGGCTGCACAGGCTCCTGGGAGGGGAGGTGTGGATAGTGACCTGTGCTTGCACACAGTCTTCTTGGTGGCTGCAGCAGCAGCCTTAGCGTTTCACACTTGTCTCTGGGGTCCCTGCTGATAACCATGGCTCGCGCCCGTCTCTGGAGCTTGTTTAGGCGGCGCTCTGAATCCCCTCTCCTTGCGCACCCCAAAACAACGGTCTCTTGCCTCTTAGGCAGGTCCAGACTTTTTCCTGGACTCCCTCCCGGCTAGCTGTGGTGCACTAGCCCCCTTCAGGCTGTGTTCACGCAGCCAACCCCAGTCCTCTTCCTGGGGTCTGACCTCCGAAGCCTGAGCCTCAGCTCCCAGCCTCCTCCCGTCCCGGTGGGTGAGCAGACAAGCCTCTTGGGCTGGTGAGTGCTGGTCAGCACCGATCCTCTGTTCAGGAATCTCTCCACTTTGCCCTCTGCACCCCTGTTGCTGCGCTCTCCTCCACGGCCCCGAAGCTCCCCCCTCTGCCACCCGCAGTCTCCGCCCGCGAAGGGGCTTCCTAGTGTGTTGAAACCTTTCCTCCTTCATGGCTCCCTCCCACTTGTGCAGGTCCCATCCCTATTCTTTTGCCTCTGTTTTTTCTTTTCTCTTTTGCCCTACCCAGGTATGTGGGGTGTTTCTTGCCTTTAGAGGAGTCTGAGGTCTTCTGCCAGCATTCAGCAGGGGTTCTGTAGGAGTTGTTCCACATGTAGATGTTTTTTTGATGTATCTGTGGGGAGGAAGGTGATCTCCATGTCTTACTCCTCTGCCATCTTGAAGGTCCTCCTAGACTTCTGCTCTAATAGATATCTCATAATCTCATTATTTTTTGCATTTATTTCTCTTCACTAGATAGAAAGGTCCTTGATGGTAAGGATATTTTTCTTTTTTCTTTTAGTCCAGGTATTTTGCATTCACTATATGTTCTTGGAGGATGAGTGACTGAATAAGTTATTCCAGAGGAGAATGGCTTCTGAATTCAGATGCTATGCCATGTCGAAATCTGATTCACAACAATTTAGTACGTGTTGTACACAGCCAGAAATAATGAACAATCTGTTTATAGAATATCTTTCTTTGTACTGGGTCATTTATCACTATATTAAATAATAAAATATTTACAATACTTTCATTCTTCATATGGTAAAACCAAACATTTACTATTTCTCAATAAGACTTTGTGATTTGAGTAAATTATTTTTCTTGAACTATGTAGAATATTTTCCAAGTATTTAGATTCTTTCCCCAAGAGTACCTGTTTGGTTCTTGAAAATATTTGCCTATTACTTTGTCAGGGCAATACGCCTAGTGGTGTTGAAACAGGGCTTTCCAATTTAAACAATGACTGAAGTCTTAATAATTATCTCACAAATTACATGCTCTGGACAACTAAGCCAACCAGGCTCATTCAGATTTGTTAAGCCATTCATTTCTTGGACTGTTCTAACCAACACTTCACAGTTAGTCTCCAACAGCTGGACCAACTGACATCTTTATGTAAAGATGGGCAATGGAGATGTAAAATGATAAAACGATTAATTTGGGGATATCTATATCCAATAACATAGCTCCATTGTTGGTGTATTAATAGAACTGTCTGACAGGTAAACCATCAAAGATTCAACAGTTCTGGCTCATGAAATATACTTTTCAAAAAGCAATGCAGACTCATATTAGCCTTGCATTATTACAGAAAATGTGTGACTCCTTTAAGAAATCAAACTACGTAATACTCCTGTTTTAAGGCAAATGTAAATTATGGGACCGTTACTTTTTAGGAAGTGGATTACTAGCTATACAAAGGGATTCACGTGGCTTCCTGAGTAGTATTTTTACAATATAATTTCATTGTTTAAATTTTGGTTTGCTTCCACTGTACAGAGATTACAGCCAGGATATACACACATACACATACACACTAAATTAAATGAACTTGGGGAGGATCCTTTTACAAAGTTACCCTGAGATCGATCCTTCTGAGGATTATCTGCTTGACTTTTTGAGATATCACAGGTGGCAGATTATGTCAGTACTCACTGATAACTCTGTCATTTCTCTTCCTGGGCACAAGCTCATCCACATTTTCCAGCATCCTGACAGTAATGTGTGGCCATATGATTGACATCTGGTCAATGTGGTATGAGTGCAAGTGAAATGTGCCTTTTCCAGGCAAGGCTCAGAAAGCATCCCTAGCACTCTTTTCCTGTTATCTGGCTAAATGTACAGAATTCCCAGGACCTGGGGGAAGCACCTGGCTCTGAACTGTTTCCATGGGAAGAAACAGTCCACCCCTGGTCCCTATTGCATTGCAATGTGACTTTGAAATTTGAAGTTTCAAGTCACTCAGATTTTAGGATTTGTCCTTTATAGAAGCTAGTATTAGTTGCCTTAACTAACATCACTGGAATCTACTCTCTGTGGCCCAAACTCAGTCTTCTCCCAGCCTTGACTTTACCTCAACTACAGTTGAATGTCCAAACTCTGCTTGGCAAAGATGATTTAGACAATAAGAGAGCAAAACTGGGAACTTGGGCAACGTCAAGGCAGAATATGGCCAAGCTTAACCTGGAGCATGTGTGAGCTTCTCACATGATTGGTGGCAGGCTTAGTCACAGCCTATGGTGAAATGAGTGGAAGGTTAAAATAGGGAAATAAATCAGGACTCAGGAATCTAGATATGGCTTACATGAAGGTGAAGTTGGAGGCTAAAAGGAAAACCTGTTTCTCTACTCACACTTCTGACACCAAATGTGTGGAGTTTTTCCTCACACTAAGCAATTCTGACACTAACTACCCAGAGTTAGCCAGACCCCACAAGTTAAGGGCTCAGTCCCAGAAGACTGTCCCTCCACATCAGATGCCAGCTTCAAGTAGAGGGTCCCCAGGGTACCCACACTTCTGTCCAGCTTGGCTACAAATCTGAGGTTCCCATGACTCCCTCTGAGGTTTGATTACTTGCTACAATGGATCATAGAACTCAGGGAAACACTTTACTGAACTATCACTGGATTATTATATAGGAGATTATAAAGGATATAAATAATCAGCCAGATGAAGAGGTATATGGGATGAGGTCTAGAAGGGTCCACAGAGGAGGAGTTTGGAGTACACCACCCTCTTGGCATGTGGAGATGTGTTCATCAACCCAGAGTCTCTTTAAACCTCTTTGTTTGGGTTTTGATGGAAGTTTCATTACATAAATGCAGTTAATTAAACCATTAGCCATTGATAAATAATCTCCAGCCTCTCTCCCTTCCCCAGAGTTCTGTGAGTGGAGTTGGAAGTCCCAACCCCGTAATCACATAGTTGTTTCTTCCAGCAACCAGCCCCCATCCTGAAGCTATTTGAGTCCAGCAAGGGTCACCTCATTAGCATAAACTCAGAAATGGGTTTATTATAAATAACAAAATATGCCCTCTCACCCGTATCACTTGATAAATGTACAGGTGTTTTAGGAGCACTGTGCTAAGAACTGGGGACAAAGACCAAATATATATTTCCTATGACATCACAGAGGCAAAGATGAAAACTTTTTCTAGAGGCATTTGTACTACAAGGGTTTACTGAACAAAACAATTTAGTAGCTGGGGCCCTATGTACCTCAAACATATTTTAAAAGCCTCCGCTTTTAAAGGTGAAAACTATTTCCTATATTGGTAGTGTTCTCATTTCTTAAATTCTTCCAGTATGCATTTGATGAAAGTTATATGTTGTTTTGATATACTGAAGACAGACTGACTGACTGACCGTAGGGTCACAACATAGGCAGGAAAGATAGTGGCTAATCTCCTAGCACCTGGGATTATCATCATCAGATAATTTTCTCAGGACAAGGGATAAAGTTCCAGGCATCTGAGTTTTGCCTAAAACCCAGGCAGCTAAACAGAACTCCTTGCATTTAAAGTTTTTTTTTCTGTTAACTATTTATATTTTAAAATAATGGGTTCTTAGCAACAATGTATTAATGCAGCTTTGTTTATTTCATACCAAATTAAATTAGGAGTTAGCAATACATTGATTCAATTTGTTTATTCTTTCCTCAAATGCCCAAATTATTGATCTCTGGTAACTGGATCTCAGCCCTCAAGGGATTCAAAACTTAATGGGGTAGATCAGGAAGAGATGGATGACTGAGTTACGCACAGGCTACTAAGATAGCACATAGGGTGTGCATCTAACCCAGATTAGGAAATTGAAGGATAGCAAAGAGAATGAGTTTGTTTAGGAGTCCTTAGCATACAAAGACAACCCAACCAGCTAATTCAGACAAATGTATTTTGCAAATGTAACCCAGACTTTGTGGCTCAATACATATTCAATTTAAATAAAAGAGTGAAATTTGAGCACCTTCTTTGTATCAGACACTGTGCCCGATATATTTGTAGTAACACATTTAGAGATCGTAGCAGTTCCACAAGGTTGACATTCAGTTTGAGAGATAAGGAAACATTCAAATTTTGAGTCATATTTGGATACCATAATTTATGGTGTGCTAGCCACTTTAAGAAACTAAATTTTTACAGACATAATTTAACTTGCTACCTTACTTTATCTACCTTTTCACCTACTGAGATAAGAGATAAACTAGATTATAATCACATGGTACCATTATTATAATCACATGGTACCATTATTGGTCCCCTGGAAGAGGGTTTTCACTACCACCTATTCACTTATAATTTGAATCTTCATTAGAAGGAATAAATCTTCCATCTCTTATTAGAACTATGGCTTTAAATGTAGTCACCACTGGAAGAAGAGACACAAATTTGATTCACATAGAGATAAATGAATGCCAACCTTCATTCAGTTTGCTGTGACATAAACAAAATTATACATTAGCTACATTGTGACTAAAAAGTAAAAGTTGGAGAGAGCAAGTAGACACTAAAGAAACAGAGAGAAAGATACCATGAAATTTTACAGGAAACACAGGCAAAGAGGCAAAGGGCAGTGAATAAAAATCTGAGACTACTTTCCATTTTCCCTAAGGGACAACCTGTTTAGATGTTTAATCTTTCATTGTTAAAGAAGATAAACAAGCTTTAAAAATAGTTGTTTTTCTAGATTATTTTTATATCTATTTTTCATGTTGAGACAGTCAGTTTTGCTCACTTACGTCCATACTAATAATTTGCAGTAGTAAAATGGCTGAGGGGCATCTCTGGTTTAGTCATGAAAATGCAAATCAATCCGGCAAACTTGAATTCACTCCTTAGAAGAGCACAATTAAAAACCAAGTTAGACTACTATGAATAAGTTGGCTCTCCACAATTTATTCACTGTTTTCTTAAAATCCCATTTAGAATGAGATTGATTTAGATGGTAATCACAACTAATTGCTAACTGCTAATCACTCTTTGGGTTTCAGTTTTTATTATTGTCCTGGAGTGTCATCAGTCTTGAACTTGTTCTCATTCATTTTCCTAAGAAGCGTTAGTTTGCCTAAAAATGGTTAAGTCCATTCTCACAGTCAATTTGAATTAATTTGAAGTTAGGGAAACGTCTGATGAGTGTAAACCTCTAATTTTCACAGGTTTGGTAGTCAGTTTTGAAGATTCACAAAGATTGAAGATCCACGGCCTGAGGAGTTTGTGATTATACTCAAGTACAAATTTGATAATTGTGTGTTATTTAGGTAGTTAGAAGGATCGATGTTCTCACCTAATAAATGAATGTGTCAGTGAGGGTGTTTTAGGGGTCCTGTAAACACAGTTTCACATGCAGAAAGACTTATTTGCTCACCTAAAAGGAATCCAGAAATACAGGAAGCCATAGGGTTGGCAGTTTCATCATCAATGCCATTAAAATTGACCACATTTCTCCTCGCAGTGCCAGTTTTGTCCTGTATTGATCTTTCCATGGCTGAAGGATGATTCCTTACTAGAAACTAGGACTATATGTTTCCTTGTATGTATTGAAAGGCTGAGGAAGAATGTTCCTGTCCGGTGTTTTAATTAAGAAAAAGTTCTATGATGTGACCTGATTGGATTGCCTAAGTCACAGGTCCACACTTAATATTGACTGTGGTTGGGGGAATGAATTTGCTGACTGTATTTCTTTGCAGCTCGTGGGCTCCATGAAAGGAGAGGTCTTAGTGTTCTTTTGGAAGGAGGAAGGGGTCAATTTGTGCTAATCACACAACCAAAAGCACCGCCCAGCATCCCAAATTCAATCAGGATTTTCTTTCCATTGCACTTTTGCTTTGTGTTTTGTGATTTTGTTTACTTATTTTAAATTTAATAGTCCATGAATAGTAATATGATATTAGTAATATATATATATATATATATATATATATATAGTAAAACATAATATATGATAACAAAATATGGTAATAAAATGATAGGTACTCATGGAAAGATGAAGTAATGAAATATATTACTGAATATATTAACACTGTTAATATTTTTTTAGTGAATATAATTTCCAACCTCTTTCTATGCATATATATGCATATAGAAGAACGACTAACTAGATGGATATACATATATAATAAAAAAATAGAGCAAAGAAGTAATTTATAAGAATGAGGTCATACTTTACATTATGTTTCATAAGGAGTACAGTGGAGGCTTTCTACTTAGACATCCATTTAACTGGCTGTCTATGGGGTAATAGATGCTCACCATCAGTAAGCACCTCTCTAGTACAACCATACATTTAGGTTCCTATCAGTTGAGCTGTATGTTAAGAGTCAGATAGGTTTGTTCCTAAACCTGTTTATGCAGGTTGTACTTGTTATTTCAATTTAATGTTTTGACAAAATATTTTATAAGCTGATGAAACATGAAGTTGGAAAAATATGAGTTGTATTTATGAAACTAAATGGAATGCTTTTGAAAGACTTAAGTTTTTAAATTTTTTTTGCAAAATTAGTGTGAGAGAGGCAACTGTAAAACATATGGATAAGATTTAAGAAAAAAATCTGGAAAGATTTGCAATCAGACTGTTTTGCAAACATTTTTAATGTTAACATCTTGCTCTTCTTTAAAGAAAATGAAATTGAAAATTGTAGAAAATATGCTGTGGTATGATTATTCTGAAAGGAAAATTTTGAACTTCAATTAGTGGCCGTGTACTCAAAAAAGAAACATTTATCCTACATCAGATAACTAGTGAAAATATCTTTTAGGTTAATATTGAAATGTTGATATGCTTTTGGTTCCTTTTTTAACTTAGTGTTTTTAAATTCGGTGGCCAGTTGCTTTAAATGAGGGTACTTTAAATTAGAAAGTTTAAATAAATCTACAATAAATCAAGTAAATTTTACCTGATTGTAATGGAAGTAAAATAATTTGAAGTAAAATTGAAAAATTGCTGAACTTTTACATAAATGCTTTTTATTACATAAAATTTGGAGAAATTGCTCAGAAAATTTTTTTAAATTATGAAAATTATTAACATGATCAATTTAAACTACACTTGCATTTTTACAGTATCAGTTGATTCTTTGCTGTGAAAGACACAATTATTAACGCCTTTTCTCTCCTTGTTTCTTTCTCTCACCTTTCCTCCTAATTTTGTTGCTTTATTCAGCACTTATATTCCAGTCTATGTCTATAATTTTCCTACCATTTTGTCTAAGTGTTATATTTAAGTAAGTCCAAAGCTTATCACTAGCTCTTCTACCATGGTATCCCCATTTTTTAGTAATTTATTTTGATTTATCTCCTAGCTAAATTTCAGCATTGGGCAGTTTATTTTTTTCTGAGAAAAACAGTGCAATATTTCCTGAAGGCTTTTTCTGTTCACGTTTAAGCAGAGTATTTGAATATTCCCTGTTGCCATTTTGCTTGAATGACAATATAGCTGGAAATAAAAGAGAATTACTAAATTATACTTTCTTTTTTGAACTTTCTGGATAGTATTTCATTTTCTTTTAGCATATAGTATTTCAGTGGAGAAGGTTGAAAGTAGCCCACTTTTTCTCCCTTGTGACTTTTTCTCTGCCTATAGAAGAGTAAAATTTCTTTATCCTTGAAGTTCAATAAAAAATTAACTAGGGGGCTTCCCTGGTGGCGCAGTGGTTGAGCGTCCACCTGCCGATGCAGGGGACACGG
Organism: Mesoplodon mirus; assembly: GCF_964341445.2. NCBI lineage: Eukaryota > Metazoa > Chordata > Mammalia > Artiodactyla > Ziphiidae > Mesoplodon > Mesoplodon mirus. Next base: position 108,934,286 of record NC_138984.1, on the reverse strand, counting down.
GTTCGTGCCCCGGTCCGGGAAGATCCCACATGCCGCGTAGTGGCTGGGCCCGTGAGCCATGGCCGCTGAGCCTGCGCATCTGGAGCCTCTGCTCTGCAACGGGAGAGGCCACAACAGTGAGAAGCCCGTGCACCACACACACACACAAAAAAAGTAACTAGGATATATATACATACTAGCTGTTCAGTAAATGTTTCTGTTATTTTATTTATTGTACCTATTTAGTCTGCAGGTTCAATGCTCCCTTATTTCAGGATATTTTTCCTTGTATTACCTTCCTCAGTACTATTTTCCATTCTATGTGTTGGATTTCTACTTTGAGAATATCAGTGATCTTTATGTTCAGTCTTCTTTGTCCGCTTTCCATATCTGTCATCTTCTAATTGTTTTGATGCCTCTGTGTATTTGCATTCACTCTGATTATTTCCCACCATGCTCTCTTTGGGTGCCACTTTTAGATGTTTATGTTTACATGCTTCTGGTGAATCTTGACAATTTCTTTTTGATTGATTTTGTCCTTTTTGCAAATCTGGGAGAGAGAGACTTTACAATACTGCTTCCTTTTTTTTTTTTTTTTTTGTGGTACGCGGGCCCCTCACCGTTGTGGCCTCTCCCGTTGTGGAGCACAGGCTCAGCGGCCATGGCTCACGGGCCCAGCCACTCTGTGGCATGTGGGCTCCTCCTGGACTGGGGCACGAACCTGCATCCCCTGCATCGGCAGGCGGACTCCCAACCACTGCGCCACCAGGGAAGCCCAATACTGCTTCCTTTTGACACCCTGACCCAGAATTCTCTGGTCCTTAAAGTAATACTGATCATGACAAAAATGAATTAAAGAGAAGAAAGTAAAAAGTGAGTGTCTTAGAAATTTTGGAATAATTGAAAGTAGCATGATAAAGTCAGCAGTTGTTTGGATCATTGCAATGATAGGCAATGTTATCCAATAGAAATCTCTATGTTGATGGAAATGTTCTGTATATTTACTCTCCAATATGGTAGCCACTAGCCAAATGTGGCTATTAAGCACTTGAAATATGACTAGTGTAATTGAAGGACTGAGTTATATTTAATTTAAGTGTAAATCTAAATAGCCCATCTGGCTAGTGACTACCATATTGGAGAGCTCAGCTGATGGTTCTCACACTTTAGAATACATAACAAATCTGCATGAATTCCCAGGCTCCAAAATCAGTGATTATTGTTCAGTAGGTCTGGGATATGGCTAGTGATGCCGAAGCTGCCAGTCCAGGGTACCATACTTTGAAAAGCACTGCTTTAGATAAAAAGTCTTTTTTTACAGATTAAGAACACACCATTAATAAAATTGTCACAGGGAAAGTACCAGTTGGTGCAAAATAGTGGTATTTTACTATATAGAGATTCTCAAGAAACTCAGAACATAGCCTCCAGTAAAAGACAAAACACTACTCTTTGTTCTTTCCTCATAGAAAATAACCACCTTGACTGTTCCCCAACCCTTTCAATTTTTACCTGGTGTCCTGTGTTAACAGGGTCTCAATCTTCCAAGTCCTGGTTTGTGTCTTAGAAGACCTTTAAAAAGAAAAATTGGGTTAATTTTCAAAGAGAAAATAATGATACTAACATATATACAAGTCCTCCATGACTTTGCTAGGCCATTTTATCAATAATAAAAGGCAAATCTTTTGAGAATGGGGAATCTTTATTTTGTACATGCCCATCATCATCAACATTGTAGAGACTTCCTCTTCTCATATCTACCACTAATAAACTGTTGACTTTTCCATGTTGCTGGACCATATAAATCAGTACAGTTCATCTCATACAATTAAGGACACTTTGTCACATTCATACACAAAGAAACACATAGCCCTGTATTTCCTAGATAATTGGCAGCATTTTCTTCCATTGAAATAATCTCATAATGTATTTTTATTGGTCCAACAAATTATAATTTTTCATAAATCAGTTGGATTTTGGAACCATTTTTCAGCAGTGTTTTGTGGAGATTCACTCCAGCTCTAATATTTAAAGTAGGAAATTCCTTTATCTGACTTTACTAAAACGTTAACAAATGCACATGGGGAAAGAGAAGACGATGAGAACAGTATTTTTTTTTTTTTTTTTTTTTTTTGCGGTATGCGGGCCTCTCACTGTTGTGGCCTCTCCCGTTGCGGAGCACAGGCTCCGGATGCGCAGGCCCAGCGGCCATGGCTCACGGGCCCAGCCGCTCCGCGGCATATGGGATCCTCCCAGACCGGGGCACGAACCCGTATCCCCTGCATCGGCAGGCGGACTCTCAACCACTGCGCCACCAGGGAGGCCCCGAGAACAGTATTTTAAATGTTTCATTTAGGAATTTTTATTTTTAATTATGTGACAGATCCCATCAGTTCTTTCTGCCAGTTTTGATGTTTCTTATCACCTGTATTGTTGTTTTGTTTCCTATCATGTTTGTTATTATTATATTTGAGTTTATTGTTTAGTAGACTTTCCCTCTTCTACTTATGGATTTGTACTGTTATCTTAGATTTCTATCACTAGTTGAGTGAAAGTACTTGATATTTGGTGGTGATTACTGAACAGTCTCTCATACTTAATAATGTGTAAATATTATGGGTATGTAATCTCATAATTTGAAAGGTTTTTATTACAAAAGATACACTTTTAGCCCTGAAAGGAGTCATCAGGTAAGATTTATTAAAGGCTCATTCCGGATTTTTTTTTTTTTTTGTGGTACGCGGGCTTCTCACTGTTGTGACCTCTCCCGTTGCGGAGCACAGGCTCCAGACGCACAGGCTCAGCGGCCATGGCTCATGGGCCCAGCCGCTCTGCGGCATGTGGGATCTTCCTGGACCGGGGCACGAACCCATGTCCCTTGAATCGGCAGGCAGACTCTCAACCACTGTGCCACCAGGGAAGCCCTCATTCCAGATTTTTGCGTGCATGAAATACATAAAGAATAAATGATAAAAATTAATTAGTAAATATATTAGGTAATTAGTGGCAAAGGATCACTTAAAACTTATACAATTTTAAATATATAAACTGTGTGTTTAGATATATTTCTTTTATGATACAGGTGGGCACAATCAAATATTAATTTTCTGCCTTCTGGCACAAATGTCAATTAGTTTCTTCCTAAAAAAATTTGTCAGTTTCTGTAGTCTTTTGTAATCACTTTATACCACCTAATGAGTTTTTTGTGTGTGCTAAATCTCCATTAATCAATTATAATGAGGATAATCTCCCTTAGAGTTTTTTGTTTGTTTGCTTGTTTTTCTAAGTAACTTTATTCCCTTACCTTCTATCATTTTTCTTAATTCTTCAATCAGAACACCCCTCTGAGGGCAGTGAAGTGAAGACAGTGTGTGTCTGTATGTCTGTTTTATTGCTTTATCCTTCATATCTAGGAAAATACATGGAAGCAAGTGGAAAGCATAACATTATATGAGTAACTATGACCTGATCTTAGTTATCTTTTAATAATTAATATGTTCACAAATCTTATGCTTTCTAATAATATCTGCAAATGACTCACAATACATCTTAAATGTCACTGTTAAATTACACTGGCACTAAAGGATATGGTTAAGAGGCATTATCCCACAGTTACCAAGATTCCATAAACAAATATCAGGGACAAGTGACAAATTTGAAAAAATTATTTGTAGCCTATGTAAAATACAGAAGAAAAAAAGCCACACTTCATAAGGAGCCCCTAGAATTTGAAAAGTACAAAAGGATACTATAGAAAACAAAGAATATAATTAGGAAAATTCCTAAAATAGAAATCCAAAATGGCCCAAATTCAATAAAGAAATGAAAGTCTTAACAATGATGACATGGCAGTTTTTAACCAAGATTGAAAAAATGTAAAGATAAATGATATCTAGTGTTTCAGAGAGCATGAGGATGACAGGCAATATAATTTACTATTGATAGGAGAATAAATTGGCCCAACCATTTCAGAGAACAAATTGTCTATATTTCTCAAAAGTTTTAATGCTCAGATTCATTAACTGATTAATCCTACTTCTAAGAATCAGTTTTATAAAAAACTTCACTAGGGTTTCCCTGGTGGCGCAGTGGTTAGGAATCTGCCTGCCAGTGCAGGGGACACAGGTTCAAGCCTTGGTCCTGGAAGATCCCACATGCTGTGGAGTAACTAAGCCCATGCACCATGACTACTGAGCCTGTACTCTAGAGCCTGAGAGCCACAACTACTAAGCCTGCATGCCACAACTACTGAAGCCCACATGCCTAGAGCCCATGCTCTGCAACAAGAGAAACCACTGCAATGAGAAGCCCATGCACCGCAACAAAGAGTAACCCCCGCTCACCGCAACTAGAGAAAGCCCGCGTGCAGCAATGAAGACCCAACACAGCCAAAAATAAATTAAAAAAAAAAAAAACCCTTCACTGGCACTCAAACTTGTCTGTGCAAATGGCCCCTGAAACACTGTATGTAACAGTAAAATACTGGAAACAACCTCAATGTCAATCTTTGGTAAAACAAACTGTAAAATCAATAAAAGATAGTGGGAAGCAGCCGCATAGCACAGGGAGATCAGCTCGGTGCTTTGTGACCGCCTGGAGGGGTGGGATAGGGAGGGTGGGAGGGAGACGCAAAAGGGAGGGGATATGGAAACGTATGTATATGTATAACTGATTAAATTTGTTATAAAGCAAAAAATTAAAAAATTAAAAAAAATTAAAAAAAAAATAAAAAAAAATAAAAAAAATAAAAGAATTACTTGCAGCCATCAAAAAATAAGAAAATTTATGTGAAAATTTATCTTTTACTGAAAAAAGCAAGTTGAAAGACAACAGATCTAGTTATAATTCCTTTTTTTTACAGAAAAGATATATATATATATATACACATAAACATATATATGTATAAACCCATATGTTTTAGAAGTGTAAGGTCTAAAATGGTTCATTTCAAATTGTCAACTCTGATAACGTTGGGGAGGGAACTTTTCCCTTCTTTCCTTATTTGTTCTTTGGCTGGTCTAATAATCAAACTGACCTAAAACAGAGTTACAAGAGAAAAAAAAAAAGGAAATTTAATTTTATATATACAGGAATCTTAAAGGTATGAGGCTTACAGACAGGTAATTGAAGCTTATATGCCATCTTGAGCTAAGAAGCTAAGAAGAAGGGAAGGAAGACAATTCACAGGGAAGATGGGAAGAGCAAATGTTTGGTAAACAAATGTTTGCCATGAGGTGTAGATAAGTCTTTCAAATGTAAAAAGTTATCTCTGGTATTAGCTCTCTTCCTGGTACAGACCCTCTATCTAAAATTCTTTTAAGCAGTTAAGGGAGAGGTTAAAAAAAAAGCAACCTCTTCTTGATACTATTAGGGCTTGACTGCCTTCATCTCAAAATAACCCCAATGCCAAAGTGGCATATTGTAGGGTCTCGTATTCTGCTCTTCCTCAGTAACCTCTGGGAATTGGTCCTGGGTAGCCAAGTGAGAGACATTGACTTTTCTATTTATTTATTTATTTATTTATTTTTTACAATGAACTTCTGTTATATTTGCAATTTTTTATTTAACTTAATGCCAATAACATTTTATATTCATAGTTTAGAGCAATTCATTATTCTTACTGTTCTTTATTTCAAGGAAAACTATTTAAATAAATGCAGTTTTTATCTAAACATGTAATGTTATTTTTTTTGCTGTAACTGAATAACATTGGCAGTCAATTTGATTATATTGAATATTTGTCATATTAAGAAAACTTTCAATACCATGAAGCAAACTTCTCTTTGCAGGGGAGGGTAATATATTAATTTAAATGATTAATGTTGGCCTTCCCTGGTGGTGCAGTGGTTAAGAATCTGCCTGCCAATGCAGAGGACACAGGTTTGAGCCCTGATCTGGGAAGATCCCACATGCCGCGGAGCAACTAAGCCTGTGCGCCACAACTACTGAGCCTACCCTCTAGAGCCCGCGAGCCACAATGGCTGAAACCCACGAGCCTAGAGCCCGTGCTCCGCAACAAGAGAAGCCACCGCACTGAGAAGCCTGTGCACCTCAATGAAGAGTAGCCCCCACTTGCCACAACTAGAGAAAGCCCACGTGCAGCAACAAGGACCCAACACAGACTAAATAAATAAATTTATTAAAGAAAATTATTAATGTTTCTTTAAGCAATGTAACTGAAATAGGTTTGGTTTTTTTTTTCTTTTTTTTGCGGTATGCGGGCCTCTCACTATTGTGGCCTCTCCCATTGCGGAGCACAGGCTCCGGACGTGCAGGCCCAACAGCCATGGCCCATGGGCCCAGCCGCTCCGTGGCATGTGGGACCGGGGCACGAACCCGTGTCCCCTGCATCTGCAGGTGGACTCCCAACCACTGCGCCACCAGGGAAGCCCTGAAATAGGTTTTAATTTATGCCATCGTAGACCATTAACATTTTCTATTGCTTATTTTGACCACTTATACCAATATATTTTAGAGAGACTTCAACTTTTCTTTCTCAACACAAAGTTTATAATTATCTATAAAAATCCATAGGCCCAGAACCAATAAATTGTGATAAAATCCTTTATCCCCTTCCTATGGTACTAATCTCACACATTTTATTGTTGTAGCAGTAGGGATGGTTGAAGTAAAATAGTGACTAATTGTAATTATTTTTTACTTCAAATATAATTTTTCAAATTAAACTTTCAAATCTGAAAGATTATTTGTATTACTTAAGCATTATTGTCCTACTAAAATATTATTTCTATATATTAACTATCCTCCAGTGATTTTAGGTTTGATATCAAAACCCATTTTCTTTGAAACAATATTAATGACACTATTCAGAGCTAATGGTGCATTACACATTTGATTATTAATTTTGTGTTTGTTTTAAGTGAATGTCAAAATTGGATATAAAGAGAATGCCAGTGTTTTTCACTGTTGCAGAAATTTTCTTTCCATGAATCAGAGTTACTAGATGGTCCAATCTCTCCCTAGAAAGATTTAATTAGTTACACTTGTTGAAAAGTTTGCCCTAGATGCTTTATACTTAAGACTATTTTATAATTAAATATCATGTTATAAAAGCTCTTCTTCTGAATTAACTTATTAATGGATATTGAATTAAAAATCATAAAACTTAATACTAACTGGTGAATATTTCTTGAATCTTGACTAATAAACAGTTGGCATATGAATATCCTCATTGAAATATAGAACATTTTTACTGGTAAATACAATTTTCTATTTAAAAGTTTTTATGCTGATATAATATAATTGGTTCCATTAAGCCATTATAATATAAATTGCATTCTCCTAAGGTCATTTTAGCCTTTACACATGGTTAAAGACTTTCATCAGTTATATAAAATTGAGTGCTGTCAAAGAATTTTACTATTGCATGGGGAACTGCCCAGTAGACTGAATAACTAAAAGAATGGAGAAAAAGCAAAATAATGCAAAAAGTAGGTAAAACTTATATTGAGTTCACACCAGTCATGCACTTTTAAAATTGTCTCATCCATATTAAATCATTTAATTCTCATTATAATCTAAGAATTTGAACCTATTATTATGCCCATATTAGAGCTGAAGAAACCGAGGCTCAGAGAGGCTAGGTAATTTACCTGGTGCCATACAGGTAGTAAGGAATAAACCTAGTGTTTGAGCCCAGATGGTATAGTTCAACAGGCCATGCTCTGACTTAACCATTAAGCTATACAACCTCTCTATACAAATTAGCTTTGGGTAGCTGAAATAGGTACTTGGAACCACGTGACATATAAAACTTCAGACACAGAGGACCCAAGATTTCATAACATTAATTTGCTACCACAAACCCATTTGCCAATACTTGGAAGTTCTGGTTTCTCTACTTATTTAATACTTTAATAGATTACACCAATAAATCTGATTTGGTTCCATCCTGCTGCCACTCAGTATTAAACTATAAAAAGATGTACTTGCTTGCTTCTAAACTCCTGCCAATTAACGCACAAAAGGATAAGCTTTCTCATCAAAATCACTGGTGCTTAGCCTCATTTTTCTCATCCTTTTGCTAGAATATGTGATTTCATTTTAAATACAAACCCTGGGTTGTGGAGTGGGGTAAGCCTGGTGCACATTTGTGACAGCTGCCTTTGGGTTCAAAAAGCCAGATTGAATGAGGAGGAATATTACCTAAGGTAACTGTAGTTTGTAGCACATTTGAGCAAAAAGAAAAAAAAGGAAAAGAAATTGTCATAGTTGCTAGTCAGCAGAGTGTGTCAATCCCATAGGCATGTTAAGAATGAAAACAGGAAAATTACTAGTAAATAACCGAGAAGTTCATAGATAAAAATATGTGTTAATTGTAACAAAAAGATCTCCTAATTATCAATAATACCAAATCCATTTAAAAGAACTTTTGTATTGTCCAGTGTATTTTTCTGCTAATATTCTTCTCAATGACCAAAGAATGAAAGGGTGAAAAAGGAAAAAACAAAACAAAATAACCATGAGGCACCATTGCTCTTGACAAAAACCTAACATCATCTTAGTTTCTTCTTTCCCTCATTTCCCTACTCTGACGTCAGAGCCATTTAAGGAAGCCCTGAGGTTCACCATGAAAATAAAGTTAGAATGAAGCCACTTCTCCCAATTTCCCTTCCACCAGCTTCCTAGTCAGCATTGTGATCCTCTCTTACCTAGACTGTGGCCCAGGCCACTGCTGTGTGTGGATTTCCATGCTTCCACTCTGGCCCTCCCCCAAGCCCTGCTGCACGACACACTCCAGAGAATTTTAAATTAGAAATGAGATCCTATCACTCTCCTACTTAAACCCTATTTTAGTGAAAAAAGAAAAATCAGTGCTTTCACATAGGCCTTAGAATAAAATGTGAACTCCTTTCAAAGCTCAATGACTGAATAACTTAGTCTTTCTCTAACCCCATCTCGTTTTTTCTCTCACTTCCTCTCCCTGCCCCATGCTAACTTATTTCCAGTTATACTCTTCTCCTTTTGGTTCTCCAGTTAGCCCCTGAACTCTCTTGTCTCAGGGTCCTGGCACATTTTCCCCCTTCTGTGTAGAATGCTCTTCCCAAAACCTTCAAATGCCTGGCCCAGTCCCATTCGGGTCGCTGCTCAGTCCCATTTGGGTCACCTACTCAGAGAAGGCTTTGCTGTACAGCTGTTTGAAAGAGGCCCTCTAAATTACCTCCTATCACACCACCCTGTTTATTTTCTTCATGGCAATTGTAAACAGTCTGCATTTTCTTGCTTACTTATTTAATTATATACATGTTGTTTCTTCCACTAGATTGTAAACTTTACCAAAGGGGCAGGCCCATTCTACCTCCTTTGGACTGTGCTAAATCAAAAGCCTGGTGTATAGTAGGCATGAGATCAATGTCAACTGAAAGAATGAAATTGGTGGTGAATTAAGTCAAGGGAAAGAGTCCAGGACTGAGACCATGGATGGTGAATATGTTCTTTGCATGTTTGTTAGAACAGAAAGACAGGCTGGAGGAGTCACACTGAGCCTAACCTCCCCAAATGTAGTAAATGAAGATGACATAGTAAAAGAATGACTGCTTTATATATATATATATATGTAATAAAACTGTATATGTATCTAATATATAGTTTTATCCTTTCATGAAAATGTACATTGTATTTGATAGTCTTCAAATTTAATCATAACATGGCAATAATTAAAATAGGAAAATAGATTTATAAAATTAGTTTAAAAGATAAATGCACACACTCCTGAGTCTTCAGAAGTTGAAAAATTTTAATAGGATGCCTTGATTCCCCAGCGTCAGATTAACCAATGATATACTCTCTGATACGGCTGTCAAATTACATGGTTAAGTAGCCTTTGTAATTGAAATGCTTGCATGTAATTCATGTATCATAGTTTGAGATGATAAACCTACAGAAGCAAATGAAATAATGTTGATTAAAAGTGAACCTGTCTTTTTGGAAGTTAAAATGATAGAATAGTAAAATATGACAGTTTAAGAAGTGTCATATTTACTCTTTATTTTCCTTTAATTGAAAATCCAGTAAACCTATTCCAGAAATCTTTATTACACATCAAAATGTGTAATAAATTGACATCAAAATGCCTATTATTTGTGAGTGTAGGTTTTCTTTTCAATTTGGGCTGGACCTTGAGTTTATGGTAATTACCACAAAACTTAATTAAGGCTTAGGAAGCTTTTAAGGTGGAGGTCATTGCATTCATGTTCTTTCCAGAATTCTCAGCAATATCATTTTCACCCCCTTCCCTGAGATTCCATCTCATAAACCCCTTCTGGATATAATTATGTAAGGAGTATAAGAATCTTTGCAAATTACTCCAGAAGCACGACCGTGACTTTAACTGCCACAACCAATCAGATCTAAAGACCAACTTATTTAATAAACACATGTCCATAAAAATAACAGTGAAATTACCAAGCTTATCATTTAATAGCAGAAAGGTAAATAATACAAATAAATAGCATAATTAAGTAGTAAGAGGTAATGAAAATCTAGACGTTTAAGAGTATCTGCAAGTCTAAAGATGACTTTTACAAATGCATTGCTGTAAGATAGATTTTCTAATTGCCATTAAGGGTCTTTGAAAAAAATTACATGTCAAAAACTCATTGAAGTGTATACTTCCCTGGATGAATTTTACATTATGCAAATTATACTTCAGTTAAGCTGCTAGAAAAGTTATATACCAGAACTTTTTTCTCTACTCCACATCTTCAACTTTTTTCACTTTATGTCAGAGACACTTTCTTCTATACTCATCATATCTTTCACTTCCCAACCTTCTCCGAACCTAAATTTCATCACCTGTTTAAATAATTAATTCTTCTGGAGAGAGAAGTGTTATTCTGACTGGGCAGATTGGTAGGTGTTTTGTGTTTATTTTTCTCCTTTTTTTAAAACATCACTGAGTCTTGAGTTAATCACATTTCTCAGTTTATGGAACATTATCAGTATGGACCTATGCAAGGCTATCACACTTCATTTTTTCACCCCCTGTAACTTCACTCTCCACTGAGGAAAATTTTATAAAGGAGATCATCTATGGCCTGGGTCCTGGGTGAATGGATTGGAAATCCACAGTCAGAGGAAGTATACGATGCTCCAGAGGAGAGAGAAGGAGAATGTGAGAACTAAGAATTGATTGTTGGTTAAGTCTGGGGTAGTGATAGCATTATGTGTCTGGAAAGGTTGTTGTAGCCAAGTTGTAAAGGGCTTAGTATCTTGTGTTAATACAATCAGGAGCATCATCAAAGGATTTTGAGCAGATAAGTAACTAGAGCAGGTAAGGTCATTCTAACACAAGTATAGAAAATCAATTTGAGAAACTGAGCTAGGGAAATTAGTTTGTACAATAGCTTATTGAAATCATAGTCACAATTACAATTTAAGGCAGTGTTTCCCACTGGTACAGTGTTTAAAATAAAGCAGAGACCTGCATGCAAGTAATCCTTTCTCACATGTTGATATTATAGGCTTTATACTAAAATTCTTTTTAAAATACTCATGCTGTCCCTGTAAACATTTACCACTACTGGAGTTTATGCCTTCATAAATATAAGAACAAACGTTACCTGTTTATGTATTTCTAGCACTCAACCGTAATGGATCAAGTTGTAGAGTGGAAGATTCAACTTCCTTAACTTGCCATGTATCTTCCGTGACTTGTTTCCCTTCCTCCTCCTCCTCTTTCTCCCCTCTCTCCTCTTTCTTTCTTTTTTTTTTTTTTGTTTGTTGTTTTTTGTTTTTTTGTGTTTTTTTGCAGTACGTGGGCCTCTCACTGCTGTGGCCTCTCCCGTTGCCGAGCACAGGCTCCGGATGCGCAGGCTCAGCGGCCATGGCTCACGGGCCCAGCCGCTCGGCGGATTGTGGGATCCTCCCGGACCGGGGCACGAACCCGTGTCCCCTGCTTCGGCAGGTGGACTCTCAACCACTGCGCCACCAGGGAAGCCCTCTCCTCATTCTTCTCCTCCTTCTCTTCTTTTTCTTCACTTCATCAAAATCATTCTCATCATCCCTAGTATTGTGTTTCCCTGGTATTTGTTTTCTTGTAAACTGTTTTTTTCTTCCTTTCTCTGAATTAGTTGCTATCAAGGTGAATAAACAATTAATTATTATTAATTATAATTAACTATTAATGCTCCTTGTACCAAAGCTAATTAGTTTTCTTTTGTTGCACAATTTAAATAGACCAAAGTCTTATAAAAAAAAGGCTTCTTTCTTGTAAAACTAACATGTGTGAACATGTAATCATAGCTTGGGCATATCAACAATGCAGTTTTCAACACAATCACATAGAGAAACTGGAAATGGGGAGAAACTAAATCTTCTGTGATGATATTCTATTAAAATCCAAATTGATATATAAGAAAAATCCCTTGAATACATGTGTCTGTCTGTCTGTCTATATATCTAACTATCTGCCTATCTACCATCTCTTGTCAGCCTTCCATCTACCTATTTTACTGCCTTCCTGCCTTTTCGTTTGTTTGTGATTCTCCAGTTTCCTTTTTTCCATATGTTATATTTATCAGCAGCTGAGATTTGGGGCTTGAATTTGCTCTGATTTCTTTATTATTCTAAATACAATCTTCTGGTAACAATGGTTACCCCATAACTATCCTTCTATTAATATCCTTTCCCCATTCAAATATTTAAAGGAGTATCCTTTTTCCTTTTTCCTCTTGACATTTTTCTATGAAAGAGCTTTGACTACTTTCAGTTTGGGAATCTTTCTGGTCATAGTTCAGACACCCCTTTGAAGTTAACATCTTGTTTATTTCCTGAAGACAGTTTCAACTTCTTCCTCATATTATTTGACTTCAGACCATCCTTCAATAATATATTAAGTTTGCTTTTTCTTGTACTGCTTCTGCTGATATTCCATTGCTGTTTCTCTTGCTCCGTGGGGACTCAAACTTTTATTCTCAAAACATTATAGCAGGCTTTTATTAGCACTTAACATTTATAAATAGCAAATAGCCAACCGCACTTCTGTTGCATGTGCTAGACTATAAACTTTCTATACAATACGTTTGTAAAAGGATAAACTTTTATGATGTCTCTAACAAGTGAATAACAGTTAAGACCAAATAATAGTTATACAAATTGTGTATATTTAGGAATATTTAGATTATTTAGGTACTTTTCAGAATGTTTCGTATTTTTATCAGTAAATGTAGACTTGGCTATACCGCAAGGAAATATCAACCCCCAAATATCAGTGTCATAAAGCAAGAAAATGTTACTTCTCTCCCAAGTCTTCTATAGACTTGGCCAGCTGTCCAGGGAGGTGTCTTCTCAGTTGTGGTTTGGTAGTCCAGACTTCACAGTCATCAAGAAAAGGAGCGGAGAGTTCTAGGTATTCACACCAATAATTTAAGGCATTGGCCTACAAGTGATAAAAGTTACTTCCACTGAAAAACCATTAGCCAAAATTATTTATAGGTTTTCACTTAAGTAAAAGGCAGAAAAGGACAAGGAAGAATAGTTTCCTTGAGTAGCCATATAAATTGAGAACCAGATTTGGGTGATGACTAGAAATTTCTACCACGTTATACAATGGACCTCTATCTTAGTGCTAGCACCATATTAGCTTTGTTTGTCCCCATGGCTACAAACCCCAAGGGGTAGATTGAATTATTAGCAAGTATTATGGGACAAAAGAGAGAAAATTTATTATGGCTGAGGCACTCCAGGCTTGAAGAAATTAAATAAATTATATGGGACTAGAATAAATAATGCAAAGACAAGGAAAATAAAAAGGATATATTCACTGGTGGACAGAAATCATTTTGAGAGCTTTTTGGAGATAAGCCTGAGTAGATGGGAGAAATTGAATGGAGGCTTGGTGATAACTATTAAAAACACCAAAAGACAGTATCTGAATAAGCTCATTTTCAGGCAAGTCCACAGATGGGCAGGGACCTAGCTGGAGCTGAAAAAAAGGATGGGCTGTGGAGGTATACGGGAACAGGTCACCAGCACCCCTGTGGAGTGAAAACCATGTCAGGTATAGCAGTTATGAAACCAAAATCAGTGGCCAGAAAGCTGACTCACGCCCTATAAGACTATTGCAGAAGCTGGGGTGAATATGGAATCATGGTTGAGGAAATGAAGAAGTGTCCGGGAAAAGGGACTTTCTGAGGTCCTCATAAGACCACTATGAGTGTCCAGAGTGAAAATATATTCTTCTGCACATCTGCTTACAGTTTCATCTGGCTTTTCTTGTTTATAGTCAGTAGAATTTTAGGCATCTACCTGGTTCACAAGATAACCACCCCTGACTCCCTGTTAGAGCTCCCCAGTGGGAAGTTGTCGAACCTGAGATACATTAATGTCAGCCTCCTACAGAGAATGTCTACAAACTCCTGCGCTGTGGCTTCTGGACCCAACCTAGGTCCTGCCTTACACCAGGCTGGTGTTTGACACTTACTCTGTAAAGGATTGACTCCAGTCAATCCTTTTTGGGGGTTATGTTAGCCAGAAGCAGCTCTATTGTTTGCAACCAAAGAACCATAATTAAGACTGCCCTCTGTGCCCCACAAACAGCTGAGATTTCTGTACCCACGTAACTGAGAAGCATCTAAAAATAAATAGCAGGTTTCAGCTCCTAGCCTAGACAGCAGAGCCAAGAGACAGTTGTAGGATGCTTTGAGGACTGAATTGTTTTAATGGGGAAAACAATTAAAAAAGCAAAAGTGCTGAAAAGAGGGCATCAGAAGAATGTGATACCATCAATAATTACAGAGCATTAGCCTGTGAACTATTTGTGGATAGTCAGTTGTATCTACAAATGAATACTTGATTTACTCCATAAACTTGGGTCTCGACAATTCCACAAGGTAAATGGGGCATATGGTTCCTTTCCCTCTCCTGTACTGCTTTTCCTCATGGTCACGATTCCAAGTACACCCTGCTGTTAGCAGTTCTCTGAATATGACAGGCTCTTTAACACGCTTGTATTCGTGCCCAAGCTATTTCTCCCTTGTTGGCGTATCTTTTTTCTCCCTTGTTGGAGTGTTTTTCTCTCCCTTGTTTGTACTTTACTTTTTAGATCAGTTGTCACTCTGGTATCTCAGAATCAACACCAAGAACAACTGAAGAAATAATTGCTCATTGCTGCTTTCCTACAGTTCTTGGAATATGTTCCTCATATTCCATTTGTGAAATTGCTGTCTACCATTTAATGTGTCTGTTCTCTCTACTCCACAGCGAGATTCTAGAAGTGCGGCTGTGACTTATTCTTCAATGCATCCCTGGTATTTAGTATAGGTATTTGCTATAGTTAGAGTGAGTAATACTTTTTTTTAAAAAAACTATTATTACATGGATGAGTGAATAAATCGGTGATCTACCCCTGAGGTTTTTCTGATAACATGTACACAAAAATTTTTAAACCTTTAAAAAATCAAGTTTAAATAAAATCAATAAGCTGAAAATGGTACTATCTTGTTATATCTAGGCTAATTCAGTATGGTAATTGGATGATTTCTTATTGTGTATTTCTATAATGTGATTAATGCTTTAATCTATGTGCCCAGTGATTTTTACACAAAACCAAATTTTATCCTATGCTTATAATTTGCATTGAATGCATGTACTTGCACATAATTCACGTTATCTCTGTTTAATCTGCTTGAAGGTTGTATGATCATCTGTGTGCACATGTTGATGTGTGTGTATGTACACATGTATGTGTGAATATGGGTTTACATATGTAAGTGGATCTTAAAAAGAGTTGCAAAACACAGTGGAGTCCACATTGACTCTCCAAATGTTTCCATGACTACTAAGTCATCAATCTCACCATTTCCTCCTTGATGAGCCTTATCCCTCATCCCTGTCCTCTCAGGTATTGCTTCATGTTCTTTTTTTTTTTTTTTTTGCGGTATGCGGGCCTCTCACTGTTGTGGCCTCTCCCGTTGCGGAGCACAGGCTCCGTACGCTCAGGCTCAGCGGCCATGGCTCACGGGCCCAGCCGCTCTGCGGCATGTGGGATCTTCCCGGACCAGGGCATGAACCCATGTCCCCTGCATCAGCAGGCGGACTCTCAACCACTGCGCCACCAGGGAAGCCCTGCTTTATGTTCTTGATCTGCACCTTTATCCCCTCATCTTCTCTCCATTAAGTTTACTCTTCATGGGACTAACTTAGGCTTTATTTTAGGACAGTGATTTTACTTTCATTAAACCAAGCTAGAAAATACACTTCTAAAGATTCTGGCTTTTGTTGTTGCTGTTAACCTATGTTTTTGTTTTGGTCCTGCATACTCTAGTGGCTAGCATATCTGTATGCAATATAAAAGGGCATTTTACGTGCATTGAAAAAGTGCATTAAAACTCTGGGTAGAAGGTGTGTGTTAAATGTAATTATTATGTAGAGTAGCACAGTAATCTCAAATTACATGAGAAAATTACCTAGGGAAAAATTCTTTATATATATTTTTAATTTAAAATGAGCATGATCAGAACTAAACCTCAAAAATACTGTGAAGCAGTAGAATTTATATTGGGCACTTCCATGGTTGCCTTCTTACGTCCATCCCTCCCCTTTCCTGCAACTGGTGTCCTCTGGGTATCTCACTCCTCCCTCTCTCCCCACCCTATTGGAACCTACTCTAAGGAGAATTACCCATCATGGAAGTGGACATTCCCCAGGTACATTCTTCAGGGTCTGGCTCCCAGCTTCCTGTCTCAGATCCTCAACTGCCACTCTTCAGCACTCCTGCTGTCCTTGCCACCCACATCTGCACTTGACGTACTATCATATGCTGACCCTATAGTTCCACTTACCCATTATGCTCTTTCCATATATTCAGTTTCCACATATTCGCAATATCTGAAATGCCCTTACCTTCCCTGGGGGTCTGACAAATGACCATTTGTCTTTAAGTCTCAGATCTTCTGAGATTACCTGCTCCAGAAGGACTCATCTAAGGACATGGCAGTTATACAAGTTGAATTACGTATATTTGTCTACCTTATTAATTCTAATACTGTACTTACCACACTGCATTTATTTCTGAATATAGTTTTTGTGTTAGATTGAAAAGGTGCAAGATTGAAATGCATGACGCCTCCCTGTTTCCTTTTGTAATCTTGTTTTTAGTATCTGCTCACTGGACTTTGAGCTTGACCATACTATCCACTTTGGCCAATGCAATGTTGGCAAATACAATGCAAACGGTGGCTTGAAATGCACTTGCACACTGAGGCTTCTTTGCTCTTGCCTTTTGCCATTGCCATGAGAACCTTCATAGACTAGCCTGCTGAAGGATGAAGGACACACGGAGCAGAACTGGGTTATCCCAGTTCTCTCGGCCACGGCCACCTCAGACCAACCGACAACCAGCTGTTCAGCACATATGCTTGTTATACAACATTATTGTGACAAACATAACCATATGATTGCTTTGACTCCACTCTGAAATACTACAGAGTGAGGACTCTATGCCATGATTGATTCTGTTTCTTTCATAGGTAGAACAGTAGTTGACCTAATATGTTTTGGTTGAATTGAACTTGATGAAAGCTATTATTATCCTTTTCTCAAAGGAAGTGATGTATATCTTATTTCTAATAGGTAAATTAAAATAAAATAAAATAAAAAGACTTAGTCTCCTGCTTAAAGAGATTCTAAACAAAAGTAAAGGTATTCGGAGGAGAATTGTATAATCTCCTTAAAGTAATTAACATATGCAGATGACTAATTCACATACCACTGTAGACTATCTTAAGCTTGTCAAAGAGAGTACGTATTTTTCCTGAGTGGTCTTCATGTAATGATTTGAATTTCTCTAAAAATGATTGTGGTTAGGGAGGGACAGGGAGACCAACTTTGAAAACAGCACCAGTGTTCTTTTTGTTTGTTTGTTTTGCGGTACGCGGGCCTCTCACTGTTGTGGCCTCTCCCGTTGCGGAGCACAGGCTCCGGACGTGCAGGCTCAGCGGCCATGGCTCACGGGCCCAGCCGCTCCGCGGCATATGGGATCCTCCCGGACCGGGGCACGAACCCGTATCCCCTGCATCGGCAGGTGGACTCTCAACCACTGCGCCACCAGGGAGGCCCCAGTGTTCTTTTTCCATCTTTCCTCTAGTGAACATATTTAGGCTCTGTCCATTTTCAATGTAAACTTCATGTATAAATTTTCTCTCCTGTTTCATGAGCTCCATAACGTACTATTTTTCATATTCAGAATAAAAAATTACTTGTAAATTTACAATTCTGGCAGGTGTAACCAAATAGGTAAATCTCTCACTTCATATAAATAATCAGAAACATACCCTCAAGATATGAATGCAGAAAGATTAGAAATTCTAGGATTCAGGCTGTTTGGAAAGATTGCTCTGATGCTCCCACACAAAGGACTTTTCTTTCAAGCTTTGAAAGAATCAATCTATGTAAAGGTATTTCTCTAAGCTGCTAGTGTAAAAGTAGTAAACGTCAAGCTTATGGACAGGTGTGGAAACTGAAGAGCTTTGCTTTTCTTCTAGGGATTTAATTTATTTTTAATATCACAGGTGGCTTGAGGCGAGGTGTAGTCATCTGTCATTCTTCAGTTAAATGATGTCCCCTCACTTCTGAAATAGTCTTTGATCTCCCTACCTGGAAATCACATTCTACTTTCTCTGTCATAGACTGTAGTATATAGATATAATAATGGCATTATGAATTGCTCAAGGATGCGGGGAGTATATCCGTTTAAAAGATGACTGAGAGACAAAACACATGCAAACATCAATTCAGACATTCCCTTTTTTTACGTTTTTTTCTTCTTTTCTGACTTCAGTCGCCAGAAAATAGAAATTGTATGAAATACAGGTTGAAGACAGTTTTCAATTTCTTTAATTTAGAAGACACCAGAGTTTTTCTTTTTTTTTTTTTTTTTTGCTGGTTTTATATTTTAGCCAATATTAGCACCTTAAATCTGTAACTCTATGATTTTGAATATACAGGTTTAAATATTCAGGTTATCAAGTGGGCAGAAAAAACTGAAGTTTTCTAGATATATACTACCTCAATAATAATTTTGCTTGTATTAACATGTCTTAGTTCACAACATAATTCCTAACAGAATCACTGGGAATGCTAGTCTATGTTAGGAAAAGTTATAGGTGGAACACTAGTTTTTGTTACTCCAATATAAAAGGATATCTCTATTTTCCCTAGGTAGTGTAATCATTAAATAGTTTATAAGAAATTTAAATACTGCAAAAAGATGTCAACTCTTTTGGATAAAGGTCATAGATGGGACACATTTTGAGAAACATCACCTTGCAAAAATTGTAACATTACGATTATAACGATACCCACATTTATATATATTTTACAAGAAGCAAGAACTGGTAAAATGGAAAACAAAAGACGTCAATATGAAAACAGTCTTGGCTAAATAAATCATAAATCCTGGAAATGGGAATGGTGGGAAGGAAGGAGAGGCTTCTATTAACATGAGGGAGGAGAGCTGGAGAGAAAAAGGAGAGTGATATACAATCTTTGTCTGCTTTCAATCTTGAAAGTAACAGAATCTTGAATTTGGTATCACCCTGCTGAGTGATTTTAAATGATGGGGTTCCTTGTGTCAAGGCTCATTTCTTTTCTCTAATAGAAACAATAATCACTGACAGAAAATTCGAAGTTTTCAACGGGTTCAGAACAACTCATTTATAAGAGTTTACAGAAAAGAACTGTAACAGTGATCCAAACCAACAAAACTCTATAGAAAGAGTGACATGAAGCAACTTTTTAATTTCTAATATTTGATACAATTAGGCTAAAACTGTGTCTATGTGTATACAATGATCCAACAGAATTCATCAGTTTGGTCAAGTCCTGGCTCTGGAAAGGAACCATATTACATGTTTTTGTCAAGTCCTTCCTTTGAGAATTCTTATTTATTATTTGTATGGCTGACTATTACCTACCTTGAAAACCACAAATAGGATAGAGTCTGGTATCTCCATGCCTCACAGGTTTTTATGGAATATACTTGAGTCTAGCAGGCAAAGCCTGCCCCAACTGAGCAGAAATTCTTTATGGCCTCATAATACAAAAGCAACTTTAGCTCAAATCTGGGCCTAGAGATTATAGCCTTCTGGTGCTCATGTAAGGCAGTAGGAAGGTTCATAAAGCAAACCAAAATCTGTTGTCTTCCACAGGTGTCTTATCTCAAGAATACCTAGCTTTGTGGTAGTACCATGTTTTGTTTTTGTCTTTTGAGCTTTGCAAGAACTTTATAAGGCAGTACTTAGGGCATGTAAAATGTATAAGTATTTTACAGATGACACAACTAAGGCTGGTAGTCAGCTGCCTTGACCAAGGTAAGAAGTTGTTCTCTAGTCTATCACCAAGGCTCTGTTAAATAATGGCCTCCCTCCATTGTCAACATCTAATTGGATAGAATACTGAGAACATAGTTTGCGAATATCTGTAATGGTGGGTTACAAGAGACTCCTGAACTAATGGTCAGCAAAAGACACAGCTTCCAGTTTTTTTTGCAAACAGTACAACATTTTACATAGACAACGGGCTAGTCGCCAGGGCATATACTAGAATATAGTGCTTTATCGTGCCTATTGGAGACATTCATGGTATTTTCAGGTTACTTTCTAATAAAATACTTCTTCTTCATTAAATTCTGTCCTAATATTTATGTTGTGAGAATAAAAAAACAAATATATTAAAGGACAGAAGACTTTCAAGATAGTTTTATTTGCATTTTTGATGGCTTATTTCTCTGAATACTATCAACCCTGTTTCCTGATTCTTCACAGTACTTTTTGGTACATTGCTTCAGACTCTTAATCCAAAACCTATTAATCTCTGGGTTAAATGGAATTTCTTACTGTTTTGGGCATCATGCTTTTAGTTGCAAGTTAAAAAAAAAAGATGAGAGAGCTAATTTGTGGTACCAACAAGGGATAGTGCGGGAAGTTATCACCACATTTAAGTCTGAAGAGGCAAGAACAGAGCAGGGAAATTAGAGAGGGAAGCTGCATGGGAGGACCCTCAACAACTAGAGGGACCTAGTCCTGCTGACCTCATTTTCCCTCCTACTCTCCTATCTCCTGCCTGTTCCTCCCATTGGCTGAAACCAGTCAGAAGCTGGTGGACCAGAGGTCCTACATCTGTAAGGGTCAGCTTCCCAGGGCACAGAACTAAGGGGAAGCTTAGCTAAGGGAAAAGGGTGAAGAGTGATTTAGAGGCACAAACAAAAAATTCAATAGATTACAGCTATTATGAATTCATATGAATTCTTTTATATTTTATTATTTTATAATCAGTTATATTCTCCAACAATTGTAAATAAGACAGACACTCATTTTATAATCAAGGGGAAAAACACTTTTTACTTACCCTGGATGAAGCATGAGCACAGACACACAGAGCCAGGCTGAATTCCATACGTTCCCCACATATCACCAGATCCCCAACCCAATCCCTCAACACACACACACACACACACACACACACACACATCTCCTAGACATCTCTCATCTTCTCAGCTCTTCTTAAGGGACGACTTCTCTGCTTTACCGAACTCTGGTCACAGCTCTGCCAAATTGCTCAAGGACCATGTGTAAGCCGCTTAAAACCTAGGCTTCAATTTTCTCTTCTGTACAAAGAACAATCTTCTTTCAGTAAAACAATGGCTGAACCAATCTCCCCATCATGTTTTTTTTCAGGCACTAAGTTCCCTTTTTTGTTCCCATATCTGGAGTTTGGAAATTATCTTTGATTTCAATATTGTTCTATATCCATGAAACACATCAATCTTATAGTTTCCTAGGACACATTGACTAACACGATAATTTCTCAAAGAAAACATACTTTCTAAGATGTCAGCTATTTAATATAAGTAACTTAATGCCCAAACTCAAGTGAAGTCAGTGATAGAGGAAAAGTATGGACACTGAAACCAGAGTTCGCTAGGTTCAAATCCTAGCTTAGTCTCTTTACTGCCTCAAATGAGCACAGTAGCTTAAATCACTGAGCCTCCGTTTCCTCATCACTTAAAAAATAGAATCATAATCCTTGTGTTAGTTTCCTATTACTGCTGTAAAACAATTCCCACAAATTGAGTGACTTAAGCAACACAAATGTGTTCTGAAGATCAGAAGCCCAGTACAGGTCTCAACAGGCTAAAATCTACATGCTGGCAAGACTACATCCCCTTCTGGAGGCTCTAGGGGAGAATCCATTTCCTGTTCACTCATTTCTTGGTGGCATTACTTCCATGCAGTTGTACAACTGAAGTCTCTGTTTCCTTGCTAGCTGTCAGCTTCAGCTCCTAGAGACCTCTCTCTGGCCCTAACACATAGCCCCCAACGTCTCAGAACCAGAAACAGAACTACTCCTCAAGCTACCATTTCTCAGTCCTTTCTTCTGTTGTCACAGCTGTCTCTCGGACCACAAATGGGAAAAGTTCTCCACTTTTGAGGGTTCGTGTGATTACACTGGGCCTACCTGGATAACACAGGAAAATCTCACCATCTCAATACATTTAACTTAATTACGTCTGCAAAGTCACTTTTGTTAAGTAATGTAATATAGTACCGGATTCTGGGGATTAGGATGTGGACATCTTTTGAGGAGTCATTACTCTGGCTACCCCTGTTCTGAATTTATTACATCATTGTAAGGCTTAAATGAGCTAATGCACGTAAAACATTCAGGATAGTGCTTTGCAGAAAATAAATTGTCATTAAGTGTTGAAACTGTGACGGTGCATGTAATATTATGAGTAGGAAAGCAGTTAATTAACCTACATGGTATAATTTCAAGAAAGTAAAATGTTTGTTTTTATTTTATCTATTTTTTATCCAAATATCCCACCCTTTGTCTTGGGGCTTAAAATGTCATCAGAAGTCATGTTTTCCTTTAGGTCCTGGAATAGCTAAGCACTGAAGCAGACTTTTCATAAAGTGTGAGGAAGTTAGTTGTACTATAAGGATGCCACAACCTCGGTGAAAGTGGAAATGGTTTTGCTTACTGCTGTATCCTCAATGTTTATAAAAGGAGCAAAATAAATATTCGTTGAATGAATGAATGCATGTGTGAATGAATGAGTGGGGAGAGCAATCTTGAGAGAAATAGCTGTGCTCTTTGGGGAAGAGAGAGAGGCAGGCTTCAACAGTCCAGCCACTGCCTCTTCCAGAGACGCTCCTCTCTGCCAGATTGCTTCCAAGAGTCCGTCTGAGTCCTACAGAATTGCACTCCTCTCCAATCCATTCCTCATTTTACATCTGGAATGAAATTTCTTTAGTCAGAGCTCATCACTCATGAACCTGGTTAAATTCCAAGCCAAGTTTCCTTTTGCCTGTTCAGTAAAACCAAGTTCCTGCAAAACACCCTTTAGAGATCTGGCCCTGGCCACCATTTTCCTCACGCCTCGTTCTGCAACTGCATGAAAAATTTGTTCTTTCCTTGCTCACCTAGTGTCCCTACATAACCTAAGGCCTTTGTTCATGTCAATTCTTCTGTTTTATAGACTCCTTCCTCCATCTCAAGATGCCCTTTTCTGGTATCTTGCTGTAATTTTAATACTCAACACAGCTGCTACATCCTTGATGTTCCCTCCCCCTCTGGTGGGACCCAAACTTTTTTTTTCTTTGAAAAGGAAATAACATGTTAAAATCAGATGTTTTTGCTATTTTTTTAAAAATTTGTATTTTTATACAATGTTTAAAGGTTACTTTACAGTATTATAAAATATTGGCTATATTCCCTATGTTGTATAATATACCCTTGAGCCTGTCTCACACCCAATAGTTTGCACCTCCCACTCCCCCACCCATATATTGCCCCACCAACTGGTAACCACTAATTTGTTCTCTGTATCAGTAAGTCTGCTTCTTTTATGTTATATTCATTAGTTTGTTGTACTTTTTGATTCCACATATAAGCAATTCATACCATATTTATCTTTCTCTGACATATTTCACTTAGCGTGATGCCCTACAAGTCCATCCATGTGGCTGCAAATGGCAAAATTTCATCCTTTTTTATGGCTGAGTAGTATTCCATTTTATATATATATATATATATATATATATATATATACACACACACACACACATCTATATAATTGTGTATATATATATATATATATATATATATATATTCTTTATTCTTATCACACTTTTTAATCCAGTCATCTGTTGATGGACACTCAGGTTGCTTCCATATCTTGGCAATTGTAAATAATGCTGCTGTGAACATTGGGGTGCATGTATCTTTTCAAATTAGTGTATTCATTTCTTTCAGGTAAATACTTTTTTTGTGTGTGCTATTTACCATTAAATGTGCCTGGAAACACATTTTAGAGTTTAATCTTATCTTTTCATTGTTATGGTTTATGGGCAAGCTAAGGTTGGGTCTAAAACATTTGCTGGGGAACTTGGTCTAAAATGAACCATCTTCAAAAAGAATCACAGAAAAGGAAGGGGATGAGTGTGGCTAGTGGTACACAGTGAATGGCACCAGAGTGCACAGTCTGCTCTGGCGTGCATTTCTGTATGGAAACAGGACTAAAAGTGCCAGAATAAGTCTCAGATTACAATTTCAGGAACTTCCCAAGTGCCACATCCTCTAAGAAGCCCCCCTAACACCTGAATGCCAAGGTTGCTCCTAGAGTGCCCTCTGTGTAGTTTTTTCCCACTGCAGAGGGTGCTGCATGTAGTTACTTGGCTCTCTCTGCTATCCACTTCCTTTCCAGGACAAAACTTTGTTTTTCATACTCCCTTTGTTCCTTCGCACTCAGCACATAGTAAGTGTCTAAACAAAAAAAAAATGCGTTCAAAACAACCAAACTACAGATCTCCCACTTTGCATAAACAGACATTAAGAAAGCCAGACATTAAACATATAAGAACTTAAAGGGCACATTTCTGCTTTGAGATTGCATACTGGTGCTCCCAGGAAACAGAAGTGAAGAAAAAGTGACAAAGATAAGTTTATCCTCCGTTTTTCCATTTTGTGACACCCACTAGCATGCTTAACCTCCAGCTTCTTTCTCTTTGATATATGTAAGGTGTTCCCCAGGAGGGGAAAAAAAAGAATCTAGTAACAAATGTTTCTTCTCTCCTCTCTCCCAGGATTCAGCACCATTTCCATTAGTGGGAAGAATCCTGAAGGGCTCCTATAAAATCAGAAAATTTGACAGCCAAAGTTGGGAGAGGAAACATGTTCTAGAAAGCATGATATGGTCTAAGATTGTGAGACCCTTAAATGCAGATAACGATTCTTGGTCCTCTCTGTTGCCCGGGGCCTAACCTATGCCTGGTAAATGCTTTGAGCTTTGGTGTTCTCATTTGCCAAATGACGTTAATATCTAACTGCACAGAATTTGATAGGATCATATGAGACAACAGCTAAGAAGTCCTAACTACCAGCTTCATATTATATGCGTATAGCTCCTGAAATTTATTTTTAGGCAGCAAATTTACAAATGAGTAAATGCAAATAGATATTAAATCCATGAAAATATTCTCAAACCTACCAGTCAGAAAAATGTAAATTAAAACAAATAGGATATACTTTTTTTTTTGTCCTTCAGATATTCAACATTTCTGAAGGTTGATATAATCTGGTGCTAATAAGAAAATTATACACAAAACAGTTATTTATTGCTGGTGGGAACAGTACTGTGATATAATTTTTTTTTTTTTTTTTTTTTTTGTGGTATGCAGGCCTCTCGCTGTTGTGGCCTCTCCCGTTGCAGAGCGCAGGCTCTGGACGCGCAGGCTCAGCGGCCATGGCTCACGGGCCCAGCCGCTCCGCGGCATGTGGGATCTTCCCAGACCGGGGCACAAACCCGTGTCCCCTGCATCGGCAGGCGGACTCCCAACCACTGCGCCACCAGGGAAGCCCTGTGATATATATTTTATTTTATTTTTATTTTATTTTATTTTTATTTTTTTTGCGGTATGTGGGCCTCTCGCTGTTGTGGCCTCTCCCATTGCAGACCACAGGCTCCGGACGCGCAGGCTCAGAGGCCATGGCTCACGGGCCCAGCCACTCCGCGGCATGTGGGATCTTCCCGGACCGGGGCACGAACCCACGTCCCCTGCATCGGCAGGCAGACTCTCAACCACTGCACCACCAAGGAAGCCCCTTGCTGCAGTATTGTTTGAGGATAAAAATCTGAAATTGGTGGCAGTGGAAGTGGTGGTGTGATGAATTGGGAGATTGGGATTGACATATATACACTAATATGTATAAAATAGATAACTAATAAGAACCTGCTGTATAAAAAAATAATAAAATTCAAAAAAACCCTGAAATCAGGCATATTTCATCAATTAAAAAAAGCTAATAAATTAAGGTAGCTACATCTATTTTTAAAAATGAGAATGCATGAACATTAATCTGGAGAGCTGTCTATGGTGTGCAATTCAGAGAAATGGAAAAGTAAAAGAAAGCAAATTGCATAGTAATGTAAATGGTAAAATCACAATTAAAGAAATACAGATTGTATATATGTGATAAGTGTTTAAATAAATACAGAGATAGGTTTGGAAAATTATACATATCAGACTTCTAATCTGGAGTAGTGATGAGCCTAAGAGTACACTGGTAGAGGGAATATTATTAACTTAAAAATTCAGTCAAGTTATATTTTCTAATTTCAGAAGCGTGTATTTTTGATAAAAAAAAATCTAATAAAGTTTAAAATAAAAAGTTGAAAATGGTAAAACTTGCTACAGGTGGGAGTACTGACTGAAATGGGGAATGAGAAAAATCTCGAGGGTGACACAAATGTTCTTTATCTTGACTGTAGTAGAAGTTACACGGGTATATATATTTAGCAGAGCTTATCAAATTGTACCTTTAAAATGAGTGGATTTTATGATATATATATTATACTTCAATAATTTAAAAAATGAATTGGGGGACTTCCCTGGTGGCGCAGTGGTTGAGAGTCCGCCTGCCGATGCAGGGGACACGGGTTCGTGCCCCGGTCCGGGAGGATCCCACATGCCACGGAGCGGCTGGGCCCGTGAGCCATGGCCGCTGAGCCTGCGCGTCCGGAGCCTGTGCTCCGCAAGGGGAGAGGCCACAGCAGTGAGAGGCCCGCGTACCGCAAAAAAGAAAAAAAAAATGAATTGGGGAGGAGTTATAGGACTTTTTTTTAATCCTCCACGCCCTTACTCACAGGTGCTCCCAAGATTAGTTGAAAGTATTGTTCTCTGGCAAAAGAGTGAACAAAAGGGTATAAGGTATTTATTACTCTTTCTACTAATTCAATCCAATTCCCTGAGGAAATGCTACATACATATGTATGTTTGCATGCATTTTTCCTATTATTTTAAACAACAAATTTGGGGGGAATTAATTAGTCTCCCTTTTCCCCTTGATCATCCCTCAGCTCAGAATCAAATTTCCAGCTCACTTACATCGAATCTAGTGTATTTTATAGTCTTCACACGTTTCTCTTCTAACTTCTCCATCTCCTCTATTCAAGAACCTAATGTTGAGCCCCCCTTTATAATTAGATTTTTCCTATTTTTATGTATCTATTGTTCATGTACTTTCTGAAAAGAAAATTGCCTAAAATTATTTGCAGAAAAATAAGGGCACACAGTTTAAAAATCAGATTCATCAAGCTTGAATTTAGTGCTTGTACATCTAGGACTGCTTGGGGCATAAAGAGAAAGAAATAGGCACCGACACACAAATTAGCAGACACAAATCCTAAGTTGAGAATTTTTGCTATCAACATTTTTCCTTTTTTGAGGATTAACAACTCCAGGGGTGGGGGGAAAAGCCTTCCAAAAGAACTGTGTTCTGTAATGTAGAAAAGAAAAAGAAATATAATTAATTCTTTCAGAAGACTTTTTAGTACCTGTAGTTAAGAATAAATTTGTATCTTTTATATTGGCTCCTTTGGTCATTACAGTAAATAGCCTCGTGTGGTTATAACCCACTCTGTTGCTCATAAAACAGGTTTGATCTGTGTTTATCACTTGCTCTATGAGTAGCTCTTCATTTCTGTTTGTTGTTACTATGGTTATAAAATATACTACTATAACAGTTCTTAAATGCACACTAGGACTATAAAACAGTAGCTCTGTTGCAATGGTAAATGGGAGGGGTTCCTTAATTTCTCTTTCTGATTTTTCATTGTTAGTGTATAGGAATGCAAGAGATTTCTGTGCATTAATTTTGTATCCTGATAGTTTACCAGATTCATTGATTAGCTCTAGTAGTTTTCTGGTGGCATCATTAGGATTTTCTATATATATATAGTATCATGTCATCTGCAAACAGCAACAGTTTTACTTCTTCTTTTCCAATTCATATTCATTTTTTTTCATATTTCTTTTATTTCTTTTTCTTCTCTGATAGCCGTTGCTAGGACTTCCAAAACTATGTTGAATAAAAGTGGTGAGAGTGGACATCCTTGTCTTGTTCCTGATCTTAGAAAAAATGCTTTCAGTTTTTCACCATTGAGAATGATCTTGGCTGTGGGTTTGTCATATATGGCTTTTATTATGTTGAGGTAGGTTCCCTCTATGCTCACTTTCTGGAGAGTTTTTATCATAAATGGGTGTTGAATTTGTCAAAAGCTTTTTCTGCATCTATTCAGATTATCATATGTTTTTTATCCTTTAATTTGTTAATATGGTGTATCACATTGATTGATTTGTGTATATTGAAGAATCCTTGCATTCCTGGCTAAACCCCACTTGATCGTGGTGTATGATCCTTTTAATGTGCTGTTAGATTCTGTTTGCTAGTATTTTGTTGAGGATTTTTGCATCTATGTTCATCAGTGATATTGGCCTGTAACTTTCTTTTTTTGTGACGTCTTTGTCTGTTTTTGGTATCAGGGTGATGGTGGCCTCATAGAGTGAGTTTGGAAGTGTTCCTCCCTCTGCTATATTTTGGAAGAGTTTGAGAAGGGTAGATGTTAGCTCATCTCTAAATGTTTGATAGAATTCACTTGTGAAGCCATCTGGCCCTTGGCTTTTGTTTTTTGGAAGATTTTAAATCACAGTTCAAATTTCAGTGCTTGTGATTGGTCTGTTCATGTTTTCTGTTTCTTCCTGGTTCATTCTTGGAAGGTTGTACTTTTCTAAGAATTTGTCCATTTCTTCCAGGTTGTCCATTTTATTGGCATATAGTTGCTTGTAGTAGTCTCTCATGATCCTTTGTATTTCTGCAGTGTCAGTTGTTACTTCTTTTTTTATTTCAAGTTCTGTTGATTTCAGTCTTCTCCCTTTTTTCCTGATGAGTCTGGCTAATGGTTTATCAATTTTGTTTATCTTCTCAAAGAACCAGCTTTTAGTTTCATTGATCTTTGCTACTGTTTCCTTCATTTCTTTTTCCCATTGCAACAAAAAGAATAAAATACCTAGGATAAACCTACCTAAGGAGGCAAAAGACCTGCATGCAGAAACTAGAAGATGAAAGACTTTCACTGATGAAAGAAATCAAAGGCGATACAGACAGATGGAGAGATATACCATGTTCTTGGATTGGAAGAATCAACACTGTGAAAATGACTGTACCACCCAAAGCAATATACAGATTCAATGCAATCCCTATGAAATTACCAGTGGCATTTTTCACAGAACCAAAACAAAAAATTTTACAATTTGTGTGGAAACACAAAAGACAATGAATAGCCAAAGCAATCTTGAGAAAGAAAAACAGAGCTGGAGGAATCAGGCTCCCTGACTTCAGACTATACTACAAAGCTACAGTAATCAAGACAGTATGGTACTGGCACAAAAACAGAAATATAGATCAATGGAACAGGATAGAAAGCCCAGAGATAAACCCATGCACATATGGTCACCTTTTCTTTGATAAAGGAGGCAAGAATATACAATGGAGAAAAGACAGCCTCTTCAATAAGTGGTGCTGGGAAAACTGGACAGCTACATGTAAAAGAATGAAATTAGAACACTTCCTAACACCATACACAAAAATAAACTCAAAATGCATCAAACACCTAAATGTAAAGCCAGACACTATCAGACTCTTAGAGGAAAACATAGGCAGAACACTGTATGACATAAATCACAGCAAGATCCTATTTGACCCCCCTCCTAGAGTGATGGAAATAAAAACAAAAATAAACAAATGGGACCTAATGAAACGTAAAAGCTTTTGAGCAACAAAGGAAACCATGAACAAGGTGAAAAGACAACACTCAGAATGGGAGATGATATTTGCAAATGAAGCAACTGACAAAGGATTAATCTCCAAAATATAAAAGCTCATGGAGCTCAATATCAAAAAAAACAAACAACCCAATGAAAAAATAGGGAGAAGACCTAAATAGACATTTCTCCAAAGAAGATATACAGATTGCCAATAAACACATGACAGGATGCTCAACATCACTAATCATTAGAGAAATGCAAATCAAAACTACAATGAGGTATCACCTCACACCGGTCAGAATGGCCATCATCAAAAAATCTAGAAACAATAAATGCTGGAGGGGATGTGGAGAAAAGGGAACCCTCTTGCACTGCTGGTGGGAATGTAAATTGATACAGCCACTATGGAGAGCAGTATGGAGGTTCCTTAAAGAATGAAAAATAGAGCTACCATATGACCCAGCAATCCCACTACTGGGCATATACCCTGAGAAAACCATAATTCAAAAAGAGTCATGTACCACAATGTTCATGGCAGCTCTATTCACAATAGCCAGGACATGGAAGCAGCGTAAATGTCCATTGACAGATGAATGGATAAAGAAGATGTGACACATATATACAATGGAATATTGCTCAGCCATAAAAGGAATGAAAAATAGTTATTTGTAATGAGGTGGATGGACCTAGAGTCTGTCATATGGAGTGAAGTTAAGTCAGAAAGAGAAAAACAAATACCATATGCTAGAGCACATATATGGAATCTAAAAAAAGTACTGATGAACCTAGTGGCAGGGCAGGAATAAAGACGCAGACATAGAGAACAGACTTGAGGACACTGCGAGGGAAGGGAAAGCTGGGATGAAGAGAGAGAGTAGCATTGACATATATACACTTCCAAGTGCTAAATGGATGGCTAGTGGGAAGCTGCTGCATAGCACAGGGAGATCAGGTCAGTGCTTTGTGATGACCTAGAGGGGTGGGATAGGGAAGGTGTGAGGGAGGGGATATGGGGATATATGTATACATATAGCTGATTCACTTTGTTGCACAGCTGAAACTAACACAACATTGTAAATCAATTATACTTCAAGAAAGATATTTTAAAAAACAGTATCTTTGGTAGATATTTAAACAATTTTACTGTTGAGGCAAAATAATTTAATTTCCCACCCATATGTTGAATGTTCCTAAAAGCATTTAAAAAACTAAAACCCTCACATCTGAAAATATCCCCAGTTCTTCTCATCTTATCAGGCTTATGAGTAATTCCAAAACCACTCAAAGCATTGTCATTATACAAAAGGAAAATGATTAATGCATAGTCACTTTCTCCGCTATACCTTGTTTCAGAGCTGAGAAAATGAATGTTTATTTCAGATCTTGGTTTTGTGACATATTTGACTTTTAGGGAGCAATACAATAAGTAAAACCTATCAAATAAACTTTGAGATCCATTAACTTGTCATACTCTACCTCTCACATTTTCTATAAAGCTGTTAACATTCTTTACATTGTTACATCAATAAAAATGTTATGGGCTTCCCTGGTGGCACAGTGGTTGAGAGTCCACCTGCCGATGCAGGGGACGCACGTTCGTGCCCTGGTCCGGGAAGATCCCACATGCCGTGGAGCGGCTGGGCCCGTGAGCCATGGCTGCTGAGCCTGTGCATCCAGAGCCTGTGCTCCGCAATGGTAGAGGCCACACAGTGACAAGCCCGCATACCGCAAAAAAAAAAAAAAAAGTTATGTCTATTTATATTCAAGATCTGCCTTTCTTCATTTTCAATGCTAACTATCAACATTTAAATAACTAATGTTAGATTTTGACATTTTTACTTATTTAAAAAAAATTTTTAAATGCCATTATGAAGTGAATTGTGTGAAATCTTTAATTTGGAAGTTAAATATTTAACATAAGAATATGAAGAGTTGTAGAACATTTACATCATTTATGTAACATAAGTAACTCACAAAAAATTTCAAAGCATATATAATTCTGAAAATAGCCACAAATTATTGAAAAAAATTAAACATTATATATTCATATAGATTTTCACCAACATTTTCTTATTATGTAGGAATTGGTGAATAAACTTAGAACAAATTTTAGTAGCAATTATAGACCTTGCCAAAACTATAGACTTGTTTCCTTGCGTTATTGTAACAGTATTATATTATTAATATATTACATCTTATTAGTCTATTCGTCAATTCAGCAAATATTTTCTTTGGCCCTACTACATGCATGGAACTGTGCTAAGCACTGAGATTATAAAACTCAGCAAGGTTAGCTTTGGCCCTTCAGGAATTTTATTTTAAAGAAAATAAAATAGATATTTAGAATGTACTGTGATATCTACTTGGATAGTGAGTGGTAGGTCTTCCAAAACTTTCCAGTTTATCTATCTTCAGTTTACTCTCTACTTGATTTTGTTAAAATAAAACATCATTGAGTATCTTAGTGTTTTTCTTGCTGATTTTGTCATTCGTGGTTGATTTCTACAAGTAAATAACTTCATGACTTTCATAAATCTTATTTTTAAATTTCTATGCTCAACCAAGTAAAGGTAATTCAGAAACCTAAGCACCAAGCTTGTAATCGATGTGGTGGCACACTCTGAAAATGTGTACACATGTATGTAACAACAGAATCAAGTTTTAATTTATTCCTGCTGGTAGATAATAACAGGAAATCAAGCAGACTGATGTGCGATAGCCATTTATCCAGCTGTACATTGTTTGTGCATAAGCACAATTCATGAGAGTTTCTTTGTGCCTCATTAAATAAGTTAATCATATAAATCAGAGAGAACATTTTTAGAAAATGCGGGTATAAGTTTAAACATAAATGTTGCATTTGTCATTGCTGAACATAAAAACAGATGTGACAGTGCCCAGGTGTCAGTCACAAAATGTTATCATTCTTTAGTGTCTAATTTGAGTAAGAAATTAAAAGGTCAAATTGATAATATACTGCTATTTGTAGAGTATGGTCACCAATATAAATCATTCTGCATAATTAAAACAAGTCTAAAGGGCTCCAGTGCAATGATAAGAATTTAAAATGAGATGAATATCATTTCTGTAAATTACATTGAGAGACCTTTTTCAACAGAATCTCCCCAAATCCATCATTTAGTCAATGAAAAATCCATTAATATATGTTTAGTGAGTTTATGGCAGTAAACGCAGCATGCCTGAATCCTTTTATTTTTCCCAGCCCCTCAATGTTCCATATGCCTTCTACTATTATAAGGAATAGTAGCCAGACAGGAGAGGCAACATCTAAAAAATTGATGGGGAGAAAGGGAATGAATAGAGAAGAAAATGTAGAAATGGCCATTACAAGGTGCATAATTAAGGCAGTGTCTCTGGAGGCAAATATGGGCCTGAATTCATGTATATGTTATATTTTCATTTCAGTCAGTTCAAACTATTTTCAAATTTCCCTTTTGATTTCTTGTTTGATTAACAGTTTATTTAGGCATATTTTATTTAGTTTCAAATATTTGGGGACTTTTCTGCAAATATTTTTACTCATTTTTAATTTAATCCCATTGTGGTCCAAGAACATATATTGTATGATTTTAAATATATTAGATTTATTGAGATTTGTTTTGTGGCTCAGAATATGGTCTTTTTTCCTAACTCAGGTAGCTTCTGCAGCTGAAAGCATAAAGCAGATCATTGGAGTTCTCTGTTTATACAGCCCACATCTTTGCAGTACTTTGTCACACAAACTCATGCAGTCTTGGCTGTCCATGACTTTCAACAACTATTTTATCAATTCAGGGAGACCTCAGGGTTCTGCCTAATTTATCTTCTTTATACCATGCCTTGGAGTCTCTCTAGAAGGTAAGCTCAGGCAGTCTTAAGACTTAATTTACTTTACATTTTTCTGAATCACTATTCTTCATTGCCTGATATTCAGTGTCCTGAAAACCATTGTTTCATATATTTTGTCTGGTTTCTTGTTTTTACTTTGGTTTTGTTTTGTTTTCTGCTTTTAGTTGTTTCAGGCATGCTGATCAATCTGGCCCCTGTAGTAGATATCTGAGTTCATTGTGATATCATATTGACTTTAGGCTACATTTTAGCTCCTAGGGCAGGGTTTAGTTAAGAATATAATTTTCCAAAATGAGAGTCAATATATAATGCAAAGTATTATTCTATAATATTTAATTAGGATATTATTTCAGAATATAGTCTCACAATTCTTGGGATTCCATTGTCATTAAAAATCTTTTGACATGTAGTTCCTGGCTGGAGGCTGCTTGGGGGTAAAGAAACTGCCATTTTTCTCACTTAAAAATTTCTTATTTGGAATCAGTCTCAACACCGTGCAACACATTACTTATATACTCAAAAGTCCAAAACTTTCTCATAACCTCTTTTTCTCCAGAAGAGTATGTCTCAAGATCTTTGACTTAGAAAAATCACTTAGGGAGTGATTTCTCCTGTCAATTCAGTGTACATTTGGAGGGAGGGAAAAATAGCCTCAAATAACCCAGTGAAATAACGAACTCTGGACAGCATCTGTGTGACATCATGGAACTGATTGTTCTACATTTGTTGAACACCTGATTCTTACAAGATGTTCAGCTGGCTTCTCATAGAAGATGCCTAGAGTTTGGTTGGTTTAATTGTGTCCAATCAGGATGCATTTGCAATCTAATTAATTAATATTTTTCTCACTTCTGTTGACCTGTAAGGAAATAAACATAGGAGACTTCCTAGATCATTGAATTATTGCTTTCTCTAAACTGAAGTCATTCTTCTGCATGCAGATTGTGTATTAAAAATACGCAGTTTTACAGATGATTAGAGTGCTGATAAAAGAAACAAATAAAAAAGATAAGAATTTGTTCTGTTTATCCTTTTCTCCAGTGATTTTTTACAAATCTTTACAAAAGCTCTCAAAAATACCTTAAGAATGGTTTCTTATAATGTGAACAATGCGGCTTTTGGCAGTCTAGCATTTCTAACCTTGCTATCTGACTTAGGGGAGAGGGAGAATCTCTTTGCCTTCTTCGTGTCAGGCTTCTCATCTGAAATATAGCCATAATGTGTTTTGCTCTTGTATGGACTACATAAGTTAGTTGTAATATTCAATTTGAAAAACAGACTACCTATTACAAACATAATATACAACCACAGTAATATGTGTCACTGCTGAATTATTCCTCTGCAAATGCTTACTGTAATGGTAAAATGCAAAGTTTGAGTCTATCATATATAATTTTATTATAAAGAAGAGTCAAATAGGAGAACAAATTACTCTTTGACTTTGATGTACTCTGCATGAGAGTGAGAATAATGTGGTTAAAAAATAAAACAAATGGGCAATATTTGTGAACAATAGAAGGAAATATGTTGGAATCTATTTTTCTTAGCAATGGGAAGAGGCCTTTTCAAATCATATTAACTCTGGAAATTGCCTTTCTTCCTATTAAAATACCAAGAGTACCCATACAGCAGAGCAGAGACCATGCAAAGCAGAGAAATCATTCCCAGGGTATATCATTGCAACTGACATTTTGCAGAGGGATGAAGTAAAAACCGAAAATTTTAATATTATACATTTCTATGTAAATATTAGAAAGAGTTTCTATGATTCTGTAAGTCTGTACCTTGAAGCATTGCATAGACAAAGACTAAAAAATACTCCGTAAAATAGTATTTGTGATTAATATGATTCAGAATAAGAAGATATTTCCCTTAGCAACAAATAACTGAGTGTTAATATTCCATATGTATGATATATATATGATATATATATATATCATATCTTTATTCAACCATCAACAGGCATGTAGGTGGTTTCCATATCCTGTCTATTGTAAATAATGCTGCAGTAAACATAGGGGTGCATGTATCTTTTCGAATTAGTACTTTTGTATTCTTCAGATAAATACCTAGAAGTGAAATACCTGGATCATATGGAAATTCTATTCTTAATATTTTGAAGAATCTCTATACCACTTTCCACAGGGGCTGCACCAACTTACATTCCCACCAAAAGTGTTTGAAGGTTCTCTTTTTTCCACATCCTCTTCCACATTTGTTATTTTTTGCCTTTTTGATAATAGCCATTTTAACAGGTGTGAAGTGATATTGTGGGTTTTGATTTGCATTTCCCTGATGCTTAGTGTTGTTAAATATCTTTCAAGTGCCTGTTGGCCATCTGTTTGTCTTCTTCGGAAAAATGTCTTATTTTATTTTATTATTTATTTATTTATTTTTGCGGTACGCAGGCCTCTCACTGTTGTGGCCTCTCCCGTTGCGGAGCACAGGCTCCAGATGCGCAGGCTCAGTGACCATGGCTCACAGGCCCAGCCGCTCTGCGGCATGTGGGATCTTCCCAGACCAGGGCACGAACCCATGTCCCCTGCATCGGCAGGCGGACTCTTAACCACTGCGCCACCAGGGAAGCCCACAATGTCTTATTTTAAAATTAAGTTGTTTGTTTTTTTGTTGTTGAGTTGTATGAGTTCTTTATATACTTTATTAACCCCTTATCAGATATATGACTTGCAAATATGTTCTACCATTTGGTAGGTTGTCATTTCATTCTGTTGATTGTTTCCTTTGTTGTTCAAAAGCTTCTTAGTTTGATATAGTCCAATTTGCTTATTTTCGCTTTTGTTTCCCTGCCTGAGGAGACATATCCAGAAAGATATTGCTAAGACCCATGTCGAAGGGCATACTGCCTATGTATTTTTCTAGAAGTTTTATAGTTTCAGGTCTTACGTTCAAGTTTTTAATCCATTTTGAGCTAAATTGTGTGTATGGTGTAAGATAGTGGTCTAGTTTTATTCTTCTGCATGTGGCTGTCCAGTTTTCCTAATACCATCTACTTTTCTCCAATGTATGTTCTTTGCTCCTTTGCCATAAATTAATTGTCCATATATGTGTGGGTTAATTTCTGGGCTCTCAGTTCTGTTCCATCGATCTATGTGTCTGTTTTTCTGCCAGTACTGTGCTATTTTGATTACTGTAGCTTTGTAGTATAATTTGAAATCAGGGCATATGATACTTCCAGCTGTGTTCTTTCTCAGGATTACTTTGGTTATCTGGGGTCTTCTGTAGTTCCATACAAATTTTAGGACGTTTTCGTTCTATTTCTATAAAAAAAATGTCACTGGGGATTTTGATAGGGATTGCATTGAATCCATAGATTGCTTTAGGTAATGTAGTCATTTTAACAATGTTAATTCTTCCAAACCACGAGTACAGAATGTCTTTCCATTTCTTTGTGTTTTCTTCAATCTCTTTCAACAGTGTCATAGTTTTCAGTGTATAGGTCTTTTGCCTCCTTGGTTAAATTGTATTCCTAGGTTCTTTTTGTTGCAATTCTAAATAGGATTGTTCTCTTAATTTCTCTTTTTGTTAGTTCACTCTTGGTGTATATAAACAACAGATTTTGTATATTGATTTTGTACTGTGCAACTTTCTGTATTCATTTATTATTTTTAGATTATTTTAGTAAAGTCTTGGTTTTCTATACATAAAATCGCGTCATCTGCAAATAGTGACAGTTTTATTTCTTTTCCAATTTAGATGACTTTTTTTCTTACCTAATTTCTTGGCTAGGACTTCCACTACTATGTTGATTATGAGTGATGAGAGTGGACATCCTTGTCTTATTCCTGATCTTAGAGGGGTAGCTTTCTGTTTTTCACCATTGAGTATGATGTTAGCTCTATGTTTGTCATATATAACCTTTACTGTGTTGAGGTACATTTCTTCTATACCCAATTTATTGAGAGTTTTTATCATAAATAGGTTATTACAAATTTTCTTAATAGTTATGCCTTATTATTTTGTTTGTACTTTTTGAATATTATTATTTATCTGTAATGAAGAAGTAAAGCATTATTAAGGAAAGACATCATCATCATCTAAATTTATTGTGGAAAATCTTTGCAGACTCACATATATTACATACACATGCATGTGACAATTTTTTGTTTGTTTCCATCCACATTCTTTCTAAAATTTCAGAGGAATTTCTGGCCTCTTTATTCATTTTTCTTCTTTGATTTATAAAATTAATATACATTTAATAGCCACTAAGTTCCAGGGAATCTGCTAAGCAGGAAAAACTAAAGGCAAATAAGACTGCTCTCAAGAGGTTTGTGTTTCTTGTTTAGTGATTTTCAAAGTGTAGTCCCTAGACCACCTATGTGAGAAGTACCTTGGGTATTTGTTAAGTCTGAAGATATCTGATGTTACTCCAAATTATAATTTCTGTGTATGCATTTCCAAAGTCTGTGTTTTTAACAAGCACCACAGTTGATTCTTTTGCTCTTTAAAATTTGCACACTGAACTAGTGCATTTCAGCATTTCCCGTTTGAGCATTTCCTATCCCCCATACCTTCTGAGTCTACATTTTAAGTTGTCATCAAGGGCTTTTTCCACTTTAAAGTCTGAGAAGCATTGGTATGGTCTATATCATTTCTGAAGCCAACCATACGATGAAGATATGTGATATGATTGGAGAGTGATGTGGGAGATACCAACTAAATGTTCTCTGGAACTTGAATTTCACTGTTACCCATTATTCTATTTTTAACATTTCTCAGGTGAATCTGTTTACTGCACTTTGCTTGGGTTTCTTGTTTGTTTGTTTGTTTAGGTTCCAATTGACACTGAAAATTTAAAGAATAGTGATGAACTGCTTGTGCTGATCAGTTAGTGTTTGGATACCTGTTATCAGCCTGTTATCAGCAGGGGCATGTGGACAGTTAATACAGCTAGAAGGTCTGTATTACAAAGATAAGACGAACCACAGATGTCAGAGTTGGTGCAACCTGTCTTCAATCATCTGCTCGTTAATTTTATTCAACAAATATTTATTAAGCTTTTTCTATGAGCCAGGGATTTAAATAGCATCTAAAATGTTAAGAACAGCAAATATTTATAGACCAGTTTCACTGGGTATTAGTGACTCTTCTTAATTGTCACATGTGTTATCACATTTAATTGTCACAATCCTATAAAGGAGGGACTGTGACCTCCTCTGTTTTGCAAACCAGGAAGCTGAACCTTAGAAGAGTAACTTGCTTGAAGTCGCCCAGCTATAATACATTTTATTGGGAACTTGAATCCATCTCTCTTCCCTTCGAGCCCTCCCTTTTAACCTCTATGCTGTATGACTGCACCAGATGCTAGGAATTAGATCAACAAAGTGCTTAGTTAGACAAAAAGGTGGAAAAAATATGACAAGCATGCTACATTTGAGGCATACTGGAGATTCAAAGGAAGCATAAGAGGAAATAAGAATTCATGGGGTCTACCTGTAGGAGTCAGAGAAGGCCAGAAGATGTTTCCTTGGTACATGCCAGCAGACGAGGGAGCAACGTTCTGGGCGTATGGAGCAGTATGTATAACAGTGCAAAACATTAGACAACATGCCATGTGTAGGCAACTAAAATATCTCGGTTTTGCTAAAGTGTACGTTTTGAGGTAGGAGAGAAGTGGGAAATGACAGACAGAGTAGTAACGTGCCAGATATTAAACATAATTATATGTCATGCCAAGAATCTCAGATTTATCTTATAGAGGATACAAATTGATTGCTTTTAAACAGATAAATCATTAGATTTTAGTTCAGAGAAATTAATTTTTAAAGAATGGTAATGAATAGTGTAAACTTTTAGGTAATAATGAATCCAAATACTTCGTTGCTATACTTCTTAGTCTTTTCTTTCATAAAAGAAACAGCAGTGTTGCTGACAGAGTTATAGGCATTCTGGCCCCAGGGAAAGGGTGAGCGTAACATGATTTCTTTTTTTTAAAATAAATTTATTCTGTTTATTTATTTTTGGCTGTATTGGGTCTTCATTGCTGCGCGCAGCTTTCTCTGGTTGTGGCGAGCAGGGGATGCTCTTCCTTGCTGTGTGCAGACTTTTCATTGCGGTGGCTTCTCTTTGCTGCGGAGCACGGACTCTAGGCGCTCAGGTTTCAGTAGTTGTGGCACCTGGGCTCAGTAGTTGTGGCTCATGGGCTCTAGAGCACAGGCTCAGTACTTGTAGCGCACGGACTTATTTGCTCCGCGGCATGTGGGGTCTTCCCAGACCGGGGCTCAAACCCGTGTCCCCTGCATTGGCTGGCGGATTCTTAACCACTGCGCCACCAGGGAAGCCCAACACAATTTCTTATACCAGAGGGCAAGACCTTCCCAGCAGTGTTTTTGACTTGGCAAATTATGTGTGCACACTTTTTTCCCATGACTTAGTGGGAGTTGTTATTCTTGTAGGTCAGGTGCATTAAAAAAAAATTATTTTGTGTTTACCTTCATGAGCATGCCTAATTTCTAAGGCACCATTTTTTTGGGGATAATGCCTAGGTTGTTTGGTACTTTGGGATCCCAGAGGCTACATATTGTTGGACAAAATAATTAATGGTGCTGGACTCTACTGAGGTACAAATGTACATCCCCATCGGCAAGTGTGTATAGGGCAATTTTCAAGCAATGCCTTACTAACAACACCATTTTCTAGTTACAAATTTTTCTCTGACAAAGCCATCCAAATAACAATTCAAAGATCATGCAGGTATCTTGCAGGGCAGGAATAGAGACGTAGACATAGAGAAGGGACATGTGGACATGGGGTGGGGGGGAAGGGGAGTGTTGGAAGAATTGGGAGATTAGGATTGACATTAAAAAAAAAGATCATGCAAATATCAATATATCAATAGATGATGCTAGGATCCTATTTTTTCATCAGGTTCATTCAAGCCACACACACACACACACACACATGCATCTTCTTTCAGAAAAATAAATACTTTTACATGTTCCAATTTCAACCTGATTTAAAAGTGGACTAACTTACAATTGACTAATTCGTTTTTACTTGAGTAAATTTAGTCACAATTTCCGGTATAAACCAAGGGGAAAGGAGAAGACCTTACCAACACCCCAGTCATATCTATAACAGATAGTCATTCTTTGTTTTTAGTATTCTGTGATCATCTGGCAAATGGAATAAAATTACTAACTGATGCAATCCTTTCCATTAAGTAAGTTTCAGGGAATACCACTTCTGCTCCCACGGATATGATTTCCAGTATCTGGCACTTGTATCAAATGTGACAAATAATCGTTGGTTTCTTACTCTGAGTTTGGCCTGGCATTCACCCAGGAGTGAAGGGTTTTTCATCATTCTTCCTCACCATGAGATGTTGCTTATGTGATAGGATAAAACAGAGAAGATCTCCAGCTCATCGATTTTTATGACCCAAGTCAGGATATGAACTTAGTGATCTCTGCCTTTATGCATTATTAGGCCGTATTCTTTATACATTTTTTTATAGGAACAGTGATGTTTTTTGCTGTGGCTTTTGTTTGTTTTTCTTGCTGTTTCTTTACTTTCCCTCTTTTTCTATCACTGTGGTTTTTGTTTGTTTTTCTTGCTGTTTCTTTACTTTCCCTCTTTTTCTATCACAGTGTACTTCACTCTGTTTCTTCCACACAGTATATCTTTCTAGGTCACACCCTTGCTGCCTGAAGAATTTTAACGAGAGTTATAAATCTACTGTGTCCACACACCTGGGAATCTCTGGCTGACCTTATCCTTCATCATTTTCCCATGAGGATTTGTTATGACTTTGAGTATGGTATGTTTTAAGAAAACATATTATATAAATAAATAGGTGTTGCCCTTTGTTACACAATGAGGATGCCACGAGTCTACTGGCCCTCTGTCAATAGGCCATTCCATTGTTTCTTGGTTTTCCATCAGTAGAGTTGTCATTATGAGGCTCCCACCCCCTTTTTTCATAATTAAGCTGTGTCTTTCTTGCTGTTACTTCTCTCTCAATCAAGAACATATGAATTAGCTGAAGGAGCATTTAAAATAAAGAAAAGGCAGATTTGAATTCCGGCTTAGTCGCCGACTTTATGTAATACAAGTAAAATGTTAATATTTTAGCTGTCCTAGAATAAATTCTCAAACACACCTAGGGGTGTTGCTGCTGTAATAATCTGAACACAAGTTACTCTTGACTGTTGATGCATGGAGTTTTGGGATTGAAACATTTCTTAATTTTTACCCTCATGTTGCAGATTAGGAAAACAAGGCATAGGAAGGATGTTGCTCAAAGAGCAGAGGGTACAAACAGAGTGAGCTGTCATCCCACTATCATGATACTTCAATTTCAGATCATGCCAGAGTCTATTTTACTACATCCCC
Organism: Mesoplodon mirus; assembly: GCF_964341445.2. NCBI lineage: Eukaryota > Metazoa > Chordata > Mammalia > Artiodactyla > Ziphiidae > Mesoplodon > Mesoplodon mirus. Next base: position 108,891,978 of record NC_138984.1, on the reverse strand, counting down.
ATGTTGATGTTTTCCTACCAATAGCATTATTCCTCTTCTCACTTCATAGCATGTACTTGTGGACCATTCTGAATTTGAACCTAATAATCAACGACTCTGTCTAGTTCACTAGATTCTGTCTAATGTTTCATGTGAAACCCTTGGGTTTTGTGATATTTTTCATGTTAAATAATTTCATAATTTTAATAGTTTATTTCAATAATGACATATGCAAAATTATTTCACTGAGGGGACATAGCAAGTTTCCCTGTCTCAATGTGCTGGAATGTATTTAAACCTTGCTAGCCAAACTAATTAAAATATTTTTTTTAAGGAGTTCTGAGGGCCAACTACTTTTTGAGTCTCTAATGGGTACCTCGTGGGCTAACAGAAAAAAATATTGTGTTGATTTTTTTCTCCTTAAAATATAATGTGATGTTGCATGATTGGTTTAGCCAAACTTGAATATTAGAAAATGATGTACAATCACATGAATCTTGGAAAAGTCAGATTTAGTTAAAAAATCAGTTGATTGGATTTAAATAAACTCATTTTTCAAGATCACAGAATTTGAGAGACCTCACGGTTTTGCTAAGCTGTTATTTGTAGAGTTCTTATCACAATATGTAGACATATAAATATTAACAAATTATGTAGTTCATTTAAAATTTCTTCCTCCATGGAAAGCACATCAAGTTTCATAATTTTAAGTTTCTAATGCCTATCATATCTGACTACAAAATATAATATAGTGAATTATTGATTATTCAGGGATTGACTAATCACTTGATACATTAATCAGGTTTTTGATTTTTCCTTCTCTCTCCTTGCTGCATGCCTTTTGGTCACATCAGTATTCACTAGCAACTCAATTAGAATGAAGGAAACTAAAGAAAATCCAAATTTAAATATTATCCTTTGTTAGCAAATTACCTTTTAAATTTAAAAATTATAGAGAAAACATTTGAAATATTGGTTTTTATTTGAAGTTTTTAGACTATCTGTATATTTAAAATATCAAAACTCTTCCTCTTCACTATTTCTATGGTGTTCAAAGATATATTTTGGCCACATAAAAAATGGATGCAGATGATAACTTTGGTTTATCAATTCTGTTAGTTCATGGGTTTTTTTGTTTTGTTTTGTTTCATTTCATTTCTTTTACTCATTGGATGAGTGATTATCTCAAGTTGTGTATGCACAAGAGAGACATTTGGTGTGTGTTGAAAGACTGCGTGTGTGTGTGTGTGTGCGTGTGTGTATTTTGCTTAATGCTAAATAAATTCAAACTATCAGTAATTTTGAATTGGCCAGCTGTTTTCATGTAGAAGAAATGACAATAGACATTTTAGGTAAGATTTAAAAAGAAAAAAAAAGAACTTAAGCTTCTAGCAATCCATCATGGTGTAAGCAACTTAAAATTGTCTCCATCTGTAAAACCATCATTTTCACAAATGATATTGTTTCAAAGCAATGACAGAATCCAACTTTGGTTATAAAACCTATAAATTCTTATCTAATGAAATAAAGATAATTACTCCAAATCATACCATTTGAATTCTCAGAAACTTTAACTATTGGATTCCTACTCTTCACAACCCATGGACATTTTTAATAAGTCACATAGTATGATTCTAGGCTTGGGTGGGGAAATAAATTAGGAATCTCTCTCTAGAGGGTGCTTATGTATATTACATATAATTAGGTTGTTTCTGTGAAATCATCCTAAATCATAGTGGATGATACAGTTTGTAATTTTCAACCACAAGATCCACCTTAGTTTATAACTTCAGTAGTCAATGTCTGGAAGCATATCGTATAGTATATAGGAGACAACTATCAAATACCTTGTAAACGGTGAAGACCAAAACATTCTGTTGTCCAAAAATACCAAGGAGAGAAGAACATATCCAAATATATTTAATGTAAACATACAATGACACTATATTTGTAGAAAAATTTATTATTATTATTTCTCCAGTTCTTTTCAATCTTTCCATAAATTTACTATATATGAATATTTATTATTTTCATTTATACTTTCTGTTATTATCTCCTGTATTCTTTTAAATCACAATTGCCATTTTAAAATATTATTACCAATTCAAATATGTGGCTTTGTTTTGTATTTTAATTTTGTTTTTGTTTTATAAGCTCCATCAGCAAAACACCATCTGGTACATATTAAACATGAACAATATCCTCATTTAATCTGGTTGCTGTTTAGAAACCAAAGCTGAAGAGACGTCTCTCTACATTATTTTTTAATCACTTGTTATTTACTAGCATTTGAGAATTTACAATTTTAATATTAGTAACGTGTGTATATCATTCCAATGAACAATTAAAGTAATCCTTGATTCATAGAACACACTGAAAACTTTATAAATTATAAATATACTGGATAGGTGACTTTCATGCCAATGTTGAGTAAATCAAATGTTTTATCATTCTCGTGATTCCTCCAAACAGTTATCTGATTTCTACTAATATATTTACACTGTACCTTTTAAAATCCATTCATAATGTCATTGCTGCTCTTTGCCAGCAATATGAATGTTAATTAAAATTTCATTATATCAATCACAATGACATTGTGACTGAAAAAATACTGTGTATTCAGTTTAATCTTAATGTTGCTCAATTTCAGAAAATATTTGTCTATGATCATATTTTCAATAGTAAGAATTATTTCCAACCTACTTTTAAACACTTCTCTTTCATTCTTTTAAATCAGTAAAACTTCCATATTATTCCTCCTTTCTTGTTTTATATGAGTCTAAATGTAGAATAACAGTAATCAATGTGATTAATACACACATTTTAAAATGTAAAAAAAGGGCAGCAACCTTGACATTTGAGCAATAAATTAATAATGAAAGAATATTAGGGCCTCCCTGGTGGCGCAGTGGTTGAGAGTCCGCCTGCCGATGCAGGGGATACGGGTTCGTGCCCCGGTCTGGGAGGATCCCATATGCCGCGGAGCGGCTGGGCCCGTGAGCCATGGCCGCTGAGCCTGTGCGTCCGGAGCCTGTGCTCCGCAACGGGAGAGGCCACAGCAGTGAGAGGCCCGTGTACAGCAAAAAAAAAAAAAAAAAAAAAAAAAAAAAAAAGAATATTAGACATGAAAAGAAACACTCACTTGTATCTTTCAAATAAGATAGAATAAAAAATGAACACTTACTAATGACAGTTCCTAAAATTAGAAAATCTGAAAGTAATACATATTATAGATACCAGTAATTTAAGAGAAGCTAAAATATTTCTTACTGATTTTCACTTACCACAAAGATTCCCTACCAGCCCCCAGTAAATTCCTCTATTCTCAAAATACCGATTACCCAAATCTGACTTCTTGCTCACCAGATAAAATTTGGAAAATAGCAACATTGTTTTTATGAAAAATTAGGCAGCAAAATAAGAATGTAATGGAACTTGCTCATTTTGAGAAACAGCATTTATGAAAAACCCACAGCTAACTTCAAACTAATGGTAAAAGATTGAAAGCTTTTACACTAACAGCAGGAATCAGCCAAAGGTGTCTGCTCTTGCCACTTTTATTCAAAATTCCCTGAAAATTCTAGCCAGAGCAATTAGGCAAGGAAAACAAATACAAGGCATCCATCTTGAAAAGTAAGACACAAAACTATCTTTATTCACAGATGACATGATCTTATATATAGAAAATCTTAAACAATCCACAAAAATACCTATTGGAGCTAATATGAGTTCAGTAAAATTGCAGGATATAATATTAATATACAAAAACTCAGTTGTATTTCTATACACTTGGAATAAACAATTTAAAAATGAAACTAAGAAAACATTTCCATACATAATAGCATTACAAAGAATAAAACACTTATGAATAAATGTAACCAAGGGGGCTTCCCTGGTGGCGCAGTGGTTGAGAGTCTGCCTGCCAATGCATGGGACCTGGGTTCGTGCCCCGGTCCAGGAAGATCCCACATGCCGCGGAGCGGCTGGGCCCGTGAGCCATGGCCGCTGAGCCTGCGCGTCTGGAGCCTGTGCTCTGCAACGGGAGAGGCCGCAGCAGTGAGGGGCCCACGTACCACAAAAAAAAAAAAAAAAAAAAAAAAAAATTAACCAAAGAAGTGAAAATTTGTATACCACAAAGCATTGTCAAAATAATTAATGATTTAAATAAACTGAAAGACATCCCATATTTATGGATTGGAAGATATAATATTGTTAAAATGGCAATACTGTCCAAACTGATCTGCAGATTCAATGCAATCCCTGTCAAAATTCCACCTTCCTTTTTTTCCAGAAATGGATAAATTTATTCTAAAATTTATATGTATTTGCAAAAGAACTCCAAATAGCCAAAACAATCTTAAAAAAGAACAAAGTTGGTGAATTCACAGTTACTGATTTCAAAATTAACTTCATGACTACAGTAATCAAAATAGTGTGCTATTGGAATAGAAACAGATATATAGATCAATGAAACCGAACCAAGAGTCCAGAAATAAATCCACATATCTATGGCTAATTGATTTTTCAACAGGGTACCAAGACCACTCAATACGGAAAGAATATTTTTTTTTAATAAATAGTGCTGAGACAACTGGATATCCACAAGAAAAAAATGAGTTTAGACCCCTAACTCATACCACATATTAACATTAACTCAAAGTAGATTAAAATCATAAATGTAAGACCTGAAGCTATAAAACTCTGAGAAGGAAACATAGCTGTAAATTTTACTGTACTTGGATTAGGCAGTGGTTTCTTAATTATGATACCAGAGCACAAGCAACAAAAGAAAAAAATAAATAAACTAAACTTAAATTTTAAAATTTATATTTCAAAGGACATTATCAAGAAAGTAAGGAGACAACCCATAGAATGAGAGATAATATTTGCAAATAGTATATCTGATAAGGGTCTACTATCCAGAATATGTAAAGAACAATCACAACTCAGCACCGAAAGATAAACAACACAATTGAAAAGTCGGCAATTGATCTGAGTAGATATTTCTCCAAAGAAGATATACAAATGGCCAATAAACACATAAAAGGATGCTCAACACAATTAGTCATTAGGCAAATGAAAAGCAAAACTCTTAATGAGATATACTTCACACCCACTAGAATGGCTATAAAAAACCAAAAACAATATGGGGAAGTTTTCTAAGGAAGTGGAGAAATTGAGATCCTTGTACATTGTTGGTGGTAGTATAAAATGACACAGCACTGCGGAGAAGAGTTTGACAGTTCATCCAAAACTTAAGCCTAGAGTCCAAAACATAAACATACGACCCAGCCATTCCACTCCTAGGTATAACTAAGAGAATTGAAAATATATATTTGCACAAAAACTTGTACATGAATGTGCATAGTAGCATTATTTACAGCAGACAAAAGTTGGAAACAACCCAAAAGTCCATTAACTGACAAATGGGTAAAGAATATGTGGTATATTCGTGTGATGGAATATTATTCAGCTATAAAAAGGGACGCAGTAGTGATATATGCATGAAACCTGAAGACATGATGCTAAGTGAAAGAAACCAGACACAAAAGGCTACTCAGGATTCCATTAATATGAAATGTCCAGAATAAGCAGGCAAGTTCATAAAGACATCAAGTATATTAGTGGTTACAAGGGGCTGGGGGCTGGGGAGAATTGGTGGTGACTGCTTAAAGATGATGGATTTTCTTTGGAGGGTGATAAGAATATTTTAGAATTAGTGGTGATCGTTGGACGACATTGTGATTTTACTGAAGATGACCGAATTGTACATTTTAAAATGGTTAAAATCATAAATTTTATCTCAACTTTTTAAAATTTAAAAAAGAATTTCTAATAGACATTTTCAAAATGAATACAAATATGGAAATTAGAGTATATCTCATGGCCTATTGTACATTCAATATAAGGTTTGGTTAAATGAAATCTCCATTCTTTTAGACTTTTTCTCTGAAATATTTAGCATGCTATATCAGGGTTCCAGTATGTTTTTGTAGAATATAGTGGAGTGTGCTAACTCTCCTACTAGACTACATGCACCTTGAGAACAGAAACAATTTTTCGTTTAATTTAGTTTACTATTTGCAACTAGCTAGGTCACTTATAACTGATGAGCATACCAATAGTTGTTGAATGACTTAATTAATTATTCTGGCTGAGAAGAAGGAAGTTAATATACTATCACTGGTGATGTCTTGCCTAATTCTTGCCTTCAGATCCAAGTACAGAAACCATGGTTTCTTGTCATTGCTGCAAATGGGATGGAGCAGCCATCACATATTAGTTTCATGGAGATCACTCAGTTGATGACCATAATACTAAAATGCTCATTAACTTAATTGTCTGGTACATTGCTTTATGTAAAAAATGCAATTTTCTGAAAACTTATTTTAGGTAGTATGATCAGTTATTATTATCTTTGGTTTCAATACTAAATGCTCTGTGGTCCCTCAAAGTCCTCAAATAATGTGAAGGAAGACAGGGAAGTGATTCACTTTTTACTCACTGAGAATTTCAAGCCGTTATATAGTTGACACTGATGAGCATTATATTTGACTCTTGCTTCCTAACTGCAAGTTTTAAAAGCATAAGTCTGTTGAACTCAGGTCTAGCCTCATTTCCATACATGGTGCTTCATTGCAAGTAACACAGTGGACTGTCACTTCAATAATATTCTTTTTAAAAATGCACTATTGGGCTTCCCTGGTGGTGCAGTGGTTGAGAGTCCGCCTACCGATGCAGGGGACACGGGTTCGTGCCCCGGTCCGGGAGGATCCCACATGCTGCGGAGCGGCTGGGCCCGTGAGCCATGGCTGCTGAGCCTGCGCGTCCGGAGCCTGTGCTCCGCAACGGGAGAGGCCACAGCAGTGAGAGGCCTGCGTACCGCAAAAAAAAAAAAAAAAAAAAAAAAGCACTATTGAGTTCATTTTTGTACTTTCTCGTAGCAAGCTAAGTTAAACTGAAGTTTTAACTGAACAACTAAAGTTAAAATTCACTTTCTTAATTTGCTTTCGTTCTATGATATTCTTATGCATGGTCTTTATTAGAAATATGTATTATATTTGCTATATACAATTTCTTCTTAAAATATCATGTGTTTGGTTTCCATCTTTTAATGTATTTCTTTGCTAGCATATTCTTATTGTATTTCAGCATTCTTTTTGAATTGCCCACTCTCCTTTTTTTTTTTTTTTCCGGTACGCGGGCCTCTCACTGCTGTGGCCTCTCCCGTTGCGGAGCACAGGCTCCGGACGCGCAGGCTCAGTGGCCATGGCTCACAGACCCAGCAGCTCCGCGGCATGTGGGATCTGCCCGGACCGGGGCACGAACCCGTGTTCCCTGCATCGGCAGGTGGGCTCTCAACCACTGTGCCGCCAGGGAAGCCTGCAGCTGGGTTTCTTTTATTTGCCACAGAAAGAGACATGAGAAATAACATTTATTTTCCCAAAGTAGACATCAAATTTTACCAGAGTTTCCAAAATTAATTATTTCCAATTAAAAGCATGAGGATCACTTATTTTTTAATCCTTACCCTTAATGTAACTTATTAATCATCTAATCATTTGTTTAGCAGCTCTCTCCTCCAATGTTATAAGCTACATGAGAGCAAGAGACATTGTATAAGACAAGTTATATGTCTAGCATAGTACCATGCATTCAGTTAACACACAGTAAATACTAAGATAGATAGATAGATAGATAGATAGATAGATAGATAGATAGATAGATATACATAGATATACATAGATGATAGATAGACATTATTACATGAAAATTCTGCCAACTCTCCCATTCTCTGCAATTCAGCACTTGGTGGCATATGCTTTGGGAACTCACTCATAACACTTTCTATTATTCTAATAGCTTTGACCTTCTGATCACATGCTCTCCTAAAATCTTTTTCTCCCTTCTGATTTCATCCTGGATTATTAATTGTCCTGTTTAAGGAATGTTCATCTTAGGTTAATAATAAGCTGAGTTCAGAGAGATGCCCCTCACGCTCTTTAAGCCTAGAAAATGTTCCGGGTAACATATGGAGATGGTGCTCATGCCATGTGGGAGAACAGATATAGTATTTCCACAACCATACATTTTATCATATCTCTGAGGGTCCATGCTTCCTGCTGCAGCCCAAGATGAATTAGAAATTCCTTGTGATGCCTTACTCTCTTTCAAACAATTAATCAGAATCTTTTTGGTTACCTTGGAGACTCTTTTAAGACTCTTAAAATTCTATTTGTCTCCTCCCTAGCCATTTACAGATACAAGGCTATGAATTACCACAATTAACAATATTGTTAGATGCTAGCAAACATTATTCAATCACATAAAAATAATAGAGGAGCAAACACAGAGATTTCCCTCCTATTTAGGTACTTATTTAAGAAGCATCTGACCTCTGCAGGAGCTTCTGGGAAAAATTTTATACTTTGTCTATTTGTTATTAAAAATTCATAGAAAAATGCAGATGAAACTGACTCATTTACTTTTTTTCAGTCATGCCAAAATTAGCCAAATGGCTTTTGAATCTGATAACTTCCAGTTGCTTTGTGCAATGGACAAGTGATACCACTTTACAGGGCTGGGGGAAAGCATCATGGTGGTATCTAATAATGCAATCTAGGCAACAATTTCCACACAAATAACACATTGATTACCCTCTATACAAAAGCTAAGCCATCTGCAATTTGTAAACATAGACGACTTACATTGATTTCAAACTTAAGAAATTTAAAAATGCATGCTAATTAAATAAAACACATAGTATCTATAAATAGACAACATAATAATAATGATGATCATAATGACAATAGATAGCACTTATAAATTGATTTTTAGTTTTACAAGGGTACTAGGCATTTTTGTAAATGTTTTCTACAAATTAATCCATTTAATCCTCCCAAATACCATTTGAGGTAGGTAGTATGATTATCCTGGATGAGAATTGAGAAAAATGTTATGCAGATAAGGTAGTAAACAGCAAGTGCCGAGGGTCTGACATGTGAATGAGCACAGCATGTTGGAGAACCCAAAAGAAGATCACATGTTGATAATTACTTTTTGCATAATAATATTTTATAATTTCAGTTTTCATATTCTTTTTAGTACAAGAGTTATTTTTAAATATATTATAATTTCTAAGGAAAAGATATTTGTTATTCTTATGGCTATTTTTGACTGTTCCTTTTTAATTTTACTTTTTAAATATTTTGTTCAGAGAATGTGGATTTCTGTTATATAATTTGTTCTGATTTTATTTGTGATCTACTATGTGAATTTTTTTTTTAACAGGGCTTCAAATGCTTGGCTATTTATTTATTTATTTATTTATTTATTTATTTATTTATTTATGGCTGTGTTGGGTCTTCATTTCTGTGCAAGGGCTTTCTCTAGTTGTGGCAAGCAGGGGTCACTCTTCATTGTGGTGCGCGGGCCTCTCACTATCACGAATTTTCTTGTTGCGGAGCACAGGCTCCAGACGTGCAGGCTCAGTAGTTGTGGCTCACGGACCTAGTTGCTCCGTGGCATGTGGGATCTTCCCAGACCAGGGCTCGAACCTGTGTCCCCTGAATTAGCAGGCAGATTCTCAACCACTGCGCCACCAGGGAAGCCCTACATGAAATTTTAAAATATCCTTTCATGAGTATTTGAAAAAAATGTAGTATAAGAGTGCAGCTCTCTCTCTTCCTGTCTCTCTGTACATATAACTATTAAATAAAATTGTTAATTGTTTGAATTTTACTATTCCTCTTTATTTTGAATCTATTCAATAGTATCATCATCAAATACATTTGGAATGAAGTATCTTAAAGGCTCTAAAATTTAAGGATAAGTTCTCCTTGTACTTCTATCAGGTTAGTTTTTTATATGTAGCTTGATAATATATTTTAGGCATAAAAGGTTTCATGACTTTACTTTTATCAGTAAGACATATTTTTAGCTTGTCCCATTTATCATTTTGTTTTCTGCTATTATAATTGGTTTTACAGTGCTGGTGCAATGTGTGGTTCTCGTTGTTAAAATTTGCCCTATATACTTTTTCTATTATTTTATTATCACACTTGATGTTATATTTTTAACTCTCTTATGCCCATAGAGCATTAGCTAGATTTGAGATTGTTGTTAATCTGTTTTCTTTCTTTTATTATTTATTTATTTATTGCCTGATGTTAAGGACTTTGTTTTATAATAAGGAAATAAAACTTATTTGTATTTGTTGTACCTACTAACTTAGTTAGCATTCCTTACTTTGGGGTCCCCAGAAAGGAGACCCGGAAGCAAAGGCTTACGTGCTTCTGCTACATTAAAGAGTGTGATCCCAGGGAGAGCAGTGAGGTCAAGAGGAGGAAAGAAAGGAGTCAGTAGAGAATGCTTATTGAGCTGAGGCTTGACCTTCAGAACCACTCTTCCAGAAACTTTCTGACTCAGAACAGTATGCCCTAGGGAGAATGGGGTGAGAATATATCCACTCGCTGCTTTTGCCCACTACTCAGAATTCTGGCTGATGGGATATTCATTCCCCCTTGCCCTGTATTCTAGCTACACATAGATGGGCACTGAGCAAAAATCCTTAGCTTCCTGCACTTCTATGCAAAAGACAAAATGCTGGGAATAGGAGTCAGGAATGAGGCACCAGGCAAGGGCGTTGACTGCTGTGTGGTCACACCTGTAGAAGTTGGACTGCATCTACAGAGCCGGTCATCACAGAGGGGGCTGAGAGAAGAGCAGGTGGGTCTGAGGAGGTGAATGAATGGTGCATACGAGGTTTTTAATACTATGGTCTTTAGCCTGCTATCTGTTTGGGTTTCTTTAATTTTATTTTACTGGGTCAAATTGTCTTTTCCCATTTTTTCTAGTTTTAAGCATTGTGTATCATGTTTAACAGTTACTCACCACTGTTTAATACACATGTTTATATTATAATTTTGGAAGGGTAATTTAAATTAGTATCTATTTAGAAAATGACCATAACATACCTTCACCATCCTTGTACCCTATGTATGTGTTCCTTCTCCACCAGTCACCCTATGATGACATTCTCAGGGTTTAATTTAGTATTAATAAATTTTTTTGCAATATTCCTGGATTATTAAATCATAACTATGTTACATATTTATTTTTTGCATTCCTGGGGGAAAAAATCCATTTTTGAGCTCACTAGTTTCTTTTACAGCTCTATCCACTTCTCAAATCAACCCATCAATTGAGTTTTCTATTTTATTCCAGTTGGAAATTAAAAGCTTAAAGCAAACTCTTGTTAGTGGCAACTGCTTGGTATAAACTGGAAAGATATGAGGAAGCAGTGGCCCATCTACTCTAATAATTATGGTGATGAATGGTCAGGTGGCCCCTGGATTAGGATCAAGGAGGTCTCCTGAGCGCTACAACGTTAGCACAGGATTGATACACAAGTTTGGGGCTCTGGTTTCTTATGTTTGTTTTATTATCTTCATAGGTCTTTTCTAATCTCCTTTCTAAATTCCAGGAATTCCTCCAAAAGTCTGGTATGCTAATGGCGTCCTCCAATGTTTTAGTGCTCATTTGAAGATGTTTGGGCGTGTGTGTGTGTGTGTGTGTGTGTGGTCTCTTTTCCTAGTGGTACACCCTCCTGGTCTACTTCTCCCTCTTTCTCTCCCTCATCCTAATTTGCTTTCTGGGTTTTTCTCATTATGTGGGATTTTGAATAACAGCAGAGTGGAACTGTGTACTCAGTCTATTCTTTGTTTTGGTACAATCTCCAGGACACATTCTAATTAAGTACACATTTTTGTTACTCTTAGTTTTCATTAAAACATATTTACCAAAAAAATATACCTGAGTTTATTTAGTGGATAATCTTTTAATTTTAAACTATGTTAACCTTAGCACGTGCACAGATATTGCCTGCCATCCTGCATTCCTCTCAGTTTCTGAATCAGGGTAATACTTAAGTGACACCTACCATCATTTTAAATTGTCTGACTTGACAAATTGCATGGTATTGCTTAAGATAAACATTAAATACATAAACATTTAAGGTAAAAACTGTGTTAGTTTAATCTAGCAAAGACATCACAAATAAATCTTTATTAATGTACATATATATATATATATATATATATATATATATAGAAATGTCTCATTCTTTGTCAATCATCTTACAGATTATATGCTGTTAGGATTGAATACCAGTTGTAATTTTTGTCACAGCCATGGCTGCATGTGTGCATACTTTACACCTGCACATGTACACATTTACGTCTCTACATTATTTCATTACTATGGGTAATTCAAGGATATTCAAAATATGAGAGAAATACAAATAAAAATATGAAAGGAATTAATGTGGTTATTTGCACAGTGTAAATATAGAATTAGAGCATGCTTTAGGGATCTAATAGGATCTTGGGATCCATTACATGGCACGATTGCTTTAAAATTATAATGTCTCTCAAATTTTGAAACTTAGAAGTTACCCTCAAGTTAAAGCAAATGATAATGCCAAGACATTACAATAACATATGGCACTCACCAATTGATTCTAAATGGGCACCTGTTCGTAATATCTATAATTTCCTCAACAGATAATTACTGGGTACCTGCTGCTCAACAGTGTGTTAGACACTACGAATATGAGGATAATTAAAAGAACAAAATAACAACCCAGTATGATCCTTATTGTTTCCTTTCTCAAAAATGTTGGCAAATTAAAGAGTAGTAGTATTGTTGTTTTGTTAAACATTGGGTTTCAAAATCCAAATAAAATAAGAAACTATCAACGTAATTAATGGATGCCTAAAACAAGTTTTCCAACCAGGTCCAGGAACCTTAGGGATCTGTGAAAATCACAGTGGGTATCCTCCAGACTCTTCAGTCATTTCCTTACAGAAATCAATGTTTTACTCTTAATATCTTTGATGAGATCACAAAGACTAACTAAAGGATCAGTATTTCTTTGCTTTTGTTGGAAATGTATGAACTCAGTCTTTACTCAGTTTAACATAGTGATAAGGTGATAAATGATGGGTGATAAGGCTTTGACGTGACACAGAGCCAGATTCCAATTCTGGTCTCTTAAATTACAGGCTGGTGAATTTAGGCAAACTACTTCTTTGAAAAAAATTTTTTTTTCTCATTTGGCAAATGAGCATAATAATCAGAGCAATCTAATGATTATTTTGAGGAATATATATTTATATGCATATAAATATAGAGGAATATATATATATAGAGAGAGGAATATATAAATACTATATATGGTTATTTTATGCTGAATAACCTATATATATATATATTTACATTTATATAATTCACCATAAAATAACCATACTTACCTGTAAGTGTTCAGTGTGGTGATTCTTAGTTAACAAACCTATATGTGTGTTTATATAGCATTAAATTTAAATAAAATAGGATTGAACTTAAAACGCTGGTAGATAGATTTATAGCATTGTAATCTATTAAGTTAATATGCAGATGCTCTAAAATAAACAAACACAATGAAACCCCACAGGCTTATAAAAGTATAATGAGAAATACATTCTGTGGTGATAAGAGATCATATGTCATGCAAATGTGACATTGCATATCTCTTTGTGTTTATGAATATGTTCGTCAGCTATGCCAACGCTAGCCATCATTTCTTAACATACACTGGTCCTTAAACAAGACACAGAAATGGGTTCTATATTTCTAATGTATATTTTAGTACATTGTAGTATTGTAATTTTTAGATAAAACTAAAAAGACTTAGATCACAGTACTATCTTTGATCAATGCTCAGGACAAATATATGGCAGAGAATTATTAAACTGCACATTTTTTCCAGAGGGCAATAGATTATTCAGTACCATGTCAAATCACATAAGCTAATTCAGATATAGTAGATTACAGTCAAAAAGCATGCTGGGGGCCTTCCCTGGTGGCACAGTGGTTGAGAGTCCGCCTGCCGATGCAGGGGACACGGGTTCGTGCCCCGGTCTGGTAGGATCCCACATGCCGCGGAGCGGCTGGGCCCCTGAGCCATGGCCGCTGAGCCTGCACGTCCGGAGCCTGTGCTCTGCAATGGGAGAGGCCACAACAGTGAGAGGCCCGCGTACCGCAAAAAAAAAAAAAAAAAAAAAAAAAGCATGCTGATGTTTTGTCCCTGAATTCTAAAAATGAGTGTAAAATAGTGTTAACTCTAGTCAGTCAGACATTTATTAGCACGCTAACAAAGTGATTACTATAGTATTGGCTACCAAACAGGTAACAGTGTATGATTATAAAAAAGATAACGACATTACTTACAATATGTGGGTTCATTTATTCTAGGAATAATAAGCATAAAGATAAGTGTAGAAAGACTAATTTGTTAATAAAATGTGTTTTAAATTCACAGTTGCTGACACTTACTGGCTGCTTCTCTTTGCCTCCCTGAATTTTAAATAAAAAGAGCCTTAAATAACTGAGAATTTTCTCCAATTCATCTATCAGTGTATTAGCCTCAACCTAATAAAAATATTTATTTGGTTTCAGCATGAAATTTCCCAGATAGTCCAAAGCAAATCTGCCAAATCGATGTGAATAATTTTCTAAGTATTTTGAAAATTAATATTTATAAAGGGTAAAAGTTTGCTTTCCTAACTTTGCAATTAAATGAATATTTTCTCTTCATAAATAGAAATTAATGAATCAATGTTTATGCAATTGTCTGGTTGCCAATTAAACACTTTTCCTAGAATTCATAACCGTCTTTGTTCATCAAGAAGTCAGCAATAGAGAATTCTTTCTTTTTTTTCTCTCTCTTTTTTTTAAAAAAAGATTTAATTTTATTTATTTTTGGCTGCGTTGGGTCTTCGTTGCAGTGCGCAGGCTTCTCGTTGCAGTGGCTTCTCTTGTTGCGGAGTACAGGCTCTAGGCTCACGGGCTTCAGTAGTTGTGGCTTGCGGGCTCTAGAGCACAGGCTCAGTAGTTGTGGTGCTCAGGCTTAGTTGCTCCGCAGAGTGTGAGATCTTCCCGGACCAGAGATTGAACCCATGTCGCCTGCATCGGCAGGCGGATTCTCATCCACTGAGTCACCAGCGTTGTCCCTCTCTCTCTTTTTTTTTTAATGACCTTTCTTCTGTCAACTTTTCCTTTATTCTTCATCCTAACAGTTTTTGCTCATCCTCTTTGTTTTTTACTCCTCACCCTTCACTGTCCTCCATCTCCTGCGCAGTGAGGGTCTAGTGATGGCCTCACATAAAGCTAAGTGGGGAGCAGCAGGTAAGGGTGTGGCTGAGGCACAGGAGGGAAGCGAGGTTCATAAAGCTTGATCAACTTGGTTTATAACATTTAGAAGCTGAGATGGAGGAATTTCCTGGCCCAGAATCTGGGGACTCAAAAATTTTTTTTCCATTAGGTTTTTCTCAAATGAACAGAAGATTACATGTTCAGATTGTTCAATGTCATTGGTAGTGATGCCGAGGAAAAGCCAGAGGACGAAGAGCTAGAAAGAATAGGATCAGCAAGGAGGAACTGTCCAGTTGTGCACAGGAGAGAAGCTGAGCCCAAAGCTGAGATAATGAGTGTGGATCTGGAACAGACAGGGACGATCGAGGGAATATAAAGAAGAGAGACCCTGGAGGATTCAGCAATCAGTTGCAGGAAGGACAGAAATAAGATTTCACATTTCACAGATTGGAAATGTAATAAATGCACATTTATGCGTTCTTTCCCAGCTGTTTTTTTAAAAAAAGCACATACATCACCTGATGGTTATCTGAACGAGAGCCCTGCTGAAGAGGGCGGCAATCAGACTAAGCCAAGCACACAAGTTTCTCCACTATAGGGAACAGCCCTAGAAACAGATTTTACGATTTAGCATAGACATGTCTTTTTTCTTAAAAGAAACAATCTCGGCTTATATTTTATTCTTAGAAACCATTCTTTACTCTATTGCCTTGAGTGATTTTAGTGATGCTAGATGTGAGTGTAGTAGCTTTAAATGCACCTGTGCCCTTGAAACAGCAGCCTGCAGTTCATTCAACATTGTTACCCTGCTGCTATTCTGCCTTCTTTGTGAGCCTATCGTGAATCTCCTCTTTTCAGAAAATTCTATTCTGGTGCTATTATTGAATTAACACATTTGCTTAAATGTATACACACAGAAACACGTACACACACTCTCACACATCTCAAAGAGAATGTGTAAATAACCGAAGGACAGCAAAAAGGCATACTCTCTATGAAGAGCTTTTAAAGTGCCTATAATGTCCCGCTTACCTTAGTTGCAAGAGAGATGTAGGGACTTATTAATAATGAGTGGACCTGTTATATATTAAATAGGAAGTCAAAGTATATATTTTCTTTCAGATACCAAGCATAATGTTCCTGATTCGCTTCCCACATTAAAGAATAATTATTGTCTGTGTAAAACGTAATGTTCATTTGTACACTGAATTTTAAAAATGATGATACAGGGCTTCCCTGGTGGCTCAGTGGTTGAGAGTCCGCCTGCCGATGCAGGGGACGCGGGTTCATGCCCTGGTCTGGGAGGATCCCACATGCCGCGGTGCGGCTGGGCCCATGAGCCATGGCCGCTGAGCCTGCGCATCCGGAGCCTGTGCTCTGCAACGGGAGTGGCCACAACAGTGAGAGGCCCACGTACTGCAAAAAAAAAAAAAAAATGATGATACATTTCTAAAAAAAATATTTGAGCTGTGCTTCCCAACATTATCTGCACGTCCAAATCCTCTGGAGAGGGGTAAAAATACTGAAACCTGAATTCCACGCTGAGAAATTATGATTTTTAAAATTCCTCCTAGTCAACTTCATGCCTAGCCAAAGTGGAGAATCAGTGTATTTGGGCCTGCCTGTGGCTGAAAAAAATAATCTCTCTCCTACGTACATAACAATAAAATAAGATGTTGGAGGAAAGTTCCTTCTGAACTTTATATGTGAAATCCATCTCATCCAATTTACAATTCTGTAATTGAATTATCCCGGTAATGAGTTAACCTGGGTCTCCCTGCTTTGAAGAAGAACAAGAATTTTGGAACAAGAGACTTCAGCTGGAGTGTTGGGCCAGCCATTTACCTGCTGAGATGCTTTGGAAAATGACCCAATCTCTTGTAAGTTTCCTCATCGATAAAGTAGAAGTGAGTAAAATATATGCTCAACTCAGGAGGTGTTTAAACTAAATGAAAGGTAATATGTATAAGACTTACCACATAGGAAATATTCAGTCTGTGATTTCCTTCTCCTTTACTACTGAATTGTAACCTTTCCTATTCTCTGGTGCTACTTCAGGATAAAATAGGCAAAGTCAAGTGAAAGTGATCAAAATCAAGTCAGTCTATTTACTGCTTTGGCAACAACTCTATAAAGTCTGGGGTGAGGCACTTTTAAGGTTTAAGGAAGGGAAATGATTTTTTTAAGAAACACACAAAGCAGATATTTTTGTCTTAATAAATACTATTCAACTTGAAATAGTTGGCTATGAGAACTCTGAAGTTATTACAAAGATGCGGCTGCTGCTGAAAAAAATTCATACACACATGTGTGAAATTGTTTTCCAGGATTTAGGGCACTAAGCCAGGATGACAATATAATGCAATTACAGAGTTCTGGGGATACCGACCTGAGAAAAACAAGCTAGTTTTCTAACTCCCTGGTTTACCTTTTAGAGGAAGATGGATTTTGATCAAGTAATTCTGTAAATAACTGAAACAAGTAAAATGCTCCAGATAGGAGGGAAACAAATGTGGATAGGGCAAACAATTTACTAGGTATTGGAGGTTGTCCAGGTGAGAGAGATGGTGGTGCCCTGGACTAGGGTGGGTGGTGGAGACAGAGAACAGATGATCTGTATGAACTATTTGGGAGAGAGAACCAACAGGATTTGCATATGGGGAGTATTTATTTAAGTACTATTTTCTAAGTAAAATCAATAGGATATGAAAGAGAAGATTATGTGTGATATCTATATTTATATATGACTTAAGCAGCCAGATGAATGATGCTACTATTCAATAAAATTGGGTGTACTAAATAAATCTCTCATTTAGGATGGGAGATCATGTTCTGAACATGAGTTGGAGATTCCTTTGGAGTACCCAAGATGAGATGCCAGGTAAAGAGTTGGAGATGTCTCAGCCCCATAGAGGAAAGATGTGGGAAGCAGATAGACACCTATATGGGTTATCGACTATAGACGGTAAGGCAGCAAACAGAGTGATGACCGTGGAAGATCATATTGAGATAAAGAACACAAACAGAAGAGTGCACACGTTTGTACTAAGAGCTTCCTATGATAACACTGCATGCCAGTAATGTTGGTGCTTTGTGTACAATAGCACAATCTAACCCATAGGTCCTCTTTCTTAGAAGTTGTTTGCAAGTGAAAACAAAGCTGCTCTTCAAGAAATGTTGCATATACAGTTGACCCTTGAACAACATGGGTTTGAATTGTGCAAGTCCACTTATGTTTGGATTTTTTTCGATAGTAAATACTACAGTACTACATAACACAAGGTTGGTTCAGTCCAAGGATGTGAAACTGTGAATACAGAGAAACCTTCAATACAGAAGAACTGCGGGTATGGAGGGCCAACTGTAAGTTATACACAGAGTTTTGACTTCAGGGTTTTGGTGCCCCACGTTGTTCAAAAGTCAACTGTACTTGGAAGTCCTCTCAAGAAAAGCCAAATTTCCCAGATGGTCCTTGGATACAGTCATTGTGTAGAATGGTCAAGTCACAAAAGCAGACTGAGAATTTTGAAGAGTGGCCATTTCAGTTTAGAATCCAGTCCAGAATCCTGAGGTTGTTTTAAGTGAGTAAAGAAATGGTTATCCATAGAGCTTTTGCCAAAATAGTCTCCTTAAGAAAATGATTTTCATGTTTGTCATCTGTAGTCTGCAATCTGAAAGTTAATTAGGAATTCTAAATCTCTCTTGAACCTCTAATAGTCTTAGCAGTTGTAAAGACACTTGAAGTTTACTAGTTCTGCCCATCTTACTGCAGGGAAAAGAATGAGAATACAGTGATGAAGGATTTTTCCTGTGTCAGGCAACTCCTTCCCCTCCATATGCAGAGAGACACCTGCTTTTTAGTTAAAATTCTATTTCTAGCCACCTTAGGCAGCAGTTAAATTCTTACTATTTGGGAACAGAGAATCAATTTAAAATTTAACAAGTAAAATTTAGTCCACCGTTTCTTAAATGTAATCTCACCTTCCAGGGTCAAGAGTGCTTTAGTAATTAGGGTTCCAAACAGAGTGCAGGAAGCAATTAAGGGCAGTGCTGTTGTGAATCATGCTTCGTGTTCAGAATCAAAAGACCCAGGTTTCTACTCACCCCACACAGCACACAGGATGTGTTGTGAACTGAACTCTCGGGGCAGCAGAGAAAGGTTTTGCCTTTCCTAACTCTTTATCTTCCCTATAAAGATTTGGTCCTTTTTGTTGTTTCTGTTGTTGTTGGAATTTTAAATTTTGCTCCGGAATATTTCAGACATTCAAGTAAGAATAAAGTGCTATAAAATGTATTATAATTAACATTAGGCTTCATTAAGTGTTAAATTAGGAAATAATTATTTCTGATTTTTTCAAGAAATTGAACATTGCAGATAAAGTTGAGGTTCCTTTTGTACTCTTCCCCTGTATCGTTTCATTCCCTTCCTCCTTCAGTTTCACTATTCAAAATTCAGTGCTCTTAAAAAGAATGTTTTTGTTTGTTGGTAATGACTGAAGGTCTCCCAGACCCTCACCTGTGTCTCTAGAGAGAGACGATCAGAGAATGTACTAAATCTATATTTACCAGCCCTGTATATGTTAAAACAATAACAATTTCTATACATGTTATACTCTGCATCTCATTACATAGTTATGTATTCAAAAACTTATATATGTGGTTTGCAATTTTTGTTACCTTTATTTATACTACATATAACATTGTACACCTTGATCTTAGTATTTTGTTTTTGAGTTTTATCTATTCCATTTCAAATGGGATCAGTACATGCTACTCCAAAATATGGCACCTTGGCATATTGAATATTTTAAGCTGAAGGAGTTTCAGAAAATAGCAGAGGCAGGAAGATCACTCTGACCTCCCCTCCTTCCCCTGAAACCTTCCTATACCTGGAGAAAAGGAGCATCTTTTTATCCAAAGACAAGATATTGAGCAGAGGTCGAACAAACAGGCTTTGCCAAGTTTCCCCCAGTTTACTCCACCTATGTCATACTCTTTGACCTATATCATATTTCTCCATGAATGTTGACTCCTCATCAGACCTAATATGCAATACTCACCATTTCTTTGAGGCTTTGTATCCTTATGAAGGCTCCTACATCACGCAAAACCTATATTAAATAAATATGTACGTTTTTCTCCTGTTAGTCTGTCTTGATCAGTTTAATTTTCAGACCCAGCTAGGAAGCCTGAGGGTCAAGGAAAACTTTTGTCTCCCCTACACTAATATTCCATTTATGAATATATACAATGTATTCTTCCTTGTTCCCATAGATGAATGTTAGTTTGTTTATAATTCTATTATTATAAAAAATGAAGCACTGAGCATTATTGTTCTGGTACATGCCTTCTTGTGTTTCTATGTTAGAATTTTATATGCAGGATATTTATTGTTTGATATAGATTATAACACTGTTAACCTTTATGTCACATTGATAAATTGCTCTCTGAAGAGGTTGCAAGGATATATACTCCCAGTAACAGTGGGAGTCCTCATTTCTTCATTTCTTTGCCAACACCTAGTATTTTCTTTTTTGTGTGTTGGCTCAATTTTATCTCAGACTTTTGTAACTAAGTCTATGAAAAATCTTGATACCGCCACCATTGTCATGGATATCCTCCCCATAGACACTACCAGCTCCCTGATTCTTTTTTTTTTTTTAACATCTTTATTGGAGTATAATTGCTTTACAATGGTGTGTTAGTTTCTGCTTTATAACAAAGTGAATCAGTTATACATATACATATGTTCCCATATCTCTTCCCTCTTGCGTCTCCCTCCCTCCCACCCTCCCTATCCCACCCCTCCAGGTGGTCACAGAGCACCGAGCTGATCTCCCTGTGTCCCTGATTCTTTCATATGAGCAATTCTTAAATACTTAGTTACGATGGAATGAGCCAAATACTTTGTGAAGTAATTTGCTGTTGTAATCTAATATATAACTGTGCCTAATCAAACAACAGGAGTAAAATCTTCAATCTATTACATTCACCATATATTAGCTAAATAGTGACAATGAGAATATTTGTAATTCTGACTTAATAATGAAAAGTAAAAGGATTACACAGTCATTGATGAGAACACAACAGATTCATCATGAAGTTCAAGGAGAGATACTCAAGATTTTTACGCTTCTGCTTGGGTCAGATACATGCATTTTACCCCACTGATAAACTAGGAAATTGGTCAAATCATCAAATCCTTCTTTTGCCCCCTGTATTCCCTATTCAAAATAAATTTGTATAATTTTGAATTAAAAAGAATATATTAACAATTTTGTCCAAGCTCCTTAATTAATCTTTCTAAAGGATTTTTTCAAATTTTGAGGCCTTGATAAAGTCACATAACCATTAACCTTTTTTACCTGACTTTTTGTCAACCTAGGATCCTACAGTGTGGTGACCTGTCCAAACACACTGACTGTGAAGAACAACTCAGATGATCAAGATTTTGCTGTCCCAGTTACTTACTGTAACATATCACCTATTTCGTCTCTATTATTTCAGGATTTTCCTCCTTGCTAACCAATCTGGTAACTAATTAACCAGTACCAACCGTGGGTTAATGTCCTATCCACCCTGGAAAATATTTACCTTAGAATGAAGTTTTTCATCTAGTTTCTTTCTAAAAGTCTCTCAAAATATTACTCTATAAGCATCAAACTAAGCTTCTTAAATGTAGTGGGGGAACAAAAATAATGTTAGACTCTTTTTTATTTTAATTCACTTACGTACCCTCAAGAAAACTCCCGCACCATCATCTACCTACCCCAGAAAGGCCTGAGACAATCATACTCTCCATTTAAATTCAGAACCATAAGCACTGCATGCTAATGGAACCAAGGCAAATATGTAGGTAACAGTTTATTTTTAATGTCTATTAAATATTGTTAAATTAAAATGAAACATTTAAGAAAACATAAGTGACATTCAAATGAACACCAAATGATTTCATTTCACACAAGTCAATATTAAATTAACTCCATATTACATGAAAATGTTAGACTTTACTGAAATAAGCAATAAAAGAAAATTATGCTGTAACCCACAAACATATTATGGTTGGAAATTTGTCATTAAAAAAAAAGAATAGGGCTTCCCTGGTGGCTGAGAGTCCGCCTGCCGATGCAGGGGACATGGGTTCGCGCACCGGTCTGGGAGGATCCCGCATGCCGCGGAGCGGCTGGGCCCGTGAGCCATGGCCGCTGGGCCTGCGCGTCCGGAGCCTGTGCTCCACAGCGGGAGAGGCCACAACAGTGAGAGGCCCGCGTACCGCAAAAAAAAAAAAAAAAAAAAAAAAAAAAAAAAAAAAAGAATAGGGCTAATATTGTGGAACTGTTTTGTCATTTATTTTTTTAAATAATTAAGGGAAAGTAACATCACACCGGTAGTTCCACTATGTGTTTTAAGTAAATGAACAAATGAAGCACACTAAAATGTTGGCAGGCATAAACAAATTGCTATTTGTACCATGCAATGCCTACTAAAAGTTATGTAAGTAGTATCACAGAAATCTAAAAAGCATATAGGGTCTATAAATTCTAACAATTAGCATTATGTTTCAAAATTAAAACTTGAAATAATTAAGTAAAGGGATTGCTAACCTAAACCGTCCTGAATTTGTAACATACACATGTAATTGGTCAACTGATATGAACATTTAAATTGTTTCAAATTACGGGGTTGATAAAAAAGAAAAGTTTCTTTCATCTTTATACCCATTCCTATTATTTCCACATATTCATCCAAATTAAAGATGTATTTAAATATTAGAGATAATTTAAATTACTTAAGTGATTAGTAAAATTGCTCAAAGAGTAACACCATAATTACTATACAATAATATTTTGATTAATTTGAGCTCTTGATAATCATACTCAATAGATATTTATGGGTTACTTGATTAATGGGTGATTTTGATTGAGATCTATTCTGTGATTAAACTGAAGGTTGTCCAGTTTAGGTGGGGTTTTTGGTTGTTGCTGTTATTCTTTCTTTTTTTTTTTAATAGTAATCTTTTATTTATTTATTTATTTTTATATTTATTTTTGGCTGTGTTGGGTCTTCGTTTCTGTGCCAGGGCTTTCTCTAGTTGCGGCAAGCGGGGGCCACTCTTCATCGCGGTGCGCGGGCCTCTTCACTATCACGGCCTCTCTTGTTGCGGAGCACAGGCTCCAGATGCGCAGGCTCAGTCGTTGTGGCTCACGGGCCTAGTTGCTCCGCGGCATGTGGGATCTTCCCAGACCAGGGCTCGAACCCGTGTCCCCTGCATTAGCAGGCAGATTCTCAACCACTGCGCCACCAGGGAAGCCCTGTTGCTGTTATTGTTGTTTTTGCTTCATGCAATAATTCTTTAAAATGCACGCACACTTAATTGAGTGCCCACTCTACACCATGCTGGGACACAGAAATAAGAGATCCTCCAGGAAATCACAGCTTCATTTGACAAGCAAGAACACAGTGTATGGCCTGCCATGTGGGGGGGCGGGTGTTAGCAGAGAGCTGTGGGAGCCCGGAGTGCTGAATTCAGGGCACCATCACTTTTCAGAGCAAGCACTGCCTGCTCTGAGTCTTATAAGGCTAGCATTTGCCAGCTACACAAAGTGGGAATGAAGAGGGGAGTAAAAACAGCCCATGTGATCACACAGCAGCAGCCCATACACCATGGTCCTCAATTTAAGTAGTGAGATGGGCTTGAATGGAGTGGGAGAGAAGTGGCTGGAGAGGAAAGGGAAACACCAGACCACAAGGACCCTCGTGTCATTGTAAGGAATTGGGGCTTGGTAACCAGACAGAGAAGTCCTTAAAAAACGTAAACAGGGAAATGGCATGATCAGATTTGCCTTTCAGATAGCGATCTAGTTGCCTCATTGTTGCTGAATATTTCCTACAATTAGAAGAGTTAAGCGGAAACGAAAAGAAGCTGTGGAATAATCTCCAGGGCTTTCCCTGTGACTATAGAAGGAGGGCTCAGAGTCTGTGCTAAACTATGAGTACTGGCCTTATATGTGTTAAACTACAACAGTAAAGGAAAGGACGCGAACTTATCAATATTTAGTCCTTAGCTGCTTCCTCCTTCCCCAGCGTGGGGGTAAACCCAAAGAGCTAAGGAATAGAGCTTTAAGTTCACTTAAGTGAGGGGTCAGCAAACCATGGCCGGGCAGGCCACATCTGGCCCACTGCCCGTTTCTATAAACACAGTTTTACTGGAAACCAGTCACATTCTCATTCTTTTTTTTTTTTTTTTTTTTTTTTTTTTTTTTTTTTTTGCGGTATGCGGGCCTCTCGCTGTTGTGGCCTCTCCCGTTGCGGGGCACAGGCTCTGGACGCGCAGGCTCAGCGGCCATGGCTCACGGGCCCAGCCGCTCCGCGGCATGTGGGATCTTCCCAGACCGGGGCACGAACCCGTGTCCCCTGCATCCGCAGGCGGACTCTCAACCACTGCGCCACCAGGGAAGCCCACATTCTCATTCTTTTATATATTGTCTGTGGTTATTTTTGCACTACAACAGCAGGATACTCATGAAAGGGAGCATAGAGCACGCAAAGCCTACAATAGTTACACTCTGGACCCTGTATAGGAAAAGTTTGCCAACCCCTGACTTAAGAGATCACTCAGTCCCAAACATGTATTTTTTCC
The DNA here is from genome assembly GCF_964341445.2 of Mesoplodon mirus. Taxonomy (NCBI): domain Eukaryota; kingdom Metazoa; phylum Chordata; class Mammalia; order Artiodactyla; family Ziphiidae; genus Mesoplodon; species Mesoplodon mirus. Next base: position 108,867,167 of record NC_138984.1, on the reverse strand, counting down.
ACGTAGCTCTACTTTCTTTGCTCTTTATTCTTTCTTTTTTTTTTAATTTAAATTTTATTTTTGGCTGCGTTGGGTCTTTGTTGCTGCACATGGGCTTTATCTAGTTGTGGCGAGTGGGGGCTACTCTTCATTGCGGTGTGCATGCGTCTCATTGCAGTGGCTTCTCTTGTTGTGGAGCACGGGCTCTTAAGCACGTGGGCTTCAGTAGTTGTGGCATGAGGGCTCAGTAGTTGTGGCTTGCAAGCTCAGTAGTTGTGGCACACTGGCTCAGTAGTTGTGGCTCACGGGCTTAGTTGCTCCATGGCATGTGGGATCTTCCCGGACAGGGGCTCAAACCCGTGTCCCCCACATTGGCAGGCGGATTCTTAACCACTGCACCACCAGGGAAGAGCCTTTATTCTTTATACCTCAGACATATCTAGGATCATTTTCCTTCTGTCTTTAAATTTTCCTCTGTACAAGTCTGCCATGCTGACCCCTCTCAGCCTTGGCTGACTGAAAACATCTTTAGTCACCAACAGTCACAAAATGTTTTACACATTAAAGAGGTGATTCCTCTATCATACCTTGTGGCTCTTAAGAAGTCAGCTGTCAGTCTAATTCTTGTTCCTTTGAAGATAAACTTTCTTTGTTTGCCACTAGCTTCTCTTAAGATTTTTCTCTAAGCCTTGTTTCTTTTCTTTTCTTTTTTCCTGCAGTTTCAATATAATGTATTTAGTTGCAGGTTTCTCTTTAATTATCCTGCATGGGATTTGTGGGGTTCTTGAATCTGCAGATTACTGTCTTTCAGAATAAAAAAAATTTCAACCACTATCTCTCTTCAGATATATCTGCTGTCCCACCACCTTTTCTCTCCCTCTAGGGCTCTGATGACATATCCAGACCTTGTTATGGTGTCATCCATGGTTATAAGTCTCTCTCATGTATAGTCCTCCTTTGGCCTTTCTGGATTGAACCCTAGATAATTGTTTTCAACCTGTCTCCATACAGACCGAGTCTGTCTTCAGCTCTCCTTTTGTGTTGTTAAGGCCCCTCACAGCGAATTTAATTTCTACTATGTATTTTCTCCAGAAGTTTTATTTGTTTCTTTTCAAAGCTGCTGTGTCACTTTTTACAGTTCCCAGTCCTCTGCAGGTATCTTTAGGTTCATTGTTCTTTTATTTAAATATGGTCAGCATCGTTGTTTTATAGTTGATGTCTAATTATCTTAACATCTGATATGTTTGCCTTTTGCTGTGTTTCTGGTTTCCTTTTCTTCCTTTTCTGCTTATCTTCACAGAGTCTAGCATGTGTATACACCTAGTTATCATTTTTGACGTGATAAACACTGTATTTGAAAAACTGTTTTAGGGCTAATTTGACAATTTTTCAAAGACAAAGTCTATCACTGCATCAGGCTCAAGACTTGATCCAGATAATTCAGTACATGACGATAATTCTTCCCAGACTCTGCCATTTCTCCTTCACCTTCACCCTTGGCCTGAGAGTAAATTCTTTAGGGTCTTGGCTTACCAAGAAGGAGTCCTATCAGACCTCTCAGTTTAGTTGAATTCTAGGCTTTGATTTCAGTCCCATTCCCAGAAGCCCACTGCCAAGAAGTCACACAGCTTCAGGGCAAAATCAGTTTCTGTGCCAGCATAAATCTCTGGGTTTTCATTATTCCTACATTTTAGCCTGTTAATTCCTTACTGTCCTGCTGTCTGTGTGATGCTTTTAAGAAGCTCTTTTGTAATATTTTATACAGCTTTTTTCATTGTTTTCTGCAGGAGGGTACATGCCAATAACCTTACCGTCCCATTACTGGAAACAAGAAGTCTTTTGAGCATACATTTTAAAGGTGAGGATATTAGGTTACATGAGGCCGAAACTTTCTGCTAAGGAGAACACTTCCTCTGCTGCCTTGGTGAAGCAGGGGAAGTTTCTCTCTTCTTAACATTCCGTGGGCTTAAATGGTTACAGCAAGGCTTCGTGCTCTTTTTGCTCTGACATCATAAAAAGCTCGTGCTAAAATAATTACTTGAGGCCATTTTTGTCCATAAAGGGCTGAGGCTCTGGCAGATCACCAGAATTCCAAGAACTCTTTGCTGGTGCCGACGGTAGATTGAGAAAATGGCAGTTCACTGCAGCTTCTTCCATCAAGATGTGGAGTCTATTTCCCCACCCTTTGAATCTGAGCTGTTCTGTATCTTACTCTTTAGATACAATGCTACAGGAAGGCTTTTCTATGTGTGCTGAGCAGGGCTTCGATAATCTTTGTGTACATCCACTCTTACTTTTGGAACCCTGTGAATTTCACATGAGCAAGCCAGTGATAGATGCCTGGAGGATTTGAAACCACGTGGATAGATGCCCCACTCACTCAAGCCAGGGGAGCTACCAGCTGACTACTGACCCATGAGCAATCTCACCTGAGATCAAGTGAGGTCAGTCAAGTCTGCCCAGACTAGATCAACCACTTAGCCAAGCCCAGCCAAGCTGGCCAACCTATGGATGGATTCATGAGCTAAATAACTCGTTGTTGCCTTAAGCAACTAAATCTAGAAGAGATTTTGTTTGCAGGAAAAGCAAACTCATATAGCTTATAAATGATATATTACTTAATTAAAAGTATTCTTTTAAAGTCACTAGTAATCTCTTTTTTTTTTTTTTTTTTTCTTTTTTTGCAGTATGCGGGCCTCTCACTGTTGTGGCCTCCCCCGTTGCGGAGCACAGGCTCCGGATGCTCAGGCCCAGCGGCCATGGCTCACGGGCCCAGCCGCTCCGCGGCATATGGGATCCTCCCAGACCGGGGCACGAACCCGTATCCCCTGCATTGGCAGGCGGACTCTCAACCACTGCGCCACCAGGGAGGCCCAAAAGTCACTAGTAATCTCTTAATGGTCAAATCAATGAGCATTTTTCAGTTCTTATCTAACAAGATCATCTTACATCATCTAACAGTCTTGATTACTATTTTAAAATGTGTACTCTCTTGATTTCTATGACACCATACCTCTTGCTTCTACTAGAATTTCTGTACTGTTCTTTCTCTATTTCTTTTGTGAATTTTATTTTATTTTTTTGTTTGTTTCTTTAAGTGTTAGCATTTGCCAGGTTTCAATCTTCTTCCCGTTTCTCCATCCACAAACTCCCAGTTATGATAACATAATCTATATCTTCATAAAGTACCTCTTCCTGCATTACAGACTTGAATATGTAATCTGACATCTGACAGTGAGATATATGTCCCCAGACCTTAAGATTCAATGTAACCCAAATTGTATTACCATGTTCTCTGCTATCTGCTGGCTGGCTGGTTCTCCCCCATTTCACACAGTGTCATAACTCAGCATCCAGCAACCTGCTTGAGAAACCTCGGCTTAACACTGGACTCTGCTAGACTCCATTCTCTTCATCATATTTGTGTCCTCTCTATTTCTATCTCACTGCCCCAGTTCAGGCCTTCCTTTTCTCTCTCTTGAAACACTAATAGATTCTTGACTTATCTCCCTAACTTTGTTCAACTCTCTTATAGTCATCTTAAACTCACCTGCCAAAATAAGTTATTATAAACAAACAAATAAAAAATAACTTTGAGAGGCTTAGTGTTTACTGTAAGAGATTTGGAAAATCATAAGCACATATGCTACCACAATTATTTTCTCTACCTCTGACAGTCATCACTAAGTGATTTCTGCATTCTTTTCATGTGAAGCCTAGAATCCAACTCTACACAGATGGCCATTACTATTGGATAGGAGATAGCTTTAAGACTGAAATCTATTTGCCTTAGATTGTCAAAGATAAACAAAACTGGACACTAGCTAAAGTGGTAAGGGCAGATTTTAATTGGTAATATACTATTACGATAAACGGTATTACATGAGCTACGCTCAATTTCGATTGGTACGGAAGCGACTGGGCTTTTTAAAGGGAGAATGAAGAAGTAGGAAGAGGGACAAACAGGGGCTTAGTAGAATCAGGGAAGTGATTGGTCAGTGTAAACGCCAGTTAGGCCAGCTGCGTCTGTTAGCTGGCAAATATGGAAGTTAGGATTGTATCATCCCACAGAGACTGGGAGATGGAGGCAACATCCTCCCTGATAATCACATTTTAAAGGGATGGCTTTCACGTCCTTGAGAAAGATACTCCTGAGTTGCAGCAGCTACATACAGCAGCTACATACACATGACAAAGAGTCACATTTGAAAGCCCTTTTCCGTAAATGCTCTAAGAAAGGGTCTTCTGGGTCTGTCTTCAGATGTCGGCTAAGATAAACAGTAAATTATTTTGGAAGCCTTGAGTTTTCTCAGGCAGGCACTTTACAGAAGGCTAGAGTCATTCAAGGGATGAGGTCTTTTGTTCTATGTTTAATGTGGGAGGAGGAGAGTGGACAATAGCATATGTGTTGAGAGTCTGTAGTTTTTATAGACCAAGGCTGAGACCTAGTCAGTAAGAGGGCTCAGAGTAGCCTGGCTAGAGTTTGGTCAAGAAGAGAATCTTTGTCAGGGTTAACATCTATACTCCATAACACTATATTTTAAGAATAGGGTATGCACTCAGTAAAGACTTAATGATTGTTCCAGTTAATTATATTGCTGCATAGCAAATAGCTCTTAAGCTCAATGGCCTATAACCACAATAATAATTTATTTCATTAAAAATTATGCTTTGGGCAGGGCTCAGAGGTGAAGGCTCATCTCTGCTCCATACAGCACTAGCTGGGGCAGTTCAATTGGGGCTGGAAGATTTACTTCCAAAATGGTTCATTCACATGACTGGCAAGATGGTGCTGGCTGTCTAGTCTGGGTTCTTAGCAGTAGGCGAGGAACTTCTGTTTCTCTCTATGTGAGTCTTTGTGTGGGGCTGCTTGGGCTTCCTCATAGCATGGTGGCTAAATTTTAAGTGAGGATTCTGAGAAGACGAGGCCATAAAACAATTTTTAGGACACAACCTGGGACATTCTAGAAAGTCACTTTCATCATATTTTATTGACCAAGCAAGTGTTGAGGCCAGCCGTAATTCAAGAGGAAGGGATTCTACCTGTTGGTGAGAAGAATGTCAAAGAATGTGTGACTGTTTTTCATCTACTATGCTGAGTACTTGAATGAATGGATTCAATGAAAGATTCTTTATTAGCTGTCCCCTGTCTATACCTTCTGAGTTAATGTTTAAATTCCTCTTAAACATATTATGCAAAAATAAACAAGGAAAAATCTAACCACTTGTTGCCATTCTCTTAAATCCTCCTTTCTTTGCCTCTGTGTCTCTATTGATGCTGTGTCCTCAATCAAGACTGTCCATCCTTTCTCCTACTCTTCACTTTCTATCTAACTACATCTCTTTTAAGAGCCAGCTAAGTTTTCTTTCAGGTATGCTTTTATGAAAGCATTCTAGATGCTCCTCCTTTGTGATTCTGTCCAACCCTGTATGGATCCTTCTAAATATATCTGCATACAGTTTTGCAGATTTTTAATGATGCATCCATTTATCTCATTAGAACTCTGTGATGCCAAGTACTGCATCTTAAATGTCTTTATACTTCCAACATTTAGCACAGTTCCTGACAATTATAGCCCCTCAGTTGTTCTAAAATAAAAGACACTTAAAAGAAAACAATGACCTCTCCAGACTCCAACAATACTTGTGGACTCAAATCATCTGAGAAGTGGTCGTTCAGCCAGGATTATGAATCCAAAACAACTAAGGGCTCTAGGCAACATTTTCTCTTACCTCCGAGAAATCCTCAAGGAGTCCTACTCTTTGAAGACACGTGTTGTTTGACAAGAAGTTGTGACATCAGGTTCACTGCTCTCTCAAATTCTGCCTGGTACTATGATTACAGTGCCTTAGCAGCTTGAATTTCCTGGGCAAGAGTACACTATGCTGTAATAATTCAGAAGCTGTTTTTTGTTCTTGAAACATATGGTGTTAGCTCAGATTTATCTTGGGAAAAGCTGGTCAGGAAGAGAAACTGCTGAAGAGCTGAAATCTCTCCCAACAGCTAAGGAAACGATGGAGGGGCACTGGCGTCCTTCCTTGGAGAGCTCAGGCTCTCTGCCAGTTTGTGGTCCATATGCTGAACCCAAAGAGCTGCTTCAGTTCTAATAATGATTGCCTCAAGTTGCATGGGGCTGATATTACCCCAGAGGGCTCGCAGTTTCAAGCACACTTAAATGCACTCTGCTAGAAAGCAGAGCCTCAGAAAAATGGATTAGTACTTCTAAGAAAAGAGTTTATTTTTATTCTTCCTGCTTAGAGTTACAAGTTGACTTGTTCAGAGAGAGTTCTGTTTTTGCTCCACAGTGATATTCAGTTGGGTGCAACGTGTTTTCTGGGGAATAGCACATAGCACAGAATGTGGTGATAGAGAAAATGCTATTTCTTGGCTTATCTCTTGTAGAGAAGTTTGCAACGGGGCTAAAACCACCTGAGATGAATAACATCCTGGATATTCAATCTGTATCCACCCTGTGATTTACTATTTCATTATAATAGACTGAATTTGAGGCAGTGGTTTGCTCAGGAAATTTAAAACAAAATCTTACTTGATTTGTTTTGTGTGCTGTTTTGAAATAGTTGCTTCATCCACTCAAGTACCCCCCTGCTCCCACTCTCCCTCCCCTGCCCCACCCTTCCCTCCTCTCCTCTTCTTTTCTTCTCTTTTTCTATATATGTGTGTCTGTGTTTGCATAAATTGAATATATAGTTACATGTATATATAACATACACTATTTGCATATATGCATATTCAGTATAAGTGTGGTTGAATGAATACACTACACCTTATGACTTGAATATTATACACTCAGACTCCTTCCAGACAGAAGAGTAAAGGTTAGTTTCCTAGCACTCAGCAGAGGAAGATAGGCCAGTAAACATGTGGATACTCTGTACCCAGGGGAAAAGGTTTTAAGAAAATATTGGCACGAGTAAAAGGCATATAGGAAGTTGGGGAAAACACCAAATTGAAAAAGGACAAAAAGATTTTGCTAAACTTTTATTAGGAGGAAGAGAGTTCTATGACTATTGCATCTTTAGTTATAATAATGGATTAACAATGGGGAATAGCTGGAATAAGAAAATAGTCTGATTAAATATTTAATATTTTTAAGTGGTTTTATTCTAATAAAGATAAATCATATTTAACTAAAGAGGCTGACAGAATAAAGACTTGTTTTAATACATTCATAACACCAATTTGTACTTGGCTTCTCAGGGGATGCATGTTCTAGATAGGATACCCTGATTTCTTCTGTATGTAATACAATTTCATGTGTGTGTGCGTGTGTGTTTGTGCGTGTGGGTGTGTGTGGGTGTCTGTTTGCATTCATTCTGTTATGATAACTGAAAGTGTGTCATTTGTTGGAGCAGGCTAAACATTTTCCTTTAAATATTAATAAGTTTAGAAAACTCTCTTTCAGAAAGAATAAAAGTGATCATTTCAACTCAGTTTTTCCAAATTACAATAAGTTAATCAGAATAAATGAATTTGTAGTACTATTTAGAAAAAAAATAGTTAAAAGGAAACATTCTAATAAAATTACAATTCACAAAATGCCAAATTTCAAATTGAAAACTCAAAAATTGCTGTAACCTGAATATCTGGCCAACACTACTAAGATATAAGTTAGGAAATCTCACAGCTCCCTACCCATCTCACTCACCCCCTTCAAAAAAAAAAGTGTTTCTCCAAAAAATATTAAATCGGGCTTCCTAGCCCTGGCTCATTATAATACTTTATTTACATTTTATAAAATGTTTTATAAACAGCTAAAATATCTTACCTTACACCATATAAATACATGTATTGCACACACATTTACACATATACACCCCTCCCCCCATACACTGCCTTCCAAGCTGTGCTTTCACCTCAGGAGAGCAAGCACTTCAGGGTGTGTAGCGTGTTCTAATTCCAGTCACGGGACAAATGTTCTCAGCCAATAAGCACTTTGTGTTCCAAGTTGAGTGTCTTCTCTAATATATTTTATTTATTTTGCTGCTCTCTCTTGTGATGCCTCCATTTATTTTATTTTGTGGTGAACACTTTTGACCCATAATGGTTAAGAGAAACTGAATCTGCCAAACTGAAACACCTAGCTGAATATGCTCGATGTTGAAATAGCAGTGTTATGACGGTTATATGTAACTTCAAGGAATGGTTGAAGGAAGAGATGGATATCAAAGATTGGTAGAAATATTTTAATGGTTTTATGGGTGTCAAAAAATACCACTCGATCAATTAGTATAAATCACTTGTAGAGCAGTGGTCCTCAAACTCAAGCATGCATCAGAATTACACAGCGGTCCGATTAACTACAGATTGCTGGCCCCATGTTCAGAGGTTCTGTTCTGTAAATCTAGGGCGGTGCTTGAGAGTGCTCATTTGTAACAAGTACCCAGGTGATGCCGGTGCTGTAAGTTGGGGAGCACACTTTGAGAACCATTCTTGTAGAGCAACACCTAAAGGGTTCTTCAGTCTGGATTTATCATAAGTACTGAAATATTATTTGAGAATTGGTTGAAAAAAGCAAAAATGATGCTACTAACATAACTTCCACAGAAAAAATAAAAAACAACCATGTGTATGTATATATATATATATATATATATATATATATGTATATATATATATATATATATATATGGTGAGGTTTATATTAATTCCATATTCCTTTTCCACTAAACAATTAGTAAAATATTGAGTGAAGCTTTAACCAAATTTAGCATGATCTGAATCTTCAGAGACAGTATACTTCCACATTCTTCAGTGCCCTCCCATTTTGGCTGCTCACCCCCAGAGTAACACCCTGGAAAACGGTGTATCATCCAAACCTGCTCCACCTCTTACATCTTAAATTGTGATCTGTCAGCTTCTTACAACTGCCTCAGAGTTTCCAGGCTCTCGTTGCCGCTTTTTCTTTTCTCCCCCCTCTCTTCTCAATTCATTCTCTTCTGCCTTCTTGTTTTTCTGAACACCTAGACCTCAAAACCAATCACCACAATCATCAAGAAATGACCGTTTCTTTCTACTGTTAAGAACACCCTTGCTTTCTTGTCATTCTTCTCCACATGGCCAAAATAATTCAATCTAATCATCTTTTCCCCTTTGATTTCCACATTACTGATCATCACTAGGAAAATTAATGGTAAAGCTGCCATGTGTATTTGCAACTGAAATTGTCCAATATTAATTGGACAATAGTCATACATGTCTTCTTAGTCCTCTCTGCTGGTTTTCACAATCTCTCTTTCAGATTCTCATCAATGAAGTCCCTTTCACACCATCCTCTCCATCACACTCTGGAAAAAAGATTTTCCTTCCATATTAATAATAATAATGGCCACCAGTTAGTTTACACCTTCGACTTCCTTCACCCTTCCCTCTGCTGGTGCTTGTGTCTTCTGTCATCTGTGCCTCATTGCTTCCTGCTTCAGAGGAAAACAAGAGTAGAAGAAGCAAGAGCCAGCACACAGGTAGAGTGGGATAAGTACCCCATTTCCCTTTGTATTTCTTACCACCAGAGTAGTGCCTGGGAAAATAGGCAACACTTAACTCTTCAGACACAAAGCCCATCTGTCACACTCTGCGCTTCCACTTTCCATTAAAAACAAAAACAAAAACTCACTCTATTGAAATCATCTCTTTCCTGAGTTGTCTCCTAAACTAGACTGTGAGGTTTGTTGTTTCCTGTAACTCCTGCTCTCCACCTCTGTCTCCAACAACTAGCTCAGTACCTGGTGCATTGCAGGGACTGCTCAGTCAATGGGTCATTTGTCTGTTTTCATTGTCTCATTTCTGCTAATCCTCACTTTGTGCTCTTTTTTTTTTTTTTCCAGTACGTGGGCCTCTCACTGTTGTGGCCTCTCCCGTTGTGGAGCACAGGCTCCGGACGCGCAGGCCCAGTGGCCACGGCTCACGGGCCCAGCCGCTCCGCGGCATGTGGGATCCTCCCAGACCAGGGCACAAACCCGCGTCCCCTGCATCGGCAGGCAGACTCCCAACCACTGCGCCACCAGGGAAGCCCCACTTTGTGGTCTTTGTTACCTCCCCTTAGTTTTCTCCTCTTCACAATTATTGATACTTTTTTGTATTATCTTTCATTTGCTTATCCAAATGTTTACATCTTGTTCTTTAAAATATAAGCAAGACATAAAAGTGCAAAGAAGAATCCGACTCACATAACATTGACATATATACACTACCATATGTAAAATAGATAGCCAGTGGGAAGCAGCTGCATAGCACAGGGAGACAGCTCGGTGCTCTGTGACCACCTAGAGGGGTGGGATACGCAGGGTGGGAGGGAGACGCAAGAGGGAGGGGATATGGGGGTACACGTATGCCTATAGCTGATTCACTTTGTTACACAGCAGAAACTAGCACACCATTGTAAAGCAATTATATTCCGATACAGATGTTAAAAAAAAAAAAAGAATCTGACTCACCCAGAGGTAACCTTTGCTGGCATTTGTTAAGTGATATTCTGGATACAACTCTATGCATATTTAAAATTTGCAGTCCCTGGGTATTTTACTGGTTTCTTTTGGTTTCTCTTTCAGTGGGGGAGGGGGTGGTGTGGTGTGGTGCGGTGGTGAACTCTCCCTGGAGCAGCTATCTAAAGATGAACAGAGTGGGGATTAAGGTCGGGGGTGTCAGGGCTTGTCTTGGAACTGCCTAAAACTTCAGTGCCTGTTTATTGTTTCAAATACCCTCTCACGAAACCTGTTATGTCTTCCAGTTTAGGATTAGCTCTCTGCTGAGCAGTGAAGTCCTGTGATGGGAATCAGATGATCATTGCTTCCCTTACCTTCTGGTGGTCTATGTCCAGCCATCTTCCTGTGCTAAGAAGCAGGATTGAAGACAGTAAGATGGCACATCAGCAGGGTCCACTTTTAGGAGCCCCTCTCCTGTTCTGCCCTGTACACTGGGGGCTGCACAGGGTCACCTTCCCGTCCTCCCTCACACCGTGCACCCTTCTGTACCTTGGTAGTAGGGACACGCCTTTTCAGGACCACGTTACTCTTTTTCAGAGAAGTCTGTAGTTGTCCGAAGTCTGAGGAGATAAATACCAGCTTTAATCACTTCCTCGCTTTTGTCCAAATTTTAGTATATGATGGGGATTTTTTTTTTTTTTTAGTTTTAGGTATGCAGTTAGGGACCTTCCTTGCCACACGGAATCTAATTTACTCCCCTCCCCATGTTTATATATAAATATAAATAATATTAATATAAATAGAAATAATAGAAATATTTATATTTATATATATACATGGGGAAGGGGGCAAAAATATATATATACACACATATATCTCTCTATATATCTATTTCTATATCTCTATATATCTATATATATATAGAGAGAGAGAGAGATTCAGTGATGCCTAAAGGACGAGGTTAGAATAAAGATTGCTTAACTCTGCTAGTTTTCATTGGAAGCCCTACCAATTTACTTTGAAATTGTTTTTATGAACAATGTAACAGAGAAGCAAAGTTAACAAAGAAAAAAAATACCTGTTTCTCCTTATCCTTTGCTCTGGGAAAGGCTTCATTTTACTGCCATTTGACCTCAGCTCAGTTCAGTTTCTCTCCTCTTTGAGGATAGCCCACCTGCCTCTGCACTGTATTGTCTGGTGTTATAGCTTGTTTGCCCTTTAGTACTGAGGGAAACATTCTGTTAGAAGTGTAAGCTGAAAATAATCACAGTGCTGCTCTGATGCTTTCTGGGCAAGGCTGTTACACAGTCATCCTGACGCCAGCATCCTGGGAGATCACTGCTGTGGCCATTGAGTGCGTATGTTGAGGACATACGTCTTGCCAGGCACTCTGCTAAGGGCTCCCATACATTGTAATCACTTCCGCAGCCTGGGACCCACATTTTTAAAATAAAGAAATGGAACCTCATAAAACTCAAATAATTTGTGCTACTTCATCACACTAGTGGGCGGGGGACGCTCTCTGTTTGGCTCTAGTGTTGTCCATGTTCTTGAACACTCTCCAAACTCACACCAAATAACTCACTTTCTAAACAATTTGTGTCCATTATCATGGGATTCACACATTATCACCTCATTAATTTGTTCATTTTATTGCTCATTTCCAGAATGGTCTTGCTGCTCCTTTTAACATAAAACATTTCACCAGTCTTAAAGAGCCAGTTTATAGCTCGACTTGCATCCTGTCCTTCCCCTGATTATCCCAGGAGGAAGTAATGTTTCTTCTACTATTACACTCAGGTGTGTTTGTTGCTGACACTTTTTTTTTTAATTGAAGTATAGTTGATTTACAATGTTGTGTTAGTTTCAGGTATACAGCAAAATGATTCAGTGCCTGTTTATTGTTTCAAATACCCTCTCACAAAACCTGTTATGTCTTCCAGTTTAGGGTTAGCTCTCTGCTTAGCAGTGAAGTCCTGTGTTAGTTTCAGGTGTACAGCAAAATGATTCAGATATATATGTATATTATATATATATATATAATTATATATATATTATATATATATATATAATTTTTCAGATTCTTTTCCCTTAAGGGTTATTACAAATTACTGAGTATAGTTCCCTGTGCTATGCAGGAGGTCCTTGTTGGTTCTCTATTTTATGTATGGTAGTGTGTATATGTGAATCCCAAACTCCTAATTTATCCCTCCCCGCACCCTTCCCCTTTAGTAACCATAAGTTTGTTTTCTATGTCCGCACTTACTTTAAACGAATCAGTTCATATCAGAAATACCTGTATCACCTTTAGTTCTCAGAATTGTACTTTGCATCTCTCACACTATCTGGTACAAGACTGCTTTTTTTTTAAATTTTTGTTTTCAGTACTTGATTTCAATAAATAGTGTGAAAAGTGGAGGTTTGATCAAATGAAAAAATAGTGTAACATTTACTATAAGAAGACTAAAGTCCAAAGTCCTAGCATTTGCTAGTTGTGTAATATTAGAGAATGCGACGGGGGCCCCTGGACCTCATTTTTGTCATCCAGAAAAATGGTAGTCATGATAAAACTACTTGTTTTACATTTCACTGAGTTTTTAAGAGGGAATCAAGTACCATAATAGATGTGGAAGTGTTTTATAACTCATAGTGTTCTATGTAACTGTATTTTATCATTGCTAATAAAAAAGAGTTGATTATTTAATTGACTTTTAGGCCGGTAGAGAGTGGACAGTTAAAAAAAAAAATCAAAGCTGAGACTGTGATCCTAAAATACAGTTGTCAAAGCTGTTGATGCTGTCTTTCCTATTGCTGAAGTTACCTGGTTCTGCATTGCCTTTGACTACCCATTAAGATAAAAGGCTAGAAGATAAAAACCAGAAAAGAATTGTAGAGCTAGGCAAAAGTCTAGCTGGAATTCAATGAATCAAACCAAGATAAGTAAAGACCCACCTTGAGATGGGGAAGATTTGTAATATATTTTTTTTTGTGGTACGCGGGCCTCTCACTGTTGTGGCCTCTCCCGTTGCGGAGCACAGGCTCCGGGCTCGCAGGCTCAGTGGCCATGGCTCATGGGCCCAGCCGCTTCACGGCATGTGGGATCTTCCCGGACCGGGGCACGAACCCGTGTCCCCTGCATCGGCAGGCGGACTCTCAACCAGTGTGCCACCAGGGAAGCCCTGTAATAATTTTTAAAGTGACTAACTACACAGAGGAATAGAGTTGCTTAAAACTGAATCAGCTAAACTGAGTCACATATACATAATTGTCTGCATCATGAAACAATATTATAAATATCAATAATGAGTTGTACATTGATTCAACTAATGTAAAGAATATACCATAGTGGGGCTTCCCTGGTGGCGCAGTGGTTGGGAGTCCGCCTGCCGATGCAGGGGACGCGGGTTCGTGCCCCAGTCCGGGAAGATCCCACATGCCGCAGAGCGGCTGGGCCCGTGAGCCATGGCCGCTGAGCCTGCGCGTCCGGAGCCTGTGCTCCGCAACGGGAGAGGCCACAGCAGTGAGAGCCCCGTGTACCGGGGGGAAAAAAAAAAAAAAAAAAAAGAATATACCATAGTGAAGGACTACACTATCCTTTGTACTATTACCCACAGATTATCAAAGATAGGTAAAACTTAAAAAGAAATTCTCCATGTTTAACCCAATTTAAACTTTATAAAATAAAGTTATAAAAAATTTACTTATTTTACTTTTGAGGGAACTGAGTTTGGAGAAATAATGATAATTTGGTGTCCATAATGTCTAGGAGACGGTACGTACATAATAAATATTTGTTGAGTCAATTAGTGAATGGTAGCCACTGGCATATAAGCTAAACAGCATTTCTGGGTGAAAAGGCTGAAACAGTGATTCTTCTGACCCATAAATGCTGGGACATTAATTATATATTAAAAAATAGAATTCTAAAAAAAATTAAAATTGGAAATGCATAAAATGTCACTTAATATTTTCATTGTTCTACTAAATGAATTTGTTTTCATTTATGAGAGTGTAATTATTGCATCTTGTCTCTATGCAGACACATTTGTGAACCACTTTAAATAAATCATCTTTTCTCTTTAAATTTTCTAACAGTGGAGAAAATCTTTTTTGTGTCCATGAAATATACAATTTTAAAAATATTTTATGAAATTGGATGGCTAATTTAGGGATGACAATTGTCATATGTGTCACACTGTGATTCCTTTTGAAACTTAATAGGACTTCCCTGGTGGCGCAGTGGTTAAGAATCCGCCTACCAATTCAGGGGACACGGGTTCGATCCCTGGCCCAGGAAGATCCCACATGCCACAGAGCAACTAAGCCCGTGTGCCACAACTATTGAGCTCACGAGCCACAACTACTGAGCCTGCGTGCCACAACTACTGAAGCCTGCAGGCCTAGAGCCCGTGCTCTGCAACAAGAGAAGCCACTGCAAAGAGAAGCCCGCGCACGGCAACAAAGAGTAGCCCCCACTCGCCGCAGCTAGAGAAAGCGCACGCGCAGCAACGAAGACCCAATGCAGGCAAAAATAAATAAATTTATTTATTTATTTATTTATTTATTTATTTATTTAAAAAAGGAACAAAAAACTCAATGGGAGTCTTTTAAAACTCCCCTACTGTGTTGTAGAAGTATCAATTAACTTTGAAGTATGGAGTAGTGAACTGTGAATGATGGAGTTCATGTTTCTGTTAAATGTAAAGAGAAAAACATATAGTAGGTACTGTTCGTATAGTAGGTTTACTGTTACGTTACATAGTGATGTGCAAATTAAAATCGAGAAAGTGTCACTTAAATAGGTTTATTCTATTCAGAGTTAAAAATATGACAGCAGCTGCTGACCTTTATTGTTCTGCTTTACTGCAACAAAAGCTTTTTGGATGTTACTCAGTTTCTAGTGTGAATTCACTAAAACTGATAAAAGAAGTCAAATATCTAGACAAGGGTATATATTTTGAGAGACAGAAAAATTACTTTCTTACCTTCAGCAAAATCTTTTGTTGATCACAAAAGGCAATCCCCAATGTTCTAACTTACAACAGTTGTAATACATAAAATATACTACTTCAATGGTAATACATAAATGAAATGTAAAGGTCATATTCTATGAGTAAAATGAAGAGATTGTACTAAATTGTGAGCTCCTTGTCTTATTAGCTTTTGCATTCCCTGGACCTAGCATAATACCTATTTTGAAATAGAAGCTCCATGAGTGTTTATTGAAGTTAAGAGAATTCAATTATATAAATTTAAACGGAGTTGAATTACATAAGCAATTAATTTAGCTTAAGTAGTTTTCTTGACTGCCAGTGACAAAGATAGCATTAAAATGGGCACAGAATAAGTATACCAGAGTTTTGCAAGCATTTCCTGTAAAGGGCCAGATAGTGAATGTT
The DNA here is from genome assembly GCF_964341445.2 of Mesoplodon mirus. NCBI lineage: Eukaryota > Metazoa > Chordata > Mammalia > Artiodactyla > Ziphiidae > Mesoplodon > Mesoplodon mirus. The sequence goes on along the minus strand of NC_138984.1, from coordinate 108,851,349 downwards.
TTAAGCTTAGAGTATCAAAAAGCAAAATCGAGGATATTATGTGGTATTTATGTACTTATTTAAAAATGTCTCTAAATACATTTAAAATATAAATATAAAATATAATATAAATATAAAAATGTAAAACCCCTTCTTAAATCATATGCCATACAAAAACAGGCACCAGGCACATTTGGTCCATGAGCTATAGTTTGCTGACCCCAGAAGGAGACCTTGTGCAATAAATTTGAAGATTTTTTTTCACAAATACAACCTAAATATTTCTGTAGATTTGGTCCTTCATGATGCAAATTTATAGACAAAACGGTAGTGCAGTGATGGATTGAAATCAATTTCTTGTGAATTTAAAGTAAACAGTTGCAATAAATGTTAATTAATTATGCCTTTATTTTGCCACATAAGTTAGCAAACTCTAGGAGCCTCATGGCTGATGTGGGTATTAGGGCTTAAATAAGTATGGAGATTCTACTGAGAATGCACCCTCAGGAGAAAAAAAAACCAATGGGGTTTAAAGTGTGCCTCAGAAAAATAATGGATTTAGATAAAGAGAAAATAGCCTTCCTGGCAGTAGGAGGAGATTCATAAGCAAATGGGCTTCGGGAACAATGTGTGGGTGAGTTAGTGGGAGGAGTAGCTGTTCGCTCTAGGGACGTGTCAGGCCATTGTCCTTGAAGTCTGCCTTTTGACATAAGAGCATCTAGCATGGAAATATTAGACACAAGTGAGATCTCTTTAAGAAACTGTGCTATCCTTTGCCGGAAGGAATTATGCAACTCTACAGGACAAAACATGCAATAAAACACACATGAGTAATGGAAATTAACTTTAATCAACTAATTTCTCTATTTTAAATGGGATTAGACTGTGGTCTATTAGTGTTGCCTTTAAAAAAAAAGCCACATGCCATTTTCCAAACTATAAATTATCTTACGTATAGTACCTTTGAGCAGCGTCATAGTAAAACTTAAAAGAAAAACTGAAAAATTATGAAGAAAGGCAAGGCCCTTAACCTTTCTGAGCCTTGGTTACCTCATGGGTCATGTGAAGAAATTTTACCTAATGATTGCTAATGACCTACTTTTAAAATGCCAGGAAGGCATGAATTTTCTATATGTTCAATATCTAAAATGCAAAATTACTCACTGAATCACCCAAGTTACAAAGATGTACACATACGTACTATTTTAACACCTAGACTCAATAGTTACCAAACCGTGTACCAAAGTGACCCAGGGTACCACAGTGAACTCACAGAGACATCTGTCAGACTCTGTGCAAACTACTGGATGGTGGTAGATCAGTTTCACCTCTTTCCTTTTAACCATGTCACATCTTTCAGGAACTAGCTTTATGGGAGTTGCTGTGACAAACGGCAGGTACCATGTGAAAATCAATGTGGAACAGGAGACGAGAGTGGTAGTGTACGATCTGAGTCTAAGGTTTGAGAAGTTGCCCAGTGACCAACAGGTTGTAAGGACATACACAATTATTGTTTAAAAAAACATAACTACATAATAAAAGGATGTTAGGTATTTCTTTTGTCTTGGTGGCATCATGAAAATATTACTAAGGCACTAAGCATGCTGTGAGCCAAGAAAGTTTGGGAACCTCTGAGATTATCTATAAATCATTTCTGGGTCATGTCTTTCTAGTACATTTGATCTTTCTCAAGCTAATTAACCTAAAAAGTATCTCTGTCCTACTAATTGTCATTCAAAAACTCAATCACATTTGCTTTCAATCTGCTGTGTTCCAACCACAATTCCACATTGTTGACAAAACAACTCCTGACCCTTGAGAGATAAGGGTTCTTAGAGATACATGTGCATCCCTTAAACACAATTTTCCCATAATAAGATGGTAATAGTGGTGTGGAAAGAGGAGGGAATTTTAGTCATACTCAGGAGACTTACATTTATTATAATCTTTAATATTATCTGATATTTCCATGTATTCCTATGATATGATGAGAATTTAAAAGTTTGGGATCAGTGGTGGGTGGAGAAAGTGAATGAGCAGAGGGGAATCTGAACAGGCTCTCTACTGGAAACTGTTACAGTCATACTGGTGAATATAATTCCTGGCCAGGAGGTCATTAAGATGAGAAAATTGATGTGATCAGGGAGGAAACTGGCCTTTGCATGAAGGTATGGGCAATCTTTTCAAGGAAAGGGAAACGTCAGATTTCTCTTAATGTTGTCAAAGGCAAGACTGAGCTTCCTGCTGGAGAAAAATTTAACATCATAAATCATCGTACCCAGTATACAAGGGAAACTAAACTCCACCCAAATTAAAATACGGACCAAAGTAACAAATACAAAACACAAAAAACAAAAAGAAGAGTCATTGCTTTTCTAAGTGGGCATAGAAAAATATCTTTTCAGTAGCATGATGCAATGCAATGGACAGGTGCAACGGAACAGACCATAATAAGCCACAGAAACAGAGAGATAAATTAGGAGTTCAGGATTTGCAGATACAAGCTACTATATATACATATATATGCATGTATAACTGAATCACTTTGCCATACACCAGAAACTAACACAACATTGTGAATCAACCATACTTCAATAAAAAAAGAAAGAAAGGAAGAAAATCAAATCAACACGAGCAGAAAGGCTGGCGTCTTAAGACCTGATCTTTGCCATGCACAGGAAGAGTCAGAGGAGCCCCATAGCAGGTAAATTTCTAGGGCATTAACAAGAGGAAATATAGCCCAGTGAGATCCAAGGAAAGGTTAATATAAACCGAGCTCCCTAATTCAAATGCCAAATGAAGAGGAGAGGTAGCAAGAATGAGTGGACATGGATTGCACGAAAAGCAGTGAAGTAGAGAATGTTACTTGGTTAAAATGTGTCAGCAACTTCCCAGTTGAATTGGATGATTGTCAGGCGGGAAAGAGGTACATTGATTGTCAGATCTTCTAATTTTAGATAAGCCAGATATCAGATTTTTATGTGAAATCTACTAATCTTAATATATTGACAGCTAATTAAAAATAAAAATTTGAAGACCATAGAGATCAAACAAACACGTGAAGACCAAAGTGAAATTTTGATCTTGCATTTATTTTGCTAAAATACCTCACCAAAACTAGTATGTAAAGATCAGTGGTTATTTGATACACAGGTTTTTTATTATACAAAATATATATATATATATATATATATATATATATATATATATATATATATATATTGTGTGTGTGTATCCGGAAAGAGAGAGAGAGAGAGAGAGAGAGAAGGAGTACAATTACCAGTTCATCACTAATACTTACTATCTTAGTCTCTTTGGGCTGCTCTAACAAAATACCACAAACTGGGGAACTTATAAACCACAGAAATTTACTTTTCACCGTTTTGCAGGCTGGAGGTCCAAGATGAGCATGCCATCACAGTCAGGCTCTGGTGTGGGCCCCCTTCTGGGATGCATTCTGCCAGCATTTTGCTCTGTCCTCACGTGGTGGGTGGAACGGAGGGAGCTCTGTGGGGTCCCACAAATAAAGAGCCCACTCCAACCATCTAATCACCTCACAAAGTTCCTGTCTCCTAATACCATCACATTGGGCATTAGGATTTCAGCATATGAATTTTGAGGGAACACAGACATTCAGACCACAGCAGTTAGAAAGTTTTGGTTTTCCAAATGTCTAACGAGCTACCTCTTAGAGAGACATCAGTTTCACAGCTGGCCATGAACCTGGACCAACTCTTGTCTGAGAATTCTTGGTGACTTAATCAAATTAAATTGCACTGAAACTGAGTACTGTTCAGGGAAGGCTTTCATAAAGAAACTGTACATTTTTGCTTTAAACCCAATCCTAACATTATTTTAAATGTAATTTTTCAGCCAATACCTAGAAGCAGAAAATTAGAAAGAGGAAATAAAATCTGAGGAGATTGCTAAACAATCATAGAATTTAGAAAGATCTGTTTGATCACTTGGTTAAGGAGAGACTGTTCCATATAACTACACGCATCAATAACCCCTGAGGTCACTGTGCTATTAGAGGCCTGTATAAATAACAGTAGAGAATGACAAAGCTATTAATCAATATAAGTTTAGTTATTATCAACATATTCTATATAGGAAGACAGGATAAAATTCCAGAGAGTAGTGAAGATTTTCCACCATAAACATTTGTAACTTTTCATAGATTTGTACTTGAAGTCCTGGAAAGCATTTTTATATGGAACCTTTCATTTCCTGAAATTGCCAGGTAATATGCTACCAATGCAGTGAGCTGACTGCTCAAATGAGTGAGCCCAGGGAAGACGTGCAGAAGAACTAACCAAATAGACTGAGCCTGAAATGCCAACCCTCAAGATTCGGAGCTAGTAAATGACTGTTTTAATCTATGAAGTTTCAGGATGGTTAGTTACACAGTAAAGGTAATTAATACAACGGGTATATATTAGAGGTCAGCAAACTTTTCTTAAAAAGCCAGATAGGAATATTTTTTAGGCTTGTTGAGTCATACAGTTTCTTACACAACTACTCAACTTTGCTCTTGTAAAACAAAAGCAGCCCTAAATGATATGTAAGGAAATGAGCATGACTGTGTTCTAATAAAACTTTATTTACAAAAAGAGGTGGCTATCACACAAGTAGTTCTAGTTTGCCCAGCTCTGATATATATACATATATATTTGTATGTGCACATTGAATATGTGTGTTTATATGCTCTCGAGAAATCTATGAATATATGAAATGTTTTGTGCTTTGTGAATAAGATAGAAAAGTAGATACTTAAGTGCAGAATGGAGAGAACGAAGACAGTAGGTAGATTAGAGATAGCCTAGATCAAAAATAATGAAGACCACTAGTCAGAGCAAATAGCTTAATAAGTTCAGTGTGTATATATTTATTACATATATACTATTATATATTTATGTATTTATAAATATTATATAATATTTATATAAAATAGAAAACAATTATATAAAAGATAAAATATTCTATCATCTATAAATATTTATAAAATATTTCATATTTTACTTATATAGATATATATTATAATATACATTAAAATATTTTGTATTTGTAATCTATATGTGTGTATTTATAAATACACATATATATACATGTATGGATTAATGTCTGTTTCTCTAAGAAACATTGCTAGAAATTCATTCTTCATTTGTGTCAACTGCTCATTTCAGATATGATAGATATCTAGTTTATATTACTCTGAAACTTGTTTAGGAGAAATAAATCAATGAATGTCCATTTTAAACCTCTTTTTCAAGTGTAAACTCATTCCCTTGGTTCTATCTCTTAAATAGTAATAAAAGGTTTTGCTCAAGTTGAGCCTGCCTAATCTAGACATTACACTCTTGTAAAAATAACCACTTTAATTGCAAGGAGAAAGCCGGGCTGCTACAGATTCAGCCGAGACAGCTATGTATCTGTGTGGCTGACATTCAGTTGGCCATGTTGTCAAGACCCAAGATATTATAACAAATTTTTAATACAATTAAAGATGATGCTAGTAATAAGACTTGCAATCTGGCTAGCAGAGACCTTCAAAAAATCTTTTCTGCTTAAATAAATGTTTTTCTGACTTCATGTTAAAGATTGTGTCTCTGATCCCAGTTAAGGATCAAATTTTAAAAATATAGGTACTTCAGATCTGTATCTGTATTGAATTCTAATGTGAAGATCTTTGCTAGAATGCTTTGAAAGAGATTAGAAATATTGATTCTCCTTTAAGTACTCTTAGATCACCGAAATCTCACCAATGAAGAATTTCTTTAGCTAATGACCCCTACTGGCTAGTTAACAAATTATATCATGAACGTGTAATACATTAATCCCTCAGACATGACCTGAAATCGCTAAATGAGATATCGTTTGGGTGGGCACCCCGCTCTCGGAAGCTGGGTCTGCAAAAACACCACCTTTGGGCTGCAAGCCTTGGTCTCCCCACCTTCTGGGCTGCAGCGATGCGTGGACCTTGACTCCCACTGCTTCCCGCACACTGCCCACGCTGGACCCCACGCCCAGTGAGTATATGACTATGTTTATTTTATGGAAGTTTTGGCAATACAATTCTTTCAGAAATGTAGTAGGGATATTATCTATTTTATTACAGTCACGTAATCACATCCAAAGTTTTTCCTAGACATATTTCTTAAGGCTGATTGATTTCTCTAATTGTTCACCTTCATACTTTATACCTCAGTTAATGGTGATGATTTTGGGGCTTTCTGGCATAACACTTTTGAGAGAGATGACCACAGCCTTAATCTGATCTCTGCTTCAGGGTTGCAAATGAATTGTCCTTTATCATTCAAAATTTCTTTTCCTCTTGCCTGTTACTGTTAGTGGCCTAAACATAAGCTTTGATAACCATTTGGCACTCTCAAATCTGTACTCATTAATTCCTTTTTATTTGTTTTGGCAATTCAGCCAATTCTTTCCCAGAATTACTATCTCAATACACACAATTACTCTTACCCTTTCCAACCATTTTCTCTAGAGATATAGGCTCAGTGGGCCTACTATGAGTCTACTTCCTAAGTTACTGTGGACAACAATTTTACCAAATTGTTTACAGCTGCATAGCATGTGTCTCCATCCAAACTGCTTCCAATATCAGTGCCTTTGCTGCTTGCTGCCCAACCACTAAGCCACTGGAGTGTATTTTAGATTTTATAACAAGACCTTATTTCCTGGTACCAAAATCTCTGTTTTAGGCTTGTCGATATTACTTCTCACTATGAGAAGTAATCATGTTTATTTCTTGTGTTTTCTTGTTTATTACCTGCCCTTTCTTATTATTACATACGTTTTATAAGTTTACTGTTTATCTTTCATCACTTTATCCCGTGCATCTAGAACACTGTCCGACTCATAGAACACACTCAATACATAACTCTTTAATAATATATGAATAAATAAGTAGTTTTGCTTGTTTCACAGCCAAGATTGTATTTCTAGACCTAAATAAATGTCTTTCAAATGTTTTACATGACCACAGTATGAAATCTTGGAGCTATATATATACACACACATACAGTAGCGATCTATAGTATCCTTAGTAACAATATATATGATCTCCTTGGTTCTTCACACTAAGTGAAGTCTCATCAGTGTGATTAAGAGGTAGTCTTTTTTTCTTTTTTCTTTGCCAGTAACTCAGTGAGAGACCAATGCCTTCCAACATTTTTACATAACACCAAAAATTTCTGATTAGCTAAATAAAAAATTTACTCAATCTTATCTTTTGTTAGAAAAGAATATGTTTTATAAAATGATTGACAGACATAGAGAATGGACTTGAGGGCACAGGGAGGGGGAAGGGTAAGCTGGGACAAAGTGAGAGAGTAACACTGATGTATATTCACTACCAAATGTAAAATAGATAGCTAGTGGGAAGCAGCTGTATAGCACAAGGAGATCAGCTCGGTGCTTTGCAACCACCTAGAGGGGTGGGATAAGGAGGGTGGGAGGGAGAAGCAGGAGGGAGATGCAAAAGGGAGGGGATATAGAGATATACGTATGCATACAGCTGATTCACTTTGTTATACAGCAGAAACTAGCACAACATTGTAAAGCAATTATACTCCCATAAAGATGTTAAAAAATAATAATAATTAAATAAATAAATAAAATGATTGCCTAAATTTACTGCATTTCCCTGGAAAGAATCTAATTTGCCAAAAATGACTCAGAATTGATTTTATATTTTACCATTTGTCCTCAGCACCCACTCAGGCCTACGTCTGCCTCTCTACTGACTGTGCTTTCTTATACTATTTCTCTTAGTGGGCCACACAATTCAACACACAATTCAACACATCAAAATGTGCTAGCACAGTTATAGATCACTGACTGGGTGCCTAAGTCTAATAAGTTAATATCAATCCTAGACAAACAAAAATTTATATTTTCTAACAAAATACATGCTGAAATTGAGCACAGTCATCTGGTGAATCATTCATTCTTCTGTTTGTTGTTTCTTTTTAATTACACAAATTATCAGTGATTATATTGAAAAATACTCAGGCAAAAACTCCAAATAAATAAGTAAAAACCCTTGGAAGAGCTATTACATACTGATGGCAACACAAAGGTTAAAACCTTTGTGACTTAAAATATTAATAATTAATTTTTATTTTTTTGTATGACTTAGCTGCTTTAAAACACAGGTCAAATTAACTACTGACATGATCCAGTTTTTGTTTTTGTTTTTTTTTGCGGTACGCGAGCCTCTCACTGTTGTGGCCTCTCCCGCTGCGGAGCACAGGCTCCAGACGCGCAGGCTCAGCGGCCATGGCTCACGGGCCCAGCCACTCCGCGGCATGTGGGATCCTCCCGGACCGGGGCACAAACCTGTGTCCCCTACACCGACAGGCAGACTCTCAACCACTGCGCCACCAGGGAAGCCCCATGATTCAGTTTTTTAAACTCTGTTTTCTAGTTCTAAAGACATGAGCATTCATATAATTTCCATCACTTAAAGCTATTTTGGCATCACTGTGATGGCCTACTGTACTTCTGCAAATTACTTTATCTTCTTTACTGCTCTGTGATTCTTCCTGTCAATGCTGTGTCTCTGATAATGTCACTTTGAACAGTGATTGTGTGAATGCTTGGAATTACTAATTTCCACAGACAGCATCTTGTAGTAAAGCAGTAAGGAAATATTTTTCTATTCTGTGCAAGTGTCTTACAGTGACTGATTTCTTACAAGATGGCTTTCTTGGCATCCAATGCAAGGACTCTCATCCCAAGAGAGAACTGTATGTGCAAATGAGAAACGGTTGAAAAAATTTCTTAAACTAGAACTGCATTGGAAGATGCATTCTCTCTTAACAAACTCCTGAATTTTTGTAATCCATAATTAATAAAGATTATCATAATTCCAAACACAGAATTTTTTGAGGAAACAGACATGTAAAATCTTTCATCTTGATAATTTTTATAATATTTATTGATTGTTACAACTTGAAGAGAATAGAAATTCCCTTCTATAGAAACTACCTATTTGACAATCTATTGCTTGGTCTAATCGTTTACAAAGCTGAATTACTGAAAATATTAAAACTTTAAGTTTAGAAATAAAATTCCTTAGTAAGAGAAAGGGGAAACAAGGGAGTTGATGGGAAATATAATAAAGAAGGAGCAATAAAAAGGGTTTTGCATTGGTTACAGCTTTTGTTTATTTTAATTTCATTTCTAAGTGCTATTTCAACCTTATTTTTTATAAGGTTGACTGTATGTCGATAGCTAGAAACTTTAAGTCTATATGTTTAAAACCAGGCCCATAAATTTGGACGGATACTGTTTTAACAATGACTCAGATTAGCTAGACAGGTGCATAGATAGACAGATATAGATAGATAGATAGACATATATATACATTATGATATATATATATATATATATATATATATATATACAGTGCAACATCTTTTTCAATTTAAGTCAAAATGCTCTTATGCATTACTATTTGATCATAAACTCAAAACGTACTCTAAAATGCTAATTTCTAGAAAATATAACGCCTAAGGCAATTTTACAGAACTTGTGCCATTACTGTTTTACTTATTATAATTTCAAAAGATTTATAGAACATTTCTAGTCTGTCTTTTTAAGAAAACCTGAACACACAAAGTTTAAAATAAGAATTTTCTTTTTTTAAAAGAATATGTTAATATATTTTCATCTCTGTTTAGAGGGGAAAGGAAATTGAAGGACATTTATTTTATTGAAAATTATACATATCTTGATTAATATAAGCTTTTGAGATTACTTCATACAAGATTAATCTCACAATTATCATTGTTAATCTGATAATGCAGGATATAACATTGATTCACCCATTGTTTTTCATGGTGCTTGCTTTCTCTTTCATCAGGTTATTTCCCAGGGTGATACATGGGCCCTTTTTGAATATTTATCCCTGGAAAAAATAATCTAACCATTCCCAATATGTGTGTATCTTAGCTAATGTAGATAAAATATACAGAAGTAAATTGCAGATTTGTGAATCTGGAGTAGGATCAATGGGTCATGGCACTTATAGACTAGGGTTTTCAAACTTAGATGTCAAAAGAGGCTTGGTGGGTAATAAAAATGGATTGAACAGGCAGGGTATAATCTGATAGACTGTGATGAATATGAAAGCCTATCTCCCTTCAAAAATAGAGACTATCTACTAAGGTGAAACAATTGTTTCCTTGCTGAAATGTAGACTAGATAGTGCAGCATAGGAAGAGAAGTCAGAAATCCATTTTTTGAATGTCTTCTCAATTCAATGTAGGTATCTAATTCAAATTATTGAACAATATACAAACCATACAAAATATATCTCTGTGAACTATCAACAGCCAGTTTTAAACCTATGTATAGATCATGTGTAAAGATGACAAACTTGCTATAACAGAAAGACATATGCAATATTTTAAATTGAATTTTAATATTTTTCAACTAGTTAGTCATGGGTCCTATCATTTCTTATTATCTTACCTGTCAGCTTTTTAAATTTACTTCCTTTTGGGCTTTTGAATACCCTTGAGATTATAACCAAGTTGGTGTCAAAATCCCTATGACAATGTCAGTGTGAACACTCATCAGTGGAAGAGAGGGTGGGTGTATGGTTGGGATGGGGGTGAGAGATTTAGGAGATTGTTTGACAGCGTGCATTGGGGAACTGAGGCAATTCCTCTTCCCTATCAAGCAAGGCACCTCTTCATCCATTTGGGTATCTCTAACTATATGGAAAAAACACGATTTCATGTCACTAAGCGTGTTTTATGTTAAAATATCAAGAGAATTCTAATCTAAAATATTAGTCCTAGGAAATTAAAAAAAAAAAAGAATTGAAGCCATGTTCAAAATTTGGTTTGAGAAACTAAAAATTTTGAAGGCAATAATTAGCAGAAGAGGCAAATGAAAAATGGCCAGAAAATTGAGGTAGACAGAATTCGCCTCCTAGTGGAACTATTTTTGCTCCCCCATTTCTCCTGAACTCACCCCCACCCCGACATGGGCTGTACTCCGGTTAACTTATGGAATAAATTAAGATGGTTTCAGGATGGAGAAAAACATCCTCAGGGGATAATCCTGACATGGCTAAAAATGTAACCTCTCCATGGAAGATCAAGTTTCGGCTTTATATCTGTTCCACCTCTGCTTCCTTGAACTGACCTTGTTAATGGGGAGCCGTTTCTCAGTCACTGAGACTGATCCTGGAGACGAGGTGGCTTCTGGTAAATCCAATCCCTTGGGAGACAGTTCTAAGCAAAGGTTCTGTGCCTCAGGCAATGAACCTCATCACACTGGTTTCTCATTTAGAGTCATTCACTCCAGTAAGTGATGTCTTGACCATATTACTACTCAGCTGGCATGTCATCTGTGTCCCATGCTGACAAACACATAGATGACAGTAATTGAGCAGCATTTTTTTCTAGCTTCTGGCCTGAGGGCCCAAACAAACCCACTTAGAGGGCTGAGAATATTAGCAACCTTTGAAGTCATTGAATGAAATGCCTTCACTTTTTTAATTCAGATATATATTTACAATATATATTCCACATAGTTTTGTTTCTAGCTAATATCATACTTTAGGTTAAAGGCAGCATTATTTTTTAACATCTTTATTGGAGTATAATTGCTTTACAATGGTGTGTTAGTTTCTGCTGTATAACAAAGTGAATCAGCTATACATATACATATATTCCCATTTCTCCTCCCTCTTGCGTCTCCCTCCCACCTTCCCTATCCCACTCCTCTAGGTGGACACAAAGCACTGAGCTGATCTCCCTGTGCCATGCGGCTGCTTCCCACTAGCTATCTATTTTACATTTGGTAGTGTATATATGTCCATGCCACTCTCTCACTTTGTCCCAGCTTACCCTCCCACTCCCCATGTGCTCAAGTCCATTCTCTACATCTGCGTCTTTATTCCTGTCCTGCCCCTAGGTTCTTCAGAACCTTTTTTTTTTTTTAGATTCCATATATATGTGTTACCATATGTTATTTGTTTTTCTCTTTCTGACTTCACTCTGTATGACAGTCTTTAGGTCCACCCACCTCACTGCAAATAACTCAATTTCATTTTTTTATGGCTGAGTAATATTCCATTATATATATGTGTCACATCTTCTTTATCTATTCATCTGTCAATGGACACTTAGGTTGCTTCTGTGTCCTGGCTATTGTAAATACTGCTGCAATGAACATTGTGCTACATGACTCTTTTTGAATTATGGTTTTCTCAGGGTATATGTCCAGTAGTGGGATTGCTGGGTCCTGTGGTAGTTCTATTTTTAGTTCTTTAAGGAACCTCCATACTGTTCTCCATAGTGGCTGTATCAACTTACATTCCTACCAACAGTGCAAGAGGGTTCCCTTTTCTCCACACCCTCTCCAGCATTTATTGTTTGTAGATATTTTGATGATGGTCATTCTGACCCGTGTGAGGTGATAACTCTTTGTAGTCTTGATTTGCATTTCTCTAATGATTAGTGATATTGAGCATCCTTTCATGTGTTTGTTGGCCATCTGTATATCTTCTTTGGAGAAATGTCTATTTAGGTCTTCTGCTCATTTTTGGATTGGGTTGTTTGTTTTTTTGTTATTGAGCTGCATGAGCTGCTTGTATATGTTGGAGATTAATCCTTTGTCAGTTGCTTCATTTGCAAATATGTTCTCCCATTCTGAGGGTTGTCTTTTCATCTTGTTTATGGTTTCCTTTGCTAGGCAAAAGCATTTAAGTTTCATTAGGTCCCATTTGTTTATTTTTGTTTTTATTTCCATCACTCTAGGAGGTGGGTCAAAAAGGATCTTGCTGTGATTTATGTCATAGAGTGTTCTGCCTATGTTTTTCTCTAAGAGTTTTATAGTGTCTGGTCTTACATTTAGGTCTTTAATCCATTTTGAGTTTATTTTTGTGTGTGGTGTTAGGGAGTGTTCTAATTTTATTCTTTTACATGTAGCTGTCCAGTTTTTCTAGCACCACTTATTGAAGAGGCTGTCTTTTCTCCATTGTATATTCTTGCCTCCTTTTTCAAAGATAAGGTGACTATATGTGCGTGGGTTTATCTCTGGGCTTTCTATCCTGTTCCATTGATCTATATTTCTGTTTTTGTGCCAGTACCATACTGTCTTGATTATTGTAGCTTTGTAATATATCTGAAGTCAGGGAGGCCAATTCCTCCATCTCTGCTTTTCTTTCTCAAGATTGCTTTGGCTATTCAGGGTCTTTTGTGTTTCCACACAAATGTGAAATTTTTTGTTCTAGTTCTGTGAAAAAAATGCCACTGGTAGTTTGATAGGGATTGCATTGAATCTGTAGATTGCTTTGGGTAGTAGAGTCATTTTCACAATGTTGATTCTTCCAATCCAGTTACATGGTATATCTCTCCATCCATTTGTAACATCTTTAATTTCTTTCATCAGTGTCTTATAGTTTTCTGCATACAGGTCTTTTGTCTCCTTAGGTAGGTTTATTCCTAGGTATTTTATTCTTTTTGTTGCAATGGTAAATGGGAGTGTTTCCTTAATTTCTCTTTCAGATTTGAAATCATTAGTGTACAGGAATGCAAGAGATTTCTGTGCATTAATTTTGTATCCTGCTGCTTTACCAGATTCATTGTTTAGCTCTAGTAGTTTTCTGGTAGCATCTTTAGGATTCTCTATGTATAGTATCATGTCATCTGCAAACAGTGACAACTTTACTTCTTTTTTTCTGATTTGGATTCCTTTTATTTCTTTTTCTTCTCCAATTGCTGTGGCTAAAACTTCCAAAACTATGTTGAATAATAGTGGTGAGAGTGGGCAACCTTGTCTTGTTCCTGATCTTAATGGAAATGATTTCAGTTTTTCACCATTAAGAATGATTAAAGGCAGCATTTTGATTCTGTTCTAAATGGCAGAGACATCAAGGCAAGGACATTTTGTTTTGTTTTGCTTATGTTATTATGATGTCAAATATAAACAACTCTGGATCTAGATAAAGAGAAACTTTTTTTTGAAAACATTATTGCAAAGAACTGGGGGATGGACTTTTACAGTAGGAAGAAGGGGGCTATTGCAGTAGGAAGAACATGTAACCATGAGGTCTGCCAGCTTCTCAACAGTTGGTGGGAAAGGTTCTTCTCTTCATAAGGAGGAGTAAACAAAGCTGCAAAAATACAGGTTTGAGGAAGTGAATAAGCAAGGGTGAGATGGAAGGATGGTAGATTGGAGACTGTTTTATGTTGCCATCTGAACTATTCTCAAGATGGGATCTTAAGGAGGGGTTGTATACAGGCTCAGGCTAAGGATGGATCAAAATACAGAGGCCCGGGAGAAGAAGAGAAACTTAACCAGAGTTTGGTTACAAACATTTTGTTCTGATTGATCAGTGGGGACTCAACAGTTCATCTAATCATTTATAAGGCAAAGAATGAGAATTTGGAGGTTCTGCCTCTGACCTTGTCAGAGGTAAACAAGAGGAACATCTGTAGTCTTACCTAAATCATATGGGGATTGCTGGTTCCTTGCAACAGTCTTTTACCTCAACACGAAGGGGTGGAGGGATTGCTTAACCATTGCTACTTTCCAGAATCACAGGGCTCAGATACAACTCAACACTGACAATAAGGATTTCACAGTAAGGCACAAAGGGAAAGTTTAAAATAATCTGAACTCAAGGAACTAGAATCCCCTTGGAGGGATGTTCCCTCACATAGCTTAAGAAGATAATCCATACCTGCAGGGCAATGGTTCTCAGCTGGGGTTGATCCCTTCACCTTTCACCTTGTGGACACATGGAAATATTTTTGATTGTCCAAATGGAGGTAAGGATGCTAGTGGCATCCAGTGGGTAGAAGCCAGGGATGCTGTTAAACATCCTACAATACACAGGAGAGTTCTACAAGAAAGCTTTATCTAGACCAAACTTTCAGTAATGCTGAGGTTCAGAAACTCTGCTTAGGAAAAAAAAAAAATTGAGAACTGGATAATTCTCTGCCATTGTCTGGCTGTGTAGACTCTCAAAGGACAGTTAGCTAGTTTGAGCCCCAGTTTCCTTATACATTACCTGGGAACAATTCTATTTATTTCATAGGGATTATTGTAAGGATTAATGAAAGAAAATCTGTGTAAGCATCTACCACAGGATCTCATAAATAAAAGTCAGATAGACTATATTAATTACTTATCTATTTCCCAATTTTCCTTCCATCTACTTTTATCCATTTCTCAAAATTGGCTCCTCCAGACTAACTTTTTTGGTTATCACCCACGTCCCAGTGTTTGGGCAGAGAGGCTAACCTCAAGAGCCTGGGGTTGGGAGGACAGAGAACAGAGCTTGAGTACCACCAGGATTAGCTTTATGAACTTAGGTAAAACAATTAACTTACTCTCTTTGTATTTTAGTTTCCTTAACTGTCCAAAGGATAAAAAGACATTTTCCCTTACCTGTGTCAGGGATGAAAATAAATAAGTTAATAGGGAAAGCAATGGCTTGCCCAGAAGTGATCAATAAATGATTTTTGCTTCAACAAGATGTGAAAGCACTTTCAGAAGTTATGAGCATTATCTAAATTGAGAGGTTTAAGTGGCCATTAAAATTTATTTCACTATAATTTATTTACCAGTCTTTTGATCGTAAGGGTGCTCTTTAATTTTTTAAAGTTATATTTTAAATTAAATAACTATCTACAAAATTTTAAAAAATATGTATAGATAAATCTCAAATTAAGAGTACAAAATTCCTCACATACTCATATCCATTTCTACTCTGGATCCTTAATTTCTTTTCATAGTTTCCGAGTTTTGTTTCTTTGGATAGTTTCCTTTGTGTATTTAAAATAAGTATTTTGATTTTTCATGATTTATTAATTTTAGATGGTATTATTTGATTCCATTCTTCAAAAGATTAATCATATAGTGACTTACCCAACTATATATGTCTCTTCTCCTTCCTCTCCTAAAGTTTATGTTATTATTTTAAAGTTTCAAAGTTTATAAACTTCACATTTGATATGTAAGTAGTTGTGTTCCAGTTTTACTTTGGGTTGATTCCAAAAATAAAAGTGTGGTAAAATCAATACTTGCAGTTTTTCAATTATGTAAATATTTTAAATTATATAACTACGTAACCCCAAAACTGAAATTAAAACCGTAGAGAAAGAAATGCAATCCTATGATACTGACATGCTAATGCTCAAAGGAGAATATCCCAAGCATCTGCATCTAGTGACGTTTCCTTTATTTTCTTTTGAGCTTACATTTTTTCCATACATTTTCAGTGACCACTAATTCGTAATCATCCTGTCATTTTCTTTCTTAAATGCTTTTTAAAAATATGTTGCTCTGTAGGTTTCTGTTGCAGGTTGGTTCCCCAGGTAGCAGACTGTGAGACAGAGATTTGTGTTCAGAAAATTTATTGAGCCTTACTCCTAAGGATCGACCTGGTGTGGGATGAGAGGAAGGGGGCGTTAAAAAAAAAAAAAAAAAAAAAAAAAAAAAGCAGGATTGGGTAAAAGGAAAGGCTGGGCTGTAAAACATAACAAAGTCTTCAACTGATCCCAGGAGGAGCTCCTGAGCTGAGATGAATTTTCCCAAATTGGGCCAAGGGAGTAGTCATCACCGGTGTGGGTTACAGCAAGGAAGGGGCGTGATGTTGTGTACGGTGGGTGGTTCCCATCAGCAGGACAATATTCGGGAGGTAGGTGGGGAGGAAATCAGCTGCAACCTGTCAGCCACCAGTAATCCCAGCAGCAGGGGGAATGCACGCTTCAGACCTGAAAGGGGTGACGGGGGGGGGGGAGGAATCTGGTCAGCACACAAGGGAATCCAAAACCGTCCCCAAGGAGTCATTTCTCATATGAGATCCTTGAACATTTGAAAATCTGGATTCGTCTTTTTCTTTATGCTTCACTGGTAATTTGTCTGAGTAGATTTTCTTTCTGTCAGGTTGTTTTTTTTATTGTCTTCTAGCACACAGTGTGCGGATAAGTCAGTCTGCCAACCAGATGCTTGCTGTATGTTGTACCTATTTTTTTTCTCTCTACGGCACATTCAGGAATTTCTCTTCATTCTTAAAGTTCTGAAACTTCTCAGGATATGGGTCTTTTTTCATTCTAATCAGAATTTCAAAGTGTCTATGATATGAAGATGTGTCCTTTTCTTTAGCTAAAGAAAATATTTGTAAATCATGTATTTCATTGTTTCTTTCCATTTGTCGTCACAGTCCTTTTCATCTGCAGCACTTACTGAATAAGACCGAGAATCCTGGGTGTACTATGGCAAGAATCTTTCCTCAGACTATACTTCCTTTTGTCTTTTTTTCTCTTTTTGTCCTCTGGGGCATCTATCCAATTCTTATCTTTCAGATCAGCTAGATTCTTAGCTTTATTTATTTTGATTTTCATTCCATACGCTGACTTTTAATAATATCTAGGTAGTTTCTTTTTCTATTAATACCCCTTTTGTTTGGACAGCAATCTCTTTTATAAATGAAATAAATGCTTGTTTTCCTCTGAATACACTAAATCTGTTTTGTAGATGTTCTTTTCTTCTGTGCGTCATTCCTATTTCTGCCAAGTCAGCTGTATGTTTCCTCACCCTGGTATTTGCTTTAATATTTTGTTCACATGTTTCATGATTCATGGTTCATTATTTCATGAATAAAAACACAACTAATTTGATTAGTATAGGTTGTTTTCATAGGTTTACTCTGCAGATACATTTAAATATGTTTCCCTAAGTGACTAAGTTACGTATGCATGGCGTATGTGTGTGTGTGTGTGTGTGTTTGTGTGTATCACTGTGGACTAAATTTTCAATAGAAGTATATGTATGTATATATCTTAATAAATAATTGTATGTATTTATATTAAATATTATAATAGTTTGCATGTGTTTATATATACTATATATGTTGATATATATTTATTAATGCTATATTTTGTCTTTTGTTTTATATATTTTACATGTTATGTTTTATAGGCTGTATATATGTTTAGATATATTACTTATATATAGTATTGTAATATTATATATAAATAGATGTATATATATATATATAGCCACACTATGTATATGTGTCCTCTTCTTTTTTAATCTAAGTGACCTGAATGTTTTTTTCCCCCAAACGTCTCCTCAAACGCTCAAACGCCTCAAATGCTCATTATTTTCAATATTTTCAAAACGTATATTTTTGGTCATATTTTCTGCCCTTTTCTTTCCATAAGCATCCTGGATTTTACTCCTCAGTCCTAATCCCACACCTTGGCCCCAGGAAGATACTTTTAATCTGATTAGTCATCAGTGAAACCATAATTAAGTCATTCTTACTAATGTTGAGTGTGCACTAAATCATACACATCTATCTTTTCTGCCTCTATTTTTCTTCTATCTCGTCTCTATTTCTGTGGTGCTTATATGTAGGTGGAAGAACCACTAGTGTCTAGTTTTCCAGAACTGGCCATCTTATGCTCATTTCCTCTCTACTTCCTTTATCAGTGTGACAGTCTGAGGGTGATAAGTTCTTGAGGTAAAGACTTTCGGGCAAAATATAAAGTCCCATGCAGGCTACTCAAATCTAGACTCTACCAGAGCTGCATGTTAAGACATCAGGCTTTTATGCAGCCCTTACAATTGCGGTTTGGTTCTTCTATAGCTATTATTCCTTTTGTGTATTGCCCTATTGAAAACATAGACAAATATATATATATATATATATATATATAATGGGCAAACATTTGATTTAATGAAAACCTCACCCTAAATCCTAACAGTACCCATTCATACGTTCTGCTATGTCTACATGAATCCATTTAAAATGATAAATATTTATGAAGAATAAAAACCACTTATCAATCAGCATCCACCAATGTTTTTTTCTCAAAGGATTATATTCACAGTCTAGATCCTCTCGTGCCATCAGACCCCCCACCTTTGCTCCCCAACCTGCTCAGGAGACTGCTTTTTAATTATGATGCCACTCATTTCACTCCAACTAGGTAAAAATAAAAGCATATTTCAATACGAGTGAGTATTTTTATACTGATAACATTGATGAAAGTCTAATTTAACTAATAAAATTTCCTTCACATAATATTTGCATTTTATCTAATATTAGTATCTATTACTAGAATTAGTAATATTACTTTCGACATGCCTCTCCTTTTTTTTTTTTTTTTTTTTTTTTTTGCGGTACGCGGGCCTCTCACTGTTGTGGCCTCTCCCGTTGCGGAGCACAGGCTCCGGACGCGCAGGCTCAGCGGCCATGGCTCACGGGCCCAGCCTCTCCGCGGCATGTGGGATCTTCCCGGACCGGGGCATGAACCTGTGTCCCCTGCATTGGCAGGCGGACTCTCAACCACTGCGCCACCAGGGAAGCCCTCGACATGCCTCTCTTCTTGTTGGAGGAGGTCATTGAGAGGACATGACTGCTGGTTGGCCCTTGGAGCTGGACTCGGGACTCGGTCAATGGAGAATCCTTTCCTCCTCCCCTGTCCTTAGAAAATACGTTCTGCCCACTGTTGCTGCTCTAGGACCTACTTCAAAGATGCAGCCTTAAGAGAGTCATATGTTAATAAGACCATGTGGACTGTATACATGACAACCCCATAAAGCCTCTACATAAATTCTTAAAATTCTAGTGGGCCAGTGAGGAGATCTACCTGTCTTGAGGTCACCCAAGACACGACTCATGTAAGTTCCCTTGCTTATAAAAACTGCCACCTACCAGTCTGGAGGGGTCTGCCTCTTTCTTTGGTTTCTCCCTGCCCACTGTGTATGGGGGTCAGTTTTAAATTTCACCTGGGAAATTCCTGAGATTTAGGAAAACACTTCTGACTCTGACATACCAATGTGTTTCTACTGATATTTTGAGACTTAGGAGTGTAGCATTAACACATTAGCATAGATTAATTCCTTGATTTAATTAGAAAGCCCAAACAAAGGAAGAGGGACATAAACGGTTTGTTAAGAATGAAGAGGATCCAAAGCATTCCATTACCTGCAAAGGGTACGCTTGCCTATGTATACTGTTGTGTGTGCATTGGGGACCTGGGCAGAGGGAGATTCGTGGGACATGTTATAAAAAATTGTCCCTTCTTCATAATTTTGCCAAGAGCTTTTGTTGATCCCCGAAGTCACTGTGTTCAGGAATAGTGAAACTGCAGAGCATTATTTGAGGAAATGACAGAGCTCTGGGAAAAGTGTAAATGCCCCAGTGGACAGAAAGGTGTGAAGTGGCTTGCTTGGGCTTCAGAGTCTGTCACTCTGTTGCTGAGGCAACCAATGCAGGCGGAGAAATAAGATCCATGGTTACCTTGCTGGTCGTGTTGACTTGTTGGGGAAAAATTTAAAAAGAATTTGGATCATCCGTTCCCTGGAGACCCATTTGAATCATCGAAGCTTAGTGTCATTTGTCTGTATCTCTTTCAGCTATGCATTCCACATATCAATTTGCTTAAATGGTGGGTGCCTATGCCAAATCTAATTATCCCTTATCTCACAGAGTCATTAATCATTTCTATCCATTATGCATTGACTACTGATAGCTACTCCAATCTTTAGTACATGAAACTTTAATATGCATTAGAATACCATGTTTATAAGTGGCATTTATCCCTGAAATGTACTGCATGGCATTTCTTAGTTAGATGAAAGATTTTGTCATGAAAACTGGTAGTGTGTTTTATGTTGCTCTTCTAATAATCTATAAAAATAATAAAATAAAAACAGTATGCTAGAGACAATTGAGAAGCTGCTGATAATTATTCATTATAATGTTAATTAGCACAGTAGAGTGAAAATATTATACAACCTAAATAGTGTCCAAGAATCTCAAAACACACGAAAACAAATTATAAATTATCAATAGCATCAGGAGGCGAATGATGTGAGGGGAATATTTTCCTAGTTAAAATTTAAAAATAATATAATACTAGGGGTAACTATAGCATTCTCTAGCTGTTCAGCATCTTCAATTGATGCATTCTACACAACGCCTATTGCCCCATATGTATTTTGACTTTTTATTTTTCTCCAAAATATTTGGTGGTACTGAAACAGATGTAAACAATGATCAAGTTCAAAACATTTTTTTTTCAGACACTTAGAGAGTCTATTGCACAGCAGAGATTTGAACTCAGATTTCATGACTCCAACCCATGGCTGTAAGGGATGTAACCAAAAGTTTTTCAGTGTCTCCTACATAACCAGTTACTATACACAGTACCATTACATATTATTTTCACTATTGAGAAGACTAATTATTTATCTATACTGTATCTATATTTCCATCTGTAAATCTATCAGCTATCTATCTTCTTATTAACATATCTATCTAGATGGAAAACAATGGATCTGCCAAAATTTGAATCCTAGATTGTCATATTTAAATTGTAATTTGAGTATTTCCAAACACTCGACCTTTTTTAGTTTCATATAATGCTGGGGAAGTAAAAATAACATTTTCTCTATAATAAAAACCAATGTTAAATTAATGTTAAATGTCAAAGATTTCACAGAGACCTCTTAATCCAATTCCCCTATTTTAAAGGTGAGAAAATGGAGGTACATCAAAGGTTACTGCTTTGCACTTTTATATGATTATTTTTACTGTTTCCTAACTTGTAATCTTGTTGATATATTTACTACACCACCACACTTTGCTCTTTTTTTTTTTTTTTTTTTTAAAGAAGATGTTGGGGGTAGGAGTTTATTAATTAATTAATTTATTTTTGCTGTGTTGGGTCTTCGTTTCTGTGCGAGGGCTTTCTCTAGTTGTGGCAAGCGGGGTCCACTCTTCATCGCAGTGCGCGGGCCTCTCACTGTTGTGGCCTCTCTTGTTGCGGAGCACAGGCTCCAGACACGCAGGCTCAGTAGTTGTGGCTCACGGGCCTAGTCGCTCCGTGGCATGTGGGATCCTCCCAGCCCAGGGCTCGAACCCATGTCCCCTGCATTAGCAGGCAGACTCCCAACCACTGCGCCAACAGGGAAGCCCCACACTTTGCTCTTGAGCTGCTCATAATTGGAATATCATCCCATATTTTTCTTTCATGTTCTCTCCTTCTAGTGAAGATCTATATGTATTGTAAGACTGAGCTCAAAAGCTTTGTCTTCCATAAATCCTTACCAAATTTCATTATTTAAAATTTATTTACTTATTTTTTTGGAGTTCCCTAAAAGTTTTATTTTTTAAATTAATTTTTATTCGAGTATAGTTGCTTCACAATGTTGTGTTAGTTTCTACTGTACAGCAAAGTGAATGAGCTATATGTATATATATATCCCCTCGTTTTTGGATTTCTTTCCCATTTAGGTCACCACGAGCACTGAGTAGAGTTCCCTGTGCTATACAGTAGGTTCTCATTAGTTATGTATTTTATACATAGTATCAATAGTGTATATATGTCAATCCCAATCTCTCAATTCATCCCACCCCCCTTCCCCCTTTTCCTCCTTGGTATTCATACATTTTTTCTATGTCTGTGTCTTTATTTCTGCTTTGCAAATAAGATCATCGATACCATTCTTCTAGATTCTACATATATGCATTAATATATGATATTTAGTTTTCTCTTTCTGACTTACTTCACTCTGTATTATAGTCTCTAGGTCCATCCACATCTCTACAAATCTACAAATGACCCAATTTGGTTCCTTTTTATGGCTAATATTCTGTTGTATATATGTACCATATCTTCCTTATCCATTCCTCTGTTGACGGACATTTAGTTTGCTTCCATGTCCTGGCTATTGTAAATAGTGCTGCAGTGAACATTGGGGTGCATGTGTCTTTTTGAATTATGGTTTTCTCAGGGTATATGCCCAGTAGTGGGATTGCT
This sequence comes from Mesoplodon mirus, assembly GCF_964341445.2. NCBI lineage: Eukaryota > Metazoa > Chordata > Mammalia > Artiodactyla > Ziphiidae > Mesoplodon > Mesoplodon mirus. Next base: position 108,828,541 of record NC_138984.1, on the reverse strand, counting down.
GGGTCATATGGTGGTTCTATTTTAGTTTTTTAAGGAACCTCCATACTGTTCTCCATAGTGGCTGTATCAGTATACATTCCCACCGACAGTGCAAGAGGGTTCCCTTTTCTCCACACCCTCTCCATGATTTATTGTTTGTAGATATTTTGATGATGGCCATTCTGACTGGTGTGAGGTGTTACCTCATTGTAGTTTTGATTTACATTTCTCTAATAATTAGTGATTTTGAGCATCTTCTCACGTGTCTCTTGGCCATCTGTATGTCTTCTTTGGAAAAATGTCTATTTAGGTCTTCCACCTATTTTTTTGATTGGGTTGTTTGTTTTTTGATATTGAGCTGCATAAGCTGCTCATATATTTTAGAGGTTAATCCTTTGTCAGTTGCTTCGTTTGCAAATATTTTCTCCCATTCTGAGGGTTGTATTTTTGTCTTGTTTATAGTTTCCTTTGCTGTGCAAAAGCTTTTAAGTTTCATTAGGTTCCATTTGTTTACTTTTGTTTTATTTTCATTACTCTAGGAGGTGGGTAAAAAAGATCTTGCTGCGATTTATGTCGAAGAGTGTCCTGCTTATGTTTTCCTCTAAGAGTTTTACAGTGTCTGGCCTTACATTTACGTCTTTGATCCATTTTGAGTTTATTTTTGTGTATGGTGTTAGGGAGTGTTCTAATTTCATTCTTTTACATGTAGCTGTCCAGTTTTCCCAGCACCATTTATTGAAGAGACTGTCTTTTCTCCATTGTATATTCTTTCCTCCTGAGTCATAGATTAGGTGATCATAGGTGTGTGGGTTTATCTGTGGGCTTTCTCTCCTGTTCCATTGATCTATATTTCTGTTTTTAATGCCAGTACCATACTGTCTTGATTACTGTAGCTTTGTAGTATTGTCTGAAGTCAGGGAGTCTGATTCCTCCAGCTCCATTTTTCTTTCTTAAGACTGCTTTGGCTATTCGGGGTCTTTTGTGTTTCCATACCAATTGAACAAATTTTTGTTCTAGTTCTGTGAAAAATGCCACTGGTAATTTAAGAGGGATTGCACTGAATCTGTATATTGTTTTGGGTAGTATAGTCATTTTCACAATATTGATTATTCCAATCAAGAACATGGTATATCTCTCCACCTGTTTGTATTGTCTTTGATTTCTTTCATCAGTATCCTTTTTTTGTGTGTGTGGTACGTGGGCCTCTCACTGCTGTGGCCTCTCCTGCTGCAGAGCACAGGCTCCAGATGCGCAGGCTCAGTGGCCATGGCTCACGGGCCCAGCCGCTCCGCGGCATGTGGGATCTTCCTGGACCGGGGCATGAACCCGTGTCCCCTGCATTGGCAGGCAGACTCTCAACCACTACGCCACCAGGGAAGCCCTCATCAGTATCTTATGGTTTTCGGTGTACAGGTTTTTGCATCCTTAGGTAGGTTTATTCCTAGGTATTTTATTCTTTTTGTTGAAATGGTAAATGGGATTTTTTCCTTAATTTCTCTTTCTGATCTTTTGTTATTAGTGTATAGGAATGCAAGAGATTTCTGTGCATTAATTTTGCATCTGCAACTTTACTAAATTCATTGATCAGCTCTAGTAGGTTTCTGGTGGCATCTTTAGGATTTTCTATATTATCATGTCATCTGTAAACAGTGACATTTTTACTTCTTCTTTTCCAACTTGGATTCCTTCTATTTCTTTTTCTTCTCTGATTACCATGGCTAGGACTTTCAAAGCTATGTTGAACAATAGTGGCGAGGGTGGGCACGCTTGTCTTGTTCCTGATCTTAGAGGAAATGCTTTCAGTTTTTCACCATTGAGAATAATGTTTGCTGTGGGTTTGTCATATACGGCCTTTATTGTGTTGAGGTAGGTTCCCTCTATGCCCACTTTCTGGAGAGGTTTTTTTTTTATCATAAATGGGTGTAGAATTTTGTTGAAAGCTTTTTCTGCATCTATTGAGATGATCATATGGTTTTTATTCTTCAATTTGTTAATATGATGTTTCACATTGATTGATTTGCATATATTGAAAATCCTTGCAGTTACAAAATTTCTAATGCATAAGATTGTTTTTTCTTGGAACTAAGAGAACATATATATGGTATAATTAACCTTTTCTTATCTACTCTATCTTTTTATTTATGCCTCCTTGTAATCATTCATCCTTTTTTTTTTTTTGCTGAGACATGAAGAGAATTTTTATTTATCACATGTATTAATACTTACTTTTGCTTGTAGAACAAAGTCACACATCGAAGAGTAGACTGTTAGTAGGTATTAGTAGCGTTCAGGGTCTAGCACAGCATTTAGTACACAATAGATTTTTCAATAAGGATGAGTCATAGTTTTCAAATGCTAACTTCAGGTACTGTAAACTGTCAATCACTTTTTATGTAGATGCCTTGGATTGCTGATACACTACATTTTCTTCAATTAAGGATTAACTTTTTTGTAGTCTTTTTGTTTGTTTTTTGGGGGTTTTGTTTGTTTTCAGTCATCTTTAGAAGTTAGGTGGTAGGGCCCCGTCTCCCCCTCTTTCCCCCACAACAACAGAATAGTATTCTTATTAGAAGTTCCTAAGATGGGCAATTCCAGCATGCAAAGTGGGACGGGACATAGCCAGGAAGATGAGAAATTGAAGCCATCATCTAGGAGTACTATATTCCATCACTGTTGCTCCTTGCAGCCTGCAGGTCTTCTTCACAGCCCTCTCCATTAAACCCATTAACATGCAGGATCGTTATTTGCTTCACAGTGGTGCTTTTACCAGATTCTCCAACACCCAACCCCCCTGGTGTAGGGTAGGACTCTCGGAAAAAGAGAGAGAGAAAGAGAGAAAAGGGGGCGGGGCAAGAGAGCAAGTGGCCAGGGGAGGGAGACCCACACCTGGGTCACCACAGCCCCCTGCCCCATTTTGGGCACCCTGGCCAGCTGAATCTTTCATCCTTTTTTAAACATGTTCATATATTGTCTCACCAGCTGGATAGAAAGTTCTGTGAGAGACGCTTGTCCACTTTCTTGTAGCTCCTCTGACTTCCCAGTGTATTGACTTTGCCCAGGTAGGCACTCAGTCAGTATTTGGTCATTACTTGATTGATGTTTGGTCATGACAGAGAGCAGATTGTTTGGTTTATTTCATTTACAAGGTACAGCAAAGTCAACTAAATGAACTTTTATCACTGAAAAGGGAAAAGAGAATTACAGAAGTTGGAAATTCACTGCCTGCTACCACGGAGGTGGGAAGTCAAAATAGCAATTTTTCCCACCAGCTTTTCCATTTGTGTGCTTCTAGGCCAATGAGCTCAATATTTTAACATGAACTGCCTTAAACTAACTGCCAGTGTCCATATTTCAAAATGTGTCCATATTTCACCTTTGGAGCACCTCCATCAATTCCTGAAAAGCTTTTGTAAGCTCAATGTATATGATGCTGAAGACTGACCCGAACATGTTAAAGACATTGGTGGACATATAAAATAAATAGGAACAATTAGGCAAGGGAGATTAACAGAAGGAAAAAGAACTCAAATGCCCTCTTTCCACTTTGGTCCTCTCATAATGTACCGATTGCCTCAAATACCTTCAGAGTAACCATGTTGGGGGCAAAGTGGGAGAACATGGAGAGACAAAATACTGGAATATTCAGTAAACATGATTCCCAAGTGCAAGAATCCTCTAGGGCAGCGGTCCCCAACCTTTTTGGCACTAGGGACTCATTTCGTGGAAGACAATTTTTCCACGGACGGGGTGGGGGACTGGGCGTGGGTTGGTTCAGGTGGTAATGCAAGCAATGGGAGGGATGGTTCAGGCAGTAATGCGAGTGATGGGGAGTGATGGGGAGCGGCAGATGAAGCTTCACTCGCTCACCTGCCACTCACCTCCTGCTGTGTGGCCTGGTTCCTAACAGGCCGCGGACAGGTATTGGTCTGTGGACGAGGGGTTGGGGACCCCTGCTCTAGGGTAGATTTTCAGAGATGATTTTGCATGATAATAACTTCTGCCTTAGCAAAAGTCTTCTTCACTAGACTTGTCCCTTCTCTGGAATAAGTTCCTATTTTGATAAATGGCCACCACCATCTAGCCAGTTGCTCAAGCCCCAAACCTGGATGGTACCCTTTATCCTTTTCTCTTCCTCACCTACTACATCCAATCAAACACCAATTGTTGTTGATTCTATCTCCTAAAAATCTCTTGATGTTTTCCACTTCTCTCTAATCTGTTACTATCACAGTAGTCTGAACCAACACTCTCTCTCACCTAGATGGTTTACTCCTTCAAACTAATTTCCATCCCTTTCTATTACCAAATAAATATAAAGGTTAAGACTGCTAGCTTTCAGATTGCTCACTGATGAGCTATGTTACATTGGGCAAATTGCTCAAGCTTTTTGTAAAGTGGAAATAATAATGTTTTCCACCTCACTGAGTTGTTATGAATACGAATATTTGAATACATGTAACATCCCTAAAGAGATTTGGTTTATGGGAGGTCCTTATTGTTGCACTCAACAGACCTAGTGATATATAAAATGAATAGCTGATCATTCCCTTTTCCAGCTTAAAACCATTCAGTGACTTTACATTATTTTTGGAATAAATTCCAAAATTCTTAATATGGCTTCAAATGAGTTTCCTTGATTCACCCCTACACACATCTCCAGCCACATCTTTGCTATTCCTGTGTTCATTATCTGATCTCTAGCAGCACTGGTTTAATTCACATTTCTTAGACATCCAAAACTCATATTGGTCTAAATCTTCACACATGCAGCTTTTTTTTACTTTCCTTGGGCTGGATCATCTCTCAGCTTCCCTTGACTTCTGATGTTCTTTCAGAATCTAACTTAAAGAACACTTCCTTGGGGATATTTATTATGTGACATTATTGTGTGACTACTCAAGACTAGATCAAATCCTCCTTTATATGCAATTTCATACTGTCTAGAATTAGAACTAATTACTTGTGTAAGTATATGTTTTTGTTCCTTTCTGTAATGGAAATTTTACTACATTAAGTGTGTAGTGAAACAGGCAATGAAAGGATTAGAAAAGTAATTGTAGAGTGGCTCTAATTCTGTTCTTTGACTCTCTAGAGACTTCATCCTATATCTACTTACCAGGAGGAGAGCCACGGATGCCTTAGAGATAATTCATCCTAACCTCTATTTTATAGATAAACCCACCAATTCCATGCAGCAATATGAAAGGCTCTCTCCACTTTTCTCCTGTCAAAAGTTCAATTGCTTCCCTATCTACTGTCACCATGGAAAAATTCCCAAATATTAACCTGGACATTAGTGAAGATTAGTTGGCTAATTTATAAAGCTGTGCATTGTAAAGAGTCCAAAGTTTAAATGGTAGAACTAATGAGGTCAGTAAAATATTGGTATTTAAAAAGTCTTGGGACCATAAACAAGCATTCCCCCTACCTCATCTGATTAAAATCGTTCCTGGGTATGAAATATAAACTGTGACAGATATTGTTTAAGATTTCTCAAACTACTTCTAAACAGGAAAAGACACGATAAAGGATAAGAACTTGCATCTTGACAGGTGCCTTAAAACCTGACCTGTTATTGTTCTTGTCAATGTGGGAACAAAACGACATCTCCAATCTGAAGAAAACGAAACACATTAAATACAAACTGGGAAATCAGAAAAATTGGATGTCAATTATAAGATTTAAACATATGTTTTATTTGTCTGTTTCTTTAAATAGTGAGACACTTAAGGGCAATGGATCCATAGTTCAATTTTTTTAATATTTCAATTAAACTTTTAAAAACTCATATTATTATAATCAATAAAAGGTACTTATTTCCGGATTGGAATTGCATCTATTTACAATGACCAAATACGAAGTTTTGTTGAAAGAGTTTCATTTGTTGAACATTTCTGTCTTTCATAATTTTATGCTAGTCTACACCACCATTGCTATTTACTAAAATTATATAGCACTTCATACATTTCAATTTATTTTGTGTTTTCTGTGCTTAGGCAATCTTGACTGAATATGAATGCTCTCTTTTTGTCAACCTGGAGTAGTTGAAGTATATTTATTTAAAAGCAATACTAATGATATAAATAGATGAAAGTATGGTATCAACTGGATAGGCATTTTCAGGTAAGAGAAAAGTTTATATTTGAAGTGGAAGAGATACAGTATATATTTTATGAGTTGGTTTTTACACTTAAAGTTCAACTGTTCTTTTTGTTCTTGTTCTTCAGATGATCTCTCTCTTGTTCCTTTTCCTGTGTCACAGACATTTATATTCCTTTTTTCTTAATCTGACCTTTCCCTGATTACAGACATTGTGCTAATTACTCACTGTGATTCCAAGGTTCCACACAGCCAGCTTTGTTCCCACTTCTGCAAGGTACACAGTTGCATCAATATTCAGTAGGGAGTTCTTTAAAATAATCTAAGTGGCACTTGGGAATATATCTTCCTCCAGTGGGTAAATACCTATTCAAATCAACAAAATATACATTCAGTAAGCGTATTTCTGAAATGTTACACTTTCCAAATGAGTCTTTTTACAATGAAAGATTCATAATATGCTAATGCACATGTAAATATTGTGCCAGGTCACATCTAAAGATGGAAAAGTCTAGTGAATAAAAATGCCCATTACCCGGGGACTTCAAGATCTTTCTGCCCGAGGTGATGCACGGTAGTAGCACCCCCTAACTGCAGAGAACCAGGAAGTTTTGTTGCTGTTGTTCTGTTTTGTTTTGTTTTGTGGGTTGTATCAGCAAAAGACACCAACTGTAGAGTGCTGAGTGTATTTTGTTTCCCTATCGAATTCTGACTCTCTTGTTAAAATGATTAATTCCTATTTTTTAAAAAATTCAGAAAATATCACATAAGTACTGGATTTCTGTCTTCTCTTGAAAACCATGAAGATCTGCCAACTCTGAGCCCCATTTCTGCTCTGCTCAGCAGCATAGCCGCTGCCCAGTGGTACCCTTACCCTCAGAGGGAGGAGAGCTCTCGCATTCAGCACCCTTCACTGTCTGTCTTTGCCTCCCATACACTGAGACCTAGAGTCAAGGTACCATGTATCTATTGTTTTCCTAATGTTAGAGTTAAAAAATATTTTTTTCTTATATCTATATTTCCATCAAATGTGGTAAAATTAAAAACGGACCTATATGCCAGTATGTTTCAAATAAAAGGGGTGCAGTCTAAGGAGCTAGTATATTTCTTTGTGGAAGCAAAGAACATTCCATATATTTAATTTGTAACGGTGTCTGTGTGAAAGGCTGCATCTTTAACACCTCACTACTCGCCCCTGCTGCACACATTTATATTAACTTACTTGCCTCTTAGGAGTTGAGTTTACAGCCACTATGACATAGTGTGAGCTGATTTTTGTAAAATGAGTATGTGAACATGTGTACACTTAGGAAAAATTGGCAAAGGATACCCCCAATGTCAACTGCACTATTTCTGGTCAATGGGGTTATGAGTGATTTTAAGTTTCCTCTGTTTATTTTTTTATGTTATGAATTTTTCACTGTGTGCTTGTGTTATTTTCAAAAACAGAAACAATGAAATTTTAAAAAAATTACAAAATGGGGCTTCCCTGGTGGCGCAGTGGTGGAGAGTCTGCCTGTCCATGCAGGGGACATGGGTTTGTGCTGCGGTCCGGGAGGATACCACATGCCGCGGAGCGGCTGGGCCCGTAAGCCATGGCCTCTGAGCCTGCGCATCCGGAGCCTGTGCTCTGCAGCAGGAGAGGCCACAGCAGTGAGAGGCCCGCGTACCGCAAAAAAAAAAAAAAAAAAAAAAAAAGAATCCACCTGCCAATGCAGGGGACACAGGTTCAAGCCCTGGTCCAGGAAGATCCCACATGCCATGGAGCAACTAAGTCCGTGTGCCACAGCTACTGAGCCCGTGCTCTAGAGCCCGTGAGCCACAACTACTGAGGCTATGCGCCTACAGCCCATGCTCTGCAACAAGAGAAGCCACTGCAATGAGAAGCCTGAGCACCGCAACAAAGAGTAGCCCCTCCTCGCCACAACTAGAGGAAGCCCACGCACAGCAACAAAGACCCAACACAGCCAAAAATAAATAGATAAATAAATAAAATAAAATTTTAAAAAATGGTTTGGTCAGAATGCTAGAGACCCATTCCCTATTTGTTCCCCTCTGGATGCAATTAATGCATATTTCAATCTTCATAGAACCTAACCCAAAATGCAAGGGTCTTTATAATCAGCCTTGCCAAATTGATTTTCACTCAATCAAAACCTTCCTCTCCAGGCATATTGATTTTCTCATTGTCATTTAAACACACCTGAACTCTGAACTGTTTCCTCCTCTACATTTTTATTTATTCTGTTAATCCTCTCAACTTGCATCCCAACCCAGAATATCTTATTTTGTCAATGCTCAAAATACTCATATCATTCAATGCCAGCTCAAACTCCTTATTGACGCCTTCCCTAGATTTCTGAAGTGATCTCCCTAATTGCAATTGTACTAAACCGACTTTTAATCTTTACAGTAATATTCCCTTATTTGTCCTCTTAGGAATACTAAGTCCTTGAGCTATGAACAGTTTTTATGATATAAAAAATCCAATGGTTTAAAAACAAAACCAGGGCTTTCCTGGTGGCGCAGTGGTTGAGAGTCCGCCTGCCGATGCAGGGGACACAGGTTCGTGCCCCGGTCCGGGAAGATCCCACATGCCGCGGAGCGGCTGGGCCCGTGAGCCATGGCTGCTGAGCCTGCGCGTCCAGAGCCTGTGCTCTTCAACGAGGGAGGCCACAACAGTGAGAGGCCCGCATACCGCAAAAAAATAAAAACAAATAAAAACAAAACCAAATCGTCAGAAACTTTGGTTTAAACCAAGTTAACCAGATTTATAACTGCAGTGATTCTCAGAACAATTAAAATGTGCCTGCTCTCCTATTTATATTGAAGAAAAGAAGTTCTAATATATGGTATTTTACAAACTGTTATCAGCATCAGACTCCTTTTTGTCTATATTTTCTAGAAGAATTTCACGGAAGACTATTTCTTCTGAAGACTATTCTGCAGAAGACTATTTGGGTGATGCTGGTAAATTTATACTGTAGTTTTATGCTTATGCCTTTCTTCCAAATCAGCTAGAAAATTTCTAAAGACACTGAACTTGAACTTGAACTCTTACTAATATTTTTGTGCTTCAGAGTCCTTGGACAGCTATGAGCACCTGACACGTGCACAACCACCACAGGGAGATAAGAATGGCACTCAGGATGCATTTTCCACTGGCTGAGATAGTGGAGGCACAGCAAAGGGGGAGTGGTGGTGAGGATGAGGGGTACCCAGATTCTGTAAGCAGAAGGAAATGCCTAAAAAAGCACTAGGTAATCTCTGAACGTCTAACATTGTATCTCTCTTCATGACACTTGCTCTTTGTGTCTCTTCTGTCTGGATCAAATAGTTTCAAATCCATGCTTCATGTGACTCTCCACTATAAAGAGGTTTAAAGAGATAGGATCCCTTCCATTCAAGGTGCAGCCTCATTTTCCCCTCTCCTATTTGCAAATTGATGGGAACTTCACATGTGTCATGTCTTCTTTTAAAGATAAACATAGATAAGGTGGATGATAATGCACTCAATATTTATTTAGTTTCAAAATGAGTGGCAAGGTGAAAATCTTTCATGAAGTCTTGATCCAAAGACATTAATTCAAAGAAATATTCGAGCTGTCTACCTACCTCCTCTAACAGGTTTTGACCACTGTTTATTTCTGAAGCACTTACATGTCTACGTATTAATTAACATCCTTTTTGTTTATGTTTTCTTGTACATATCATAATATCCTTAAACTATCTGAGACTGGACTTAACGTGCCTCGTTCTGTGCTCTGCAAGGAGAGGCATATGCATATTAATTGAGAATTTAGTACATTCTTAATGAATACATGAACTATTCATAAAATGCATTCTTGTTGTTCCTCTTTGCCATGTTTAACCAACATGTTTTCTGTCTTTCATCAAACTATGTCCTTATTTTGCACGTATTCTGATTACACCCCAAAGCCCATTTGCCTGAGTCTGCGTTCCTCTATGTCATTATTTCTCAAAGTTTAGTCAGAGAACCAGTAGTACTGGCATTACCTGACAGCTTGTTCAAAATGTAGAATCTTAGGTCCAACCCGGGCATAGTGAATCAGAATATTCATATAAACAAAATCTCTTGGTAATTCTTTTTTTTTTAAGATTTTTTTTGATGTGGACCATTTTTAAAGTCTTCATTGAATTTGTTACAATATTGCTTCTGTTTTCTGTTTTTTTGGGGTTTTTTTTGGCCACGAGGTGTGTGGGATCTTAGCTCCCTGACCAGTGATCGAACCCACACCCCCTGCACTGGAAGGCAAAGTCTTAACCACTGGACCTCCAGGGAAGTCCCTCTGGTAATTCTTACTATCCTTAAAGTTTGAGAAGCTATGTTCTAAGTGTCTTCTGGATTTCCACTGTGGTCTCGGGTACTTAGCTTATAGACCTCTTTCTCTCTCACTGTTCCTGTTATCCTGGGAGATTTCTCCAACTTTTCTCTTTCTCTCTCTTGTTTAGCAAGTCAACTTGCTTTGGAATCTCTAAACCATCTTCATCATTCATCTTCTGCCCCGTCAAAACTCTCCTATCTATATATCCTCCACTCTCACGCCAAAGATATCAAATTTCCTTGAACCTGCCTTCCTTATAGCTAGCTGACTCAGATGGAATTTCATTCTCCTTCAAGATTCTGTGAAGAGGCGACTACTCCACTTTCCAGGCATCCTTCGGCTCATTGTCTGTCTTCTGCTCCATAACTCTCTTAAAACTCCTTCAAGTCACAATTACTTAAAGTTTCTGAAGATACTGAGCATTTCCCAAACTTCAGTTGATGTCTCACTCCTCAAAACTCTGTGTTCCCTCAGCTTCTGCGGCATAATCTTTTCTGATTCTACAATAACTCAGATCTTTCATCCTCATTTTCCTACCTCTGCTTTCTTATGAAATATATTGTCTACAGCCACCATCCATCCTCAACTTTGCTCTTTTTCCTCCCTACAAATTGTCTACACGTTTACACGTTACCTCCTCTCAAGGATTGAACTATCAGAGTCAGCGCTACTGACTCTATCTCTGGCCATGCCTTCTCCTGGGCTCCAGACTCATGCCTCTCTCTGCCTGTGACACATCTCTCTTTGTCAGTGTGCCCCAAATTAAACTTATTTTCTCCTCCCTTTTTGCATTCTCTATTCCTTAGCTGGATTGGTGGAATTGAAATGCCCTTCTCAACTCCTCCTTCCCTTTACCCTCTACATCCAGTCATCTCTGAGTTCTGCCAATTCCACTGTCTCAATCGCTCTCAAATGCATCCCATCTCTCTTATCACATTGTTACTGTCTCAGTCCAGCATTTCTTCATTATTTCTTACTCACATTGTAATAATTGTCTCCTACTAGATTTTCTTGCTTCTTACCTGCAGAGCTTCATCTTTCTCTCTTCCTCTGGAGTGCAAAAGCTTCCTTCCTCAGACTGTAGTCACCCCAATGGGTTTCTGCTTGCATGTACACAAAAGGCAAGGAAAGTCTCCTGAGGTTATGACAATGTGAAAGGGACAGGAAGGTAAACAACTCAAGTGAGATGTGGTTTCTTAGGCAACATTTTCTTCTATCATCTATGTATAAATGAAAATAAGGCAAAGGTTTAAATTGATTCTGGGTCAAGAACATGACTGCAAATTGTTTTTAAGATGTTCTATCTTAGACTTTAGCCAATGATTCTTAAAATAAACCCCACTAATTGCCCATCCAATTTAGATATGCTTCATAGATATGTAACATCTTCCCCCATTTACATCTTTGACTTATACCTAAAATCTCTACTCAGGGATAACCTTCTCTCATTTCCACATTCTTCACCCTCAGCTTCCTTTTTCTTTTCTCCAACCTACCTCTTCTGAAAGGGAGGTTGGAAACTATCCTATAGTTTGAATTCATCAGCTAGGATCAGGAAAAAGGAATTATTCCAGGAGTTTGTGAGGGATTCTAAAATCTGAACAGAGAGAAACTTCAAAAATCACCCATTTTATGAGCCAAAGATTGTGATCAGAATTACTGAAAATATCCTTCATGATATCAGTACCAAAGCTAAGTCCTATGAAACCAGCAATCCAAGATGGTGGAAGACAAGAGCATGTACAGGGAGAAAAGTCTGTGGCAATTGCTTGTAAATACTGTGCAACATTGTTTGGAATAGAGGCCTCTGCTTGGGACTGGCATTCACATTCAAGTACTTAGTGGGTACGGAGGTCAGCCTGCCATGTTTACCTGACCTGGACTAGGCAGGCACCTTCCCCTAAACCCCAGCAATGTGAAAGAAATGCCTTTCGTTACCATTGTATCCCTTGTTCTACATTAGAAATGTGAGAAAGCCTGACCTAAATGAGGATGCCCAGGGGTTCTCGAGGTTACTAATAAGGGTGACAGCAATTCCAGGCAGAGGGCATGACAGGTCCCTGAGATGAAGAACTATCTTATTCAAATCTGTGTTCCCAGGGTCTGTCACATAGTAGGCCCTCTAAATGTATTAATATGTGAGTCTAGAAATTTGCAATGAGCAATTCTATGTGTCTGCAATTAGCAAGTAACAAACAGGGGATAAATGCTGAGACCAAACAAATGACCATGCAGTTGAAACAAATAGAACAAAGATGAAACTCATGTAGATTTGCCTATAGTTACTGTTCTGGTATTCATTTGGTTAGCAGGGCTTCCATGGATCAAAAATATTGCTTAATTGGATGCCATTTCGTAAATGGGAAAATTTCTAAATGCAACTGTGAACTATATACATCACCAATAGAAGAATAAGTAGGCAGGGGCTTCCCTGGTGGTGCAGTGGTTGAGAGTCCGCCTGCCAATGCAGGGGACACGGGTTCGTGCCCCGGTCCGGGAAGATCCCACATGCCGTGGAGCGGCTGGGCCCGTGGGCCATGGCCTCTGAGCCTGTGCGTCCGGAGCCTGTGCTCCGCGGCGGGAGAGGCCACAACGGTGGGAGGCCCGCATACTGAAAAAAAAAAAAAAAAGAATAAGTAGGCAAACCTGAAAATTCTTACCTACTTGAACTATAAGAAACTTTCTGTCTATTCAAACCAGTAGATAATCAGATATTTTGAATACACACTCATTAAACCCTTCCATGTGGACAAATCTGGGACATGTTCAAAACAGCATCAGAGTCAGAAGAACTAGAAGCATTATTAAAGAATCCAGTAACATTTCCACAAAAGTCAATGTGCAGTGCATTACTTCCTTTGTATTCAAATACAGAAACTAACAAACAATCCATTAATGTTATAGTTTGCTTTCCTCAATGCCAACATGTAAACATAAGTTCACACATGAAAAGTGATATTAATGGATAATCCTTAAAAATACAGATTGGCAAGGGACATGTCTCTTTAGGGACTTAAAGATCAGGGAACTGAATTAACATTGAGTTCTTAGTAGATTCCAAGATCTATGTACACAGGCATTTAGATAGGCTTTCTCAGTTGATCTTCATAAAAACTCTGTAAGTAGGTGTAATCAATAGAAAAAAAATGAGAAAAAATGAATTAAGTAGCAGCAACTTACTTAATGCCAAGAACTTTATTAGGCATGTGGGTATCTATTATCTTAAGCTCATTTTGCTGATGAGGGATGCTGCTGAGATGATTGGTGACTTGCTTACAGAAATGCTACTCTTAAGTGGTAAAGCAGGGAGTATGAAGCTTTGCTTGCTTCACGGCCTGAGCTGCTTTTATTATAAACACCTACAATTGTTAAGATAAGTGAAGACCTTTTGGGAAACAAGTGAACTGAACTGCTTACCTATTTGTTTTTTAATCAGGTCTGTCTGCAAAGATGTCTGCCTGCTATTTTGTATTTGTCCGCAATACCTAGCCCTGTGTTTTGTTATACTTGACAATCAATAAATGCTTGCCGAATTGATGGATGATCTTCTGTGTGCTGTTAAAGAACACTCATCAGACTCCAGGAACTGCTTGTCCCCATGTTAATGAACAACTGGTTATGATGAACCTTTTAAAGAAAATTAAATTATTCTCCTCCAAAAACACATATATTTAGTAAAAATGAGAATTTTATTATTATTTGGTATGATTTTGAGGGTATTGATCTTAAATTCAGTTAAATGGCTAGAAGAATGGGAATAAGGTTATGAAAAAATTCCTTTATGAGCCATGATAAAGAATAATAATTATTTGATATGTAGATTTAAGTACAAATTCACAGAAATCCTTATAAAATATAACTGATTTATTGTCCTGTGCTTGAGTATACAATAAAATATTTCAATAGATAATTTAATATAAAGGCTATACATATATATTAAGTATATACACTTACCCTAAGTAAGTATAACAGTTTTAGCCCTATCCTCTAGACATAAGGAAAGGGGATGACATTTATTATGTCTGTTCTGCATTAGGCAGCTGGCTGGATAGTACACATCGCCCTAATGATGATGTTCAAAACAATCATATGAAATATATGTTATTGTAATTGCATTTGGATGGAGAAAGTAAGTTAGGAAGACTTAGTTGAGCAACTCACCCACCTTACTTATTAAGGCCAGAGTTTAAACCTGCCTGTCTGATTTCAAAGTCTTTATCTACTCTACTTATGGTACACTAACCCCAGTAACTCAAAATACAAGGAAGACACAGTGATGCAAATAGAGCCTTCATCAAAAAGGATCAGAGTAAAAGGGTAATGGATAATAAAATATTTACCACATCTGCAGGGTCAAGGATAAGTGCATTTTGGGAAAAAAAAAATGACTGGAAGGAAACACACCACAGTGTGAATAGTGGTTTCCTTGCATTACATTTTGTTATTTTACTAATGGAAAAATTTAAACTCATAATAAAGCAGGATGAGTGCATTATAGGACAAGGCTTTATATCAAATTAAAGGAGAATTCTGGGAGAGGAGACTTGTGAAGCCATCGTGGAGCCTGGGAAAGGGGAAGGAAACTTCCAAGCTTCTGCTTTGAGTAAACACAGACTAGAGCAGTCAGCACGCATTTGTGAAATTGCACTTTCATTGCAAACCCAGCGTAAGAGCGGTAGTTGTGGCGGGGTGAGAATGTTGAGGAAGAGGACAGCGGTGAAGCCTTCTACTTGTCGTATAGGCAGGCAGGCGCCAGACTGACCAGGAAAGCAGTATGCTAGATGCTGGAGACAGAACGAAGAAGTCATGTAGGGAGGCTCAGCACGCTGTAGGGCAGGTCGTCCTACTCCCTGAGGCCTCGTACCCCTTTACAGCTCCCCTGGGAGGGGATTCTTGGGCTACATCTCACTGTATTCATATCCCTTCTCCCTACCATGCTGAGGACGAAGCACCCTCCAGAGATTGTGGAGAGGAGAGGAGACCGGTCATGAGAGCAAATAGAACGTCGTGGTTTTTCTTTTTCCTTCTGCAGAGCTTTGACTCCTTCCTTTCTTCCTTCCTTCCAAATATGTGCATCCTGCAAGAATTCCCCATTTACCTCCGAGTACACTGGCCAGGTTTGGAGAAAGGATTGACTAAGGCTTTCTTTAACAATAGCACCCAACTCGTCTGTTTTATTTAAAAAAAAACAACAACTCAGGTTTTATATTCCATTTTTAATGCCCCCAAAGAAAAGAAGTCTCCAGCATCGCGAGAGTGCTGCTAGATCAAATGGCCTGCCCCTTGAAACTGTTCACAATTTACAACAGGACACTTTACAGCCCGATGAAATCATTTCTGGTCCCCAGTACAATGGACTTCTGTTCTCTCACCTCCTGAGGAGGTTGACCTGAACATACTGAATGAGGGTCCTTTTAGTCCCAGTGTATGTGAGTGGTGATAACAAGCCACCAGCCTAGCGCAGGAGATAACTTCCTGCGAGTCTTTGAGGCTGGGTATTCAGTCTTTCATGTTTTACACATGATCCCAGACCATTCCGCAAAAAGGCTTCTTGACTTCCATTTCAACAATCAAAGGCAAGTCTTTCTCACGGTTGGTGATTCTTATGCCATAAATGAATGTGCGGGAGAGTCGCAAAGCTTTTCTCACTCCCCTCTTTACCTTGAGCAGTCAGGCTGGCTAATTTGACCTCCTACTGTCATTTAGAATCTTCCACCAGGAGAGTTTTTTAAGAAGCAAGAGGCTGAGCACTTAGGCACGGAAGATCATTTTAATTATTTATTTTTATGGAATGGAAAGGACTGACAGAAAAAAAGAGAGAGATGTGTCCTTTTTTTTTTTTCTAATAAATTTATTTATTTTTGGCTGCATTGGGTTTTCGTTGCTGCGCGGGGCTTTCTCCAGTTGCAGCGAAAGGGGGCTTCTCTTCGTTGCAGCGCGTGGGCTTCTCATTGCGGGGGCTTCTCTTGTTGAGGAGTACGGGCTCTAGGTGGTGCGTGGGCTTCAGTAGTTGCGGCTCGCGAGAGCTCAGTAGTTGTGGCACATGGGCTTAGTTGCTCAGCAGCACGTGGGATCTTCCCAGACCAGGGCTCGAACCGGTGTCCCCTGCATTGGCAGGCAGATTCTTAACCCCTGCACCACAAGGGAAGCCCGAGAGATGTGTCTTTGAGGAGTATTTCACGGATGAGAAACTTTAGGGTACAAAACAGCAGCTACTTGGTTTATTCCGAAAAGAAAAAAAAATGTGAACACAAATCACAATGCAGCAAAAACTCTAAGGTGAATGCTATACATACCCAGATCCCTTTAAGCATACCTATGTGTGTTAGATTATCTCGCAGAGAAAATATGTTGGAGTTTATGACAGGAAAAGTGCACCTGTGTGAGTTCTGTGACAACGTAGATATGCCATGAAGTTATTTGGAACAAATAGCAATGTTTTTCTAGCTCTTATGTATTCTCAGAGTATTTGCAGGGACACGTCAACTGGGTAGAGTTGCAGCTATGAGCAAGAAAGTAAGGCCATAATATCTCAAAAATTATTCTCCCTAAAAGCTCACGTATACATTCTCAAGAGATGTCCTCAGGCACTCAGCCAGAACCAATGTATTTTTATGTTATGACCTATTCTACCAAACAAGGCTAGCTCATCTCCCAGGTCTAAACAGATTAAAAGAGGAAATGCTGCTAGCAATCAGCAAAGGCAAAACATGCAAAGGGATAGATGGCAAAACCATAAAGCAGATAAAGGGATTTACAGAGCCAGACAGTGTGAGGACACCTATTTCAGGAGCCAAAATCTATGCTAACAGTCTCTGGGGGCATAGCACAGAAATGGAGGTTCTGAATGTTGACCAAAGTCAACATATTTAAAATCCCCAGTGTAAGAAAGCAGAGAACAATGTAATAATTCTAGAAATCTGTCCACTCAAAGTAGATGCTTAAATATTTTCATTTAAAGAGATTTTCCTTCTCAGTGATGTGGAATAAATTTGGTCCGAGGTTCAGTTAACTCAGCGTTTTTAGCATTAGGGGCAGGTGGTGGCTCCTGCCTTCCGCGGTCCAGATGACCTCACTCTCTTTCAACAAGACAGAGCCAGAGCAGTTACCATGCACGCAAACCACATGTGGGTGTTGGGGGGAGGGGGAGGGGTGGGAAGAGGAGGTCCTCTGTGCTAATGGAAAATAAGCTCAAAGGGCATATCTGGCATCGCCTTCATATGTGAGAGGCATCTATTCGGGTTTTCATTTTCTGATAGGGAGGGATAGCATTACAACGAATACAATAAATAAATAGAGCTTTAAGAAGTACAGCAAAAGCATCCCAACCCTGGCCAGTGATTTGATTTGTTCTAGCACATCTACCTGACTGAGCCATCTGGCAGGGAAGCAGGGTTTCTGCACAGCAATGGGTGGAGCCTCGAGGCAGGCTAGCCCCTTAGCCAAGAGGATGGTGGGAGAGTGCAAGATGGGGCAGCGCTGAGTGGCCGACTACCCAGGCTGCAGAGGCTCTCATCAGAGGAAAGGAAATGAGCGCCCCACACCACTTTGTCCAGTGTGTTTGGCCAGGCCAGGTGTTGGAAGGGGCCCCGAGATCAGCCTCAAGGAAGGTCTAACAGCAGGTGGGCCAGGCAAGGATGGGAAGCTGGGTTTCAGTTAAGAAGACCCTGACTGGCACTGTCGTTTGGAGAGAAGTCCATTCACAATGAAAGGAAATGGAGGAGGTAGAAAATGTCCCCAATGGGAAAGCGGCTGATGGGACTCCAACTAAGAAGGCAGATCAAGGGACTGGAAATCCAGATTGGTAAATAAAGCACGGCTTAGAGAAGGTTGTGATTTAGAGCCGATACCAATTACATTCCAGACACAACTGTGTATTAGACGATCAGACAAAGAACCAAGTCAAAGTTCTATTTAACTATGGGACTTCAGCTGCCCATTCTTTCCAGTGTCACATGGGGCTAGGCCAGACTTACACTGAGAGACGAGGGTCACCATCATGGAGATACAGACATTCAAAGCTTAAGAGTAAAACTGTAGAGGATACGATGTAGGGACTGGCAGAGGCACTGGTATGCATTACACTGTGTTCAGATGAACCTTACGAAAAGTGGAACAAAGAGGTTTTCTATTCTAATTTGCTTTTCCAAAAGTTATGTACTTAAATGCTTGCCTTGCTTCATTTCCCCTCTACATGGGGGTCTGGGGTGGCTATCTGGAGGAAAAAGAAAAAGTTTTATCAGATTTTTTTTTAGTACTCTATTGAACACATCACTGCATTTTAATCTGGAGCAGAGGGTGGAAAATGGCATCTGGTTAATCAGAGGTTCATAGATTATTTGGTGATACAACTTAACTGTGTTGATGATGAAATGAAAAATTGTGTGTCTTCCCTAGAGCAGCATTATAAAGCATTCTGCTTGGTACTTAAAATTGATTGTGCATTATATTGGTTAAAGAGTGGCATTGTGAAAATAAAATTAAGGGTGATTTGCATTTGTGTTGAAACAGTTGCACGTGCATTTAGTACAAATAGTATTTTTCTTTTGGAACACATTTACAGTTTGCATTTATATTGACTCAGTGTTTTCACTCAACATTGTTTTAAAAGATAAGATGAATATGGATATAATCATTCACAAGTAAAATAACTCTGATGTGTGAAATTGGTTGCTATATATTTCATTTGGAAAAATAAAATGCAAATGTATTTTTTATTAATTAGAGCGCAAGCAATACCACAGTAAAAATACCAAGGTCATTTAATTTTTTTTAATTGAAAGTTTTTATAAAGCAGTGGGAAGCATTATATATTATTACGTTTCACATCTAGAGATGCATTTATAGATGCTATCAGAATCCTGGATTGATATCTGTTTATTAAGATTTAAGCTCCATGACTTTGTTGCATTATGTTTAATTTATGTGTATTTCCTTGATTCACAATCTATAGTAAATTCTTATTACTTGGATCTGGGCAAAATGTCTTTACAATTATCCATAACTTCCAGGTAGTAGAAAAAATGAATTTCATATTGATGGTAAAGGAAAACAAACTGCTACCCATTTGTGATACACACAGATTTATTATTTATCTGTCTTTATTCCTCCTTCAAATATGATTGGGAGTTATATTCTTTCTAGAAAATTTTGTTTTCCAAGAGGGTGTTTGCAAAGACATTACAGTAGCAATTGAAATAGCAACTAGGCCAGTAACTGTAACAGAGAACTTGAAAATACATGCAAACACAACAGAACAACTATCTTATTTAACTTATGGTATATTACATTGTATTTGGAAAGGGACTGAGGAGACTTGGTGTTCAAAAATTTTAATCACATAAGTGAAAAACATACTGCTGTTATAAAATTTGTGTTATAAGATGGTGTCAGAGACAAAAATAATAGGGAAGTTTATAGATTGTGTTTTCAATTTTTAAGTTATTTAGTGTAAATTGTCGGAGGACTCTAGGAAGACAGTCTCAGTTTCTCTCTCTCTCTCTCTCTCGTATACACACACACACACACCCCTTAAAAGCTGCACATTTTAAAAGGCCAGGCAAATACTACTATAAGACAGTGAAGTATATAGTAAGCATCTGGTTGTAAATCTAGCCATAATCATCTAGAAAGTTTGGTTATAAAATGGACATTTTGGGCCGAGTATCAAAGGTTTAATAAATTAAGCTTTGTCAGGCAGGAGAGGGAATTGAGTTTCAAAGCAGCCTGGAGGTGAAAAGCAAGTGTGGGCAGATACATCTAGAGGTCTTAACTGAATAGTCTTTAATTGGAAGATAAATCTGAGAAAGTAATAAACAAGATCTTGAGACTATTTTCTTACAAAATAACTTGATGATTCTGTGTTAATGATACAGTCATCAATCTCTGACCATCAAGACAGTGAGCTTGGTCAGTGAACTGGCTCTAATTTGAACTTCTTTGCCCCAGACAAATGGTTCTAGGCCAGAAAAATCTAAGCTCCAGGACGCTGTATCCCACTGGAGAGATCAGAGCATTTGTGTATCATAATATATATTTATTACATTCTTTGTAAGTGGCAGACCTTATGCTGGGTACCTAGGGCATGGCAGTGAACAAAATAGACAAAGGCCTCGAGGTGTGCGGTTTGTTAGACCAGGAGAAGAGAGGTCATAAGTAGATAAACAAATAAACACATTGCAGATGGTGATGGGTTTTTTAAATCAAAATAATGAATCAGAGTAAGTAACAGAGAGAGTAACAGGGATGCTATTTTAGGGAAGATAGGAAAGATCCTCTTGGCCTCACAGCATTTGACAGAGACTGGAAGGAAGTTAACAGTGAGCTCTATGGGTTTTAGAAAAAGTGTGCTCTGTGTAAAGGAAATAGCAGGGAATCTTGGGTCCTGTTTAAGGATCGGTGAGGCTGCGGAAGTACAAGCAGAGCAGAGGCGGACTGATGGGAAATGATAGCTCAGAGGTAGTGACAGCAAAGCGGTCAGATCAGTGAGAGCCTTTGGGGTCACTGTAAGAAATCTGGCTTTTGCTTTCACTGAGACAAGAGGTCACTGAACAATTTTGAGTAGGAGAATGATATGGCCTGGCTCCTCTCTTAAATAGCTCATTTTGGCTGCCCTGAGGAAATTGAAGAGAAGCAATGTTGTAGGAAGGGATAAGGGCAAGTTTTTGCAACCATCCACATGAAAGATGGTTCTTGGACTGAGTTTCTACCAGTGGAAGTAGTAAGAAGTGGCTGAATCCAGGATCTATTTAATGGTCAACAGGATCTGCCAATGGATTGGATATGGTGTGTGAGAGGAGAGAGAAGTGAAGAGAGGAGTCATTGATGGCTCCAGGTTTTCTAATCCGTGTAATTAGAAGGACAGAGCTGCCAGGTACTGCAGTGGCGTAGATTATAAGAGGGAGATAAATCAGGAGTTCATTTTTGGGTGTGATAATTTCGAGGTACCTATTGGACATTCGAGCACAAAGGAGAATTGAAGTATTTGTCTTTGAAAGTAGAGAATAAATGGAATAGCAGAGTATTGTAAGATTACCAGATAGCCCTAAAAATCCACCAGAGGTTGTGATTTTCCCCAATGGATTCTAATGTTCAGCTAAGAATGAAAACTGTTGAAAGTAAGACAAGAAAGTATGGATATTCAATGAAGTGATTAAGGGTATCAAAATCCCTTGGAAATATTTTGCCATCTACACATTACAGTGGTATTGGGGGGTGGGGGGCGGCTGGAAGCTGGGTGGCTTAGTTCCTTAGATGATTCTCATAGGTCCTTCCCAACATGGAAATCACTAACGTAAATCAGAAGAGAATTTTTTTCTAGCTTCTTTCAGGAGCATTCTCAGACTAACACCCAGAAAGTTAACATTTATGAGGGAAACAAAGGAAAATTCCAGAAGGCATGTTATGTCCCAGACACTGTATTTGCTGCTTTGTGCATATTATCTTAATTGATCCTTCCAGCATACTGTTGAGATGGAGACTCGGCTGTATTGTAGGGATGAGGAAAATAAGTTTAAATAACCACACGTAGGTGACGGGGTAGAGGTAAGATTTTGCCTTACCCACAGTCATTTCTAGCTGAAGAAGTTGAAAGATGCTTCCAAGTATTTTGGTATAAGACAGGGTTTTAATAACATTTAAATGCATACTATCTACACAGTAATATGTTAGATTCTGGAAAGAAACACTTAAGGATTGTAAGCTTCTTGAAGACTGAGTCCATGATGTGCTGTATGCAGGTATATTATTGTATTCCTTTATTCATCCAACATTCATTTAGAGCTTATGGTGGGTAAGGAGCTAAATAGCACATAGTTCTTGTTCTGAAGGATTTCCTATTCTATCAACAGACTCAGGTAATAGTGGATCGTTTCTGCCTTAAAGGCTGTGCTCCTCTGGCCTGTGTAATATTCATCAACTGCCTATAATCCTGGGCTTTGCAGAAATCATTCACTGCTTTCTGCAGTGATCAGTTAATCAAGCGGGGCCACAAAGGGGCTCAAGCAAGGGTGGTAGAAATCTAGATTCTAGAATTCAGGAAAAGTCTCTGCTAGCCAGAGCCCAAGGTTCTAAATACAGACCAAGTCAGAGGCTGGGAACAGAGCAGTGTTCCTGAGGTACCCTGAATCCAAGGACTTATTAGGTATAGGGATGGAGACCAGATGGAAGCCAACACTGCTGGTTTCAATAGAGGCGGAGCAAGGTTAGAAATCCCAGCTCAGAAGGTCAGCTGTTTCAAAGAAGAGAGTTATTGCTGAAACACGTGAACTAACACGAGGGCTCAGAATCTCCCAGAGAAAGAGAGCTGGCTGGGGCACCCTGCTCTGGATCCGCTTATGTATCAGACCCTTCTGAGTGGGCTCTACAACTTTATCAGCACTGCTCCGTGGGAGTACTGACTGTGCCACCATCAGGAAGAAGCAAAGCTACAGCCCTCCAGGTCCCTAATATGAGTTCCTTGAGAGTCCTTGGTCTACTTCAGTAGAGGAACAGCAGGCAGAGGGCTGCACCGTTGATACTTACTAGGATAGTCTTTTGCTAGCACGTGGCTGGGCAGATTAAATTAGCTCCTTTCAGAAGCTAGAGGTTGAGGTATTAGTTTTGAAATGAATGAATATATGTATACAAGGCAGCTGGAAGTGGTGGTTCATTATGATTATTAAACCAACAACAATGACACTTCCCAGGCTAAGAAGCTATTTAAGGTGTTGTAAGATGCCTGGGTAGAACAGACCTGCTCAACAGAACTGAAACAGTAATAAAATATGAGGTGAAATAAAGGCAGAAAATGAATGGATCTGATCAGTGAACCGAGCACTACCCAAGATACAGAGTAATTTCCACAAGGCTATGAATTCTAATGGTAAGGAAAGCACAATAGGTTTAAAATGCACGGGGATGCTAAGTGTGCCAAATACGTTGCCGAATCCAATAGACTTGATCCTGCTGAGGATGGCCACGCCTCAGTAGAGTTTAGCCTTCTGAACTTCAGATCACTCATTTGATATGAGGGCATAACGGTATCACAGGATCAGCACAGTTTTGAACAATCTTCCCAGTTACCCAAGGGTCCCTGAGCACATCTCATTCTATTCTTTTTTATTTTTTTACATCTTTATTGGAGTATAATTGCTTTACAGTGGTGTGTTAGTTTCTGCTTTATAACAAAGTGAATCAGTTATATATATACATATGTTCCCATATCTCTTCCCTCTTGTGTCTCCCTCATTCTAGTCTTTTATCACAGAACAAGTAAGAGGCAGAGGCCAGAGAGACAATCAGATGCTGCTTCTGGCAATCCAGACATTCCTTCAGCAGATCTTCACAAGTCTCAGGCAGATGGTCTTTGTTTCTCGTAGCCTGGTTCCAGATCCTTTTTGCACTTTATCAAGCAAAGTGGTGGGAAAAATGCAGAGACCCTTGAGGCTGAGACCCTTTCTGCTGCAAGAGACCAGAGAATCATAAGGGCTGTGTACAGCCTAGAGTAGAATCACTTGGTATATTTATTAACATTTAAAACAGGACAAGTTTTTTAACATAAAGCTATTTGGCTCATTCAGTTATGTTCAGGAAAGTGAGAACCTCATTAAAATATTGTACAAGTCCTCACAATTCTGGGGGAACTCAAACATTTTCTTAAAAATACCAATGCAAAGGAAATAAACATTATTACCCTGGGACCAGTACACCTCCCTCTGACCCATACTTTTAATGTTGGGGTAATGACCTTGCCTCTTCCTATGATTTCTCTTTACTATGAATTGTATCTTATTCTTTGACCATTCTAACGTGGATCGACTGTTCCCTCCCCATGTACAGGTTAGGATTCAGAACAAGAAGTCATTAGCTCTTGTTATGCAGAATGGTTAAGGGTCCAGAATCTTGACTTTTAAAAACTTTAATTTTCACCCTAGGCCAACACTCTTATCTGGGCTTTTTATTAAAATTATAGCCAATTGATACTTGACTTTTTAAAAAAGCAAATTTTGACTCTTTATATATAGAAGAGGAAGAAAGAGTAGCATGCAGTTGTTGAGTGTATGTCCCATAAATATTAATTAGGTCAAGGCGTTGATGCCATTTTTCAGCTCATCTCTGTCTTTACTGATTTTTTTGTCTAGTTCAATGAGTTGCTGAAAGAGGACTGGTTATCTATTCTCATTAGAGAATACATGAAAAGTTTTCCCCACAGATTTCCAAGCTTGTATCTGAAAATTTCTACCAAAGATTCTTATTATTAGTGTAAGCACTTGGGAACAGATGATAAAATACAGGACCTCTCATTCAGATACGGATTTTAAAATAATATATCTGAATGAGGAAGACTGAATAAAATGAGTAGTTATAATAAGGATCATGGGAAGCATAGACATAATTCTGAGAAGAGAAAAATGTCCATTGAATAACTACTATGTATCCCTCTGTGCTAGATAAATTGGACAAACTCATACAAAATACTTCTAGTGTTATGATAGATTTATCTAACTATATGTCTATTGCCTTTTTTATTGGGTATATATACATATTATACACACATGTACAGTATATAGTATATTAAACAGCAACTTCAGGCCAGGCAAAAATCAACATAGCAGGTACTCTATGAAAATTGTGAATTAAATGAAATAGACACATATTCCCTGTGGCTTTTGATCTGAGACAAGACATTATTAAGGATATTTGCAATAGGATTACCTGTGTTAAAATCCCTGTTTTGCCTCTAAATAGGTTTGGAACCTTGGATATCAAAAGACTTGGTCTACTTCATTCTAAATGGAGGTAGAGATACATCTACCCTGTAGAGTTGTTGCATTAAAACCATTAGACAGTGCCTGATTTACATTAAGCAGTCCATAAATGTGAGTTATTATCTTAACTATTATTATTATTCACAGGAAAAATTCGAAAATGGGAATGGACTCAATAGAGTACTAGAGTGGAAAGATGCTATAATGCTAGCTAATGGTATCAGGAAATAAATGGTATGTGACAAATGCAAGATGTAGAAATTAAGTACTCTAGGAATGGAAAACAGAAGAAATCACTGTTTGCTGGAGTGGGCAGGGATGGCTTCTTCAAGAAATCTAAATGAGTTTGCAAATGTCTTTAGGTGGAGAGAATGTGCCTTTGGAGGGAGTGTCTTTTCGGGGATGTACAAATTCAGAGATTTTAGCACTTCTTCACAGATGGAAGAACTCCATTTGGACCCTCAGACACAGACCACTGTGCCAATATTTGGCATGTAAGCAGAGAGAGTTCCAAGACAGGTGCTGCATAAGAAAGAAGCTTGGACCCAAGCGAGGAGAAGGCGTCTTTCTAATGCTAACTGCAGCTCACCTTGGATAGCAACTACACACCCATTTGTAGCTAGAAAATTGCAGGCTGAGGACAAAATAGCCCTTTAAACAAGCATGCCACTGAGTTTGGAAAGGGAAGAGGCGGAGCCACCTGAAGACACAAATCCTGCTGAGAAGAGCATTAATTGTTCTCTATGTCACACAGACTTACTTCTGCAATCAGTAAGAAAGAGTGGGCTCGGACTGGGACTCATTGTTTCACCACGTACATTTGGAATTGAACAATAGACCTCAACCTCCAGTTTCCTCCATGGTGTGGAACCCAAGCTAAACTGATACAGCATTGAACAACAGGCAAATGAGTTAATGGCCTTGCAAGGAAGATCCCAAAGAGGATCCCCAGCAAAAGATCAACGCCTTTCTCCTTGCAACCTCTTTTGTCTATCTTGGTGTTTGCTCAAGCTGAGGAGTTCAAAAAGCATAAGCAAATTTAGCATTTCACTGTCAAGGCCATAAACACATTCATAAAGGCAGGAGGATTTTGTAGCTGTACATACATTGAAGAGAGCATGCCACTGAGAGCTGGAGCTTTACCATCACTTAAAAAACAACAACAAAAAAACAACACAATTTGGAAGGAATTGTTCTAAATGCAGTCCTATCTTTTATTTTATATTCTTTTATAGCCACCCTTTATTGAGTGTTTACTAAGGGCCAAGAACTCTATTAGGCATTTTTTAAACTTTTATTTTAAAATAAAATACAAATACAGGAAATCACACAAAATTATTATAAAGCAACTATTATTTTAACCACCACCCACATCAAAGAATAAAACATTCTTTGAAACATTCAATAGAAGCCTCTCCCTCCAAAAGAAGCTCTGTTCTGTCTCCCTCCAAAGGTAAACACTGCACTGACTTCTATAGTCATCCTTTCCTTATTTTTCTTTATGGTTTATCACTTAAGTGTGCACTGTAGTCATCACTTTTCAAGTTGATTTTTTTTTAAACTCCATTTTAATCAAGTCATCCCTTTATCCTCCCCCCACCAAACTCTCCCTTTTGTCTTACTTAAAATGTATCTTTTCTTCTTGAGTTTGCTCCCGGGTGGAGCTGCTAATTCCATATTCATGGTGCAGCTTTCCAGGCTCTCTTTTCTGTATTGTGGGGAGCAGGACCCTTGGTCACACTCAGCTTTGATGTCTTTGGCAAGACTATCGGCGGTGCTGTGCTCTTTTTTCAGGAGACACATTGATGCTTAACACATCAACCCATTGTTTTATTAGAGATTCCAAAATGGTAACACTCGAGTTCTATCCACTATTTTTTTTTTTTTTTTTTTTTGCGTGGTACGCGGGCCTCTCACTGCCGTGGCCTCTCCCGTTGCGGAGCACAGGCTCCGGACGCGCAGGCCATGGCTCACGGGCCCAGCCGCCCCGCGGCACGTGGGATCTTCCCGGACCGGGACACGAACCCGTGTCCCCTGCATCGGCAGGCGGACTCCCAACCACTGTGCCACCAGGGAAGCCCTATCCACTATTTTTATACATTTGCTTGAATAATTTTATGTATAAGGAGATGCTTCCTCTCATCTACAATTTGGTTACCCAGTGGTATAGTTCCAAAAAGGCAGAATCAAGGTTTGATTCTTTTCTTTCATGTAGTTTTCATGAGAATAAATTGGTTTCCTATCATCTCAAAAGGGGACCAATTAAGATTTAAATATATTTGGTGGATACCCATCCACTGTAATTCCTATCCTTATGGAAGTTCAGTGTTTTCTTTGGCTAGGTAGAGCCATTTTAATGTTGGCTTTTAATTCCTCTTAACGTCGTTCTAATAGTCTTTGATAACTTCCATGCTAGTTTATGTCAAAATGTTCCAGGTTTATCTGGTACATTTCTCATCCCAGATTCAGTTCAGCTGTGTCTCTAAGAAGCTCTCGTTTCTTGTATGATGACAATATGGGTGTAGGTGATAATCACTGCTACTAAGCTTGCTAGATTTGGCAAATAAAAATACAGGACACTCAGTTAAATTTCAATTTCAAATAAACAACAAATACATTATAGTATAAGTATGTCCCAAAATCAACACAGGACAACTTGTACTAAAAAAGTATTTGTTGGTTATCTGAAATTCAAATTTAACTGGACAGCCTATAATTTATCTGACAACTGATTACAACTAGGTAGTCATCTCTAGACTGTATTAGCCCAGGCCCTCTGAGAAGCAGGTATGATTAGATATGCAAGAGAGTTTTTGGAAGAGATCCCTATGAGGGAACAAAGCCAGGGCTTTGAAAAGGCAGGGGAGCCCTCTGGGGTGATGCAGGTTTGACTTCTGTGAAAGGCAGAGAGAAGAAAGGAGAATAAGATAAACAGAGTCTCAAATTCCATTTCAATTCTAAGAAATATAAATATAAATATTTATAAATACATAAAAATCTCTGGCTCACATGTTATTTTCTTGAATACCTTAAGTATGTAACTTTATTTTTCCCCCTAAGATAAAGTGTTGTTGTTGAAAAATCTAATGATAATATAATATTATTTACTTTTTAAGTGTTTTTTTGCCTAGATGCCCAAATAAATATTTTTTTTCTTTAAGATCCCTTAATTTTACTTGGTATTGACTGCGCTGCGTTAATAAAAACAGGCACACTATATGATTCTTCAATAAGTAGTTTAAATTGTTCTTTCAATGTCCAGATCACATTCTTAAATTGTTATTTTTAGTATTTCTTCCCCCCTACCCAGCCCTTGATTTGTTCTCCCAATCAGGAACTCCCATAATCTGTATGTTGGATCTTCCTTTCCACGTACAATATTTGTTGCTTTCTCTTGAACATCTTTCTTTCTTTCTTCACTTCTCTTTGGTTCATTTTGTTTTTGGTCCAAATTTTTTTTTATTTTTTTAACATCTTTATTGGAGTATAATTGCTTTACAATGGTGTGTTAGTTTCTGCTTTACAACAAAGTGCATCAGTTATACATATACATATGTTCCCATATCTCTTCCCTCTTGCGTCTCCCTCCCTCCCACCCTCCCTGTCCCACCCCTCTAGGTGGTCACAAACCACCTAGCTGATCTTCCTGTGCCATGCAGCTGCTTCCCACTAGCTATCCACCATACGTTTGGTAGTGTATATATGTCCATGCCACTCTCTCACTTTGTCAAAGCTTACCCTTCCCCCTACTCATATCCTCAAGTCCATGCTCTAGTAGGTCGGTCTCTTTATTCCTGTCCTACGCCTAGGCACTTCATGACATTTTTTTTTCTTAGATTCCATATAAATGTGTTAGCATATGGTATTTGTTTTTCTCCTTCTGACTTACTTCACTCTGTATGACAGACTCCAGGTCCATCCACCTCACTACAAATAACTCAATTTCGTTTCTTTTTACGGCTGAGTAATATTCCATTGTATATATGTGCCACATCTTCTTTATCCATTCATCCGATGATGGACACTTAGGTTGTTTCCATCTCTGGGCTATTGTAAATAGAGCTGCAATGAACATTTTGGTACATGAGTCTTTTTGAATTATGGTTTTCTCAGGGTATATGCCCTGTCGTGGGATTGCTGGGTTGTATGGTAGTTCTATGTTTAGTTCTTTAAGGAACCTCCATACTGTTCTCCATAGTGGCTGTATCAAGTTACATTCCCACCAACAGTGCAAGAGGGTTCCCCTTTCTCCACACCCTCTCCAGCATTTATTGTTTCTAGATTTTTGGATGATGGCCATTCTGACCGGTATGAGATGATATCTCATTGTAGTTTTGATTTGCATATCTCTAATGATTAATGCTGTTGAGAATTCTTTCTTGTGTTTGTTGGCAAACTGTATATCTTCTTTGGACAAATGTCTATTTAGGTCTTATGCCCATTTTTGGACTGGGTTGTTTGTTTTTTTGTTATTGAGCTGCATGAGCTGCTTGTAAATTTTGGAGATTAATCCTTTGTCAGTTGCTTCATTTGCAAATATTCTCTCCCATTCTGAGGGTTGTCTTTTGCTCTTGTTTATGGTTTCCTTTGCTGTGCAAAAGCTTTGAAGCCTCATTAGGTCCCATTTGTTTATTTTTGTTTTTATTTCCATTTCTCTAGGAGGTGTGTCCACAAGGATCTTGCTGTGACTTATGTCATAGAGTGTTCTCCCTATGTTTTCCTCTAAGAGTTTGAAAGTGTGTGGCCTTACATTTAGGTCTTTAATCCATTTTGAGTTTATTTTTGTGTATGGTGTTAGGGAGTGTTCTAATTTCA
Source organism: Mesoplodon mirus (assembly GCF_964341445.2). Taxonomy (NCBI): domain Eukaryota; kingdom Metazoa; phylum Chordata; class Mammalia; order Artiodactyla; family Ziphiidae; genus Mesoplodon; species Mesoplodon mirus. The sequence continues at coordinate 108,798,555 of NC_138984.1, read as the reverse complement.
TACTTTTACATGTACCTGTCCAATCTTCCCAGCACCACTTATTGAACAGGCTGTCTTTTCTCCACTGTATATTCTTGCCTCCTTTATCAAAGATAAGGTGACCATATGTGTGTGGGTTTATCTCTGGGGTTTCTATCCTGTTCCATTGATCTATGTTTTTGTTTTTGTGCCAGTACCACACTGTCTTGATTACTGTAGCTTTGTAGTATAGTCTGAAGTCAGGGAGCCTGATTCCTCCAGCTCCATTTTTCGTTCTCAAGATTGCTTTGGCAATTCAGGGTCTTTTGTGTTTCCATACAAACTGTGAAATTTTTTGTTCTAGTTCTGTGAAAAATGCCAGTGGTAGTTTGATAGGGATTGCATTGAATCTGTAGATTGCTTTGGGTAGTAGAGTCATTTCCAGAATGTTGATTCTTCCAATCCAAGAACATGGTATATCTCTCCATCTATTTGCATCATCTTTAATTTCTTTCATCAGTGTCTTATAATTTTCTGCATACAGGTCTTTTGTCTCCCTAGGCAGGTTTATTCCTAGATATTTTATTCTTTTTGTTGCAATGGTAAATGAGAGTGTTTTCTTAATTTCACTTTCAGATTTTTCATCATTAGTGTATAAGAATGCCAGAGATTTCTGTGCATTAATTTTGTATCCTGCTCCTTTACCAAATTCATTGATTAGCTCTAGTAGTTTTCTGGTAGCATCTTTAGGATTCTCTTTTTTTTTTTCTTTTCATAAAACATTTTTTTATTAGTTTCTGCTTTATAACAAAGTGAATCAGTCATACATATACATCTGTTCCCACATCCCTTCCCTCATGCATCTCCCTCCCTCCCACCCTCCCCATCCCACCCCTCCAGGCGGTCACAAAGCACCGAGCTGATCTCCCCGTGCCCTGCGGCTGCTTCCCACCATCCATCCACCCCACGCCCAGTAGTGTACACATGTCCATGCCTCTCCCTCGCCCCGTCACAGCTTACCCTTCCCCCTCCCCATATCCTCAAGTCCATTCTCAAGTAGGTCTGTGTCTTTATTCCCGTTTTACCCCTAGGTTCTTCATGATATTTTTTTTAATTCCATATATATGTGTTAGCATACGGTATTTGTCTTTCTCTTTCTGACTCACTTCACTCTGTATGACAGACTCTAGGTCTATCCACCTCATTACAAATAGCTCAGTTTCGTTTCTTTTTATGGCTGAGTAATATTCCATTGTATATATGTGCCACATCTTCTTTATGCATTCATCCGATGATGGACACTTAGGTTGTTTCCAGCTCCGGGCTATTGTGAATAGAGCTGCAATGAACATTTTGGTACATGTCTCTTTTTGAATTATGGTTTTCTCAGGGTATATGCCTAGTAGTGGGATTGCTGGATCATATGGTAGTTCTATTTTTAGTTTTTTAAGGAACCTCCATACTGTTCTCCATAGTGGCTGTACCAATTCACATTCCCACCAGCACTGCAAGAGTGTTCCCTTTTCTCCACACCCTCTCCAGCATTTATTGTTTCTAGATTTTTTGATGATGGCCATTCTGACTGGTGTGAGATGATATCTCATTGTAGTTTTGATTTGCATTTCTCTAATGATTAATGATGTTGAGCATTCTTTCATGTGTTTGTTGGCAGTCTGTATATCTTCTTTGGAGAAATGCCTATTTAGGTCTTCTGCCCATTTTTGGATTGGGTTGTTTGTTTTTTTGCTATTGAGCTGCATGAGCTGTTTATAAATTTTGGAGATTAATCCTTTGTCAGTTGCTTCATTTGCAAATATTTTCTCCCATTCTGAGGGTTGTCTTTTGGTCTTGTTTATGGTTTCCTTTGCTGTGCAAAAGCTTTGAAGTTTCATTAGGTCCCATTTGTTTATCTTTGTTTTTATTTCCATTTCTCTAGGAGGTGGGTCCAAAAGGATCTTACTGTGATTTATGTCATAGAGTGTTCTGCCTATGTTTTCCTCTAAGAGTTTGATAGTTTCTGGCCTTATATTTAGGTCTTTAATCCATTTTGAGCTTATTTTTGTGTATGGTGTTAGGGAGTGATCTAACCTCATACTTTTACATGTCCCTGTCCAGTTTTGCCAGCACCACTTATTGAAGAGGCTGTCCTTAATCCACTGTACATTCCTGCCTCCTTTATCAAAGATAAGTTGACCATATGTGCATGGGTTTATCTCTGGGCTTTCTATCCTGTTCCATTGATCTATCTTTCTGTTTTTGTGCCAGTACCACACTGTCTTGATTACTGTAGCTTTGTAGTATAGTCTGAAGTCAGGGAGCCTGATTCCTCCAGCTCCGTTTTTCGTTCTCAAGATTGCTTTGGCTATTCGGGGTCTTATGTTTCTCCAAACAAATTTTGAAATTTTTTGTTCTAGTTCTGTGAAAAATGCCAGTGGTAGTTTGATAGGGATTGCATTGAATCTGTAGATTGCTTTGGGTAGTAGAGTCATTTTCACAATATTGATTCTTCCAATCCAGGAGAATGGTATATCTCTCCATCTATTTGTATCATCTTTAATTTCTTTCATCAGTGTCTTATAATTTTCTGCATACAGTTTTTTTGTCTCCTTAGGTAGGTTTATTCCTAGATATTTTATTATTTTTGTTGCAATGGTAAATGGGAGTGTTTTCTTGATTTCATTTTCAGATTTTTCATCATTAGTGTACAGGAATGCCAGAGATTTCTGTGCATTAATTTTGTATCCTGCTACTTTACCAAATTCATTGATTAGCTCTAGTAGTTTTCTGGTAGCATCTTTAGGATTCTCTATGTATAGTATCATGTCATCTGCAAACAGGGACAGCTTTACTTCTTCTTTTCCAATTTGGATTCCTTTTATTTCTTTTTCTTCTCTGATTGCTGTGGCTAGAACTTCCAAAATTATGTTGAATAAGATTGGTGAGATTGGGCAACCTTGTCTTATTCCTGATCTTAGTGGAAATGCTTTCAGTTTTTCACCATTGAGGACGATGTTGGCTGTGGGTTTGTCATATATGGCCTTTATTATGTTGACGAAAGTTCCCTCTATGCCTACTTTCTGCAGGGTTTTTATCATAAATGGGTGTTGAATTTTGTTGAAAGTTTTCTCTGCATCTATTGAGACGATCATATGGTTTTTCTCCTTCAATTTGTTAATATGGTGTATCACGTTGATTGATTTGCATATATTGATGAATCCTTGCATTCCTGGAATAAACCCCAGTTGATCATGGTGTATGATCCTTTTAATGTGCTGTTGGATTCGGTTTGCTGTTATTTTGTTGAGGATTTTTGCATCTGTGTTCATCAGTGATATTGGCCTATAGTTTTCTTTCTTTGTGACATCTTTGTCTGGTTTTGGTATCAGGGTGATGGTGGCCTCATAGAATGAGTTTGGAAGTGTTCCTCCCTCTGCTATATTTTGGAAGAGTTTGAGAAGGATAGGTGTTATCTCTTCTCTAAATGTTTGATAGAATTCACCTGTGAAGCCATCTGGTCCTGGGCTTTTGTTTGTTGGAAGATTTTTTATCACAGTTTCAACTTCAGTGCTTGTGATTGGTCTGTTCATGTTTTCTATTTTTTCCTGATTCAGTCTCGGCAGGTTGTGCATTTGTAAGAATTTGTCCATTTCTTCCAGGTTGTCCATTTTATTGGCGTAGAGTTGCTTGTAGTAATCTCTCATGATCTTTTGTATTTCTGCAGTGTCAGTTGTTACTTCTCCTTTTTCATTTCTAATTCTATTGATTTGAGTCTTCTCCCTTTTATTCTTGATGAGTCTGGCTAATGGTTTATCAATTTTGTTTATCTTCTCAAAGAACCAGCTTTTAGTTTTATTGATCTTTGCAATCGTTTCCTTCATTTCTTTTTCATTTATTTCTGACCTGATCCTTATGATTTCTTTCCTTCTGCTCAATTTTGGTTTTTTTTTGTTCTTCTTTCTCTAATTGCTTTAGGTGAAAGGTTAGGTTGTTTATTTGAAATGTTTCCTGTTTCTTAAGGTAGGATTGTATCGCTGTAAAGTCCCCTCCAGGAACTGCTTTTGCTGCATCCCATAGGTTTTGGGTCGTCGTGTCTCCATTGTCATTTGTTTCTAGGTATTTTTTAATTTCCTCTTTGATTTCTCTCGTGATCACTTTGTTATTAAGTAGTGTGTTGTTTAGCCTCCATGTGTTTGTATTTTTTACAGATCTTTTCCTGTAATTGATATCTAGTCTGATAGCGTTGTGGTCGGAAAAGATACTTGATACGATTTCAATTATCTTAAATTTACCAAGGCTAGATTTGTGCTCCAATATATGATGTATCCTGGAGAATGTTCCATGAGCACTTGAGAAAAATGTGTATTCTGTTGTTTTTGGATGGAATGTCCTATAAGTATCAATTAAGTCCATCTTGTTTAATGTATCATTTAAAGCTTGTGTTTCTTTATTTATTTTCATTTTGGATGATCTCTCCATTGGTGAAACTGGGGTGTTAAAATACCGTACTATGAATGTATTACTGTCGATTTCCCCTTTTATGGCTGTTAGTATTTGCCTTATGTATTGAGGTGCTCCTATGTTGGGTGCATAAATATTTACAATTGTTATATCTTCTTCTTGGATCAATCCCTTGATCATTATGTAGTGTCCTTCTTTGTCTCTTGTAATAGTCTTTATTTTAAAGTCTATTTTGTCTGATATGAGAATTGCTACTCCAGCTTTCTTCTGATTTCCATTTGCATGGAATATCTTTTTCCATCTCCTCACTTTCAGTCTGTATGTGTCCCTAGGTCTGAAGTGGGTCTCTTGTAGACAGCATATATATGGGTCTTGTTTTTGTATCCAATCAGCCAGTCTGTGTCTTTTGGTGGGAGCATTTATTCCATTTACGTTCAAGGTAATTATTGATTTGTATGTTCCTATTCCCATTTCCTTAATTGTTTTGGGTTTGTTATTGTAGGTCTTTTCCTTCTGTTGTGTTTCTTGCCTAAAGAAGTTCCTTTAGCATTTGTTGTAAAGCTGGTTTGGTGGTGCTGAACTCTCTCAGCTTTTGCTTGCCTGTAAAGGTTTTAATTTTTCCATCAAATCTGAATGAGATCCTTGCTGGGTAGAGTAATCTTGGTTGTACGTTTTTCTCCTTCATCACTTTAAATATGTTGTGCCCCTCCCTTCTGGCTTGCAGAGTTTCTGCTGAAAGATCAGCTGTTAACCTTATTGGGATTCCCTTGTGTGTTATTTGTTGTTTTTCCCTTCCTGCTTTTAATATGTTTTCTTTGTATTTAATTTTTGATATTTTGATTAATATGTGTCTTGTGTTTCTCCTTGGATTTATCCTGTATGGGACTCTCTGTGCTTCCTGGACTTGATTAACTATTTCCTTTCCTATATTAGGGAAGTTTTCAACTATAATCTCTTCAAAAATTTTCTCAGTCCCTTTCTTTTCTCTTCTCTTTTCTCTTCTTCTTCTGGGACCCCTATAATTCGAATGTTGGTGCGTTGGTGTGCCAGAGGTCTCTGAGACTGTCCTCAGTTCTTTTCATTGTTTTTTCTTTATTCTACTCTGCAGTAGTTATTTCCACTATTTTATCTTCCAGGTCACTTATCTCTTCTTCTGCCTCAGTTATTCTGCTATTGATGCCATCGAGAGTATTTTTAATTTCATTTATTGTGTTCTCCATCATTGCTTGTTTCCTCTTTAGTTCTTCTAGGTCCTTGTTAAATGTTTCTTACATTTTCTCTATTCTATTTCCCAGATTTTTGGTCATCTTTACTATCATTATTCTGAATTCTTTTTCAGGTGGACTGCCTATTTCCTCTTCATTTGTTAGGTCTGGTGGGCTTTTACGTTGCTCCTTCATCTGCTGTGTTTTGTTTTTTTTTTTTTGTCTTTTCATTTTGCTTATCTTACTGTGTTTTGCGTCTCCTTTTCGCAGGCTGCAGGTTCATATTCCCATTGTTTTTGGTGTCTGTCCCCAGTGACTAAGGTTGGTTCAGTGGGTTGTGTAGGTTTCCTGGTGGAGGGGACTAGTGCCTGTGTTCTGGTGGATGAGGCTGGATGTTGTCTTTCTGGTTTGCAGGTCCACGTCTGGTGTTGTGTTTTGGGATGTCTGTAGGCAGCCTCTCTGGTAATGGATGGGGTTGTGTTCCTGTCTTGCTAGTTGTTTGGCATAGGGTGTCCAGCACTGTAGCTTGCTGGCCGTTGAGTGAAGCTGGGTGCTGGTGTTGAGATGGAGATCTCTGGGAGATTTTCGCTGCTTGATATTATGTGGAGTTGGGAGGTCTCTTGTGGACCCGTGTCCTGAATTTGGCTCTCCCACTTCAGAGGCACAGCACGGACTCCTGGCTGGAGCACCAAGAGCCTTTCATCTACACGGCTCAGAGTAAAAGGGAGAAAAAATAGAAAGAAAGAAAGAAAGAAAGAAAAAAAGAGGATAAAATAAAATAAAGTTATTAAAATAAAAAAATATAATTAATAAGAAAAAAAATTTTTTAAGTACAAAAGAAGAAGAAAAGAAAAAAACCCCAGACAGTCAGAACCCTAGGACAAATGGTGAAAGCAAAGCTATACAGACAAAATCTCACACAGAAGCATACACACACACACTCACAAAAAGAGGCAAAGGGGAAAAAATAATCTATCTTGCTCCCACAGCCCACCTCCTCTGTTTGGGATGATTCGTTGTCTATTCAGGTATTCCACAGATGCAGGGTACATCAAGTTGATTGTGGAGATCTAATCTGCTGCTCCTTAGGCTGCTGGGAGAGATTTCCCTTTTTCTTCTTTGTTTGCACAGCTGCCGGGGTTCAGCTTTGGATGTGGCCCCGCCTCTGCGTGTAGGTCACTGGAGGGCGTCTGTTCTTCACTCAGACAGGACGGGGTTAAAGGAGCCGCTGACTCGGGGACTCTGGCTCACTCAGGCCGGGGGGAGGGAGGGGCACGGAGGCGGGGCGAGCCTGCGGTGGCAGAGGCCTGCGTGACGTTGCAGCAGCCTGAGGCGCGCCGTGCGTTCTCCCAGGAAAGTTGTCCCCGGATCACGGGATCCTGGCAGTGGCGCGCTGCACAGGTTCCCTCAAGGGAGGTGTGGAGAGTGACCTGTGCTCGCACACAGGCTTCTTGGTGGCGGCAGCAGGGGCCTTAGCGTCTCATGCCCGTCTCTGGGGTCTGCGTTGTTAGCCGCGGCTCGCGCCCGTCTCTGGAGCTCCTTTAAGCAGCGCTCTGAATCCCCTCTCCTCACGCACCAGGAAGCAAAGGGAAGAAAAAGTCTCTTGCCTCTTCGGCAGGTCCAGACTTTTCCTCGGACTCCCTCCCGGCCAGCCGTGGCGCACTAACCCCTTCAGGCTGTGTTCACGCCACCAACCCCAGTCCTCTCCCTGCGCTCCGACTGAAGCCCAAGCCTCAGCTCCCAGCCCCGCCTGCCCGGGCGCGTAAGCAGACAAGCCTCCCGAGCTGGTGAGTGCCGGTCGGCACCGATCCTCTGTGCCGGAATCTCTCCGCTTTGCCCTCCGCACCCCTGTTGCTGCGCTCTCGCCCGCGGCTCCGAAGCTTCCCCCTCTGCCACCCGCAGTCTCCACCCGCGAAGGGGCTTCTAGTGTATGGAAACCTTTCCTCCTTCACGGCTCCCTCCCACTGGTGCATGTCCCATCCCTATTCTTTGTCTCTGTTTTTTCTTTTTTCTTTTGCCCTACCCAGGTACGTGGGGAGTTTCTTGCCTTTGGGGGGGGGGGTTCTGAGGTCTTAGTCTTGTGCTTAGTTGCTCTTATATTACTCCTAGAGTAGTCTTTATTTCTAATGACTTTTAAATAATTTCTAATTCTTTCTTGAGTTCTGTCCCTTTATTTCAGAGTTTTAAAAATTCTGATTGTTATTTTTCAGATATTGTATGATTTTCTTAATCTCCTTTAGCTCATTTTGCAATGGTGTGTTATAGTTTTGAAAATTTTTTGAGCATGACTTTTTTGGCAAACTTTCTTTGTCAATAGCAGGAGTTGGTGCAATTCCTGTAAAGTGCTAGAAAGTAAATATTTTACGCTTTGTAGGTCATTTGTTCTCTGTCACAATGCTTAACACTGTCATTGCAGCTTAAAAACAATCATAGGCGATGTATAAATGAATAAGCATGGCTATATTCCAATAAAGCTTTATTTATAAAAATAAGAAGTGGGCTGGATTTGGTCAGTGGGCTATAGTTTGCCAATCCTTGATCTGTTGGGATATTATTCCCTTTCTTTCTTGTAGGAAGTTTGTTTTTAAGGCTAATCTTTAAATGGAATTTGAGTGTGATAGTTTTTTGTCTACTCATTTTTATATATGAATTTAGTTTTCTTGAACTTTTAGATAGTTAAAAGTTCAGACAGGTTTTCTAACTTCAAATTAAATCTTTTTTGTTTTCAGATAGTGCTAATATATATATATGATGGCTTGTGCTCTTAGATTTCCTGGATCTATTCACCTTTTGTCTGTATTTTCTGTTTCCTTCATCTCTATTATTTTTATTCTGCTCAATTTTGATTCCACTTCTAGTAATTTTTCCTTATCATGGGGTCCTGTATTGGAAAGAAGCCCTGGCAAGTCAACTTAAAAAGTTCAAAGGATCTAGGCTGCTCTAGCCACCTTAGACTTTGACCCTGGCTTTTTAAGAGCTATGAAGTGTCTGAGATTTTACAAGGCTTACAAGCTAACAAGTTAACCTACCAGTTTTATGGATATTTTCAAAAAATATGAGACTCTTGGGTCAGAGACAAAGATCTTTATTACTTTAGTACAGCAAAGAGCATAAACATAATCATATTTGTGTGAGCTCTTTGTCCCCAAGTCCCATGGAGGTGAATGATTGGACCCAGACAGATGTTGGTTCACACAGTGGGTTAAAGAAGAGGAATCCTAAGCTTAAGAAAATCAAATCTCTTACAATGGGAAGAAAATATGCTTTCCCTTTGTTCCAGAGGGAGACACTGTTTTCTCTTTCCAGGATAATTGCTATACAAGTATTCTTTAAAAGATACTCTAGAACAAAAGACCATTTCTTGCTAGTGAGACCTGCAGAAAGGGAGAGATCGAAGGGAAATCGACTCCCAGCAGAGTCCCTTTCCTTTCACTCATTATTGGAATGCACAAAACCTCTCCTAGTTATTTTTATATTGACACACTGTGCTTTCTGGTGGATATCCACTGACTATTTTGGGGCTCTCTCCTTGAATATTTTGGGATTGTAGGTATGTCATTTGCCCTACTGCTTCCCTCTGCTTTCTCCCATATAGATACCAAGGGCACTCAGGCTGTGCGGTTTTTGGTATTTAGGGATTAGTAGAGGTGTTTTCTTATCTGGATTTGTTGTAAATGTTGTGCTTTCTGTTTTGATGTCTAGTTATCATCCAGCCTAAGCGCATGCGGGCATCACCACAGTCCATCTTCCCAAAATAACCTTGTCTTTTAAAGAAAGTATGCCAAGCCAATTTTCCTTTTTTTTTTTTTTTTTGAATCCTCATTTTGACCATCAACTTTACTATGCTATAATATGGTTATACTCTATGATCCTACTGAGTTGCAGAGGGATGCTTGCCCCTTTTCGCCTCCCCCCACAACACTAAGTGGTACTAAGTTGTTCTATCATTTTAAGTGGAGTTCCAAATCTTTTCTATTTATAAGGTTATATATTTTCCCTTCTTGCTATTATTTGTGTATCTCACCCTATGGTAATTCCTATTACCCTCTTTTTGAATATGTGGTCCAAAGACTAGTAAATCAGACAAACAACCTTGTTTAAAATGTGTGCAAAGGATGCAAAACAAAAATAAAAATGCTCTGAGATTGGGCATAATTCTAGAAGATTCTATTGACCTTGTGGTAGTTTTGGCATTATATGGAACAGGCTATAGAAATTCCAACTATATTAAGATGACAAAACATTGTATTCAATGTCAACATTTCCTCATAATTTTACACAGTATAGCTCCTCCTTCCTCAAATTCAGTATAAGATTTATATCATAGGGGGAAGATAGAATACCTTAAGAGCGGTATTGCCAATATAACGCTTATCTCCAAATTCATTTTTCCCTGTGAGTTCTCAGCACTGGAGGCTCAGCACTGTAAAATACTATTTATTTTACAACACATAATATCTGCTCATAAGCAGTGGAAAATTCCAAGTTTATTTGGCTTTCACTTAATGTTTTGAAACACAGCAATATCTGGTGAGCCTTTACCCATATCCAGACTCAGCAGATCAGAGGATTGTCAAGATTATATAATTCCTACATGTTAAATAGAAAAAGGTAAAATATTCTGAGAGAATAGGGAGACAGAGAAAAGATATTTTCCCTGGGTGACACTGTTCAATAAATTAAATAAAAAATAAGTTCATAGGAGATTCTGAGAGGGCTTACTATTGAAGTGGTGAGGAGAAGAATTATTTTTTTCAAAGTGTATTTCCTCCAAAACCTCTTTTACTTAAGCAACGAGACTGATGTAGACTCCTACCCACACAGAAACTGTACCTCTGCCCCCAACAGAATTTCTCCCCCACCCCCACAAATTACAGTGTAGTAGAAAGATAAAATGTCTCTTGTGACAATTAGAATGCTGATCAAGCTAGTACAGAATAAAGGCAAATTTATTGTGCAGTGAGGTATACACTAGAAGAAGTGTTAATGAGGAGTGTCTCTGTGAAGTTGAGTTAGGAAAGGATGTGAGAGGAGCTGAGTCCTAATACATCAACTTCATTTGGGAAGATGGACAAGTGAGTGGATGGCTTCTCCATAGGGAGGGGTAGGAGACCACAAGAGAGACTGCCCATCCATGCTATGAGACTATTTTGATGTCCTATCAAGTAGGATTAAACACTCATATCAACACTGCTGACTCAATAAAATAGCTAATTAAATGGTATTTCTCTAGTCATTGATTTGTATAAACTGTGATATTTAGTATAGATTCTCTCTACCTCCTCCACTGACATGTGTAATCAATTGTTAAGTGCAAAAATGATAAACATTACAAGAAAATATAGGCTTGATATTGATTGAAAAATATCAAATATAAATCAACTAGAGAGGATAAGGAAATTAAAATTTGGACTATGCTTTCTAAAATTGTATGAATACATAACATAAAACAATGGCAGGAGCTATACTTAAGACTTAACCAAAAGGAATTAAGGTATTTCACAATTCTTATGAAAACATTAACAAAAATACAAAAGACTTAATATACCCAAATATCCCTAATAGCTTTAGAAATCATCTTTTGTCTTTTCCCCTTTTTTCTCTTCCCACTTTTCCTTGATCTCTTCTTCCTCTTTCTCCTTTTTAGATTTGAATAAAGATACACAGAGTTAATAAATATTTAAATTGATAAGATAGATTTTTTTTTTTTTTTTTTTTTTTTTTTTGCGGTACGCGTGCTTCTCACTGTTGTGACCTCTCCCATTGCGGAGCACAGGCTCCGGACGCGCAGGCTCAGCGGCCATGGCTCACGGGCCCAGCTGCTCCGCGGCATGTGGGATCTTCCCGGACCGGGGCATGAACCCGTGTCCCCTGCATCGGCAGGCGGACTCTCAACCGCTGCACCACCAGGGAAGCCCGATAAGATAGATATTAGGTGACTCAATTATCTTCCCAAATATTGATAGATATAGGTGACAGATAAATAGATGAATATAGGATGCAAGAAGTGATCTACAAAAATAGCAGGCAACCCATCTAGGCTAATAGGTTAAACAGAGTTAAATAGTGGTTAGTAATGAGAGATGTATTTTATGTGCCTCATTTCAATAGAGGTCACACCCCAAGATATCCTGGAACTATATTTGTAAAATCTAAACAGATGACTCTGGGGTGAAAGGACTGGCTGGGAATCCAAGGACTTGGCCTCAGTTTCCTTTGGAGATGATAGAAAATGAATTTCTAGTGGTAGAAACTCTAGTGGTAGTAGTGGGAGAAGAATGCCAGGGGCCCTTTAATGTTAGTGGATCGTCTGGAGCCTTTTCACCTAAATCTTAGACTAGACTATCTTTTGTTTTCAGGAGGAAAGTTCATAAGGGAGTTTGAATCTAGTGCTAAATTCTTAAAAATACATTTAGCATGGTGAAATTGGCACAAAAGATGGAAATTCTCTCTTCTCTCCAAAATTAGTCAAGATCTCACTGTAGAAGTTTTCTCTTTCAATTTATAAAATATTTCTCTGAATGGGAAACGTGCTTTGTGCTATTCTGGGAATTATATAAGGAAAGAAGTTAGGTAACCATTATGAAGTCTGAGTGTAGGAGAAGTCTCAGTTATAATGTACTTTTCAAGGACAAAAGATAAAGAGGTTATTTTGAATCATTAGAAAATCAAGCCTTGGTTAGAAAGTGAGAAATATCAGGTTCAGAGAAATTTATCTATCACGGACTTATTATCTGAAAAGAAGAAACGTTATGCCAATGTTTCTAAGTACTCTTCCACATCTGACAATCTTTCTGTCATTTGTGGACAACATCTGATTCAGGAAAGTTGATTTCATTTCTAAAGAAATAGGAAGATCAGGAAAAATTTTATCAACAAAAAGAAAGAGAAGGTATTTTTTTTACAATGCTAACAACCAATTCATTAAATAATTACTCTTTAAAAAAATCAAATGAATAAACACAGATCCCTTGAAAGCATCTAGGTAAAAATAATCATAACAGATAAATTGCCCACATTCTAGATATTTTGGTGTTGTGATTCAGCTATACATTGGAGAGAAATTATTACATGGGAAAAGTCATGATCATTGTTTTCCTGTCTTAATACCTTTATATATGATATGTCACGGGCTGTTGGGGGTAAAGGAAGATTCGAGGTGTGTTAATGTAACAACCAAGGGGACTGTACAGCGCGGGGTCTCAGTGCGAATGAGCAGTTTGTCAATATCTTCCAGTCTCCAGTGAGCAACAAGAATGGCTCTCAGGATATTGCAACTCTGTCTGCTTCCACCAGAGATCATAATTGGGCTATGAATTTTTACAACAGGAAAGTTCCTATCATAGACAGAGACTGACAGCAAGTTTAGTTAAATTAATGCCAAGAGCATCTTAGAACAACAGGATGAGCAGTGTGCATGGATATCACTCAAATATGTAGTGACGCTGCTTCTTTTTCTTTCTTTTTTATTAATCTATTTTTGTGATAGTTTACTGGTTAGAACTTCTAATATATATCTTATTTCTGAGGATTGCTCAGCATACTGGTTTTCTGCCCAATGACATGATACGCGCTTTGGGGAATTCAAGAAACCGACTGAGATGAGTAGAGATGATTTATAAATCGAAAGCAAATGATAGCGGAAGATGTGAACTGAAGCTATTTCTTGATCTCCGGAAAGCTAATTGGGCACGTTTCAGGCCAGGTCTCTGAAGCCACAGCTCATGAACTGTCTTTCTGATGCTCTGCTCATTATGGACACTCAATAGAGGACTGACTAATGCTAGAGAAGTCCCCATCAAAGTGGCCTTTATGTGACATTGCAGATTTACTTCAGGAAAGAGAGAAGGAAAAAGAAGGGAGAGATTTCAGGCAATCAGCCCTTACAGAGTCCTATTTGCCTTAAGTAATTGATCTGAAACTGAAGAGTTTGTCTGTGAAGGCTACCAGGCTTCATAAATTCTCAAGGGACTTTGTCTTCTTCTAACACATCAGGGTTTAGCCAGGCTTTATTTGTTACCGGTTGTTGGAGTACATGTGGGATTTTATGGTCCTGAGTCTACTCTTTGAAATGGAAGACTGAATACAGCACACATGACCTAAGTATCCTGGAACAACCCATGTTTGCCACTGACGCTTAAGCGTTTTAACAATAATCTTCAATGAATTTAATTATTATCTAAATCTCATAACCTATCCTCAATTATTCATATTAATAATTCTAGGTAAAATGAAATGTACTGCATTGGCATCACACTTTTAAAGAATCAAATATCAAGGAAAGAAAGACATCACAAATGGTCACAATGCTGTATATGGAGAAAGTTTTTGAGCGACTTGGGAAAGTTAAATCAATATATTGAGGAAGCAACATAGTGGGTTATGTCTACATGGGAACCTGAAACTAGGATTTGAGGCAGTAAAAATTTTCAGAAAGGAATAGTGGAGCCTGAATCCTAGAAATCTTCCTGAATAATATGGCCGCATGTTGCAAGGTTTGGATATTTATAAAACAAAATAGAGGGGATTTTGCTGAGCAATCTCTTCAGGTTTTTGTAGTTATAAGAGTCTGATTTCATTCCATGAAATCCGCAGGAAAACCTCCTTTATCATTGCCTGAGTGTTATAAAATGAGTGGTTGTCCATGAGCTAGCTCATCAAAGATAATACATGAAAAAAGTACTCAAAAATATTTTATAAATCTGGGACTTCCCTGGTGGTCCAGTGGTTAAGACTCCGCCTTCCAATGCAGGGGGTGTGGATTCGATCCCTGGTCAGGGAGCCAAGATCCCACATGCTTTGTGGCCAAAAAACCAAAAACATAAAACAGGAATATTGTAACAAATTCAATAAAGACTTTAAAAATGGTCCACATCAAAAATATTTTATAAATCTCTATAAAACTCTCCTTTAATCTTTACTCTTCAGAAATGATAATCTGTAAATAAATTAATTTTAATTTTCAGATTTCTAAAAATATTATCAAGACAAGAATTGTTACTATACACTTATGTGTAACTAGAGAGCAGGGGAAAGTTTGGTGGATATTAAGGATCCTTTGTGAAGTAATTTACTTATCTACTGATTTTTTTTGTATTTGTGTAAGTACTTAATTGTCTCACTAAGTTTTAAACATATATAATTTATCATTCCGATGATAGTCTTTGCTCCATAAAAGTAATATATAGTCAAAGAAATTTAGAGAAAGAAGACTTTTTTTTTTTTTTTTTTTTTGCGGTACACGGGCCTTTCACTGTTGTGGCCTCTCCCGTTGCGGAGCACAGGCTCCGGACGCGCAGGCTCAGCGGCCATGGCTCACGGGCCCAGCTGCTCCGCGGCATGTGGGATCCTCCCGGACCTGGGCACGAACCCACGTCCCCTGCATCGGCAGGCGGACTTTCAACCACTGCGCCACCAGGGAAGCCCGAAAGAAGACATTTTAATGGTCACCTAGTCTAAAGTTTTGAGTTTTATCATATAAGGAAGCAGAGGCAGGACATAAGTGACTTAACCCTGGCCCATACCTCTATGTGTGATGGGGCTAGGGTGCAACTGCCAATCTGATAACATCTAATCTGGTACAGGTCCTCTTCTCTACACTGCACTAGGATTATATCTAACTGAGTAGTTTTAAACTTTGTAGATGTTTGATTGTAAATTAGTGGGGTTTTTTTAGATGATAATCTATAATCAGAAACCATATAAAACTCAGCGGGAGACGTTCTCTCTCAGAATGTAAGTTATTTTATTTTTTTCTTCTTGAACAGTAGACTTTTTTCTTCAATAAGAAATGAAGTAGAAAATCCTACATTGTAATTCAAGGGCATCACATTTCAAAAAATAGAGTATTTAAGTTGGGGACATCAGTTTACCTGTGATTAAGTTTTAATTAATGCCCTTAACTTAGATCCCAACAGCTACAAAATAATGTTCTTATCTTAGACAAAATAAGAACCCACCAAAAAGACACAGACTCAAATTAAATCAAAGAAGCTTTCCTTCAAAAAAAATGATACATGTACACAAATACACATTATACATGAAACATACAACTAATATCTTGAATTGTGACCCAAGTGAATTTTATCTGAATACTGAAAATGGATGCAAGTTGAACATCTTAATTCAATCAAATAAGTCATCTTAAATAGAATGAGGATAATTCCCTCCGGTCTATACTTGTCCCATGTGGACAGAAATCTTTGCACGTAACTAAATTCCTGCAAGTCAAGTCAATTGTCCAAAATAGAAACATATTCAAAGGATGAATACGCTGAAATAATGAACAGAAGAGCAAAATATAAAGACAGAAATACTTTTTTTGTTTTATTTTTGCGGTACGCGGGCCTCTCACTGTTGTGGCCTCTCCCGTTGTGGAGCACAGGCTCCGGACGCGCAGGCTCAGCGGCCATGGCTCACGGGTCCAGCCGCTCCGCGGCATGTGGGATCCTCCCGGACCTGGGCACGAACCCGTGTCCCCCGCATCGGCAGGCAACTCTCTACTACTGCGCCACCAGGGAAGCCCAAGACAGAAATACTTTTAATGTAGCTCCCTTTCTCTCAAAATATTACATGTGAGGGAAAATCTGGATTGTCAGATTTAATGGATGAATTGCCGAACAGCTATTTTACTATTGTTTCATATGAAAATTTTGTTTTGTACTTTTACAACTAGCAGAGTTATTCCTATCACAAAGTTATTTCTATCAAAATGGACCAACACACGATTACAGGTCACTAGTAATATGTACTTCACTATCTGTTTTTGAAAAGCAAGCTCTCTCTCCAGTCAAATACTACCTTTTTTGTAGAGAAAGTCATTTTTATTCTCTAGTCTACTCAAATCTGGTGAACATTGCTTTCTTAAAAAAAAAAAATCTTAAAGGCTTAGGACAGTTAATGCTTAGGACAAGTGTGACAATGCATGTTTCAGGAATTAACAGGGCAGGAGCTCAATTCCTTTTATCCTACAACATTCCCTCAGCTAGGAGGTGGCTAGTTCTTGGACTTAAGTGACTCGGACAAGGATGGAGTTGGTCCTTAGCCAATAAAACATGACTCAAGCTTACTCCGTTCCCCTCCCCCCCACATATGCTAGGTCCCTTCTGCTGAAAACTCCTCACGACCCATGTCCAGTCATACTGGATATTTAACTCCTCCAGCCTTGTCTCTGGTCAGCCTGTGCCTGAGACTCAGAGAATGCTTTTTGTCCATCTGCTTTGGGCGGGTCCTTTCTAGCAGCCCGGGAAAGCCACGTGCTAGCGCATGTGGATGAAACTGATGGACATTGTCTATTATACCCACAGGAATTCAGCCTCCAAAGAGCTCATTGACTCATTGATTTGTATCCATGCTCCGGGCTCCTGGTACCCACACTATAACGTAAACTCCCTGCTGGCGGGGAATTTGGAGAGTGTGTTTGGCACAGGATAGGTGCTCAATAAACAAACTTTGAAAGGGAGAGAGTTGTGTTGAGCAAAGGGAAGGCTGCAAAGGTACTTAAAATTTGAAGGGTTTTCTACGTGTCCAAAGAGAGAGAGAAAAAAGAAAAAAGTGTGAGTACCAGAGTATCATCATTATTGTTTTTATTCAACCTTTAGGAATTCCACTGGCATTCACCAGAGAGCTAGCAGGGGAATCCAGGCTGGAGGCTAAAGGATCCCTGTCCATTGACCCAAATCAGGAGGCGCAAAGCCTCGGGTCATAAGCTATGACACCCTCTTGGGTCCGGACAGGTGCTGGTGGCCCGGATGGGGCTCTGGACCCCCAGTACCCCGCTGCCCCCTGCCTTTTCGGAGCGCTAGAGCATGCCCAGTGGCAGCGCTGGAGCCACGGAGGGCTTTGCACGCTGGCACTCCGCTTCTCCGGGTTTTAGCAGGAGCCTGCGGGGTGATTGGGGGGGTGGTGAGGGGACCCGTGGAGCCCGGCAGCCTTGGTCGCGCGTGTGGGGAGCTGGCGCGTGGCGCAGGGCTCTCTCCTGCGTTGCGGTTACTGGGGAGATGCTGGAGCGCGGCGCCCGGCTGCTCCACCTGGCGGGCTGAGCGCTGCGCGGGGAGCCCCGGGGGGCGGGCGGGGGGCGCGGACTGCGGTAGAATGCGAGCCGGGCTCCTCCGGGACTGCGAGACAAAGCTCGAGCGCGGTCAGGTGCCGCTCGCCCGCCGCTCGCCGCTCCACTAACTTGTCTCTTGCTGGTGTCTGGTCTCCAAGGCTCTCAACGCTTTGGGGGTGGTGAGGGGCGTGGGGCGTGGGGAGTTAGAGGGTCTGCGGTGGCCGGAGGAGGGATCCTGCAAGGGGGGAGCCTGCCTGGTGCCGCTCTCCTTCCCGTCCCTCTCGCTCCCCTCCCCCCACCCCGTCGCTGCCGCTTTCCCTTCCGCCAATTCGGAGAGCGTCGGGCGCCTGTGACATGCGATCGCTGCCAAGTGACGGACCCCGAGTCTGAAGTGCCCGCGAGGAAGTGAGCGCCGACGCGGGCCGCCGGCGATGACAGCCATGAAGCCGGAGCAGCAGCCCACCCCGGGGGCCCGGGCGAGCCAGGCTCAGTCGGCGGACCAGGTGAGAGCTGGCAGCTGCGGCCAGGCCCGCCAGGGGAGGGAGGCTGCAAGCCGCTCTCCCCCCGCCCCTCAGCCCGGGCTCGGCTCCCACGCCTCCCTCTCCCCACCCTCCCCCCGCCCCAGTTCCAAGGCTCTTCCTCAGCTCCTGCATGGACTCGGCAGGAAGTTAGAGCATCTGAGCGCGCTCCGGGGCCGGGCGAGAGGATGCGCAAGGTGGAGAGCCGCGGGGAAGGGGGGAGAGAGGTAAAGGCTGGGGTGGCCCAGGGAACCCCAGCGGGAGGGCCCCCAAGGGAGGGAGGGAGGGAGAGGTGGCCGGGGCCAAGGCTCCTAGTAACGCACGTTGGAGGAATTGCTGCGCGCCTGGAGGCGTCCACTTGCTGGGTTCGAGCCCTGTCTTCACGTAGCTCGTGAGACGAGCGCTGGCCAAAGCTACCCGAGTAGGCAAATGACCTTTAGGCCGGCAGAGTTTTTCCTTTCCTTTCTTTTTTTCCTTTGAGGAGACGGGGACGGGGGCGCACAATGGGGGAAGAGGGTACACCACTCATCTGTGGTCTGCTTGGAACGGAGCTTGGAGCAAAAAGGCATAATTAGGGGGAACTGGGAAGATACTGGCTTTAATGATTTGTTGGGTCCAGATGTGTTGTGTCTGCAGAGATGAGGTGCCCTGTGCCAGCTGAGGGTTATTTTAATCGCTTTTCCGGTTTTCCGCTCCGGCCACCCCTTTGTGTTTCGGTCTTTGGGGATCTGTAGCATAACCGTTTCTGTCCCTGGATTGGGGTGACTCGGGAGTTCGGTGTCGCTTTTTCCCGAAGTTGGAGGGTCGGGAGCGCCGAGGTGCCCTGGCAAAGAAGAGGGCGGCTGTGAGAAGCCCGGTCGAGATGCTGCCACGTTTACCTGAATTAGAGTCTGAACCTAGAGGGTTACACTTAGGTCAGCGGATAACTAGAGAGCTGGAAAAGGGAGGCGCCGGGGTACATAGATGGTCCCTTTGCCCCGAGTGCACTGTTGAAGGCCGCCCGACGCATTTCTGGCAGAGACACTCCTAGCTCACGGCTAGACATGGGTCAAGGGGGTGAGCGAGGCTCCAGTAGCATCTCGGCTCTTCGCATATCCTAAGCATTGAGGAACTAGTGAACAGGAGCTGTCCAAATCGTCCTGAGTGGCGGGGGCGGGGGGGGCGGCAGAGGAGGCGACGCCAGGGCTGCTGTTATTAATATTCTAGTCCTGGTCATTGCTCCTGGCTGGTGGCCTCTCTCTTCTCCTTTTCCCTCCCCGTCTCATTTCCCTCACATATGTTTCACACAGGTGGTGAGGATTACTCAATGCCTTAAAGCTCCCCATCCCTTTACTGGGATGAATGTTGCAGTTTTTACAAAGCAGTTGTTTTCTTAAACATTCTCTTTGCTCCCTACCCTGCGATAAATATGAAACTATTAAAACATTTGTATTCCATTATATGTCCCTTCCCCTCATACCTCTTTTCCCTACTCCCTCCTGCAGACACCACAAAGTAACAACTGGTTAGCAGATTATAAAAATAATGTCAGGAGAGGAACATGGATTTAATATCCTCTTTCAGACTGACAGCCCTTAAACTTCATTAACAAGCCACTGAGCCTCTCTACTGCTCTTGGAATGATGATACCAATAAGAACGATTAGTCAGGTGAGAGTCCCCCCACGTGAAATCTTTGCTCACTAACCTGTGACACCAGCTGGTTACTTGGGGTGCTGCAAACAGTTCAGTGCTGGTGGAGGTGGGGAAGGAGAAGCAAAGCAGAGCACACAGAAGCTGAAAACGTATATGTAAATGGTGGACAAGCAGTATATGGACAGCAAAGCCTTTTGTCAGAACGAATCTGGTACTTAAAATTCATATAAAGACAGAGATTCAAGTTTGAATCCCTTGTTTCTCTTGTTAGTGTGCATTTTTGTTTATGGTCACTTCAAATAGTCAGGGAGTGGCCATTTGCAGAACTCTTGTTTTAATTGAGTTTTTTAAAGTGCCTTTCTGAGCACTGACATGATTTGAAAATGTCAATGGTATGCATATTACGCTTGAGTTAAAATGAAAGAGATTGATTTCTCAAGGGAAAAGAGACTGAAATATACATGGCAGCATCCCATTGGGGGTTTTCCAAGCACTCCCAGAAAATACCTATATGTAGTCTATTCTTTGTCTAAAGCTTGACATGTGAAATGATGACCAGATGATGTGGACAATTGCTGTGAGTGCTTAAGCTATTTCTTCTAAGATTACTACATTTTTATTAACAGTATTAGTCATTGTGACCTAATTCTGCGGTTGTCAGACAACTCTCATGTGGTCCTAGATATAATACCTCCATATAAACATGATTGATTGTTCAAGTTTCTGCGATATTTCTGGCAAAAAAAAAGATTCACAAATTTATCTAAAACTGTAGCTTTATGAAGTTCTACTTAGTGGTTAAATAAGGGGCGTGTTCCAGCTAGTCACTTAGTAGGTATTGATTTTGAGTGATTTAAGCTTTTGAATGTTGTCAGAAAGGTCCTTCGCTTTCTGTGGTAGAGACGTTTATGAAACCTCAAAGATGCCTTGTCCTGATGCCATCAAACGCCCATTTCCACTTACAGCGCCGTGGAAGACCATAGTCTTTCCTCTGGGTGAAATGGTTATGGACCACATAATTTGGTGGTTGTGATGGTCCTTTAGAGAGCTGGACGTCCCTGTTTCATCTTATCTGCTCTGGTACAGGGTGCCATGACCAGAGGCAGCCCTTCCTCTGGGAGCAGCTGCAGCAAGAATAACAGGAACTGAATATTTTTATTAATGTTCTGAATCATTGGAGATACTTTTATCATCTCAGTAGTCTTGCCTTTAAAGCTTCATTGATTAAATAAATGTTTATAATAGGTACTTCTGTTGTGTTTATAACACTCCATATTTACAAAATGTCTAAAAATAAATGCCTTGCTATTGGTAGAAACAGTCATTCCCACTTAGCGTATAATCAATATCCATTTTACATCAAGGGATACAAAATCTTGAGTGGCTAGTTGTAACTTATTATTAGGTTTCGAAATCACTTCCTGAATGCTTGCTGTGTGCCGAGTACTGTCCTCTGGGTTGATAAGGTAACATTCAATGAATGCATTTTTCTGTTTGATCCTCAAAGCAACTTTTTGAGTTAGGTCTTGTTGTTATTCCTGTTTTAGAGATGAGAACACAGAGGATTAAAGAAACTAAGCAACTTGATCAACCTTGACTTCATAAGTGGTAGAGATGAGACATAGCCCTAGTCTATGGCATTTAAGAAAAATAAGCTCATTTAAGTCTAAAGCTCCACCTTTTGGACTTCCCTGGTGGCAGAGTGGTTAAGAATCCAGCTGCCAATGCAGGGGACACGGGTTTGAGCCCTGGCCCGGGAAGATCCCACATGCCCCAGAGCAGCTAAGCCCACGTGCCACAACTACTGAGCCTGTGCTCTAGAGCCCATGAGTCACAACTGCTGAAGCCTGTGCACCTAGAGCCCATGCTCCTCCATAAGAGAAGCCACCACAATGAGAAGCCCATGCACCACAACAAAGAGTAGCCCCTGCTTGCTACAACTAGAGAAAGCGAGCAGCAACGAAGACCCAATGCAGCCAAAGATAAAAAATATAAATAAATTAATTTAAAAAAAGCTCCACCTCTAACCTCTACACAATTATAGTTCAACACACTCCGATTAGCATAATGCAGAAGAATTGCAAATATTATGTATGTGTGTGTACAAATTTACAGTGATTATAAAGTAAAGAATTTGTTTAAAGCTTCAACTATAAATGTAAATAATATCTCTTGAAATTTAAAAGTTAATGTAATATCTCTTCTGTTGATTAAAATAATATAAAAAGAACCAGATATACCCTGATAAGTACATAGGAACTTAAAAAAAAATTTCGTAGCATTTGCCCTTGGTAATGATGAGACTTTCAAGGCTTCTTAAACAAGTACATTTTTGTAGTTAGACCTGGTTTAGAATTTGCCCACGTTGCCACCAGGTGGCACCCTTTTGCTGAGTCCAATGGGGAAAAGTATTTCCTAAAATGTTTGACAGTCCTCAGCTCCAAAAAAATGAAATCAAACAAAAACAAAAACAAAAACAAACAAGGAAAAAACCCATAACCTCACTTTCTGAAGTATGACTAAAAAGTGTATTTTCATAAACAACTCTTTGGCTGTAGAGGCAGCATTAGTTATGCATAAAATAAACAAACAACAACAACAACAAGACTCATTCTGGTAGAAATCCTGTCACTTACAGTTCAGCACATAGCAGCCTCTTGATGAAATAATTCATGGTCAAAATTGCGATTAAGGGCCTCCCTGGTGGCGCAGTGGTTGAGAGTCCGCCTGCTGATGCAGGGGACACGGGTTCGTGCCCCAGTCCGGGAAGATCCCACATGCCGCGGAGCGGCTGGGCCCCGTGAGCCACGGCCGCTGGGCCTGCGCGCCCAGAGCCTGTGCTCCGCAACGGGAGAAGCCCCAACAGTGAGAGGCCCGGGTACTGCAAAAAAAAAAAAAAAAAAAAAAAAAAAAATTGCGATTAAATATGTAATGTATAAAATGCCTTTTGTAAAATACCTATGGTACATTTGGCTTTTATGTAATATTAACCTAAAAAGTTTTCATAAAAAATTAGGATTCACTATTTTTATTCCAGGTTCTAGCAAACCTGATTAAAATTTTCAAATGTATGCTTAATGAACTCATAAAAAAGTTATTCTTCCTTTTTCCCTTACTAATACATAAACATGTTATAATTTAGTTTATAAAGTATTGTTTCTAACGCAGAACCTCAAAAATAGCTTTTAGAAACCATGTTGAAAAACTTTATTTAATAGAAGGTTTATTACTTCTAAGCGTTCAACATAAAATATATACTGTCTTATTGGTGGAAGAATTCTATATGATTTGGTTATGAAAGACATTTGATGCAGGTGCTATGTAGAAGTCTTTATAACTTAGGAGATATTATACGTTTCCTACCATCCCTCAATTTCTTATTATATTTATTTTACGTATATCTTATTGCATAATATGACATTATATCTACTGCGTTTAGAACATACCACAAAACATTCCTTGCTTATAAGCTTCTAATCTCTCTGTTTATTTCAAAGACTGAGCAAATTGCACATTTAAGAAAGATTAAACTATATTAAAAACAAGTTAAAGAAAATCGTATTATTAAATATTAATGCTGCATTATCTTATGAAGTGCATTACATTGGAAACAAAACACTGAAACCAAATTTCTCCCAGTTTGAGTAAAAATAAAGCTATTTCCCAGTTTTCGTTCCTTGAATCATTTATGATTACATAATGTTTTAAGCTTCTAGTACTTATAGGCATATTTTAGATTTATTTACATTTTACCAACATACACAAAATGAGAATGTTGCAACTAGGACTGTGAGCTTTTGTGCCATCAACCAGGAGTATTTCTTTACTACTGTCTATAGTTATGCACTGGAAGCACAGATTCAAGTTCATATCTCAGCTTGGCCAGTCATTGCTGTGTTTTGGGGGGCAGGATAACTCATTTTCTGTATTTCATCTGTGACTGGAGGTGACTGCAGATCCTTTACATGCTTGTGGTAAGGATTGAATGAAATAATATGTAAAAGCTTTTGAATAATGTTTGTCTCATACCAATGCTCTCATTAAATGTATAGTCTAGGAATAGGAGCCTAGGGGAAAACAAAGCTTAGAGGATCACTGAATCACCTACAGCTGGTATAATATTTTAACATTTTACTGAGTATTGCATTGTTTAGTACACATATGTGTATGATTACCTATGAGTTTGCACATGCATAAAAATATTTTAATAATGTAATATATATTATTGGGTTAGGCATCTAGCCTGATTGGGCAGAAATGCGGACTTCAAAATATTCTGTAGCATCCTTATTTCCACTCAGTCAAAACTCACTTTTTACTGTCCTTCTCTGTAAGGGACCAGGCTGAAAGTAAACATTGGCTAATTCTCACTAACAGGGGAATTAGCTGCTGAATACGCATATTGTTTTCAATGTAATGCACTCATATTGGTAATTAGCATGGAGAAAGAGGAAGTTTGAAGAAAAAAGGGGTGTGACTTACAGAAATATCTCAGGAGGTGAGATTTCAGTCATTTCAGTCATTCAGGAGAATGTGCATAGTAGTGGAACCCCCTGCAGGGAGCCCAGTGTGGGTGCGCCTACCATCACTGGGAGTGAGACTGCGTGACCCAATATTGGGCTCAACGTAATTCGAAAGATTTTTTAATAAACACTTTTCAACAGTTATTCCTATGCAATATTTAAATACAGACAACATTTTTTATGTTGTGACTATTAAAGTTACCTCCATATATTTTCATACTTGCTGAGTGACTTCGTGTGTTCTAATCAAGTCCACGTCTTACTGAAATATTATAACGGGGGTATGTACGAAGACATACGTCAACTAGCAAAGGGTGGACCTCTTCCCATCTGAAGACCTGTAAAGGCTCCAAAAAAGGGCAAATTAATAATGGAGGGAATATAAACTTCTTCATAAACACGTCTTCACGTCGAGTTGGAAATGTTTCCGCCCTCGTGTATGCTGCCTTGCTTTGAGAAGTCTTACAGCTCAGTGTCAGTTATTCCCAGCACACTCTTGTGTTAAAGTTTATGCTTGACCTGATCCACAAGCTTTTTGGCAATAACTAATCTCCTTTTACTTTTCTCCATCTAGACAACACCTGTTTTCCAAGGCTTTTAAATTGTGCACCTATCACCCCCCTCCCCGACCTGATAGAGACATCCTTATCATTTGCTACGTATTAGCTAAAGGAGGGCTTGTCATTTCCAGGATAGTAGAGAAAGCTGGGAAGTAGGCTCAGTGGAAAGAATGGGACACTGAAGAGAGAGCTCCTCTACTGTAGATTCATTTTAGTTAAGCTGTCCTAAATCTCCAAGGTTTCAAACATACCCATATGTGATGGTAAATATAACACCCACTGCCAGGCCAAATACAGAAAACTGACTTGTATCCAAAGCTGATTAAAATAAACATTTTATTTTAAACTATAATTGATGTTAACAGCACTCTTGGTAATATCTTCTACAGAATAAAAAATGATTTTCATTTTCTTTTCAAGTTTGTCCTCCCGTGGTTTATTTGAAAATTGTTAAAGCATTAATAATTTTTAAACCAACTTTCAGATAACATGCTTATTCCATTAACCAGAACAGTACATTTTATTGTACAATATATTTTGGAATTGCCAAATGATTTTCAGATTTAATTATATTCTGGGGAAGAAGGCAACATGATGTAAGGTTGAAAACAGAGTCCAACAGATTGCAGGTTGAATCCTTCTTCTTCCCTTTATCATGCAATGTAGGGCAAATGCTTTAACCCCTCTAAAACCTTTTCCTCACCTTTAGAGGAAGCGGATGGGGAGAGTGCGGCAAGGGTGAGAGACAGTCTGTATGAAGGGATCGTACAATATCTGACCCAAGGCAGCACTTAGTAAGTATTTTTATTCTTATCGCTACTATGCTTCTCAGTCATCTGAGAAGATTATTTCATTCTTTTGCAAGGGTAATTTTGCATTTACCTTGATGAAAATGCTGAATATATATGTATGTGTGTGTGTGTTCATTATCATATGTACACACACCATGTACACATACATACTTATGATCTAAATATACTGGGTATTTTACAGTCGGTTTATTGTAAGGCATTAGGTAAAAAAATTTAACAACCTGACTGATTTCTACTGTTTTTATCTGCTCACCTGTTTAGGATCTTCTTTGAAGTGCTCATGGTTTAATACTCTCTTTACAAAAGTTTGGTTTCCAGAAAGGATTGAATTTCCTTAGAAATTCTTTGCATATGGGAACCGATGATATGTTGAGTTGAAATTTAAGAAAAGTGCATAATCAAAACTGACTTCAGATCTGGAAGAGCCAAGTCAAGCTGCCTGTGTATTCTCTAGCCAAGGTGTATATTATCTGACTTGAATATTATTGTCATTTATCATACTTATCACAGGTCAATGCAAAAACCAATGTATCAGGTTACAAGAGAGCAAATGAAGAAAAGTGAGGAAACAAGCCATGTTGATTATCTTTATCCCCAGCCCCCTTTTGAGATCTAAATGAAGATTCAATTTCTTCTTCCATTTGAGAGTTTCTGCTCTGAAAACATAAATATGACAAATCTGAATTATATCACTGAGAACCTGAATGGCAGGCTCTCCTGTGATTTATTTTCAAATAATGGACCAGAGAGACCACTCGAAGTTGCATTAATAATGCTTGTACAGGGTTGAAGCAGGCCTTTCCTGTTATTGGTACATGGGTTTACTTTTTGCAAGAGGAATGGAGTAAGTGAAAATTCAGATACGCTTCCATTAATCACATCTCACCTCCAGGAAAGGTTTTAATATGAGTTAATTAACGCAAGACATGGACGTTTTTTTTCATTTCACATATTTTGAAACAAGTGCTAGAAAGTCTTTTTTTAAAAAATAAAGCAACCCTTTCAATCAATGTTTCATAAACTTGCATAATGATTCTTCTCACCTAGACACAGAATCCAGGATTAGGAATCAAGACACCTTCTGAGTAGAGGTCAAAAATCTATAGAAAAATCTGAAATTCATGTAGAATTTCTAAAATGTAGAAATAGGTCATTTGTTTTGCTAGGTTAGCATATAATTTACATTTCCTGGGTTCTATGAATTTATGAATAGATTTTCCTATCTACTCCATTAGCTTTTAGTGATTTTAAGGAAAAAGACCATGCATTTCACTGGTTTGTTTCTTTTTAGAATACTACAAACTGTGTTTTAAGATATAAAGAAAATATAGTTTGAAGGTATATTCATCATCTTCATAAAGTAATTCCTTTTCTCTGATCCTGTGAATTAAGCGTATTCCGTTTCTTGACAGCCATGTTGGCAGTGATAGGTAGGTGTGAATTGAACCTGGAGTGGGAATGGAAGAGACTCACCCTTATTCACACCTGTGGAGGTTGTTTATAATTATTCTAAATGAGGTTTATGGACCGTTAGTGCCACAGTGGCATTACGGGTGTTTTGCATCTGCCACTCCTTACAAGTGTCTGTTTGCTCACAGAATCAGTGCTTCTTACGTTACAGGATTGTCATTTTGATTCCTTTGTCTCCCTTTGCATCTGTGTCATCTCCAAATCCAAATCCAGTTTTTTCTACCCTTCTGTATTTCTGAGATCCAGTTTCTGTCCAAGACTGGTTCCCTGATGTCTAAACTACTGCGATGTCCATAGTGGCCTTGCTCTTCCAAATTCTTCCTTCAAATAGCCATAAAGTCATAAATGATGATAACATTTTGAGAAACTGTTCTGTTTGCTGAATCTAATGCCTTTGTTTTCATATCAGGAGACAGTCAGTGCAGAGGTGAGTGGCCTGTCTCAGATCACACAGTTTGTTAGAATCAGAAGCAATAATTGAGTTTGGGTCTTTTCAGTGTTGGCCATTTTTCATGTGTCATGCTGCCAGAGTCAGCTATTGATACAGAGCCTTTGATAGTTTCTTGGTGGCACATTCACCTTCCTTAGCATTTGATGTCAGAGTAAAATTTGTTTTTGAAATTAATGTTCTTAAAAGCTTTGAATCTGTAGGCAAAACTCACTTGACATTTCTTGGTTTCTCCAGTGTGATGTGTTGGTTCTAGACCAGTGTCCATAGACTCTTGGCACTTGGCAGCAAAACTTCACAGAACCACATAGGCATCTTCTCCAACTTGCCATGGCAAGAAGTCACCCCAATGTCCTAAAGCCATCCTGAGAGTAAACTGTGAGATGCGCTTTTCCAAGGAAACGACAGCATCTCTCACTGTACATGAAGACACAGGCATTCTTAAACCTCTTCTCTTCCCCTCAGCATGAAAGAGGACCCACTGATCCTCTTTCAGCAGTTGAAATTGCAATTCAATGATGAATAGATGAGTGATTGGATGAATCTCTTTTTATTTATTTTTTTATTTTTTAAACTTTTTAAACATCTTTATTGGAGTATAATTGCTTTACAATGGTGTGTTAGTTTCTGCTTTAAAACAAAGTGAATCAGCTATACATATACGTATGTTCCCATATCTCTTCCCTCTTGCGTCTCCCTCCCTCCCACTGTCCCTATCCCACCCCTGTAGGTGGTTACAAAGCACCGAGCTGATCTCCCTGTGCTATGCGGCTGCTTCCCACTAGCTATCTATTTTACGTTTGGTATGCGCTTGGCACCCTAGAAAGCACGAAGGTGAATTTTAGAGCTTTCTTGATAAGTTAATAGAAACAACAGGCTTCTGATTCGCTGGAGTTCTTGGAAGACAGGGCTGCTTCTAGAAGCTGTGGTAATTTTGTCAGAGTCCCAAGTTCTGATACCAGACCAGAGAAACTTTTATCTGCTAAATAAATAAACAAGAAGTAGTTTTGAGTCACACAGAATTCTTTTTAGTGGAAAGAACTATGGCTTTGTATTAATCTAACCTCAGTTTAAACTCTATTTACTAGTTTGAGCAAGTCACCCAGTCTCTCTCTGAATTTAATACTTCATCTGGAAATGGGATGATGCTTACCATGCAGAATTGTTCTGAGGACTAGCAATGAATAGGTTTCTTAAGCAGGGGATGCTGAAAATGGCTGTGCTTTTTGTTGTTGTTTTTATTAATGTGTATTGGGTTGCTCTACCAGACAGAGGCAAAGGGATGGGAAATCAAGCTTCATTGGATTG
Source organism: Mesoplodon mirus (assembly GCF_964341445.2). NCBI lineage: Eukaryota > Metazoa > Chordata > Mammalia > Artiodactyla > Ziphiidae > Mesoplodon > Mesoplodon mirus. The sequence goes on along the minus strand of NC_138984.1, from coordinate 108,769,612 downwards.
GAGGTTCCAGCTTTAAAGCTTTTTTCTCTGTTACTTTGATTAAACTTCAGAGCAGCTTTCATACTGAGCTCTTGTTTTATTTTGACATGGAGATTATATGGATTCATCCTGGCTCCAAAGCAAACATGGATTAGGAGTTGGTCAGTAAAATATATGACATCTATTTATTTTTATATTCCTTATAAGTGCAGAAAAATCAACAAAGTTTGCATTCTGAAGGTGGAGAACTGAATGTGGATTTGCCTTTCCTGATTTCTTCCCTCCATTCCATGGTTAAAATCCTTCTAATGCTTCTGATACATTCTACATTTGGAGTACTGTTTCATTCTTATTCAGAGCTACAGTCCTTGAGCTGTAATGGCGAATCCAAAAAAACTAATATAGAATCACAGACGGTGCAAATATTTGAAAATAGGTAAATACAATCTAGGATTAGCTGCTTGGGCTCAGAAATGTCAGCTTTGTATTGCTTATTCGTCACACAAGGCGATTTTAGTTAAGGGGAAATCCAGGACAAAAGCATCATGATACAAAATTGCTGGTTTGGAGCTATGCATCATAACAAGCCCATAATTGTTATATAAACTCCAGAATGAGTTGGTCTGTAACAGGAAAAGGTGTTTCAGAGAGGTCACAAAGTACCAAGAGGCTCTATAGGTGGTAAAAACAGTAAGTAAATATGATAACATGGAACTGCTATCATTACTGTCTGCTGAATTATACTTGAAGCCAATTTTTGAGGAGAAAATATCCATTCTTATGAGTATGCTGCAGTTTCATATTAAATGACCTGAGCATGGGAACCAATAGATTGCCAGCATAAAATCCATCCATGGTAATTATTAGTAACAAGAGCTATGTGTCCCTGTTTCTGACTCTGAGCGTTTTAAACAATATAATCTAATTTTCCTTTAGTTTTGCCCCTATAAGAGATGTGATTCTTTGAAAAGGATCTTGGAACTAACTATGGTGATTAAGTCACCTGGTTTACTGATAAGACAGCTGAGAATGATAAAGGCTAACTTGTTCAAGGTCATACCAACTGATGATTTTAGAAACTGGAGTAGATTAGAAACCAGAGTTCCTCACTTCTAGGTTGGGAGTCTGTAGAAGGAGACTCAATCATGGGATCGTGGAAGTCACTTCTGGTTGTCTGTGTTCTTGTCAGAGAAGTAAAGGTGGATGAGAATTAACATGGGAAGGTTCCAGCTTGTTTAAAATTTTACTCTGACATCTTCTTTTAATTTAAAAGTTTTTTCTAGGCAGTAGGTTTAATAAGATTAGATCTATTATATATCAATCCTATCAGGAAGCATCAAAGAGCAGGTGGTCATGTGTGTAATGGTTGTGTGAAACCTCGATTTTCTGCGGTTTCTCATTTCTCAGATGAAGTGGCAGAGAATGAGAAGAGATGCTGTAGGTTATATACGACCTGTAAAGCAGCACTGATCCCTATCAAGTAAGAAATCATGGATCTCATGTAAATATACAGGGAACATTATGTCAAGGACTTAACTTATTTTTTTTTTATTATTATTATTTTTTTGTGGTATGTGGGCCTCTCACTGTTGTGTCCTCTCCCGTTGTGGAGCACAGGCTCCGGATGCGCAGGCTCAGCGGCCATGGCTCACGGGCCCAGCCGCTCCGCGGCATGTGGGATCTTCCCAGACCAGGGCACGAACCCGTGTCCCCTGCATCGGCAGGCGGATTCTCAACCACTGCGCCACCAGGGAAGCCCCTAGGACTTAACTTATTAATAAAGGAACCATCAAGATGGTAAAGCTGGTTTACAAAGCTTTTGAGGAAGAGAGATTTATATAGTCAGGAAAACAATGGCATACAAAGTTTGCAAAATTAGATCCAAAACTGGTTAATATCCAATAGGGAATTTAAATGATAATCTTTGTGGTTATCTTTTATAGCAGACAGAAATGTTTTGTAACTTATCTATCTTCTACAATTAACATCTAACTTTACAGACTTTGGATCTATGTCAAAAGTAAATGGTAAGCCTAAGAAAGAGACATTCTCCTTAAATTGTATAATCCTTGTGTGGGCTGATTAGAAATTCCTCCGTCTTGGCATTAGAAGGATCGACATGCAATTATAATTATGTTTTATTTCCAAGTTCTCAAAAATTTTCTTAACATCCTGACCTTACAAAAATGGTGCAGTCTGGGCCTACACTTGATGTTGCAACCAACTTTACATTTGATGTTGCAACCAAGCAATTTTATCATAACTTTCTACAAGCCCTGTGGAGCTTCGAATGTCAGACCCAATTCACCAGCAATGAAGTTGCCAGTCAGCCAACATTGCTTGTCGATTTGTCCCAAAAAATTGGTCCAGGTGTTTTTGAAGGATGGAAGAGAACAGTTTGATAACTTCAAACAGCTCTCTGTGGAGAAGATGAAGTAGAATAATTGCACACAGGGAGGTGAAAAGCCATTCTCTATGATTTAGCAAAATAGAGTCTGATCAAGTTGCATTGTGGTAGTGGTTCCGGGGAATGGTGGCTTTCAGAGCTGCCCTTTGTTTTTTTTTGGTTTGTTTGTTTTTCTGCTTTTATGATGACTATGGTTATACTGCACTGTATATTTGAAAGTTGAAAGTTGCTGAAAATCTTAAAAGTTCTCATTACAAGAAAAAAATTTGTAGCTATATAAGGTGATGGATGTTAACTAAACTTGCTGTGGTAATCATTTTGCAATACATATATCAAATCATTATGTTGGACATACACCTTAAACTCGTGCAATGTTACGTTGATTATATCTCACTACAACTAGAAAAAATTAATTTAAAAATGATACATTCTGGGTTTAATTTCAAGTTTGAAAATTCCTAGCCATGTGAAGTCTATTCAAATATTTTATTCTGAGCCTTTGTTTGCTTATCTGCAAAACATGAGGCTCTAATTAAAAACAAATAAGCAAGCAAACAAACAAAACCGAGCTGCCCTTTGGAGGAGAGAGATACTGTAGCCCCCAACACAGTATGATTTAAGATGTATCTTAAGTGTTCCTTCTCTTGTCACTCACTTTCCTGACTGCCAGTCAAGAGAAAGCTCTTCTCATCTGTCTGAATATATCTGAATTCCACCATGACTCCCTTTGGTCTTTTAACTTTAAGGCTGAGCAGGCGGTGGTCATGATTTAGGTCTAACTGTAATTATTTGATATGCCATGGTGACTTGGTAGGCTGTATCTTGAGAACTGATATTCAGGGCAAGAGGAAATGAGGGCTTTATGAATGTGAGGGGGTGGTGACAGGAGGAAATAAACATAGAAATAGGGCTGGGAATCTCTGGAGAGAATGATCACCTGCACGTGGGGCAAGCCACTTCCCTTAACTGACCCTCAGTTTTCTAATCTGAGTGAAAAAAAATAAGTTCAGATGAGTATTTTTGTACTATGTATAAAGGCGTTTGGTGAAAAGTTAGGGGTTTAAACAATCTTATTGGATTACTAAGACTTATTTTCCTAAAATATCTTTTACTACCTATAGAAAAGTATCCTACCAAGTATTAAGAAAGATGCTCTAGATCAGTATTGTCCAATAGTACATTCTGGAATGGTAGAAAAGCTTGTATATATGTGTTTTCCAGTATCGTAGACACCAGCCACGTGTGGTTACTGAACACTTGAATTGTGTCTAGTGTCACTGAGGAGCTGATTTTCAATTTCATTTAATTTTAATTAAACTGAAATAGCCAGATGTGACTAGGAGCTACTGTATTAGACAGTTATTTCTAGACCTTTGTTTTTTAAACATTAACATGCATATGAATCATTTGGAGATATTGTTATAAAGTAAAGTTTAACCTGGTGAACCTGGAATGGGGTCCAAATTTTGCATTTATAACATGATTCTAGTCTTTGGACCATGCTTTATGTAAAACTTTATTTCTTAGCATCAGTGATTCTTGAATTCTAATTTATGGCTTTGCCCAGGCTGACATCTGTCATAGAAGATAAGTCTGATGCTCAATTTCGCATTCTATCATTTTCTTAATAGGTCATCACTATTAATGTTTTCATTTTTTTCTTTTCTTTGTTCCAGAGACATCTGTGGTATATAAAAGCTATTCCAAATCTTTCGCCACCTCTTTTTACATAAATGCTAGTATACATGTTTGTTTTAAAATGCATGATTTTTTGTTATTTATGGATATTATCAAAATAGATTCTTTAACAGTTGGCTTCTTTAACATATTTTCCTCTTTTATTCATGATGAATTAGATCTCTTTGTGTCCTATAAACTGATAAGCAGTCTTGGTGCATGTGTGTGCCTGTGCACTTGTGTGCATGTAGACGGCATGAACCATGACCTTGGAACTGCCTGAAATACAACATGTACTCACTGAACACCTGAGAAATTGTCTAGTGGAGCACATAAGAGCATGAACTCTAAAAGCAAATAGCCAATATGCTTTCCCAATCAGCCACATGAAGTAAATTATTTCATATCATTTATATCACTTAATATTATTTAAATATTTAATAAATCATTTAACCTCAGTTTAATAAAGGTGAGCAGTTGATCATTATTATAATATGTATGATTGTATGTGACCAAAAAGACATTTTCTCTCTTTACTACCTGTGATACCTTGGGAATCTCTTAACCTCTCTGAACCTTAGCTCCTCATTTGCAAAATTGGAATTAAAGTATTTAATTTGTTGGCATTCACTTCGGTGCTGTACATCTATGTATATGTATATTTTTATCTCTATAACCTTGGTCTATATATGTTAATTAGAGTCTTGTAACACATTGAAAAGAGAATAGTGTCCTCCCCACCTTCAAGTATTATTAGACTCAGGAATAAGTGCCAACAGTTACATGTTCTAAAAATTTGCAAATAATTGTTGAGCATTTCCCAGTGGATAGGTAAAAGGAAAGGGACATTTATTGTCATATTATCAGAGACAGATTTATATCCAGTGAGTTACTCCTGTTAAGGAAATAAGACAATATTTAGAAATTTTAATATAGCATTTTTAAAGTACCCTGGGTTTTCTGTAACAATAAGGAAGATTTTCTATTACTAGATGAATGAATGGTACTGTAAAGCATAAAGTCTGCCAGTGGACAGGACCCAGCGCTGTGAAAATACTGTTTCCTGTAATTTTATTAAGTAATATGGAAACTTTCAATACGTGATGATGAATACATGTCATGATTGCATTTTCCTGCATCCTGGGGGGTTAGCCTAATTTGTAAAATGGGAGACATCTCTTTAAGGAGTGTACTATATTTCATTTTCATCTCTTATTTAGCCTAAAAGTGCTATATGTTGCTGTCAGCCACCATTAACTTATTCTCCTAGTGAAGAGGAAAGAGAATAATCATAGTTGAGGGAGAGATGGAAGACCTTAGCCTTTGCAGAATCCTTTTTTATTTTCAAGAAAAAATTACTTCAATAAATTATAAATTCATGACTTTTTATGTCCTTACAACCTCATATAATGAAGAAGCTGAGAACCATTTCAAACTCAGAAATGAGCTATTCGGTCAAAATATTCCCCTGTGTTCCACCAAGTAGTACTGAAAATTATTAAGAAACACACCAGGAAGAAAAATGGCAGTGAGGAAATGTTTTATTGATCCATTTAGGATGACCAGGTCTTCCAAGGCTCCAACCACTTTCACAGAGGGAAGTTTTAGTTAAACGATTTTTAACAATAGGGAAAACAAAGTTTTAAAATTTCTTTTAAGATTCTGTAAAGATTACAGAGCTCTTTAAAATCAAAGACCTGCCACTCTCCTTTTCTCTGAAAAATTTTAAAGAAAAATCAATTCTTTACAATGCACTTCCTGAATTATGGCTCGTCATACTTTGTGGCAGGTAATCTTTAAACACTAGGAAAAAGCATTTCGTTTCTAGTGGTTTGGGAAAGTCAAGCTACTAAACGGGAGGCAGTTATTAGAGTTCAGAACAGGCACTAATTCTTGATGTTCTGCTTGGGATATTAGGAGAATGGGGGCACTGTTTAGGGGGTACATTGATAGAAATCAAGTAGAGCTTTCATAATTCATTTTTCCTGATCTCTAAATAACCTAGTCAGAAAAGGTATATGAAGCAATGCCAGAAGAATTCCTGATTTCATACTGAGTGAATGAATATGACTTAAAGTAAATCTTAATGAGTTAAGTTATTACATATTCATACATGAAGACTGGGTAGTAGTACCATTGGATTTTATCATGAGGAATAAACCCTTCTATGCATTTTAATCCAGCATCTCTTAAGTTAGATCTATTGCTTTTCCAAATTAACCTGGAAACCTTAGGTCAGATAATATGATAACAGAGAGACAGAGAAGTTTATCAGGAAGTCAGCGTTCTCCTGGTCCCCAGGATGTCACTGTGTTAGGTGGCACACCTAACCCTCTGTTTCCCTAGCTACCACGAGAATTTCATGACATAGCCAATGGATGAATTTTAAGTTTTGCCCCTGGCAAAATCTAACTTTATCATCCCGTCAATAGAAATACGTATGTATGTAGACATCCAGGATTATGCTCCAAAAAAAGCTCTTCTGAATGGGGGAATGTTTCTGCCTATTCACCTTAGTGTCTGTGGAGTTAAGTGTCTACTTTGGAAAGTCTGAGGGTAACCCCAGGCACTCTTCCTTACGCTAACCTACCTTCCTCCTTCCCTTTCTCCTTCCTTCTTTTCATTCTTTTTTAAGTAAAGAGACAGGAGGGAATACAGAAGTAAATAAAAATGGTTCTCTTCTTGAACTTAACAGAAACACCTCACCTTTGTTTTGATTTGTGAATATGGAACATTTCAACACCATTTTCTAACATGAAGCTGTTTTACATCGAGAACTTGCAAGGCGCATCTGTTCTTTTTATCCTGGACCTTGAAAAATAATTTTCGGACAAACATTCTGCTACAAAAATATTTAAGTCAGCAAGCTTTATTTTTTTAAGTCACAAAGGAGAGTCTGGTGACTCATGGGTATGAATGAGTCATGGGTATGCAAAGTAAAGTGTGGGGAAAATAGTCAAAAACCATGCATTGTCTTTGTATGGTGACAGATGGTAATTAGATTTATCATGGTGATCATTTTGTGATCATGGTGATCATGCATGAAAACATCAAATCACTGTTATATACCTGAACCTAATATAATGTAAGTTGATTATACTTCAATTAAAAAATTCATAATACCTCTTAATTTTTAGGGGTTGAGGATCAAACTAGGAAGTTGAAGAGAAGCTTCAGTGTCAATAAAAGTAAAAAAATAGTGACGCCATGCTGTCAGTGCTGTATTTGGCCATAGTCCATCAATGTATGCCCCTTTACACTGTGAAGGCAAGTTATAATTAATAGAAAACAGTGCTTCAAATACAATGATACTTAAAAGCGTAAGAATTTATTATTTTCATTTTAAAATAGAAATAGATATTAAACAATCACCTTTATCGAGGTATAGTTATGAAATATATTTATTGGGGAATAAACTTAGTGGACTGTTTGTTTGAAAATATGGTATGTTCTAAATAAACTTTTAACTCCAGGAAAATTATGACCATCTAGAGTAATTTGGTGCCACAAAGTAAAATATATATCTACAGGTCTGAGAAGGTGCACAGTATAAAGAGACAACATTGTACACAGAAGTTGGTTATGATGGCTGTAAAGGTACTTTAATTCTGAGATATCTAATAATTACTTTTAATGAATTCTGCCACCGTGAAATAGTTTATATTGCCACATTTCATGCTGGAAGAAGCAGCTAAGCTGGGATTGGTGGGGTTCGAAAGATTTCACCTAAAGTGAGCTTTTTCAGATGTGGGGGAAATGATCCAGGAACAAAAGCTTTGGGGTTCTCAGGAATGCAATATCATTCTCTATGGAGTATTTTTAAAAAACCATTCCTGTCTCTCCTTAGACCTTAAAAGTACATGGAAAACCCCCTCTTCTCAGTGGTGTAACTTTTAAAAATGTCCTTCAGTGCAAGTGCAGATATGCCTGTCCATGGTGTATGTCCCTATTTATGATACATTTCTCCTTTATTTACCCCATGGATCAAGCAAGAGTAATTTAACTAAGGGAGAAGGTGGGGAGGCCATCGCAGAAGACCCCTATCCAGCCTGAGTGATGGAAAGTTCTTTCTTGTGCTCTCCATTCCTCCATACTACCCGTTCTGCTTTAAATACTGCTTTACATATCCACCTTCCTTCATTTTTCAGGGAGATGTGAATGTAGAAACCAAGATGACCTTAGTGGTAAACTGTACCACCCCAGAAGAGTAAGTAGTGTGGCTTATACCACATGGAAAAATTTACATACACACACACACACACACACACACACACGGGCTAGTGAAGGAAAAATAATAACTTACTTGAAGATTTCTCTTGGCATCATAACCTAAGTCCTGCAGAACTTGCTCTGATAACAATGTAAGCCACTCACTCTTTCTCACTCAGAGCAGAAAAGAAACAGAGGAAATTATCCACTGCTATAATATAATGTCATTCTACCCCCAAAATGCCATGTAAGAATTCCTTCATATCTTAGAGATAGGTTCTTCTATTAACACTCCAAACGCTATGGAAAAACAAAACAAAACAAAACATATTCTTTTAAATTGATTCTGACTTGTGGTTCTTGGGAATAAAGCTAATTTTAAGCATTCCTGTCTTGGTGGTTTCTGCTAAGTGGCCTCCAATTATAATGAGAACCTTTTTCTCAACTCCATCATACTTTGAATTTACCTGTTTACTGGTCTCTCTCCAGATAGCTACCTCTCTTAAGGGCAAGGACTGGGCTTTGTTAATTTCGAATCATCAATGAAGAGGTTTCAAAAAACCTTTGTGAATTTGCATTTGTGGTAGAAATGCTTTGAAGAGAACAGAGTCTGGCATTTAGAAGAGGGCCCGGGGTAATCTTTATTAAGCTGATCAGTATCTATAGTAGTTCCCAGTTTGTGGGTACTAGGCAAGATGGGCTAATGAAGCCTAGGAGAACTCACTTTGACAGGTGGAATGAACATTTAGCCTTTTGTTATATAATCTCACAGGAAAAAGTCTAGAGTGAGATGGTGCACAGCAGAAGGACAAGAGCTCCAAAAGCTAGATCAAAAGAGTGTTAAAGACCTTGGAAGAACAAGTCTGGAAGAAACAGAGTCCAGAGGGTACCAGGCTGGGAGGGGGTTGTGCAGGAGACTTCCTGTGCAGCCAGGTGTCCAAGAGCATGAGCTAAACTGACAGGTGAGTGAATTACATTAGTTTGAACTTCAAATCCAATCAGTAGCTTTGGACTTGAGGTTCAGATAGGGGGAGAGAAGAGGCAACTCAATGACTTTTCTGAATAAGCAAATGAAAGAAAGTCTATAAAACCTATTAAGAAGAAAAGTGGCCCCAAGGGTAAGGCCTATCCTGAGGGGCCTCAAGAGTTAAAATGGAAGCAGTACTTTAAACTCATGTCCAGTCATCAGAATGACATAGTCTTTGCCCATTATTATTATTATTATTTTTCACCATAATATCGTTTATCAGGAGGAATCCTTATGCTGCCTGATGAGGATTAACTGTGCAGCTGAGCTGACTAGGCTGGATTGCATTGAATAGGGCAGAAGAAGAGGAAATTTCAAAAAGGAGAAAGGAGAGAAAAGTGTGAACATCTGTGGATGATGTGTGACGTCAGATTTCTTCCGTTTCTTGGACTTTATAAAATGATGGCGGCAGCAACCAGGAACTTGATAAGAGTAACATTCTCTTTGGAGGCTGCCCTCCAGGGGTGCTCCCATTTATCACAACTGTACAGAAGTCACATATGGGAGAGCTGTAACAGGCAAGGCCAAGCCAGCTGTAATTAATGGCTCAGGCCAATATTGGTCTTTGAAGTACTTGGATATTAATAAATGTTAGATAAGAAAGGCAGCTATTTACCTCTTCGTCCAGTACAGTTTCAAACATTTGTACAAGAGATAGATAGCCTAATGAAAACATTTGCAGCTTCTCATATTGTTGGAATCTCTGAATTGCAACAGGCGACAGCAGGTTACCTGAAGTATTGCAATGAAACAGAATAATCTAGTAGAAGCTGTTATCCTAAGTAATATATTTTCTGCAAAACGGAGTTAAAAATGAATAACAGTTTTTAGTAATGCACACTATGAAGTCAAAGAAGATATTGAAAACCTTAAAGGATATTTTATTGCCAAGTTTCATCATTACTTGAGAAAAATTAAATTTCATATAGTAGTCTTTTGCTGTATGTTAGTCAAATATTGAAATAAGTTATAGTAGGAAAATAAAATTGCTTGATATTTTTATTTTTAGAATTAGATCAGGATTATAAAATGAGGTACCTCACAGCTGGTTTATAACTTTTGATTTCTGAACTCTTATAAACACTATAACATTTTTGTAAAAGTATCCCATGCTTAAAATTCACAGCAAGTTAACTGGCTTGTTCCAATGGCTTGCTTTTATATATAGGTTTTGTTGTTGTTTGTTTGTTTGTTTGTTTTTTAACTTTTAGACTATAAGCACGCAGTGAATGACAGGAGCCTCTGACCTGCCTGAGAAACTTTGGAGCCTGAACTGCATTATATTATTGGGGGAGAAGTTAAAGTCAAGAATTTAAATTTGCAACACTCACTAACATATATGTAGAACATTTCAACAAAGAAATAAATGAAATGACTGAAGTTTTAAAGTATTATGAAAGAGTCTGAACTAAAAAGGAACTCATTAAATATTAACTCACCATTTTATGAAATTCATTATGCAGAAAACTTATTGCTAGAGTCCTAAAAAATGATGGATATTTTCAAAAATAAAAAGTATGTAGAATATAGGTTCTTAGCAAGAAATATTTTAAATTTATGTCAATTTATACTAAAGCTGCAAGTTTGTAAATTTCTGAATAAAATTGCATTAAGAATGCATGAAATATTTTAGAGTTATGATTAACAAACCAAAAGGAAAATAACATAAATGTAGATATTTAATATTATCTAACTGGGCATAGATGGATGTGACTCAGTGTAGCAGGAACTCTAGGAAGCTAATTTTAACAAAAGGTTATAATCTGGATGATATTACATATGCAGGTCACCGTATTTAGAGGTAATTAATGTAATATATATATAATGATATAATTATATATATAATATATAAAATTATGTATAATTAATATATAATAATATATATAATATATAATATATAATTATAATATATAATTATATATAATTAATTATATATAATATATATAATTATATATATTATATATAATTATATATATAATATATATACACGTTAGAGAAAAACGTTACACACACAAAGTGGAGAGAAGTGTGTATTGTATACTACCATTTTTTCAAGAGGGGCAATATGTAACAGGAAGAGGGCAATGATGTGAAAGGTGACAGGAAAAGAAGTATATTTTTCTTTGAACATACGTTATCTTGTAGAAGTGATTTTGGAGCTCTATAAATAATTTACACAATTTACATAAGGACAAACTAAATTAATCAAGGAATCCTAAATATTAAAAATAAAAGCTGGGCTTCCCTGGTGGCGCAGTGGTTGAGAGTCCGCCTGCCGATGCAGGGGATGCGGCTTCATGCCCCGGTCCGGGAAGATCCCACATGCCGCGGAGCGGCTGGGCCCATGAGCCATGGCCGCTGGCCTGCGCATCCGGAGCCTGTGCTCCGCAACGGGAGAGGCCACAACAGTGAGAGGCCCGTGTACCGCAAAAAAATAAATAAATAAATAAAAGCTACTAACATATCTAAATATGTATCCAGTAGATCACATAGTCGCACAGGAAGGAGCTATTCCCAGTGACTTTGAAAAACAGTAATTTGAATATTATATGCCTAGTGGAATACCCTTAGATTAAAAAAATTGTCAGAATAATTCTTTAGGTTACCATATTCTTGGAGTATTGCTATTGTTATTCTGAGACTGTGTGCATAATGTGAGCAAGATATTATGATTCCTGATGTGTGGATGAGGAAACTGAGGTTTGGAGAAGTTTGTAAACTTGTCAGATGTTACACCTTGGCTGAGCTGACCTTCAGAAGGAGGTTTGATTTCCGACTTGGACGTTCTAGGCTCTTCCACGCTGCTCTTGTAAGAGCTTGAAGTGATTTTCAAGCCATCGCTACCTGCTCCCTTTACAGCAGGCTGTGAACTCTTGCTGTAATCTCGATGGCAGGGGATCAGAAGGGTCATTTATGTGTGACGTTGAATACACTTATATAAGATGTTCAAAGCAATAGGAAATTCTCAGTGTTGCATATTCTTGGCAGTCTCAGCAGATGCAGTATCCCAGGTCCCCTCAGGAAGGCAGCACTTCCTGAAGAGCTTTCACTGTGTTATGCACAGAAGGAGAATTGCGTTGGTCAGCTTTCTAGTGTTGTTTCGCCTGTCTGATAAATCTAAATTGGGACAGTGTCTGATGTAGATTTGGGGGTATATTTTGGGCATTCAACACATGTTAGTCACTATCACTGACTGGGCAGACTTACCTGAAGAAGCAACATGTAATTAGAAGATGAGGGGCTCTCTGTAATTCAAAAGCGTATTTCACACTCATGAGACATCGTTGGGGATTCTAATTCTGACTCATGGTGGCTTTCAAGAAAGATGTGTCTTTAAGATCGTGTGATCATTGTCCTGCTTCTATTTTATCATTGCTGTGTACTCTTAAAGATGTTAGGAGTAAATGTGTTTTTATGTTCTAATATGCTGAAAAAGACTCTCCCCGCCATACACACGTACCTGTAGAGATGAATATTTTTGTTGGGCTTGCAACTCTGGAAGGGAGAGGCTTATTTTGCATATTTGTCTCTTAAAACTGTGAATATATTTCTAGGTATTACGTTGAGCTTGTGTTTTAAAATCTACCCAGTTCTTTACTTTTGCCCCCAAGGAGTCTGCACACGTTCACACTCTCATGTCTGCTTGCGTCAATGTGTTTATTTCATCATTCTGTCATCATAAATATTGCTTTGGCTACATGTACCCAGAAATTATTATTACATTGTTTTGATACTGAAAGTTGGATAACAATTCAAACTTGTGGGACCTTGCTTGTTCGTTTAGAAGTGGTAGAAGCTTTTAACGCTTTGTCAGAATTCTTCATAGCTGCTTCTCCCTTGGTTTTGCAGCACAGTAATCCTTCCTTTAATGGTCCTTGTGGGGGTATTTTGTGGCATTCCATCCTTAATAAACAAGCAGCTCTTCAGTGGGCACTGTAATTTTCTCTCACTTCTCTTCCACATTTACTGGTATACCAACATACAGTCCATTACTTATTTTATTACTTCCAGTTTGGTGAAAAAGTGGGTTTGACATGACAACCAAGTATTTAATGGAACCGAAGTGTAGATAAAGAACACGTCTTAAAAGAAATACAAGAAGCAGTATTTCATGTCAATCTGAGGTGTTTTCAGCATTGAGGGGAAAAATATGTGCCATCGAAGTGCCATTTTTTCAGGGACCAGAGTTCATTTTATTTATTAATTGTGAACAGTCCATAAAGCACAGAAATATTTTCCCAGAGATTTCCTCCTGTGGATTTCTAATTTATTTGAAATGTAGAAAACAAAAGTTTCAGCTGGGGCAGAAGAATTAGAGTTCAACTTATATATATTTGATCATTGGAGCATATTCTTCCCTCAGATGACAAATGTTTAATGGATTATATTAACATCTGCCTTGCTTGAATCTCGGATCTGTGTGCTTCTCCTACTGGGGTTTGTTATGTTGACAGTGACCTACTAGAGTAGTTATTCTTTTCCTCTATTCTATGAAAGCATATTTAAAACTTATTACTATAAGATTATATTTATAGTAAACACTCTCCAGTTAATTGGGGTTTCAAAGTTTTCTGTTTCAAAATATATTTATACTTCTGTTTTAGTTGTGCTGATCCACAATAGCTGAAACTGAAGCTACATTAAAAATATATATATACTAATATTTCCCTTCCTTTTCATGGGTAGCTATCCCCATGAAAGATGACTTTTTTAAAAAGATTGACTTTTACTTTTCTTATATTGTAAGTAGAATCATGGCCAAGACCTCTGACCATGTCTTCCTAATAAAGATTCACGTATCTTTACTGAGCTGTCTGCACCTCTCACTTTGCTAGAACATAAGAAGGTGTGAGTATGGTGTATGCAAAGTAACTGTCCTAAAGGAGCTTATCAGAGAACATGTGGAGGACAAAGCACAATAAAACTGAAGCATAAGGTTAAATATAATCACAAACTATGATGAAATATGTGCAGCTGAAAAAAGAAGGGCTTCCTATTGGGAGTTGCTTTATCGTACAATTGGAACTTAAGTCACATCTTAAAATATGGATGGATACGCTTAGCCTGGTAGAAGTGAAATGATGGATAGTACTGGTAAATAAATATGATGTGGGAAAAGGTTTAATCACAGAGTCTTGGAGAAACAGAGAGGAGACTGGGATAAATGGAGTTGGGAATATGGACTCATAAACTTACCTTCAGGAGTTGTCAAGATACCACTACTGGAAGCTGGGAAACCTCAACCATTTTCGTCGCTGTAATTTAGCTCAGAATTCAAATTGTAGGGTAAGAGATCTTATTGGCTGTATCTTCAAATCTTTGGAGGCTAACATCTTATTTTCTCTACTGCATTTAAAGCGCACCATAAACCCTAATAGATGACTTGATTCATAGCCAGGATTTGGGATGTTGGTAAATCTTGGCCATAACATTTGAGAGTTGGCTTATTTCACATCCTGTTTGAATGAAGCAGCAGTACATTGGGGTCTTGAATTATGCTTAAGAAAATGAATATACTGTGGCATTTGTAGTTGGTGTGATTCAGAATTCAGCTGGGTAAACTGCATGTGTCTGTATTCTTTAGGATCTCATTACCAACTTTTGTAGCACTCTTCAAAGGGTAATTTTAGTAATTTGTGATGTACCTATGGTCATGATAAATGTTATTACTTCCCCATGACGTGTACTAGCTCATCTACTCAGTGCTTTCCACTGTGAAATATTTACTGAGATTTGCTAATTGATTTAGTGCATTTTCTCTAAAACTTTTCCTGTATTCCTCATTCACTGTAATATCTCATTACAATTTAGGATCGTATCAACCCTATTCTCTTGGAAATGATTCGTATAACTGCATCAAGACTAATTAAAATAGATATGTCTGTCCTAAATGATTGGGCTAAGATTTAAATGAGCACTCCTCAGCTTAAAATCTTCCAATTTTTCCTCATCTTGCTCAGAGTAAAAGCCAGTTCTTTTCATGGTTTATAAGAACCCATGTACGTGAACACCCTGATACTTGTCGAAACTCATCTTCTCCGACTCTCTCTTATGGCATTCACCTTGATGTACTGCTCTGAATTGTGGTGAAGGTACCAAATGAAATTTTGTGTGTGTGTGTGTGTGTGTGTGTGTAACTGTGTACTCTCACAGATGGAGGTTCTATCCCGTAGTATAACTGCATGTTGCTCCATATGTATGCCCTGGATTTTTTTTTTTTTTTTTTTTTTTTTTGTGGTATGCGGGCCTCTCACTGTTGTGGCCTCTCCCGTTGTGGAGCACAGGCTCCGGACGCGCAGGCTCAGCAGCCATGGCTCACGCGCCCAGCCGCTCCGTGGCATGTGGGATCCTCCCGGACCGGGGCACGAACCCGTGTCCCCTGCATCGGCAGGCGGACTCTCAACCACTGCGCCACCAGGGAAGCCCTATACCCTGGATTTTTTGCTGTCCCTCAGTCATGCCTTTCCCCATGCTGTTCCATTAGTCTGGAATGTTCTCTCCTATGTCTTCATGGAATACTCCTTCAACTTCTCAAAGACTTTGATCAAATTACTTCCTAATGAGTCTTTCCCTAGAAAGGTTTATTAAAAATTGCACCACTTTTTCTTCCAAGCACTCTTTGTCTGCACAACGGTTGCCACTTTCTAATATACTATATTTTTACTTATTTATTCTGTTTGTGGTCGGTATCTCCTCCCCATCCACAGAACATAAGTTCAGAGAGGATAAGACGTTTCTTAGCTCCTTTTCACTAGTGAATCTCCAGCACCTAATTCAGTCTTGCATGGAGTAAGCATTTAATAAATACACATTCAATAAATGACTGGAAGCTTCATCTAAATACGAGTCTACCATTATTATCACCTCTCAAGAAGTAGATCTTGTGGTCGAAAAGGATGGAAAAGTTCTTCTTACTTTTTCTTCTAATCAGAAGACTTTGTCATGCTTGAAGCATTAAACGGAACTAAATTTCTAGATTTATTTCTATTTATATCTCCAGGTGACATTGACAATCCATCTAAAAACATGCCAGAGACTAATTATGATGACATGGATAATGATGTTATAGTAGTAGTAACCATAATCATAGCTAACATTTAATAAAGACTTATTAAATCTCAAGCACTATTTTTGTTCAATTTTTCCTGCCAATTTTATTAGGATATTATTGACATAGAGCACTGTGTAAGTTTCAGGTATACAGCATAAGAATTTGACTTGCATACATCATGAAGTGATGACCACAATAAGTTTATTATTTATTTATTTATTGTTTTGGCTGTGCTGTGTGGCATGTGGGTCTTAGTTTCCCAACCAGGGATTGAACCCGCACCCCCTGCAGTGGAAGCATGGAGTCTGAACCACTGGACCTCCAAGGAAGTCCCACATGAAAAGTTTATTGAACTTCCATCATCTTGTATAGATATGAGATTAAAGAAATAGAAAAAAATGTTTCCTTGTGATGAGAACCCTTAGAATTTACCCTCTGAACAACTTTAATATATAGCATACTGCAGTATCAATTATATTTATCACGTTGTACATCTCTAGTGCTTATTTATCTCATAACTGGAAGTTTGTACCTTCTGATATCTTTTTCTATGAGTTTGTTTCTTTTTTTGTTTTTGAAGTCTCATTGACCTGCAACACTATGTTAGTTTCTTTTAAACAACAGAGTGATTTAATATTTCTATATATTTCAAAATAATCACCACGATAAATCTAGTTATCATCTGTCACCAAAGAAGTTACAGAATTATTGACTATATTCCTCACACTGTACGTTTTATACTCATGACTCACTTATTTTTCAGCTGGAAGTTTGTACCCCTTAATTCCCCTCACCTATTTCCTCCCTCCACCCCTCCCCTCTGGCAACCATTTGTTTCTTCTCTGTCTCTATGACTCTGTTTCTGTGTTGTTATGTGTGTTCACTTATGTTTTTTAGTTTCCACATGTAAGTGAAATCTTACAGAATTTGTTTTTCTCTGTCTGACTTATTTCATTTAACATAATGCCATCTAGGTCCATATCCTTGTTCTCCCAAATGGGAAGATGTCATTAATTTTTATGACTGAATAATATTTCACTGTGTGTATATATATATATATATATATATATATATATATATATATATATATGCTACATCTTCTTTATCTGTTCATCTAATTGATAGGCACTTAGGTTGCTTCCGTGTCTTGGCTATTGTAAATAATGCTGCAATGAACATATGAGTGAATATATCTTTTTGAATGAGTGTTTTCATTTTCTTTGATAAACACCCAGGTGTGGAATTGCTGGATTATGTGGTAGTTCTGTTTTTAATTTTTTAAGGAATCTCCACGCTGTTTTCCATAGTGTCTGTACCAATATACATTCCCATCAATAGTGCATGAGGGTTTCCTTTTCTCCACATCCTTGCCGACACTTGTTATTTGTTGTCTTGTGAATAATAGCCATTCTCACAGGGGTGAGGTGATATCTTTTTTGTGGTTTTGAGTTGCATTTGCCTGATGATTAGTGATGTTGAGCATCTTTTCATGTGTCTCTTGGCCATCTGTATGTCTTCTTTGGAAAAATGTCTATTCAGATCCTCTGCCCATTTTTAAATCAGGTTGTCTGTTTTTTTGATTTTGACTTGTATGAGTTCTTTGTATATTTTGGCTATTAACCCTTATCAGACATATCGTTTGCTTTTCCCATTCAGGTGACCTTTTCATTTTGCTGATCGTTTCCTTTGCTGTGCAAAAAGCTTTTTAGTTTGTTGTAGTCCCATTTGCTCATTTTTGCTTTTGTTTCCCTTCCCTGAGGAGACATATCCAAAAAATATCACTAATACTGATGTCAAAGAGTGTACTTCCTATGTTTTCTCCTAGAAGTTCTATGGTTTCAGGTTTTACATTTAAGTCTTTAATCCATTTTGAATTTATTTTTGTGCATGGCATGAGAAAGTAGTCCAGTTTGACTTTTTTGGATGTAGCTGTCCAGTTTTCGCAACACCATTTATTGAAGTGGCTATCTTTTCCCCATTGTGTATTCTTGCCTCCTTTGTTGTAGGTTAATTGCCCACACAAGTGTGGGTTCATTTCTAGGTATAAAATTTTCTTAAATTTTCATTACATTTTGTTATTTTATTAAATTTTATAGAGATTTTATTAAATTATTCAATAAAAGTCTTAAATTTTTAACAAACATTTTGATAAGCAGTGTAGGGCAACATTATGCCTGTTTTAAATATGATGGAAACCAACCATAGAAACTTAGAGTAACTTGCCCATGGTTAGACAGCTGGTAAAGAATAGATTTCACATACCAAACAAGGACCTGCCTCAGAGCCCATGCTTTAACCAATGTGCTACAGAACACTATTAACCACTACTCTGTTTCCTGGAGTCTAGCTGTGTGGGTATACAGGAGTCTTTAATCTCTTTTCTATTTTAATTATTTGTTCATTTATGTATTTATTTATTGGTTGGTAATTTGTGTATATGTATGTGTATATTTTTTCTACTTGGGATTCATTGGATAGTTGTATGTGGGTTTTATGATAGCCATATCTAGTTTGGAGAATATCAGGGTCAGGTGAATTCTGTTTGGTTTTTTTTTTTTTGAAATCCATTGGTTTTTAAGCACTAGGGATCAAAAACTAATATAAATTAACTATTAAGTTGTTTTCATCTGATTCTTCTGTTTTGGCTTGTTATACTAAGGGAATCATCCTTTATTAGTCATTTGAACTTTTAGATCTTAGGTTTGAATGTAACAAATACTCGAGAGAAACCTTTTGTCCACACAGAGCCATGTAATTCTATATTTTAATATCATACTAACTTCCCAAAAGTATTTGAGAGGAAATTTGTGCTTCGTTTAGGTTTTGACATTTTTTGGTTCTGGTGTTTGTGTTTTTCACCTTTTGTGTCCATAGCCTCTTTTTATTCTTTATCTTTGTTCATGGCACTGTGTACTTTTTTTTTTTTTTGCGGTATGCGGACCTCTCACTGTTGTGGCCTCTCCCGTTGTGGAGCACAGGCTCCCGACGCGCAGGCTCAGCGGCCATGGCTCACGGGCCCAGCCGCTCCGCGGCATGTGGGATCTTCCGGGACCAGGGCATGAAGCCGCATCCCCTGCATCGGCAGGCGGACTCTCAACCACTGCGCCACCAGGGAAGCCCAGCACTGTGTACTTTTAAATTTGTATTTACACTGAAAGATGATTTAAAGAAGATAGTCTTTGTGTCATGATTTCCTTTCCATTCATTTTCTTCATGAGATGGTTTAAAATATCTGGATTTTACAAGGCATAGTTTATAGGCTGTAGATCTGTTTGAATATACGTCAAATAGCATATGAAACTCTCTACTTGACACTTTTGAGATCAAACACTGTCCTAACACCCACAGTGTTTTAAAAGAAGGCAAGTGTCTGGCCTCCAACATAGCTGACCTTTAATCAACAGGAAGTATATAAAATGTCTCTAGAGTGGAATGATGGTATTCCAAACTTAGATTATACAGAAATGACACCAACCCTGGGCCCCCTCACTATTTCTGTGCATCATTTATTACATCCAAGAAGCAGAGTATTTTCTGTTCCCCTATAGTTCATCTAGTTTGAAGCAAGAAAATTTAAGAGTGCAGCAAAACAAACTGCCTTTTTCAGCTGAACTCTATCTTCTCTGACAGATGGTTTGGTTGGGCGTCTTTTCCATCCAGAGAAGTGCTGTATTTGAAGAATGAAAGCATTGCGAGAGATCGTTTGTTTTATAGAAGCAGAATTTCAAATAACCATTACTACTGCCAATCTCGGCTGTTAATTTTTGGTTTTTCTTATAGGTGTAGAAGAAGCCCTGGGGTGAGATTAAACATTCAGGAAATGTGTTTTCTTTTTCCAAAGTCATTAAGCACCTAGCATTTAATCTTTTCTATATGCAGGTTAAAAATGAAGGTTGATTAAATAACAACAAAGGCAGATTCATTCAGAAAAAAAAAACTGCAGCATGTTTGTTGGTTTGTTTGGTGCCAGTGACTAATTTATTATGCAGAAGAGTAAGACTTTGTAAGAATATTATTTCCCCAAGCAGGTATAGCCCTTGTGAGGGTTATGGAGTATCTGTTTACTCTGCTAACCTAATTCTCTGCCCATTTCTCTTGTCAATTCTTTTTTTCCATTCTGGCATAGAACAATCCACCTAGGACTGTCCTGCTGAATATGCTTCAGGTGCTAGACCCTTCCTAATCTTGTTCTCATGTATCATGACTTGATTATTCTTTATACTTGTCTACTTGAGTCATTCCACATAATGGGAACTTGCCTTTTGTAACAATTTAAACTAAGATGCTATTGACTGACTTGCTGAATGTATTTGCATTTTCCGAATGACTGCAAAGCTTTATCCCAAAGAAATAACCCGAATAGAAGGGAAGCAAACATGCTTGTCATTCATTAAGAAGGGGAGAAGCAGAAAATTAATACTTGGAAACAAGAGAGGCTTGTTTGTTCCTCAATTCATAGCACTTACCTAGTCCTATTTTAGGTTATCCTATGAGTGCTATTAAGAAAGTAAATGGGGTGGGAGGGAGGGAGATGCAAGAAGGAAGAGATATGGGAACATATGTATATGTATAACTGATGCACTTTGTTATAAAGCAGAAACTAACACACCATTGTAAAGCAATTATACTCCAATAAAGATGTAAAAAAAAAAAAAAAGAAAGTAAATGGGAACTCAGCCCACTATATAATCTAAAAGATTTAAAAAGCCCACTTACTTTGAAACCATATTGAATTTATCTCCACCTGAACACACCTCACAGTTTTCAGAATACAGAGCCATTTTGGTGGCCACTTTGGAGAAAGTTCAGATTCTTCATATCGCTTTTAAGCTAATTCAGTCTTACACAATGATCTACTGGTTGTGTGTATGTGTAAACAGCAGAGGAGGTGAGTCCAAGAAAAGGAGTCAAGAATGATTCTCTTGTACGTAGACTATTTCTTTTGAAGAGCCCATGTTGTCCTTGAGGTGTATGGAAATCTTATTTTTTAATAGCGCTCCCTTCTGCTCTGGACCCAGTTCCAGCCTTGCCTCCCCACCATGGAGCAACAGGAGGAGGGTGACACCTTGTTCAGGGGCAATATTTCTGTGTATTCAGAACTGCTACCCCATTAGGAAATCTTGAGGTTAAAAATCCTTATTTAAAGAGGGAAAATATTGGGAAATTATAGACTGTGAATATCTTTCACTTCCTCATGTTAGTGTCTTTTTTTACAATGCGGTGCTCTTATGTCTTGGGATGTCCTGTGTTATGAAGGATTCTAAGTTTTATGTTAAATTAGTGCTCATGCTTTCTCAAAATGTAATCACCAAGATTATTTTACATTTGATCAAAACTCAGCCACAGAGTCATAATTCATTTCCATTATTTAATTACAAATTCAAGAAATAAGCGCTGCTGATTTGAAAGTCAAGAAGTTTGCTATGACCTAGCAACTTAAAGCACAACCTCCTCTGGTTTATCACTAAATGAAAAATACCT
Organism: Mesoplodon mirus; assembly: GCF_964341445.2. Taxonomy (NCBI): domain Eukaryota; kingdom Metazoa; phylum Chordata; class Mammalia; order Artiodactyla; family Ziphiidae; genus Mesoplodon; species Mesoplodon mirus. Next base: position 108,747,781 of record NC_138984.1, on the reverse strand, counting down.
GTTAATTAAGAATGGGAAAATTGTGGTTTGGTGGAATTGAACTTATCTCAGTTTCCTGACTAAATGCCCTTGGAATTTTAAACTCACCTAATTCAGCTTCTTAAGAATGTTTTTTTAATTGCATAGCTTTGGTTTAAATACTTCCAGTGGACCTGTTTCCCTCTACTTATTTCCGGGAAAGTCTCTACATCTGACAGTTGTATTTATTTGAGAGATTATTTTAAGTCTAAATTGGATTCCTTATAATTTTACTTGCTTCTCAGAGCAATACTTTTTTTTAATGTTAGAATAGCACTCTCTAATAGTGCTTTCTGTGATGATGAAATATTCTGTATATGTCCAATATGACTGTGTGGCTATAGCCCTTGAAATGTGGCTAATATGATGGAAAAACTGAATTTTTAATCAAATTTTAACTAAATTAAATTAAAATACCCACCCATGGCTAGTGGCTGCAGTATTGGATATCTAGAAATATTGCTGTCATCAGGGCAGAGAGAAGAAAGTAATCTCTTATATACTGCCTCACAGGTAATACACCACTCACACAATCTTCTTTCACAAACGTTTGAGAAAGAACTTTTGGTGTTAATGCTTATTTTTGCATAGAAATGAAGTCATAAGGAAAATTCAATATATGGTCAACTCAAGTTTAGAAAGTAGCTGTATATGATAATCAATCAAGGGAGAGATGGGTAGGGAAGGCATAGAAGGGGGGATAGAAACGGCAGCAGGACAACCAAACAGTGGCAATAATTCAGCTGCATTGTCCAAGTTCATGTTTCCTGCAAGAATGGATGGGTCTTCGGTACAAGAAATAGGGTTAGCTTGCAGTCTATTGGGTTTTTTTTTTTTTTTCTAAGTAATATGGTTTACTGACTATTTCAAGCCCACTCTGGAGAACTGCTGCTCAGAAAAAAAAGATTCTTTCAAGATATTACTGCTCATTGACAATGCACCTTGTTTCCCAACAGCTCTTATGGAGATGTATGAGTTTAAAGTCGTTTTTATGCCCTAACACAACACCCATTCTGCAACCCATGGATCAAGGAGTAATTTCAACTTTCAAGTCTTATTATTGAAGAAATACACTTTCATAAGGCTATAGCTGCCATAGATAATGATTTCTCTGATGGATCTAGGCAAAGTCAATTGAAAGCCTTCTGGAAAGGATTAACCATTCTAGATGCCTTTAAGAACATTTGTAATTCATGGAAAGAGGTCCAAATATCAACACTAACAGGAGTTGGGGGGCAGTTGAGTCCAATGCTCACAGATGACTTTGAGGATTTTGAGACTTCAGTGAGAAAGTGGTGGAGCAGATGTGGTGGAAATAGAAAAAGAACTAGAATGAGAAGTGAGGTCCATTGCCAGGGTCTGGGGCGGTGGGGTAATCAGAAATTATTTTTTAATGGGCATAAATTTTCAGTGTTGCAAGATGAAGCATCTGTTGGAAATGGATAGTGGTTATAGTTTCACAGCAATATGAATGTACCTAATACCAATGAATTCTACATTTAAAAATGGTAAAGGTAATAACTTTTATGTTATGTATATTTTAGCACAATTAAAAAGTTGAACAATAAATTCTAAATAAAAACATTAACAGATTAAAAAAAAGAAGTGAAGTCTGAAGATGTGACTGAATTGCTGTAATCTCATGATAAAATTTTAACAGATGGGGAGTTGCTTCTTACCGATGAGCAAAGAAAGTAGTTTCTTGAGGTGGAATCTACTCCTGGTGAAGATGCTGTGAAGACTGTTGAAATGACAACAAAGGATTTAGAATATTACATAAACTTACTTGATAAAGCAGCATCGAGGTTTGAGAGGACTGACTCCAGTTTTGTTTTTTTTTTGTGGTACGCGGGCCTCTCACCATCGCGGCCTCTCCCGCTGCGGAGCACAGGCTCCGGACGCGCAGGCTCAGTGGCCACAGCTCACGGGCCCAGCTGCACCGACACATGGGATCTTCCCGGACCAGGGCACGAACCTGCGTCCTCTGCATCGGCAGGCAGACTCAACCACTGCGCCACCAGGGAAGCCCTTGACTCCAGTTTTGAAAGAAGTTCTACCACGGGTAAAATGCTATCAAATAGCACTGCATTCGACAGAAAAATTGTTCAGGAAAGGAAGAGTCAATGACGTGGCAAACTCCATTGTTGTCTTATTTTAAGAAATTGCAGCAGCCACCCTACCTTCAGCAGTCACCACCCTGATCAGTCAGCAGCCATCCACATCGAGGCAAGACCCTCCACCAGCACAAAGATTCCGACTTGCTGAAGCTCAAATGATGGTTAGCATTGTTTAGCACTAAAGTATTTTTTAAATTGAGGTATGTACATTTTTTTGACATAGTTCTAGCACTCTTAATAGACTACAGTATAGTGTAAACATAACTTTCATATGCACTGGGAAACCAAAACAATTGTGTGACTCACTTTACTGCAATATTCACTTTATTGTGGTGGTCTGGAACCAAATCCACACTATCTCCAAGGTACTCCTGGGTTTTCATATAGCATATCTTCCGCCTACTAGTGTTCATGTGTCTTTCTTTCTTACCAAGATGCCAATGTCTGGTGGCCAGGAAAGGAAGTAGAAATAGATCCTGAAGGAGAGAATGCTAGGCATTAATAGAAAGCAGTAGGCCACTTCTGCAGGCCCAGACGACTCAGGGGTATTGGGATTTCAAGGTTTTCTAGTGCACTGACCCAGAAGTCCCATCTGAAGCCTTAGGATCCCACTCCTTCTCCACCAGGGTTCTGACCTTTGTGCAGAAGTCTTGCTAAGCCTGGGAATTCAATCATCCCTAGAGCACTGTCTGTTACCCTTGTAATTAAATACCGGGCTCAATCCTCACCTTTTCTACTCCCAAGCTTCAGGAGAGTCTTCTTAAATGCTGCCGTGTACGTGCTCTAACTTTTCACACTTTGTTTTAAGTTGATGATTAATCCTCTCTGTCTTTCTGTCTTCTCATTTTGCTTATCTTACTGTGTTTGGGGTCTCCTTTTTTTGCAGGCTGCAGGTTCGTAGTTCCTGTTGTTTTTGGTGTCTGTACCAAGTGGCTAAGGTTGTTTCAGGGGGTTGTGTAGGCTTCCTGTTGGAAGGGACTGGTGCCTGTGTTCTGGTGGATGAGGCTCGATCTTGTCTTTCTGGTGGACAGGTCCACATCTGGTGGTGTGTTTTGGGATGTCTGTGGCCTTATTATGATTTTAGGCAGCCTCTCTGCTAATGGGTGGGGTTGTGTTCCTGTCTTGCTAGTTGCTTGGCATAGGGTGACCAGCACGGTAGCTTGCTGGTCGTTGAATGAAGCTGGGTGCTGGTGTTGAGATGGAGATCTCTGGGAGATTTTCGCAGTTTGATATTACGTGGAGCTGGGAGGTCTCTTGTGGACCAGTGTCCTGAAGTTGGCTCTCCCACCTTAGAGGCACAGCACTGACTCCTGGCTGCAGCACCAGGAGCCTTTCATCCACCCGGCTTTTGGGGGGTCTGAGGTCTTCTGTCAGCGTTCAGTAGGTGTTCTGTAGGAGTTGTTCCACGTGTAGATGAATTTCTGGTGTATCTGTGGGGAGGAAGGTGATCTCCGCGTCTTACTCTTCCTCCATCTTCCTCCTCTCTGTCTTTCATTGTCCTTCTCAGCTTCTTAACTTCACTCAGCAACAGCCTTCCAATTTCACTGTCCTTTTAATCACCAGTTCCTCAGAACTTCTCAAATGCCTGAGGATACTGAGCCGAGCAGGGCATTTCCTTATATCTATATCCCATCTCAGTTCACCACTAGTGAAAGCTTTAATATTTGTACTACTGCTGCATGCCGGCACTCCCAGGACTCCATCAATGACGAGCGATGGGTTCTCATTGCCAGCCAACCAATATGTGATCCAGCTCCCGAGTCCCATTTTAGAATCCACCTCCTGGGCTTCCCTGGTGGTGCAGTGGTTGAGAGTCCACCTGCCAATGCAGGGGACACGGGTTCGTGCCCCGGTCCGGGAAGATCCCACATGCCACGGAGCGGCTGGGCCCGTGAGCCATGGCCGCTGAGCCTGCGCATCTGGAGCCTGTGCTCCGCAACGGGAGAGGCCACAACAGTGAGAGGCCCGCGTAACGCAAAAAAAAAAAAAAAAAAAAAAAAAAAGAATCCACCTCCTTAGACAAATCTTCACACCAATTCTCTTAGTTCACGTTCCCTGGAAAACAAACTCAGAGAAGGACATATGTGCACAGGAAATGCATGCTCTCAGGAACAACACCTGTGAGGAAATAAGAATTAGACAGAGGGAGATGCTGAACTGTAGTACAGCACAACAGAGACCTCAAACAATGCCGAGGGGTACTCTGAAGCTGGGATGGCCTTTCACAGATCTTCCAGTATGGGACAAGGTAGGCAGGCTTTCGTACTTCCACAAGGAGCAGTCATTCAATATGGGCTATTTCCAGGGAGGAAGCATGAACTGTGCACAGACAGCCGTTCAGCTGTTAGGTGGTTAGCAGGCAACCTGGAAACTGGTGACATGAATGCCTCAGCTTTTTTTTTTTTTTAATTTTTTTATTTTGGGCTGTGTTGGGTCTTCATTGCTGTGCGTGGTCTTTCTCTAGTTGTGGCGAGCGGGGACTACTCTCTGTTGTGGTGAGCAGGATTCTCATTGCGGTGGATTCTCTTGCTGTGGAGCACGGTCCCTAGGCATGTGGGCTCCAGTAGTTGTGGCTTGCGGGCCACAGTGCAGGCACAGTAGCTGTGGCACACGGGCTTAGTTGCTCCGCAAAATGTGGGAACTTCCCAGACCAGGGCTCGAACCCGTGTCCCCTGTGCCACAAAGAGAGCACAATGCCAGTTTTTTTTTCTTAACAACTTTATTGGAGTGTAATTGCTTTACAATGGTGTGTTAGTTTCTACTTTATAACAAAGTGAATCAGCTCTACATATACATATATCACTGTACCTCCTCCCTCTTGCATCTCCATCCCACCCTCCCTATCCCACCCTTCTAGGTGGTCACAGAGGACAGAGCTGATCTCCCTGTGCTTTGAGGCTGCTTCCCACTAGCTATCTATTTTACACTTGGTAGTGTATATAAGTCCATGCCACTCTCTCACTTCGTCCTAGCTTACCCTTCCCCCTCCCTGTGTCCTCAAGTCCATTCTCTATGTCTGCATCTTATTTCTGTCCTGCCCCTAACTTCTTCAGAACCATTTTTTTTTTTAGATTCCATATATATGTATCAGCATACAGTATTTGTTTTTCTCTTTCTGACTTACTTCACTCTGTATGACAGACTCTAGGTCCATGCACCTCACTACAAATAACTCAGTTTCATTTCATTTTATGCCCGAGTAATATTCTGTTGTACATATGTGCCACATCTTCTTTATCCATTCATCTGTAGGTGGACACTTGGGTTGCTTCCATGTCCAGGCTATTGGAAATAGTGCTGCAATGAACATTGTGGTACATGACTCTTTTTGAATTATGGTTTTCTCTGGGCATATGCCCAGTAGTGGGATTGTTGAGTCATATGGTAGTTCTATTTTTTTTAAGGACCCTCCATACTGTTCTCCATAGTGGCTGTATCAATTTACATTCCCACCAGCAGTGCAAGAGGGTTCCCTTTTCTCCACACCCTCTCCAGCATTTATCGTTTGTAGATTTTTTGATGATGGCCATTCTGACCGGTGTGAGGTGATACCTCATTGTAGTTTTGATTTGCATTTCTCTAATGATTATTGATGTTGAGCATCATTTCATGTGTTTGGTGGCAATCTGTATATCTTCTTTGGAGAAATGTCTGTTTAGGTCTTCTGCCCATTGTTGGATTGGGTTGTTTGTTTTTTTGATATTGAGCTGCATGAGCTGCTTGTAAATTTTGGAGATTAATGTTTTGTCAGTTGCTTCATTTGCAAACGTTTTCTCCCATTCTAAAGGTTGTCTTTTTGTCTTGTTTATGGTTTTCTTTGCTGTGCAAAGGCTTTTTTCATTAAGTCCCATTTGTTTATTTTTGTTTTTATTTCCCTTTCTCTAGGAAGTGGGTAAAAATGGTTCTTGCTGTGATTTATGTCATAGAGTGTTCTGCCTAGGTTTTCGTCCAAGAGTTTTATAGTGTCTAGCCTTATGTTTACGTCTTTAATCCATTTTGAGTTTATTTTTGTGTATGGTGTTAGGGAGTGTTCTAATTTCATTCTTTTACAGGTAAGTATCCAGTTTTCCCAGCACCATTTATTGAAGAGGCTGCCTTTTCTCCATTGTATATTCTTGCCTCCTTTATCAAAGATAAGGTGACCATATGTGTGTGGGCTTATCTCTGGGCTTTCTATCCTGTTCCATTGATCTATATTTCTGTTTATGTGCCAGTACCATACTGTCATGATTACTGTAGCTCTGTAATATATTCTGAAGTCTGGGAACCTGATTCCTCCACCTCCGTTTTTCTTTCTCAAGATTGCTTTGGCTATTCGGGGTTTTTTGTGTTTCCATACTAATTGTGAAATTTTTGGTTCTAGTTCTGTGAAAAAAATGCCATTGGTAATTTGATAGAGATTGCATTGAATCTGTAGATTGCTTTGGGTAGTATAGTCATTTTCATACTGTTGATTCTTCCAATCCAGGAACATGGTATATCTCTCCATCTGTTTGTATCATCTTTAATTTCTTTCATCAGTGTCTTATAATTTTCTGCATACAGGTTGTTAGTCTCCTTAGGTAGGTTTATTCCTAGGTATTTAATTTTTTTGTTGCAGTGGTAAATGGGAGTGTTTCCTTAATTTCTCTTTCAGATGTTTCATCAGTAGTGTATAGGAATGCAAGAGATTTCTGTGCATTAATTTTGTATCCTGCTACTTTACCAAATTCATTGATTAGCTCTAGTAGTTTTCTGGTAGCATCTTTAGGATTCTCTATGTATTGTATCATGTCATCTGCAAACAGTGACAGCTTTACTTCTTCTTTTCCGATTTGGATTCCTTTTATTTCTTTTTCTTCTCTGATTGCTGTGGCTAAATCTTCCCAAACTATCTTGAGTAATAGTGGTGAGAGAGGTCAGTCTTCTCTTGTTCCTGATCTTAGTGGAAATGGTTTCAGTTTATCAGCAATGAGAATGGTGTTGGCTGTGGGTTTGGCATAAATGGCCTTTATTGTGTTGAGGTACATAATAAAGGCCATATATGCCTTTATGCCTTAAAGGCCATATATACCCAGAAAGGTCTACTTTCTGGGGAGTTTTTTTTTTTTATCATAAATAGGTGTTGAATTTTGTCAAAAGCGTTTTCTGCGTCTATTGAGATGATCATATGGTTTTTCTCCTGTAGTTTGTTAATGTGGTTTATCACATTGATTGATTTGTGTATGGTGAAGAATCCTTGCTTTCCTAGGGTAAACCCCACTTGATCATGGTGTATGATCCTTTTAATGTGCTGTTGGATTCTGTTTGCTAGTATTTTGTTGAGGATTTTTGCAGCAATGTTCATCAGTGATATTGGCCTGCAGATTTCTTCCTTTGTGACATCTTTGTCTGGTTTTGGTATCAAGCTGATGGTGGCCTCTTAGAATGAGTTTGGGAGTGTTCCTCCCTCTGCTATATTTTGGAAGAGTTTGAGAAGGATAGGTTTTAACTCTTCTCTAAATGTTTGGTATAATTCGCCTGTGAAGCCATCTGGTCCTGGGCTTCTGTTTGTTGGAAGATTTTAAATCACAGACTCAATTTCAGCACTTGTGATTGGTCTGTTTATATTTTCTATTTCTTCCTGGTTCAGTCTCGGAAGATTGTGCTTTTCTAAGAATTTGTCCATTTCTTCCAGGCTGTCCATTTTATTGGCATATAGTTGCTTGTAGTAGTCTCTCATGATCCTTTGTATTTCTGCAGTGTCAGTTGTCACTTCTTCTTTTTAATTTCTAATTCTATTGACCTGAGTCTTCTCCCTTTTCTTCTTGATGAGGCTGGCTAATGGTTTATCAATTTTGTTTATCTTCTCAAAGAACTATCTTTTAGTTTTATTGATCTTTGCTATTGTGTCCTTCATTTGTTTTTCATTTCTTTCTGATCTGATTTTTCTTATTTCTTTCCTTCTGCTAACTTGAAGGGTTTTTTTTTTGTTGTTGTTGTTCTTCTTTCTCTAATTGCTTTAGGTATAAGGTTAGGTTGTTTATTTGAGATGTTTCTTGTTTCTTGAGGTAGGATTGTATTGCTGTAAACTTCCCTCTTAGAACTGCTTTTGCTGCATCTAATAGGTTGTGGGCTGTCATGTTTTCATTGTCATTTGTTTCTAGGTATTTTTTGATTTCCTCTTTGATTTCTTCAGTTATCTCTTGGTTATTTAGTAATGTATTGTTTAGCCTCCATGTGTTTGTATTTTTTACAGATTTTTCCCTGTGATTGATATCTAGTCTCATAGCGTTGTGGTTCAAAAAGTTACTTGATACGATTTTAATTTTCTCAAATTTACCAAGGCTTGATTTGTGACTCAAGATATGATCTATCCTGGAGAATGTTCCATGAGCACTTGAGAAGAAAGTGTATCGTTGTTTTTGGATGGAATGTCCTATAAATATCAATTAAGTCCATATTGTTTAATGTGTCATTTACAGCTTGTGTTTCCTTATTTATTTTCATGTTGGATGATCTGTCCATTGGTGAAAGTGAGGTGTTAAAGGCCCCTACTATGATTGTGCTACTGTCGATTACCCCTTTTATGGCTGTTAGCATTTGCCTTATGTATCAAGGTGCTCCTATGGTGGGTGCATAAATATTTACAATTGTTATATCTTCTTCTTGGATTGATCCCTTGATCATTATGTAGTGTCCTTCTTTGCCTCTTGTAATAGTCTTTGCTTAAAGTCTATTTTTTCTGATATGAGCATTGCTACTCCAGCTTTCTTTTGATTTCCATTTGCATGGAATATCTTTTTCCATCCCCCCACTTTCAGTCTGTATTTGTCCCTAGGTCTGAAGTGGGTCTCTTGCTGACAGCAATATATGGGTCTTGTTTTTGTATCCATTCAGCCAATCTGTGTCTTTTGGTTGGAGCATTTAATCTATTTACATTTCAGGTAGTTATCAGTAAGTACGTTCCTATTACCATTTTCTTATTTTTTTTTTGGATTTGTTTTTGTAGGTCTTTTCCTTCTGCTGTGTTTCTTGCCTAGAGAAGTTCCTTTATCATTTGTTGTAAAGCTGGTTTGGTGGTGTTAAATTCTCTTAGCTTTTGCTTGTCTGCAAAGGTTTTAATTTCTCCATGGAATCTGAATGAGATCCTTGCTGGGTAGAGTAGTTTCTTCCCTTTCATCACTTTAAATATGTCTTGCCACACTCTTCTGGCTTGCAGAGTTTCTGCTGAAAGATTAGCTGTTAACTTTATGGGGATTCCCTTGTATGTTGTTGGTTGTTTTTCCCTTGCTGCTTTTAATATTTTTTCTTTGTATTTAATTTTTGATAGTTTGATTATTATGTGTCTTGGCGTGTTTCTCCTTGGATTTATCCTGTATGGGACTCTCTGTGCTCTTGTACCTGATTGACTATTTCCTTTTCCATACTAAGAAAGTTTTGAACTATATTCTCTTCAAATATTTTCTCAGTCCCTTTCTTTTTCTCTTCTTCTGGGACTCCAGTAATTTGAATGTTGATGCGTTTAATGTTGTCCCAGAGGTCTCTGGGGCTGTCCTCAATTCTTTTCATTCTTTTTTCTTTATTCTGCTCTGCAGTAGTTATTTTCTCTGTTTTATCTTCCAGGTCACTTATCCGTTCTTCTGCCTTAGTTATTCTGCTATTAATTCCTTCTAGAGAATTTTAATTTCATTTATTGTGTTTTTCATCATTTTTTGTTTGCTCTTTAGTTCTTCTAGGTCCTCTTTAAACTATTCTTGTATTTTCTCCATTCTATTTCCAAGATTTTGGATCATCTTTACTATCATTATTCTGGATTCTTTTTCAGGTAGACTGCCTCCATTTGTTTGGTCTGGTGGGTTTTTAACCTTGCTCCTTCATCTGCTGTGTGTTTCTCTGTCTTCTCGTTTTGCTTAGCTTACTGTGTTTGGGGTCTCCTTTTCGCAGGCTGTAGGTTTATAGTTCCTGTTATTTTTGGTGTCTGCCCCCAGTAGCTGAGGTTGGGTCAGTGGGTTATGCAGGTTTCCTGGTGGAGCAGACTGGTGCCTCTGTTCTGGTGGATGAGGCTGGATCTTGTGTTTCTGGTGGGCAGGACTGCATCCAGTGGTGTGTTTTGGGGTTTCTGTGACCTTATTATGATTTTAGGCAGCCTCTGTGCTAATGGGTTGGGTTGTGTTCCTGTCTTGCTAGTTTTTTGGCATAAGGTGTCCAGCACTGTAGCCTGCTGGTCGTTAAGTGCAGTTGCGTCTTCACATTGAGATGGAGATCTCTGGGAGAGCTTTTGCCTTTTGATAGATATTATGTGCAGGCAGGAGGTCTCTGGTGGACCAATTTCCTGAACTCTGCTCTCCCACCTTAGAGGCAGAGGCCTGTCACCCAGCCGGAGCAAGAAGACCTTGTCAGCCACATGGCTCAGGAGCAAATGGAGAAAAAAAAGAAAGAAAGGAAGAAAAAATATATATAATAAATTTATTAAAATAAAAAATAAAAGTTATTAAAAATAAAAAAATTAATAAGTAATAAAAAAAGGAAAAATAAAAAGGGAAAGAAAGAAGAGAACAACCAAACCAAAAGACAAATCCACCAATGATAATAAGGGCTAAAAACTATACTAAAAACAAAGAAACAAAGAAACTAAAAAATGGACAGACAGAACCCTGTGACAAATGGTAAAAACAAAGCTCTACAGAGAAACTCACACAAAGAAGCATACACATACACACAAAAAGAGAAAAAGGAAAAAAAAAATCTATATATTTTTTAAAAAAAGGAAGAGAACAACCAAATCAATAAACAAATCTACCAATTATAATAAACTGTAAATACTAAACTAAGATAAACATAAAACCTGAAACAAATTAGATGCAGAGAGCAAACCCCAAGTCTACAGTTGCTCCCAAAGTCCACTGCCTCAATTTTGGGATGATTGGTTGTCTATTCAGGTATTCCACAGATGCAGGGCACATCAAGTTGATTGTGGGGATTTAATCCACTGCCCCTGAGGCTGCTGGGAGAGATTTCCCTTTCTCTTCTTTGTTCGCACAGCTCCTGGGGTTCAGCTTTGGGTTTGGCCCCGCCTCTGAGTTTAGGTCGCCTGAAGGCATCTGTTCTTCGCTCAGACAGGACGGGGTTAAAGTAGCAGCTAATTAGGGGACTCTGGCTCAGTCAGGCTGGGGGGAGGGAGGGGTACAGAATGCGGGGTAAGCCCGTGGCGGCAGAGGCCGGTGTGATGTTGCAGCAGCCTGAGGCGCGCCGTGCGTTCTCTCGGGGAAGTTGTCACTGGATCACGGGACCCTGGCAGTGGCGGGCTGCACAGACTCCCGGGAGGGGAGGTGTGAATAGTGACCTGTGCTCGCACACAGGCTTCTTGGTGGCAGCAGCAGCAGCCTTAGCGTCTCATGCCTGTCTCTGGGGTCCACGCTGATAGCCGCAGCTCGCGCCCGTCTCTGGAGCTTGTTTAGAAGGTGCTCGGAATCCCCTCTCCTCACGCACCCTGAAACAATGGTCTCATGCCTGTTAGGCAGCTCCTGACTTTTCCTCAGACTCCCTCCCGGCTAGCTGTGGCACACTAACCCCTTCAGGCTGTGTTCACGCCGCCAACCCCAGTCCTCTCCCTGGGATCTGACCTCCGAAGCCCGAGCCTCAGCTCCCAGCCCCGCCCGCCCCAGCGGGTGCGCAGATAAGCCTCTCGGACTGGTGAGTGCTGGGCGGCACCGACCCTCTGTGTGGGAATCTCTCCGCTTTGCCCTCCGCACCCCTGTGGCTGTGCTCTCCTCCGTGGCTCTGAAGCTTCCCCTCCGCCCCCCGCAGTCTCCGCCCGCGAAGGGGCTCCTAGTGTGTGGAAACCTTTCCTCCTTCACAGCTCCCTCCCACTGGTGCAGGTCCTGTCCCTATCCTTTTGTCTCTGTTTATTCTTTTTTCTTTTGCCCTACCCAGGTACGTGGGGAGTTTCTTGCCTTTTGGGGGGTCTGAGGTCTTCTGTCAGCGTTCAGTAGGTGTTCTGTAGGAGTTGTTCCACGTGTGGATGTATTTCTGATGTATTTGTGGGGAGGAAGGTGATCTCCGCGTCTTACTCTTCCGCCATCTTGAAGTTCTCCTCTGAATGCCTCAGTTTTGAAGGAGGGATCTGAGCAGACTCTACAGCACCCTGGAGGACATCCGAACTCCTTGAAATGCTCCAGGCACAGAATCATAGGTATAAGAACTTAATTCTCAAGAGCAAAGCTGCAGGCTGGGCAGGCCTGCCTCTGAATTGGGATCCAGATACAAAATCCTGTTTACCCCAAGTCGTTGAATTTTTTTCAATTTTATCACATTTGCTGTTGGTCTTGGAGGGTCTCCTAGAGAGGTGAGGGGGCGGGGGTGACTGTTGCAGTCTATTCTTAAGGGTTTTTTTCTATTTATCCTTATTTTTTTCCCAAAATTGTTTCCAGTGTGTATAAATCTTTGGCATTTCTCAAATCTTTACTGAAGGGTCAACTCTGTTATTCAGGTGAAGAGATGGAGGGTCATGCACATATATGCTTGTCTTTATCCTTTGTATGATTGTTCTCCATTTAATTCCAGGGTGAACAGATTAGAGATGGTGATACTAAGCTGCATCACATTGGGCAGAGCTGAATTGATCAGAGCTAAGGGTGGTAGCCTTCCAAATTATTACAGTATTTTACTTTCAGACTCATCCAACTAGTGTAGTCATTTTCCTGCTCTGAAAAAATAAAAAAGACACACACACACACATACGTGCATGCACGCACACACATACACACACCACCACTACCGTGAAGTTGGCACTCTATCTTTGTTGGCCTCTTATTTCTCTTTTTGAATGTCTCTGTGACTTACCTCAATCTCCCTGTCCAATCACAGTATTCTTTATATCATACAATATATTTTCTTATGTTCATCTCTTATTAAATTTTTCCCTCCTCCCTGTCCAATCAAAACTCTTTCCCTGCCTATAGAAGTTTGCCTAATTATCATACTAAAGCAATTCATACTCAGTTGTGAAGCAGTTCTCTAGGCTAGGAATAAATATAGAGAAAGTCTATTATTCAAATGAATCTAAGTGATGGAATCCTGCAGGGGTGGGTGACTGAGCAGAAAAGATTTCCCTTGCCTACTCTGAGTTGTCTTCAGTCATCCTGATTTGAGTTGATTTTAGGGTTTTTTTTGTAAAGAAAAGAAAGCTAATTAGTAAAATTCTCTTCTGCAGTTAAAATTCCATTATGCCTTGTCTCCCTGTCTCTGCTATAAAGCTATGCATACACTGGTGGCCTCTAAAAACACTAAGTAACCGCTTCTCATTAGGCAAGGTATAAAAACACAAGTAGAGAAGAGAGTGATTTAACTCTCTCCAGGGGAGTCGTTCTCTACACAAGCATCAGGAACTGGCCACGTGTCAGATATTGGCCTCAGCATTTGTGGAATAAAAAGACAAAGCCTCTAGCCCCTTCCGTCTGACGGGAGTGATGGGTACCGTACAGACCGGGTAGATCCAGCGTGCAATTGTGATGAATTTTGTGATAGTAACCGAGAAAAATCTCTCGAGCCTTTAGACAATGTCAGGACTTTACTAAGCAGTTTACTCACATAAACTCTAATCTGCCAACAACCCACAAAGCCCACGTTACCACCTGCATATTACAAATGAGAGTCCTGAGGCTCAGGGAAGTAGCCTCTGGATGAAACCTTGGGCCCCTGTCTGGGCTGCATCCATGCTCTCAGGGCAAACAGGTCATCAAAGAACGAGGAAGCAGCTCAGTTTCTTTTCCCAGCCTCCCCTATCAGATAGAGACAGCTCCTCCTCTGGGGATCAGTGACTCAGTCAGTGACAGGAATCCAAAAAGGGAAGAAGCAGCTTCTTCCTCCTGGAGATTAGTGTACACATTTTCTCACGGACACATGAAGATGCGGAAATGTTTCCCTCTCACAGGTGACTGGGCTGCTTTTTGCATGTGTTCGTGAGGTGAATATGTTTGTGTGAGGTAATGTAGTAGATGCCTTAGGAAACCAATTTCATTTTTTAAGGAATCTACAACACCTTAAATGAGCATTTTCTGATATGCCTTCCACATCTGTTAATTACCATTCTCTGAACAAGAGTTTCATAAACAAAGAGGTAAATGTGGTCCATATTTATGGTTACATGTGGGAGAAACTTCCTACTAGATCCTTGATTTTGTTTAAAACATTCCTTCCCACATCTGACACTGGAACCATGTTGGGTTTTTTCCCTCTTCCAAAGTCAACCTGCTGACATACTCCTGCAGAATACATTTGAAAAACGTTTCATTAAACTAAAGGAATAAATGATGTGGAAATTCAGGAAAAGTCAGGCATACCAATGGGACTTTGGAAACATTTTTGGCAGGGGGTGGGTTGTGGACAACCATTTTGTTACCCTATTCAGCTAGGTTTACACCTCTGTTTGGCAGCATCTGGTACAAGAAGATATACTTAAGAGTTTTCCAGGGTAATAGAACCCTTTGGTTTTGCTTGGATTCTGTAAATTCTAACCAATGTTAAATAATAATGCTACGATTGACCATGTACATGCTCAATCCAGATGCAGGCTAGGCTCAAAGAATGATGTGACATGGGGGTGCTATCTCTTCAGCAGTCTTCAAACATGTGATCATAAGATTTATAGAACTAGAAAGAGACCATGACTAAACAAATATTGGAGATTTTGTTCCAACTGCCGCCAAGTGTTTTGTTGACTGTTCCAGACTTTGAAAAGTGCTGTACCTTCAATATTCGAACCTCCTTTTTGTGTGCATAATAAACATTTCTGCTCTGGGTAATTTTAACTAGACTGAATGACGCTTGCACTTTCCAGATACCAGCTGTTGAAGCAGCAACTTTCAAACGATTTTGCAGATTGGCAAACACATTATATCATTGTGTGTTTCGCAGCTGTCTCTTCAGTTAGCCTTGCTTTGCTTTTTGCAGAGTAACTCGTGTACAGTGACAGAAGAGTATTTGTTTCCCTCCAACCGTCTTAGCAATTAGTGCTTTCCTAGCTCCAGTTTTTCTTCAGTGCATCAGGTGCCCTGTACTGTGGACCATTTACAAACCAAGGTAATGACTCGTAGGATTTTTTAAGAGCAATTACCATACAAAAATAAAGGGGAGAAAACGAATACGCTTTGTCCTGACTTGAGTCCCTTTAAGATTGTTTACTCAACAAATATTTGTGTGCCCGTTATGTTGAAGGCACTCTGCTAAGTATTTTACAGCCATTGAACAGTAAATAGTATAAATTAGTTGGGTAAAGAGCAGAGGGGAAATTTGTTCTAAGGAACAGCAAAATTTTTGAAGTGATAGAGAACATGTCACTCTTGTGCAACAGAAGGAAACCCAGTGAGGCTAGAGCAAAGAGTCCAAAATCAGAATAGCTTAAAGTAAAACTTGGAAAGCAGCATATAGATTGTGGAAGGCCATGTTATAGAGCTTGGAATTGTGCCTGAGATAATGGAAAGCCTTTGGAGGATTTTCAGTAGGGAGATACCAAGGTCAGATTTGTGCTTCTAGGCAAAGAGGACTCAGTATCATATAGAGAATAAATCGGAAAGAGTCAGACTGGATGCAGGGAAACCCTAAGGATGTTAGCACCTAGTTACTTAACAGTAAGATCGGCAAGAAGTGGGCGGTGGAAATGGAGGGTCCCAGTAGTTTTCTTATACATATCTGTTACCTGATGTATACAGTTATGAGCTAAAGGATGATAGAATTTTGTTTTTTTAAAAAATTGAAGTATAGTTGATTTACAATATTATATTAGTTTCAGGGGTACAGCATAGTAATTCAGTATTTTTTCAGATTATAATCCATTAAAAGTTATTAGAAGAGGGGCTTCCCTGGTGGCACAGTGGTTGAGAGTCCGCCTGCCGATGCAGGGGACACGGGTTCGTGCCCCGGTCCAGGAAGATCCCACATGCCGCAGGGGCGGCTGGGCCCGTGAGCCATGGCCGCTGAGCCTGCGCATCTGGAGCCTGTGCTCCTCAACGGGAGAGGCCACAACAGTGAGAGGTCCGTGTAACGCAAGGAAAAAAAGTTATTAGAAGATAATGTCTATCATTCTCTGTGCTATAAAATATAGTCTTGCTGCTTACTTATTTTATGCATTGTAGTTTGTATCTCTTAATTCCACATCCCTAATTTCCCTCTCCCCTTTGGTAACCATAAGTTGGTTTTCTATATCTGTGAGTCTGTTTCTGTTTTGCACTGACATTTATTTGTATTATTTTTTAGATTCCACATAATAGTGATATCATACAGTATTTGTCTTTCTCTCTCTGACTTATTTCACTAAGAGGATGATAGAATTTTGGAGCTGAAAGAGCCACTAATCCAAGCCCTTGGTTTAAGATGTGGAGACCAAGTCTCAGGGCAATTAAATCGCCTTGCTAAAACGTTTAAAGCTGGTTAGTAGCAAAGCTAGGATCAGAACCTATGTCTCTAGGGAATCTTGCTTTATATCACCTCTCCATTCTGATTTTAGTTTGTATTTTATTACCTTCATTTAGCCTTGACTGCATAGCACTGAGTAAAAGAGTAATTTCTTTTAATATTATTATAAATTGCTAAAATGAGTTCTTCTAGCAGAGGGGGACTGTTTAGTGGCAGCTGCCTCTGCCTCTTGCTACTTGACTTTGAGCAATGCATTCATTTGGTTCCAATATCTACTTTATAATTTTTGACTCTACCAGTCTCACTTGTCTCCATCATTCAGTGAACAAGTATTGATTGCCACCCATGCTCCAGGGGACTAGAAAAGGTGCTGGGCGTACATTTTGAGTAAAGCTCTGTCCTTGAGGCTTTGCAGCATAGGGCAACGACACAGGGCAACAGGATATCCAGCCCTTTCTGAGGAGTTCAGAATGGCTTCCTGGGCATGAAACTTATTTGAGGGCAGTGCCAACAGCAGAGTTTCAAATGACCTGAAGTGTACATTTAGGAGAAAATCTACAAAGCTGAAAAAATACTCTGCCTATTTTGTTTTTGTACCTGACCCTTGTGATCGGTTGTGACATGTTTATTATTCTGAAACCCTTTCTGGAATTGGCCTTGTGGACGACAGCTCAATTCTAAGACAAGGGTTGAGTCATTATAAACTGGTACCATATTGAATTACTTGGGCCAGCCCTCACTCTAGTGGGAATGGAAACAGTACTCACCTCAAAGGCATCCCTTTCCTAACTTAGACTACGCCATCTTGATCCTGAGGTTTGGAACCTCAGGATCCCTGGTTTTGAACACTTTTCGCAACTTCAAGCTGTGACTGAGTTATAAAAGTTAAACATTTTCATCTTAAGGAAAATGTCACCTCCCTCATAAAACCCACATTCTTTCCAAAAGGCCAAATATGCCTCTGTATGGAACATGAGCATCTTGAGAAAATGAAGCTGTTTACAAAGGTTGTATTCTGTACTCACTCACTCCTTGATTGTTTTTATCAGACAGATTTGCTTAGCAAAATTTAAGATATGCACACTTGTTTTAATATACGTTGTACACACACACATTTGCAATAGTCTCTAGCTAGGTTTAATCGTGAAAAGTTTCAGCATATGCAATTGCTATCATCTCATTCAGTTGCATTCTTGCTAAAGTAGACTTCTTTCTGTGGGTTTTGTTTCCCTAGTGTTGCTTGTCTACCACTTTTCCTTGTCCGGTCTAACTTTCTTCTTTTATGCCTTGCTCTACTCATTTTGCTTTCACTGTTGCTCATCTCCAGAGCAGGCAAAGAAACCTCTGGGAAATGTGGCCTTGCAGCTCAGAACAGCAAAGAAAAAATAACGCAGGAACTATAAGGAAGGAACTGCGTTTCCTGAAGATGAATTTGCGCCAAAGCAGATGCAAGAAGCAACAGCTCTGGCAGAGACAGGGAAGAACTACAGATGTCTCAAGGTTGTAATTCCCAGATTTACTGACACCGATAGTAATGCAGATAGAAAGCACTGCATTTCCACAATATAGTCATCATGGATGCTAAAGATACATAGAGGGAGATTGAATAAATCCAAGCAGTACAAATAAGAACCACTCAAGGCATTTACATTTTAATGCAATTTGTTTATTTTGCAAACAGAAATCCACAACTGTTTGTGCAGTGGTATGAATCTGATTCCATTTTTGTATTGTACTTTAAAGATTAATATGTAACTTGTCTTGAATAGTGCTATTTATTAATTTTAGCATTATTTTGCTAAATTTATGGGTGCTTTTCAGAAAGATGGGTTGCTTACTTAGTTTTTTTTGTTAATCTTATTTGTATTTTACTCTCCTTTTGTTTTTGTTTTAGACTATAAAATTTCCTATGAAAATATATTTTTGAAATGATAATTTATCAGTGGGCCAAAAAACGCCTCAATTTGCCAACATATTAAGAAAGTTTGACTAATAAAATCAATGCTCTTTTCTTATTTATTTGACCTGGAAAATTTGACATTATACTTGACTTTTCCTAAAGCAATCTTTTTATTACCTCCTTTTTTTTTTTTTAGAATTCATCATTCTTCTTTTTTACATTCGAGTAACCATGTCTGCAATTGAATAATATAAACCATACCACAGTCGAATAATTAGAGCCCATAAATTGTTTTCTTTAAGTGTTCTTATTTATTCTAAACTCTGCATGGATGTGCTACGTCAGCCAGAAAGATCCAGTTTGAATAAGAAAAATAACTAAATATTTTTTATGGATTTGCTCTGAAACTTGCTAGAACACAGAACTGCCTGGTGTGGTGAGTGAAAGGATGAGCTCTGAAATGTGCCAGCAAAGAGGCCTGCCTGCTCCTTCCTGTGTGACATTAGATAAGTAAGGATAATAATACTAGGCAAGCTGGCCTCAGGCTTCTTATTTGTAAAATGGCACAAATACCAGTGCCCATGTGAGAAGACAGTTGTGAGACAACACAAGAAAATCATTGAGCAGAGCCAAGCCCTTAGGAAGGACTGACTAAATTGCCCTGGGTTAATAGTATCATTACCATTTCTATGAGTTCTACTGGTTCTGTTTATGAGATTAGTCATACATCATCCATTGTCAATGCAGACAAATTTTGGATTTAATAGCATTGGTTCATTTAGCCCATTGAATTATATTCAATATATAATATGATATATATATATTAATTACATATATATAATTCAAAGAATTCCTCCTTATGTTTTTTTTTTTTTCACCTTCTACTTAGATTATTGACTCTTGGGGGACTTTCACACTATGTTCTTTCATTTAATATGGCAGTAATAAACCAACTATCAGTCAGTTATGTATATCATCAGAGGTAATAAAACCAATTATCACTTCAGTGCATTCATATTTTGAAATATATTTTTCATATATTGCTTGGAATCTCTTCAAGAAAGAAATGATATCAATACTCGCGTTAAACAGAGTGGGAAGTGAACTGTTTTTTTTTTTTTTTTTTTTTTTTGGTGTGTGAGAGGCAGCAACTGCTTTATTTGAGGCGTTGAAATGTTTTCCTATTCAATTTATTATTCTTTTCTTGATTAACAAGTAAGTGCTAGTTAAAGCTATTTGATGCTATGGCTGTTTAGCTTTCTACGCAAAAACGGGTGAAAATCCTTTGATTTGTTAAGTGTGCACGCAGCATCATGCAAGCGTAAAAACCCAGGATGCGTGGCTTCGCTCTGACCTTCACCTGCAATTACTTCTCAGTGAAGCTCTGCTGATGCCTTTGTCAAGTACTTGTACGTTATCCACAAATTAGCTAATTTTCAAGTTGCGAGGTTAATCTTTATCTATGTTACCTTTAAGCTAAATACTTATTGTTTCCTTAAGCATGTTAGTACTTTAGAAAAGAAGGAGTGAACCTTCTTGCCTGAATCTGTTAGGTCATGACCCTTCATTATGGGCTCTTTTGAAGCTGTGAGGAGGTTTTATATTTAGCGGAGATGATCAGAGCAGCCTGCTTTATTGGAAAGAGTCAATCCAATATGCATGACAAGTACTAGTGTTTACCCTCACCAAAGGGCATCCTCTAAGTATTCAGATCAGAGACTACCTTTCATTGCTGTGGCCAAAATACTCCACTTTGATCTGCATCTTCTTAGATTCATCATAAACTTCTGTGGCGCATACCTTTGAAAAGTCCTTGCTGGCACTCAGGGGGTCACTGCGTAGTGACCTTTTAACATATGAGACAAAGCAATATTTTTGTGCTTGGTGGAATGATAATCTATGTAACAGTATTGTGAAAACCAACTTTCATTAATTGCTACCTATCTAAAGCACACACACATATGCTAAACTGTCTTTTACCTTGATATATTCTTTTTTCTAATACATTCGTTTATTTATGTATTTATTTTTGGCTGCATTGGGTCTTCGTTGCTGCGTGTGGGCTTTCTCTAGTTGCCGTGAGTGGGGGCTACTCTTCGTTGTGGTACGCGGGCTTCTCATTGCGGTGGCTTCTCTTGTTGTAGGGCACGGGCTCTAGGCTCACGGGCATCCGTAGTTGTGACACGTTGGCTCCATGGTTGTGGCTCGCAGGCTCTAGAGCGCAGGCTCAGTAGTTTTGGCGCACAGCTTAGTTGCTCCGTGGCATGTGGGATCTTCCTGGACCAGGGCTTGAACCAACGTCCCCTACTTGGCAGGTGGATTCCTAACCACTGTGCCACCAGGGAAGACCCAATATATTCAATGTGTAGATACATATTTGGATATATTTGTCCATAAATTCTTAAAGTGACGTGTTTATACATGTTCTGTTTGAAATGAGTTCAATGAGTTCAGTATTTCAGTTTGAGACATGCATAAGTTATTCACACTGGGTTTATTATATATGGAATTGAAAGAGTCTATTTTACTTCTCTTTCAAAACCTTGTAAGCAATTCATTTATCTAAGTACAAAACTGAGACATTCACATGACTACACATGCCCATTAATAGTTAGTATTCACCACTCTGTTATCCTTTAAATGAGTTCTTAAATAGTTCTATTTAACTATAGGCCTTGTGAAGCCTATAGAATATAGTTGAAGGGACGATCAGCAATTACAGTGAGGAGAATTTCCAAGAGGATATTGGGAAAGTCTTCACTAAGGACTCACTTTAGGTAGCTGGGGTATATATATATACACTCCTGGACTTGGCAGGATGCAGTGCCTTTTTATTTCACATATTTTGTTTCAGAATCAGTAAGAGATACCTTGGAGTAGGAAGCTGTGTTCTTGGCAAGCATTAATTTAGAAAAGACTGGGATTGTAAACTCAAACATATTAAAGACCCATTTTGCCAATCTCTTGCTTATAAGAAACTCTTTGTACTTTTGCCGCGCTTCACTTACCCACAGTGTGAAAGGATAATAAGAGTAATTAATACTCATCCTTAAGGCTTCAGGGTTTGTTTTATATCAGGTCTCCATGGATGTATTTGTGTTTACTTTATCTATCTTCATCCTGACTGATCATACAGCACTTACCTTTCCTCTTTTCAGACTGAGAACTTATCATTTTTCTTATTTTCTTTACTTGTTACTCAAAGCAGCTCCTCTGACATTCTTGTTCTGATGTTGTTTGTTGATGAGTTTTAGTAGGAAGGAGTAAGGTCCACGTTGTTTGTTTGTGAACTCGTCCTGATTATTCCTTGATTTTGTTTTTAGTTATATTGCTGCAATTAATATTTATTTGCTAACGTCCGTGTGTTTAATCTTAAATGAATAATAATGTGATGCATCACAGTGTACAGTATTTCAAGATGATTGGCATATCCTAAGTACTGTATCCTAAGTACTGTGTCCTAAGTACTGTAATAGTAAGTTTAGGTCTAAAGCACCTAGACTACTATTATTTCAGTACTTCCTATAATCAGTAGATTTTTAGGCATATTTAAGAGCTTAATAAGCTGACTCAGGTCCCTAAAATACTGTTTGCTATGCTGAAGTAAGGGCAGGATTTATAGATGGAAAAATATCAGCAAAAAAATTTTTAAAACAAAATAATAGAGTAAAATGTATGTATTTTTAAAACAGCATTTAGCATTTGGAGAGGAATTCTGTGTTTGAGAAGCAAGGCTTCCATGAACAGGAGTTGGAAAGCAGACTTGAGACTGTAACATAATTTTCTGGCAAGTGTGGCCAGTGGGTTGGACAGCGCCATGCAAATTGAGAAAAGTTGTGGCTGTGGAATGAATGGAGGTTTGGTCTGGGTGCCAAGTCCGTGTGAGGAGCGAAAGCTAAATCCCATGAAGACGGTTTAGTGACAACCCTGGCTTTCAGCAAGTTGATGAAAAGCTTTATTATTCCCGTTCTGCTTCAGTTGCAGGCATCGTGTTGGGGGTTAAGCATACCCAAGGGTATTACCTCATTTCCAAGTCTAAGCATCAGGTCCTGATAGATGGTATGAAATTGTTCAACCCTGTGGATTTTGAATGGCCTTTTGAAATCATCTGTATCAACAAAAGTGATGTTAAGATACCCTGAGTTCATTTTTGATTAATTTCTACTTCAGCCTACTTTGAGGAGGAGCAGATAGGGGAATATTAATGTCTTGCCGTGTGATGGGCATTTTCTATATGAAATAATTAATGTGTCACTGAACATGTGTTTGTCTGGAAGCCGTATGAGTGTCCCAATCCATCTGTCCTTCTGACCTCCCCCGCACCACCCTTTTTTTTTTTTTTTTTTTTTTTGACCATGCAGCCCGGCATGTGGAATCTTAGTTCCCCGACCAGGGATTGAACCCGTGCCCCCTGCAGTGGAAGCACGGAATCCTAACCACTGGACCGCCAGGAAATTGCCCTGACTTCCCTCTTTATTCAGTAACACTTAGTGGACCTACACTGGCCATACTTTGAGCTTGTCTTCTGGCTCTGGAGAAATGTCAGAGGTTTGCCGGGTTTTCTGTATCAACTCATCACTGGCACTGGCATCCATTCCCATACCTCCCTCCTGACCTCCTGACTGCGTTGTCGCTTGCCTCACAGAATTGTGACCCCTTGCTTCCCTGTACCCTCAGGTTTCCAATCCACTCAGTCTGACTGTGTCCATGTCTGGCCCTCATTTGTTTTCCCCACTCTCGTCTTGTCTTACTGAGATCACTGTCCTACTGTTAGCTAAACTACTACCTGTGTTGTGGACATGACACAACTCAAAAAAGGCTGGGGCAAAAAGTTTAACCTATTCCATTACCCAGTAGGTTTGGTTTTTAAAATCTGTTTTTATTCCAGACGAGACAATTTGTGTTATGATGTACCTATATGGTAAGAATTTTGTGGATATTTTCAATGTCAATTATCCAGAATTGCCTCAAAACAAGGGTGTTGGTATAATTCTCTAGGTCGGTCAACATATTATGCTAGTATTAATGTGATGTCAAAGAGTGACTTGTTATAATATTGTACCAAATAAAGAAGCATCTTGTTTTGTGCTAATCTCAGCCTAGCAATAACTGATGTTGTGGTTGGGTTGTGGTTCTTTGATTGCAAGACACTCTTCAGCAGTAGCCATCAGGAAGCTATGAAAAAATAAAAGCCTATGACTTAAAGGACCTGGAAATTACACAGCACACCCGGGGCTACACAGTGAGGTTGTGGGTAAAGAGAGGACATGTGCCTGCAGTTCTACTTTTATTGGGGTCGAAGGTGGGGACTTAGGATTTCCACAGGCTCACTCTTTCTTGGTGAATTGAAAACACAAGAGTGGAAATTTAAAGCTGGAAGAGAAAAAACAAGTGGCCCAAATGGTCACTTATCGAAAGCAACCAAGATCTCTAAAGCAAAGGAGACTCAATGAGGGGAGGTCATCTGACTCTTTACCCAATGTGGCTGGCAGTGTGTTTTTCTGAGATAGCCCTCTTTGAACTGGATGGCTCAGCAATCAAAGTCAGGCACTTGCACTGAAAAAAAGGAGAAAACCCAACTTTCAGGGCTTATACTATACATCCTTATTCCCATCTAACAAGAAATCACAAGATTTCTTTTGATAGTAAAATTTTAAAATTATTTGACCAATGTGAACATTTTAAGTTGCAATTTTAACTCTGAAAAGAGAAGGCTTTATAAAAGATGCTATATGATTTTATAAATCTGCAAAGTTTAGGAAATAAAACCTTAAATTTTAAAGTAGGCCACATGTTGTTGTAGCTGACATATACATGCAAAAATGTAAATCCTCCAAGGTCTATGGAGAGACCACGAAACTTTAAAAATTTCAGTGATTGATTTTATAAATATACATGTGTCTGATTTAACATAATCAAAAACGTGCATTAAAATATTTGAGTTTTACTGCAGTATACCTTTATACCTACCATCTGTTTGGATTTATTCCTTTATCTGTTCAATAAGCTTCTATTTATCCTTAAGTCCTAATTCACTTATTAATTTCCCATCTTCTCCCAGATGGATTGTTTTTACTTCGGGGTTCTACCAAGATACTTCAGAATTAGGAGCAAGGAAGAAGCATCAAACAACTTAGTTTTGAATCCTAGATCTGCTCATTTGACCTTGGAAAAATTATTTACTGACTTGAAATCTTAATTTCTTCATCTGTAATATGATACAAGGGTAGCTACTTAATAATAGTAACTGGCCCTCTTTTGTGAATTATAAATGACATAATGACATGGTAAACACATGTAGAGTGCTTGTCACATAAGGCTCATTTAATGTTAGTTCTGTTTCTGTGAGTGATGGTTATTATTATTTATTTAGGACTTTGACTTTTTCATTTAACTTTTTGCATGTCTGGCTACTTCCCCTATTATACTGGGACTTTTTCCAGACAGTAATAACTTGGTATGTATTGGGTTTTCCTCAGTAGCTCATGTGTCCTAAACATAATAAGTACTTAATTAATTTAGGGTGAATAAAGAAAAATGCTGCCAGTGGAACTTCAGATACACCGTTGATCTTATTTTAATTCAGCGCCACCCATTACCCATCTTAAAGCATCTGATCTCCTACACATGAAAACCAAAGTCTTTTGAGAACTACTGAGGTTAGCTCTTGTCACTTTGCCCAACACTCTTTATCCTGAACTATTTTGTCTCCTAAAACACACGATTGATTCACAAATCTTTTTGCCTTTGCCTTTGGTTACTTATGACTAGAATTGTCCTTGCCTTATTTATTTGTCTAACCTACTTATTCCATGACTCAACTCAAGCATCACCTTCTCTCAGATCTCTACTAGGTTTAGGTTTACTCCCACACCGATCCTATGCTCTGCTTTGCCTACTTGTCATATGTCACTTAACCCTTATTGTTATTGTTTTTGTCTCTCACCCATGTGATTATAGTCTTTTGTAAGGGCAGGCAAAGTTCCAGTGTCTTAATTAATTATGAATGTTTTGTCTGAGAGTTAGTTCTTAGTTTCTTTAAAGGACTCAGTAAACATGTGTTGAGCTGAACTGAGTATGTTATATAGAGTTATACTTTGAGGATACAGCTTCTTGACTTGGATTCAAAAGGACACCCTTTCTATTTTTGCACTTGCTGGTGTAAAATGTTTTGAGGCCCTTGTATCTTAGCTGTCAAATATACATAAAAAATTGAACTCAAGAGATAAGTAGCTTTGAGGTTTTGGGAAAGGAGAGAAAAAAGGATTTGGTTGTTCTTGAAGCATGATGTCTAGCCTTACATATCTTTCCTGTGACTTTAATCAGTGTGTAGCAAGAAAGTTCTGCTGGATCCTTACATTTTCTAGAAAAACTTTATTCCCTTACATGTACTTATACCTAACTTCCTTAGAGCAAGACATTCGAATGAAATGTGTACCTTAGGAAAATGTATTTCTTTTACCCTGTATGGTTTCCAGTATTGGACTGGCATAAAATTCAAAGCAGTGGTCATGTCTAATTTTTGTTAAGAAAGAAAATGTCCTTTAATAAACCAGGAAATGCATTGATTTCTTAGAAGGTTTTCTGAAGCTCCTCCAAGCAAAGAGCACAGAATAATGTAAGTAATTCTGATACTATACAAATTCTGGTCTGCTTTTAATATTTTAATTGGAGACAGCAAGATCTTGTTCCCTTTCACTCCATTTGAACCGGACTGTGTGTTCCATCAAAACTTTTTCTTTGAGAATGCTGTCTGTAAAATCTTCGGCTTACTTCCCATGCCAAGGAAATTCTCTACAGAGTAGTATCTACTGGAAATAATTATAGTAAAATATGCTTTCAATTTCCCATGTCTAACATTTGGGTCTCTAATGTTTATGAACTACAAATCAGTTTTGTGGTGATTGTTTTTCTGACCATAATTTAAACAGAAAATACTACTGAATTAAATTGTGGTTTAATTAAGAGAAACACAATGTAGATTTAATTTTTTTCTATCTCTTTTTTCTTGATAGATCTTTATTGGAGTATAATTGCTTCACAATACCATGTTAGTTTCTGTTGCACAACAGCACGAATCAGCCATATGCATACACATGTCCCCATATCCCCTCCCTCTTGAGCCTCTCTCCCACCCTCCCTATCCCACCCCTCTAGGTCATTGCAAAGCACTGATTGGATCTCCCTGTGCTGTGCAGCTGCTTCCCACCAGCCAACTATTTTACATTCAGTAGTGTATATATGTCGATGCTACTCTCACTTCGCCTTGGCTTCGCCCTCCCACCCCATGTCCTCAGGTCCATTCTCTATGTCTACCTCTTTATTCCTGCCCTGCAACTAGGTTCATTACTACCATTTTTTTTTTCTTTTAGATTCCGTATATATTACATTTTTTTTTTTTTTTTTACTAAAGAAGGCCAATATTGTATGTTCAAATTGAAGTCAATTTACTTATTGGTCTTAGAAGCACATTGCACATTCTGATATCCATGATCATTGCCCACCAAAACACATTGAGTGCTTACTATACACTAGGATCTGTGATTAGTGATAATATGTGTTATCTTATTTATCAAACTATCTAAGGTAACTATTATTATCCCCATTTTATGGATGATAAACAAGGGCACAGAGAGTTCAAAGTAACATAGCTTTAAAAAGTGGAAGCAGGGCCTCCCTGGTGGCGCAGTGGTTGAGAGTCCGCCTGCCGATGCAGGGGATACGGGTTCGTGCCCCGGTCTGGGAGGATCCCATATGCCGCGGAGCGGCTGGGCCCGTGAGCCACGGCCGCTGGGCCGGCGCGTCCGGAGCCTGTGCTCCGCAACGGGAGAGGCCACAACAGTGAGAGGCCCGCATACCGCAAAAAAAGAAAAAAAAAAAAAAAAAAAAAAGTGGAAGCAGGCCTTAATTCTTCAGCTAAGCCAATAAACATTCATAACATAGGCTTGCATTTACCCGTTCTTTTTTTTTTCTTCTTCTTCTTTTTTGGCTGCTTTGGATCGTTGCCGTGCACAGGCTTTCTCTAGTTGTGGCGAGCGGGGGCTACTCTCTGTTGTTGTGCACAGGCTTCTCATTGCGGTGGCTTCTCTTGTTGTGGAGCACGGGCTCTAGGCGCATGGGCTTCAGTAGTTGCAGCACGCGGGCTCAGTAGTTGTGGTGTACGGGCTCAGTTGCTCCGCGGCATGTAAGATCTTCCCAGACCAGGGATCGAACCTGTGTTCTCTGCATTGGCAGGCAGATTCTTAACCACTGCGCCACCAGGGAAGTCCTGCATTTACCTGTTTGTACTGGTAAAAGTTTGAGTAATTTTGATTTCTAGACTGTGAAGTGAAGTCCTTGAAAATGAGCAACATTATATTGTATTTATTTCCCCACTATTTATTACATAACAGGGATGCAGTTAATTTTTGTATCTGAGTCTTGAGCATATGTTCATATTTATATGGTTCAATATTTCCAGCTCTAGTTCTGAGTACTTTCCCATATTTAGTTTACTTCTGTTTCAGAGTACAAATACCAATACATACTTCCATTCTTATTACGGATCTTTCTCTGTCCGTGGTCCTGAAGCCAGTGAGCTATACGTAAAGAATAATAACAGGGAATTCCCTGGCAGTCCAGTGTTTAGGTTAGGACTTGGCACTCTCACTGCTGGGTCCCCGTGGTCAGGGGACTAAAATCCCATAAGTCGCACGGTGTGGCAAAAAAAAAGAATAATAACCATAAAAAGTTGCTGTATTCATCAACCATCAGATGATTGATGTTTATCATATGTATTACTGAGACATAACACAGGGAAGTTTGTATTTCTTGAAATACTACCCTAAATTCTCAATTTAGAAGTTCTGAAAACTTAGTAATAGGAGAATAAAATGACCTTAAATGTCATTAGCCAAACTCTGAGGAACAGAAACTTAAAGAAACTGACCAGAGTCTCACACTTAGCTTGGAATTGAGCTTGGAAAAAAACATAACTATACTGTTTTTTTCTTATGCCCTTTAATGATGCTACCTTGCCTTGGCTCTTATGTCAGTAAAGGGAAAATCTGTCATAGAAAAATGTGAATTGTTGGACTTTTTCTCAGAATTTATCATCTGCGATCTACAACTAGAAATGTGTGAGCCAGTGAGCCCACTTAACTGTGGTAGAGTGATGGCAGAGATTATAATAAATGCCACCAATGATTAGCATTTATTGAGTGTTTGCTGTGGTCTTTATAAGCATCATCCAATTTAATCTTCACTTCAACCCCATAGGAATTAAAATTTCTATTCTGAAGATGGAGATCCTGATCCTCAGGGAGATTTAATTGCTCATTTCCCTTGGCATTTTTGCAGGGTAAATGTTTGAAGCCAGGTTTTCTAACACCCAAGTCGATATCCTTAATCACTATTTATATTGCCTACTTTGTTTCATATACCATTGTATCCATCGGTTTCTATCAACATTGCAGACATCACCACTGCCAAAAACTGTCTTTATGAACTTGTTTGTGACAGTAAGAAAAAAAAATAGTATGTTTCCAGTTAGTTACCTTTGTGTAGACTTCCCATGTGATCTTATGAAGGACACCTTGGATTTAATATTCTAAGAAAAATGCATTCAGGAAGAATTGTGTTACAAAGTCATCTGTTGGCAGAAGATTATGTATAGTCTAGACATAACCAATCCTTGATAGGGGAGCAATATCTCACCAACATAAATGAACCTGAGAAATTATTAGACCTGCCCTAACTTGGAGTTCATTTAATTATTATTTCTGAAAACAAAACACACTGTGCCTCTGATGAATCATGAGAAGTTCAAAAGGGAATGTAACAGTAGTTCACTACTACTCTACCACACACTGTACTATGTATTTTACAAAATTACTTCTAATTATCATATCTATTCTTCAAAATATAGGTCTATTTAATTATCTATTTATTTCTTGAAGAGGGATGTGATAATTAGAAGTAAATGTGAAATACTACATAGTGCAGTACCTGATAGATAGATAGATAATGCGCATAGATATATACATATAGAGGTACATGGCAGTATCGCTTCCATCAAATCTCTAGTTATCAAGTATTTCATCTGGCAGCATTGTAAGCTGTTACCAGAAAATGTCAGCAAAGCTTAAATTCAATTTTACATACTCTTCAAGAAACAGAGCATATATGGTAAATATCTTGTCACTTAGAATGCTGTTGTCATTTGTCTGGTTTGCAGATTTTGTTGTTATGATGCATTGAGCAAATTCTGGTAGTGGGTGGGTTAGACTGTCTAAGTATTATTTTCTATCACAATATGTTTATCGTGCTCTTTTTTGGTGCATTCTTTATTAAGAAACTTAATTACCTAGAGCTCTAACTACATATGCCTTATGAGTTGTACATATGTGTGAATGTGCGCCCAACTGTTTTGTTGAATCTGACACATTTCTACAAAGATACTGTGAGAAAAAGAAGTCAATAAGATCTTCTACTTCCATTTTGAGTTAGAAAAGTTTCCATTTAGTCATCATGTGGTTATATTCTGCATTTCCATGAAAATTATTTGAAACATAGTAAACCCGTAGTTTTGAATTTGATACTTATAAGCATACTGTCAGTTATCCACATGGAAAAATTAAACTTAACAAGCATGAACAAAATCTTGTAACTGTCATGTATTATGATGTTAGGTAATCTTATTAAACTATGAAATACTTAATACTTTTGAAATGACACTTTACTGAACTCTTCTATCTATAACAAAGTTATTAAAATGCTCATTTTGACTACTTAATAACTGTAAGATCTATTCAGTATTTCCAATAATAGTTAAAGAAAGCATAATTTAGTTAAATATCTGCAAGGAGGAAATTGAAATCAGAACAAAAGTCACTATTTCAAATTACTTATTTGGACTTCACGTTTTTCTTGTTAATGGAGTTTACCTTTGTATAACCAGTTGTAATAGGTTAAGCTTTCCATTTGGCATAATGCGTGTGTTCCTGTCTGAAGAACTACAAATTTCAAGTAAATCAAAACAAAACAAGAAATCACCAAACCACGGCACCAAAGCATTGATCGTAGACATCAAGGCACATTTCAAGTTTACACTAAACGCTGGAAACTCCATATAAATTGCCATGTCCCTAGGACATTCTTATAGTCTCTAATGCAGGCAGACACTACATCTTGCATTATTTTGACATCAAGACATTCAGATGGGATTGAGCTTCTCAAGATTTAATTTTAAGTTGCTGTTTAGAGTTTCTAAGTACCCATATGCTTCCTTCTTCTTGGGTTACATAAAATGTTCTGAATAGTCTGAATTATGCAAATATGTCAGATTCTAGGGACTTAATGAAATATAGAAATAGTATTTTCATTTCGGTGCAGAGTGCTATTTTTAGCAAGAAATTATTTGTCAGAGTGAGGTCAGTTTTCAGAGTACCAGAAATCATTTAGAAATATTTACCTTCCAGTACAGGAATATACTGAATCTTCCAGTTGGAATCATGTTGTTTTGTTCTCTCTTTTTCTTTTGTCAGGTTTTTTTGAGATGTAATTTGCATACAGTATAATTCTCTCTTTTTTAGTGAACAGTTTGGAGTTTTGACAGCCGCATGGAGCCATATAACTATTAGCACAATTAAGATACAGAAGTGTTCCCCCAAACTCCCTCTTGCCCCTCTTTAGACACCCATCCTTGACTGTCAGCCCTTGGTAGGCACTGATATGTTTTTTGTCTCTATAGTTTTGCATATTCCAGATTTTCATATAAATAAAATTATACAATCTGTAGTCTTTAGGGACTGACTTCTTTAACTTAATGCATTTGAGATTCATTCCTGCTATTGTGTGCCTCAGTACTCCATTTCTTTTTATTGCTGAAGACCATCCCATTGTATGGATCTACCACAGTGTGTTCAGCCCTTTTATGCTTTCTTTTTATTTTCTAGGTAGGGTTTCTGCCATGAACACTTAGCATTCTATTAGCACTTTGACTAATTATCATTTTGTGTATATTTGTGTACATTTATTTTCTTTTAGGATTTTCAAATGAGCTCATTATTTTAGTCTTTGAAAACAGGGAGCTTTTTTAATGTATTATATTATTTGTAAACATTTACATTTAAATAAGTATTGCATTTAATAAAAAGTGAATCATATGATAAAAGATTCTTTTAAGACCTCAAGATTTGATAATGATTTATTTTTGTACTTTTTTGGGATGCTTTTTTGGTATCAAATTAATTGTGAAAAAATTGAACTGAAGATACTTATAAAAGAATAAAAGGAGAAAAATCTATAGTACTCTAACATTGTTTATAGTTTGCTGGAAAAGAAATACAATAAATATATTTTTTTAATCTCTAATGTCTGTAACCATAATCTCAAAAATTGAGAACTATTGATTTACATTCAAGTTGGAAGGTTTTAAAGTGAAACCAAAATTAGGTAATTTAGTTAACTTAGTTAGGGGAAGAAAGCTGAGTCTATAGAGTATGGATGGGGGAAAATGCTTCAGTGTTAAAAACATTAAAAAAAAAGAAGAGAAAGAAAACTGTAATTTATTGTTTGAACTAATCCATATTCTTCCAGGGAGTTCCCTACTTTTATTAGCCCACATATTTGAAGTAGAGTTAAAGCTCAGTTATTTAAAGTTCTGTAGTAGAAAACTAGTAGTATTGATATTTAGACTGAAAAAAAATTGCTTACACATAATTACCAATCTACGGTTATGACGTATGGAAGAATAAGTCTAACTTTAATGGATTGAGACAAGAATGTGCATATTCCTTTACCTTTATCTTATTCTACATGAAAATAGAATAGCATGCATTCTATTTATAAGCATGTATGCTTATCCTGTGGTACATATATTTGTTTTTTTTTCTTTTATTTGTAATCTTTTTTTGTTATTGTTATAGTTCTCACATTTTCCCATGAAAAATTAAAAAAAATTTTTAATTGAAATATAGTTGATTTACAATATTGTGTTAACTGCTGCTATACAGCAAAGTGACTCAGTTATACACACATACATATATATATGTATATAAATATATATATATGTATATATATATATACACATTCTTTTTCATATTCTTTTCCATTATGGTTTATCACAGGATATTGAATATGTGCTATATAATGTGCTATACATTAAGACCTTGTTGTTCATCCATTCTATATATAATAGTTTGCATTTGCTAATCCCAAATCCCCAATCCATCCCTCTCCCACCCACCTCCCCCTGGGCAAACACCAGTCTATCCATGAATAATTTTAAGTACCCATTTTACACTATGGTTCATATTAATACTTAAGTTTTTTTGTGTGTTATACCTACATTTAGAGTTGGAAGGGACTTCAATCGTCTGAGTCCAGGCACATCTTTTTTTTTTTTTAATTTTATTTATTTATTTATTCATTCATTCATTCATTTATTCATGGCTGTGTTGGGTCTTCGTTTCTGTGCGTGGGCTTTCTCCAGTTGCGGCGAGCGGGGGCCACTCTTCATCGCGGTGCGCGGGCCTCTCACTATCGCGGCCTCTCTTGTTGCGGAGCACAAGCTCCAGATGCGCAGGCTCAGTAGTTGTGGCACACGGGCCCAGTTGCTCCACGGCATGTGGGATCCTCCCAGACCAGGGCTCGAACCCGTGTCCCCTGCATTGGCAGGCAGACTCTCAACCACTGCGCCACCAGGGAAGCCCAGGCACATCATTTTTCTAGAGAAGAAACTCATCTCTTGAATGGTTAGTGAATAGAAAATTTCCAAAAGATATGAGAGCCCCAAGTGTCAATTCAGGAGGATCTCCCATATTTTTCATTTCATAGCTAATAGGAAATGAATCCTACTAGAAATAAGTTTTTATACTTCTGTTTGGAACAAACTCCAGCCCCCAAATCTTTCATTCAAGAAGCAGAGACAGGGCTTCCCTGGTGGCACAGTGGTTGAGAGTCTGCCTGCCGATGCAGGGGACACGGGTTCGTGTCCCGGTCCGGGAAGATCCCACATGCCGCGGAGCAGCTGGGCCCGTGAGCCATGGCCACTGAGCCTGCGCGTCCGGTTATTCTTTTTTGTGACTCCTCCCATGCTCCCTCCTCGTCCTCCTATGGCCTTGACTCCAGGTCAGTCCCACATTACCTCTTGTCAGACCAACGTTTCTC
Organism: Mesoplodon mirus; assembly: GCF_964341445.2. Taxonomy (NCBI): domain Eukaryota; kingdom Metazoa; phylum Chordata; class Mammalia; order Artiodactyla; family Ziphiidae; genus Mesoplodon; species Mesoplodon mirus. The sequence goes on along the minus strand of NC_138984.1, from coordinate 108,714,223 downwards.
AGACTTTGGTAGGTATGAAAATCATCTGGAGAGTTAACAATGCACACAGTTGCATAGGCTTGTTCAAACTGGGCCTTTAGATTTTTATCGAATTTTACATTTGACAATTGAGATTGTCAGTTGACATTGGTGCCCACTAGAGTTTAGAATCACGGGTCTAGAGTCCTGCCTATGTTTCCGCTGGAGCCCTCCCAGCCTTTCTCACTCTGCTCAAATCCAGAGAACAGACACTGGCTGGCACAAGTCTTCTTAATGCGTAGTCCATTTTTTTCTTCTAAATGTATATCATTGGCATAAAAATATATTTTCTGCTCTCGGAGTATTGAGTTAAACTCAGAGTTATTCCCCATAGAACTTTTCTGGGCCTCATCTTTTTTTCTGGTAAATAAAAAACACAGAGCTTTTTTTATGAGCTTTGAATGTAATTCCCATAAAACACTGAGCATAGGGAAGAAGGCATTGGCCTTGCTAATGTGACAGGCCACGTTGTCCCCTTTCTCCTTTAATTATTTGGCTTACAGTGTTTTGCCTGACCCTCTCTTTTAAACTTGCACATCAATGTTCAGGTGTGATTTCACAGACTCCCAGAAGCCTACTATGATTTCGCCAGGGTCTCGTGCTTTCTTCGTCCTCTGAACATGTGTACAGTTGTCAGGTAGCCACTGTTATGAAAGATATTCAGACGTATGAGTGTCAGTGTGCATTCTGATTACCCTCACACAAGACAAGGGAGCTAATTTGATTCCTTTTCATAATCACTGCGCATGACAGGCTCCCTAAAATGTGTATTGAATGGAGTGAATACACTCAGTTTGAGCTCTTAATCTTATGGCATTAATATTTCCTAGTAATCATAATAACAGCTGCTGTTTATTCCGCAGTTAATACGTACCAGCCTTTCTAAGTGTTTTGTGCATGTCATTATCATTAGCTGTCATTACCACAACCAAGCTGAGAGGTAGCTTTGTTAATAACTCCATTTCACATCTGGAGCAAGGTGAGGCTCAGGAAAATTAAGTAATATGTGGCAATAGCTAGTAGGGACCAGAGCTGCCTCAAACATATAAACTGTTAGCAACTTTATTGATAGTGTCCCTAATCATCTAGTCTTGACTGTAAATTGTATATATATATATATATTTTTAAATGAGGGCTTCCCTGGTGGCGCAGTAGTTGAGAGTCCGCCTGCCGATGCAGGGGACACGGGTTCGTGCCCCGGTCTGGGAGGATCCCATATGCCGCGGAGCGGCTGGGCCCGTGAGCCATGGCCGCTGAGCCTGCGCGTCCGGAGCCTGTGTTCTGCAACGGGAGAGGCCGCAACAGTGAGAGGCCCGCGTACCGTAAATAAATAAAAATAAAAATAAATGAATTTTAAGTGGCAAAGCAAAATAGGTGACCATCTTGTATTTTAAAGGCTTACAGTGACAGAATTTAGTCTGTTTTACAGAATCAAAGGTGATCTTTCATACAACTTAAAGAAGGTTGTAATTGTGTTGGAAGCATAGGTGCATGTGTGTGTGATATTTGTTTTCATGCAGTTCACATGAAGCTAGATGAGTGGTATTATGTTCTCTAGTAACTGCTCCCACTGTGCTTTCTGAAAGAAAACAGCCTGATTGAATATTTGAGGTACTTTTTGTTATTTAAAGATTTTCATCTATTTTTTTTAAAACGTGGTTCTGGAATGTAGTCTAAAGATACAGTCCCATGTGTGAGTGTCCAACCTTGTCCCCAGTACAGACCAGACTTGACTCCACAGGCATCTTCTGGGTTGGAGACATCTATTGTTTCCCCACCCCTTCCTTTGCTTTCTAATTTTCCTCCTGGCGTTTCACTTTATCAGGAACATTACAGTGTGAGTTCTTTCTGAGGATGCATTTGATAGTTCTTCTTAGAGACTTTGGGTTTCCTGGCGTGGAGACTCATTTTCTGCGGAGAACAATCCACAGCAAAGCCTGTCACGGATGGGAACTCCCCTCCTGGTTTGCAGTCCACTTATGGGTGTGCACAGGATGCTAGTCCCCAAGTAGCTTCTACAGCATCCTCTGACCCATACACCACTCACTTATCTTTGCCACATCAAATGCGAGGGGAGAGGCTCTGCTGCTCCCTCCCCTGCTCCCAATCTCTGTACTCCTGTCTCCCTCCTGACCTTTCTGTTGCCCCAACTGTATCAGGTCGCTTTAAAACAGAACATTCCAGATTTGAGATATAAACTGGTCCTCAAATCGGTAGGGAGATTAGTGAAGGGAGTGGGGGAAATGCTTTTCAGCACTTCAATCTTAAAGAAAAGGGGAGGATTCTCACAAGTATTAGGATGAAGTTGAAGTTGTTTTCTCTCAGATTCAGTTGTCCCCCAGTTTTATTATGAGGATCAGTACTTATCATTTTTACCTCCAGCTCACAATAAGAAATACATTTTGCATCATAATCTAGCTCTCTGTCTCTCTCTCCCTCTCTCTCTTTCTCTCTCTCTCTCTCATACCTACACACACACAGAAACACACATACCTGAAATATATTCTTAAATCCAATACTTATCTATACTACATGCCCTGCACTATAATTTCCTCTATTCAGTCCTATCAGTTTTCAGGACACTTGTTGCATGGCCCACTAAACTGATTAGATAACCTTTGAATGGGTCAAGTCCACAGTTTATAAAACACCGCTGTAGAAGGTAAAGACTCATAAACAGGGCCTCCCTGGTGGCGCAGTGGTTGAGAGTCCGCCTGCCGATGCAGGGGATACGGGTTCGTGCCCCGGTCTGGGAGGATCCCATATGCCGCGGAGCGGCTGGGCCCGTGAGCCATGGCCGCTGGGCCTGCGCGTCCGGAGCCTGTGCTCCGCAACGGGAGAGGCCACAGCAGTGAGAGGCCCGCATACCGCAAAAAGAAAAAAAAAAAAAAAAAAAAAAAAAAAAAAAAAAAAGACTCATAAACATGTTGGCCTTTCTCTCCCTGATACTTTGGACTCTCAGATCAATAGCTGGACTTTCCTAAAATTGGCCCTGAAATTTTACAATCTTAATTCTCAACAGGAGTTTTCTCTGCTGTAATCCGTGCACTACTGGGGAACATTTGGAGGCAAAAAAAAAAAAAAAGAAAGAAAGAAAAAGTACTCGGTATGTCCTGGCAAATTTCCCCCTGCAGGCTGTGTTCACGCCGCCAACCCCAGTCCTCTCCCTGCGCTCCGACCGAAGCCTGAGCCTCAGCTCCCAGCCCCGCCCGCCCCGGCGGCCGAGCAGACAAGCCTATCGGGCTGGTGAGTGCCGGTCGGCACTGATCCTCTGTGCGGGAATCTCTCCGCTTTGCCCTCCACACCCCTGTTGCTGTGCTCTCCTCCGCTACTCCGAAGCTTTCCCCCTCCGCCCCCCGCAGTCTCCGCCCGCGAAGGGGCTCCTAGTGTGTGGAAACCTTTCCTCCTTCACGGCTCCCTCCCACTGGTGCAGGTCCCGTCTCTATCCTTTTGTCTCTGTTTTTTCTTTTTTCTTTTGCCCTACCCAGGTACGTGGGGAGTTTCTTGCCTTTCGGGAGGTCTGAGGTCTTCTGCCAGCGTTCAGTAGGTGTTCTGTAGGAGTTGTTCCACTTGTAGATGTATTTCTGATGTATTTGTGGGGAGGAAGGTGAACTCCACGTTTTACTCCTCTGCCATCTTGAAGGTGTCCCCTCCTTTTTTAAAAAATAAAACAAAAACAAGAATAACTCTGATTCATCCTTCAGCAACTGGCTCTTCAACAACACAGCCAATAACTGGCAAATCCACTGAATACCGGGTCTGCCGCCCTGTCTCTAAAGCTTGTGATCCAGCAATGGAATGATAGCAGTGACTCTTCATGGCAAATGTAAAAAATAAGTAATGTTGCTAATATCTCTAAGACTAATTACAAACTTCATGTTTAGACATTTTGCTAAACTCAAATATTTTGATTGTCCTTGGTAGCTGTAAGTTTCCTATATTTTCTTTCTTTCTCCAAAATAACACAATCCATGCCATTTCCAACATCCTCAGAATCTTGCCTGTGTACAGATTACTGATATAAACCAGTAATGGTATTATTCATAAAATACAATATATCCTTAGATATTTTGATTTAAAATGAATCAGTAATAGTACATTGGTCTCCCTCCCCTCTACACTAGCTTTAGTGATGTTTTGCTAGGAATTCTATAACCATGGCATCATAATGAAAGAAACAGACAAGCTAGAGTAGTGCTGTCAATCAAGCCACTTCCAGTTCTCCTGGACTTTTCATTAGCTTATTTTGGCTTTGTATAAGACAAGTGTGAAGAAACACCTCATACTTTGGAGTAGAATTATACTGACTTGGGTTTAGTCTTCATCTTTGTTAATTGTTTGACTTTGGTCAAATAAACCAATCCTTTTGTACCTAAGAATTTTATGTTGAAAATGGGATACATCTAAATCATAGTGTTGTCAAAAAGATTGTAATACACTCATGAGACAGTCCATTGAAATTGTGAGTGCTCATGGATGGTTATTACTGCCACAGGGGTTACTTTGAAGTAGATGGCCCTTGGATGTATAATTTTTAAATAACTGTCTAAAAAAGCCAAGAAATAGTTCCATATTGTGAAAACAAGCTTAAAGGGAAATATTTAATAGAAAAATGAATATTAATATTTATAACATAAATTCTTAATGTTATTTGGTAATGTTTCTATTACCCCACTTGAACTTTCCTTACTTCTCAAATAAATTCAAATAGTGGTTATATATAGGCATATATATGTACATATATGCATATACATATGTGGATGTGCATAATATTCCTTGTATTTTACTAAGTACTGGCCATATATTTTTGCCGTCCAATTTATTGTAAGTAAGAGCTTTACCAAAAGTTTTATCTTGGCATAATATGGAAAATCATCTTGCCAGCCTCCAATACTAGTTTCTTGGTACCAGCTGCCTGACCGCTAGGCAATGACGACTATTCTTATTTTAATTGTAGCAGCATCCCACTTTTGGTACTAGTTTTGGAACAGGGTCTATTATGGTAGGCACATTAACCCTAGTGACAACAGCTCAGTGACTGAACACATAAGGCTGGAAGTACTCTTAATGTCTGAAAAGAAAACCATTCTTAGGTTAAGTAAATATATAAGCAAAAAATCTAATAGTTATTTTTGTCTTTTCATTTCCTCACATTCTTGTCAAATTATATATTATTTTGTAAATATTAATTATAAAAGCTATAAAACTAGTTACTTGCTAAAGAGTTGTATTTTTTTTTTTTTTAAATTTGCGGCACGCGGGCCTCTCACTGTTGTGGCCTCTCCCACTGCGGAGCACAGGCTCTGGACGCGCAGGCTCAGTGGCCATGGCTCACGGGCCCAGCCGCTCCGTGGCATGTGGGATCTTCCCAGACCGGGGCACGAACCCGCGTCCCCTGCATCGGCAGGCGGACTCTCAACCACTGCACCACCAGGGAAGCCCCAAGAGTTATATTTTGATAACACAGAGCAGCAGAGTAGAAAAATCTCACCATGATCTTAGTTAATGTTAGGTATGGAAAACAATTTATATCAATTAAAAGTCCATAAGTCAAGAAACCACCAAGTATTTGATTTATCCAAATCTGTATCATAATTTCCATTGGCTCAAGATGTTAACTCCTCTTCTTTTTCCCCTTCATACTATTTTTCTTTTAACCATTTCTCTCCTCATTGCAACCAGAGAATGCTTATGGACAGTTAAGAGACGTATTAGGTAGTGTTTTCAACTATATCTATGCTTGTTTGAATGAGGGTTTATGCAAAAAGTGGTTAGATAGATTGGCTAAAATGAATGTTCTGCAGATCAAAATAATATTACAGTTTGGTAGATTACTTAGAGAATCGGTCTTATCATTATTTTGAAACCCCAAATTATTATTATTGTGTCATCTATCATCTTTTAGATCTACGTCTTTTTGTGTGTTGGACATTTACTGATCTAGAGAAAGTGGCAACTTAAAGTAAGAATCTAGGGCTTCCCTGGTGGCACAGTGGTTGGGAGTCCACCTGCCAATGCAGGGGACACGGGTTCACGCCCCGGTCCGGGAAGATCCCACATGCCGCGGAGCGGCTGGGCCCGTGAGCCATGGCCGCCGGGCCTGCGTGTCCGGAGCCTGTGCTCCTCAACGGGAGAGGCCAGAGCAGTGAGAGGCCCGCGTACCACACACACACACAAAAAAAGTAAGAATCTAAATGCTCATAACAATAAGTAGATCAAGAAACTTTTTGACATTAAAAGGAAATTCTGTGACATTTATTTTTGTGTAAATTAATATCATAATTGAAAACAAAGCCGTGACAGTCTATGAATATGTAAGTAACTTTTTTATATATATACATATATATATATAGTAGAATTTATATATATGTATGATAGTGACCTTTTAAAATTATACAATTGCTATAATTAAGCCATAGTCATAGCAAAATATTTCTCCAAGATGAAAGGAATATAAAAATGTTTCTGGCATTATAAAAATGGCAATGGAGAAGTTAGAAATCAAAGCCAAAATAAATAGCTTACATAATTACAACATTTCTTTGTGTGTGGTAAATTTTTCGGCCGGGTAATAAAAAATATCTCTTAATTCTTGAAAGTAATAATTGTGAACACTTCATAAAATGATAGGGTGAGAGAGAATGCATTTTGTTTAAAAGCTGAAGAAATAAATAGAAACATATTGCATAGTAGAGTATCTTAAATTTTTCTAACAATTCTGAATACATATTAATGGTAATAAAATAAATTAAAAATAAAGAATTAGAATAAATTATATGTATGCTATTTTCTCTAGTCTGTATCCCAAGACTACTTCTGTCTTTAGCATTGCTTTCAGATTTATTTTGCAGAGTTGTAAACATTACGTGAAGCAATAGGAATAGCTGTCATATTAAAACATGTTAGGTTTTGTCTTCTAAAACCAATCACAAAAGGAATGATTCTTATAAGTATCTTAGTGAGACCAACAATGAAGTCACAGTATCAATTAACTGAATCTTAGGTCTAAAACTATATGAATTATTTCAGATATAGTTTACAAATTCTTTTTTAAATTGAATTTTGTAGTGATGTAAGTTTTTATTAGAAAAACATAGTCAATGAAATCTGAAAGTTATGCTCATGTGTTATGAGAAAAATCTGGATATTGATAGAGAAAATTGAAATGAAAGATGCACACCAAAAGAAAACTACTTTTGGAATAAAGAGATCCAATTTGTTTAACATGTAATAGTCTCAAAACCCACATCTCACTACATATTTTTTTGAGGCGAATGGCTGTGTGAGTCACTATTCCCAGTTATCCACAGAATTGGTAAGATTTATTTCAATTCATTGCAGTTATAAAGCTTTCACTATTGAATAGATATTATGCTGCATGTTAGCTATACACAGATAATACATTTCATTCACAGTATAGTTGGGGACACAGATAATTTGCTGAACAATCTACCAGTGGAATTACCAACATATTGTGGTAGCAGAGAGAAAGACTTCCTTATTCCTGGAGAGATCAACAGGGTTTTCCAGAAGAGGTGACTAACTCTTGGCTTAAGCCTTAGAAGAGTTGGTGGATCTTTCCAAGTATATATTTTGCTGAAAGCACTCTAGACTGAATGATTAAACAAATGCACAGGGAATAGGTGGCCTGGCAGGAAAAGGGGAAATGACCAGCAGCTAGAAGCTTATAGCAATAGTTCGGGTAAAGGATGAAAACAAAGAGAACTAGAAGAGTATCAAGGAGGACAAAAAGAGATAATAGAAAAGATTTAAGACCTGGGATAGAGCTAATTTGATGCAGGGCATACACACAGATACTGCTGAATTGATGGACAGGATGTTGGATCTGGATTTGAAGTCTTAATTTTTTATAAGAGTATAATATATACTGTATATTGTACTTTAAATATATGTAAATATATGTACTCAATATGTACTACATTTATAGTTATTTCACTTATTATTATATAATACTATATAATCTGATAGTGAAATGAGTATATCCACATCTATCAGGAAGACAGTTGAAGAGATCACATGACCTCCTAAGAGTTTCCTCTGAAACATGATGTAAACTAAGCCAGGTGGACTTTGCTCAGTGAGGGAGGCTGCATGTGTCCAGCTGTGCACGTGAATGAATGGGTGAGACAAGAACATGCAGACTTCTCCTTTGTGGGTCAATTCCACTTGTCCATCATGAGTATGCAGGCATGAATGAATTAGCCTGTACACAGATTAGGCTGCCAACTGGGGTAAACTACTGCATTAGTTATTACAGAGTGGATGGTGAAGTGGGTAAATTTGAAGTTGTTGTTACTCTTTTTTTTTTTTTTTTTTTTGCGTTGCGTGGGCCTCTCACTGTTGTGGCGTCTCCCGTTGCGGAGCCACACAGGCCCAGCCGCTCCGTGGCTTGTGGGATCCTCCCGGACCAGGGCACAAACCCGCATCCCCTGCACCAGCAGGCTGACTCTCAACCACTGCGCCACCAGGGAAACCCCTGTTGTTACTCTTGTTTGGCAGTGAATAAGAGTGGGAAGTAGAATAAGAAGGGAGCAAAGCCTAATGGTAATGAAAAGAAAAGGCAGTACTACTCTCATATAGTTAAAGAGGAAAAGCATATACAGTTTTCTTTGTGCCGAAAGCAAATGGGTAGATAATATGATGACTATTAATACTATAAGGCACAAGAGTACAAATCATACTTCTGATCCTGAACCATGATCTGAGAGGATGAAAAAAAATATCAGATATACGATTAAATTAGTTAGAAGACCCAGTAAAAATCATGATGGTGGTTTGGGTGACATTTGGAGGGGGGGACTTTAAAATATGTGCATACGGTTTTTTTTTGCTACACATGAACATCATAAAAGACATAAATTTGAAAATGGAAATTCTTACAAATCATACTGAAGTTTTGATAATATATTTTACTGGGAATAGATCAATAATTTTTGATGCCTTTATATGCTGGGGATTAAACCTAGTTGTTCATAAGTTCATTTTTTTCACGGAATAGATAGCTTTTCAACATTTAATATGTAAAATAAATGTCCTTACAAATAGTACACAGATGAATCTGACCATGTGTCTTTCCTATTTATCAAATGTCTGAATATAAAATACACTGTAAGAAACATTAAGTATTATAAGAAGTAAATTATTAAGGGAGTTCAAACAGATTATGTCTATATGAAATGATTGGAAAATGTCTTGTAAAAGATGACATTTCAGCTGGACCTTAATAATGAGTTTCACTTAGAAATACAGGTGGAAATATGGTGCATTCCAAGTAGAGGAAACTGCATGGACAAAATGAGAGAAGGCAGTGAGCAGTGAGCATAGGAAGTGGCTTATTTTTTTTAATTTTTATTTTATATTGGAGTATAGTTGATTTACAATGTTGTGTTAGTTTCAGGTATACAGCAAAGTGATTTAGTTATACATATACATATATCCATTCTTTTTCAAATTCTTTTCCCATTTAGGTTATTACAGAATATTGAGTAGAGTTCCCTGTGCTATATGGTTGGTCCTTGCTGGTTATCTATTTTATATATAGTAGTGTATATATGTCAGTCCCAAACTTCCAATTTATCCCTCCTAAACCTTTCCTCTTTGGTAACCGTAAGTTTGTTTTCTATGTCTGTGCATTGGTTTCTGTTTTGTAAATAAGTTCATTTGTATCTTTTTTTTTAGATTCCACATATAAGCGATATCATATGATATTTGTCTTTCTCTGACTGACTTACTTCACTTAGTATGATAATCTAATGGGTCAAGTGGTTTATGAAAGCATAGTTAGAGACCAAGTCATCGCATACCATGTTGAGAAGTTTGAGTTTTATCTTAGGGTATTTTAAGCCCAGTTGTTGTGTGATCTAATTTGGAACTTTAGAAATAAGTTCCTGAAGATATCAAGACTTTTGAGTTATGTATTTTTTAAAACAACTTTTATAGAAGAAGGAGAATTCAAGTCCATGGACAAACCATCAAAGAAAAAGGAACTTTGCTTTTCTTTCTTAAAGAGCTAGTGGAAGTGAAAAAGGTCAACCTGGTTCCAAGAGAGGAACAATAAATCTCTGAGGTCAGGAAGCCTGCTGTGGGGAATGAATAGGTTCATAAAAAAGATCAAACAGCCCTTAGCGATGGTGGGATTATAGCTATTGTGTGTTACTATAATTATCTTGTATTTATTGAATTTTTGCAATGAGTGAGTTACCAGACAGTAAAGAAATCTGTACAGTAGCAGATCAAACACTGAAAGGACAAAATAAATGTGATGCTTTTGGCTTTTGAATTTACCATTTAAGTATTTCCAAAGGCACTAGGTTTTTTTTTGTTTGTTTGTTTTTCTTCTTCTTACTGTCTTCCCACTGCCTTTGGACGGGATAGTTGCTTATGTTAGAATATATCACATGACCCACATCTTTTTCTTATATACCTTCCCAGCAAGGTCTGAGCCTACAAGCAATGTCCCTTGTTTTATTCTTCTGTAAAATAAGACATATAGTGAGTGACTGCAGGGTGACAGACCTCATACCCCAAATCAGTGAATCCACTGCATGGCAACTGAGGAGGCAACCTCTCTACCATGGCACAGATCATGCCTTTTATGGTAGAAGTTAAAATAGAAAGTGAGCAAGGAGAGAAAGTCATTGAATGATACACTGGACTATGTACAAGGTATGAGCAGAAGAATCTAGAAGAAAGGGAGAGAATGGACCAGAGGTGGGTGGGTGGGACATGAAGGGAAGAGAGAATCAAAGAGTATGAGCAGTGGGGAAAATTATGAGACCATGGTATATGGTAGTGATAGCCTCAGCTCACAGGATATCTATATTACATACTTATCTTAGATTCCTGGAGAAGTTTCCCAGAAAAAAAATACTGTTGCTACGGAAGCCAACCAAATAACAGCTTATGTTCAAAAGTGTGTTTGTTTAGATAGTTATCAGAAGGTAAGAAAATCTTTACTTCTGAAAAAGTACTATGTGGTATCGAGGTTTCCACACTGACCTAGCAAAGTCTTCTAACTTCTAGAATTATATTAATGAATGGTGATAACTTACTATTTCAAACATGGTTTCTATGGGGAAATGTGTATTGAACTCCAGTGACATGCCAGCATCCTATATGCCCAAACTGTGACAATCTTGTATGCTATTGGAAATGTTCCACAAGCTGGGGCTACCTTCCATCAGCAGTGGAGAGGAGAAAGAAAGTGAGAGAGCGTCAGGCAGGGATCTGGTCTGAAAAAATGTTTCATGGCTTTTTTCCCCTGTGGCTTTGGAGGGATGTGCCGCTGCAGTTATTGTGAGAAATACAATTAGAAATAAGAGCAACAGCAGCAGCTACCCAGGGCAGGTCTGTGTACTTCGGAAATTGAAGTACTTGTATCTGCTCCTTTATCTCGCTTGGAATCTACAACAACTTGAAGTACTTTCCTCCCCATTCCCAAGAGCTTCACTAAGAAAGGCTCCACAGCTTTCTCTGCGAAAAATTTTGAGAAGTAGCTGTGATTGGCCTCATTTAATAATGATGGTTTTAAGGCATATTGAGATTGAGGCCGTCTCTGCTCAACACAACACCTCTGTCCCCTAAACACAGTTCCTCGCACATACACACACGTCTCACTCTTCTGCTGCCTTTCTAGCTGCCTCCAATGTCTCTATCTATAAATTCAGTCACTAGGGAAGAGTGAGCCTAATGTAATATTCTTATTAGAAAGCTTTTACTTGAACCCCCAATCCCTAAAATCTTAGCTCTAAGGCTCTTCGACAAATATCTACAGAGGCTAATTGAAGTGCAAAAGTATGAAAAAAAAAAAGAAAGAAAAACAAATGAGAAATGGTGGCAAAATGGCAGCATAGGTGTTTCTAGTGCTTGCAACCACTGTCCTCCTCCAAACAAAAAAAATACCTTCCCAAGAGCTAAGGGTTGCAAGTGAGGGATTACGGCACCTGGGTGAAGCAGAGAAATAAGAAAAGATGCACTCAGGAGGGTAGGGAAGGTAGATTTGCCTTGCCCCCATCACTCCTTCCCCAAGTGTGAGCAGCCCAGCATGGACAGAGAGGGGTCCCTGGCCCATCTGGGTGCCAGCTAGTTCCTGTGGCCCCAATCAGCTCCCATGGCATCAGTAATCAGTGGACACCTGTGAATGCAGGCTCCTGGCACATCCCAGTTGCAGCTGGCTGCCCCAGACCCAGGTGGCTCCTGTGACCACAGGCTCCCAATCAACCCCGAAGAGTTCAGGTTCCCCTCCATGTCAACTACCACAGACCTAGCAGAATCCCTTCAAACACACCACATCAACTTATAAATGAAAGAATTAATGTCTTAGGAAGACAACTTTCTATTTGATCCAGAATTATTTTTTTCTAAACATGTACTTAGACTAACAGATACTGTGGTCTGAACTTTGCCTCTAATATTAATTTGTTCGATAAAAGGTTGATTAAAATATATAAAGCATTTGGACATAATAGGGAACAGTTACAGAAAACTCATTTTTGCTTCCTGCAGGAGTCACTCCTCTTAATTATCTAAATAATTCCAATGAATGACTTTTATTTATTTTGGGGATAATTGCTTCTGCTCAAACTTGACCCTCCATGGGCTGTCGACCTATAAGCCCTGAGGATTACAGCTGGAATAACTGTTGAGGTTATTGTTTAGTTTAATGCTAGTTTAACTCAGAGATACTCATGCCTCATTAGGTTTGTTAACTGTATTCTGATCCTTCTAATCTGATTAATCATGCTTTATTGGGAGCAGCCTTTTTCCTCTCTGTGTTTACTTCAGTCCACAGAGCAGAAAGGAGGGGGGCTCTGATGGATTTAATGCTTAGTGTAGTTGTTGGTCTCATACTTAATCAAGATTTTATTTTAAATTTGGCCCAAAGAATAAAGAGTTGTCAGAGTTTCCTTTATGTACTCGAGTGAAGTTTGCCGAAATTCTTCAAATCAGTAAAATCTCAGATTAATTGTTTTCTCAGATGGATGTAATACTTCTCTTTCCCAGTTGCATTCCTTGAAATGAAAATCTGTTTTCTAACCTTTTAGATGTAGGGAGTTTGCCAAAGACAAAATTGTTAACAAAGGTTTTAATTTCTGACCTATGATTCCAACTTTCCTTTCATCTTAATATAGTTAATATGAATGCGGTATGTCTCAATATGGCACTTTATATGTAAAGGGTGAAAAAAGTAGAAACCCTATTGTTTTCAAATAAGTGATTTTTTCTAACTTAGATAAAATTACACAAAACTTTTTTTCTAAATTACATTAATCTATTCATATACACACGTTTGCTTGATGATATAACCTGTGTTCTATACAAGTTTAAAATTATTTAATAGGATGTTTTCCAGGTAATAATGTCAATGGAATTTAATTTAAAGTTATAGAGAGTTGCAGAAGAGGTTTCTGTTCAGGGGAGTCAAAATGTGAAAAGAGAGAACCACATGGAATCTCAGTTGGAACTGAAAAACGTGTAGCCTGGCTTTTCTTTTTCTCTCTACTCTTATTATTAATTCTAATCCTGTCAAAACAGGATTAGCTGTCATTAAAACTCAGACAGGAAACAGCTATCATAAAAACTCAGCCCTATTTCTTTTTAAAAAGCAAATACGATTTATTGATGCTAGAAACGTCAATAAAACAAAAGCACGTTTGGGGCTTCCCTGGTGGCGCAGGGGTTCAGAGTCCGCCTGCCAATGCAGGAGACACGGGTTCGTGCCCCGGTCCGGGAGGATCCCACATGCCGCGGGGCGGCTGGGCCCGTGAGCAGTGGCCACTGAGCCTGCACGTCCGGAGCCTGTGCTCCGCAACGGGAGAGGCCCGTGTACCGCAAAAAAAAAAAAAAAGTACATTTGACCCTTGGACAACATGGGTTTGAACTGCATGGGTCCACTTATACGTGGATTTTTTTCAATAAATATATACTCCACGATCTGAGGTTGGTTGAATCTGCAGATGCAGACCCACTGGTACAAAGGGCCAACTGTAAAGTTATATACAGACTTACAACTGTACTGGGGAGTCAGAGCCCGTACCCCCAGGTTGTTCAAGGGTCAAATGTACTTCTAAATTAATTTTGTTATTGTCATGGTACACTGAAATTGGATTTATTCTAGTTTATGTATCTGAAATTACTGTATTATACAAAAGGATTAGAAATGAAAGACTTAAGCAAGACAATGATGAAGATGCTGACAGTAGCTGATGTTATTTGAATACTCACTGGGTACCGGCTACATGCATTTTTATCTCTTAATTTTCATGGCAACCCATTGATGGCAAAACTAGAGTTTAAATAACTGATTTGAAAACAAGAGAATAAAGACAAGAATCTAGGAATAAATCAAATTTGAAAAATGTCTAAATTAAACCTCAAAATTCAATTTGGCAAATTAAACCTCCATAATATTTAGTTAAATAAATTATAATTAGATTAAAGATGAAATTAAATTCAATATAGAATAATATTTAATAATAAATAAACACGTACTCGGCATTTTAAATAAGAAATATAGATTTCATACTGCAGATAGAATTATTCTACTTTTCAACATGTATATCACCACTGAAGTTTGCATTCAGCCACCTTTATCAGAACACCACAAATAGCAGTGGCTTAGGCAAAGTTGGCCCTTATTTCTCTCTTTTACAAAAGAAATCCGGAGATTGGCATTCCGGGGCAGGTATGGGCAGCGGTCATCTATTTCCTGCACCCTGCTTATCTTATTTCCTGCACTTAATACTTATCTTCCAACTTGCTGCTGGAGTTCCAGTCACTGTGCCTGCGTTCCAGGTAGCAGAAGGAAGGAAAGACAGCAAAGGAAGTATGCTTCAGCTCCCTGTAACCTTTTTTTTTTTTTTTTTTTTTTTTTGCGGTACGCGGGCCTCTCACTGTTGTGGCCTCTCCCGTTGCGGAGCACAGGCTCCGGACGCGCAGGCTCAGCGGCCATGGCTCACGGGCCCAGCCGCTCCGCGGCATGTGGGATCCTCTCGGACCACGGCACGAACCCGTGTCCCCTGCATCGGCAGGCGGACTCTCAACCACTGCGCCACCAGGGAAGCCCCAGAATATCTTTTATGGCACTAGGAAGTTGGAAATATGTTCAGATCCTTCTGTCAGTGTTACCTGGACTGACTTTCTCTTTTATGGTATGATAAGAATTGTTTCTTTGTTTATTTTTATTATTCCTGAACCAAGAAACTTGGAGATCATATGAATGTACTCACTTTTCAGTTGAGAGTCAGATGTCCAACTTTAGGATGAGATAAATCGATGTGTTCTAAAATGACCCCAAAACCCCAAGACGCATGCCGGGAATAAGAGAGTAAATTTATGTTTCTCAAAATCTCAATAACAATTGCTGTTGTTTCCTTGAGTATAAGGTACTCTTGTTCATGAATGTTTTGTCGTTTATAGAACTGTACCTCAAATGTCTATCCTAACTAGTAATAGTGAATGCTTACTCAGTCAAAAGGGATAGATACATAATTTTTAAAGCCCTTTTATACAGCTGTTCTTTAGAATTTTAAATTTTCTTAGTGTGTTCTTCATAATATACCTTAATTGTAAATGTTCTTTTGAAAAGTGAAACTAAAATTTGGGGAAGGGAAAAAATACTTTCAAAGTCAGAGCCTCTTCTCAGTTCAGTAGTTTATTAAATTATACATTAAAAGTAGAGGAAACTGACAAGGGAATTGGGTCATACTATGGAATTACTTTCAAAGCTAAACACAAAAGTAAAACTGTGTCAAAATCATAATTAGTGTTTGCCCTTGAATTGTCCTTGTTAATAGAAGTGGAACAGTGGAAAATAATGCATAGAAGCATTGGCTGGAAATAGTGCATTTCATAGCCAGTAAATCCCAACCACATTAGCAGAATATAATTAAGAGGAGGGTCTATAATTTCTGTGGTTTGAAAAAAAGCAAAGCACATCTTTTTCTGCATTTCTAAATTGCATCTTGGAATCAACTGAACATATGTCATCCAGGATTTCATTACCATTAGTTAAAAGTTGTATAGGAATTATTTTATTTTTTAAGTCTTCTAGATAGCCCAATTTTGTTGAGCATAAAAGGCAGTGGGTCATACTGTTACTTTGGTGGGTCATTTCCACTTTGGATATTTCTAGTGGGTACTTAGGAGCATTATAGGGAACCCTTGGTGCAGAAGTAGGGCTAAGTGGACCTAGAAGTTCAGAGATTTCCTTTGAAGTCATGGCAAATTCCTATTCAGCCTTGAGCATTTTTAAATACGACGGTTTTTCTCTCCCAACACTTTCTATAAGCCAATTTATTTCTTGCCTTTTTTGTCGTTGAAAGAAAATAAATTTGCCACATATTTCTTTTTTTTAAACATCTTTATTGGAGTATAATTGCTTTACAATGGGGTGTTAGTTTCTGCTATATAACAAAGTGAATCAGCTATATGCACACGTATATCCCCATATCCCTTCCCTCTTGCGTCTCTCTCCCACCCTCCCTATCCCACCCCTCTAGGTGGTCACAAAGCATCCAGCTAATCTCCCTGTGCTAGGCAGCTGCTTCCCACTAGCTATCTATTTTACATTTGGTAGTATATATATGTGAGTGCCACTCTCTCACTTCATCCCAGCTTACCCTTCCTCCTCCCCGTATCCTCAAGTCCATTCTCTACATCTGCATCTTTATTCCTGTCCTGCCCCTAGGTTCATCAGAACCTTTTTTTTTTTAGACTCCATATATATGTGTTAGCATACAGTATTTGTTTTTCTCTTTCTGACTTAGTTCACTCTGTATGGCAGACTCTAGTTCCATCCACGTCACTACAAATAACTCAATTTAATTTCTTTTTGTGGCCAAGTAATATTGCATTGTATATATGCACCACATCTTCTTTATCCATTCATCTGTCGATGGATACTTAGGTTGCTTCCATGTCCTGGCTATTGTAAATAGAGCTGCAATGAACATTGTGGTACATGACTCTTTTGGAATTATGGTTTTCTCAGGGGATATGCCCAGTAGTGGGATTGCTGGGTCTTGTGGTAGTTCTATTTGTAGTTTTTTAAGGAACCTCCATACTGTTCTCCATAGTGGCTGTATCAATTTACATTCCCACCAACAGTGCAAGAGGGTTCCCTTTTCTCCACACCCTCTCCAGCATTTATTGTTTGTAGATTTTTTGATGATGGCCATTCTGACCGGTGTGAGGTGCCACATATTTCTTGAATGCACGTCTTGGAAAGGACTGGAGGAGAGTTTATCGGTATGGAAGCCAACATTTTGTGTCTGTTGTAAAACCAGCAGCAAATGTTTAAAGGTTTGGAAGGTAGAAGATTCTCTTGTACTACAGCCAGTAGTTATATAATGTTTGTCTCATCCTCTTTTTAACCTTTCCCGTATTCTACTCATGATAAGGCAGAAGTATTTTACTTATCTCTGTATTGTCATGTATTTTACAACATTTAGTTATATTATTGTAACTCTTCTCAGAAGACCCAGGCATCCTCCCAAAACATGTTCTAATTGGGTTCTACTATACAGATAGTGGCTGTCCTAACTTGACCCTGGATAAGCAGTGTACTGGAGTGTCTTATCAGTTTGGGATTTCAACTATAGGCAATTGACAAAGGATTAGGAGGACCTGGCAAGCAGCCTGCAGAACTAATGCTTGGGGAAATCTTTAAGAGAGCTTAAGTGATGAAGCTGAAATAAAACTGTCTTATTGAAACTTTGATCTGAACATGCTGAGCAGTAAGGTCGAAACCAGGTGTGAGACAAAGAAACCAAGACAGGACAAGTGGGTTTGGAATATAGATTTAGAAGCTAGAGCCCGGATGCCTTCCTTTTGGTGCCTAAATAACATGCGTATATTTTCTCAGATGTAGAAAATAGACCTTAGGGTAACTGAGTTGATTTCAGTCATTTTTAGGGGAGATTGTAACCTCAGGGGTATAATTGCATTCTCCCATTTGACTTTGCTTGGAAACTAAATACCCAGAGCAAATCTAAATTTATGAACCACCGTAGTGAGGGAGTAGATGGCACTGATGTTCAATAGAGAGAACTCACAGAACTCCATTGAACTTAGAAAGAGTTCAAAGCCAGCAAGATACAAAGAGCTGATATCTTCCCCTTTATATTGGGAAAACGATGACCTGTCTGGTCAGAGTTTCAGAGAAAATTGGTGACACTGCATTCTTTTTTAATTTTAAATGAAACTCAGTTATGATTACCTTTCAAACCCTTCATACCCCTTCCATCCCCTTATTGGAAAATGTTGAAATAATGAAATAAGCCAAACAATACCCAGTAGAGTCATATTATCAGTTTTCTTTATTTTATAAAATTAAATTGTAATTAAATAATTTTCTTTATCGTTAAAAAATGTATTTGGGAATAAAAGTTCAGGCAAGAGAAGGAGTTGTGTCGGAGGTCTTTACCTTAGTCTTAAAGCAGATTGAAGGCAATAGCCTCCAAGTTTACTATGCAGTACTACATTTTGTTTAATAATTTGTCTAAACCGTTTTGGATATCTTCTTGAACTAGTGTGTGATGTTTTTATAGCAGAGCATTTGTGAATAGACAAGATTTATTTTACTGGTACGATGATACAAGAAAAAGTATTCCCTATCTTTATTTTCTTTCTTCCCCTCTGCCACCTAACTTTTTGAATTGAATGCTTACTTGCTAATTTTAAATTTTATCATTTCTAAAATATGCACTTAAGTAACTAAGTTTACCTCTGAGTACCCCTTTAGCTGTGTTCTGAATGTTTGAAATGTGGTACTTTTGTTCTCCCTTAATTCTAAGTATTTCTAGATTTCCACTTTTATTTCTTTCTTTGCCTACATATATTTCTAATGATTTTTTAAAAAATTTAATCACATTCATTTCCATATTTTTAACACATACACATATATCTTCAGTCTTTGTAACTTGCTTTTCAACATTATGTTCCTCAGATTTATTCATGTTGGTATGTAGCTCTAGTTTAATTTTTATTGCAATGGAGTATCCCATTGTATGAATGAATATACTACAATTTATTTTTCTATTATCCTTTCTTTGGACATTTAGATTATTTCCAGGTAATGCCAAACTGTTTCATGAAACGAATAAGAATTTCAATTGCCCTAATTTTTTGTCGACATTTGATAATGTCATACTCTTTCCCCCTAATCAGAAAGATGTGTGCAATGTGTCTGGGATTTTGGTTCATACTTTTTGGTTGCTAATGAGGATGAATATATTTATGTGTGTGTGTGTGTGTGTGTGTGTGTGTATGTATATATATGTGTATATATCAGCCATCCCTACTTTCCACTTCAATGAAACATTCATTCAAAATATTTTAAATTAAATTTTATATATAGGAGTTTTATATGTTGTCCAGATCTTAATTATTTGTCAGTTTTATGTCTTGAAAATGTGTTTTCTCAGTTTGTGACTTGCCTTTTCATGTTGTTTGTGGTGTTATTTGACCAACAGAAGAGTCTAATCTTAATCAGGTTTGTTAATATTTCACTTATTATTTAATAGTATTTATATAATTTCACCTCTACATTTATGTTTTAATTCACCCAGATTTGATTGTTGTTTATAGTGTGAGGTAGAGATATCTTTCTTCATACAAGATACATAGAGTAATTGAATAAGCATCCTCTACTAATTTATCTGTAATACTAGCATTGTAATAAATCATTTTTCCATATATGGGTAGGTCTAGTACTAGGACCTCTGCTCTTCTCATTTGCTCTGTTTTTCTATCCTTATGACAATACCGTACTATATTTTTTTTTTTTTTTTTTTTTGTGGTATGCGGGCCTCTCACTGTTGTGGCCTCTCCCGTTGCAGAGCACAGGCTCCGGACGCGCAGGCTCAGCAGCCATGGCTCATGGGCCCAGCCGCTCCGCGGCATATGGGATCCTCCCAGACCGGGGCACGAACCCGTGTCCCCTGCATCGGCAGGCGGACTCTCAACCACTGCGCCACCAGGGAGGCCCAATACCGTACTATATTTGTAACAATAGCTATAAAGTCGTTATAACTTGTAACACAGTTTTCCACTTGGTCTTGTTCTTGTTTTGACTCAGATATAATTTGCGAATTCATTGTCATTTGCTCTCCCATATGAATATCACAATGACATTTTTCAAGTTAAAGAAGAAAATTACTGGGACTTTGATAGAAACTATTGATCAAACTGGTGATAACTATACAATTTTCAACTTATTTAAGCTATGTTTACATGACCAAATAACGCATTATGATTTTACTAAAAATACTTGTGCATTATTTTAAATTTCTAAATATATGTATATGTATATATGCATACATATGTGTGTGTATATATAGAGAGAATTGATTTTATTTTTATTTTAAATTCAACTATTTGCTTGTTGCTGATTTATAGAAATTGTTTTGTTTGTGTCTACAAACCCTGGAGCTGGCTAGAGATTCTCATAGATTCTAAAATTTCTGCTTCGTGTTTTTCTAAATATAAACAATGTCATTTATGGATAGTGACAGTTTTGTTTTTTCCTTTCTAATCCCCTTACATTTTGTATGCATGTGTCTTATTATATAGAAGTGTCAATGGCTCTCATTCTTATGTATTTCCTGGTCTTAAAAGGGAATTATTTAAGCATTTTCCAGTTAGATGTGATGTTTGCTGTAGGTATGTGATAGAAACCACCTATCATATTAAAGTTCCATTCTATTTATATGTGTACATATACACACACACATATATATAGGTATGTATGTATATATTTTATATATATATATATATATATATATATATATATATATATATATATATATATATATAATTCTACCAAATGCTTTCATTTATTTCCTGGAATGATTATTTTAAGAAAAAATAATTAACAGAATAAATTATTTAATTGAATATCTGATGTTAATCATGTTTACTTAGATTGAACACTACATTTATTTTACTAATACTTTGTTTAGGTTTTTGCATCTATGTTCATGTGTGAAATTGGGCTTTTAATTTTTTTCTACTGTCATTAATTTTCGGGATCAAGGTTATACTATTTTCATCAAATGAGTTGCAGTTTTGTCCCATTTATTGACTGATTGATTGATTGATTGCATTTTCTTAAAGAGTAATATTGGAATTACCTATCCTATTCATTGAAAGTTTTGTTGAATTTATCTGTAAAACTGCGTGGATATTTTTAATTACTTACTTATTATTTAATTACTTATTCAGCTTATTTAATTGTTATTGGATTAGTCAGCTCTTGTGTTATTAAGTGATGCCCCATCTGCATATCTAGAATTATTTATTGCCTATAGGTCTTTTTGTCCCATAATAATATGTCTCCATCAACTTTCTTTGGGTTGTTTTCTTCCTGGTCAGTCATGTCATTTTCTAAGATTTTACTTTTGATTGTTCTCTTTTTTGTTCTTATGTTTTAGGTATGCTTTTTGTAAACAACACAAGTAATAAAAGTAAAATTAAAACCTCAGTTTCTAGCATATTTATGTAGTTTCCACACCCCACCTTAATCCCCTCCCCCAAAAAATCTTTAACTCCTGTAAAGAGTTAAAGATTCTCATTTTGAAGTTCCATTTTCATTTCTAGAATATGTAAATTTTCTTGCTTTGTAACCCAATTAGTTATTTCTAAAATATCTGATAAAAGATGCAGCTCACATTTCTATGCTTTTTTGCAGGAAAAGGGCACATATTATTTCAGTGTGTCAATTTGCCACAAATTGAATGTCCTAAGCTATTATTTCTTTAATTCATTGGTCATGATAAATGGAATATTTATAAATCTAATGGAATATTTATAAATTGAATATTTTCTGCCATATGTATAAACAAAGGATGTCACAGTCACCAATGATTGCAGCCCTCCAACGTGAGCTGGTGAGCCCTGAGGAAACTCAGGGCTGAAAAGAATACCTGCCATCTAGCAGCCATCATACTGTAGCCACCCCCTGAAGTGAGCCCTGAGGAAACTCAGGGTGTGAAAATACAGGCCCCAGATAGCTAAGGTGCATAGCAAAGGAATGATTTCAGTGAGCCCAGACTTCTGCATCTTCCCATACATAGAAAAGCTCTAAATTACTTAACTTGAGTTATCTGGTTTTCTTTATTTAACAATAATCTTTTGATGGTCTCAATTACCTGCTCTTTGTTGCAAAACTATATATCTTAGCCTCTTCAGGAGCAGTTTCTCAGAGTTATCTGAAACGCTGTCTCCCGGGCTGCAGTCCTCATTTTGCCCCAAATAAAACTTACCTCGCAACTCTCACGTTGTGCATTATTTTAAGTCAGCAGTCATTATAGATCTGTTTGGTTTAGCACCTCATCTTTTGTCACCAGCCTCTCATTTTCTTCTAGTCTTCTTTCTCCAGATATCAATCATGTAATAACAGTTATTTTGTATTATCATTTTCCTTTACTCACCATTATTTTACTTTTGTTTTTTAAAAATGTTCTCGGAAACCTAAAAACGTCAGTGGATATAGCTCAATATTTATTCATTTTGAGTATATGTTCAGAAAGTAACATAGTTTAGTTCAACTATTGATTATGATATGTACATCTTATATTCTAACATAACATTGAAAAAAATACATATGCCTCTTTCTGTCTCAAATACATGTCTTGGTCAGTAATTGATATATTGAAAAATTCAATTTAAAAATTGCACTTATTAAAAGTTCAATAAAGTAATCTTAAAATTGAAAGCACTGATGGTTCTTGGTTAAATTGTGTGCAGAGAAATTCACTTTAATAGAAGTGCCATATGTCATTCATCTTCTTTTTTCTGTACTAGCATATCCATATTCATGGCTCTCATTAATTACTTTTTCCCCAGGCCCCTGTAAAGAAAATAAACTCATTATTATACATTGCACATTAATCCCCAAATTCCATGTATTTCCACAAGGGGGAAAATATAAGCCAAAATCATGGTACATTTCTTTGGATGTAGCAGAATCATCCTACATTTATTCCTCATTCCCCTTTACGTCACAGTGTGTGGCTTGTGCCTTCCACAGTAATGTCTAAATGGGTCAATAAAATATTAGCATGTGTTGTCCTGTCTCTGGAAATAATAGTTGTAACCTAGAGCAAATCATTTTATTTCCCTGGATGTAGTTTTTCATTCTTCAAAATATTATAGAGAGCTTATCTATAGCAGAAGTCACACATTTCTTGTCTTACTAAAATGCCCATTTCAATAAGTAGCCCCGCCTTGCACCCTGGGCCCAGAAGGATCTTTAAGGGTATATTTAGCCATGATATCTTTATTTAATGAATGCTTAGGGCTGCCTTTGTCCTGACTTTTTCACCAGAGATTACTTAATCAAGAGTTGTCCTTTTTAAGTACTTGACAGTGATTTGTGATATTCTGTCTTTTGAAGATCTTCCCAGGGACAGACTTGGAATCTTCTGGACTTGAGGACACAGGGCAGGGAGGGGGTGGTGGTAGGGGAAGGGTAAGCTGGGATGAAGTGAGAGAGTGGCATGGATGTATATACACCACCAAATGTAAAATAGATAGCTAGTGAGAAGCAGCCACATAGCGCAGGGAGACCAGCTCGATGCTTTGTGACCACCTAGAGGGGTGGGATAGGAAGAGTGGGAAGGAGATGCAAGAGGGAGGAGATATGGGGATATATTTATGCATATAGCTGATGCACTTTGTTATACATCAGAAAATAACACAACATTGTAAAGCAATTACACTCCAATAAAGATGTTAAAAAATGATAATTGGTTGTGCTACTTTAACAGCTTTACCCTCTTTTTTTTCTTTTTTTACATCTTTATTGCAGTATAATTGCTTTACAATGGTGTGTTAGTTTCTGCTTTATAACAAAGTGAATCAGCTATACATATACATATGTTCCCATATCTCTTCCCTCTTGCATCTCCCTCCCTCCCACCCTCCCTATCCCACCCCTCTAGGTGGTCACAAAGCACCTAGCTGATCTCCCTGTGCTATGCGGCTGCTTCCCACTAGCTATCTATTTTACATTTGGTAGAATATATAAGTCCATGCCAGTCTCTCACTTTGTCACAGCTTACTCTTCCCCCTACCCATATCCTCAAGTCCATTCTCTAGTAGGTCTGTGTCTTTATCCCTGTTTTACCCCTAGGTTCTTCATGACATTTTTTTCCCCCTTAGATTCCATATATATGTGTTAGCATACAGTATTTGTCTTTCTCTTTCTGACTTACTTCACTCTGTATGACAGACTCTGGGTCCATCCACCTCACTACAAATAACTCAATTTTGTTTCTTTTTATGGCTGAGTAATATTCCATTGTATATATGTGCCACCTCTTCTTTATCCATTCATCGGATGATGGACACTTAGGTTGCTTCCATCTCCTGGCTATTGTAAATAGAGCTGCAATGAATATTTTGGTACATGACTCTTTTTGAATTATGGTTTTCTCAGGGTATATGTCCAGTAGTGGGATTGCTGGGTCATATGGAAGTTCTATTTGTAGTTTTTTAAGGAACCTCCATTCTCCATAGTGGCTGTGCCAATACACATTCCCACTCGCAGTGCAAGAGTGTTCCCTTTTCTCCACACCCTCTCCAGCATTTATTGTTTCTAGATTTTTTGATGATGGCCATTCTGACCGGTGTGAGATGATATCTCATTGTAGTTTTGATTTGCATTTCTCTAATGATTAGTGATGTTGAGCATTTGTTCATGTGTTTGTTGGCAAACTGTATATCTTCTTTGGAGAAATGCCTATTTAGGTCTTCTGCCCATTTTTGGATTGGGTTGTTTGTTTTTTTGTTATTGAGCTGCATAGGCTGCTTGTAAATTTTGGAGATTAATCCTTTGTCAGTTGTTTCACTTGCAAATATTTTCTCCCATTCTGAGGGTTGTCTTTTGGCCTTGTTTATGGTTTCCTTTGCTGTGCAAAAGCTTTGAAGTTTCATTAGGTCCCATGTGTTTAATTTTGTTTTTATTTCCATTTCTCTAGGAGGTGGGTCAAAAAGGATCTTGCTGTGATTTGTGTCATAGAGTGTTCTGCCTATGTTTGCCTCTAAGAGTTTGATAGTTTCTGGCCTTACATTTAGGTCTTTAATCCATTTTGAGCTTATTTTTGTGTGTGGAGTTAGGGAGTGTTCTTATCTCATAGTTTTACATGTACCTGTCCAGTTTTCCCAGCACCACTTATTGAAGAGGCTGTCCTTTCTCCATTGTACATTCCTGCCTCCTTTATCAAAGATAAGGTGACCATATGTGCGTGGGTTTATCTCTGGGCTTTCTATCCTGTTCCATTGATCTATATTTCTGTTTCTGTGCCAGCACCATACTTTCTTGATTACTGTAGCTTTGTAGTATAGTCTGAAGTCAGGGAGCCTGATTCCTCCAGCTCCGTTTTTCGTTCTCAAGATTGATTTGGCTATTCGGGGTCTTTTGTGTTTCCATGCAAATTGTGAAATTTTTTGTTCTGGTTCTGTGAAAAATGCCAGTGGTAGTTTGATCGGGATTGCATTGAATCTGTAGATTGCTTTGGGTAGTACAGTCATTTTCACAATGTTGATTCTTCCAATCCAAGAACATGGTATATCTCTCCTTCTGTTTGTATCATCTTTAATTTCTTTCATCAGTGTCTTATAATTTTCTGCATACAGGTCTTTTGTCTACTTAGGTAGGTTTACTCCTAGATAACTTATTCTTTTTGTTGCAATGGTAAATGGGAGTGTTTTCTTAATTTCACTTTCAGATTTTTCATCATTAATGTATAGGAATGCCAGAGATTCTGTGCATTAATTTTGTATCCTGCTACTTTACCAAATTCATTGATTAGTTCCAATAGATTTCTGGTAGCATATTTAGGATTCTCTATGTATAGTATCATGTCATCTGCAAACAGTGACAGCTTTACTTCTCTTCTGATTTGATTCCTTTTATTTTCTTTTCTTCTCTGATTGCTGTGGCTAAAACTTCCAAAACTATGTTGAATAAGAGTGGTGAGAGTGGGCAACCTTGTCTTGTTCCTCATCTTAGTGGAAATGGTTTCAGTTTTTCACCATTGAGGATGATATTGGCTGTGGGTTTGTCATATATGGCCTTTATTATGTTGAGGAAAGTTCCCTCTATCCCTATTTCTGCAGGGTTTTTATCATAAATGGGTGTTGAATTTTGTCGAAAGCTTTCTCTGCATCTGTTGAAATGATCATATGGTTTTTCTCCTT
Source organism: Mesoplodon mirus (assembly GCF_964341445.2). Lineage (NCBI taxonomy): Eukaryota > Metazoa > Chordata > Mammalia > Artiodactyla > Ziphiidae > Mesoplodon > Mesoplodon mirus. The sequence goes on along the minus strand of NC_138984.1, from coordinate 108,687,982 downwards.
CAATTTGTTAATATGGTGTATCACGTTGATTGATTTGCGTATATTGATGAATCCTTGAATTCCTGGAATAAACCCCACTTATTCATGGTGTATGATCCTTTTAATGTGCTGTTGGATTCTGTTTGCTAGTATTTTGTTGAGGATTTTTGCATCTATGTTCATCAGTGATATTGGCCTGTAGTTTTCTTTCTTTGTGGCATCCTTCTCTGGTTTTGGTATCAGGGTGATGGTGGCCTCGTAGAATGAGTTTGGGAGTGTTCCTCCTTCTGCTATATTTTGGAAGAGTTTGAGAAGGATAGGTGTTATCTCTTCTCTAAATGTTTGATAGAATTCACCTGTGAAGCTATTTGGTCCTGGGCTTTTGTTTGTTGGAAGATTTTTAATCACAGTTTCCATTTCAGTGCTTGTGATTGGTCTGTTCATATTTTCTATTTCTTCCTGATTCAGTCTTGGCAGGTTGTGCATTTCTAAGAATTTGTCCATTTCTTCCAGGTTGTCCATTTTATTCGCATAGAGTTGCTTGTAGTAAGCTCTCATGATCTTTTGTATTTCTGCAGTGTCAGTTGTTACATCTCCTTTTTCATTTCTAATTCTATAGATCTGAGTCTTCTCCCTTTTTTTCTTGATGAGTCTGGCTAATGGTTTATCAATTTTGTTTATCTTCTCAAAGAACCAGCTTTTAATTTTATTGATCTTTGCTGTTGTTTCCTTCATTTCTTTTTCATTTATTTCTGATCTGATCTTTATGATTTCTTTCCTTCTGCTAACTTTGGGGGTTTTTTGTTCTTCTTTCTCTAATTGCCTTAGTTGCAAGGTTAGATTGTTTATTTGAGATGTTTCCTGTTTCTTAAGGTAGGATTGTATTGCTATAAACTTCCCTGTTAGAACTGCTTTGGCTGCATCCCATAGGTTTTGGTTCGTCCTGTCTCCATTGTCATTTGTTTCTAGGTATTTTTTGATTTCCTCTTTGATTTCTTGAATGATCACTTTGTTATTAAGTAGTGTATTGTTTAACCTCCATGTATTTGTATTTTTTACAGATCTTTTTCTGTAATTGATACCTAGTCTCATAGCATTGTGGTTGGAAAAGATACTTGATACAATTTCAATTTTCTTAAATTTACTAAAGCTTGATTTGTGACCCAAGGTATGATCTATCCTGGAGAATGTTCCATGAACACTTGAGAAGAGTGTGTATTCTGTTGTTTTTGGATGGAATGTCCTATAAGTATCAAGTAAGTCCATCTTTTTTAATGTATCATTTAAAGCTTGTGTTTCTTTATTTATTTTCATTTTGGATGATCTCTCCATTGGTGAAACTGGGGTGTTAAAATGCCCTACTATGAATGTATTACTGTCAATTTCCCCTTTTATGGCTGTTAGTATTTGCCTTATGTATTGAGATGCTCCTATGTTAGGTGCATAAATATTTACAATTGTTATATCTTCTTCTTGGATCAATCCCTTGATCATTATGTAGTGTGCTTCTTTGTCTCTTGTAATAGTCTTTATTTTAAAGTCTATTTTGTCTGATATGAGAATTGCTACTTCAGCTTTCTTCTGATTTCCATTTGCATGGAATATATTTTTCCACCCCCTCACTTTCGGTCTGTATGTGTCCCTAGGTCTGAAGTGGGTCTCTTGTAGACAGCATATATATGGGTCTTGTTTTTGTATCCATTCAGCCAGTCTGTGTCTTTTGGTGGGAGCATTTCATCCTTTTACATTCAAGGCAATTATCAATATGTATGTTCCTATTACCATTTTCTTAATTGTTTTGGGTTTGTTATTGTAAGTCTTTTCCTTCTCTTGTGTTTCTTGCTTAGAGAAGTTGCTTTAGCATTTGTTGTAAAGCTGGTTTGGTGGTGCTGAACTCACTCAGCTTTTGCTTGTCCGTTAAGGTTTTAATTTCTCCATCAAATCTGAATGAGATCCTTGCTGGGTAGAGTAATCTTGGTTGTAGGTAGCTTTATCCTCTTAACAACTGTAAATCCGTAAAAATCCTATTCTTGTTTAAAAAAGGACATTCCAAAGAATCATTAATAAAGAGTACAGTTATTTATTAATAAGTTAGGAATTGCTTAATTGGTTTAGTATTACTGCCACATGTTTTTCTTATATAATTTTTATATAGGTTTTTGTCTCTGAGACGAGATTCAAAACTTTATCTTTCCTTTGAATAATGATAGTGCAAAAATTCTAAAGGTATTCAACATACACCCATGTGTACATATACACACACACACACACACACCTATTATTAAATACATTAGCTGGAAACCAGTAAGTCTATATCTATTTCCATCTTTTTCTGGTTGTTATATGTCCAAATTCAAGTAATTGTGAATTGCAACAGGTTGCATTTGAGATGACCAGGATGGTGGGTTTTAATTCATAATGAGAATGGGCAGTAGTTAAAATGATCTCCATACTAAAGATTCCATAGGATTATAAACAAAGAATAGTATATACCAAGAAAATTATGCTGGAAAACTTAAACTGTTGAGGTAATTCAAGAGTGCTAATGTATTTTTGTGATATATTTTTAGGAATTTATGTTATATTAAGGTATTCTGAATTATGAAATGTATTTGTCAGGTTTCATTAAAATAATGCTGCATAATAAGCTATCAAAAATCACAATGACTACCAACAACAAAATTTGATTTTCACTGAAACGACTGAATGTTGGCTGGTGTGGTTCTGCTTCTGTGGTTAGGTTCATGTCTCTTTCACGTGTCTGATATTCTGGGATTGATGCTTATCTGAGGAATAATACATTTTTGTTTTTTAAATTTATTTTTGGCTGCATTGGGTCTTCGTTGATGCATGCGGGCTTTCTCTAGTTGCGGCGCGAGGGCTTCTCATTGCAGTGGCTTCTCTTGTTGTGGAGCACGGCCTCTAAGCACGCAGGCTTCAGTAGTTGTGGCACGCGGGCTCTAGAGCTCAGGCTCAGTAGTTGTGGTACACGGGCATAGTTGCTCCGCGGCATGTGGGATCTTCCCGGACCAGGGCTTGAACCCGTGTCCCCTGTGTTGGCAGGCAGGTTCTTAACCACTTCACCACTGGGGAAGCCCTGAGGAGTAATATTTGTATGGTTTAAGGCAGGATTACATATACAAACAAAGCCATACATGCACATCTAAAGCCTGGTTGGATATAATAAATTCTATCAGCTCACGTGACAATTGTTCAGGCAAGGCACATGGTCAAGCTCCAAGTCAGTGAAGAGGACATGTATACACACATTGTATATACACCTATGAAGCCATTTCAAGATGGAGAAGGAAGAAAGAATTGTTAACAAACAATACTATTGCCACATGAAATATGCTTAGTAATATTCTGTAACATTTTGTACACTTCACATAAATTCAAACTATACTTTGAGAAATATAGCAGGTAAAGATCCCATGTATTTTGGAATGATACTATTTAGACAGATGATGCTATTTCCGTTCTGTAAGCTATTTAATGTTTATTTATGTGTCATCTTTGTATTAAAATATAGATTTAATTTCATAGTGTATGTGAAAAGTAGATACCAAATTCTGGGCTGTGTAACAGAACAATAAAGGAAATGGTTGTAAGAAAATCATGAATCTAGAAAACCATTTATGGATTTTATTAAGGGTGCCAAATGTTCCACCTTACACATTGATGAGAAATGAGCTTTTCTTTTATTTTGCTCAGTAGTACAACTTCCTGGTATTAGAACCTGTTGTAGATGACCCTTGAGTTTTAGTAGATGATTCAAAGATGTCCTCATTGAAGCATGGTAGTTAAAGTGTCACATAGTCTTGTGCCAAATCTGAGACAACTCCAGGCAGTACTGAAAATCAAATTTAACCATAGCAATTTCACATTCCCCATTTTTTTCATTCAGTATGTATCCATTGGTTCTCCCACTGTATCCATTCTGTCCCTTAGTTTTGGCTTCCCCTTCTGTGTATGTGATTTTCTCTTAATTTCATTCAGTCTCCTGTCCTAAGGATACAAATGCTCCCATTGTAAGCATTTATTTAATATAGAGTTCTTTATTAGGCACTCTATATGTAAATAAGTATGGGACATGGTCTTCTAGGACAGTGGTTTTCAAGCTTAAAAAGAAATAGTGCAGTACTGTAAGAAATATTCATTGCAACCCGTTAAACACATACATCCACACACATACAAAAAACAAAAATTTTATAGATAATAGTTACCTTACTACATGTGATATGTTCTGATCTATTCTATTTCATTGGGGGTAAGGTCTGGTAGCAACTCACTCAATAGATGTCAGTCCCATTGATAGGTCTCATTTCACTGTAAAATGCTACTTTAAAATTTTTAGGTCCAACTGGTGGTCAGACTTAAGGACAGTGGAAGAGACATCTATACACAACATACATTCTCTGGTATCATTAACTGCTAAATAAATGGTGCAGATCATAAGTACTAAACAAGTTTGGAAAAGGAGGAAGCTAATCTTGATTATAGTAGTGATACCGGACCTCATTAACGATGAAGAGGTGACACTTGGATTTCATATAGGTGTTTCAAAAGGATTAACATGAAAAAGTATTTTAACTGTTACATTGCCATGGCCATCAGCAGTATGAATTAGATGAGAAGGATTAGATGCAGGGGTTCATTGTGAGAATGTGAAATAAACATGAAATGAAAGATTGATGCCAAATTATGTTTAAATATGAATTCCAGGCCAAGGATCTTAAAATTTATCCTTTGGACAATGGGAAGTTTCTTTGAGTTTCTAATTTGGAGGCTGGAATGATGTAAAAAGTGTTTATGAAGGTGAATTTGGTCGGTGACGTATAGCATGGTCACCTAACTGCTATTGTCTTTTTGCACGTTTTTTTCAGAATTTCTGATAAACTCTTTGGTGTCGAGGCTGTTAATTGATGAACAAGGTTAATCTATCACACTTTTCTGGGACTTGTTGGCATTTTGACAGGAGTTAAATCAGATAGTGCTTTAACACTGGTGAAGACTTACTATTGAGAAAGTGTCCATGGAGATCTAATGCATTCATCTCTCATATTATATATTCTATCCTGAGAATTTTACATGTTCTTAAAAGCATTATTTCAAGTTTCTGATATGTGTTGAATCTGCTCACTACTGTCCAGAATGGTTTTTTCTTTATCTGTGGTCTTAATTTTTTTAAGGACTGTGCAAATAATCTTCATATTTGAGAATGATAATAATTTGACCAACCTTTACTTTCTAAGAAATTAATTATCAAGAGTACTTAGAAAGACTAAATAGCATGAAATATTAGTGGAAAGTAGTTAGACAGATGTTTCTATCCTCATAAGTTATTTTGCAGAGGGTACAAACAAAGCCCTTATGATTTTGTTTGTTTATTTGGAGGGGGAGAATTAGAGTTGTAATTATGTTTTAAGGTCCTGGTTTTTCTTTTATTATAGGCAGAAACATGTTCCTCCTTCAAATTGCTGGTCACTGTCAATGCCAGAGGGCTGCTGAGTTTGACTGCATATCAACCCCTATTGGACTTTTCCTAGTTAAAAACATCTTAGCTGCCATATAAGTTAGTTTGAAAAACTTTGCTCTATAGTCTAAAAAGATGCTAATGTTTATACCATAGGGAAATCAAGGGATGTTTTAGGTGATCATGTTGGAAGCAAATCATGTTTTCAGTGAGATGTCCGTCAGTACCTATATCAGAGACAGAATATAAGGCTATGCTCTCATGGGGCTGACTACGTAGGCGAATTTAGCTCAACTCATTTCTAACATGTAAACATATATGTAGTATATTAAATAATAATTGCAGAAAGCCATGCCTCTGTGCCTTGAGAGATAATTATTGAAGACATTTCTAATTTCACAAATAGGAATACTTTGGAATAGCAGAGAATTGTCTTTAGGGAGGAAGTCTGATACATATTAGAGAGCACTATTATATCTAAAAGTGATTTCTCCAGACATATAATGCATCAAATTCTTGAAAAATTAGGGCACCTTCATTATCATGTAACTGAATTTCCACAGTGTTTTTTCACCAATCTGCAATGTATGCCCAGGAAACTTTCTTTTCTCTGTCTCTCTGCTCTTTCCTCCCTTCCTCTTTCTCTCACCACCTCTATCTGTCTTTTAATCTTGTCACAATTGCTTTTCCAGCACTTTCCATCCTCAGGACATTTGCTCATGTAGTTTCCTCTGCCTTGCATACTTCTTTTCTTCCTATTGGTAAATATAGTTCCTAGCCATTAAAATCTATCTCAAATCACAGAATCCTCAAGAAGTTTCCCAAAACTTTCATCATATTTAATCTTATCTCCACGGTGCTTTCTCATGACTTGACACGGTTTCCCCAGGCTGAGCAGTGAGAGAGAGAGAGAGAGAGAGAGAGACAGGAGAGACAGACAGAGAGACAGACAGGGAGACAGAGAGAGAGAGAGACACCAAGATGGAAGACCAGATCTTTTTATAATCTAAATTGGAAGCGACATTCCATTATTTCTGCTACGTTCTATTGGTTTGAAGTAAGTCACAAAGTCCAGCCCACATTCAGGAAAGAGGGTTATAGAAGGGCATAAATATAGGAGGGGGATTACAGGGTCCCATTTTACAGGCTGTCTACCACAGTACTTACCCTGCCATCCTCTCTTCTCACACCCATTTCAACGTACTGAAAATGCCCAAGCTCTTTCCACTACATTATAGTGCTTTCATATCACTTTATTGCTGCTTAAAGGGGATTTGCATTTTGTTATGCGTAAAGTATCAACAGGTTGGTGTTACAGGTACAGCCAAATTTTTTACTCCTTAGAGGAAACTGATTTGAACAACATTAAGAGAGATATTAACCATATTCCATATTTGTGGACTGTTGCTGACAGTTTTAATACAGCAGGGTATTTTTTAGCTGATAAGGTTTTAGAATAAGGGAATCTTGACAGAAGTTTTGAATAGTGTATTCTTTATGCTTTCAAACTGTGAAAACTATGCATTTTCCTAAGAGTAGATTTTAAAGCCACACAGGGGATCAGGCTGGAAATTGACTTCTAGAGTCTTTGCTCTGCAGGTTTTTGTTCTTTACTATTGAATGCTCTCTTTTTCATGCTTCTTCTTCTTTTTTTTTTTTTTAACTGCTTTTAGAAATGTAGTGACAAGCTCTAAATTTTCACAGAAAGAGTAAGCAGTAAAGATATTAGGTACCTTTGAACAGCCATGATGTCTTTTGAAACTATTTATCCAGGTGAACTAGAAACTTCAAAAGCTACCTGAAAGCTAAAATATAAGTTGTAAAACAAAAGCAGGTTTAAATAAGCCATAGGTGAAAAACATTTGAGTAGGAAAATATGAAAAAAAAATGGTAAAAACTTTGGATGATAATTTGATGGCTTCAGTAGAAAAATTAATAGTGTAGGTTCTTTTTATTAAAATTTGACAACTATTAACAAAAATCTAAAAATGAAAATTAAAGATTGGTATTTAATTGAGAAAGATGAAGTTGAAATAATTTTTTTAAATTTCCATGAGTTCCGTTTGTGGTGAGAACAGTATTTTTATTTTTATTTAATCAAATATATGTGCAAAATGTTATCTTGATAATCCTTTTAGAGTTTTAATAAAAGATTCGATCAATGTAAGCATATATATTCAACCAACTAGTTATGTTCATATGCTCTGGAAATAATCTGATAATAATGAAACATGAAAATACTAACATAAAATTGAGCAGAAAATCTTCTCAAGTAAATTGATGTTACTGTTGCACAGACAGTTGGTATTGTTATAAATCATTCTTCTTATTATATTATCTTGTTTTAAGTGTTTTCTGTGAAATGAATCAATTCAGCATCTAGAACATATAGTAGAAGATTGATAACAGGTTGTTAGATGAAGAAGTGAACATCCGATTGCCATAGTAATTGGAATTGTTAGACTGACAGACATTTTAGTGCCTAAATGGGATATTCCAGGTTTCTCTTAGAAAAATAATCCTATTTGTAAGACTTGTAGAAATATTACAAATTGACAGAAAAACTTTACTTTGACCTAGAATGTATGAGTTCATTAAAGAATAAGTATGTCAAGTCTGTGCTAATTTCAACTACCCTTTACCTTGAGCCCCTGAAGGGTAAAGAGCTTAGAGTCAAAGTTATTATGGATGTGAAATGCTTCATGATCCAAATATTTCTTATCTCAGATATATACCCAAATGGTAATAGGAAATAAAAATACCAGTCAGATTTGCACTGTGATATTGAAGTATCTGAAAGAGTGGGCTTGCTTTGCTCTAATTTATTGTTGCTGCTTAGGTTTATTTGGTAAAAATGACAAAACCTTTTATTTCAAAAAATTGTTTCCTTTTATATAAGATGGCATGTTTATAATAGATAGATAAATAGATATGGAGAGAGAAAAAACTACCTTGTATGAAATTTAGCCTTTCCCTTAATTCTTTAGAAATGTTCTTCTTTCCCCCTTTAATGTAAATTGTTTGGATATCCAAGAGTGGAGTATATTTGTTTTCTAAAAGCAGATTTTTTCCATTTTTCCATTTTTATTTATTCACCCTAAAGATCCACTTGAATTTACTCTTAGTACTTTTCTGTCTGACCAAGATTCTCTGTACTCTTTTTTCACATTTAGTTTGGACAGTTTTCTTTTAAAGAGGTCTCACAAACAACTGACATTTATGACTGCCTTCTGATTTCAAATGAGATATTTCAGAACATGTTACTAGAGATTTGAAATAATGTTTTTAAAAATCATTAAAGTTATTGGTGTTTTTTTCTGAAGCTCATTAGCAAACCTTTATTTTAAAGATTGCATTTGGAACCCGAGGCCAATTTGGTAGTTTCCCGAAACTGTTTTGAGTAGAAAACTAGTGCAGTGTTCTTTTTTTTTTTTTTTAAATGTATTTATTTATTTATTTATGGCTGTGTTTTGGTCTTCGTTTCTGTGCGAGGGCTTTCTCTAGCTGCGGCAAGTGGGGGCCACTCTTCATCGCGGTGCACGGGCCTCTCACTATCACGGCCTCTCTTGTTGTGGAGCACAGGCTCCAGATGCGCAGGCTCAGCAATTGTGGCTCACGGGCCTAGTTGCTCCGTGGCATGTGGGATCCTCCCAGACCAGGGCTCGAACCCGTGTCCCCTGCATTGGCAGGCAGATTCTCAACCACTGTGCCACCAGGGAAGCCCATTGTTCTTTTTTTAAGATTTTGTGGCCAAATAAATTTGGAGATTACAAAGTTAAAGCCTTGTAGCTGTCCTGTGGAGGACTTCAGAGTCTTTACTAGGCTCAGATGCATCAAGTATTTGCCATTGTTTCGGAAAGGTAGCGTAATAAGGTGTGTCAGTTGATTGAATGGACCAAGAACTCCTGCTTCTCTCTGTGTATCATCCCAAGGAACCGGTTTTCTTGCATATACACTTTGAATCCCCAGGTGATAGTTATTATCTTAGTCAGTCTTACCTTTGAATGATAACCTAATTCATTATACGTAACTGTATAACTGTACTTCAAAATACAGTCTAACTGCTTTATCTAACCTTTTTATTTTTAAAGGGGATTTTAAAACTTTACTATTATGAACACTGCTACTTCATGTGGAAGTTTTTAAACACTAGAACCTGCAGAATTAAGCCAACTCTATTATGAAAACTATTGCATGCCTGTCACTTCTTTCTTTTTTCCTAAGTCTTAGGTGAAATTTGAGATCTGGTTTGTTATTGCTCTAGTGGTATGGCCAGAGTACTCTTTATTTCTTTTTTTCTTCTTTTCATTTTTGTTTAATCTACAGAGAAGCTCTCAGACCCTCTGGAGCTCTGATGGGAAGAATTGTAGAGTGTATCCACTGCCAAAAGATCTAATAAAAAATTTACACACTGGAGGCCTTAGTTAAATGAATTATTCATTGACAGCTATCCATCAGGGCATTAGAAGTTTATGGCAATATGCGCTGTGGAAAATAGAAAGAAAAGTTACCAATCACCAACTTTTTAAAATGGGAAAGTCAGAAATTCAGATAGAATCTGAATTTTAACCTATGCACATGGAAAGACACAATGCAAAATATTGAGAGAGCTTGCAAACTGTTAACCTCATTATCTGATAAACTTATTGGCTACCAATTAACAATTGTAGAACGTTTCTTCTTATCTTTCTGCCTTCATCAAGCATAATAATATGTGGAGAGAAAGCTTTTTCTGGTTTCTAGTGTTAACCTTCCTCTGTAAGATGCCTCAGCACTTCAGGCAGGCAAAGCTGTATTCCCAGAATAGAATCCTATTTTATTTTCTTTTATATTGGAAACAGTCCATTGCATCTTGACAAGGTGTTTTGAATCAAAGAGGAAAGGTCAATCATTTAAACAAGCTTCAGTAAAAGCATATATAGTTGTTTCTTGGCTTTCTGAAATGAATTTTAACAGCCACCTGTAATTGAAAGCACTTCATGCAGGACCCTTCACAAAACAGACGTTCAGAAATTGCAAGTTGACCCGTGACTGCAGTAGAGTTGTTTTGTGCCTTTGAAAAGTTCCCTGGGATAAATCATGCACTGTCTATATTGAGTTCTCTAATTAAATAATAATCCCTGTCTCTTTTATCCCTCTCTAGTTAGCCATCCATCTATATATGTTTGTATATATACACACACACTCAAATGTATTTTACATAATTTATCTATTGATGTATATTAACAAGTAACTCTTATGTATCCGGCAGTTGTTTAGGGCATGTGACTTCATATACACTTACAAAAATTTAAGAGGAAAACAGTGTTGTTAATATTTCATATCTTCCAAACCAAGGTTCAAAGAATTTAAGGAATTTTTCCGTGTTGACCTACTAAGGGAAAAAAAGTACTGTATATGTCACTTTAATAACAAATGCCACCCTTTCTTTTTTTTGTCTGGATATTAAATGAAAATTATGTAGACAAGTTTCTTTATAAACCCTTACCATAAGAACAACTCCTTGATTTCTCTCATATTCTTGGGGACAGAAACACCTTTCTTAAATCTCACCCAGAAGTGAATTGTATGCTCGTTCCTTTCTCTTCGTGGATATGTGGAGACACCCGTTACAGTTCACCTTTTCTCTTGGCTTTTAGCATAGTTACTGATAATGAGAAAATACTCACATGGCAAGTTGCCCGTTGGAGAAGAGGGAATAAAGATACAGAGAACCTGGCCAATCCAAATTTGAGACAATCACCTTTTAAGAAATGGAGAGTTCGCTGAGGTTGCTAATGAGTGTTGCTACTTGTATCACTCAAGAGGATAATTTGTAAATGGCTGGTGGAGAATCACAGGCCAGAACATAACTCTCTTCTCTGAAAAGCAGAAAACACATCGTATTGAGCTAATTTTCCCTGCATTTTTGTCTAAGAAAAAGATGCTTTCGTAATTTCACACATGATTTTTTTTTCTTCTGAATATGGGCTACATCCTAGAATCTGAAGCCACTCACACTAGGAACAGAACAATCCTGAGCCGAGTGTCCATGGGGAGACAGTCACAGGAGCTGGCACATGAGTGAGAAAGGAGACATTACTTCAGAGGAACTTAATGGTGCCATTTATTTCCTGGTGTTCTGAGGCACAGCCTCCATTTAGAGGGATGACTCTTGAGAATTCTGGAAGGTACTCAGTGAGATACAGTCACCTTTATTGGTGGCACTATAAAGCATGAGAGATTTTGGCAAGATCATCTTTCTTTCAGAGACATTTTTCTTTGTTTCTATTTTATGAAGTCAGTGCTAATAATGTTTCTGATTCCCTGCTGTTATACTCCCAGGATTGCACTAAAGGATCCTTTTCATAAAGCTTGTGACGTAGATGTCCTGCTTTTGACCTATGCCCCTCTATTTCTAGGGTGATCCAAAAGATATTTCAGCACAGAAGTACATGCCAACAGAAGTTTAAAGTTTACGTTTTTAAAAAGTCCTGTTTCTTTCTTGCTTTCCCAAAATAAATTCTAAAATGAATTTCTTGAAAAATTTCTGTAAGTTTACAAAAAATAAAAACCAGTAATATTAAGAAATACAAATTCTACTTTGTATAATTTTCCTAATACTTATAACTTAGATATTTAAAATATCAAGAAGTAAATTCCTAAAGAAATAATATTTTTCCTGTCTCAGAATTGGGATAACAACCACCGTAAACTAAAATAGCTAATGCTTTCTCCATCCTCCACCAATAGGGAATCTTGGAGTATCTGACTGTCTGTTTCTTAGAGACCAGTGAAAGCTGTGAATGAGGCAGATAATCAAGTGCAGTGTAATGAATAACCTTATAAAAGTTCTAGCCTTTAAGGGCCGTCAGTTTGGAATACTATGCTATCTTTTAGCACAGTGTACTTTTTGATGTTACTCCAGGGGTCTGAGAGAATGAGAGTGATACTTAAATCCTGCCAGTTTTTTTTTTTTTCCTGTACTTAATAGCACTTTCCCTATACTTTATACATGACATTATCTTATAGGAGAAAATGTTTTATAGCAAAGTCATTTGGGCACTTCAGTCACTATGTACCCTTGGATACTTATAAAGAATAACTAGTTTTGTGATAAAGACCATTCTAGTGACATACGTATACTTTGTTGGATTCCTCCTATTTTTCTCTTTCAGCAGTTGAAAGTTAATGAAAATGTACCTTAAATTGAGAACAACTTCTGTAACAGTATTTCTTTCTAAATAAATCTGTTTTTTTATTATTCAACATACCACATAAACCAAACACTATGTATTATGTTTGTGGCCATTTTGAAATACTGACTTTTAACTTTCATAAAGTGTATGTAATTGACATTGTAAGTTGTTACAACTTCTTTTGTTAACATTGTCCTAAAAAATTAGGGTTGGCAGAGAAATGGGACAATGTTGACTTTGCAGTCAGCCTCCACTAGTGTTGTTGATCCACATTTACAAACAGATGTTTTGTTGCTGTACAGTTTGATGAAGTGGTTAAGACCATGGCTTGGGAGACAGACATGGATTCGAATCCAGGTTCAAGCATCTCTATTTATGTACAACTTTGGGCATGCCACTTTTTCTTTCTGAGGCTCAGTTCCCTACTCTGTCAATGTAGAAATAATTCTTTCCTCATATTGTAAGGTTGCTGTGAGAATTTAGTGCAATCATACATGTGCAAAATAAAGTATTCCACATAACTAAATGTATGATTCTTCTTATGATAATGTCATTCAGAGCACAGGCTGCTTACTGCTTATGGTGTGAAGCTCTGTGTGCTCTGTGTAGAGGCCGAGCTCTTCTTTTCTGGAACAATTATTGATTACACCACTTATGTGTCTATTAAATTCGTTGTTATAGATGCCTTTTGAATAAGGCTAATTGGAAGACATTCTTTTTTTTTAAACAACTTTAAAGATAATTTGTGTACCACATAGTTAACTAGTTTAAAGTATGTAATCCAGTGTGTTTTACAGAGTCATGCTGCCATCACCATAATGTAACTATAAAACCCTTAGAAGAAAACACAAGAATAAATCTTTGTTACCTTGGGTTATACAGTGGTTTAGATTTGACACCAAAAGCACCAGCAATGAAATTAAAAAAAAAAAAAACAAGTAGGTTGGCTTTCATCAAAATTAAAAACTTTGTGCATCAGTGAACCCCACCAGATCAGAAGCCATTCTTACATGTGACTGATCCACAGACTTGCTTGATTAGTCTGGAAATGGACATTTAACCTATGGTATGGTAGGTTGACACAGATTTTCTCATGTAAGACTTTGAGACAGACACAAGGAAATATCATGAAGGGAACCTCAATGAATCTATAACTTGAAACTTTAGAAAACTTCATTTACCGTATTTCACTCACTATGTGGAAAGAGAAGCCAGAAAGTCAGTGAAGAAAGAGAAGAAGGAGGAAGAAAGAGGAAGAGGTGAGGTGAGTTTGGTCTGGAAGAATGCTGCTCAAAATGTTGCCTGTGAATCAGTACCAGGCCATGAATTGCTTGTAACTGGTTTCTACGTCATAGGGAGCTTGTGCTGGAATGTAATAGTCCAGTAGGCATTTCCATTTGGCAGCAAGAATTGCCCAATTAAAAATAATTCACTTGATTACATTTTATGTAGTCTTATCAGGGACCAGCTTTTTGTGTGACAATCAACATAAAGCTTTTTGAAAGTATTCCTTGTATCCTTCCTACAGTTTTATGTCCTGTGGTAGCAGGTTGCTTGCCCTAATCATGCTCCATGGGTATTGATTGAATTAATAGTGGAAGAGTGAATATAGTCGCAAGATCTTGAATTTGAGATTACATAATGTTTGAGAGAAAATAAAAGTGACATGGTGAAAGATGTGTTTTTAGGATCAGCAAGCCTGTGTGGAAATGGACATTTTTAATAGTCTTAGAAATAGTAACTAGTAATGGAGTCTTCCTTGCTATTTTACTAAGATATGGACAAAAACTTAAAATCTGTGCCTTCTACTTTTTTGCACTGGTAAAAATACAGAAAGACAATTTTATCATTTAAAAACATATATACTCTGGAAGTCTTGAGTCTGAGGCTTAGGAATTCAGGCTCTTCCCAGGAAAACTGTGACTTCATGAAACATTTTATAAAGAGGTCTCATGATTCATGTGTCACCTTTTATGATTTTTCACATATGACCAACATTATGCTGATTAGACACTCGTGAAAAAATTGGGAAACGATTTCAATGTAAAGCAAGAGGTCGTATTTGTTATTATGTATTCTACGTGTTGAGAAATTATCTCTTGATGATTTCTTTAATTAACCTTGGACAATTAATCTTTGTTTCTAATGATGTTGAGGTATGTTCTCTCTGTGTCCACTTTCTGGAGAGTTTTTATCATAAATGGATGCTGAATTTTATCAAAAGCTTTTTCTGCATCTGTCGAGATGATCATATGGTTTTTATACTTCAGTTTGTTAATATGGTGTATCACATTGGTTGATTTGCATATATTGAAGAATCCTTGAATCCCTGGGACAAATTGCACTTGATCATGGTGTATGATCCTTTTAATGTATTGCTGTATTCAGTTTGCTAGTATTTTGTTGAGGTTTTCTGCATCTATGTTCATCAGTGATATTGGCCTGTAATTTTCTGTTTTTGTGGTATCTTTGTCTGGTTTTGGTATCAGGGTGATGGTGGCTCCATAGAATGAGTTCAGAAGTTTTTCTTCCTCTGCAATTTTTTGGAATAGTTTCAGAAGGATAGGTGTTAACTCTTCTCTAAATGTTTCATAGAATTCGCCTGTGAAGTCATCTGGTCCTGGACTTCTGTTTGTTGGGAGTTTGTAAAACTTAGGTTCAATTTCATTACTTGTAATTGGTCTGTTCATATTTTCTATTTCTTCCTGGTTCAGTCTTAGGGGATTGTACCTTTCTAAGACTTTGTCCATTTCTTCTAGGTTGGCCACTTTATTGGCATATGCCTAGTTGTAGTATTCAAGGTTTGAAAAACTATTTTCTCTACTTAATGTGTTCTGTTACAGATATTCTGCCTCTTGGATTTGTGAGAGAGAATTGCTATTTTCCTCCTGCTTTTCTAGGAAAGGTCATATGAAGGAGTGCCTTGAATATCCTAAATCTATGGCTAACATTATATTTTTGTTCTCATCTGATTTCTTTCATACTCATTTAAATATAATTCTATTCTATCTCCCACAAAAGCTATCATTGAAATAGCTATGCCCATAAAAAGTGGAAAGGTTAATCATATGGAGATGAAACTGGAATTCAGCCCCTATAAACAATATTATGCACACTTTTTCTGTTTGCTTTTTTTTTTTTTCTCAGCTAGACTATGAACAAGAGTTTTAAGTTTTTACTTTTTATCTGGTTGCTTCTAAACAGCTTTTCACTACATCCCTTAAATTTCAGTTTTCTCTTACTGTTTTTTGTTTTTTTTTTTTTTTTCCGGTACGCGGGCCTCTCACTGTTGCGGCCTCTCCTGCTGCGGAGCACAGGCTCTGGACGCGCAGGCCCAGCGGCCATGGCTCACAGGCCCAGCCGCTCCGCGCCGTGTGGGATCTTCCCGAACCGGGGCACGAACCAGTGTCCCCTCCATCAGCAGGTGGACTCTCAACCTCTGCCCCACCAGGGAAGCCCCTCTCTTACTGTTTTCACTCTTAGAATAAAGTGAAGTTTTTGCATTATTTCAATAGGAATGAGAAGTAGATGCCTTAATGAGGCAACTTCTGATTCCATTTCAAAACTGGGTACAATTTTGGTTTTCCATTTCAGAAGCAAAGATGATACCCTGTGCTTGCTGGTATGTGTTTCAGAGACTTTTTTTTTTTTTTTTTCTGTTCCCACTAGTTAGAAATGAGACAGAATTCCCATAGAGTAATTGTTTCGGAGACACCACAAACATGAAAACTTCACAGAAAAGGATTCTTCTTCCTCAGTGGAGCTCATTCGCTAATAGATGATAAGCTACATGATTGATGCTGGTTTGAAATGGAATAGCCAGTGTATCTGTGCCTCCTGGTAAAATCACATGAGCCCACCAGAAAAAGAATATGCCTGAAGGAGAAAACAGAACTTATTATTTTTAAAAAGTACCTATGGTCTTACAACTTCTGTTGTTTTAATTGTTATTGAAACTAATGATATTTTGTCTCTATCAGTGCCTAGCAAGAGAAAATATTCAACAAATACTATTTAAATTAACAAATACTTTAGTCCACATAGTATAAACCATAATATATAAATATACATGATCATTATTCCACAGCAAAAAACACTGGATATCTTAAAATATCAGAAAGTTAAATGTGGAAAAATTTTCCTGCATTGTATTATTATAAAAGTAGGGTCTGGGGCTTCCCTGGTGGCTCAGTGGTTAAGAATCCACCTGACAATGCAGGGGACACAGGTTTGGGCCCTGGTCCGGGAAGATCCCACATGCCGCGGAGCAACTAAGCCCGTGTGCCACAACTACTGAGCCTGCGCTCTAGAGCCCGCGAGCCACAACTACTGAGCCCATGCACCACAACTACTGAGCCCGCGTGCCCAGAGCCCGTGCTCCACAACAAAGAGTAGCCCCCGCTCACCACAACTAAAGAAAGCCCACACCCAGCAACAAAGACCCAACGCAGCCAAAAATAATAAATATATAAATAAATAAAAAGTAGGGTCTGTTCGCAATAAAATATTCAAAGATACCGAAATATTTATAGGGTAAGATGACATTTTAGGAATTCTAGAATTCGAACCCAGGAATAATCTTTAAGTTTATTGTTGATTTTATATATGTGTTTAAAATTTAATGTTGTTGTTATCATTATATTATAAAGTGTGATTATTTGCAGTATGTTCTTCACTTTCAGTTGTGAGTGGGGAGATTCTTTCAAGGAGGAAGAGAATCCATTTTTGTACTTTCCTGCTAAAAAGTTTGTATAAACAAGTGATAACCTGAATAACCTTAGTACTTGTTTAAAAAGAGATATGAGCCCTGCCAACTTGTAACATATACTTTAATAAGTGAGTTTAAAATGATAAACACACATCAAACAGAATTGCATGATACAGTTATGGTTAGCTTTATTGATGTATTTCTGTACAATAAAATTCACCGATTTTAAATACACAATTTGATTAGTTTTGACAAATGTGTGGAATCATATAACCATGATAATATCATTTATAAAGCATTTTCATCATTCAAGGATTTCATGTTTTCTTCTAAAAGCTTTATAGGTTAGGTCTTTTATTTAAATCTATAATGCTTCCAAGTTAATATTTTTACGTGGTATAAGGTCATGATGATGGATTATTATTTTGCATATGGATAGCCAATTATTTCAGCATCATTTGTTGAAAAGATGATCCTTTTTTTCCATTGAATTACTTTGGCACTTCTGTTGAAAATCAGTTTGCCATGTATGTGTAGATTTATTTTTAATAAATCCACACATTTAATAAATAAATACGTTCTGTTCCATTCAGTAATGTATCTATCTTGACCCTGGCACCATATTGTCTCGATTACTCTAGTTTTATAGCAAGTATTGAAATCAGGTAGTGCAAATCCTCCAACTTTGTTCTCTTTTTTTAACATTGGTTTGACTATTTAGGTCCTTTGCATTTAAATATCAATTTCAGAACCAGCTTGCCAGTTTCCATAAAAAGAGCCTTCTGGTAATTTAACAGAGATTGCATTGAATCTATTGATCAATATGGGAAGAAATGATATGTTAGTAATACTGTCCTCCCAATTGATAAACATGGCATATATCTCATTATATATCCCATCTATTTATTTATTTATTTATTTATTTATTCATTTATTTATTTATTTATTTTTGTGGTACACGGGCTTCTCACTGTTGTGGCCTCTCCTGTTGCGGAGCACAGGCTCCGGACGCGCAGGCTCAGTGGCCATGGCTCACGGGCCTAGCCGCTCCGTGGCATGTGGGATCTTCCCAGACCGGGGCACGAACCCGCGTCCCCTGCATCGACAGGTGACTCTCAACCACTGCACCACCAGGGAAGCCCTCTCATTTATTTTGATACCCATTAATTTCTCTCTGAAAAGTAGTGTCAGCTAACAAGCCTTGGCATAAATTTCATTAAATCTATCCCTAAGTACTTCATATTTTTGATGCTATTGTAAATGGCAATATTTTTTAAATATATATATGTTGTATATATACATACACATATACACACATTACACAAAAATACACACAACTGATTTTTATATAATAATTGAATATCCTTTGACTTTGCTAAACCTACTTACTAGTTCTAGGACTTTTCTCTGTATTCACTGGGATTGTTTTTCTATGTAGACAATCATGTCATCTATAAATAAAGAGTTTTATATTTTCCTTTCTAATATCTGAATGGCTAGTATTAAAAATTGTTCCCTCAGTGGGTCATATTTGCTTTTGGTTTCTGAAAGTAGAATTAAAAACTCATGAAATCTTTTTTTCCCTGAATCCCACTCCAACTAATATTACAAAGCTATATTTATTATTTTATATTTATAGTGTCTTGCCTACAAAAAATTTTATAGGCTAGGGCCCAGTTCTTTCATTTCGCATTTAGAGCCGTGAGGGTTTGCTCCTAGGAGGTAACCCTCATAGGCAACTGTAGTATCTCACCAGCTAACTTTCCTTGAAATATACCAGAACCTAGTTAAATATCAAAGAAGAGGCTGGGTATCCTCTGTTTGGAGATAGAAGATAACATCCACATTTAAGCTCTTGTTTTAAACCAACAGCATTTGTAGATTTTGAGATATATTTTGGTTTAAGTCTCTTCAGCAAAATACCATTCCTGTCTTTACCATTCCCTTCTTTGACAGCAGAGCCTTGACTCAATCTTTAAATATGGACAAACTTTTTGTCCCTCACCATGGTGGGATAAGGATTATATCTATATGTGCATTTACAATATGATATTGGCATTTGAATATTTTCTAACTTCTAATTCACCCCATTCACGTGCCTTTCTTGGATTGGATCCTGTAATCTGGCCATTTTTTT
The DNA here is from genome assembly GCF_964341445.2 of Mesoplodon mirus. Classification (NCBI taxonomy): domain Eukaryota; kingdom Metazoa; phylum Chordata; class Mammalia; order Artiodactyla; family Ziphiidae; genus Mesoplodon; species Mesoplodon mirus. Next base: position 108,668,504 of record NC_138984.1, on the reverse strand, counting down.
TTCTCTTAGTCCTGTTACTAGCTCACTTCTTAATTCTAATCTCACTTCTGGTCCTGGCTTCTTTTCTAAGTGCAAAGTTAGTATAGCTTTCTATATCGTAGAGAGTATAGCTTTCTACTATCGTAGTCTGCTCAGAGCTGACACAGACTCGATTACAGTATTATAATAATCGTTTTGAAGCATGCAGTAATAATATCACCACCTTATTAACTTAAACTTTAATTTATAATCAGACTGAAATAAGTGAATGAAACAATTTGTGATACAGGGCATTACATTTTTGGATGGACAGCTTTATTGAAATTGTAGTGGCTAGGAAGTGATATCTGCTTAAGGTATATGTTGACTGACTCTCATGCTAACTCTTAATGGTGTTTATTATTTACTGTTTTATATTGGTCAAGTTTTTTAAGTCTGAATAATAAGTAGTCACTCTTGGTAACTATTGCTTATTTATCTTATGTATGAAGTATATGATACAATTCTATTAGAGGTTTTGTTGATTGATTAGTTAATCTAAGTTCAGTGTTTAGTCTGAAAGTGCCATTACTGGGTTGGGGAAGGTGCCATTACTGGGTTGGTAACAAATAACCAGCATTGATTTCTTCTTCTTTTTTTTTTTTAACTTTTATTTTTATTTTGGAGTATAGCCAATTAACAATGTTGTGATAGTTTCAGGTGCACAGGAAAGTGACTCAGCCATACATATACATGTATTTATTCTCCTCCAGACTCCTGTCCCATCCGGACTGCCACATAACACTGAGCAGAGTTCCCTGTAACCAGCATTGATTTCTGATCAGTCTGACCATCACTAAAAATGTGGTTCCCTGAGTGTGTGTACACATATATTGGATTGTGATTGTTTTTTAATTACAAGCAAAATAAACTGTCAGTTTTCACCTCAATATCAAAGTCTTTAGCAATTATAAGTAAAGAATTCACAGAAAGAAGGAGAATCTATATCAATGTGCTGAAAATTTTTGCGTATTTTCTATGTAATCACGGCTGTTAACAACATACCCTATTAATTTTTGGTGACAAATGCAAATTACTTTCACAATAAGCCTGTTCTCTGTAACACCCTGATTTGCTTAACCTGGTCATGTTGCTATTAAAACAGTTGAACAGAGAGGACCCATCAGCTTATACATAATGCATTATCTCTCAAAAGCCCTATTAATTTTTTGTTTATAACCTCTGAGTGGCCTCAGTAAGTCAAAACATGACCTCATATTTTAACCTGTCAGACCTTTGGGCACCAAGTAATTTTTCCTGCACTTTTAATTAAGGGTACATGGTATTATCTGTGAAGGGAATATGTTAATCACTTATGATAAAACAGGACAGAACTAGCTTTTGGCTCAGTGAGAAAGAGAAAAGTAAATGTATTTTTGTCGTTGTTGTTGTTAGAATATAAACTATGTTACAATGTTGCTATAGGAAAATAGATGCTTCTGAAATAGGTTTCAAGGAAAAGGAAACCTACAAGTTAAAATGTATGATTATAAACCTGTACATCTAAGGTATGTTGACTGAAGAAAATTGTACAACCTAAAAGCTGAGAGTTCAGTTTTATTTGGGGATTATACTGAGAACTATATCTGGGAGATATCCTCTCAGATGGTTCTGAGGAGCTACACTGAAGAGGTAACGGATGAGCCAGGATATATAGGAGTTTTTTGATGGAAAAAAAATGTAATTGGACATCAAAAGATTACTGCTAATCACAAAGAACAGACATCTCAAGTTAATGATTTTAATACTTTTCTGTGTATAAGAAGATGCATGATTCTGGGCTCATTGAAATTATTCCTTAGATGTTCATCTCAACTCTCTAGGGCAAGTATCCAAAGCACAGAATGCTTCTTGTTTTTCTCCATGCTGAATTGCCTGAGGAGGCAGCTTTTGTGGGCAGCGCAGTGGCTAACGACTTGATACTTGTAGAACGGGGATGGCAGGCAGCATTCTTATTTACTGGGATGGCAGGCAACATTCCCTGTCTACAGGTACCACACAGAGGAAGAGGCTTCAATTAGGACCAATGGAATCAATGGATTTAAGTCAATATCAGATTAATTTCTACTTTATTCTTTACATCATTTCTCTTTACACTTATTTCTTTTAAAATGTAGCATTCACTAAAACTGCAACAATTGCTCATTTATATCAAATTCTCAGTTTCTCAGTGGTGTTTCCTATCCATTGTGTTTTAACATGTGAAGTGTGGGTTTGTAACTAATTATCATAATAGCTAGTTAGCATTAACTGTATGTCTATAACATGCTTGGCTCTGTGCTAGGGGCTTGAAACTCGTTATCTCATTTAAACCCCATAGCAATACTCTGAAGTTGGTCCTCTTATGAACCCTGTGAATGAGGAAACCGGGCTTTGGGAATTTAGTCATAAATTTAGGCAAATGGCAGAGCAGGTCCAGGGCATGTGTCTTTTCACAGTGCCACCAGGTTCTTAACTCGTACTCTTTCACACATCACCTACTATATCTTTATTGTGTTGTTCTTAAAAAGGTAATTAACACCTACTATTAATAAGCTGATAGATACATTGTCTGTAATATTAGAACTGTGATATCCAAATGCAGACATTAAAGAACATACAATAGGCAGTAAAAGTGAGGGTATAGTAGGACGGATAATTATATATGTGTTGATTAATTTTAAAATTCTTTCAGTAAACTACAAATAGAACTACCATATGACCCAGCAATCCCACTACTGGGCATATACCCTGAGAAGACCATAATTCAAAAAGAGTCATGTGCCAAAATGTTCATTGCAGCTCTATTTACAGTAGCCTGGAGATGGAAGCAACCTAAGTGTCCATCATCGGATGAATGGATAAAGAAGAGGTGGCACATATATACAATGGAATATTACTCAGCCATAAAAAGAAACGAAATTGAGCTATTTGTAATGAGGTAGGCGGACCTAGAGTCTGTCATACAGAGTGAAGTAAGTCAGAAAGAGAAAGACAAATACCGTATGCTAACACATATATATGGAATTTAAGAAAAAAAATGTCATGAAGAACCTAGAGCTAAGATGGGAATAAAGACACAGACCTACTAGAGAATGGACTTGAGGATATGGGGAGGGGGAAGGGTAAGCTGTGACAAAGCAAGAGAGAGGCATGGACATATATACACTACCAAACGTAAGGTAGATAGCTAGTGGGAAGCAGCCGCATAGCACAGGGAGATCAGCTAGGTGCTTTGTGACCACCTAGGGTGTGGGATAGGGAGGGTGGGAGGGAGGGAGACACAAGAGGGAAGAGATATGGGAACAGATGTATATGTATAACTGATTCACTTTGTTATAAAGCAGAAACTAACACCATTGTAAAGCAATTATACTCCAATACAGATGTAAAAAAAATTCTTTTAGTATATATTAACACTTTGGAATGTGTGCAAGTTACACTAGTGACCTTTCTACATAGAAATCCAATGAGGAAAGCCATGCCATTGTTAGATGAAACACTTTTCATTTCAAGCAGGCAAGCAGCACCGCACTTGGTGGATTAAAGATCAGTTGATCTCAGCAAGCAAAGCACATTGTTAAATTGGTCAGTCCTCCTTTCTGGCTTCCTCTTTTTGCTAGGAATTGAAAAAGAGAGCCTTGCTCTGCACCACTGTCTCAGTCTTGTACCTAGAGCTACAACTGCTGCAAATAAAACCCAAGAACAATTTGTGTTGCGGTTTCCACGCGTAATTACATTATAGCTGCTTCTCTTTGCCCTATAGTCACATTTGCAATTTGTGATTAAAATATTAGGGGAAATAAAGTAATGGCCCATTGTAGTTCATGAACATTTTCCTTATCTGTTGTTTCTTCATTGCCTTTATTTCTTTCTCACAGATTAACATGCATATGTTAATTTTTATGCATGCTCTGTGCTGTACTTACGTTTCCATATATTATTTAGGGAAATTTTTACATTAGCTCTAATAAATGAACTGCTAAATTTTAAATCATTGTCTTTGCTCTACTTAATTTATTTGTATTTGCTCTTCTTTCATTCCTCCAGGAGGAAACAGCCCCACTGTTTTATTTTTATAATAAAATACTCTGAGAAAGAGATATTATGGGCTCTAACACTGGTATGCAAACATCATTAAAGTTTACAAAGCAAAGGCTTTTAATAACATGTGGAGAGACTTTTGGCTGATGCAGTTTTTGTGTTAATATTTTTGCTTCAGTATAAGAGAAACTGGATTTCATTCTACCTAGGGTCCTGTGTAGATTTAGGCACATTTAACTAAATTTCTTTTTATAGTATACATGTAGAGCCACATCATTTTCACTTTGAAATTTTTAAATATGATTTATTTTCCTGTGTTACATGACCTGTAAAGTATAAAGTGAAAAAATATATAAGTATTGAAAATTGAACTAGTATTGACGCATTCTTGACAATGGCAACTGGAATAGTATTTGAGGAAAGGAACAGAGGGTGTGTGTGGAAGAGAGAGGTAAGGCTGTGGACTAGGGGTGGTGAGAGTGAGGTGACAGAGGAGGAGAAGGTGAAGTTTATTGTTAAGCTCTATAGAAATGCTCATTATTTTGAATGGTCACTTTGCTGGTGTTTTTACTGTCTATTAAAAATGAACAAGATCACTGAGAAAGTAGCCAGTGTGGATGTGCTTCTGTTAGCGAAGAAATGATAATGTGCAAATCCTTTTGAGGAAATTTCCTTATGTCACATGACATTGATATTACAAACCAGATGTGCAGTAGCAGCTTATCAAATTTACATTTCCTGCTTCCTCTGCGTGTGCAAGACCTCTATTTGAAAGTTTGCTAAAACCTTACTGAAATATTCGAGTACAAATTCAAGTATGTATTTGTGAACTAGAAGAATTGATGAGATTTTAATAATTGGATTTCTTCACTCTGGAAAGACAGAAAATGTAGGATTGTAAAGTCAGCATTCATGAAATGATTAAGGGTGTGTATACAGAGAACAAAGATTAGCCAAGTCCCAGGGTATCAGAAAATGGGAGTAAGGGTGTGATCCATGAAGGTTTCACTGAAATTTGAGAGAGATAGATATCAAAACAAATGGAAAATAATGATACCTGATTAATTTGAGATTTGTACATTTTACTCTATGTAAATTTTACCTAAAAAATGTTACATATATAACATAATAATTCTGGAATCTAGCTGCTGGGTAGATAGATGTTCACTGTGCATTTTCCTCCACTTTTCTGTATGTTTAAAATTTTTCATGATAAAATATTGGGTAAGAAAGTAAAACTACTGAGACAATGGTGAGAAAATGCATAATGCCTGTTCAGGTAATGATAGTTGAAAAGTAAATTATTTTAAAAAAAGCATTTTGATAATCATGAATCTTATCAACAATGCTCACCTCTGAAGTCCCCAGTGTTATTCTGACCTTGTTGGAATCCTGGACTAGATAACTGTGTGTTTGAACAAGAGTATCCTGTTTCAATATACTTTTTATACAAAAGGAATTGTAATTTGTAAATATTTGGCCGGCAATTTCCTGAAGTCACATGATCTACTGCAAATCAGTTGTGGAGTAGAAGTATTTAGTATTTAAGTTTCCTGCTTCTGGTCATACAGGACCTCTATGTGAAGATTGGCTCAAATCTTACTAAAGCATACAAGATTGCAGGTTGATGCATGTATTTGGGACCTAACCTAAAGCAGAGATGAGAACAAAGTTGAAAATAGCCTGTAAGACCATTGTCTTAAACCGAAAGATACCACTTATACAGGATTAGTCAGCATATCTCTAAGGTGATACAGTATATGTTTGGGGAAAGACATTTCTTTTTTTTTTTTCCCCTAAATCATGACATTTCAATGATTAGGCACATGCAGGATGTTTGTCTCTGATTTCTTTAACACTCTCATATTACTTGTGATGGAGACACTTCTTTCAGGCCAACAAAGAGAGCTCCTTTTTCCCCTTAAAGGAGATGAAGATAAGACAAATCATCTTTTCAGTCTCTGAGGCAGGCTAATCACTGCTAATCTGCCTATCTTTCCAATTCTAATACACAAAGGAGAGACCTTTGTTATCTAACCATAGATATGGGTTTGCCCCTTTATCACGCATCACTTCTTCAATCTACCCCAGACTAAATATTCAAGGCTATTAATAAAATGTTATTAAATATAGATACATAAAAATTTTTGCCATTAAGCTTTATTAACCAACCTTGCATGTTGCATTTTACTCACCACAAATTTCCAATAGCTGGTAAATTAATGGTGTGTTTTGTTTTTCCTCTAGAAATATTGGGTAAAGCACAGTCTAGCTCTCTACTGCTATCATAATACTTATGTTCCAGAACAACTTATATGCCCACTGTATCAATATATTTTATTTATTCATATATTTTTTGCACTACTACCTTTATATGAATGATGGATGTATTGAGTCTTAAACCCATTTATCAGTAAGAATGAAATTACTACTACTTGGACACTTTTGTGAGTTATATAAGCATGAAAATTTCAGAACTGATCTTTTATGAGGATGAAATGGTCACTGATCAGATCTTCATTGTAGGCTCATTACTTTTCAACACATTCAGCAATACCAAGACCTTGATATGACTGGACTTCATGATCTATAGCACTGTGTCACTGTACATTCCCCCAGAGCCATTACATAGTATAGACTTTTTCTCATTCTTAACACTAGGGAAATTGATTGCCTTTCCTGTAAGTTTGCATAACTGGAACAATCTAGAACTGGAAAGTGTTTTAAGTGGTCATTCAGGTCAGGCATTGCTTCCTTATAGAATTTTTCTTGAACTATCTAAGACAGGCAGCATCAGCTCCTGTTGTAAAATATTTCTAGAGAGAATCTTTATTCCATTTAAATAATGCCATGTATGTATCCCATCCTTCATTATGATCAGTTACTGGTCTAACTTTCCTTAGTGCTGTTTAAGTCTTTTTTTAAAACTTTTTATTTTATATTGGAGTATAGTTGACTAACAATGTTGTGATAGTTTCAGGTATACAGCAAAGTGATTCAGTTATACATATACATGTGTCTATCCTTTTCCAAATTCTTTTCCCATTTAGGTTGTTACATAATATTGAGCAGAGCTCCCTGTGCTTCCAGCCTGTAGGAATTAGGTCAGTCTGGTCAAGCCTTTCTGTCTCTATTGGCAGGCATTTCAAGGAAACTAAATGAACATCTAGAAGTTGCTTGATGAACATGGAATCAAAGTAAGGAAAATAGTTTTACAGTTAAGATATTTAATAGTCTTAGCCCTATGTTTCCTTATACGTTCGTTTCTTCAATAGGAGTTTGTGTGTATTGGGAATCAGAGTTGTTATGAACTAAAAGGGCACTGCTGACATTTACCTCCTTCTGATTGTTGAACAGTTTTTCTGCATATAAGACTGTAGTCAGGATATAGTCAGTGACTTTCTCTGTAAATTGAGACCAGTTCTGTTTCTTACCATTCAACTCAGAGAAAGCAGTGTTTCCTTTTATTCCCCAAATTTACTGTGGTACCATCATGTAGTACAGACAATCTTCTGGTAAAAAAAGAATAAAAGTGATGTTGAGTTGTTCAGAAACTGTGGGACTTAATAACACAGGCATCATTAGAGTAATGCATCTAGTAAATGGAGAGAGTTACAATGGAGATTCAGAGATGATCTTTTGAAAAGAGAGAAAAAGAAGGAGAGAAGAAGGACAGTTATGTTGGATTCATATATCCTGAGTGATCTTCTGAAAGTTCATATTTGATCACTGAAATCTGAATCAACACAGACATCTGTAAATCTCTGTTTGTGTTGAAGGAGCAAACCAAGTCTTTCAGGAAGCACTTTGTTTTGATATGCTTTGTCTTCCCCTAACAGCCAAATCAAAGGAAAGAGATAAGCAATTTTTTAACATGGAAAACCACAACAAAAGAAACATATTTTCCCTTGGGAGAAAATATTGGCAAATACTAAATCTGATTAGGAATTAATACCCAAATTATGTGAGAAACTCACACAACTCTATAGCAAGCAAAACAAAGAAAACAAAACAAAACAAAAAATCTGATTGAAAAATGGACAGAGGAGGACCTGAATAGACATTTTTTCAAAGAAAACATACAAATAGCCAACAGGTACATTAAAAAGTGCTCAACATCCCTAATCATTAGGGGAACACAAGTCAAAACCAGATTGAGATATTATCTCACACATATCAGAATGGCTATCATCAAAAAGACAAGAAATAATGAGTGTTGAGGAGGACGTAGAGAAATGGGAATGCTTGCGCACTGTCGGTGGGAATGTAAGTCGGTATAGCCACTGTGCAGAACAGTATGGAGGTTCATCAACAAGTGTAAAGCAGAACTACCACATGATGCAACAGTCCCACTTCTGGGAATATATGAAGGGACATGAGATCAGGATCTCAAAAAGATGTTAATTGAAGCATTATTCACATTAACCAAGATATGGAAACAACCGAAGTGTCCATCTATGGATGAATGGATAAGGAAGATGAGGTATATTTATGTATATACAACGGAATATTTTTCAGCCAGGAGAAAGAAGGAAATCCTGCCATTTGCGACAATGTGGATGGACCTTGAGGGCATTATGCTAAGTGAGATAAGTCAGAAAGAGAAAGGCAAATACTGTATGATATCACTTATATGTGGAATCTAAACAAGCCAAACTCATAGAAACAGAGAGGTTGCCAGGGGCAAGGGGGTGAGGAAATGGGGAGATGACTGTCCAAGAGTACAAACTTCCAGTCAAGATGAATAAGTTGTAGGTAACAATACTGTATTGTATACTTGAAAGTTGCTAGGAGAGTAGATCTTAAATGTTCTCACAAAAAATAAATGCTCCTTTTATGAGGTGATAGAGGTGTTAACTGATTCTACTGTGGTAATTATTTCACAGTACCTAAGTGTATCAAATTTTTGCTTTGTATACCTAAATCTTACACAATATTATGTCAGTTATATTTAAATTAAGTTAGAGGAAGAAAGAAATATATATTTCCTGAGAAAGAAGACCCTCAATCTCACTAGTAGTGTGTATTCTAAGCCAGTCATCCCCTCCCTCATTCAATAAATATTTACTGATTAAAGTGATAGTCTAGTGGAAGAGACACAAAACTGGACCATCAGATGCAGTTTAATAAGTGCTACCATGGGGGTAAGCCAAGGTGCCATGAACAGACTAGGAAAGGGGCCTTATGCAAACATGGAGGCATCAATGGGTCATTCTAGAGAGGCCCACAAGGCCATCACATTGTACATTAACCAGGAGGTTGACCTATGGAAAAAATATACTTCTGGTTTTCGAGATTTACTTATTTATTTACCAAACATACATTGAAATCCTACTGTGCATCAGGGTCTGTTAGTACTATGGATAGAGTGAAAAAAGAAACAAGATTCATGGAGTTTGTATGCTAGTTGGTAGATTTTGCTTAGTTTGGATTAGGTTTTGTAAATTTAAATCTGGGAGAATTATTGTTTAGTTTTGTTCTCTCTCTCTCTGCACCTCTCCCCTTTGTTTGTTGCTTTTTTGAGGAAGGGAGCCTCCAGTATAGTATTTACAGTTTTTCTTCTTTGAAGAACTGTTCTTAAATTTATCTTCACAAATCTCTTCTAAAAGACTTAACAAAATGAAAAATGACATGGGTCTCTATGGTAAGCTTATTACTTGTAACTATAAACGTGGGATCTTTACATCAGTGTGTTTTATGAGGAGAGAGCTTATGATTGGTTTGAGATAACTATTAAGCATACCCAAATTCTCAGAATGCTTTTATTATGCTAGTAAATATCACCAGAAACTGAGCTGATGATGTCTATCATGTGGCCAAAGTTGGTTATCTCTTCCTGGCAGGTGGTTTGTCACTTCCCATCTCCACCTCCTCCACGCAGACATAAAGTTGATTGAATTTTATGTATGTCTCTTGGAGAAAGAAAATATAAGACATGCCAAAATTTTTTAAAAATTAGATTTAAACTCTCTAACAATTCCAACAAAATGAACATTTAGAGCAAACCTCTTTTGAAAGATTGGGGGACGGTCAGTTTGTAACTAGCAGTTCTGAGGGGACATTCTTCCGAAGGCTGCAGATACTGGCTACTGTATTCACAGACGGGGGAAAAAAGACTCTCTCAGCAGATGAATAGAAACATTGACTGGCTTTGAGGCGAGTAATTGCCTTACTCACCCACACAAAAATTTCAGCCTGAGAAGTACTCTTTTAAGCAGAGCACAAATGATGCATGATGCATACTTATGCAGGTGAAGTGCAATTTACCTTGGGTTTATTCAGTTATTCTTGGTCCATGGGGTTTCTGAAAAATAGCCAGGATACTATGTTACTGCAGATTTAAATAAAAGGTCTACATCTCTGTTAATTTCTTTTTTCTTCGCTGCAGGGTGTGTATGTATAGCATATAAGTGTTAGAATCGGTTATAACCATTACAGACAATAGAGAAGTTAACATATTCTTTACATCTCCAATTAAAAGGAGCACAGGGGGGCTTCCCTGGTGGCGCAGTGGTTGGGAGTCCGCCTGCCGATGCAGGGGACGCGGGTTCGTGCCCCGATCCCGGAGGATCCCGCGTGCCGCGGAGCGGCTGGGCCCGCGGGCCATGGCCGCGGAGCCTGTGTGTCCGGAGCCTGTGCTCCGCGACGGGAGAGGCCACAGCAGTGAGAGGCCCGCGTACAGCAAAAAAAAAAAAAAAAAAAAAAAAAGGAGCACAGGAATATTGATTAGCACAGTGAAAATGTAAATTATTTCTTTCCTTTTTAAATACCTGTATGATACTTATTAACATTTTTAAGGGCAAAAGTGATAAAAATAATTAAAAGCCCATTTAGTTCCTGTTCTGCTCCATTTCATTGACGTCTGCTTCTTTTTTGTTTTTTTTTGAAGAAAAAGTTGTAAAATTGATGTCCTCGCTATAGGTGCCCTTTTGTGATATTAAATTTCTGCATCTGGAGGAAGAATTAGAAAGATTTTCTCCTACACACATGCTATGTTTTAATTTGAAAAAAAAAAAGTGGCCTACCTCCATTCCTGCTATTTAAAGGACATTGTTGAAAATTTTAACAAAGAAATGCTTAATTTTCAAAGTTTATTACATTTTTTCTGGGTTAAAAATAATAGATGCTCAATAAATAAATGTGTGGAAAAAAATCAAGTTTTGAGCTATGTCAAATGTGTCTATTTCTATTTCAATATTAGTGTCTACTCCTGAGAACCACAAAGGCTTTCCTACTGAAAGAGAATTCTTCCTAGCCACAGACTTTTCCTCTGGTGAGCGCAACTGAAAAATGGCACTTCTTCCTGAGGAGGAGAGGGATTTCCAGATCCGACCCAGTGCTGACTTACTGGGAAGGTTTTTGGCTTGGGAGTTGGTAGTAGTGATGTAGAAGTGCAGTTAGTTAAAATAAGGAGATCTGGTGGATTGCCAAATTTGTCCCCAGATGCTCAGCAGCATCTAAAGGTCAGTTGTGTTATGAAGAGCAAATTAATAATGCTGGCTTTGAACTTGGCTATAGCACCACTTGTTCCTTTCAGCCAGTCCTGCTTTGCCAATGGCTCTACTATTTTCTTAACCTCTGTGTGGAATCTTATTTGACTCCCGGGCAATGGCAACCTTTAACTAACCACTAGAAAAGGAAGCAAATTAAACACACCTTGTTCAACTTGAGTTAACAAGGAATGGGGTTTCCCTCAGCCTGGGGTGAACTTCTTCTGTCTTTCACATATAAGCCCTTCTCTTATTTTATTTATTTATTTATTTTTTTTGTGGTACGCGGGCCTCTCACTGCTGTGGCCTCCCCCGTCGTGGAGCACAGGCTCCGGACGCGCAGGCTCAGCGGCCATGGCTCACGGGCCCAGCCGCTCCGCGGCATGTGGGATCTTCCCGGACTGGGGCACGAACCCGTGTCCCCTGCATCGGCAGGCGGACTCTCAACCACTGCGCCACCAGGGAAGCCCCTATAAGCCCTTCTTGATGCAAGTCTTCTTTAACTAGGAAAGGGTCAATATAGATTTGGCCTTTAGCATACCTGGAATGTAACACCACCGGGGTTCTCTTCTCTTCTCTGGATTCCTATCACATTCAGCTTCTTACACTACAATGTTAATTTTTTAAGAATATTTTTTCTGTTTCTTTTTTCTTCTGTTCTTTAATGATCTATTGATCTCTCCAACTAGACTGCTAGGATTGTCACTTCTCTAAAGGGAGTAAACTCATCTGGAGTCCTTCCCAATCCTTCCTTCCTTCCTTCATTTCTCCCTTCCTTCCTCCTTCCATCCATCATCCAGTATAAGCTGACATCTATCTTTGCAACAGGCTGAGACTTCAAAAATGTATCTGTTCATTAAGAGTCTACAAAAGTCTTATAAACCTGTTTCAAAGGAACTACTTTTCCTGACTCAATGACAGTTAGTACTCATGAACAATTATATACTTTTTTTTTATTCTTCAAATTTGAGAGAGATGGTTACAAAATTTAAATTAATACAGACTAAATAGTTTATGAACAGTTTTCACTTGCATTATTTCTTTCAAGGCTCACAGATACCATATGCAAATTGGTAATATCACTTCTATTGTGTATGTGAACAAAGCAAAGCTGTTTTATCTAGGAGGCAGAAAAGTGGGGATGGGTTTTGTGACATGCTGACTGCATGAGACAAGGTCCGATGGCAGTATTTGGGCATATGCTGCTATTTCTGTTTGATGCCTAAGAAAATGAAAGCCTTATCTTAAGACACGCACGGCATGTATGTAGACCAGGTTTCTAGGTTTACTATTTTCTCTCTCTCTACAATGAATATTCCACATTAGACATGGATAATCTGTTGTCAAGTTAGTTTTATATCACAGTTTGATATAAAAGTAGTTTTATAGCTATTGATATAATAGTACTGAAAATTAAAAGTTGAAATTCTGAAAGTAACTGCAAGGTAAATATAAAGTATTATACAAAGCCCCCAAAATAGTTTCTTAGTCTGTTACGTTCATATCATCAGTGAATGTGGATTGATGCACCATGTATCAAAAACTGTGCTGGGCATCACAGATACAATGAGAAATGACTAGATTCCCTGACGTCCTCATAGGCAAGAGGTTAGTTTGCAAAAATATTAGAACTTTGGGAAGACTTAGCGGAAGATAATGTTTTCAGCCTTCTCATCTGAAATCAAGCTCAAAGATGATGGTCTGGCTTGTTAGAAACTCATGCTGGCTAATGAACCCCAGAAATTTAGGCCTGTTGATCCAGTTTGTAGATCACTGAGATTCTTTTAGTGCTCTTTAAACAACAAGCATACAGCTCCTGAGATGAGTCGACAGCTACTCTCCTGGGATGTCTTTTCTCTTTAGATTTCAAAGGCATCCTTGTCCTCAAATGGCAGAGATGCATCCCTCAAGATTAAAGACCCTATTCTTTACTCTTAAAGTATAAAGTATAAAGTATAGTGTGTCAGTCCAGATATTTTGTGAACACTTACTATGTGCTGTACTAGGTGTCGGGGATGCAAAGATGAGTGTGAAATGGTCTCACATGCAATTGAGGTGGAACTCAATTGAGATTAAAACTTGATTTGGTAAATAACAAATACAGAGGAAGATAATCAAAGTGACCACTGTGTCTCAGGCACTATCGGTTGGATTCATAATTTTAAAATATTATTTCAATTGTATATGTAATAGACCTAGTAAGTATGTAATTGGAATTTAAAATCCAGATGTACTGACTCCAAAGCTGCTAAGCCATAATGTGTTCACCAAATTTCACTGAAGCTGAAGTGCATCATTTTAACAGTTCCAGAACTGTAGGAGTTATCTCTACAACTGAGATTCTCAACTTTTAGTGTGCACAGGAATCATCTGGAAGCTTGTTAAAACAAAGACTGTTCAGGACCCAGAAACTCAGTAGGTCTGTGACGGTGCTGAATTATTTGCATTTATACTATCTCAGAGGTGACACTGACGATTCTTTGAGTAGCACTAACCTCGGGAATGTTTGTGAAATTTTAGCATACAGCAGAATCATCTGGACAGCTTGTTAAGGGACATTGTTGGGCTGGGCCTGGCCATGGAGATTCAGAACGTCTGGAATGAGGCTAAATAATTTTTATTTCAAGCATGCTTTCAGAAGACATTCAACAGCATCTAAAGGTCAGCTTTAGACTCTGCTGGTTCATGGACTGCACTGAGAGCTAAGGAACTATCTAACTAGGTGGACGGAAACCACCTAATAAGAAACCCAATTTCGAGAAACGTAAAACCTTTGGTCAAAATACGTACTCTACTTAAGATGGAATTGTCATCCAAGAAGAGAAAAAAATATGGGAAACTGTGAATGGCATGCATCTGAGAAGCAATAAGTACTACAAGTAACAAGTGATGATACATTAAAATAAAGGTGTTACACATATAGAGGGAGAGGGTAGGCTGCTCGAAGGATATAGTGATACCTTTAGCTGTCTGTTTACTTAGAGATCAGTTTGTTTTTATTTTTTAATATCTTGTCTGTGCATTCATTTTAAACATTTTTAAAACATTTTTATTGGAGTATAATTGCTTTACAATGGTGTGTTAGTTTCTGCTTTATAACAAAATGAATCAGTTATACATATACATATGTTCCCATATGTCTTCACTCTTGCATCTCCCTCCCTCCCACACTCCCTATCCCACCCCGCTAGGTGGTCACAAAGCATGGAGCTGATCTCCCTGTGCTATGTGGCTGCTTCCCACTAGTTACCTATTTTACGTTTGGTAGTGTATATATGTCCATGCCACTCTCTCACTTAGTCACAGTTTACCATTCCCCCTCCCCATATCCTCAAGTCCATTCTCTAGTAGGTCTGTGTCTTTATTCCCATTTTACCCCTAGGTTCTTCATGACCTTTTTTTTTTTTCTTAGATTCCATATATATGTGCTAGCATACGGTATTTGTTTTTCTCTTTCTGACTTACTTCACTCTGTATGACAGATTCTAGGTCCATCCGCCTCACCACAAATAACTCAATTTCGTTTCTTTTTATGGCTGAGTAATATTCCATTGTATATATGTGCCACATCTTCTTTATCCATTCATCTGTTGATGGACACTTAGGTTGCTTCCATGTCCTGGCTATTGTAAATAGAGCTGCCATGAACATTGTGGTATATGACTCTTTTTGAATTATGGTTTTCTTAGGGTATATGCTCAGTAGTGGGATTGCTGGGTCGTATCGTACTTCTGTTTGTAGTTTTTTCAGGAATGTCCATACTGTTCTCCATAGTGGTTGTATCAATTTACATTCCCACCAACAGTGCAAGAGTGTTCCCTTTTCTCCACACCCTCTCCAGCATTTATTGTTTCTAGATTTTTTAATGATGGCCATTCTGACCAGTGTGAGATGATATCTCATTGTAGTTTTGATTTGCATTTCTCTAATGATTAATGATGTTGAGCATTCTTTCATGTGTTTGTTGGCAATCTGTATATCTTCTTTGGAGAAATGTCTATTTAGGTCTTCTGCCCATTATTGGATTGGGTTGTTTGTTTTTTTGTTATTGAGCTGCATGAGCTGCTTATAAATTTTGGAGATTAATCCTTTGTCAGTTGCTTCATTTACAAATATTTTCTCCCATACTGAGGGTTGTCTTTTTTGTCTTGTTTATGGCTTCCTTTGCAAAAGCTTTTAAGTTTCATTAGGTTCCATTTGTTTACTTATTTTAAATTTCCATTTCTCTAGGAGGTGGGTCAAAAAGGATCTTGCTTTGATTTATGTCATAGAGTGTTCTGCCTATGTTTTCCTCAAAGAGTTTGATAGTGTCTGGCCTTGCATTTAGGTCTTTAATCCATTTTGAATTCATTTTTGTGTATGGTGTTAGGGAGTGTTCTAATTTCATTCTTTTACATGTAGCTGTCCAGTTTTCCCAGCACCACTTATTGAAGAGGCTGTCTTTTCTCCATTGTATATTCTTGCCTCCCTTATCAAAGATAAGTTGACCATATGTGCGTGGGTTTATCTCTGGGCTTTCTAAGCTGTTCCATTGATCTATATTTATGTTTTTGTGCCAGTACCATACTGTCTTGATTACTGTAGCTTTGTAGTATAGTCTAAAGTCAGGGAGCCTGATTCCTCCAGCTCCATTTTTCATTCTCAAGATTGTTTGGCTATTCGGGGTCTTTTGCGTTTCCATACAAATTGTGAAATTTTTTGTTCTAGTTCTGTGAAAAATGCCAGTGGTAGTTTGATCGGGATTGCATTGAATCTGTAGATTGCTTTGGGTAGAGAGTCATTTTCACAATGTTGATTCTTCCAATCCAAGAACATGGTACATCTCTCCATCTATTTGTATCATCTTTAATTTCTTTCATCAGTGTCTTATAATTTTCTGCATACAGGTCTTTTGTCTACTTAGGTAGGTTTATTCCTAAATATTTTATTCTTTTCGTTGCAGTGGTAAATGGGAGTGTTTTCTTAATTTCACTTTCAGATTTTTCATCATTAATGTATAGGAATGCAATAGATTTCTGTGCATTAATTTTGTATCCTGCTACTTTACCAAATTCATTGATTAGCTCCAGTAGTTTTCTCGTAGCATCTTTAGGATTCTCTATGTATAGTATCATGTCATCTGCAAACAGTGACAGCTTTACTTTTTCTTTTCCCATTTGGATTCCTTTTATTTCTTTTTCTTCTCTGATTGCTGTGGCTAAAACTTCCAAAACTAGGTTGAATAAGAGTGGTGAGAGTGGGCAGCCTTGTCTTGTTCCTGATCTTAGTGGAAATGCTTTCAGTTTTTCACCATTGAGGATGATGTTGGCTGTGGGTTTGTCATATATGGCCTTTACTATGTTTAGGAAAGTTCCCTCTATGCCTACTTTCTGCAGGGTTTTTATCATTAATGGGCATTGAATTTTGTCGAAAGCTTTCTCTGCATTATTGAGATGATCATATGTTTATTCTCCTTCAGTTTGTTAATATGGTGTATCACGTTGATTGATTTGTGTATATTGAAGAATGCTTGCATTCCTAGGGTAAACCCCACTTGATTGTGGTATATGATCATTTTAATGTGCTGTTGGATTCTATTTGCTAGTATTTTGTTGATGATTTTTTGCTTTTAATATGTTTTCTTTGTATTCAATTTTTGATAGCTTGATTCATATGTGTCTTGGCGTGTTTCTTCTTGGATTTATCCTGTATGGGACTCTCTGTGCTTCCTGGACTTGATTAACTATTTCCTTTCCCATATTAGGGAAGTTTCCAACTATAATCTCTTCAAAAATTTTCTCAGTCCCTTTCTTTTTCTCTTCTTCTTCTGGGACCCCTATAATTCAAATGTTGGTGTGTTTAATGTTGTCCCAGTGGTCTTTGAGACTGTCCTCAGTTCTTTTCCTTCTTTTTTCTTTATTCTGCTCTGCAGTAGTTATTTCCACTATTTTATCTTCCAGGTCACTTATCCGTTCTTCTGCCTCAGTTATTCTGCTATTGATCCCTTCTAGTGTATTCTTAATTTCATTTATTGTGTTGTTCATCGTTGCTTGTTTCCTCTTTGGTTCTTCTAGGTCCTTGTTAAACGTTTCTTGCATTTTCTCTATTCTATTTCCAAGATTTTGGATCATCTTTACTATCATTATTCTGAATTCTTTTTCAGGTAGACTGCCTATTTCCTCTTCATTTGTTAGGTCTGGTGGGTTTTTACCTTGCTCCTTCATATGCTGTGTGTTTTTCTGTCTTCTCATTTTGCTTATCTTGCTGTGTTTGGGGTCTCCTTTTAGCAGGCTGCAGGTTCGTTGTTCCCGTTGTTTTTGGTGTCTGTCCCCAGAGGCTAAGGTTGGTTCAGTGGGTTGTGTACGCTTCCTGGTGGAGGGGACTAGTGGCTGTGTTCTGGTGGATGAGGCTGGATCTTGTCTTTCTGGTGGGCAGGTCCACGTCTGGTGGTGTGTTTTCGGGTGTCTGTGGCCTTATTATGATTTTAGGCAGCCTCTCTGCTAATGGGTGGGGTTGTGTTCCCATCTTGCTAGTTGTTTGGCATAGGGTGTCCAGCACTGTAGCTTGCTGGTCATTGAGTGAAGCTGGGTCTTGGTGTTGAGATGGAGATCTCTGGGAGATTTTCGCCATTTGATATTATGTGGAGCTGAGAGGTCTCTGGTGGACCAGTGTCCTGAAGTTGGCTCTCCCACCTCAGAGGCACAGCACTGACTCCTGGCTGCAGCTCCAAGAGCCTTTCATCCACACGGCTCAGAATAAAAAGGAGAAAAAGTAGAAAGAAAGAAGGTAAAATAAAATAAAATAAAGATAAAATAAAGTTATTAAAATAAAAATAATTAGTAAGAAAAAATATTAAAATAAAAAATAATTATTAAGAAAAAAAATTTTTATAAAGTTAAAAAAAAAAAAAGAAATGGACGTTCAGAGCCCTAGGACAAATGGTGAAAGCAAAGCTATAAAGACAAAATCTCACACAGAAGCATATATATACACACTCACAAAAAGAGGAAAAAGGGAAAAAATAATCTATCTTGCTCCCAAAGCCCACCTCCTCAATTTGGGATGATTCATTGTCTATTCAGGTATTCCACAGATGCAGGGTACATGGAGCTTTAATCCACTGCTCCTGAGGCTGCTGGGAGAAATTTCCCTTTCTCCTCTGTTCGCACAGCTGCCGGGTTTCAGCTTTGGATTTGGCCCCGCCTCTGTGTGTAGGTCGCCTGAGGGCGTCTGTTCTTCGCTCAGACAGGACGGGGTTAAGGGAGCCACTGACTCGGGGGCTCTGGCTCACTCAGGCTGGGGGGAGGGAGGGGCTCAGAGTGTGGGGCGAGCCTGCGGCGGCAGAGGCCCGTGACGTTGCACCAGCCTGAGGCGCGCCGTGCTTCTCCCGGGGAAGTTGTCCCTGGATCACAGGACCCTGGCAGTGGCGGGCTGCACAGGCTCCCGGGAGGGGCGATGTGGAGGGTGACCTTTGCTCGCACACAGGCTTCTTGGTGGCAGCAGCAGAAGCCCCAGCGTCCCACACCCATCTCTGGGGTCTGCGCTGTTAGCCACGGCTCGCGCCCGTCTCTGGAACACCATTAAGCAGCGCTCTTAATCCCCTTTCCTCGCGCACCAGGAAACAAAGAGGGAAGAAAAAGCCTCTTGCCTTTTCGTCAGCTGCAGACTTTTTCCCGGACTCCCTCCTGGCCAGCCGTGGCGCACTAGCCCCTTCAGGCTGTGTTCACGCCGCCAACCCCAGTCCTCTCCCTGCGCTCCGACGCAAGCCCGAGCCTCAGCCCCCAGCCCCGCCCACCCCGGCGGGAGAGCGGACAAGCCTCTCGGGCTGGTGAGTGCAGGTCGGCACCGATCCTCTGTGCGGGAATCCCTCCGCTTTGCCCTCCGCTTTGCCCTCCGCACCCCTGTGGCTGTGCTCTCCTCCGCTACTCCAAAGCTTTCCCCCTCCGCCACCCACAGTCTCCGCCCACGAAGGGGCTTCTAGTGTGTGGAAACCTTTCCTCCTTCACGGCTCCCTCCCACTGGTGCAGGTCCTGTCCCTATTCTTTGTCTCTGTTTATTCTTTTTTCTTTTGCCCTACCCAGGTACGTGGGGGAGTTTCTTGCCTTTTGGGAGGTCTGAGGTCTTCTGCCAGCGTTCAGTAGGTGTTCTGTAGGAGTTGTTCCACGTGTAGATGAATTTCTGGTGTATCTGTGGGGAGGAAGGTGATCTCTGCGTCTTACTCTTCCGCCATCTTCCCGGCCCCTCCATTTTAAACATTTAACATATAAAACTGATTAAAATGTTTTGAGTGATATAAAATGAGATTAAATGTTATCCTTAGAAATAGTGTTTATGTAGAGAAAAGGGTGGGCCCGAGCCAAGCCTGGGGTAACTCCATAGTTTAGAGGTAAGCCTAAGAAGAAACCAGTAAAGAAAATGGAGAAGTGGCTAGCAATGCAGGATAAAAAACAGGAGAGTGTGGTGTCACAGGAAAGACTTTCCTGGGAGGCTGTATTGGTTAATGCATTAGAATGCTGCTGAGAATTCCTGTAAAATAATGGAAAAATTGGCTCTCTGATTTGGCACCATAAAGACCATGAAATCACCTCATTGGAGTGTTGTGTGAAACCCCAATTGGCTTTCTTACAGAAAGAAGGTATAATGAGAAATTGGGATCAAAATATAAACAATTTGCTGATATGTGTGTGCATGGAATTTTTTTGAAATATAGTTTTGTTTATTAATGTTTCCTTTCTTACTAATATTCCACAATTTTCATTAGCACAGATTTATATTAAATTTTAATATCTGGCATCCATCATTATTTTTTTTTTCAAAGTTATTCTATCTTCATATGATTATTTTTCCAGATGAATTGTGAGATAATTTTATCAGTTCAAGGAAAAAGAGTTCTGTTAGGATTTTTATTGCAATTACTTAAAATTTTTAGATTAATCTAGGAAATCACCATTTTTTTCCATATTGAATCATACTTAACAGGAATGCAGTGATTCCCTATTTCCTTCAAGTGGTCTTAGAAATCCTCTGGTAAAGTTTTGTGGTTTTCTTCCTTTGGACACTAAAACTTTCTAAAGTCACTTAATATATCTGTTCCTATGATGAATGTTGCTATTATTTACATTTTTAAAATTGTGACAAAATATGCATAAAATAAAACTTACCATTTTAATAATTTTAAGTGTACTCTCAGTGGTATTAAGTACAGTCATACTGCTGTGCAACTATCATCACCATCCATCTCCAGAACCTTTTTCATCTTCTCAAACTGAAACTCCATACTCATTAAACAGTAACTCCCCACAAAGAGATGGATACAAAAACTGGACTCTTTTTTCAGCTCCATCCTTCCTACTTTATGTAAATGATGTTATAAATTACATCTTTGTATTGTATACCCATTAACACAGACATAATTAATTTTTATGTTTTTGTTTCTTAAATTCTGTAGAAGAGTAAAATGTGGAGTTAGAAGCCAAAATTAAAGTAATGTTAATTTTTGTATTTGTCCTCATATTTATCCTTATGGAATACTTTGCATTTTCATATGACTTCAGTTTATGTCTAGCAATCTTTTCATTTCAACTTGAAGGACTCCCTTTAGCATTTCTTGTAGGGCAAGTCTAGGGGCAATGAGGTGTTTTATCTTTTATTTCTCTGGGGATGTCTTAATTTCTCCCTCGTTTTCAAAGAACATTTTTGCTGGACATGGATTTTTTTGGTTGACAGTTTTTTCTTTCAGTACCTTAAATATATTGTCCCACTGCTTCTGGCCTGCAAAGTTTCTGCTGAGAAATCCATTGCTAATCGTATTGCAGATACTTGTAGGTGATGAGTCACTTTTCTTTCAAGATTCTCTTTTTTGTCTTTGACTTTTAATATATTTATTAAAATATGTCTCAGTATGGATCTCTTTGGGTTTATCTTACTTGGAGTTCATCTTACTTGGAGTTCACTGAGCTTTTGGTGCTTTCACATAACCATATCTTTCTTCAGATTTGAAGTTTCCATCATTATTTCTTCAAATAAACTCTCGTACCCTTTCTCTCTCTTTTTCTTCTCCTTCTGAGATTCTCATGATATGTACATTGCTCTATTTGGTGCTACCCAATAAGTCCCATAGGTTCTGTTTACTTTTCTTCATTCTTTTTTTCCCTTTTGCTCCTCAAACTTGATAATTTCAAAGGACCTGTCTTCAAGTTCACTGATTCTCTTTTCTATCATTTGAGTCTGCTGTTAGGTTTTTAAATTCAGTTATTGTATTTTCCCACTCCAGAATTTCTGTGTTTGTTTTTTTTAAATAATTTCTGTATTTTGGTTGATCATCTTTTGTTCATATATCATTTTCCTGATTTTCTTTAGTTCTTTGTCCATGTTTTCCTTTTGCTCTTAGAGCATATTTCTGATAACTGTTTTAAAGTCTCTAGTAGTCCAGAACCTTTGTTACTTTACAGTCAGTTTCTAGAGGTATATTTTGTTCTCTGACTGGACCATGTTTCCCTCTTTCTTTGTAAACCTGTGATCTTTTGTTGAAAATAGGGCATTTGAAAAAATAGCCACTTCTTCCAGTTTTTGGAGACTGGCCCTGTTCACAGAAAGATGTTTTCTAATCAATCCAGCAGGAAGTCTCAAGATATTCTCAGGATTTTTGCATTTGTCTTCCCTTGGCCTACATGTTCCCCCCTCCCTTACTCCCAGTTCCCCTGTATACATGGCTGTTTTAAAATGTCTTGATTTCTTTAAGAGTATCACCCTGCTTTTTCTTAAGGTCTTAAGTGTTCCACTGTGTTTCTAAGCAGGTAATCTCTCTCCTCAAATTCTGCTTGTTTATAGTCCAGCAGTTTTCATGCGCCATGGAAGACTCCACTGCTTTCCATGCCTTCTAACCTGAGATCTAAACTATGCTGCTATTTCTGTCAGGCAAGACAGAAACCCGTCCCTCAGGTAGCCCACAGATAGGCCAGAACATGCCAACAAGTTCCACTTATTTTTTCCATCTGAAGGAAGGAACTTGGAATTGAGTCACTTCCTTCTGAGCATGCTAAACTGTGCCAGGGAGGGAATGAGGGTATTCAAACATGCCATGAAATCTCCTGCCTTTTTAAGTGTGACTTTTTCTTGATTGGGCATTTGCTTGGTTGCTGCATATCCTTCACTGGTTTTTGGAGCTCCCGTAATGCTATTTTAATTACTCTATAGTTGTTTACTTGATGTTTCCATGAGGGAATGAGGACCTGGAGCATCCTAGTCTGCCATCTTGCTGATATCAGATCTGTTTGTTTGCTTTTTTAAGTGTTTCTTTTACAGTTTTAGTTGTGGTTTTGAAGCCTAAACAGGTTCAGAATCATAGATGATCAGCCAAACCTCTAAATCATGATAATAGAAATGTGAAACTATTACTGAAAAATATATTGATGATAGCTGTCATCTTTGTTTTGTTTCTAATTTAATGGTGATCCATCTAGGAGTGTGTCACAAACAAATATAATTATCAGGGAATTATAAATGACAAATTACAACTGAGACAATTGCTAGTTCTTTTATAAATAAATTAATGTTGAACAGATAAAACCAAATCAGAATTTTTTTTAAAAAAAGAATAGAGGGCCTCCCTGGTGGCGCAGTGGTTGAGAGTCCGCCTGCCGATGCAGGGGATGCGGGTTCGTGCCCCGGTCTGGGAGGATCCCATATGCCGCGGAGCGGCTGGGCCCGTGGGCCGTGGCCGCTGGGCCTGCGCGTCCGGAGCCTGTGCTCCGCAGCGGGGGAGGCCGCAGCGGTGAGAGGCCCGCATACCGCAAAAAAAAAAAAAAATAAAAAAAAAAAATAAATAAAAAAAGAATAGAGCAAATCTCAATAAAAGACTCTTGTCTTGCATTTCTAATAAGCTCCCAGGTGATATTGATGCTGCTGTCCATAGTTCATACTATGAGTAGCATTTATTCAGCACTGCCTCATGTACACTGATAACACAAAACTATAATAGATGTAATTTTGAAAAAATGTATAACTTTCTGTATGAAATGTGATTATTTACCAAAACTATGCACTTTATTTAGCATAGAGTCTTCTAATTGGAGAAACATGATAAATGAGGAACTTGTGAATGTCCACAAGTATAATGGGCAATTTTAAGAAGCAGTAGGTATTACAAGTGTTAAACTGAAAATTAAATATGAAAAACAATCTTTATGATTATATTTTCTTTACTGATATCAGTAAATGTTGTAAGGAACTATGCCTATATCTCCTAGTGGTGGATATTATTATCAGTAAATGTTGTAGGGAACTATGACTATATCTCCTAGTGGTGGAAATATCTCGCAATGTTTAATTATTATTTATATTGAGCTCCTGCATTGAATTCATTAACATTTTATTTAGTACTTTTGCATTTATTTCTTTATTTAAATTGAGCTTAAATTTTTTTTTATGTGCTATTTCAGACAATCAAGACAAGGTAAACATTAAAAATTTGGAATTTTCCTTCTTTCAGTATACTCTGAAATGTTTCAAATGGCACAGGAATTATTTGTGTCTTAGAGGCAAAATCTGTGACCTTGTAATTTTGTGGAGCTATATAAAAAATTGTCTCAATTTCTTGTACGCTTACTGGTCTATTCCAGGTTGTAAATTTTGTCAATTATCATTTTTGCTAAAAAGAAAAAAATGCACACTTTGTTCCATTTTCCAATACCTGTGTATTTTTATACACACTTTCCACCTATTTAAAAAAGAAAAAAATCCTCTGATTCCTTTTGTCTTTCCAGATTTTGTA
Source organism: Mesoplodon mirus (assembly GCF_964341445.2). Lineage (NCBI taxonomy): Eukaryota > Metazoa > Chordata > Mammalia > Artiodactyla > Ziphiidae > Mesoplodon > Mesoplodon mirus. The sequence goes on along the minus strand of NC_138984.1, from coordinate 108,644,222 downwards.
TATGTAATTCTATAATCCCACCACATCTAGTACCTTATTTCTTAGGAAATGATGTATGAATGCTTAAAGAAAAAAAATTATATCAGTACAAGGAAGTTAATAACGTCTCCCCTCATTTCCCATAGAAAAATTCTGCGATTTGCTGGGTTACCTTTATTTATGTAACTTCGTACTATACTGGTGGTAAGCAAAATCTTCATTAGTGTTTATACTCACTGGGGACGGTTCTTATTTTAATTTGTATTCCCAGTTGCATGTAGTGTAATGTTCTATATTCTGAAAGACTGCAGTGCATTTTGTTAAACAGAATGATTTAAAGAGAATTGGCCAACTGCTGAATACCCATGTCACAAGGTCTTTCAAGCCAGAGCTGGCTAAACATTTCTAAGGATGATGTAAAAGGATTTTTTAAATCAGTTTTTTAATCATTATTTTACAGATGACTTTAAAAGTCTTAACTTAATGCTATGCTTTTCTAATATCATGAAACAATATACAACATTTAAAAGTACCTTAAGTTCCTTTAAGGTATTTTCCAATTATTAAGTGTAAATGCTTCGGACTATTTTCCTATTCACAGTTGAGACTATTCACAGTTGTGAATGTGAACACCATGTGATGGAAAAAAATCTTTTTTTTTTTTTCGGTACATGGGCCTCTCACTGTTGTGGCCTCTCCCGTTGTGGAGCACAGGCTCCAGACGCGCAGGCTCAGCGGCCATGGCTCACGGGCCCAGCCGCTCCGCAGCATGTGGGATCTTCCCATACCGGGGCACGAACCTGTGTCCCCTGCATTGGCAGGCAGACTCTCAACCACTGCACCACCAGGGAAGCCCTAAAAAATCTATTTTTATTAAAACACACCCTCATCCAATCTGCAGACATAATTTCAATATCTTGATGATATTTCCTCCTTGCATCTTCCTGTAAATGTTATTACTTTTTGATACAATTTTAATATGGAGGGATCATATTTCTTTTCATGACGCATATGGCAGTTGAACATGGAGTTTTTTAAGGGGAACTACAAGTGGAATATATATTTATATTTATTATATACATTTATATTCTTTTTCTTATTTTTAAGAAAATTGAATTTGTTGGTTCGGCTTTTTTCCTTATTTTGCCCAAGGAAATGATATATAAATCTTGGATGTTTTCTGCTTATGATTTCTAGCATTTTTTTCCTTTGTATTTGAACACATTAAAAATTCATTTGGATTTAGGTAAACTATGTGTGTCGAGAACATCCGTCTTAGAAACTAAACTGTTCTCTAAAGGGTGATGAGTAATTTGATTGGCAGTAAACACAACATAAATAACTAGGTTACCGAATGAGTTTAGTGTGGCCTGCAGCACCAAAACATCTCTAGACAATCACAACACTGAACATCAGCTGCAGTTGGATGCAAGTGTTTTAACCTATGCATCTATCCACTGGAGGACTGACTTTAAAAACAACTGTATATATGGATTCTTAAACATTTGTTCTTATACCTTCAAACCTCTCCAGGGAATTTAATATCCCAACATTGACTCTGTGCTTCCTCCAAAGCACTCAGATGATGACATTGCAAGGTCAGGCTGCTGCCCAGCACAAACCTGTCCTGTGGGCCTGGCGTGTATGTTTTCAGGTGTTGGCTAGGAGGAAGTCATTGAAAAGCAGAGCCAATTAGAACCACTTCCAGCAACAATAGAAATTATTGAGGTTGTCCAAGAAGAAGATAAACTGAAGAATGGCAACTGTATTTTGGGATCCAAGCATCAGATAAATGAAGCTAAAAATAATTGCAATCAAATTTATCTATAGCAAGTAGTTCCTTTTTTAAAAATTACTATTGATGTGTATTTAACTAATGACACTGTAGCTCTATACCATTTCAGGTACCATTTATACCACTTAATTAACTGGGCAACCATTTTCTAAGCACCTATTAAAAGGGCTAGAATTTGTTCAGTGGTCTAAGGAATATAAAGTTATCTAAGATGTGCTCCTTACCTTAAGGAGATAACTTTGACAGGGATATGATGGCTGTTTATACATGGCTTTAAGCATTAACATCACCATTATCAGAACTGCTATCATTCATTCATTCACTCATTCATTTGTTTATTATCTATAGCATACCTAGTATGTGCCAAACACTGTTCAAAATGCTAGGGATATAGCAGAGAACAAGATGATCTAGGTTACTGACATCACAAAGCTTCTATTCTGGAGAGCTGAGACTGATAAAATGAACATTTAAACAACTTAATTTATATTATTATAGATGTATGATTTACTATGACATAATATACTCAAAAATGATAACGATATGAAGAAAAATAAAGCTAATTGAAGAAATAGAAGTGGATATATAATGTTATTTTGTAGAGGGTGGCCAGGCAAGGCTTCTCAAAGGAAGGAACATTTGAGATTGAGACCTGAAATGATGAGAGAGAGAGAAAGAGTGACGTGCAAGTGTACTGAGGAAGAACATTCCAAGCAGTTCACTTAATGTGAACTGTCTTGTACATTTAAGTGAGAGCTTTGTTTGAATAATTTGTTTTAATCCTTGTTACATCTAAAAATAATTATTGTTATTATTCCAGTTGTTCAGCTAAAAAAGAAGCCTGAGGCTTAGGAAATTGTAGAGGCATGTTGTTTGCAATCTCATAGCTATTAAGTAGCGGAGTTGGTCTCAAACCTATTGGTACAATGCATTTTAGGCTTTTTTTTCAGAAGGAAAATTATATCTGGCTCGCATAATTGGGGGAAATTTTCAAGAGAAGAGACATTTGAGCAGGATGTTGAATGATTGACAATGTCTGTAATTGGATGCGTATGAAAGGAATTGGAGAAAAAAACTGGGAGTGGAATGGTTAGGTGAAGTTTGAAGCATCTGAGGCATATGTTGGAAATGGTAATCAGAGCAGTATAGGGTAGTGTTCTTTCTCAAAAAAAAAAAAAATCAAGTTGGATGAAAAGACTGGAGCTTGGATATAGACCATTGTTATTCTAGACTCACACATTTGCACTTAATTCTTTAGATAACGTAGAGACATTAAAGGACTTTGTGAATAAAGTGATGTAAGTAAAACCGTGCTTTAGAAATATAATGGTAACGGAATTTAAGATGGATGGAAAGGTGGGAATTATAGTAAGAGTTCATTAAGTCTGCAGTTCCTAAAACGGACTTTGTAGATGCTTTTGGTATTGATGGGTCATTTTTAGAGGAGCCAGACATTCTTATGTGCATCACTTTATGAACAGAAAAGTATTTTGTACTCAAACATGTTTTACCATTTTTTTAAATGGTATATTTTTTCCTAGTCTGCCATTCCTGGGAAAATATGAGTTTATTTGAAAGCATTACAGACTTCAGAAGAGCTTTTATAAAATTGTGAATTTTCTCAGATAAAAGGTATTAAAGTACAACTATTATTATGTAGGGGTTCAAATCATTCCTTGCTTCATTGGCTTATTGATTGATTCAAGAAATATCTCCTTTTAGAATAGCATATTATAGTGTGTGAGTGTGGTTTCTGAAGCTAGACTTTCATGGATTGGACCTTGAGATATCCCGCTGATTAGCAGTAAGTGGTTTGTTATTTATGTCTCTAAATCCTATGTTTCTCATCTGCAGATTTGTCAAAATAATTGTAATCTCACCTAATTCTCATGAGGATTTTGTGAGATTGTGAATATAAAGTACTCAGTACAATACGAGACACATAATAAGATATCTGTTATTGCTGTTAGACAATGCTTGGTAGGCATTGCATAGTTACATCATATTGAAAAACTGAAAAACACACTCTGAACACATTTGTCTAATAATTTGCCTTGTGTTCCAGTGACAGTGAATCAAGATCAGAGTCAGTAGGTTTAAAATTATCATTTCCCCTTGATTCCTTTACTGGACTGAGAAGACAGTTATAATTGCTTAAATTATTCTTTTTTCCTTTTTCTTACCTCCCTTTGAGTTAATAAATATGAAAGTGTTTATGATTTTTCATCCAGATACTCACTTCCTATTGTTTGTTGCCCTTCTTTCATTATCTCTTAGTTCTTGAGATGAGTGTTTCACAACTTTTTGCCCAGCATAGGCATCTACGTATAGCATTGCCTCTCTAATCTATCATTCTGGCTTCTGAGTAGTCTTAAATAGAGCCTTACTATGGAGAATAACTGGTCACCACACCACACAGATTCTGACAAAGAAATTGCCCAGGAAACCTGCAGTCACGTCGCATTCCAGAAAAGGGTTTATGGTCTTAAGAAAACTATTGCTTTTCTTGATGTTGTTACTTAAGCGCTGATGATTTGCTAATCTACTGTTTCGATTTATGTGGAATAAGTTTATGAATGGAAATGCTAACCAAAATTCAGAAGGGAGAGAGGTATTGGACAATAAGCATTAATAAGCAAGAAAATGAGGTATGGAGTGAGCCATTTTAGAAAAAAGATTGGAATTGAGTTCTGCTGGATTTGGTTCATCAGAGTGAAAAACCTAAAGCTACTGATCTGAGAAGGGGAAAAACAAACAATAACAAAATACCTCCTATGCATGGTTTCTTCTTGCATTTAGTTAGGACCTAGTTCTTTAAGTCCAAAGAGTTTATTGCAGAACTGAATGCCACTATCCCTATATGAAAATTGGCTTCAGTGCTTTAAACTGTGAGTCACAATAAGCCATTTATAGCTTATCAAATGTTTGCTATTTTACTTATCTTTGTTTAAAGGAAGACTGTGGCTTCTTGGGTGATTTGTGCAAATACGGTGAACTGGAAACCTTTACGTTTTGTTTGATTTGTCCCCAAATCATTTGACTATTTCTGAATAAAGAAGGCTCTATTAGGACTGGAGGAAAAGAGGCTGGGGATTGGGATAGGAAGAAAGAAACAAGAAGCTTAGTGTTTTATAAACTTTATTACAAAGAAAATCTGGCATTTATTTCAAACTAGTGTGGTCTGTGCTTTACTTTGGTGAATGATGCTCATATATTTCTAGTCAGTAGAATAGAACACAGATCATCTGAAAAATGAAAAGCTTTACTATATGTATTGTAAGAGATGCTCAAGTTTATCCTACCCCATCAATCATACCTCCTTGCCAATATCATGCATGCTGCCCAGGGAGAGGATGTCATAAACCATTGGTATAGAAGCACTCATTTAATTTAGTTACTACATCCTGTTGATATTTATGAGTGGTAGGGGAACTGTTTAAAAAAAGGACCTTTTGAGTTGACAAATGTGCACTGCTCTGCAGTGAGGGGGCATTTTGAATGATTTTCCCATCACTAATCTTTTTTTCCCCTTACCAGTTTGAAAAGTGGTCTATAGTGCTTCAGGAATATTAATATTTAAATCTTTATTGTAAGTTCCATTGTAGCAAGAAAAAATGTAAATAGGCATACTTTATTTACATAATTATTTTGCAGAGTATCTTGGCTATCATCCTAGGGTTTATATTCCATGTATTTTAATGCCATCCACATTTTAGACAGCAGGCATAAACCTTTGCTGCTTTATCTCTTGGAGAAATAAGATTGCCCCCCAAAAGGTAGCCATTTATAATATATACACCTTTGAATAATTAAATGGGCTACCAAAGAGGAAGAGGATTCTAATCAGCTTTCAATGTGATTCTTCCATGTACTGAATCATTCCTTTATGAGTACATTTCTCTTGGAGCATGTATAATTATGAAACTTCTTTTTTTTTCTATCTCGGTAGGAACTGGGAAGTAACAGCCCTCCACAGAGAAACTGGAAGGGAATTGCTATTGCCCTGCTGGTGATTTTAGTTGTATGCTCACTCATCACCATGTCAGTCATCCTCTTAACCCCAGGTAATCTGTCTTTATTACTCTCTTATGATGGTATTGTGGATGATAATTTCACATTCAAATGCCTTAAGAGGGTAGTCACATGTGGTATCTTAGGACACATTAGCATTGGTTGGAATAAAAAAATGAATAACCAGACATTTCGCACATGGCACAGTCATTCTGTGGTTTAAATACCATGCAAGATATTTGGGGGAAGCTGAAATGTAAAATATATATATTGAGAATGCCAAGGAAACCTTTGGTCTCCAATGCTGTTTAGAGACTTGTTATGTTTGTCAATTTAATAAATGCGGGACACGTTTGACTTTTCTTGTGGGTGGAGTTGAGGGAGTGGAGTCTGGAAGTTTCCATATATAGGAGACAGCCCAACTATAATGACAGTGGTAAGGGAGGATTTGACAGACAAAGAGGATTAGATCAAAAGAAAATGAGCTAAGCCTCTAAATAAGACACTTCCACTTTCTCTCATCTTTCTCTGTAGTTTATACATTCCCAGTTTCTCTCTGTCTAAAGACCCTCTCCAGTTTGCTCTTGCATTACTCTTTAAATTGTGTTCTTTATGTTAAATAGTTGAAAACTGCTATATAAATTATCAGTAGGTTTAATTGTTCTCTGGGGTTTATTTCAGTACTCAGAAGTTTTACTACTCTTTGGTAGGTGATAACACAGAAGGCAGAGAGAGGCTGCTCACATTTGAAACTCCCAAACTGCCTTCCAGGAACAAAAAAGTTTGTCATGCTACTACAACCCATCCAACTCTAGCTTGCTCAAAAACTGATCACCATATATGGCGGTGAAAAAAATGGTCATTTCTATGATAGGATTGAGCTAGTCCCCATATCAACTCATATGCCTGTTGTTAAAGGCTATACATTTATAACTTCAGTTCCTGCCCCAGTTTTGTTATTTACAAGCCCCTTAAACATGTTGAATTTATTTCCTCATGTCCAACATTTGATTAACAAAAGCTCTCTTTCACAGAGTCATTTAGTCAACTCATTATTGTGGCTAATTATACAAATTGCAATATCAGGTGTTCCAATATGGTACTTTGTGACATATACCATCTTGGTAAAAAACATTGGCTTTGAAATGTATAGATTCCAAAAAATATAGTTTGTGGTTGTTATTTAACATATGAAGAGATTGAGAAAGAAATTAAGGGAGTCAGGAGAGAGGAAACCGAAGAGAAGGAGACTTTAAAAAAAAAAGAAAGAAAGAAATTTCTCTTATAAGAGGTGGCTTATCCATCATTCTCTCAGGAGCTGTCTCTTAACAGCCTCATTTGTACATCTGCAGTACAGTGTAGTTGAGCAATGTGATGGCTGTGAGTTGCTGCCGATTGCCAAGAATCTTTGTTAAAGGAAGATGAGCTAATGTTCAACATAGTGTTTCACTTAACCGTAGGAATTTTGACATAATTCTTAAAAACATGAATGACATGGCTTCACTGCTTCTATTGATGACTATCAGCCAGATGGAAGAAATTAGTATCATAGAATACCTATATGTTTCTCTTGAACTTTCTTCCATCTGATTCTAGTATCCTTTTCCCAGTGATTCAGTTTCTCAGATTTTCTTGTTAACTCTCTGAGGCCATAGTGATACCTTGGTGTCTTTGGGAGTTTGGTATAACAAAGATCTTGGTCACTCAGTAAGTTAAATCACCTCTACCCAACCCTTACCAAGTTGCCCCAGTAATAAAAACACAGGATAGTTGCATTCATTTTGTCATGCACTTATTCATTTATTAAAACAAGGGTTTAAGCAAGATACACCTTGGTTTGAGTTATGGCTCTCGCAGAACTAGTTTTGTGAAGCTGGCTAATAATTTAACCTGGTCTTCACCCATCTGTATTATGGATGCAACTCATAATGCCAACTTTACAGTGTTGTTACCGACCCGGGTTCTTGGCCCCTTTAATCAATAGAAATTGATAAGAGGCCAGACAAGAAATTCAGGCAAGGCTTTATTGGGGCCCCTGCTGCAGCAGGGGGGAGCAAGAACAAACAACAGGTTTCCTTGCTTGCTCCCTGAGGGGGGGCAAGCTGGATCCTTATGTGGGGTGAGGGTAGGGGTGTGTCCAGGGGTCAGGCTGGGGTGGGGGGGGCTTAGGTGGTTTGCCCACCCCTTTGGTGGTGTTGTGTGCAGGAGGCATGCGCAGTGCCCTCCTTTTGCTCCTGACTCTTCAGAAGTGGCAGTTGGGAGTTTTTTGGTCTTTTTGTATCTTGTTGTCCATAATTTGCCCCAACTGGGAATGCATGCAGTTATTTTTAGTCCTTTATAGTTTCTTTGTATTTTGTTGCTCAAGAAGACGTTTGTCCAGGTGCAAGCACTGCAGCAAAGTGTCCCAGGTCCCAGCCTGTCTCAGTGTTACTGTGAGGGATAAATGAGATAATAAAATTGAGGTGTTTAGTACAGTCTGTAGAACTGCTGCTGGCATTCCTCTTATTATTTTATTATTAAGTACTTATTGACCACCAGACACAATGCCAAACACTGTGTTGCATGAGGGAGATTTCTAAGAAAAAGTATAAAGTCTTTCAGGAATATAGATCTTCTGTGATTTCAATTTTAAATTATGACAGGTGGAAAAATACTAAATATTTAATCTGGCGTCAGTCTTTCAGTGGTCTGTTCATTCATTTCTTCATACATCAATAGATAATTATGGAGTACAGCTTTCTAGGTACTATCATAGTTGGCCTCACTATCTCCTGCTTTATATCTGTCACTTCCAATCTCCTTCTTCCCCAGCTACACAAGCACACAACAACCACATATCCCAACCCAAAGAGTTAATTTCATATGAAAGTAATCACACACAAATGGAAGTGCAATTATTATTTAGATTTATAATTTAGTGTTTCTTTTACATACCACATGTTCAGATGTCTAGATTTCACTGTTATTTTTGGCAGGGATGTTATGAAATGAAAAATAAAAGTCAGTATGCTGGAGTGGAAAAAGTATTGTTACAGAAAACAAACAACTTGTGTTCTACACTCTCTGTTTGTAAACTCAATGTCACCAGGGGTTGGAAGATGATATAAATTGATGAAGTGGACATAGGTAATGATGGTGGTTTAGGAATTTGCTTGAGTTATGAACGAGCAAATACCAGCCTGGCTACATGGCCTCCATGGTGGGCTCAAACCAAACAGCAGAGTAAAATATAAGCTCAGAAGACTTAGAGTTTGTGGCCTGAGTCCTAAGCCTAGAAGTACTCTTAGAAGTTATCTAGTCTTGCCTCCCTCGTTAGACAGGAAAAAAAAAAAAAACAGAACTGAGTTTGTTTAACCTCTGGTTCTGAGGGCTAGAATGTGCATCGAGACCATGAGTGTGGCCTTTTGATTTAGCACATATGTGCCTGTCTGTGGTCAGACTCTAGTGCTCTGATTACACGGAGCCTCCCTCTTCTCACCCTCAGCAGTGCTAGAATAGACCCGCAAGGGAAAACCTCCAACTGAGGGAATAACATGCAACAACCCCCTCTAATCTTTCCTTTGTTCACAAGTATGTCCCCAAGGCCCAGCTTTCTAGGTAAAGCCAGTCAGACAGATGGAAACTTTCAACCAGGAAGGGGAATCCATGACAGGAAGGGAAACTTCTGATTCTGAAATTACTCAGCCAGATACTTGACCTTTTAGGATAAAGAGCTGACTCTAGAACAATCCTTCCAAGTAAGTGTTGGGGTCAGAAATTCAACACCTTTATAGCTACAGTAAGTCCCCTACATACGGACCTTCAGGTTGCAAACTTTCAAAGATTCGAATATGCATGCATTCACATGTCTAATCATGTATGTTAGTTCACGTGTCCGGCGTACATTGCCACGTGCAGCTTGCCCTCCGTCTCCTACTGCTGACAACCCTTCAGCTCTACCATCTCCCACCTCCTCTCCCTCCTCCAGTCAGTAACTCTTCTGGCCTGTTCACTCGATGCCAGCCCCTGGATGCCAGCTGTTGTACTGTACTACTGTACTTTTCAAGGTACTGTACTGTAAGATTTAAAATGTTTGCTTATTTATTTTTTCTTTTTTATGTATTATTTGTGTGAAAAGTATTATAAACCTATTACAGTACAGTACTATATAGCTGATTGTGCTAGTTGGGTACCTAGGCTAACTTTGTTGGACTTAACGAACAAATTGGACTTATGAATGTGCTCTTGGAACGAAACTCGTTTGTATGTAGGGGATTTACAGTATACGACCTTGGACAAATCACTTACCTCCTTTGACCCCAAGTGTTTTGTTGAAGAAAAGGGCATCTTTGGTTTGCCAGAAACTGAAATGATTTCTTGAAGTTCATTACAGCTCTAATATCTGTGACCTAATAAAATAACAAAAGCAATAATGGTGGCTTGCTTAGTAACAAATATAGCAACAGACTAAATCTGGTGAGCTCTCTCACTAAACCCCTTCTACCTTGAAAATATATTTAATTTTTTGGAGGAGGGTGGGTGAGGGAGAAAGCATACAAGGAGTTATCTAGTCTAAGAAATGATTTAGAAACTGTTTTGCTCAAAATAGCATCACATTTTGCAGGTAAGTGCTAAGGAATGCAAGCCTATAACCAGAGAAACACATGTCCATTGTAATTTTGGTTTGATTGCAAATTTTATTACAGAAGTAATTTGACACAAGTGTCTTAATTTCCAAGGTTGTCAGCAACTTCCGTGCCTTGTGAAAAGAAGTCCTAATTATTTTTGAAGAGTAGATTAACAATTCAAGTATTTCTTTAATAAGTGACTATTTCTGAAAGAAAATTTTTTTTCAGATTAAAGGGCACTTATTCGGATGTATTGATCCAGCCCACGTATTTGTTGTTGTTGTTGTTTGTATTTAAAGAAAAAAGAGTATCCACATTTATTTTCAGAATAGGTAACAATAAGATCAATAATTATACTCTACAAATATATGGGTGTATATTTATGCTTAAAGTTCTGGAAACGAGTTTTAGGTAGCTATGCATTTACTCCGCAGGCTCATATTTTTATTTAATATGCAGAATGACAGTGAACATGGTTAGGAAACATTTCACACAGAATACAGTTACCCATTTTGACCTGTTTGAAAAATAGAGAAGCGTATTTTATGAGTTAGAATGCATTTGGTAGAGGATATTCATCAAGCTCTTAAGTTTGATTGCCATGTTGAAATAACCACCTATGGACTACCTATATTCCACCAGTTCTTCAGCAGCAGTGGCCTGTTGCCCTTTGATTAATGTCTGTAATCAGTCAGTGTCAAAACAAAGTCATCAGGTTAATTTACTCTCATGGTTGACTAAAGACAACATTGTAAGGCACTGAAATTGTGTCTTCATCGTTAGCTCTAGCTCTTGCTTTTAGGCAATTTTTTATTCCTTTAGTGCCTTCTCTAGGTGAGCATTTGGGTTGATCGTCACAGTTCTAGCAGAGTATAAAAGAAGTCAAGCACTCAGGTATAAGATACCAGAACTCTGCTTGATCTCAGTTAAACTATAATTTAATAAGGATGGTCCACTTCCACTATATAAATGTCTGTATTTTCCCTTAGAGATGTATCTCTAATAGTAAGATGTTTACAGTAGATTCAGATTCCATTTTGGAAATTAATTTACAGAGTTTGAGATTTCCACTGTGATGTTGATGATTAGTTAAATCTTTAATGTCAGGTGAGGATTTGATCCATGAAGTTAGGCTCACATAGTTCATTTGAGCCAAAATTTAGAACCAAGGAAGTAGAGAGAACCTGAGAAATTTGTGCAATCCTATCCTGAAAAATAAACAAAACAAAAACTGGAAGTTAACATTTGAGGATGTGTGCTTTTCTTTGAAGAAATACCAATTTACAGATATTTTCCAAAGGAAGTGAACAATCATCTTTTTTATTTCTCATAACACACCAATTTAAAGAAAGTAGAGTAGTTTTCTAGATAATACGTCTAAGGCCAACAGAATTGGGATGAATTTAGGTACCTAGTTTGTGGACAGTGTACAGCAGATAGAGTGATTAAATTGACCTTTGTATCAGACTGACTTGAATTCATCACTTTGCCTTGATATGTGCCTGCAAATATGACTTTGAGGCAAAGAATTCTCTGTTACTATTGTCTTAGACACCAGATTTATTATTTATGGAACATCTTTATTGGAGTATAATTGCTTTACAATGTTGTGTTAGTTTCTGCTGTATAACAAAGTGAATCAGCTATACATATACATATATCCCCATATCTCCTCCCTCTTGTGTCTCCCTCCCAGCCTCTTTATCCCATCCATCTAGGTGGTAGCAAAGCACCAAGCTGATCTTCCTGTGCTATGCAGCTGCTTCCCACTAGCTATCTAGTTTACATTTGGTAGTGTATATATGTCAGTGTTACTCTCTCACTTCATCCCAGCTTACCCTTCCCCCCTCCGTGTCCTCAAGTCCATTCTCTACGTCTGTGTCTTTATTCCTGTCCTGCCCCTAGGTTCATCAGAACCTTTTTTTTTTTTTTTAGATTCCATATATCTGTGTTAGCATACAGTATTTGTTTTTCTCTTTCAGACTTACTTCACTCTATATGACAGACTCTAGGTCAATCCACTTCACAACAAATAACTCAATTTCATTTCTTTTTATGGCTGAGTAATATTCCACTGTATACATGTGCCACATCTTCTTTATCCATCCATCTGTCGATGAATACTTAGGTTGCTTCCATGTCCTGGCTATTGTAAATAGAGCTGCAATGAACATTGTGGTACATGACACTTTTTGAATTTTGGTTTTCTCAGGGGATATGCCCAGTAGTGGGATTGCTGGGTCGTATGGTAGTTCTATTTGTAGTTTTTTAAGGAACCTCCATACTGTTCTCCATAGTGGCTGTATCAATTTACATTCCCACCAACAGTGCAAGAGGGTTCCCCTTTCTCCACACCCTCTCCAGCATTTATTGTTTGTAGATTTTTTCATGGTGGTCATTCTGACTGGTGTGAGGTGATAACTCATTATAGTTTTGGTTTGCATTTCTCTGACGATTAGTGATGTTGAGCAACCTTTCATGTGCTTCTTGGCCATCTGTATATCTTCTTTGGAGAAATGTCCATTTAGGTCTTCTGCCCAGTTTTGGATTGGGTTGTTTGTTTTTTTGATATTGAGCTGCTTGTGTTGCTTGTATATTTTGGAGATTAATCCTTTGTCAGTTGTTTCGTTTGCAAATATTTTCTCCCATTCTGAGGGTTGTCTTTTCGTATTATGTATGGTTTCCTTTGCTTTGCAAAAGCTTTTAAGTTTCATTAGGTCCCATTAGTTTATTTTTGATTTTATTTTCATTTCTCTAGGAGGTGGGTCCAAAAGGATCTTGCTGTGATTTATGTCATAGAGGGTTCTGTATATGTTTTCCTCTAAGAGTTTTATAGTGTTTGGCCTTACATTTAGGTCTTTAATCCCTTTTGAGTTTATTTTTGTGTATGGTGTTAGGAAGTGTCCTAAATTCATTCTTATTTTTTTTTTCTAATTTCATTCTTTTACATGTAGCTGTCCAGTTTTCCCAGCACCACTTATTGAAGAGGCTGTCTTTCCTCCATTGTATACTCTTGCCTCCTATATCAAGGATAAGGTGACCATATGTGCATGGGTTTATCTCTGGGCTTTCTATCCTGCTCCATTGATCTGTTTTTGTGCCAGTACCATACTGTCTTGTTTACTGTAGATTTGTAGTATAGTCTGAAGTCCAGGAGCCTGATTACTACAGGTCCATTTCTCTTTCTCAAGATTGCTTTGGCTATTCGGGGTCTTTTGTGTTTCCATATAAATTGTGAACTTTTTTGTTCTAGTTCTGTGAAAAATGCCAGTGGTAGTTTGATAGGGATTGCATTGAATCTGTAGATTGCTTTTGGTAGTAAGGTCATTTTCACAGTTGATTCTTCCAATCCAGGAACATGGTATATCTCTGCATCTGTTTGTATCATCTTTAATTTTGTTCATCAGTGTCTTATAATTTTCTGCATACAGGTCTTTTTCTCCTTAGGTAGGTTTATTCCTAGGTATTTCATTGTTTTTGTTGCAATGGTAAATGGGAGTGTTTCCTTAATTTCGCTTTCAGATTTTTCATCATTAATGTACAGGAATGCAAGAGATTTCTGTGCATTAATTTTGCATCCTGCTACTCTACCAAATTCATTGATTAGCTCTAGTAGTATTCTGGTAGCATCTTTAGGATTTTCTATGTATAGTATTTTGTCGTTTGCAAACAGTGACAGCTTTACTTCTTCTTTTCTGATTGGATTCCTTTTATTCCTTTTTTTTTTGAAATAAAAATGTCAGTTTTTATTGTTCATTTTGACAAAAGCATAATTCTTCCAGTGATAAAGATACTTGTCAGTTTTTTTTTTTTTTTTTTTTTTTGCGGTACGCGGGCCTCTCACTGTTGTGGCCTCTCCCTTTGCGGAGCACAGGCTCCGGACGCACAGGCTCAGCGGCAATGGCTCACGGGCCCAGCCGCTCCGTGGCATGTGGGATCTTCCCAGACCAGGACGCGAAACCGTGTCCCCTGCATCGGCAGGCGGACTCTCAACCACTGCGCCACCAGGGAAGCCCTACTTGTCAGTTTTAACATTTAAACCTTAAGGAGGTTGTGTACCATTTGGTTTTTTTTGTTTTTTTTGTTTTTTTTTTTTAGTTTCTGCTTTATAACAAAGTGAATCAGTCATACATATACATCTGTTCCCACATCCCTTCCCTCATGCATCTCCCTCCCTCCCACCCTCCCCATCCCACCCCTCCAGGTGGTCACAAAGCACCGAGCTGATTTCCCTGTGCTCTGTGGCTGCTTCCCACTATCTATCTACCTTACGTTTGGTAGTGTATATAGGTCCATGCCTCTCTTTCGCTTTGTCACAGCTTACCCTTCCCCCTCCCCATATCCTCAAGACCATTCTCAAGTAGGTCTGTGTCTTTATTCCCGTTTTACCCCTAGGTTCTTCGTGACTTTTTTTTTTTTTAATTCTGTATATATGTGTTAGCATACGGTATTTGTCTTTCTCTTTCTGACTTACTTCACTCTGTATGACAGACTCTAGGTCTATCCACCTCATTACAAATAGCTCAGTTTCGTTTCTTTTTATGGCTGAGTAATATTCCATTGTATATATGTGCCACATCTTTTTATCCATTCATCCAATGATGGACACTTAGGTTGTTTCCAGCTCCGGGCTATTGTGAATAGAGCTGCAATGAACATTTTGGTACATGTCTCTTTTTGAATTATGGTTTTCTCAGGGTATATGCCTAGTAGTGGGATTGCTGGGTCATATGGTAGTTCTATTTTTAGTTTTTTAAGGAACCTCCATACTGTTCTCCATAGTGGCTGTACCAATTCACATTCCCACCAGCAGTGCAAGAGTGTTCCCTTTTTTCCACACCCTCTCCAGCATTTATTGTTTCTAGATTTCTTGATGATGGCCATTCTGACTGGTGTGAGATGATATCTCATTGTAGTTTTGATTTGCATTTCTCTAATGATTAATGATGTTGAGCATTCTTTCATGTGTTTGTTGGCAGTCTGTATATCTTCTTTGGAGAAATGCCTATTTAAGTCTTCTGCCCATTTTTAGATTGGGTTGTTTGTTTTTTTGCTATTGAGCTGCATGAGCTGTTTATAAATTTTGGAGATTAATCCTTTGTCAGTTGCTTCATTTGCAAATATTTTCTCCCATTCTGAGGGTTGTCTTTTGGTCTTGTTTATGGTTTCCTTTGCTGTGCAAAAGCTTTGAAGTTTCATTAGGTCCCATTTGTTTATCTTTGTTTTGATTTCCATTTCTCTAGGAGGTGGGTCCAAAAGGATCTTGCTGTGATTTATGTCATAGAGTGTTCTACCTATGTTTTCCTCTAAGGGTTTGATAGTTTCTGGCCTTACATTTAAGTCTTTAATCCATTTTGAGCTTATTTTTGTGTATGGTGTTAGGGAATGATCTAATCTCATACTTTTACATGTCCCTGTCCAGTTTTGCCAGCACCACTTATTGAAGAGGCTGTTCTTTCTCCACTGTACATTCCTGCCTCCTTTATCAAAGATAAGGTGACCATATGTGCGTGGGTTTATCTCTGGGCTTTCTATCCTGTTCCATTGATCTATCTTTCTGTTTTTGTGCCAGTACCACACTGTCTTGATTACTGTAGCTTTGTAGTATAGTCTGAAGTCAGGGAGCCTGATTCCTCCAGCTCCATTTTTCGTGCTCAAGATTGCTTTGGCTAATCGGGGTCTTTTATGTTTCCATACAAATTGTGAAATTTTTTGTTCTAGTTCTGTGAAAAATGCCAGTGGTAGTTTGATCGGGATTGCATTGAATCTGTAGATTGCTTTGGGTAGTAGAGTCATTTTCACAATATTGATTCTTCCAATCCAGGAGAATGGTATATCTCTCCATCTATTTGTATCATCTTTAATTTCTTTCATCAGTGTCTTATAATTTTCTGCATACAGGTCTTTTGTCTCCTTAGGTAGGTTTATTCCTAGATATTTTATTCTTTTTGTTGCAATGGTAAATGGGAATGTTTTCTTGATTTCATTTTCAGATTTTTCATCATTAGTGTACAGGAATGCCAGAGATTTCTGTACATTAATTTTGTATCCTGCTACTTTACCAAATTCATTGATTAGTTCCAATAGATTTCTGGTAGCATATTTAGGATTCTCTATGTATAGTATCATGTCATCTGCAAACAGTGACAGCTTTACTTCTCTTCTGATTTGATTCCTTTTATTTTCTTTTCTTCTCTGATTGCTGTGGCTAAAACTTCCAAAACTATGTTGAATAAGAGTGGTGAGAGTGGGCAACCTTGTCTTGTTCCTGATCTTAGTGGAAATGGTTTCAGTTTTTCACCATTGAGGACAATGTTGGCTGTGGGTTTGTCATATATGGCCTTTATTATGTTGAGGAAAGTTCCCTCTATGCCTACTTTCTGCAGGGTTTTTATCATAAATGGGTGTTGAATTTTGTCGAAAGCTTTCTCTGCATCTATTGAGATGATCATATGGTTTTTCTCCTTCAACTTGTTAATATGGTGTATCACATTGCTTGATTTGCATATATTGAAGAATCTTTGCATTCCTGGAATAAACCCCACTTGATCATGGTGTATGATCCTTTTAATGTGCTGTTGGATTCTGTTTGCTAGTATTTTGTTGAGGATTTTTGCATCTATGTTCATCAGTGATATTGGCCTGTAGTTTTCTTTCTTTGTGACATCCTTGCCTGGTTTTGGTATCAAGGTGATGGTGGCCTCGTAGAATGAGTTTGGGAGTGTTCCTTCCTCTGATATTGTTTGGAAAAGTTTGAGAAGGATGGGTGTTAGCTCTTCTCTAAATGTTTGATAGAATTCGCCTGTGAAGCCATCTGGTCCTGGGCTTTTGTTTGATGGAAGATTTTTAATCACAGTTTCAATTTCAGTGCTTGTGATTGGTCTATTCATATTTTCTATTTCTTCCTGCTTCATTCTTTGAAGATTGTGCTTTTATAAGAATTTGTCCATTTCTTCCAGGGTGTCCATTTTGTTGGCCTATAGTTGCCTGTAGTAATCTCTATGATCCTTTTTTTTTTCTGCAGTGTCAGTTGTTACATCTCCTTTTTCATTTCTAATTCTATAGATTTGAGTCTTCTCCCTTTTTTTCTTGATGAGTCTGGCTAATGGTTTATCAATTTTGTTTGTCTTCTCAAAGAATCAGCTTTTAATTTTATTGATCCTTGCTATCATTTTGTTCATTTGTTTTTCATTTATTTCTGATCTGATCTCTATGTTTTCTTTCCTTCTGCAAACTTTGGGGATTTTTTTGTTCTTCTTTCTCTAATTGCTTAGGTGGAATGTTGAGTTGTTTAGTTGAGATTTTTCTTGGTTCTTGATGTAGGATTGTATTGCTATAAACTTCTCTCTTAGAACTGCTTTTGCTGCATATCATAGGTTTGTTTCTTGGTATTTTTTGGTTTCCTCTTTGATTTCTTCAGTGATCTCTTGGTTATTTAGTAGTGTATTTTTTAGCCTCCATGTGTTTGTAATTAAAAAATTTTTTTTCCTGTAATTGATATCTAGTCTCATAGCATTGTGGTCGGAAAAGCCACTTGATACGATTTCAGTTTTCTTAAATTAACCAAGTCTTGATTTGTGACCAAGATATGGCCTATCCTGGGGAATGTTTTTTGAGCTCTTGAGAAGAAAGTGTATTCTGTAGTTTTTGGATGCAATGTCCTATAAATATCAATTAAGTCCATCTTGTTTAATGTGTCATTTAAAGCTTATGTTTGCTTATTTATTTTTATTTTGGATGATGTGTCCATTGGTGAAAGTGGGGTGTTAAAGTCCCCTACTATGATTGTGTTACTGTTGATTTCCCCTTTTATGGCTTTTAACATTTGCCTTATGTATTGAGGTGCTCCTATGTTGGGTGCATAAATATTTACAATTGTTATATCTTCTTCTTGCATTGATCCCTTAATCATTATGTAGTGTCCTTCTTTGTCTCTTGTAATAGTCTTTATTTTGAAGTCTATTTTGTCTGATATGAGAATTGCTACTCCAGCTTTCTTTTGGTTTCCATTTGCATGGAATATCTTTTTCCATCCCCTCACATTCAGTCTGTATGTATCCCTAGGTCTGAAATGGGTCTCTTGTAGACAGCATATGTATAGGTCCTGTTTTTGTGTTCATTCAGCCTGTCTGTGTCTTTTGGTTGGAGCATTTAATCCATTTACATTTAAGGTAATTATCAATATGTATCAATATGTATGTTCCTATTACCATTTTCTTAATTGTTTTGGGGTTTTTTTGTTTGTCTTTTCCTTCTCTTGTGTTTCCTGCCTATAGAAGTTCCTTTAGCATTTGTTGTAAAGCTGGTTTCGTGGTGCTGAATTCTCTTAACTTTTGCTTATCTCTGAAAGTTTTAATTTCTCCATCAGATCTGAATGAGAATCTTGCTGGGTAGAGTAATCTTGGTTGTAGATTTTTCCCTTTCATCACTTTAAATATGTCCTCTCACTCCCTTCTGGCTTGCAGAGTTTCTGCTGAAAAATGAGCTGTTAACCGTATGGGGATTCCCTTGTATGTTATTTGCTGCTTTTCCCTTGCTGCTTTTAATATTTTTTCTTTGTATGTAAATTTTGATAGTTTGATTAATATGTGGCTTGGCATGTTTCTCTTTGGGTTTTTCTTGTATTAAACTCTCTGGGCTTCCTGGACTTGATTGACTATTTCCTTTCCCATGTTAGGGAAGTTTTCAACTATAACCTCTCCAAATATTTTTTTGGACCCTTTCTTTTTCTCTTCTTCTCCTGGACCCTTACAATTCAAATGTTGGTGCATTTTATGTTGTCCCAGAGGTCTCTGAGACTGTCCTCAATATTTTTCATTCTTTTTTTTATTCTGCTCCCTGGCAGTTATTTCTACCATTTTATCTTCCAGGTCACTTATCCGTTCTTTTGCCTCTGTTATTCTGCTATTGATTCCTTCTAGAGTATTTTTAATTTCAGTACTTGTGTTTTTCATCACTGTTTGTTTGCTCTTTAGTTCTTCTAGATCCCTGTTAACTGTTTCTTGTATTTTCTCCATTTTGTTTCCGAGATATTGGATCATCTTTACTATCATTACTCTGAATTCTTTTTCAGGTAGGTTGCCTATTTTTTCTTCATTTAATTGATCTTGTAGGTTTTTACCTTGCTGCTTATTCTATAACATATCTTTTCTCATTTAATTTTTTTATTTTTGATGGGTGGTGCTTTATTCCTGTCTTACTGGTTGTTTGGCCTGAGACGTCCAGCACTGGAATTTGCAATCAGTTCCATAGAGCTAGGTCTTGGTGCTGAGATGAGGACCTCCAGGCAGTCTCACTGAGATTAATCTTCCCTGGTGTCTGAGGTTCTCTGTTATTCCACTGGTTTGGACTCAGAGCTCCCATCACAAGAGCTTGGGCCCAACCTCTGGCCTGGGAACCAACATGTCATGAGCTTCATGGCACAGTTAAAAAAAAAAAAGGAGCAGTACAATATCAAAGAATAAAAAACAAAATGAAATTAGAAAGATAAAAAATATATTAGAAAAAATAAAACTATAATTGAAACAGCCAGTCACTGGGGGTAACTGCCGTCCACTTAGGTGTCTGTGGTCCCCCACCCTTGCCTGGTAGGTGCCCTAGTTTTGAGGAGACGCAAATCCCATGTCCTCCTAATATGCCATCTTGCCCCCCCCCCACATTTTTTAAAGGAATGTTTTGACCCTTTGAAATGAGGCTTTAAAAATATTAATCTGTCCCTATTTATAAAAAAGGTAATTTCCTAGAAAACAGTTGATAAAATTAAGTGCTTTATTGGACAGGTGACAGCTGATTTGTTATTGTTATGCAAAAACTCAAAATGAATTTATTCTGGTTACTATTATATTCTGAGAAAATAATAGCTCCTGGTTATAGTTAGTTAAAATGTCATGTTATATTATGTTGCAAGCAATGTCTTGGCAGCTCTAATTTAAAAGGTGTCATTTAAGCATCTGACCTGTGTTTTAAAATGTCAAAGCAACGATTAAAATATCCCATTATGCTTTTATGAGGGGAAAATAATGTTTTACATATTTTGAAATTTGCAGTACTCACTTATAAACATCAACATCCACCAAGATGCAAATCGTATATTTTATTTTGTTGAATTAAAAAGAGATATATGTTGTATTGATAAGCATAAGCTAAATTGTCTCTGCTTGTTTTTCCAAGAACAGCACAGATGAACACATTTTAATATGGTATTACCCAGGCATAATCAGGCTGCCAAAGAGAAAACAATGACAGATTCTAACAGTTTCCCCCCAGATAACATGGACTGTGGTTGCTTTTCTAACAGATTTATCTCTTATGTTAAATGAAAAATAATTTTCTCTGCCACTAATAAATTCAGACTAGTTATATTTTTTGTCTTTGCTTTATAGTTGCATTTCTATTTTTAAGTCAGATTTGATTTCCTTATTTGTTTTCATCTTTTTGTATTGTCCAATCAGATAAGTAAGGGATTTAGTTTACCTTATAATGTGTTCATTTTTATAAGAGTCAGAAGAGAATCTGTTTTAATAAGTAACATTTATTTATTATCTGCTTGTTACATTCCAGGTATTGTACTGAGTGCTTTAAATGTACTACTTTATTTATCATCACACCACTAACATGAAATAGATAGTATTAATTTATTCATATTCTACATTATTGGCTGAGTGTTACAAATTACAGTAAATTGCCTGTCACACAGTTAGAATATGGGGAAGCTGGGTCCCTATCCCAGGCCATTTTGGCTCTAACACCTGTCTTAACCTTTGAAATAAAAGTTAAGCTCTATATTGTACCTATGCAAAGTATGGGCAGAAACATTTGAGAAAAAAAAAAAGAGAGAGAGCAAAATGAACTGTGCTTTTATTCTGAGCCTTGATATATATATTTTTTAATGAGTGAGTTAATCCTGTATATTTACAAAAGGGAATG
Organism: Mesoplodon mirus; assembly: GCF_964341445.2. Lineage (NCBI taxonomy): Eukaryota > Metazoa > Chordata > Mammalia > Artiodactyla > Ziphiidae > Mesoplodon > Mesoplodon mirus. The sequence continues at coordinate 108,622,904 of NC_138984.1, read as the reverse complement.
CAAAGCAAAGAAGGAATTAAGTTGGGGTGGCCAAGGGGTAGTTAGGGAAGAAGTGACAGAAGTAGGTGACTGCAAAGTATACACGTAAATTCTTTCCTCTATCATATTGTTTTCTAAAACTTCAAACACTCATGATAAAATGTAAGTGAACCTTTTCTTTCGTAAACCACAGTGTATCAAAACTATTTACATGTCACTGTACAACTTTAAATATGTTGTCATATTTTTTATTTGCCTTCTTTTAAAAGAAATACTTGCTTTAGGAATATGATAGCCTGGGGAAAAATGGGGAATCAAAATAGCCTGGTCTTTGAGAAGGAAAGTTTCCTTAAACGAGGGTGTTGTATCCAATTGCCCCTCCTCCTGGAAAAAAAATTAGCATACATTAGCCCCCTGTATTTGTGAAAGGGGATATTTTAATATGCAATTATTTGCCAGGGACTTTTAACATCCAGTTCCTTGGCTTTGAAGTGTAACTGAAGCCACCTCATTCGAGAATTCATTTATTAGGTAGAGGAAGGTACAATATCTGTAAAAAGAAATTACCTTTAAGTTAAACAGTATTTTAAACTGAATAATATCCCACTCTCTGCCTTTGCTCTGCAAAATGAAAATTTATCTTGGAACAATTTCAGTGTTTGTTCATTGTTTTGGGTTATTTTTTCACACTCTTTTCTCTTGGTCTAAGATTGTTCAATTGAATGTAAGTTCCAACTGAGAAAACTCTCTAGAAAAACTGGAATCAGTGAAGCTAGACTTGGGAAACATCCTTACTTAAATGGAAAATTGTGCCTTAAATCTGTGCATAATAATTTGACTTTTGCATGGGGTGTAGAAGACCTCTGATCCTAGACTCACAGCCTACCCTGTTTTTTTCTGGAGAAACACTAGCAATTATACAATATTAGGGAAACAAGGCCAATGAACTTACTTTTTTATATGGGTTATACCATATGGATAATGCCTTGTACCATAAAATTATCCACTTTGAAGGGAACAGTTCAATGGCATTTAGTATGTTCACAACGTGTGTAACCACCAACTCTATATAGTTCCAGAACATGTTATCACTCCAAAAGGAAACCCTGTGCCCATTAAGAAGTTACTCCTCACTTTCCACTTGCCCCAGCTTCTGGCAGCCGCCAATCTAGCTCTGTCTCTACCAGTTTACCTATTCTGAATATTTCATAGAAATGGGATCAAACAATATGTGACCTTTTTAGTTTGACTTCTTTCACTTAACATAATGTTTTAGAAGTTCATCCACGTTTTCACATATCAGCATTTCATTCCCTTTTATGGCTGAATAGTAGTCCATTGTATGTATGTATCACAATTTGTTTATCCATTCATTGATTCATCCATCCATCCAATCACTGATGGAAATTTGGAATGTTTTCACCTTTTGGCTATTGGGAATAGAGCTGCTATGTACATGTGTGTACATGCATTGTTTTTTTTTTTTTTTTTGAGTTCTTGTTTTCAATTTTTTGATGAGTATGTCCAGGAATGGAATTGTGGGGCTATGTGCTAATTCATGTTTAACTTTTTGAGAAACTACCAGACTATTTTCCACAGCAACTACACCGTCTTACATTTCCAACAGCAATATATACATTTTCAAGTTTCTCCACATCCTCATCAACACTTGTTATTTTCCATTTATTTTATGATTGTCATCCAAGAGGTTTGAAGTGACATCTCATTTGGTTTTAATATGCATTTCCCGAATGATTAGTGTTGTTGAGCATCTTCTCATATGCTTATTGGCCGTTTGTGTATCTTCATTTAAGAACGGTCTATTCAAGTCTTTTGCACATGTTTTAATTGGGTTGTTTGATTTATTGTTGTTGAGTTGTAGTTCTATATTCTGGATATTAATCTCTTGCTAGACATATGATTTGCAAATATTTTCTTCTATTCTGTAGGTTGTCTTCGCTTTTTTGACACTGTCCTTTGATGCACAAAACTTCTTAATTTTTATGAAGTCCAGCTTATCCTTTTTGGTATTGTATCTAAGAATCCATTGCTAAATCCAGAGGCATGAAGATTTACCTATATGTTTTTTAAAGAGGTTTATGGTTTTAGCTCATAGCATTAGGGCAGTGAATGATTTTGAGTTAATTTTTGTGTACAGTGTAAGGTAGGGAGTCCAACTTCATATTTTGCATACATTTCACCTAGAAACATTTGTTGAAGAGACTGTTCTTTACCCATTGAATGTTTTTTTTCCCTCCCTTGTTGATTATCATTTATCATAGATAATATTGGCTTATTTGAGGACTTGCAATTGTAATCCACAGTCTGTGTCTAACTTTATGCTAGTATCATGCCACTGTTTTGATTACTGTAGCTTTGTAGTAAATTTTGAAATTAGAAAATGTGAGTGCTCCAACTTTGTTTTCTTTTTTAATTTTTAATTTTTTCCTATTCAGGGCCTTTTACAATTCCATATAAATTTGAAGATTGTCTTTTCCATTTCTGCACGAAAAAAAGGCAGTTGGGATTTTGATATAGATTGTATTGAATCTGTGGATCACTTTGGGTAATATTGCCATCTTAGAAATATTCTTTCAATCATTAAACACTAGTTGTCTTTCCATTTATTTATATCTTTCTTTCAGCAATGTTTTATAGTTTTAAATGTAAATTCTTTACCTTCTTGGTTAAATTTATTCTCAAGTATTTCATTCTTTTGAATGTGATTGTAGCTAGAATTAATTCCTTAATATCTTTTTTTGATTGCTTATTGCTGGTGTATAGAAATACAACTAATTTTTGAGTGTTGATAAACACTTAAAACTCTTTATTCTAAATTTACTTATTAGCTGTAGAAGATGTAGATTCTTTGGGTTTTCTATATATAGAAGACAATGGCATGTGTAAATAGAGATAGTTTTACATCTTCATTTCCAAATTGGCTGTCTTTTATTTATTTTTCTTCCCTGGCTGGAATTCTGGTTAGAATTTCCAGTATAATTTTGTATAGCAATGGTCAAAGTGGACATCATTGTCTTGTTCTTGATCACAGAACAACATCTTTCAGTCTTTCATCACTGACTACCACCTTAGCTGTGGATTTTTCATAAAGACCTTATTTCATGTTGAGGAAGTTTCTTTTCATTCCTAGTTTTTAAAATGTTTCTAAAAGAAAGAGTGATGGATTTTGTCAAATGCATTTTATCATGAATTGAGATGATCATGTGTTTTCCCTCTTCTTTTCTATGAATGTGGTGTATTACATTGGTTACCTCTTTTTTTTTTTTGGTCAGGTTACCCTTAAATTCCTGGAATAATCCTCTTTGTTAATAATCCTCTTGATATGCTGGAGAATTTGGTTGGCCAATCAAAAGAAGTCATTCTGCCATTTGCTACTAATATTTCATGAGGGTTTTTGCATATATATTCATAAGGAATGTTAACATTTTTTTCATGTGTTCTCTTTGGATTTGGATCAGAATAGTCTAACCTTATAAAATGAGTTATTAAGTGTTCCTTCCTCTTCTAGCTTTTGGAAGAGTTTGAGAAGAATTGGAGCTAATTCTTCTTTAAATATTTGGTAGAATTTACAAGTGAAGTCATCTGTTCCTGCATTTTTCATTGTTGGGAGGTTTTTGTTTATGGATTCAATCTTCTTTTTTTTTTTTTTTTTTTTTTTTACGGTACGTGGGCCTCTCACTGTTGTGACCTCTCCCGTTGTGGAGCACAGGCTCCGGACACGCAGGCTTAGCGGCCATGGCTCACGGGCCCAGCTTCTCCGTGGCATATGAGATCTTCCTGGACCGGGGCACGAACCCGCATCCCCTGCATTGGCAGGTGGACTCTCAATCACTGCACCACCAGGGAAGCCCTCAATCGTCTTACTAATAATTGGTCTGTTCAGATTTTTTATTTCTTCTTGAGTCAGTTTGGTAGTTTACATGTTTCTAGAAATGTGTCCATTTTATCTAAGTTATCTAATTTGTTAGCATACAATTGTTCAAAGTATTCTCTCATGATCCTTTTAATTTCTATAAAATTTTAGCAATGTTCCCAGTTTCATAACTGACTTATTATCTGCATCTTCTTTCTTTTTTATCTTAGTCAACTTAAGTTAAATTTGGTCAATTGTGTTTATGTTTTCAAAGAAAAAACTTTTGATTTTATTGATTCTTTCTACTGGTTTTCTATTCTCTAATTTCATTTATCATCACTCTAATATTTATTACTTTCTTCTACTAGATTTCAGTTAATTTCCTCTTCTTTTATTTTTACTTATTTACATGTAAAGTTAGGTTATTGATTTGAGATCTTTCTTTTTTAGTGGAGGTATTTATCTCTGTGAGTAATGCCTTCACTGAATCCTGTCACTTTTGGTATGTTGTATTTTCATTTTCATTTGTCCCAAAGTATTTCCTAATTTCCTTTGTGATTTCTTCTCTGAAATACTGTTTGTTAAAAGTGTCTTGTTTAACATCCTCATACAGGTGAATTTTCCAGTTTTCTTTCTGTTATTGATTTTTACTTTCATTCCATCTCATTCAGAGAGCATATTTTGAATAATTTCAGTATTTTTAAATTTATTGAAACTTGTTTGGTGGCCTAACATATGGTCTATCCTGGAGAATGTTCCATGTAGTTGAAAAGAATGTATCCTGGTGTTGTTGGATGTAGTGATATATGGATAAATAGATAGATAAAGATATTGATATTGATATTGATGTATTGATTAGTTGATCAATATTGATATATCAATTTTGGAAAGTCAGTATCCTGTGTGATGTCTCTGAAGTCTCTGTTCCTTTAATTTATGTACAGCTCACGTTTTTACAAAGATTTCCTTGAATGTTAGGATTCAAGAGGTGGGGAGGGGCAGGGAGGATAAAAAAAGAAAAAAAAAGTAGAATTTTTTTAGAAAGAGGGGACCAAAAAACCCTCTCATTCTTTTCAAATTACTTCTGTGCTGTGACACTTATTCAGATCATTTGCAATTCTGTCTTAGCCTTCACTTCCTGCTTGTACTGAGCCTAAAGTTTAGCCAGAGGTGAAAACTTAGGGTCTTTTCAGATCTTTTTTGAGCATGCATACTGCTCTGGGCATGCATGTGGCTTTCCAAATGTTCCAATATATGTAGGCATTTGAATGCCTAATTTCCCAAATAAACTCTTTTCCAGCTTTGCCTCCCAGCTTTGGGTTCCCTATATTATGTCTTAACTCTGTCTTTTTCCCCATGTCGCTGTGGCTCATTCATTTGCTTTATGATGTTTTTGAGGAATACCCATTGCTTTTCTGCCCTGATTGTTCTGGATGAGGTGTAACAAAAATAAATGCATTGTGTCAGTTGAGACAGTTTAGAGCAGGCAAACACAACTCTTTGAGAATAAGATCTACTTTGCTCCCTCTAGAACCAGGACCATACTATAAATGCATGCTGCTGACTCAAAGATTGCCACCAAGACAGTGAGGGGATGGGGGTAATGGCAAATAAAAATTCCACAAGCCTTCCTATTATTTTTAAATTGCCTTTTTCTTGATTCAGTGTTTGCTTGTCTTTTGTAAACATTTGACTGTTTTCCAGAGTTCTGACAGTTTATTCTGACAATTTTGCTTGTATTTTTTTTTTTTTTGATGTTACTGTGGGAAAACAGTCTCTTGGAGCAATCGACTCCTTTGTGTTCATTGATATCACTCTAATAACAGACTTTACTGATCCAATTTATATGCAACTGGCTTCTGTCATTTGTGATCAACCTGAGTTGTTATATTTAAAACCATCAAGCATAGGTTTTATATCTTTACCATTTACAGTTTCCTCCATTTATTGTATGATGCATAATAGTTTACACTATCAGTACAAACCGAGTTTTCACTAAATATTGACCAGTGACAAATTTATCTACTTATTCACTCTTGTATTAAAAATTAGAGAATGTCAGAGAAATATTTCATGAAGTTCTTGATGATGAACATAACAATAACATAATGTAGTATGATCATTAAATCTGATGTTATTACCAAATCGAGAAGAGAGTCCACATCTGTAGAGACCTAGAATAATACTTATTATAACCTTAGCAGTTTGAAATGAGGGTAAAATAAACTTAGTAAAATACACAATAAAGTATACACAGGAGAGCTTAGTGTGGGGAACTCTAACAAATCATTGAGGACACAAAAGTGCTTTTGGGCATTTGAATTATACCTATAAATATTTTCTGGATTAGAAATTAAAAATTAATTTCTCAGACTTTTTATAAAATATCTTTTAATTCATTTAAAATAGCAAAATAAAACTATTACATGTAAATATACATAATATATAATGAAAAATAGATACTTTTTCAAAAATTGGTGAGAAGAATGTCATTATTTTATGTTTTTGCAAATATTTAATGTCTGCCCAATAGAAGACTTCAGGATTCTCATATGTACTCCTGTGTCAATTCTTCTGAAGTCAGTTGCTTTTGTTGAAGCATATGAAGGAATTCTGGCCTCATAAAGATATGTAGTTAGAAATGGAGGGAGTTTTTTAATAGCTTTTTCACATAATTGTAGATGCTCTTCCTTGATACTTCTTGAGAACTTGATAAATGGTAGATCCTCAATGGTTATCTGCATTGTGAAACCTGAAACCATATCCGTAAAATATCAGTACTCTGCTTTTAAAATCTATTGGTCCATCTAGCACTTTAAAAGGATCTTTTACCTATGTACGATTCTGTAACATTATGCATTGGTCATTTGGAAAATATTAGTTCACTGAGTTATACAGATCTTCCAAATGTTGGTAGAGTTTATTACACAATATTAAAAAAACAGTTAATATCACTGAATGGTATAACTAGAAAAATCTCACTAGAATAGTATTGGGAAGTAGTCAAACTCAAGATAGAGAACACAAGTTTTGAAAAATTCAATTTTTTTTGAAAGCTTGAATTTTATAGTTTGTAACAAACAGTTGTGTTTTTAAAATTTTTTATGTATTATTTTTTAACAGTTATGATTTTAAGTGAGAGGCTCATTTTATTTATTTTGAAGAAAACATTTGCCAAATCCTCAAATCTAAATAATCATAGTTTGTTATTCATTTTTTCCACTAAAAATGGTGTTCCAGGAAAAAAGCTGTTAGTTCAGTTCATAACTCAAGCAACTGCCCACATGCATTTCTTTGGAACAAGTACCATGTCGATATGCAGGGGAAGTGCTTTTTGGGCGGCAGAGGGGAGGAGGTATAACTCCCTTTTCACCACACAAATATTAAAAAGATCTCAAGGGTGGAGAGTGAATACAATGGACAATTTTTAGAACTGTGTTGAGGAAATTCTTAACTGGAATAGGATTTTTCAAGCATTATTTGAGCATTTATAAGACTAAAGAACAGAATGACTATCATATAGTTTTATGCCACAGTATTGACTCTCAGTGAGGTGCCTGTAGTTGCATCTACTTTTGGTTTTGCTTCCAGGAGTGGGAATTTCAACCCAGTGTAAAAGGAAGATGTGCCTTAGTATTACTATGAATATAATTTTGACTTTTAGGACTGCTGTCCACAGTTGCTCACAGATTATGCTCCACAGTGCTCTCCTGTAGGGTAGTAGAGATATGGAACAAAAATTTGCTCATGGTAATGTGATTGAAATAAAAAGTATGCCTGAGGGAGGAGCTCAAACTTGGTTATATAAGAGCTTATAGGCCCAAAGTAGAGCTATAACACATTAGGGTATAAAGAAGACATCATTCTAGCATGTGTGTGTGTGTGTGTGTGTGTGTGTGTGTGTGTGTAAGGTGTGTGTTATGTGTATATGTGTATCAGTCTGTAATTTGCCTTTTCTTCTCACAATGTGGAAGGCCTTTGTGCAAGTACATTTAGGTTTTCTACTCAAATTCAGGAGATTTAATTTGGAAAAAGTCTCAGAAAGAAGATTGAGTGTGATTAGCACTTTGAATAATTGACTAATTTGACTAATTAAACCTATGAGTAAATCCTAAAGCTCTTGACTTACTTATTCAAGAGATGACAAGTTTGAGGTAAAATTTAATAAGTCCTTCAGAACCTGAAAGTACATTCCTTATTTTGATGAGCACTTAAGAGTCTCTGCTGAAAATAAGGAGAACTAGTACAGAATATAACAGAAATTAGGGCATCTTACAGATGCAAGCTACTTTATGGGCCTTTGTGTGTGTTTGGGGAGGGGTACATCCATAAAATTCTATATGAAGAAATCAAACATGTCAACAGCAGAGCTGTTCTGGTTGAAGAGTTTTAACCACATAATCCCCATCTTACCCCTCTCCTTTCTCCGTCCTAAGAGAGCTTTAGAGTCTCTAGAACACAGCCAGCCACAGTGTAATTTAGTCCAACCCTTTCTCTTTACAAATGAGGAAACTTACTCCTGAATAGATGGAGTGAACTAGCCAAGGTCCTATGCACTAGTTAAGGGTTTAACTAGGGTTAAAATATGAACTCCTAGCTCTGATTACTGTTATTTCAGCATTAATGCTTCTCCCTGTTTGAGTATAGGGAGTGGGAGTATAAGTTCATAACTGTCTGTGGGGAAGCTTTGAGAAGATGAATGGATCATAGAAAGCAAACTTCTTGTAATCTGTATTTCAGTATTTTGTATTCAGTGTACATTCCCTAGAAATTCTCCCCATGTATGGTGAAAACAAGGGACAGAGTTGGGAGAGGGAAGAAAGTGACAGTTAAATAAATATATACCTTATTTGCGAGCTGTCCTCTTCATTCCATTCAGTACAGACCCAGCTTTGGTTACAATTTAGTAACTTTCCACATAGCTGAATTTTTAAATGACTTTTTATAATTAAAATGTGGCTTTCTATATGAATGCTACATGCTGGAAATATACTTGAGAAAGAAAGAACATTCATTGGAAGATAATCTGATTTAGGAAATAAATTTAATTTGAAGGGTATATATAATTTAGACTTTATAAGATACAGGGTTAATCTGAGTCAAAAGTGGTTCTAGGTGATAGAATTGATGAAGATAAGGAATTGACAGGCCTTTTATTCAAGAAACTTAGCTGTTGCCACAACAAGATATTAGAGTAGGAAAAGGCAAAAGAAAGAGATAGAGGAAGGAAACTCCTGGCAAACCAAGAGGAACAAAGGTAATTTTCTGGGACTATAAAACAGATGGTACACAGTGCACTAATTCCCTTTGTGCTTTTGCTTGAGTGGATGAATTGGTGTTCAGAATACTAAGTAACAAGCTGCTTCATTGACAAGACTGATTTATAATTTATTTGTGTGATCCATATATTTGACCTTACAAATTCAAAATAGCCAAATACTCTTCATTCAAAAAGAGACTTTTGAGTGAATTTTACATTTCCCTAACTTCTTCTACTAAAACATGCAACTCAATACTGTACTTCTGGTAGGGTACATCCAAGAACATAACGGAAGTATTTGGGCTGAAGGGAACTATGAAAGAAACAAAAACTCCAAAGAAAGGGAAAACATTTTGTTTTGTGACTTTGAAATTTTAAAATTCAAATTTGCTTTATATTGACCTATACATTTTAACATTTTAATAATAATAATGACAATGGCTGACATTAAATAAGCTGAGTACTTTGCCTAATGGTTTCCATATATGTCTTCTTTTTAATAAATAAAAAAGAAAAGAGATGTAACTTATACCAGGGCATACCTTGTAATTTTCTTCTGTTTCAGTGATATGTATTTTTATTCCTCAATTTTACATTCCAAACTATGTGTAGCTCCTTAACTGGAAATAGTAACCCTTTGTTCATTTTCTTGGTGATAAATCAGGAAACATTAAAAAGAACTTGGTATATTATATCTGATCTCAAATGACATAAATTTTGACAATATTCAGTCTGCTGTATGGTATTTCAGCATCCTAGTGAAAGAAAAGAATGGGAAAATGATGGAAAAAAGAAAGGAATTAGTGCTTTAGCTGTTAAGTAGTAAAACAAAACTCTAAAGTCTGACTAGGAAATGTACAATCAGCAAATATTTTGAAAAGATCTAGAATTTGGCTGTGACTGCTATGATTTGCATTCTATATTTTCATATATACAGTTATATAAGGCGGGGTGGCGGGGGTGTTACCCTTTCTATGAACTTTGAACAATCAATAATGTTTTAAAATGGAAATGTGGGCTTCCCTGGTGGCGCAGTGGTTGAGAGTCCACCTGCCGATGCAGGGGAGATGGGTTCGTGCCCCGGTCTGGGAAGATCCCACATGCCGCGGAGTGGCTAGGCCCGTGAGCCATGGCCGCTGAGCCTGCATGTCCAGAGCCTGTGCTCCACAATGGGAGAGGCCACAACAGTGAGAGGCCCACAGACAGCAAAAAATAATAATAATAACAAATAAATAAAATGGAAATGCACTAGAAGACTAGCCTGTAGTGACACTAAACATGGGAAATGAGAATAACCTTTAAGAATAGAGATTTAAATGTAGCTGTGGGAAATAAAGGTGGTGGTACATTGGACATCCAGAGAAAAGAGAATCAAATGAGCACAAAGAGGAAATAGCCTTGTTCGTCTTGTGGGAATTCTGAATAACTACCTGATTAGATTTTTCTTTTCATTACTGTTTTAACAGGAAATTATTTCAAATAAGATTTAAATTAAAAGAAATATTTCTGAACCTCTGATGTCAAGAGTAAACCAGATAAAAAGTAACCCAGTTTCAGTAAAGAGAAACCAAGTACTGAAAGTCACAGATTAGTTTTCCTTCAGTTCATTACTGAAGAATTCTTTTCTCTTCTAAGATTATGTGGCCAATTTATTTCAAAAGGCCATTTAAAAGCAAGATTGGATTTTTGGAAGAAAGCACAGAAATACCAATAGAAGTCTATGATCTTAAATGATAGACTAGAACAGAGAAAAGAACATAGAGAGAACTATTTAATGTCAATTCTATTTCTACACTCCTGTTGCCAAAGTTGAATGTTTTAGCTAAGATTCTATATCTTGTACAATTAAAAAAATAATTACTCTGTTTCCAGTTCCTTAAATACTTGGGATCATTGTTATACTGTACATCTCATTGGATCCTTGTGCTGTTATTCATAATTATAACCATAATCATAGGATCCTATTTGGTTTACAAATATTTAGCCTTTCAGGAGAAACTATCGACAAGCCTCTTAGATAGCCTTATCCACCAAAGGGCAGACAGCAGAAGCAAGAAGAGCTACAATCCTGCAGCCTGTGGAACAAAAACCACATTCACAGAAAGATAGACAAGATGAAAAGGCAGAAGGCTATGTACCAGATGAAGGAACAAGATAAAACCCAAGAAAAACAACTAAATGAAGTGGAGATAGGAAACATTCCAGAAAAAGAATTCAGAATAATGATAGTGAAGATCCAGGACCTCGGAAAAAGAATGGAGGCAAAGATCGAGAAGATGCAAGATATGTTTAACAAAGCCCTAGAAGAATTAAAAAACAAACACCTAGACGAATTAAAGAACAAACAAACAGAGATGAACAATACAATAATGGAAATGAAAAATACACTAGAAGGAATCAATAGCAGAATAACTGAGGCAGAAGAACGGATGAATGACCTGGAAGACAGAATGGTGGAATTCACTTCTGTGGAACAGAATAAAGAAAAAAGAATGAAAAGGAATGAAGACAGCCTAAGAGACCTCTGGGACAACATTAAATGCACCAACATTCGCATTATAGGGGTCCCAGAAGGAGAAGAGAGAGAGAAAGGACCCGAGAAAATATTTGAAGAGATTATAGTCGAAAACTTGCCTAACATGGGAAAGGAAATAGCCACCCAGGTCCAGGAAGTGCAGAGAGTTCCAGGCAGGATAAACCCAAGGAGAAACACGCCGAGACACATAGTAATCAAACTGACAAAAATTAAACACAAAGAAAAATTATTGAGTGCAACAATGGAAAAATGATAAATAACATACAAGAGAACTCCCATGAGTTTAACAGCTGATTTCTCAGCAGAAACTCTACAAGCCAGAAGGGAGTGGCATGATATATTTAAAGTGATGAAAGGGAAGAACCTACAACCAAGATTACTCTACCTGGCAAGGATCTCATTCAGATTCGTCGGAGAAATCAAAAGCTTTACAGACAAGCAAAAGCTAAGAGAATTCAGCACCACCGAACCAGCTCTACAACAAATGCTAAAGGAACTTCTCTAAGTCGGAAACACAAGAAAAGAAAAGTACCTACAAAAACAAACCCATAACAATTAAGAAAATGGTAATAGGAACATACACATCGATAATTACCTTAAAAGCGAATGGATTAAATGCTCCCACCAAAAGACACAGGCTCGCTGAATGGATACAAAAACAAGACCCATATATATGCTGTCTACAAGAGACCCATTTCAGACCTAGGGACACATACAGACTGAAAGTGAGGGAATGGAAAAAGATATTCCATGCAAATGGAAATCAAAAGAAAGCTGGAGTAGCAATACTCAGATAAGATAGACTTTAAAATAAGGAATGTTACAAGACACAAGGGAGGACAATACATAATGATCAAGGGATCAATCGAAGAAGAAGATATAACAATTATAAATGCATATGCACCCAACATAGGAGCACCTCAATACATAAGGCAGCTGCTAACAGCTATAAAAGAGGAAATCAACAGTAAGACAATAATAGTGGGGGACTTTAACAACTCACTTACACCAAAGGACAGATCATCCAAACAGAAAATTAAAAAGGAAACACAAACTTTAAATGACACAGTAGACCAGATAGATTTAATTGATATTTATAGGACATTCCATCCAAAAACAGCAGATTACATTTTCTTCTGAAGTGCACACAGAACATTCTCCAGGATAGATCACATCTTGGGTCACAAATCAAGCCTCAGTAAATTTAAGAAAATTGAAATCATATCAAGCATCTTTTCTGACGACAACACTATGAGATTAGAAGTCAATTACAGGGAAGAAAACTTAAAAAACACAAACACATGGAGTCTAACCAACACATGACTAAATAAACAAGAGATCACTGAAGAAATCAAAGAGGAAATCAAAAAGTATCTAGAGACAAATTACAATGAAAACATGACGATCCAAAACCTATGGGATGCAGCAAAAACAGTTCTAAGAGGGAAATTTATAGCAATACAAGCCTACCTCAAGAAATAATGAAAATCTCAAACAATCTAACCTTCCACCTAGAAAACTAGAGAAAGAAGAACAAACAAAACCCAAAGTTAGTAAAAGGAAAGAATCATAAAGATCAGAGCAGAAATAAATGAAATAGAAACAAAGAAAACAATAGCAAAGATCAATAAAACTAAAAGCTTGTTCTTTGAGAAGATAAACAAAATTGATAACCCATTAGCCAGACTCATCAAGAAAAAGAGGGAGAGGACTCAGATCAATAAAATTAGAAATGAACAAGGAGAAGTTACAACAGACACCGCAGAAATACAAAGCATCCTAAGAGACTACTACAAGCAACTCTATGCTAATAAAATGGACAACCTGGAAGAAATGGACAAGTTCTTAGAAAGGTGTAACCTTCCAAGACTGAACCAGGAAGAAATAAAACATATGGACAGACCAATCACAAGTAATTAAATTGAAAGTGTGATTAAAAATCTTCCAACAAACAGAAGTCCAGGACCAGATGTCTTCACAGGTGAATTCTATCAAACATTTAGAGAAGAGCTAACACCCATCCTTCTCAAACTCTTCCAAAAAATTGCAGAGGAAAGAACACTCCCAAACTCATTCTGTGAGGCCACCATCACCCTGATACCAAAACCAGACAAACATACTACAAAAAAATAAAATTACAGACCAATATCACTGATGAATATAGATGCAAAAATCCTCAACAAAATACTAGCAAACAGAATCCAACAACGCATTAAAAGGATCATACAACATGATCAAGTGGGATTTATCCCATGGATGCAAGGATTCTTCAATATATGCAAATGAATCAATGTGATACACCATATTAACAAATTGAAGAATGAAAACCATATGATCATCTCAATAGATACAGAAAAAGCTTTTGTCAAAATTCAACACCCATTTATGATAAAAACTCTCCAGAAAGTGGGCATAGAGGGAGCCCTCCTCAACATAATAAAGGCCATATATGACAAACCCACAGCAAACATCATTAAAAAAAAAAGAGATAGCAACTATCAACATATATTAGGTTTTCAGACTTTCACACATGTATCCACACACACACACACACATATATGTATATATACATATGCACACACATCAAAAGATATCTCATATTTAGTTACAAAATAACTAGAGATGATGTGTTACCCAGTACCTTACTTGTGAAGAATAAAGTCTATGAGATTCAGTCCAGTGTTTGAGACTCAGTTCTTCCACTTCTGGGGGCACAGGTTGATCCCTGATCAGAGAACTAAGATCCCACAGGCTGTGAGGTGCGGCCAAAAAAAGAAATTAAGTAATATTTTATTGATATTAAGAAATAGGTGTTGATTTCATAATTTCTTCCTCTGAAGATTTGTAAGAAAGGAGCTTTACATGAGGAATCATCTCTTAAAATTATTTACAATCTAACACCAATTTCCTTCTTAAGCTACCTTCTCAGTGTTTGATGTGAGTGATTGGGATGAAGAAATGGTGCCCAGGGTTCTCTGTTTGCTAAGTGTGGCTGTAGAGTCAAAATGGAGAGAACATTATTAAAATGTATCAAATATAAGATTTCTTCAGATGGTTCTAACATAAATTCAGTTCCTGAGAAATCAGGTTGCAGCTGGGTTATAAATGTTTGCTGATGAGGTGTGATAGGTGATGCTACTAATGTTAATACTAAATAGAGTGCAACAATGAGCAGGGGGTAAATTTGGAGCTTCAGGCTGACATTGTATAGACAATTTCTTAAAGAAAACAAACAAAGAGCTCCACTTTTTCATGAATGCTGTGACACTGTTGTATGTGAGAAAATAGAAAGACTGTGGCAATGGTACCTTCCTGAGCAGGTTGGTGCAAAATGAGAGGCTAATAAAGTCTGGAGAGGGTACAGGAGGAGTTGAACTTCAATTAGGAGAAGGATTCTTGTGGCTAAAAGGAAATAAGAATATTCTTAAAATATCACTTATAAAATTGTACATTAAAAAAAATAATTAACACAATATTATAGAGAACAAGAAGAGAAAACTTATTTTGAGGGACAGTAGAGCTTAATAAGTCAGAGAGATGTAGGTTCCAACTTCAGTCCTGCCTCTTACTAACCATGTGAACTTTGTCAAAATCTTTAAGTTTGCTGAGCCTAAGTTTCCCCTCCAAATGGATATCTCAATAGGGCTTGGGGAGGGGAATTTGGAAAAGGGATGATTGATTACAAAGGATGCACAACCCAAAAGACTATGATGAGATGTGGAGATAAAAGGAGCTAGAGGAAAAAAAAACAGCCTCAAAGGCTATTAAAATAGAAGCTTAATTATTCATTATATGTAGAAGGAAGAAGTCTCTTTTCTAGGACTGAAAAATTCAAGAGACCTCAGGGATAGTGCCTAGCAGCTAAGAAAAATTTTAAGAAATGAACAAAGAAATAAGGAAAAAAAAAAACAACCAGAAAAAGGAATGAAGTAATGAAGTATATACAGTTCATTCAGTAATGAATGAAGACAAATAAATTAAACATTAAGTTTTATCTGATTATTGTTTAAATTTAAAATTTAATCACAATAGTTTGAATTACTTTGATGAGTTGATTTTATAATAAATTCTAGGGGCAATTGGAGTTAAAAAAATCCTTACTATTAAAATTATTGAATTATTTCAGATTATAGAAAATAAATGAAGTTCAGAATATTTAATAAAATTATTAAAATGTTAACTGATCAGTATAATACAAAATGAAAAAAATAATGGACCATTAGTTTAATTCATTAAAAATATAAACATTTAAATAAACATTTAACATATTAATCTAGCAGTAGAAAAGTAATAATAGTTTGCCATGACCAGTTGGATTTTGTTATAGAAATAGAGGGTGGTTGGAAATAGAAAATTTCATTTATACAATTTTTATATCCACACATTAAAGGAGAAAATTATGTTTATATAAAAGGCTGGAAGTGTATCATGACAGTTATAATTGCAAATAAAAATTCGAAGTGACATAGGAATAAAAACAAATTACTTAAGCATGATACAGATTCCTTTCCAAAAATCAAGAAAAAATATCTTATTAAATAATGAAATATTAAAGATGCTGCCATAATAAAAGAAGACAGCAGGATTGTTATTTCATCATTATTATTCAACATTGTTTTGACACTCGAGCTAATGAAATAATTCACTAAAATGAAATAAATGCTTTTTAATGGTGCTGGAGCAATTGGTCATCCAATATGCAACAAAAATAAAATGTGAACCTCTAATTAATCCTCACATGATAGACAAAAAGTAACTCAAGATGATTCCGGGACTTATATGTAAAATATAAAACTATTACCCTTTTAGGAAAAAAGATAGGAGAAAATCTTCAGGATTAGTTGAAGCATTCTTAGTCTTGACAATAAAAGTGTGATTTATGAAAGGAAAAAATGATATACTGGATCTCATCAAAATTAAAAAACTTTTCCTCTGCAGAAGTCCTCTTTAAAAGGATGAAAAGACAAGGTAGAGGGCTGGAGGAAATCCGAAGTTGACATATCAACAAATGATTTACATCTAGAATAAAAAACTCTAAACTCAACAGTTCAACAGTCACAGAAACAAAACAATCCAATTAGAAAATGGGCAAATGACATGAACAGACATTTCACTTAAGAGGATATAAACATCACAAATAAGCACATTAAAAGATGTTCATTAGCTATTAGGGTAATGCAAGTTAAAACCACAATGGCATATCATTACACATATATCAGAATGGCTTATTTTTTTTAAAAAACCACCAAATTCTTGCAAGAACACAGAAAAACTAGGTCATTTCTACATTGCTGGTGAGAATGTAAAATGGTACAACTACCCTAGAAAAGCATCCGATATTTTCTTACAAAACTAAATGTGCACCATGTGACCCAGCAATTGCATATTTTGGCATTTACCGCAAAGAAGGGAACATTTATGTTCACATAAAAACCTATAATTAATGTTCATAGCAGCTTTATTCATAATAACCCCAAGCTACAAATGATAACCCAGATTTCCTTCAACAGATGGATAGTTTAACAAACTGATACATTCATGCCCTGGAATAGTACCAAGCAACAAAAAGGAACGGAGTATTGATACGCTCAACAACTAAGATGGATCTCTGCCAATCTCAAAATATTACATAATGCATGATTCCATTTACATAGCACTCTTGAAATTACAAAATCATAAAGATGGAAAATAGATTAGTGGTTGCCAAAGGTTGAAGAGGGAGGTTATGGCAATAAAAGGGCAACACAGGAGATTCTGGTGATGGAACTGTTCTCTGCCTTACTGGTGCTCATCATATTTGATACAATTGCATAGAACTAAAGACAGCCACATATACTCACATGTACACAACTGAATACATGCAGAACTGGTGAAGTCTGAATAAAGTTGGTGGAGGGTATCAATGTCAATTTCTTTTTGAGATGTTGTTTATGCAAGATATCATATGTTATTGATGGAAACTGGAGGAAGGGTATAAAGGATTTGTCTTTCTGTATTCTTACAACTGCATGTGAATCTGCAACACCTGAAAATTTTATATGTATATTATGTGTGTGTGTATTACACATATAAATGTATATATACACACACATATACATATAAATGCATATATATACACACAGATATGCATATAAATATATATACATATAAATTTAAACTTCAGGAAAAAGAGAAAATGTATTTTCAGATGATAGAATTGAATATGTAGAAAAATAAAAGATTTAATTTCCATTGGCATTTTAAAGAAAATGTGATATGGTGAATAATATAATTATTAACTCTGTGTGTATGTATAAATTCATTTAGAATAACAATGGGAAATATTCTGTTCACAATAACAAACCATATATACTTACTAGTAAATATAATAGGAAATGTGAAGGATCTATATGAAAAATAGAAGATGAAACACAATTAATGTACCTAAAGTTTAAAGTTTTCCAATTCACTGTGTATATATAATGCTATTTTAATAAGATTCCCATTCTAGTGGATTTTAATATGATTTTTAAGCTCATATGAAAGAACAGACATTTGAGAATTGCCAAAATAATATTTGAAAAAAATGTATTTGAAAATAAGATTGTATGGTATGCTGCATTTGCCTTACAAGATTTTTTTTGTGTTTGTTGTACATATGTCCAAAAGATACAGTAAACAAAATATGTGGAACTTACCTAGGAGCAAAAATATAATTAATTTTTCAATTCAGTTGATAAGGATCATTTATTTAATAGATTGTGCTATCATAATCTAATTTCCCCTGAAAATTAGACTCCTGCCTCCTACCTTTACCTATATAAATTTCATTGGATTAACTAAATAAATGCATATCAAAGAGAGATGGTAAAACATAATCATCTAAGAATTAAAGGAATTGTATTGGACAAATTAGGGTGCATTTATATAATCTCAGGAAACTTTAAATTGTGAAACTTGTCTATACCAAAATCTGGTCTTATTGAGATATCTCATAGAATAAATATATTTCTGAAATCCTGATAAAGTTAGCTCATCTGATTAAAATCCCAAACTCCTATGACAGAAAATTAATTCTAGCATCAAAGCTTTTTTGCTGTGTCAAACAAAAAGCAGTCATTCTTTTCTCTAAAATGCTCTCATCCCTTCACTTGTCCATGCCATTCCCTTTCTCTGTCTTTTGAAACCTGTAAGGCCCAGGTCATTTAACTTTTAAAAATAAAAATGAATAGATTTTATTTTCAAGAGAAATTTTATGTTCACAGAAAAATTGAACAGAAGGTACAGGGATTTTCCATTTACCCTTACCTTCACATGGGTAAAACCTCCCCCATTGTCAACGTCCCACATGTGATATGTTTACTACAACTGATGAACCTACATTGACACATCATTATCACCCAAAGTTCACATTTTACTTTAGGGTTCACTCTTGCTGTTGTACATCCTATGGATTTGGATGAAAGTATAATGACATGTATCTACCATTCTAACTACTAGTATCTTTAGAGTCTCCATTGTTTACTTTTTCCAGCATGTTACATAGTTGGAATCATACAGTATGGAGTCTTTTCAAACTGGTTTCTTTCACTTAATAATTTAAGGTTCCTTCATGTCTTTTCATGGTTGATAGCTCGTTTCTTTTTATCACTTCGTAGTATCACAATATCTGGACCACAGTTTATCCATTCATCTACTGAAGGACATCTTGGTTGCTTCCAAATTTTGGCAGTTATAGATAAAGCTACTATAAACATCCATGTGCAGATTTTTGTGTGGCTGTAAGTTTTCAGCTCATTTGGGTAAATACTAGGGAGCACAATTGTTAGATTACATGTTTAGTTTTGTAAGAAACTGCTAACCTGTCTTCCAAGTATCTGTACCATTTTTCATTCCCACCAGCAATGCATGATAGTTGGTCATTATATTTTTCACTGAAGCCTTTTCTGATCGTTTTTGCAAGATATTTTCCTTCCTGTCTCTGAGCTCATATAGTACTCTGTATCCTCATTCTGACATCCATCATATTCTTTCTTGCTTTGTGTGAGCCCCTCGGGGCAGGACATAGATATGTCTCCTGCACCTTACAATACTTCACTTAACACCTTGAAAATTAAGAGCCCTAGTATTTGTTGAATGAATAAGGTAAATTTAAATTTTTTTGTATCAGACTGTCAAATGGAGCATTTTCTTTTGCAAATCTATATATAATCTTATGCTAGGCTTGGGTCAAACAATTCTCACTAGTTCCACTTGTTACATTTTTTTCAGTTGTTTCTGAACAATTATTTTGTGGGTTAACTACATGGTTGATTCAGGTTGAAAGAAACTGCATTTGAAGTTGTTGATTCTTTGCCCCAGCTTTTCAGCTGGAAGAAACAAAGCTCTTGTTGCAATAAGTACTGAACTTTAAAAAAACAATATCTAATGAGGTTAGCATATATTGTTGACATTTTATTTTCAACCAGAGTTAAGGTCACAGCTGAAAGGTCACAAAGATGATTTTATACAGTAAATAAACAATGATATTATTTTGCAAAGAAAATGAAATATCACAAACTTGTCTGTAGCCTCTTTTGTCTAAAAGTGTTTGCTATGCTTAATTTTGGTACCTAAACTGTGTTGTCCTTCCATTTCTTAGATTTTGGGATTTAAAAAGGAAGCACACCTAGTTTATGTGTCAGGGATTAATATAAACATGTGCTTTTCATTCTTATTCTGGAATTATATTGAGTTTTTACATTTAACTCCTAAGTCCACTTAGTATTTGTTGGGGGGTAATTCTTTGTGGAATTTTGGTATTTATTCTGTTTATTTGGTGAACTTCCTTTCAAGTTGGGAAGTTTTATTGATCATATTTGTTTGAGACCTTTACCTCTTCATCTTTGGTGTTTACAACAAAATTGTAAATTTATCATTAGAGAGAATATGTTGAAGTGATTTTGGAAAGTATTGGGCTGGATTATGGTTAAACAGTGAAAAATGTACGCTTTGGGGCACAATGCACAATAGAAATTATTAACTGCTTTCATATTATATATCACTACATAACAAGGGATTGATCTCTTAAATTTGTGGTAGCTCAAGACAATTTTAATATTGAAAATAATTTAATGGATTGAAAAGTATCATGGAACAGACAAACTTCTAATGCCAAAGACCATTAAAATTTCCACTTTATATTGTCATCTAGTTAACATATTTTTAAAGCAAAGTAGTCCAGATAGTATAATTCCTTAGTTTTTTTTTAAGACTTTTAAAAACTTTTTATTTTATGTTGCAGTATAGCCAATTAACAATGTTGATGATAGTTTCAGGTGCACAGGAAAGTGACTCAGCCATACATATACATGTATCCATTCTCCCTCAAATTCTGCTCCCATCCAGGCTGCCACATAACATTGAGCAGAGTTCCCTGTGCTATACAGTAGGTCCTTCTTGGTTATCCATTTAAAATATAGCATTGTGTACATGTCAATCCCAAACTCCCTAATTATCCCTTCCCCCCATCCTTCCCTCCTGGTAACCAAAAGTTCATTCTCTAAGTCTGTTTTGTAAATAAATTCATTTGTATCATTTCTTTTTAGATTCCACATATAAGGGATACCGTACGATATTTCTCTTTCGCTGTCTGACTTCACTCAGTATGACTCTCTAGGTCCTTCCATGTTGCTGCAAATGGCATTATTTCATTCTTTTTTTTTTTTTTTTTTTTTGCGGTACGTGGGCCTCTCACTGTTGTGGCCTCTCCCGTTGTGGAGCACAGGCTCTGGACGCGCAGGCTCAGCGGCCATGGCTCACGGGCCCAGCCGCTCCGTGGCATGTGGGATCCTCCCGGACCGGGGCACGAACCCATGTCCCCTGCGTTGGCAGGCAGACTCCCAACCACTGCGCCACCAGGGAAGCCCTATTTCATTCTTTTTAATGGCTGAGTAATATTCCATTGTATATATGTACCACGTCTCCTTTATCTGTTCCTCTATCGATGGACATTTAGGTTGCTATTGTAAACAGTGCTGCAGTGAACATTGGGCTGCATGTATTCTTTCAGACTATGTTTTTCTCCGGATATATACCCAAGAGTGGGATTGCAGAGTCATATGGTAGCTCTATTTTTAGTTTTTTAAGGAACCTCCTTACTGTTCTCCATAGTGGCTGTACCAATTTACATTCCCACCAACAGTGTAGGAGGGTTCTCTTCTCTCCACAAAATCTCCAGCATTTATTGTTTCTGGATTTTTTGATGATGGCCATTCTGACTGGTGTGAGGTGATATCTCACTGTAGTCTTGATTTGTATTTCTCTAATAATTAGCGATGTTGAACATCTTTTATGTGCCTCTTGACCATCTGTATGTCTTCTTTGGAGAATGTGTCTAACCTAAAATTTACTTTATTTTAGATGAACTCACAAATTCATCAGAAACCAGATTGTCTTTAGAAGACCTCTTCAGGAAAGAATTTGTGCTTCATGATCCAGAAGCTCGATGGATCAATGGTATGTGTATACATTCTTATATGTTATATTATTTCAAGTTCTGTATAATTAAAATTAAATAGTGTTTTTGTTGACCACTGGTTGACTACCAGTGGTTATTTTAATTGACATTATGCTTCAATGATTACAGATACCATTTAATCAGAAATTTATACCTTGGCTCATGTGAGAGAAAACTAATTCCTAAGCTAGGTCATCAATAAAATTATCCCCCAGACATTATATTGACTGCTCTGTATCTGCTCTTCCCTCATGAATCATTAGTTATGTGCCTGCAAACACGTGTTACATCTCTAGCATTTCTCTGGGTAATTCTCCTTGGTGTAGAAGTATAGATTTTGGGAGCGTACATATAAGTGATTCAAATTTGGCAATCAGATTAATTTTCTTCTCTCTCTTTGTGGCTTTGCTTTTTAAGTTTAAATGCCACAAACTAGGGAGACTTTCCAGTCTGAGAGTCTACAAAGTTGACTCTACAAAGTTGAAATGACAGAAGGGGCATGGGAACACATTGCATTTTTGCTTTTTGTGGCTTGGCAAAGAAATCACCTCAGCTTTCCTTAGGTTATTTCTGATTTTGCTATTTTCAAAAAGTTTTAAAAAAATTTTAGATTACAAATACAATCAGTCAATCAATCAATCAATCAAAACCACTGATTGGTGGCTCCTTGGACTTTGGCTTGTCTTTGTGGGAGGTGGTAGGGGGAGTTATTGGGTAATCCAGTTATAAGAAATGTGTTGGTGAAAAGGAAGTCAGGTTTTCATTTCTGGAATATTACAATTTGCCTGACCATACTAGTCACCATGGTTAGATAGCTGTTAATCTTTGCCCTTCATTTTATTTAGACATAATATCTTTGCTTGTTTTCAAGGCCTAGAGTAGGTTACATGTATGATAGCTAAGAAGAGCTTTGCCTTTGTATCTAATGAATAACGTCTCACTTACAGTCCATCCTTTATTCTGTAACATCCTAATTAAATACATTTATGCCTGCAAATTAAATGTTTATTTATGGAAGCTATAAAAAGAATGTAACTTAATTCATGAGGGCAGGAGCCAAATCATACTTGTTTACCTAGCACTGATACAGTTTCTGGAGCACAGCAAGCACTTAAGATTTGTTTTTTTTTTAATAAATGAATGAAATCATTTAACAGAAGTTCAGTTTTATTTTTCTGTAAACTCAGGTTTCAGTTGAAATTAGTTGCAAGGTAAGTATTATCATGGTGATAATGTTACAAATAGAGAAAACAAGATAGCAGTTTTATTAATCTATTTGTATATTTTCATTTTGAATTTTCATAAATTTGGGTCTTGCCTTATTGTTGCCTTTGCACTATGATTATTTCAGAGGTACACTGTGATTTATTTCAGATGAGTACTATTACTAAATTTAAAAAAAGGTATGGAATTACCTAGCATTGCTCTAATACATGGATCTCCCACAAATCATTCTCCTAATGTGCCACTGTAATTTTGTAAGCCATCTTTTTACTTGCTAGCAAGTATTTTCTACTGAAGGAGATGACCAAAAAATTTTGAGTCATTAGATTTGAAATGCTGAATAATATTCTGTTTTATTCATCACGATTTTGACCAAACTATAGAAATTTGTACAGTTTTTGACTTCGGGAAGCAAGAAAAAAATCATGGGTCTCGTCCCTCTTCTCAGGTTAGCTTGAACTATTTAAAGAGGCATTTACTCCCGTGTGTAAATGACACTTTGATATCGAAGTATCAAAGGACTGGAGCGGTATTTAAGCAGTGAACTGCATACTAAATTAAGCCACATTTCAGTATCTAGGGCGCACATTTTACTCTAATGCTTCACAAGATATCAAAATAAAATTATTTGGAGTTAATCGTTTTAATCATTTTTTTTTCATAATTTCTTTACCAATCATTGGTAAAGCTGATTTTGAAAATATATCCTGGGACAAAGCTGCAGTGTGTTATCATACTACAAATAAAACCTAAGATCAAATATATTTATAAAAGAACTTGACATAAAACAACCTTTTAAACAGAATTAAACAATATCTAAGCTCTTAGAGCCATGTGATCTTTATAAATACCACTGAAAGAATTGACTCACTGTCAGTAGATTGTGTGCACTGGGTTGCTTTTCCAGCAGGGGAATAGATTTGTGCTCATTTTTTCCTCTATCCAATCCAGATCACCTTTCTGGCAATCACTGGGTACTTGGCCTATTTACATATTCCTCACAAAGCCAGATAATACAGTGGGGACTATAAATACAATGTGTAACCCTGGCTTCATTGTCACAGATTGTATCTGAATGTAAAATGTGAGCTTCTTATTTATTCTCATGACATGTCTCACCAGGTTTCTATAGTATATAAGTGGCTTGAAGGAGTCTAACCCAAGCTCATTTGGAAGCTTCTTTTAGTTCTTGGAGGTCACCATAGGAACATTTAATACATTACTGGTCAAGGAGAAGGAGGGCGTCTAGATGGCCCTGACATGTGTAGGCTGAAGTGTAGCAATGTCATTCATTATGCTGCTTCTCAAATAATATATCTGTGAATGTCAATGCAGCCTTGGATGGGTGCTCATATTCATGGTTAGTGTAACAACTGCCTTCCACCAACTCTGCTCAGATCCTTGAAATCTCCATTTTTATAGCATCTTCTTCGTAGTTATGTCACCTTGAAACTCGGAAATCCATCTTCTTTAACATTATTCATCTCCCCACGTACATTTGAGGACCTATCAATCATCAAAGAAAAATCTAATATTAATTGAGTGCCTTCTATGCTAGGCTTTGTGCTGGATGCTTTATAGACATACTTCATAGATAGCATGTAAGTTATAATGATGAACCCCAGAAAACTGAGGCTAAAGCAAAACACTTATCCAAAACCACAGCTGATAAGAGGTGGAGCCTGCTTTAATCACTATGTTGAAGTATAAAGCCTACCTTCTCCCAGTGTTTCACTCTGAGATGCCATTCCACATCTTTAACACATGCATTAACTACCTCTTTGACAATCTCATGGGTACAGATCTCACTGTGACTAATCCTTTCATGTTGAATATTGCAGTCATGTCATCTACCCTAAGGACATCCATATAATGGTAACTTATGCAGTCACTAAAAAATGTATAAACATATTTACATGTTTATGGTATAAAAAGTAAACAACGGTGTCTTTAAAACAGAGTTGATAGTATGTAATTCACACTATCTCTACTGTATACCAGTGAGTGTTTCCAGATGGCTGGATTTTGACCTGATATATTTTTTTCTTTTTGCTTATTCATTCTTTCCTGAATTTTTTCGATAAATATGTATGTTTATGTGATTTTATAACTATTTTTTCTTTTTTTAATTTAATTTTTATTTTATATTGGAGTATAGTTGATTTAAAATGTTGTGTTAATTTCAGGTATACAGCAAAGTGATTTAGTTATACATATATCCATTCTTTTTCAGATTCTTTTCCCATATAGGTTATTACAGAATGTTGGGTAGAGTTCCCTGTGCTATACAGTAGGTCCTTGTTGATTATCTGTTTTATATATAGCAGCATATATATGTTAATACCAAACTCCTTATTTAGTTTCATGGGTCTCCAATCCTCCAGCAGTCTCCTGCCAAATACAACTTTATAAGGCCCAACTAAAAACTGTAAACACACTTCTCAAAAACCATCAGAGGAACCCCTTTGCCAACTGAATAAATTCCAAACTCCTCCCTTTGAATTCCAGACCTCTCAGAATCAAGCTTGGCCTCTATCCTACTATTCTACTTTACATTATGTTTCAGGGGTATTGAACTGCCTGATATTCTTCATAAGGCTCAAAAGCTCTTTTGACTCTGTGCCTTTGCCAACACTACTTTCTCTACCTGGATCCCTCTCCCCAATCTGACAGCCCCAGTTTTGTCCCACTGGAAACTTGATTCCCAGGTGCAAAGTTCTTTTTCCTGCCAGCATCATCTTCCGCTAAACCCCAGAGGTTGATTCTCTCATATAGAAATTTCTTCCTTGATTATAATTATAACATGTCTAATCTCCTCTAAGACAGTGCTTCTAAAACTATTGTGAAAGCCCACTGTTTTAAAATTTAATACTTTGCTTGTATTTCCTATTTGGCATGAATTAATGTTTTTGAAAAATACAATAAAATCAATTATTAGAAAAATAAAATAAGTAAATATTACAAATACAGCCCCCAAATTTAGCTCATTATAATTAACTGTTTTAAAATTACAATGCAAAAATATATAATAAGTACCAACATGACATTGGAATAAAATAGGAATTTCATCTATTACTTTGAGAGAGGATATACAGGCAACTAATAGGATTGCTATGATATTCATAACTTTTTGTTATTGCTAAATGAGAATGATACAAATATTGAGTGAAATAGTGATTATTCACATTAAATGCCAATTCTCAGGTTTTGAACAGGGACTGGCATATCAATATTCAGAGGTTTTAATGTAGGAAATGAAATTGCTTCCTTCTTGTTAACTAATCTAGGCTAGATTGACAACGGCACCACTCTTAGGGGATAATGTATGTTTAGACTGTCTCTATTTTTGTTTTAATAATATTATTGGAGAGAAGAAATCAGTCTCCAAAATAAGGATGATGGTAATGCAAGGAGATTTTAAAGCAATTTTAACAATCTCAGGATGTTCATTTTAAGCTTTTATACAAAATGAATAAAGTGATACTGTATTTTTAAACTTTATCTTCAAATCTTTACCACTGGCTAATTTCAAAATTTATTCTGTAGATTATAAATCATTTATCTTTTCATCAAAGAATATATTTTGGATTTTAAGTACATCTGGGGTATACTGGAAAGACTAAGGTTGAATCACAGCATCATGCAATGAGGTTCTTCTGCGTATAGTTAGTCTGTTGCTGGCTCACCCATGGGTTCATCTGCTCAGTTAAATTAGGCCACTTATCACGCATTTGGATCTGGCGGCACTGTCAGATTGCTATGAAAGCATCAAATGCTTACCCTCAGCTCAACTTATCGTATTGTGGACTAGTGGCCATCACTTCCCAACTGGGTGTAGTCTCCCAACATGACTCTTAGAGCAGCTTGGTTCCAAGAGACAGTAAACCCTGAGGAATAGGACTTGTGTCATATTTATGTTTGAGTCAGCCCAGCAATTAGCACACTGTCTGGATCCAATTAAAACTCAAAGTAGTTCGGTTAGCATAATGAGATAAACTATTATATTTCTTTGATATATTAAGGAGGGCCCACTTGATCCACAATCAGTAGAGGTTTCATTTCAGTTCTTTTCCTCAGGGTGTGCATAGATTTTTCTCTGATCTATACAAACTTGTCCTTCCCAGTGTCCATCACGCATGTGAGTTGTTGCATGGTTTTTTTTTTTTTTTTCTGTGGAAAATGTCTAGCTGGGATGAATGATCACATGTGAGGCCCTGGATATAACTTTTTAAAAACACCTTTATTGGAGTATATGTGCTTTACAACGGTGTGTTAGTTTCTGCTGTATCACAAAGTAAATCAGCTATACGTATACATATATCCCCATATCTCCTCCCTCTTGCACCTCCCTCCCATCCTCCCTATCTAGGTGGTCACAAAGCACCGAGCTGATCTCCCTGTGCTATGCAGCTGCTTCCCACTAGCTATCCAGTTTACATTTGGTAGTGTATATACATCCATGCCACTCTCTCACTTCGTCCCAGCTTACCCTTCCCCCTCCCCGTGTGCTCAAGTCCATTCTCTATGTCTGCGTCTGTACTCCTGTCCTGCGCCTAGGTTCTTCAGAACCACTTTTTCTTTTCTTTTTTTTTAGATTCTATATATACGTGTTAGCATATGGTATTTGTTTTTCTCTTTCTGACTTACTTCACTCGTATGACAACTTCACTCGTATGACAGACTCTAGGTCCACCCACCTCACTACAAATAACTCAATTTCGTTTCCTCTCATGGCTGAGTAATATTCCATTGTATATATGTGCCACATCTCCTTTACCCATTCATCTATCGATGGACATTTAGGTGGCTTCCATATCCTGGCTACTGTAAATAGTGTTTCAGTAAACATGGTGGTACATGACTCTTTTTGAATTATGGTTTTCTCTGGGTATGTGCTCAGTAGTGGGATTGCTGGGTCGTATGGTAGTTCTATTTGTAGTTTCCTAGGGAACCTCCACACTGTTCTCCATAGTGGCCGTATCAATTTACATTCCCACCAACAGTGCAAGAGTGTTCCCTTTTCTCCACACCCTCTTCAGCATTTATTGTTTGTAGACTTTTTGATGATGGCCATTCTGACCTGTGTGAGGTGATACCTCATTGTAGTTTTGATTTGCATTTCTCTAATGATTAGTGATGTTGAGTATCCTTTCATGTGTTCGTTGGCCATCTGTATATCTTCTTTGGAGAAATGTCTATTTAGGTCTTCTACCCATTTTTGGATTGGGTTGTTTGTTTTTTTGATATTGAGCTGCATGAGCTGCTTGTATATTTTTGAGATTAATACTTTGTCAGTTGCTTCTTTTGTAAATTTTCTCTCCCATTCTGAGGGTTGTCCTTCGTCCTGTTTATGTTTTCCTTTGCTGTGCAAAAACATTTAAGTTTCATTGGGTCCCATTTGTTTATTTTTGTTTTTATTTCCCTTTCTCTAGGTGGTGGGTCACAAAGGATCTTGCTGTGATTTATGTCATAGAGTGTCTGCCTATGTTTTCCTCTAAGAGTTTGACAGTGTCAGGCCTTACATTTAGGTCTTTAATCCATTTTGAGTTTATTTTTGTGTATGGTGTTAGGGAGTGTCCTAATTTCATTCTTTTACATGTAACTGTCCAGTTTTCCCAGCACCACTTATTGAAGAAGCTGTCTTTTATCCATTGTAAAAGGCTCCATTTCTCCATTCTTCCCTCCTTTATCAAAGATAAGGTGACCATATGTGTGTGGGTTTATCTCTAGGCTTTCTGTCCTGTTCCATTGATCTATATTTCTAGATTTGTGCCAGTACCATACTGTCTTGATTACTGTAGCTTTGTAGTATAGTGTGAAGTCAGGGAGCCTGATTCCTCCAGCTCTGTTTTTCTTTCTCAAGATTGCTTTGGCTATTCGGGGTCTTTTGTGTTTCCATACAAACTGTGAAATTTTTTGTTCTAGTTCTGTGAAAAATGCCATTGGTAGTTTGATAGGGATTGCATTGAATCTGTAGATTGCTTTGGGTAGTAGAGTCATTTTCACAGTGTTGATTCTTCCAATCCAAGAACATGGTATATCTCTCCATCTGTTTGTATCATCTTTAATTTCTTTCATCAGTGTCTTATAATTTTCTGCATACAGGTCTTTTGTCTCCTTAGGTAGGTTTATTCCTAGATATTTTATTCTTTTTGTTGCAATGGTAAATTGGAGTGCTTTCTTAATTTCACTTTCAGATTTTTCATCATTAGTGTATAGGAATGCAAGAAATTTCTGTGGATCAATTTTGTATCCTGCTACTTTACCAAATTCATTGATTAGCTCTAGTAGTTTTCTAGTAGCATCTTTGGGATTCTCTATGTATAGTATCATGTCATCTGCAAAGAGTGACAGCTTTACTTCTTCTTTTCTGATATGGATTCCTTTTATTTCTTTTTCTTCTGATTGCTGTGGCTAAAACTTCCAAAACTATGTTGAATAATAGTTGTGAGAGTGGGCAACCTTGTCTTGTTCCTCATCTTAGTGGAAATGGTTTCAGTTTTTCACCATTGAGAGCGATGTTGGCTGTGGGTTTGTCATATATGGCCTTTATTATGTTGAGGTAAGTTCCCTCTATGCCTACTTTCTGGAGGGTTTTTATCAAAAATGGGTGTTGAATTTTGCCAAAAACTGTCTCTGCGTGTATTGAGATCATCATATGATTTTTCTCCTTCAGTTTGTTAACATAGTGTATCACACTGATTGATTTGCATATATTGAAGAATCCTTTCATTCCTGGGGTAAACCCCACTTGATAATGGTGTATGATCCTTTTAATGTGCTATTGGATTCTGTTTGCTAGTATTTTGTTGAGGAGTTTTGCATCTATGTTCATCAGTGATATTGGCCTGTAGTTTTCTTTCTTTGTGACAGTAGATGTATTTTTGATGTATTTGTGGGGAGGAAGGTGATCTTCACTTCTTACTCCTCCACCATCTTGAAGGTTCTCCCCCTTGGATATAATCTTAATTTTATTGGACAATGTTGGAGACAACTGAACTCATCTACCATATGATACTCAAAAATAGGTATTTAAACCTGTTATCTTTCAAACGATGTGTTACAGTATGACATATTGAAATAGGAAAAGTCCTTAAACAGAAAGAAACCAGAGTCTTGCAGCAATTTTTTAAAGTCTTCTGAGGCTTGGTTTCTTCATCTAAAGTGGGGATAATATTTCCTGTAGGCAAAAGCACAGTGAAAATTAAATAAGCAAAAATGTTCAAAAAGTAAAAATAAAAAGGTAAAAGCAAAAAATAATAGTTAATAAAACATAAATAAAAAGCAAAAATCTGGAGCGGAATAAATCTTAGAATGGTTATTAGAATGTTATTCTGACAACAGCTTTTAGAGATGCTCTGGGCACCTGATAATTCCTTATAAATGCCCCAGGAGCCTTATCCTGATGAATTATATCCAGGATATTGAACAGAAAGTGAAAAGCCATTATTGTAATCTTCATGAAAAATAAAACAAATTACTGAAATAATATCAATAATATTCACTCATAATTAGGGAAATGGGACAAATGAATCTAGTTTGTTATTTTTTGGTTTGGCACTGTTTTATCAATCAAAGGCTTCTGTCCATCAGTTCAGTTTGGTTGTGTTGCAGAAACTGTTGGATTTCTTTTTGTGCAGGGAGCTACACTTCTGACAGCATTATCACTCCCAGCTCTGGGTCAGAATTTTAACTCTTTTAACTTATTTTTAATTTTTTCCCTAATTTCTTATAACCATCAACCAAGCTGATAGTTTAAAAAAATAGAATTGAATCAATGACTATGAGGTTTTGAGGGTAATTTATATTTTTATTGAAACATAATTTATAAGGACAAAATGTTGGGTAGAGAGTAAATGTGCAAAAGTAGGTATGTGGTTAGATAAATTATTTTACATCCATTTAATGGAATATTATACAGCCATTGAAACTGATCTTTTGAAAAAAATAATGACATTAGAACATGCTTGGAATAAAATATTAAGTGGAAAGGGTAGAATACAGAATCATATGCATAGTACATTCCCAATTGTATCACACACTTGTAGATGCAACAAAAGTGATATCAGAATTAAATATGCTCACGTATTAAATAATTTTCTATGATTGATTTAATGTTTTAAATTTTTTATCTTTTTGTTTATGTTTTTTTTTTTTTTTTTTTTTGCGGTATGCGGGCCTCTCACTGTTGTGGCCTCTCCCGTTGCAGAGCACAGGCTCCGGATGCGCAGGCCCAGCGGCCATGGCTCACGGGCCCAGCCGCTCCGTGGCATATGGGATCCTCCCAGACCGGGGCACGAACCCGTATCCCCTGCATCGGCAGGCGGACTCTCAACCACTGCGCCACCAGGGAGGCCCTATGTTGTTATTTTTATAACATGTAAAAATCTACTAAATTCTCCTTAAAATAAAAATGTTCTCAGAGCAGTGCTGGACTGTCTTAAGAGGCACAGATTCTTATAATAGCACTCTTACTCCTTGTTTGTTGAGACAGAGTATGCCCTGTAGTTTACTGTTTTTTCCCCTCCCAGTAATGTAAACACATAGAAGGTTATTGAAATTATGACATCTGTATTTCCTGACTCACAGCTCAAAGAATTGAAAATTAGGTTAAAAATATAATTAATTGTTATCATTGCTGATCTTCTTTTTTAAAGTAATGTATGTCAAAGTATCTTGCTATCAAGAGTAGATCATTTCCTGCCAAAACTAAAGAAGTGCTTACAGAAGTATATCATTAAAGCATATTTACCTTTCTGCGGATTACCAAAAATGTTCTCTTTATTGCTAAATGATTTACATGCTCCATATATTTTTACCAAAGTTTAAGATAATCTATATTAAAAGCACTTGAAATCAAAAACAAAATAAAAATATTTAGTATAAAAGAATCAAACTATGGTAATCTTACATACCACTGCAAATATTCATACTTTTGTTTGAAATTTAAATCTAAATAGTTTTTTAAGAAAATATTTTTAAGATTCCAGCTTATGTTAAAATGACTATATTTATACTAAATGCAAAGAGGGAGTAGGGAAAATGATTTACTCATAAAATCCAGTGTTAGTATTTTGGGGAAAGTTTAGGAAAATAATATTTCTGTTTTAGAAATACGATGATTACTTAAGAGTATTTAAAGGGAGTTGGAAATATAAACCAAATTTTAGATTATGAGAGCTAAACTTTTATGTTACAACCTACTTTTTAAAAATAAATTTATTTGTTTTAACTTATTTATTTTTGTCTGCGTTGGGTCTTCATTGCTGCACATGGGCTTTCTCTAGTTGTGCTGAGCGGGGGCTACTTTTCGTTGTGGTGAGCGGGCTTCTCACTGCGGTGTCTTCTCTTGTTGCGGAGCACAGGCTCTAGGCACATAGGCTTCAGTGGTTGTGGCACATGGGCTCAGTAGTTGTGGCTCACGGGCTCTAGAGCGCAGGCTCAGTAGTGGCACACAGGCTTAGTTGCTCTGTGACATGTGGGATCTTCCCAGACCAGGGCTCGAATCCGTGTCCCCTGCATTGGCAGGAGGATTCTTAACCACTGCACCACCAGGGAAGCCCACAACCGACTTTTTAAAGTAGAAAACTATATTTTGATTTTTAAAAGGAAAAAAATGTCTGCATGAGTGGTATGAAACAGTTATGCTTAGATTCATCAGCAAGCATTATTGAATTTCAAGTACATGCCCCGCACAGAGTTTTGTATATTCCAGATAGGATCCATTGACATTTAAAAGGTTTGCAGTAAAACAGACTGTGTACTTACAGTGCATTCCACACAATCATGGTTGGTGTTGGCTTTGTTGGCCCAGGAACTGGGTTTGTCAACACAAATAAAGATTAAGGGCTTCCCTGGTGGCGCAGTGGTTGAGAGTCCGCCTGCCGATGCAGGGGACACGGGTTCGTGCCCTGGTCTGGGAAGATCCCACATGCCGCGGAGAGGCTGGGCCTGTGAGCCATGGACGCTGAGCCTGCGTGTCTGGGAGAGGCCACAACAGTGAGAGGCCCGCATACCACACACACACACAAAAAGATTAATAGATAATTTGACATTGGCATCTATTTTTCCATCAATTTATTCATCTAATATTCCTTCAAGATATACTTATTGAGCATAGCCAAGCATTCTTCTAGATATAAAGTCTATAAAGATGACTGAGCACAGTTCTTTTGCTCAGGAAAATTATGAATATGTTCCTCATTGTTCACACTACCTTTTTTTTGTATACAGAGTTTGAAGAAGTAAAGTTAGTCATCAAAAGGCCGTGACTGAGGTAGGAGGTAGAGGTAATCTGAGAGTTTCAAGAAATACTCTATTCAGACCATGATGAGGTTTGATTAACCTTTTCCCCAGAAGCAAAAACACACCTGTTCCACACTTCTCTCCCCACTATGATGGAGAACACACACCAGCACATTTTGCTTTTGGAACTCTTTTATTCTCTTTGCCTCTTCTTTATTTGATACGGTTTTCTCTTATATGTGATAATAGTTATGACTAATATATACATATACCACTGACATGTTTAAAGGGAATAAAATATGATTATGGTACCCAGGGAATTTAGAAACTAGATGAAAATAACATACCTGAAATAATCAGACAACAATTCGGTGATAAACTCCTGGGTTATTTTTTTATTATTATTATTATTTACTTTTTTGTGGTACGCGGGCCTCTCACTGCTGTGGCCTCGGCCTCTCCTGTTGCAGAGCACAGGCTCCGGATGCGCAGGCTCAGCAGCCATGGCTCACGGGCCCAGCCGCTCTGCGGCATATGGGATCTTCCCAGACCGGGGCACGAACCCGTGTCCCCTGCATCAGCAGGCAGACTCTCAATCACTGCGCCACCAGGGAAGCCCAACTCCTGGGTTATTACTGAAGAAAAGACAAAAAAAAGACATTGTAGATCAGTTTGAGCTAAGAATAACTGTAGTCATCTTTATGGAAAAGATGGAGTTCAGTCTCAATATAGAGATGAGCCTAGCAGAAGAAAGAGTACATCACTGGGAGAGCAAGGAAGTATTATGACAGAGTCATAGGAATTAGCATAGTATGAAAGAGTATCTGTAATATTCTGTGTGTGCCTGTGTGTGTGTTTAAAATTAATGGTGAAAAAAGTCAATCAACTCAGATTAGTATATACTTAGAATATTAATACTATTACTTTACTGTACTTGTTATACTTTGATCTCCTTTAGCAGAGTCATATTATTAGATTATGATTTTAAAACAGAAGAATTTGAAGTTGCTCTGATGGTTACCAGCTGTGTTATTTTCCTTAGAATGGGAGATGTAGCTAACAGGAATTTCACCTAATATGTTTATAATAATTCATGTCTACATTTACTTTTCTAGGACATTTCAACGTATGTTACTTATTTGCATTTCTTTGAAAAACGTTGTTTCGGAGGTAGGGTGGACATTAATTTTGTGTTATAGATGAGTAAGTTGAGACACTAACAGCTTTTCTGCACTTCTTCCCAATTCAAAGTCAGTACTTAGCTCTGGCCAGAATCCAGGTTTTCTATGTTCAGTGTTGGGTAGGATACATCAGAGTAGAGAAAATGTCTTAGGTGAGTTTTTTGTGTTGTCCTTATACTAACATTTAATAATGTATATAAACCAATAAAAGCACATCTGTGGCTTAAGGAAAGACATATTATGGGAAAGATAGATAATAATAAGGGAAGATTTCCTTTGACTCATATCTTACTATATGAATTTGAGTAGAATTTTTAGGTGATGTTGAGAAAATGTAATCATTTTTGTGTCATTGACTGTAACTGTTTCAAAAAAAACTCTTGCAGCAAACCCTAATAATAAAGTCACATTTTACACTACACATTAAACTTTAATTCAACTTGCTTTGCTTGAGTCATGTTTTCTGCTTGTGTGTGTGTGTGTGTGTATGTGTGTGTGTGTGTTGGGGGGTGGTGTGCATTTCTTTCTAAGGCTAATTTTACTTAATCACGTTGGTCATGAAGTCAAAGTCAGTTTGTATGGGCCATTGGGACCTTTAGATGACACACAATCAACTATTCCACTATTTTATGTTGGGTAAACAAATATTAAGCACGTAAGTACATTTCAGAAAATCTTTAGTTAGAAGAATTGCTCGAGATAATTCTATTTATCATTAAATGGCTAACATTCTCTATAGTAAGTTATTTCATGCACAAGCATGTACTCAATTGAAATGTTCCATCCTGTTCACAGTGGTCTGGTTTCATGTGTGCTCATAGAGGTACACACAATAGTATATCTAGCAATTTAATTCTACTTCTTTTCTATATTTATCTTTTATTTTTGTTCTTGATAAAAATTAAATACTATTTTTATGTAGTACTGTAGGGATGCAAAAAAAAGTTGTAGTATCTGCTTTCATTAATTTATTATTAATGCCAATAATAAAAGTTATGTGTTTTGGAGGTTATCTAATAGTAGCTAGGAACTATGCTTGCCTTTTTAATTTATCATACAAATGTTTCTAGTTCTCTAATTTAAGTAGAGATATATTCATTTTATAAATTAACAAAGTGAGCTTTAAAGTACATAGGTGACTTGTTCAAGTCCACACAGCTAGAAGGAGGCAGGTTCAGACTTTAAGTTCACATATTCTACTGTTAACCTCAGTCAACAATGAACCTAGTAACTGTAAACAAATATAAGTTTAAGGAATACAATATCAAGAAAAGACACATAACATAGAGAAAATAGTTTTCAGATATAAGATTAAGCATAAGCTATATAATTAATGTAGGAAAAAGTGAAACTTCTTTAATCAATTTATACAAGAACTCTGAAATAAGATGCACACAGAACTTAATGTGGAATTTAAAACTTAATGTGGAATAGAAAACAGAGTATTACACTGGGATTCAGGAGCCCTGGCTCAGTAACTGAATATTCACCTTGGGAAAACCTCACCACCATCAGTCTGCTGGACCCCGGGTTCTTAATCAGTGGGCCTGACTGAATGACACATGAGGTCTCCCCAGTTTTCTTACTTGGAGTTAACCATATTTATGTGTGGTAGCACAACTGGCCCTAAAGCAATTGGCAATGTGGCTAGAATGCATACTTCTAAACTTCATATTACCTGGTTTAAGTGGAAGTTTTACTATTATTATTATTTGTAATAGTAGTAGTAGAATT
The DNA here is from genome assembly GCF_964341445.2 of Mesoplodon mirus. NCBI lineage: Eukaryota > Metazoa > Chordata > Mammalia > Artiodactyla > Ziphiidae > Mesoplodon > Mesoplodon mirus. The sequence continues at coordinate 108,586,394 of NC_138984.1, read as the reverse complement.
TTAAAGTTCTCTGCTATCATTTTCAAAACATGATTCTCCTTTTCAGTTTCTAACAAACTTGCTAAATAACACGAGTTAAGCTGATAATCCAATTTATGCTGTCATGTAAGATGCCAACATTTTTATCATCAATAATGATAATGACTTAATGCCCTATGCATCTATTTATGAGTTAAAATATTAGTTTTGTCTTGTTTCAAATGAGAATTGGGACTTTTGGGCAGTGTGGAAGGTCTGAGAAGAGGATATTCTGATTGTGCCATTTTTAATACATTAAGCCCCCTACATACGAACCTTCAAGTTGTGAACTTTCAAAGATGTGAATGTGCGTTTGCATGTCCAATCACGTAAGTTAGTTCACGTGTCTGGCATACATTGTCACGTGCATGCTACAAGTGGTTGTGCTTTTGTGTACTTTACTGTACAGTACTGTATAGAGTACAGTAGTACAGTATCTTTATTTCAAGCCCAGGATGTCCAGAAGCAAGTGTAAAAGCAATAGTGATGTAGCTGTTACTGTACTATACTTTTCAAGGTGCTATACTGTAAGATTAAAAATGCTTTCTTTATTTTTGTGTTTGTTTTTATGTATTATTTGTGTGAAAACTATTATAAACCTATTAAAGTACAGTACTATATAGCTGATTGTGTTAGTTGAGTGCCTAGGCTAACTCTGCTGGACTTACAAACAAATTGGACTTATGAATGCGCTCTCGAACAGAACACGTTTATATGTAGGGGACTTACTGTACAACTTTGATAATTTAACTCTTTCTGTTATACATAAAAGTGAAAAGAGTAGTATAATGAACCTCTAAGTAATTATGATCAATATGTGAATGATTACCAACATGTTATGTTAGTTCTTCATCCAAGGATACAAATATGAGTGTGAAATACTAAAGGTTGGAAAAGTGAAAGGAATAAATGTAAATGAAGCAGAGAGAAAAAGGATAGCAGTTGTTGGAGATGTGCTGGAGGGGAGTATTCCATGCTGATCATAGCTGGATTCTGGAATTGTGCTAATTCTGAATGATACAGCTTACCTTTAAGAGTAAATGCAAGGAGGTTAAAACCCAGAATTATGAGCTGGAATTCCTGAAATATGGTTGAAGAAAGTCAGACCTAGAGAAACAAGGAATTGGAGGTGTTATCCGAACCACCATTGGATATGAAAAGCCATCCTGTGAGTAAGGGGTTCGATTTTTCATGTAGACTTTAGGGTTACCTAAAATGAAAGCCCTCAGGGATGGATGTCTGCTCAACTGCAATATGTCACATGTAACAAGGGTAGTTTTCCATCTTTTGGCTAGGTTGGTTTAAGTAAAAAATAGTGATGTCTCCATTCCTTGTTAATAATATAGAGAGGTTGGGTGATCATGTGGTAAGGATACCTTAATGGGATTCATATAACTGATAGAAAATTGTAAAAGATGATCTCTGAGTGCAACTTTAGATCTAAGATTTTGTCATTTTGTGTCCAAGTCAACAGAAAACCATGGTTTAACCTACACTGTTTGAATAGTTCTTTGGTTTAGTTAGAAACCAGTTGGTACTCTGGTCTAAAACAGTTCCTAAGGAACGGTGTCAGCTTTCACAGAAATTCCTCTGCTTCTCCTTTCCACACAAGGAAGCTCCAGTATGTGACATAACACTCTTTTGTCTTTGTTTTGACTGGCCATATGGAGTTTCTGAAACATAATTTAAAAGCTGATCTCATTTTGCACTTTCAGTTGATAATACCTTGGCATACTCCTTTGTGCTGTCAATACCTGTGCCAGTTTTAATGAGCTTGAACATTCATTACTGGGGCTATGTACCCAAGCCATTAACCTGTCACTGCCATGTGCTTGCAAATAGCATCTCAAAGCAGGTAGCTTGCACCTACCTAGTCTCTGATGATATTCAATTTGTAAGTGAAAAACATACACATATTAATTAGTTGTATGTGTTTCCCCCTCTTTCCTAGGAGTGTGAATGCTCACTTGGTTTTCTGCCATGACCAGTTTTGCTAATTGTTTAATTTTCCTCTTGTCACCCCACGACAAAATACTTTTTATATTGCCCTCCTTAGGTTTTAATTCCAGAAAGATGCTATTCTATTCAAAAATTATAAAAAATATAAAGCCTCTTAATTAGGAAAGTGAGTAAGGCCTTGTGTAGCATAAGTACTCCATAATCTTTTCTGGCTGATGATTAATTGACTTTGCTGCTCTGTACTGCTCGGATGTGATGCTCTCTGAGGCCCTCCCAACCATCAAGGTGGAGGAGTGTCTGACAAGGGAGGGGTTAGGCCTCCAGAAGTCAGAGCTTTAGTTCTGTCTCTGGTTGAGATGGTGGGCAAGTCACTTGACTTCTCTAAGTGGCCATGTCATTACCCATAAGACTGAGAGTGTAATTCCTCTTATGCCTTCCTAAAGTCATTGTGAGCATCACAAGGGATATCAATTCTCTAAAAGTGTTAAACCACTTAAGAAGTTTTGTCTCTATTCTTTTTTTTTCCTTTATAACAAATTTAATCAGTTATACATATACGTATGTTCCCATATCCCCTCCCTTTTGCTCTCCCTCCCACCCTCCCTATCCCACCCCTCCAGGCGGTCACAAAGCACCCAGCTGATCTCCCTGTGCTATGCGGCTGCTTCCCACTAGCTATCTACCTTACGTTTGGTAGTGTATATATGTCCATGCCGATCTTTCACTTTGTCACAGCTTACCCTTCCCCCTCCCCATATCCTCAAGTCCATACTCTAGTAAGTCTGTGTCTTTATTCCTGTCTTACCCCTATGTTCTACATGACATTTTTTCCCTTAAATTCCATATATATGTGTCAGCATACAGTATTTGTCTTTCTCTTTCTGGCTTACTTCACTCTGTATGACAGATTCTAGGTCTATCCACCTCATTACAAATAGCTCAATTTCATTTCTTTTTATGGCCGAGTAATATTCCATTGTATATATGTGCCATATTTTCTTTATCCATTCATCCGATGATGGACACTTAGGTTGTTTTCATCTCCGGGCTATTGTGAATAGGGCTGCTATGAACATTTTGGTACATGACTCTTTTTGAATTATGGTTTTCTCAGGGTATATGCCCAGTAGTGGGATTGCTGGGTCATATGGTAGTTCTCTTTGCAGTATTTTAAGGAACCTCCATACCGTTCTCCATAGTGGCTGTACCAATTCACATTCCCACCAGCAGTGCAAGAGTGTTCCCTTTTTTCCAGATCCTCTCCAGCATTTATTGTTTCTAGATTTTTTGATGATGGCCATTCTGACGGCTGTGAGATGATATCTCATTGTAGTTTTGATTTGCATTTCTCTAATGAGTGAAGATGTTGAGCATCCTTTCATGTGTTTGTTGGCAGTCTGTATATCTTCTGTGGAGAAATGTCTATTTAGGTCTTCTGCCCATTTTTGGATTGGGTTGTTTGTTTTTTTGTTATTGAGCTCCATGAGCTGCTTATAAATTTTGGAGATTAATCCTTTGTCAGTTGCTTCATTTGCAAATATTTTCTCCCATTCTGAGGGTTGTCTTTTGGTCTTCTTTGTGGTTTCCTTTGCTGTGCAAAAGCTTTGAAGTTTCATTAGGTCCCATGTGTTTATTTTTGTCTTTATTTCCATTTCTCTAGGAGGTGGGTCAAAAAGGATCTTGCTGTGATTTATGTCATAGAGTGTTCTGCCTATGTTTTCCTCTAAGAGTTTCATAGTGTCTGGCCTTACATTTAGGTCTTTAATCCATTTTGAGCCTATTTTTGTGTTTGGTGTTAGGGAGTGATCTAATCTCATACTTTTACATGTCCCTGTCCAGTTTTCCCAGCACCACTAATTGAAGAGACTCTCCTTTCTCCACTGTATATGCTTGCCTCCTTTATCAAAGATAAGGTGACCATATGTGCGTGGGTTTATCTCTGGACTTTCTATCATGCTCCATTGATCTATCTTTCTGTTTTTGTGCCAGTACCATACTGTCTTGACAACTGTAGCTTTGTAGTATAGTCTGAAGTCAGGGAGCCTGATTCCTCCAGCTCCATTTTTCATTCTCAAGATTGCTTTGGCTAATCGGGGTCTTTTATGTTTCCATACAAATTGTGAAATTTTTTGTTCTAGTTCTGTGAAAAATGCCAGTGGTAGTTTGATACGGATTGCATTGAATCTGTAGATTGCTTTGTGTAGTAGAGTCATTTTCATAATGTTGATTCTTCCAATCCAAGAACATGGTACATGTCTCCATCTATTTGTATCATCTTTAATTTCTTTCATCAGTGTCTTATAATTTTCTGCATACAAGTCTTTTGTCTCCTTAGGTAGGTTTATTCCTAGATATTTTATTCTTTTTGTTGCAATGGTAAATGGGAGTGTTTCCTTAATTTCTCTTTCAGATGTTTCATCAGTAGTGTATAGGAATGCAATAGATTTCTGTGCATTAATTTTGTATCCTGCTACTTTACCAAATTCATTGATTAGCTCTAGTAGTTTTCTGGTAGCATCTTTAGGATTCTCTATGTATAGTATCATGTCATCTGCAAACAGTGACAGCTTTACTTTTTCTTTTCCAATTTGGATTTCTTTTATTTCCTTTTCTTCTCTGATTGCTGTGGCTAAAACTTCCAAAACTAGGTTGAATAAGAGTGGTGAGAGTGGGCAACCTTGTCTTGTTCCTCATCTTAGTGGAAATGGTTTCAGTTTTTCACCATTGAGGACGATGCTGGCTGTGGGTTTGTCATATATGGCCTTTATTATGTTGAGGAAAGTTCCCTCTATGCCTACTTTCTGCAGGGTTTTTATCATAAACGGGTGTTGAATTCTGTCGAAAGCTTTCTCTGCATCTATTGAGATGATCATATGGTTTTTCTCCTTCAATTTGTTAATGTGGTGTATCACGTTGATTGATTTGCATATATTGAAGAATCCTTGCATTCCTGGAATAAACCCCACTTGATCATGGTGTATGATCCTTTTAATGTGCTGTTGGATTCTGTTTGCTAGTATTTTGTTGAGGATTTTTGCATCTATGTTCATCAGTGATATTGGCCTGTAGTTTTCTTTTTTTGTGACATCCTTGCCTGGTTTTGGTATCAAGGTGATGGTGGCCTCGTAGAATGAGCTTGGGAGTGTTCCTCCCTCTGCTATATTTTGGAAGAGTTTGAGAAGGATAGGTGTTAGCTCTTCTCTAAATGCTTGATAGAATTCGCCTGTGAAGCCATCTGGTCCTGGGCTTTTGTTTGTTGGAAGTTTTTTTTTTATCACAGTTTCAATTTCAGTGCTTGTGATTGGTCTGTTCATATTTTGTACTTCTTCCTGACTCAGTCTTGGCAGGTTGTGCATTTCTAAGAATTTGTTCATTTCTTCCAGGTTGTCCACTTTATTGGCATAGAGTTGCTTGTAGTAATCTCTCATGATCTTTTGTATTTCTGCAGTGTCAGTTGTTACTTCTGCTTTTTCATTTCTAATTCTATTGATTTGAGTCTTCTCCCTTTTTTTCTTGATGAGTCTGGCTAATGGTTTGTCAATTTTGTTTATCTTCTCAAAGAACCAGTTTTTAGTTTTATTGATCTTTGCTATCGTTTCCTTCATTTCTTTTTCATTTATTTCTGATCTGATTTTTATGATTTCTTTCCTTCTGCTAAATTTGGGATGTTTTTGTTCTTCTTTCTCTAATTGCTTTAGGTGCAAGGTTAGGTTGTTTATTCAAGATGTTTCCTGTTTCTTAAGGTAGGATTGTATTGCTATAAACTTCCCTCTTAGAACTGCTTTTGCTGCATCCCATAGGTTTTGGGTCATCGTGTCTCCATTGTCATTTGTTTCTAGGTATTTTTTAATTTCCTTTTTGATTTCTTCAGTGATCACTTCGTTATTGAGTAGTGTATTGTTTAGCCTCCATGTGTTTGTATTTTTTACAGCTCTTCTCCTGTAATGGATATCTAGTCTCATAGCATTGTGGTTGGAAAAGATACTTGATACAATTTCAATTTTCTTAAATTTACCAAGGCTTGATTTGTGACCCAAGATATGATCTATCCTGGAGAATGTTCCATGAGCACTTGAGAAAAATGTGTATTCTGTTGTTTTTGGATGGAATGTCCTATAAATATCAACTAAGTCCATCTTGTTTAATGTATCATTTAAAGCTTGTGTTTCCTTATTTATTTTCATTTTGGATGATCTGTCCATTGGTGAAAGTGGGGTGTTAATATCCCCTACTGTGATTGTGTTACTGTCGATTTCTCCTTTTATGGCTGTTAGTATTTGCTTTATGTATTGAGGTGCTCCTATGTTGGGTGCATAAATATTTACAATTGTTATATCTTCTTCTTGGATCGATCCCTTGATCATTATGTAGTATCCTTCTTTGTCTCTTCTAGTAGTCTTTATTTTAAAGTCTACTTTGTCTGATATGAGAATTGCTACTCCAGCTTTCTTTTGGTTTCCATTTGCATGGAATATCTTTTTCCATCCCCTTACTTTCAGTCTGTATGTGTCTCTAGGTCTGAAGTGGGTCTCTTGTAGACAGCATATATATGGGTCTTGTTTTTGTATCCATTCAGCCACTCTGTGTCTTTTGGTGGGAGCATTTAGTCCATTTACATTTATGGTAATTATTGATATGTATGTTCCTATTCCCATTTTCTTAATTGTTTTAGGTTCGTTATTGAAGGTATTTTCCTTCTGTTATGTTTCTTGCCTAGGGAAGTTCCTTTAGCATTTGTTGTAAAGCTGGTTTGGTGGTGCTGAACTCTCTCAGCTTTTGCTTGCCTGTAAAGGTTTTAATTTCTCCATCAAATCTGAATGAGATCCTTGCTGGGTAGAGTAATCTTGGTTGCAGGTTTCTCTCCTTCATCACTTTAATTATGTCCTGCCACTCCCTTCTGGCTTGTAGAGTTTCTGCTGAGAGATCAGCTGTTAACCTGATGCGGATTCCCTTGTGTGTTATTTGTTGTTTTTCCCTTGCTGCTTTTAATATGATTTCTTTGTGTTTAATTTTTGACAGTTTGATTAATATGTGTCTTGGTGTATTTCTCCTTGGATTTATTCTGTATGGGACTCTCTGTGCCTCCTGGACTTGATTAACTATTTCCTTTCCCATATTAGGGAAGTTTTCAACTATAATCTCTTCAAATATTTTCTCAGTCCCTTTCTTTTTCTCTTCTTCTTCTGGAACCCTTATAATTCGAATGTTGGTGCGTTTAATGTTGTCCCAGAGGTCTCTGAGACTGTCCTCTGTTCTTTTCATTCTTTTTTCTTTATTTTGCTCTGCAGCAGTTATTTCCACTATTTTATCTTCCACCTCACTTATCCGTTCTTCTGCCTCAGTTATTCTGCTATTGATCCCATCTAGAGTATTTTTCATTTCATTTATTGTGTTTTTAATCGATGCTTGATTCATCTTTAGTTCTTCTAGGTCCTTTTTAACTGTTTCTTGCATTTTGTCTATTCTATTTCCAAGATTTTGGATCTTGGAAATAGAATCTTGGATCATCTTTACCATCATTATTCTGAATTCTTTTTCAGGTAGACTGCCTATTACCTCTTCATTTGTTAGGTCTGGTGGGTTTTTATCTTGCTCCTTCTCCTGCTGTGTGTTTTTCTGTCTTCTCATTTTGCTTATGTTACTGTGTTTGGGGTCTCCTTTTTGCAGGCTGCAGGTTCGTAGTTCCCATTGTTTTTGGTGTCTGTCCCCAGTGGCTAAGGTTGGTTTAGTGGGTTGTGTAGGCTTCCTGGTGGAGGGGACTAGTGGCTGTGTTCTGGTGGATGAGGCTGGATCTTGTCTTTCTGGTGGGCAGGTCCATGTCTGGTGGTGTGTTTTGGGGTGTCTGCAGACTTTTTATGATTTTAGGCCACCTCTCTGCTAATGGGTGGCATTGTGTTCCTGTCTTGCTAGTTGTTTGGCATAGGGTGTCCAGCACTGTGGCTTGCTGGTCGTTGAGTGAAGCTGGGTGCTGGTGTTGAGATGGAGATATATGGAAGATTTTCGCCATTTGATATTTCGTGGAGCTGGGAGGTCTCTTGTGGACCAGTGTCCTGAAGTTGGCTCTCCCACCTCAGAGGCCCAGCACTGACTCCTGGCTCCTCAATTTGGGATGATTTGTTGTCTATTCATGTATTCCACAGATGCAGGGTACATCAAGTTGATTGTCGAGCTTTAATCCACTGCTTCTGAGGCTGCTGGGAGAGATTTCCCTTTCTCTTCTTTTTTCTCACAGTTCCTGGTTCTCAGCTTTGGATTTGGCCCCGCCTCTGCATGTAGGTCACTGGAGGGCATCTGTTCTTCGCTCAGACAGGACAGGGTTAAAGGAGCAGCCGCTTCGGGGGCTCTGGCTCACTTAGGCCGGGGGGGAGGGAGGAGCACAGAGTGCGGGGCGAGCCTGCAGCGGCAGAGGCCGGCGTGACATTGCACCAGCCCGAGGCGCGCCATGCGTTCTCCCAGGGAAGCTGTCCCTGGATCCTGGGACCCCGGCAGTGATGGGCTGCACAGGCTCCCGGAAGGGCAGCATGGACAGTGACCTGCGCTCGCACACAGTCCTCTTGGTGGCGGCAGCAGCAGCCCCAGTGTCCCACGCCCGGCTCTGGGCTCCGCGCTTTCAGCCGTGGCTCGCGCCCGTCTGTGGAGCTCCTTTAAGCAGCACTCTTAATCCCCTCTCCTTGCGCACCAGGAAACCAAGAGGGAAGAAAAAGTCTCTTGCCTCTTCGGCAGCTTCAGAGTTTTCCCGGACTCCCTCCCGGCTAGCTGTGGTGCATTAGCCCCTTTCAGGCTGAGTTCTCGCCGCCAGCCCCAGTCCTCTCCCTGCGCTCTGACCGAAGCCCGAACCTCAGCTTCCAGCATCGCCCGCCCCGGCGGGTGAGCAGACAAGCCTCTCGGACTGGTGAGTGCCAGTCGGCACCGATCCTCTGTGCGGGAATCTCTCCGCTTTGCCCTACCCAGGTATGTGGGGAGTTTCTTGCCTTTTGGGAGGTCTGAGGTCTTCTGCCAGCGTTCAGTAGGTGTTCTGTAGGAGCTGTTCCATGTGTAGCTGTATTTCTGGTGTATCTGTGGTGAGGAAGGTGATCTCCATGTCTTACTCTTCCGCCATCTTCCCCGGAAGTCTCTGTCTCTATTCTTATTGAAGGAGAATTAATATTCACTAGACTGTATGGCCTTGCCCAAGTCAACCAATATTTTTGGCATTACTTTTGTCAAAGCCCCATAATGAGAATCACAATACCTAATTTTTGATTAGGCGTTGAGTGTTTGCCCACTGGGCTGTTTGCAATGTTCAACTTTATTTAATCTTCACAACTCTCTGATTTTTTTTTTTTTTTTTTTTTTCGGTACGCGGGCCTCTCACTGTTGTGGCCTCTCCCGTTGCGGAGCACAGGCTCTGGATGCGCAGGCTCAGTGGCCATGGCTCACAGGCCCAGCCACTCCGCGGCATGTGGGATCTTCCCGGACTGGGGCACTAACCCGTGTCCCCTGCATCGGCAGGCAGACTCTCAACCACAGCGCCACCAGGGAAGCCCTCTGAATTGTTTTTATGATCTCCACTTTACCACTGGAAAAACTAAACCCAGAGACCTTAGTAACTATCCTAGGCTCCCATAGCTAATAAGTAGCAGACCTGGAGGGAGATTCCTTAGGTTATTGGAGGAGGAGGGATTCAGGGTACAAAGATTCAGTTATACAAGATGAATAAATTCTGAGGATCCAAGTACAGCAATGTGACTATAGTTAACAATACTGTATTGTTATTGAAAATGGTAACTGTGAGGTGATGGATATGTTAACTACTTTGATTGTGGTGCTTACTTCATAATGTATATGCATATCTAAACATCAAGTTGGGGACTTCCTTGGTGGCGCAGTGGTTGAGAATCCACCTGCCAATGCAGGGGACATGTGTTCAATCCCTGGTACAGGAAGATCCCACATGCCACGGAGCAACTAAGCCCGTGCACCACAACTACTGAGCCTGCACTCTAGAGCTCACGTGCCACAACTACTGAGCCCATGCACCACAACTACTGAAGCCCTCGAACCTAGAGCCCGTGCTCCACAACAAGAGAAGCAACCACAATGAGAAGCCCACACACCGCAACAAAGAGTAGCCCCTGCTCGCTGCAACTAGAGAAAGCCCGTGCCCAGCAACAAAGGCCCACCGCAGCCAAAAATAAATAAATAAATTAATGAATAAATAAATATCAAGTTGTATACCTTAAATATATACAGTTTATATTAGTCAATCATACCTTAATAAAGTTGCAAGAAAAAAGAAAACTTTTAAAAATTACTTAAAATTTAGTCCATAAAACTTTGCTTTGGTACAGGTTAGAAAAAAGTAAAAAGTAGAGAACAGAAAATCTGCTACTTTATTTTTGTGTTTTGCTTTGTTTTTGTTTTGGCCCAATTTGCCTAATAGCCTGCTTGCACAGTCCTTACCTGCTTTGAAATTCCAACTGCTGCTCTCACATTTGGGGACAATTTTGTCAGTTCTTAGCGTTTAAGGATCCCGTAACTCAGTGAATGAGCTGGATAGCGCTGGTTACACACGTCTGGCATTTTGCTGTCACCAAACTACCCCTTTCTACTCTCCAAGGTTGGTCAAACAAAAGAGTAGTGTTCAGACCATGGAAAAAGAACACATTGTTGCACGTACATGAGTTTATGTCCTCAAACCTACTTTCCTTTCTATACCAAAAGCAGAAACCTCAGTTCTGCTTTAAATTCAACCATGACTTTCCTAGGCTAGTCTATTTTTAAAAAATCTCCCTGGACTAATTTATGCTCAGCCATGTTTGAGACCCACACTGGTAAACTCGGTTTCCTCACAGCAGGAATGTTATATTTTGTCTATATTTTCAGATTCAAAAAAAATGTCCTGTATGTAGTTATTTCCGCAAATGAATTAGTACTTTGATGCCACAGACCCTCATTTTAATTTGAAAACACACGTAATTTTTTTTTTTTTTTTTTTTTTTTTTTGCAGTACGCGGGCCTCTCACTGCTGTGGCCTCTCCTGTTGCAGAGCACAGGCTCCAGACGCGCAGGCTCAGCGGCCATGGCTCACGGGCCCAGCCGCTCCGCGGCATGTGGGATCTTCCCAGTCCGGGGCACGAACCCATGTCCCCTGTATTGGCAGGCGGACTCTCAACCACTGCGCCACCAGGGAAGCCCGAAAACAGATGTAATTTTGAGGGTAGACTTGATGTTTCCTTGTAGTTTTAGATGAAATATATATAGTAGAGGACATTATTTCTTCTTTCAACAATTGAAAGAAAGAAAATCATTCACTTTGTTGAAAGCTTAACAAAGGAACTAAATTATTATGTTCCTTTGTGGGGTATTATTACTGATGGGCAAACTCCTGTATCAAGTTACACATATATAAGAAGACTAGTATTTTTTCTCTACAATTGCTGAGACAAGTTGTAAGGAGTAGTCATATTTGTTTCTGTGGGATCCCTGGAATATTCATTTTCATCATGGAACTACACTTGAGTAGACTAAATCTCTGGGACTACAGAAACTATGCTAGAATTCAATACATTGTTGGAGTATTGCATGCCAGTGGGGCAATAGATTTTGCTGAAGCCCGTCATTATCTAATTCCAGTTATGCCATAAAAGCCAAATATGAACATGGAGACTTTTAAAATATGAATAATTTGTACCCTTAAAGAGAGTACTTTTGGGTTACTGGGTAGGTTGACTCCTTAGAGCCATCCTGGATACCAAGAACTGGAAGAGTCTATAGACATCAGGTGGGGATGATCCAAGTAATCAGGTGAAAATAGGTGAATTATTCAAAACAGATATCTTCATAAGCATCTAGAGAGTTTTCATGTTCAGAAATGTCTTTTTTTTTTATACTGGGTTTCTATGTATCAAGTTACCTTTTTCTCATTGATTTTTCAAATGTTTCAATACAATGGCAATTAATCCTACATAGCTAAAACTGGAAGAGGTTTTAGAAGGTTGTTCCTCAACTTGAGAGTGAGAGCAATGTTGAGTTTATTGTAATTCTGTGGTGCCCAGGTCAGTGCCTGATGCCTTTTAGGTGTTTAATAATTTTTAGTTGAACTGAACTGGATTCCTATACATTACCTGACACCATCCACAGTCTTCATACCAAGCCCTGTTTTAGACTTAAATGAAGTGAATCCTATGATGACTGTGGGTTTTCTCGAGGTCATAAAGGACAGACACAGTCATATTTAAGATCAACCAAGTCATCTTTATTTTTGCTATAAATCAGTATTAATATATGACTGCCTTTTCTGACCTCTATAGTGAAAATTTCTGATTATAGATTTATTGATTTCATGCAATCTAAAGGTCAGTTTTAAAGGAAGAGGACAGAAACAGTGATTGGGAGCCAGTGCCTGCGGTTTTGCTGAGAAGTGACATTTTGATAATAGAATTATCTGGTTTCTGCCCAAAGAGACTTATAATGCTTAAGATGACTCTTTACTCTTAGTCTTTTTTACCTATTATCATGCCTGTTATTACTTTCATCTCTTGACTAAGCTGCATATTCTAAGAGCTTCCCAAATTTACTTTCTACATTACTTTTTTTTCTTCTTTTAGGCTTCAGTACTACTCATGAATACTTCCAATGCTGTTACTGAAATTTTGGCTCCTTAAAGACAATTATATTTCTCCTTAATATCATTATATACTCTTAATTTCCATTTTATTCTTTACAGTTTTATTCTATGATTATATACAAGACACATTGTCATATTTCCTTTTAAGTTACTAAACAGATTTTTAAACTATTTTCATTTTTTTTAGAAAAATATTTAGTCTTCCACAAACAGGTCAGTATCAGTCATTATCTCTCCCTCTGAATCCTCAGGATGATGTTCTGTAAGTTCTTATTCATATACATTCTTTTCCTGCTTATCTTTGGAGGAAGGACTGTCTATTCCTATTGACTCTGCTGGGGCTTCCATGATCCACAGACATAGGACAGATGGGGCTGCATCTGCCTGGGTTTCTTCTCAGCATCTAAGCAGACTCCATCTTAGTGATATCCTATGAGAACTGATATTGTATCTTTTCCTATCTCTTCAATTCTTGCCTCTCTGACACTTTAAACAGCGCTAATGAAAAAAAATCACATTACATTCCCAAGAATACCCTTTTGGGAAGGTTCTTCTTACTTATACTCAGACCTACAACACTTTCAGATTACAAAATATATGGGCTCCACCACTATCTTCCCCAACACATCCTATATATCAAAGCATTGGTATAATATTTGCTAGAAGTTGACATTTCTAATGGATATTGTAAGAATGATACCGTAGGGAGAAGAGAGTTAGAAAGTAAAGCAAAGCATGTGAGATACTTTAAGTTGCACCTAAACAGCAGACAGATGGCTGGCCTAATTATCTAGTTAATACACTCACTTGAATTTTAGATCCAAGACAGACAATGGTAGCAAATGTAGACCCGTGTGTGTGTGTGTGTGTGTGTGTGTGTTTTAACCTATTTTTTGACAACATAGTCTGGTGATCCAAATATTGTAGTTTTTAATCCAACTCCAGTGACATTATAGGTAATGGAAATTTTTTCCCAGTTTCTCAGAGGCTGGCAGTTCTACTTTTTAGTATACTATGATATTTACTAAATACAACTATATTTGTTACCATGCATTATTTGGTAGAAATTTGTCAGAGCATGTGGAAAGTACTGGTAACAAGGTACCATTTAATATTAATAAACTTTTGACATTTTTTACTTTTTAAGTTCTGAATGCTGTTTTGACTGATTTTAAAGTTGTTCAAATCACCAAAACATTTCTTATAATTAAAAGGGAATTTAGGATCAATAAATCACTGAAACTTTGATGAGGTGCAGTATCAGAGCAGCCTTTTTCACCAGAAAGGAATTACAATTACTAATTAATAAGCACTAATGAGCCTCTACATCTTTATATGAATATATGCTTGGTATTTCTTTGTTTTGAAGTTATGATAAAATTGAAATTCTATACAATAGCTAATAAAACTATATTTTGATATTTGATAGAAGTTTTAATAGAAAACTTGAAATTATTCCATGTCTTGGATTGGATTTTAAGATTTCTAGTTGACTCCAGTTCAGAAATTAAAGAAACCTTGCCCTAGCGCTGCCTCCATCTGATGTGTAAATTTCGGAAATTTCTTAATCTCAGGAATCTCACTTAGTTGGAGGTCATCCATGAGTTCAACATACTGTTTTTGGGGCCTCACAGTATATTAAGGTCTGTGATAATTATTAAAGAAGTCCCTGAACTCCTTACAGCCTTGGTTTTCCATCTCTTTTTGTCATGAGACTTTGCTCTAACAAAAACATACATGAAAGGAGAGAGATAACTCCTCTGAATAAGTTTAATTCGGGCAGGAGGTCTGGAATGTGCCAAATGTCTCCCCTTTCTTCCTGGCAGCCCCAGGAGGCCTTTGTGAAACCTTGAGGGCTTCAAGGAGCACAGGATGGACACCACAACACAGTGTGGTTTTGAGATCAAAGGATATATTGAAACACTTGTAGTGATATGCAAAGCCTACATATATAATGTTGATTATTATTTTATTCTTCTAGTGATTCACTTCTTTATAAAGTATCCATAATTTTTTCCAAGTCATTATTTCTTTTAAACATTTGAATCAGTATATGATATCATACTTATTCTTAATTTTCTCTCTTTTTGCAATGTTTAAATTAAGTCACTAATTTGAATTGAATTTGATCAAGAAGGGTGAGAAGAAATACTAATTTTTAAAAATGTAATTGTCACAAGGTGAAAGTTTGGCAATTCCAGTCTTCTTATGGTCAAGTGGATATGATTTAATGCTATATGGTGTTTTTACTGAAGGTCTGCATGTTATGCATTTGTGCAGATGTGTGATGGTGCAAAGGTTGTTTCTCTTTTTAACTTGAAGTAGTCAAAGTATTTTCTTTGAGTAAAATTAGAAACTATTATGGAAATTTACATGATTTTTACAAACTGCCTTTATATGGTAATATTACTGTATGGTTAGTTCATATCTCATTATTTTTGTGATTGCCAACTGGTCAAATATATGCTTTTATTTATTTTACTTGCTGATGAAAATGGACTGTTTTCACTAATTACAGAGGTTACTTTGAATAAGCATAGGATCTGCATATATTTGTTAACGGAGAGTTGTTTGAGTTTGAACTTTCATTGAAATGGTTTTCTAAGAGTTGATTGCATAGCAGAGGGCGATTTTTTTTTCTAAAGTAGTTGGATATTCACATTTCAGTATATCTGCAACTAACAGAAAATGATCAGACTACTATCCAGACAGTGTAATTTATCTGTAGCCTTGTTAGACTAAAAGTATAATCAGATAAGTCAAGGACAAAATCGATGAAAAGGAAATGTTCTCAAAAGTATTTCAAAAATCAAGATTATTTTATAAACTGATCTATATTATCACAATAAGGCAGAAAATTGAACTTTGGATTATTATGAACAACAAAAACAAAAATTTGCCTCTAGTATAATTTCACAGTTTTTTTTTCTGTCTTTAAAAAATTTTACATGAATAATTGCCTTAATTTTCCTCTGCAGTTTTGATTAGTTAAATATATATTTATTGAGTGCCTATCATGTGCCAGCCACATCTAAATATGGTGTTGGAAATACAAAGACGAATGAGGGATTATATCTTAATTCAAGAGTGAAGTAGAGATGTAGGCAAATAATTCCAGTAAAATGTTCGGGTATCATGTAGTGTTATAAATTTTACTCAAGCTAAAAATTATAGCAGAAGAAAGACTGACTTTTTGTGGTACAGCCTTTACAAAAGAAATAGAGCTTGTATAGGGTTCTCAAGAATGCATGGAAGTTGCTAAATGAACAAAAATGGGTTAGAGAGCATTACTGGTTGAGGAAACAGTGATGTCTTTAACATGTAGAGATGCAGCCCAAATGCTTTTCTACTCAATATGTGAGGAATTTCTTGTTTCTCTATTTTATTGTCTAGTCTGTCGCTGGCTGATTAGTTTACCTAAGCCAAAAAAAAAAAAAAAAAAAAACCAAAAAAAACCCCAACAACTTTCTGTTAGTGGTAATCTTTGTAAATCTATCTGTAATACACAAAAAGGTATCCAGAGAAGAAAATGTTTTAGATAAAAGTTTTCAAACTTGACAATGCAAAAACCTGAGTTCCAGAGACCTGTCTCTGGAGCTATAGAAGGAGCAACTGCATGAAAAGCTTTCCTGATTCTCTGCTTTAACCAGAACAGTCTCGCATTCTATCACCAAAAGTAAACGCAAAAGCAAGATACATTTAACTAAAATCATAAACTTAGATGATTTTTTCTTGTTTAATCTGTTTTAGGTGACAGGATAATTGAGAGCTTGTTTATAGACTTGGAAATACTCATCCTTTGAAATCCATATTTACTTACTTGCAGGTCACTCATTTTTGCCCCTTGATAATTTTAGAAAATGTCAGGGAAAAAGACACAGAAATTGATCATATTAGGATGGAGTTAATCCATGAAAAATTGAAAGCTTGATCTTGAAAACAGTAATGTAGGACAGTTTTCGGGGAAAGAAAAATCAGCACAGAGCAAAAGCTGTATAGTGTCAAGAATTGTATGCTGGTCCCAGTTCTACCCTCTGTAAACAAAGTAAACAATGGAAAGTTAAGTTTTAATTCCTGGATCATGTGATTTGTAAAATGAGAAGGTATACTGAAACAAGAAGATAAATTTAAACAACCAATGTGTCCTGGAGCCCTTCATCTGTTTGTATCACATACTATAAACATATATGCTCAGGAAATATAAGATAAACCAAATATTAGAGTGTGTCAGAATCATCTGGAGGCCTTGTTAGAACACAAATTGCTGGTTCTTATCCTCAGTTTCTGATTCAGTGGGTCTGGGTTAGGCCTGAGAATCTGCATCTCTCTCTCTTTTTTTTTTTTTTTTTTGTGGTACACGGGCCTCTCACTGTTGTGACCTCTTCCGTTGCGGAGCACAGGCTCTGGACGCGCAGGTTCGGCGGCCATGGCTCACGGGCCCAGCCGCTCTGCGGCATATGGGATCTTCCCGGACCGGGGCACGAACCCGTGTCCCCTGCATCGGCAGGCAGACTCCCAACCACTGCACCACCAGGGAAGCTCCTGGGAGAATCTGCATCTCTAACAAGGGCCCAGTGATGCTGCTAGTCCCAGGACTACACTTAGAGAACCTCTAAGATAAACAGATCATATGAGCTTGAATTCCTGAAATTCTACCTTCTTCAAACAAGAAAACAAACTAATGACCATGTTTTTGCCTATAGAGTTGTGGAAGTCTTTTTATTAATCAAATTTAATTAATTTTGTTTTGGAAATTAAGTTTAAAAAGTTTGCCTAAATGACTATGACAATATCCATTACTCCTATTTTAACTCGATTTTTGGTTTCACTTTCTATTAATATTTTCCCCCAAATTTGAGCTATTTTAATCAAGACATAAGGTTAACTTATTCTATATTTTTTGCTTTCACAGTATATATATCATATGCGTTTAAAATTTTACATTTAGATTTTCAGGATGATCTCAATTGAACTCTTTATGTCCCTCAAATATTTTTTCCTGTAATTTGAGTATCTTGCTACCAGATGACAGAAGTGATCTCTTAAATAAACATATGAAAATATTTGAAAACTCATCTTTTTAAAAACAGCAAGCCAAGACTTTTCATTAAAAGACATGAACCTGAACTCTTTAAGAAATACCATTTAAAGATGATTGGTTTTCAAACCAAGTTTACCTTATCACATCTCTTTTCCTTTCCCTAAAGATTTCCAATGCTATAGGTTGTTTTACCCTTTTCAATATCATTATGTATTTCTTGTGTTTTTCTTTACGAGTGTTCTTTTTCTGAGAATTATTATTTTGGCACAAACCCAAACTTACTAAGTTGTGTTATTTTTCTGAATATTACTATTTGAGCACAAACCTAAACTCACTAATAATTCTGTTATCTTCACAGTGGAAGAGAAATGTACTAAAGGGAGAATAATCTTGATACTCAGATATTTGAAGAAGTAACATTTGAAAAAGGATATAGATTTTGATGTAGCCTAGTGTCAAAGAGGGGAAGTTATAGAAAAACATATTTTATCTTATGTAATGTAAGAGAAAACATCTAAACAAGCAGAGTGGTAGAGCAGTTACTGATGCTTTCCATAAATGTCTTCAAATTATGAGTGTATGCTTATAAGAAATATTGTACAAGAGTTTCTCAAGTAGTATGAGTGTTAGTATGAATGTTGTTCTGATTTCTTTATGCTCTAACAATGACCTTATTATAACTTAAGCTAGATTTTTTTCCCTGTAATGCTTGTTTTCTGTGTTAGTTTACTAACTTTTTAAGTCTTTTTAATATTAGTGTAGGTAAGAGTATAAAATTCCTTGGGGTCTTGCATTCTAAAGATTTTTTAAATTAATAGATGCAATTTTGTTGATCATATTGTTTAAACCATGAGCTATAAGTTGAAGAAATGCTATTCTCAACATGAATTATGGAAGAAAGACAACTGAAAAAAAAGACTTTAGAAAGAAAGAAAAAAAGAGTGCATGTAAGATCTTTTGGGTTTAAAAATATGAACGACTGATTTCTGGTGGTAGTTTTTGAAAACTGCAATTCTTATTTGGTTATTTCTTTAGCTTCTAGGTATCAGTTAAGATGGTGAATGAGAAGATAATCATTACCCTTCAGAGGTAAAAAAAAAAATCTCTGCAGGTTTTATAGAACTAACTTGATTTCAATAAGCATTAAAAGGTTTTGTAATTTTTGCACTGTCCCACATTCAGTGTAAGGCTAAGATTGATTCTGCTCTGAGCTCAGCAGGATGAAACTCTTAGCAAGTATGAAACTCTCTTAATAGGCCCATATCCTTTCAGTAATACTATTACACAGCCAGAGGCCATTATTTGTGATAACCTGCTATTGACTTCTCAACTGGACCAGGGAAAAAGGTTGTTAATGAACCCTGATCAGAGACCAGATTAGTTGACCAGCCCTGGAGTTTATAATCCAGTATATGGAATAAACATATAACCATCATTGAAGTCAGAGTAATTTAAGCACTATACCTGAGGCAGTACAGTGTATGAGGACTGAGCGTAGCACTGGGGTCAGGCTTGTTTTGGAATCCTAGCCTAGATTTTTTTTCTTTGACATTATGCTAATTATTTAGCTTATTCTGGGCACTAGAAATATAAACACAATCAAGACATAGTATCTGCCTGCCTTCAAGAAATTTATTACTAGTATAGTTGTTAGTTCAGTCAAGTTATTGACATTACAATATATAATATACACTATGTATAATTATAATGGAGTATGACAATGCTATGATAAGAGTGCTATAGTCAGCCCTTGGAAGCCACAGAAGGGTGCCTGACTACTTAAGGAGATCAGGGCAAGTTTCCTGGCGGAAGGAGCAAAACTTGGCTAAAACCAGTAGGAAAAGAAGTAATAGCTCTTCAGAAAATATTCATTGTGTGTCTATTTGACTAAAGCTCTGCTTAACAGTGAAATATTCCTACTTGTATTTCATACCTCTTCTCCACTGAAAGCTAATTCAGATGGGAGAGGAGATCTAATAATACGAACTAAATACAGACACAGCATTGGAAAGAAACCATTAGAACCAATGAGGGCTCATTAGTGAAGCTCAGGTTTGGAATGCCAGTCCGGAAGAGCAGAGCTAAAGAAAAAAAAAGTGACAGACTACCTCCTTGATAATGTTCTAAATGCCAGGCTCTCTAATCTTTGAAAGGAATTCTGTGAAATCACACCTTCTCCTAACACTGAGGACAAGACTCAAAATACTTAAAGATGTTCACACCTAGAATTCACACATTATATTTATAATGCAACTTACCCCCATTCCCACCAGAATTCACAAAATTTAGAACAAAATGGTGTAACAGTAGCAAGAGAAGTGATTTCTTTTAAAAGTCTCTAGTCTGCACACAAACAAGCATTTGTTTTTTGTAAAAAAATAAAAAAATATATATACACACACACACACACACACACACACGTTTATATACATATCTGTTTTAAATGTTCATCACATGTCCATGTCTCCTGCTACAGCTCCACCAATAAATTTCTAGCAAGGGTGGGTTTCACTCCCTTCATCTTCTCCCTGTCTCAACATTCGCCCACCTATGCCTTCTTTTCAGGCTTTCACCCTCAACAGTCTAATGAATTTCTTTAATCAAACACTATTAGGAAATTACAAACTGCTGAATCCATCATAATTTTATGTTATCTTTCCAACTATACTCTTTTGAAACATTCTTCCCATTTCTAGTTTCTCCAGTTATTCTTCTACAGGAGGGAGTTCCCCTGGTATAATGTTCAGATCTTTCACCCTCGTTCTACTATCAGTTAGCATTCTAATCAGGTTCCATAGCTTCCATATAATCTTTATAGAGAAGACTTGCAATTCTGTTTGTCTAACACTGCACAATATTGCAAATGGATTGATAGCATTAACTTCGTTTGGACTCCAAGCTCAGCTGCAACACGCTGTATGTAAACAATGATAATAATAAACTGTAATCTCTCTACACATCTATGTTCTCATGTGGAGGAACAGGAATAAGATTTCACATATCATTGGGTTGTCCTACTAAACTAGTTAATTATTATGAATATTATGTGAGTGTCTGACTAATTTTCCATCTGGAAGAATTAAGGTCTACCATACAGGCAGGATTGAATATTAGGATTTATTAAATTTGTTTTTTTAATTTATTTTAAAATGTTTGTCATACTATAGAATAATTAGTGGTTAGACAAATGTATATACCTTATATTCATTACTTAAAATCTCCTAGGAAATAAATTGTATTAGGCAAAATTTATAAAGTAGGCAAGGATCATTGAAATATTATTAATTAAAAGGATCAAATGAACATGATAAGCAGACTTCTTTGTTTCTTCTGCTCCAAGTAAAAGTAGAAAATTCTGTGTTACAGGATAAATTCCTTTTTAATATGTCTTTACCAATCAATAAATATTTATTGATTACATGTTAAGTTCTCAAAAAAAAATCTATGGAAAAATACTAAAATGTGAAGTGCACAGTATAGCCCCTTAAAAAGTTTTAAATTCACCTGTGGATTATATATACACTTTACATATCTATATATATATCTTTATTTTCTTTTATTATTAAAAATTTCAAACATACAAAAAAGTAGACAGAAGAGTATACCGGAACTTCAGCAGTTCTGGGGTCTGTTAGTTTTACATGCATTCCACAGCTTTGCCTGCTCACCTCTGTGCTCTTTGCAGCAGTGGAAGGCAGACCCAGTGAGCTAGGGTTTTCAGCATTGTCCGCCCCTCTCTTGACTCTAGCAGTGGAAGACATAAGGAATGGGACCAGAGAACCCTCCAGGAGGTTTCTTCCCCTCCTCTCACACTTACTAGCTTCAAAGAACGCTAACATGTTGCCTTATTAGCTCCATCATTGGTTTTCTTAATTTAAAATAAACAAGAAACATCATGCTATTTTACCTGTAAATACCTCAATGTGCATCTGGAAAAATAAAGACATTGTCTTCATAAGCAAACCATCATTATCACATCTAACTAAATTAGCAATTCATAGTGCCATTTTTTCTTTAGTTTGTTAATAGTCTTAATTGTCCTTTATAATTGATCTGTTTGAAACATGCTCCAGTGAAGATCCCCATGTTTTAGTATATCTCATGCAATACTTGAGGCATATTTGTGCCAAAATAGTATTTTTCGTTTATCTGAATTTCAAATTTAACTAGGTGTTCTGTGTTTTTATTTGGTAAATTTAGCAGTCATACTCACATTTCATTTGGTTATTATGATTTTATAGGTCACAAGTGTTTGCCAAGCCCTGGTTCAGTTGCCAGTAGTAAATATTATGAGATAGTCAAAGTCTTACAGCACTTCCATTACATAATTAAGGATGCTAATCAGGCAATAAACAATTGGAGGAACAAGATCTTGACAACCACCATGAAGAAAGAAAAAAGAAAAGTGGTAGAATGTGGTTGGAAGATGGGACTAATGCACACTCAGGGAAAACTTATCTGAGGGAATGACACTGACCTGACAGTGAAATTACAGAAAGCATCCACGCATGTGCAAATACTAAGAAATTGTGTTTTTAGAAAAGAGGATCAATGATGTAAACTTTCTGATGTGGGAAAAAATGATTTTTTTCCTGGAGACTGCAATAAGGTATTTGTTTCTGGAGTGTCTTGAATAAACTTAAGAAGGTATTTTGAGATAAGAATCAAAGAGGTGGAAAGGTGCCATGTTATTTTAGAAGCTTTTGTGCCATGGGATAGCATTTTGGATTTTATGCTTAAGTATGATGGGGAGCTTTAAAGTAGGAGAGGAGAACAACAAGAAATTATTTCCTGTGGAAGGAGATTATTCTGGCTGCAGAGAACTGTCAGAGAGCAGGAGTGGATCTTGTACTGGTTAGCTGGGGGTAAATGTGGTAGATCCGAAGGAGGTGGAAGTGGTTCAGAGGAGAGTTGTAGCAGTGGAGACAGAGAACAGAGGATGTATTCTGAAAACCACTTGGACAAATATTTCACGGCCCTCCAGGATGATTCAACTAGCTCTGCTTACCTCTTTCCTTACATTTCTAACAGGCTTATGAGTAAAACACCGTCACCACATCTAAAATGCTGTATTGAAATTCCCAATGATGCTATATTCTTCTCTCCCAGACTACACACCTCCTGAGGATAGAATAAATGGTCTTTTGAATAGCATCTTGCTCATATTCAGTGCTCGAATCATATTGTGGAGAGGAAATGATTTAATGGGAATTTGCTTCATATTCCATAAATGCTTTTTAATGAATGTGGCTCCTGCAATTCAGTTAATTAAAAAACCCATATATATGATATAGACTATGGCTGTCATATAGGATAATTATTGTTATGTATGATATATGTTATATATAACATTTATATAAAATATATTGCTATATACATATATATGATATAAATTATAGCACTATAGAAACTTGAAAGCCTATTTCTTTTTTAACCCTTGAAAGCTAAACTTGGGAAAATATGTTTGTAAGCCTGTGGTCACAGCAAAAGTAATCAGACACACAAGTTTTTAGTCTCTTGAGAAAAACCAGATATAATTTCCTCAATTTTCCATGACCAAATTGTATGACTCGTATGTGAACTCATCTTTTCTCCTTTGTTCCTTCTGCATTGAAGGCCACTTCCAGTTATCTTGGTTAAAAAATATAATCTGTGATACCTTCACTCCTGTCAACTTAATGAAATCAGTTTTCAAAATGTTGCCACAATGAACAAAATGCACCCAGCTGCAACATTCCCCCTGGCTGCAGTTAGGTGCCCTTACAATAATATCTCACACACACACATGCACACACACACACTCATTCTACTGAATGTCAACTACATGAAGTTTACTACATCTCAGTTATGGCAAAGAACATAACTTCTTGGCTCTTTTACAATTATGATTAATAATTAATCATTTGCGTAATAACTTTAATTTTTATTTGCCTTTAACACTCTGGGAAGGAATCATTTCTATTTTGTTAAATTTTTTATCCACTTTGGCTCACATGAGCTTGAAGCTTGGAATTCAACAAGTTTATCATGAATGAGTAACTGACGTAACGAACTGAATAATAGCCTTACTGAACCTAATGATATGAAGGCAAGTGTGGTTATCTCTCTAAGGATGTTGAGGAGGTAGGAGGGTAAGAAGAGTCCTGGTTAGGAAGTACCCATGAATTACAACACCCACTGCTAACAAAACAGCACTCACCACATTCTAGGGAAGCTCAACATAATGCATGAGGATGTGGGGAAATTCCTGAGAACATTATTCACAAACGAGTAGTATTGAATATATAATTATTTATCTTAGAGCCTCTGTGTGAGTACTTATTTGGTAAACGTGTGAAGTTTATAGAATTACCCAAGAAGGCTTCTCTATAATTAATTAGTATTTCATTATTTAGCTCAACCCTTTGTTGTAAAACAACATCTAATCTATCCTGCAACTAAGTTCTTATCACATCAAAGCTAATTTATACCTTATTCCCCATAGGCAGAATCTTGAGGGCATTAGGGAGAACTTGAGAATTCCTTTGTTAGTAATGGATAAAGTCCTTCTACATTCAGCAAGATTCTTTTCTAAACCCAGTCTCTCATTTTGTTATATAGTTTTGCCTTTCTAGTTCTTATTTCAGTGACTGGAAACTTATCGGTACCGAAGTACTATATGTCATATAAGTTGAATGAAGAGAACAGAACTTGAGTTGAAACTAGGACAAATGCAACTTTTAAGAGGTTATGTTTATGTCCCGGTGGATGCTTGTTGACTACACACAAACGCCATGCTGAAGTATATTCATCCAAGGAAATAAAGCTAAGCAGGGACAATTCCCACAAAGGCTATTTTTAGTCTGTAATAATTATATGTTAACCACCTGGTACTCTCTGCCAAAGGGGAGATGACATTTCTGTTGATGATAAGTTGCATGTTCTACAGCTGCATCTTCATGGCACAACAGCCTTTCACTAAATTTCTCTGCAGTGGGGATTGACTATCAGATGATCTTGCTCTTTTTGTCACTGCTTTGTCTTTACGCTCTGCTTGATGTAAATAGAGGTACTGGACATTTCTCAAATGATCTTTATTCTGTCTTTGCTTCAGCACACCAATTGTTCCCTTTAACACTCAGATTTAATGTTGAGAGAGAAATGAACTGTCTCCACCCCACACCCTGCCAGTAAAAAAAAAAAAAAAAAAAGTTTTGATGGTTGTATTTAATGAGATTAACACCTTTTCCTTCTGAAGACTTTCTATAATTCACATGCTAAAATTTCACAGTGTATCATGTGTATAGAAACATATTAAACTGAATGCCAAATTATCTAGACCTCAGTAAAAACTGGAATCTAAGTGCCTCCGTTTAGTAAAGAAATTTGAATTAGGGGAGATTAGATCATGTGTCTGAGGTCCAGAGCTAAGTCCCAGGATTACTGACTGCATTCCAGAGTTTTTCTCCTATCTTCATAGTTAATGTCATCTTATACTCGTGACCTTTCTTCTTACATATAACCCACACATAAAATATTACGCTTCCTATCATTGCTTGAAATCCCAGTATTGATTTCATGAGGACATTAGACAAAAACACTTGTGTTGTTAGAAGGAAAAGCAGAGAAGACTATGAAAAAGGGAGCGCTTCTCAGGAGGGCTGATTATGTGAGTTTTAGGAACCACATGAGGGTATTAGATTCTTTTGGAACTCAGAGTGGAAGTCAACATTTACTTAACATGTGACTTATACCACTATTATTTTTGATTAGCGTGCAGTATTTGGAAATATTTTACTAATCCAGAGTCTTTCAAAGCTTGAATATACAATCGTGGAATAATGATTATCTATAAGGACCTCTCTATGCTTATATCAAAGTTTGTTATGAATCCAGCAAATATAAAGGTCTTGCCATTGGATATAGATCAGGTGACCAGTGTAACATCCTTCCATGATCATACGATCATGGAGAGTGATTACATTCTGAAATAATTCTGCTTCATGACAGCTAAAATAGGGTGCATTCAGGGTGCTGTGAGAACATTCAGGGTGAATACTGGCATCCAGAAAGAAGGGATTTTTGAAATGGTATATTAAATGGCTAAGTTTTGATGTCGGACAGATCTACATTTGAGACTTGAATCTTCATCTTAATAACTCTAGGAGCTTTATCATCTAACCTCTCTAAACTAGTTTCCAGATCTATACATCTGGGATACCAATACATAAACTATGATGATGCAATGAAATAGGTGTAAAACCATGTGATTTCAGCACATATAAATAGTAAATAATCCTTCATCATAATTCTAATTATATATCTCTAAATAATCAGTCCAACATTTATTTTATTAAACTGAGGCCAAAAGGAAAATGCTAAAAAAAAATTTTTCTCCTCCAAATGAATGGGAGAAAAGTACAAGGTGAATTGTGGAGGTGTTATATGAGGAAATCAAAATGTCTTCACAGTTATACCAGTTCACTACTTCATTTCTCTTTTTTAATGTAAATGGATTTTAGTGATTAAAGAGCTAGATAATAAGATTATCTCTTAGGAGAAACTTAAGTGTCACAACAGAAATGGTATTGACCTAGAACACTGGGAACCCTAAGTTCTCCCGGTAAGTTCTCCCTATATGACCCAGGACCACTCAGCTATTTGTGTGTCCATCTTCTCATCTGTATAATGGAGAGTGGGTCCTGGAGGTCATTAAGGTCACTTCTAGACATAAATTTCCACGGTTCTTTGAAAATCCATATTCTCTACTTGCTGATATAAAAAATGCCCCCTCCAATTTATTTATTCTTGTGTTGTCAAATGGGAAATAAACTCAAAGCCTCACAGTTTAATGCCATTTTGGATTATTTTTGTTTTCTTTCCCCTCAAGCCTAGAATTACTGGCAAGCTGTAGAAACACTGAAACATACTGAGTCTCTAATCTTCGGTGACCTTTTGTTTTATAAGCTGTGCTCGGTTTTATTGTCAGTAACTGGTTTCTTTTAAGGAGAGGTGGTCACTTTGATATCATGTTAGTAAAAAGGTGAAAAAAGTGTTAGCCTTAAAGAAATATATGTATAAATTGTTGAGCTGTGTTTTGTTATTTTTAGTTTCCCATTTTCAATTTTTATACTTCACATATAAAGCTGTGTGCTTTCAATGAAAAAATATATAATTGCTCTCATAACTTCAGAATATTCTATATATCATATGTATTATATATATATATAATTTACTTCAGGGTATGGGTGAAAAAATGCTATACCTAGTGATTTTAATCATGTGGGATATTATTTTCAGGACAGTCTATTAGATGAGCAAGATAGTTACAGATCAGACTACATTTAATATCATTTGTTTTTAATTTTAGTGGTCATGATTTAAACTATAATGAATGCTAACGTTTCCATACAGATACATTGTTTTATAGAGGTTCATTCTTTATATTCGTAATCACCATTAAATGAGATTTGTGGTATAATGAAATCAACAGTTATAACCCTTGAATTCCAGTTGCTGCTAGAAGTCCCATCACAGGGTAAATTGGGGCATGTGGAAAAGGATCACATTGAATTCGTTAATGGTCAATTCAGTTTCTGGGCCTTTGTGCATCTTCAGTCAAAGAGAGAGACAGAGCTTTGGAACTTGTTATTTTTTTCAGGTCATGGGAGGCAGGCCTTTCTTTGGTCTGGCTTCATTAAAGAACTTAATTTAGAGGCAGATCAACCTCCCAGACCTGATCTGTCTGGCATGGTTTTTGAAGACAGCAAAATCCAAGCTGTGAAGCATGAATTGGAATTGTCCAGGCCAACTAAGTGAAGTTGATATATCAGTAGTATGGCACTTAAGCCAATGAAATAGCGTATACCATATGTAGGGCCATAGATGAGAATGTATGGTTTATTCTAAGACCTGAAAGAAGTTTGTAGTTAACGGTATATAGACATAAAGTTTATTAGATGTAAGGGTTTGGGACTGACAGAGGGAAGTGGGATGAGGTTGGACCATTATACAGAAATTGACTCACTCAGAATTTCATCAAACGTGCAAAGAAATTCGGAATTGATTCTAAAAGCCATGAGGAGACAACAAAGTGTTTTAAGTGAAAAGCGACATGATCAAATTCCCATTTTAAAAATTGGAATTTAAAATGATTAGAGTCTTCATATCTCAGAACTTCTGAAGCTAGAGGGCAAAAAATGGATTGTAGACATTTCAAGTAAGGATACAGTCCTTGTCTCAGAATCACAGTGCTCTTGAAATGTAAGTGGAAGGACTGATGAAACCCACCCCACTGCTCTTGAAGATACTCTCGGGAATGTGGAAGATGTTAAAATTATTATTATTATTTATTTATTTATTTTTGTGGTACGTGGGCCTCTCACTGTTGTGGCCTCTCCCGCTGTGGAGCACAGGCTCCGGACGTGCAGGCTCAGCAGCCATGGCTCACGGGCCCAGCTGCTCCGTGGCACGTGGGATCCTCCTGGACCAAGGTACGAACCCGTGTCCCCTGCATCGGCAGGTGGACTCCCAACTACTGTGCCACCAGGGAAGCCCTAAAATTATATTTTAATAAATAAAAAAATAACACTTTATTATAGGCTGCTGTGAGTAATTCATACTCCTGAAAGAACAAATAAAAACCCCATTAAATATTACCTCTCCGTAAAACTAATGAAATTGTTGAATAATTTATTTGTGAAGCATTTATTCTAGCATGATACGATTTTCTACGAGAGCAAAGTAAAGATTTAAAACAACTATAAAAATAGTTCATATGAGGTGAAATCACTTTTCCTGAATTACAAGACTATTATAAGATATGGGTCTAATCAAAGGGGTTTTTGAAGGTTAACCCTTGTTACCAACCCAGGCTCTTGGACTCTTTAACCAATGAAATTGATAAGCAGCCAGAAGAGAATTTCAGACAAGGATTTTTTTTTTAATTCAAGTATAGTTGATTTACAATGTTGTGTTAATTACTGCTATACAGCAAAGTGATTCATACATATATATATATATATTTTTTTCTAATATTCTTTTCCATTATGGTTTATCATAGGATATTGAATATAGTTCCCTATGCTATACAGTAGGACCTTTATAGGCGCTCCTGGTGCAGCATGGGGGAGTAAAAGCAAGAAACAAGTACCCTTGACTAGTCTCCCAGCAGAGCAGATTGAGGCCTTAAATGGAGTAAGGGTTAGGCAGGTCTGATGGGTTGTGCCAGAGGTGTAGCCTGGGCGGTCTGTTCCGCCCCTTCCCCTTCCAGGGTGCCCTGTGCAGGGGTCAGGGGCCTCACTTCAAACACAGTGACCGAGCTCACTACCACCACCCCAGGAAGATAGAAGAGCGGTCAAAATTGCCCTTGTTGAGCATGCGCAATGCCGGGATGTCCCTAGCCACAGTGGTGATGTCGTCTTTCAGTTTCACCTGCTGGTCAGAAGCCTCCTGGTCTGCCTGTGGTGAGTCAGCTTCCTGTTTGTGAACAAACAGGAGGCATTCTCCAGATGCTACTGTTCTGACAGGGTCCAGCCTATCTCAGTATTAGGTGGAGCAAAACTCTACCGGAGCAGGCAGCATGGTGAAGTGGGCTGTACCTTGAAGCACCGTTTTTGCTTTTACTTGATACCCCAAATTGAAGTCGACTAAGCACCAAATATTTCTACATTAACCTTACACCCCATTTTCTCTAAGATCCTCAGCCGGGAAAAACTTCTGGCCCATAGCTGGGGCCAGCTCCTCTGCGGCCCCTGGTCACTGACCTACAGGGAAGGCCACGTGGAGAGCCTGGGTTTGGGGGACAGTCACTGACCAAGGGGCGAGAAGGCCTGGCTCCTTCCTTCCCTGGCGCCTGGCAGGAAAGGACCACCTAACCCCATCGTCCAGGAGCTCGCCTCCTATTCTATCCATGGAGACCGCCTCTTGAGACCCTGGCCCGGGCCTGATCCTGCACCACCCACCCACCATGCTCACCTTCAACCGTGTGCGCCTCCGGGCCTCCGGGCCTCCTCCCGCCCCGCACCTGAAGACCAGCGGGTGGTCCCAAGGGACCCTCCCCTGTTCCCTTCACCTCACAGCCCCAGCCCCTCCACCTTCCGCCTACCTCGGTCTGGGGTCCAGCCCACCCTCCGAGGACAGGCACGTTCACCTTCTTGCCCTCCTGTGTTGCCAGGAGCGGCCCCCGCAGCCTGGTCTGCCCTGGGAACACTGCGCCGCCCGCAGCAGCTACCTGCCCTCCCGCCTCCTCGTCCCAGGTTCCTGCGCCGCCCGCCTGGCCGCAGTCTCTGCTCGCGGCCACTAGGGGCGCCCGCGTCTCGCAACCCACACCTGGGACCCGCCTCCAGGCCTGCCATCTTTAGGGCAGTCAACTTCCCAGCTTACCTCAACCTAATATATTTAACTTGACTGTGGGTCCATGCATAATAACAGTGTTAGAATTCCCTGTTAAGAATAATGATCTCAGTGTTATCCAAAGATGAGAGTGGCTCAAGAGAGTTGAAGATCAAGAAAGATTCGTTAGTCCATGGAAAAATAATTTCATCCTTTGATCCAATTGCTTGCCTTCTATTTGTGTAGAAGAAAGTGCTCTCATGTTCTCAAAACTTCATGGACTAGACTCTTCACCTCTGAATCAATTTGCTAGTGCTGCCATAATCAAATACTACAGACTGGGTGGCTTAAATGAGAGAAATTTATTTTCTCACAGTTCTGGAGGCTGAAAGGCTAAGATCAGAGTGCTAGCTGACTTGGTTCCTTGAGGCCTCTCTCCTAGGCTTATAGACGGTTGCCCTCTTCCCTCTTCCTGTCTCGTTGTGGGGTTGTCCCTCTATGCTTATTAATAGTAAGGAAAGCAGTACTTAAGAAACTAGAATATCTTTTTCTGTATGAATATGTGGCAAAATTTATTGCAACTATATATGATTTATTAAACTGAGCCAACCCTGAAGCAAATGCATTACTAAGTAGTTAAAAAATTCATGACATGTCCTTAACACAGTGAGAGTGCCTTAGAGGAGCTCATTCATCCAATAAATATGTGTTTAACAAAATTGCTCAAAATGAATCTCTTTTATGGGCTTTCATAATTATTGTACTTATTTAAGACTTATATATATATATATATATATATATATATATATATACATATATATCATAAATAATGGAATCTGTTTTTCACATAGAGTTGTGGTTTGTTTTTGAGTGCAAATAGTCACAGTCCTTTGTGAGTATGTAATAAAATGCTTTGTTGTATCATTAAAACTACTCAGTAGGCTGTGGTGTGTGGTGTCCTAGAACATATTCTCTACATTGTACGTAGCCGCGCTTCTATTTTGAGATTTAAAGGAAGATTGCAATGGAAACCTTCTATGATTTCTTATTGTGGATGTTGGACTCTAAGCTCAATCATTTAGTTGCAGAATGAAGATCTTAAATTTTAACTTTTCTGAGTTTTCAGCCAGTATATTCAAAACTAAAGGGCTGTGCAAAAATGTTGTTTCCTGTGTCATCTGAAATAGAGGTAGTTCTACTTATGTCACATTTTGAGGTATATCAAATAAGTGCAAGCCTCTTCAGTACCCCAGTGTAATTTCCCTATGGCTGCAGTCACATAGAGAGCACAACTCTTTAAGGACTGCAGCTCTCCATTCTTTTAGCAGTTATTTATGTTTAGATTTGTGTTCTTGATAAAGCACTACATACTTTGACTCTATATTCTGAGTCAGTGTTCATGACCTTTTTATTGGTACCACCCCTACCTCATTACTGCTATTACTACTAGTACCATCATCACTAAAAATGACAGTTTACTGAGTACTCACACTGTGACTGACATCAAGAAAAACACTTTATTTTAACCATGTTGCAGATAAAGAAACGGGGATCCAGTGATTTTTAAGAACATGCACAAACGCACACACACAAAAATGTATTTGGAAGATAATTCTTTTTTTTTTTAGTAATCCACATATGTAAACCAAAGATACACAATGATAGTATTATAATCTACTACCCATGTAAGGTAACTATTTCCAAACTTGTGAAGTTAATGTGATTTTTAAAAAGAATGTAAATATTTGAATAATTCCTTACTCAGTGCTACAATAGAATAGCCCAATATCTAAGTTCACTTTGGCTGATCTGGTAACTCTCAAGAGAAATTCACCATTATACATATACATGAATTTCTCAGGGTCCCTATTTTTGGCATTCTCTATATAAGAGATAATCAAAGATGAAAATTAAGGAAAAAAAAAAAACTAGTACCCAGACTCTTATTAATGGGCACTTATAATGCAATAGAACACATTGTTTAGTTTTATGATTTATAACCTACCTAAACTGTTGGAATAATCTTAAAATTATTCTCTGCTTTCCAGCTATATTATTTGCCTCTGAAAGAATCTTGAAATTTTGCCTGAGAATCAATCCACATACTATTTGCTGGAGTTTTATGGATTTATTTATTTTTTATTTTAGAAGTTTGTAGTGTACTAATTTATATGCTTCAAGGCCTGTTTATGTATAGTCTTATATTTGAGTAAAAATATAACTTGAAGACAGGAAAGAAAATATTTGTTTCATCACAATTTCATCGAACTCCTTTACAAAATTTCTCAGATAATTCTCTTGACTGACTGAATTTACCAGATCAGCTACGAATGGAAAGAAGTGAATGAATCCCATCCAATAAAGGGATTTCAGATTAATTATTTTAAGAAACTAGAAGTAAATACTCTTACTTAAATTACAGTGGACTTTTGGTTATGGCAGTATGAAGATGTTGTCAAATTCTCCCACCTCTCCCACCCCCCAAATAAGTATAATATTAGAAAAAATTGTCAAAAACAGCATTTCAGGGTACTGGATACCAACCAAAAACAGACAAAAGGTTAGTAAGAATTTACTCTTGTAATTAACTCAAGAGCTATAAGTTAGAAGACAGAGTTATCTATGGCTTTTTTGCCTAGGTTACTTCCCTCTTTACTTCACACCCCAATAGGGTTAGCAAAAACTGTTGTTTTAACAGTTGACATTGAAAACCAACAGCTCTGAGGCTGTAGGGAGCTGAGTTAGTTTGGAATTGTCAGTGAAAACCTATGGTTTTGGCAGCTAAAGTGGGAAATTAGATGGGAACAAATTGGAAAAAAAAAAAAAAAGCTCCCATCTTTGTTAGTCCAGGGTCATCATCATGATTGTGTGAGCAATAAACCAGCCAGACATTTAATTGAGAGATCCTAGAAATGAGAGCCATAGAATGTCTGAGATAAGCTCTTCACATATCACTGGCAGATGGAAAAGTTTGCACATTTGTCAGGGAAACCTGAGAGGGCTTTAAGAAATATAAATGATGATGGAGACTTGAGAACTAGCTGCAATTTCCCATACCACTCACTAATCAAATTGAAGAGGGTACACACCTTATGGGAACAAGGATTTAGAGCACATCCTTTGTCCAAATAATTAGATAACCACTAAACTATAAAGACACAGGGGAGATTACTAGAAAACTAGGCATAAACATTATGAGAATAATAATAATAATAAGGAAAATAAGTACAGAATCACAGGCTGCTCATCATGGGGGAGACAGATTCTACAATAAGATTAAGGAAGTTAACTTAAAAAACACAAAAACAGCAACTCACAGAAATATAAAACATTTCAGAGTTGATATGATATGTTCTCTAAAATGTTGTTTTCAACTAAAAATTATGAGACATTCAAAGAGACATGAAAGTGTGACCAATAAAAGAGTATTGAATCAATAAAAACTGACTCTACATAGGACCAGGTATAAAATTTAATAGGAAAAAAAATTCAAAGCAGCTATTATAAATATTTTCAAAGAATTAAAGAAAACTATGTTCAAAAAATAAAGGAGATATAATGGCAATGAATCAACAAATAGGAAATCTATACAAAGAGAAATATAATTATAGTTTTAAAATGAGCATAAAAATTGTATATTTGAAAAGTGCAATGACTGAAATGAACAATTCATCAGATGGATGCAATAGCAGGTCTGAAGTTGCAGGAGAAATATTCAGAAATTTGAAGATAAATAAATATAAAATTTTTAAATCTGAAGAACAAAGTGAGAAACAATTGAAGAAAAATAAAAAGAGATGCTGAAACAACTGAGACAACATCAAATATCCCTAACGTAACATATAATGTAAGTGCCAGTGGGAAAGAGGAAAGATAAAATGGAAGAAACATTATCTGAAGAAATAATTCCTTAGAAGTTCCCAAATTAGATGAGGAAACAATAATCTGAAGGGCCAAAAACTCAATAATCACCAAGTATGATAAACACAGAAATCCATACCTGGAAGCATCATAGTCAAGCTGCTGAAAGATAAAGAAAAAGAGGAAATGTTGAAAACAATAAGAAAAATGAAATTTTTTTCACATCAGTGATAGTCATTTCCTTAAGGAAGAACTGAAGAGCACTGTCAATGATAGCTATGTTGGTAAATATAAAAGACTCTGTGTGTGCATGTATGTGTATGTATGTTTATAGAATTCTTTTATATCTTAAAAATAAGTTCATTTAAAGCAAGGATTATAACACTGCATTTTCAGAGTCAGATATTTGACTCTATCTTTCTCTCCATATATATATATATATATTCACAACACAGGGCACTCTCAAAATAGACCATCTAGGGAATAACACAACTTTCAATATTTTTAAAAGTGATGGAAATC
Source organism: Mesoplodon mirus (assembly GCF_964341445.2). Lineage (NCBI taxonomy): Eukaryota > Metazoa > Chordata > Mammalia > Artiodactyla > Ziphiidae > Mesoplodon > Mesoplodon mirus. The sequence goes on along the minus strand of NC_138984.1, from coordinate 108,552,072 downwards.
ATACAAAGTATGTTCTCTGGCCAAAGCAGAATTCAGTTAGGAATCCACAACAAAAGAATGTTTGGAAAACCTTAAAAGTTTGAAAATTAAATTGTAATTTCCAAATTCATTGATCAAAAGAGATCTCATGAAGGATATTAGAAAAAATATTGATATGAATGAAAATGAAAACAAAATAACAAAATTGATGGAATGCAGCTAAAACAGTGCTTAGGGATGGACTGCTTTAAACATATATATTCGAAAAGAAACAATATACAACGTGATTATAAGCCACGTGATTATAAGTACATTTTAAGAAGTGTATGTTCTGGGGCTTCCCTGGTGGCGCAGTGGTTGAGAGTCCGCCTTCCGATGCAGGGGACACGGGTTCGTGCCCCAGTCCGGGAGGATCCCACATGCCGCAGAGTGGCTGGGCCCGTGGGCCATGGCCACTGGGCCTGCGCGTCTGGAGCCTGTGCTCTGCAACTGGAGAGGCGACAGCGGTGAGAGGCCCACGTACCGGAAAAAAAAAAAAAAGTGTATGTTCTGTAGAATAAAAATTGCAAAGTGTTATTGAAGGAAATTAAAGAAGACCTAAATAAGTGGAGATATATGCCACGTTTTTGAATTAGAAGACTCAATATGTTTCAGATGATGATTATCAACAAGTTAACTTGTAGATTAAATACAAATCTTGTCAAAATCCCAGCAGGCATTTTGTTGTAGAAATTGATTTACATGAAAATGCACAGGACCTAGAATTAAACAGTTTTGAAAACAGGAGAACAAATTTAGAGGACTTACACAACTGATTTTAAAAAATATTATAAAGCTACATAATCAAGACATTGAGATATTGGCATAAGGTTAGACATATAGGTCAATGAAAAATTAAATGGACAATCTAGAAATAAACCTGGACATTTATGGTCAATTTAATTTTGACAAAGGTGCCAAGGTAATTCAATGGGGAAAGGATAGTGTTTTCAACATATGGTGCTGGAATAATTTTATGTCCTCACTTTGCACAAAAATTAACTTGAAATGGATTATAGACCTAAATGTAAGAGCTAGAATTACAAAATTTCTTTAAAATGTCATAGAAGAAACTCTTTGTGATCTTGGGAAGAGTAAGTTTCTTTTTTTTAGAAATGGCACCAAAAGCACAATCAATAAATTATAAAAATGAAAAACTGGACTTCATAAAATTAAAAACATTTGCATTTTAAAATACAAAAGAATATGAAAAGGCAGGCAAGTAACTGGAAAAATATTTGCAAATCATATATCTAAAAAATGCCTTTATTCATAATACCTAAGGAATTTTTACAAATTAATGATTAGAAGCCAAAATGTTAAAAATGGACCAAATTGGGCTTCCCTGGTGGCACAGTGGTTGGGAGTCCGCCTGCCGATGCAGGGGACACGGGTTCATGCCCCGGTCCGGGAAGATCCCACATGCCACGGAGCGGCTAGGCCCGTGAGCCATGGCCGCTGAGCCTGCACATCCGGAGCCTGTGCTCCGCAACGGGAGAGGCCACAACAGTGAGAGGCCCGCGTACCAAAAAAAAAAAAAAGGACCAAACTTCATTAAAGATGATATATGAAAAACAAATAAACACATAAAATGTGCTCAACTTTCTTAGTTATTAAACAAATACAAGTTCTTATCCACATTAGATTTCACTTACCACTTAATGGAATGGTAATAAACAACCAGATTGACAATGTGAAGAGTTGGTGAAGATATGGAGAAACTGGAACCCTCACACATTTTTGGTGAGAATATAAAAACAAGGGAACCACTTAGGAAAACAGTGTAACAGTTTCTTAAAAACTTAGACATTTACTTACCACATGGCCCAGCATTTCCACTCCTAAGCATCTACCTAACAAAATAGAAACAGATGTCCATACAAAGACCAGTACACGAACGCTCATACAGTAATATTCATGATAGCCCCAAACTGGAAGCCAAATGTTCATCAACTGGTGAATGGTTAAACAAGCCATTACATCATATAACATAATACTAATCATTAATAAAAAGAAATTAACTATTGCATTATGGAACACCATGGATGGACTAAAAAACATTATGTTAAGTGAAAGAAGCCAGATACAAAAGCCTACATGTGGTATGATTTAATTTGTATTAAATTTATTTATAAGGGAAAGTTATAGAAACAAAAATCAGTGTTTTCCAGAGGCTGTCTGTAGGATTGACTGAAAATTGATGCAAGGTAATATTTTGTAGTAATGGAAGTGTTTTAAAACTGGGTTGGGATGATGGTTAGAAAACAATATAAATTTACTAAAACTCCTCAAACTGCACAATTAAAATTAGTCAATTTTATGTTATATAATTTATACCTCAGAAAAGGTCTTTAAAAATTTCAACTCATTTTCTTAAGATTTGTGCATGGCATGTTTGTTATACCTTAATATATTTTGAGTGAAAAAGTAAATCATAGCTAGTCAGTTATTCATAAATAAAAATAAGTTTTTATATTTTGTTAACTTGTTTCAGTTGGGTGTCATTTTTCTATGGGAATAAAATGATAAATGTTGGCTAATTTTTCAAATAGCCTAACAGTTTTATTTTAGGTCATGATGCCTTTTACCCTGAGTTTCCTTGCTTCCTATAGCTTATAGTTTTTACTAGTTTCTGCATTATCCTTCAAGGGTTTATTTTTGAAAAAAAAAAAGCAATTGCAGAATATGATTACTTTTCAGACATTTATTAAATCTCATCACACATTTATGTGACCATCTACTAGGAACCATGTGTGGTGCTGTGCTTTAGAGAGAAAACTGATTTAAGAAAAAAAACAGCATTTTGTTCCATATAAAACCTCATTTTAAGATCCAAATTAGATTGCTAAAAGCACATGAACTGACTGAAAGAAGTTCTCAAGGACTGGTAAGGATTTGGGAAGAGAGAGAAGGTCCTTTCTACTATGTTCTCATTATTTGACTATTTTTATTTTTTTAATTTTTTTTACATCTTTATTGGAGTATAATTGCTTTACAATGGTGTGTTAGTTTCTGTTTATAACAAAGTGAATCAGTAATACATATCCATATGTTCCCATATCTCTTCCCTCTTGTGTCTCCCTCCTTTCCACCGTCCCTATCCCACCCCTCTAGGTGGTCACAAACAACGGAGCTGACCTCCCTGCTCTATGCAGCTGCTTCCCACTAGCTATCTATTTTACGTTTGGTAGTGTATATATGTCCATGCCACTCTCTCACTTTGTCACAGCTTACCCTTCCCCCTCCCCGTATCCTCAAATCCATTCTCTAGTAGGTCTGCATCTTTATTCCCGTCTTGCCCCTAGGTTCTTCTGACCATTTTATTTTTCTTTCTTTCTTTTTTTTTTTTTTTTAGATTCCATATATATGTATTAGCATATGGTACTTGTTTTTCTCTTTTTGACTTACTTCACTCTGTATGACAGTCTCTGGGTCCATCCACCTCACTACAAATAGCTCAATTTTGTTCCTTTTTATGGCTGAGTAATATTCCATTGTGTATATATGTGCCACATCTTCTTTATCTATTCATCTCTTGATGGACACTTAGGTTGCTTCCATGTCCTGGCTACTGTAAATAGAGCTGCAATGAACATTTTGGTGCATGACTCTTTTTGAATTATGGTTTCCTCAGGGTGTATGCCCAGTAGTGGGATTTCTGGGTCATATGGTAGTTCTATTTGTAGTTTTTTAAGGAACCTCCATACTGTTCTCCATAGTGGCTCTATCAATTTACATTCCCACCAACAGTGCAAGAGGGTTCCCTTTTCTCCACACCCTCTCCAGCATTTATTGTTTGTAGATTTTTTGATGATGGCCATTCTGACCGGTGTGAGGTGATACCTCATTGTAGTTTTGATTTGCATTTCTCTAATGAGTAGTGATATTGAGCGTTCTTTCATGTGTCTGTTGGCCATCTATATGTCTTCTTTGGAGAAATGTCTATTTAGGTCTTCTGCCCATTTTTGGATTGGGTTGTTTGCTTTTTTGATATTGAGGTGCATGTGTTGCTTATATGTTTTGGAGATTAGTCCTTTGTCAGTTGCTTCATTTGCAAATATTTTCTCCCATTCTGAGGGTTGTCTTTTTGTCTTGTGTATGGTTTCCTTTGCTGTGCAAAAGCTTTGAAGTTCCATTAGGTCCCATTTGTTTATTTTTGTTTTTATTTCCATTTCTCTAGGAGGTGGGTCCAAAAGGATCTTGCTGTGATTTATGTAATTGACTATTTTTAAACAGCTGCAGCTTGCTTGATGAAATGACTATCTGTAAAGATTTTATTATTACATTGGAAAAAATTAAAAAGGATCATGATATAATATTTTTATCACTTTAAATCACCCATGAATTAAAATATAAATTCTAGATTTATGGAGAATAAATCATCTTTAGACTATTTGACTGAAAAGGGTAGACTTTGAGGAACAACAGCAAAAACAAAACACCCTGTAAATACAGGTGTGTACTTGGAGAGTCACTGAAACTTAAATTTCTTCTGAATTCTTCCAAATGAGTGTTGAATTAACATTTTAATCAGAATAATGAAAGCATTAATGGTCCAGGGTTGACAACAGTTGATTTTGTGATGATAAGATGATCTTTTGTAGTAACTGTATGAGTTTTCCTTGACACAAAACTAAGCGCTTCTGATCTATTCACTGAAGTGCAAATACCTGAAATTATTCATGCTTTCCTACTCAATGTATTATTAGGGTTTTCCTCTCACTTTTTTTTTTTTAACATGTTGTTTGGGAGAAATAAAGATCTTTAACTTTTATTGAGAGGGGAGATGAATTTTCTAATCCTAGTATATGACCACTTGATGCCAATAAAATGGGTGCTTTCACTGTATTATTTAGGGGAATTCAGCGGGTCCCTTTCGTACCAGGACACAATAGAGTATTCATGATTATTGGATTTTTTTTTTTATATGAATACCTTGAGTAATTGCCCATAGAGTACTAATGCCATCAGGCCTTCTGCCACATGTAACTTCTCTTTTCTGGGATGTCTCCCTGTGTATGCCATGGCCACATCCCATTTTCTGAGGGGTGGTTCCCTACAAATGGGCTTCCCCCCGCTTTGTGCCATGGAGCTCTCGCATTTGAAACACTGCTCAATGGAACAGTGAAGGGCCTCTGAGGAAGAGGCGGCTTTCAGTGGACCAGCTAGGAGTTTGCAAAGTGGCCTGGTCCACAAGCTCTGCACTGCAACATTATTCTGCTGAATAGTAATTGGCAGTTATTCAGCTACTTTTTCTTTTGGCGTCTGAATGTATAGCATATGGAAAACAGATGCAAGGAGAGACAGAAACAGGAAAAGTCAATAAACAGAGACCATGAATCAGTAAAGTTCATAAATTAGAGTTAAGTGATTGTCAGAAGCAGAAAATACTGGCAGAGCCTCCATGGTGGTGGGACACTAGAATAGGTTATCTCTTCATAGTGAGGTTTGAGTAAATTGGATCTCTTTCTTTAGATTTTCTCGGTTGTTTAGATAGTCTGCAATAACGGAGTGTTCCTTTCATGATCAGGACAATATATGCAAATAGCATAAATATACCTAAAGTTTTGAAAAGAATTACTAGCTTGATTTAACTAGATTTTCCTTTGTTTATCATCATGACTCTGCCAAAGCTACTGCATCTGTTGCTTTATGAATGGAATACTGATTGGGTGAACTAAAATACAGTTTTTTTAGATCTCATATTTAGGCTGCTGTAAAAAGCCTAGTTTCTCAGTAAAAGCCAGACATAGGTTTCTACCACGTGTTTTCAGCTCAGGGACAGTTTGTGGACGATGGGGGGTTTTAGCATGGTAGTGATCAAGTTTAATTCTCCAGCTGTCCCTTTAACCATCTGGCTTTGTCTAAGGAATGTAATTCTACACCTCTCAGTTATTCTTTTTTCCACTTAGGTTTCTCTGTCGTAATGGATGTCTTTGACATTGTGACTGGAGCCAAAGGGATTCCATATATGCTTCTCATTCAGTGTTCCAAGGTGTTAAGAGATACACATTTTTTTCTGAGGAAGAGCTGTGAGCTTTTTCCTCTCATTAGTATAAGCTAGATTTATGCCAGGTTTATCCGAATGCTACCAGATGATTAATAAGAACGTATAATCACCATGCTCAAATATTTGCCAATGTGGGATGAGATTTCAGAATCTTACTTCAACCCTGGACTTTAAAAATAATTTATTCCAACTCTATTATTATAGGGATGAGTAAATGTTGTTCAAGACAAGTAAAGCCACTTGCCAAGATTATAGGAAAGTCGTGACACAGTAGCTTCCAGATCTATATCCTCCTGTTTCTAGCCGGATGCTAGTTCTGCCATGATGTAAGAGAGACACATCCCATTCATCTTTTATTCCAACATTTAATATAGTTCCTGACACATAGTGGGGGCTTAATTAATGTCATTTATATGCATCATTGAATACTGAGTACATTCTGTATCACATATCAGGGACATGTACAATTTTTCTTTGGAGAAGCTTTTATTTCCACAGTATACATTGTTATGGCAATTTTTGATGCTGATATATGTTTAACATCAAATAGCATTCATTAACATACACAAAATTGTGCCTGGCACTCTGCCAGGATCTGTCCAAAGAAGATAATATAAAATTAGCCTTGTCTTTCTAAAGATTTAATCTCTCACACAGTCCAGAGAGAGAGAGAGAGAGAGACTTCAAGAAAGTGCTGAGTGCTTGAATACCTGAGGCAAAGCATGTATCAAAGACCAAAAGGCAGAGCCACTATTTCCCAAGTCAGTGTCGAGAAATAACGCTGTCTTTAGGAAGACTCTGGGAAGAAAAGCACTGCTACTGACCCGAAATTTCCACTCACTGATGAGCCATGTTAGTTAAGATGGGGACAGATTTCTCTGAAGTGCTATCGCCAGTATCAACTTTGAGTTTTCCTGTGTCATCTGAAGGCTTCATCATTATCTAAGATGTTGGCTTTCTTGGTGCCCTTTTCCTTTTTTTTTTTTTTTTTTTTTTTTTTTTTTGCGGTACGCGCGCCTCTCACCGTTGTGGCCTCTCCCGTTGCGGAGCACAGGCTCCGGACGCGCAGGCCCAGCGGCCAGGCTCACGGGCCCAGCTGCTCCACGGCACGTGGGATCCTCCCGGACCGGGACACGAACCCGCGTCCCCTGCATCGGCAGGCGGACTCTCAACCACTGCACCACCAGGGAAGCCCCCCCTTTTCTACTCTTGAACTCTCACTTGTGCCTGTGATCTATGATCCTGTTGTTGATTTATCTTTATTATTAGCCCGTTTTCCTAGTAAGAGAGATGTTTAATTCTGCTCAGATTTCTCCTCTTGCATTCCTAACGGGCCTTACACTATCTTTCTGTTTATCATTATTCTCTTGGCCTCTGTTTGTCTAGCTGTACTTTGGCCAATTAAATGTACAGGAGCACAGATGCCAAAGATAGATAAAGAAGCAGCTGTTAGTGTAAATGTCTGGTTTCGGATGGGGTCATGGAATTTTCCAGTAAGGCTAGGTCTTGAACAATTCCATGGCCCCATCATAAACCAGACATTCACACTAACAGCTGCTTCTGTAACTACCTTTGAAATCTGTCCCCCTGTGCATTATTATTCTTTCAGCATTTCTAAAGGGTTAACCTCTAAAGTCCATCCTTGTATATATGATCTCTGGTTAAAATGAACATAGAAAGCAGTATGGTCTGTATTAATTAAAAGGCCCTTTAAGGGATCAATGCCAAAAGCTGGATAGATGAAAGCTTGCCAAATGCCCAGGACCAGAAACTTAATTGCACCTTTCTATAGCAAGACTTCTATGGACTATCACACTCAAATGTATGACCATCCCTTAATTTTGTGCTAATGCATAAAATGAGGGTCCTGCTTGTCTTTGTGGAGTTTGTGTGAAGATAGGGCTCCTAATCTGTGTGAAGATAGGGCTCCTAATATGATGTCATTGGGAAATAAATCAGATGTTGTAGATGAGTCTGTCTGTATACTTGATATGTTTATGTAAATATATATGCATTCATATTTAATGACCACAATATATGAGAATTACAATGAGTTTTTAACATGGTAGTATTCTAATTCTAGGATTGTTGCTGTTTCTTTGTACAGCTTCAAAAGGAACCATTACACAAATCTGAAAACAAAACAGTCAAGTTGAAGTCATTTGTGTTTACTCTATCTTCTGAGACTATCAAGCTAATTATACTGCTAGGTATCCTTCGAAAATTGAAATTGTATTTTGCTGCTTGCAACTGCATTGTACTACAAAATATGTGGCCATGGAATGACCATCCCAATGGCTACTGAACAGACATTTTTCTTTGCCAAGTCACAGAGAGGAGTAACAAGGTGGATATAATGTTTATAAAGTGCAAAAGTCAATCCGTTTACAGTTCCTGGTTCCCTGGTATGCAGTGGAGTGCCCATTGAGATTTTGAAAAAGAGTTAATTAGGGTATTCCTACCTATCTTCTCATAATTTGCCAATATTGGTTTCATGACTATTTCAAGTAGAAAACAAATCAGGTTTAAACTGGTAGCTTTTTCAGTAAGTAGATGATACAGGTAGATAGGCAAAATTGAAATCATGGCTTAATCTAGCCAAAAGAGATACATGGAAAATTGATAGTACATTCTGGAAGATCTTGAGCCATACTACTCTGAAGCATTTTCTTGCACTTACCCTTCCTTGTATCAAATACTTAACTACTAACTTAGGTGTACAATGAAGAAAAGGAACTCAGGAAATCTCTCCAAGACATGCATATACTCACAATGCCATTAATTGATTAACCAATTAATCATTTAAGTAAATCACAGTTTATTTGTGTACCTTCCATGTGGCAAGCATTTCAGTAGTTCTGGTTTTATAAGAGATAAACATGAGAAACCATTTATGTATGTCCACTGAGAGCTCAAAGGCTACTGTGGGAATGAGACCAATAAATGGACAATTATAAGGCTGTGTTCCAGTTTCATGAATAGGAGTTTACACAAGGAGACTGAAACCTGTGAGAAGATTTATAGAATTTAGATCTAGAAAGGATTGTTCAAGGCAAGGGACTGCACCAGAGGGGGGTGCATTACTTGCTGTGTAACTGCTGCCTGGTGACATCTTACTGGTCTTTTTAATCTAATAACATTTCAGAGGCTTGTTCTATATATATAGGGAGCAGATTCTGTCATTTCCTCTCATGCTTGCTGTATAAGACCGATATAATCTTGTGTCACCCTCTTCTCTGAAGAATAGATATTGGACACCAGGGTATGTGTGTGAATTTAAGTGGTCTCCGGTACAAATGTTTCAGAGCTCCCCAACATAGATCCAAGTCTTTCAATAATAATTTCTTGGTATCGTATATTGTAGGTTGTCCAGGGGCCACTAAATAAAAGATAAAATCAGTGGATTAAAACTCCCAAATAATGTGAAAATATCAGCACTTCTGGCTCTCAGGTAGTGCTGTCACCTTCTTTCTAATGGATATGCTTATCATCGTGATGGGAGAAGAGATAATTTGGAAGGGATTGGGGAAGGATTTGCAGTTTGGAAAAGGGGTAACCTCATATAAATTTTGGTCATAGTTTACTTCAATATTAATAATAAATATCCTAACAATATACTTAGTATAGCAAACTCTTATGTATCTAACCAGTATTCCTAGTGCTTAATGTATATTAATTCTTTTGCTCATTTTAACAACACTGTGATGTACTTTTTATATCACTCCATTTTATATGTAAGAAAATAGAGGCAAAACGAGGTCAAGGTTATCTAGGACCACAGCGCCAGCGTCTGGTTCTAGGTATTAACTCTTCAACATTATACTTAGTGCCTCTGAATTTAGGATGCCCTGCTCTTTCTCCCATGCTGTGCTTGGTGTTTGTTGTAGTTCTGTTAATTTTTCAGTAGAATCATCTGTTTTCCAGGTGTTCAATCATGCCACAATGTATTTTTATACCATTAATTTTTATTTTTCTCTCTCTAATTTCTTGTTTTTATCTAATTATGTTGGCAGTACCTCCAGAATAATAGTTGTGATAGTAGGCATTTTGCTTAAGTGAAATGCTTCAATCTTTTCCCCCAGTATGTGTGATGTTGGCTTTGAGGTCTAGCCAGCCAGACTGTAGAAAATTAAGGTTCATATGGGAAAGCAACTTCAGTAATCCAGATGACAGTGTGAAGAGAAGTATTGAGAGTTTGACTTATTTTGAAGGTAGAGTTGATAGAATTTCCTGATGAATTGGGTTTGGATTTGGTGTGCAAGAGAAAGAGAGGATTCAAGATTCAAGGATGACTCTTTTGTTTTGTTTTGTTTTTTGTTTTTTTTGTTTTGTCTGGACAACAGAAAATAAAAAAAATTATACTACCTACCAGGGTGTGCAAAGTGTGGGAGGAGCAGGCTTGGTGGAAAGAACAGGAACTTTTTCTTTAACATGTGCAGCAGTCAGGGTTCTCCAGAGACACAGAATCAATAGGAGATGAGAGATAGATAGATGATAGATAGAGAGAGAGAGAGATAGATAGATAGATAGATAGATGATACATAGATTTTAAGAAATTGGCTCAAGGAATTGTAGGGCTGGCAAATCTAAAATTTGCAGGGCAGGCCAGTAGGTTGGATGTTTCGGCAAGAGTTGATATTGCAGTGTTGAGTCCGAAGGCAGTCTAGAGGCAGAATTCCTTCCTTTTTGGAGAACCTCAGTCTTTCCTTTTAAGGCTTCAACTGATTGGATGAGGCCTGTGCACTATATGAAGGATAATTTACTTTCCTTAAAGTTTATTGATTTAAATACTAATCACTTCTAAAAAAACATACCTTAACCACAACATCCAGACTGGTGTTTGACCAAACAAGTGGACATTATAACCTAGCCAAGTTGACACATAACATTAACCATCACAACATGTTAAGTTTTAGATGCCTATTACACATCCAAGTAGAAATTTCAAATAGCCAGTGAATGTACCCATCTAGTTATCAAGAGAGAAATCCAAGCAGGAGACATAAATTCCCCATTCATTACAATGTAGAAATCAATAAAGCTTTGCCACTGGATAAGAAAATCTTGTCCCAGAGTTCAAGTGGAGAAAGTGTTAATGCAGCTGATGTGTCTAGTAAAAGTTTGAAAATTAGGCTGTTGGTTACAGTGTTATACAGGTCATCATTGTCCTTGATAAGAGCAGTTTCCATGGGGAAGTAAAGGTATAAGCTTGACTGAAGTGAAACCAAGGAAGAATGAGAGAAGACAAATTAGAAACAGCTCTTCCAAGCACTTTTGTTGTAAGGAAGAACATCCGGAAGAGACAGTAGCTATGGATGAAGGGAGTCGTGGAATCAAATGATTTTTTTTAATACACATACATTGTAGCATGCTGTATATTGATGGGAATAATCTAGGAAAGAGGGAAAGATTGATGCAAGAAAAAGAAATGCAGTTGATAGAGGTTTGTCCTGCAGATGAAAAGGATAGAATTTAGGTCTCAAAAGGAGGTATGATCAGAGAGTGGAACAAGGTACTTGATCCACAACCACAGGGAAGACAGCACACATAGGAACAGACAGGTACATATACAGGGCTCTGGGAGAATGAGATAGGACTATTCTGATGACTGATTTTCTCTGTGAAGGAATGCCATCTGGTGAAAGTAAAGATGAGGGAGGAGGTATTGCGTATTTGAGGAAAGAGGAAAATATATGAATTGTCTTAAGAGAGTGGTACATTTGTACAATCTAGAAACAGCTATTCCTTCAAAATGATGCTTTTCTGTCATCTGCCAGAAAATTGCTAAAATAAATAAACAAATCTACAATGACTGTGAATGTAAATGGAACCCTCTGTAGTTGGGCAGTGCCCCACAAATACATGTTGATGCTAGTTTTAGGAAAATATAGTAGGAAATCCTAGTATTCTTTTGTTGAGTGAATGAATTTAAAACATAATAATTGCCTTAAAAGGAAACTAATGAGATCTATTTAAGATGGATGATGAAGGTTATATATATATTTTGGTCTTTGAGATATACCAAAATTAGGAATAGAATTGAGATAAAGCCCACCATTAGCTTCATGATTTAATGTTTTGCCCAATTTATCACAGTATCCAAATTATTAAAGTAAGCTTTCAAACGTTTATTTTAAAATAGGCCATCCTTTTCTATTCTTTATGACTTAAATAAGGTGAGTCCATTTTCCCCCAAAATGTATGTGCAGCTTATAGAAAAGAAAGAACTAAAATACATTTTAAAAGTATCTAAAGCCATTAAAATGTCCCCTGGTGATATTTAAAATGAGAAATAGGGCACTACTTATTTAAGTAGTGTATTAATAATGTGGAAATGGGTTCAACCTTCTCCTCTTGGGGTTCTGGAACTTTCCTCTCGCAATTTTATCTATCCCTAGATGACATATATTGTTGTTAACTGAGAGCTAAAGAATGTCTTATGGAAGTACTTTTGAGTCAGCTTAACATATTTTATGTAAAATGCCAAATGAAAGTTATCAGAGGAAACGGTGAGGTTTTGGTGGTTTTCCAGATGATTTTGGTCCAGTACTTAGTAAACCCAGATCCTGTCCTGCTAATCATGACTCCTTCCCATGTAGGATCCTGTACCCCAGTCCTGTACGTGGAGAATCTGTACATTTAGGTATGACAGTATCACTTGTACAATAGCCTTGTACATTTTTTTTTCTTTTTTTTGTGGTATGCGGGCCTCTCACTGTTGTGGTCTCTCCCGTTGCGGAGCACAGGCTCCGGATGCGCAGGCCCAGCGGCCATGGCTCACGGGCCCAGCCGCTCCGTGGCATGTGGGATCTTTCCGGACCGGGGCACGAACCCGTGTCCCCTGCATCGGCAGGCGGACTCTCAAACACTGGCCACCAGGGAAGCCCCCCAAACTCATTTTCTGAGGCCATTTTATCACCCTGATACTGAAGCCAGACAAGGACATTACAAGACAAGAACAATACAAGCCACTATCCCTAATGAACATAGATGTAAAATTCTCAACAAGATACTAGAAAACCATCCAAGAGCACATTAAGAGGATCATACAGCATGATCAAATGAGATTCATCCCTAGGATGCAAGGATGTTTCAATGTATAAAAATAAGTTAAAGTGGACTTCCCTGGTGGTGCAATGGTTAGGAATCCACCTGCCAATGCAGGGGACATGGGTTTGAGCCCTGGTCCAGGAAGATCCCACATGCCGCAGAGCCACTAAGCCCGTGTGCCACAACTACTGAGCCTGTGCTCTAGAGCCTGTGAGCCACAACTACTGAGCCCACGTGCTGCAACTACTGAAGCCTGTGCGCCTAGAGCCTGTGCTCCACAACAAGAGAAGCCACCGCAATAAGAAGCCTGTGCACCACAACAAAGAGTTGCCCCCACTCGTTGCAACTAGAGAAAGCCCGCACACAGCAACAAAGACCCAACACAGCCAAAAATAAATGAATAAAATAAATAAATAAATAATAAAAATAAATTTCTAAAAAAAAAATATATATATATATATATAAGTTAATGTGATATACCACATTAACCAAATAAAAGACAAATATAGATCATTTCAATAGATGCAGAAAAAGCAGTTAGTAAAATTCAACATATTTTCATGATAAAAACTCTCAACAGATTTGGTATAGAAGGAATGTTCTTCAACATAATGAAGGCCATATATGACAAGCCCACAGCTAACATAATACTCAATGGTGAAAAATTAACAGCCTTCCCTCTAAAATCAGGAACAAGACAAGGATGCCCACTCATGCAATTTCTATTCCACCAAGTACTGGAAGTCCTACCCATAGCAGTTAGGCAAGAAAAAGGAAAAAAATGCATCCAGATCAAAAAGAAAGAAGTAAAATTATTTCCATTTGCAGATGACATGATCTATTTAGAAACCCCTAAAGACTACACACACACACACACACACACACACACACACACACACACACACACACAAAATGGAATATTATTCAGCCACAAAAAAGAAGGAAAGCTGCCATGCATAAAACTGGAGGGCATTATGCTAAGTGAAATAAGCCAGACAGAGAAGGACACATATTTTATGGTATCACTTATATGTATTATCTTTTAAAAATAAAAGGCAATTTCATAGAAGCAAAGGGTAGAATTGTGGTTGCCAGAGGCTGGGGGGAGGGGGAAAATGGGTGAAGTAGATCAAAGGGTATAAATTTTCAGTTATAAGAAAAATAAGTTCTGAAGGTCTAATAGCATAGTGACTCTAGTTAATAACATGGTATCACGTACTTAAAAGTTGCTGAGAGTAGGGCTTCCCTGGTGGCGCAGTGGTTGAGAGTCCGCCTGCTGATGCAGGGGACACGGGTTCGTGCCCCGGTCTGGGAAGATCCCACATGCCGCGGAGTGGCTGGGCCCGTGAACCATGACTGCTGAGCCTGCGCGTCCAGAGCCTGTGCTCCGCAATGGGAGAGGCCATAACAGTGAGAGGCCCACGTACCGCAAAAAAAAAAAAAAAAAAAAAAGTTGCTGAGAGTAGATCTTAAGCATTCTCACACACAAAAGAAAAGAGTTAACTATGTGAGTTGATGGATGTTTTAATTATACTGTTCTTGGTAATCATTCCACAGTGTATATGTGTATCAAATCATCACATCATACAGTTTAAAAATGTACATTTATATTTGTCATTTAGTCCTCAAAAAGTTTAAAATAAGAAAAAAAAATATTGACATGTCTCCTAGAAGTCTGTTTTTTCAAATTATTCTTTTCTAGTCACTTAGTTACCTTTGCCTCAATATTATATATTCTTTTTTTCTAGTAGGATATGTTTTTAAAATGCGAATGAATAAACAATAAATATATATTAAAATTTAAAATAGCTCAAAAGAATATATATAATCTCCAATAATATATACGTATATATGTTGGAGATTCAAAAAATGTATTTTAATGACAAAAGTGAGTGGGTGATAACTAATTTATATAGTAATTAAGACCTTGTCATTGTCATCAGTCTCAAAGAAAGCGACATTAAGTATTGCTAAGGTCAATTTAAGTGATTTGAAGTTTTGACTAACAGGTTATAATCAATTATTTGTAGAAGGGGATTGTGTTGAGTCTGCACCAATGGGCTATTTACAAAGGGCGCTCTACCTTGCCTAATGTGTCTGAAAGGCAAAATATGTGCATATTCACCTGACTGGAAAAGAGAAGTGGGTTAGGTGGGAATGCATGGAGGATGAAGTACTGTACTTTTCAAAATGCAGAGAATGCTTTGCAGGGAAGCAATTCCATGACTCAGTTCTAAGGAGAGCAGAGGCACAGCTGGAAGAAGGGATCTAGAAGAAACTGCAGTTTGACAGGAGGTGCTGACCCCTAAGAGTTTTATTCCAGTATCTATTTGACTGCTTTCAGAAGAGGAGTAATGAGTTTGCCAAATTGAATGAGATGGCCAGTGACATATGGAAAGGGTTTTTAGATAAATATATGTTGGACCATTAGAGAAACTGATCCAGGTATTAAAAATGACTTTGAATTCAAATTCTTAAGATAACAAATGCCTAACATGGTGACTGCCATTAAAGAACATCTTTCTTTCTCTGTTAAAACCTCTGTGGAAACTACATGTTTGCTCAAGATTATTTACTCTTGCCTCTTAAAATATTGTTGCCTAAAACTGAACTAAAGATTCTCCGTCTGGCATCAGTGCTAGTTTTGTTCTTCCTTAAGTGTTTGAGGGAGAGGAATGGTGATGAAGGAGAGGGGGAATCGTTTTATCCCCAGGGGCTTGCTGCAGGCCACATTTTTCCTGTGAGACTTTGACTAGGCTAAGCAATAAACATGGGAGGGACCTGAATATTTTCATCCATACAGTGAATTGTAGGAGAAGCTGAGGTGATACAAATTGTCAAGAAAAGGGAGCAGTGTAAGACTGATTTAGAATCCATAGTGGACTGTGTATGATAAAAGATACTATTGTATCTAAAGATAAAGATACTATTGTAGTATCTAAAAATACTATTGTATACTCTTTGTGAAATTATAATTTTCACGTTTTTTGGGGGGGAGAGTGGATGATCTAATATTGCAGTTTCTAACAATTTTACATGCAGGCTTTTAACTAGCAATACCACTTCTAGGAACTTTCAAAGTGATATTTCTTACAACATTATTTATAACAATGAAACAAAACTAAAGTTCTACAAATAAGGAAGTCGCTACAAAATTTAAGTAGTTCCTTAGAATATTTTGCCACTTTTAAAAAAGTGAACTACGTGTATATAACAAGGTAAAAAGTAGTTCAGTCCATTTGTTTTTAAAAGATTGATGATTGATTCCTTGATAGGTAGAAGAACTAAAGGGAAAGGCAGAAAGGATTGATGAATGTATAGAAGGAAGAAAGGAAAGATGCATAAAAAAGAAATCGAAATGATACATGTTAATTTTTTTTTTTTTTTTTTTTTTTTTTTTTTTTGCGGTACGCGGTCCTCTCACTGTTGTGGCCTCTCCCGCTGCGGAGCACAGGCTCCGGACGCGCAGGCTCAGCGGCCATGGCTCACGGGCCCAGCCACTTCGTGGCACGTGGGATCTTCCCGGACCAGGGCAGGACCCCGTGTCCCCTGCATCGGCAGGCAGACTCTCAACCACTGCGCCACCAGGGAAGCCCCCGTGTTAATTTTTAACTGCGGTTATTTTTGTGAATAAAATTATAGTGAATAAAGGGGGAATAAAGGGGGAATTTTTTTCTTTATACATTTAAGGTTTGTTTTCCTCCAAACTCCTCATATTACTTTTGAAATATGTTAGATAAGAAAAGCATCTGAATATGCTTTTCTTATTTGGGGCCTACTATTGTATTTAAATGAAATTATATTTATTAATATACCCCTCACTTTATTTGAAAAAACAACTTAAGGTTTACAAGGATACATAAAATCCAACAAGCTAACATAAATACAGTGTTTGGGAAAAAATAAATGATAAGATGGGGTATGATCATAAAATCGAGTAGTAATGAGGCCTAAAAATGCATAGCATACTGTCTAAAATGTGGTTCCATGCTGGCATAGAAGAAGAGCTCAAAAGAGGAGAGATTTACTTTATGTGCATAAAAATAAAAGCCAAATGCACTTCCCAGACACAATATCTGTAGTGTCTCCAGGACTTTAAAAAACGTATGCATATTTTACAAATAGAATCAGCATTAAGTAAGAGACTGACTTATATGCCCACTTCCTTAGCATCAGATCTTGCCAGGAACCTTCACTTGGTCTACTTTGTCTTAATACATATAGAAACATAACCTTTCCCTCAGAAAAACAAACAGGTTGAGAGCATTAACAGTGCAAGGAAGGTAATAGAACAGACATTTATTAAGAGACATTCAGAATCTTGAATGACTCATGATTATCACACTCTACACTGTTGAAAAAGACATCTGTTAGTACTGGGTTCAGTTTTTGTTTTCATTTTTTGAATATGTATATAAACAACCTAGGCTGTGTTCAGAGGAGTGTGTGTGACCAGAAGGGTAAAAGCAGTATATCTGACAAAGAGTTGAAGGAAGTGTTCTGTTGTAGAGGTCTTAAAAAAAGAGGGGGGACACAAGGACTGTGTGATGTCTATTTTCAAATACTTAAAAGGAAAGTGCCAAGAGGAAAATGAATGAAATGGATGAATAAACCAGGGCCTGCAGTTGGAGGTTAGAAGGCAGTAGATTTGGGTTTGATCTAAGAAAAGGTTTTCTAAAGAGAAGATCTGCTCACTGGTGACATTAATTGCTTTAAAAAGTGATGTTTGCTATTTAGCTTTAACTGAATGGCTACAAGACCAGGTCTCAAATATTGGAAAAGTTCTGGAACGAGACAATTCTAAGATCTCTAAAATGTTGCCAGATCTATGGTCAGTTCTTTCTTTTTCTTATTTAGTAATTGAAGGATGTGAAACTAATGTGAAACATTGTGAAACATTATGAAACAAACACACCTAAGACTCAGTGTAATATTTTTATCACTTAATGTAGCACAGGAAAAATGAGATCATTTAACACTGAAAAATGGATAACAGTAACATTGTGATTTCTCTTTATCTACATAGATTTTTAAAGTCTTTGTCCATCAAAATTTTCAAGTACTCATGGAATTCAGCTATTTACCAGAAATAGGGTAGGCTGAGTAATACAGCAATAACAACAAACAAAGACAAATTAATGCATTCTAGGAGAAGCAAATTAGAAAATAGCGCTACTTTTACAGAGTGTATGAAGAGAAAGCTAAATTGATAATCCCACCTTTTTGCTTTCTACTGAATTTTCTAACTGAAAAGCCTCAGGCAGTCCTTTTTCAAGAACGGCGTTCTTTTCATATACGGTTTTAATAAAGACAACACACTGCCAAGGTCCATGAAATGGGAGATAAGCAAATTGCTCTGTGTTTTACTGCTCACTCCACTCCTGCATTCCTAGTATTTGACAAGTAGGGCTTAAACGGGAGCACATTTTCTTATTCTTTTTTTTTTTTCCTTAGGGAGGGCAGTTACTCTGAAAATGTAAATGAAACATTGGAGTAAGGTGGCATAAATTTCTCTCCTCATTTATTAAGATCCAATCTGTTTGCAAACTCTGCCAGGCACATTATATTAGGTTGGTTAAACAGATATTATACGAGCTCTTTAAGAGAATGAAAATCAGACAATATCAAAGTAGAGACACAAAGCTACTATTCATGCCAATGTACTGTAATTCTTCATGAACTAATGTCTTGCAAAAGAAAAGGAATCCAGGGATGCTGTAATCAATATTAGACAGTCTGTTCTGACCAGAGATCTAAAGGATCGAGCTAAGCATGATAGACTTTCAGGAGGTTAGAGTACAAATCCATGAATCTCACTCGGTCAATGAGAAACAGACAAATACTAGCACCTAGGTGTGGGTTCAGGCAACAAGAATAAAGCATGGAGGGAAGGGACCCAGGGTCAGTGACTATAATAGAGTCAGTGACCCTATCACCACATCATGGAATCGGAGGGCCAACAAAAAATTCCCTGTATTAGGAGGTCAGGATCTAGATTAGGTAACAGAATACAAGTGGACTGCAAAAATGAAGTTTGATTCTGAAGTTATGTAGGGATGGTGCTACCAAAACCTTTCTGCCTGAGGCCAGTGCTCTCTCAGTGGGAATCACAAAAAACAAATGGCTCTTTACAGCTTTAGGACTGAGATTCTAAAATGATAGAGAAAAATCACAAGACATTCCTCACTCCTCCATGGACTTGACCTCACTCTTGGGCTAATCATATTCACTTCTGATCTCTAACACTTTGGTGGTCTAACCAGTTCACTTTCCTGTGTGTGTGACCCAACTTGCTAAATGCACATACCTCCATTGTACACCCCAACATTTTCTCTTCACTTCTTGGAGACCTGAGTATAAAAATAGGACAAGAGGGCACTTGTATCTGCCTAAATATTCATGTGAACTACATTTTGAACACTAGCATCCTGAATCTCCATTACTGCAGGATGTCTATAAAGTTGGATTTGGAATTTGATTATAATAATGGCAGAATTATTGCTAATAAGGCAAATACGCTGTTTTCAAAGCTGAGCAGGAAACCCATCTACTTTATTCTGAGAAAAATCATGTCAGTAAGCATACTAATCAAAGCTGTATAAATTACCCATACCCCAAATAGAAAAACAGACAAGACACCATTGACAAAAAAAGGGATTTCAGACAATATAGTCAACACTTATTCTCAGGTTTCTACCCTGAGATTCATTGTTATCTATCAGTTGCCTTTCCTCAGCCAATGCAAGTACACTTAATTATGTTAGCAGGAATGTTCAGCTCCACGGCAGCCCTCATCAGTCCCCTGCTCTTTTATTTAAGCTACTATAGACTTTGCTAAAATCTGAATGAAATTAGAGGCAGTTTTTTCTAGGAAATACTGCTTGAAATTAAATAATGCTTGATTTCCAACAAGAAAGGTATACGTAAATAGAAAGGGTTAGTCTGCTGGTTTTGCTGCTGCCTATTTGAGGGACTTCAGGCCAGCCTTCACCTCTAATATGGGTCTTAGCTTCCTCATCTGTGACATGAGAGGATTAGACTTGGTAATGTAGAGGACCATTCCTTTATGTTAGACTAGAGAATTATTGATGACTAAACAGAATGATTGGCTGACTGAAGTTCAATTTTGTATGTTTGTAATCATTTGAATTACTTTTGAGGGGTCCATGTTTAAAACGCATATACAAGTGAGCGTGTGTGTGTGTGTGTGTGTGTGTGTGTGTGTGTGTGTATTTTTGTCAGCGTTTTATCAACCGGGGGCAGTTTTGCCCCTCCGTGGACTTTGAACAATGTCTGGTGACAATTTCAGAGGCACAGAGACGGGCGTATTACCATCTTCTAGTTGGAGAAGCCACAAATGCTGCTAAGTATTTTAATGTGCACAGTACAACCCTCCCAAAACAAATGGTAATTCAGTCAAAAATATTAATAGTGTCAAGGTTGAAAAATCTTGCAACTAGTTATGGCCTCGGTTGACAGCATACCCCATATTTCTGGATATTGTGACCAGTCTGGTTGTGGCTTATCATCTAAATTAGATGTAGCAGGATCTTTCCCTGCCCTCACTGAGAAAGGATTTCTCGGTCTTGTCTCAAGTACTAAGGGTTGGAGGCTAAGTTTGTTCCTGTGGTTGAGATTCCACCTTATTATGAGGTTGACAGTCATAATTAGTGAATTCTGTGTATTTCTTTTTATTATTAATTAATATATTCTTTGTGACCTTCCTAATGTATAATTTTTTAAAGTTTCAAGGTCTATGAAAGAAATGTGTTCTCCATTTTCATGTTATGGCATTAAATGCATTAATACAATTGATATTATGGATTGCCATTTAGGTTTTCTATACCGTTATAGCCAACTGAAAACCAATGAAGATATTTTCATTGATTTCTGTAATTTTAATGATTTTCTATATGTAGGCAGAATTGATTTGGCTATTTGTGTGTATGTTGAAAGATATATATATATATATATATATATATATATGCAAAAAAACACATCTATAAATTAAAAAACTAAATTTTCTATTCCACATCATTAATTCCATTAGCAAGATACTGTTTATGTGTAACACACATTTTTTTTCCTAATTAAGATTGACATTTACTAAATGTTTTATATCCTCTTGATCTTACTTTAAAAATAGAACTTCAGGCTAACATATGGCTGTATTTCACACTAGATATACCTGCAGGGCCTCAGAAAATGAATACAGCCAGCATTTTGCTCCTGTTTCCTTTATTAACTCCATTTATTTCTTTATTCCCCTTAAACAAAAGGACTGGTATTTTTAAAGGTGAAAGTGAACTTCTTAACTTTAATAAAGATTTGTCCTTCATGTGTCATTCATATATCATGACTAACATGTTCCTATCCAAATTCAAATTTTTGCCTTATGCGATTTCATAGGTTTCTGGTGACCTGAATTCCAGCCTGGCTCTAACAGTCATTTTACATATCTTTAGATAAACAGCATCTGTATACTGTGGCCCACTTTCTTCTTTAATAATCTGGTCATAGTTTTCTGCTCAATTTGCCTCAGAAATGGTGGGTTAATAAAAATTAAGGCACTTTGAAAAATATCAATGTCTATATACATGGGTAATGGTGGTAATATAATTTATACATTAGACAGCAGTAGCAAGAGCAACAAAAACATAAAATCAACTGGGGCAAATTTTTAAAAAGCTATGATATAAAAAAGTTCCTGGGTATTTTTACATTTAGATCATGATTCATCCTTGATTGGAAATTTGAATAATTACTTCAAAAATCTCTATCACCAAAACCTCTGAAGTACAGGCTCACTTCAAGGCCAAGTAAATTATGTCCTTTTTTTGTTAAACAAAGTTGAGTGAACACCTACGACATACCACATATTGAATTATGTCCTGGGAGATACCCGGCTTAATCAAATTGGTTCCTTGTCCTCAAGAAGCACCTTGACAGATGTGGTTCCTTGTCCTCAAGAAGCACCTTGACAGATGCAATAATAGAATCATATATAGCAGGAGTGGAACACAAGGAAGCATGGATAAGCTCTTCTTGGCAGGAGGGCTTAAGACAAGCTTCACGGTGGAGGGAATGTTTGAACTGGTACTTTATGTGTTTGTACTTGTCTTGGAGAAGGTATAAATATTTGGGGGCAATTTTTACTTTGAAGCTCTGGCCTGTTTTAAAGCAACGGTCTTTGGTAAGCGCTGTAGAAACTATTCATGGAGCAGGACTGCTTTTGCTAGTGCTGACTCTAGAAGTGTGGCATCTGCCAGTGCGTTTTGGGCTGCGTGTTTACCTGTATCATCATTACGATCATGCACAATTTGAAGAGCTGTACAAAAAGTCTTTAAGAGTTTTCTTGGGATTAGAGATCATGCATATTTAAAACAATTTAAATATTCTCTTTATGTTTAATGGTAAATGAATTATTTTTGTTTTCTAAAGGACTATTTTATTCACCAAGAAAAGATGTTTTACTGTCGTACACACGCGCGCACACACACACACAGGCACACACACGCTTCAGTAAAAGTAAATGTATATTCTGTATTTCCAGAAAGTATGTAGGAAATTTCAACTATTGTTTCCTTTTCCTTTTAAGGTTATCAATAATATGAATAGAAATGTGACACATTTTGCCAGTTAATGTTTTTCCCTTGTGTTTACTTCTGACCTGTTATACTGTTTGGAAATGTGTACCTTTTATAATTGCATGTTAAAATTCTTTTCCAAGTGCCTGAGTAAATCTGCTATCAGCTTCAAAAGTACAAAGTAATTCTTTTTACTTTATCATAAAAAAATAGAGTGCATAGAATGATATTTTAGCAGATAAAAGCTCTTTGAAGATAATTGAAAGTAAGGAAACATACTGTGCAAGTATAATATGAAATATCTGGGGCACTGTTTTATTCAGAGTCAAGAATATTGATTGGATTTCAGGTTGCAGTCTGTTTCTAAGGCAGTGTGACAGAGTGTTTACGAGCTCAGATTCTGACGGTGGATGGACCTACACTTGAATTCCTGCCATATCTGTGATTAAATGTGTGCTGGCATGCTGCTTAACTTTCCAATCTTTAGCAGGTGCCTCAATATTGTCAGACTGAAAATAATACCTTTTAAAAGCGTTATTGAGACAATCCAACAAGAGTGTGTGTGTGTGTGTGTGTGTGTGTGTGTTTGCGTGTGCACGCTTAGCAGAGTAGCTGGTAAATAAGAAGCATTTGATTAGGGTTAACTATTATTGTATTATTGTTTCATTTTTATTATTATGGATTTGGGCTGAAATAATACATTGTAAAGGTTTCTCTTTCTCTTCTCCAGACGTGTACAGATATCACTTGTTTGAAATGAATATCCAGGATATTCCTGAAGGGAAGGATATAACAAAATAAAGATGAAATGATGTCCAAGAAGTGTGCAAGGAGGAAGGAGAGTAGTTGCTGCTATTTGAAAAAGCAGAGCCAAATCTTTGTTCACATGGCTTTCTCTCCCTGAAATGGCCTGCTTCTCTTTATCTATTGCTAGGTGCTAATTCTTTTTTTTTTTTTTTTTTTTTTTTTTTGCGGTACGCGGGCCTCTCACTGCTGTGGTCTCTCCCGTTGCGGAGCACAGGCTCCGGACGCGCAGGCTCAGCGGCCATGGTTCACGGGCCCAGCCACTCCGCGGCATGTGGGATCTTCCCGGACCGGGGCACGAACCCGTGTCCCCTGCATCGGCAGGCGGACTCTCAACCACTGCGCCACCACGGAAGCCCATTAATTCATTTTTCAAGACTCTTCTCAGGGCCTTTTTCTCGATCAAACCTCTTTTTAACCTTTCATCCTCCTGCACCTTCCTTCTGTCCCCAGCCGTGGAGAGCTGACCAATCCTCCTCAACCCCACACTCTGCTATCTCTAGTGCATGCCTGGCATGTACTAGATGGTGACTCTTAACTGGAGGCTTTAGTATATGTATAAATTCTCTTAATAGGCTGTAAATCCTTCAGATTTTATTTCTATATCTCCAGAACCTAGTAGTTTATAGGAATTTCATACAATTTTGATGTGTGAATGAATATGATA
Source organism: Mesoplodon mirus (assembly GCF_964341445.2). Lineage (NCBI taxonomy): Eukaryota > Metazoa > Chordata > Mammalia > Artiodactyla > Ziphiidae > Mesoplodon > Mesoplodon mirus. The sequence goes on along the minus strand of NC_138984.1, from coordinate 108,527,936 downwards.
GATTCTGTATGTCACGACAGACGGACAGAAGCTGTCTGATTGCTGTAGCATATCAAATATCTTTGGGTTAGGAGAGCGGCCTCTATTGGCTGTACTACTGAGATATTTCTGCAATTGGAAGAAACTATCAGAAAATATGTCATGATCACCTGATATGAGCCCAGCGGTCTATTTTGTGTTCTTCAAAACCCAACGGTATAAATTCATGCGAATAAACTAAAGTGAAACATTCTTCTGAAGGAAATAAATTGACCCTTCCGGGGATGCATCCATGACTGTAATTTCAGTACCACAGACAGCAATTCAAGGTCGCTTGCTCCATGGGCTTAGAGAGAGAATGGACAGTTGTGTGCTGTGTTCAGCTACAGACATTGTCACTGCAGCATTTACCTGGGCCCTATGGGAAAGGGATGTGGGTGGGGACAGGGAAAGTAATTTGCTCAGTGAAAGCCTTAGGAGTTCTCATGAATTTGAATCTTACAAATGGGTCAAGAAACCTAAGGATAGTTTCACAAAAGACAAATGTGTAGAGCAGGTTGATTTTGACATTGAGAGTAGAGTCATGCTGAGCATCAATAATAGAAAGTTTGTTTTCGTCTAGTCTTATTTCTCTTCTGTTCCTCTATTACCTCCCTGCCTGCAACAGTCTTCTATCATCACTCCCATCTTTGTAGATGTGTGGTTCTTTTTTCTTTCTAAAGCTTACTCATATCTGTTATCAATTTTTTGTTCTTTAATTCCTCTAAATATCCATCCTCACTGTTATCAATAAGCTTTACGCTTCTTAATCCCCTCTCCTTACTCCTTCTACACACTTGGAATGTCCTGCCATTCTTTGACCCTTCTCTCAAGTTTTGCTGTTTTTCTATTTCTTTACTAAAACAGTATTTAGTGAGTTATTTTACTATTTCAGTTCTCATTGATTGTCAAAACTTGTGTACAAGCTATCCAGCCTATCCAAGTGATTTCCAAATCCCACTGATCATCAAAGGCATTTACTCCTACAAAGTTTTAGACTACATTCGTGGAGATTAGATTTTGATAGCTCTAAGTTTGTTTCCAAGAATGTCTAACTAGATAAAACACTCCCAGTAATTTTGATGGTCAGCTGGGTTGATGATCAGAAAATACATATACTATATATTTTCTAGTTAACTACTGGCCTCATATCTAATACAGTTTAATTATATTTTGGCTCAAGTGTTTAATGTTTATTGGTCATTTCTCCTAAGATCTATTAGAAATTCCTTGAGTATTAAGGCTGTGTATTACATTCTCTCTAACAATAGGTAATAATTAAAGCATTTTTAATTTAGCTAATTTTAAGGAAATAACTCTTAGGGTTTTTATTTTTTACTGTTTATATCTTTAATTTAGTGGAAGAAAAAGTGAAATTTTAGCTCTTAGGGCGAGGCAACTGTTTAATGACAGGGGTTTTTGGATGGTGTGAATAAGAGGAAAGCAGCCTCACTGATGATGTTTTGTATGAGCTAAAGGAACATGAGGCTGGGGCAGAAAAGTCTCTGAAGTTTTACTTCCAAAAATAATACTTGCTAAGTAATTATCCTGGTACAAAACACACAAAAAAAGTTAGAATGCATACACACATACAAATACACGCACACAAACACTCGTACAGAGTTAGACCTCTTTTTGCAATTCTGTTATGTTTGAATTCACTTTCCATGGTTTAGCTAAATAGCATCAGTCCTCCAACACTATGGTTCAAGTTTCAATTACTATGGTGTATTAGCTGTGTATAATTTGCAAAACATACATTTTACTGTGAGCTAATCGGTCCACATATCACTACGTAAATAAGAGATGTGAATCATGATCAGTGACCAGTTATGTCCCTTCTTAAAAGCTTGTTTGTGATCAGTCAATAAGCATCTTTTTTTTATTATTTTTATTTATTTATTTATTTTTATATATTTTTATATTTATTATATTTAATATATATATAATATATTATATTTAATATATATAATTTATATATTTATTAAAAATTAAATATTTATTATTATTATTATTTATTATAAATTACATACATTACATTTAGTTCACAGACAGCAAAACATATAGTTGCGTTGCTCCTTGTCTCAAATTAAGTCCACGTGACATTTTACAAGAAGGAACGACCAAAATAAGAAACTGCCAGCAAAGATAAAAGTGCATCAAACAAATGAAAAGTGATAATGCTGGAAGTGAAATTTGAGTAGAATGTAAATGAAATGGGAATTAACGTGGGAATGTTAATACTGCTGCCATTCAAGAGTCTACATAGGCAGCCAGAGGAACTTAGTGAAGGGGAAACCTATGAACATAAATGAGGAAAGTGCTTTTGACAAAATGGATGAAGATGTCACTCAGGAAGCCATGTGCTCTAAAAAACTTCACATTAAAGGAACTCTCAGAGATATTTCACGACATTTAAGGCACAAAAGAGAAAATGTTAGAAGCATATCTAAGCATAAAAAAGGAGTGTGACAATTCTCAAAGGCATAGAAAAGAAACTTTATATCATTAAGTTATATGATGAGAAAAAAAGACAGGCGTAGTTTAAAATACTCAATAAATTTCTTACAAGAAACAAAATGTAAGCACTTTAAATTTCAATATTCCTAATGTTTTAGATTACATCATACTAAGTAAATATCAGTTTTACTACTTTCTTTCATTTCCCTATACATTTATAACCAATGATAAGAGAGTTTTTTTAACATTTTGAAAACATTTTTCAAGTGCCATGGAACAATCATAATTTCTCCTATTGATTAAGACCGCTTTGCACAATCAATCAAAGCTTTCATGAACATTTTTACAGTCCCACATACTATATAAAGAAAGGATTGCCTGCATATTCTTTACATGAAGTGATAGAACTTGCCAGAAAGTAAAGGTAATCCTTTGGACCAGTGAAAAACACATGTGCCAGACTATGTGTGTTACTCTATGTGTTAGTAATGATGCTAAACTTTGAATTTTTATGGGGCAAGGACATTCTAGACAAATGGACAAATACGAGAAAGGTATCACACCATTGTGGCTTGAGCAAAGGGATTGTTGATGGTTAGAAAATAGAGGTAAAATTTTAAAAGGGATGAGATTCTAGGGCTCCTTTTATCTAGCAGGTGAATCTAATTTTTCTTTTTTTTTTTTTTTTTTTTTTTGCGTTACACGGGCCTCTCACTGTTGTGGTCTCTCCCGTTGCGGAGCACAGGCTCCGGACGCACAGGTTCAGCGGCCATGTCTCACAGACCCAGCTGCTCCGCGGCACGTGGGATCCTCCCGGACCGGGGCACGAACCCGTGTCCCCTGCATTGTCAGGCGGACTCTCAACCACTGCACCACCAGGGAAGCCCTAATTTTTCTTTAAGTAAAAGCATTTGGACAGATGTTATTGTGAGTGACAGTATCTTTTTGTGTTGTTTTCTGAAACAACTTCAGTAATAGATTAAGGCAAAAAGAAGTTTTTCAAACCTATCAACAAAAAGTCTATTGCAGTGCAAAATAACATGAATATACTGGGTGTGGAATGGTGATAAAAATCTGGAGTCTCAGTTAATAAGTGATCACCCTACAATGACATGTTGAACATATTCTACCTGCCTACCTCTGTGTTCAAATGCTGCATATAAACTAGGTGCAGTGGATAAAATTGATGGTATTTGGTTTACATTCCTGTCTACAAATTTTGCTGTAAAAGCTTAGGGGTTTGACATGATTAAATGTTTTTGATCTTGAGACAATATATTGTAAAATGATTATTTTAATTTATTGTTCCAAGATGTAATACAACTTACATAACTTACATAAGCATTGTTTCAGAATGCTTGGGTGATATAAAGGTTAAAACACTGAGATAAGTGCTAGATTGTTGTTCTTTTTTAGAAAACACCTGATTTCAGATAATTAATGGATTCTGTGCACAGTCATCAGTGCTTGAATATTAAATGTAGTCTATCAACCGCTTTTAAACACCATTTATAGATGCCCATTTAGAGTCTTGGTGTGGTATTGATGTTTGGATACAGCAGAGGACAGATGAGTAGTAAAAAAGACAATTATGACAAATGGAAAAGACATGAACTAAGACTTGGAAAGTTTTAAAAACATGGAAACCTAATTTGTCTGATTAGAAATTGTCTTGTTCCAGTTCTGAAACTTCATTCAGTTTGTGTGTACAACTATGTTTTGAAGTAAGGATTGAGGCTTTATTTCAAAATACCCTGTATTCAATTCAGTTAATACTTTTGCTACCAAAATTTTAATTAGTAATACATTCTATTAACAGTTAATACAAAATTTAGGTTTAATGATCTGTAAACTACAGCAAGTTTATAAAGTGCAAGATACAATATTTCTCTAAAGGAAGCATAGAGTCTCATTGGTGATTAATCATATGACTGCATGAAGGTAACTCAGAATATAATTTATTGATGATTATGTATCCTAAAATGCAGAATTTTTAGAATCATAGGAGACTTCAAATGTCATTTAATCCAGTCCCCTACATAATTTCATCTGATGAGTGATTTCCGTGGAGAAGATGGTGTTTGAATTGACCCAAAATGATGTCAAGATATTCTCTAACATTGATTGAGATTCTTTGTGAATTCTTTTTATCTGTTGTGAAGACCAAGCAGCAAACTGAACTCTCTGATTCAGCTGTGTAGCTCCTTTACAAATACAAACCACCCTTTGATTTGACCACTTAGAGAGGTTTTCAACTTTAAAGAAGAAATATGTTTTACCAATATCTACACTTTTTAGGGCAGATTGAAGCTGTGACCCCGTGCTCTACCCACCTATATTTCATGCCCACTTTCTTCTGGAGCCGCTACTTATTTGTTTTTTTTAAAATTAATTAATTAATTTATTTTTGGCTGCGTTGGGTCTTTGTTGCTGTGCATGGGCTTTCTCTAGTTGCGGCGAGTGAGGGCTACTCATCGTTGCGGTGTGCGGGCTTCTCATTGTGGTGGCTTTGCTTGTTGCGGAGCACGGGCTCTAGGCGTGTGGGCTCAGTAGTTGTGGCGCATGGGCTTAGTTGCTTCGTGGCATGTGTGATATTCCTGGACGGCTCAAACCCGTGTCCCCTGCATTGGCAGGCGGATTCTTAACCACTGCACCACCAGGGAAGTCCCTATTTGTAATATACTATTTATTGGTCTAAGTAGCTGGAATCCATCTCACTGCTTCCCTGGAGACTTCAATTCATGATATAGATTTTAAAAAAAAGGTGTCTGTGGAGTCAAAGTGATTAAAAGAGGCACTTCCTCAGTCACATTAATTGTATAAGTGAAGTGTGTTAATAGATGATCCATGTTGAATCTGACAGAGCAGAGTGTCATTCCCCAAGTGTTCAGGTTGATAAGCACAGCTTTAGCATTAAGTTACTGATGACTGCAATAATCTCAGATAAATGTCTCCATGGTGCTTTTAATAATGGAAAGTGATGCAGGATAGGAAAGCAGATGGCAACTTAAATATTCATAATTCAGTGTTCCTCTACCTTAATTATGCAGTAAGCAACGGCTTGCACCACAGTGCAAGAATATAGCTAATATGTTTAAGTTCACTCAGTAGGAAACAGGTGTGAATTTTGAAGGTGATAAATGACTCTCTTGGTGGTATTGTAAGCTGTCACTAAAAAATGAACAAGAATGATAGAGCATTTTTGTTGTGTCTGAATTTTCATTCAAACACAATTTATTTTATAACATGTATTTTATTAAATGTATTTTACGCAGGTCATAGTGCCAAACAGGAAATATTCATGGACCTCAAGACTAAAAGTCATATTTGTTTTATAGTCTATATTAAAAATAATAAGTCCCTTTATATGACTAGGGGCTCAAATTGAAAAAAAGATGAGATAGGCCACATTAACGGATGGGATTTCAAATTAAATAAGAGCTATGATAAAAAATAGTGGGAATAAGCACATGAAAAGATGCTAAACAACACTAATCAATAGAGAAATGCAAACCAAAACCACAGTGAAATGTCACTTCTCACTCATAAGGATGGCTATTATAAAAAATATACAAAAAAATGGAAAATAACAACTGTTGCCAAGGGTGTGGAGAAATTGGAACCTTTATATATTGCTGGTGGGAATGTAAACTGGCATAGCCACTATGGTAGACAGTATGGTGGTTCCTCAAAAAATTAAACATAGAATTACCATATGATCCAGAAATTCCACTTCTAGTATATACCCAAAAGAATAGAAAGCAGGGCCTTGAGATACTTGTACACCAGTATTCGTAGCAGCATTATTCACAGTAGCCAAAATATAGAAACAACTCACATGTCCATCAGTAGATGAATGGATAGACAAAATGTGGTATAAACATGCCATGGAACGTTATTTAGCCTTAAAAAGGAATGAAATTCTGATACATGTAACAACATGAATAAAATTTGAAAGTATCATGCTCACATTAAGCCAGTCACAAAATGACACATATTGTATGATTTCACTTATAAGAGATATCTAAATCAGTCAAATTCAGAAAGTAGAATAGTAGTTACCAAGTCCTGGGATGTAGGGAGGAATGGAGAACTATTGTTTAATAGGTACAGAGTTTCAGTTTGGGATGATGAAAAACTTCTAGAGATGGATAGTGGTCATGGTTGCCAACAGTGTGAAGGTACTTAGTGCCACTGAACTGTACACTTAAAAATGGTTAAAATGGGAGCTTCCTTGGTGGCGCAGTGGTTGAGAGTCCGCCTGCCGATACAGGGGACACGGGTTCATGCCCCGGTCCGGGAGGATCCCACATGCCGTAGAGCGGCTGGGCCCGTAAACCATGACCGCTGAGCCTGCGCGTCCGGAGCCTGTGCTCTGCAACGGGAGAGGCCACAGCAGCGAGAGGCCCGCGTACCGCCAAAAAAAAAAAAAAAAAAAAAGGTTTAAATGGGGAAATAGATGTTATGTATATTTTACCACAATAAAACTGGTGAAAATATTTTTATTTTGTAAACTATACTCTTCAAAACACAGCTAACAAAAGAATTTGAGAAACTTTTACTACCTATGAATAAATGTTTTATTTGGAGTTTAAGGAATGAAATTCAATTTCTTTGACTCCAGATACCTTTGTCCTTCACCTAGGTGGCAGTTATCAGAAACAAATGAAATTTTTATTAAAATTTTATCTGGCTTTCCATAGAGTTGGGAAGAATGATTTTACTAACCTTAAATATAAATCACAATGCATATATTGAACTGACATTGTTTTTCTCTTATACTGGTTTTCAGAAAGTTCAACAGTACAATATATTCAGCTATATGAGCTCTATAGAGCCTCATTTATCTGTTTTATTCCTTTCTTCCTTTTTAAAAAGATATTCCTCTTTTATCTGTATTTTTCTTCTTTTTAATTTAGAGTTATGAATATTTTATTACTTCACAGTACAGTTTCTTATTTTAACTCCAGCAAGAATTTGAGGGAACTGGTAAACCCAAATCCACTAAAGTAAAATGATAAAGCTAGTCACAAGATAAAATTGGAAAAATAATGTAGTGTTAAGAGCCAAAGGTGTAGCTGAATAATTGTGCTGTATGAATCCAGAGACAGGAACACACACTTCCAGCTGGGCTCTTCAGCATGCTGTGATTTATATGGACTTAGATTTAGCTGCTTGATGTGGGACTTGAGAGCAGATAAAGGTTTTATTACATGAAGTTGTGAGGGATGAGTTGGAAAAGAATTTTGTATGTGACTGATATATGTCTATTTGCAAGTTGAAGTCAGATGAACTATTATCTCCTTTAGGAAACTTTTCTACTTCTGCCTGTTCATGCTTAGGATAAATGAGTACTATGTTTTTTTGAGGATGACCTATAGTTATGTTAGCAGGGTCACTTACCTATGTCACACTCCAAACCTGCAGCATTCAGTACAGTAGCCACTAGCCACATGTGGCTACTGAGCACTTGAAACATAGCTATTTCTTGGCTTTGAATTTCTGAAATCACACGTAGTTAGTATAAATTTAGACTCAAAATTTGTTCAGGAACACAGACCTAGTAATTTGATTTGTCATGGGACACTTGTGGGTTTTTTTGTTTTTGTTTTTAAATCCCTCTTAGACCCAGGTCAAGAAAAGCTTCTTAGTTTCTTCTTGCTCTGGTAAGTGGAGATTTTTTCTCCACTAGGCTTGCACTTCTGTGAAGTCATAGATTTATCACCAGTCATGCCTACCATCATGCCTACTACTCTAGATTTCTTGTTTTTCTTTCAAACTTATATTCATAGCTGTACTATGGCTGTGACTCTGTGTGTGTGTATGTGTGTGTGAGTGTGTGTGTGTGTACATTTCATCCAGTATTTCTTGGTGTTATTGTACGAGTGTTTCTGAGTTACCCTAATTCTTGATATTTTTAATAGTATTCAGTGTTCAGTGGGACATTGCTTAAGATTTGTAAGAGAGAAAGGAGATCAAACTGGTGTTTTAGGAAGATTATTTTGGTTACTCACATGTATGTGAGTAGATTATAAAAGAAAAGACAGTAACTCAAGATGCCATTTATTTAATGCCTTTGATACTTACTGAGATATATCAGGTTTTAAATTGAACACAAATCTAAAAGAAACAAACTGATAAATGAGGTCTGTCTTTTTTGAATATATATAGGGTAGTTCCCCCTTACGACTATATTAAAAACTATTATCACAGACATATTTTTCCTCAAGAGGGTTTCATGAGCGAAAGAAGCATAAGGTGAAAAGAATGAACATTTTAACACTTGCCAGAGTTGTCAAGGTTTCGTCCCTCACCTATAGAAGAACAGTTGTCTTTAACAGTTATTTAAACCGTGTGCTTTTTGTTTTATCTGAGAATGCATGGTTAGAAAGCTAGGGACAGGGACAGCACTGTCTGGCTAAGAAGGAAGGGTTTAACAAAGATCAATCCTATCCATCTGGATTGTAAACTATTTTACTTATTTATCTAGTTTTTATTTGCCTTTTTTATTTTATATTCATGCTGATAAAAATCCTTTTTAAAAAATTTAACATTGTGTTCTAGTAAGTCCTTTCTTTGATTTGGGTCTAAGTTATGAGACACATGTCTTTCATTAGTACCAATGACTTGTATAATATTTTGTATAAGATTGTATAATATTTTAAATTCTTTAATATTTTGAATTCTTCAAGGCTTAAAACTGTTCAAGCAGTTTTGTCAATACTTTCAACCTTCAAGGCAGAAAATAGGCGAGCAGTAGTAAATGCTCCCTCCCAGACTTTTATCTCTTAATGTTAAAAATCTATGCTTAACAAACATTTTGTTGTTGTTGTTGTATAAAGAAAATAGGGTTCAAACTCTTAGACTTTGAAATTTTATAGCAATAATCTAAACACTTAAATTCAAGACTTTTTTATTCACTGGAAATTTAAGTGCCTATTTCGTGAATAAGCAGTAATGAGCTGAACAGACACTGCCCTTGATCTAATTGAGCTTAGAATCTAGAAGCAAAGATAGATATTACATTTGTGATTAGAGATATGCTATATCTTATGTAAGGAGAAGTGTAAGATTTTATGAGTGGTTATGTCAAAGTGATTTAAGTCAAGATGGTGGTTCTCAAGATGTGATTCCCGGACAAGCAGTATTAGCAACACCAAGACATTTCTAAGAAATGTAAGTTCTACGGCCCCAACCAAGACCTACTGAATCAGAAACATTAGGGCTGAATCTAGCAATCTATGTTTTTAACAAGTCCTCCAGGTGGTTCTAATAGCTAAAGTTTGAGAACAACTTATCTAGGTCAGGATTTCTCAACGTGGGCGCGATTGGTATCCAGGACAGATAATTCTCTGTTGTGTGGGCCTACCTTGTGCACTGTAGTCTGTTTAGCAGCGCTCCTGGCCTGTAACTACTAGATGCCAGTAGCATCTCCCAGTCCTGTCAACCAAAAATGTCACCAGATATTGTCAAATGTCCCCAAGAGACAAATTCTTGTTGCCAGCTCCCTTCCCCTCATCTCTCCTTCCACACACACCAGATAAAGTTCAAATAACATGCTCAGCCTTTTATCTTGTAATCGTATAGTGTGTGGTGAAATTCTCTGAAACAAATAAAAGGGACTCTACCATGTTTATTCAACATAGGAGTCCTAAATTAATTCGAACTCAAGTCTAAACAGAGAATCTAAGTTCTAGTCACTTGGGTCTCTCAGTTTTTTCTTGCTTTTAGCTTCTTTCTTTTTCTTCACAGTTCTTCCCTTTTCTGCCATCTGTATTTTTCTTCTCCCTCTCTTTTTTAAAGTGGGGAGTTAATAAACACTCTTGTAGACTAGTCCTGTTTTGACCTTAAATAGTAACTCATTCTGTTTATGTTCTAAAGTTAGCAAATGATGAATCTCATGTAATTAAAATGGGGTTTATTTTCACATAAATTAGACTGAAGCACCTGCTCTTTCCTAAGGCTTTGAACATAAAAAAGCAAAGAAAGTGAAGCGTGTGATTTTCATTTTGTTTTGTATTAATAAAAAACTCAAAATATTCTCACTGATGAATTGTTATATAGAATCCTCTGCCAATCATAGATTACTTGGGAATTCATTTATTTTCAAGTCCCTTTTTTTTTTTTTTTTTTGTATTTACTCATCCATTGTATTTCAAAACTTTTCCTAAGCCCTGGTTATGGAATAGGAAGCTGTTTCAGTTTCTTACGTCTTTGAAGCAAACTCCAAAGTGTTTTAGTTTTCTGGTTTTCAGATCATAGGAAGTCCTATTTGAGGACAGGTTCTAGGAGCCCAATAGATAAAAGTAGTTGCAGTGAAAAAGCAGAGATGTCTGCCAGTATAGCAGTAACGCATTTTGATAGGTTCACAAACATGTGTACACATTCTGAAATAGTTAACAGACCCAGACCGATGGCATGTTTCCACAGGTTAGTTATGCTAGGAGGCCCATAACAGGAGTTCATTCTCAGTAACGTTTGGCCGATACTAACTGATAAGGGTCAGAGAGGGTCAAGGATATTTTATCTCCACTAATAACATTCTTGAGCAGGATGGTAGTAATAAGTTGTATACCAGAAGATGTTGGAAATGATGATGATGGTGATCATAAATAATATATAGTTGGAAAAAGTTCAGACAGGGATGGATCCAACATAGCATCATCTGGGTTTGTTTTCTCTCTCTCTTTTTTTTTTCTGTACGTGGGCCTCTCACTGTTGTGGCCTCTCCCATTGCAGAGCATAGGCTCCGGACGCACAGGCTCCATGGCACGTAGGATCTTCCCTGACTGGGGCACAAACCCGTGTCCCCTGCATCGGCAGGCAGACTGTCAACCACTGCGCCACCAGGGAAGCCCTGTTTTCATTTTTAAGAGCTATTTGTTGATGGCAATGCAAAACCATGAAGGGAGGGTAGTGGCCGAGTACAAGCCACCCCTAACCCCCTGGGGGTCAGGTATAAATTACAAAAATAGAATCACCAATAGAGATGGGGTGGGAGTTGGGAATTTAATAAATTGTGGTCGGCAGGGGTAGGCCCTGCTCCCAGCCACACTAGCACCCTGAATTCTCAAAGATGCAGCTTGTAACAATCAGTGATCCCTCAGGCTGACTCACAAAAAGAAAATCTCATGTCCCTAGCTAGTGAATCCAGAGTCAGAAGAGAGCTGGAGGGTCAGGGACGGTCAGAAAGGAGACAGAAGGAAATGGTCAGATAAAAATCGGCAGAGAAAAGACAGAGGGGGAGAGGCACTCGGGAAAGAGACAGCCAGAGATGGCTGGAAACAATCAGGAAAAAGAGCTGGAGACAGAGAAAAAGAGAGCCTGAGGGCTTCCCTGGTGGCGCAGTGGTTGAGAGTCCGCCTGCCAATGCAGGGGACACGGGTTTGTGCCCCGGTCCGGGAAGATCCCACATGCCACGGAGCCTGTGCGTCCGGAGCCTGTGCTCTGCAATGGGAGAGGCCACAACAGTGAGAGGCCCATGTACAGAAAAAAAAAAAAAAAAAAAGAGAGAGAGCCTGAGACAGGCGAACTGAAGTTTCCAGAAGCAGTGCTACCAATTCAACAGCATGCTTTGAGGGCCAGTGTAGCCTAGGCTGAGGTTGGAGAAGCTTTCACACACATCCACATGTAATATATTTATTCATCCATAATGGATGCAAGTGCCTCTCGGAAACCAGGAAAGGGATAAATAACTGTAACAGGGGTCTGGGTTCAGGGTGGAGCCTTGGCACTGGGCAGGTAAAATGTTCTCCGTGCAGTAGGGGGGCAGTGTAGCCCACCCGCCCCCATGTTAAAAATATCAATTTGCCTTGTAATAAAATTCTCAGGAGGTGAAACACAAGGAAAGGTGGGGCGGGGAAGCCAAAGCCAAGATTCGGGGCCAGGGGAGATGAAAGACGAGAAGCTGGGATAGTGGGAGCCGAGCCCCTTCGAGGTTGCCAGTCCAAAAATATCAGGGGTTGGGGGTCAAAGCCTCAGCCCTTAAATCTTCTCCAGAAGAACGTCAAGCCCCCAGTAACCTCTCCTTGAGCTATTTTTAGAAAGGATGTGGGAGTACCAATGGGAGGGAGAAATTGGCGTCCTGGGCTGGGGAATGGTGACAGGCCTTAAAGAAAAAGGCCAGGGCTTGGGGCTGGGAGTCCTGAGGAGAGAGGCCACGCAGATAGATAATTGTCACCTCCTTCCTTGAATCTGTCACCCCCTTGAGTCTAACTTACGTCGAGGGGAAGAAGGAGGCAGATGGTGGGGAGGCGAGACCAAGGAAAGGCTTTGGGAGGGATTCTGGAAGGATTCTGTCCCACTGGCCTCCACCCACAGCCTGACCAGCTCCTTTCCCAGATACTGTGCCTTTGGTTCCAGACCACCGCTACTGCAAATGTCACCATACAATTCACCCCTTAATTAAAAAATACTTTACTACTAAACAATGCTAACCATCATCTTAGGTTTCAGCAAGTCTTAGTAGTAACAGCAAAGATTAATGATCACAGATCACCATAACAACAGTAATAATGAAAAATAGTCTGAAATACTGGATTACCAAAATGTGACACGGGACACAACGTGAGAAAATGCTCTTGGAAAAATGGCACCGATAGACTTGATCGACACAGGCTTGACACAAAGCTTCAGTCTGTGAAAAACTCAGTATCTGGGAATCACAATAAAGCAAAAGCTCAATAAAAGAAGGACATCACAGCGCCCCCTGCTGCCTGAATAGGAGAGGCCCAACAAGGAAGGCCTGGACGGGAGGCTGAAGGAGGGGCGGGAATAACACTGAGTCAGGAAGGAGGGCGGGGGCTGAATTTGGAGGGGCCCCGAGGAGGTGGAAAATTCAAATCAGGGCCGGGTTTGCTGGGAGGTGGCAGCTGGACAGTGAGAGAAGTTCACATATCAGAGTAAGCCTGGGTGGGGGGAATGAGATTATTTGGGGGGGCATCAACTGCCTGCCATCAAGAGGGGCTCATGGGCTTCCCTGGTGGCGCAGTGGTTGAGAGTCCACCTGCAGATGCAGGGGACACGGGTTCGTGCCCTGGTCCGGGAAGATCCCACATGCCGTGGAGCGGCTGGGCCCGTGAGCCATGGCCGCTGAGCCTGCACGTCCGGAGCCTGTGCTCCGCAACGGGAGAGGCCACAACAGTGAGAGGCCCGCGTACCGCAAAAAAAAAAAAAAAAAAAAAGAGGGGCTCATTTCAGAGGAGGATCTAACCACATGGAAATATTGAATAGATAAGCTAAGGTCAGGGCAGCAAGGAGAACTAGCCTAGTCGCCCACCTGAAGCGCGGCCATGGCAGACACAGTGGAGAGCTCTGGGGCATTTCCTTGTTGGGCTCTCCAGAGAGGACTCCAGCCCACCTTTTCCTCCGGCCCAAAGGTGGGCATCACCCCTACCCAGCCATCCCCAGAGGTTGGGTTGAAGTGAGAGGTTCAAGAGGCAGCTGGGGGGTGTTCATCTCCTCCCCACCTCCTGTCCCCTGAGTCCTCCCGGGGCCACAGAAACAGGAGACGGCACAAAACACAAGGAGGTCCTTGTGTTCCGTGGGAGGGAGGTCACAAGGCCACCTTGTCCCTCCCCCTTTCCCTCTTCCTCCTCCTCCTCCTCTTCTTCCAAATCTTTCTCCTCTGTGCTGTCGTTGTTTCGTGTCTAAAGAGTTTACAGAGCAAGAAGGGAGGGTGAGTGCCACGAGTCCAGAGGCTGGTTGCTGCCGCAGCATTGGGCTCTGTGGGACACAGAGACCTCCACCTCCAGGCGGGGGAAGGCAAGCAGGGCGTTATCAGCAAAGACGGAGTCCCCGAGGACTTGAAGTTGACTGTGTGTCGGGGGGAAGCTGTCAGGTGGTGGGGAAGGCTGCGTCTTGGCTGGTCTGGGAGAGCGGGGGTGGTGGTGGGAGCAGTGGCAGCCATCTGAAGCCATCTTCATTAGTGGATTCCGTCCCCCACGAATCTCTCATGGTTCACTCCAGGTAACCCTTCGCTTCTCCTTCTCCTCCTGAGCAAGAGTCTCCCCTTGGGGTCTCCTAGGCGGGGCTTGGGCTGGGCAGGCAGGCCCAAGTCCACTGGTATGTTTCAAAAAGTTGTAAGATGCGGCTGGTAGTGGAAGAGACATAACATCGTCTAGACTTTGGGCAGAAGAGATCATTCATCCTGAGTGGGGAACACCGTGAACAGATCTGCCATGTGGTCTGCCATCAAATGACTGGCTACTGGGAAGGCAGAGGGTGATGACCTGGAAAATGCACAGGACAAGGAGTGGCAGACTTGAAAGATTCCATTCTAGGGGAGAAGGAAGCACAATGGAAAGTAAAGATGCCCCTTAGAGGCTTGGTGGGGTAAGGAAAGAAAAAAAATGACCTAAGAAGAATAGGCCCTCTTTGAATAAAATGCCATCAAAGAATAAGAAGATGTCAGATAAAAACAGGCCAGTGGCAACAACAACAAAAGAATAACAGCAAAAGTGGACCTGCATTAAAGAAAGTGAGCAGCTGAACTTCAGTGTAGCACAAAGTACACGCACCTTTGCACTAAGATGCCTAATGAGCTACCCTATCCCTCAAGTATTATCTGCTTTTGTTAGAGCAAAGCTAATTCAAGACATAATCCTGATCATAAAGAAGCTAGAACCCAACATTCGTAAAACTTACTGTGTGAAGAAAAGTATCACCTACTATTTCAGGACAAGGAAAGTTCAAGACAAGAAATCCTCATCATTAAAAAGGAGCCCAATATTCACAAAAATTACTACATGAAGAAAAGGCACTCAGTGAATATTTCTTGAATGGATTCCTCAGTTTTTCTTTCAGTTCAGAAATGCTCATGAAAATACATGGGTAAATTAAAAAATGCTAACTTCATTTCATTCAAGCTCTGCTGAACTGAGGCATCCACAGACATGCTTTCTCAGTCCACACTTTCTCAGATAATTCTCCCCCATTACCCTCTTCATGGCAAATACCACTACCTGAGGTTTTACTGTATAGTTTTCATTGGTTTATTTTCTATCTCTGCCACTAGAATGAAAACACCAGGTGGTCAGCAAATTCATTTGCTTTAATTTGTCTCTCATACCTAAAATAGTGCTGGCCAAACAGAAGGCACTCAGTAAATACCTGTTGAATGGTTAAATCAATGAGTGAATCCATTACATATTTTTGAAGGGATTTGTATACAAAAGAAAAATGAAATGGTGGAATTTTCAGCAAATTCAATCATATATTTGAGATGGGGCTAATTCCTTTGCTTTAAGTTTGACATAAAAATATTGTGAATTTGTTTTAATAGTATAATTATAACAGGAGAAAAATATTTCTAAATGAGTCAGCTAGTACATTTTGGAAAACTGCTGGTACAAGAAGTACTGGGAGAGAGCCATGAGATCAGGCCAATTGAACATTCATTTTACTGTTGGAAATTTTAATAAACAGTAAGATTGTTGATGTTGCTTCGTATTAGGAAGAATTATCAGAGCAACATATGCTGAGGGGATAAACAAAGATGAGGAGTATAAAGTCTAGTTGATCTTAGTAATTGAGGTAGTTCTCTTAACATTAGGAAAAGAAAAACTGCTCTGCTTTTAGCACTCGCTGTATTCTGATCATTGATGCTGAACCTGGCACTTCTTATATTTGACATGGAGTGAGAGTGGTTTATCTTCATTTTCTCTCTTGGCTAGGGCCAGTTGAATGTTCTGCCTGCATCTGACACATGAATGTATAACACAGTAAAGTGTTATTGACTTTATTACATTGGACGTCAGATTTGAGGGGTCCTGTGATGAGCACATGTCAGCTTCTGTCCTAAATGTTGAAATCAGAGTCATGTCTTTAATGGCCACTTGGCATTGAGCGCCACACCAATGGAGTCAAAATCATTCCCAAACTGCTGCAAAGGTGTAAGTCGTAGACCCTCCATCAGATCCCCTGCATGCATGTAATACAGATTTGTGACTGTAAATCATGAGGCAGTCACAGAAGTTACATGAAAATTAATCTATATTATAGTCAAGAAATATGTATGGTAAAAATGATTAAATTCAGGGCACTTTAGGTCTGGAGTTATCCTTTCATTATTCAGGAACAAATAAAATAAAAACCCAGAGGAGTGAATTTATTTTTCTGAAGCCCAAGGATTATTCATTAGCAGAATAAAGGCATAAACTGGGGCCTCTCGAATTACAATTCTTTAGTACTTTCTAATATATGGCATTTAACATGCAGAAAGTCATCTGGAATCTGATTAAATAAAGCTTTCAGCTAAGATTTTTTAAAAAAACATAAAACTTTGATTTGAAAAAACAATACAAAACAAACATTGAAGTATAAGATACGAAGATATAAGCCAATACTTAAGTTATAATAAAAAGAAAACTACCAATTAGACTCCAAGGCCAGGATATAGTCAACATTACTCTTCTCTCTCTCTAGCACCTTGTTACTGAGATAATCAAGACAGGCAAAAAGGAGATGAAATATGACCTTCACTTGTTCTTCTTCATAGCTCAGAATATCTGCTTTTTGTTTAACGCATGTCTTTTAGCTGGGAGAGGCTGCTAAGCCATTTATTGACTATGTGTTCAGGCAATTGTGCTGAGTTCTGATGACACAGTCCTTCCCAAGTCATCCACCTCTGTTTGTCTGTCTTTCTTAACTATGTATCTGTGCACATTTTTTTATTTTATTTGTTGTAATTTTCAAAATGCAAGGTAATAAAGATATAGAATTTTCTAGTATATAAAATGTTGTTTCTCACTTAGTATCAAATCCTGTGCAATAGGGACCAGTGTTCTATGGTTGTCTTACTCATGAAGAATCTGAGGCTCATAGATTGTGGTTTGACACAAATGACAAACCCACTAAATGACAAAGCACGTAACAGGGATTTCTGACTCAGAAACCAGTGGTTTTCCTAGTGGAGCCTTCGTACATTGCTGGTGGGAAAATTAAACAGTGTAGCACAATTTGACAGTTTCTTTAAAAGTTAAATATGTGTTTATTAGATGACATAGTAAGTATGTGCCCAAGCAAAATGAGACATATATTCACACAAAAGCCTGTGTGAAAATGTTGATGAGAGCGTTGTTTGTATGGGCAAACACTGTAACCAGCCAAAAGTTTATCAACTTGGTAAATGGATAAACAAAATATGTATATTTGTGCAGTAGAACACAAATCAACAATAAAACAACCAAATTCTGATGTATGTTACAAAACAAAAACATTATTGTCTGAGTCCACTTATATGAAATGTCCAGAACAGACAAATTTATAGATACAAACTGAAGATTATGTGGTGCTGGGGATGGGGTGAGATTACACCAAATAGGCTCCAGAGAATTTTTAGGGGATGATGGAAATGATCTAAAACTGAATTATGGTGATTATTGTCCAACTCTGCAAATTCATTACAAATCTTTGAATTTTGTACTTATAATAGGTATATTTTAAGAATATATATTATACCCCCCCAAAATGAGAGGGGGACAGAGAGAGAGGGAGGGAGGGAAAAAGGGAGGGAAAGAGAAACAGAGACATAGATAGACACTCAGAGAGTATTACCAACCCAAGGAGCCATGGGAGCCATTTCTAGATGTAATCTAATCCTCTTAACTTTACCGTACTAAGGATGATGTTGACTGGTTCATTGGAAGAAAGTTTTAGGAACATGATTATTTTACTGGTGACAGAAACAAGGGAATTTTAAAGAATTGAAAAACATTTAACCTATGATTCCATTTATGTATTAAATTCATAGATAATTGTTCAGAAACTCTTTTACATGAAACAGTGCATCTCGACTGTCTTTTTTTTTAAATAAATTTATTTATTTATCTATCTATCTATTTATTTATTTATTTTTGGCTGTGTTGGGTCTTCCTTGCGGTGCGTGGGCTTCTCACTGCGGTGGCTTCTCTTGTTGCGGAGCATGGGCTCTAGGCGCGCCGGCTTCAGTAGTTGTGGCTGGTGGGCTCTAGAGCGCAGGCTCAGTAGTTGTGGTGCACGGGCTTAGTTGCTCCGCGGCATGTGGGATCTTCCCGGACCAGGGATCGAACCCGTGTCCCTTTCATTGGCAGGTGGATTCTTAACCACTGCGCTACCAGGGAAGTCCTCGGTTGTCTTTTTGGACTGAAAAAAAAATGTAGAAAGCTTCATATAGTTGAATATAACCTTCAACCACTTATTATATGCCTATCTCAACACTTAAAATGAAGGAAAGTGAAAAGGAAAATATGATGAGAGAAGAGATTTTATTCAACTAATTATTTTCACCTGGTACATTTTGGGTTCAGTAAAAGTCAAGATTTGATCAATATTTTGTATGTATATACATATTTATATATATTATATATAATATAATATATATACATATGGTCCTATATAATGATAATTAATATTCAACATGGTAATTTTGAAGTATCATAAGAAATATATCAATGCTTACTTTTACTCCAGTCAAAACTGCAATCTAATATTTATTTTAGAGAAATGCTTACCTTATATGTTTGAAATAGATTATGAGTTAATCAGAAAACTCAATCAGTATCTAATGTCACTCCACTTTCCTCCCTAGTTAAATAGTTAAATCAGAAAATTTGGTAAATTTGGTGATTTCTAGGACAAAATAACGCATTTTAACTTAATGACCAGTGGGGACCTACTGACTCACTGAGGAGTCCACATGTTTTTCTGAATTTTAGCCTTGCCGTGGATGTCCTCATGGCAGTTGTGTTCATTCCAGCACTGACTACATTCCTATATTGATAATGTTGTTAAATATTTAACTTCTCTCTCATTAATTTCAACATCTAAATTTTAAAACTACCTAGGAAAATAAAATTTTAAGACCTCAACACTATGATTTATTTAGGCTTGTTTTCTTTTGTCTTGGAGAGTGGAAACTGAAGACAAACCACAATCAAAGTGTATTGATTGAGCATCGTGTCTTCAGTGTGTGTGTGTGTGTAATCAAGCTCTCTAATGATTAATTACATGCCAGTTTTGGGCATTTCTAGAATGTTGAGACTTGTGGAATTATCAGGCATATTGAAATAAACTATGATATAGAGGACTAGTAAAAAGCCAAACAACTTTCTAAAATGAAAAGAGATGAGGTGTATTTGTACTATGCTTACTTTACATATATGTAGCCTGTCTACAAATCTATTACTTGTGTGCCTATTTTAGTCGAATATATGAGCCCTCTACTAATGTTAAACATAAAATATACATGCTAAGGGCTTCCCTGGTGGCGCAGTGGTTGAGAGTCCGCCTGCCGATGCAGGGGACACGGGTTCGTGCCCCGATCCCGGAAGATCCCACATGCCACGGAGCGGCTGGGCCCGCGAGCCATGGCTGCGGAGCCTGTGTGTCCGGAGCCTGTGCTCCGTAACGGGAGAGGCCACAGCAGTGAGAGGCCCGCGTACAGCAAAAAAAAAAATATATATATATATATACATGCTAACAATGTATGCTTGGTTTATATTTTGCTGGGTTCTCCTCTTACCACAAGAAATTTTAACCTAATTGAGCCATAATCCTTTCCTTTTTGCCTTCATTCTGAAAGCAGAGACAGATAAAGAGACAACCTCTGTGACCCATGTGTGCTATGGTAGAGGTAGAGGCTCACAACTGACAACTGCCATTGCAAACAGTTAGTACTGATGGGCACCTGTGTTAAACTCTTCTGAGGCCCCATTGGTGACTTGGGTGGGTATATGGCAGTCAGTTATCAAAGTTTGGGATAAGTCAGTTTTCATTTTGCAAGTTTGATTTTAAAGATTTATAACCACATGAGAGGCAGCTTTCATGATTTCATCATCACAGTTATAATTGGTCTTTTTATTCCACACAGGCAGTGTTAACTTTATGAAACATAAAACATGTACTAAACTTAATTATCCTGGAGTGTCCACCAGCTCTTCCATTAACCGGCTACTCTCTAGGGATGAAAAAGGCAATTTGAGGAAAGGTGGGCCTCAAAGAACTCTGTAAAGAGATCAACAAAAATAAAAATTTTGAGGAACAAAAACTGAATACAATATGAATCCAAATCAGAGAGTATATTTCTATGTAAATGTTACCCAACTTACAACAATTGAATAATTGGGATTATTTTTAACTTCTTAGATTTTAATTTTAGTCTTACAACTAGAGTTTAAAGAAAAAATTGGAAAGATATCCATATCATAAGAGTCCACCCTTAGGCATTATTACTTACAAGGCTTATAGAAGGACATATATATACTGAACATCTTTGTTCAAATCACTGTGCTAGATGATGTGGATATAAAACAGAATAGAATATGGAATTTGTCCTCAAGGATAGAAAATGACATTAAATTTTTTCTTTCTTAGCATATAGCAATAAATGCAGTATTTTCCCTTTTTAAAATTAGTAACCACGGAATTCATTTGAATATTAAATGGTGATAAGAGTTTCAAATTTTAGCCTTATAAGGACTTTCTAGTGACTGATATAATAGGTTTCAGAGGCTCATTAACTCTACCTGGTGTCCACATAAGTAATCACACACTCTGTTGTATGAAAGGATTACATTTTTCATAACGACCTGAAAATATAAAACCTGTCTTTCTCTCCCTATTAGTTATTCTCTTTTGGCACATAAGTAGAAGAGACATAATGCAGTACCAGGAGTTTTATCTATTTGAGCTCAAGTAATATCTCCCAAGGTGACATTCCATAGCTAAAGAGGCAGTCTTCTTGGTTTTGTGTTTGAAAACACACTTATTTAGATCGAGATTTAAGATGGTGCTTTTTTTTTGCAGGAATTTTAAAATGCTTAACATACATACATTTAATCATTTCTTTTTACAAGTATATTCAGGCTTCTGAAGTTCTCTAATGAGCTCTTGCTTTTGCCCAGTTGCCTGTACATTTCTCTAGAAAATTTGCATCATCATGACAAAGTGGTAGTTACCTAACTGTGTCCTTACTATTAGATTCTGGGTCTCTCTCATGGTACCCTCTCAGAATCCTGGGAAGTGGCAAAAGAAAGTCACTGCAAGGTTGCAGTGAACATAAATTTGATTTGGCCATTGCTAGGTTTTGTGAACGGGAAGAAAGAGTTGTGTATCAGGAGATATTCCCTGGCCCAACCAAAGTCTGCTTACACATGGGATTACCCCACATGACAGTGGGAACCTCTTACATAATGAGGTAGGGAAGTGACCATTTCAGATTAAATTTCAGAGTTACGGGGGATTAACTGTAGAGTACATTCTGACTACAGATCCAAAGGAAATATGAAATTAAATCCAATAGTGATGTATTCATGAATGCAAATTTCATTATTTAACCAATTTTTATTGATTAGCCCCTCTCTGCCTTCTGTATCAGGAGGATGAAAAGGTGAGCAAAATGAATGTGTCCTTATGTCTTGTGATCTCAAAAGCCCCAAATGCCCTGAAACATTGTAGTAATTATTTGTTTGGTTTGTTTTTCAGTAAAATTTACAACCCAGTGACTAAAAGGGAACTTCTTGGAGTAGTTGAGATGTCTCATACCCTCCTTCCCTTTTTCTCTCCCTCGCTCTTCCTTTCTTTCAACTACACAAGCAAAAAGCATTCTTTGGTAAAGAAATGCCCTTTCTTGTTGGCCTCTCAGACACCATGTTACTTCGAAATTTCTTTTATTCATTTATATCTTTCAGGAATTGAATAGTATTTTGAGAATTTAACACCTTGCTTTACTTTACTGCTTTTCTACTAAAGAATTGAGATTTTAGCTATCCACAGAGACACCTCAAACTCAACATGTTCAAAGTTGATTCACTATTATTCCTCACTAACTCTTTCTGCTGTTTTCCAAACTATAAGAATGATAGCATCACCTGCCAATCATGTAGAACTCCTCCATGACTCCCTTTCCTGATCCCTTACATCCAGATGGCATCTAATTTCAATCAGCTCTACCTCCTTACCACTTCCTCATCTTTTTCCCTTGCAGTCATCCTCTTGTTTCCACCTTAATTCAGACTTCATTCATCTTTTGCCTAGCCTGCTTCTTCTTCTATGTGTTCTCCTTAAAATCTTGTCTCTCTTCAACACATATACCTTGCAGGAGTAAGTTGATCATGAACATATCAAATCAGTGTATCAGTTCCTGATTTAATCTTCTTTTCCTGACTTCTCATTGCCTACTAGATTATAATCCAGATTCCTTGGTATGACATACAAGGTACCCCATTATAGGGAGTCTGCCCACCACTTCAACAATTACAAAACCTTAACATATTTAATAGTTTGGTCCCTGATATGGATTGAATGTTTGTGTTCCTCCAGAATTCACCTATCCTAACCCTCCAATGTGATGGCATTAGGAGGTGGGACCGTTGGGAGTTAATTAAGTTAATTAAGTCATGAGGGTGGGGCCTCATGAATGGGATTAGTGCCCTTATAAAAAGAGACAAGAGAACTACTCTATCTCTCTGCTCTTTGCCATGTAAGGAGAGACTAAGACAGTCAGCTGCAAACCAGGAAGTGGGCTCTCACTTGATGCCAGTTGTGATGGTACCTTGATCTTGGACCTCCCAACCTCCAGCACTGTGAGAAATAGATGTTTGTTGTTTAAGCCACCCAGGCTATGGTAATTTGTTATAGCAGCTTGAACTGACTAAGATGATCTCTAAACTATGATAAGTTGTCTAACTCCTTTGTATTGTTGTTCAAGCTATTTCCTCTACCTTGAATGACCTTCAAGGTAGATTAGTTCCAGACATGTGTAATAGCTATAAACCACATTTGGAAATTATTCATATTCATCTGAGAGAGAATTTAATGCTTTCTTATGCCTCCAACAGCATCCTATTTCTATCTATCTTTTCTTGTAATTTCTTTGAGGACAACATCTGTAACTGATTCATCATTGAGATTCTTATACCCAGCTTTGCATCTGACACATGGTAAATGCCAAACCTTGGCAAGGTACTGATAGCTATTTGTATTTTATGTGATTCATTTAGGCTGAAAGAATTAGGATGCTTCAAGTGTTTCAATACCAAGCTTTCAAGATCAAAGAAATCCAAAAGAGATACTTGAAGAATCAGTTTCTGAGTTTTTTAGAATGGAAAGAACTTAGGTAAAAAATCATAATACTGTTGGCAGCCATCTCTTTAAATATGTAAGAGTGATTTTTTAACGTTTTTATTGGAGTATAATTGCTTTACAATGGTGTGTTAGTTTCTGCTTTATAACGAAGTGAATCAGTTATACATATATCCCCATATCTCTTCCCTCTTGCATCTCCCTCCCTCCCACCCTCCCTATCCCACCCTCCCTATCCCACCCTTCTAGCTGGTCACAGAGCACCGAGCTGATCTCCCTGTGCTATGCGACTGCTTCCCACTAGCTATCTATTTTACATTTGGTATTGTATACATGTCTATATATACGCTACCACTCTCTCAGTTTCTCCCAGCTTACCCTTCCCCCTCCCCATGTCCTCAAGTCCATTCTCTAGTAGGTCTGCGTCTTTATTCATGTCTTGCCCCTAGGTTCTTCATGAACTTTTTTTTGGGGGGGTTCCATTTATATGTGTTAGCATAAGGTATTTGTTTTTCTCTTTCTGACTTCCTTCACTCTGTTTGACAGACTCTAGATCCATCCACCTCACTAAAAATAACTCATATTCGTTCCTTTTTATGGCTGAGTAATATTCCATTGTATATATATGCCACATCTTCTTTATCCATTCATCTGTTGATGGACACTTAGGTTGCTTCCATGTCCTGGCTATTGTAAATAGAGCTGCCATGAACATTGTGGTACATGACTCTTTTTGAAATATGGTTTTCTAAGGGTGTATGCCCAGTAGTGGGATTGCTGGGTCATATGGTAGTTCTATTTTTAGTTTTTTAAGGAACATCCATACTGTTCTCCATAGTGGCTGTATCGATTTACATTCCCACCAACAGTGCAAGAAGGTTCCCTTTTCTCCACACCCTCTCCAGCGTTTATTGTTTGTACACTTTTTGAGGATGGCCATTCTGACTGGTGTGAGGGGATACCTCATTGTAGTTTTGATTTGCATTTCTCTAATGATTAATGATGTTGAGCATCCTTTAATGTGTTTGTTGGCAATCAGTATATCTTCTTTGGAGTAAAGTCTATTTAGGCCTTCTGCCCATTTTTGGATTGGGTTGTTTGTTTTTTTCATATTCAGCTGCATGAGCTGCTTGTATATTTTTGAGATTAATCCTTTGTCAGTTGCTTCATTTGAAAATATTTTCTCCCATTCTGAGGGTTGTCTTTTCGTCTTGTTTATGGTTTCCTTTGCTGTGCAAAAGCTTTTAAGTTTCATTAGGTCACATTTGTTTATTTTTGTTTTTATTTCCATTTCTCTATGAGGTGGGTCCAAAAGGATCTTGCTGTGATTTATGTCATAGAGTGTTCTGCCTATGTTTTCCTCTAAGAGTTTGATAGTGTCTGGCCTTACATTTAGCTCTTTAATCCA
The DNA here is from genome assembly GCF_964341445.2 of Mesoplodon mirus. Lineage (NCBI taxonomy): Eukaryota > Metazoa > Chordata > Mammalia > Artiodactyla > Ziphiidae > Mesoplodon > Mesoplodon mirus. The sequence continues at coordinate 108,502,990 of NC_138984.1, read as the reverse complement.
TTTTGAGTTTATTTTTGTGTATGGTGTTAGGGAGTGTTCTAATTTCATTCTTTTACATGTAGCTGTCCAGTTTTCCCATAACCACTTATTGAAGAGGCTGACTTTTCTCCATTGTATATTCTTGCCTCCTTTATCAAAAATAAGGTACCGTATGTGCATGGATTTATTTATGGGCTTTCTGTCCTGTTCCATTGATCTATATTACTGTTTTTGTGCCAGTACCAGACTGGCTTGATTACTGTAGCTTTGTAGTATAAAGTCTGGAAGCCTGATACCTACAGCTCTGTTTTTCTTTGTCAAGATTCCTTTGGCTATTCGGGGTCTTTTGTGTTTCCATACAAATTGTGAAATTTTTTGTTCTAGTTCTCTGAAAAATGCCAGTGGTAGTTTGATAGGGATTGCATTGAATCTGTAGATTACTTTGGGTAGCATAGTCACTTTCACAATGTTGATTCTTCAAATCCAAGAACATGGTATATCTCTCCATCTGTTTGTATCATCTTTAATTTCTCTCATCAGTGTCTTATAATATTCTACATACAGATCTTTTGTCTCCTTATTAGGTTTATTCCTAGGCATTTTATTCTTTTAGTTGCAATGGTAAATGGGAGTGTATTCTTAATTTCACTTTCAGATTTTTCAACATTAGTGTATAGAAATGCAAGAGATTTCTGAGCATTAATTTTGTATTCTGCTACTTTACCAAATTCAATGATTAGCTCTAGTAGTTTTCTGATAGCACCTTTAGGATTCTCTATGTATAGTATCATGTCATCTGCAAACAGTGGCAGCTTTACTTCTTCTTTTCTGATTTGGATTCTTTTATTTCTTTTTCTTCTCTGATTGCTGTGGCTAAAACTTCCAAACCTATGTTGAATAATAGTGGTGAGAGTGGGCAGCCTTGTCTTGTTCCTGATCTTAGTGGAAATGGTTTCAGTTTTTCACCATTGAGGACGATGTTGGCTGTGGGTTTGTCATATATGGCCTTTCTTACATTGAGGTAAGTTCACTCTATGCCTACTTTCTGGAAGGTCTTTATCATAAATGGGTGTTGAATTTTGTCAAAAGCTTTCTCTGAATCTATTGAGATGATCATATGGTTTTTCACCTTCAATTTGTTAACATGGTGTATCACATTGATTGATTTGCGCATATTGAAGAATCCTTGAATTCCTGGGATAAACCCCACTTGATCATGCTGTATGATCCTTTTAATGTGCTGTTGGATTCTGTTTGCTAGTATTTTGTTGAGGATTTTTGCATCTATGTTCATCAGTGATATTGGTCTGTAGTTTTCTTTTTTTGTGACTTTTTTTTTCTGGGCTTGGTATCAGGGTGATGGTGGCCTCATAGAATGAGTTTGGGAGTGTTCTGCTCTCTGCTGTATTTTGGAAGAGTTTGAGAAGGACAGGTGTTAGCTCTTCTCTAAATGTTTGATAGAATTCGCCTGTGAAGCCATCTGGTCCTGGGCTTTTGTTTGTTGGAAGATTTTAAATCACAGTTTCAATTTCAGTGCTTGTGATTGGTCTGTTTATAGTTTCTATTTCTTCCTGGTTCAGTCTCAGATGGTTGTGCATTTCTAGGAATTTGTCCATTTCTTCCAGGTTGTCCATTTTATTGGCATAGAGTTGCTTGTAGTAATCTCTTATGATCCTTTGTATTTCTGCAGTGGCAGTTGTTACTTCCCCTGTTTCATTTCTAATTCTATTGATTTGAGTCTTCTCCCTTTTTTTCTTCATGAGTCTGGCTAATGGTTTATCAATTTTGTTTATCTTCTCAAAGAACCAGCTTTTAGTTTTATTGATCTTTGCTATCGTTTCCTTCATTTCTTTTTCATTTATGTCTGATCTGATCTTTAAGATTTCTTTCCTTCTGCTAACTTTGCGGTTTCTTTGTTCCTCTTTCTCTAATTGTTTTAGGTGTAAGTTTTGGTTGTTTATTTGAGATGTTTCTTGTTTCTTAAGGTAGGATTTTATTACTATAAACTTCCATCTTAGAACTGCTTTTGCTGCATCCCATAGGTTTTGGGTCATCGTGTTTTTGCTGTCATTTCTTTCTAGGTATTTTTTGATTTCCTCTTTGGTTTCTTCAATGATCTCTTGGTTATTAAGTAGTGTATTGTTTAGCCTCCATGTGTTTGTATTTTTAACAGATTTTTTTCCTTTAACTGATATCTAGTCTCATAGTGTTGTGGTCAGAAAAGATACTTGATACAATTTCAATTTTCTTAAATTTATCAAGGCTTGATTTGTGACCCAAGATATTATGTGTCCTGGAAAATGTTCTATGAGCACTTCAGAGGAATGTGTATTCTGTTGTTTTTGGATGGAATGTCCTATAAATATCAATTAAGGCCATCTTGTTTAATGTATCATTAAAACTTGTGTTTCCTTATTTATTTTCATTTCAGATGATCTGTCCATTGGTGCAAGTGGGGTGTTAACATCCCCTACTATGATTGTGTTACTGTCGATTTCCCCTTTTATGGCTGTTAGTATTTGCCTTATGTATTGATGTGCTTCTATGTTGGGTGCATAAATATTTACAATTGTTATATCTTCTTCTTGGATTGATCCCTTGATCATTATGTAGTGTCTTTCTTTGTCTCTTGTAATAGTCTTTGTTTTAAAATCTATTTTGTCTGATATGAGAATTCCTACTCCAGCTTTCTTGATTTCCACCTGCTTGGAATATCTTTTTCCATCCCCTCACTTTCAGTCTGTATGTGTCCCTAGGTCTGAAGTGGGTCTGTTGTAGACAGCATATTCATGGGTCTTGTTTTTGTATCTATTCAGCCAGTCTGTGTCTTTTGGTTGGAGCATTTAATATATTTACATTTAAGGTAATTATCGATATGTATGTTCCTATTCCCATTTTCTTAATTGTTTTGGCTTTGTTATTGTAGGTCTTTTCCTTCTCTTGTGTTTCCTGCCTAGAGAAGTTCCTTTAGCATTTGTTGTAAAGCTGGTTTGGTGGTGCTGAAATTCTCTTAGCTGTTGCTTGTCTGTAAAGTTTTTAATTTCTCCGTCAAATCTGAATGAGATCCTTGCTGGTTAGAGTAATCTTTGTTTTAGGTTTTTCCCTTTCATCACTTTAAATATGTCCTGCCACTCCCTTCTGGCTTGCAGAGTTTCTGCTGAGAGATCTGTTGTTAACCTTATGGGGATTCCTTTGTATGTTATTTGTTGTTTTTCCCTTGCTGCTTTTAATATTTGTTCTTTGTGTTTAATTTTTGATAGTTTGATTAATATGTGTCTTGGTGTGTTTCTCCTTGGATTTTTCCTATATGGGACTCTCTGTGCTTCCAGGTCTTGGTTAGCTATTTCCTTACCCATATTAGGGAAGTTTTCAACTATAATCTCTTCAACTATTTTGTCAGTCCCTTTCTTTTTCTCTTCTTCTTCTGGGACTCCTATAATTCGAATGTTGGTGCATTTAATATTGTCCCAGAGGTCTCTGAGACTGTCCTCAGTTCTCTTCATTCTTTTTTCTTTATTCTGCTCTGCAGTAGTTATTTCCACTGTTTTATCTTCCAGGTCATTTATCCGTTCTTATGCCTCAGTTATTCTGCTATTGATCCCTTGTAGAGAATTTTTAATTTCATTTATTGTGTTGTTCATGATTCTTTGTTTGCTCATTAGTTCTTCTAGGTCCTTGTTAAACGTTTCTTGTATTTTCTCCATTCTATTTCCAAGATTTTGGATCATCTTTACTATCATTATCCTGAATTCTTTTTCAGGTAGACTGCCTATTTCCTCTTCATTTGTTAGGTCTGGTGGGTTTTTACCTTGCTCCTTCATCTGCTGCTCCTTCATCTGTCTTCTCATTTTGCTTAACTTACTGTGTTTGGGGTCCCCTTTTCACAGGCTGCAGGTTCATAGTTCCTGTTGTTTTTGGTGTCTGCCCCCAGTGTCTATGTTCTGTTCAGTGGGTTTGTTTGGTTCCCCTTCCTGGTGGAGGGGACTAGTTCCTGTGTTCCAGTGGATGAGGCTGACTCTTGTCTTTCTGGTGGGCAGGTCCATGTCTGGTGGTGTGTTCTGGGCCTTCTGTGAACTTATTATTATTTTAGGCAGCCTCTCTGCCAATGGGTGGGGTTTTGTTCCTGTCTTGCTAGTTGTTTGGCATAGGGTGTCCAGCACTGTAGCTTGCTGGTCTTTAAGTGGAGCTGGGTCTTGGCATTGAGATGGAGATCTCTGGGAGATTTTCGCCGTTTGATATTACGTGGAGCTGGGAGGTCTCTGGTGGGCCAATGTAATGATCTTGGCTCTGCCACCTCAGAGGCACAGCCCTGACGCCTGGCTGGAGCACCAAGAGCCTTTAATCCACATGGCTCAGAATAAAGGGGAGAGAGAGAGAGAGAGAGAGAGAGAGAGAAAGGAAGGAAGGAAGGAAGGGAGGGAGGAAAAGATAAAGTCTAATAAAATAAAAAACAAAAAATAATGATTAAAAATATTTTTTACATAATTTAAAAAGAAAGAAAGAAAGAAAGAAAGAAAGAAGGGAATAACCAAACGAAAAAAATCCATCAATGATAACAAGAGCTGAAAACTATACTGAAAAAAAAAAAACCAAAAACGGACAGACAGAACCATAGGACAAATGGTAAAAGCAAAGTCATACAGAGAAAATCACACAAAGCAGCATACACATACACACTAACAAAAAGTTAAGAGAGAAAAAAAAAAAAATATATATATATATCATTGCTCCCAATGATATATATATATCATTGCTCCCAAAGTCCACTGCCTCAATTTGGGATGATTCGTTCTCTATTCAGGTATTCCACAGATGCAGGTACATCAAGTTCATTGTGGAGATCTAATCCGCTGCTCCTGAGGCTGCTGGGAGAGATTTCCCTTTCTCTTCTTCGTTCGCACAGCTCCTGAGGTTCAGCTTTGGGTTTGGCCCCGCCTATGCTTATAGGTCGCCTGAGGGCGTCTGTTCTTCGCTCAGACAGGATGGGATTAATGGAGCCGCTGATTCGGGGGCTTTGTCTCACTCAGGCCGGGGGGGAGGGAGGGGCACGGAGGCGGGGCGAGCCTGCGGAGGCAGAGGCCAGTGTGATATTGCAGCAGCCTGAGGCGTGCCGTGCGTTCTCCCGGAGAAGTTGTCCCTGAGTCACGGAACCCTGGCAGTGGCGGGCTGCACAGGCTCCTGGGAGGGGAGGTGTGGAGGGTGACCTGTGCTCGCACACAGGCTTCTTGGTGGTGGCAGCAGCGGCCTTAGTGTCTCATGCCTGTGTCGGGGGTCCGTGTTGATAGCCGCGGCTCGCGCCCGTCTCTGGAGCTCCCTTAAGCAGTGCTCTTAATCCCCTCTCCTTGTGCACCAGGAAACAAAGAGGGAAGAAAATGTCTCGTGCCTTTTCGGCAGCTCCAGACTTTTCCCCGGACTCCCTCCCGGCCAGCTGTGGTGCACTGACCCCTTTCAAGCTGTGTTCATGCCGCCAACCCCAGTCCTCTCCCTGCGCTCCGACCGATGCCCGAGCCTCAGCTCCCAGCCCCCACCCGTCCCGGCGGGTGAGCAGACAAGCCTCTTGGACTGGTGAGTGCTGGGCGGCACCGACGCTCTGTGCGGGAATCTCTCCGCTCTGCCCTCTGCACCCCTGTGGCTGCGCTCTCCTCCGCGGCTCCGAAGCTTCCCCCCTCTGCCACCTGCAGTCTCTGCCCACGAAGGGGCTTCCTAATGTGTGGAAACCTTTCCTCCTTCACGGCTCCCTCCCACTGGCGCAGGTCCCGTCTCTATTCTTTGTCTCTGTTTTTCCTTTTTTCTTTTGCCCTACCGAGGTACGTGGGGATTTTCTTGCCTTTTGGGAGGTCTGAGGTCTTCTGCCAGCGTTCAGTAGGTGTTCTGTAGGAGCAGTTCCACGTGTAGATGTATTTCTGATGTATCTGTGGGGAGGAAAGTGATCTCTGCGTCTTACTCTTCCGCCATCTTGAAGCTCCTCCAGTGTAAGAGTGATTTCGAAACAAATATTTATCCATGAGCAGTGATATCACAAAATTGTTAATAATTCTCTTTAAATATACAGGGAAAACGTAATTTTTTTTCTTTTAACTGATTTGGTCATCCTTTTGAGTCATTACCTCTGTGCAGTGGGAAAACATACTTTATTTTGGTCTATTTGTGTCTAATCTTCTGCATTAACCTATAATGCACTAGATTCAGCTACCCTTTAGGTAATGCTGTCTCCCATGGTTAAACATGCTCAGTCTCATGGCTAGCCTCCATCTGTTGATTCTCACCATAAAATGGCATCTGGGGAAGAGTTGATTTCCTATCCTCATGCTGCTAAGATAATATTCACGCATTGTAATGCCCTCTGGCATCTCTGGACTCAAACGTTTTTATCCTATTTCCCTGTGGTTGCTGCTCTCTCTGTTGATCTTAATGGCTGAGTTCCTCAACTGGTAGAGCCCAGATTGGCCTCATGCATTTAACGTTGTCCCAGAGTTCTCTTAGGCTTTTTTCATTTCTTTTCATTCTTTTTTCTTTATTCTGTTCCACAGCAGTGATTTCCAGTATCCTGTCTTCCAGGTCATTTATCCGTTCTTCTACCTGTTATTCTGCTATTGATTCCATCTAGTGTATTTTTCATTTCCGTTATTGTACTGTTCATCTCTGTTTATTTGTTCTTTAGGTCTTCTAGGTCTTTGTTAAACGTATCTTGCATCTTCTCAATCTTTGCCTCCATTCTTTTTCCGAGGTCCTGGATCATCTTCACTATCATTATTCTGAATTCTTTTTCTGGAATGTTGCCTACCTCCACTTCTTTTAGTTGTTTTTCTGGGGTTTTATCTTGCTCTTTCACCTGGTACATATTCCTCTGACTTTTCATTTTGTCTATCTTTCTGTGAATGTGGTTTTCATTCCACAGGCTGCAGGATTGTAGTTCTTTTTTCTGCTGCCTGTTCTCTGGTGGATGAGGCTATGTAAAAGGCTTGTGCAAGCTTCCTGATGTGAGGGACTGGTGGTGGGTAGAGCTGGGTGTTGCTCTGCTGGGCAGAGCTCAGTAAAACTTTAATGTGTTTGTCTCCTGGGTGAGGCTGAGTTCCCTCCCTACTGGTTGTTTGGCATGAGGCTACCCAGCACTGGAGCCTACAGGCTCTTTGCTGGGGCTAATGGTGGACTCAGGAGGGCTCATGCCAAGGAGTACTTCCCAGAATTTCTGCTGCCAGTTTCCTTGTCCCCACGGTGAGCCACAGCTGCCCCCCACCTCTGCAGGAGACCCTTCAACACCAGCAGGTATGTCTGGTTCAGTCTTCTATGGGGTCACTGCTCCTTCCCCTGGGTCCTGATGTGCACACTACTTTGTGTGTGCCCTCCAAGCATGGAGTCTCTGTTTCCCCCTGTCCTGTCCAAGTCCTGCAATCAAATCCCACTAGCCTTCAAAGTCTGATTCTCTGGTAACTCCTTCTCCCGTTGCTGGACCCCCAGGTTGGGAAGCCTTACATAGGGCTCAGAACCTTCACTCCAGTGGGTGGACTTCTGCGGTATACTTGTTCTTCAGTTTGTGAGTCACCCACGCAGCGGTTTGGGATTTGATTTTATTGTGATTGCTCCCCTCCTACCATCTCATTGTAGCGTCTCCTTTGTCTTTGAATGTGGGGTATCTTTTTTGGTGAGTTCCAGTGTCTTCCTGTCAGTGATTGTTCAGCAGTTAGTTGTGATTCTGCTGCTCTCACAAGAGGGAGTGCACGTCCCTCTACCGAGACTAGATTCTGATACTCACTACTCTTCTGGGATTTATTGAACTGGACTGCCTGCATTTTAATGTGGCAAACTGAAGAACACAAGATATTTTTAATGCAATTTTAAAAATGATTATTGAATAATGATACTTGAGTGTTTACTTTTGACTTCTGTAGTAAGTGTCATTATGTAGAACAGTTTGTACCCAGGCAGAACCTTGTGAAGCAAAGATTGTAACCCTTAGCAATCAGGAGAGCTTATAAACGTAAACTGAGACAGCAGAATCAGGGCCTTATCTGAATGCTGTGTTCCAGTTCTGCTCAGTGGATGTTGGAAGAATTTAAAGGAAGAGGAGAATCAAGAAAATTATGTAAAGAAAACAGAAATATAAATTTATTTTGTTTTAAATTAGAAGGGTGTAAGGAAAGACTAAATCTATTTTCAAATTAAAATTATTCTAAAGTAAGTATTTTTTTTTTAAGAGCAATGTCCAGGAGTTTTTTTTTATTGTTTGACTAACAGAACAAAACCAGGCAGAGAAGTCCACAAGGATATGGTGGTCATACTTCATTGCTGCTTGCCATTTGGTCCTTCATCTTCCTAGCACTTATTGTGTTTCCTTTGAAAGATTTTAGACATTTATTTAATCACAAATGCAATCCAAGTATGAATAAATTAATGTATTATCTTTTAGGAAACCCCACCCCCATGTTCCTTTAAATAGAAGAAGATGCTAAATGTCTCTTCATAGTCTGTTTGGCCATAGTTGTCCCACCTATCATTTGAAAAACAGTTTGAAATCCTTTCCTCATTCCATTAAAGAATTCCTGGGAAAGAAATCCTATTGTATTGTCCATAGTCTCCAAGCGGTGAGGATGGTAACTGGGCTGAAGGCCACTGCAAGGGGTCTTCAGCAAATGGAGGATAATTGGGAAATTGGGCAGAGGCAAATCTTGCCTAGGAGACACCAGCTCCTTCAATTAAAGCCCAGAGAATGCCACCCATCGCAGCTGACCCAACCACAGCCACTAGTCTGTTTCTTGCTGCCAGTATGGCTCCTGTTAAGGCACTGCTCATGATGGAGTTCCAGGGATCTTCTTTCCCTCTGACTTGAACCATACTGCAGTCAGTCATGGAAAACAGACCTTCCCCAAACAGCAAAGCTACCTCTCAACTGCAGAGCCCTGGTTTTAATAGCTGTCAAACTCCTTCCTAGTCTGTGGTTTACTCCCACTGGAGAACTGCAAAAACCTTTGATTACCATCACCTATGGTTCTCATCTTAAAGGCCCTACCACAGTCATCCACAATTCGCACGCATACTCTTGTACCTTGACTCCATGGTCAAAATAAATTTTCAAATTCAGTTTAATCTAGGGGCATTGTTGATTAAATTTTAGATGACAATTTGTTATCTGACTGAGATGAAGAAACCACATGACAGATTTACTGGTTGCTGTTTTGTACTTTGTGATTTTAGCCCATAGTCAATTTTAAAGGTGTGCTAGTTAGAAGGTGCTGCCTCTCTACTACTCTGACTAAAACCTTTTTGACTTTAATTTTATCTCTGTTCAAAGAATTAACATAATTAACATCCTTTCAAAAGTTCTACAATCATATTGAGATTACTTTTAAAGAGAAGTTAGCTCTAGGTTTTACTTAAAAGACAGATTCTTAATCTTTTAGATATCAGTTAAGGTCTGTACATTTTATTGCATTTTATATGCATTGGATAAATTCAATTTTAAAATGTGACAAATCTTGTTTGAAAGGAAAGAACCCTCACTGAACAGAATTGTTGCACCCTAGTGTGTACTTTAATTTGGAATTTTCAGAATATGAATTTGTTTAGCATTGCAACAAACAAACAGAATCCTTATCTATACAAGTCCCCCATCCTAAAGAAGAACTTTGAATTGGGTATCTATGCACAAACAAAAAGAGAGGATTTTCCTGTTAGCCCTTTGATACAATGTGGTTATTAGCTGCTTGATTTTGTTTTATTAAATTTTTAAATTTTTCGGCCACACTGTGCAGTTAGCAGGATCTTAATTCCCCAACCAGGGATTGAAACCATGCCCTCAGCAGTGAAAGCCCAGAGTCTTAACCACTGGACTGCCAGACAATTCCCTTAGCTGCTTGATTTTAAAACTTTATAGAAGAATGTGTTTGGGGGCAGACGTGTTGGTAAATCTGTTTCTGTTGCCAAGAATACAAGAGGACAACCCAGCCTTTCATCATGGTGAACCTCATTTATCATCCTGTCACTGCACCATCTTTTTCCAGTTTCATCCTGGACCAGGATTTCATGGCACAGAAAGAAACCTGGGCATCAAACCATAGCATATGAACAAATGGATGGCCCAAATATTTGAGAGCATAAACATGCCTCTCTCACTGGGCACCAGTTGAGAGGGTTGAAGCCCAGTCATTGTAATTGCAGTTCAGAGTAGAAGAAGAAACTGTGTCCAGATGAGAAACGATTTGAATGTTTGTGTGGGTTTGGATTTTAATAGCTCTGTCACGTTCCATCACTGTTTGCTTGAGCATTTCCCCGATATGCTCTCCCAACACTGAGGCCATTTCTGCTTCTTTCTTGATATCACTCATTGTTTTCAAAATGTGGTTTTCCATGCTCTCTTCTCCAAATAATCTCAGTTAGGTTTGAAATTTAATAAATGGTCAGTAAAAATTTAGCCCCCTAGGAGCTTAAGTCCTGAAATAATATTAGAGATGATTTAGTGTAATATTTACTCACTGTAACATTTTTCTTTCCTTTTTAGTTCTCACTCATCTGAAGATGCATCTCAGTCTTAGCTAAAATTTTATTCTTTGCAAAATTAATACTGATATTAAAGTCATCAGTGTCATTAATTTCTAAACCTCAAGGACGCTAAGTACCTTTTTTTTACATAAAGAAAAGACATACATGGCAGGAGTTTGTAGTGTTGAGCCATGAACGAGTGATAAATATAGTCTGTTAATGAGACTGTACAGGACAACACTACTGTCATGAGAGACAGAGTGTGCCTTACATAAGGGCAAAACTGCTGGTCTTCCAGTGACACATTCAACACTGTGATGGGGTGTGACAAAGAGGTGAACATGGCAAATTTTGAGACATATGCTAATAACACACTACCGAGAGATATTTAGGGTGGGTACCTACTGTGATATCATCAACTAGAAATGTGCACTTTGGTACTGTCGTAGAATGTTGGCATAGCCCTGCTGTTTGTATCTAGCTGTTTAAGACATTGAGGATGAAGCAGTGAATCTTACTAAGGGAGAAAACAAAGTGATGCAATCAAAACTAAAATTATTTCAGATACTATTGCTGGTTGCTAATTGTTATAGGTTACCCTATCACAAATTTAGTATATAGTATATATACATATATTTGTTCATTTCACTTTTGATAATGTTACCTTATTCAACATATTTAAAATTTAATCCACAATAATTCCTTCCAGAAGAGTCTCCTTTCTTATTATTTTAATGCCCTTATGATATATCATTTTAACTACAATAAAATTAATTAAACAAGGAGTCTATTAGACTGAGGTGGCTGTAATGCCTCGGCAGCCTACTAAGCAAACCAAAACATAAGGCAGAATCAATGCACCAGAATCCAAAAAAAAAAAAAAAACCCAAAAGAACAACCGATCACAAGTAGCCCGCTTTTCCATATAGGACAACTGCTTAAGTATAGCCAATCGAATAATGTATTTGTTTTTCTTCTGCGACTTCTCTATGAAAACCGTTTCCCTAGCTTCTGTCATCAGGGAGCTCCTAACCATTTTTGGTTTGGTGCTGTCCAATTTGAATCGGCTTGCATAAATAAACCTTTAAAAAATTTTATGTGCCTCAGTTTAACTTTTAACACTACCTATACCTCTAATACAAAAGGAACCTTTTCCTGAGAGCTTTCAACTTTTTCTCTTTCACCTGGGAGGTAGATCTCTCTGACTCTGTTTTGTCCTTATAAGTTATAAAGAACCTGTGAGTGTTGGTGTCTATCCATTACCGTAATAGAATCTGAGCATTAATATTTATTTTGGTGAACATGCCCAATTTACAAAATCCAAAATTTATTTTCATAACCTAGCTTATAGTGGGTGTATTAAATGAGTACAAGTTTTAGAGGCTTGTTGGCTTAATAGGCTCAATTAGTAGAAAAGGATAACTGGATAGCTATCAAAAGCGTCCTGCCTTAAGGGTTAGAATGGGGAAGTAATATGCCTTACTACTCAGAAATTCTTTTATTAATATCTTAGTAATCTCCTTCATGACATCACTTATTCCCATTTCATTTCTTCTCTTTGTGTATCTCCTTTGACTCTCCTAAAACAATATGGTTAATTTGATAGAGGGGATTCCTAATTTCATAAATTCTTTAAAATAGTATTGGGCAGTGTAGTGACCTGGCTTTTCTCACCTCTTCAGTCTCTCTTCCCACCATTGCTTCGAAGAAGTTTGCAATCCTACACGTTGAAAACCACTTTCAGTTCCTGGAATAGACCTTGGTTCTTTCAAGTTTTATGACTTTATTTATATTGTCCCTAGTCTTGGAAATACTCGTATCCTCCTATTACAGTGGGATAGCTTTCTCACATTCTTTGAAGGTTTATTATTATTTTTTATATTTTTTATTATATTTTTTACATTATTATTTTTTTTTTCTTTTTGGAATTCTCTGAGTTTACTTCTTCTGGCTTGAGATAGGTACTCTTTCTATGTGCCTACTTAATGCTTACATATTTAATAATAGTCTCCTTTTAGATGTTTTGATTCACTTACTATCCCAACAACCCTACTGAGTAAACAACTATAATTGTTATCAGCCTCTTCTTATACATGAGGAAACTGAAGCAAAAAACAAACAAACAAACTAGTACTTGCCTAAGGTCTTACAGCTAGTAAGTGATAGAATGAGTTTTTAAGACAAAAGGTCTAGTAGCATCAGTATACAAACCAATGCTGTCCAATAGAAATCTGAGTTACAAATGTGATGTAATTCATAAATTTTCGAAAGAATACATTGAAAAAGTAAAAGGAAACTGGTGAAATTAATTGTGTTAATACATTTTCTTTAATACAATATATCCCAAATAACATTTCAAGCATAATCAGTACAGTATTAAAAATTCGTTTTAAAAATGAGGTATTTTGTATATTTTATATGAGGTCTTCAAAATGCAGTGTGTATTTTATACTTACAGGATATCTCAATTTGGGCTAGTGTTTTAAAGTACATGTGGCTGATTTCTACCTTTAGTTGATAACACAAGTCTTTACTCTTAATCACAGTACTGTACTCCTCTTTGTATGGAAATAGTTTTATTTGCCTGTATCCCCCATTGAACTCTGAACTCCTTAATGAGTGAGGATGTTTTGTATCTCTAGCACATAGAATAGGTATTTCCTGATACATAGTACAAACTTAATGAATATTTATTGAATTTTGTTGCTGAAGTACATTGTTAAGTTGAAATTTCAAGAGATTCAAAATAAACGACCAAATGCATACATTTGCCACTTTTGAGCAGATCATGAGAGAAAATTGAGACGACATCCAGGAAGACAGTTGTATCTTTCAGGACAACAGGATATACATAAGGTTCCATTTTAAGAATGTATGTAAGTGCTGAATTTCACTAAAATCACATTATAAAATAATAAATGAAAACATGGTCTAAAAGTGTCCCAATTTTTTTATTATTATAGAATACTGTGTTTTGTTACATCTGTTTAGTGAAAAAGGGGGTCAGAATTAACATTGTATCATCATGTTTGGTAAAATCTTGAGTGGACTCATGCCTCATGCATTGTAGATACCTAATAAATACTTTCTAATCTGATTTTTTTGAGCCGGGATAATAACCTCAACTCCTACAGGTATTTATTTATTTATTTTGAAATCCGATCCAACTTGCCATCAGTTTGGACAAGCTGGGACAATTTCTCAAAATGAACTCCACTATCATCAAATTGTTCTCCCCAAATGAAAGAAGGTTCCTTTGATGCTAGTCAAAGAGTGAGGGCTCCTTGACTCAGAACCGGATGCAAGCTTAATACCAGCCTTCCATTTCAGTTCAATTACATTCTTGGCAGCCTATGAGGCTCATGGGGTAAAACTTTTTATAACAATTATCAATATCAGCCAATTTTTCAGAATGGGCAAGAATAAACTTCAACAGCTCCAGGATGAGTTTTCAGTCTTCCAAAGGTTCTCTCTGGCTAACTGCCATGGAGAATATTGTAGGAGCATAAAGAGTGCAGTTTTATGCAACACTCTAGAAATCAGTTAACTTTATGTTCACTTAGATTGCGAAGATTTTAGCAAGCTGAATTAACTATTTAATGCTGTTTTAGGGTACTGTTTCTTTTTGTGAGATATGGTAAATGGTCATTTTCTTGTGTATTTTATATACAGGACTGCAGCTGTGTGTGTGTGTGTGTGTCTGTGTGTGTATGTGTCTGTGTGTGTGTGTGTATGAATATTATCTAGCAATGTTTAGAGGTTGGCCTATCATTGACTCTGTTATAAAACTATCATGGATGAAAGAGAGAGAGCATCCTACAGATGGACTACAGGCTCAGTAAGAACCCGGAACTTTTGGATGTGTTTATTGGGGTTGAAATTTTTGTTAGGAGTAGAATTGATATTCAGGGTGATTTGAAATGATATTAAGTTCTTGAACCCAGGAATGGCTAAATCCTGTCATTATCCAGCATTCTTTATATTTTCTAACATCAGGTACATCATTATACAAGGAACTATTAATTATAAAATCACACGATTATTCACTGAATGTCCATAACCACAAAAGTGAAATTCTTTCTTCAATTATAATAGGGCATTTAGATTTCTTTCAAAGTTTAAGTGAAAACTTTCCTTTCCTTAAAAATCTAAATTTTAACACCATGCTGCTCTAAAAACTAAAACAAGTATTTTATATAAAAGAGAATAGGGTGAGAAGCCATAAGTATCCTCTTGCCTCTCAGCCAGGCTTTAATGTGTTCAACCCATGGAGGCAGGAATTTTAAAAAGGCACCAGAGACCACATGGAATTCCATGGAATTTCTTCTTAGGAAATTCAACCACAGAGATTCTGGAAGCATAAGAAACAACAATACCTCAACCATGACCTTTGAACATAGTGACCCCTCACATTAGTAATTGTTTAATTTGGTTTATACAAATATAGTTATTAAATATGGGGTGTCTTCAAGGAGCTAACACACCTCTTTCAATAAATACAAATTATAGTTTACAATATGCCCCAAGAGTAGCACACCATCATTTTTATAAAATGTTAATATATCCCCCCATTACTAGAAAAAAAGAAAAAATATGGTGGAAATAATCACAATTTAGGTTTTGTGAAATATTTCATCATAGTAAAATATCTGAATATCACTACAGTAAATGTAAACAGTCAAATATGTTTAGCTTTGTTTAACAATCTCATAACTTTTTGCTGATGGATCAGTTTTACTGAAATTTGTGTTAGAGTCTTTGAAGCATATTTTGAAATACAGCATATCTTTTAATCTTTCTGTGAATTGGTTTCATTTACTAACATTTGGAGTAGATCTCTTATTCTGAGGGAATCTGATGGGAATTCTGATGAGTGTTTGAAAAGTGGTAATTGTGGCACTTTCGGAAATTCTGGGAGAGGGCCAACCTGAGGGCCACTGGTGCTTTTCCCAGCCAGCAAGGAGGCTTAAGCAAGAAAGCTTTCTAACACTGTGCCAGGAGTTGAACTAGGGCCCTCAATAAAAGGGAATTGGATTTATCTGTAGATAAATATAACATTTCTTTGTTCTTTTCTATTTAAAAGATATACATTGTGATATATACCTCTAAAAAAACTCTATCAATCCTACGGAGAATGGGGTCCAGAGAACTCCTTCCACCTCCAGTTTGTTAATACTACATTAAAATGTGTATTACTTTTAAGAAATTTAAACATCATGGTTAAAATACAAATATTAAACTTATAAACAATCAAAAATTATGCAAAAGAAATACAAACACTATGAAATTCTACTTCTGCAAAATCTTGGGTAACAATCTGAAGGTGGAAATCTTGATGATATACAACATTAATGAAGTTTCAGAATCTATTTCTGCTACTGCAAAGAAATGTCATCATCAACAGTACAGAAATAAAAATTTAATAATTCGATGCATGTTGCATAAAGGAATATTTTGCAGCCATTAAAAAATTGTAAAATAATATGAAAGAATCTAGCATAACCTTTTCTATCATTAGGGTTAAAATTGGTGTACAAAAGTTCATCCAGTCTGATTTAAAATGCTTAATATAAAAAGATAAAGCTAATTGTATTATCTTTGTCAGGGTTTTCTAGAGATACAAGACCAATTTTCTTCCTATCTATCTATCTATCTATCATCTGTCTGTCTGTCTATCTATGTATCTATCTAGAGGGAGAAGGAGAGAGAGGGAGGGAGGGAAGGAGGGGGAGGGAGAGAGAAAGAGAGAGAGGGAGGTTAATTTATTATAGAAATTGGATCATACAGTGATGGAAGTCAAGAAGGCCCACAGTCTTTCATCTGCAAGCTGGAGAACCAGGAAAACTAATGGGTTTCATTCAGTCTGAGTCCAAAGTGCCACAGGACCACTGATGTCTGAAGGTAGGAAAAGAGTTGCCCCAACTTAAGCAAAAAGAGCAAATTCACTCTTCTCTTGCCTTTTTGTTCTATTCAGACCCTCATTTGAATGTATACTACCCACCTACATTGGTGAGCTTCTTTACTCGGTCTTTCTCAAATGCTAATCTCTTCCGGAAACATCCTCACAGACACACCAAGAAAAAATGTTCTACCACCTATTTGGGAATCCCTTTGCCCAGTCAAGGTGACACATAAAGCAAACTATCACAAGAACTCATAGAATTTTAATTTCTTTTTTAATATTTTCATTAATTTCTAAAGTAAGTTGTGTTACCATTTAAGTCATAAATACAGGGGAAGGCTTCTTCAAAGATGGGTCTAGGTAGGACTTTATCTCCCTAACTAGACAACAACTGTACTGGCAGAATCTGTCTGATATAACTCTTTTGAAACTCTGGAGTCTGTTGAAGGTTTGTAACTTCCAAGGGGAGGGTTTGGATAGCAAATTGCAGATAACAGTCAATTTCAACTCTTTGCACAGTACAAGTTACCCCTCCTTCACACTTCAACCTGGGAAAAGAGGCAGTGCACATGTTACAGGAGAAGCTTGCAGGAGCCAGAGTGGACAAAAAGCACCCTATCTTCCTTTGGAGATCAGTGTTCTATTTGCTGATTGTTGCTTCTGATCACAGAGGTGCAGAGAAAGAGGTGGTGGTGATTGTTGTTATACCTACCCTACTGTTGTAAGTAAGGTCCTCTCCTTTTGGCTGAAGTGACTTCTAGTGATATTTAAAGGGCCAGCACCTTCCACCCCTGCCCCCTCCCTCTTTTTATTCTTTTTCTCCTTTCGGGAGCCAGACATTGAAGACTGATACATTTAAAATCAACTGCATATATATAGAGCAATTAGGAAGTCACTACACATGCCTAGGGAAAAGCACAGGATCTAAAAAGACCTGAAAAACCCATAAGCTTACACCTCAGTGATCTTCAGCACAGAAACAGCCTATAACAATAAAAAACAAAAAATTAAAAATAAAAAAACGGAAAACCCTGAGGAAGGAGGAGAATCTGGTTTCCAGAGTTACCACACTACTACATTTAAGTGAACAATTTTCAACAAAAACTAAAAAGGCTTAAAGAGTATAGCCTATTCAAAGAGAAAAAAAGTAAATTTGTTAGGTCACAAATTAAGTCTCAGTGGATTTTAAAATGTAGATATCATACAAAGTATCTTCTCTGATCACAATGGGATAAAGTTAAAAATCAATAACAGAGGAAACACTGGAAAATTCACAAATTTGTGGAAATGAGACAACACACTGTTTAAAAGTTAATGGATCAAGGCAGAAGTCACAAGGGAAAGTAAAATATACTTTGATATAAATGAAAATGAGAACACAGCATGCCTCTAAATATATTGGATGCAGTGAAAGCAGTGCTAGGGGAGAAGTTTATAAATATCAGCAGTTACATTAAGAAAAAAAGAAAGCTTTCAGATCAACAACCTAATTTTATAACTTAATGAACTAGAAAAAGAAGAAAAATCTAAACCCAAAGCTAGAAGAAGGAAGGAAATCATAAAAGAGCAGAGAAAAACAAAATAAATAATAGAAAAAAAGTAGAAAAAACCCCAGTGAAACCAAAAGTTTATTCTTCAAAAAGATCAAAAAAATGGACAAAGTTTTAGGGATTTCCCTGGAGGTCCAGCAGTTAAGACTTTGTGCTTCCACTGCAGGGGGCACGGGTTCAATCCCTGGTTGGGGAAACAAGATCCCTCATGCCACAAGGCGCAGCCAGAAAAAAAAAAAAAAGAACAAACCTTTAAATAGATGGACTATTTAGAAAGAAATAGAGAGAAAGAGAAAATATTCAAATCACTAAAATCAAAATGAAAGTGGGGACATTACTAGTGGTTCTACAGAAATAAGAAAGGATCTAAGAGAGTACTATGAACTAGTGTACATCAACAAATTGGATAACCTAGATGAAATGTACAAATTCATAGAAACACAAAACCTACCATTAATAAATGATGAAAAAATTAAAAATCTAAATAGAGCTATAACTAGTAAGAAGATTGAACCAGTAATCAAAAATCTCCAAACAAAGAAAAGTCCTAGATCTAAATGCTTCAATGGTCAATTCTACCAAACTTTAAAGAAGAAATAGCATGAATCCTTAAAGAAAATATGAATAAATGGAAAGATATACCATATTTATGGATTGGAAGACTTATTAAGATGTAAGTACTACTCAAAGTGATCTACAGATTCAATGAAATCCTTACTAAAATCCCAGCAATGTTTTTTTCAGAAGAGAAAAAAACCATCCTAAATTTCATATGGAATCAAAAGGGACCATGAATAGCCAAAAGAGTCCAGGACAAAGGAACAAATTTGGAGGACTCAAATTTCCTGATTTCAAAACTTACTACAAAGCTACAGTAATCCAAACAGTGTAGTACTGGCATAAAGAAAGACATATATAACAATGGAATAGAATAGAGAATCCATAAATAAACCTTAACATGTATGATCAAATGATTTTTGGCAAGAGTGCAGAAATATTCATTGGAGAAATGACAATTTTGTTGACAAATGATGCTGGGAAAACTGGATATCAACATGCAAAATATTGAAATTGGACATTTACTTAACACCATATACAAAAATTGTATATGGTGTTAGGTAAATGTATATGTTGATGTACACTAGTTCATAACTCAGAATGGGACCATGACCTAAATTGAAAGCTTAACACTATAAAAATCTTAGAAGAAAACATAGTACAAAAGCTTCACAACATTGGATTTGGCGATGTTGTTTTGTGTATGACACCAAAATCACAGATGAACAAAAGGAAAAATAGACAAATTAGGCTTCATGAAAAAATTTTAAAATATACACCAAAAGACACTGTCAACCGAGTAAAAGGTAGCCCACAGAATTGGAGAAAATATTTGAAAATCATGTGTCTGATAAGGGATATCCGGAATGTTTAAAGAACTCCTAAGACTCAAGCACAAAAACACGAAACAACCAGATTCAGAAATGGGCAAAGGACTTGAGTAGACACTTTTCTAAGATATACAAATTGTCAATAAGCATGAAAAGATGCACAAAATCACTAAACACTAAGGACGTGGACATGCAAGTCAAAACCACAATGCGATATCATGTCACATGCATTAAGATGGTTTCTGTGCAAAGCAAAACAAAACAAGCAAGCAAACAAACTCAGAAAATAATGAGAGTTGGCAAAGATGTGGAGAAATTGGAATCCTTGTGCACTACTGGTGGGAATGTGAAATTGTACAGTCACTGTGGAAAACAGTATGGAGGTTCCTTTAAAAATTAAACATAGAATTACCATATGATCCAGAAATTCCACTTCTGGGTATATCACCAAAAGAATTGCAAGCAGAGTCTTGAAAAGATATTTGTACATCTGTGTTCATAGCAGTATTATTCACAATTGCTAAAACATGGAAACATTTCAAGTTCCCACCAATGAATGCTATGTACATGCAATGAAGTATTATTTATCTAAAAAGGAAGGAGAATCTGGCATTAGCTAGAACTTGAATGAATCTTGAAGTCATTATGCTAAGTAAAATAAACCAGTCACAAAAAGACCAATACTGTATGATCCCCCTTTTTGAGTAGTGGAAATCATAGAGACAGAAAGTAGAATGGTGATTTCCAGGGACTGAAGGAAGAGGGATTAGTGAGTTACTGCTTAATGGATATAGAATTTCAGTTTTGCAAGATGAAAAAAAGGGTTTTGGAGATGGATAGTGGTAACGATTGCACAGTGATATAAATGTACTTAATACTTCTGACTGTACACTTATAAAGATGGTAGATTTTATGAGTATTTTAGCATAATAAAAAATTGAAAAAAGAACATAATTACTTTTTAAGTAAAAACACACATGAATTAATCTTTGATATGATGACATGGGGTCTAGTGTAAGAGTAGGAGGACTCGGTCAAGCTTCCTCCATTATCATGGTCCTTTCGACCCTTTAGAGGTTACCACTCCATCCTTGCTGAGCCTCAGAGGTGGGTCTGCCTGCACCAGTCAAGCTGGGACTAACTCCACTGTTAGCCAGACGCTCCCTTGGTTTCTGACCAGATTCTGATAGCTGACACTGATAAAGCTGAGAGAAGCACCCTACAGAACAGACATGGAGGCATCTGCTCCTGATTTGGCCATGTTCAGGTCTCAGTTACTTCCCATAATGAGACATTGCAGGGGCTTTCAGGAGTCACCCCTTCAACTCCTGCGTCTGTGTTCAGGACACCAGCCAGCACTGAGCGGGTTGTATGCGGAAGGGGTTAGAGATCAGGTTGTAGCATCTTCTGGAGCAGCTGCTTCAACTCTCGTTGACAAATTGTACTTAAAATCTGTCCCCCATCAGAATTCTGACCCCACCATTCTCTTAATCGTCTGACGTTAGTCCCGTTAACTAAGTTCCCTGAGGCTCAATTTTCTCTAATGTAACAAGAGCCGTTACTGTGAGAATTAAATAAGTATAAATGCCTAATAAAATTCCTTTCTTATTGTGGAAGTTAATAAATGTCGTTTTTTAATATGCCACATAACTTTATTTTATTTTACTGACTAAATTTTAGTTGTCATTTTCTCCCATTTATATTTCCAAGGAATATGGTAAACACTTAAGTAGTTGTTTAATTATTCTAACAATACATTGAAAAATTGTGTTTATTATTTTGTTAATTGTTTATCAGAATACTTGATAAGGACAAAAAATAGTGCGTGTTTTCTATATTATATCTCATCTGTAAACAAATTACATACTAGTTTGTCGTATTTTTGCTTCCAGCTGTGCCCCAGAGCAAATGTTATGAGGGTGAAATGAATGTGAAGTTGGGTAGGATTTACAGATGTGGCTCTTGTCTGCTTAATGATGTCTATAATGTCATATTAGGAAGAGGGACAGGAAGGTTCATCTTTTTGAAGCAGAAACATAATTTTCAATGCAAGGTATATCATGTTTTCTAAAAGATCATGGGAGACAAAAAAGGTGAAATAAAATGCTTAAGGAGAGACATCTGTTCTCTCTTATTCTTTAACTCACTTTAAACTTGGAGAAACAAAGCAAAGTGACAGTTAACTCTTGTGTTTTGTCAGGCCTAGATCTTTATCTCTTGTATAAAAGTAAGCAAGCAAGCTACCATCTGTGCAAACAGGTGGCTTGAATGATGTGGAGTATTAAAAAAATCATATTTGGAGCAATGGCAAGGAATAGAGAATTTAAGAAAACTCAAGAATTTCTTTAGTAAGATGAGAAATGTGAACCATTGATTGTGTGAGTGTTAGAAGATAAAATGTGTAAATTAAAATGTGGAAATATTTGTCCAAAAGGCTCTTCATGATACACATATTCCCATAGTAATTCTATCATCAGTGCGCTTACGCCAAGCAGCAGATGGCGCACTATTACCCTTGTGACTCCCTCAACAGACTAACTGAGGCCATCTTGGAAACAGTAGTAGGGAAGATGCCTTATGCCACAGCATAACTAAGGTATTGCTCACCCTTGACTTATTTATGACTTAGTGGTCACTCTCCTAGCTTCATAAAGGAGGTTCTTGAAGCCTTGAGGCTGAGTGGAAAGAAAAGAATACACGGACTGGAGGGTCACCTTAAGGAACCAGTATAAGCATCAGTTATTAGTTAACAGACAGCCAGTGTTGCAGAAATTGGACTGGATTTGGAATCCTCATCCAGGAATTTAATTGCTGATTTCTCAGTGTTTTCACCTAACTTCTTGTGGCTTTATTTTTGAGAAAATGAAGGGATTAGACAAGATGACCTCCTTGGTTCCTTCCAGCTCTTCAAAATATTTTAGAGCCAATTAGATTGGCAACATTATTTTTAGGACTCCTTTTATAGAAACAATCTGTGAAAATTACTGATAAAGCAATTAGGTACTCATATCTGTATGACTAATGTTAAATATTCATAGTTTACTTATGATCTACTGTGTGTAGATCCCTGCATTAACAGAAGTGAGGATGAGAAGGTTGAAAGTAAAGGAGAAGATGAATTATAGATAGCAACCATAACGCGGAAAAAAGCCATTTTTGTTTCAAAGACGTTGAAGAATTTAGCTTTATTTCAAATAGTGGGAACAAATGCCAGGTAAATAGCACGTATATATATTTTTTCTATTCTACCAACAGTTTTGTTTTTAAAGCCAAAATAAATCTAAAAATGTATGTTTTAAACTTTTGGCATCTCTTCTTTGGTCTACATTTTTTCTAATTTATTTATCTTTTAATAAGAACTTTATTGAGATAAAATTCATATACCATAAAATGCACCCCTTTAAAGTATACAATTCAATGTTTTTTAATATATTCATAGAATTGTGCAACCATCGCCCCTATCTATTTCCAAAATATTTTCACTGCCCGCCATACTCATTAGCAGTCATTTCTCCTTTCCCTTTCCCTTTCCCCTTCTCCCCTGGCAACCACTAATCTACTTTCCATTTCTATGCATTTTCCTACTTGGACATTTCCTATACATTGAATTATATAACATGTGGCTCTTTTAGATTTGCTTTTTTCAGTTCGATTGTTTCCAAGCTTCATCCCTCTTGTAGCATGTATCATCAGCTCCTTTATTGACAAATAATGTTCTGCTGTATGAGTATATCACATTTTAAAATCTATTAGTTTATGATATTGAGTTGGTTTCCTTTATCATTGGCTTTTGATCTTAATATTATTTTATTTCTTATATTATTGAGTGAATAATTAACCCTTGGAACTTCCTTCTATTCTTCTTGCCTAGTTCTCATCAAATGTGGTGATTTTAGAATGCACAAAATGGAAAGATTTAGAAATTACTTCAATGAGACACATAAACACCAACTATATACTCAGCTCTATTCTAAGTAATGTGGTAAATAAGGAAATTTGAATATTTCCTTTTAGAAAGAGTATGTGCACTTTTTAATGATTAATGACAATATTTGATAAGGATGGAATATAGGTCGAGTGGAGAATTATTTTTTTAAATGCTAGTTAAATCATCATAATCAGCTTTGCTACCTCCATCATCACCAAAGCCAGGATCACTCATTGGGCACATATGCTGTATAAGATATTGCATTTTTTTTGCATACATTGGAGTGTTTTATATTCAAACAATTTAATTGGGACATGGCTTTTTCTTATTTCAAATTAGAAGAGTAAATTACAGATAGCTAATGTAACCAGACCCAAAATTAAATGCTTAGGAATAAGAAGAGTCAGATTTTATCCTAAATCTCTAAAACATACTCCATATATATGTGTGTCAGTGTGTGTATATATATATATATAACATAGTATTATACTATGCAATATATATTACGTTATACATACTTATATATTGTACTATATAATATATATTACACTATGTATACTTATATACATACATGTACTATAAATATACGTGTATTTTATATATTTATATAAATTATATACTTGAAAAGGAGTCATGGTGGAGGGACGGACTTTGAACTTATCCATGATGTTTAGTTTCAAGATTTGGTTGATCAGAGCTGGGGTTGCGATCAGTGGTTTGAGGAAAAGAATCACAGTAATAAAAAACATCCTTTCCACTGCAATGCTGTGGTACCACTAAATGATTTTAAATGGTATGTTTAGAGTTTATCCTTATTGGCAAGACTCATTTGTAATTTCAGTCCATTCCTTGGCAAATCTGGTCTCTCTTAACAACTCAACAGGAGAGTTGAAACTTTGATGGAGATTTGTGATTCTTCCAGGACATACATGTACATCTCCTCAGCAGTATCAGATTGATCTGTTGCCAACATGTTTTCTCCCCTCTCAGGAGAATGAATCTCTGACTACACATTCTGGCAAACCCACACATTCCTCCTGGCAAGCTTCCCCAGTGGGCCACAAAAAGTCTTATGCTTTCAGGCAAAATCATTTTTCTCTAAGGGAAGTGTGACTTGGGAATATGGCAAGGCCCCAAATAACCTGGAAAGTTTCCTCAGAATTTTAACAATTACTGAAATATATTTCCTTTTATGGACCCATTTTTCTGCTACAAAGTACCCATTACACACACACACATACATACACACACATAATCAATTGTGCTGCACTTTCCTGCATGATAAAATGCCAGTTTATGGTAAGTTTGGAGAGGCATTGTTTTTGTTGTAAATAACACCCTTCATAAATAAAATCAGTCTTCATTAATGCACATACACTGTATAATAGATCTGTTACCTATTTCACTTATCCAAACTTGACCTTTTTCTGGCATCCACAGAATGATTTCTTTTTTTAAAATCAACACATACCCAACACTCAGCAGGAGTGGACATGAGATTTAGTCCTGTGCCTGTTAGTACATCACATACCCATAACACGCAGGGCAAGAATGTTTACCTGGCCCAATCAGGACCAGAGACAGCAGCGAAACTCTGATTGAATATCCTAGAAAAAGAATCTTAATTTTTTCTGTCGGGCTTGAAAGTGAGAGGCCATGAGGTTTTAGTGGTATTTGAATCATGAAGGGAAAGCCTGTCTGAATAGAGCCATCTGAAAGAAAACTATAAGATAGTACACTTGGCCTGATGACATCTGAGCCCTTGCATCAACTGGTACCTTGAAGCCAGACATACAATAAAATACTTTTTAGACTTAAATCCATTTGGGTCAGGCCTTCCAGTACTTGAAACAGAAATAATCCTTTACTTTTCTCCCAATTCCTACCCTTATATATAAAATAGTAACAACTTATCCATGTGTTCTTATTTGATCAATCGTCTCCTAAGAGCATGAATTAGTATAATAGCTGTTTACAGTTAGAATAATTTCATCTTAAGCATATGACAGAATATGATTAAGTTCATTATACAACTTGGACTCATCAGCATTTTTCTTTAATCAACTGAGGTTTTCTAATGAACTTTAACAGTGTTTAAAAAAGAAAAAAACAAACAAAACTAAATATGCTTGAGAAGTGATTTAATCCAAACTCAAAAACCAAAATTATTGCCCAAAGTTATTGCCTCTATCCACTAAACTTAGCCATAGAACTAACTACAGTTTTCTTATATTGGTAAATATCCTATAAGTGTTTTAATATATTTTATATTTCTGTTATAATCCCCAGAGTCTGATTGTCTTTCAGTATGTGAATTTTTAAGCAGTACTTTTGTCACATTTCAATATTTTTTCTGTCTAAATCAATGCAATACTTCCATTTCATTTAACTAAGTCAATTTCCTATTCAATTAAGTCTTACCTTATGGTTCAGTTATATACTACTTGGAGTGCAGTGATCAGTTTTAATCTCTAGAGATTTAACTGAAAATGAAGAAGTTGATAAAGGTATGCCATTATGCACTTGAAAAGTCACAACATCTGTTGTTTAGATGTATGAATTAGTTGTACAACAAAAAAATTCCTCAGTGCTACTTTGTAAAACTATGTTCAGGACTAAAATATCTACATTAACTTTATTCTATTTTTTTGTTGTTGTTGTTGCGGTATGCGGGCCTCTCACTGCTATGGCCTCTCCTGTTGCCAAGCACAGGCTCTGGATGCGCAGGCTCAGCAGCCATGGCTCACGGGCCCAGCCACTCCGTGGCATGTGGGATCTTCCCGGACAAGGGCACGAACCCGTGTCCCCTGCATCGGTGGGCAGACTCTCAAACACTACACCACCAGGGAAGCCCCACTTTATTCTATTTTTAAATGTTGTCACTTTTTCTTTTATTTCCAACTATCATGTTTTAATTTATTTTTCTTTATATAATGTCAGTTTGAGCTGAAAGTGTTAGGCATTTGAAATAGCCAATGGAGAATTTTTAATGATAAGGTATAATGCCTAATTTATAATTTTAAGAGAAGAAAAAGGGATACAAAACATGATGTACTTTGAGATCTCAACTGCATGTTTATAAGGAAACACATTAAAATTTTCATAGTTATTTTCCTTGGTATGTTGGCATTATACAAATTTTCTATGTTGCACGTATATTACTTTAAAATCAGAAAAGAAA
Source organism: Mesoplodon mirus (assembly GCF_964341445.2). Taxonomy (NCBI): domain Eukaryota; kingdom Metazoa; phylum Chordata; class Mammalia; order Artiodactyla; family Ziphiidae; genus Mesoplodon; species Mesoplodon mirus. The sequence goes on along the minus strand of NC_138984.1, from coordinate 108,476,586 downwards.
CAAAAGTTACTGCCTTTGATAATATACCTCTTTTTCTTTTGTTATCTTGAATGTTCTAATATTAAACATGACGAGAAAAATATTTTCATAGGATGAGAATCTGCCTAAGATAAACTGGCACTAGATAGGGAAAGGTAACAGATTCATCTGTCCATTCAACTGGAAGACCAATATCAAGACATTGCATCTTGATAAGAAGGAATAGCCTTATCAAATATATTGCAGAGTAAACAAGTTTGTCAGTGGAACAATGTCAGTTGTTAATGGAAATTGACTAAAGTGTATGGACTGGCCAGAAAGGATCCAAGTAGCTAAATCTGCACAGATATAAGTATTATAGATATATAATTATATATATATATGTATATATATATAAAATACTATTTATATATTATAGATAGATATCTAAATAGTGGATTTCAGAACTTTAAATGGCAGTCAGTGTTGCAAGATTAAAGCACAAATTGGATGTGTAGAGTTAATGTTAATTTTGAGTCTCTAATTTACAAGTTTGGTGCAAGATTATTTGATTTATGATTAAGTTAATGAAATGTCACTCTGCAATTTGAGACCGTGTTATTAATGATGTAGAAATCAATATTAAAATTAAATCCTTGAGAGAAAAAGGGGAAGTGTTTAGAATTGAGGAAGGATAACTTGTAAATGAGTAACTGTGAATGATCTGAGATTTTACTCTCCTTGTCAATATATATATACATATTACAGTGATTGGTGACTAAACTAACATTTCTAAATATGGTAAGTAAAAAATGTGATCTTTGAATGAAGCAAACAACCAACACAGAAGTCAGCAGATTTTTTTTAAAGGATCGGAGAGTAAACGTTTTAGGTTTTATGAGCTATATACTCTGTGCTGCAGCTACTAAAATCTGCCATTGTAGTGCAAAAGCAGCTACAATATGTAAATGAATAAACATGACTGTGGGCCAAATTTGGTGCACCTAAACTTAGGTTTGTAAGAAAAATTATTTTGCCACGTGTTAAAATAGTAAGGAAGACCTCATTCAAGACTATTACAATAGAGGGTAGACTATTGCAATAGAGGGAAGACAACTAAACTCAACTCTAAATACAGCAAAGATACCTAGGGATTTATAGCCAAGAAGCAGAGTGTGAAGCAGAGTACATGTAAAATTTCTAAGAGGACATATCAAGGGTAGTCACTAAGCTGACTTAGCAGGATTCTTGCTAGCAGTGAACAGTCAAGGTCTAGTGAAGAAGAGGGGTCAGAGGTGCCCAACTAAATTTTGGTCAAGAAGGGAGTCTTTGTCAATAGTGCTAAATGCATTTCTAAATAAAGTTATACATGGAAAAATAAAATATAATTGATAAATGTAGTGAAAAGACTTAATCTTGTACCACAGAAAAATATTTGTTGAGGTCTTTCAATGGGATAGGTGCCATATTGTGTACTATAGAAGTTATAAACTGAATACTAGTTCCCCCAAATTACCACCAAGATAACCTGTTAAACATGATGAAGCACAGCTGAATTTGTTGCTTACTTTCTTAAAGAAGATCACTTTCTTCCCCAAGAGTAAGCAGCATATTACCCAAAGGGAATGGTGAAAGAGGGATGTTTATGAGGTTTGGGGGGGGATCTGGTTTGACAGGTTTTTCAAGAAGTAGTATTGATTAGGATTGGTTGAAATTTGAGTTGTAAAAGTTGAGGATTGATGAATTTAGGGAGGGGAGGGTTCGGGAGAGACTCTTGAATATTAAACAGTCATTTGGTTGAGTTATGTATTGTTCTGAGAAAGAGATGTTTACTTCAGTGAGCATTAGTTGAGTAGTCTATTCTTCAAATAAATGGGTTTTCAGAAAGTTCCTGAAAAAAAAAAAGGGACGACGTTATTTGCAACCTCATCTTACGAGCAAGAATCTTCTGAAATATTAAAGCCGTATTAATACAGACACTTGAATAGTAAATTCATGTTAATGTAGATTGTGGGATGTGTGGGTGTGGATAGTTTCAGTTCTGAAAGGAACAAGAAATAGGGCCTTCTAGAATTTCTAAAGTAATTGAAAAGCCAAAACAAACACATGAAAACTAAATAAAAATAGACAGTAAAATTATTTGAAACAAATTATATGATTAAATATTAACTGACTGGTCAAAGAGCCCAGAAAAGAGAGACACTGAGTGAGGACTTTAGAAGTGTCAGGAATCTAACAATGCTTTGGGAAAGATGGAAATTCTGGACAGGACCTGGCCATTGGTTACTGGACATCATAAGGAAAATAGAGTGGGAGTGAAGTATGAGTTGTGTGGACAACTGTAAACAACAGATGATCAGAACTTTTTATAGGGTATCAGGAGATAATAAGTAGGGAAATACGTTTTGAAGCCATGAAGTGAGTAACCTGAGTGTTATGATTGTTTTCAGAGCAAATGAGAGCATTCAGAGTGTTGTTTAGGATGTGTTAGACTATGTGATGGGAATAAACTAGAGGCATAGAGAACACTGAAAAAACTAAAACAATCTTCCAAGTGAGAGGCTTTATAGCCTCTATATAGGAGATCCCTATATATGTATGTGTATATATATATATATATATATATATATATATATATATATATATCCATCTATATAGGAGATGAGATAGGAAGATGTAATGAACTTAAGCATATATATATATATATATATATATATATATATATATATAACTTTGAGGGAGGGTGTAGCCAAAAATATAATGAGTTTAATTTTAGTCTACTGAGTTTTATGTATCTGCAAGTCATGTATGTCATCTAGCATAGAACTGGAAATATAAAACCAGCATACGGGAGAGGTCAGGGCTTAAAAGTTTAAGAATCAATATAGGTTCATTCTCTAAGTCTGTGAGTTTGTTCTGTTTTGCAAGTAAGTTCATTTGTATCATTTTTTTTTAGATTCTGCGTATAAGTGATTATCATAGGATATTTGTCTTTGTCTGACTTACTTCACTTAGTATGATCATCTCTGGGTCCATCCATATAGCTGCAAATGGCATTATTTCATTCTGTTTAATGGCTGAGTAATATTCCATTGTATATATGTACCACATCTTCTTTATCCATTCATCTGTCCGTGGACATTTGGAGAATGAACTTCTGGTTACCAGGGTGGGGGGAGAATGGGGGAGGGATAGATAGGGAGTTTGGGATTGACATGTACACACTGCTATATTTAAAATAGATAACCAACAATGACCTACTGTAAAAATAAATAAATTTTTAAAAAGTAAAGAAAAAAGAAAGAATCAATATAGGTAGATCTGAGTAGAAATGACCAGTTAGAGGATAGCAACTGGAAAAAAAAAAAGCTCAAAATTGAGCTTTGGAGTGTGTCTTTGTTTAGATAGCAATTGGATGAGTAGAATGTATAGAAATTTTTGAAGAAAGGGTTCCAGGACAAGGTAATGCTTCAAAGGCAAGAAAAGATTTCAAAATCCTTCTGCCCATTGTAATTGTCACAGACTGCAAAGTTGAGTGCGGTGGGGATTAAGCGTGCAGAAAGAGCACATTAGATTTGGTTATCACAGGTCAGTGTTGATGTTGGCAGTTTGCTAGTTCAGGAGAGTGAGGACTGCAACTGTGCTTCAGGGAAATATGGAGAATTACATGTATGGTGGACACACAGGATAAGGCTGAAACCCCTTGTACAAAAGGTATACTGAGGCTTATTGTGAAAGGACAAAAGCCTGGGAGAGAGCAAAATAACTGAATGAGGGTGATTATTAATATTATTTTTTAATATAGAGAAGAAATATACAATATGAAAAGTACAAGTAAATGGCAAGAGGTAGATATTTAAGAAATATCAGAAATCAAAGATATTTAAAAGCACGGAGCATACTGATTTGGCTACAAAACAGCTTTTTTGCCTTTCAAAAGAGAAATATCGCCTCTTTCCAGAAGTCTGGGGGAACGGAAGAGTGTACATGGAATGAGAATTTGAGGTAGACAAAAAGGACAACTAAGCCATTTCAGATGGCCTCAATTTTCTCACGTAAATATATGGAGCCTGGGGTTCCTTAAAAAGTGAGGAAAATTTCTATATAGTTGTGAGCAGTGTTTTAGGAGAGATGGGTAAAGGCCTGCTGTGTTTCAACTATGATTAGCTCATAGTCTAGATTTACCACTGATATCTTTAAATAATGATTAAATCTTAACTTGATATTTAACAAATCCTTCCCAAATTTATTTGAACATTTTCAGTGATTATCATTTCATTATTTTGTTTTACTGTTTTTTTCTAATATTTTCAGTTTGAGTGTGAATTTTAAAAAATGGATGCTATAGAATTTTTATTTTAGATATGTTAAAAATAGGTTTTTCAGGCAAAAATCATATTTGTATTAAAATGTTTCAAACAACCAATTTGCCAAGATTTTTTCCACTTTATGAATATTCTCTCCATGGATAGATGATAGATGATAGATAGATTTAATTTTGAAACATTAAAAGCAAATGTCTAAATTAATGCATCATTACATTACCAATAATACCATTAAAAAAATAAGGTGACTTTATATTGATATTCATGGGAGGTGAATTTTGTCAGCTGTCAACACCCAGAATAACCTGTTATGCAAAGCTGAGTTTATTACCTATTGCAGTCAGGGAGGACAACATTTTGATGGCCTTTGTACGTCCAGAAGGAGAGGTTGGTGGGGTGGGTTGGGGGTTGTGTATAGGGCTGGAAATCTAGATGTGAACTGTTAAGACAGGTATTTCAGTGTGAGGGTCTGATCAAAGATGGATGCACTTCATGATGTAATGGCCTAGGAGGGGTGCACATGGAGAGGCAAGCATCTTGAGGTGACCCTTAAGTTAACAGTTGTTTGATAATTTAGAAATCTGCTCAGTTTTAGGAGCTTATGGTTCAGATAAATTACTTTTCAGCAAGTTTATGAAAAAAAATTAAGTTTTGTACTGATTTACTGTCTCGTCTTCATGGGCAAGAACTAAAAGTAAAATCTTAGGTATGTAGGTCTTGACAGTTGGGGTGGATGCAGAGGCCTCCGTTCTCAATTTCAACAGCAAACTGGAATGTGAAGTCCATTAGTACCTGCTTTGAGTGGACTAGGTATAAAATAAAAGTTTGCCTTTATTGGAAAGAACTTAAACTAGGATATAGTACTGTTTTTCCTTTTGCTAGACAAATTATGGAAAAAGGAATTGGACAGAAATGTCAAGAGTTTGGATGGTGGGGGCAGACACTAAAAGTATCATTATATTCTTACAGCTCAGGATGGAGGGGCATGACATTGATTCTATCTTGTCACATCTTTTCATTAAAAAAAAAAAAGACTGACTGAATATGGGTTCAGGATAATTGACTCTTAATGTTCAATGAGCTGAAAAGGAAGAAAGATTATTTAATCAAAGTACTGTATAGACATGCATAATACAGTGTTTTAAGAATGTTTCAAGTACACCTACCTTAATCTTCTTGTGTTAATGCACTTTACTCATTGATCTTATTCACTCATATTTCATTACCTAATATTAAACAAAATATGAGGTGACAGTTTTGAAATATATTTCCAGAAAGTAATTTATTAATGCAATATTAGGAGTTGCAAAACTGGGAGATTCCACTAGCGATTATAAATCAAACAGTAAAGTGGGATAAATATGACACACAGAAAACCAGATTTTAAAGACCAGAAAAAATTAAAGATAATTAATAAAGGCAGATATTAGATGCTTTTAAAATAATTCATGCAGAAATCTGTATTAAATATTAACCTGGAGAGTTACAGCTGAATTAAAACAAAAAAAGGTTTCTCCCACTAATGCAACATTGAAAGTCTAATAGTAAAATTTGCAGGAGTACAGATCCAAAGGGATTTATAAATCTCAAATCTCTATAGAGGTTTTTCAAGTCTAAATAATTATCCAATGAAATTTACTTTATAAATATTAAATGTAAAGAGATGAAAGGGAAAAACCTACAACCAAGATTACTCTACTGAGCAAGGATCTTATTCAGATTCGACAGAGAAATGAAAACCTTTACAGACAACCAAAAGCTAAGAGAATTCAGCACCAGCAAACCAGATTTACAACAAATGCTAAAGGAACTTCTCTACACAGGAAACACAAGAGAAGGAAAAGACCTACAATAACAAACCCTAAACAATTAAGAAAATGGTAACAGGAGCATACATATTGATAATTACCTTAAATGTAAATGGATTAAATGCTACAACCAAAAGACATAGACTGGCTGAATGGATACAAAAACAAGACCCATATATATGCTGTTGACAAGAGACCCACTTCAGACCTAGGAACACATACAGACTGAAAGTGAAGGGGTGGAAAAGGATGTTCCATGCAAATGGAAGTCAGAAGAAAACTGGAGTAGCAATTCTCATATCAGACAAAATAGACTCTAAAATAAAGACTATTACAAGCGACAAAGAAGAACACTACAAAATGATAAAGGGATCAATCCAAGAAGAAGATATAACAATTGTATATATTTATGCACCCAAAATAGGAGCACATCAATACATAAGGCAAGTGCTAACAGCATTTAGGGGAAATTGACAGTAGCACAATCATTGTAGGGGACTTTAACACCCCACTTTCACCAATGGACAGATCATCCAAAATGAAAATAAATAAGGAAACACAAGCTTTAAATGATACATTAAACAAGATGGTCTGAATTGATATTTATAGGACATTCCATCCAAAAACAACAGATTGCACTTTCTTCTCAAGTGCTCATGGAACATTCTGCAGGATAGATCATATCTTGGGTCACAAATCAAGACTTGGTAAATTTAAGAAAATTGAAATTGTATCAAGTATTTTTTCAAACTACAACACTATGAGACTATATATCAATTATAGCAAAAATCTGTAAAAATTACAAACACATGGAGGGTAAACAATACATTACTAAATAAGCAAGAGATCACTGAAGAAATCAAAGAGGAAATCAAAAAATACCTAGAAAGAAATGACAATGAAAACACGATGACCCCAAACCTATGGGATATAGCAAAAGCAGTTCTAAGAGGGCAGTTTATAGCAATACAATCCTACCTCAAGAAAAAAAAAATCTCAAATAAACAACCTAACCTTACACCTAAAGCAATTAGAGAAAGAAGAACAAAAGAACCCAAAAGTTAGCAGACAGAAAGAAATCATAAAGATCAGATCAGAAATAAATGAAAAACAAATGAAGGAAACAATAGCAAAGATCAATAAAATGAAAAGCTGGTTCTTTGAGAAGGTAAACAAAATTGATGAACCATTAGCCAGACTCATCAAGAAAAAAAGGGAGAAGACTCAAATCAACAGAACTAGAAATGAAAAAGGAGAAGTAACAACTACAAGGGATTATGAGAGATTAACACAAACAACTCTGTGCCAATCAAATGGACAACCTGGAAGACATGGACAACTTCTTAGAAGAGCACAACCTACCAGCACTGAACCAGGAAGAAATAGAAAATATGAATAGACCAATCACAAGCACTGAAATTGAAACTGTGATTAAAACTCTTCCAACAAACAAAAGCCCAGGACCAGATGGCTTCACAGGCGAATTCTATCAAACATTTAGAGAAGCGCTAACACCTATCCTTCTCAAACTCTTCCAAAATACAGCAGAGAGCAGAACACTCCCAAAGTCATTCTACGAGGCGACCATCACCCTGATACCAAAACCAGACAAGGATGTCACAAAGAAAGAAAACTACAGGCCAATATCACTGATGAACATAGATGCAAAAATCCTCAACAAAATATTAGCAAACAGAATCCAACAGCTCATTAATAGTATCATGCACCATGATCAAGTGGGGTTTATCCCAGGAATGCAAGGATTCTTCAGTATATGCAAATCAATCAATGTGATAAGCCATATTAACAAACTGAAGGAGAAAAACCATATGAGAATCTCAATAGATGCAGAAAAAGCTTTTGACAAAATTCAACATCCATTTATAATAAAAACCCTCCAGAAAGTAGGCATAGAGGGAACTTAACATGATAAAGGCCATATATGACAAACCCACAGAACCATAATTCAAAAAGAGTCATGTACCACAATGTTCATTGCAGCTCTATTTACAATAGCCAGGAAATGGAAGCAACCTAAGTGTCCATCGACATATGAATGGATAAAGATGATGTGGCACATATATACAATGGAATATTACTCAGCCATAAAAAGAAACGAAACTGAGTTATTTGTAGTGAGGTGGATGGACCTAGAGTCTGTCATACAGAGTGAAGTAAGTCAGAAAGAGAAAAACAAATACCATATGCTAACATATATATATGGAATATATATGTTAAAAAAAATGTTCATGAAGAACCTAGGGCCAGGACAGGAATAAAGATGCTGACCTACTAGAGGATGAACTTGAGGACACAGGGAGGGGGAAGTGTAAGTTGGGACAAAGTGAGACAGTGGCATGTACATATATACACTATCAAATATAAAACCAATAGCTAGTGGGAAGCAGCCGCATAGCACAGGGAGATCAGCTCGGTGCTTTGTGACCACCTAGAGTGGTGGGATAGGGAGGGTGGGAAGGAGGGAGACACAAGAGGGAAGAGATATGGGGACATATGTATACATATAGCTGATTCACTTTGTTATAAAGTAGAAACTAACACACCATTGTAAAGCAGTAATACTCCAGTAAAGATGTTAAAAAAAAAAAAGTATTTTACTGGAACTATTTTCTATGTTGAAAAATATTCAACAACAGGTGAGTGATAAAGGAATGATGTCATATTCATGAATAGAACACTGTGCAACTGTTAAAAGAATGAGGTAGACACGTGTACTGACATGAAACTCTCTTTAAGATTATTAAATTTAAAAAGAAGTGCATCATCAAAAAACAGACATCAGTGGAACAGAATAGAGAGCCCAGAAATAAATCCACATACTTATGGTCTATTAATCTATGACAAAGTAGGCAAGAATATACAATGGAAAAAAGACAATGTCTTCAATAAGTTGTGCTGGGAAAACCAGACAGCTATATGTAAAATTGTGAATTTAGAACATTTTCCCACACTATATACAAAATTGTAACTCAAAGTGGATTAAAGACCTAAACATAAAACATGACACCATAAAACTCCTAGGAAAGTACATAGGCAGAACACCCTTTGACATAAATCACAGCAATATTTTTTGGATCTGTCTCCTAAAGCAAAGAAAACAAAAGCAAAAATAAACAAATGGGACCTAATTAAACCTAGAAGCTTTAACACAGCATAGGAAACCATCGACAAAACAAAATGCCAACCTACTGAATGGGAGAAAACTTTTGTGAATGATATGACTGATAGGAGTTAAAGAACTCATACAACTCAATATTAAAAAAAGAAACGACCCAATTAAAAAATAGGCAGAAGACCTGAATAGACATTTTTCTAAAGAAGACATACAGATGGCCAACAGGCACATGAAAAGATGCTCAACATCATTAATCATCAGAGAAATGCAAATTAAAACCACAGTGATATATCACCTCACACCTGTCAGAACAGCTATCATCAAAAAGTCAACAAGTAACAAATGCTGGTGAGGACATGGAGAAAAGGGAACACTTGTACACTCTTGGTGGGAATGTAAATTGGTGCAGCCACTGTGGAAAACAATATGGAAGTTTCTCAGAAAAACTGAAAATAGAACTGCCATATGATTCAGCAATTCCACTCCTCGGTATATATTGGAATAAACCAAAAACACCAATTTGAAAAGATATATGTACCCCAGTGTTCATAGGAACATTATTTACAATTGCCAAGATATGGAAGCAACCTAAGTGTGCATCAACAGATGAAGGAATAAAGAAGATGTGGTATATACACGGATATACAGTATGTGGATATACAATGGAATACTACTTAGCCGTGAAAAAAGAATGAAGTTTTGCCATTTGCAGCAACGTGGATGGACCTGGAGAGCATTATGCTAAGTGAAATAAGTCAGACAGAGAAAGAAAAATACTGTATGATACCACTTATATGTGGAATCTAAAAAATACAACAAACTAGTGAATATAACAAAAAAGAAACAGACTCACAAATATAGAGTACAAACCAGGAGTTACCAGTGAGGAGAGGGAAGGAAGGAGGGGCAAGATAAGGGTAGGGGATTAAGAGGTGCAAACTACTATCTGTAAAATAAGCTACAAGAATATATTGTACAATACAGGGAATATAGCCGATATTTTCTAGTAATTATGAAGGGAATATAACCTTTAAAATTGTAATCACTATGTTGTATACCTGAAGCTTATATAATATTGTGCATTATCTATACCTCAATTAAAAAAAAAAACATTAAAAAAAGTACATCATAAAAAAAATGATGTGGCACACATATACAATGGAATATTACTCAGCCATAAAAAGAAGTGAAATTGCGTTATTTGTATTGAGATGGATGGACCTAGAGTCTGTCATACAGAGTGAAGTAAGTCAGAAAGAGAAAAACAAATACTGTATGCTAACACATGTATATGGAATCAAAAAAAAAAAAAAGATTCTGAAGAACCTAGGGGAAGGACAGGAATAAAGACACAGACGTAGAGAACGGACTTGAGGACACGGGGTGGGGAAAAGGTAAGCTGGGACGAAGTGAGAGAGTGGCATGGACATATATACACTACCAAATGTAAAATAGATAGCTAGTGGGAAGCAGCCACATGACACAGGGAGATCAGCTTGGTTCTTTGTGGTCACCTAGAGGGGTGGGATAGGGAGGGTGGGAGGGAGACGCCAGAGGAAGGAGATATGGGACATATGTATATGTATAACTGATTCACTTTGCTATAAAGCAGAAACTAACACACCATTGTAAAGCAATTATACTCCAATAAAGATGTTAAAAAAATTAAATATAGTCTTTATCTTCTCAAACAAACTCCACTTCCTTCTGTTTTGATTCTAAGGGAAATAAAAATTAATTTTCCTTCATCTATCCCAATATAATCCATCATCGGCTGTGGGTTTCCTTACTATTGAGAGACAGTACGGCCATATGTTACTTTATCTCTTCTGTTGAAGAAGAATCACTATTCATGCTCTCTGGGCTCCTGTTTCTCCCTAAGTCCTTAGATCCTCATCCCTATTTAGAATTCTGCAGTGTGCTGGTCCCCTGGGAAAAGAACCAGTCACTGATTGGCTTTTTGCTATATTTATTACCATGGTACAGTAAAGGGGAAAACCCTCTTTCTCTTAATTTATTGTGAAAATATTTTAAGGATGTTTGTTAAGACACGTTATTTAGGCTAATCTATGATGGCAGTGTCTATCCATACCAAGAGGTGGTCCAGAATTGAGAAAATGAAGAAACATAACAGAGGTGTCAGTTGAGGTTGGACCATAGATTAAAGCAAGCGTTGATTTTGAGCAGGAAGACAGGAGACCAGAGTCCGCTGGCAAGGCTGAATTGAGTAACACTGATGACCAGTATTGCTCTTGAGCCTGTGATCATATATTTGGGATAGAAAGGAAAGGGAAGAGAGGTAAAGAATAGAAAGCAAAATAAATATTTATTATGTGCGTAACCCTGTTACTTGTCTTACATCACTAGAAAGGTCAGCAGGTAAAGTTAATGATAAAAAGAACCCAATTTATCTATAGGTGATGAAAGAAATTCAGTAGGTGATCCAAGACCTTATTTTTAAGTTCACATAGGACCGTCTTTCAGTACACCTAAGTACAACTCAGATAGTAACTTGAAATCTTTGTCTCTTTTCCTCCTTTCTTAAAACACTATTTGTCTTTCCTTGTGGCCCATGTCTTTCCAACATGTCACTGTCCCCATGTGACTAAGGTCAAGAAGAACCATTGGCCTTCTGTGCCATCCCTGACTCTAGTAGGAGAGTCATATTGGACTCTCAGTCTTCTGAATGAAACACGGAAGAAAGACAAACTTCATTTTTGCTAGTATTGATGGCTTCTCATCATAACTTCTGGGTATTACTATTTATAATATTGAAATAACTAGAGAACTAGTCAGAAAACCTTGCTGTGCCAAACTGACAGACATTTCCACATAATTTTCACAACCCACCATGCAGTATTTGTTTACCACCATTATGCAAATGAAGACAGGTTCTGAGAATTGTAAATTATATAACTTCATTTACTGTGAATAGTAGGTCCAACCCCTCTCAATATTTCTTCCAAGAATGGGCAGGCAGTTGGGGGGTGCAATACCATGGAGAAGTTTAGAATTGGGTAAAACTGAAAAGGACATTATCAAAAAAAAGAAAGAAAGAAAGCCCTCAAGACTGCTTTTATTTGGGTATCTTCCCTTTTATCTAATCACATAAATGTATGTATAATATATCTATTATTTATTTAGCTTTTATGTAGATACAGATATCTTTCTTTTTTTAACTTCTGAATATCCTTTCTGGCAGTTTGTCTCAGGTTGGTATTTGCAGTCTATGGTATTCTTTTTTTTTTTTTTAAGATGTTGGGGGTAGGAGTTTATTTATTAATTTATTTATTTTTGCTGTGTTGCATCTTCGTTTCTGTGCGAGGGCTTTCTTTAGTTGTGGCAAGCGGAGGCCACTCTTCATTGCGGTGCGTGGGCCTCTCACTATCGCGGCCTCTCTTGTTGCGGAGCACAGGCTCCAGACGCGCAGGCTCAGTAGTTGTGGCTCACGGGCCTAGTTGCTCTGCGGCATGTGGGATCCTCCCAGACCAGGGCTCGAACCCATGTCCCCTGCATTAGCAGGCAGACTCTCAACCACTGCACCACCAGGGAAGCCCCAATGGTATTCTTAATATGAGTTAATTTCCTGATAAATGTGGCTGAAGTTAACTCAAACATATTTAAAATCAACAGCTGTCCAGACGAAATGCAATTATTTACACTGAAAACATCATTGTCTTTAAAGTTGAAAAAGTGGATACAGTGGACACATACAGTCTCAGAGATTTTGACCAGTGGTCACACAATCCAGGCAAAATACCAGAGGCACAGTTCCAAACCCAAGGGAGAAAGAGGTTGAATGGCAATTGAGCAGTGGTACGACTGGGTTTGTGAAAAAGTCCGCATGAAGATGTTTCATATGATAGTCTCAGAATTGTGTCCAGTTATGTTTAACTGGCAGCCTCGTTGAAAGTTTACCTAGATCACTAATTAGTAACAGCTTCGGAAATGGGAGGCATTTCTCTTTGTCCCTTCTTTCTCATCTTAGAATGGGCAGCAGTTGCCCATGTTTTAATTACTTTTCATTTGTTCAACCAAGAATCTGAGTGACCCTGTCACTAACACTGTTTTCATTGCACAGTAGACCATGTGCTGGGTGGGCTACCTGAAGAGGATTCATGAGGGCCAAGTACAGAAATCTGCTCAGGTTATTAAAGGCTAACAGTGATTGTTCTAATGTGTCTGTTTATTATGCACATTATCTCCTCTACACTCATTATATTACCTAGTCAATGTGTTTGTCAATTGTTAATATCTTTTTGTTGCAGATACAGATGTGGTGTATAAAAGCGAGAATGGACATGTCATTAAACTGAATATAGAAACAAATACTACCACATTATTATTGGAAAACACAACTTTTGTAAGTAATGAATAATTAATTATTTAATCATTTCAGTATTGTTTAGAATGCTCTCTTGGTATACATAATGGTCATTTTTTTTCAGCTTCAGCTCTTGCAAAGCTTTTCAGGTGAAAAGTTAAGGCTGGGATATTATTAGAATCAGTAGATCTATTGATAGAAAATTCCCATGTGACCATCCACTCTGTTTTCTCCCCAATTATCCTTTTTAGTAAATGAATAAGTGTTTCTAAGAATAATATTTTTTTAGAATGAATATTTATTCCAATATTTTCTATGTAAGTTTAGCCATACAAATGCCAAAATTTAAAAAAAAAGGTTAATCTAACCCAAGTCATCATAACTTTTTCTCCCCCTTTACTTTTCATTCTTCCTGACTTCTTTCTAATTGTGGTTTTTGAAATCAAGTAGAAGGCAGGCTTTCTAAAACTGGCCTTTAGTTGGAGTTGATATGCTTTACTTTTATAATTAAGCATTCTATCAGTATCATTTCTCTTCTCCAGAATCATTGTTTGGCCTAACAGTGATCCAAATAACTGAATGTATTTATTTTGCTCTCATAAATGTATATGAACTTTGGGGTACATTCAGTCTTCTTAAGGTTAGATTTAGCTATGATTACCTATTGAGTAAGTGATAATGAATTAACTGTTTCAGATGTTCAAAATCTAGGATCAAACACCACTGAAAAATAGTTTAAAGTTATTTGCTCATTGTTTTATACAATCAAAGTTTCAATGTATTGCCTATTAGATGAGTTCCTATGTTATAACACATGAACTTAGGCCTCAGAAGACCTCCTATACAAATTAAAGGAATAAGCAAACCATCAGATACTTTTTGTACTTATTGCTACTTGTACATCTGGAATAAACATTTGGTCTTCATGTTTGTAATAGGGTGGCCAGGTGGAAGAGATGACGTGAAAACTTATGTTGTTAGTGTTTTTATTTAATAAGAGAAAAGTGGTTGTTGAAATCATGCAGTGATTATATATGTATATATTTCTTAGACTAAATTAAACCAACCAGCTGAGGTACTTTAGCAATTAGGCTATTAACTAACTAATAATGGCATTTCTATTTTTAAATGAATCAGTTAATTCACAGATATTAGAAGAGCAGATACTCTGAATGCAATGATTTATAGTACTTGTGGAATGCCAAGGAAATGTAAGCCATATTGCTCACTTTCTTAGAATATGGATTTCCTTGGGGAAGGTAATGCTTACCTTCCTGAAAGAGTTCAACAACAGCATAGAGCAGTATCTATTATTTCTTAATTGGTTGGTCCTCGGGGATACTAGAGAAGAGGCTAAGGAATCATCCAGAGATGCTGAAATCAATGGGAAAGAAGCTCTCCATATGAGATAGGACAGGAGGTAGAAAGCAGGAATCAGTAATTATGACAGCTAATGATTGGCTGATTAAAGTCAATGCAAATTAATTTCAATAAAACTAGTTTGGAGAGCAAAAGTAAATGAATTTTTGTATTTGTTTCCTTTATTATAAAGTAACATTTTTGATGGGGGGTATAGACCTTTTTAGTGGTCAAGTATTTAAGTTAAGGATAGACACGTAGTACGTGAATATCTGGTTATGTGACTGTTCCACACTGATCATACCCTTACACAGGTTAATGAGGTCTTCTATTGGTCACCAATTATCTTTTTTTTTTCTTTTCAGCATTTATTCCTTGCTTTCTTAGTCTCTTTGGTACATCAGAAACGGAACAGAACAAACCTTGTTGGTTATTGTTTCATTCTGTCTTTGGTACTTCGTACTTTACACCAACCCCATCTCATTGTAGTTTTCCCCATGTGCTGATTAATGCCATTTTATCTTTATGCTTGTATGTTTAATCTTTTAAAAATCCTTTTGAGGTCTATTTTGCTCTTTTCTATGTTGGCCATGACTCTTAATTACCACCGAGTCATATTTAACAAATATTCTAATTTACTGATCTTTTAAAATTCATAGGCTCCCTGAAGACATTTATCTCACAACACAGATAATTAAGCAGTTTATAAGTCCTAGAGGCATCAGAATTCAGTGGAGGAGGGTGAGGATAAAGATTGGAATGCGACTTATGTTTCCAACTAGTTAACTCAGAACTGCAAACAAAAAATACAAATTAACACGAATCCAGATGAATTCAAAGGAACTTATTTAATCATTTTCTACTTCTAACTCCAAGATAGCATTATTAAACACACTTGTGTTTTAAAGATCATGCTAAGCTAAAGTCTGGATATGCTTTCTCTCTCAGGCCATACTCTTGGGAAAAAAATCTCTTACCAGAGCATAAAATTTTTATTTATAGCACAGTTTTTTTTCATTGAGCAATTAGCAATACTTTAATGACAATTATAATTAATTGGATTAGATCACTATAAGAAGCTTTGTAGTAAAGTGTACCAAGGCAATTGAGAAAAAAAAATTATTACTTAAAATGTGACAACAGAATAGCCTATTGTATAATAAGACATATTTTGCAAAAAAATGTGACTGCCAATTTATTTTAAAACTTAATATAACATCACATTGTCATTTCTCTGCTTACATACATTTTAAATATGAATGGTGGGCACTTTTAGCTATGTAGTCATGGTTAGCAGACACTATGAGTAATGATAATATTGGCTGTGACTGTCAAAAATAAAACAAAAGTAAATAATTTTCCTGAAATAATTGGCTTATGTCTTAAGGCATTCTTTTGGAGTGAAGATAGGTGGACTTCTAATGAAGGAGAAAATTAAAGTGTATATAACTTTTTGAAGAGGAGTTACATGAAAGGAGTGATTTAGCCCCAAAAGTGCTCTTAATCATTTTTAAGTGTTTGGAAAAGTTATCTCATAAAACCACAATTATTTCAAACAAAAGCTCATTCACAGTGTCATAATGAGGAAAATATTTCATAAGTATTAGCTGTATTCTTTCTACTGGAAATAATTTGAATATCACCAGTGGTCTTGGCAAAAAACACCAGCATTCATAAATAGTTCTATCAAATCTCTGATATTAGAAAGGAATTGGAAACATGATTCTAAGCTATATGCTTAAACATTACTAAGATTAAAAAAAAAAAAAGCTTGTGTACTAATATGGAAAGGGAAACTAAATATCTGTAAGCTTTTAAAACTATGCTATAAAAATAGCCTAAAGCAGAGAAAGGAAATTCACGGTAACATTCAAGGGAAATGTTACCTACACATGTTTTGGTCCAACTATTTATTTATACGTCTTTACAAAATAGTAGGTTTGACTAGAACCAAGGAATATTTATGGACTTCTCATGCATAGAGATAGCATAAGTTGATTTGCATACCACTGCAGTATTTTTTTTTAACATCTTTATTGGAGTATAGTTGCTTTATAATGTTGTGTTAGTTTCTGCTGTATAACAAAGTGAATCAGCTATACATATACGTACATCCCCATATCCCCTCCCTCTTGCATCTCCCTCCCACACTCCCTATCCCACCCCTCTATGTGGTCACAAAGTACAGAGCTGATCTCCCTGTGCTATGCGGCTGCTTCCCACTAGGTATCTGTTTTACATTTGGGAGTGTATATATGTCAATGCCACTCTCTAACTTCGTCCCAGCTTACCCTTCCCCCTCCATGTGTCCTCAAGTCCATTCTTACATTTGCACCTTTATTCCTGTCTTGTCCCTAGGTTCTTCAGAACCTTTTTTTTTTTTACATTCCATATATATATATGTTACCATACGGTATTTGTTTTTCTTTTTCTGACTTATTTCACTCTGTATGACAGACTCTAGGTCCATCCACCTCACTACAAATAACTCAATTTCGTTTCTTTTTATGGCTAAGTAATATTCCATTGTATATATGGACCACATCATCTTTATCCATTCATCTGTTGATGGACACTTAGGTTGCTTCCATGGCCTGGCTATTGTAAATAGAGCTGCATTGAACATTGTGCTCCATTACTCCTTATGAATTATGGTTTTCTCAGGGTATATGCCCACTAGTGGGATTGCTGGGTCATATCGTAGTTCTATTTTTAGTTTTTTAAGGAACCTCCATACTGTTCTCCATAGTGGCTGTATCAATTAACATTCCAACCAACAGTGCAAGAGGATTCCCTTTTCTCCACACCCTCTCCAGCACTTATTGTTGGTAGAATTTTTGATGATGGCCATTCTGACTGGTGTCAAGTAATACCTAATTGTAGTTTTTATTTGCATTTCTGTAATGATTAGTGATTTTGAGCATCCTTTCATGTGTTTGTTGGCAATCTGTATATCTTCTTTGGAGAAATGACTATTTAGGTCTACTGCCCATTTTTGGATTAGGTTGTTTGTTGTTTTTATATTGAGCTCATAAGCTGCTTTAATATTTTGGAGATTAATCCTTTGTCAGTTGCTTTTTTTGCAAATAATTTCTCCCATTTTGAGGGTTGTCTTTTCATCTTGTTTATGGTTTCTTTTGCTTTGCAAAACTTTTATGTTTCATTAGGTCCCATTTGTTTATATTTCCATTTCTCTAGGAGGTGGGTCAAAAAGGATCTTGCTGTGATTTACGTCATAGAGTGTTCTGCCTATGTTTTCCTCTAGGAATTTTATAGTGTCTGGCCTTACATTTAGGTCTTAAATACATTTGAAGTTTATTTTTATGTATGATTTTAGGGACTGTTCTAATTTCATGCTTTTACATGTAGCTGTCCAGTTTTCCCAACACTGCTTATTGAAGAGGCTGTCTTTTCTCCATTGTATATTCTGATCTCCTTTATCAAAGATAAGGTGACCATATGTGCGTGGCTTTATCTCTAGGCTTTCTATCCTGTTCCATTGGTCTATGTTTCTGTTTTTGTGCCAGTACCATACTGTCTTGATTTCTGTAGCTTTGTAGTATAGTCTGAAGTCCAGGAGCGTGATTCCTCCAGCTCCCTTTTTCTTTCTCAAGATTGCTTTGGCTATTTGGGGTCCTTTGTGTTTCCATACAAATTGTGAAATTTTTTGTTCTAATTCTGTGAAAAATGCCATTGGTAGTTGATAGGGATTGCAATGAATCTTTAGATTGCTTTGGGTTGTATGGTCATTTTCACAACGTTGATTCTTCCAATCTAAGAACATGGTATATCTCTCCATCTGTTTGTATCATTTTTAATTTCTTCCATCAGTGTCTTATAGTTTTCTGCATACAGGTCTTTTGTCTCCTTAGGTAGGTTTATTCCTAGGTATTTTATTCTTTTTGTTGCAATGGTAAATGGGAGTGTTTCCTTAATTTCTCCTTCAGTTTTCATCATTAGTGTACAGGAATGCAAGAGATTTCTGTGCATTAATTTTGTATCCTGCCACTTTCCCAAATTAATTGATTAGCTCTAGTAGTGTTCTGGTAGCATCTTTGGGGTCCTCCTTGTATAGTATCATGTCATATGCAAACTGACCATTTTACTTCTTCTCCAATTTGGATTCCTTTTATTTCTTTTTCTTCTGTAATTGCTGTGGGTAAAACTTCCAAAACTTTGTTGAATAATAGCAGTGAGAGTGGGCAGCCTTGTCTTTTTCCTGATCTTAGTGGAAATGGTTTCAGTTTTTCACCACTGAGAACAATGTTGTCTGTGGGTTTGTCATATATGGCCTTTATTATGTTGAGGTAAGTTCCCTCTGTGCTTACTTTCTGGAAGGTTTTTATCTTAAATGAGTGTTGAATATTGTCAAAAGCTTTTTCTGCATCTATTGAGATTATCATATGGTTTTTCTCCTTCAGTTTGTTAATATGGTTTATCACATTGATTTGCATATATTGAAGAATCCTTGCATTCCTGTGATAAACCCCACTTGATCATGGTGTATGATCCTTTTAATGTGCTGTTGGATTCTGTTTGCAGGTATTTTGTTGAGGATTTTTGCATCTATGTTCATCAGTGATATTGGTCTGTAGTTTTCTTTCTTTGTGACATCTTTGTCTGGTTTTGGTACCAGGGTGATGTTGGCCTCGTAGAATGAGTTTGGGCGTGTTCCTTCCTCTGCTTTATTTTGGAAGAGTTTGAGAAGGATAGGCATTAGCTCTTCTCTAAATGTTTGATACAATTCACCTGTGAAGCCATCTGGTGCCTGGGCTTTTGTTTGTTGGAAGAGTTTTAATCACAGTTTCAATTTCAGTGCTTCTCTTCTAAGAATTTGTCCATTCCTCCCAGGTTGTCCATCTGATTGGAATATAGTTGCTTATAGTAATCTCTCATGATCCTTTTGTATTTCTGCAGTGTCTGGTGTTACTTCTCCTTTTTCTTTTCTAATTCTGTTGAGTTGAGTCTTCTCCCTTTTTATCTTGATGAGGCTGGCTAATGGTTTATCAATTTTGTTTATCTCCTCAAAGAACCAGATTTAGTTTTATTGTTCTTTACTATCATTTCCTTCATTTCTTTTTCATTTATTTCTGATCTGATCTTTACGATTTCTTTCCTTCTGCTAACTTTGTGGTTTTCTTTTGTTGTTCTTTCTCTAATTGCTTTAGGTGTAAGGTTAGGTTGTTTATCTGAGATTGTCTTGTTTCTTGAAATAGGATGTATTGCTATAAACTTCCCTCTTAGAACTATTTTCGCTGCATCCCATAGGTTTTGGGTCATCGTGTTTTCATTGTCATTTCTTTCTAGGTATTTTTTGATTTCCTCTTTGATTTATTCATTGATATCTTGGTTATTTAGTATTCTATTGTTTAGCCTCCATGTGTTTATATTTTTTACAGTGTTTTTCCTGTAATTAATATCTAGTCTCATAGCGTTGTGGTTGGAAAAGATACTTGATACGATTTCAATTTTCTTAAATTTACTAAGGCTTGATTTGTGACCCACAATATCATCTATCCTGGAGAATGTTCCTTGAGCTCTTAAGAAGAAAGTGTATTCTGTAGTTTTTGGATGAAATGTACTATAAATATTAATTGAGTCCATCTTGTTTAATGTGTCATTTAAAGCTTGTGTTTCCTTATTTATTTTCATTTTGGGTGATCTGTCCATTGGTGAAAGTGGGATGTTAAAGTCCCCTACTATGATTGTGTTACTGTCAATTTCCCCTTTTATGGCTGTTAACATTTGCCTTATGTATTGAGGTGCTCCTCTGTTGAGTGCATAAATATTTACAATTGTTATATCTTCTTCTTGGATTGATCCCTTGATCATTATGTAGTGTCCTTCTTTGTCTCTTGTAAGTCTTTATTTTAAAATATATATTTTCTGATGTGAGAATTGCTACTCTAGCTTTCTTTTGATTTCCATTTGCATGGAATATCTTTTTCCATCCCCTCACTTTCAGTCTCTATGTGTTCCTAGGTCTGAAGTGGGTTTCTTGTAGACAGCATATATATAGGTCTTGCTTTTTTATCCATTCAACCAGTCTATGTCTTTTGGTTGGAGCTTTTAATACATTTACATTTAAGGTAATTATCGTTATGTATGTCCCTATTACCATTTTCTTAATTGTTTTGGGTTTGTTATTGTAGGTCTTTTCCTTCACTTGTGTTTCCTGCCTAGAGAAGTTCCTTTAGCATTTGTTGTAAATTTGTGGTGCTGAATTCTCTTAGCTTTTGGTTGTCTGTAAAGGTTTTAATTTCTCTGTTGAATCTGAATGAGATCCTTGCTGGGTAGAGTAATCTTGGCTGTAGGTTATTCCCTTTCATCACTTTAAACAGGTCCTGCCACTCCCTCTGGCTTTCAGGGTTTCTGCTGCTAGATCAGCTGTTAACCTTATGGGGATTCCCCTGTATGTTATTTGTTGCTTTTCCCTTGCTGCTTTTAATATTTTTTCTTAGTATTTAATTTTTGATAGTTTGATTAATATGTGTCTTGGTGTGTTTCTCCTTGGTTTTATCCTGTATGGGACCCTCTGTGCTTCCTGTACTTGATTGACCTATCCTTTCCCATATTAGGGAAGTTTTCAACTATAATCTCTTCAAATATTTCCTCAGTCCCTTTCTTTTTCTCTTCTTCTTCTGGGACCCCTATATTTCGAATGTTGGTGCATTTAATATTGTTCCAGAGGTCTCTGAGACTGTCCTCAGTTCTTTTCATTTTGGCTTTCTGGTGAATGTCTAACTCAGTTTGGTTATGTATATGTTTGCCTAAATGACATATTTAGTTGGTTTTGAACTTTTAATAGGGGAACCGGGCTGTCCATGATTTTCATATGTGTCCTTTTATCACAGCATTCTGTTACTGATTCATGTATATTTATATTTAGTTGTAGCTCACTAATTTTTATAGGATATTCCATACTTTTATGTTATTTTCACATTATTCTATGGATTGTCATTATTTTCATAGATTACAGCATATTTGTTGTTTATCTGATATTCAAGTTTAACTGGGCATGTTATATTTTTATTGGCTAAATTTATTACAAATGACACTCTGTCAAGAGACAACAGTTATTATTAATCTAATTCTCTGTATCCAAGGTCCATTCAGATGAAAACAAGAAATAAATATTACACTCTTTATATAAATAGTTTTACCAAAGATAAAAATAAGAGAGAAGAAAGTAGATATCTAATCTGATATTATTGAAGAATATACCAGAATTTATTAAATATCAACAAATAAGTTTCTTTTTAG
The DNA here is from genome assembly GCF_964341445.2 of Mesoplodon mirus. Classification (NCBI taxonomy): domain Eukaryota; kingdom Metazoa; phylum Chordata; class Mammalia; order Artiodactyla; family Ziphiidae; genus Mesoplodon; species Mesoplodon mirus. The sequence goes on along the minus strand of NC_138984.1, from coordinate 108,454,413 downwards.
TTACTAACCTATGTTCTCTCTTGTTCTTTGGGATTATCAATGGTAGTGCTAAACTAATGATGTCATACCAACTTTAAATGTGTCTTTGATCCATAAGAAAAATTGATCACCTGTCAACCAAAATTTAATCTTTACAGCACTAGTATTTTCCTATTTTTCCCTCTTTTTTTTTTTTTTTTTTTTTTTTTTTTTTTTTTGTGGTACGCGGGCCTCTCACTGTTGTGGCCTCTCCCGTTGTGGAGCACAGGCTCCAGACGTGCAGGCTCAGCGGCCATGGCTCACGGGCCCAGCCGCTCCGTGGCATGTGGGATCTTCCCGGACCGGGGCACGAACCCGTGTCCCCTGCATCGGCAGGCGGACTCTCAACCACTGCGCCACCAGGGAAGCCCTCCCTCATTTTTAAAGAAGATTCAGCGAGGTTAAATTTTTTTATGAAGCGATATTGGTCATTATATTTTCTCTTCTTTTTAAAAATATGAAAATTCCAAAGTTCTTGGTAGCCACTTCCTGGCCTATGAGAGATATAAAATCACATTACTGACACAAATTCTTGAAATGTCCATATCATGTTTTAAAATAGTAACTATTAATTAGGTTTTCTCTCTAATATTTATCTTATGAAATATCATTGCAAAAATGTACTTAAATAATTTGCTACTGGAAAAATCCAGTCAACTTGTCTTGTAAGCATTGTATTGAACAAATTATATTAGGCCATGATTAGGAAAACTTATCCAGAAATTCTAATGTGATATTTTTTGGACTTTCATAACTTTTAATTTCTTTCTATATGCTGTATTTTTTAGTGCATTACATTTAGTGCATTACATTCTTTACCTGAATGTAATAACGCCATTTAAGATAAATTATGTTTGAAGTATTGTGATTAGAAAACATTAAGACAATTTGAAGAATCAGATTAGTGTAACTGAACTTCAAAGGAATAATTTGTGTAAGTATACATTTTACAATATTCCTTAACTTCCTTCTCCAGCCTAAGGTTTCCTAATTTGTTGTATTTTTCAGTGCAGAAATACTGACATTTTTCTCAAAATGGCCCTTTTTTGTTGGCCCTTTTTTTAAAGTTATTAACAGAATTCAGAGACCATTAGTTTTACCTTATATTAAAAATAAAAATTGTTTTTTAAATGTTTTAGTGTATGGATTATGATCCAAATCAATAAAATATTAATTTGGCCATTCACATTTATTGAGCAATAAAGATATCTGTGAGGCATTCTACATGAGTTAGTAAGTACTGATTTACTAGTCTTAAAAACTACCTACTTGCGCCATGGCATTTTTTCCATTGAGTTTTTTAATAAAATATTCTAGAATCAATAAAATGCATGGTGCCAAGAAAAAAAAATAGAGATGATCTATTATGTTTATACAACATGGATGTCCTAGGTATCACAAAGTAATATAATTCAGACACTATACTAATTAATTGGGTAGCTACGCAAAGAGAACATTAAAAAATACAATAAAAGGTCTGATTTTTAAAGAAATCTTTGCATATAAACACAGTTATGGCTATAACAAATGAACATGGCTTTATTTAGATCTGCAAGATAAAAAAAAACCAATCGCTCTGCCTCTTCCTTGTTTCTTTCACTTGAAGCCAGACAGAGAAAGAGAGTCCATCTTTGGTATCACTTAATAGACTGCAATTTGGTTTGCCTTCTTTTCTGCCTTCTTTCGACCTTCTTTTCCTTTTTTTATCAATTGTATAGTAAGCATTTCCCTCCTGCCATCCACTTAAGGTCAACTGGCTTTTTAAAATCTTTCCTCATGCTCATTTCATGATTATTTATAGACTGCATTGTAAAAGAAGCTTATTGACAATATATACTTAATCACATACTTGAAAAACTAATATTTTATTTTTCTAGAATAAGAGATGACTTTTCTAAACATTTTTTGTCAGTTATCAATAAGCTAAAAATTAGATTAGGTAATGAGGGAAATTATAGCCAAATAAATTAAACATAAGGTGTGTGTGTAGGATTTTGGTTGGGTGAGGTGGAGAGAGCAGGAAAAAAGACCATAAGGACCTACTTTCTTGTTTTCATCATTCTATATCTGTTGAAAATGTACCCACCTACACTTTAAGACTTAGCGGATTCTCCAACTCAAGTTCTTGGAACAGTAATTTTTTTTTTTTTTTTTTTGTAATAGAGATGCCTATACACATTTTTATCACCAGCATGTTACAAGATCTAGAATAACACTCACCTGAACTGTACTGTTCTTATGCATCTGTCATTTCTCAATCTTAAGGCAACCAAGTCTTCTACCAGCTTTTGTTAATTTTAATCCAACCTCTTGTTCTTCTCCTCTTGCTCATTCTTTTCTCAGCCTTAAGTCATACAAATACATATTTTATATGTTCTGGCACTTCTGATATTTACGTTTGTGTTTAATGATTTCTTGCCATGATATTCAATATCTGACATCTTGGAATAGTCTAGTCCATTGTCTAGTTTTACCTCTAGTTATAATGTTTCTGACAAGAATGAATCATTGCAATGGAGCCTCTTAATAGGGGCATTACTGTGGCAGTAGATGTAAATTGAGGTTCCAAACAACCCAGAAGAGCAATAATGGAAGCGATCAGTGATTAAATGAACTGCACATATAATTGTATACATATGACTCAGACGAATCACTTGCACTGAAAAGGACAGAGAAGGCTTAAAGAGGGAGAATTAGAATGATATTTGAGAGAAATACAGCTTGAATAAAGAGCAGGAAGAGGTGAAGTTATTATGGCAAGTGGAGCAGGTTTACTTATAAAAGTAATCGTAAATATTACTCATAATAACTGCATTGTTACTGATCCACTCATAGTAGAACATGTTGTTTGAGAGGATTTACTCCTTTTATCTGATGAGAATGAATTTACATTGAATGTAAACTTTCATCTAATACTCCATAAAATCCCAGATATCTCTCTTAAACTCCAGGCTTATGTACAAAAAGCTTGAATATCCCCTATTGGATATCCCACTAGGACTAAAACCATAGTATATCTAAAATTGGTATGTCTAAAATTTTCCTCAAAATATGCCTGGTTTTTGCTTTTTCCCAAGTTTGGTTGCAGTAGCAACATTTACCCAGTGATAAAAACGTGAAAACCCAAAATTGTTTTGTACACTTTCTTCTTAGGCTTCAGATCTAATCAATAAATTCTTTTGTTTTTATCAGCAATCTCCCTTGCAGATGTACCCTCCTCCCTATGCCCTTGCATCTTTCTTAACTTCTTGACGTTGCTTGTCTGGATTGTCATGAGAGCTTCTTACCAGATCTCACTGACCTCAAGATGTCATCAGATCTAACTCATCCAATTGCCAGAGGAATCATTCTAAATTCAAATCTGATTCTGTTGCTTCCTTGGCTTTAAATTTCACCATTCATGAAAACAGTGATTAGCTCTGCCATATTCATGTTGGTAATAATACACGTATAATATTAACACTAAGCCATGGGGCTAGCCCCACCTCTCTGGGAATCTTTTAAAAGTACATGTACATTTTTAAAGGTTGTTCTCATAATGCAGTCTATAGTTTCATTTAACTGGAAAACGTGGGATCATGAAGTTTTCACTTACATTACCACCAAGTATATGAAAAATACACCACCTGTTTTTTAAATCTCATAACATTGTTTCCACCCCCACCCCACCCCCCTTATCCTTATGGCAATTTTTGCTTTACCAAAATTAAGCAAACTAGCAGCCCCTAGGCAGAATCTGGTACACAGATATGTTTCAAAGTATCGGGCTATAATTTAAGAATCATGAGATTGTAAATTAACAGCTTGATTTCCAGCTTATCTTGAAAAAAATTGGAAAGTTAGAAATACTGTATATAATTTCCTATAAGATAATGATTATTTGAAGGTGAGGGGCTACTGCCCCCTTTTGACAGCCTGACTGCTCCATTTGTCCTCAGTTTACTCAGCTGCTTTCTTCTACCACACATCCAGTCTTTTAAGGCCTTTGGGGCAGAGAAACACAGTGCTTGTCTTATCCTGCCCAATATGAGATGGGAAAGATTCTAGTGACTTTGTTTTTCAACTTTGTAGCACCTTCAGTGTTTACCATGGTGTTCATCTTATTTTGAATGTTCAATAAGTTAGTTTTGGTATAGTTGAATGATACATACAAATGAGGTGCTACAAAATCTTGCCAAGCTGCCTGAAAGCATGCATTTGTTTCTCAACTGATCAAATGGCTTGTCTCCCTTGTTAATTTGTTTAGTTAACCACCTGCCTATTTGTTTTCCTGTTTATCCCACCTTATTTGGCTTTAATCGAATGTTCCTAGATGGCAGAGTTCATGCATTTTAATGCCCTTTGTTCAAAAATGCATTAGTAAGCATCATTGCTGAATAATACCAATAAACACATGTAGAAAAGATTTCTGCGTACTTTTATTACAATAGTAATTAAGTGATTAAATATGTAGGTAACATAATAGCCTTATTGGCAATAATAGGCTTCCCAAAACACTAATTTGAGGCCATATCAAGTTGAGACTCAACTGGAACTATATTAATGTCTGTAATTAGGGTCAATGTAGACCAAGGGGTCTCCGGTGGCTGCTAGGAAGGATTAATCACCCAGATGCAGCAGGTGATAGCATTAATGGCTTAGGTTAAGAGGGGTCTGCCTGAAACTTCCCATGCCCCTTGACTAAGCGGCAAGGATATGTTTCTTACACGTGTATCATCAGCAAGTCTCCTTGCAGCACTACCTGTGTGCAACTCTTAAGTTCGAAGTTTCAGCAGCCTGGGCCTTTGAAAAGCTATTTGGAAAGTTTCCCAGGTTGTGTGCTGCAGAAGCTGAAGGCAGTATAGTGATAATTAATAAAGTGCCAGACTGGATAATTGTAGGAACTGTAAAAGATACTAAAATGTTGTTACCAGAGGCTCAGATGCACCTGTGAACGTGTGAAGTTAATTTGCGTGAGCAACATTCCGTGAGAACGGATGGGGACAAGGGGGGTGAGATTTTCCTTAAATAATTCAGACTTCAGACAGGGTAGCTCTCTAAAACAAGAGAGAGAGAGAGAAAGAGAGGAGAGAGAGGAAAGAGGAAGGGAGGAAGGAAAGAAGGAGGGAAGGAAGAGAGGAAGGGAGGAAGGGAGAAAAGAAAGAATCTCCTGTTGGCATAGGGCTTATGAAAGGAGTTCCTCCTGCATTCTTTCATTATGTATACTTCTCTGTGACCTTGTCAAAAGTTTAAGAACCGTATTATTAGAGTTTTCTTATTCCCATAGGACTGGAATGATGGCATTGCCCTTTTAACCAATTTTTAAATAACAATAAACCTCCTTTTGTGTAACAATATACCTCCTGATACTGCAATGTGCAATGCTGAGTGAGAGGACCTTGTGTTCTGTATGTCACCCGAAATCTCACACAGGCTAATATCTATCAAGCTTCAATATACAATAAGTTAATGAGAAAAAAAGAAAAGGTTAGAATGAAGATAGCTCCCTCACAGCTTTGACATGGGGCAGGAGGTGGGGGAATTATTGAGAACCACAGCATTCTAAGCAATTTCAGAGCTTATGACAGATGATAGATCAATGGTAGCCCTACTGTTGTGATTGTTGTTTGTTGTTGTTATTTTCATTATTATTGAAATGGCTTTTCGAAAAAATGAAAAACAAATTCCTTGAGGTGAATTTTTGCCAGTGATTATTCTGATCTTCTTCTAAGTGGATGGTACAAGATGGATGTATGTAGGCAACACCTCTTCTAAATCAACGTTACCATGTACAAGCATTTTCTCCCAGAGTACTCCATTCTCTTGCATATCTGGCTCAGAAATGAACAGACTGTGTTATTTCAACAATTCCCTGGGTGACTTACAATCCAATTCATTCTGATACTAACTACTCAGAGTTAGTGAAGACCCCACGGGTTAAGGACTCAGTGCCTGCTCTCATTTCAGATACCGGCTTCAAGTCCTGAGACCCCAGGCTACTTGCATTTTTATCGGACTTGGTTTACAGATTTGGTGGTTCTCACAATCTCCCTTCAGATTTGATAATTTGCTAGAATGACACAGAAAGAATTATACTTATGATTACCGGTTTATTATAAAGAATACAAATGAAAAGCCAGATGAAGAGGTAAATAGGGTGAATGGAGAAGGGCCCTAAGTACAGTCTTTTTCTCTGTGGAGTTGGGATATGTCCCCTCCAGCTACATTGATATGTTAACTAACAAGGAAGCTTCTGCAAATCTCATGGTTCAGAGGTTTTCTACTGAGGTTTTGTTACCTAGGCCTGATTGATTAAATCATCGGCCACATGCCTGAACTTCAGCTCCAGTCCCACCACCCTCCCTGACCTCCAGGTAGGGTTCAAAGTTCTCGCTCTCTAATCAGGTGGCTGGTTCTTCTCCAGAAGCTATCTTGCCACTCTCCCCCCACCCCCAATCCTGGAGTCATCTCATTAACATAAACTGTGTGTGGTCAAAGAGGAGGGCTAGTTATTAATTAACAAAAGACCCTTCTATCGCTCAGGAAATTCCAAGCATTTTAGAAGCTCTGTGCCAGGAACCAGGGAAAAAGACCAAATATATTTTTTATTATACCATGCAAGCTTTGCCAGATATTGGTTCTTCTGAGTTTCTTATCCTTTCCATTGTCTTTGGGAATTTTTAAGTACTAAAACCATGACTTCACCCTTTTCTGTTTTTCTTGGAGACCAGTGTTGTTGAAACTGCCCATACATAAAATGAATACAATTATTTATACCTGTATTTCTCTGCAAAAACCATACAAATTAGTTTGCTTAAAATCCATGTACAGTTTATTTTATTTTTTTGTTTGCGTTTTGTAGGCTTTTGATGCAGCAACTCAATTTGCTTGCCTTCTCTTTAGATATGAAATTACATGTAATCTCTATGCCAAATAAAACCATTTTCCCACTCTCAGTGTATTTATCCTTCACTTTATGTTCTTATGTTTAAGTCTTTCTGACATTGGATTTATTCAATGGTAAAACAAAAAGCTCAAAACTAAACATGTATAGTGTATTTGTTTATATTTCTATACCACATACATATATTGAGTATAATCAATTATGTATTTGTGTTTTAATCTGCCTCATTCTGGGAGTTTCCTTTAAGGAGATTTTGTCTTTAACATATGTCTTTTTAAAAATATAAATATACAACCTGTGGAAAAAAAAAGTGCAGAGACAGAAAATCATGACACCACAGAATGCCACTATTTCTTTTCCTTTTGATTAATCCAACATGCAAATATAAAAGCATTTTGGTTACTTAAGAAGTTCAATGATGTTTTGTTTTTTTATTCTTATAAATGAAAATATGAACTTAGTCTTTACATGATAACATGTAGGGGAGATACATTAGCAAAACTTTTCTTAATGAAGTGTCTAATATAGCCTCTCCAAGTTTCTATATCCATCTGTAAGGTCATACATACGTACATGCCTGTGCATACTTATAATACGAACAAGAAAGCCTATTTTACAATGTTAGGAGGAGAATGGACATCTTTTTTTATACTTACATATCCAAATGCATGTCAATCTTTCTGTTATTAAGCTCTTTAAAATAATTGTTTCTTTTTATTTCTAGGTAACCTTCAAAGCATCAAGATATTCAGTTTCACCAGATTTAAAATATGTTCTTCTGGCATATGATGTCAAACAGGTAAAGGAGTGATCTTTGAAAACAATTTTTTCATTGTGTTTTGCATTCAAGTGACAGTTCATAGTTGTGTTGCATTCAAGTGACAGTTCATAGTTGTCCTTGGTCATCTACTCAACTAGAGAAAATTTGACATATCCAGTAGGTGCAGGTGAATACTGATAACCGATATTGCGCAAGAGAGTTTTGGCAACAATGTCCTTTCTTCCACACCCAGCTAACAAATAACTGGAACAATCTGCTAGGTGCCTGTGCTGGTCCAAGTCCACCTCTTTTAGAGGAGAGTGTGGCAGAGCTTAGCAAATCCAAAAAATGGGGGCTTTTGACAATTCCAGGATAAGCCTTAATATCTACTTGGGTTGTATGTATATGTAGATTAAGGGGTTTCCTAATGGCTGTGCCTGAGCTGCAGTGTGTATTGTGGGAAGAGCTGGTGAAAACATTGATTCAGTTTATGGTCAAAGGATTCTTCGTTGGTTTTTGAGCATAAGCCTTGTGGTTGTAGAAATTTCTAAAAGTGGGGCAAGGCAAGGAATCAATTCTGAACAAATAAAGTGTTCTAATTGCAATTAGTATTTCATTATTCCATGTCAGCTCTATAGCACAATTAGAGCAATATGTATGGTTGTGGAGTATTTTTACTCGGATATAATTTGCACTGTTAAAAAGGAAAGTAAATGTTGAAAAGGCAATTCAGCAGATTAGCTTCTATAGAAAATAAATGATTTTGGAAATTATTCAAGAATGTTTTGTGTGCTTTAAGGCAGACAATAAAAATTTATAGACTTAAAGCAGGAAGCCTCCTATAATGCATTGAAACCCTTCGAGCACATGAAATGTTACTGTTCAAAGGACCTTCTACTTGATGGTTTTAGTCTTTTGAAATATACATGTGTTATATTTTTAGACAAGTTTATATTTCTTATTTAAAATAATTAATTTACTCTACAAAAGGCGGGGAGACTGTAATCAAAGACATCTTTTTCCTGTTATAAATTTTAGCCTTTTTCCTTTACCTTTGTTCTGTGTTCTCTCTACTCATTGAGATTTTGAAAAACATGTAATAGTAGGAAAAGTGCTTGAGCTTTATAACCAAACTATTACAGCATCCTCAGGTTTTTAAAACAATATTTATCTAAAGAGTTTTAACTTAAAATGACTGCTATATTAAAATGATAATAAACTTTTAAAATTCTCAGATTTCAGTAGCTACAATTTGTTTTATTCTGTTTCACTGATCTATGTGTCTATCCTTCTGCTAGTTCCACATAGTCTTTGCTTATTTTGGATATTTTACATAAATGGAATCAGCCAGTATATGACTGTTGTCTGGCTTCTTTCACTTAGTAGAATGCTTTTTAGATTTATCCACATTATAATATGTATCAGTACTTCGTTCCCTTTTTATGGTTGAATACTATTTCATTGTATGTATGTACTACATTTATTCATTTATCCATTGAAGGATTCTTGGGTTTTTTCCACCTTTTGGCTGTTATGAATAGTGTTATTGTAAACATTTGTGCACAAGCATTTTTTTTGAGTACCTGTTTTCAACTTCGGAGATAAATATTGAGGTGTGAAATTGCTGGGTAATATGATAATTCTATGTTTATCTTTTTGAGAAACCACCAAATCACTTTCTAAAATGGCTGCACCATTTTATATTCCCATGGGCAATGTACAAGTGTTTCAGTTTCTCTGTATCCTCACCAACAGTTGTTATTTTCCATTCTTCTTATTGTAGCTATCCTAATGTATATGAATTGATATCTCATTGTGGTTTTGGTGTATACCTCCCTAATTAGACTAATGATGTTAAGCATATTTTTATATATTTGTTGGCCTTCTGTGTTTCTTCTTTGGAGAAATGTCTCTTCAAGTCCATTGCGTTTTTTTTTTTTTTCTTTTTGTAGTTGAATTTGAGAGCTGTTTAGATATTCTGGATAGAAGACCTTTCTCAAATATATGATTTGCAAATATTTTCTTCCAATCAGTAGATTGTTTTTTCACTTTTTTGATAATGTCCTTTGGTGCATACATTTTTAAAATTCTGATGAAGTATGATTTATCTATTTTTGTCTCTTGTTACTCATGCTTTTGGTACCATATCTAAGAATACATTGCCAAATTCAAGGTCATGAAGTTGTACCCTTGTGGTTTCTTCTAAGAGTTTTATAGTTTCAGTTCTTATATTTAGGTTGTTGATATATTTTGAAATATTACTTTTTATTGTTTGAGATAGCCTTAAAAATGTTTTAAGGTTCCTGTTATATATTGAAAAACCATTCCAAAATGGTTTTGTTGGTTTATACTGCCCTTAGGCAATGCATAGCCTGTTACATTGACATATATACATTACCATGTGTAAAATAGATAGCTAGTGGGAAGCTGCTGCATAGCACAAGGAGATCAGCTCGGTGCTTTATGAAGACTTGGAGGGGTGGGATAGGGAGGATGGGAGGGAGGCTAAAGAGGGAGGGGATATATGTATATGTATAGCTGATTTGCTTTGTAGTACAGCAGAACCTAACACAACATTGTAAAGCAATTATAGTCCAATAAAGAAAAACAGAGTAATTATTAAATTGATAGATTATATATAACCTAACTACTAATTGAATGCATACAGAACGCCCCCCACACACACATCACACACATATGCACAACAAGTATTAGTGTTATATTACTATGTAATAAATTACCCCAAACTTAGTGACTTAAAAAAAAAAATTACTGTTGTTCACAGTTTGTGTGTATTAGGAATTTGGGATTGGCTTAAGTGGGAGGTTCTGGCTTTAATGATGTTGCAATCAGGTATCAGCTGGGGCTGCAGTCATCTGACAGCTTGACTGAGGCTGGAGGATAGACATCCAAGGTAGATCTCTCACATAGATGGGTAATTGGTGTTTGCTGATGTCATGAGGCCTCAGGTTTCTCCACATGAAAGTCTCTACAGTGCTACTTGAGGGTCCTCATAACATGGTACTTGGATTATCCCAGAGTGAGTAACGCAGAAGATAAAGAGAGATTTCAGTGCCTTGCCTGATCTCTCTTTGGAAGTAACCTGTTATTTTCACCATGTATGTATATTTTTTGTCACACAAGTCAGCTCTAATTCAGTGCTGGAGGGGGCTACCAGAGGGTGAGGATTTGGGGAGACCATCTTAGAGGCTGACAAATGTAGTCCCCAAATATTTCATATTCATCCTATGTGAAGTATACTCAAGGCCCCCCAAATTTTTATCCATTACAGCACAGCATTTTAATCAAGCAGATCAATGTCCTTAGGCATGGTTTCTTGACTATAGTCCCTTGAGTATATTTATATATTCATATATAAAATTAAAATGCTCAATATATATCCATATGTTTGTATCCATATAAATACTATAAAGATACACATATATTTTAATATGTATTTAAATACCAATTTGACTATTATTCTCAGGTTGTTTTTTTTTAGCTTTATTGTGAATAACATTTACTTATTCCATTCATTTATCTTTTGTAGTCTTAGTATTTTTTTAAACATTTATATGTACAATTCAATCATTAGTTTTATTGTCCTTTCTTTAAATATATCACTAACTTTTTGGTTTTAATTGTTTTTTGACTTGAAGAAATTTTGAATTTTATGAATTTTTATCTTTCACTTTGTTGTGTTTATTTTTGTTCTAGGCTTAGAGAAATGCCTCCCAATATGATAAATATAAACTTGTATTTTTTTTAATTTTTATATATTTTATGCGTAAACATTCATTCTATTTTAGTTGCAATTGTTTATGGTGACAAGTGATCAAAACCTCTCTTTCTAATGATCATAGTAATAAAAAGACCTATCTTTCATATGAGTGAATGTAAGCATATGCAGTCTTCGGAGGGGCAAGACTCCAAAGGGACATTTTTGATGTATTATTGGAAAACCACCCAACACAATAAACTGTTTCATGAATGCCATACCTGTCCTCAGTTTCCCCATGACTATAATGAAGAGGGAAGAAGTATGAATGCTTCTCAAACTTACTCAAATTTACTGTCCTGAAAAATTTCCTGGTCATGTGATAATAATCCTGCCTCTGGGATCCTGTGCAAGATCCACTATACAGGATCTAGCACTGTTATCTTGGAGTCAGAGGAGCTTGCTGGGGAGAGCTAATTTAGTTTTATTTCCCTACTGATATTCTCAATTTGAATCAAATATCAATAATTTAGTGTAGGCCAAATTTAGAAAGTGTCTTTTAGGTCAACAACTGAGTTCTTCTGTGTGTAACCTGTGGGCTACCAATGTTGAATCACACTAATCTGTGGGTTACCAATGTTGAAATGCTTTATTCAGAGCTTAAGTTGGCATCATCATCGTGTCTAAGCTATGAAGAGTATGATTCTGACTTTTTTCTTAGCTTTATTTTTATTTTTATTTTTTTCTTATCTTTTTACATGTTAACTGTACTATTTTAACAAACACTACAATGATCTGCAATTGTAGTACAGTAAGTTCCTTACATATGAACGAGTTCCGTTCCGAGAGCCCAATTTGTTCATAAGTCCAACAAAGTTAGCCTAGGTACCCAACTAACACAATCGGCTATATAGTACTGTACTGTAATAGGTTCAGAATACTTTTCACACAAATAATACGTAAAAAACAAACACCAAAAATAAAAACATTTTTAATCTTACAGTACAGTACCTTGAAAAGTGCAGTAGTACAGTACAACAGCTGGCATCCAGGGGCTGGCATCGAGTGAACAGGCAGGAAGAGTTACTGACTGAAGGAGGGAGAGGTGGTGGGAGATGGTAGAGCTGAAGGATCGTCAGCAATAGGAGATGGAGGGCAAGCTGCAATTTTACTCACGCCTGACGCTGATGGCACAGGTTCTGGTTCCTTGCTGGATTCAATTCTATCTACACTCTTGAAAAAACGATCCAGTGATGTCTGGGTGGTAGCTCTTTTTTTCTCATCATAGATGACAGGGTAGCACTGGATTGTATTCTCAACGGCTGCTGCAACCTTCCTGTACTGTTCTACATTCGGGTATGGCTCAAAAACTCACAGTGCCTCCTCAAATAAAGAAAATCCCCTTGCCATTTCCTGCATCCTGAATCTCTTTGGTTCTTCAGTTACTTCTTCCTCTTGTCTCTCTTCGTCCTTTCTCTGGGCCTCCAATTCCTGCTGCTTCTTAGCAGTACCAGCTGCATCACCACTGCTTTTATGCCTGCTTCCAGACATCCTGGGCTTAAAATAAAGATACTTACTGTACTACTGTACTCTATACAGTACTGTACAGTAAAGTACACAAAAGCACAACCACTTGTAGAGGACGTATGCACACGACAGTGTACACCAGACACATGAACTAACTTAACGTGATTGGACATGGGAATGCATGTTCGCATCTTTGAAAGTTCACAGTTTGAAGGTTCTTATGTAGGGGACTAACTGTATCCATAGTCATAAAGCAATTACGATTACTAATATAGTGTTATGGACAGTTTTTGAAGATTCTGTATCAGGAGTTGCATGCTAAATAAATCATGGAAACTATAAGCCAATGATTTTTTAGTCCTTTGCAAAGAAGCCAAAATAATATTCATTTTTGTATCAATGTCAATTTTATTGAACTTAGGCTGAATCTTTTCTGTTGAGATGTACAACTATTAATTAATTCTAATATGATTAATATGAAGACTGTTTCCCCCATGCAAATTATTTGTGTTCTACAACATCAAAAAGGTAATTTGAACAAAGTGAGAAGTTGCTCTTCTTTTTCTGGCCAGATTAATATTTCTCATATTTTGGGCCAATAGCATGCTTCCTAGGTTGTTCTTCTGCTCCACAGAATTTGAGAATGTTTTGTGCTTGTTGTCTACAGGAATCTGTGGACAGATCAAGGTAAATGATATTCTCCTGTAAGACTCTTACAGATAAGTGGGGGAAAGAGGGAGAAAAGATCGTTTATGATTGGAAGGAAAGATGAGTCTTCCTGTAGGAAGGTAGAGAATGCCACAGGGGCACTTTGGGGTGATCTTGTGATCCTTAAGACCGTAAGAGTGCTGTTTATTCCGTTTGCTGCAGAAGGAGAAGTCTACTGGCGATGGTAGAGCTTAAGCCTGGCTGCCCCTGCTGAAGTGCTTTACTTGAGGCTGGGAAGCTTCCTGATAGTTTGTTTTTTTATGCCCAGACCACTTGTCACAATTGCAGGAACTGTCAGACCCATATCACTTGGTGACCCTGTTTACACAGAAGCTGACACCAAAGCAAAGCAAACTTAAAAACCTCCAGGTGATGTCCCAGAAATGCTGGAGAAAGGAGCAGGAAATCAGACTGCACATTTTCCTCTTTTTTTAAAAGAAGATATTAAACTTGCATAATCAAAGGGAAAATAAATAAACTAAACCAAAATAAATCTCACCTCATATATCCAGATTGTTGAGCTTATCCAGCTATTTTTTAGGATGTAACAATATCTGAGAGAAATATTTCTAAAATAAATGGTATATTTTCTGCATTATTAGACCAAGGAAAGAGAACTCAATAAATGCTTTTCTCCTTGGTTCATGGCTACCATTATGAACACTGATTACTCTGCAGTAACCCTGCAGGAAACCTGCCTGGTTTCTCGCATCTGTGTCCTTGTCTGAAGGATGGGATACAGAAGAATGAAGAGCCTGGAGAGAAAGACAAGTACTGTATGGTATCACTTATGTGTAGAATTTTTAAAATGCAAACTTGTTAAAACAGAATAAAATGGTGATGGCGGGTGGGGGAACAGGACAGATGTTATTTTAGGGGACAAACTTACAAGGAGTAGTAAACAAGCCCTAGAAATTATAATGCACAGTACAGTGAATATAGACAACAGTACTCTATGATAATCATCAAACTTGCTGAGACTAAAAATTATTGCAAATACCTAAAAATAAAGTGTAATTATGTAATGTGATAGAGATGCTAATTATTTCTACAGTGGCAGTCATATTACAATATATAAATGAACATGTACACATTAAACTTATACAATGTTATAGGTTAAAATATATTTCAATTTATAAAAATGGGGGGATCGTGTGCTTAAGTCACCTCTTGTCGGAAGGAATGTCATAGCCCAGGTTCCCTTCAATCACTCCTCTTCCTTTTAATCAGTGTCCCACACTCAAGCTAAGCTGATCTTTAAAACAAAAATCTGATTGTCATCCTCTGTTTAAAATCTTCCTAAGGCTTCTTGGGATAAAGAAGTCATAACAGCCTACACGGCCCTGCCTGCCATTTTACCCTCACCTTCCACAAACCACCCGCAACTTGTTCTCAGCACTTCTGGGATTTCCTTCAGTTCTTCGAAACACCATGCCCCTCCCATCATCGGGCTTTCACTACTCTTCTGCCTGGAACAAGTTCCTACCCCTTTTCTTCATATTGATCAGTTTTACTTATTCTTTAGATGCCAACTCAAGCATACATGCCTTAAACATCAAGACTGTTCCAGACCTTCTCTGATTTGGTCAAATTTCCCTATTATAAGTTTCATGGTACTCTCTCTCCCTACTGTAGAATTTATCACAACTATAATTGGGTCTAACACAATGCCTGACACAGCGTTACTAAAAAAAAAAAAAAAAAAAGAATAAATAGAAACATAATTTATGAATTAATAAAGGAGAACCTCCACCAAACTTTTCCTTAAAGTGCCAGGCAAGGGTCAGTTGCCCTTCTCTATGCCTTTATGGCATCTGGTACATACTTACCTCTCAATATTTCTGTCATTGCATTGAACACGACCATTTATGTGTACATCTCCTTGACTAAACTATAAGACCCTTAAAGTCAAGAACTTTGCTTTATTCATTTTAATGCCCACAGGGTTTTCTGCAGTGAATGGCACATAGTAAACACTTAGTCAATGTTTGTGAAACTAAAACAGTGATTATCAATCTTGGCTGCACATCAGAATCACCTGGAGAGTTTTAAAAATTATTGATGGTTAAGTTCCACTCTGCAGAAATCCTGACTTAGTTGTTTGGGGATATAGCCCAAACACTGGAGTTTTAAAAACTCCCCAGGAGACTGTAATGTCAGCCAGGCTTACAGTCCGCTGAATTTAAGTGAACTGCTCTCTTCCACCTATTGAAGACTTTTCAGACTTCAGACAAGGCAAAGACAAGAAATAAAGATTAAAATACCTGCTTTTAATACTGCACCTACTTGGTACCAAAGACTGTACCTGTACATCTTCATTCCTTACCATTTCTCTTTATAGTAGTTGATGTTATTTTATTAATGAAAATATAGAGACAAAGGAGATTCCTTTGCATAATAAATTTGCATAAAATGACTCAAGATTGAAACTTTTTTTTTTCTGGAACAATAGTTCTCAATATATGGTCCCAGAATAGCAGCACCAGGATCTCCTGAGAATTATTAGCAATGTAAATTCTTGGGCTCTGCCCAGACCCAATGAGAGAGGAACTCTGGAGATGGGACCCAAGATCTGTGGGTAACAAGCCCTCCAGGTGATTCTGATATAGCTCAAGATTGAGAGCCACCTATTCAGAGGAAGTGATTCCTTCAAATTCAAGAGCTCTACTTGGGAAAAGACCTAAGTAGCCAGAACTTAACCATGTCTATGGCAGTGATTTAGAGAAAATATCATTTAAAAAGGAGTGTCTACCATTTTCTCTTTAGTATTTCAAAATAATTTAATTCTGATTTAATGTTCAGCTGTGCCTTTCTGACCTTGGCCATTGGTCTGGCCTCATTTACTCTTCAAGGTTGATGCTTAATCTGTCATATTATAATTAGATGTGACCTAGTGAGGAATGCATGGAATATGGAGAAAATAGAAAATATCCATAGAAATAGAAATTATCCATAGTTAAATTTTTTGTTGAAGTGTAGCATGCATACAGGAGCATGCGCATACTGTGAGGATAGTCTGATGAAGTTTTACAACTGAGTGTATCTCTGTAACTATCACGCAGATCAAGAAGCAAAACATTGCTGTGCTCCTTTCCAGTCACTACCCACCTCAAGGGAGGCCACTGTTCAAGCTTTTAACAGCTTAGATTATTTTTTTCTATTTTTCTACATATATATATTCATACAGTGTGTGCTGTTTTGTGTATGTCTTCTTTTACTCAATGATGTTTGTGAAATATATCCATATTGTTCAATAGTTGGATAGTACCTTGTTCATTTTCCCTACTATTATAGCATTCCACTGCAAATATCATTGTTTATCCATTTGACTGCCAATTGGACTATAAAAAATATATATCTGAACAATAGCTTTTTTGTGTTGGATTATTTTCTCTGATCACTCCCTTTTCTATCTATTACCCTGCTGCTTTTTTGGTGCCTGTTTCAAAAATGGATTTTAGTAGAGGGAACAAACTTTTGTTGAGTACTCAAATAGTGCCTCTTATATGGTTAGTCTGTCAATTTAAACGTGCCCAAATCCTTGCTCCTTAGTCACTGATAACATATTTTACAAAGGTGGGAAGCTTAGAGATGCTAACTTACTTACTTAGGGTCCCACTTCCCATTTGCAGAGCTCGGACTCAATCCCATCTTTCTAGCTCCAAGGCCCCTGACATTTTCTGAAAGTTATTACATATCTCCATAGATTTATTCTGTAATCTGGCATAATTATTTTCCCATTCATTTGCAATTATATCAACTGTATTCTAATTAAGTAATTAGAAAACAAATGGAACTTGTATTGCATATAATTATTTGCAATACTCAGGTAGCATTTATTATATTCATCCAGACTTACTGGTTATGCATTTTAATTTTCTATATGCTTCTTAGAAGTTGTTTCTCAAAAATAGCCAACTAAATAACTATGGGTTGCACTTTGATACCATTAATTTGAAAGTATTCCTGAGGAAGAAAAAAGTATTCCAAAATATAATGCAGTCTAGATTTTGTGAAATCTTGATTATCAGAATATTTGTGCTTAAGAATTGTCATCTAGTACTTGACATTTCCAATATCAAAGTTATTTTTTCCTTTCTTCCGAGTTATGTTAAATCATAAATAGTTTTAACCGTTTAAATAAAGTTTATTTTATATATTATTTCAATATACTTAACATTATTAGTCCATTTGAATTATTTAACAATTGCATTTTAAGCCATTTTCGAAAAGTCAATAGTGTAATATATGTATTAATATATACTTAAGACAAACGAAATAAGTAGAAACAAGTATTTAAAAAAATCCTTTAAACTAATGTTTATAGTTTTCTTACTTTTTTGATTAACAATGCAGATTAAATAGACTAATAAATAGCTAAATTAACTATTTACATTGCCAACATCCTTATTATGTCTTATGTTTGGGGTCAGAAACCTTAATTGCGTTTACTGTTGTTTAGGAATAATTAGAACATAAATCTTCATGAGAATAAGCTCGTTCTAAAAAGAAAAGCAAAACCGAATGAATCTTTATACCATGTCTAACAGAAGGAACAAATCAATTATACGTGTGCTCCAGTTACTGTGTTGATGTCTGTCCTCCAAAGTCGATGCTCTGCAGAAGAGTGGTCTTGTTATTCTCTAGAGGTAGATGCATTCACTTCAGTTTATGTTTCTACTAGTCTGTAGCTCTGTAGACGAGACCTTCTTTATGATAAATTTCTATTTTAACTAAGATGTAATTCACTGTACCATGAATCCTGCATGCACTACTGCCTAAAAAAGTAACTCTTCTCTAGTGAATTATCTAATTAAATTCTGAGCCTTAATACTTCAGTGCTTTACAATTACAGACAAATATTTAAGAAGTCTGTGGGAGTACATGATCTGGTTCATGGGATTATCTAAGCTATTAAGATTCATGTACTTGGGGAGCACTAATATTTCAAATAATCCTATTAATAATAAACTCAGGAAATCACAGCCTAGGAAAGTGACTGTACTCAAATATATGGGACTTGGAGTTCACCTTGAGAGCCTCCTGCCTTCCAGTGCCCATAGAACACACCTTCTTGGTCCCATTGTAGCTGCTGCTGCTAAATGACCCTTCTAGTTAACCTCCTCCTTTCTAAAGAGAGATAATAAGGCATGAAAAAAATATTAACATCAATTTTGGATTTTTTTCCTTGGTTAAAACAGAAGAATCCTAGGAGGAAAAAAAAGAAAGGAAGGAAGGAAGGGAGGGACCCTAAGTTTTGGCAGATAGAATTTACAAGTTTTCCTTTTTGTAGTAGCTATTATTGTATTTACCAGTGTATCATTAATTCAACCACATAGCATTTGTTTTATTTTGATTTTGAAAATAATGTTTAGTATAGAGAATTTGAAAACACTGAAAAACATGAAAAAGATGATTATAATGCTTGTATTTACCTCTTTTAGAGAACACCACTAACGATATGTTGATTTATCTCATTCAGGTCTTGTTTTTGTCATAGATACATATATCTTGTTTCCATTTATAGACAAAATTATTAGAATACTTTGAGAAATAATGTATTAGCAAAATATTGTCATACTAAGCATTCCGATCATGTTCAAGTAATCTAATGTTGTATAATTACTACAAACCTTTGTAGCATAAAACAGTTATTTATTATCATCGTGGATTTTGTGCATTCTGGAAGGGCTCTGCTATGCCATTCCCACTTGCATTCTCATTTGTGATTGCTGTCAGATGGTGTTTGGGGCTGCAGTCATCAGAACACTCGACGGGATGGAGGATCTGCTTCCAAGGTGGCTCATTCACGTGGCTGGAAGTTAATACTGGCTGTTGGCTGACAGCTCAGTGTTTCTCCATGTGGACCACTCCACGGGGTTACTTGATGTCCTCATGGCAGGGTAGCTGGCCTCTCCCAGAATGGGTGATCCAAGGGAGCAAGGTGGAGTCTGCAATGCCTTTTTGGATCTAGCTTGAACCACATAAGCCTCCATTACCACTATATTCTATTGGCCACACAGGGTCAGCTGTGATTCCAAGTAGGAGGGGAGTATACTAGGGCATGAAAATAAGGAGATGAGAATAATTATGTGTCACAGATCCCAATAGGAAGAAATTGAATTGCATGAAGGTTTTGGACAGTTCATCATGAACTCCGTAGCATTAGTGGAGATTACATGCTGGTGAAGTCAGGTGGCTTTGAAGCTGGCTAACTACCAAGAGAGTTATGATTAATTAATATTATGTGTGAGCATCTCTATCAATGTATCACAGGCCTGTATTATTGTTATTGTTCTTTCCTATTCAATATGATTAAACCAGATTTAAATAGATTAAAAAAATGCAGAGGGCTTCCCTGGTGGCGCAGTGGTTGAGAGTCCGCCTGCCGATGCAGGGGACGTGGGTTTGTGCCCCGGTCCGGGAGGATCCCACGTGCCGCGGAATGGCTGGGCCCGTGAGCCATGGCCGC
Source organism: Mesoplodon mirus (assembly GCF_964341445.2). NCBI lineage: Eukaryota > Metazoa > Chordata > Mammalia > Artiodactyla > Ziphiidae > Mesoplodon > Mesoplodon mirus. Next base: position 108,434,327 of record NC_138984.1, on the reverse strand, counting down.
TGAGCCTGCGCATCCGGAGCCTGTGCTCCGCAACGAGGGAGGCCACAACAGTGAGAGGCCCGTGTCCGGCAAAAAAAAGAAAAAAATAAAATAAAATAAAATAAATAAATAAATAAATGCAGATAAAAGTTTAGAATGAGAGTTGAGTTAGTAGACTACAAAATCAAGATTACAGATAATCTAGAGGTGGAAATGCTAGCCCAAGTCAACAACATTAAATTTATTAATGGTTAGAATGAATTTAAGCATGTGTTTTATTTAAAAATCTGGTTCTTAAAATATAGGATGAAAAGAGTAAGCGGTATCCCAACTTAGGTACTTTTATTGATCGTAAACTCAGTAGGGACTTAGACTCTCACATGAACTTTAAAAACATCAATATATTTTTCAAGATGAGTTAATAAAATTAAGCTGCCTAGAACTGTGCTGTCCAATACTGTAGCCACTGGCCACATGGGCTGAATGAGCACTTGAAATGCAATTAGTCTAAGTTGATGTGTGCTGTAAGTGTAAAATACACACTCCAGATTTTGAAGGCTTAGTAAAAAAAAATAAAAGTAAAACATTAATAATAGGTCATATTCAAGATATGATAAAACAACATTTTTGTATATATTGGACTAAATACAATATATTGGTAATTTTTAAACTTTTTCCTCTATTTTTTATTAATAGGGCTATAAAAATTAAACTTACTTATATAGTACTTGCATTATATTTCTCTTGTTCAGCGCTGCTCTAGAACACAGGAGGTAAACATCCCAATGTTTTAAGTGCCAGTTGGAAAGCACCTGGGATGCTGTACCCAACTGGAGACCATATGGAAGGAGACAATCATAATTCTCAAAGACTTAGAAACTGTAATGAAGGAATTAGATATGTAGCTATGAACAGAGAAAACTTGGCAAAGTACAGGGATAATAATAGATATCTTGAGTGTTGCAGGGCTGTCAAAGAGAATAGAAGTCAGATGTATTTCTTGCTGTAAAACTAAGGCCAATAAAAACAAATGGCTACAGGAAGACAGATTTGGCTCAGCATAAAGAAGGCCTCTCTAACAGTTACTTGTTCAATGATACAGGGGCCTACTTTCTTTAGAAATTTACAAATGGTGGATGGCTAGCTCTCCATTATAGGCACTGTGTAAAGGAAACTTGCACAGGTGAACTGTGTTGGAATAGTTAAATTTCAGTCTTTCATTAATCCAAGAAAGACAACAATTTCCCCTCTAAAATACATCATAGCATAAACACAGGAAGAAAGAGTTCTGTGATTCTCCCACTAATGTGTCAAGTTTGAAGTCTTGCAGAATATATAGTCCTGAAATTTTCTTTCTATAAATGTCAACATTTATAGAAAGAACGTCAAAAGCAGTCTACTTTGCTCTATTTACTCATAGCTAGTTTGAAAAAGATCAAACATAGGACAACTTTACAGAAAAAAATAACAGTAATTCTTACTAGAAATAACAAACTTCAAGTAAAAAAAAATGTACACAAGGAAAGACATTCAGATGTAGTGTTTTCTAATTATACCAAGAGATGACAATGTTATGATTCCTAATTGGAGTTTACGCTAATTCACTTGTAATTGCTTTTATGTTGCCTATTTAAAAAAGAAAAAAAAATGGTAAAGATTGTGCGTTAGTAAATTAACCAGCTCAAAGATAGTGTGTGGTATAAAGACCCTCTTAATTTAGCCAAATGAAAAGGACACGAGCATTTCTGAATAAAGAGGGAGCAGAGAATGTAACTAGAGTAATGAGGCCATGCAGTTTTAAAAGAACTCAGCCAGAAAGTGACCAACAGTCACTGTCAAAAAATTGAGACTTCATTTTTAAGAGCACATTTTTTTGTTTATATAGAAGATTTAATCCAGTGTACCTGAAACATAACTAAATGTTGCATAATCATACTTAATTTTACTTATCTGTACTGAATTATTTCCAATTTACATTTTTACACATTTTTCTCCTCTTGTGCCTTTGAGATCATTTAAGGCTCTAACAAGGCCTTAATTGATGTGACATCCCCAATACCAAGTTCCATGCAGCTGTGCACTATTGTCATTTCTTTCTTGAATAAGTGAATGACTCCACAAGGAGCGGGACAAAGATTCGCCACTCGGGGAGAGAGGACCTATTCCCTGCTTCTTCTGCTTAACAGCCTTTCAAGACCCTGTCTCAAAAAATAAGACATACTTTACAGAGATGATGAAAAGCTAGTGGTATTGATGTGAAATTTGATCTTCATAAAAGAGATAAGTTCAATAATCAAAGCTTTTCACATTAATTTTTCACCTTAAACTAGTTTTTGCACCTATAATTTTACACTCACATTTATGGATATTGGCTGATTGACAATGATTTAATCGCTTTTCTTTTCAAATAGAAAAATATTTCTGCCTATAATATCTCAAATGCGAAAACATTAACAGTTTTCAATATAGGGTATCACTTTGTCGTTATTGCTTTTCCCTCTAAATGGAATTGAGGAGCAGATTTTTATTTTTGGCAGTTGAATTTCACTTAATACATATGCCTGTCATGCATAATAACACATTCTGGGAGGAGGGCATTTTATTAATAACTTTATTTGCAAATTCAATATCATGAGACCAAAATAGTGATATGCATGCTCACTTACTCTTCCTTATAATTGACAAAACTATTTGTGTATTTACTGGTGTAATGAAAAATACAGGTATATTTGATGCTGTAGCTAGTCATGATGTTAATAAAGAATAGACATTTAAAACTGACTATAATTTATTGCAGATTAGATCTGTCCTTAATTATTCATTCATAAAAGAAAATGATGTCTTTGTTTTCAGAAAAATGCTCCAAATTACTGTACAGTTCACCAAAACCACAAAGCCCTTTTTCCTGTTTTTGGATATTTAGGTTATTTCAAATTTTCCCTCTATTTAAATAATGTTGTGATGATCATCCTTGCACTTAAAACTGTGTCCACGTTTCTAATATATCACTAAGTTGAATGATATTAATTTTGTAAGGGTTATTGAAACATATTACTGTACTTATTTCCAAGAAGTTTATCTCAAATAGCACTTCTACCATCTCTGAATTATTGTGTTCTTTTGTTTTTTGTTTTTTTGTGGTACACGGGCCTCTCACTGCTGCGGCCTCTCCCATTGCAGAGCACAGGCTCTGGACACACAGGCTCAGTGGCCATGGCTCACGGGCCCAGCCGCTCTGTGGCATGTGGGATCTTCCCGGACCGGGGCACAAACCCGTGTCCCCTGCATTGGCAGGCAGACTCTCAACCACTGCGCCACCAGGGAAGCCCTGTGTGTTCTTTTAATTTAACCTTTTAAGCATTATTAATATTTTTGATGAGAAAATTGAATAAAAAGTTAAAGAGATTTGATTAAGAACTACTAGCTAGATAACAGCAGGGCTGGGATCAGAATCAAAGGTCATGATATTAATCACAAAGTTAAGATGGTTTTCCTTAATGTAAAATAGTATAGTCATCCAACATAAATTTATTCAATACCTATTCATGGAGCGCTTACTCTGTGCCTAGCATTGTTGTATGCATCACGGATACAGCCCTGAACAAAAATGAGAATTTCTTGTCAGCATGGAGTTTTCATACCAAGTGAAAGAGAATAATGAAAATAAATGAGTAATTTATACAGCATGTTAGATGGTTCTAAGTGCTAGGGGATTTTTTTAATTTTACTTTTTATTTTTACTTTTATTTACTTTTAAACATAGATTCACAAGAAGTTTCAGCACAGCATGGAGATGTGTCTGTACCCATCACCAAGCTTCCTGCCATGGTGACATCTTTCATAACAGTTGTGCATTATTAAAACCAGGAAGAGTGTATTTATCAAAAATTGTACAATAAAATTAAGTAGATTATAGATCTTTCTCAGATATTACCATATTTTGCATACACTCATGTTTTGGCATAGCCTATGTATATTTCTGTTGCATTTTCTTACATATAACTAACATCACCACCCATAATTGAGATACACATCCGTTCAGTCACCATGAAGGAAATCTCTTATACTTCTCCTCTGTAGTCACACCCTCCCTCCCCTTCTCTGATCTCTGGCAATAACTGTTTTCCATCTCTACAATTTTGTTATCTCTGGCATGGTATATAAATTGAATTATACAATATATAACCTTTTGAAATTGACTTTTAGGTTTTTTTTTCCATTCAGTATAATGCTGTTAAGATCCATATAAATTGCCATGTGTATCAATAGTTTATTCCCTTTTATTGCTGAGTAGTACAGAGAGATCTATAAAGCAGAAAAGAAAACGCCATTAAGAAGGGTGCAGTTGGCACAGCCTGCTGCCATCTTGAGTTGGGTGTCCTGTGAGGAGCTTCAGCGCACATCCTGAGCTGAGGTGTTGGCTCAGCCATTTCACGAGGAACTATGGTCTGAAGGGCCAGGGACGAGGCCTCTGCATGGGGCCAGCTATGAGCAAGTGAAACAGACTAAGCACAGAGGGAAAAAAGGTGGATGGGCTAGGCCTGAAGTGAGATGGCCAGATTCATGTCCTTTCCAAATGAAATGTGGATCCTCTAGCAACAGGAGCCGTGTGGCTGACAGGGTCTTGATGCTCCAGCCAGGTGTCAGACCTCTGAGGTGGGAGAGCCAAATTCAAGACATTGGACCACCAGAGACCTCCTGGACCCATGTAATATCAATCAGGAAGAGGTCTCGCAGAGGTCTCCGTCTCAATGCTAAGACTCAGCTCCACTCAATGACAGTGCTGGGCACCCTATGCCAAACAACTAGCAAGACAGGAACACAACCACAACCATTAGCAAAGAAGCTGCCTAAAATCATAATAAGGTCACAGACACCCCAAAACACATCACCAGACGTGGACCTGCCCACCAGAAAGACAAGATCCAGCTTCATCCACCAGAACACAGCCACTAGTTCCCTCTACCAGGAAGCCTACCCACCCCACTGAACCAACCTTAGCCACTGGGGGCAGACACCAAAATCAGTGGGAACTATGAACCTGCAGCCTGCAAAAAGGAGACCCCAAACACAGTAAGTTAAGCAAAATGAGAAGACAGCGAAATACACAGCAGATGAAGGAGCAAGGTAAAAACCCACCAGACCAAGCAAGTGAAGAGGAAATAAGCAGTATACCTGAAAAAGAATTCAGAATAATGATAGTAAAGATGATCCAAAATCTTGGAAATAGAATGGAGAAAATACAAGAAATGTTTAACAAGGACCTAGAAGAACTAAAGAGCATACAAACAATGATGAACAACACAATAAATGAAATTAAAAATTCTCTAGAAGGGATCAATAGCAGAATAACTGAGGCAGAAGAACAGATAAGTGACCTGGAAGATAAAACAGTGGAAATAACTACTGCAGAGCAGAATAAAGCAAAACTAATGAAGAGAATTGAGGACAGTCTGAGATACCTCTGGGACAACATTAAACACACCAACTTTTGAATTATAGGGGTCGCAGAAGAAGAAGGGAAAAAGAAAGGGACTGAGAAAATATTTGAAGAGATTATGGCTGAAAACTTCCCTAATATGGGAAAGGAAATAATCAAGTCCAGGAAGTACAGAGAATCCCATAAAGGATAAATCCAAGGAGAAACATGCCAAGGCACATATTAATCAAACTATCAAAGATCAAATACAGAGAAAAAATATTAAAAGGAGCAAGGGAAAAGCAACAAATAACATACAGGGGAATCCCCATAAGGTTAACAGCTGATCTTTCAGCAGAAACTCTGCAAGCCAGAAGGGAGTGGCAGGACATATTTAAAGTGATGAATGGGAAAAAACTACAACCAAGATTACTCTACCCAGCAAGGATCTCATTCAGATTTGATGGAGAAAGTAAAAACTTTACAGACAAGCATAAACGGGGAACTTTATGGCTTGATTGGAATTTTATCTTTAAAAGGGTTAAGTGAACTTTATTTTATTTTATTTTGTTTATTGTTTTATACAGCAGGTTCTTATTAGTCATCAATTTTATACACATCAGTGTATACATGTCAATCCCAATCGCCCAATTCATCACACCACCACCCTCCCCCCACACCGCTTTCCCCCCTTGGTGTCCATATGTTTGTTCTCTACATCTGTGTCTCAATTTCTGCCCTGCAAACCAGTTCATCTGTACCATTTTTCTAGGTTCCACATATATGCGTTAATATACGATATTTGTTTTTCTTTTTCTGACTTACTTCACTCTGTATGACAGTCCTTTCATCCATCCACGTCTCAACAAATGACCCAATTTCATTCCTTTTTATGGCTGAGTAATATTCCATTGTATGTATGTACCACATCTTCTTTATCCATTTGTCTGTCGATAGGCATTTAGGTTGCTTCCATGACCTGGCTATTGTAAATAGTGCTGCAATGAACATTGGGGTGCATGTGTCTTTTTGAATTATGGTTTTCTCTGGGTATATGCCCAATACTGCGATTGCTGGGTCATATGGTAATTCTATTTTTAGCTTTTTAAGGAACCTCCATACTGATCTCCATAGTGGCTGTATCAATTTACATTCCCACTGACAGTGCAAGAGGGTTCCCTTTTCTCCACACCCTCTCCAGCATTTGTTTTTTGTAGATTTTCTGATGATGCCCATTCTACTGGTGTGAGGTGATACCTCATTTTAGTTTAGTTTAGTTTTTTTTTTTTTTTTTTTTTTTTTTTTTGTGGTACGTGGGCCTCTCACTGCTGTGACCTCTTCCACTGCGGAGCACAGGTTCCGGACACGCAAGCCCAGCGGCCATGGCTCACAGGTCCAGCCACTCCACGGCATGTGGGACCCTCACAGACTGGGGCACGGACCGGTGTCCCCTGCATCGGCAGGCGGACTCTCAACCACTGCTCCACCAGAGAAGCCCATCATTGCAGTTTTGATTTGCATTTCTCTAATAATTAGTGATGTTGAGCAGCTTTTCATGTGCTTCTTGGCCATCTGTATGTCTTCTTTGGAGAAATGTCTATTTAGGTCTTCTGCCCACTTTTGGATTGCACTGTTTGTTTTTTGATATGGAGCTGCATGAGCTGCTTGTAAATTTTGGAGATTAATCCTTTGTCAGTTGCTTCATTTGCAAATACTTTCTCCCATTCTGAGGGTTGTCTTTTCGTCTTGTTTATGGTTTCCTTTGCTGTGCAAAAGCTTTTAAGTTTCATTAGCTCCCATTTGTTTATTTTTGTTTTTATTTCCATTACTCTAGGAGGTGGATCAAAAAAGATCTTGCTGTGATTTATGTCAAAGAGCATTCTTCCTATGTTTTCCTCTAAGAGTTTTATAGTGTCCAGTCTGACATTTAGGTCTCTATTCCATTTTGAGTTTATTTTTGTGTCTGGTGTTAAAGAGTGTTCTAATTTCATTCTTTTACATGTAGCTGTCTAGTTTTCCCAGCCCGACTTATTGAAGAGACTGTCTTTTCTCCATTGTATATCTTTGCCTCCTTTGTCATAGAGTAGTTGACCATAGGTGCGTGGGTTTATCTCTGGGCTTTCTAACTTGTTCCATTGATTTATGTTTCTGTTTTTGTGCCAGTACCATATTGTCTTGATTACTGTAGCTTTATAGTATAGTCTGAAGTCAGGGAGTCTGATTCCTCCAGCTCCGTTTTTTTCCCTCAAGACTGCTTTGGGTATTCAGGGTCTTTTTTGTCTCCATACAAATTTTAAGATTTTTTGTTCTAGTTCCGTAGAAAATGCCATTGGTAATTTGATAGGGATTGCATTGAATCTGTAGATTGCTTTGGGTAGTATAGTCATTTTCACAATATTGATTCTTTAAAAGGATTAAGTGAACTTTATATTCCCTTTATGAAATGTTTGTGCCAGTTTTATCAAATTGTTTAAGTGACTTTGGCATGAAGTGGAAGGCACACATATTCTATTCCTTTGCATTGTTCATGACCCAGTGGTGCCTTTAGACCTCACTCAGAGGGCACAAAAGTCTTAAGAATTTACTGGAAGAACAGAGATGACACCTCCTGTGACTCAAAGGGTATTGCATCAGAGTGTGGTGTTCATCCCAGCAAAATCTCATGGAAGGGGATATGAAGGTGAAATCTTACCAGACAGTATCTGTGGGTTTTGTGGTCATGTCAGGTAGCAAACACTAAGTGGACCCACCAGAAAATCCAGTCCATTTGGAAAATTTTTCGAGCTAAGCCAAATCTTAGCCTTTCACCCTGTCAAAGAATAAGGGGTCCACTTTATTCCTTTGATAGGTCTCAGAAGCAGCTAAACAAATGAACAAAGCTCAGGAAGCCAAAGCTGTGGATATTCATGAATGTTCTGAATTGAACTGGTGTTGGGGAGAGCTGGCAATCATAATTTTGTTCACAAACATGCTGACAATAAACAATAAACTCTCAGGTAAAAACAGCCAGACACATAGAAGTTCACTCATTTCAGCTAAGTTCAACTTCTCCAGGAAAACTTTCTCTCCTGTCTTCTGCACTATGCAATTGGAAAGTTACCCTCACAGTATTAGATGCTATATTTCCACCATCAAATATAAGCTCCCTGAGGACAGATACTATTTTTTTCTTTTATTTATTTTTCCTGCCATACCTAGAATGTAGTAGAAAGCAGTAGGCACTCTGTAAAAAGGATACATTTCTCTTACATCAAGGAACACAAGCTATGACTTGCAGGTGTACTTGGAAATGTGACTACTGCTATAAACAGTTCTCGACATCCCTTCAGCAAGCATCCATATCTGATTAATATCCTTTCTACTTAAAACAAAGAATTAAGAGATGAAACCTAACTGCCAAGAACCAGTAGGGGAAAGTAGTCACTGTGTTGATTTGAATGCCTGCTGTGCAAGTGACATATTAATATTAAATGGGTTTTTATTTAACCGTTGCATTGTCAAAGGGGAAAAATTAATTATTTGAAAAAATCCAATGCATTTACCCCCCACTGTGTAGATAAAGAGAAAAAAAAAAGCTGAAGAAACAGTAACTCTCACATGCTTATTATTTTTCTGAAAGTGTGAGATGGTAAAAACTGAGAAAGTATAATGTGCTTTTAGCTATTTATAATATTATGTCACAAAAACAATAATAAAAATAAAAATTCTTTTATGGGGTTCATTTACAGAATATTAAATAATCCTTAGGAAGTTATCAATATAGTCAGCTTTCTAGAATTACAGGTATTTGTTGTTATTGTTTTAATTTCTTATTTTTATATTTAACCTTCTTGGGCTACCTGACACACAGGTGTTCATGATGAATAACAACAACTGATGAAGATAAGAAAATGCTGATCTTTATTGCTTAAGGTTGTTGTTCATCTTCAACAAAAGATGAAGATAAACAATTGTTATTTCTATAGGTTCTTTAATGCTGACATCAAGTTTCCCATTTACTTCATATTAATTCCTAAGCACTCACATCTTTAAAATTTAGGTAGGAGAGTGTAATCTCAAAAGAAGCAATAGGAAATACAAGGCAACTTGGTCAAGCTTGTAAACCTCACATAGGGGATTGTTTTGTACTTGTCCCAAGATTTATTCTAGTGCAAAATTTAACCATACATCCAAAAACTATTTATTAAGACCTTTTCTCAAATCAAGTGTAGAACTCTGGTTAGAAGTTTTCAGTCTGGATCAGTTTAGGTCTGGTTTATTTTCTGGATTGGAGCCAAATTAGGCCAAGTGTATTCAGACCAGTTCCTACTTAAGGGCAATGTAACATGTGATATCCAAGCATATGACACCTTAAAGTTGGGGTTCCACATTTAAAGAGGTACAAAATGTTCTTCCCCTGCTGCCAGAGGTGGATTGAATGGCGAAAATTGGCTTAGTGATAATTTGGAAATATTGCCTTTTGCTTTATTTCATCTTGTATTTTCTGTTTGGTAAATAGGCTGTCCATTGAAGTTTTGTCTTCAGTGTTTGTTACCCAAGTTGTTTTATTTCTTCCGGGTTGAGGAAGGTGTTCTGGAAGAGTTATGAAGAAGTCACAGCATTTTTATGTTACAAAGGACTTAGAACACACCCTGATTTATTGCTGGGAAATTGAGGCCCAGACAGTCAAATGGCATAAAGCTATGGAGTAGCAGAGTCTGACCTAGATATTAGGGCTCTGAATTCTCAAGGACTTTTTTTCATTATTCTTTAAAATATTCCATATCATTAGGAGAGGGAAGAATTATATTCCCTCCAAAAAATTTAAAAAGGACACATGTGTCTTAGTCCCTTTCAAATACTAGTTATATTGTATTTTTCCCACACATCTACTCATTCATTTTCAAATAATTGAATATCAACAAATGTGCTAGGAATTAAGAATAAAAATAGTTGCATGTAATTCCTGCTTTTCATTTGAAGTGTTCATACTCTAGAAGGGAAATTTGTATAAATAGAAGAAATATAATAAATGGAACAAGGGTTGATCTTCAAGAGCCAAGATAGCTCAGAATTCCCAGAAAAGAACATCAAAACTGTACCTTGAAGATTGAGTAGGAATTTTCTAGGGTTAAAAAACTAAAGTGGGGGCTTTCCTGAGGGCTCAGTGGTTGAGAGTCCGCCTGCCGATGCAAGGGACACAGGTTTGTGCCCCGGTCCAGGAAGATCCCACATGCCGCGGAGCGGCTGGTTCCGTGAGCCATGGCTGCTGAGCCTGCGCATCCGGAGCCTGTGCTCCACAACGGGAGAGGCCACAACAGTGAGAGGCCCGCGTACCGCAAAAAAAAAAAAAAAAAAAAAAAAAAACAACTAAAGCGGGGAGATGCCTTAAGGCACATACAGAACGAGAGTCATGAAAGGGCCCAGCATGTGTCCAGAGCAGTGAGATACTTGGTGTGGCAAGAATGTTGGGAAGTGAAGTGTGGAAGAGGTTCAGAAGGTCTTAATTTTTTTTTTTTTTTTTTTTTTTTGCTGTACGCGGGCCTCTCACTGCTGTGGCCTCTCCCGTTGCGGAGCACAGGCTCCGGACGCACAGGCTCAGCGGCCATGGCTCACGGGCCCAGCCGCTCCGCGGCATGTGGGATCCTCTCGGACCGCGGCACGAACCCGTATCCCCTGCATCGGCAGGCGGACTCTCAACCACTGCGCCACCAGGGAGGCCCAGAAGGTCTTAATTTGCTCGCTAATTATTTTCAGTCTCTGAAATGTGTTGTGTTGAAATAGAAGCATGAGTCCCCAAATCCAGTTGCAGGCTCACAAAGAGCCCATGAGTTTTCGATATCAGGCAAAGCTGCCTGTTTGTTACTGCAGAGTGTTTGCCTCTGTGTGGCACCTCTGGGACTAATGAGCTGGGCAAGATCACAGGAAACTACAGGGGCTCCTTTTCCCCCTCTCACCCAGGACTAGCCGTGAAGTTGGTGTCTTGATCCCCTATCTTCCATGTTCTCATACTTGGTACTCAGGGCTTTTCCATTCCATCCTGACCTTGCTAATACCCGTTTTATTTGGGAATGGAAAAATGGGCAAAAAGAAGCTCTGAGTAATCCCTAACTTTAGGAATGACCTCTTAGACCTGCACTGGGGCTTGGTTTCATTTTTGTTTCTTTAGGTTTTTTTTTCCACTTCTGAGAGGCAGTCACACTGATGGGTTCCATCCCCCACCTTTCCAATTGATCACTGAAACATATCAAAGGTAAAACAGCCAGGACCTATCTGACCGGCTGTTTCCAATCAGATGAACATTTCTTTAGTTAAAATTGAAATAAGTAAATTGATTATCAAGCTCTGTTCTAAATCAATATTGTGTGCATATTTTGTGTATATATGTATGTTTATATGTATTTTCATTCGTGTAGGTAGAGCATCCTCTGTTTGTATTTGTTAGGTGTCCTCAATCTGGATAAACTATTATAAAACCTTTAATGCATCCATGGTTCCCTTGCGATGGGATAGGAGATGTATTTCCTTCCCTCCCATTCATTTGGGGTTATCCACATCATTTTTTTTTTCTTTTCTCTTCAACATTCTTACTCCTCATTTATCTTGCATCCTGGTAGTGATATAACTAAGAGGATTATCTACTCTCATTAAAATGAATGAAATAATCATGGCTCTGATAAAATATAGGTGTAGGGGTAGGATAAAAAGGAAGACACTGATAATTGAACCTCTTAAAGACTAGCAGTATCATTTGCATTCAACTCCTTTCTTTGCAGATAGTAAAGGGCTTGGGGAGTGTTGTCTGAGGAACTAAAGGTCTAAGTCTTTTGGAAGACCTGTCAAAGCGGGATGGTGTAGCAGATGGCATGAAAATTTTGGGGAAGACAGATGTTTTACCTGTTTCACTATTGCGAGACTACAGGTCTTTCCCAGCTCTTCCTGTTCTGTTTGCAATGTTGCAGCTTCATCACATCTACATGCAATTTAATCTGAACATGAATTACTAGCTCTTACTAATATCTGCTAAGCCTTATGGGATATGATTATAAAATCCTTGGAAAGGATGACCCTAGCCTTTGAGAACCTTGTAATTTGATATTCTTTCCTTGACTCATTTTTAGTTCTGCATTCTACCCTTTATCCCTGACACCAAATGTCACCTCCTAGCCATTTCCATCCCAGTATTGCCTTACAGAAAAACTCTAAGAAAGACATGAATGATAACATTCCCAGTGAGGTCATTCTTCATCTTTCATTTTGTTAAATAATTGGAGAACTATTTTAAAAGCTGTCTGGCTGTAACATATAAAGCCATTTTGGAAGGATGCTTTTGCAGAGTTACAGCACTGAAATCATTTTTATTAGAACTTAAAGATCTTTGAAAAAGTCCCTTTGTACATGAGAATATTTGTCTTCCATGATATATTAGTAGCTTATATTGAAAAGAAAACACGATGCCTTATCTCATTTGCCGTTTCTAAATTTGTTTTGTAAGTCTACATCAGATATGCTTTTCTAAAAATGGCTTATAAATGATCTTATTAGGGAAAAATGTTAGGGGAGCAGACGTATTTTATATTTCTTTACATGTAAGAAAAGCACTCCCTTAATAGTCTTGAGTAGAAATGGCATCTTTACTTATTAGAATAAAATCTGTTTCTTTTATGTTTCATTGTTCAAATGCATTTTACTTAATAACCCAATTAGTTTTGAAAACAGTACTTGAGTAAATAAGTCATTTTAACTTTTACACAATAAAATCTTGATTAGCTAGAGCAAAACTAACAAGAAATATCAATTTACCAGAGTGAATTAAATTATAAGGCAACTCAAAAGTACCTGGAATTTAGAAATCTATATTAGAAAATTTGGGGGGAAATATGCTGAGGGTTATAATCATCTAATCTAATTCTTTTGCTTTTTATGGTTTTAAAATCACAATTTAGATATTTAGGTCTTCTTGGGTCCTTAAAGCAAGTTTTCTTCTGTGCATTAGATTCTTCTTACAAACTAGGAAAGTGGAATAAAGTTATGATAATATAATCAACAAAGAATGAAAGAACAGCTTCCAATGATTCCTCAGCTAACTGGGATCGACATAACTTCTTTTGCTGGCACTGTGTTGAAAATACATACATGGAGGAGTTGATAAAACAGTCAAATAGACGAATTAGGACACAAAAGTACAGAGAGAAAGGCAACATTCTGGGGATATTCTTCAAACCTCAGTTTCAAAAAGTCAGTGATGCCATGAGGAGCTTTAGCTACTTCCTCAACAAATCTCAAGACCTTTTTTATTACCAACACTAGTGACTCTAAAGAAGACACAGTTCCTGTCCTCTAGGAATTTACCATCTAATGACAGAAATTGGAGGGAGGTCAGTAATTAGACACATTTAAAATACTCATCATAAATGACATAACCATGGTAGATTTGTCCACAATATAAACACATGTGCACTTTAAAGTAACTATTATTCATTTGAAAACAGTGTTTGTTCCCATCTCAGTTACAATTAGTTTGCTTGATTCTATGGAAACAAAGCAGTGACATCATATAACAAATTTGTAATAATTTTACAATTATCCTTTTCTTTTACGAAAATATTCTCTTAATTTTTCTGTTTCTGTTAACAGTATTATTACCCATATAACTAACAAACCTTGAGGTTTCAGTTATCTTTGTATTCCTATCACCATCACTCATCCAGTTGTTCTGATATCAGCAAATCAACCTAATGCTTCCTCTGCATTTCCACTTCAAAGACTTACTAAGGCCCTTTTAATCCTTTCCTTAGCTGGGACTCGAGAAATTATTTCCCTACTACAGCCAGATACATACTATTAAAGCATAGCTTTGTTTGGATAAATTGATTTCCTGAAAACCTTAAATGGTCCAATGCCTTCTGTTGAATAATGTACAAACAAGTCAACCGGGCATCAGGCCAACACAATATACCCAGATCTGACTTTCTGACATTGTTTTCTATGTCTGCATTAAATGTTTCCTTTGTGTCGCAAATGTGCGTAATTACTCTTCGACCTGCCCCAAACTGTTAGTCTTTTCCTTTCTTACTAACTGATGATGCTCACAGATGTTGCTTCTCTGATCTCCATCTCTTTTTATCAAAGTTTTCTATCCTTCATTGTTTAGTTCAAAGATCTTATCTTCCATGCATTCTTTCCTTATCCCTTCACTTAAGATGACCTTTTCTGTTACTGAGATCTTACAAACTTATCCGCAGTCCTGTGATACGTTTTAAATATTGACTTCTATGTGCTGCTGGACCACATCTATTAATTATATCCCTCCAATACCACACTCCTCAGAATCTCTATCATCTTTCACCTGTATTGCTACAGTAGGCTCCTGATTGGTCTTTCTACTGCCAAGGCCTGGCAGTTCCTCTCTTGTTCATTCTCCACACAGAAACTAAGGTGATATTTTTAAAAACCATAAGTATGACCATTCCAATCATTAAAATCAATCAATGACACCACATTAGGGCAAAGTCCAATCTTTTTCAAGATTTACAGTGATTCAAAGCCTCCATCTCTGGCTTTGTCTTTCTCCACTATCGTCCTTCACTATCTATGCCCCAGGGACATTTGATGAAATGTATCTTTGAGTACATCATACTCCTTCTTACTGCAATATACATATACATATACATATACATTATACGTATGTACATATGTATATACATATGTATATACATATACATTATACATATGTACATGTGTATATACATATGTACATATGTATATACATATGTATATAATATACATATACATTACATATACTCATCTCCCAACTGTAATGTTCTTTCCTACAACACACCCATCCCTGAGCCAGGAGCTGTAATGATGTTCAGTATAGCATCCTCTGCATGTCCTCTGTATGATGTATATAGAAATCAAGTCCATTCATGCAAGTTTGGTGGCATCAATCCCACTCAATCATTTTAGTCATACAAAAAGTGGGAGAGAAAATTTTCTTGGGAAAGTCCAAATGCTATCAAGACAATGAAAGAAAGAGAATAGGTGCTAGTTAGGCAACAGTGAAACTCCACTGCACTAAGTAATGGCATGTGTGTATATTAATACATAATTACAGAGGCTTTTTATACAGTTGTGAATTACAGTTCATTAAATAGTGAGCTATGTGTAAAAATTAAAGAAAACCCATCATTGTATGCATATCAATCCAATGGCTAAAGTTAGCTGACTTTATCCTTTGGCCCAGTTAGAAGTTTTCATTCTCATCACATCAATTTCTTTAACATCATTATTGTCATTGCACCTCTGAACATTTTTCAGATCTGACAGCTATAATGAAATATATGATACATACAAAATGTGCTTAAAACCATGCTTAGCGGAATATGCATAGCACATTACCGAAACAGATGAAGAGAGTCCCTAGTGCACTTTACATCACAGAAATATCTGCTTCATTTTCTAACTGCTTTTCATGCAGAAACTGACCCCTATTTTTGCTATTTGTCCGTGAAGTTCTCACTAGCTGTCTGCTTAGCCTATGACCTATTTTATTTCTCAACTTTTCAGTTGAAATGAGAATCAACTTTAAAGCTTATTTAAAGGAATGTGAAAAAGCTAAATATGGGGTTGCAGCTGGTTCAGACTTTCTGTTGAACTTATTATGGCCTGGTATAATTTAAGATCTATTTACGTAGTTGTCTTGAACCAGGAAAAACGATCAAAGAAAGCTGCATGTTACATCACTTTGCCAAAGTGAGATATATCAAAAGTGACATTGTCTTTGTCTTTTTGTTTAAAGAATTTAACTCCAAAATAGTAATCTGGCTCACCCACAGATGTGTTAGGTTGACCCTCAGGATGTTGCTTCAAATATTGGCTAAAAAATTCAAAAACAAATTAGTTGTCACCATTTAACATATAAATGTTAAATGGTGACATACAAATCCAAATTTTACATACAAATCCATATATTTTTCTCCTGAAAACTTGTAAGATCTGTCAATATTGGCATATTGAGATGGCGTTTCCTCAGGCAAACAATGACTGACCATCATAGATATGTTATTCTCTCTTTAGTTAACCTTGGTACTCATCATTTTAAATATTTTTTTATTCTTGCATACTTCACTTATTTATACTACCTGTCAAACTTTTGTAGACCTTTCAGAATGTAACAATTACTTATCACAATGAGAACCTCTGAAAGGATTTGACCAAAATGAACAGTATAAGGAGCTCAAGATGCAATATCAAGATCAATTACAAGCTTAAGAACAAATCACTCAAGTGATGAACAAATTACAAAGTGAATAAACTAGAAATGCTTGCAGCTGCAAGTGTAAGAAAATCCAAATACAGTTGGTTAAAAAAATTGAGTTATTCGTTTCACATAAGAAGAGGTCTTAAAGTAGGCAGCTAATGTTATTTGTTCTACAGTGGCTGGACTGGTATCTCTAAATGCTCTTACCTTTTTCCTTATGTTTGTACCTTCTTATCAATAAAGCAATATATTTCCATGAAATCCCACCTAGCTGACTAATTAAGGCAAGATCTCTGTTCAAGAGGAAAGAAATTACAATGATTCATTTAGAATAATCATAATTTACCCCTTTAGGATAACATAGGGTTTGCCCTCCCTGAGATTAAGTTACCTCCTAGAATTTTCTTAACACAGAATATGAAAATGAGGAGGAGACAGTTGTGTAGGCATTGATCAAAATCTATCACACAAGACTTGGATGCCCCCAGTCAATTTCAAAGGACTTCACTATAAATTTTGCCTTGTACTTTAGGAAGGCTCCTTCCAAAATAACCATTGTCTCACACTAACAGAATTATTATCAAACCAATCAATATTTTCTGATAGATGAGGCCACTGAGTCTTTCATTCTGGAGGCTTCATATTTGTCATCTTTTATCTTGGATTGTAGTTGACCTTGGCAAGTGATATGTATTATGTCGAAGCAGGTGGAAGATTTTCCCAGGCAGTACCGTTTTAGGGTGTAATAAGGTCAGGGGGCAAAAAATCGTTTTAAAATGCTTTGTAGATTTAAAGAGCACCATGTAATAAGCATATTGAATAATCATTGATTAAAAAAATATTATTAGTTCACAAACTTCAAGATCATGTTTTCCAGGCCAGGAAGGTGTTAAAGAATGGATTAACCAGAAAGACAAGGCAGGGAAGAAACCAACATTTCTTTATGACTTCTATCTTTTTAAAACATTCTTTCTCCTTCGATTTTAGGCAAGATGAGGTTACACAGTTTATTCAAAAATTTACTTATACTTTAAATTCCTAGATTTGATGTTCTGAAATTTAAAACTAGGTTAACCCAGATAAAGAGAGTAGAAGACTCAGACCAAGACCTTCATAGACTTGTTGTTGCTTAGCCTAAGGAATGAAAGGATTTAAAGGGAATTCAGTATGGCAAAGGCAATTCAGATAAATTTAATGTGAACATTTCCATGTACACTCTTGCATTATTCATGTTATCCAGATATTATCATTTTATATGTAAGTCTATAGTCATTTGACTTTCAAAGCATATCCTGTAGATATCATAGGCCTGATATACTTGGTATAAATTATGAGATTACAGGATAACATTACCATGGAGCTTTATATTCAAAAGCAGATTATGTCTTTCCTCATAGCTATTCTTCTTGCTCATCTAAAAAATATGAAGCCAATATAAATTATATTTGTAAGTGAGAATTATCACTATTTTCATGACTAAAAAGTATATAAACATATTAGTAAATTATTTTCAAATCTGTAATTGTACACATTTATTGTTCTCCCTCAAAAAATGTATAACTTTTTCATTGTAACTTTGAATGGATAAAGATGATGGCATATTAACTTACCATAAAATATTTTGATTATTGAGTGTCATACATTTGCATGGGCTTCCTACAGGAAGAAATAAAGTGATACTGATTGGATTGGGACATTGATTAAATACATTATTGAGTAAATTGAAGCTGATATTTACTAAACAAATGGTGTATTTCACTTTGTACTATGATCTTTACAGCAAAATAATCTATTCTAATTCTTTTGTATAGACTACCCCATAGACACATGATTTAGATTCATGACTGTGCTGGGAAGATGCTCTTACAGATGCTTTTTTGGCTCATAAAATTATGCTGGGGTGTATCTAATCATCATGCTTAGATGATTTTTATTATACCATTCAAGCAACTTCCTAAATAAGCCACTACAAACTGAATTGTTCAGTGTTTCAGGTGGAGTGAGTAGTAGAGAGATTCAGATCCAGGTTCGTTTCTCAGCTCTGACACCTCTTTCTTTTTCTTTTTCTCTCTCTCTCTCACACACACACACACACACACATACATGCACATGTGTGCACATGGCAAAGGAACAGCTTTCTCCAACCACATCCATAAACATATTAACTGAAAAACTTTATTTTGGTTTAATGCCAGTGGTTATTTGTGTTGTTCTCAAGCCTACTATGCTATCTACCTAGAATTCTGACATGACATTTGCCAAAACTTGGGGAGTTAAAATTGATCATAATTGCTGAAATTTTATCACATGTGAGAAAATAGGATTTAAATCACAGATTTGCCCTCACATGAGTTTACTATAAAAAAAAAAGCAAATGGTGACCAGAGAATCAAGTTTTTGTTTTCAGTTGCATTATCATTTTTCACCACTAAGCCAGTCATTTATCATTTTTGAAAAGGACACCATCAGAGATGTTATTGCCTTGGTTTACAAGTAGAGAAAAGACTAATATTTGTTCTTGGGCAACAGCAATTTGAGTACCTACTGTGTGATGGGGAGATGAAATAAATACATCATATACATATATTCCCAGCCCTCAATTACTACATGCATTGGTCAGAGTAGACTCCGTCTGTACTGATCTCAGGGGCTTAACGTGATCTCATACCCCAGAGATAACAGTCGCTAGTGGTTCCTCATGAGTCCTTTCAGAATCTTCTTTCTTCATAACGACATACATATTCAAGCACATACACTCTTTTATACAAAGGAACTAGTATACTGCATGCTGTTTTGCTTATTTATATTTAACCATTTTTATAAAATATATGAAAACCCACAAATATCGGCCTCTTCTTTTGCAGCAAATCATTTAAAAAGAATCATTTCCTTGGTTTATATTATAATCTTTGCCTCTTGTGCAAATCCTGCCTATTTTACTATATATATCACCCATTACCCATTGAATTGAACTCTTTGTTGATGTTCTTTCCAGAAACATTCCCCTCTAATACAGAGGCATCTCTATCTCTTCGGCTCCTGTTTGGTGCTGGGAGAAAATGTCTAATTCCTGTGCAGATACCCGGGTTTTCACACCTCTGAAACAGAGAGGAGAAGGCGACTGTGGTAGGACGTCAGTATCCCATTCCTACTGCCCTTTCTTTGGTAACTGATGTTTGATATGGACATTGATGAGAGAATTTATTCCCAATCTAAAAATCAGAGGCAGAAATAAGTCTTCTCAAAGGCATTGCTTCCTGTCTTATGTACTGTTCCTTAGAAGTTGGGAACACATGATTATGTTCCTTTTTCTTATCTAAAAATGATACCCCTTAACTCATCCTTGACCTTTTCCTACCTTCTTACATATTAGCACTTGAGGAAATAGTGAAAATGCTGACGTTTGGAAGCCTGATATGTTGAAATGTGTATGTCCTTTTTGTTGTGAGTGTGTATGTTTGCAGAGGGTGTGGGGAGCGGATGGGGTTACCTGGGGGAGATATCTCTGTAACTTGTAGTTTCTTCAAATATATTGTCAAAGTATATACTTCTTTCTGTATGTGTTCCCAAGGCATCATCAGTAGCATGCACTAACTCTTGAATGGCCACTTGAGAACCTTCAGAATCTTTTTTTTTTTTTTTTTTTTTTTTGCTGTACGCGGGCCTCTCACTGCTGTGGCCTCTCCCGTTGCGGAGCACAGGCTCCGGACACACAGGCTCCGCGGCCATGGCTCGCGGGCCCAGCCGCTCCGCGGCATGTGGGATCTTCCGGGATCGGGGCACGAACCCGTGTCCCCTGCATCGGCAGGCGGACTCTCAACCACTGCGCCACCAGGGAAGCCCCCAGAATCTTTTATATCTTTGAAATAGGAAGAATTTTTCTGAGTATTAAAAGCATAACCTAAGGTTAACTTCCAGGTTATTTCTTTAGTATAACTTTAACTCAGGTGTACAAAAGAGGAGCAAACTTTGATTAATAGACCGATACTCTTTATAACATTAATGTGATTCTGGGGAAAATAAGAAAAGAAAATTAGCTAGAAGGTGAGAAAAGAGGTGCCATTACATTTAAAAGTGTGCCTTGCTTACAAGTGACCCCAATATTAGAATACCAATTGTGCATTAAATAAAAGTATGATCAGAATCTTTCTGCTCTTAAAAATGGGTTTAGTTAGTGCTCACTTTCAAGTATTCATTCTATACATTACACATTCTCATATTGTTGTTTTAACCAATAAAAAAGTGTAATATATCCCATATCCATTTTTACAAGGACATTCTGGCTAAATTAATTTAATCAAGGTGCTGAAATCGAATGTTTTCTCCTGCAAGGTAACAAAAGCATTTTAGAGCTACTTTCACTTCTTGGAATGGGTCAAAAATTGATACACTAGCTTTCTGTTTACCACTTTATACAGTATGATGAAGTTATAAAATGTAAAGCTTACACAGTCTTGTGATATTAACATTTTTATGCCATTTTTAAATTGTATTGTATTAAAAGTTAAATTTCACCACATTAAGAATGTGTGTGTGGTGGGGGGGGGGTGTTTGGGTGTGAGTGCGTGGGTGTATGTGTGTGTGTGTTTAATTGCTTGATGTAATAAAATACTGTCAAAAGAGTTCTAGATGCAACACAGTTTTTTTCAACATGTCACTCCTGAAGAGAAAAAAAATGAGAGGTTTCTTTATAGCAGCAGGAAAGAAGTTGAAGCACCTTTTACATGTTACCAAACCAGCTGCCATTTTGACTCTGCGTAAGACAATCATAGAAGTATCCATCATTGAGGGTTTTGCCATCAAGCACTTTGCCCGTCACCTCTATAGAGATTGCAGATTGAAGGACTGCCTCTGTCAGAATCTTCCCTATTGCTCTAAACCTGACCTCTTGCAATTACCCTTCTAAATTCCATAAGAACCTCCTTTTCTCAGAGTATAATTTTCTATAATGTGTTAAACTGGTTTTAAGATTTTTGGACATATTGTAGAAATACTCAGAGATACTAAGAATATTTTTTCCACATGTTCCAGAGGGCATAGATCCGTCATGGAGGCCTTTGGTGAAGAAAAATGGATCAAGGTCAGACAGAAAGCAGAATGGTCTGCCCCCATTTGTCACTGATTCTGAAATGCAGAGGCTTATGCTTAGGAAGGCATTTTTTCAGGGGCTGAGAGGACTCTTGTGATTTTATTTACTGTGAAGTTTTCAATTGTCAACTTAAATGCAGGATTAATGCTCAGAAAGAGGAAGCAACATTGTCTAGTGAAAAAAGCATGGACTTGGAGACGTAGAAGTCAGATGTTACTGGGCTTGTTCTTCATCTCCATCACTTAGTACCTGTGGGATGTTGGACAAGTCGCTTAAATGAAGATGATGATATATGTACTTTATAAGACATTATATTGTATACATTATATATACACTATATTCTGTGGGTGCGTATGTGTGTGTGTGTTCCTCCGTGAAGCAGACCCAAGATGCAATTAGACATGCAAGAGATTTATTCAGGAAAAGCTTGAAAAAGATAGACATGAAAGAGCAGAAGTACAGACCTCAAATTTGACACTTAGAGAAGTAAAGGGGCAATGAAGGAAGTTAGGAATTGTCTCAGACTACAGGGAGGACCTAAGAAAATTTCAGGTAGGATTGTCTTAGGGACCTCCTATGCCAAAGTTGCCCTTCAGGGAATTCTATCTCCTGCAGGAATGGGCTTGCCTTTGTACCCTCCTGAGAGCAGCCCTCAGGGAGCATGGCCTCAGTGCAAACTTGATAGTGAATCCAGCGGGGCAGCAGATGGAAATACGAGTCAACCCTGCTCCCTCAGCAGGGTCTCTTAAGGGAGATCTCAGTGGATCATGGTGTGTGAACTAGAAGTTGCACAAATAACTTGGGACAGTGAGAGACAGTAGCTTTGTACATTATAAGAATTACTATCTTTATTGAATAAATTGTAGGGGCAGTTTTTAATGAGGATCATCAGTCAGAGGTTTTCAACTTTTAAGTTGCATTAAGAGTACATTTCAGGGTTTAGCTAAAAACTCTGATCCTCGTCTCAGAAATTATGATTCAATGGATAGGTATGAGGAAGAAAAATGTGCATTTTGTGTGTGTGTGTGTGTGTTTGTGTGTGTGTGTGTATGTGCGTGTTTGTTTTCTAACTTTATTTTATTTTGTATTTTTTCACAGCCTTTTTATTTTTTTTCAATATTATTGACTATATTCCCCATGCTGCATATTTCATTCCTGTGACACATTTATTTTGTAACTGGAAGTTTCTACCACTTAATCTCCCTCCCCTATTTCTCTCATCCCTCTATTCCCCTCCTAACTGGCAACCACCAGTTTGTTTTCTGTATATTTGAGTCTGTTATTGTTTGTTATGTTTGTTCATTTGTTTTGTTTTAGATTTCACATATAAGTGAAATCATATGGTATTTGTTTATCTCTGTCTGACTTATTTCACTTAGTATAATAAAGTCCATACAATCTTGCAAATGGCAAGATTTTATTCTTTCATATGACTGATATTCCATTACATATATATTATGTTATTATATATGTATAT
This sequence comes from Mesoplodon mirus, assembly GCF_964341445.2. Lineage (NCBI taxonomy): Eukaryota > Metazoa > Chordata > Mammalia > Artiodactyla > Ziphiidae > Mesoplodon > Mesoplodon mirus. Next base: position 108,411,121 of record NC_138984.1, on the reverse strand, counting down.
ATATATATATATATATATATATATATATATATATATATAACACATCTTTATCATTCATCTATCAATAGACAGTTAGGTTGTTTCCATATCTTGGCTTCTGTAAACAATGCTGCAGTGAACATAAGGGTGCATATATTGTTTCCAATTAATGTTTTTTTTTTTTTTTTGGATAATTACCCAGAAGTAGAATTGCTAAATCTTTGGTATTTATTTTTAATGAACTATTTTGAGGAAATTTGGTACTGTTTTCCATATTGGCTATAGCAATTTATGTTTCACCGACAGTGTAAAAATGATCCCCTCCTCATGGACATTTGTTATTTGTTGTCTTTTTTTTTTTGATAATAGCAATTCTGACAGGTGTGAGGTGGTATCTCATTGTGGTTTCAATTTGCATTTTCCTAATAATTAGATATGTTGAAGATTTTTTCATGTATCTATTGGCCATCTGTATATCTTACTTGGAAAAATGTCTGTTAAAGTCCTCTGTTCTTTTTTTTTTTTTTTTTTTTTTTTTGCGGTACGCGGGCCTCTCACTGTTGTGGCCTCTCCCGTTGTGGAGCACAGGCTCCTGACGTGCAGGCTCAGCGGCCATGGCTCATGGGCCCAGCCTCTCCGCGGCATGTGGGATCTTCCATGACCGGGGCACAAATCCGTGTCCCCTGCATCGGCAGGTGGAATCTCAACCACTGCGCCACCAGGGAAGCCCCTCTGTTCATTTTTTAATCTGATTTTTTTTGATGTTGAGTTACACGAGTTCTTTGCATATTTTGTATTGTATATTAACCTCTTATCAGATATATTGTTTGTTAATATATTTTCTGATTCACTAGGCTGCCTTTTCATTTAAAAAGCAAAAGCTTTTTAATTAGATATAGTCTCATTTATTTACTTTTGCTTTTGTTTCCCTTGCCTGAAGAGAGATATTTAAAGAAATATCACTAAGACTGATGTCAGAGAGTGTACTGCCTGGTTTTCTTCTAGAAGTTTTACAGTTTCAGATTTACATTTAAATTTCTAATCCATTTGAGCTTATTTTTGTATATGGTATGAAAAAATAGTCCAATTTGATTTTTTTGTATGTAACTGTCCAGTTTTCCCAGCACCATCTATTAAAGAAGCTGTCTTTTCTCCATTCTATATTTGTGACTCTTTTGTTGTAGATTAATGGACAAATAAGTGTGGGTTTATTTCTGAGCTGTATTCTATTCCATTGATACCTATGTCAGTTTTTATGCCAGTATCATGTTGTTTTGATTATTGTAGCTTTGTAGTATAGTTTTAAATCTGGGAATGCAATACCTTCAGTTTTGTTTTTCTTTCTCAAAATTGTTTTGATTATTAGGGGTCTTTTGTGTTTCCATACTAATTTTAGAAAATTTGTTCTAGTTCTGTGAAAAAATGTCATTGTTATCTTGATAGGGATTGTGCTAAATATATAGATTGGTGTGGGTAGTATGGTCATTTTAACAATTATACTTCTAAACTGCAAGAACAGTATATCTTTTCCATTTGTTTGTGCCATCTTCAATTTCTTTTTTCAGTATTTTATAGTTTCCGGAGTATAGGTCTTCTTTGGTTAGAATTATTCCTAGGTATTTTATTATTTTCGATGGATTTGTAAATGTGATTGTTTTCTTAATTTCTCTTTCTGGTAGTTCATTGTTAGTATATAGAAACACAACAGATTTCAGAGATTAATTTTATAATCTGCAACTTTACTGAATTCATTTATTAGCTATAATAGTTTTTTGATGACATCTTTAGAATTATCTGTATATAGAAGCATGTCATCTGCAAACAGTGACAGTTTTACTTCTTCCTTTCTAATTTGGATTTCTTTTATTTCTTTTTATTGTCTGATTGCTGTACCTAGGATTTCCAATACTATGTTACATAGACTTGTCACATGACCTTTATTATGTTGAAGTAGGGTCTCTCTATACCCACTTTGTTGAGAGTTTTTATCATAAATGAATGCTGAATTTTGTCAAAGGATTTTTCTGCTTCTATTTAAATCATCATATGATTTTTATTCTTCAGTGTGTTAATGTTGTATATCACACTGAATGATTTGCAGATATTGAAGCATCCCTGCATCCTTGAGATAAATCCCACTTGATCATGATGTATGATTCTCTTCATGTATTGTTAAATTCAGTTTGCTAGTATTTTGTTGAGGACTTTTGCACCTATGTTCATCAGTTATATTGGGCTGCAATTTCCTTTTTTTGTGGTGTCTTTGTTTGATTTGGGGCAGGGTGATGTTGGCTTGGCTTCATAAAATGAGTTCAGAAATGTTCTAACAACCCTGAATTTTTACTCTCCCCTGACACTTAATGTTTTTGATATCATATTTTATATCTTTCTGTTTTGTGTATCCCTTAACTACTTATTGTGGATATATTTTTCCTACTTTTTTTTAAACTTTCCTACTAGCTTTATAAGTGGTTTATACACTGCCATTGCTGTATACTTGCCCTTACCATTGTGATTTTTTTCTTTTATAATTTTTATATTTCTATTTGTGGTCTTTTCTTTCCCACTTAGAGAAGTCCCTTTAACATTTCTTGTAAAGCTGGTTTAGTGGTTCTGTACTCTTAACTTTTGCTTATCTGTAAAACATTTATCTCTCCTTAAAATATGAATGGTAGCCTTGCCTATTAGAGTATTCTTGGTTGTAGTTTTTTTTTTTTCCTTTCAACAATTTAAATATATCTTGCCACTCCATTTTTGCATAGTTTCTTCTGAAAAATCAGTTGTTTGTCTTATGGGAGTTCCCTTGTACTTAACTAGTTGCTTTTCCCTTGCTGCTTTTAAGATTCTATCTTCATCATTAATTTTTGCCATTCTAATTACAGTGTGTCTTTGTGGCGACCTCTTTGGGTTGATCTTGTTTGGGACTTTTTGTGATTCCCAAATCTGAATGTCAATTTCCTTTCCCAAGTTAGAGAAGTTTTCAGCTACTAGCTCTTCAAATAAGCTTTCTGCCCCTTTCTCTCCCCCTTTGCCTTCCAGGAGCCTATAATGCAAATGTTAGTATGCTTGATGTCATACCAGAGGTCTCTTAAACTATGCTAATTTTAAGTATTTTTTTATTTTTTCTGTTCAGTTTGAGTGATTTCCATAACTCTGTCTTTAAGTTCACGGATCCATCCCTCTGTATCATCTAGTCTACTGTTGATTCCTTCTAGTATTCTTTATTTCTAGTATTCTTTATTTCAGTTATTATATTATTCAGCTTCTGTTTGGTTCTTCTTTATATTTTCTAATTTTTTGTTAAAGTTCTCACCGTGTTCATCCATTCTTCCCTAGATTTGTTGAATATCTTTATGATCATTACCATGAACTCTTTATTGGGTAAATTGCTTAACTTTACATCACTTAGTTCTTCTGGTGTTTCATTTTGTTCCTTCATTTGTTCCTTCACATATTCCTCTGATGCCTCATTTTGCCTGAACTCTCTGCTTTTATTTGTATGTATTAGGTTTAGTGCTTCCTGATCTTGGAGAAGTGGCCTTGTGTAGGATATGTCCTATGGGTCCCAGCAGCACACTCGCATCTGGTCACCAGAGCTACATGCTCTAGGGGTGGCCCCTAGGTGGGTCGTGTGGTCCCTTCTGTTGTGGCAGGGCCAACGAATGTAGGTGAGCTTGTAGGCAGGGCTTGATCCTGGTCTGGTTGACTGCCAGGTCCTACTTCATACTGTGGCTGCTAGTCCACTGGAGGGTGGGACTGGGACCCAGCACAGCTAATCTCCTAGTCCAGAGAGTCCCAGGGCTGTTGCTTGCCTACTGATGGGTGGCAGTGTATCCTGTGACAGCTGGCTATGGAGCGCTGGGGTTCCTGGGGCTGGTTCTTCCTGGTTGGTGGGCACATAAGCCCCCAGCACTAATAGGCTAGTGGGAAGACTACAAAATGGCCTTTGCCAGCACCAGTGTCCTTGTGTTAGAACAAGCTCCCCAAAATGGCTGCCAACAGCATCTATTTTTGCAGGGGTGTACCATTTACCTCTTTCCTCTCTGGGAAACTCTCCAAAAGCAGTGAGTGGGTGTGATCCAGGATCCCTTCAAGTTACTCTCTCTGTGCTGGGTCTTGGAGAGTGTGAGGTTTTGCATTAGTTAAGGTTAGAGCCTCTGTTTCTTACAACCTTCTGGCTCTCCTGTATGCAAACCCCTCTGACCTTCAAAGCCAGAAATTCTGGGGACTTGTATTCCTGGTGTAGGACTCCAGGCTGGAGAGCCTGATTTGGAGCTCAGACCCCTCACTCCTTAAGGAGCACCTCTGCAATTGTGATTATCATCCTGTTTGTGGGTTGTCCACCCAGGGATGTGGTTCTTGACTATATTGTGTCTCCACTCCTCTTACCCACCTCATTGTGGTTCCTTCTTTATATCTTTAGTTGTGAAAATATTTTTCTACTATCTTTAGGTAATTATCATCAAGAGTTGCCCTATAAAAAGTTGTAATTTTGGTACTATACCCTATTTAAAATTAGATACATTAGGTTTTTACATTAAAAATCTATGCTGGGGAATTAAGAGTTATTTTCATTTATTCAAAAAATTGTATTTGGTGTGTGACATCATACAACTGAGTCATCAACAGATTAGTGATTTTTATGGCAGTTCACGGAGGCAGTATAGACTAGCAGACATTTGGAGGACTTCAGTTTCCTTTCTCAGCTGCTATCTCTCTGCTATTCCAAGTACCATTATCTACTTTAATCATAAAGAATCACTGCATTTGTGAATGACAGGTACTTACTTATGCAAATGAATTGGCCATACTGAGCTAGTTTAGTTGATCAAGCTTTCCAGGTCAAGTAGGACATTTCCCTAGATAAGACTAAGAAACAAGATAAATCTCTTGGGAGATAAAGAGAAAATCATTAGAGCATATCATCTATTTGGAATTTCAAGTAGCATTTTTGTCCTTAAATTGTTTCCCAGTTATTGGTCAGATTCACTATAGACACTGTTTCTTGGAATATTCATTACCTTATTGAACTCTATCATTTTTCTGTTGTTCAATCTCACAAAAATGTACTCAAATGAGATAAGTATTCCAGTGGAAATATGAACATTATATGAAAGGCAGGTTCAGTATAAATGCAAATTGCTTCATAAAACTATTGGAAAATACTCTGAAAGGGAGTAATTTAATGTGAACAAAACATTTTAAAGTGACTTTTAATGTTAATGTCTCTATAATTTTTCAATATCCTGAAAATAGTAATTAGTGACAAAATTATAATTTTATGACAATACCCTGCATAGTGTGAGATCATTGAATGAGGTCATTCTTATTTGTTTTACAGTTTCATTTCCAATTTACAAACTTGAATAAGACTGCCTTCTTGGTGCTTAAGTTAATCTAGAATAATATAAATAATGCTAAACTGATACAATGGTACATTAGACTTCACTTTATTTTCCATTAAAAATTAAAATTATTGGGCTTCCCTGGTGGTGCAATGGTTGAGAGTCCGCCTGCTGATGCAGGGGGCACAGGTTCGTGCCCCAGTCCAGGAAGATCCCACATGCCGCGGAGCGGCTGGGCCTGTGAGCCACAGCTGCTAAGCCTGCGTGTCCGGAGCCTGTGCTCCGCAACGGGAGAGGCCACAATAGTGAGAAGCCCGCGTACCACAAAACAAAAAAACAAAACAAAACAAAACAAACAAACAAACAAAATTAAAATTATTAGTTTGTGGCTGGTGTTTTTGTTTATATAACTGCATGAAAATAATTACACTTTTATTTTCCAAATAATGTACAACTTAGTAGAGGACCTCTGTCAACTTTATAACTGCAGTACTCAGAGAGTACCTTGAAATTTATTTTGCATATAACAAGATCAAATGAGCAGGATGGGCAGGCCATTTAACAAACATTAAATTTGTTAGTTAACATTTAATAATGTTAAATTATCAACATATAAAAATTAATAAACTTAAATGTTTAAATGTTAAGTTTGTTAAAACATTTTAATTTCTTGTGTAAAACCTTATATCAGATTATTTCTAATATTATTATATGAGTTTGTGGTGATTCTCTGTTAGACATGGTGTCTGCAAAGGGTGCATTGTTTTATGGTTTTAGAATCCTGACTTTGATCTACCTATGAGCACATATTCATGAATCTAAAAAGTATAGTTCTTTCTTCTGGATGAACTGGTCACAACTGCCTGCTTTGAATTTTCTCTCTTAGGCTTGAGGTCTCCGTTCAAAGAACTCATTGCTGCAGAAGGGTCCACAGTGTCTTCTTGCTTTTTAAAATAGTAAGACAAGCTACCAGTTGTCTTGTTGGAAATGTATTTACAGTCTGCAAGATTGTGTTGTTGTTGCCAATTACCTAACCAAAGAGCTCACAGAAATCTACCCCCCAGATAGTTCTGTTTAGAATAATATGTTACCTAACCTCATCCCAAATATGAAGGTGGTTCGACCTGCTGAGACCTACGATTATACAGAAAAAGATCAACCAAAATGACACCTGAGCATTTAAAGGAAAAAACAAATAAGAAATGAATATTTTAATGTTCATTGTTAAATTGTCTTACCATGGCCATTATGACCATTTACACTTCCATTCTAAAATGATTGGAATGTTTTTAAATGGATTACCAGGCCCTCTTTGAGTCCAGTGATCTTGGTGTCTCATGATATGGACAACTCTGTTCATTTAGGTTTCACCCCTACTCCACACCTTCCAGTGAAGTGAACAGAAGAAAGAGCAGGCCATCAATAGAGGTAGTTCTTTCTACACAAAGAGTATACAAGTTTCAGTATTTTGTTCTTTTATAACAGGAGCCTTAAGGAAACTAGCCCATTACCCACACTGAGCTGATAGAATTTGCCTGCTAAAATCTCAATGGTGGAAGGACTGATTCACAGCCAAGTTAGCATGTCCAAAAACAGTGGGCATATTTACACATTGCTTTGAGGGAATTTAGGTCATTTTATTAAAAAGTCATTGTAGCATGTATAAGAAGTATTTTTTTAAATGTTTTTATTGGAGTATAATTGCTTTACAATGGTGTGTTAGTTTCTGCTTTATAACTAAGAGAATCAGTTATACATATACATATATCCCCATATCTCTTCCCTCTTGCATCTCCTTCCCTCCCACCCTCCCTATCCCACCCTTCTAGCTGGTCACAAAGCACCGAGCTGATCTCCCTGTGCTATGCTACTGCTTCCCACTAGCTATCTATTTTACATTTGGTAATGTATATATGTCCATATATACTCTACCACTCTCTCACTTTGTCCCAGCTTACCCTTCCCCCTCCCCATGTCCTCAAGTCCATTTTCTAGTAGGTCTGCGTCTTTATTCCTGTCTTGTCCCTAGGTTCTTCATGACCTTTTTTTTTTTTTAGATTCCATATATATGTGTTAGCATAAAGTATTTGTTTTTCTCTTTCTGACTTACTTCACTCTGTATGACAGACCCTAGGTCCATCCACCTCACTAAAAATAACTCAATTTTCTTCCATTTTATGGCTGAGTAATATTCCATTGTATATATGTGCCACATCTTCTTTATCCATTCATCTGTCAATGGACACTTAGGTTGCTTCCATCTCCTGGCTATTGTAAATAGAGCTGCAATGAACATTGTGGTACATGACTCTTTTTGAATTATGGTTTTCTCAGGGTATATGCCCAGTAGAGGGATTGCTGGGTCATATGGTAGTTGTATTTTTAGTTTTTTAAGGAACCTCCATACTGTTCTCCATAGTGGCTGTATCAATTTACATTCCCACCAACAGTGTATGAGGGTTCCCTTTTCTCCACACCCTCTCCAGCATTTATTGTTTCTAGATTTTTTGATGATGGCCATTCTGACCGGTGTGAGATGATATCACATTGTGGTTTTGATTTGCATTTCTCTAATGGTTAATGATGTTGAACATTCTTTCTTGTGTTTGTTGGCAGTCTGTATATCTTCTTTGGAGAAATGTCTATTTAGGTCTTCTGCCCATTTTTGGATTGGGTTGTTTCTTTTTTTGATATTGAGCTGCATGAGCTGCTTTTAAATTTTGGAGATTAATCCTTTGTCAGTTGCTTCATTTGCAAATATTTTCTCCAATTCTGAGGGTTGTCTTTTTCGTCTTGTTTATGGTTTCCTTTGCTGTGCAAAAGCTTTTAAGTTTCATTAGATCCCATTTGTTTACTTTTTTTTATTTCCATTTCTCTAGAAGGTGGGTCAAAAAGGATCTTCCTGTGATTTATGTCATAGAGTGTTCTGCCTATGTTTTCCTCTAAGAGTTTTATAGTATCTGGCCTTACATTTAGGTCTTTAATCCATTTTGAGTTTATTTTTGTGTATGGTGTTAGGGAGTGTTCTAATTTCATTCTTTTACATGTAGCTGTCCAGTTTTCCCAGCACCACTTATTGAAGAGGCTGTGTTTTCTCCACTGTATATTCTTGCCTCCTTTATCAAACATAAGGTGACCATATGTGCATCGGTTTATCTCTGGGCTTTCTTTCCTGTTCCATTGATCTATTTGTGTTTTTGTGCCAGTACCATACTGTCTTGATGACTGTAGCTTTGTAGTATAGTCTGAAGTCCGGGAGCCTGATTCCTCCAGCTCCATTTTTCTTTCTCAGGATTGCTTTGGCTATTCGGGGTCTTTTGTTTCTCCAAACAAATTTTGAAATTTTTTGTTCTAGTTCTGTGAAAAATGCCAGTGGTAGTTTGATAGGGATTGCATTGAATCTGTAAATTGCTTTAAGTAGTAGAGTCATTTTCACAATGTTGATTCTTCCAATTCAAGAACATGGTATATCTTTCCATCTATTTGTATCATCTTTAATTTCTTTCATCAGTGTCTTATAATTTTCTGCATACAGGTGTTTTGTCTCCTTAGGTAGGTTTATGCCTAGGTATTTTATTCTTTTTGTTTCAATAGTAAATGGGAGTGTTTTCTGAATTTCACTTTCAGATTTTTCATCAGTAATGTATAGGAATGCAAGAGATTTCTGTGCATTAATTTTAGAAGTATTTAAGTGAAGGAATAAATTAGATAAATATTTTATGTAAAATAAAGCCTTTTTAGAAGTAAAATAATTAAACTACTTTAGATAATAAAGAATAATTATTTAAAATTTGGGTATTAAATTCCCCTTATGGAAAGAGAATATACAAATACACATTATTGATCTCTTTCTCAATCTTTTGAAGTTTTGGAGGTAATAATTTGGAAAAAAATAAATCTCTATATGAGGCTTTCTTACATTGGGGTGTTTAAATATAGGCTCTGAATCAATATGGAACTCTCAATCTTCCCCAAAACAAAACAAAATGAAAACCACTTCTGTGTTGTGTTTTAGAGGTACCTTTCTCTGATCCCCACAACTGTCCTATATCTTTAAGTGCTTCTCTGAATATATTCTTCCTTTTCTTCCTTTCTGAAATCTGACAATTGTTTTTTGAAATCACAATCTCTAAAGCCTCTGCAGGGGACAACATTTTTTTTCTTCCATTCCTCCATGGGTTACAGAGCCAGGATATAGAGTAGATATTTTATCAGCTCCTCGTTACCACCTCAAAATAATTTCTCACCTTTCCTTTTTTGAGAACCCAGATTTTGTAAAAAACTCAAGTCACCTAACTACACAGATCTCTCCCTTTCTCAGTCATTATCTACAACATATTTGCCTTTCACTGCTGTTTATCCATGGCTTTAGATTCGGGTTCACTCTTTCTCTTCATCTCTGCTCTAATCTACTTGACCTCAACATCAAAATGCTTCTAAAACCTTGGGCTTTTTATCCCTTGATTTACCTGCTTCCAGAACATTTTACTCTACCCTAAATCAATTTATCAGTTCAAGGCTCAAACTACATTTTTTTATCACCATTAAGCAGCACCCCTCTGTCATCAATCATGATTCAAAAAATTCCACACTCTAACATTTTTACCCCGTTAGATTATCCCTCATTTTAAATTATTTCTATCCCATTTCACTCTCCATCATCTCCTTCTGTTTTCACCTCTCTTTTTAAATCAGCATATATTCCAAAGTCCATAATAATATCCACTTCCTTGCCAACAACCTCAATTATTTCGTCTCTTGCTGAATCATAGTCATCTGTCAGATCTGGGTTCTACTTAATCATTTGCTTAATTTCACCTTAAAAAAACATCTCCCCAAATGCACACCAATCTCACACAGATCTAATTCAATTTCCCACTTTCTAAGATGATTTCATACCTTCTATTTTCTATAAACCTCTAAATTGTCTTTCTTAGATCAGAACTTGTGATCTGAATAGTCAAATAAGCTTCATAGCTGTCATTTTCAACTCATTAGTACTCCATCACCATCAGGAAGCTGAGTGATCAGAAATAAGTTAATAAAATCATGTCAGTCATTAATGTATGAAGTCAGTTGACTATATCTTTTCCTGTATGACATATATTTATGCAAAAGGGCATGAAATATTCAACTGTCTTTTCTTAAATATAATATGTGAGTATATATCAAGACTAACTTATTTCTCCTCTAATGAACACTGTAAGCAAAACATGAAAACATAGAACAATCGTATCTTAAACATGTCAATCAGCTATTGTAGTCATTTAAACTTTGACATTATGACTGTTTCTGAAGCAGGTACTATTTGTATTTCATCATTATGCCTCTCAGCATTATTCCTAACAAAATAATATATCATATATATCTTCTGATAGGAAAAAGCAAAATCCCTCTCCAACCCAAGACAGCAGCTACAATCAAATGAGAATGAGTAAAGGCAAATAAAAGGACAAGAGACTCACTTAAGCTTTAAGAACATTCATAAACTGAAAGTGAAAGGATGGAAAAGATATTTCATGCAAATCTAAACCAAGAGAGAATGGGGCTAACTATACTTATACCATACAAAATAGACTTTAAGTAAAAAGCTGTAATGAGAGATAAAATAGGTCATTATATAGTGATAAAAGTGTCAATTCATCAAGAGTATATAACAATTATAAATCTATATGCACCCAATATTGGAGGAGCTAAATACATTAAATAATTATTAGCAGATATGTAGACAAAAATAGACAGCAATCAATGAAATAATGGTAGGAGATGTCAATATCCCACTTTCAATAATGAATAGATCATTCAGACAGAAAATCAATAAGGAAATAATGGACTTGAACTATACTTTAGACCTAGTAGACCTAACACACATATACAGAACATTCCATAAAAAAACAATGGAATACACATTCTTCTCAAATGCACATGGAACATTCTCCAGTACAGATGACATGTTAGGCTACAAAACAAGTGTTAACAAATTTAAGCAGATTGAAATCATACCAGGTATCTCTTCTGACCACAATGGTATGACACTAGAAATCAAATAATAGGAGGAAAGATGAAAACTTCCCAAATATATGGAAATTAAGTAACAATATATGTGAACATCAAATTCGTTAAAAAAGGATGTCAAAAGAGAAAAAAAATATTATGAGACAAATGGAAATGGAAATGCAACATACCAAAACTTATTATGGGATGAAACAAACAGTTCTAAGAAAGAAGTCTATAGGATAAATGCCTACATTAAGAAAAAAGAAAGATTGCAAAAAAACAAATTAACCTTATCCCTCAAGGGACTAGAAAAAGAAGAACAAACTAAGCCCAAGGTTAGAAGAAGGAAAGAAATAACAAAGATCAGAGCAGAAATAAATAAAATAAAGATTAAGAAAACAATAGAAAATATCAATTAAACTAAGAGCTGTTTTTATTTTTAAAAGATAAACAAAATAAGCAAACCTTTAGCTAGATTAACCAGAAAAAGAAGAGAGATGTCTCAATGAAATTATAAATTAAATAGAAGATACTACAACTGATATCACAGAAACACAAAGGATCATAAGTGACTACTATGAACAACTATACACCAACAAATTTGATAACTTAGAAGAAATGGATAAATTGCTAGAAACAAACAACTAACAAAGACCGAATTATGAAGTAATAATAAAGTATAAACAGACCAATAACAAGTAAGAAAATTAAATCAGTAATCAAAAAATAACAAATAAATAACAAATAAAAGCCCAGGACCAGATAGCTTCACTGGTGAATTCTACCAAATATTTAAAGAAGAATTAATATCAGTCCTTCTCAACACTTCCAAAAAATTGAAGAGGAAAGGAACCCTTCCAAATTCATTTTACAAGACCATTATTATCCTGATACTGGATACTACAAGAAAATTGCAAGCCAACATCCCTGATGAACATAGATGCAGATGTCCTCAACAAAATACTAGCAAACTGAATTTAAGAGAAAATTAAAAGGATCATTAACCATGATTAGTTGAGATTAATCCCTGTAATAAGGATGTTTCAGCATATGCAAACCAATAGATGTGACACACCATATTAACAGAATGAAGGATAAATAGCATATGATCATTTTAATAGATGCAGAAAAATTATTTGACAAAATTTAATATTTTTCATGATAAAAACTCTCAATAAATTAGGTATAAAAGGAATATGCCACACATAATAGAGGCCATATATGATAAGGCCACAGTTAACATTATATCCAATGGTGAAAAGTTAAAAACCTTTCTTCTAATAACATGAACAAGACAAGGATGCCCATTCTCACCATGTCTAGTCAACATAACACTGGAAGTTCTAGCCAGGGCAATTAAGCAAGAAAAAGAAATAAAAGACATCAAATCAGAAGGCAGAAGTAAAATTGTCTCTATTTGAATATGACAAGATATTATATATGGAAAACTGTAAAAATTTCAACAAAAAAACTTTAAATGAGTTCAGTAAATTTGTAGGATACAAAATCAACATAAAAATATCAGTTGCGTTTTTTATACATTAGCAACAAACCATCTGAAAGAGAGATTAAGAAAGCAATTTCATTTACAATAACATCAAAAATAATAACATACTTTGGAATACATTTGAACTGAACACCAAAAACTATAAGACATTGATGAAAGAAATTGAAGACACAAATAAATGTAGACATCCTGTGTTCTTGGATTGGAAGGCAGAATATTGTGAAAATGTCCATACTATCTAAAGTGATCTACAAATTCAATGTAATCCCTTTCAAAATTCCAATGACATTTTTCATAGAAGTAGAAAAAACCTAAAATTTATATAGTCCCACAAAAGACTGAATAGCCATAACAATCTTGAGAAAGAAGAACAAAGCTGAAGGCATCATACTTTCTGGTTTCAAGTTAAATTTTAAAGTTGTAGTAATCAAACAGTATGGTACTGGCATAAAAACAGGCACATAGACCAGTGGAACAGGATGGAGAGCCCAGATATAAGCCCACACATATATGGTAAACTAATTTTTTGACAAAGATGCCAAAAACAAACAATGGGGAAAGGATAGTTTCTTCAATAAATGTTGTTGGAAAAACTGGATATCCACACGCAAAAGGATAAATCAAGATCCCTGTCTTAGACTACTCACAAAAATGAACTAGAAATGGATCAAAGAATTAAATATAAGACATGAAACCATAAACTCCTAGAAGAAGACATTGGGAAAAAGACTTTGACAGAGGTCTTGGCAATAATTTCTTAGCTAAGACACCAAAAGCCCGGCAACAAGAAGCTAAAATAAACAGTTGGGACAACAACACACTAAAGAACTTCTGCACAGCAATGAAAACAACAGTAAAATGAAAAGTCAAACTACAGAATAGGAGAAAATATTCACAAACCTTATATTTAATAAGGGGTTAATCTCCGTATTATATAAAAACCTCATGCAATTCCATAGCAAAAAATCAAATTATTGTTTTTATGTAAAAATGGGCAAAGGACCTGAATGGACATTTTTCCAAAGAAGACATTCAGATGGCCAGTAGGCATTGACAAGTTGCTCGGCATCATTAATCAACAGGGAAATGCTAATCAAAACCACAATGAGATGTCACCTCACACCTATTACGATGGGTGATATCAAAAAGACAAGAGATACGTGTTGGCAAGGATATGGAAAAAAGGGAACCCTTTTACACTGTTGGTGGGAATGTAAATTGATACAGACATTATGGCAAATTATATGTCGTTTCCTCAAAAAAAAAAAAAAAATCTACCCTATGATCCAGCAATACCACTTCTGAGCATATAAGAATCCCCCACTTTTTGAAAGTTTACGCTACTTCGCTTTTACAAAAGACCGACATTAGCACTTGCTTCTGCTAACCTAAAGAAATCCAAAGAGGATTTTTCGCTTTTATGAAAGAAGGTGAAATTTAACTAACATTTTTGTTTTTTGTTTTTACTTATAGAAAAATTAAGTCTTAGTTGTTTTAGAGTGGGAAGAGCTGGAGTTCTAGAGGCAGATTCTGCACTTGGACTGGGTCTGTGATGCTTGATTTTGAGAAACTAAGTGTATTTCCCTGTCTTCATTCAGACAGAATGGGTGGTAATCTGAATTTCCTTACTTTTATACCAAATGACCTACTTATTTTCTATGATACTGTGAGGACAACCATGAAAATGCATTTAAAACAGAAGCAGAAAGCACAGAACTTTCTCCTACTCCCTGAAAAGCAGGAGGTAGCAAGCTCTGAACTTTGTGATTATGTGTGTGTGTGTGTGTGTGTGTGTGCTTGCCTGCATGCATGCAGCTGACCCTGAAAATACTTTATTTTTTTATATTTGAAAACTGTTGAATTTGAAATAATTTCATATTTTTAAAAAGTTACGAGATTATTTAAAAAATATTGTAACCCCTTCACCCAGATTCTTTCTTTCACTATCTGTATATGTACATATACACTTTACATACAAACAGAGGCATTTTTTTCTGAACCATTTGAGAGTGATAATGTTCCTTTAGTCCTAAGTACTGTAATTTTTATTTCTACAAAAAAGGACATTCTCTTAGAAAACCCTAACATGATGATCAAATCAGGAAATTCATATAGATACAATATTATCAAATTTACAGACCATATTCAAATTTTGCCAGTTGTTCTACTAATGATTTTTAGGGTGGGGTAAAAATATCCTGGTCCAAAATCCCATCTGGGAATCACAGATTACTTTTACTTGTCTGTTTTGTCTTCTTTTATCTGGAATATTTCCTCAATCTTTTTGTCTCTTATGTGCTTGACATTTTAAAGGAGTACAGGTCAGTATTTTATAGGTATTCCTTCATTTGGGTTTGATATTTTCTCATGATTAAGTTCAGGTGATGTATTTTGGGCAGTGGCAGTATGGAAGTGATTTTGTGTCCTTCACAGTGCAGCAGATCAGGAACTACCTACTGTCTATTTGTCATTTTAATGGCAGTAGTTACTTTTATGATTGGGTTAAGATAGTGTCACTTTGTAATTTATAAGTATCAATAATTTTCCATAAGAGAATACTATGACTCTGTATCAATGGCATATTCTCTGTCAAACTTTTCTAATGCTTTAGCGTCCATGGACTTTTCTTGCCTGAAACAATTATTACTGTGATATTTCTAAACTGTTTTTAGTGATTTTTTTCTCCCCTATATTTCTTCTACATTTATTAATTTGAATTCTACTATAAGGAAACACCTTCCATTCATCCTCATTCACCTATTTTATCCTATGGGTTATAACACTTTGCCATTATGATTTATTTTGGTGATCCAATTTTCCAGATTTTGCCAATGTGATCCACTTCAAGCTAGCCCTTTGCAAAATTTGAATATGGTCAGTAGATTTAATGATAATATTGTATCTATATTAATTTCCTGTATTGGTTCAAAATATTTCCATCATTCTATGAACATTTCCTTACTTTTTGGTAGGGCATATTACTCTAGGCTCATCTTGAATGTTTCCTGCTCCAATTCAAGAATGAATCATTTGTCCAGTTTATCTCTTTTTATTAAAGAATGATATTTAGGAACCAAGACCTGGGCTTTAGGTGTGTTCATTATTACTGTAATGACAAATAAACACATGTATGTAATATGATTATAGACACTTTCCTATATCTATTTCTAGTTTTATATTAAAACTCATTAATTTATACTGATATTCCAATTCCAATTAACATTGCAGGGTTCATTTTAGCCTTGCCTTTTTCTATGTTCTTATATTCTTACTTAGACAGAGAGAAACTAGGATTCCATAAATCATGCCATTGTGGAACGCAAAACAACTCACTACGGCCCCTCTCTCTCTCTCTCTCTCTCTCATTCAACTCCAGATTTAAATAACATGTTTTTGGATTAATTTTTTTTTAATTTAAAAATTTAAAAAATTGAGTCTTAGTTGCATTAGGATGGGAAGAGCTGTAATTCTAGAGACAGATTCTGGACTTGTTTTATGAGGCTTGATTTTGAGAAATTAACTATATTTCCCTGTCTTCAGTCAGACTGATTATTATAAAAAATACTTTAAACTGAGGATATATGTCAAAATATCAATTTCAAATACTATATGAATTATATTTTTTCAGCATATCCCTTATTAATTTGAAATATGTCTTCCCCCACACTTGTAGAGTTTATGTACCTTTTTTGTATGTCCAACATGAAAATAATTGTGAAATTTAAAATTGTACAAAAATATATACTTAAGGTATTCTTCCTGCCCTTGTTCCTTTCTATCCTTTTCTAAACCACCAACCTTCCTACCAGTTCTCACTCATCCCTTATACATAACCAATTTCATTAGTTTGTGGATTAGCTCTCCAGTGCTTCTTTTTTTAACAAATAAATGCACAGATACAAACAAATAAATGCCTTACCTCTTCTCTTTTACATGAAGCAGAGCATACCTTAGATAAACTTTTGTACTTTGCTTTTTTTTCACTTAACACTGTATCCTGGATATCACTCCATATCACACTTCTTAAGATCATCTCATTTTTTTACAACTAAATAGTGTGGATGTATACAAGTTTACCCACCTTCTCTCACCTATTGATGTTTGGCTTGTTTTCAATTTTATGTATAGGCATTTGGCTTGATTTAAAATTTTAGCAGTTAAAAAGACTGCTTCATGGAGAATTTCTAGATGCTGACTTTCCGGGACAAAGATAAATGCATATGCAGTTCTATTAATTAAATGTTGCCAAATTCTCCCCTACAAAGTCAGCACCAATTTGCATTCACAGTAGCAATGTTTGAGAGCGCCTGTTTCCTTTGAACTTCACCCAGAGAATGTTAACAGTATTTTAATTTTTTCCAATATGATTGGTAAGAAATGGTATCTCAGTGTATTTGCATTTGCATTTCTCTAATTACACTTGAGGCTGAATACTTTCCTTATGTTTAAAGGCTATTTTGGATTTTTTTGTGAACTGATTTTGTCTTTTGCTCATTTTTCTACAATGTAGTTTATCATTATTCCAAACCCAATCAAGTGGTAAGAGTGTGTGTGTGTATATGTATATATGTATATGTAGAATATCATATGTATGCTACATATTTATAATATATATAAGTATATAATATGTATTAAATATATATTAAATATAATATACTACGTATGTTATATTATATGTTATAATATATTGTTATAAATATATTATTTATATTATAATATATTTTATATTGCACATTATATAATATAAAATATATATAATTGTACATAGTATATAATATATGATAAATAAAATATATGATATATTTATATGATACATACATATTAATAAATATATAATATAAATATATATTATTTATATTATATGTTATACAATATATAATATACCTTTCATATATTTATATGTAATATATAATACATTATATATGATATATATGCATAACATATATATTATATAATATATAATAAATAAAATATAAGATATGATATATTTATATTCATATATTTATATTGCATATTTATGAATATTATAAATATTTATAATATTCATAAATATATTTTATATTATATATTATACATAATATATACTTATATATAATATATTATATAAATATATTAAACATATTTATAATATCATGTGTATGATATTCACTCTTTATCTGTAATATAGTTAAAAAATATTTGCACTCAGTTTGTCAGTTGTCTTTTGAGTTTGTTTATGATATTTAATTTATTTTCAAATGTAATCACCCTTACTAGTGTTTTATTGTATCTGAACTTTGAACTATTTTCTCAAAAGCTTTCTGTACAAACAGTACAAATAGGTGATAGAAGAATTCACATGTTTTCTTGTAATATGGTTTCATATTTTACATTTAAACCTCTGATTCATTTGAAGTTTATCCTCGTGTATATAGTGAGATACGGGTATAATTTGATCCTTTTTGACTATTGGCTATTGTCAATTTATTTATTAAACTATTTATTAAAAAGTTAATCTTTGCTGGTATACCAAATTTGAGGTGTCCCCCTTACCATACGCCAATTTCCTATTTAGTATATATTTTGTTGCATGAAGGTTTTTTAAATTTGTTTATTTGTGTTAATTCTCCTCCATTGTTGCATTACTTTGTATGCTTTGGAGAAGTATAATGCCTGGTTAATTTCTTTGACCTTTTAAGTTATGTGATATAAAAAGCCACAAAGGCATCAAGGATATTTTCTTTATCATAGATCAGTACATTTATACACATATGTCTTGCAGTTGCTCATTCTTAGGCAGTTTTTCCAGATATCCAGTGGCCCCTTCCAGTATGCAAATTCAGATCTACAGTTTTCTAAAACTTGAATTTCAGTTTTAACTATTAATAATGTTCCATATTATATGTCTTTGCCTATGTTCAATTTCAGCCACTTTCTCTTGATCTTTTTAAATTTATTTCATCACCAAATTTTCATACTGTTGGCATTTTTCTTGGCTTTTCTTTGACTCTTTATTAGATTTTCATTTAAGTCTGTTACCCCTTGACATTTATTAAATTTAATCTTCAGGCTGGGATAATTTTTATCTTTTTTTTCTTTTTTTTTCAGGCAAATATGTTTCATTTTTTAAAATAACTAATGGCAAAGTAAAATATTTCCATCAGATCATTTATTTTTGAGTTTAATCAACTTTCTCTCTTTTTAAAAACTTCTTCCTACTCACTGATTTTTTTTTTTTTTTTTTTACATTTTAATTTCTGAGTTAAGGTGCTTTTTCATATCCTCAGATATTTACCTCATTTTGAGGTGTTTGAGGTGTTCAATTTTCTTTTGCTTTGTGGTTGACTTTTGTAGTTATAGATGAGGAAGTGGGATTTCTTCAGCCTGGGTGCCTTAGTTCTCATTTTCTACTTTAATTGCGTTGTGTAGTGTTATGTAGTTTTTATGTAAACATTTGAAATATTTTCATGTAATCATTTGAAATATTCATGTAATCATTTGAAATATTTCAAATATATTTGAAAAAAGATTCAGGGCTTAACGGTATTCTCTTGTATTTCTTTATTTTTGTTTTTGTTTTTATTTTTTGGAGAGGGAGGGGGATTGAATGACCTCTAATTTGTTGCTTCTCTTTTTTACAGCAGGACCCTCAATTTCCCATTTGCTTATTTTTTTAAATCAACAATTTCTAAAAGCACCTCATCCCTCTGCTTTATCTTCTTTCCCAGACATATTATTGCTTTCAGACTGCAACCTCAAATGGCATGTGCTTTCCTGAAGGAAGTATTCTCAACCAACAAGTCTCTTTTCTAGGCTTTGTACACTTAGAGTGAACTTTCTTTCTCCTTTTGGCAGCAATTTTAGCTCAGTTATATACCTACCACTGGCTTCCCTCTTCTCTCTTTCTTTCCATCTTTACTCCTGGCAAAGATTTTCTGTAAGAGCATAAGTGATAGCTCACCATGATTGGTCTTTTTCTTCTTTTTCTTTTCTTCTTCTACTTTTTCTTTTTTTTTTTACCTAGAGGTAATTTGGGGGTTTTTTCCCCCGATTTTTTAATCATGAGCAGTTTGGTGTATTTCTGTGGTTTTGCTTTTCTTGTTGTTATTTATTGTTTTTGGAGAACATGTCATTATTGTCCACTATTTGAAAGTCTTAAAAAATACACACACACACGGGCCTCCCTGGTGGCGCAGTGGTTGAGAGTCCGCCTGCCGATGCAGGGGATACGGGTTCGTGCCCCGGTCTGGGAGGATCCCATATGCCGCAGAGCGGCTGGGCCCGTGAGCCATGGCCGCTGGGCCTGCGCGTCCGGAGCCTGTGCTCCGCAACGGGGGAGGCCACAACAGTGAGAGGCCCGCATACCGCAAAAAAAAAAAAAAAAAAAAAAAAAAAATACACACACACACAAACACACA
Organism: Mesoplodon mirus; assembly: GCF_964341445.2. Lineage (NCBI taxonomy): Eukaryota > Metazoa > Chordata > Mammalia > Artiodactyla > Ziphiidae > Mesoplodon > Mesoplodon mirus. Next base: position 108,390,896 of record NC_138984.1, on the reverse strand, counting down.
CGCACATACAAACACACACATACATATATTTAGCTGTCGTTTAATTTATTTTTCCTAGAACTCATGAAACCATGACTTTGCCAAACTGTTTAGAATAACATTTTTAACTGATATCCCTGGCTATAATCTTTTACTTTCTCCCTGTTCATTCTTACCAGAGAAAGCTTGGAGGCTCATTTTAGTAATGTCACTTCCCTACTCAGAAGTCCTCAGTGGTATCACTATTCATCTTCAAATCAACTTGAAATTCTACACGAGTTATGTGGGATCCCAGGTTGCCTACTTTTCTTCTGTGTCTCTGATTATTCCCATGAAGCTAACCTGAGTTTGTTCTCCACTTAAACTTCACCCAGACTAAGCTGTCCGTCAGTTCACCATTCTGCTACCTTTTGGCTATCACCATTTCCTTTTCACCTAGAAAACAGTTTTCAAGAATAACCTTGAGTGAGCATTACCAGAACAAACTGGCTCTGCACTGGCCACATTGGTTAATGAAAAGTCCCATTAATCCTTTGTGGCATTTTAATCCTTTCTCATGCTGTGTTTCTCTTTCCTTGGTATAAATATTTTAATATGGATACTTAGCAGTCTTCCTTAAGTCTTTCTACTGTCCATGCCATAAACAAAGGTCCTTCTTTTGGTAGACATGCTCAAGAAGTATCCTAAGTCCTTATGTACTATATCACTTATACTCTACAACAGCTATATGAGGTATGTACTTTCACTAAACCTTAGTTTACAGATAAAAAAGAGAAATCAAGTTACAGAGAGATGAAGTAACTGAGTTAAAATAGCTAGCAATTTGTACAACCAGGTTTTGGACTCAGGTAGCCTGTTTTCAGAGGCTGAACTCAAAACCAGTAATCTGTATGTTGCATAGAATGAATGGATACTTTATTAATTTTGAAAATTTCAAGAAATATAATCCAGTATCCTAAACTTTAAAATCAGAAAGGTTGCCCGACAATACAGTAGGTAAATGAGGTATCTGATTTTGATTAAAAGAGCAATAGTATGCTGTAGTTCAGCTATTAGATAATTATAATTCTGTAATATCAGTGGTTTTGAAAATTAATTTATACTTAATGAGATATACCAAATATTAATTATACTTCAGGAAGGAGAGGGATTAATACAGAATTCATTAATAAGAGATTACAATGATTTATTTTAAAATATACTTAGATTGTGTCTACATAATTGAGGGATATTTTTGGGTTTTTTGGTGTAAGAGTTGTATGATTCAACAAGAAGTGATCAGTAGGAAAGTACACCTGATGAATTTACTTGGCAGAAGTAATTATATTTAGCATGGACTACTATTAATATGTATTCAAAGCCACACCCTTGCACAGACTGCAGAGTACATGAACACCTACCCAGGCTGGGAACACTGCAAAGTCATCTGAGTCAGAAATCAGGGAGAACCTAAAAGATTCAGTTGACATTGGGTCATGATCACAACTCTTTATTATTAACTAATTTTATCACAAATATGAACTAAAATTAATTTAAAATAAAGTGGTAATATACCATGTATAAGTACAAATTATTCAAAATTGAATGACTTAAAAGTAAGATAATCAGAAAACACATTTTCTTATCAGCAATTTTTGTTTAAATGAGGTTCATTGCAATTGAAATTACCTTACAATGACCTGTGTGAAAAAAGACTGAGGTCTGTGGTCTGAGGAAAAAATTTTATGTAATGTATATCTTCTAGCATTGAAGTGTTGCTTTCTGCAGAGAAATCAAGACAATTGGAAAACTCATCTTTCATGCCTGCTGTTTTCTTATTTTATGAAAGTGACATTCATCATAGGTTAGTTGATAGAAACTGAGCAGTAAATGACGTTCTGAGACCTCATCTGCAGAAGCAAAATAAGCAGCAGACCTTAAAATAATCCCATGTACTCAATATAGTCAAAACAGAATAAAGGAGGAAAATTGTAAATCCACATTTACCTAAAATGGCCCAACAGTTTCAATGACACACTTGTAAAAAAATCATTCTTTTCTGTGCTATCTATTTTCCTTATATTTCATTAGGAGCAAAATACTTGATTGGAACTTCTAGTATTACATGCTTTGGTATTTCAGATGGAGTCTACACTTCAGATCACACATAGAATCTATAACTACAGTTCTCCCTCTATGTCCACATGTTTCACGAGAACTTAAGACCCGTTGTCAGAATTTCCTCGTAAAGAAATCACTCCTCTATCTGCCATCTTCTTACTGTGTCATCTTCAAATGCATGCCAAATATTTGTTCTGAGTTAGTGCTATGGTATAATTATTTTAACTTGTGAACAGGAAAGTGCCAATTAAAGGAGATAAAGGCCTGCAAATAAAGTTCTTTTGTTAAAAACATAGCTTTAGAAATGCTTTTAAGTATATTTATTAATCAATCTGCTGAAATGGATACAGTAATTATGCATGACCAAAGACTATATAATTTGAGTAGATAATATTAGTGTAAATGTAATAATACAGTAAAAGACAAAATTGTCCCTCAGGCTCTCCGTGTCTCACATGCCTCCTTGTGTCATTCTTTGCTCTTTCTTGACTCACTGACTCTCACCGGATGAGGGGAGCTGGTGGGTGTCGGCCACAGTGTGAATCAGGATTCGGGGATTCACTCAGTCACTTGCCCCAGGCACTCACACACACACCCACTTAACATTCCAGGAAGCCAGGACTAATTCCCCTGTCACTACACTCTCAATTCCTTTTACTTGACTCACTAAAAAAGCCAAATAGTTAGATCCTTGGAGACATAAAGTGTGAATTTTTGCAATGAAATGCAAAAACTATCAAAGCATTCAGTTACTTATATCATCTTGAATGTTAGCAGTATCTTTAATCAAATATGCAATATGTAGAAATATGTCAGGAAAGGCAGTGGACTGAAAATGGACACTGATACTATGTCACTCTTCTCTCCCTCAAACACGAGGACCCTGCCTAAGGAGGTTTAGCCCTCTTTTGTTTCAAAACAACGTGTATAGTGGAAATCAAAAACCACTCACTCCCAAAAAAGAACCTCCTGAACAATTTTTGATACATTTTTTCTCCAAAATCTTTGTGTGCATCTGCAGGTGTGCACATGTGTGCATGTATGTATATTTTATAGAGAAAAATGGGCACTCCCAAACAGGATATAAAGTAAATCATTTTTACCTTTCCAAACTAAACTGTTAAGGGCCATTCCTTTACTGAAAAATCATATCACTCAATTTAAATAGAAGGTATTTCACCCAACTATTGTCTGAACAAACCAAAGTTGTATAATTACAGTATTATTGTATTCTTTAAAAAGCCTGATATATTTACAGATCAAAGCATGTAGTGCAACACCTGGGTTGCTATAGAGATACCTAATTTTATCAAGATTAAAAAAATTTAACAACAAATCCATTTGTTTTATAAGTATTCTAAAGGCTTACCATAAACACCCACAAGCATTTCTTTCATCAATTTTATAGGACAATACAGGAATAAGATATTATGTGCCTTTTAATTAGCTACATTTTCCAACCTCATGTCTTTTATTTTTCTGATACATCCTCTCTACTGATATATTTCCTCAGTTTAGAAAGATCAGTGGAAAAGTTATATTCTTCAAACTTTTTAAACCTGGACTGCCAAACTGATAATGTGAGTATGTATTATACACATATACATATATCATATCTCTGTTTTTTCTCTATATGTGAACGTAGCACTAGCATGAAGGTTCTTTTTTTTTTTTTTTTTTAGCATGAAGATTCTTAAAATGTTTGTGGGACAGAATCAAGGTCATCTGATTACTTAAGAGTCATCATTCAGATTTATTTTTTTGAAATTGCCTGAGAGTTTAAGGAGGGTATTTCTCTAGGGATTAGAACCTTAGAATTGTGGTTTTTGATTTAACAGGGTCTTTAAGACCAATTATTAACGAGACCAAAACTTACTATTATTATTCTGTTTTTTTTGAACTACCTTTGAAATACTTTGGGGTAACGTTGGGTCTTATGGAAAGTAACTGACTTGTGTTAACCATGACGATTTCATGTTGCCACCTGAAGGAAAAAGAGTGAAGAGGAGACTGGATCTAGAATTCCATCTGTAAAAAGAGCACAGAGAAGGTATATTGATTGTTGCTTAAGCTATGTCTAAATGCTGTGTTAGAGCCCCCCCAAAAAGGTGTCATCATCCTTTGTAGGCACTCACAGCAGAATTTGTTAGCCAGATTCCCAAGAAAGAAATGTTAGAATGCTGAGATGAAATTCAGGGTAGAGATTGAGAAGACCTATTAGTAGCGAATAGGAAATAGACCAGCCGTCAGTGCATGGTGGAGTCATCTCAGTGAGCAGAGCTATAAAGTGAGGATCTATAAATTCTTACTGCTGAAGTGCTAGCCCTGCCTGACATATAGCCTGCATGAAACCCAGGTCTCCTGGGATTTTGGAGCTCCTAAATTTCCAGTGTGATTCTTATTTTCTTACTGCTCTGTACCTATCTGATACTAACCCCTCCCTTCACTTGAGCTAGCCTGTGTCTCTCTGTACATCTTGAACCACTGAAGCTTAACTAAAACTATGTCTTTACTAACCACAGTTTATGCTAAGCATCATACTTTTCTTGAGTTATTGTAAGCTAATTCAGTCACCAGCCATCCATTCATCCACAAAATACAAGGACCTGGTGGTCATACTTCACTTTCCTCTCCACTTCACCAATGCCTTCTCTTACCCCATCTACACTCCCACCTTGTCCTGCCACCTAATTCCCAGGATTAATTAACCTTCTTCTGCCTTAATACTGCTATCTCACTGGAGTAATATCTCTTCCCTGAACTATTGTGAGAGTGTGGTAACTATTTCCCTCCCATCAATTTTGTTTCCTTATCATCCTCCACATTTTACTTAGGAAAATCCATATGGGACATGATTAGAGCCTTAGCACAAGCTTCTTGCCCTCCTGTACTAAGTTTTCTAATGACTTGGTTCTCTCTACCTCACCAGACTTTAGCTCCTCCTCCTGCTTCTGATTCAAATGCCTGCCCCACCTCTGTTTGCTCATCATCCCCACTTGCCCTTCAACACTTAACTGAACCATCATTTTCTCCAGGAAGATTTTCTTAAACACAAAGGTTAGACTCTCCGCTGAGCTTCCATAGCTGTGCTACCTCCAACTGAGCACACAGCATTGTCCGCTGAGTAAATATCATAGTTGTCTGTGTTTTCACAAAGCTGTAAGTTTATTGATGCTGAGGACCGCCGTTATTACACCCCAAACCTGGAACAGGGCCTGGAATATGCCAGTGACCAATACACCTTTTTATGAATGTACTTACCCTTGGCCTTGCAATCCGTTGGATTTAGATGACCTCCAGGGCCCTCTCCCAGCCCACGCGACCCCAGTTTTCTCTGCAGCATGATTGGCAATGGCAGCTTGTTTACCTGCTGTGCCAAACCCAGTCTGTGGCCGGCACTGGGGCTTACAGGGGCTTAGAAGGAAGCCCCTGTAGAATGATTAGAACTCCTTAATGGTTTCCCTGAGAGCTGGGTTTACTGAAATCATCCCCCCAACCCCAGTTTTATTTTAAAGTACCTTCAACTTTACCTTCCTTGATTAACCATACATCGAGCAGAAATTCTCAGTTTCTTCTTGCTTTCTTTGCCCTGCAATAAAAAGAAGAATCTGCCCTTTTAGAAAGATATGTTTTGATACTAACAGAAGGGGCTGTACAGCCAGGACACAGTGCAGAGAAACAAGAGTCCCCTCAGGCATCAGACTGCATAGTTGGATTTGGGGTAAACATAAATAATAACAATAATAAACCCTTGCTCTTACTTCACCATGTTTAGTTTTGATTTTTTTGGATAAAATATATCTTTTAACAGCATCATAAGGAAACGAGAGTTTGGTACTGTTTCAGAGCTTCCACTCGGAAAAGATTTCAAGGGTGAGGAGGCCGCATCCCCTGGAGACATTTCATAGGCACCATCATTAGTGTTAAGTGGGGCAGCCCTGTGGGCTTCTTTACGTTTATAGTCCTTGTTCCTACAGGATCAAAAGTAGTTTTTCCTTGTACATACAGTAGCTAAGAGCTTGCCACTTCAGAAAGTGCCAGCTCTGTGGCTGAATGCAAGTCGTGTTCAGAATTGCCTAAAGCAGAATTTCAGACCCCAGAAGCAACACAGGATCTCATCCTTGTAATTACCCACAGTTGATGATTGTGGTGAGCAGAAAAATGGCCCCTCAAAATGTCCACATCCTAATCCCTGGGACTTGTGAATACATTTCATTATAAGGCAAAAGGGAATTAAGGTTGTGAATCAGTTGATCTTAAAGCAGGAAGATTATACTGGATTATGCAGGTGGATCTAATGTAATTACACAAGTCCTTAAAAAACAGAAGAAGAAGGAAGAAAAGTCACTCAAAGAAATGCCACAAAGATGGAGGGAGGGCATGAGCCAGAGAATTCAAGAAACCTAGAAGCCACTAGAAACTGGTAAATACCCTCAGCTGACAGCCAGCAACATGGACTGTAGCCCTACAATTGCAAAGAACTAAATTCTGCCAACAACATGAATAAGCAAGGAAATGGATTCATCCCTAGAGCATCCAGAAAACCTCCCTGCTCACACTTTGGTTCGATTCTACTAAACCTGTGTCAGACATTTGACCTACCAAACTATAAGATAATAAATTTGTGTTGTTTTAAGCTACTATGTTTGTGACAATTTGATATTACAACACAGAAAAGTAATACAATGATCTATCAAACACTTACCCTTGGCAGGAACAAAACGCCTACAAGAAGATTGCAATTTAATTGTCAGGAAAGATATAAATACATGGAAATTTCAACAGTGATGCGAGAACAAGGCAATATTTTGAGACAGTAATTGGTTTAGTGGCATAAAACAGTGCTTGATAAATTGCCACATGAATTCTGCTGAGTTTTGAGTAGAGTTTTAATGAAGAGGTCAAAAGAAATGAGTCTCAGGTTCATGGTCTCAAGTATATATTAAGAGACTGTGCACAGCATTGGTAGATAACCTCACAAACATTGCTTTATTTAATGTAAATTGGCATTATATAATTAAGTTGAACATTTTATGACACTGAATGTAGGAATTCACAGTATTTGAAATTTTCAGGAAAATACTGAGAAACAGACTAAATGGGAATCAAGCATGAATGTCTAAGTAGGATTCATTTGGAAAAGGAGGTGAGAGAGAGGCTTTGCAGAAGAGAACAAATTGATCTGTGTTTCACAGTGGACAACGTCTGCATTACCTCATGGGACAATTGAGGATAATGCACATTTGCTGCAAAACACCCACAAAATCTGAGTGGAACCCCCGGCTCTAGGTACACAATCACAAACACATATCTCCCTCACCTGAGCAGTTGGCAATACACAGTTTCTGAAAATGAGACAGAATAAAGCGTTATCTCTCAGGCATTCTCCATTAACCCAATAGAGACAGAGCCTCAGTTGTAAGAAAATTTAGATAAAGAAGCTGCCAGTATTTTGGTTTCTAATCCCTTTCAATTTCGGGCTCAAAAAGTCATTGAAAGTCAGGAGAGGAGACTTCCTTGGTGACACAGTGGTTAAGAATCCACCTGCCAATGCAGGGGACATGGGGTTGAGCCCTGGTCTGGGATGATCCCACATGCCACAGAGCAACTAAGCCTGTGAGCCATAGCTACTGAGCCTGCACTCTAGAGCCCATGAGCCACAACTACTGAAGCCCACGTGCTACAACTACTGAAGCCCGTGCTCCTAGAGCCCATGATCCGCAAGAAGAGAAGCCACCACAATGAGAAGCCCGCGCACCGCAACAAAGAGTAGCCCCCGCTCGCCACAACTAGAGAAAGCCCACGCTCAGCGGTGAAGACCCAATGCAGCCAAAGATAAATAAATAAATTTATTTTTTAAAAAAAGATAAGAAAAAGAAAGCAGGAGAAATCCTCAGTTAATGCCACCCTTCCAGCCAAAGGTGAAAGTACTAAAGGAACAGGGAGGGTTTTTTTTATGATGAGCACAGCTCTTGGGTAAGCCCCTAATGCTTCCTCTGTCCCAACAGGGTTGGTGACCAAGGCAGCGAGGGCCCCCAATTGTCAGAAATTGTCCCTGCAGATGCCCCAGCTGCTCACTGATTTCCAGACCTAAAGGGGTCAGTCTAGAGGTAGACACTGCGTCTACTGTCTCCTCCTATCTGGAGACACATAGAGCCAACATCCTGGGGAGCAGGTGGCCCTGGAAAGCCAAGTGTAGAGTGTGATCCTTTTAGTAAGAAGACCTAGATGTAATTTGTGTCTTCATTGCTAATTAATAGTGGAACTTCATGCCAATCACCAAGCCTCTCTAGGCTTTAGTTTCTTCATTTGTAAAATGGCACTGATGATATTAATGTGCCTCTCTCAGTGTAGGCAATCACAGCCTTGTGTGTGTGTGTGTGTGTGTGAATTTTAATGAGATCATACAAATCTTTGGTAAAATATAAAGTGCTATGATATATTAGTACTGTTGTATTATTATTGTATTAGTCCTCTAAGGCTGCCATGACAAAGTACCACAGACTGGGGACCTAAACAACAGAAATTTATTTCCACACAGTTGTGAAGGTTAGACATCCAAGATCAAAGTGTCGGCAGGGTTGGTTTCTGCTGAAGCCTCTTTCCTTGGCTTGTAGGTGGCCATCTTCTCCCTGTGTCTTCACATGGTCTGCCCTCTGTGACTATATGTATCCAAATTTCCTCTCTAATATTATAGACACCAGTCACTGGATTGGGATCTCCTCTAATGACCTCATTTACTTCTTCAAAGAATCTATTACCAAATACAGTCACATTCTGAGATACTGGGGGTTAGGACCTCAACATAGGGAATTTGGGGGAACACAATTCAGCCCATAATAATTATTATTTGATGATGATGGTGATGATGATTAATGCCAGTTTAGTGGTTAAAATAATATATTTTTTGTACTATGTCAGTTATGAACTTCATCTATAAAAATAGTGAATACCTATGTTGGGTCCCTTTGAGGCCTTAAGGTCACAAAGTCACTGCTTCTCAGGGGCAACAGAAGCTGGCAGTGTGGCTCCAGTGCCTCCTCTTGGCTCAAATACAGTAAGTCCCCTACATACGAACCTTCAAGTTGCAAACTTTCAAAGTGCGAACGTGCTACTACCCAGACATCACTGGATCGTTTTTTCAAGAGGGTAGATAGAATTGAATCCAGCAAGGAACTAGAACCTGTGCCATCAGCGTCAGGCATGAGTGACATTGCAGCTTGCCCTCCGTCTCCTATTGCTGACGATCCTTCAGCTCTACCATCTCCCACCTCCTCTCCCTCCTCCAGTCAGTAACTCTTCTGGCCTGTTCACTCGATGCCAGCCCCTGGATGCCAGCTGTTGTACTGTACTACTGTACTTTTCAAGGTACTGTACTATAAGATTGAAAATGTTTTCTTTATTTTCTGTGTTTGTTTTTTATGTATTATTTGTGTGAAAAGTATTATAAACCTATTACAGTACAGTACTAGGTAGCTGATTGTGTTACTTGGATACCTAGGCTAAATTTGTTGGACTTATGAACAAATTGGACTTACAAATGCACTCTCAGAACGGAACTCATTAGTATGTAAGGGACTTACTGTAGACATGCCTTGATGCTGGTGCCTAGGCCTCTGGGGGTTTTGTTACCTTTAACAGGACAAACTGTCCTCATTTTATAGTCTCATCTTTTGTACTTCATAAAAGCATTCAGTTTAACTGTAGAAATTGACTTCAATGACAAAATAAATGTGGAAGCTAACTACTTTTCTGCAGCAGCTCTAAATTCCCTTCTGACAAAAAAAAATTGCTAAAATTATCATGCTTCATTGGCATTTCCTATTAGAGCATTTCTCCACGACGCACAGAGACTAGACTGGGTAAATTAGGGAGAAGGGCTGTATCCCAAAGTACTCCAAACTCCCAGGAGGCCCATTTATATCCATTCCTCAGAAAAGCAAAGATATGGACAGTGAACAACATTTATCCTGGGGAAACTGATCAAGGAAGAGAAGCCACCTGGAAAAAACAAGTCAAGGAAACCGGCAGACTTAGAACCTTAATTTGAGATGCTAATCATTCCAGAAGCATGTTTTATTGGTTCACTTAATTTGATTTGGGGAGAAATTTCCCACATGGATTAGGGGATTTTTTAGACCTAAGATACTGACATAAAAAGTAAAGTTTGATTTACTGTATTAGCTGCCCCAGTGGAATTAGTTCCTCAAGCCTCCTAATAACTAAAGCAGTGGCTTTCAACCTTCAATCTTTCTAAGAATCATCTGGAGAGCTTGTTAAAATGCTACAGGCTCAAGAGATTCTTATTCATCCAGTCATGAGTGGGACCCAGCAATCTGCATTGTATCAAGCCTTCCTTCCTGGAGGCAATTTTAATTTTTGTAACAAACACTTATATAATGTTTATTACCTACAGACACTGTTTTAAGCATTTTATAAATGTTAACTTCTTACAAGTCAAACTACTACATTTTGTTATCTGTATTTTACAAGAGAGGAATGGGGACAGAGTTGTTTGCCCAAGGACATAGTGCTAATAAGTGGCAGGCCTGGGATTTGAACGCAGGCAGTTTTGTTCTGGAGGCCATGCTCTTGGCTACTATGTTGTGCTACCCCCTCACTTTGATGCAAATTTTCCAGCAGTGACGTTATAAGAAACACCACAGTAAACACAGACATAAGAACTGATCCCATAAGGCAAATGATGTCCATCATTCATGTATACCTGTTTGGGGAAAAGAAAAGCATAAGCCTTTATGTAATACCTATTTTGTGCCAGAAGTTCTGAGAGCCATGCAGACATTACTAGAGAAATGATTTTAAAAATTCTAAATGGAAAAATTGTTCAACCCCACTGAGTTTCTCTGTGGTCCTAATGAATGATCAGGAAGCAACATAAAAGCCAGAATTTGCTTCCAGATGCTCAAACTGCTGTTGGCTGCAGGCTCTGGCTCTATGCAACACATGACTCAGGAATTTGCCCCTATTTTTTGTCTTTTTCTTTTAAAAACACGTATTATTTGGAAACAATTTCAAATTTATAGAGATGTTACAAGAAGAAGAATCCTACAAAAGATCATCCCTCATATATCCTTCACCCTGGATATTCCATTATTAAAAAATTACCTCATTATTTCCTCCATTTGTTCAGCCACTTCCTCCCTTCTTTCCCTCTTTCCCTTGGTGCATGCCTGTCTTCCAGCTCTGGAAAGTGTGCCTGAATCTGGAAGTCCTCAAGAAATATTTGTTGAACAAATATCCATTGGACAGATAAGGAAAAGCAGGCCCAAAGAGGTTAAATCACTTGACCAAAGTCAAATTTCTGGAAGTTGACAAAGCAAAGATGTGTTGTAGAGCCCACATTCGTATATACATCTGTACATCTGGTCATCTGAGAGAAATAAAAGGAGCAAGGCTGAGGATCATATTTTGGAGTTTTCAGTGGTGGAGCTTCTATCTTCTTACTGGAAAAGCTGGATATTCACACATAAATGTCCCTGTCTTCCTGTGATCTCTATGCTCAGCTCAACTGCAGAAAATAATTTGACTCAAAAATAATAAGTACTCTTAGTAGTAGTGTTATAAAAGTGCTTTTCACTTGCAAATCTCTTCCCTATTTTCCTAGTGCTGTAATATACATTATGTCATTTTACATCATAACGTGCCAATGAATCAGGGCTTATTATCAACTTTCTGTGAATGAAGAAGTTGAAACTCAAGGAGTTAGTGATTTCCTCAAGGCCATATAGCAAAAATGTGATTGAGAACTGGGGCCCAGGTTCCCAGTTTCTGACCTCGTCTTCTTAGTACCAAACTTCTGGCTCAGCCATATATGCTACTAAGCTCTGTTATACAAAATAACCCTGCTAAGCAAAACTAACAAACCACTGACCCATATAAAATTGTAGGTATGATAACAGCAAGGTTCTCAGCGGTACCTGCAAATGACCATATTATATGGAATAAATGTTACTCAGAAATGCTAAAAGGCTCTGAGAAGTTGTGCAAGGCCATCTGGTCATTTGACAATAGACATTTAGTGGCATATTGGGCCTGAATCTTATTGTGACCCCAGAAGCTGACTTCCTGAGTGACTAAGGGAGGTGGAATTCAAGGAACAAAACATCTTCTCTGTAGACACCACCATTGTGCTCACCACAAATTCCAAGGACTTGAGACTGAAACATGGATCTAGAGGTTTCAGTCCAGGGAAATAATAGACTCTTTGTCATCATCAGTGACCATCACCAAAATTTCATACTTTCTAGTAGTTTTTAACTTCATAAACTTTGTTAATAGCAATTGACATATTTGAATCTCAATATAAATGACCAACTTAGGTTATGAGACAATGTAACAATCTCCCTCACTGTCAAATTCCAACAGAATTTCTTAGAGATATTAATGATTCATCTAATATCTCACTGTTCATATTACACAGTCTCCTGATGCTGAGTCTGTCCTCTTATCACCAATCTGCAAAGGGGAAGGAGAAGAACTGGTACAGGCCTGCCATATACTACTCAGTCAACATTCCTTTTCTCTTTCTCATTCTCCCTGCTCTGTAATTGAAGTATTTTATCATCTTGCATCTCTGTGAGATGATCAGGTATTGTTATCTCCATTTTTTATCAGTGAGAAACTGAACCTCAGAAAGCTTTTGCAATTGTTCCTAAATAGAAGAGAGATTTAAGTCCAAAAAGCAAAGAATGGGGAAATAGGACACTGAATATTTTCATTAGGTTTTATATGTTCCAGGTCACGTTCTAAACAAAGTGACCTCCCTCTTAGATTTCTCTGTTGTCAGGATTACGAAGAAGTTAGTTCCTTTGTAGCCTCTTTAGAATCATTTGTACTCAATTATTTCATTCTGTCCCAGTTATGTATCATTGTGTTGTGTAGTACCAGCTCCAAGGTTACTAGAATAAAATAACAGAATTGCATTATATGTTATGGTTTTATGGGTCAGGAATTTGAGTAAGGAGTTTATTCTCTTATGGTTTTATGGGTCAGGAATTTGAGTAAGGAGTTTATTCTCTTCCATTGGACATCAACAGGGATTACTTGATGGTATTCAGTTTACTTAATGGTATTCAGTTGTAAGTGCGCTGGCATAAAAGGTCCAAGAAGGCTTCTTCTTGGTGTCTTAGAGGAGATGATCTCTTGGAGTGGAAGGTGCCTTGGAGTAGATGGCTGGGAGGCTGGGTCCAGCTGAAACTATTGACCAAAAGCCACATGGTCACATATTGACACATGGCTTCTACAACATGATGGTCTCAGAGTAGTTGGATTTCTTATCTGCTTGCTCAGGACTTCCATAAGGAGTGTTCCAAGAGGCAGAAATCTGAGAGTGCCTTAGGGCCTGAGAGCAAATTTAGCAGCATCAATTCTACTGTATTCTACTATTCAAAGCAGTCATAGGGCCTGTCCAGATTCAAGGGATAGGAGTATAGACAGGATGCTTCAATAGAAAAAATGGTACAGACTTTGTGACCCTCTTTAATCTTTATATCTTGTATATTTCTACATCATGATGGTGAGCATGCTGGCATCTGAACTGGTCAGGCTCTGCAGCATAAGAAAGGGGGTAGGTGAAATGTGGAAAGTGATAAGCATTAGAAGATGGTTCCTGCCTCTGAGGAGAAAGATTTCCCTAGGCAAAAACTGGTAAGTAGTTCAAGTTGGTCTTTGCTAGTCTCCTAACATTTTTGCTATTAATCTTGTCGATGGGGTGAATGTTTTGACAAGTATATTAAATACTGATTTTTTTTTCCATCAACCAATCCCTGCCAGAGCCATATCTATGGGGTTCCTAAGTCAATGGTTCCAAATTGCTGTAATTCTGTATCTTGCTGACCATTCTTAAAACCATATCAGACTTCTTGCAGTGTTTTTTAACTTTAATTGAATCTATGAGACACACGCACACACACACGAACACACTGTTTACTATTATAAACATTTGACTTCAAGCCTGGAATTGGGCCAGAACATATATGAGTTGCAAAAATTACCTTTGTTCCTCTAGTATAAGACCAAGGACAGCATTCTCAAGTTGCAGCTTATGAAGAATTAGTATTCAGCAAGATGTTAATAAGTATTCTGGAAACAAACACAAAATGCAAAGTCTCCCAATATTTTGGGGAGTGCTTTGATTAACAACTCATTTTGAAAATTCACAGTGTTCATATTAATATATAAAAGTCATTGAGAAAATCAATTTAACTCAGTGTTTCCCAGACTATTTGACCATAGGAACCTTTTACCATGGACCTCCCAAATTTCATTCAACAAATATTTATTACATGCCTACATTGTACCAAGTCTTGTGCTAGACTTTGGGACTAGAGCAGTGACCAAGCAGATGTCAGCCCTTCTCTTAAAGATTATACAGTATAGTGGGAGAGCCAAATATTACCCAGATGGCATACAGCCAAAATAAATATGCTAAGAATGAAAATCTTAAGAAGAAAATATACTGAGTATGATATATACATATAGTATTTGGAGAGCAAATTTAGTCAGCAGCAACCAACTAGATGAGAAACTACTTACAGGTGTAACCCACAGGCTACATGTAGTTTCAAAAACAAGATGGGAACATTATTTTGGAAAATGTTGGGCTTCTAATACAGCAGCTGCTAACCATATGTGGCTAAATAAATTAATTAAAATTAAATAAATGTAAAAATTCAGTGCCTCCTTTGTACTCATCACATCTCAAGTGCTCAATAGCCAGATGTCCCTATGGCTACTGTAAAGGAGAGTGCGGAATAAAACCCTTCTATTTTCAGAGAAATTTCCATTAGACAGCCTTGATCTAGAGCAAGTGTCAGGAAATTATGGCCCACTGGCCACATCAGGCTGTGGCCTGTTTTTGCATGGCCCTGAACTAAGAATATTGTTAACATTTGTAAAGGGGAGGGAGAGAGAGAAAGAAGAAAAAGAAGGAGGAGGAGAGGAGTGAAGGAAGAGGGAGAAAGGGCAAGAAAGAGAGGAGTGAGGAAAGAAACAGGACTTAATTGCCTGCAGAACCTAAAATATTTATTGATACTGTCTGGCCCCTTACAAAGAAAGTTTGCTACCCGGATCTAGAGCCCAGAACTTCTAAATTTGTCCTTCTAATACAGTATTATAAGCCTGTGTTTGCCACCTGCTTAAAAAGCTACATTTGACACTGCTTGGTGACCAACAAAAAACTATGGCCCCATCCCATGGTGTAGAGTTGTTACTAAGCAGCAGGTGTCCAGGCCATAGATTATAATTCTGAGCCTTGCCTCATACCCTGACCTCTAGTGAGACTATTAGAATAATTCTCACTAATGGAAGATAAGCAAAACTGATGGATGTTCATTTTGGGTTCAAGATGCTTAAATACTGGTTGTGTGATCCTCCACAATCTTTTTCGATCTCTTGCCTTTGTCTGCCAGTTGGAATATTCTATGTTTAAAGAAATAAGAGATTTTTCAGCCTGTACTATGGGATCTGATCAACAGTTGTCAGCCTTATAGACTAAACATAGTCATTAATTTGTATTGTGTCCCTTTGGCCATAATTATACCAAAATATCCACACTGATAGAGACATAGTAGCAATAGCCTTATTACAGAGTAACTATTATATGGGCTTCTGTGCCATGGAAGTCAGCAGTTAAGAAAAAATACTGCTTTGAAGGCTACAGTGGCAACATATTGGTTATCAAATTCATTCAGGGAATATTTCCTAAATCCCTGAAGCAGGTGTGAGATGAGAAGTAAATTAATCAGTTAAGATTACTTTAAGTGAAATTCCAATGATTTTAATTTTAATAAATTGCAATGATTAACCCAGACATTAATTTCAGTTGCAGACATAGGTAATCCAGATAAATGACATCCTGAAGAGTTAAAACAGAAAATAACCCACACAGTACTGGAAAAAAAAATATATATATATATATATATGTAAATATGTTTCATTACTTAGCCAATCCATCAAGATTCTTGTTTACTATTGCTAATTGCAGTGCCTTCCATGTGCAAAACAATGCAGTTTCTCATGTGTGATATCACTTGAGCCTCAAGGTAAACAAATCAAATTTTATCTAGTTTTCTCTCCCCCCTTCCCTCTCTTTCTTCTTTTCTTCTTCCTCTCTCTCTCTTTCCTCCCTCCCTCCTTCCTCCCTCCCTCCCTCTCTTTCTTTGTTCAAAGCAACAAAGATGCATAGTGTAAAGCAGTTTGCCCCTAGTCAAGTGAGAAATCCTAGATTCCACTGCTGTCTTCCCCATCCTTTTCCTTCTCTCCTCCAATTGGTTAACCTTTTAATTCATTTTTGCTTTATATATCTAGTTTAGTTTGTTTTTAGTGTGAGCAAATATATGTGTGTAATGCGCCCATCTATCCATGTCCTCACTTCCTTACACGAAAGGTAAACATCGTTCTGCATTTCGGTTTTGCTTGTTTCTTTAATACTTAACTATATATCCTCCAGATCACTGCATAGCAATATACAAAAAAATTAAAAATAGAACTATCATATGATTCAGAAATCCCACTTTGGGGTATATATCCAAAGGAAAAAAATCAGTGTCTTGAAGCGATACCTGGGCTCCCATGTTCATTGCAGCATTATCCACAGTAGCCAAGATATGGAAACAACATATCCAATGCCTATCAACAAATGAATGGATAAAGAAAATGTGGTACACATAGACAATAGAATATGATTCACCTACCATTTGCAACAACATGGTTGGACCCAGAAGATGTTATGTCAAGTGAAATAAGAAAGACAAATACTGTGTTATCACACTTGTATGGGAAGTCTAAAAACACTGTACTCATAGAACTAGAGAGTTGAATGGTGATTACTAGGGGATGAGGATGGAGGATATAGGGAGAAGTTCACCGATACAAACTCAGTTATAAGATGAATAAGTTTTATGGATTTAACATACAGCATGGTGATTATAGCTAATAATACTACATGGTATATTTGGAATTTTCTAAAGGAGTAGATCTTAATTGTTCTCACCACACACACACACACACACACACACACACAATTGGTAGCTGTGTGAAGTGATAGATTTGTTAATTAACTTGGTAGTGGTAATTAGTTTATGATATATTAAATCACCACGTTGTAAACCTTAAAAATTATGTTGTATACATAATGTTGTATACATATTGTATACATAAATATATACAATTTGTATTTGTTAATCATATCTCAGTGAAGCTTGGGGGAATTTTTTTTGAATACACTGTCTTGACTACTAGTGCTTTATGGTAAATATTGGAACCAGTAGTGGTTACTTTTCAAACTCTGCTTTTTAAAAGATCACTTTAGCTATTCTTGATAATTTACATTTTCATAAAATTTTTGAATCACTTCTCAAAAACTGAAAAAAAAATCTATTTGAATTTTTATTTTGTTTGCATTAAACTTAAAGATCAATTTGAAGGAATTGACATCCTGAGTATTGAGTTTTCCAGCCTATGAACATGATATATCTCTTTATTTTGTTTATCTTTAATCTTTCAGCAATTTTCTGTAGATTTCAATGTACAGATCTTGCACATCTTTTGTTTAATTTATTCATATATATTATTTTTGATGCTCTTGTAAACAATGATTTTTTAATTTTATCTTTTATGCTACTACTATATAAAACTAGATTTTTTACTTTAACCTATATCCACTGACTTTGCTAAGTTTACTGTCAAAGTTGTTTTGCAGATTCCTGAGGATTTTCTATGTAAATAATCATGTCATCTGAAAAAGGAAATTTACTTCTTTCTTTGTTATGACTTTTTCCCCTTGCTTCATTGCAATGGGTAGAATTTTTAATATAATAATAACAGAAATTGCAAGAATAGACATCCATGCCTTGTTTCTGATCTGAGGAGAAAAGTCTTTAACATTTTATTATTAAATATGACTTTAGCAGTAGAGATATTCTTTTATAGATGCTATTTATCAGCTTGCAGGTGTTTTCTATTATTTATAGTTTGCTGAAAGTTTTCATCATGATGTTAAATGTTTTCAAATATTTCTTCTACATCTTTTGAAAGATCATATGGATATTCTCCTTTGTTTTATAAATATGATGGATTACAATGATTAATTTTTAGATATTAAATCAATCTTTCATTCTTTTTTTTTCTTTTTTTTTTCTTTTCTTTTCTTTTTTTTTTTTTGTGGTACGTGGGCCTCTCACTGTTGTGGCCTCTCCCGTTGTGGAGCACAGGCTCAGTGGCCGTGGCTCATGGGCCCAGCCGCTCCGCGGCTTATGGGATCTTCCCGGACTGGAGCACGAACCCGTGTCCCCTGCATTGGCAGGTGGACTCTCAACCACTGTGCCACCAGGGAAGCCCAATCTTGCATTCTTGAGAAAATTTTCCAGGAATGATTTTTTAATAATCTGTTAAGAATATTTATGTATGTGTTCATGTGCACTATTAGTTTGTGTTTGTGCATGCTATTGCTTTTTGTTTGTTGTTATGTCTCTATTTTTGGTAACTAGATAATGTCAAAGTCACAAAATGAGTTAAGAAGTGTTCTCTATTTTATGCAAGAGTTTGTGTATAATTGATTTATTTCTTTCTTAAATGTTTGGCAGAATTTACCCAGAAAGCCATCTGAACCTGTAATTTTTCTTTTAAGAAGGCATTTAACTAATAAAAAGTTCAACTTATGTAATTAATGTAGGACTATCCAGGTTATCTGTGTTTTCTTGAGTGGGCTTTCACAGTGCTTATCTTTAAAGAAATTTTTCATTGCATCTATAATGTCATTTTTTTGGCAGAAAGCTATTTGTAATATAACCTCATTATTTTTTAATATCTGAAGGACCTTTCATTTCTGATACTGGTGATTTATAGCTTCTCTATTACTTGTTGAATATTTTGATCTTAATTTCTTTCAATGAACAAGCTTTGGCATTAATTATTTTCTATACTGTTTGCATCTTTTCCATTTTGTTAATTTTTCTTTTAGTATTAATATGTCCTTTCTCTATTTACTTTGTGTTTACATTGATCTTTTTCAATACCCTTTAGATAGCATTTAAAACTAGAAATTACCCCCAAGTTCCCTCAGGCTCAGTCCATTTATTTTAATCTTCTTTTTTTCCCTCTCATATTTTGACTTAATGAAATCTATAGGTAGGTCTTCAAGTGCACTGGCCCTTTTCTCTGTCATCTTTTTCTACTATTAAGCTCATCTAGTGACTTCATTTCGGATGTTTATTTCAATTCTAACATTTCCTTTTATTTCTTTTTTGTGTTGTCTAATCTTTGTTGAGGTTTACTATTTTCATTCACTATGAAGGCATATTTATTCACCTTACACAATATAATAGCTGCTTAGCATCCCCATCTGATAATTCTAACCTCTAAGCCATCTGGTTGTCATCTGTTGATGATCTTTTGCCTTAGAATTGAGTCACATTCTTGACCTTCATATACCTAGTCATTTTGGATTGTATCCTGGACATCGTGAGTGTTATGCTGTATAGACTCTGGATTCCATTTTATTTTTTCCCAAAGAATGTCTATATTTTTTTATTTTAGCAGGCAATTTACTTGTTAAGACCCATTTGCAGACCATCACACCTGCAGTGCATAATGACTCACATTTTCCTTGTTTGGTAATTATTTGTAAGTTGCTTTAATTCTGCTCACCACCTCCACTCCCCAGGAGTGATTCAGTGATCAACCAGAAACTTGGGCCGAGTTTGTGTATGAATTAATGTTTCCCCTCTCCAGCTTTCTCCTTTTTGCTCCTTACACTTTGGCAGCCCTTGTTACCCCAGAGTTTCTTCTCCTCGTTCCTCTGAACAGAAATCATCTTAGCTTATCTCCACTGAAACTGCATCTACTCTAAGGGTAAAGCACCAATAAAATGGGGATCTACTATATGCTGGTCACTTTCTCCAAGTTTTAACTTTTGTCTTAGAAACTCCCTGTTTTGTTCAGCTTCCAAAGCTCTCAGCTAGTTGCTTTTTGTATTTTATCCAGAACTTAAAGCTCTTATTTATGTGAGAGAAGGTTTGTTAGGACCTCACTTCTCCAACTCAAAAGTATAAACTTCATATTCCATAAATTTTAATGACTAAAAGAATGAAATAAAATTTCCCTCAAATGAAAGATACATATTTTAATACATTTTGTCAGATTCATTAACATATATTTTGAAAAAGAACAATAACAATGGTGATTTTCTGAAATTTGTATTTATATATCAATCCTGTTAAATGTGTTAGTTGATTTCAATATATGTATTGAAATGCACAGGACTAAAGTGTTCAATCTATTCTTGCACATCATTGGTGAAATGATTTCTGCTTGATTGCCTCTAAAGCATGGTTCATTCACATTTAATTAGCATAAGAATAGGCCACTTTTAACATTAATCCACAAAGCTGAATTTATAATTGTAAGAGGTGGCAACTTTGAAATTGGCATTTCTTTTATATCAATGAGATTGCAGCTGCAGATGACGTGCAAATGGTATATTATGCAAAATAAAAGTTTACTTATGAGAGAAAGCTTCAGTTGAATATTCCTGTTTGATTAATAATCTATAAGCAGGTACCATCTAATTTAAAGTTACATGAAAGCATAACTGCTGTTGAAAAACTGCTACAATTTAACAGTGACATCAATCTGAGTGTCTTTCCCCAATTTTTTTGTGTATAGGCAAAGCTAATAGTCACTTGGATGTAAACTGGCCTTTTTAGAATTAATGCCTAGGGAATACAAAAACAATAAAGTTTTATTTTAAGCCATTCTCTTTCATGCTCATTCACTTATTTATCTTGTAAATGTCCTCTTTTGGTGCTTATTAGACTGGAATATTTTTCAATTTGTCCCAGTTGCCTACTCTTAAAAGAGAAAAACATTCATTCATTCAAACTCTTTGAGCTGATATTCATGAGAATTGTTGTAGTTTGCCAGAGACCCTCTAAACCTGCTGACTAGAATTGAACACAGAAGTTATTCACATAAAATACGATATATTTCACTTCCATCATTATTTGGACTTCAAAATGATATTAACTTATTGTAAGATTTAATTAGTTTTAGGTTTGTTTTTGTTTTTGGTTTTGTTTTATTTTAGCAGCCTTGCTCTTGTAACAGCAGAAATACAAACTACAAACACCAACTACCCAAGTATAAATTGATGACTAAAGGCTAAACTTTTCCACATTAAATGCTATTAAGTCTGATATTTGTAATACAAATACCTGAAATCTGTAATGCAGATAAATAACTTAAGTGTATTCCTATTAAAATTGATTATATATATATATATATATATATATATATATATATATATACACACACACCATTTGGCAGTTCTATCTCATTAAATAGGAATCTATCCAGGCAAAAGAAAGAATTATTACTTGGGTTAATGAGCATTACACAGGGAGACAGAAAGTCTTATTCTTTACTAGTTGAACAACACTAATTGTATAACTTTGAAACTGGGTCCACCTAAAACTGAGTTCCTTTGCAGAATTTATGATTAATCTCTATATCCAAAATTTCATTCCCTTTCTTGTCCCACCCCTATTGTCCTCAGGATTGAGGAGTATCCAAGAAAAGGAGGGGGGGGGGGCAAGAAGTAGGACCTTGTCAGGCCCTCCAAGGTAAAAAAGCTCATCTGTGTCTCCTGTTTCTTGTTTGTAGAAAAAAGGTCTTAGTCTCCTAGGACTTCTCTGAGTTCCAAAGAGCAGATTCAAGCAGCTAATGTTTAGAACTGAAGAGTAACAGGACTCCTGGTTCCTCCTGAAGGTCATAAATAACAATCTGGTGCATGTATTTGAGTTGTTCTGCAGAAACTATGACCCCCAACCAGTGGAGGATGCTAACTACATGATGACCACAAGCATGTAAACCCAGACTGGTTGGAACCAGAAGGTTGATGATTGAGATTCCCAAAACATCACCCTGTCATCTCACCACCAATCAATCGAAGAAGGTCCATGAGCTGAACAGGCATCCTACAACCCTCTCTCCTAACACTGTTGTTAAACACCCTTGCCTTATAAGCCATCGAAGAGCTTGAGTCTTTTGAGCATGAGCTGCCCATTCTCCTTGCTTGGTGCCCTGCAAATAAAGACTGTACTTTCCTTCACCACAACCCAATGTCAGTAGATTGGCTTTGCTGCAAGTTGGGTGAGCTGACCCAGGTTTAGTTTGGTAACAACTTTAGGCAAATCATTTGACCTCCCAAGATCTCTGTTTCTTTAACTGTGAAATTAGATATATTTTGTATTATATCATCTTTTAGTTTTGTTTTTCCCCTAAATTAACATTTCTATGAATAACAACCCTGAATGCACCAGGAATTTAACAGTCTTTAGGTAAAAGTCTGTTTGTCAAAAGGATAGAAGGCTCAAAGTCATGTTGCTTCTTATAATCTTACTCACTTGTGTACTTTTTGAGGACTCAAAGATCTATTAGACATGGTCTCTGTCTGAAGGAGCTGCCTATTTTATAGACCGACAGGGTTATATGTAAGAAAACATAACAAATGTTTCAAAAAGTGCTACAGAAATGTATGTTTACAAAGTCAATGTGTGTTTTTAACACAGAATCTTATACAGACCTTTTAATCAGACTTACATGACATTGAATAGTTAATTTCAACCCCTTATTTTCTGTTTATCTTTACTTCTGTGTCTAGTGAAAGAGATTATCTCATTCAATATTTAAAAGCATCTCTTCAAAAATACTTTCTGTATTTTGAGCCATATAAATTTTGCTTTTATTTTTTCTTTCTACTTTTCCAAGTGACGTTGCAGATCTTATGAGACAGATTTTTATGAAAGAAAAGGGAGGTCTTCCTTGCAGGCAAATGATCTATGTGAGAAAAAAAAGCATGTGTTTGCAAGGTGACAGCTCTTTGAGGAGGTCACTCACTGAGCAGCCAGGGTCCACACAGATCATATAACAATGGCTGTGGGGAAGTCAGAGCTTTGCATATTGCTTTAATTGTATCTGCCAGGGATTCATTCAGTGCTCTGAAAAAGCCACTTAGTCACTGGCTATTTTAAATAATAGTGCAATGAATACACCTATACGTAAATTCTTATTTACATCTCTTATTTCCTTGAAGTAATTTCTGTGAAGTATAATTATTAATAAAAAGCTTAAATGTAAGTAATTTAAGAGAAATGATTACTATTAAGATTCTTGATATACATTGACATATTATCCCCCAGAAAGTTGGTACATTGTCTATTTTACCTGGAACATTTTTTGTTTTTTCTTTTCTTTTCTTTTTATTGAAATATAGTTGATTTACAATGTTTTGATTACCTGGAGTGTTTGAGTCATATCTGCTTTCATCCCTTTCAACATTCTAGATATTATCACTTAAGAAATAAAAAAATCCATATATAAATTTTCCCGGACTTCCCTGGTGGCACAGTGGTTAAGAATACTCCTGCCAATGCAGGGGACGTGGGTTCGAGCCCTGGTCCAGGAAGATCCCACATGCCGTGGAACAACTAAGCCCATGCACCACAACTACTGAGCCTGCGCTCTAAAGCCTGCGAGCCACAACTACTGAGCCCGTGTGCCACAACTACTGAAGCCCACGTGCCTAGAGCCCATGCTCCACAACAAGAGAAGCTACCACAGTGAGAAGCCTGCACACTGCAACAAAGAGTAGCCCCCACTCACCACAACTAGAGAAAGCCTGCACGCAGCAACGAAGACCCAATGCAGCCAAAAATAAATAAATAAATAAATTAATTAATTAATTAATTTAAAAAATTTCCCATATGATAATTGAATATATTTTATGGGAAAATAAAAGGCTAGATTTGCATCAAAATTTCCTGGTCAAAATACAGCCTGTCATTTTCTTATACTTTCTTCGGTTGGTGACAAGGGTACCATATTATCTGTGATTTGGAAGAGGCACAAAAAGGAGTCCAGTCTCAACTCTGAGAGTGGCAGTGACCAGGAAAACAGAAAAGATCTATTTTCTCAGCTTTCTCTGCTCTCCCCAGTGTTTGAAGAAGCAGGTAAGCTAGGGTGTAGGCTCATGCTCCTGTATAACATTTGGACATAACAAAGCTCAGCTGGAAGAACTTGACCTCCCTTCAGCTCTGTTTTTCTTTGGTTTCCTGACAAGTATTACCATGTCAGCCAAGAAGCAAAGAAAAGGAGAAAGAGACATCAGTCCTGCTATGTGCAATGCTGGAATATTTTTGAAGTTGCACTTTGTGCAGAATAAATCTCAACCATTTCATAGCAGTGATATTTCTTCATCAGAATTTGGATCTATGAACCAATTCTAT
Source organism: Mesoplodon mirus (assembly GCF_964341445.2). Classification (NCBI taxonomy): domain Eukaryota; kingdom Metazoa; phylum Chordata; class Mammalia; order Artiodactyla; family Ziphiidae; genus Mesoplodon; species Mesoplodon mirus. The sequence goes on along the minus strand of NC_138984.1, from coordinate 108,366,513 downwards.
CCACTGTCCAAGAGGTGTGATAAATGCAAGGTTGATTTTTTTCTGAAAGATAAAGTATTTATGAAGTGATTTTTTTTTAATCCATAGGCACTTATTAAGCAACACTCTTTTCAGACCATGCTTGGTGCAGACTGTCTATGCAAACTTAAACTAAAGTAAACACCTAGGAGTTTACTTCTTAAGAAAGACATAAAGTGTGATAGCAACTGAATGCTGAATAAGAACATGCATTTATAAAGACTTGGTTTACAAAAGCAAAGAGGGAAATGTATCTTAGGTTGATGGAGGAAACGCCAAGAAAGAGACAAGCCACAATTTGAATAAACCTTCCTTCAAGCTATTTTATTTGACAATAGCAGCTTTAGAAACAGTGCAATCTTTCAGGATATAGAGATGCCCTTTCAAACACATTGATATTGTGTGACAAGACTGCTTCTTTTTGTAAAACGGGCTGAGGACAGCTGATTCTCAAGATTGTCCTCCTGAGAGGTTAGCCTGGGACCCTCTTTTCAGATTTGTCAACTTTCTAGTCTTCCCTGTATATCTCTCAGAAACTTCAGTCTCCTGGCATCCATCTTAAAACCATGTAACTTATATAAGGAGTTATTTAACTTCTGATTTAAAAATCAGCCTACCCAAGTGTAATCCTCATACCTGTCATTTGTTTTCCGACCCCAGAGGAATCTCTCAACCTAGACTACTCACCCACTGATTGCAACATAACAACACTCTCTGAGCCTGACCTGGTCACCCACAGTTGTTCTGTTCTGTCAAGGTAATTGCTATCATGATTCACAACCACTGTCTCTTTTCCTCAAGGAAATGCCACTCAGATTTATCCTACCTCCTTCACCCTGAATACCATCACCTAAGTCCAAGCCTCTTTCATATCATGACCCTACATCTGCAAGAATCTCTTAACTATTAGCTCACTTTCTTCCAGTGTGCCAGTAGCAATATTATTGCCCATTATACTTTTTCATTAGGTCATTTGTTTTTTGAAAACATTAAGTAACAGTTGCAGGAAGGGGGACCCCTTCCAGGACCCGAGATTGGGCTCTTGTCTAATACTTGGAAATGAATTGTCCTAGGAGACACATGTGCTGACAAAGCAAAAGACTTTATTGGGAAGGGGCACCCAGGCAGAGAGCAGCAGGGTAAGGGAGCCCAGGAGAACTGCTCTGCCACGTGGCTCGCAGTCTTGGGTTTTATGGTAATGGGGTTGGTGTCTGGGTTGTCTCTGGCCAATCACTCTGACTCAGGGTCCTTCCTGGTGGCATGTGCATCACTCAGCCAAGATGGATTCCAGCGAGAAGGATTCTGGGAGGTTGGTAAGACATATGGACTGGCATTTCCTCTCTCTTTTTGACCTTTCCTGAATTCTTCTGGTTCCATGTTCTTACCAGGACCTCCTGTTGTAACATAACTCATGCAAGTGGTTACTATGGTGCCTGGCCAGGGCAGGTGGTTTCGGTCAGTGGTTCCCTTAGCATAACCACATTGTCAAAACCCCTTTATGAGACTGTTAAGGTCATTCAAATCTGAAAGTTTCCAATTTCATCTCTCATTCTTTTTTTCTATACATATATTTATTGGCATATAATTGCTTTACAATGTTGTGTTAGTTTCTACTGTATAACAAAGTGAATCAGCTATACGTATACATATATCCCCATATTCCCTCCCTCATCTCTCATTCTGATCACAAAAATTGGGGGAAACATTTATTATGCAGTGAATTAGGCTATTTTTTCTTGCATTTTATTCTAATCGTTCCAATGCTTTTTGTAATTTAATAAATGACTTCATAACCCACTACTAGTCTTTTATAACTTATTGCTTAAAGATGAATTCTATAAAGGTTTCCATGATCTTACAACAGAGTGTGAGGATGAGTACATGATAATGTGACAGAGAAAATTAATCACCAGTATTCACCTGCTTTACAGGACTGGGTCGTGGCTATACTTTTGGAAACTAAAGGAATTTTGAGATTCTATTCTTGGGCAGATGATAATTAACAGGCATTTATTGGGTGTAATCTGTGTCTGAGACACCACATATGTTATGTCATTAAATCTGATAAGAAACATACTACTTACATTGTTTCCCCAATCTTGAAGTTGGGAAGACTATGAGTTAGAGACTATGTACTGTCAACTAAAAATATTCACCACCTAAAAGTGGAGAGTTATGTTTTATTCGGTGGACATACTGAGGACTTCAAGCCCGGGAGGCAGCGTCTCAAGTAACACTGAGAAGACTGCTCTGAGGAGGTGACGGAGGAGCTAGGATATATAGGAGTTTTGCAGCAAAGGGCAGGTAGTAGGAACAAAAGATTACTGTTGATAAAAGAAAACTATATATCTCAAGTTAAGGAATTTAGTGCTTTTCTATGTACAGGGAGATGCCAGAGTCTGGGCTGACTGAAATCGTTCCTTTGATACGCCCCTCAGCTATCTGGGGCCAGTATCCTGTGTTTTCACATCCTGAGTTCCCTCAGAGCTCACCAGCTCACTGTCTGTGGTGGCTGCAATCACTGTTAAGTGTGACATCCTTTGTTTACTGATATGACAGTCAATATTTTATTTCTCAATATCGTAAGTTTTCTAAGATGACACAATTTGTGAGCTAGGCGTTCAAAAATTTAAACTTTTCTATCACCCTATGCTATCTCCCTAAATGTTGAAGATAAACATTTTAAATACTGCCCTTGCTTCTCTAATAAACTCAATTTCTATTTCCTAATCTGTCCAAATTCTCATTAACTCCCAATTCCTAGGCTCTAAGACATTTCTACTTTTGTCTCAATATAGCGTTTAACTGTATAGTATATATTTCAGTATTTACAAACTTATTAAGACATGGGAAATAGAATCTATTAGCAACTGGATAATTTTCTGTTGAACTTCTTCTGTAATGTTTCCAAACCAGAAAGGGTCAGTCCTTTCTTGCATTTAAACTTTATTATAATCTGAGAGAAAAAACAAAGATGGAGGAAGAAGTAGGAGGGGCAAAAACAAGAGGAAGAATGGAGGGAAGAAAGAGAAAAGAAGGCAGTGAGGAAAAAAAGAAGAAAGAAACATGTCTTAATGTCAGCACACAAGTAAAATCTTGGACTCTCCAATATTAACATTATTCCACTCTCAAACAGCCAGAGGTAAGCATGCTGAGTCCTGACAAGTTGTGTAAGGTATCAGTGAAAGTAGACAAACAAACCAGTAAACAACAACAAAGCTGCACACAGTGTTAGCGACTCCAAGCTCACTGCTCGTTGCACGACAGGCCAATAAATCAGTGATGAGGTGGTGAGGCAAGGAATACGACTTTATTTGGAAAGCTGGGCAACCGAGAAGATGGCAGACTAGTGTCCTAGAGTACCGTTTTATCAGGGTCAGGATGCTAGTTTCTTTTATAGAACAGAGAGAGGGAGGAGGTGAGGAAGTAAAGTAAAAAGGCCATAAGTCTTACAAAATATCTCCTGGTTTTGGCCAGCCTCAGGGAGGGAACGTGTTTATTTCTTCTTTTCTGCAGCCATTCACAGGTGGGCAGGATCAGGGTGTTTCCCTGTGAGCTGAACAAAGGCACTTTAGTTTAACATTAAGGCAGAGGGGCAGGGTTCCCCGAGGCAGGCCATTATGTATGCCTATAGCTATAGACAGAACAAAAGCAATGGAAAGCAAAGGTCAAAGTAAAAGAAACAGATCTAACATGAAGTCAGATTTTGTTCTTCCCTGTTACAATAGCATCCTCTCTCACATGCTCCATACTACCAGAAAAAAGTCCCACATTTCATTTATTTTCTGAATATCTAAATAGAAACTGAAGTTGGCATATATGTAGTTGAAACTTATGGGAAAATACCTAATTTGGGATTCATCATTTTCTAAACATTTTTCTTGCCGAGAATCTTCTTAAATGTTATAGAATTTATAATAGATTTGTGTCTCTCACCTGTGTCTGAGTCTTTCTCTTAATATTCTTTGCATGTAGAAAATAGGTTGTATATTACTTGATTTTGGTAATTGTGTCTATGAAGTCCTACAAAATCCAGTGACTTAATCACACCATGTAGTAATTGAATAACCTTCCAAATTGTGAGTTAAGCTTTTTCTTTTAACCAAGAGCCTCAAACTCCAGTTTTCTTAGTTTCCTTTTATTTAATTTCTAGGTAAGTATTTTCTAAATTTTGCATGATTTCTATCTTTTTCATATCGTGATTCTGTTCATACTAAGGATAAATGTATTTTCCTTTCAAATTTAAGTGATGTACTTGGCATTTTCCTTAGTTTTCATTTTCCTCAGTATAGAGTAAACTGCAGTTGAGAGAAATGTTGAGTGAAGAGGGAGAGAAAGCCAACAGATGAGCAAAGTTTTTACCAACTGTCAAATAATGACATTGTCCAGACAAGAATATTCCCATTTTGTGATCAAAGGAACTAAGATTCACTCAAGTAAATAATTTCAAAAACAGAAACATTTGCCTTGCATTTAAAACTCAAATTAAATCAACATTTATGGAGTACCTACTATGTGATAGGACCATCTTCTCTTTCATCCTCCCAACTATTCTCTATATGGCAATTAGTATGTGTACTATGCAGAATCAACAACTAAGCTTTGAAGGTTAAGTATCTGATGGGAAGTCACACAGAGATTCAAACCCAGATCTCGTGATTTAAAAGTTCAATGCCTTTGTTTTTTTAATATATATACCTTTAGATGATGTTGCACCTGTCAAATTCATGGCGTATAGAGTTGGCAATATGAAGATCTCTAGCTAAAATTTAAATTGACATACAATTTAATACACATGATTCTTAATGAAAAATTTTATTAGGCATTTTAATTAACATATATCTATTGATATTAGCTCACAAAATTAAATTTTTATTGTCTAAGAAATAATTGTTCAATAAGGGTATTTTTAAGCATTAGTAACAATTTGAGATGCAATCTTAATTCCTGAAAGAAAAAATACTTTTTAATATTCTACAGGGGAGACTCAAATATTAGACATTTATTTCTCAATGTGTACTTTCACACATTTTAAAAAATTTTTGATAACTGCAAAGAAAATAATATAATTAAAAGAAGTTGTTGTCAAGCATTCTATTTTAGCTAAAGGAGTAGATTCAAACTGAAAGTGTAAGTCTAGAGGACAAAACCAAACTAAACCAAATAGCACTACTTAAAAATATAAGTAAGTCAAATGTGTTTTTTTCTTGTCTACTTCATCCTGTGTAACCTGTCACTGGGTACTGATTAATTTCCTTTGAATTGTTTCTCTCACTTTCCTCTTGAGAGCTGGATTGTTGGATCTGGCAGCAGATCACAGCTACTCAAACACTTGTTTGATGGACTCTCAACCTGATAGTGGAGACTTTGAGTTCAAATGAGCCTAGGATTTCTGAAGGAATATCCTCAAGCAGTGAGGGAAGAAAGTTCATCTCTGTTCATTAGACTCAATCCTGCTGTAAAGATATCACAAAAGTCAAAGTTAAAAACACAGGATGTGAATGCCAGTGTTGATTTCCTGGGCTGGGCCTCAAGGAGGTTTCTTCTTGCCCAGTAAGAGGCTGATATAAGTGTTCCTGCAATAGAAATAGGGCCTGTGTACCTATTTTTTTAAGTTCATAAAAACGCATGTCCTCTACCACTTTGAGAGATAAGTGATGAATAGCATATCAGGCAAAAAGAAGAGAAAGAATGAAAGCTTATAATTTTCCTTTTCTGCCTCAATTAGAACTGTTCAAATGCAGTCCAGCCCTTGACCAGCTCAGGTTGGGATGGCTCTTGAGCAGTCTGTGACTCCTCTGTCTAAAAGTGGGGAGAAAGGAGTTCTAAGAAGGAAAACCAAAGGTTCACAGAAAATTAAAAAACAACAACAACAAAGCTAAAGTCTAAAGTTGATTAATGAAGTTATATTAGCCCAGATGGGTACTCATGTCTTTGCCCTGATCTCTTCCACCATCATGTCAACGACTTGAATACTAATGTCAGAGAAGGTATAATGTATGCAGGTGTGGTAGACTTGGCCATTATACTTGAAAAGAAAAATGATACAAATTAATTCAAATATATTTCAATAGTGTAAGAAATTAGATGTTTCTTCACAACAGGAAATTTAATGTTAATAGGTACAAAAACTCACATTTAGTAAAAACAAACAAATGAAAGCAAACATATTTACACAAATATACAGGGAGAGATTCTATTTAATGACTGTTTATATGAAAAAAATATACATGAGAATTTTAGTTGATTACCTTTAGCACAACATGAGTCAATAGCATGTTGTGGCTGTTAAAAACATTCTCAAATCATTTTCAGTAGCATGTTTAGAAGCAACGTGCAAAAATAAAAGCAGATAATCCTTCCATTGCATTGTCCCTTTCGTTTGTCCTTTAGTATTTGTTATAACCTAATATTATCAATTCATTTTTTTACATGTTTAATGTGTATCTTTTTCACGATTGTTAGTTCCACATCACACCTGTTTATAGCACATGGCCCAACATATATATTCAGTGTCTCATATATGGTAAATGAGGACACTTTAGTGGGTGGAATATAGAAAAGTTGGGTCCTGGGTAGATATATCTTATATTGCAACCCAGGAATCAGGCTCAGACTCAAAATGTAGAAATCATGGAGAGATTAATTTAAATTCAAAATCAATATATTTTATTTTAACTATTCTAAAACTTAGAGATATTCCAAAATGGAGTAGCCTAGACTTCTAATTAAAGATGGTAGAATAAAAACACAGTTGTGTATCTGGCCTTGGAGATGCCAAGTCAGCTGAAGGAACAAGTGCTTATTAAACAGCAGAAAGTGATACTTAGTCTATATCCTGAATGATGACACATCTCCCACTCCTCTCCCCAACTGAAACTCTGGGGAGAGGCAAAACCTCTACCTGCTAACTGTACTGTCTCATAAAACAACTTGGAAGACTCTCATCTGAAAGTCTAAGAAATCTAAGAGAAAAGATGCACAGATATTGCCACATAGTTTGTCGCAAATAAAATGACTCTGGTCACTCTACAGTAAGAATCACCATTCCTCAAACTGTGTCTGTGATAAGAATTTCCAATCATCCTTTAGTGTCTTTTTATTAAATGTGAATGATTCTGTGGTGATCAGATAATGTGATACGCTTCTACCATGAAAGAAACAATAATAAGCAAACTAGAGATATAAAATGTGAAAGTAATGGAGACATTGTGGGAAGCAGAAAAAATGAAAAACTATCATTAATATCTGCAGAGAAATTTTCTAAAATTTTTCGTTAATGGGAAGATGCGGTGTTACAGAACACTTGGAAAAGGAAAAGCAAGTGTTGGAAATTTAAAAGAAATATGGATACAGTATTTTAACAAGTAATACAAATTTTATTAAAGTTAAAGATGTTGAAAAATAATGTATATTATATATATAATATAAAAGGGAAAATTAAAACACATAGAAGACCAATCCATAAAGGTTAATATGAATTCCAGAAAGAGAGAAGAGAGAAAATGAAAAAGAAACTATTTTCAAAATAATTTTTAAAATTTTCTACATTTTAAAGGTATGTATTTCTTGCCTGAGTACCAATAAAAATGGATGGGGTTAAAAAGATTCAGACAAAGGCACATAATTATGAAATTATGGAATGTAGAAGAAAAAGAAGACCCTAAAGTTTTACAGAGGAGAAAATAGATTTGGCACTACAGAGGCTGAAATATCAGAAAGATTCTTCTCAGTGGCAAAATTACATGATAGAAGACATTGGGAAGTACTGAATACCTTCAAAATACTGAAGGAAAATTATTCCCAAGCTGGAGCTTCATACCTATTCAGTAGAGCATGATGTTAGAATGAAGGCATTTTCAGATCTACAAATCTCAAAAAACATTGACTTTCTCAGGAAACTACTAGACAATATGTTTCAGAAAAAAAATATGAAAATCACAAAGAAAGAAGGCATGAGATTGGTTTTCAGGAGTCATAGGATCTCTCATGGGAGACATGAAAAGTGAATTATCCAGGTGGTAGTGAAAAGGTACCCCAGGATGCCATTTTAAAATCAAGAGAATGGTAAGCTCTCACACAATGAATCCAAGTTGAAAATAAGTAAAAATAAATAAAAGCAAACACTCTGGTAGAATACTAGAGCCTATTGTGTGGAACATTTACTATCTATTTGGAGAGTTTTGAGATAATTTAGTTTTTGTTACACAGAATACTTTAAAGAATGTTTTAAAGAATGAATTATTTACTTTAGTGAAACCAAAATTGTTTTGAGTAAAAAAAAATGTAGTTAATGGCTCAGCTCTGGAGAATATTGATGCTGTCATGAATAGTGAAACTACTGAATATTTACTTATTAAAATGATAATATACCTATATTGGATGGAGAGATGGATGGATGGGGAATAATAAGTGGTTCATAGTGAGGTTGAGGGTGAATATATGAGAGCTACGTCCTTGTCTTCTTTAGTGGGAAGTCAATAGAGAATATTTACTTTTTTTTAATCAAGAAAATGCTGTGTATTAGCCATCAATTGCTGCAAAGCCAACTATCCACCAATTTAGTACCTTAAACATTAAAGAGTTACTATCTCACCTAGTTTCTGTGGATCAGGAATATGGGGGTAGCTTAACTGTGGATCTCTAATAAGGTTAGAGTTAAGATGTTAGCCAGGACTGCAGTCATCAAGGCTTGACTGGTGCTCAAGGCTCTGCTTCCAAAATGATTCACTCCCATGGATGTCAGGTAGACCGTTGGTGGGAGGTTTTCCCACATGGGCCTCTCTCATGGGGCTGTTTAAGGCTCAGGAATGGCAGCTGCCTTTCCCCAGAGTGAGTGCTTCAAGATAGAGCCTGCAGTAGAGGAAATGTCTTCTATGACTAGTCTCTTCAGTCACAAATTATTTCCACAATATGCTATTAGTTACTGAGATCAACTCCAAATTCATGGTTGGAAAGGACTTGATGTAAGAATACCAGGGGAGAAGCTCTTGGGGGCCATCTTGGAGGCCAGCTACCACAAGCAGTATAAGTGTGTGTGTGTGTGTGTGTGTGTGTGTGTGTTCAAGATGAGGTAAATTGTAGAACTAATCCCACCACAGCTAACTAAGAGCTACATGGGCAAAGACCCCAGTATTTGAAAAATAATGAGTTTTGTAATTACCCATGTAAATAAAACAACACATCTTGTATCTTCTCTTCTTAAAAATGCTTGTAAATATTCAGCAGCTTAATTATTGAAAGAGCTCTTGAGTTACCTGAGGATAAGCATCCTTTAAATTCTATCTGCTCCCCAGCACCACTACCCTGGTGTAAGCAGGATATGCGTATTTGGAATTGTCTGATTTGTATTGTCTCTAAGAGAACTGCAAAACTGCAAGTACTTTGTATGATGGTAGAAAAAAGCTTAAAAAAAATTAAAAAAAGAGAGAGAGAGAGAAAAAAAAGGGAAACAATATTGGCCAAAATAAATATCTTTAGAAAACATACTTCTAACAGAACATTGATATTCCTAGGCATGTCAGTAAATTAATCCACCCACTTGATAGTGGTTGCAAATTAGTATCTTAAGACATAAGTCTTTTCTCCTACATATCTATATTATATCAGGTCAATGTAGCTTGCATTCTCACAGCAAAAAGGAAATAGAATTTTAATAAAAGCTGGATTGTGTGACTAATATTCTTGAATTTTAGTGCATAAAACACCTTCACGCAGGAAATGAAAGAGAAAAAAAAAATAACCAAGATCCTAACTTTTCAGTAGGGGAGTGAAATGTAAAATGATTATGTAAAATAGATCATTTTCAAATTAGTGTAGAATACCAATTTGCTAATACTAATATGCTCGATGGAAGAGCCTATTTTTCTCCTGCATAAATTATGTGGGAACACATTTCAAAAACTCAATCTTAATCTAAGCAATGAACATTTCAAAAAGTAAATTAGTATCTTCCAGGAAATGAAATATAGCATGTTAGGGAGGCTACTCCAGTGCCACAGAAATTATGGTTTTCCCAACATTTCTGTGAGAAGCCTGATTCTGAAACTTTATTTTTCCTACTCTCCCAGCCTTGTTGATGACAGAATTTAGTGTTGATCCCAGGCTCTGAATACAAAGCTGACCGATTTTTTCTTCTTCAAGTGAAACTCCTTTATAGCAATATGACTTTCTAACTTCTTCCAAAAAAAAAATGTATGGTTTCAGATTTCTCTCATTTCATCTATTGTAGCTTACAGATATGAGAATATCTTCATATCATAAAATGATCGAATTTTAGAGCTTTGGAATGATGTTGCTGAAGCCATATTATAAAGGCAAAGGAAACAGCCCGTACAATGTTTTTAAAAAGCACTAATCTTGGAGTCAGCAGCCCTAATCCCTGTGTTAGCCTAGCTTTTTTTTAGTAGGGTTACCTTCAGTCAGTCACTTCATTTTCAGGAGTTTCTGGTTTTTTTGTTTTTTTGTTTTTTGGTTTTTTTTTATCTGTAAGATGAGAGCACTAAACGTGATGGCCTCTAAGATCTCTCTGGGTGCTAATACTGCTCAAGGTTGACTCGAGAGTGAAGGTTTGAACCAAATCTAGAATATAAATATCTTGACTCTCAATTTGGTATCTTCACAGATACTAGATTTATGATTTTTTTTCTTTTTTTTCCTTTGTTTCACTTGATTATTTTTATTTTAATATGGGAAGAACACTTAACGTGAGATCTACCCTCTTAAATGTTTAAGGGTACAATACGTTATTGTTGACTATAAGTAAAATGCTATACAGCAGATTCCTAAAACTTATTCATCTTTCTCATGCCCATTTCCCCCTCCCCCTATGAATCTGACTATGTTAGATGCTACACATAAGTGAAATCATGCAGCATTTGTCTTTCTGTGACAGGGCTTTTTCACTTGGCATACTGTCCTCAAGGTTCATTTATGCTGTCACATACTGCAGAGTTTCCTTCCTTTTTTAAGGCTGAAAAATATTCCACTGTATACTACATTTCTTTTTTTTTAATTTGCCCATCAGTGGACATTTAGGTTTTCCACACCTTGGCTCTTGTGAACTATGGACATGGGAGTGCAGATAGCTCTTTGAGATCCCGATTTCAATTATTTTAGACAAATATTCAGAAGTGGGATTGCTGGATCAAATGGTAGAGAAAATGTAACTATTCAGAATACATTTCTAGGTATGTGAGATATATTACAATATGGAAGGAAAATGATGCCCACTTGTGACACTTTTTTTATGGCCCTAATCAGACAACTGTAGAAAAGTAGTGAAACGTGTGTCTGACTGAAATTTGTATTTTTATATCCCCATCAGCTTCTCCCTATGTCCTTGACTTCTTTTTAATATGATCAAATTAACATCTTTGTGAGACATAAAATATCCCAAACAGCATCTCATTTACAAAAATAAGACCCAGTATTAAAAACATTTGGTGACACTTTGTTATAAAGCAGAAACTAATAAAAAAAAAATAAGCTGTCAAAAAATAAATAAATAAATAAATAAATAAATAAATAAATAAATAAATAAATAGAAACATTTGGTGATATTTGCCATGATTTTCCCCCCGGACCAAAGATGGAAAGCCATTCTGGAAACCAAGAGCATTTGATTAGAATATACCAGTGCTTCAGCTTAGTGTGATAATTATTCTTATGAGTTTCTAGTTGGGAGCATTTGCAGGGTTATTTTACAAATATAGATTGACTAAATGACTTCAAGTCTCAAGTTATATATTTCTGTGAAATCCACTAGAAAATGCATTACAATTTCATAACTATAATTTCAGTTACTCATATCTTCCATATGTATAGTGAAGTAGAATGTATCTCTCTAGTTCCCACCAATAAGCTTCTCATATGCTGATATCTTCTGCCCAAATGTAGCAAGTGGGAAGTATGTGTTTTGCAGGCAGAAAGACCTGGGTTGTAATCTCATGTCTGCAATGCATAGTTATAGTGATTCTGGGAAAGTTACTTAATGTCTCTGAGCCTCAATTTCCTCCTTTGCAAAATGGAATTAATAGCACTTCTCTTATAAGGCTATGTATTGATATAATGATACATCCTAACTATATATACGAAATTATATGAAATTATAAAACAGAGATATTGATACACCTAACACTGTTAGATGCATTAAAAATGTTGAACACATGTATTTTTTTACCCCTTTTATAACTTTCCATTGAATCACAATAACAATATCACAACTGGTAATATTAGGGGCAATCTTACCACTAGGCAAGATTGATAAATCAACTGTATATAATGGGACATAAAACAAAGAATGTGTTTCTTTGTTTAATGATTGTAACTATGGCTGCTACATGACTTTCATACTTTGCTGCTGGGAGGATGCATATTTACCCAAGACCTCAAGGAATTACATTCTCAGAGTATTTAGTGGTTTGTTTCTGTGACTTGATGCTGAAGAGATTTCTAGGAGACCCAGATATTTGGATGCTATTTTATATAGATAGGAAGTGAATCTTGCCTTTTTTGGGAAGTTCTTGGCATGGTACTCTCTCTTTGGTAGTTGACCAGTCTCATTCATGAGTGAAGTTCAAGAAATCCCAATGCTTAGTCCCGTGTTCCATAAGCACTCAGAAAGTATGTGAAGGGTAACATTGTAATAATGTGTCTGTGGTTTCTGATTTATATATGCTGATAGAATATCTTTTGGTCCTTGTGTATAGAAACTCTTGTGTTATTTTATCATCAGAGCAGTTCTGTGTCTCAATGTCCATGAGTTCTTTACGGCTAAGTGCTTCTACTTGTTTATCTAATATAGCTACTGCCCCTCCGTGGTGTAAAATCTGCACTGGGATTCAAAGTCATAGTCTGCATAGAGCTGACTCAATATTCCATTGTTCTCCTCTCCTTTTTCCACTTCAGATCCCTTACATAAGCCTCCATTTTCAGTGATTCCATTCCTGACAGTTCGAACAAATACTACTAAGACACATCCCTTCTCTGAGCCTCTTTAATACTTACAGCTAATACATAATTATCTCAATTTGGACTCCCACAAAAGCAGACATAGGCATGGATTTCTGTAGAAGTAGATTACTGGGAGGTGATCTTAAGAAATCCCAGTGAGAAAGTAGGACTGGGAAGGAAAGGGTAAAGGGTATAGAGTCAAGCATCTTCGACTCTGGGCACCTGGAGTTTAACCCTCTGAGAAGCTCTGGGAAATGATATTAGAACAACACACTTGAGAGATATCACCACGCTTGCCCACAGGAGGGAGAAGTGTGGATTCAATCCTTGATTTAAAGGCTATCCCAGAGACATTCATTACCAACCACTTCTGTGGACTGCCGAAGGGGAGGCCCAAGAGATGCTTGGAGCAGAGTAACAAAGGTATTATCAGATGGGATTCAGGGCCTGCACTGAAATGGTCAGGGCCAAAGGGGATGAGCAGAAAACTGAAAGGTCTACCATCATCAGTGTAAAAACTTATCCCTTATGCAATTTTAGAATTGAATATAACTTTAGAGATCAGTTCTCAGCTTACGTCTATTAAAAAAATTGCTGAGAGGGTTTAGATGGGATAGTTCTTCACTGGGTGGAGCTGTGTATGTACACGATCGGACCCGCTGTCTAGTGTCGTTCAGGCACCCAGTTACTCAGACTGCGTAAATCAATCCTGCACATTTCCAGGTACCTCCTGACAGTAGCCTGACTGTTGATTGAAAATTTCTCTGAACTCCACAATTCTATAGGGAAAGGAATTCTCTCTTGGAGAAGTTAAGTGACTTGCTTTAATGGCACTAGGCAACCAGACTGCAAGTCTCACACGGTGAGGACAGAGACCATCTTTTGAGGGAGATAAGGTAGGAGATTTTTTTGGTACCTGGGTAGCAGTTATATAAGTATAAAATAATATTTGAGTGGATAATAAATATTAAATTATTATGTGGACTAGTCAAATAGCTTTACAATTCCCTATATAAAATTTTCTACCCCCTTTCTTAAGTATAAATATTATATATGCACAAAGGCAAAGGCAGAGTAAAGAGATAATCTATTTAAAATTATTGCAATTCAGAACAAATATATGCACATTAAAAACATATATTTTGTTGGATTGTGACCAGTGAAGCTTACATGATACCTGCTGTAATTCCAGGAGTCATCACAAATAAGATGCTTGTTCACTTGAGTTGCTTCATCTCTAGCCAAACAGTCTCCAAGTGCTCAGTGTTGTCCAGCTCAATGAGTGGGTAATCTTTTTGTCCACAGATTCTTAAGCAAATGGAATCTAGTTGAGAAAAAAAAGTGAGATAATGAGAATGTTTCTCCCCTCCTGGGGGCTTGTATTATCTATCTCTATTAGAGAAGTGCTTTCCGACTCATCAGTGGTTCTAAGAAGTGATAAACTATTGGGTGTGTAAATTTTTTTCTTTTTTTTCTTTTAATTGAAGTACAGTTGTTTTACAATGTTGTGTTAGTTTCTTGTGCACAGCAAAATGATTCAGTTATACATATATATATATATATGTATACGTATTCTTTTTCATATTTTTTTCCATTATGGTTGATTACAGGATATTGAATATAGTTCCATGTGTTATACAGTAGGACCTTGCGGCTTATCTGTTTTATATATAGTAGTTTGTATCTGCTGATCCCAAACTCCTAATTCATCCCTCCCCTATGCCACTTCCCCTTGTAAAAATTTTAAAAAATGGCTAAGAGCCATCAGGGTGGAGAATAACCCCAAAAATGGCTGGGGAAAATCAGGAATAAATAAAATTGTAAAGGAGGAATTAAGAACATGTCAGGATCAGAAAATTTTAAAGTAAAATTAAATAACTCTGATGTTAAGCAAATGAGGAAAAATGAGAGCAAAACTTTCAAATTTTTTCTTTCCTCTGTGAAAAGGAACAAACCAAATTTGAAAAAAAGTTAACAGATACTGAAATTTATAAAACTACCAAGAAAGCAATACAAAAGTAAACAAATATTTAGTAGTAAGATTATAGTTATAGAACTGGTTATATTTGTATTATATCTGAAAATTTGCTGGCCAATTACTATATTAATTCAGTCCATTTTAAACATGTGCATGTACATACACACATACATACGAATGCACATTTCTTTTTTCATTTCAGACTTTTACTTCTATAAAATAGAAGCACATATTTTGGGAAAAAAATTATTTATCTTATCTGATTGACTGATTATAAATTCTAGAATGGCATAGAGTTATAAGTTGCGTCACATGTGACTCCATAGACTAGGTGAATACAAATTCCACTTATGTGATCACAGCATTACAAAGTAAATGTATTCTCAAATTGTTGTAGTTATTTATGAAAATATAAACTCAAGCAGAAGAGTAATTGTTAAAGGAAAGGGTGGAGCAACATATATAATATTAAACAAAAATCTGGAAACCACTGCTTCTCCTTGGGAAAGCATATCTCTTTAAGGTTATTGCAATTATTTACAGGGATTAAGAAAATTAATGCCAAACCTAATGATCTGGAAAAATGGAGTCAATTATTTAACATGGAATTAGAAATTTCATCCTGAATTTCTATTCCTTTCTCTTTCCAGAGAGAATCTAAATGGAGATTATACTAGAGAATTGTTTGACTGTACAATTAGAAAAAAGTAGCAAGTGTTAATTAAATAGAGGTGAGAGATATATGGAATTAATATTCTTGTTTGGGGGTGTACTTTTTCCTACAGTTCTATTTCTCACAATTTTCTACCACTACCTTTATGCTATATCATAAATTTTAATGTTTCTGCTCCTCTAATATTCTTCCTTCTCTCTATAATGACTTTTTTGTCTGACTAGCTCCTGTTCATTCTTTGAACTTTAGCTCAGATATCACCTACATTAAGTTGCCTTCCCAAGACTAGATTAAATACCTGTATTCCAGCCCTGCTCACTTGTCTTTCAATCACTCATACCATTTATCGTTCTAAAATTCAGGTCTGGACATATTAGCTCCCTGCTTAGAATACTTCATGTGCCCCCATTCTCTATAATAAAAAGTCTAATGTTCTTAGCATGGCATTGCCTGCACTTCATATCTTCCTACAGTGCACTCATCCTTTTCATAAAAGATCAATACCCAGAAGCTTACCTGGTGGCGCAGTGGTTGAGAGTCTGCCTGCCGATGCAGGGGACATGGGTTCGTGCTCCGGTCCGGGAAGATCCCACATGCCGAGTAGCAGCTGGGCCTGTGAGCCATGGCCGCTGAGCCTGCACGTCTGGGCAGAGTTCTTGCGTGTTGGGCCCATGCGTGTTACTCATGCTCCAGATTGCAGCATCTCTGCACACGGCCTGCCCCCACCATCTTGAATTGCAGCGTCGTGTGTAGCACTTCCTCACATGGTCCGGGAGCTGAGGTGTCATTTCGTACCAGGAACTCTGGTCTGAAGTTCTGAGTGTGAGGCATCTGCACGTGACACCGTATGAGCAAGTGAAACTAGACCGAGCACAAGGGGGAAAAAAGGTTAGACTTTATTTTATCACCCAGATTCTATTTTTATTCCCCAGGAATTGTGAATGGGCTTTGCTAGTGACACCTGCTTTATTCTGTGTGAATGTCTATCAAAACACATGTGGTCATTTGAGTTCAGTCATTTCCTTTTCTGTTTTCTTCAATAAACTCACTGAAGATAGGACTTCATTCTAACTTTGTTTTCCAGCAACAGAGGGAATGGATACCTGAGAGTTGGTTACTTTTTGATGGAGTAGATAAATGCATAAATTGTAAAATTTGTAAAAGATATTGAAATGGGCTCCAGAGTTGAAGATATATTCTTAATAAACATAAATTAAGAAAGATTTATTCCATCTGTTCAGTTTTGCCCTCCAAGTGAAGTAGCTTTGCATTTCATAAAGAGCATATTGGAATGTGATGCCACTGCTGCTTTACTGATGGGCATCCTCATCTCCTGAAATCTTTGCTCACTGCCATTGATTTACATCAGCTGTCCTCCAGGAGAATGGCAGGAGAATTTTGCTACCTGAAAATCAAGTCCTTGCTTCCCAAACAGAGCACAGGGCCAGGTTCGAACTTGGAATCTAGTCATCCATTATGTGCTGAACTTTCCACTTTATCTCTTTATCTCTTTATCTCTTTGCTTTCTGCATGCAAACCCACACATATTTTATATTCAAAAGAATAATGTTATGTTTAAGTCTTAGCATACATAGCGATGTTTTTAAAGAGGTATGACGGTCCATCAGAAACTTGTAGCTACCGACGTTCCCCTACGGGAAGTATGGAGTAGGATTTATAGAACATTAGCCTGTCACTCTTTTCAGATTAAAATATCTTACATGGTCACCCAGAAAAATAAAAGAAACCAAAGGTAAAATGTTATGGTTAGAAAAGAAACCTGCAAAACACTGTCAACTAGACAGAAAGTTTGTCATATTTTATGGAGAAACCATAATTTTTACCTGTCTGTATTAGCAATTCTGGTTGAGTTGATACTTTTGGACTGCTTAGAGAGTCATAATTTTCTATCCATTGGCTTAAGAGTATGCATTTTTAATTTTTTTATTTCTTCATATACAGTAATGATCAATAATGTCTTCTGTTCCAGAAACTTATAGTGTAATCAGAGCTCTGCCCAGTTATTTAGATAATTTCTATGGAAAATATGGTATTAGGGTAGAGTGGCCATATAATTTATTGTCCAAGTCAAGTCACTTTTTCAGAATAAGGAAAGTTCTATTTATAATTGCACCAGTAGAGCAGGCAAAAATTGGAAAGTATGGTCAACTGATTCTATAAGGGTCATTTCTTATAAGAGGAAAATTTTCCAAATAATACAAATCATAAACACCTCCAGAGATATAAAGCCCATTCTGAAAACATAATTTGCCCTTTATATTTCAAAATGACATGGTTAGCATTTAGTGTAAAGAGATGGCAACAACACTGATATACGACATGAAATCCTTTCTTGTATTTAATCCCAATCTTTCCCAGTCCAAACACCAAATGCAAAAAAAAAAAAAAAAAAAAAAGATGCACAGAACTATAGTGCTCAAACATCTCTTTTTGGATTATAGAGTAACAATTAACTTTTACACTATTTTAGATACAATTTCCAACACTTCTTAAAAAAAATTTGGGCCTTTTTAAAAAACTTAAATGTCAGTGTTCAAAAGAAATGGAAATAAGCATAAATACTGCAACTAGTCTTCTATTATAAAATATTACATTTTTAATAATAGTAATTATTTCTAGCTATAAATCTTCAAGTGCATGATGTTTTACTTGCCTTTGATAATAAACAGGCAATGCTTATTGATATGCAGTTGACATGGGACATTTTTAAGTAGGAAAAAAGGGAAGATGAGCCCCATTCATTTTAGAGATACATTATTTTTTCATTGACTTGTCTTTCTACTTCTGTAGGTTGTAAGCTTCCTGGATGGTAAAACAGGGGTTTTAAACATGTAAGGAACATTTCTGTAATGGAATTCTATAATATATAATCTAAAATGTAAATTGCAGAATGGAAAAAATAATTCTGAGGGTATATTCACAATCTCAACATGATTCCTTAAGTGAACTTAGCACCATATGGAGTGCCATCTACTTGAGGTGGCTTGGTAAGCACTAGAGATCAATTGACTCATATTTTTTCCCTGAATTGGCTCTTGAGCACGCATAGATATTTTTTTCATATTCCTTTACACCTTTAGTATTTATGGCCTTGACCTTCTTTAGAAGAAAAGAGAATATATTCTATTTGTTTTGAGATATTTTCCTTTATACTCTATAAAGTTTATTCTAAAGAAAAAAAGATCATTGCCAAAGATAATGAATACCTCTAAGACAGAGTGGTTTCTTTAACTGTCAGAATTTTTTTTGTTTGTTATTTTTTTCCATTTTGGCATTAAGAAGACTTTCATTAAATTTCTTATCTCTATTAAGGGCAAATTAATTTTAACTTTCTTGGATGACCTGTAAATTATTTTGCATTCCTCACCTTTGAGTTAAAGCAGTGCTTTCAAAGTATAATACAAAAATAACTGACTCTCAAGGATTCCAAGGACAGTCACGTTTAGGAAATATTAAATGTGTTTTCATAATACCTATTAACGTTGCCTGGAACTGGTGTAACACAGAACACTTTTTGAGAAATACTGATTTAAAGGGACTGGGATCATTTTCAAAAATATCTCACAAAGGAAGCCCTAATAAAGCAACCAAACAATTACTCCTACCATGAAATGAGTGCATGGGGCTTTTATAAAGGTGGTTATAGTCAAATGTCCTTGTGTTGTAGGAACATGAATTCATTCCTGTCCTGAATCCTTTGTCTAAGTCATTCCAGACTAGCTGCCTGCAAATATAACCCGTTGATCATCAAGTCAACTGAAGAAAAATCCATTTCCACTGCAGGAAAAAATATGTCCCAGTAGGTGTTGAATATAAAAGCTTGTTCTTTATATGTGGAATATAGCATGACCTATTATCATTCGGTCAGTGTGTAGTGATTACTTTTCATGCGTTTAGTCTTTATGTTGTAATTGGCATCAGAAAAGGAAAAGATGAATTCCCTAAACTGCAAGCACGTTGTATTTTTTATCTTGATGTTGAAGGAGTTACAACAGTTTGGTAAAATAATTCTTAATACTGTGGGTAGCCATAGGCCACTTTGGGAATCTGATCAAACCATGGACCCAGCAAAATGCAAATAAGCACATAAACACAGATATTTGCATATAATTTCAGGGCTAACAACCCCTGTAGCTTATCCTGGGGTCCATGGTTTCCAGATTAAAATCCTTGCTACTATGAGGCTTGAGCCTCTTCTTCCAAGAATTCTTACTTGAATCATGCTTTTTAATACACTTATTTTAATAATATAAGTGGACAGATTGTTCAGGAAACGTTTATGAAACACCAACCAAATGCCAAGCATAATTCTAGCAATGTGATTACAAAGATTATAGAACACCTGCCTTTAGCAGCTCACAATCTAGATATAATTATAATCTAAATGTGACTGAATATTTCCCTATAATTGGATTTCCCAGCCACATTCAGATGAGTCTATAATTACCCTTACATTTATTTATTTTATTTATATATGTGTAAACTCATACACCTCACTTAAGCTGAAAGGTACAAAGACAAATGAACAAAGGCACATCTATGCAAAATAGTCACAGCAATCATTATACTGGATATTTATACGGCACTTTTTTTTTAGAGTTCACACAGATCTTTCGCATGTATTTTGTGAGTTGGGTAGAAACATTCTTTATCATTCCATTTTATTTTGCTGACTGAGACTCAGATGGCACCAGCCACATGTCAAAGGTCAGGATCCTAGAAGTTTTAAACTACATTAGAATCTTTCTAGTTCTAAACGCTCTGCACCTTTTACTTCCCCGGTTTCAATGTACATTTATTAAGAACAGAAGTTTTTGAAAGGTACAGTGCCAAGTCCTGGAGACTGCCTCAATTAACCAATCAGTCAGAGTCTTTCATGCTTAGAATCTAGAGGCCACTCCAGAAAATCACAAGAAAGACCCAAACAAGGAAGTATACAATGAGAATCAGGGGCAGTGGCTAATTGAGGTTAACAGTTAAACCAATTGCTTCATTGTCAAAGGTCAGTAGTGTCACCGACCAGGGTTCTTGGCCTTCCCCAATCAATAGAAATTGACTAGAGGCCAGACAAGAAATTCAGGCAAGGCTTTATTGGGGCCCCTGCTGCAGCAGGGGGTAGTGAGAACAAACAGTTTCCCTTGCTTGCTTGCTCCCTGAGTGAGGGGCAAGCTTGTTCCCTATACAGGGTAGGGGTGTGTCCAGGGGTCCAGACGGAGTGGTGGCTTAGGTGTTTTGCCCACCCCTTATGTGGTGTTGTGTGTAGGGGGCATGCTCAGTTCCCTGCTTTTGCTCCAGGCTCTTCAAAAATGGCAGTTGGGTTTTTTTGGTCTCTTTATGTTTTTTGTCCAGAATTTGTCTCAACTGCACATGCACGCAGTTATTTTTAGTCCCATAAAGTTTCTTTGTATTTTGTTGCTCAAGGAGAGGTGTGTCCAGGTGCAAGCAGCACTGCAGCAAAGGGTCCCAGGTCCCAGCTTGTCTCAGGGGGGTGTATTTTATTTGCATCCAGATAGTTTCCTGAATTCATGCCTGTGGTTTGCCTGAAAAGTAGACCAAAACCTTTTCATTGACTTTCATGTTCATGCAAGTATGCATTCTCGTTAAATACATGGGTGTTTTACTGAAATACTGAAAGATCATGCATAACCCAGATTTTGGCAAATTGAATTATTTCTCTTGTACAAAGAAGCATTATGAATCAATTAGAAAAGGGGTTGGAAACACTCTGCCACTTTCTAAAAAGTGTGTTTTTAACAGCTTTATTTAGGTATGATTTACATGCCATAAAGTTCACTCATTTAAAATATACAATTCAATAGGTTTTAGTCTATTTACAGACCTGGGTATCCATCTTCATAATCTAATTTTAGAACATTTTCATCATCCCCCCAGAAGAAACCTTGAATACATTAGTAATCATTCCCCATTCCTTCCACTGTCCACCCCCTCAGCCAGGCCCCATCCATAGACAACTACTCACCTACTTTATGTCTCCATATATTTGACTATTCTACATATTTCATATAAATGGCATTTTATAATATGTGGTCATTTGTGTCTTCTTCTTTCACTTGGTATAATGTTTTTGAGGTCCATATGTGTTGTAGCATGTATAAATACTTCATTCCTTCTTATTGTCTAATAATATTCCATTGCATGGGTATACCATATTTTATTTATTCATTCATCTGTTCATGGAAATTTGAGTTGTTTTCACTTTTGACCATTAATGATGCTATTCACACATTTTTGTTTGTTTATTTTGGAAATACATTTTCATTTCTCTTTTTAGAATTCTACCTAGGAGTGTAATTGCTGAGTCATGTGTTAACTCTGTTTCACCTTTTGAGAAACTGTCAGACTGTTTTCCAAAGTGGCTGTACCATTCTACATTCCCACCAGCAATGTTTGAGTGTTCCAATTTCTTCATATCCCTGCCAAGACTTGTCCAACTTTTTTTTTTTTTACATCTTTATTGGAGTATAATTGCTTTACAATGGTGTGTTAGTTTCTGCTTTATAACAAAGTGAATCAGTTATACATATGTTCCCATTGTCCAACTTTTTTTAATGTATTTTAGTGTTTGGTTCTCTAAAGTTAGGAATATCTTTTATGCCTTTTTTTTCTTTCTAATGTTTTCCTACCTTGAGCAATTCGTGGCTGTATAAAAGTCTCAAAAATACTTTCATAATCTCTTTGAGAGATTTTGTCAAATATCTCAGAAACAACCCCCCAAAAGGCATTTTAGTGGGTGACTAGTGATATTGAGTATCTCTGCCTGTTTGGATAAATAAAAATTTCTTGGAACACAGCCTCACCCATTCATTTATTCTTACTTCCTATGGCTGTTTCTGCAGTATAATGGCAAAGTTGAGTATTTGCAACAGAATATATAATCTGCAAGGTTTAAAACATTTATTATCTGGACCTTTACAGAAGAAGTTTGCCAACCCCTACTTTATCAAATAAAAAATTCACATCCTTAACTATGTTTCATTTATAAGTGGATTTCCATACATCAGGGTGATTAATGTATCTAATTGTATATGGAGAGGAAGATTGAAATGACTGTGGATATACTTGTGAACTTGTGGTTGATGTTAAGTTTCTATGTACTCATTCACATATATTCATTCAAATATTCATTTATTTCATATACTTATTTAAGTCTTACTATATGCCCGTAGCTGTGTTAGATTCTGGAGATATTGCAGGAAGGATGGACAATATCTCTGCCCTAACGGAGCTCACAATTTATGTAAAGACTGCCTTTTACAGGGTGGAAGTGATGAGGTACAGTGGTGACAAGGGTGTGAGGGAAGATGGGAATGAAAGTGGATAAGGATTAGTGGAAGGAACTGTTAGAACAGTATTCCCCAAAGCATGAAAATATTTCTCAGTGTTGTGAGAGGAAAAAAAAATCTCTGGTGCAATATCTTTGTGTCTGAAGAACAGATTTCTTTTTCCTTATAATATCTCAGAAACTTTAATATGTAAATTGCAGATCTCTAGCAGGATTTCTCAATTTTCCAAGATCACCTTTGAGCTTGACAGAGCATTTTACAGGAGGTATGGCTTCCTGAAACATTTTCTCAGAAAAAAGATTAGAACTTTGCTGTTCAGGAATTGAGTTGAAGATGGAAAAGATTCATACAAGCTCCAGGAAGCAAAATGAGATCACACACTCAACTTTGGTTTCCTAGTACGAGGTGACCTTTTTAGATCTTGAAACTTTCCCTTGTGTAGATATTAGGCCTGTAAATTAGTTATGGTAATGCCTCCTTCAAAGGGTCTTTGAAGTTAAGTTTTTCCTTTATTAAATACCTGTCTTTCATATGAGTTTTTCTAAAACACCTTGGAATCATAGAGAAGAAAGTTCAAGGAAAGATAATATAATAGACTATTCTTCCTTGAGCCCTAACACTTTTAAAAGAGTTATTTCTTACCTTTTCATTAAATTGACTTAGATAAATTTTTCAGAGTAAAGTGTTTGGTTCTCAAAAGCTAAGAATATCTTTTCATCCCTTTTTATTCTTTCTAATATTTTCCTTCTTTGACCAATTCATGACTGGATAAGTCTCAAAAATACTGTCATAATTCCCTTGCCAATTTTTTTGTCAAATCCTTTAGAAACAAGCTTCCAGAAAGCAAAAGCAAGCACTGTCAAGAAGCCTCAGTTTATCAGGATTAGAAGTGCAGATAGCAAGTAACCTATGAGAGCACCTAAAGTTCTGCTGTGTGCAGCCAATTATAATTCTGGACTGTGTGCAACTCAAGCTCAGTTACTCACACTGCCATTTAGCACCTGTGTACTTGGAACAAATAACTGCCTTCCTTTGTAACTCAAGTTTCCTCTTTTGTATAATCAGGAGAATTAATGATACTTATCTCAGTTTATTGTGAGATACCAAGTAGATAGTTGGCATGCAGTATATATAACTACCAATACAAAAATTGGTCTAAAAAATGAAGAAACATCCGTTAGAACAACTCTTTTTTTATTTGGTGAAAACATTATTAGTGCCTTGAAGCAAAATTCATCTGCCTTATTTTGTCAGAGTTTGTGTAAAAGTTGTGTCACTTTGTCACTACCTTAGGCTGGAGGGGATTGATAGTATGTTGGATAACCGAATGATGACTATATCATATTGACAGAGGTATGATGCATCTAATTTATTAGATAATATTAAAAATTAATAAATTGGAAAAATTTATTTGGATCAAACCTACAATGTTACAAAAAGTCTATGAAATGGAAAGGGTGAGTGTAGAAAATACTTAGGGGTTTAAAATGACTGTACAATTATGTGATAAGGAGATGCATGTGCCCCAAAGAGTCCAATATAATTATAATTACCTCAAATAGATTAAAAAGTATCTGCAACAAAGGAGACTGTTGCCCTACTCAAATTTGGACTTGATTCTTAGAGTGTTATATTCAGTTGTAGTCACTCCACACTGAGGGATAAAGATAAATGCTAATATATTCAAGAAAAGTTAAGTGGTTGGTGGCAGCTGTTGATAAAAGGATTAAGATATTAGGGGCAGTCATGTAGATTGGAAAATCTAATACAAAATTACATAACTGAAAATAACTAACAAAACCACTTCACTCCAACAACCCCCAGTCTGTGAATGTACCATGAAGAGAGTCCTCCACATGTGAAAGCAATGTATATTCAAGGTTCTGAAACTGAGCATTAGTTGTAACTTGAAAAGACTGGAAACAACCCAAGGTGCTGGTTGAATAATTTATGTACAACCACTCAATGAAATAATATTTTTCTGTAAAAAAGGATGAAGTAGTTTTCTATGAACTGGTGTGATTTCTAGGGTATATAGTATAAAGAATGATTATAAGTTTCATTAGCTCCCACTTCTTTATTTTTGTTTTTATTTCCATTTCTCTAGGAGGTGGGTCCAAAAGGATCTTCCTGTGATTTATGTCATAGAGTGTTCTGCCTATGTTTTCCTTTAAGAGTTGTATAGTATCTGGCCTTACATTTAGGTCTTTAATCCATTTTGAGTTTCTTTTTGTGTATGGTGTTAAGGAGTGTTCTTTTATTTTATTTTATTTTATTAGTTTCTGCTTTATAACAAAGTGAATCAGTCATACATATACATCTGTTCCCACATCCTTTCCCTCATGCATCTCCCTCCCTCCCACCCTCCCCATCCCACCCCTCCAGGCGGTCACAAAGCACAGAGCTGATCTCCCTGTGCTCTGCGGCTGCTTCCCACTATCTATCTACCTTACGTTTGGTAGTGTATATATGTCCATGCCTCTCTTTTGCTTTGTCACAGCTTACCCTTCCCCCTCCCCATATCCTCAGGTCCATTCTCAAGTAGGTCTGTGTCTTTATTCCCGTTTTACCCCTAGGTTCTTCATGACATTTTTTTTTAAATTCCATATATATGTGTTAGCATACGGTATTTGTCTTTCTCTTTCTGACTTACTTCACTCTGTATGACAGACTGTAGGTCTATCCACCTCATTACAAATAGCTCAGTTTCGTTTCTTTTTATGGCTGAGTAATATTCCATTGTATATATGTGCCACATCTTCTTTATCCATTCATCCGATGATGGACACTTAGGTTGTTTCCAGCTCCGGGCTATTGTGAATAGAGCTGCTATGAACATTTTGGTACATGTCTCTTTTTGAATTATGGTTTTCTCAGGGTGTATGCCTAGTAGTGGGATTGCTGGATCATATGGTAGTTCTATTTTTAGTTTTTTAAGGAACCTCCATACTGTTCTCCATAGTGGCTGTACCCATTCACATTCCCACCAGCAGTGCAAGAGTGTTCCCTTTTCTCCACACCCTCTCCAGCATTTATTGTTTCTAGATTTCTTGATGATGGCCATTCTGACTGGTGTGAGATGATATCTCATTGTAGTTTTGATTTGCATTTCTCTAATGATTAATGATGTTGAGCATTCTTTCATGTGTTTGTTGGCAGTCTGTATATCTTCTTTGGAGAAATGCCTATTTAAGTCTTCTGCCCATTTTTGGATTGGGTTGTTTGTTTTTTTGCTATTGAGCTGCATGAGCTGCTTATAAATTTTGGAGATTAATCCTTTGTCAGTTGCTTCATTTGCAAATATTTTCTCCCATTCTGAGGGTTGTCTTTTGGTCTTCTTTATGGTTTCCTTTGCTGTGCAAAAGCTTTGAAGTTTCATTAGGTCCCATTTGTTTATCTTTGTTTTTATTTCCATTTCTCTAGGAGGTGGGTCCAAAAGGATCTTCCTGTGATTTATGTCATAGAGTGTTCTACCTATGTTTTCCTCTAAGAGTTTGATAGTTTCTGGCCTTACATTTAGGTCTTTAATCCATTTTGAGCTTATTTTTGTGTACGGTGTTAGGGAATGATCTAATCTCATACTTTTACATGTCCCTGTCCAGTTTTGCCAGCACAACTTATTGAAGAGGCTGTCCTTTCTCCACTGTACATTCCTGCCTCCTTTATCAAAGATAAGTTGGCCATATGTGCGTGGGTTTATCTCTGGGCTTTCTATCCTGTTCCATTGATCTATCTTTCTGTTTTTGTGCCAGTACCACACTGTCTTGATTACTGTAGCTTTGTAGTATAGTCTGAAGTCAGGGAGCCTGATACCTCCAGCTCCGTTTTTCATTCTCAAGATTGCTTTGGCTATTCGGGGTCTTTTGTTTCTCCAAACAAATTTTGAAATTTTTTGTTCTAGTTCTGTGAAAAATGCCAGTGGTAGTTTGATAGGGATTGCATTGAATCTGTAGATTGCTTTGGGTAGTAGAGTCATTTTCACAATATTGATTCTTCCAATCCAGGAGCATGGTATATCTCTCCATCTATTTGTATCATCTTTAATTTCTTTCATCAGTGTCTTATAATTTTCTGCATACAGGTCTTTTGTCTCCTTAGGTAGGTTTATTCCTAGATATTTTATTCTTTTTGTTGCAATGGTAAATGGGAGTGTTTTCTTGATTTCATTTTCAGATTTTTCATCATTTCATCATTGCCAGAGATTTCTGTGCATTAATTTTGTATCCTGCTACTTTACCAAATTCATTGATTAGCTCTAGTAGTTTTCTGGTAGCATCTTTAGGATTCTCTATGTATAGTATCATGTCATCTGCAAACAGTGACAGCTTTACTTCTTCTTTTCCAATTTGGATTCCTTTTATTTCCTTTTCTTCTCTGATTGCTGTGGCTAAAACTTCCAAAACTAAGTTGAATAAGAGTGGTGAGAGTGGGCAGCCTTGTCTTGTTCCTGATCTTAGTGGAAATGGTTTCAGTTTTTCACCATTGAGGACAATGTTGGCTGTGGGTTTGTCATATATGGCCTTTATTATGTTGAGGAAAGTTCCCTCTATGCCTACTTTCTGCAGGGTTTTTATCATAAATGGGTGTTGAATTTTGTCAAAAGCTTTCTCTGCATCTATTGAGATGATCATATCGTTTTTCTCCTTCAACTTGTTAATATGGTGTATCACATTGATTGATTTGTGTATATTGAAGAATCCTTGCATTCCTGGAATAAACCCCAGTTGATCATGGTGTATGATCGTTTTAATGTGCTGTTGGATTCTGTTTGCTAGTATTTTGTTGAGGATTTTTGCATCTATGTTCATCAGTGATATTGGCCTGTAGTTTTCTTTCTTTGTGACATCCTTGCCTGGTTTTGGTATCAAGGTGATGGTGGCCTCATAGAATGAGTTTGGGAGTGTTCCTTCCTCTGAAATTGTTTGGAAGACTTTGAGAAGGATGGGTGTTAGCTCTTCTCTAAATGTTTGATAGAATTCGCCTGTGAAGCCATCTGGACCTGGGCTTTTGTTTGTTGGAAGATTTTTAATCACAGTTTCAATTTCAGTGCTTGTGATTGGTCTATTCATATTTTCTATTTCTTCCTGATTCAGTCTTGGCAGGTTGTGCATTTCTAAGAATTTGTCCATTTCTTCCAGGTTGTCCATTTTATTGGCATAGAGTTGCTTGTAGTAATCTCTCATGATCTTTTGTATTTCTGCAGTGTCAGTTGTTACTTCTCCTTTTTCATTTCTAATTCTATTGATTTGAGTCTTCTCCCTTTTTTTCTTGATGAGTCTGGCTAATGGTTTGTCTATTTTGTTTATCTTCTCAAAGAACCAGCTTTTAGTTTTATTGATCTTTGCTATCGTTTCCTTCATTTCTTTTTCATTTATTTCTGATCTGATCTTTATGATTTCTTTCCTTCTGCTTGCTTTAGGGGTTTTTTGTTCTTCTTTCTCTAATTGCTTTAGGTGCAGGGTCAGGTTGTTTGCTCAAGATGTTTCCTGTTTCTTAAGGTGGGATTGTATTGCTATAAACTTCCCCCTTAGAACTGCTTTTGCTGCGTCCCATAGGTTTTGGGTCGTCGTGTCTCCATTGTCATTTGTTTCTAGCTATTTTTTAATTTCCTCTTTGATTTCTTCAGTCATCACTTCGTTATTGAGTAGTGTTTTGTTTAGCCTCCATGTGTTTGTATTTTTTACAGCTCTTTTCCTGTAATTGATGTCTAGTCTCATAGCATTGTGGCCGGAAAAGATACTTGATACAATTTCAATTTTCTTAAATTTACCAAGGCTTGATTTGTGACCCAAGATATGATCTATCCTGGAGAATGTTCCATGAGCACTTGAGAAAAATGTGTATTCTGTTGTTTTTGGATGGAATGTCCTATAAATATCAATGAAGTCCATCTTGTTTAATGTATCATTTAAAGCTTGTGTTTCCTTATTTATTTTCATTTTGGATGATCTGTCCATTGGTGAAAGTGGGGTGTTAAAGTCCCCTACTATGATTGTGTTACTGTCGATTTCCCCTTTTATGGCTGTTAGTATTTGCCTTATGTATTGAGGTGCTCCTATGTTGGGTGCATAAATATTTACAATTGTTATATCTTCTTCTTGGATCGATCCCTTGATCATTATGTAGTGTCCTTCTTTGTCTCTTCTAATAGTCTTTATTTTAAAGTCTATTTTGTCTGATATAAGAATTGCTACTCCAGCTTTCTTTTGATTTCCATTTGCATGGAATATCTTTTTCCATCCTCTTACTTTCAATCTGTATGTGTCACTAGGTCTGAAGTGAGTCTGTTGTAGACAACATATATATGGGTCTTGTTTTTGTATCCATTCAGCCAATCTGGGTCTTTTGGTGGGAGCATTTAGTCCATTTACATTTAAGGTAATTATCGATATGTATGTTCCTATTCCCATTTCCTTAATTGTTTAGGGTTTGTTATTGTAGGTCTTTTCCTTCTGTTGTGTTTCTTGCCTAGAGAAGTTCCTTTAGCATTTGTTGTAAAGCTGGTTTGGTGGTGCTGAACTCTCTCAGCTTTTGCTTGTCTGTAAAGTTTTTAATTTCTCCATCAAATCTGAATGAGATCCTTGCTGGGTAGAGTAATCTTGGTTGCAGGTTTCTCTCCTTCATCACTTTAATTATGTCCTGCCACTCCCTTCTGGCTTGTAGAGTTTCTGCTGAGAGATCAGCTGTTAACCTGATGGGGATTCCCTTGTGTGTTATTTGTTGTTTTTCCCTTGCTGCTTTTAATATGATTTCTTTGTGTTTAATTTTTGCCAGTTTGATTAATATGTATCTTGGCATATTTCTCCTTGGATTTATTCTGTATGGGACTCTCTGTGCCTCCTGGACTTGATTAACTATTTCCTTTCCCATATTAGGGAAGTTTTCAACTATAATCTCTTCAAATATTTTCTCAGTCCCTTTCTTTTTCTCTTCTTCTTCTGGAACCCCTATAATTCGAATGTTGGTGCATTTAATGTTGTCCCAGAGGTCTCTGAGACTGTCCTCTGTTCTTTTCATTCTCTTTTCTTTATTTTGCTCTGCATCAGTTATTTCCACTATTTTATCTTCCACCTCACTTACCCATTCTTCTGCCTCAGTTATTCTGCTATTGATCCCATCTAGAGTATTTTTCATTTCATTTATTGTGTTTTTAATCGATGCTTGATTCATCTTTAGTTCTTCTAGGTCCTTGTTAACTGTTTCTTGCATTTTGTCTATTCTATTTCCAAGATTTTGGATCTTGGAAATAGAATCTTGGATCAGCTTTACTATCATTATTCTGAATTCTTTTTCAGGTAGACTGCCTATTACCTCTTCATTTGTTAGGTCTGGTAGGTTTTTATCTTGCTCCTTCACCTGCTGTGTGTTTTTCTGTCTTCTCATTTTGCTTATGTTACTGTGTTTGGGGTCTCCTTTTTGCAGGCTGCAGATTCGTAGTTCCCGTTGTTTTTGGTGTCTGTCCCCAGTGGCTAAGGTTGTTTCAGTAGGTTGTGTAGGCTTCCTGGTGGGGGGGACTAGAGCCTGTGTTCTGGTGGTTGAGGCTCTATCTTGTCTTTCTTGTGGACAGGTCCACGTCTGGTGGTGTGTTTTGGGGTGCCTGTGGCCTTATTATGTTTTTAGGTAGCCTCTCTGTTAATGGGTGGGGTTGTGTTCCTGCCTTGCTAGTTGCTTGGCATAGGGTGACCAGCACTGTTGTTTGCTGGTCGTTGACTGAAGCTGGGTGCTGGTGTTGAGATGGAGATCTCTGGGAGATTTTCGCTGCTTGATATTATGTGGAGCTGGGAGGTCTCTTGTGGACCCGTGTCCTGAAGTTGGCTCTCCCACTTCAGAGGCTCAGCACTGACTCCTGGCTGCAGCACCAAGAGCCTTTCATCTATCCGGCTCAGAATAAAAGGGAGAAAAAGTAGAAAGAAAGAAGTAGTAGAAGAAAGAAAGAGAGAGAGAAAGAAAGGAAGAAGGAAAGAAAGGAAGGAAGGAAGGAAGAAAGGAAGAAAGGAGGGAGGGAGGGAGGAAGGATGGAAAGAAAGAAAGAAAGGAGGGAGAGAGGGAGGAATGAAAGAAAAGAAGAGTGAATCGAAGAAGGGAGGAGGGGAGGGAGGAAGGAAAGAAAGAAAGAAAGACAGGAGGGAGGGAGGGAGGAAGGAAAGAAAAAGAAAGTGAAAGGAAGAGGGGTGGGAGGGAGGGAGGGAGGAAGGAAAGAAAAAGAGTGAAAGGAGGCAGGGAGGGAGGGAGGGAGGAAGGAAAGAAAAAGAAAGTGAAAGGAAGAAGGGTGGGAGGGAGGGAGGAAGGAAAGAAAGACAGGAGGGAGGGAGGGAGGGAGGGAGGAAGGAAAGAAAAAGAAAGAGTGAAAGGAAGCAGGGAGGGAGGAAGGAAAGAAAGAAAGAAAGACAGGAGGGAGGGAGGGAAGAAGGAAAGAAAAAGAAAGTGAAAGGAAGAGGGGTGGGAGGGAGGGAGGAAGGAAAGAAAGACAGGAGGGAGGGAGGGAGGGAGGAAGGAAAGAAAAAGAAAGAGTGAAAGGAAGCAGGGAGGGATGGAGGGAGGAAGGAAAGAAAAAGAAAGTGAAAGGAAGAGGGGTGGGAGGGAGGGAGGAAGGAAAGAAAGACAGGAGGGAGGGAGGAAGGAAAGAGAGAAAGAAGGAAAGGAGGGGCGGAGGGAGGGAGGGAGGAAGGGAAGGTAGGAAAAAAAGAAAGAGCAGGTAAAGTAAAATAGAATAAAGTATGAAATATAGTAGCGTTATTAAAATTAAAAAGTAATTATTGAAAAAAAAATGGACCTATAGAACCCTGGGACATATGGTGGAAGCAAAGCTATACAGAGAGAATCGTACACAGAAGAATACACATACACATTCACAAAAAGAGAGCAGGGGGAAAAATCAAAAATCTTGCTCTCCAAGTCCACCTCCTCAATTTGGGTTACTTCTTTGTAAAAAGAGGAAAATGGCGAGAAGTCTGAAATCTTGCTAAGTCCACCTCCTTAATTTGGGATAATTCGTTGTAAAAAGACGAAAAGGGGGGAAAGTCTTAAATCTTGTCCTCAAAATCCACTTCCTCAATTTGGGATGATTCGCTGTCTATTCATGCACTCCACAGACGCAGGGCACATCAAGTGGACCGTGGAGCTTTAATCCGCTGCCTCCGAGGCTGCACAGAGAGATTTCCCTGTCTCTTCTCTGCTCTCACAGCTCCCGGGTCTCAGCCTTGGACCGGCCCCGCCTCTGCGCGTAGGTCGCCAGAGGGCGTCCGTTCTTCGCTCAGACAGGACGGGTTTAAAGGAGCCGCTGATGTGGGGGCTCTGGCTCACTCAGGCAGAGGGGAGGGAGGGGCGCGCAGAGTGGGGCGGGCCTGCGGCGGCAGAGGCCGGCGTGACGTTGCAGCAGCCTGAGGCGCTCCGTGCACTTTCCCGGGAAAGCCGTCCCCGGGTTCCAGGACCCCGGCAGTGGCGGGGTGCACAGGCCCCCCGGAAGGCGGGGCGGACAGTGACCCGCGCTCGCACACAGGCCCCGCGGCGGCGGCGGCAGCAGCCCCAGCGTCCCACGCCCGTCTCCGGGGTCCGTGCCTTTAGCCGCGGCTCACGCCCGTCTCCGGCGCTTCCCCAAGCAGCCCTCTTAATGCCCTCTCCTCGCGCACCAGGAAACAAAAGGGAAGAAAAAGCCTCTTGCCTCTTCGGCAACTCCAGACCCTTTCCCCAGACTCCCTCCGGGCTAGCCGTGGTGCACTAACCCCCTCAGGCTCTCTTCCTGCCGCCAGCCCCAGTCCTCTCCCTGCGCTCCGACTGAAAGCCGATACCCGATCCTCAGCTCCCAGCCCCGCCCGCCCCGGCGGCTGAGCAGACAAGCCTCTCGGGCTGGTGTGTGCCTGAGGGCACCGATCCTCTGTGCCGGAATCTCTCCGCTTTGCCCTCCACACCCCTGTTGCTGTCCTCCGCTACTCCGAAGCTTCCCCCCCGCCACCTGCAGTCTCCGCCCGCAAAGGGGCTTGTAGTGTGTGGAAACCTTTCCTCCTTCATGGCTCCCTCCCACTGGTGCAGGTCCCATCCCTATCCTTTTGTCTCTGTTTATTCTTTTTTCTTTTGCCCTATCCAGGTACGTGGGGAGTTTCTTGCCTTTGGGGAGGTCTGAGGTCTTCTGTCAGCGTTCAGTAGGTGTTCTGTAGGAGTTGTTCCACGTGTAGATGAATTTCTGATTTATCTGTGGGGAGGAAGGTGATCTCCGCGTCTTACTCTTCCGCCATCTTCCCAGGGTCTTAAGGAGTGTTCTAATTTCATTCTTTTACATGTAACTGCCCAATTTTCCCAGCACCACTTATTGAAGAGGCTGTCTTTTCTCCATTGTATATTTTTGCCTCCATTATCAGAGATAAGGTGACCATATGTGTGTGGGTTTATCTCTGGGCTTTCTATCCTGTTCCATTGATCTATATTTCTGTTTCTGTGCCAGTACCATACTCTCTTGATTACCGTAGTGTTGTAGTATAGTCTGAAATCAGGGAGGCTGTTTCCTCCAGCTCCGCTTTTCTTTCTCAAGATTGCTTTGGCTATTTGGGGTCTTTTGTGTTTCCACACAAGTTGTGAAATTTTTTGTTCTAGTTCTGTGAAAAATGCCATTGGTAGTTTGATAAGGATTGCATTGAATCTGTAGATTGATTTGGGTAGTATAGTCATTTTCACAATGTTGATTCTTCCAATCGAGAACATGGTATATCTCTCCATCTGTTTGTATCATCTTTAATTTCTTTCATCAGTGTCTTATAGTTTTCTGCATATAGGTCTTTTGTCTCCTTAGGCAGGTTTATTCCTAGGTATTTTATTCTTTTTGCTGCAGTAGTAAATGGGAGTGTTTCCTTAATTTCTCTTTCAGATTTGAAATCATTAGTGTACAGGAATGCAAGAGATTTCTGTGCATTAATTTTGTATCCTGCTATTTTACCAAATTCATTGATTAGCTCTAATAATTTTCTGGTAGCATCCTTAGGATTCTCTATGTATAGTACCATGTCATCTGTAAACAGTGACAGTTTTACTTTTCCAATTTGGATTCCTTTTATTTTTCTTCTCTGATTGCTGTGGCTAAAACTTCCAAACCTATGTTGAATAATAGTGGTGAGAGTGGGCGACCTTGTCTTGTTCCTGATCTCAGTGGAAATGGTTTCAGTTTTTCACCATTGAGAATGATGTTGTCTGTGGGTTTGTCACATATGGCCTTTATTATGTTGAGGTAAGTTCCCTCTATGCCTCCCTCTGGAGGGTTTATCATAAATGGGTGTCGAATTTGGTCAAAAGCTTTTACTGCAT
Source organism: Mesoplodon mirus (assembly GCF_964341445.2). Classification (NCBI taxonomy): domain Eukaryota; kingdom Metazoa; phylum Chordata; class Mammalia; order Artiodactyla; family Ziphiidae; genus Mesoplodon; species Mesoplodon mirus. The sequence continues at coordinate 108,332,273 of NC_138984.1, read as the reverse complement.
CTATTGAGATTATCATATGGTTTTTCTCCTTCAGTTTGTTAATATGGTGTATCACATTGATTGATTTGCATATATTGAAGAATCCTTGCATTCCTGGGATAAACCCCACTTGATCATGGTGTATGATCCTTTTAATGTGCTGTTGGATTTTGTTTGCTAGTATTTTGTTGAGGACTTTTACATCTATGTTCATCGGTGATATTGGCATGTAGTTTTCTTTCTTTGTGACATATTTGCCTAGTTTTGATATCAGGGCAATGGTGGCCTCATAGAATGAGTTTGGGAGTGTTCCTCCCTCTGCTATATTTTGGAAGAGTTTGAGAAAAATAGGTGTTAACTCTTCTCTAAATGTTTGATAGAAGTCGCCTGTGAAGCTATCTGGTCCTGGGCTTTTGTTTGTTGGAAGATTTTTAATCATATTTTCAATTTCAGTGCTTATGATTGGTCCGTTTATATTTTCTATTTCTTCCTGGTTCAGTCTTGGAAGGTTGTGCTCTTCTAAGAATTTGTCCATTTCTTCCAGGTTGTCCATTTTATTGGCATATAGTTGCTTGTAGTAATCTTTCATGATCCTTTGTATTTCTGCAGTGTCAGTTGTTACTTCTCCTTTTTCATTTCTAATTCTATTGATTTGAGTGTTCTTCCTTTGCATAGCAAAGGAAACCATAAACAAGATGAAAAGACAGCCCTCAGAATGGGAGAAAATTTTTGAAAATGAAGAAACTGACAAGGATTAATCTCCAAAATATACAAGCAGCTCATGCAGCTCAATATCAGAAAACAAGCAACCCAATCCAAAAATGGACAGAAGAACTAAATAGACATTTCTCCAAAGAAGATATACAGATTGCCTACAAACACATGGGAAGATGCTCAACATCACTAATCATTAGAGAAATGCAAATCAAAACTACAATGAGGTATCACCTCACACTGGTCAGAATGGCCATCATCAAAAAATCTACAAACAATAAATGCTGGAGAGGGTGTGGAGAAAAGTAAAACCTCTTGCACTGTTGGTGGGAATGTGAATTGATACAGCCACTATGGAGAACAGTATGGAGGTTCCTTAAAAAATTAAAAATAAAAATACCACACGACCCAGCAATCCCACTACTGGGCATATACCCTGAGAAAACCATAATTCACAAAGAGTCATGTACCACAATGTTCATTGCGGCACTATTTACAATAGCCAGGATATGGAAGCAACCGAAGTGTCCATCGACAGATGAATGGATAAAGAAGATGTGGCACATATATACAATGGAATATTACTCAGCCAGAAAAAGAAATGAAATTGAGTTATTTGTAGTGAGGTGGATGGACCTAGAGACTGTCATACAGAGTGAAGTAAGTCAGAAAGAGAAAAACAAATACCTTATGCTAACACATATATGGACTCTTTAAAAAAAAAAAGGTTCTGAAGAACCTAGGGGTCAGACAGGAATAAAGACTCAGATGTAGAGAATGGACTTGAGGACACAGGGAGGGGGAAGGGTAAGCTGGGACAAAGTGAGAGAGTGGCATGGACATATATACACTACCAAATGTAAAATAGATAGCTAGTGGGAAGCAGCCACATGGCACAGGGAGATCAGCTCGGTGCTTTGTGGTCACCTAGAAGGGTGGGATAAGGATGGTGGGAGGGAGACACAAGAGGGAGGAGAAATGGGGATATATGTATATGTATAGCTGGTTCATTTTGTTATAAAGCAGTAACTAATACACCATTGTAAAGTAATTATACTCTAATAAATATGTTTAAAAAAAGAATGATTATAGAATATTAACTTTTATATAACAAATAAGGGGAAGTAAGAACAGTTGATTCTCTCTTTCCTGAGGTGTCTATCTATCTGTTTATACTTTTTTGGCAAAAAGAAACAAAGGAATACTAAATAGAAACTAATGAAAATAGTTATCTATAAGGAGTAGATGAAAATGAGAGAGAGGAAATAAGAATGGGAGTGTGGCTGCTCTGCAGTTCCCTCTTAATAGAGTTTGATGTTTGAATTATAAAAATATTTTGTATATTCAAAAAATGAAATTATATATATAAAAGAATGAAAAAATTAATTTAACTAAATAGAAATAAATGAGCTACCTGAATATCCAATTAATAACTACCACACTAAGAAAATAATTAATTTAATTAACTTTTTCTTAAATATTTAATTAATTGACTAATGAATATAGTAACTATGTAAAATATTTATTTGTCATAATGTTATTCATAAATCACATGCTTAGAAAGATGTATGTATTATGAAGTCCAAAACCATTGCACAAATATGAACTTTTTTGGTAAGTTTGTTGTTGGTATTTGCCTTGGTGTGGTCATTCTGAAACTATGCTGTGTCTGTAATGTAGGAAAAAAACAAATGGGTAAATATATAGATATTGTTGGGAGATAGGAGATATAAACATGGAACAGGATAGTGTAGAAAAATACTGTAGTATTGGGTTTTATTAAAAAGTCTTGCTTATAACCACATTACACACACACACACATGCACACACATACCCCACATACATATACTTGATATGTCCTTCAAGCACAAGCACATATTCATCCATCTTGAATCAATCTAACTGTTCTGTGTTCTAATAATATATTCTTCTCTTGGTTAAAGGACATGATGATATCTTTTTGTGCATCTAATGCCCAGATCATGATTTTTCAATACTGTTCACCACATGCATATTAAAAACTGGGAAACTTAAAGAAATGGCTGGTTTCAGGTCTGAACAGGAAAGACAAGGTGAGTCTGATGCTCAAAGATTAATAGGGTAAGAGAGGGTACAGGTATTGTGTATAGGGAATGTATTGACTTAGTTGGTAATATATAGCATCAATAAGAAAAATGTAGAATAGCATGTAAAAAAAAAAATCCATGCAAGTGCCCATAGTGATACAAGAGATACAGAAGAAAGAATAAAGGTGGGGGAGGGCTCTTTTTCAATAGAATAATGTGTTTTGCAGGACAACTGGTCTGGAATTTCCAAAGGATTCAGTATGAGAAGAATAGGGGAAATCAGATCAGTCATTCTAAATGAGAGAAGACTAAAATGGCATAACAATCTAATATAATATATGAATTTGTATCATGTATTAAATTATATATATGCATATGTAATGTTTATATGACTACTGGTGAAATTTAAATATAGGTTCTGTGTTGGATAATCTTAAGCTTGATTTTTCTTGGGCATGGTATGGTGTTGTGGTCATATGTTCTTGACAGAGACATGCTAAAATATCATGATGTATGCAATCTACTTTACATTGCTTGACAAAACAGCTCTGTGTGTGTGTGTGTGTGTGTGTGTGTGTGTGTGTGTAGAAATAGAGATGATGCAGATATAGCAAGATCTTGTGAGTCTGTGAATCTAAGTTAGTAGTATTCGGGTCTTTATTATAGTGTTCTTTCAATTTTCTTTCAAGTTTGAAAAATCTGAAAATAAAAAATCATAATTAACTTACATTATACCTAAATGTGAAAAACAGATCGAACATTATCAAGAAATAACATAAGGAGGGAGACAGATTTCTATTCCCATGTCATAGATATCATAAAAAAACTGCAAAATTCAAAAGAAAATGGGATCTTACAAGATTCCGGAGGAATGAAAGACTACAGTAGATGGGTAATTAATTAAACAGACCTCTCACCAACAACCAAGAGAAACCCCAAAATAGTGGAATAATATTTTCAGTGAGCTTATAGTTCTATACCCAGTAATACATCTTGCATGAGTATGGGTGAAAAAAAGATATTTTTAAGCATACAGGCTGAGATAAGCCAAAAGAAAAGTCTCTTTAATAAAAGAAATTCTAAAGGTTTAATTTAGGCAGGAGGAAAATCATACAATATGGAAAGGTAAAGATGCAAGAAGAAATTATGAGCAATTATGTTGGTAAATATGTGGTTAAAGCTAAACAAATGATGACTGTATAAGACAATAATAATTTGAAATTATGTAAAGAGAAAAAAATCTGCTTAGAACATAAAAAAAAAAAAACTCTGATGACAAAATTGCCTACATGAACATGAGTAAAGTATATGATAGTCCTTGCATGGTGTGGAAAGTGGGTAACTTAATTATCCTTTTAAAGTTAAATTAGGATAACTACTGAAAGGATAAACATAAGGTACAAACACTCAAAACTAGAGGAGAAAAACAGAATAGAACCTCGAGAAACATGACAAATGCAATGCAAGTGATAGAGGAAGACTGGGCAACAATGCCCTTATACACATGGGGGAGTTTAGGAAACCAATGCAGTATATTATTGGGAGAGGATTTCTAACAGGTGAAGAAACTCAGCAGCTCCAAATTATGAATAAATGTTACTTTATGAGAACTAAGACTGAAAATATTATTGAATTTACTCGACCAGAAATAGAACATGTTTCATAGGCATAAGACTGATTAAATTTCCCTTTCTCGAGGGACGGGGGTTACTTACCTAAGTCAGGTCTAGACACAGCTCTCACCATTTGACAGGAATGGTGATGATGCCAGTCAAATCAAATTTGTGTGAAGTCCAGTTAAGCCTGAATAGAGTGTGTGATCTCTAGTATAATACGTATGACCACTGCATATATGGCATTCAATTGGGATAATTCAAAAATGTAATTTAAGAGTGAAGGCTTCAAATTGTGTAAAGTAAGAGGGTGGCGTGTAGAATAATATCCAGAAATCTGATTCCATGTTACATTTAAGTATAGGATAGAGAAGAGAATCTGAAAGTTAATAAAATCTTTGGAATTCAGAGATTACTCTTCCACTGAATAAGCCTTGTGAAAATCTCTTATATATGCAGTTTCATATGCATCTGTGATTCTGCCTAATTTTAATGGGTGCTGCTTTGCGATTCTTTGGAAAGAAAAGTATCATGAGACTGAAGTCTATCAGTTGATTGCACATTTCTTGTTTAGTCAAAACTTACTCAGAATTCTAAGTGTACATTTACTAAGACTGTGCTTGAAGGGTTGGTAATGGGTGATTTAATTCTGGTGATGTTATATGTGATTGCAGTCTGGAAGGCTGAACTCTTTCGGTGATGGCCAACCATGCAGTAAGAAGGTTAACACATGAGACTTGGCATTTATCTGTAAGGGCAGATACAAGTACATGTAAAGCAGAAGTCCAGGAGAGAGAGTTCGGCTTTTCCTCTTTTAATTCTTGAATTCTAGGCCAAAATGTCAGGTAAAAGTTCTGTGACTAAAATATCAATATTGATTTCTAGGAATACAATAGGAATGCCTGAAGGATTCTATGTATTTTTCTCTGTAGGTCACTCAAAATAACCTGGTACGCTACTTTTAAACATATGTTAGGTTTCAGTTGTCCTGTGGAGTTTTCCTTTGATGTCCCCCTCTGGACTGTAAAACGTGAAAGGTCTGGACTTAGAGTTGAGCTGGTTTAGTGTGTGGGTTCATCTGATTTCCATCAACAAATCAGTGCTACTTAAATCATTGTGCGCATAGGGGTTTATTATAAGAATCACACTCCACATAAAGGTGGGAGCAGTGGATGAGGTGAAAGTCTTTAATGGGGAATAAGAGGATTACAAAGAGAATCACTAACAGATTTGTCTAAAGCACTGGCCCAGGTACATAGGTAAGAGCTTGCAGACAAATGGAAGAAACCGAACATGTCTACCACCAAAGTGGAACTCTAAAGAGGGCACTTAAGGCAAAATCTATAAGAAAATGTTTCTTTGGGGAGCTACCACCTCTGTGGGTCCACAGCCATGTGCCCAGTGATAGGTCTGAGGCTGCCATTGGTCAGCAGGACCAGCACCTGGAAAGAGGCTCTGGCTTCAAAGAGGAGAAGGAGAATAAGCTGGGATATGCCATGTACCTCTGTGTCTATCCATCAATGTGTCTTCCCTAAGATAACCTTCAGAAAGTGGTGGCTTCTATTTCTCTTCTACCTTCCATATCTAACAAATGTTCCTCTTCTGTCATCTCTAACTGGAACCATAAGGAAAAGGGTATTTTACAAATGCAGTACCCAGTATTAACAGGATAAAACAACTCTAGTAAGAAGCTGATGATGTCCATGTAATTTAGGATGATTAGGAGTCTAAAACAGTAGGTAAACTAGCAAGAAAGAGACCAATAATAGTTACAGGGAAATAAGTCAGGTGCTATATACAAAGAATCTATCACCCAAAAGAGAGCAGACAGGAAAGAAAAGCATCCAGACAGACAACTTCTATCCTTATGTTTTATGTCATGCTAGTATGTAAAAGGTCAAGGATGAGATGATTTGTGCTAGGAGCCAAAGGAGAGTGAGACTTACCTCTGAGCTGATGAGAGGTCATAGATAAATGAAGGTCAAATTTGCTGCAGTTTTCTTTTTTTTCTCCAAATATAATTAGCAGGAAATTAATTTCAGAAATTTTGTAGTATTTGTTAAAAATGTAGATATCTGGAACTTCCTTGTAGACCTAGGAAGCAGAATTCTCTGGGGTTTGGATTCAAGAATTTGCCTTTTTAGCAAGATTCTTAGATAGTTCTTCTGGGCAGTGTAGTTTGGAAACACTTGCAGAGCGGCTAATTCATCCCAGACATGTGCCAGGTCCTTTAGAGGCACTGCTGTATTTCCTCTTTGAGACCAGTGACTTAAATCGAGACATAGAAAAATATTAAAATTTTAAAAAGCTAACTAATAAAAGAGATACTTCTGTTTTTTAGGGAAGAGAAAAATTGAGGCTAGAGATGGCAAATAAATTCTTTGTGTCACATATCTAGTAAGTGATCGAGTCCATATTCTAATTTAGATCTGTTTGGCTCCAAAGAGTATCCTTGAGCTGTTTAATGTGGTAAAAAGGTCAGGCTTGCTGAATTACATACCTTCTTGCTAAACAAACATGTGTGAGACCCCTCCAGGAAGAACGAGAAATATTGTTCTCCAATTAAGCTAAGTCTATGTGGATTTCTAAGAAAAATCCTAGAAGCTCAGATGCCTCAACGGCTCCCAAAACGAGCAAACAAGTAATAGACAAAGGAGGGGTCTGAAAAAACACCTCCCAAGAAAAGAACTTCACACTTGTCCTGTTTCCTGTTCCATCTTCTCCTCCCTGTCTGTGAACCCACCACATACAATGAAAAAGTCCTGCATATGACTTATGTCCTATCTGTGTGTCGTTAGCACATGGAGCATTCACATTTCTTCTTCTAAAAAAAATCTGGCTTGTTTAAATGATATTAATTGTACAGTTAATATGCAAAACCTAACTTTCTTTACCTATCTGTTTGAGAGCAGTACTGTGGACTCACTTTGGCTGAATTATTTGTATTGATATTTTTGAAGGAATAGGTGAGTGTGAGCAAGAAACCTGTGGAATCAGATTGCAGCCTTAGAGGTGAGCCTGGCTGTGGCAGCTGAAATGTGACCTGGAATCCCTGTATTCTAATCTAGACTCTGCTGGGAAGCTTTACAAGAACTACTAGTTTGCTGGGTAGCTTTTAACAATCAGAGCTCGTCTGATTGTTTGAGTTGCCTTGGGAGTTAGATAATTCTTCTACGTGAAAGATACTTTTGCAGGGGTTTGTCTTTACATGGGGATGTTATACACCGTTAATCCATAAACTACAAAGTTCAAGTTCCTCAACCTTAATTTTGTTCTGTTACTCTCCATTCACCAAATGATGGTAAAACTCTCTTTCTTCTGCATCTTGCAGAATTCCTGCTAAGAATAACAAGATAAAAAATGTAGAATATCTTTGAAAATACGTAAAGTCATATATATTTTATGATGTACATACAGCATATAGGAAAGCACTCTAACATCAGCAACAATTTCATTGGTTCCAAATCTGGATGCTTTTTACTAGCTCTACTAAGCCCAAGCATCATGGCTCATCGGCTCACTAATAGTATCCTAAATGATCTCCTTTTGTCCTGTCTGCTTCCTCAAGACTCCATTATCTATTCAGAGTAATTTAGAGCCTATCATTCCCTTGCAATGAGTACAAGTTTTGCCATGGCTTCAAGGCCATACGTGATTGGTCCTTACCTGTTTTTCCAGGTCACATCTCCTACCAGTGTCCCTTTAGTTCTCTACATTCCAGCATCACAAACTTGCTTTCCTAACGTCAAATGTGCCCAGCTCATTCCTACCTTCATCTTTGCTCTTCCCATTTTGTTCAAGTGTTGCCTTTTCAGAGGAACCTTAAACCACCCTAAACCAATTAGCCTAAACTCCTTCTGTCTCCCATTGTCCTCTTTTTTTTTTTTGTGGTACGGGAGCCTCTCACTGTTGTGGCCTCTCCCGCTGCAGAGCACAGGCTCCAGACGCGCAGGCTCAGCGGCCATGGCTCATGGGCCCAGCCACTCCACGGCATGTGGGATCTTCCCGGACCGGGGCACGAACCCGTGCGTCCCCTGCATCGGCAGGCGGACTCTCAACCACTGCGCCACCAGGGAAGCCCCCATTGTCCTCTTTTATTTTCTTCATAATACTTACCACTATCTAAATTTATTTGCTTACTAGTTTATAGGTTCATTATTAGCTTCCTGCTACTAAAGTGTAAGCTCAATAATGCTGATGCCTTTGTCATGTATCCCTAATTCCTAGAAGAGTGTCTGTCATATAAATGTCTGTCATTATAAATAAATGAATAAACAAATGGGAGGGACTAACTAATATGTCATAGCTCAGTAACTGGCCAGATTCAGGGAAATTATGGGATATAAGTGGCCCCAATGAAAACCTTTTTTTTATGCCATTCTATATATCATAGTCTCATGAAACATTATGCATTTCAGCCACAGGGTCTGAAATAATGAAATAGAGCATACTAGTTGGCCTTGGAACCAACTTCTCCCTTAGGCACCTGGAGTAATGAGCAGAAAGCTCATGCAGAATTTAAGCTGATCACTTAAAAATAATCCTCTGCAGCACACAGAGAAAGGATGAATAGAGCATTAGTTTCCAAGTCATTGGCTTTTCGGTTGTTAGATAAAATAATTATAAATATGGTATTTGCATGTTATATTAATATAACTCTAATCAAAATATAGCTTTTGTTCTCAAGATGGGCACACATTTAAGTAGAAATGAGGTAATGCCTCATAAATACCATTTGATGATGTTTAACAGATAAGACACTGTGATGTTTAATTTTACAGGTTAACTTGGCTGGGCCATTGTGCCCAGATATATGGTCAAACATTATTCTGGATGTTTTTGTGAAGGTGATTTTTTTGCATGAGATTAATCAGTGGACTTTGAGAAGGTAGAGTGCTCACCATGATGTAGGTGGACCTCAAAGGCCTGATAGAACAAAGACTGACCTCCTCTGAGCAAGAAGAAATTCTGCCAGCTGACTGCCTTTGGACTCCAACTGCATCTCTCCTCTGAGTCCCCAGAGGGCCAGCCTACCCCATCAGATTTTGGACTTGGCAATCTTCTACAATCATGTGAGCCAATTCCTTAAATAAATATGTCATCAACAGGATGTTGATAAAACCAACGTGTTTTTTATCAACATCTGGCTGGTTCCGTTTTTCTGGAGTACACTGGCTAATACAGACGTATTTCTGTTATGGGTTTAAAATATACTATTGAGAAAAGTTTACATAACTATCCAAATATTTATTTGGTTATTCATTCAGTTATTGTATTGACTGTATCTGTCACTTCAGAAAGCCTATTCATAGATTGCAATTAAGAATCAAAAGATGGTATGTAATATCCCATGAAATATGAAGTCATTTAAATTATTTAACATACATTAAGAAAAAAAATGAACGAATAAACTCAACTTACTTCATTTCCCCTGACTTGGCAGTTAAAGTCAGTCTTGGCCCTAGCATCAAAATTATCTGAAAAAAAGGTAGGAAGAGCAAGTGTGACCTTGGTATGCAGTGAAATTGATGGCCATAGTGGGCTAGTCTCATGTAAGCTGTTACAGTATGTACAACTCATCACTGTAGTTCAAAGTTATGGTCAGCATAATTTTTCTTCTTAATTGCTCAAGGCACTCCACTGTGACACTGGCTACTTTGACTGCATAGAGAATTTAAAGAATCAATTCATTGTATTTTATAGTTAATATGATTGCTAATAAAGAACAGTAGTAGCATGAAAATTTGCAGAGAGACAGTAAAATGGAAGCCTCAAAGGGTCTACCTGTGCAGATTGTAAAATACATGTTTTGCCCAAAGATTTAAAAAGGGGAATAAAGATGGAACCATGATATCATACCTTAATACAAAAGGTAAGGTGTCTGACTTAGAATATAGGACAATATTAGGGGCATAGGGCATGTATGAAATTATATCAATAAAATTATTCTCCAAGGTCCTTTTTTAAAATTTATTTAGTTATTTATATTATTTATATTTTTGGCTGCGTTGGGTCTTCGTTGCTGCATGTGGGCTTTCTCTGGTTGTGGCGAGCAGGGGCTACTCTTCATTGTGGTGTGTGGGCTTCTCATTTCAGTGGCTTCTACTGTTGCAGAGCACAGGCTCTAGGTGTGCAGGCTTCAGTAGTTGTGGCACATGGACTCAGTAGTTGTGGCTCGTGGGTTCTAGAGCACAGGCCCAGTAGTTGTGGCGCACGGGCTTAGTTGCTCTGAGGCATGTGGGATCTTCCCGGAGCAGGGCTCGAACCTGTGTTCTCTACATTGGCAGGCGGATTCTTAACCACTGCGCCACCAGGGAAGTCCCCTTTGTCCTTTTTAAGTTACAAGAATTACTTGTACTCTTCATAGCATATGTATATACTCAGTGCACTTTTAGAAATACTTATGAGTTCCTGCTATGTACCAGACACTGATGGGCTTAGTCAGTTATTTTGTACCTGGTCATAGTTAGCTTTGGACAAGGCAAATCATCTTCTGAACACTCCAGTTTGGAATATTTGGTGAAAAAATGCATTAGAAGTGTATTTAAAGATTCTTCACATAGTTCTTGTGCTCTTCTTTGCTGGTGTGCTCCTGTCTGTGTCATAGTCACAAATCATCAGCACCTAACTGGCCAACCAGGTCAGTTGATTCTGATGCTCTGCAATACACTCAACATTTCTAAATCCAGTTCCACACTGTAAACCAACTGTGGTTAACCGTCACATAAATTACAAAATCTTTACTGTGTCTAACCTACAGGAAAGAAACATATTCTTGGTTTAGCTATTTATTGACTAGGAGTGGTTATGTGGGGTTGAGTTTGGCAGCCAGTATAAGTCCTCATAATTTAATGCAGTTTGTGTAAATAATACTCACCAAAAAAATGAAAATGGTGAGTTTTGACACAAAGATGGTAATTTTCAATTTATTTGGGAAATTTAGTAGATTTGATGCACATTCTTCATGACTATAATCAGGTGGAGCTGAGAAGTTACTTCCCCTTTCAGGTGCGTCCTTGATCCCCAGAGTTTCACAATCCCTCTCAGCCACTTTCTTTTTACATCATCTGTCTGGACTCTGTAGCCATATGGGTTTACAATCCTTTGTTTAGTCTAAACTCTTCATTTTCATCATGTAAAAATTTGTTATGAAGGAGAAACAATTTACCCGAAATTGGGGAAAACGAAACTCACCTATATATAATACATGTCATATGCCTTTATTCCTTACTATAAAAAACTTCATATAATTCGGAATGGCTATGTCTTTTTTTTTTTTTTTTTTTTTTTTTTTGCGGTACGGGGGCCTCTCACTGTTGTGGCCTCTCCCGTTGCGGAGCACAGGCTCCGGACGCGCAGGCTCAGCGGCCATGGCTCACAGGCCCAGCCGCTCTGCGGCATGTGGGATCCTCCCGGACCAGGGCACGAACCCGTGTCCCCTGCATCGGCAGGCGGACTCTCAACCACTGCGCCATCAGGGAAGCCCTATATGTCTAATTTTTAAAATAAAATAAAATAAAATCTTTAAGTTTCCAGTCTCCCTTGCAAGAAGGTTCACCATATGACAGACTCTGTTTCTATATTATATAAGTAGAAATCTATTGGGGATTTCTAGGAAAGATTTGCCAACTCTTTCTACCTCCTTTTTTCGTTTTCCTATATAAAATATTAAGGTAAAACTGGAGCATCCATGTCATGATCATGAGGCAATAATTACTGGGACAAAAGGCACAGTATAGCTTTCAGAGCCAGGAAAGATAGAAGAACCTGACCATGTTAAGCCACAATGGTTGGCTTTTGTTAAATGGACCAAATATATAACCTATAACCCTGACTAATAACTGATAAGCATAGATATTTCCTTTCCCACCACACACACACACACACACACACACACACACACACACACACACACACACTCTGCTCTCTTTCCATCTTCCTATTTATGATTTTACTTAGTACTTATTATAAGTCAGTTACTATACTGGTCCTGCTTCTGTCTGAAAGTAATGGAGATCAGACTGTGGCACACTGCTCCCTGGTCTAAAATGCTCGTGAAAACCAAGAAAGTCAGACAAAATAGCACATTCTATTTAGATCCTTAAACATCATTAAAATGGGGCTATTAGCACTGTGAATGGCAACACAGCCTACTCTTGGTAAGAAAAGGATTGAGGACTTCACAAATGGGAGATTTACAATACATTAGTAAAATTAACAGATAAAGGAACGAAAATCTACAAACAAAAAATAAAATTGATTCTCAGGAGATCTGTGACAATTCAGTCAATTCCATCTGCACTGTTAGTTGTGCTGCAACACCAGTGTCCTATACCTGGGATGTGAGATGCAGTACCATTAAGACACAGGGTGAGAATGTGTCTGCTTGTGGTTTTTATGTGTGCGTGTATTTAACATACATTTAGATATTTCCTTTGTCTACCTCAGCTAATATCGTGGTAAGAGAATATCATGTAGGTGGCTATAATGAAAGATTTCGTTTGACATCACTTTAAAATGTTCTTAGGGGCCTCCCTGGTGGCGCAGTGGTTGAGAGTCCGCCTGCCGATGCAGGGGATACGGGTTCGTGCCCCGGTCTGGGAGGATCCCATATGCCGCGGAGCGGCTGGGCCCGTGAGCCATGGCCGCTGGGCCTGCGCGTCCGGAGCCTGTGCTCCGCAACGGGGGAGGCCACAACAGTGAGAGGCCCGCATACCGCAAAAAAAAAAAAATAAATAAAAAATAAAAAATAAAAAAATAAAAAAAATAAAATGTTCTTAGATCTTCTGAGTGAACCTTATTATCAAAATATTTCACTTTGGCAGTTTAGAAATTGTTTTCAAGCAAGTTTTGAGAAAGCTGAAACACTTTAACCTCAATTTCCTCCTCTCTAAATTGAAGATGTTGAATTGTACCATTACTAAGTTCCTTTCAGATCTAGCAGTTTCAGAATTCTGTAAAATCTCTTCCTAATGTATTTTTTTTTTCTGCCACTGTGTGCACACTTCTTGCTCCTGGATCAGTCTCAACAGATGAGGGAGATCACTGTGTATAAACTAATCAAAAGCAGTAGGTCATGAATAGGAAGTAAGATACATTCCTTTTATAGTAGCCATAAGAAGTTATTCCCATCAAATTGAGATAAAGGAAAACCATTCACTTCACTCTGGAGACTAGAGATTTATTTATATATTTACAGTCTTTATGGGCTTCAGAAGTATGGACAGAAAGAAGAAAGAAGGCAACATAGAATTTGAAGGCACATCAGGACCTTTTCTTTCTTTGGTGTGGAGCAGTCAGAGGAGGAAGACCACCCCTCTCATGGGTAGAACTGATTTGACATGCATTACTCATAGAAATGCACTTCTAATCCCAGAATTTAAGGCACAGAAGTAGGCAGTTGAGGATGAAATACTGGCACATGGGGGAAGTTTTCTAAACCACTCTGAGCAGCTATACAATTATTACACGCATTCATTAGTTCTTTTAACGGATAATAATTTAGGAGCCAGGTACTGTGATAGGGACTTCAGATATAGTATTATACAAAGCAAAATCTTTGCTATAGGGAGTACAGATAATTAAAATATAACAAGACAAATGCTGTGTTAGAAATAATACATGAAAAAAATTTAATAAACACAGGACTGTGATAATTTGGATGAGGACGTGACTAAATATACCCAGTGAAAACTCTCATCACTTCTGTCCTATGCTAAGAAGGAAGAACTTATTTTATGCTGTTACTTTGTATGGCCAGAGTGATAGCAAGGGACCTCCCTCCCCCAGTCTAGCTTACCAAGATAAATGAAAGTAATAGCCCACTAAGGGATCGTAAGAAGGATCCACCAGAGCGGGAAGTATGGTGAGCATTTATGATTCCTTTATTTAAAATGAATCCAGTAGAACTTGGTGAAGCCTAGGATGTCCTAACTAATTTACATCAGTTTTACCAAGGGAGGGGAGAACCTATAGGAGAACTTATAAAAGCAAAGGTAGAGTGAGGTGAGAGTTCACAGATTAATGGAGTAGAGATTCCAACCCAGTTGGAAAGCAAAGAATAATTGAAATCACACTGATAATCCTTATTATTCATCTTTGTTTTCTTAGCACCTAGCAAAGGTAGAATGAGCCAAATTTAATGGATAAATGGGGTAGACACACCAACCCAGCTGGATAGCAAAGCAGTAATTAAGACCAGGCAGAGGTACTGACATAGATGAGCCCATGTTATTATGATTATTCTCCTAAAAATGTATCTTTCCAACATTAGTGGGAAAAAAACAGTAAAACCTAGAGAGAATTCAGCAGCATGGGGAGAGAAGAGAGGAAACAGTGCAACAGTAAGAATAAGAATACTAATGTATGTTTCCTTGGAAGCCTTAGTGAATTAATGCTTATAAATGGCCAGAGTGTTTGAGTCAAACATTCAGTATAAGTGAGAGGAGCTATTCTTTTTTTTTTTTTTTTTTTTTTTTTTTTTTTTGCGGTATGCGGGCCGCCTCTCACTGTTGTGGCCTCTTCCGTTGCGGAGCACAGGCTCCGGCCGCGCAGGCCCAGCGGCCATGGCTCACGGGCCCAGCCACTCGGCGGCATGTGGGATCTTCCCGGACCGGGGCACGAACCCGTGTCCCCTGCATCGGCAGGCGGACTCTCAACCACTGCGCCACCAGGGAAGCCCCAGAGAGGAGCTATTCTTATGTAACTTTTTCAGAGTTCATTAACAATCAAAGGGATTATAATGGACTTTGACAGAATTAAGTGACAATCAACAAAGTAAGAAGGGAGTTTATTATGGAGAATATTATATTTCCTGCATAATATTAATTTCACAAAAGGCATTTTAGAAACCACAGCTTAAAATTTGCTATATTCATATTTTTGTATTTAAATCTTTATTCCTCCTTCAAAATACTCCTTATATAGGAACATAATTTTTTGGGGAAGTCATTGATCAGTGTCTTCTTAATTTCCTCATTTTTTTATATTACCTTTTAAAATAAGGTGTTGCTTTTAGACTACTTTAAAATAAACTTTGGCATCAACAGTGTTCTGCTTTCAATGGTAAAAAAGGAGAGAATTCAATTAAACTTTACATTCTCTCATGACATGGATTTTTAATTACCATGTGCTATGTTTTATGCCGTATACTATTCAATTTGAATGGAAATGTGCCTCATATTTTCAGAGTACATATTCTTTAGTTATTCATATTAGTTCAAATAATGAGAACATAAATATACTTCCATTCTTTTTCCTACACATTGGCTTCTAACCAGCCAGAGACTTTGTTTGCACCTTTAATACCTGACAAAAAATGCTGGCTGCTGCTAATGTCATCTGTCAAATATCACATTTCCTCCATTATGGGAGAAATAAAACATATTTTTGTTTATAGCATGTCAAATGTATAAATTCAACGAACTTCTGATTTGTTGGCAGAAAGCAAAGACTAAAAAGCAGTGTGTGATATTTTCATGCGGCATGTACTAATTTGTTGGCACAACTAATTTCTATATTATAAATGATACTCAACTTCCTCTTTGATGCCCTCACTTTAAGAGTAGATTTTGAGCCAAAGATTTTAACCAGTTAGAATTTCTGTCACTGGGCTGTTTTATTCAGAAGTATTTGATACTCTAAAGTGCCTTTTATTCACTTCAGCTTGAATCCATGTGCTGCCAAAAGCTTTCCTATTAATGTGATTATTTCAGGGAACATCTTAAAGTTTTCACTGAGTAACTTTTTTTGACGTGACAACTTTTATCTCCTCGATCTTGAAAAATATGTGTCATGACAAAGGTGCATGCTGGTGAAGGGTGGTGAGGGGATAAGGCATATGGCATCCCATAAGGATAATCGTATTTTTATTGTTTTTTGAAATAATCGAAGTGTTTATTTATCAGCCTGATTGTGACTATAGTTTCTCTTTTTAATCCATTCTACACATTTCTGCCAAAGCGATTGCTCTGTCTCATATGTGTATATATTTTTTAACATCTTTATTGGAGTATAATTGCTTTACAATGGTGTGTTAATTTCTGCTTTATAACAAAGTGAATTAGCTATACATATACATATATCCCCATATCTCCTCCCTCATGCTGTCTCATATATTTTGGCTTATAACCCATCTGCTGAAAAAAAAATAGGGTATCTTTGTATTGTTTTCAGAATTATTTTTTTCTTAGAGTAGCACACTGATCCTTTGCATCATTGCCCCTACTTGCCCCCCAGCCTCATCTCTCTCTTCTTCCCATGGTGACTCCTGCTCTAGCAATGCTGATCTAGAGTCATCCTCACACACTCCCTGCTCCCCTGGGTGTCCTGCTTTTGGCCATGGACTTCTACTTCTAGCAGCACTTAAAAAAGAAGAAGAAAAAGAAGAAGGAAAGGAAGAACTCCTACTCATTTTATGAGACTCACCTCAAGTATCCCCTCCTCCTCAGACCTTCCCAAAGCCCCTGACAGTGAGCCCTATTCCACCATCCATTGGACTGTATCACCACCGAGCAAATTCATCCAGTTTTGTAAAGTATTTTCATGGTTTTCTTTTTCTTTTTATCTTACAGATAATTCGAAAGTTGAGAGAAGGCTCTGAGTCTTGTCTATCTCTGTGTCCCTCCATCACCTAGTAGTAAACAGGGATAAAACTTTTTTTTAAAGAAGGAATGAATGGAAACTACAAGTTTATATAAAAAAGAGAACAAAACAAACAAGCCAACAAAACAGTACTGGTTCACTCAACCCTATTTGTATAATAAAGTTGACATCTAAATTAGTCTTTCTAGTTGGTAAATTGGAAGAAAATTAATGATCCTGAAAATGAAAGGTAGGGTGTCCCATTCTAAGCTTTCTTAGAATATAACTGGGAACTTCCATTCCTCCTGTTGTCCTCTTTTCCCTTTCCACTCTGAATTATCTTCTAAAATGGTTCATCCAAATAAAAAGTTAATTAATTTTTATTAAGCAATTAGAGGAAGAAAAGTAATTTTCATTTTCAAGTCAAACAATTGGAAAGAGAGAGAGAAACTGGCTGATTTTTTTAGAAATGGCTATCCTAGAGACCAAAATGTTGCCCACCTATAGCAAGATAAGAAGGATGAATATGACGGGGATGATCCATGGGTAATGAAATACTGTCTTCCAGTGTGGAGAGAGATATATCTCTACATCAACTTTGATCACACTATGAAGGGATTAGTAAAAGAGAGAAATGGCATATTCCTTGAAACATATTCTCTAGCCTCCACTTATACTGAAAATTTTGCTGTAAAGAGGATGAACAGATAACTTCCATGGTTGAACAGCTTTTTCAAATTTCGCAAATTTTCAAACTTCTATCGACAAATAGTGTCATACTCAATTCTTCAAGCTAACAGTGTTGAACTGAATCAGAGTTTAGGGTTTCTCTAGCTATAAAAAGTAATGATCCTTTCTCAAAGCCTCTCTGGAGTGCATCACTTCAGTGACATCTATAGGTTAAGAGCATGTCCTAATGCTCAGACACGTGAATTCAAATCTAGACCCTGTAATTGACTTTGTGATGTTGGACAATTTAATTTTCATCTTTGAAGCCTGATTTTCTCAGCTATAATATAAAGGGGGGAGTATTGTGAGGATATAATGAATAACAAAAATAGCTAATATTAATTGAGTATGTAGTATATGCCAGGCACTCTTGCAGGTGCTTTATACAAATTAATGCTTTTAAACAATCCCAATAAAGTTATTATTTATGTACAATTATTGTACCCATTTTACAGAAGAAGAAACTGAGAACCAAGTAAATTATCATTTGGTAAATGAAATATATAGCAGAGGGCCTGACATACAGTAAGCAAGCAATAGCTGGAAACAGATATTGCTTTTTTCTATTATTCATGTGTTAGTCATATTCATACATGTGAATATATGTATGTGTATATCATATAAATATATGAGAGAGAGGAGCGATTGAGAGAGAGAGAAAAAAAGAGATTCATTATAAGTAAATTGTATGGACCCTGAGAAGTCCAACAACTGCAGTCTCCAAGCTCAAGATCCAAGGAAGCCTATGGTATAGTTCTAGTCCAAGTCCAAAGGTCTGAGTACTAGGAAAGCCAGGGGTTTAAGTTCTAGTCCTAGCCTGAATCAAAAGGCAGGAGAAGAGCAGTGTCCCAGTTTGAGAACAGTCAGGCAGAGATATCAAATGCTTTCTTATTCTGCCTTTTGTTCTATTCAGGCCTTCGATGGATTGGATTAGGTTCACCCACACTGAGGTGGGAATCTGCTTTACTCAGTCTGTTGATTCAAACGCGGATCTCTTCCGGAAACACCCTTGCAGACACAGTCAAACTAATGTTTAACCAAAGGTCTGAGCACCCATGGCCCAGTCAAGTTGACACACAAAATTAACCATCACAGTAAATTTCAAAGGAGGCAAATGTTTGTAGAATCACTTAAAAATGAATTCTCAAAATGAAGGTTATAATTATGTTTTACAAATGGAAACACGAATGAGAATGGAGTCTGGTCCATACTTCACACACAGTAAATGCTTATTCAGTGATTAATTGAAATATCATCCCTTGGAGGTGGGTATGCTAAATTTAGAACATTGTAACAGGTAATTGAAGGACAAAGTACAAAAGGAGGTCCAAAGAGAAGACAATTTAGGAAAAGCAGAGCAAGTGAAATGATGGCAAAGGGTATATCCACATATCTCAAATAATTGAGATATCTATATATCTATATATATCTATATATCTATATATAGATATAGATATGGGTCTTAGGAATCAGACAGTTGGACAAAACATGAAGTAGAATTTGTCTATTTCAAGTTGAAAAAATAATTTTAAAAGTATTCTTGGATTAACAAATGATGACTACACAGGAGAAATATCAAACTGTAGCTTCTCTGGTTGTACCCTATTTCAATCTATCCTCATTAGTTCCAGTAGTTTGCTTTTAAAACTATGAATCTAATTGCCATCCACATGCTTAAGAATGTCTTAGGGAATCCCCACTGTCTAAATGGAATTCAAACTCCTTTGTATACCATAGATTCTCCTAACATTTGCCTTACTTTTCATTTTCAGGCTCATTTCTTACCACTGTTCCCTCTGTATACATTGAATTCTATCTATAATTAGCTACTTATATCCTTCTCTTGCCTAAATGACTATTTTCCCTTTTTCAACTGATGAGCCCTATTCCTTGAAAAGAGAGTTTATGATGTGAATGACAATAATGGGAATGACAATATAATGGGAAAGAAGAGGAAGGTGGTGGTGATGATAGCTCTCTTTTACTGATTATTTCTGGCCAAGCCCTTTAAAGAATGTCTTAACTACCTTATTTCATTTAATGCTTACAACAAACCTTGGTTCCGTTATTCACAGTTTATGGTGGAAATTATAGCTTAAAGAGATTGAGTGACTTGCTCAAGGTCACCCACTTAATAAGAACAATTTTAATTTCGTCTGAATACCAAATCCACTCAGCAAAATATCAAAATGGCTTTTCTAAAAATCCTTTTATTAATAATAAAATTTTAAAACTCATTAAGCTCTCCAGTATGTTGCTTTTATATTGTATCTAATTATATAAGAATTATTTACATATCAGACTACTCAATTGATTTGATTTCCGTAAGTCTAGGATTGAGTTCCACCGGTCTGCTTGCCCCATACCCTGCACAGTGTTAGGTTCATCATAAGCAGTTTATAATCTTTTATTAATAAAAGCAAATATAAAAAATAAATTCTAAATATACCCAAATGAAGGCCTACAACCCCAATAGTAAAAATAAAAAATCAAAGCAAATTGCCTTTGCTATTTTAAATGTGAGGGGAGATAGAAACCTTATTAAAATTCCCCTCTACTAGAATGTCAATAGATAAACACATTGGATGAAAATAAGCACAAAGCTTAATTCTTTTTCTTAATTATTATCTGGGGAAAGTCTTTGAAAAGAGAAGTATCAAAGGATACAAAAACAGGAAGATCAAGAAATGTACCAACTTGGCACTGATTTCCTAAGCAAATGGAATAGTGTATAAAATCATTGTTTGAGGGTAGGGGTTGTTGCTTCCGTCACAAAAAGCATGAAAATTAAATTATTTGCTTTAAATAATCTTGTCATAAGGAAATTCAATATGCTTCTTCCTACATTAAATAAAAATGAATCCCTTGTGTGGTTGCCCGTTATGAAGCAGGATAACGACTTTATTGTTGATAAACCAATCAATATCTTCAATCCCCATGTGCAGCCTATCTGTCACCATCAGTACAGCAGAAGGCAAAAGAGGTGCAATAAATGTTAGCATAGACAAGATGACGAAGCAGATACACTCATTAGAGTAATTATCAGGAGTAGAGAATTCTGTCTCCCGACATTAATGCCCACAACTTTAACCTTTTGATTGGATTTCTTTATAGAATTCAGCCTGACTTTTATAATTTTTAAAAAGTCTACATTTATTCTCTGGTTTCTCTTGTGCTTTTCAGGATTTCTTTGTAAATATTATCTATGAGTAAATATTTGGAGGGCAATTAATGTTTTTATAGAACTTTGTGGTTGTTTTGTAAATGCATTCAACTGGAGATAAATGCCCTCAACTTGAAATTTGGATCTCATTATCCCTTTTACTAAATTATATATTGCCGTTTTGTAATAGTTACAGTGTCCCAAATACATAACTTCTGTAGGCATCTTTAATTAAAAGTATTTGGCCAAATAAGCACAGTTGAAGCTTCTCACTGAGATTCTGGGACTCAAGTTTGCAGCAACACCAACTCAGTACACCCATAACATGTACTCTTTGTGTGCTACATGTTAAAAAGCACTTGCAAATAGTGTACGTGTATCAGAATAAGACATCTTTTGTTTTAATCAGACTATACCAAGTCCTTTAGAAAACGTTTTCCAACAAACGATGTAAACATTAAATCATACTACATAAATTTTGAATCTGTGAAAGTCACAATTTGTGCTTGCTCATCCACGATATTTATTTATCTTGTCTACTCCATTGTGTGTTTCCTTCTAGATGCCTCTACTGAGTGAGTGGTTCAGGTACATAGCAAGTCATATGGATCCTTGTTCTCTTCTTCCTTTGGTTATTTTCTTTCAAATTCTAACCCCTTACTTAAATCAATAACAGAATAAATAAATGTACAAACTATTAAGAGGTTGGTCATGCTCAACACTTTCCTACTGAGTTGATTCTAGTTTTCAGATAATTAGTTCTTTATTCAAGAGAAGTTTCTAGGGGATGACTGGGAGAGAAGACTGAAAGATGAAGAGTTGGTGACGGGTATTAATTGCTGTGGGAGAGTCAGTAAGACTGTGATGCATTGCAAGATACTGTTCATATTTGTATTGCTTTTTATTAAGTCTCAAGTTTAAAATTTGGAGCTTACTCTTTTTTTAAAAAAAAAATTCTGGGGGAATAAAAAACCAGAGGCTGCAGCTGCTTTGAAATACTACTAATATTAGACATATAGCTCTGAAGATATGAAAGAACTTTGTTTCCCTTTTTCTTGTATTTTTGCATAAAAAAGAAGAAAGATAAATCTGTGGGTATGAGCGAGGAAAATTATAAATTCTAGTTAGGGATTTATTCTTCAGCAAGTTTTCATCTCAATATTTTTTAAAAAGTACTTTATACAGTTAAAGGTGTTCATATTTAAAGTTCAGATAATATAGAATATGGTAAAGAAGAAATTAAAAATTAACTGAAATGCCACGAGTTGAAGAAAATCACCATTATATTTGGCATATATTCCTTGAGAACATACATAAAATATATAAAAACACAACTAAAATGTTTACATGCTTATTTATTTATCTTATAGGCATGTAATCATTCTATAAAAAAATTTATGAAATGTTTTTTTCACATAATTTTTCATGACCATATTTCTATGATAATAATGGCAGAACCATGTTAAATTATAAATTTGCCTATCCTAAAATTAAATTAACATTATTTGCTCCTATTGGCTTCCTATTATGTATCAGAAATAAATTTAAGGTAAACCTCTTTTGCTTATTAAAAAATATTGTATAAACCTAAAAGTAGATAAAGAGGGAATAATGGCAGCAATAGATTTTCCCAAAAGGCTTACATGCAAACCTAATTAATAGATGGTGACAATAATGGTGAAACAAACTTCTCGTGACTTTAAAACCAACCATTTCAAAATCATATATCAAATTCAGTGTTTGTTGTAGTATGTGAATCTCAACAGGGGTATATTTCTTTTAACTTATGAAAAGTTATTTCCGCTAGCTTTTTTCAAGACATTATTTAATCTGTATCTTTGCTTATATTGAATTTTTTTTCTCCTTTTAGTCTTCATTACTCTCTTCTTTCTCTCAATCTGGTCCATTTGCTCTGCTTTTTCCTCCATTATGTTCTGCCTTGAATTCTCAACCACCCTTTCTAAAAGACTTCTTTTGAACTTCAATTAATGATGTGGGTGTACATTAATTATTACTTTTAGAAGTTCTTGTGTTTTTAAAAATGTTTTTGAGCAATCTAAATGCATGGAAGTTATATGATCACAAGATTTTTTAGATGATAGGAATGTTTTCATTTACATTAGGTGCTTTATGTTCTTTCCACATTAATGGTTACTAGAAATAAATAGTATTAAATTCTCCTGGAGAATTTAAATATTTATGCCTAGTGTGTTTGAAGATAACTCTCTTCAGTAGATCTCAATAGAGCATAAGTTCAGGCTGCTCTTCTCTCTTTCAATATTTAAGGCATTATGTGTGGTATCTAAATTGTATTACACCAAGACAATAAAACGAATGACTCTTTTTTTTCCAGCAACTTAAAACAACACACATTTATTATCTCACAGTTTACATGCATCAGGGATCTAGGCATGGCTTAGCTGGGTCATCTGCTCAGGGTCTCACCAGGGTGCAATTGAGGTGTCAGCCAGAGCTGCAGTCTCATTTGACACTTGGGGTCATCTTCCAAGTTTGTTGGTTATTGGCAGAATTGAGTCTCTTGAGGCTGTAGAATTGCAGCGTGCAGCCCCAGTCAGCCTGCTTTTTAGAGTCTGCCTGCCATTCCCTCTCACGTGACTCTCTACAGAACGTGACATTTTGCTTCTTCAAGGTCAGTGGGAGAATTATCTGCTGCTCCCACTCCTGCCTCTGAATTCCACTCCCAGTTTTTTTTTTTTTTTTTTTTTTTTTTTGCGGTACGCGGGCCTCTCACTGTTGTGGCCTCTCCCGTTGCGGAGCACAGGCCCCGGACACGCAGGCTCAGTGGCCATGGCTCACGGGCCCAGCCACTCCTCGGCATGTGGGACCTTCCCGGACCAGGGCACGAACCCGTGTCCCCTGCATCGGCAGGCGGACTCTCAACCACTGCACCACCAGGGAAGCCCCCAGTCCCAGTTTTAAAGGGCCCACCTGATTAGGTGAAGCCCACCCAGGGAAATCTCGCTTTTAATTAATTTCAAGGCAACTTAATTGGGGCTTAATAACATCTGCAAAATCCCTTCACCTTTGCCATGTACATAGCATACTCTCATACTCATGTGAGTGAAATCCCATTATATTGGTGAATACGTTGTTATATTGGGTTGGCCAACATGTTCGTTCGGTTTTTCCCGTAAGATGGCTCTAGTAGCACTTAGCTGTCTTTAACTGCATTTGAAACAATTTCGTTAGATTGTATATGACAGCTGTCATATTAGCGTGCATTAAAAAAAAAGACATCAAAATTGGTGAATTTTTATGTAGCCAGCTTTGTATTTCAAGAAAGGTAAAAATGCAACTGAAATGCAGAAAAAGATTTGTGCAGTGTATGGAGAAGATGCCGTGACTGATTGAACACGTCAAAAGTGGTTTGCAAAGTTTCATGCTGGAGATTTCTCACTGGACGATGCTCCACAGTCCAGTAGTCCAGTTGAAGCGATCAGATCGAGACATTAATTGAGAACAATCAACGTTATCCCACTTGGAAGATAGACGACATATTCAGAATATCCAAATCAAACGCTGAAAACCATTTGCACCAGCTTGGTTATGTTCATCGCTTTGATATTTGGGTTCCACATAAGTTAAGCAAAAAAACCCTCCTTGATCATATTTCCACATGTGATTCTCTACTGAAACGTAATGAAAAGGTTCTGTTTTTAAAACAAATTGTGATGGCTGATGAAAAGTGGATACTGTACAATAATGTGGAATGGAGGAGATCGTGGGGCAAGCAAAATGAACCACCACCAACCACACCAAAGGCCTGTCTTCATCCAAAGAAGGTGATGTTGCGTATATGGTGGGATTGGAAGGCTATTTTGAGCTCCTTCTGGAAAACCAAACGACTCATTCCAACAAATGCTGCTCCCGATTAGACCAACTGAAAGCAGCACTCGATGAAAAGTGTCCAGAACTAGTCAACAGAAAACGCATAATCTTCCATCAGGATAATGCCAGACCGCACGTTTCTTTGATGACCAGGCAAAACCTGTTACAGCTTGGCTGGGAAGTTCTGATTCATCCACTGTATTCACCAGACATTGCACCTTCAGATTTCCAGTTATTTCTGTCTTTACAAAATTTTCTTAATGGAAAAAATTTCAGCTCCCTGGAAGACTGTAAAAGGCATCTGGAACAGTTCTTTGCTCAAAAAGATAAAAAGTTTTGGGAAGATGGAATTATGAAGTTGCCTGAAAAATGGTAGAAGGTAGTGGAACAGAAGGATGAATACGTTGTTCAATAAAGTTCTTGGTGAAAAGGAAAAATGTGTCTTTTATTTTTACCTAAAAACCGAAGGCACTTTTTGGCCAACCCAATATTTACAAGTCCTGACCACACTCAAGGTGAAAGGATTCTACAGTGTTTATAGGGCGTAATTGATGCTGATTGAATCAAATAAATGTGATGTTTGCAAAGTTATGACCTTGTCAGTTAACTTGAGTGCAACAAATCTTTTAGATCTATAGGAACTGAATCTAAAAGATAACTGAAGAAGGCAAATTTCCATTTATCAAAAAAAATGGCTTTTGTCTTTGAATACTCCTTTATTTATAACATGGGATAGTCTAAAAGCTCTGCAAAAACAAACAAAACAAACAAAAAACATTACTAATCTCCCTCATGTGGAGTCACAGAGTAAATGAAAGTTGCTGGGAATATTAAACGTGAAAGTAAGCTTGCCCAACCTCCCATTTTATAAATAAACTATGCAAGCATTAAGAACCAGATAGGAGGAATTGTCCTAGGTCATATAGTGACCCTTGAGCAAACTTGGGACCAGAACTCTGTTTTCCTCGCTGACTCCACATTTCATCTCTCATAAAGTGCTTTTTCTTTTTTTCTACACTGAAAGTGATTTACAAAACATAATTGAGGATTAAATCTATTTCCAATTAGCTCCAAAATGCAAAGAGTCCACTTTAATATGTATCTCTAAAAAGCTGCAGTTCAGCCCTAAGGCTTCATTATGAGGGGAAATAAAATTAGCATTAGTTTTGTTGATTTAGTCACAAGTTGGTGGTTCGTTTTAACCACTTTTTTTTTTCCAAAATGTCTATGAACTTGATATTGAGACAGTATTTCCATAGCATGCACATAAGTTCAAGGCTATGGCCCTAATAATAATATAATACTTATAATAGTAATAAGATAAATTGTTTATGTGTACTACACAGAGAAATATCCAAGGATATTGAGTCTGTCTGCTTGACATAAGAAATTCAGTCAGTAACTGTTGCAAGAAAGAATTCATCAGTGTTCATTCATTCGTCAGTTGTACCAGCCCCAGGCAAATTTCTTTCTGTTTTGGCTCTTTATTAATTAACCATATCCTAAGTGCTAAAAGCAATGAGTCATTTCAAGAATTTATTTTTTGTATGTCTTCATTTCTAGTTTGGCCACTTTGTACTCACAAACAAGCCACAGATGGATTAGTCATTATGTCATCTAAGGTTATAAATCCATGGCATGGAGGTTAGTTTAAGAAATAGGTTGTCCTTGCATTTTATAATAGCCTTCATTTACTGAAGCCCTGCTATGTAACAGTCACTGTGCTGGGCATTGTCCATATATCACTGCCAGTTTGTAACTGGCAACTACTTAAGGATTGTCTTTCTGGGTTTTTTTTGTTTTTTTGTTTTTGGGGTATGCGGGCCTCTCACTGTTGCAGCCTCTCCCACTGTGGAGCACAGGCTCTGGATGTGCAGGCTCAGCGGCCATGGCTCACAGGCCCAGCCGCTCCGCGGCATGTGGGATCCTCCCGGACCAGGGCATGAACCCATGTCCCCTGCATCGGCAGGCGGAATCTCAACCACTGCGCCACCAGGGAAGCCCAAAGAAAGATTTTTTATTCAGAAGTGTTTTATTTTTTTTTAACATAGTATTGGAAGTCTTAGCCACAGCGATCAGACAGAAGTTTGTTTGTTTCTTCCCTGCAAGAATGCCCCTTTGAAGTTGGAGAAATTTCAAGAAGTCAGGAAAACTGTTAAGAGACTACTTGGGAAACAAGACAATGTGCAAATTTTAACATCATTTTGTTGGGTGGCTCCGATGCTTCCAAGCTAGATTGAAATTTATGCTGTATTGGTCTTAGGAAAAAACACAAGGGTTTTAGAATCAGAACACTTATGCTTCTACTCACTAGATAGATAAACATAAGTAAATCATAACCTGATCTGTAAAATGGGAATGATTGTGCTCATCTCTTGGAGTTTTGTGAGAACCAACTCTGATAATACAGAGAGGGTTCTAATAAAAGTTCCAAGATGAATATGGAATTTGACATAATAGACATTTTATAGATTATAGTTATTTTTTTTAAATTTTGGAGATATCATATGACACTTAAGGAAAAATCTCCTTATTAATATGCTCTGAGGGTCAAAAAATAATTTTGGAAGATAAATCAAAACTGGAACAGTATATATTGGAATTTTTGAAAGTACCACCAAAGATAAAAACAGAAAGTGAGAAAAAAAATAAAACGAAACTGAAATTTCATGATGAGCTGTTCAAAACTGCAAGGAAAGAATCAGGAGTTTACTTTAGAGGCCTATTTGGAGGATGGTCCTGGAGCAGTAGTTCCATGAGGCTCTCTCTGCTTTCTGTAGCCTATATTAATCTTGTTTTTCTCTGAATCAACACCTTTCACTATACCGCTTAATTCTGTGTTTCTTACATCATTCTGTACCCCAGATGTCTGCTTCTTATGTTCATTACTACATTACAGATTTCTAGGTCATGAAAACCAACTATAATAATTGTATTTTTTTTTCTCTTTCACCTCCTCAGTGTATAGCACCATCAAGGTGAATTGTTTGTCAAGTGCTTGCCTTAATTTTCACATTTCTGTGACCATTTCTATAGTCATTACAGAATAATAATAATTCAAATATTTGTATATAAAATGAGTTGCTTAGACTAAATAA
The DNA here is from genome assembly GCF_964341445.2 of Mesoplodon mirus. Taxonomy (NCBI): domain Eukaryota; kingdom Metazoa; phylum Chordata; class Mammalia; order Artiodactyla; family Ziphiidae; genus Mesoplodon; species Mesoplodon mirus. Next base: position 108,304,480 of record NC_138984.1, on the reverse strand, counting down.
ATTATATAGTCCTTTCTGGGTCCAAAAGTTTATTATACAAATGCCTCTGGAAAATGGGGATTTCTTTAGTGATAATAGAGTATTTGAGGCCTAACAATTCAGATTGCTTGTATATATAACCTAATTTCCTTGTAAAACAACTTTTCAATCTATTTAAAGTCCAAGAGCCAAATTACCATCTTATCCCAGGTCCCACTATAATTCTTGTTCTTATGTCTTCCTTTCATTTTCTTCATTTTCTCTGTCTGCTTGTTTGTATCTTGTTTTCATGTTTTATTTTTATAGTTGCATTGCATGGAGGTGTATGTTTTGTTCTGTTCTGCTTTACTTTGTTTTAACTATGAGAGTCTTTATATCTATTTGGAACTAAGAAAATGTACCCTATAAATAATAATATTATTTTTGTACCACAGTTATAGACCAATTTCTTGACTAATTATTGGGCCAACAAGAGTTCTGAGACAGTTATTTAAAAACATGAGTTTTCTATGTCATCATATGAAAGTCAAGAATAATCATAACAAGAAATGTATGCAATCAGTTGATGATTCATTTGCTATAGACTCTAATTTTGTTTTATTTTTTACATGAAATGTGTATTTCTAATTGGCTTTGTACTAGGTAACATAATTCAGTTGGTTTTCCAACATCTTTTGATTAGCCTTTCTTTAGTTACCGTATTTCTGTGTTCTCAACATGGAAATCTCCTAGAGTCAGGATGTAGGCATGTAACCTAGACTGCCAACCAACTGAACTTTAATTTGGAATTGATCAGTATGAGGAAGAAGGCTCTTTTTGGTGTTTCTAAGTTTTGCAAGGTTGGTGGTCACCGCAGTGTTTGGCTTTCATTTGTGTCAGTTGTTACAAGTCATGTTCCTAGCACTGAAGTGGCTTTTGTGGGGTGAAGAGGTGGAAGTTTTCCATAGGCTCCATGCAGCATCAATGTTTCTTTTTCTACCACTAGTCAGTTTCTTTTTTTTATGGTTAAAGTGCCACATTTTATTTATTTTTCAATTTTATTTTAATTTTTTATACAGCAGGTTCTTATTAGTTATCTATTTTATACGTATTAGTGTATACATGTCAATCCCAATCTCCCAATTCATCCCACCACCACCCCCAGTCAGTTTCATTGTGTAGTTTCACCTAATATTCCTAGAAACTTAGCCTCCACCCTGTTTTTTTTTTAAGTCCTCCCAACTATTCTATGAGATTCATAATACATTTCTACTATATGCAATTTCCTTTACTTAGCTAAAATGCAATTCTGTTACTTGTAATCAAGAATTCTGGTAAAGCCTTCCTTAAGCCTTTATTCAGACAATGGAGACCTAAAGATATGTGACATAGCATGATACATGAAGCATGCCTAGGAACATGTCAGGACTACTGCATCTTTGTGTTTAACAATGTGCTCTCTCTCCACGTAGACAAGTTGTGAAAAGTTGTCCCTTCTGAGCACTTGCATCCATGAGCACACTGTTTGGCTAGGACTGAGCAAGTTGTATGGTGAAAAAAGGTGCTTTTTCCTCTGGTAGGACACAGCTCCGACCAAGAAGATAACCAGGATTTAGATTGGGTTTCAGTCCCCTCTTGTCTCTTCAGCTGGGTCGTTTTGTATTGAGAACAAGCTACATAATCATATGAAATAGCCCTGATATATCTCATATAACACTTACATGTATGCATTTATATACATGCACACATTATGCTGATGATGTTATGTGCATAAGATATTTAAGTTAAGCTTGGTAAAGTCCTTAAGTTTTACTGGGATTCAAATTAATATCTACTTCTTACATTTTAAACATGTGAAGACACTTTGGAAATAATCTGAATTTACTAATTATTTTATACTGGAAAACATTTTTATTTGTAAAGCTTGTATATAATATATACAAGTATATAATATATAATATATATATTATATACTTATAGAATATTATATAATATATATATATTATATACTTATAGAATATTATATAATATATATATATTATATACTTATAGAATATTATATAATATATATAATATATAAAAGCACCAAAATATACTGGAAAATGACAAAGTAGAATAATCAAAAATGATATAAAATATTGTTGAATACTGATGAAAAATTTTTATTTTATCAGCAAGAAAGATTTTAACCTATGTTCAATCTTAGTATGGATCTGGGTTATAGTCCCAAATCTTATTCTCATCATTAGTTATTGTGTATTTAAAAAATATAACTAATGATAATGCCTATTCTGTATCTCACAATTTTATTTATACCAGCACATTGAGAAAAATTAAATAAATAAAATCGAGGTTAGTAGAGATTTCTTTGCTAGGAAAGTAAACGCTTAATTTCACGAAAAATCAGGAAACTTGTAAGATGTGAGAAAGGAGAAATGGTCGGTATTCTTACTTCTGGGCTGTCTCCTGTGCTTATCACCTTCTTAATTGTTTCTCTCTTATCCCAACTAGGTTGATGAGGTAGGAGACCATGGAGACCAAAGCAGCACTTTTACTTTCAGAGCTGTGTAGTAGGGCCACCAACTGCTTGGTCATTCTATCCTAATCTAAAAAATACTCCAACCCAATGGCTAAGCCTGCACTGTGCAATACAAGGCTACTAGTTACATGTGGACATTTAAATTTAAATTAACGTTATAAAGTTACATGTTTAATTCCTCAGTTGCACTAGCCATATTTCGAGTACTCTATATTCACATGTGGTTTGTGGCCAGTGCAGACGGAACACGTCCATCATTTCAGAAGGTTCTATTGACCATGCTGACCTAAGCACTTACTTAGAAATTAGTTTTCATTTTTAACTTAAAATTCCTTGGGATCTTGCTTTATATACTCCAATGTTATACTAAGTGTCTCAATCTCATACTGATTGTGTTCTTCCATTTAGCAGTTGCCATGAAGTAATTAGTAGTGTCTTGTGGGATGAAGGTCAGCAAAGCATAACAGTCACAGCATTTTAGCCTTTCACCCTTTTGACAAAGATATACTTCCCTTTACCAAAACTTGTTTGCTAAAGAAGCATAATTACTGAATTTCATTGAATCTGAGATATCATCAATTGAAAGATGTAGCATTATTTTGTGTTCCAGTAAGCTATTCAATTATGATGTTCCCTTTATATCAGTCATCTTAATTTCAAGGATGTTAAAATGTGAAAAAAATGCACATCTGGGATTTATTGAAATATGGTAAAATAAAAAGCCAAATCTTCCTTCCTTTACAAAATCATATCTTGCAACGTAGAAAGAATAAGACAACTTAATTACAGAAAATTATACTTGATTGTGTATTAATGGATTGAGAGCCTTCTTAAAATACCCTTTTCTTTTATTCATCTTGTGTATCTGGCTTTATCTCTAATGACAAATAGCTCACTATACATTAAAATACAAGAAAATTCAATCTTTTTACTGTTCAGATCTGCAAGTTTTAACAACTGCCTATTAGTCATGGAACCACCACCACAATCAAGGTATAGAATAGTGCCATCACACTAAAAATTATCCCACATCACTCTGTATTCAATCCTTCTCTTTAATTCCAGCCCATGGCAACTATTGATTTGTTTTTTTGTCTCCATAGTTTTACATTTTCTAGAATGTCATATAAATGGGTTCATACAGTATGTAGCCTTTTAAATCTGGTTACTTTTAATTCGCATTATGCATTTGTGCTTCATGCACACTGCTGTGTGTGTCAGGAGTTTGTTCCTTTTTTATTGCTAAATAGTATTTGACTATATTGATATACCACAATTTATTCATTCCACAGTTGAAGGACATTTGTGTGGTTTCAAGCTGTTGATAATTATCTCAGAAAGGAGTATAAACATCGAGACTCAAGTTTTTGTGTGAACATAGGTTTAAATTTCACTTTGATAAATACTTAAGAGTAGAAATTGCTGACTCATATGGTAAGCATACATCTACCTTTATAAGAGACTGTGAAACTATTTTCTGAACTACCACTTTACAGTCCCATCAGAAATGTTTGAAACTCCCAGTGGCTTCATATAATCACCAATTTGTACCTTCAGTACTGTTAATATATTGCCATTCTAATTAAGTGTGTAGTGGTATTTGAATTTTCTTAATGACTTATCATCTTGAAATTTTTTTCATGTCTTTAATTGCTATCCATATATCTTCTTTAGATATATACTTGTTGAAATCTTTCCTCATTATTGGTGGGGGAGGGGATTGTTATTGTTTAATTATAAGTTCTTTATTTCTTTTGGATGCAGGTCTTTTATCATAAGTGATTTGCAAATATTTTCTTCAAGTCTGTGGTTAACCATTTAATTTTGATATGTGATTGTTTTGAAAATCATTCTTATTTTTTATGAAATCCAATTTAGCTTTTTTTTCATTTATGCATGGTGCTTTTGGCTTTGTTTGTAGGAAATTTTGCCTAACCAAAACTCACAAAGATTTTTATTCAGTATTATTTCCTTCTAGAAATTCTAGGTTATACATTGATGTCTATGATTCATTTCTGGTCAATTCTAATATATAATGCAAAATGTGGATAAAGGTTTATTGTTTTGCATATGGATATTCAATTATTTCAGCACCGTTTGTTAAAAGTTTGATTTTCCTTTCTGTGTTGAATGGAGAGAAGGCTTGGTTAGGAAAGCAATGAATATATATGTATATTTATATCTATGTCTATTTCTGAACTTTATCTTATTTTGTGAGTTATATGTCTATCATTTATTTAACATCACATTGTTTTGATTACTGTAGCTTTATAAGAAAATAATTGTGTGAGTCCTCCAATTTTGTTCTTTTTAAAAATTGTTTTGGATTTCCTCTTTTGTCTTGTTTTGTTTGCCCTTCTGTATACATTTTAGAATCAGTCTGTCAGTATATTTTTTGCTGGAATTTGAAGTGGAATAGTGTTAGATGCAGAAATCAGTTTTGGGAGACTTGACATCTTAAGTACACAGAGTGTTCCAATCCTTGAATACCATGTATGGCAATATACTTAGGTCTTCTTCTCTTTTCTCATCAGTGTTTGGTAGTTTTGACCCTGCACATATTTTAAAAATATTTATATTTAAGTATTTAATCATTTTTGACACTATTATAAATGGCACTACTTTTTGGAATTTAATTCCCATTTGTTCATTGCTAGTATATTACTTTTGGACTCATTTTTCTATGCTGACATTGTATTCTTTGACATTACTATACTCATTTATCAGTTCTAAAAAATACTGTAGATTTCTTGGATTTCCTACACACACAATTATGTCAGCTGAGGATAGAAACATTTTTTTTCCTTTCTAATACATATGTATTTTATTTCATTTTCTTGCACTGAATAGGAATTCCAGTATGATGTTCAATAAGAGTGGTGGGAATGTAAATCCTTGCCTTGTTTCCAAGGGTTGTGTGTTTAATCTTTTACCATAAAGTGTGACATTAGCTGTATGTTTTTGTTAGTACTATTTATCCCATTGAGGTGTTTCCTTCTAGTTATGGTTGCTCAGAGTTTTTAATCATGACTGGATATTAAATGCCAAAAGATTTTCCTGCATCTATTAATATATAATGCCATTCTTATTTGGTCATTGATAATGTGAAGTACTATAATAATTTATTTTCAAATACTGAATCAGTCTTACATCTAGAATAAATTCCAATTGGTCATAATATATTCTCCTTTTATCTGGTATTGGATTTCCTAGAAATTTTTGAGGAGTTTTGCATCTGTGTTTGCAAATAATATTGATCAATTATATATATATATATACATATATTAATGTTTTCATCTGGTTTTGATATTAGGATAATACTGGCCTTATAAAATGAGTTAGGAAGTATTCTTTCTTCTCCTATAGTCTGGTAAAGTGTGTGTTGATATAATGTTCATCCTTCACTACATGCTTAATAAAGTACCAATGAAGCCATCTGGACCTATAGTTTTCTTTGCTTCAAATGTTGATTGGCTATTAATTTAATTTCTTTAACACATGAGGGACTATTTAAGTTACCTATTTAATATTTAGCAAAAGTCTGCGGTGTTGTATCTTTCAAGGAATTATTTCTAATATTTCTAATTTTGTCATTTTTTAATTTTGTTTTTGATCTGATTATAGCTTTATTAACATTATTGATCATAGTCCACTGATGTTTTAAGTGATTATTGATAGGTATCTACTTATTGCCATTTTATTACTTATTTTCTGTTTATGTTTGTTTGTTTTTTGTAATTCTTCTCTGTTCTTTTTTTCTTCTTTTAGTATTTTTCCATGTGGTTTAGTGACTTTGTAGTGGTATGCCTGTGTTCCTTTATCTTTGTTTTTGTATATCTGTTGCAGGTTTTAGATTTGTGGTTACCATGGGGTTTATATATGTTAACCTATAACTATATCTACCTGTTTAAACTGGTAGTCATTTAAGTTCAGGCACAATCTAAAAGATCAAGATTTTTTACTTCCCTCCCCCACATTATGTGTTTTTGATGTCATATTTTACACCTTCATGTTATCCCAATACTATTTATTATAGTTTTATTGATTTTATAATTTTTTTGTTTTTTAATTTTCAATTAAAAAATTCAACTAAAAAATGTTTAATACTAGCTTATTTAAGTGGTTGATCTTCAGCCTTTACTATGCATTTGCCTTTACTAGAGGGATTTTCTTTTCCTTTCCTTTAGATACTTACTTCTTGTTGCCTTTTCTTTTCCATTTAGATAAGACCCTTTAACATTTATTTTAGGGTGGGTTTAGTATCCATGAACTCTTTTAGTTTTTGCTTGTTTAAGAAGTTATTTATCTCTCCTTCAATTCTTAATGAAAATCTTGCCGAGTAAAGTACCTAGGTTGCAGGGTTTTCCCTTTCAATGTTTTAAATATATCATGTCACTCTCTTCAAAGTTTCTGCAGAAAAATCAGCTGCTAGCCTTATGTGGGTCCCCCTGTATGTGACTCTTTTTTTCTCTTGCTGCCTTTAGAATTCTCTCTTTAACTTTAACTTTTTCCATTTTAATTATGACAAGTCTTGGTATGGGTCTGTTTGGGTTCATTTTGTTTGTTAACCTCTATGCTTCGTGTACCTTGATATCTGTTTCCTTCTTCAAGTTCAGGAAGTTTTCAGCCATAATTTCATCAACCCCTTTCTCTCTTCTCCTAGTGGCACCCTTATAATGCAAATCTTGGTACATTTGATGTTATTTGATGTTTATAACTGTTTATAAACAGTTATAAACTATTCTCATTTCTTTTCTAATTTGTTTTTCTTTTTTTTTTTTTGATTGGGTGATTTCCATTATTACATCTTTCAGATTATTTATGTTTTCTTCTGTATCACCAAGTCTGCTATTAATTCCTTCTAGTGTGTTTTTCCTTTTAGTTATTGTATTCTTCAGTTCCAATTGGTTCTTTTTTATATTTTCTAGTTCCTTGTTAAAATTCTCACTGTGTCCATCTATTATTTTCCCTGATTTAGTTTGCATTTTTATTACTAATGCTTTGAACTATTTATCTGATAAATTATTTATTTCTGTTTCACAGTTGTTTTTTCTGGGGTTTTCTCTTTTTCTATTGAAACAAATCCCTCTGTCATCTCATTTTGTTTAACTTTCTCTGTCTCTATTAAATTTGGTGAAAGAGTTAGCTTTTGTGGTCTTGAAGGGGTGTCCATGCGTCGGAGCCTTCTCATACAGTCTGTGTGTGCCTGGTGACTTTGGTGGGAGAGAGAGATATAACATGAGCACAAGTTATGTTTTAACCCAAGGTGTGCTATCACCTTGGTAGGAGGTGGGGCCTGAGATGGAGGAGCTAGATCCAGAGCCAGGTGTGAGTTGGGGCCTCCCCTATGCTTCATGGCCATCACTGCTCTATCAGGGGCAGGGTTGGGTCACAAGTTGCTGGAGCAGAAGCCCTGAGGGGCAGGTCAGTCTGGTTCTGTTCCCTCTAAGTGTGTGCTCTCCCCTCTTCCAGCACTGGCACGTTTGCCCCAGAGGGAATTAGTGCTGTAGCAAGAAGGCCTGGAGCAGACCCTTGGAATGGGTGTGGGCATGGGCTGTAGCAGTCCTGCTCCTAGTCAGAGTTCCCTGCTGCTTCTGATGTGCTGCTTCAGTGACTGCTAGTAATGGCTGTCCACACCCTATTCAGATGCTGTTCTGTTTCTGGGCTGGCTCTGTCCCTCACAACTGAGCAGTCCCCTTACCCTTGCATCCCTCACCCTAGTGTGGAGCTGCATTGTGAAGCAACCAGGACCAGAGTGGTACTCTACTCAGGCTGGAGTGTGCACCAGGGTAGTTGCAGGAAGCCTGCCACAGTCCTGTACTATTTCAATCTGCTTTCTTCCCCCGGTTTTGGGAGTAAGCAAGTGTGCACTTGCTCTTCACGAGTGAAGTCTAGATTTTTTACAGCCCTCCTGCTCATGTAATCCCCCTCCTCTTCTGTGTCCCCTTGCAGGAGCACAGGTCTCACCCTGATTGCTCCTCTTCCCTTCCTCCCAGACTGTGTGTGGATCCTTCTTACAACCTTGGTGTATAGGAGTCTTTCTGCCAGTCCCCAGTTAGTTTTCGGTGAGAATGGTTCCATAGGTAGATGTTTGTTGTTGTTGTTGTCGTTGTTTTTGCGGTACGCGGGCCTCTCACCGTTGTGGCCTCTCCCGTTGCGAGGAACAGGCTCCAGATGCGCAGGCTCAGCGGCCATGGCTCACGGGCCCAGCCGCTCTGCGGCATGTGGGATCTTCCCGGACTGGGGCACGAACCCATGTCCCCTGCATCAGCAGGCAGACTCTCAACCACTGCGCCACCAGGGAAGCCCAGTAGATGTATTTTTGGTGCATTCGTGGTGGGAGGTGAGTTCCACATCATCCCACTCCATCATTCTGATCTCTTCCAACTACCATAATATTGTAAGAGTTTAAGGAGATAATTGACGTACCTGAAAACTGTATAATTAAAAAACAGTGTATGGACTCCTGGTGCAGTGTTTAAGAATCTACCTGCCAATGCAGGGGACATAGGTTTGAGCCCTGGTCCGGGAAGATCCCACATGCTGCAGAGCAACTAAGTCCGTGTGCCACAACTACTGAGCTTGCACTCTAGAGCCCGCGAGCCACAACTACTGAAGCCTGCACACCTAGAGCCCATGCTCCACAGCAAGAGAAGCCACTGCAATGAGAAGCCCACACACTGCAACGAAGAGTAACCCCCGCTCTCTGCAACTAGAGAAAGCCCGCGCACAACAGCGAAGACCCAACGCAGCCAAAAATAAATAAGTAAATAAAAATAAATTTATAAAAATAAATGTAGTTTACAATGACTAAGTTAATTGGCCATGTGTAATAAAGGCTCTAAATAATTAATCATATAATTATTTCAAGCATGATATCCTAATAATAACAACAGCAGCAGCAAGAACAATAATAATAATGGTTATTGAATACTTAAGATATACTAAGGACTTCACAACCATTATCTCAGTTAATCTACACAACAAGCCTACAAGGTAGGTCGCCTTATCATTCTTATTTTCCAGATATGGGACCTAAAGCTCCCCCTGTCCAAAATGCAGCTCACTGGAATTTAAATGTAGTAGGCTGCTGAGCATAAATTCCAATAACACATCAGTTCCCTTAACCACGTCATTGAGAAAATTATATTTCTTTTGTCCAATTTTTTGTCATCTACTTGTCCAATATCTTCTGATACTTTCTTGAATTCCCCGTGCTATATTCTCATAATCCTAGTCAAAACTGTGATTGTTTTCTCACATGTGGGCTCTTATATCTAATTCAGAAGTTCAAAGCCTCAATGAGGAATAATTCTTAAGTTAAGGAAAATACAGCACCTTCCTCAATGTTACTTAAAGGGGTCATTTTCCTTACACAGCTCAGTGTGTAATACCTGCTGTCAAGTATTTATTACCCTGAGCCTGGCTTCTTCTTTCTTTGAACCAGGAATGGTATTTGATACCTGTGTACTTCTATCAATAGATTCTGCTCACAATACAGCACTGGGAGGTGATTTTAAAACTTTCTACATTTGCTTATAAGAATAACTTCTTTAATGTGGTCTAAAGTGAACAGGATGATTAATTTCACATTAAGGAAGAACACTGACTCTGAAGCCCTTTTCTCATGTTTTATAATGAAACTTCTACAGCCTCTCATTTTTCTATTCAATCACCTTGGCTGTAAACAATGGGAATTTTCATAGAGCAGAACAGCATTTCCCAAACCTGCCTGACAAAAAGGATGACTGGAGGCACACAGTAAAATGCAGATTTCAAGGTCTCTCCTAGGTGATTTCCTGGAATTCATAATTTTATAAAATTCTTCTAATGATTTTTATGATTCAGAAAATTTAAAGAACATCAGAATACATTTTATTTTTAAAGGGGAGATGGGAAGGATAATTTGGATTATTAAGATACTAATTAGTCAAAATGCAACACTGGGCTTCTGGAATCAAGCAAAAGTGGCCACAGAAGTGAAGAAAACAGACCCACATAGTTCATTTTTTTACAATTTGCCCTGATCTGATTTTTGGTGTAAATCATATGTACTGTCTCCCCTTTGCAAATATTACATACTTACAGCATGTAGCTTTCTAAGAGGGAGAAAAGGTCTGTTCTTGAAACTTAGGCTCTGGTACCTACTCTACCTGATGGTTTCTGGATGATCTGTGTGGCATTTTCAAGGCTCAGTTGGTTTGGTTGACCTTAAGGGCTAAAGATTTGGCCCCTTCAGGAAGAAAGTTCTGCTCTTAGTAATAATCAGATTAGCATGGGCCACTTGCCAGTCCAGATGAATACACATGAAGTGATTGAGATTGAAAGTCAGTTCTTTATATATTTGATTTTCATGACATCAGAAATCTTACAAATAGAGGGGTCAGAGGGATTTTATGTTGAAAGTCAGTGGAGCATTACCTTTGCTATGTGGGATGACAACTTTCTTCAGATATTATTGTCACCATTAGAGGAATTGCTCTGTAAAGTTTTGTCTCAATTTCTGTTTCCTTTGAAAAATAAATATTTCCTATCAGCTTAGAATTCAGGTCAATTTTTCATAAGCAGCATATAAAAGCACATTAATTTTTATGGATGTCTGCATATATTTTTATCCCAGGGTTAGTTATTCTCAAATATTTTCAACCTATAACCTTTACCTTTAATAAGAGTTCTTCTCCATTAACACCTTCAGTAACTTCCCATCCTTTATTTTTAAAAAAACATTTATTGGAGTATAGTTGATTTACAGTATTGTGTTAGTTTCAGGTGTACAGCAAAGTGATTCAGTTATAGATATACATATATTCATTCTTTTTCAGGTTCTTTACCCGTATAGGTTATTACAGAATATTGAGTAGAGTTCCCTGTGTTATACAGTTGGTCCTTGTTGGTTATCTAGTTTATCTGTAGTAACATATATACGTTAATCCCCAGCTCCTAATTTATCTCTCCCTGCCATGTTTCCTCTTTGTTAACCATAAATTTGTTTTTGAAATCTGTGAGTCTGTTTCTGTTTTGTAAATAAGTTCATTTGTATCATTTTTCAAAGTTAGATTCCACATATGAGTGATATCATATAATATTTGTCTTTATCTGACTTACTTACTTCACTTACTATGATAATCTCTAGGTCCATCCATGTTGTTGCAGATGGCATCATTTCATTCTTTATTTATGGCTAAGTAGTATTCCATTGTAGAAATGTACCACATCTTCTTTATCTATTCCTCTGTCAATGCATATATCTTTTTGGATGGTGGTTTTCTCTGGATATATGCCTAGGAGTGAGATTGCTGGATCACATGGTAGTTCTGTTTTTAGTTTTTTAAGGAACCTCCATACTGTTCTCCAGAGTAGTTGTATCAATTTACATTCCCACCAACAGTATAGGAGGGTACCCTTTTCTCCACACCCTCTCCAGCATTTATTGTTTGTAGACTTTTAATGATGGCCATTCTGACTGGTGTGAGGTGATACCTTGGGGTTTTGATTTGCATTTTTCTGATAATTAGTGATGTTGAACATCTTTTTATGTATTTTTTGGCCATCTGTATGTCTTCTTTGGAGAAATGTCTATTTATTTAGATCTTCCACCCATTTATTGATTGGATTATTTCTTTGACATTGATCTGCATGAGCTGTTTGTATATTTTGGAGATTAAACTTAACCTTGTCGGTCACTTTGTTGGCAAATATTTCCTCCCATTCTGTGGCTTGTCTTTTTGTGTTGTTTATGGTTTCCTTTACTGTGCAAAAGCTTTTAAGTTTAATTAGGTCCCATTTGTTTATTTTTGTTTTTATTTTCATTACTCTAGGAGAAAAATCCAAAAAGATATTGCTGCGATTTATGTCAAAGAGTCTTCTGCTTATATTTTCCTCTAAGAGTTTTATAGTGTCCGGCCTTACATTTAGGTTTTTGATTAATTTTGAGTTTATTTTTGTGTATGGTGTTAGAGAATGTTCTAATTTCATTCTTTTACATGTAGCTGTCCAGTTTTCCCAGCACCACTTATTGAAGAGACTCTTCTCCATTGTATATTCTTGCCTCTTTTGTCATAGATTAAATGACAATTGGTGCATGGGTTTATTTCTGGGCTTTCTATCCTATAACTTCCCATCCTTTAAAAGAAAATCATTGATTTTCTTGAAGATGTTTCCATCACTAGGAAACAGGCAGAGTTATGTCACTTACTCAAGCTTGCACAGTAAATGTTGAGCCAAACAAACAATTCACACAGACACTTTAGCACCCAACCCGCAGTCTTCACTATTTCACTACTCTGCATGCTTATGATGATAGAAGACATTAAATGAAAACATTAACAAGTAAATTATGTTCATGACCAATAAAAATATCTTTTAAGAAATGGACTCAAGAATTTTTTGAAAGCAATAAACAATAAACTTTTATTTGACAATAATTAATCCTCCTCTTGGTTTAACTAGAATTTAATCAAAAGACTAAACCTGCACTTAAATAGTCAGGATTTAGAGTGTATATATGTCATAAAAAAGATGAAATGAGCTAACCTTCTCGGATGTTAAAATGTATTTTAAAGTTGTATTATAGTGATTCTAGTCAGAAAAAAAGGTCAAAGTTATATAAGGAATTTAAGAGGTACATTAAATAAAAAGATAAATTACAAATCAATTATATTGGAGAACTGCCTGGTTATTTGGGGAAGAAAAAAACAAAACTGAATTTATACTTCACCCCTTAAACAAAAAATAATTTTAGGTGGATTGAAGAGATCATAGACTTGAGAAGTATTAGAAAGAATATTGTTTAAAGTTTAAAATGTTGAGTTAGTGAAGCTTCTCTTGGCACCCTTCTAGGGTCTGAAATAGTAAATAGCTTTTAGAAATAATCACATAAAGATTTAAAATTTCTCTGTAGAAAACACACACAGGGAAAGAGAAAAGGCAAACTTTAGTTGGGTAAAATATTTATTGCATTCATGAAAATACATTTGCATTTTGTAATATAAAAAGAGTTTTTAGATATCAACAAGGTAAAGATGAACAATGCCATAGAAAAGACATTGATAGATAAGTAACAAATGAAGAAGTACAGAGCATTAAGAGCTTATGACAAAATATTCAGGCTTAATCATAATTAGACTGCAAGTCTAAATAATGATGTTTGTTTTCATTTTTGCCATTCAAACAATTCAAATCAGCACAATGGGCAACATTATTTTATTGTGGCATTAAAGAAAAAATAAGATACTTATGTAGCACATAGCACAGCACTATGAATTGTTTCTAATCTTTCTAGAAAATGATTTGGTAGTATGAGCAAAATGTAAAATGTGCGTATCTTCAGATCTACAAATTTTACTTCTGGGAATGTATCCTAAGGATATGTGTAAATATGCAATGAAAATAATCTCAGTATTTTGCATATGTGAAAAATCTCAACCTAACTAGCTATTAATATGTAAATAATTACATAAATTATCATATATTCTTGAAAATTATATTTTTATAATTTTTGAAAAGAAAATTTGAAATTTGAAAAAAGAAATTTGAAAATTTGAAAAGAATATTTTCTCTAATATTTTAAAATTATTCAACACAAATGAGTCTTAATTATTTATGGGGGATTGTGTTGCAGAAAGTAACTAATAAAACTGCATACAATTAATTTTATGGTTGTTTTCCTTTCCTGCTTGATAGTAAGACTTTTATTAAAGAAATTTTAAAATTTCAATTACAATAGATTTGAGTTTTCCTGGTTTTGATTTGAGTTTTGGCTTAGCCTCATGTGATAACTAAATAATTTCCTTATGGTTTGTTTTATAATCTTTATTAGGCAACAATTGGATATATCTTTCTTTCTCCATTTTCCTGATGAGTAAAGTAAAATTTTTAAGTAACCTGCTCAAGAAAACAGAAGCTAGGACTTGATCCCATTGAAATAAAGAAAGAACCTTTTCATCAAAGTTGCTGGGGAATGAAATGACTACTTTCCTGAGTTACATACTTGGTTTCTGTCAACAAGGGCCTGCGAATACCTCAAGTATTGTTGAATCAATAATTTTTAATCCTTGTCTTTCAAGTTCTAGTACTCAGTAGAAGCAGTTTGAGATTTTTGTCTCTCACACTGTCCTATTGCAATAATATATTTATTTCTTCATTGACATGCTATAGAGAAATCTACTGTATGGGTAGTTAGATGATGTTTCAGTTTATTGCAGTGCAAATTGAAAGCCTACTTGCACTACTGTCAGCAGTAGACCCTTAAGTGCTATTCAGGTAATCAAACCAGATATTTTTAATATTGGGACATAGGAAATAGTTTAATGCCAGTTGGTGTGAAAGTAGCTTATTTGCATTAATTAATACAGAATGGTCTGGTATGTGAAAATATTTTATTACAAAGGATGGCACTGTCAATGAGGTTGGTACTTTAGTCAGCAGTATATTATGGTGAAAATTACATGTTAAATATGAATAATTAAAAAACTGATGCTAGGGAGTTTCTTTGGAATGAAATTTTGTATTATAGACAACATCTCATGAACTAAATTCTGAGAGCAGTTCTAGGAGGTTTTTCTATAATGATCAGTTAGTGTATTTAACAGGAAATATATCAGAAAATGATTTATTCCTCTCACTCAAAGATCTCTTGTATAATAAAGTATATTCTTCTCATGCTGGCTGCTTTTACTTTGCAAGTCATTGGGTTATATCCTGGACACAATAATCCTACACAAAATTGAAAAATGATGCCCAGGTAATTTTTGTCATCTGCTTTTAAGACTTGAGTCATTAGCCATCCATTTTCTTAAATAAAATAAATGTTTTCAATGAAACCATGTTTACCTTATATAATTTCTTATTAGGTTGTTCACTTTCATAGTGTGCCAACAGTATCGTATTTCAACTCAGAGTGAATACACTATGAATACTAAAAACAAACAAAACAATATCCTATCTTTTCCAAATGGGAAGCCTGCTAGACTCAAATAAAGTAAGAAAAAGTCAAAATATTACTATATATCCTGTGTGATGATGGCATCATGATGCCTATAGGTTAACAGAATGACTAAATTGGGTTTGTGGCAGATAGTCTTTTTTTTTAATTAGCAAATTTATTTTTATTTGTTTTATATAGATTTCGCCAAATTTAGAGCTGAATTAAACAACATCTAAACTTTATCTTCTCTAGCATCATTTATATTTAGTCTCACCATCTTGAGAATTTTACTATGTCTGCCACTTACCATAATGGTGATACAGTGAAAGAATCTTACATGGTTCTTCCATGTGGTAACACATTAAAACAATGCTTGCATGTTTGGAATGTGTAAGATCTTGGTTCCAATCATGGTTTTACCAATTGTGTATCCTTCATGGATAGTATTTTTTTTTTTTTTTTGTAGACAGGGTCCTTTATTTAACTTCTTAAAGAAGAAAACATAGAAAACATTTTTATCCACTTTCAAATTGAGGATCAAGGGGAATGACATCAGTGAAAATGTCGGAGTAGGGAACTCTGGGGTGTGTCCATCCCCAGAAACACTGACATAGATGGTAAAACCTGTCAGTAATGATCTTATCAACATATGTAAGTTTTTAAAATTAATTTTTATTGGAGTATAGTTGATTTACAATGTTGTGTCAGTTTCTGCTGTACAGCAAAGTAAATCAGTTATACATATACATATATCCACTCATTTTTAGGTTCTTTTCCCATATAGGTCAGTACCGAATATTGAGTAGGGTTCCCTGTGCTCTACAGTAGGTTCTTATTAGTTATCTATATTATATATATAGTAGTGTGTATATGTCAATCTTAAAGATTAAAGAAAATAGACTAAAATACTGACAAATATTACTTATACCTTAAATTCCCTCCCATATTTATTTTCCCTTTCTACCAATACCTGTTGTTCACAATATTCACAAAACCTTTTTTAACACAATGTCTTAAAAAGGATTTTTGTAGAGCTGCAACTTGTAATTTTGTGAACCGTATTTACTACATTAGAGTATTCTACCTGATGGTCTAGGTTTTCACTGCATAATAAAGATAAAAATTTCCAACAACAGAACCACTACTTACTCATCGTGAAATGTATTCCATTTCCGAGAACAAACTTGGCATCATTATACCACTTACTTCCAAGAGAAACAAACACCCTTTTGCCTACATTGTCTTTTCTCTCACTGCCATTTTTCCATAAATACTATTTATTCAGAGACCTGCTTCCTCATAGTTTAGTTTTCCTGTTTGTGAGTCAATGGTAAATCCATAATCCTATTTTAAATATCTTCAAGGCCATGAAAAAGTATGCTACTTATTCCAATTCGGCAGTTTAACTGCAGTGCAGAAAAGTTCGGCACCCAGAGATTTAAGCCTCTGTTTTAAGCATAAATTACTAAGGCACCCTGTTCTTTTTTCTTGTAAGTGTAACTCTCATTGACATGAATCCCCATAGATTTATCGCCCCATAGGCAATAAATGATATTCCAAGAAAATAATGTGAAAAAGCTAAAGGAGAAGGGGATTTACATTTTTAATTTGATATATTAGATCATCTTTCAATGAAATCTCTTAACTGTGATAATCACAATTAATTCATGCCTACTCGTGTCCATAAATCTTTGGGTGGTAACTTTAAAGGTCTTTCAGAAATAAATCTTTTGCAAAGCTGGAGTCATGCTTCCTGTCCCAGCTCCCTGAGAGAGAGAGTACAGAGAGATTAAGTCATAATATGGGTTGTAATCAGACAGACGTAGGCTCAAATTGTGGCTCTGCCTCCTGCTTAAACTTTCAGTGCTTCCAGAGCCTATCGCATGAATTATGAATTACAGTTTCTACTTCCTGAGGTCGATTTAAACATAAATGATATATGTTGAGCACTCAGCAGAGTCCAGTATATAGTAAATGCTCAATTCAATAATTATATTAGTTCCTTCAATGCCAAAGTCAACTGTTATCTTCCCTATGATTGCAAGCTTGAAACAGATTAATAAATTGTTTCTTGGAAAGCTTATGGTTTATAATCTGCAAGTTCTAATTTAACCAAGACCTGCAACTGGAGCCCTTTATACTAATATAATATTTCCCAACTTTGTCACCCCAAATGGATCAAGAGCTCTTTGGGGGCAGGGGTCATGTTTATTACAGTCTTTGCATTTGGCAAGGTACTTAACTTATAAGCTTGCATATAATTAGTATTCAACACATGTTTATAAACTGACAGATAGACAACATATAGGAGTAAATAAAAATTATCAATTGATACTCGTTTGTATTTTACTCTATTTTAAAAATGAGTTTTATCCCCATAATAATTTTGTTTTGGAATAGTACCTAGTGTAGTGCCTGTGTCAAAAAGATTACTTAACAGACATTTGATAACTGAATAGATGTAGCTAGTTTTCATTTGCAGAACATGAACACCACCACTATGGGTAACTTCTGTATGTTTCTTGTGTTTAAGTTCTGGCAGGCCTTCCTTAAATATGCCTGTTTTTTTTCCTTTCTTCCAGTAATATCTCATGCTATGTCTGTGTTATGTGTACAGGTAGTCTTCATTTTTTAAAGATTCTGGAATTGCAAACGTGCCGATTTTCTAAATTGTATTTGTAACTTCAAGGTCCATACTTGCTGCATGTTGTCAGTCATTCACAAACATGTTCAGAACAGCAGAACATCTGTGTTGCCTGATGCACACTTTCCCAGCTGAGATAAAAAAAGGTGATGCAAGGCCTTCTTGTTCCAGCTTTCATACTGTAAATTAGTGTCCTTTTCATGGTCTTTTAGTGCTACTTTTTCAAAAATGTTTGTGCTTTTTGTTGATGATTTTGCTGTTTAAAATGTTCCCAAGCATAGTGCTGAAGTGCTGTCCAGTGTTATTAGGTGCAGAAAGGCTGTGATGTGCTTTACAGAGAAAGTACATGTGCTAGGTAAGCTTCATTCAGGCATGAGTTACAATACTGTTGGCCATGAGCTCAATGCTAATGAATCAACAATATTTAGTGTTAGATACAGTGTCTTCACATTAAAAAACACGTGAAAAGATGGTATGTATTGATTGGTTGATGAAAATGTAACCAGAGACCCCCAGGAACCTAACCCTACATTTCTCCCAGGAGCAATCATTCAGTGTTTGCTATTTCAGTGTTTACGATGACTTATAGAGCATAACTGTAGCAAATAATGATAATCAGTTATACCACTCATGGTGATTAATATTTCGTAATCAGCCTCTTATAGTGCCCTAAAGTAAGGTAGAGGTGGTGGAGATCAGATTGGTTTGCAGGATCTTATGATGCCTTCTGTACCTCCCAATACATTTTGGCATCATGAGACTGAATGTCATCTGAAGTCCAGCTTCCAGGAGTAAGCACCGATCACGTTTTGACATAGTATATCTCAATTTTGTCCCACACCCACTACCTTTGCCATAACTATTCATGCTCTGTAACAAGCAGTGGAACATCATTTGCAGAGATGGGATGAATATGTAATTTTTGACTGTGAAATGTCTTTGTCCCCAAGGATCTCATCAAATGTTCAGTTCGGCTCTCATTCTGCAACAGCCAATCATTATAGGAAAAAGACTGTTTCTAACATTAGGGACTCCAATTTTATCCTCTCATCGTAAAACAAGACCTACCTAGCCAATGTAGAAGGGGAACATAGGATAAAAGGAAATGAGGAGTGTTTAAAAAGAATAGAAATGCTATACAAGGAAGGAAAGCGAGAGATGCAGATTAACACAGACTGAATTTAGCCCAATGTGCCTCAATACAGATGTTCAGTAAAGCTAAGTCTAATTCTCCTTGAAAACTCCCCCTTTCAAAATCTGCAACACTGTGCAAACAAACATAAAGAAATGTCTACCTCTAACCCTGTTGAAAATCTCTCCTACCTTATACTCTTTATATTCCGTGGTGGACATACAATGCAATTTTAATTATGAAAAATTACAAAGTATTTGAGATCTTCTGGGAGTACACACACTTACACACACACACACACACACACACACCAAGGGACAGTGGATTTAGTGGAAAGAGTTCTAAGCTAAGAAAAAAGGGCTAGGTTCTAATTACCTGTAAATGGCAAGCTGATGGCTTTGTAGGGAACCTATAGTTGAGGCTAAATCTCTGCAACTTGTTTGCTATGTGTTTGCAGGTTAGGCAGGATTAACTTTTTTTAAATTAAAGTATAGTTGACTTGCAATATTATATTAGTTTCGGGTATACAACATAGTGATTCAATATTTTTATAGTTTATGCACATACAATATTATTAACTATATTCCCTGTGCTGTACATTACATCCCTGTGACTTATTTTATAACTGGTAGTTTGTACCTCTTAATCCCTTTCACCTGTTTTGTTCATCTCTGACCCTCCTCCCTCTGGCAACCACTAGTTTGTTCTCTGTATCTGTGAGGTTAAATTCTTTATTGTGATCTTCCATCTCAGCATACCAGCTGAGAGAAACAAATGCTGTATTAGGCTAAGAACTACAAAGCAGAAAGTGGATTTATATATCCCTCTCTCTAAATCCCCTCATTGGGAGACCGTCTAAGTTCTTTGGATTCATACATTGAGAAGAGCCAGCAACCTCTATAATTCTATATTATATAAATATGATAGAGACCAAAATTCAATGGTTATATCCATCCAGTTTTGTCTCAGTGGTTATTTTGGCTTGCTTTGACTAAAAGAGTTGTGCACAGGAACTCTCAAGATGGATGTGAGCCTAGACTTCAGGTACAGTGTGTTAGGTGATTAACAGATGGGATGAATAGTTTCTTTTTACCCATAATATCATTGACACATTTGTCTGCTTTGAAGACCAAGTGCTCACTTGGCAGTTTGCTTTGGCAGCAGAACTTTCTGAGTTGAAAAAAAATGTTTATAGAGGTGGTCACATTTCTCACCTCTTTGTCAGCTATAGTAGTAAATTCAAGATTTAAAATTTGTAGTCAAATATGGAATTTTATAGAACACAATATGAAAGCCAAAATAGACACCAGGAAAAGTTATTTTCACTTCTATGACTCTATAGTGAAGGCAATCTCAGATTTAATAGTTATTCCAAAAGAAATGGGGGAATAAAGCTTCATTGTAAAACACAATATTATAACAAATGGGGGAAGGATTGTAATTCCAATGCAAAGAGAGAACACTAGTATTGCTTTACAGAATATGTGGCCAATTATGTTTAATTAAAGTTATTGCAGTGAGAAGTAACAATTTGACTTCTAGGGAGTTTCAATTGACAGTATGATATTTGTGCAACGTACATCCACTACAGGAATAAAAGAAACTTTTATAATTGCATGCTGATAAATGGAAGTATCAACATAAGTTCTGTAAATCTTGCAAATAATAACTAAATATAGCTAGATGGAAAAAATTTTCTTCACTAGATCCACATAGCTTAGAGCAAAAGAATTTCATTGAAATGTCACATACTTATCATCTCTTTCCCTAACCCGTCGTTTGCAATTTTCCTCATTCCTCTGTATTCTACTATTCCACCATCTTTAATTAGTAAGAACCAAAATATAGGGATATCTTTGCATCACCCACTATGTTCCTTAATGTCACTCCATCATGGATGCTGTGATCCTTGGGAAGATGCCCTTTAAAAAGAAACAAGGCTCTTTATAAGATGGCACTAAAGTCTCTTGAAGATACATACTTGCAACCAACTATTTAACATATAATTTTCAACTATTTCTATGAAGCGATTGGGGTGTTTCCCCATTTTGTCTCCACAAACACTTTAAGCTGCAAGAGTTTTTCCCGATCAGAATCATTACTCAACAAATATTGATTGCATGTTGCATGCAAACATGACACCATATAAGGTAATGTGGAGGATGCAAAGGTAATACACACCTGGACCTGACAACATTTTAGTGGGAAAAAGAAACAAGTACTTAAAATATTTATCTAGCTTACATTACAGGGTGAGAATTGTCCTAAGAGTTGAAAGTAAACTGTGAGACAGATTTCTACTGAAGGCTATGCAGAGGCTATAATGGAAGGAGGGGCAATTTTCACCTGAGTGAGTGTAGGATGTCCTAAAAAAAAAGAAAAAGAGAGAGAGAGAGAGAGATACTCAGGATACTCAGGATATACAGAAGAAATTTGTTTAAGGTAATTGAAGTATAGACTAGGTGAAAGGAAGTAGTGGATGATAAGGGTGGGAAAACGTGTAGGACCCAAAATACCAAAACCCTTGATATCATTGAAGTGGTTTGAACTTTATTTTATAGGCAGTGAGGAATCACTGAATATTTTAAACAAGTTGGCAAAATATTCAGAATCATTTTAAATATAGAGTGGATTGAATAAGGAATGGGATTGATGGTAGAAAGAAGGATTAGGAGGTTATTACAGTAAGGCTCAGAAAGGGTAATAAACTCCAGAACTAGAATATATCACATTTTGAATTCTCTCTAAAACCAATTTTAGATTTCCTGGATTTTATCAAAAACATATATACCCATTAAGATGGAACCTTTATTCCAAACTAGGGTCCATAATGCTTCTTTTTTTTTTCCAGATTTTTCATTATTCGTATACTGCTTCATATGTGATTTACAATATACACACTAGGTAAGTTCTTTGGTTTTCTGGTTTCCATGAGAACTGTCCAACTAAATTGTTGGTGTAGGTGTCAATTTGTTCACGTAAAAATATTTACCTTTTTTCAAGGGAAGTTTGGGAGTTAAATCCTCCAGAAGTAGAGGACTCCATCTTGCAGTACGCGGCCTGGGGCGTCCAAGGACAGCAACTGGTAAGCACAGGCATTGGTATGCACTGAGTACTGTCAGCCAGGGCCCTATGGAAAATGCTTACAGAAGCCACTCGTAAAAATTGTCCTATTATACTGGATGATTTTAATTTACCTTAATATCTTTTATCTAGTATTTTAATTTAAGAATATATCAGATAATACCAGTATAATGTTATCAATTAATTAAAAAGAAAAAAGTTTATAATGTGTGATTAAACTGCTAGGTAATAATGAAACCCAGAAGAGATCCAAGAATACTAAGGCCTAGTTCTGTAAAATTTCTGTTACACAATGTTTTATTTATTCTTAAAGCACTGTTCATGGCAAAAATTTAAGACAGAAGTCTACACTTGACAATGTTCTCTTAAGACTTTTTTCTCATATATTTTGGAATTATCACAAACTCAAAAAGAGAATGATTGATGTGTAAAAGCAGTTTGAGCTTCATGATATTCTTGTATCTCATGGGTGCCTGGATATAGACTTTAAGGGAAAATTGCTCAGGAAGTGGTATTGCTTGCTTGTATGGCTTGAGCATGCTCAAAAGTACTTCACATGGCCAAACTGATTTCTAAATTGTTTGTGTGTTTATATGCTTACTAGCAACAATGTGAGAATCCCCTTTGTCCCATTTCCTCATGAACACCTAGTTTTTCCAGACTATTATTTGTTAATAATGACATTATTCCTTCTTCTATTCCAAGTTTTCTGCTTTCTAATTTATTAAATTCTTCTTGCACTAGTTACCCTATGAATGTGCCTAGTTATGGTGAGGTAGTTTCTTTTTTTGTGGGAAGATTTTAAAAAATGTATTCTATTATGATTGTAACAGTAAGGTTTAGATTTATTTTTGAATAAGTTTTGGTAATTTATGCATTTCTAAAAGTCCATTTCACCTAAATTTTCAAATTTTTAGTGTAATATTTTTATAACTTCTTAGTGTTCTTTTCATCTCAGCATGTGTTGCTGTATTTTTTCTTGTTTCCTAATATTATTTATAAGTATTTTATTTTCATGATCAACTTTGGTTGATATTTATAAATTTCACATTTGTCTTCTCAAAAAGCCAAATTTTAAATTTATTTGATCCTTTCTAGTATAATATTAGTGTTCTCTTTTTCTTTTCCAATAAAACATGGAAGACTATAGAATTTTCTCTAAATGTTGCTTAATCTTCATCCAACAATTTGATAGTAATATTTTTAAATAGTATTTAGTTAGAATATTTTAAAAAATTATTGCATATTCTTATTTCAGGTGCATTATTTTGATGTTTGTTTTTAAATTTACAAAAATGTGACATTGATTTTGAAACTAATTTGTAAAGTTCAAAAACAGATCTTTGTAATAGTCACTTAGAAAATGATAAGACTTGATTAATGGTTTAATATAAACTTTTATAAATGTTTTCCCTGCAATAGGTACAGTGTTTTATATGTGCCTATTCGGTCTATCTTAATACATAATTATGTTTTACATAATACATAAGTTAAAGTTAAATAAGTTAAAGTACATAAGACTTTAACTCCTTAGTAGTGATGGTGGATATATGGTCTTTTTCTTTAGTGTTCTGTAGGTTTTACATTATATAATTTGAACTATGCTTTTAAGAATGAGGGAGGATAAATGTTAAATACGTCTTTTAGTAAATTGAAATTCTTCATATTCTTATCAATATGTTCATCTTATTTGTCTGTAATAATTCTGATCAACCAACCCTCACCCTAACCTTTAACAGAAGTTAGAATCCTCTAGTTTTGTTTGTTTGCTTGTATTTACTTAGAATTGCTGCTTCAGTAACAGCTGAGTGGGTTGAGGTATGTTTTTTAATTTCCCATGACCATCATTTCATTACGATAATTTAGGAAATATAAATATTTTCCTTAACAAAGTGCATATTATTAGTTTTATTCCATTTTTATAAATCTAAGAAATACTTTCTTAAGCTAATTGGTGAAACAGATATTTCACATGACAATAAGGCTGTGGAATAATGTACTATAACTAAACAATGCATCTCTTCATTAAAAAACTTCTGGACCCTGAAATATTCTGGACGTGAATATACCTGAGATAGAGTCTCGGCCAGTGGTTGGTTATGTGACTTTGGCCAAATCATTTTTCCTCTCGGCACCTCATTTTCATCAGTAGTAAAATGAAAGCATTTCACTGTGCTTTTTGACCTCCCTCATATTACATTCGATATACTTCTAAATATTATATTCTATATTTAACTGGGATTATTTAAACCTTAAAGGTTTACCAATAACATTGAGAGAAACATATACAAAGTTGTCAGACATTAGACCTGAAGCTTCTTGAGCATCTTTATGGTTACATTTTATAAAGAAATCCTGTATAGCACAGTTTATTCACTGCCTTATCCACACTAAATGGTTGAATAATTGATTAAATTATTATGAAGAAAACAAGCCAGTAATTTAAAATGAAAAAATATTGCAATGGTTCAAATACCATAGATTATAGACAGTATGTCTGCATTTATCCTGTGTCTATTTTAGACATTTAAAACAATGTGTTTAATATACCTATATAGGGCTGTCTCTAGATCCATTCCATTATGATATTCCTGAAGCGTGGCCGCAGAAGCTGCATAAGATATGCTAGATATGAAGATGCAGGTCTGATTCAGAGAAGTCAAGGATCAGTGTATTGATGGACAGTGGTGAGTGGGCACCAGGAAGTGGGCAGGCGCTGTAGTCTTACTGCTTCACTCTGCTGCTTTCAACAAGAGAGCTGGTCCATTAGGCCAGAGGCAAATTCTAAACGCACAGAATGTTAGAACACAGAAACCCAAAATAACTTCATGTTCGTGTCACTGTAGAGTCCTTAGGAAAAATGTGTAAAACTTTGATTAGTTTTAAATGACTCTTTTTCTCCAAGCCTGAGAGCAACCTACACCTGTGCCAAAATAAATTTTATACCCTAAAGGAAGTAGTATTAGTTGTATGCATTTTCTTTAATGATTCCTATTTGTTATTGATTCCTTATTCTTTAATGTATTTGAGAAAACCATAAAAATACTAAAAATTTACAAAAATCAGGGGTCATTTTGCAGGTGATTGAATCCCCATCCATTACTTACTAGCTGTTGATTTTGAGACTATTACTTAATCTCTACATGCCTTAGTTTTCTTATCTTTAAAATGGTGACAATAACAGTGCTTTACTAATAATGCTATTCTGGTATTTAATGTATAAATACAAAGCATTTTGAAAAGTATCTAGCATATAGTATTTTAGAGGTGTTAATTTTTACTATTTTAAAAAGATTAAAAAAATGTGTCACTTGAATTTTAACTTCTTCAGGAATTTTGGTGTTTTACTAGTTTTTTTTGAGAAATAAGCCTAAGTTCTTTATAATGGCATTTTCCAAAGTCATTTGGGAAAATTTGGGGATAAGTTCCATTCTTCTTGAGGTTATTTTTTGTGCAAGTAAACATAAATTCAATATAATTAAAGGGCATATCTCTGCAAATGGCTAATGGTCCATTTCATGTGAATATGGCAGACTTTGTCACTATTTGAAGCCATCAGCAAAAGTCAGCGATATGATTATACCAGAGATGAGCCACTGCAATACTTTAGTTTTGCATTAAGTTAATGAGTCCTGTAGTGTTTATAAACTAAGAACAATTGATTTTTTCATCCTTAATTCTCACTCCCTAATTTTATTTGCTGTAAAATAAATCCCTGGCTATAGAGAAGAAAGGTAAGAGATTGGGCCTAATTTATAGATAAAGAGGGTCTGAGTTAGAATTCAAAGGATGGAGAATTTTTTAGTAACACTAGGTGTAGGGGAAAACAGTTTGGTTGTGGCCAAATTTGTGGGAAAAAAACCTGACATAATACAGCATGTATTATTTAGAGAAGGCAGTGAGTAGACCACTTCAGCTGTAGCAAATGTTTTATAAAAAGAAATGGTGGATACTGAAGCAGGAAGAAATATGTTAGTCATTCAATTGAAAAGAATTCTGGTTTAAGAGGGCGTAGCCTTTTTCTTTCCAAAATAACTTCATCTTATAAAAGTTAAAATCACTCATTGTAGAACATTTGAAAAGTCATGTAATTATATGAATTCACATAAATTCATATATAAAAGTTAAATATACCTTATCTATAATTTTACCGTAAGAATTGAAAGCTTCTGAAAATCAGATGAAGTCTGAGCATAAGAAGGAAAAAACATTTCACTGATTAAAATACACTCTCTAGAATCAGAAAAAACTCAATTCAAGCTCAGATTCTGTTTTTTGTTTTGTGACTTATGGAAGGTTGAAAGCTTTAAGCTTAAACTTGCTCATTTTAAAAATGAAAGAAAGTCATAACTACTCCCAGTTTTGCTTGAGGTTTAAATGAGATAGGTAATGTGCACAAGTCAAGATTTTCCAGTAAACAGTATTAATAATGTATATAGCTATATATGTATATGAGTATTCAGAGAGAGAGAGATTGAGAACCTGCCTCAAACAATTATGGGCGCAGTCCGGCTGGCAGGAAACTCTGATAAGATTTAATATCACAGTCTTGAGCTGCAGTCCTGAGGCCTTCAACTCATTGGATAAAGACCAACCACATTATTCCTTACTTAAAATGAACTGATTGTAAATGTTAATCATATCTGCAAACTGCTTTCACAGCCAGACTAGTATTTGACCAAACAGTCAGGCACCATAACTCAGCCAAATTTACACATAAAATTAGCCATCACAGCATAGTAAGCACTCAATAAATGATAGCTATTAATTTGATTCCCACTTGACCTTTCATGTAATAACATAATTAATTCAGAATTTCATCATCTTTCCCCTAAAAATTTTTGCAGCTTATTTTCTAACGTCCCTCCTTCAATTGCTAGACATTCTAATTCACACCTGCAAAGATATGGTTAACAGTGCAGATCCTTAGCAGCCCCCACAAGGTTATGAAATGCCACTGAGATGACACACAATGTCATTGATGTGACACACAAGATATGACTAAGGTGTCACATCATCTGACTCCTGACACTTCATCACAGAACACAGCACAGATGTTTTTCTACCTGAACCAAACTCTGTAATTTCCAGAGGGTGACACGGGGCTGCTCTGTGCTCCGAGTGATTTCCCTTTCTATACCCATCGTTTTCTTTTCGTCAGAACTCTTTGTCAAATACTTTCCCTCCTCTTCTCTGGTAATTTTTCCCCAGCATTTCTACATCTAAGTGAATTGCTTACTTCTCAAGATTCTAATATTGTTCTATTTTATTTCAAATTTTTACAGTATTTTATATTATTTATTTACATTGCTGTCTTCCACCACTGACCTGTAGTCTTTTCCAGAGCAGACAGAAGAAAGAATATGCTAAATGTCCTTCTCCTCTCTCTCTCTTTCTCTCTGTCTCCTTTTCTCTCTTTCTCTCTCCCTGCCTCTGTCTTCCCCTCATCTTCCTCCCCCTTCCTTCTTCATAAAATTCATCTTAGCACAAGGCAAAATGTAGATTTAATAAGAAATTAATGAAAGGCTAACTGTTGTTTCCATGGATAATGGGATGCCAAAGAAGGTTTTAAGGATGGCATAATATGAAAAGAAATCATTCCTGAAAAGACAGGTCTGGCAGGAAAGTTTAAAATAGAGTGTAGGTAACTGAGTCTAAAGTCAGAGAGCTAGGTTTAGAGGCCATTAGTATAATCTAGAACTGATTTGATAAATAACAATATATTTAAGAGATGAACACATCAAGTTTTAAACTGAGATCTAAAATTTGTTTGCAGTCCAACAATAAAAATTTTCTTATAAATACTTATTCAAGTAAATTAAATTATGCATATATTATATGTATATTTTTACATATTTTTGAAAATAATCTCATTTTAGACTCGTAATTTATTTAAACCACTTTATTGAGTACAAATAAAAGATTGACACATACAAAAGGCTGTACTTTCATTGAATACATACAAAGAACTGTACATATTTAATGTATAAAACTTGAGATGAAAATAAGTATACACCCATGAAACCATCAGCACCTGCAATGGCATAAACAAATCCATCACCTCCAAAAGATTTTTACCGCCCTCTTTAATTTTTTGTGTGATAAGAACACTTAACATAAGGTAGACTCCTTCTTTGATATTGCTAGTATTTTTGTAGTCTATTCAGGATAAAATAAAATCACCATACCCATTCTTCCAATGGCATAAAGCTTTAAAAATATCCAGTGTGTTACTTAATTTATCACAATTTAGGTGTTTAGAGAAATCACTTTTCTACATTTTATTATCTGTATTTTTGAAGAACGTAATGTTTAGGTAATTCTCCAAATACAACTAAAAATTATCAAACTTTCCTATCACCTACATTTTTACTTACTAAAGATTTACCTTAAAGTTGTATTAAAATCTTAAAAGTGATTAACAATGGTTCATTGCCTCTAGGAGAGCTTCAATTTCTTTGGTGTAACTGCTTAAGTTTTCATTAAGATTTAATGAAAATTTAACTAATTAATTAATTTCATTAATTAATATAAATATTTGAACAATTTTATTGACTTTTCCAGGGTGACTTTAACCCTTCTTCGTTTAAAAGCAGATGTTTAAGGTAGCATTTTTCAAACATGTTGCTGAAATCTCATGTCCCCTACTAAAAATCAATATGATTTTGCTTCATGTGCCATTAAGTATGTTTTTCCCCAGTACAAAAGTAATCATTTTAATTGCCATTAATATGTATTCAAGAAATACATGATAAGCATTTACAAATATAAGATATACATGTGCATACTCATACACACACTACACACACACATAGTCATATGCACACACATTCACTCCCTGCTGCTGGTGTCATGTACATTTGGAACGAAAGTCTGGGGCTTAGAGTCCTAGCCTACCAACATACCAGAGGTGACATAGAAGTAAATAAAGAAGAGCAGCCATTGAGAGTCAAGGTCTATTTCAAGTCAGTTCTTCACTGTGGTGTGTGTGGTGTGGTGCTCATTCCTAGGTAGTACATTGGTGCAGGAAAACTGCCAGAAAATTTATACCATAACATCCTCAAGTGTTTGTCATGATGACCTTTTCTCGTATAAATGAATTTGCACCTTTTTTAATACTCCATTTATTTTCATTAGTGGTGATAAATGAAAACAAGGTTACTTTTTCATTTTACCCTGGGCAAAATCTAATGATTGCATTTTTAGTTCCAGGAAATAATAAAAGCAATCCTTCTTACTATATTCTAGTATTAGATGCACCTAAGGTCTAATGGGTGTCACTTCAAGTTTCGAATCAGGAAAATCAATATCAAGAAGCTAATATGTTTTCTATAATCAATATTTTGACTGGGGATAACTGATGAACCATAATAGGATAACTATGTTTGGATTTAACAAAAATACCCTTAAAATATCTCAACCATTTTGACTGATACATTTGCATTGTATTCAGGTGTATATTTACATTAGTATATCATGTAGGCAAATGTGACAGGAAATACATTCTCATATAAGTAAAATATGGTAAGAGTATGAGTGTACATGTGTAAAGAAAAAATATGCAATTACAGTGTACAATTTAAAAGAAAATTAATTTGCCTTGCTGTGCAATATAAATCTTAGTGTCTTGTAATTATTTAAACAGCATATGTATGACTTTTCTACCAAATTCAAATTTCCAAAAGAAATGGAAAATGAAATTACTATCCTTTATAAGCACACATTTCAGATTATTTCTCTCCAATTAAGTGTTGCTTATTTCAATGTAAGGAGAAAATAGAGCAACTTGCATACTGTTAGCTATACTCGTATTGCTTTTAAAGGCTTTGCACAGGCCTTATCAGAAGTCACTTGATAAGTATGTGTTGACTTTGATGATTGCCTTGGACTGTAAACAAACTCTCTGAATGCAGGAGCTCAAATTCTGTAATTCTGATGGCATGTATAACTGTATATTGAACTATGGAGTTAACAGGCATGGGTTTTCCATTGAAAATGATAAAAGAGAAGCTGCTTAGAGAAGATGTTGTAACCTGTGCCAGCATATGCAAATGAAAGATACTTAGTTGCTGACAGTTTCTAAGTGAGGCCAGCCCTGACCTAGATTTAGATCTAGAGAGTGATTAGAAATATTGCCAAGCTTTTATCTAGTAATAATAATAATATTAATAATTAAAAAGCAAGAAAAGAAAATCAATTCACTGTATGCTACTTGAGAATGCCTTTTTCCTATGCTATGTTTGTAATGTTTTATTCAACATTTAGAAAAATCAAATGGAAACCAGTACTGTCATATAAAGTACCAGTTTTAATGATGGAATGTCAGAAATGTACTTATCTCTTCTGGGGGGAGGTGGTAGTCTTTATCCTGATTTAAAGTGCTTCATTTGGTTTAATCCAGCATGAAATATAAAATTTTATAGAACTTCTAACTAGGTCTTATGAACTTGTTACTTATTACGGGTATAAAAGGCACAATGTCTATTCCAGGAATTCACAGAAAATAGACTTAAAGGTGAGAATACTCACCTTTGGGAACACCTACAACATGGACCTCACCTTGCAGGGGGAATCCTCTCTGAGGTAATGGAGCAGTTTCCTAGAGGAAGTAACCAGCAAGTTGAGTTTTGGAGTTATATACTGGTGCAAGATTTGGACCTTTATTTAAAGGCATCCCTCTGACTATAAGGAAGCTCTCAACATGAAAAGAAATAGAGTAGACTTGTATGCAATCACATGCTTTAATTCTTTTGTTTATACTTTTTTTTTTATTTTTGCGGTATGCGGGCCTCTCACTGTTGCGGCCTCTCCCATTGCGGAGCACAGGCTCCGGACGTGCAGGCTCAGTGGCCATGGCTCACGGGCCCAGCCGCTCCGCGGCATGTGGGATCCTCCCAGACCGGGGCACGAACCCGCGTCCCCTGCATCGGCAGGCAGATTCTCAACCACTGCGCCACCAGGGAAGCCCCTGTTTATACATTTAATAACAGAAAACTATGTTACTATTATTTCCAAATGTGAAAAGATAATAAAGCAAACTAGAAATATAAAATGTGTTAGCAGACTTGTACTAGAAAGAATCACCATAAAAACTCACTGTAATAAAACTCCCTATATTGCCCTTAACTTATATTTAAGCAATTTTGAGTTATTTAGTAATAATGAGGTAAATGCAACAGCCATATCTTTTTCCCTATTTGTTTGTTTTCCAACATAAATAGCAATTTCTGCAGCACTTCTTGTCTCATGCTGTTCCTAACATTGAATTAAATAATATATTGTGGAGTAAGAGCCAGAGAGATTCTAGGATTGCACATTTTTAAACTATAAATCTGGATCATACATAATCCAATGTACTGAATACTTTGGACAGTTCCTGCTAAGCACACCATTTGAATGGAGTAACAACATAGATGATGATCAGTGAAGGTTTCTAAATATTAGACTCTTTCTGTTTCATTGCAGCTAAGCTTTTGCATATCTGTTATTCTTACTTTTAACCATACAGGGTTATCCTACAGTGCTGTCAAGTCATAGTCCTTCAACGGTCTAAATAAAAACTTTAAAAATAAGATTATAGTAGTGTTTATTGTAAGATGTGACCCATGCTACACAACCCCTGAGGTATAAAGATTCCAATTAGGAAAAGTTCAGTATTCTAGTGATTTACTGTTTTTTAGTAAACGGCATGAAGAGAACTCTCTGAGAGAAACTGTACTCTGCATTAATGTCAAGATTCCTCATGTCAGAAATAACTCCAGGCATCCCTTACATGCTGTGGCAGAGGAGCTCTCCCCTTGCTCTCCTTCTTAAGAACAACAAAGAAACTGAACATGTGAAAAGAATCTCTATATTTTATGATATTTTGAATCGACCACAGCCTAAACTATAGTCTCTAAGAAACTTGAAGTAATAATTCTCCAGAGCCAGGAAAAGATTGAAAGCAAATATATACCTTAGTAGATTTCAGAAACTCAGAGAAATAGACAAATTGACAATTTTAGCTGGTAATGTCAACACTTGTCTTCCGGTTAAAGATAGAACAACTATACAGAAAATCAGTGAGGATATAAAAGATTTGATCAACACAATCAATCAACATGACATAATTGACATTTACAGAACACTATACCCCAAAATTACAGAATACAGGGCATTTTTAAGTGCTCGCACTGGGTCATAAAACAAGCCTCAATAAGTATAGAAGAATGGGAATCAAACAGAATATGTTTTTGGACCACAAAGGTATTAAATTAGAAATCAAAAATAAACATAAACTACACACACACATTCTTATTGGGCTACGAATATATCCAATAAGAAATATAATTCTATATATCTAGCAATTCTAAATATAGAATTTATCCTGTGGATATATTGCACATAGATCCAAACACATAAAAAGAAAATACACTTGAATGTTATTTACAATTTAAAAAGCAGAATAAAAGAATAGAAACAATTTAAGTCATCATTATGAGACTAATAAAATATATTAAGGTGCCTAAAATAATAAAATATTAAAAAGCCATTAAAATTAGTATGATTCTTCTACATGTGCAGATATGCAATTCCATCCACTAATAAAAGTCAATATAATTAATCAGTATGCTCTCATTGTTTAAATAAGCAAAACAACTATATATATGTGTGTGTGTGTGTGTGTGGGTATATATATATATATATATATATATATATAAAATTTAAATATTTACAGAATTCACAAGACATTAAGAGTAGTTGTCCCCTGGGAGAGAGCTGGCGTTTGAGAGAGATTTTTCATATTATTTAATTTAATATTTTTTCTTGAGCATGTCTTATATTTTAAATAAAATAAATTTTAAAAATTATTATGAATAACAAAACAAAGTCTAAAGAACAAACTTGATTGCTTTTAACACAGCATATAGAAAGTAAAGCACATCAGAAACTTCCAAAATAGAGAAAAAGATGACAAAATACACACACACGCACATATGTATGAACTGTATATCAGCAATGGTCATATAAAATGAGATTTCACCTGTGCTACAATATGAAACCTCACCAGGGACAAAGGTATCAAGGAGATATACTGAAGTAAAAAATAACTCCTTGTTTAGAGTAGCAGTATAATAGGTAATTTAATCTTTAAAAAATATTTGATGTTATTATATTGTTTTAATGGTTAAAAGAGAAATAAAAGTTTGAGAAGGAATGAAGGACGTAAAAGAATTACATATTTATAGCCAAGTAAAAAACAAATGACCGTGGCATGAATCTTCAATTCTACTTGTTAGAAAAAAGTTGCTGTTATTGAAGATGAATGTTAAAAGATTTTGGTCACTACAAGCTTCCCCTACTATCCGAAAGTAGAGTGTTCTTATGAAACTCCTATTTAGGATCCAAATTGGCATAAATGAAGAAGCAGTTACCAGAGGACACATCTTTATAATGGATTCACAAAATAAACCGAGATAAAGCACAGATGCTCACAGACCGCTTAGAGCTATGGTGGCTTGTTTCTCACATGCTACGTGTAGTTCCCGGGGAAGGAGCTTGGTGGTGCTACTCTCACTGATCACAGTGTGCACTGCCTTTGTAATGCCCTTGCTGCAAAACAAAGGCTGAATGCTACTTGAGCTTTTTGCTGTGTTTTGTTAAAACAAAAGTCCTCTTTGGATTTCTTTCGGTTAACAAAAATAGGAACTAATGTAATAGGTCTTTAGTAAAAGTGAAGTGGCATAAAGCGAACTTTCTCAAAGTGTAGATATCTGCATCTAATGTACTATAGTATGAAAAGTAGAATGAAGGTAATTATATTAAAAATTGATCCTCAAACGTTTATCCAGTCAAAATTATCCTGATAATTACACTTTATGTCCCAGAACTAAACAAGAACATAGGCATGAACATAGCCAAGTTTGGCTCCTCACTTAAGATTGTTCACTGATTTCTTTTACTTCTCTTTATGTTATCCAAATTGAATATTTTCGAAAATCACTTTTCCTTTGAAAACTTAGACTATCTTCTAACTAGTTTTAAGTCTCTTAAAAAAAAAAAAAGCTTATCTTGTCCCTGGAAGCATAATGACATGACAGAAAGGGTCTGTTTTGTCATTTTATTGGATGGATGCAAGTGAGGAGAACTGAAGAGAGTGAAGCAGTGAATAAACTACTGCAAACACCAAACATGAATTACTAAAAATCAGAAATGGCTCTTTCAAACATCCTCTTACATTCTTTCACCCACAAAATAAAAAGTTATTAGGGTATATTGTGTTACAGTTACACATACATCAGAGATAGGGTTTAGTTATACCCCATTGTAGCAGACAGATAACTGAAGCACAAGGAATAATCATTTCTGTAGACTCTCACATGGAGAAAAAGAAGAAGGAGACAACAAGGAAGTATTTCAAGTGCTTTTTGTCCTGCATTTCAAGTTATGCTTGAATTTAAATGACTCTCATCCTCAGTTGATCATTAGCTCAATTAAATTTAACTTTATAAGAATATTAACTAGAATAAGCAAATTAATTCTAGGCATAAGACATTTCATTAATAAGTTGGATTTTTTATTATTATTTTACTGATATCCAGTATTTGGGAAGGATACAGCAGAAAATGTTTGGATATTCTTGTATTGAAAAAAACGGCCTGTATTTTTCATTTGTACCCAGGGATGCCTTGAAATTGCCTGAAGTGGAATAAAGAGTCTAGAGCTGTGGGTAAAATGTGCATGGGAGATAGCCAAGGCTGGTTCCACCTTCTGCATTTTTCAATTTGTTTTCTTATCAACATGCCCATAAACTGGAAAGCATTAGGCACAGACACATTGATAAGCTTATGAGAATTATGCTTCCAATCTCCCTCAATCCTCAGTCATGGAATCTCTTTTTAAAATTTTGGAGTCTCCATTTGAAATACAAGGAGTTACAATACAAATGTAAAATACAAATTGTTTTAGCATCAGAGAATAAAGTGCATATGCACCATGCTTTTTGCTAATCCTGGGATGGATGAAAGCTGGAAAGAAACAGGGGTTAATTTAGCTTGCTCCCAACATAATTGACAGTGAAGGGCTTTCTTACCCATGAGGCTTTGAAGGTTAAGCTGCCGCGTGTCACCTGGTAATTAGGATTCCTGGAAGTAAGCGAGAGACATGGATTCACATTCATTTCAACTGAAAATGAATTCATTAAATAGATTTCTGAAAGCTCTCAGAACCAATGAGAAAGTTGGAATTCCAGGACTGGAAAATGAACAGGATCCAGGAGGGGTCAGGCATTGTTGAGCATAGGATTTGTTTAGGAAAATTTGATTACAATGCCACAGGAATCTGTGATTAGGATACTGCAACTGGCAGCTACATCAGTCTCACAAAGAGCACTGCCAGGATTAGATCCCATGTCTCTTTGATAGAAATCCCATTTTCTACACTTTTGCTTTTATTTTTGTTTCCCATTTCAAGTTCTACTGCTATGACACATGTTGGGCAGTAACATGTCCTGCTAAATCAATATCGTCATACATTGGTTTTGTTTTTCTTTACTGGCCACATCTACATTAATTTGTGTGTGCTTGTATTGGAATGCAGCATTAGATTGTAAGATCTCGTCCCTATATCCCCAAAACTTAGCACAGCATCTAGACTGTAAACAGTCCAGATACCTATTTGGTTAATGATAAAGGACTAGAAAAAAGGGTAATAAGACAAGAGATGGAGTGGTGAAGGAACAATGAAAAAGAAGAAAGTGGAGTAGAGGGAGAAATGGATACACAATGACTAGACAATACCATCCTCTAGCATTCTGACACATATAAATCAGCACATTAAAGTTTTTTTTAAAATAATATAATAATGTTGATTGTCTTCAGTGTGTTGCAGTTTATTTCTTGGGGCTCATAGGTATTTTTAATTGATCTTTCAATTATCAAAATGATCAATTTATCATAAAGTTTTCTCTTACCCTAAATGAGGTTTAGGGAATGACACAGCCAAGAGATAGTCTGTTGTTACATTTCATTGATTGGAGTTGGTTTTCAATTATCTGTTTGCTTGCTTTTATCTGGTATCCATTTTTCTCCTTAAAAAAAAAATGGATAAAAGGGCATTGGATTTGGGGAGTGACTTACATAATTATGAATTTAAGACAAAAGGATATATTTCACTTCTTTGGGAATGCATAATGTTCTGTAAAGCTTTTAAGAAATAAGAACTCTTTGAAAGGGCTTCCTGATATGAATAATTGCAAATGTCAAGGGATGAGAGTTCTCTGATAGTGATTCTATCTCTAGAATGTCAGGTACTAGTGCAAAGGTGACATGAATGATTTGAGTGAGTTATTCTATCCCGGGGATGGTTCTATAGAGAAATGAAAGCAGTACTCTATAACCCACAGACAGATTTATTCAAATCTAAAATGTCAGAGGTAATCAAACTATTTAACTTGTGCTCATAGCTTTACTTTGCATTACATAAATGGGCTCTCAGAATTTATTACACACTGGCAAATTAAAGAAACAAAATTTTTATAAAGTTCAATGATATACTGTGGCTTTCAGTAAAATATTGATAATCTTTAAGGTAACATTTTCAATGAATTATGATTACTGATAAAATTCTGCATAATTTTTTCCTTTTTCTTTAAGTTAACATAATGCAGCAAATATGCAGAGCTGATTCTTGTGAACAATCCCATTTTCACAGTGCCCAGAGTAGAAACAGAGCATCATTCATATACCATAAGACCCCTGCTTTGCTCTTTACTGGTGCTACCAAACCAAACTTGGGTCTGCTCACCCACCACACAGCAAAGCTAATCTACTGACACTGGGTTGTGGTGAAGGCAAGTACAGCATTTATTTGCAAGATGCCAAGCAAGGAGAATGGGTAGTTCATGCTCAAAAGACCCAAACTCCCTGATAGCTTTCAGGGAAGGGCTTTTAAAGGCAACATTTGGAGTGAGGGTTGCAGCTCGTGAACTTTCTTCTGATTGGTTGGTGGTGAGGTAACAGGGTGATTTTTCAGGGACCTTAATCATCAACCTTCTGGTTCCAACCAGTCTTGGTTCGATGTGCTTGTGGTCAGCATACAGTTAACATCTTCCACCTGGGTGGGGATCTTAGTTTTTGCATAACAACTCAAAGATATGTGTCAGATTATTATGTGTATTCCTTAAGAAGGAACTAGGGCTCTCTTTTATCCCTAAACTATTGTTTCTTGACTGCTTTTCCTTTGTTTCTTCATTCCCTCACTTCCCTAATTATTAACTGCTTGAGTCTGTTCTTTGTAACCCAGGGAAGTCCTTGGAGACAAAAGCCTTTTTTCTACAAACAAGAAACTGGGGACACAGAAGGGCTTTTATACCCAGGAGGGCCCCACAGTGTCCTGCTCAGTTTCACTAGCACTATTCCCCACCAAGGGTAATTATTATCATAACTTGCAACACCATTGTTGACTATTACAGATAGCACTGCTATGAGCATTCTCATATATGTTCCTTGATATATTGGG
This sequence comes from Mesoplodon mirus, assembly GCF_964341445.2. Lineage (NCBI taxonomy): Eukaryota > Metazoa > Chordata > Mammalia > Artiodactyla > Ziphiidae > Mesoplodon > Mesoplodon mirus. The sequence goes on along the minus strand of NC_138984.1, from coordinate 108,266,700 downwards.
TTCCCATATACATATATTGGATGTATATCCATATACATTTTTGTTATGGATATATATCCATATACATTTCCTTGGATGGAGTTGCTGAGTTTTACAGTTATGCACATGTTCTGTTTTGGTAAAAACTGTTACATATATTTACAAAGTGATTGTACCAATTCACTCTCCCACCAGAAGAGATGAAAGTTCCACTTGCTTTACATCTTTGGCAACATTATTATTGGCTCTCATTTTCACTTTAGCCATTCTAATTGTAAAATCAAAATGCTCTGATTTTTTTGTCTGTTTATATTCTTTCATGTTACCAAAATAATCTGTTATATAAATCAAAATAAGGACCTTTTATTTATAAGTTTATACTTAAAGTCTTTAAAGAATAATTCCTCCAAGAGTTTCCTAGACTGAAATGTAGCATATTGCTTAAAAGGGAAAATTTTACTTCAAATCCAATGGAATCATATCCATTAATGGAATATGGCTTAAATATTTCAAACATTTTTATTTTTTTAAAAAATATTTAAATGTCTTATGTATGTGATGGAGTTCAAGGTGGCTTATTGATAAAAAAGTATTATGTACATAATTATATGTGTTAATACTGCCCATATGATAAAATTTTCTTATTTATTGAAAAATGATAACATCTGAATCTAATAATGATGCTAAATCACTGCAAAATCTTTTTTGTGTGATTTATTTCCAAAGTAATATTACATGAAATTCACTTTATTAACATATATTTAGTTTAATATAAATTATTTAAGAAATTGATAAGCTGGAATAATTAAAAATTAAAATCTGTTCCTGGTAAAGCAAAAGGCAAAGATTCCACACAAATTTTGGAGCCACTATTGGATCAGGAAGTATGATGAAGTTGGAGTATGGTTAGTGGTCCAGGAGCCAAAAGAAGCAAGGATATGGTTATCTGAATGTTCACATCTATTAGGGCAGGTTGAAAGATAAGAACTGCATAGATTTGAAGGGTATGAAACTATATATATATACTGCTACTTAGTCAATATTGTTGAAGCTGGCATGCAAAAGCCACTGCCAAAGGTTAAATGTCTTCCAGTTCCTAACTAGCAGCTTTCTCATATTTGCAGAAAGTAACTAGAACCCATCAAGCAAAGAAGCTGAGAAGACTAGTTTGCAAAGGAATCTTAGAATTGTAGATTTCAGGTTTCTGATGACACAGTAATAGAAGACTATGGGGGGTTAGGGGGGCAGGTGTGGGCCTGAGTACCAAAAGACAGCATTCAGGGCTTCCCTGGTGGCGCAGTGGTTGAGAGTCCACCTGCTGATGCAGGGGACACAGGTTCGTGCCCCGGTCCGGGAAGATCCCACATGCTGCGGAGTGGCTGGGCCCGTGGGCCATGGCCGCTGAACCTGCACGTCCGGAGCCTGTGCTCCACAACAGGAGAGGCCACAACGGTGAGAGGCCCGCGTACCACAAAAAAAAAAAAAAAAAAAAAAAAAGAAGACAACATTCAATGTATATCTCTTGGTGAGATCCCTGCTAGTGTACGTTTGTATTAGTATTGTCATTGTCTGGTGCACAAAAATGGATTCATGTTGAAATAATTTTCTTGTTTTGTGCCTTTTGTCACTTGACACTATCTCAGTGAAACACCTTCAGGTCAACTCATGTAACACTAATTTATTCTCTTCAAAACCCGAGTGTTACTACCTGATGTGGATGGATCATAATCCATCCAGGCAAGCACTTTGATGGGTTTTCACTTTGACTCTTCTTTTTGGCCATCATAAACACTGCAGAAATAAATATCACTCTTCATCATTCTGTACATATTGATGGTTTTCTGTTATTGTTTTGTTTTTCTTACAAGACAAGGTCCCAGATTTGGGATTGCTGATGAGATGGAATATGCTTTGTTTTCAGTTGCCATATTGTTTTTCAATATGCTTATCACATTTTATATTTTCACAGTCAACATAGGAAAGGACCCCTTTCACCACATCCCTGCCAGTAATATATGTTATCTGGGATAGTTTCTTAATTACAACTTTTTCCCAGAAAGCAAGCCACAGTAGAAAGCAGCCCAAATACTATCCCAACTTGGCTGTGACTTTGTAGATTCTCTTACACCATTACAACATATGGGGATTTTTGAATGATTTGTAGTTTTCTAATTTAAAATTATCATAAAAATCACTCAAATCAGTGAAGGTGGAATAGCTTTTCAGTAATATTTCAGCTAAAATAGATCTAACATTTAATTATATTTCTGTTTTATTCTGATGTTCTTTTTCAATTAAACTGGCTGAAAGTTCGTAAGAGTCTGCTCTTATAAGTTTGTATTAGGCATTGTCTCTGGTTAAATCAGTCACACTAGGGTAATTTACATTGTAATTGCTCTCAAACCTATAATCCTAATGACTTTTAACCGCAAATGTTCATTTATTGCCATATGTCCATCACAAGTTGGCTGGGGCTGGGGAAGGAGTTTGTTCCATACCTCTTCACCCAGCAATCCTGGCTGCTGGGGCATCCATCATCTTAAGCATTACTGGAGTTGCACCAAGGGAAGAGAATGCAGAAAGTTGAAAATTGGCTCTTAAAGCCTCCTGCACAGCAATGACACATATTGTGTTTAATCACTGGTAATGAGTAATATCAATTAACACATTGATAGAATAATTTCCTGGGTCATTTACTACATATTTCTCAGTTTGTCACAACATGTAGTATTTCAGCTGTCCTCCTGTTGCCTTTGTTGTGACTTTACCAATTTGGAATTATTTTATAAGTGTACTAAGACCATGGATTTTGAAAAACTGGGTAGTTAGCTTGCTCTATTAGCTGAAAAATTAAATGGTCAAGTTGCTATCCATTTCTATTTGTTATACTGTTTAGATAGCTCATTGAAGGAATTGATTGATGGCATCAAAAATATTATGACAGTTTAATCAGTAACATTAGGATAAATGGCATTAATGTTTGTCGTATTTTCAATGTGATTTAAATCTAGTCGTAGCCCTTGATCATTGCCCTTTGGATCCAGCTTAATTTCATCAGTGTGCCAAGATAGTACCTGGGAATATTTGCAGCTCCTATATTGCTAAAGTAGTGGTGAGAATTTGTGACTATTATTTGAAGCTAATGTAATTCAAGGAAATACTGTGGTAATTTAAAAGGGTTTAAAAGACTATAAATGTATATTTTCATAAAGGCAGCCGCTAATTTTTTGTCCACAGAAATAAAGATCTTGTGGATATCCCCTGATATTACAGATTTCAGCAAATGGCATTAAAATTCTGATTCCATATTGCTTGTTCTTTTACATTGAAACAGATGTCAGTTTCATGTGGATTTTGAACATCATCCAATCTGTTCTTCAAATACAAATGTAATTACTGGTCAATGGTTTTGGTATCCAAAACCATTTATACATCTGCTGGAATCGTGGAGGTTTTATTAATTGTTTTGACTTAGAGTTTGTTCCCTTCAAAAAGCTGAGGATTTGGAACAATATTACATTGGGTTAAGTAACCCTTTTTAGTTTTTTTTAAAGATTTATTATTTATATATTTATTTTTGGCTGTGTTGGGTCTTCGTTGCAGCATGGGGAATCTTCACTGAGGCATGTGGGATCTTTCGTTGCAGTGCGTGGGCTTCTCTCTAGTTGTGGTGTGCGGTTTTCTCTTCTCTAGTTGCGGCATGCAGGCTCCAGGGTGGATGGGCTCTGTAGTTGCAGCACGCAGTCTATCTAGTTTAGGCACTCAAGCTCAGTAGTTGTGGCACGTGGGCTTAGTTGCTCTGTGGGATGTGGGATCTTAATTCCCTGACCAGGGATCGAACCCAGCTGCCCTGCATTGGAAGGTGGATTCTTTACCACTGGACCACCAGGGAAGTCTCAAGTTACCCTTACTTTTGATAATAGTCCCATGTGCTTATATAGCATGAGTGTGGATGATCTGAATTTCTATTTACTTACAAGTCCTAATAGAAGATTATGGTACAAAAAGAGGATTCCCTCCAAGTAAAGCTGATTTTGTGTGCCTATTTCATATACTGTTTGTGAAAGGCAAAAGGAGGTAGTATACAAAACACATAAAGTTTAAGCTTTAAATGGCTACCATAAAGCTAATATTATTTCTCAGTTATGAGGGGTTGTGAAAGTCATAAAAAAAACTTCCATCCAGTTTTAAGATACCTGAGATATAGTTCTCAAACTTTTGCCTAAGTGGGACCTGCATATTTTCAATAATAAGTTTATTTCCTATATTCTTATCACTTGAAAACTTTCTAAATGAAGTGAAAGCAATGAATATCATTTGTTAATACCACCCCCTACTACCCCTACTGCTATTACTATTCTACTAACTATTCCTAATATATAGTCGACATAATCTAATCAACCTAATAGTCAATAGTTTGGGATAATTTACACATTGGCTGAAGCTGTAGAGGTTTTGTTTTGATTTAGATTCTGTAGCGCCTGCAAAAAGTGTAAGGTTTTTGAACCAGATTATCTTGCGTGAAGTCAGCCCCGCTCCTAGCAATAGCCACATGTGTTACATGTTCTACATTCATCATCTCATTTATTCTTCACATCAGATCTCTAAAGTAGGTGTGAGACATCCACATCTTATAAAAGAGAGGATTGAGATGTAGAAAGGTTAAACAAATTATCCAAGTTATTTGGATTTTAAATTTAGGCTGCCTGATTATAAACACATGTTTAAACACCTATTATATCTTTTTAAATCTCCACCCCCAACAATTCTTATTCTTATTGTCATCCTCACCTGTAATCTATAAACAGCAGGTAGTAGTGGAATGGTTAACTAGATACACTCACTGTTAAGTGCTTGCCAAATCACCAGAATCAAAGTAGAATATCAATCAAATGTTCTGGATATTAAGATTGCCTTCATTATTGTGCACATCAAGGTTTAAAATCTAGGACCTCATGATTAATCAGACAATTATTTCAGAAGTTCTTGTGTTTGCTCTGTCTGCTTTTGTGCAGTGATCCTATAGCATGCTGGAACACATGGGCACTAGGCCATCTTTCACCTTCTTAGTAGAATGTCACTCTAAATAGCAATTTGGCTTTCACTGAACAATATTCTACTCCCCGCAACAAGTGGATGAAACATGGCTCTGTGACAGTTATATCACACAAACCAACAGTTTGAAATGTTTGGCATTTCAAAGTGAATTATAAATAATTTTATCCTGAATTATCTCTATTAAAGATAGTTCATTTTTTGTGGACAGACACTGTTTAATTTCTACTGCTGTTCCTGTATTGGGACTATTGTTGTTGCTGCTGATGATGTTGATATTATTTTGTAAGACTCTGTAATGTATTCATATTGAAACTCTTTCTTGAATCCTCAAGCACAAGGTTATTATTACTGCTATGCTATTTAGGAAAGAATTACCAAGGAAGACTGAGGCATAGGGAGGTGTGTTCCACTTATCAATCTGAAGGAGTTTTGCCAGTGCTTCCTTTCATTAGTGGATCTTTGAGTTGAGCTGGAGAGAATCAGAGACATTCTCTAAAGATTATTTTATTGATCACCAATGCATTTTTTGGTAAAAGACCCCAAATTGAGGTTTTTCGAGTTGTCTGCTGTTACTAAAATGGCATCTAGTACAGTTGTCAGTCTCTTAAGCCTACAGAATGTTATCTCAAACCCAAACCAATGTTGTGGTATGAGAAAAAGATTGTTGAGTAGATGAAACATTGTTGTTGAATATATGGATTTAAAAGCTTCAATAGCTAGTACCATGTAATTTCTAAATGATAACTAGATATTATATGATAGAGAAAGAAACAGCCATTAATAATTGAAAGTAATAAAAAATATACATTAAATAAAAACAAATTGAAAGCAGGCAAATAATAAAACACTTAGCTCTTCAGCTCTTATTCTATAAAATGAAAGTTTTAAAAAAGGCTTCCTAATACTTTTGGTTTTTTGGTTTGTTTGTTTTACATGTTTCCTGATCCAGATTTATATTTTTGAAAATAATATCTACTATCAACCTGATATAAAGAGTAGTTCATTGCGACTGACATCTTCTGGAAAAGAAGGAATTATTTTTAATGGAATTGCTGACTGGTTGTATGAAGGTGAGTGAATAGATTTAGTTTCAAAAGAATACAAATGATATATTTTTATACAAAATCTATAAGAAAAATCTGTTCAATTATAACAATACTTATAGCACTATTTCTTCCTCTCATTTCCTCTCAAAATTGCCTTCATGCTTTCATATCTTTGCATCTGCTCATGTTTTGACTGGTTATGATTTACATCTACTTATATAATTCCATGTTTGAGATATATATATATATATATATATATCTCACATATATACACATATATATATATCTCACATATATACACACACATATACACATTTTGTTTAGGCTAAATAGATCTTATTTTTGGTGATGCTTAACTAATGAAAGTGAATAATCATCTTACATCACTCTGGAAGTAGATGCTGAATTTTTCTGACTCTGGGAAAGAATAAACAAAATCCTTTGCTATTCAAAAAGTTCATGAAAGCCACTTAATTATTAGTCATTTCCATTAAGAACATTCTGTCACATTTTAAAAGCCACTGTATAGGGACCAAAATATTCAATAAAACCTACCTAAAAAGTTATTTATAATAACTGTTGAATCAAGTTTTCATAATAGCTGAGAATATAGGAAGGAATCAGGTGATGAAAACCTCTATCCAATTTTATCATGTACCAATTATCAACTAGTTATAGGTACAGATTGCCTAGGAAAAACTCAAAGTGTGAGTTTTAAACCTACGATTCAGACTCTACAACTGATCTTGGCAAAATACATCAAAATTTAAACTAAGTTAGTCTATTAAATTAGAAATTATAAAGTAAGAATCTTCCAGAGGATAAATTTTACTCTTGAGCAGTACTGGCAAATGCAATCTTTCTAGCTCAGAGTTGCTACTTTTAATTATGTAAGAAAGTAAATCATTTAGTTTATTCATTCATTCGTTTCATTCATTCATGCTCTCATTTGACAGATATTATTGAAGACCTACTATGCTCCAAGTACTTGTGTAAGTGCTGAGATACATCAGGAAACAAAACAAAGTTCTGCTCTCAGGACTTTACATTAAAAGGAAAATGTTGCTGGGTGGAACTATATTGTAACCCTCAAGATTTACACATATATGTGTACATGTGTATTTATATCTATAATGTATTTTGTGTATAAGCTAGCATCAAATAGTAAAAGCCACAGTTTATTCTGAGGAGTAGGGGAACCTACTGTGGAAATATCAGTGATAATTATACTATGAAATTTTACAAAATGAAATGCACAAACAGATTAGTAGGGTTCTTTGGTTGAGAGTGTCAAAAACTGACTCTGGCTTTCTTATTTCAAAATGATGGATTATTAGAGGGGCCTGAGACACCCCAATGAATTGAAAAACAGGTGAGGAACAAACTTGAAACCTTGGTAGTTCTGAGAATCTAGGTAGTAAGAATTAACCACCTCTTACCTAGAGGATCTAGGAAAGACACACCTTTTATCTTCAAAATATTTTTGGTACTGTAGGAGACCCTGAAAGATGAAGAAACAATGCCAATGCAGTGTACTAAGTAATGAATCACAGTAAACACAAAATTCTATGAAAAAACAAAGGAGTCAGACTTAGCCCATTTTAGGGATTTGTAAATATTTTCTTAATGGAGAAAGCCTCTGAGCTGAGCCTCAAAGAATAAGTTTAACACAGAAGAAGAAACCAGGAAAGAAAAATCCATGCAATAGTTAAAAACTTGAAGAAGCATAGAAGGGTTAAATAGCATAGTGTGTGCCCAGGGAACTAAAATCAGCTTGGTATTATTGAGGCATAAAATTTGAGAAAAGGAAGGCAACAAGAACCAAGAGGCAGTAACCCTAAAAATTATCTGGGATTTCAATTATTTTTCCACTATTAAATGGGGAAACTAATAGAGCTTTTCAGGAAAGGAAGTGTCAAGATTAGATCTTCCACATAAATAGATAATTTTGGCTAGAGTGTAAAGCTGGAATTGAATAGTGAAAAGAACCAATGAGCAGCTATAAGGCTTTTTCTATGTTCTATCAAGAGATAATGACTAGGGTTAAAGCAGGAAGAAGGAAGGAAGATTCTAAAATTGATGAGGCAGTAAAATAGGTAGATCTTAGTGTTTAAATGGACGAGATGGATTGAAGAAGTCAAGAATGATTCTTTGGCTTCTGGTTTGGATCACTAGTAAATAGTGGTGGCAGACACAGTGAGTAGACATCAGAAGGAACAGTAGACTCAGGGAGGAGAGGATAATTTAGCGGGAACATGGGTGCTTCACGGTGTGCTAGTTTGCTACATTGGGTGACAAAATGTGATCCTTAACGTTCAAGAAATTTTGAGTCAACTAGGGGTAAACCCAATGTAGAATGTACTGACTTGACACTGATCAAGATTTGGGCCTCTGTCCTTTAGGGAAGGCTTCATATAGTTTATGGAATTACATATTTGAGGAAATTATAAGGAGAGAAATTAAAGACCACTCTTTGGGAAATAAGGTTATCTTAATTAGAGAATAAAAACCTATATATTGGGGCTGAAACTGAACAGTGTGTTGAGGGATAAGCAGGAGAAATGGGTAACAGAAACTTTTGTTTAGGGGATGACACTGTAAGTCTGATACTTTCCAAAAAGGGGGAAATGGAAAAATTATGGGTTTTGCCATTCAAATTAAATTCAATCCTTTGGGCTCATATGTTCTAGGTATACTAGGAAATTCCAGATATGCTATGTGAGTTAATTCTTACAATGCTAGTATATCTAATCACTTACTGAAGAAACCGTGATTCAGGGATGATAGGTGACTTGGACATGACCTCAGCGTTCACGAGGGTAGAGCTGACACTTGAATGTGTCTCTTCAAAGTCAGTGCTTCGTCCTGGGCTACTCCACCTGTTACGGTGCAGGGCCTTTCACTCTTCCCTAAGGGATGACATGCATTATGGACCTAAGGTGTTAGATTTCCCTGGTCTGTTTCATCAGCCAAAGACTCTGAACCCTACTCTCCATGGACTTACCTCAATTCTTGCTTCAATTCCAAGAGAAGGGACCTTACGAAGGGAATAAGTGTTAAGGTTTGGCAGAGGGATTTAGGTAATTCATGCATCATTGATTTTCCCTCAGCATTTTGATTGGCATCCCCAACCTATGGTTCAAAAGTCCCACACGGGGTTTAATCACTTACTATCACTTTGCTTGTCCAATGTGTCAACACCTCCCAGAATCCAGACCTTCTCTTTTCCTTCAGTATACTCACAAAAAGGCAGTACTACCTATTAGAAATGCATATGATCTTCAACAGTATATATGTGATACTCTAGTGTAGAGTTTCCTTTTTATTACTTTGCAGGAATCAATTATAATATGAATTAGCATGTGTGGGAAAGCCAAGAAGGAACATGTAACATTTCCACTTAGTTTTTCTAAATTGAAATTTACCTTCTATAATTATCATAGGAAAAGATTAGAAGAGTCACATAAAAGATAATAAAATGTTTTTATGGCAAATTTTAAGTGCGTTAAGGGCCAGGCCAATCTGTGAGTGTGTCTATTGCTCCCAACCACAGTCACTAATGTGGAGTCTTTAAAAGTCTTTTAAGAGTGTAATTGTTTCTATTTCTAGTATTACTCAATTCCTAAGGAAAGTAAAAGCAAATAAAATATAATGTGGGGCTTCCCGGGTGGCACAGTGGTTGGGAGTCTGCCTGCTGATGCAGGGGACGCGGGTTCGTGCCCCGGTCCGGGAAGATCCCACATGCCGCGGAGCAGCTGGGCCCGTGAGCCATGGCTGCTGAGCCTGCGCATCCGGAGCCTGTGCTCCGCGACGGGAGAGGCTGCAACAGTGAGAGGCCCGCGTACCACAAATAAATAAATAAAATAATGTGTTTTAAAGAGTTGGTGAAGTTCATGGGGAATTCCCTGGTGGTCCAGTGGTTAGCACTCCATGCTGTCACTGCCAAGGTCCTGGGTTCAATCCCTGGTCTGGGAACTAAGATCCCACAAGTCATGCAGAGTGGCCCCCCCCAAAAAAAAGAGTTGGTGAAGTTCAGAAGAAAAATAAAACATTGTGCTCAAAATGAAACATTTTAAATATAATTTACACAAAGCACCTCAAATCTTATTCATATAAATTGGCATATTTAACGTGGTAATTTAACAAAATATCAGATCAATATTTTGTTTAAAAAAGGTAAAGTTCACAGCTGCCAAGTTTACAACTTTGAAAATCTCCATGAAGTATTGAATCTATTAAATAGAAACAAAAAATGACTGTCACTTTCAATTATTTGAATAATGGAACTGACATGCCTAAAAGATTTATAAATATATTTTAGAATCTCATATTTTAAAGGAATCCTTCTTTGAAATTCAATCTAACAGTTATTGAGCACATATATTTGTCAGACATTATCTGACAGCAATACCATGAGGAATATGGGTTTCTATGTTTTGGGTATTTCCAACTTAATGGAGTGAAAAACTGTAAACAGTTATTATATAATGAACCATTTGGAGCATGGTAAATAGAAATATAAATAGAACTACATGTCATCATATTAAATATATGTATAAATAGAATTAATTCTGATGCATTGCGGGAATATAGGGTGGTTTATAGAAGAAATGGTTTTTGCATTGAGCTTTAAGAACGACAAGAATAAAGAGGTGGGAGAAGAAAATTACAAGATAAATAATATGCTTATCAACAAATTGGGATTGTTGCTTTTTTGTTATTTGGTGAGAATAATGCAAAATGCCTGTCTTCACTTTTTTTTGTGCCTTCTCATAGACACAGGAAGTCACATTCATCCATTCATTGATTCAACAAACATTCACTGAGTACTTACTAAATCCCAGTAAAACTGAACTGTGACATATAAAAGAAAAAAAGATTAGAGATGCAGCCATGGAAGCCAGAGGAAGATAGGATGATAAACAACAATGCTAAGTCTCAGGAGGTCAAACAAGCTAAGGATTCCAAAGTTACTGTTTGATTTGCTACCAGAATTTGACAAGAACAAAATCAGTCAATTGATGCCAGAAGCAAGCCTGCAGTGGATGGAGCTGTAAATGGGAAGTGAGAAGGTTATGAACATAGACAATTCTTTCAAGAAAGTTGACAGATACAGGCAATAAGGGGAAAAAAATCAACCAAAACTCAGGGCTGACAGTAGATCCTCAGGAAATGCTATCTAAGTTGATAAACTACAAATGGATAAAATCAGCTTACTTTTTGGAATTGCTTGGTAATCTGAACACAATGGTTGTATATGAGTTAGTTTTCTGTGAGTGCTTTGTGTTGAGGCTGTATTTTTAAGTGTCTGTGATATAAAACCACATGTGTTGAGAACTCCATCTGCTCTGCAGTGAGATTTTCTAAATCAGTGTAATAAAGACATTGAAGAGCGAAGCCTACATTGAAATGGAATGGAATACAATTTGTAAAAATACATTGTTTATAGATAATATAATTACAGGAAGTTTCAATCCATGAGTAAAAGTCCCTATTAGTTGCAATTAAAGAACGTGTGCCTTGTTCATGAGGACTTTTAAGCAAATGCATGTTAAAGATTCTTTTATTTATCTACTTTCTATTCAGGTAGCTTTTTTTTTTTTTTACATGAAGGAAGTCACATAACTCTTTGTATAAACTACTTTGCTATTTTATCATTTTTGTGAGGAACAACTTTAGGCCTAAATCACTCTAAAATAAATAAAAGTAGATGATATCCAGTTTCTATTGAATGGTGCCCTCAAATTGGGGCCATTCTTATTCTTGGGAAGTACTTGTGTACACATACTTCAGCACCCAGGATAGAACCTGCTTCTTAGAAACCCTGAGTGTTGATTTGGGGAAACACAATCTGATCTCTCTGTACCTACAGGTCTTATAAGACTTAGAGTTTACATGCACTCCATTGGCAGCATGTTTTTTCTTCAGTGTTACGTGGCTCACTCATGTCTCCTCACCTGAATTTTAAGTTACTTGAATAAATCAGGGTCAGGATCACTACTGGAAAAAAAATGGCACATTCAAAATATTATTCAGCTTTATTTATGAAAGGCCACTTGTAAAAGACAAGGAATATACAGCCTGTGGCTAGTAATGGTTTAGCCGTTAATACCTGAAGAGGGAAGGTGGACAGCTGTTACTAAGGCCTAGAAGGAGGGAGCCCTGGAGTTTTCACAGTATTAGAAGCAGTGAGTTTTGGTTGAAGAAGACAGCCAAACCCACATGATTTCCATAGGTGGAAACCAACAAAATAAATACCATGCACTAACTTTTTTCTCTTTATTTGATTTGCCTGGTTTCATATTGGCCACACTTTGAGTTTTTAAACTCAGACACCATGGGAATGTTCTTATTATTCAAATGAAAAGTTTGTGGCCCCAGAAGAGGAGCACACAAAGTCTCATCTGCTACCATTTCATTGTAGAGTGATATTAGTCCAGTTATATACCTGTCTGAAATTGACAGCCAATATTTGTGTTTTTCATATAAGGTTTGGGGGAAAATGGCCCCATTAAGAAAATAAATGACTTATCATATGGCCTTAATTGGTAGTCATAGCTCCTTTCCTGAACTATCCATTCCTTTTTCCATTTACCTTCAGTCAGCATTTTGGCTAGATAGGTCATTCACCTGGTGCATCAAACCAAAACTTTATTCCTGCCAAATCTTATTCCTTTGCTTCCTCTTCTTAATTAGGTTGCTACCATTTTAGTTTTCCATTGAAATGGAAATTGGCATGTAGAAATGTGGAATTGGAAAATGAGATGGAATTAGACAAAAGGGTATTTGTGAATCTGCTAAATTCCAAATATCTTCTTCCTTTTCCTTCTTTATATAGTAAAGGCACATTTTCTTCCTGGCAGATGATATAAATCATTGACCCAGCACAGTGACTATGTTTTCTGTCAGTTTATTTTTCCAGTCACACTGAGCCCAAAATGGTCAGGGAAAAATTTCAGCTTCTAATTCAGAGGAACAGAATTGTGACTATTTTCCTTGTTGGAGGCAATCCTCCCTTAGCTATTAGGACTTCTACACCCACCAAGCCCATTGTCATAAGGATAAGAAACAGAGTGTTGTGTCCAGTGGATTACTGATGTGATAGCGAAAGAGAACACTACACTTCCACCCCTTAGCTCCTAGATCTGTGCTTCCTGGTTATGCAGGCAGACACAGAGGCTCCTCTGCTATGGACGTGCTCTGGTGGACATTAAGCAGGACCCTAATATCTGGAGGATAACATCCCAACTTCAAGGATGTTGTCCAAAAAATAGTGCCTAAATCGAGGTACAGCAGACTACTTTACTCTTCTGTCAAGCCTGGCTAGTGAGGAGCATGATGAAATCAGTGAATGCCATTCTGAGTCCATTGCCTTCCTTTTGCTGTAAAATATTTGCTATTTGGAGGTGACATAGTGTGGGTTATTGCGGTAATGGATAAGTTATTCTGTAAGTCCATGAACAGCAGTGCTGATAGGACTGCAGGTAGCAAAGACATGTCCATATCTGGAATATGTATCAATTTCTGTTATGGCAAAATTCTACCCTTTCTTGATGGAAGAGTTACCATGTAATCCACCTGTCACCAGGTAGTCAGCTGGGCCAGCTGGGAAATAATGCCATGTCAAGAGTTTAGTAATAATCAATATCATTGGCAGCCAGAGACAAACTGGCATGCACTCGGTGGTCATACTGTCCATCTGGTCGTTGAGAGCCTCCTCTGCTATGGATGTGCTCCAGTGGACATTAAGCAGGACACTAATATCTTCAAATTTTTACATTTTTACCCCTCCTGACAAGTCCATGCACATATTTTCCCTAGACTTCCTGTCACTATTTCTGTGATTTTACTTTTCCATATCCCTGATCAGGTGGCCATTTATTAGTTACTGTGCATGAGTCTGGATGGACCTATGCTTCAAGCCAAGTCTCCTTCCGCAAGAAGTAGAAAACTAAATATCTTGTTTAAAAGTCTTCCAACTGGGAGAATTTATGTCTATTATAGTCTTTTGATGCCACTCCTGGGTAAGATTATAGTGCAGAGCCTGTCCAGTTCCAGTGTGTTCAAGTACATCATGCAAACCTGCCCATAAACCAGGCCTACATTTACTCCTCCTCTGCCAGCTTATGTCAGGATGTCAGAGGCATAGGCATCCTGAGGCATAGATGTGAAATGAAGGAGAAAGGATAAAGCAGAGGATGCAGTACAATGGGCAGTTCACTTATACGTTCTAGTCCAGTTCCATATAAACCACTTCTATCTTATAGTGGAATATAGCTGTATGTGTTTAGTTTTATGGTCAGTGAATCAGATAAGAGTCAGTCATGATGGACAGTTTGGGTTGCATAGTCACTTGGTATCACATGGTCAGGCTAATTATTTCTACCATAGCTCAGTAGAGAGCTGCTTTTGAATTGGGGAATATTTATTGGCACAGGAGAAAATGGCCTTTCCCTAAAGCTTGTAATGCCTGTGCTCTGATTGTCATATGGTGATTGCCAGAAGCTTCACACAACATCTCTGGGAAGGACACTTGGATTACCATCGTATCTGCTGGGTCACAGGGTGAAGATGGTAGGAAAGATTGGACCATGGCCTTGAGCTGCTGCACAGCCCTCTCTTGCTCAGGTTCTTCTCAGAACTGGCAGTTTTAGAGGTTACCTGGGAATAAAACAGGTCAGCACATGTGAATGTAGTTTACGGTGTTCTTCAAAATCCAGAGTACAGGCCTTCTTTACTTTTAAATAAATATAATCCCAACAAATTTTCTCACTTTTTAATAGACATCCCAGTGTATCCCAGGCTACTATATCTCTAACCTTTTCCTTAGGGATGCAGCCTCTTAAAATTTACAGGAATTACGCTTTCACTCTGCCTTTATGCAGAGAAGGTCTAGCTCCCTTGTATAGGGGTTGCCTCAGTCAGCAAGAAGACTTGTGGAAATTTTGAGGTTCAAAATCTTCAGCCGACATTCCACTATAAAATGTGTTATTTATGAGACTGGTCCAGAAAGCAGTAAGTGTACTGCACACATCTACCCAAGCATCCTTAGCCTAGTTGTCAGGCTCCCAATACTTCTCTACCAATATTGCTGTCTTAGCTTTAAAACACAAGTGAAGTTGAGACACTAATTTGTGTTGCACCTCTGCAACACTGTCTATGTTCTCTCGGACCTCAGCCACATCTGCTCTTCAACTACAGAAGAGAGGGACTCCAAAGTTGCCATGGTGACCTTTTGTGTTTTCCTAATTTAGTTGTCATGATTTCAATTTCTGTTTATTCCTATGTAATCCCTCTGAGGTCTCATAAGAACTTCACTTATAATCTGTATCGTTGTCATTTTTGTAGCAACTGAGTGTCACAATCACTTGTCCTCCAAACACTTTTCCTCTCTAGCTGCATTTTATTCTATGTCATCACCAGTGACAATTGATTATTCATGATTCCATCCCTTGCTATGGATTATCTATGCTCCCAATTCCCCCCAGAAAGGTTATTATTACATCAAAGATCTCCAACCTAATCTCAGAACCTAATTTTGAAGGCGTCTTTTCTGAGTCTACTGCTGGTATTATGTTAGGGTCTTAAAAGGAAAAGAGTTAGCACATTCAATAATTTGAAAACTATTTATTTACAAAAAGATAATTTACAGAGGTGAAGGTGTAGGGGATCCATAAATGACAGAACTATAATCCAGACTAGTAGCAGCCAGGCAGTGTGCACCCCTATGATGATAGAAGTGAGCCATTATCAGATACAAAAGGAGAAAATTGTGTAGATGAGGCTGCATTGATAGGAGTAGTGAGATCATTTAAAGCACTCAGCAAGCCTCAGGTGACACTTCAGGACAGAGCCAAGGGAATACATACTCTGACTTTACTCTCCGTCTTCTAACCTCTTGCCAAGGTGCCATAGTGGCCATGCTCTAGAGATCATGGGAGCCCTTTTGATATAGTTCATACAGGTTAATTTCCTGGGCCAGAAACCAGGTGTAGAAAAGTGGATAGTGGATCTGGGGTCACATGAAAGATATCCAGTCTATTTTTAAAATTTTATTTCCTTAGAGCTTAGAATAGTTTAACGAATCTAGTAGGTATTCCACTTGTTTGATGATGGCAGGATGGAAATATGACTGAATGCAGATATGAATGAATAACGACACGAATATGGTTTTATGCCACGTTTCAGTCTTCAATTACTGTTCTCGTTCTTTTTACTCTGATAGTGCTTTCATCTCCTCTGTTCACATTGTTGACAATCCATGAAATCCTGACTTCACTGCTTTATTCTTTCCTTTCTTTGCATCTTCTTTTCTTGGGATTAAAAGGGTAGCTCAGAAATAAAGAATTCTTCATGAAGTTGATAAAATCCACCACACTGTATAGAAGGTATTTATGTACAATGAAGATCTCAAGGACAGATGTTTGTGGGTCACGGAACCCACATCTACAGTTGTTTTCAAATAACACTCGTTTATTCTAGAGGAACTTCTGCATTCTCACATCGCCCACTGGTGGTCACCAGATGGAGAAAGGCTCGCCTTCCTGATGATAAATGATTCCTTGGTGCCTCACATGGTTATCCCCCGCTTTACTGGAGCTTTGTATCCCAAAGGAAAGAAGTATCCATATCCTAAGGTAAGTAAAGTGGAAGTGCTGTTTGTCCGCCCTCTCTGTGTGCCAGTGACTTGATTGACAGTATTCTCGGTTCATGAACAAGTTGTCTTTGGAGAATAAAATAAGCCCCCTTACCAGTCAACAGAGTCATCATTTTGAGAGCTTGCAGTGGTCTGTGCGCAGTGCTTGTGTATGAACAGCTAAAGATGATTCAAGAGTGCAGGAACTTTTGCTGTATTTCTTTCACTTTGATACTCTCATTCTTTATCCCTCACCTTCCTAGTTGAAAAGAGGGTGAGAAAACATAAGAAGCAGCGTTGATCCCAGGGCAAAAGTTTCTCCAAGGTATATATTCTGTGAGTTGTTAATAGCTATCATACAGGAGCAAAAAGTGCCACAGTCAAATAAGTTGGGAATTCTCAGTTAAAAAAATAGCTTTTTTTCAGATGGTTTCTTAGAGCACTTAATATACTGCTTCTTAATGTGTATTATAAATCTCCTATAAGAAGTAGACTGAGCATAAAGAATCTCTAGTAAGGAATAGACTAAGCATAAATAATCTCAATAAAAAATAGACTAGGGCTTCCCTGGTGGCGCAGTGGTTGAGAGTCCGCCTGCCGATGCAGGGGACACGGGTTCGTGCCCCGGTCGGGGAAGATCCCACATGCCACACAGAGCGGCTGGGCCCGTGAGCCATGGCCGCTGAGCCTGCGCATCCGGAGCCTGTGCTCTGCAACGGGAGAGGCCACAACAGTAAGAGGCCCGCGTACCACAAAAACAAACAAACAAAAAATAGACTAAACATAAAGAATCACCAATAAATAATAGACTAAGCATGGAGAATTTATGATTATTAATATTAGCACGAGTATTATTTTGGCAGAGCATTACTCTGGAACATACTTTATCAAATGCTGGGGTAGAACCAGAGCCAGGCATAGCTAGAATAGATGGAATTGTTTTATTGAGTGAAGCAATTATGGAAACCCTGCCCAGATAGCAAAACTATTTTTAAGTGTTGGGTGAGGCCTCTGAAAGCAGGCTGTGGAACCATCTGGAGTGTACTGGTTTTTCTCTTATATGTCATCGTTAATTTTTTAAGGTCTCTTTCTTTAAAGTTTATTTTCCCCATGTTTACGAAACAAAAAAAAATCGAGCCCCCCCCCAAGCATTAATCATGTAAGGATGTCTTATAGAAAACTTTCAAAATTCAAGTTTATACATTTTTAGCTCTTAATGAGGTAAGAGAAGGCTGCTGATTTCATTTAGAAGTCTTTATTAAGCCATTTCTTTAGTGAGTTGTATGTTATGTTTCCAAAGTACAATAGGTTTTATACCTTTAAGTTTGTGCAGTACCTTAACTGGGCAGAGCCCTGGAAAAATTACCCATCACGTGTATTTTTCTACTCCTGCAATGAAGGCGTGGTTGGGGGGGATGACTTTCCTCATTTTCCTATCATCCACAAGACTCATGTTATCCAAGGTGGGGACAGGAGGAAGGAAAGTAGTGAATACGAGATTCAGGGCTGTGAAGCCTGTTTCCTCAGGGAGATTCTGTGCTGTCTTTCTCCCCATCCTATCCTCCTTCCAATAGGTTGTAGTAACAGAGTGACTGATTGACAGTTACGGAAGACAGCAGGTTTGAGAGGAAAAAGATTCCATGATTTTGAAATATTATTTTTAGGGTCTTCTCTGGACATAGATCTGAAAGCACGTATACTCAGTGCTCTTCAGGAAAAAATGGCAATTTGACCTAACAACAAAATAATTATATTTCCCAAGACATTTGTATGGTACTCCAAGAAAAGTACTTATGTCTTCTCCAATTGTAGATTTAGCCATGTTTTATGTATGACAGTTTGTGCGGGTACAACATACCTGTACCTGTTTTTTTTTTCCAGAGAAAAAATTAAAAGATTTTTGAAATATACTCTCACCCTATTTGATTTACTTATAATAATGAAAGTTCACCTGACAATGTAAATACAAAATGAAGAATGGGTCCATACTGTGAAAAGCACATGTCAATGGGCAAGACAGTCACTCAGAGCTGTTCAGTGTGTGCATTGCACAAAGGGAATAAAATCAACCCCAGGGAAGGGACCACTTTCTGTAATTCATTTTCCAAGAGGAGTGGGGATTTTAGGATTCACACAGAAGAGCTATATGTGATAGCTGCATCTTCGAGTTGCCTTCTCAGTTACAGACTCTTGGGGCTTGAACTTGGACACTCCTAGGCCTTATAATTTTATCAAGACTGAGGCAAACAAATGGACATACAGAAACATCTGAGAAAATCTAAATAAGTCAGCAGTAAGTCAGAAGATACTGGGTTGACAAACCTAGACAATTTGTTTTTATTTAATGTTATTATTTAATTAATTAATATTTCTTAATAGTAAAGCTAGGCATAAAATAATAAAAATGTTTGTTTACTAAATGGGTAAATCATGTGTGCTAATAATATGCTATATATTTTAAGGGAGACTTTTCACATTTTTTCTTCATTCGGCCGTCTTCACAAGTGCCTCTGTTTTACAGTTGGGCCTACTAAGCTTCTAAAAGGCTAAGTCCTTTTATAAAAGTCATAGTTATTTAGAGAACAGAGAAATAACTCAAATTTATTGATTCTGTCTCTCTCTCTCTTTCTGTCTAAAACTACCAGAGGTTAACTTGTATCTCAGAAGATGTAGCTGGAATCAAAATATCTCCTTGTCAAGTTAACGAATAGATATGGAGCTCTCTTTGCTCCATTAACTACAAATGACTCAGCTCTGTATGAGTAAAATTCTTAGCCTGTATATTTAATAAATTATGTATCTAATACCCGATGTATGTAATACATAATGAAGGTCCTGAGTGTGTATTAATGACTACCATTGAGGAGTAATAAAAATAAAGACAAATATTATAGTGGCCAAAGAGAAAGAATCCAAAGTCCTCAGGTGGCTGTCAGTAAAGATATCTGCCCAGGTGCTTAAGACAACAGGACTCAAAGAAACTAGGTCTGGGTTTTCCTCCTTGTTCTCAGAATAAATTTCAGAATAATTTTCGGTCTATTACTTGAATTTTCAAAGTCTCATTATTTTCTACTCTGGTTTAAAAAAAAAGTTTGTTAGTTTTTCCACTAACAAATGTGTTATTTTGATTTGTTCTTACTTATGCAATAAACGTCCAAAAAGTGGTGCTTTAGACATCAAAGTAATGCATAGAGTTCACACTAAATTGTGCTTCAAATTAAACTAGATTAAAACGAGTGTAGCAAATACCCAATGTGGTCAGGTTTAGTAATGAAATACTTACACTAAACAAATATATTTGTATTTTGCTTAATTCAGCATAATTCAGAATTCATAAAATACCCTATCATTAGCAATTCAGCACAAAAAAGATGCACAGTTCTATCTCAGCAACTCAGGTTAATCTTCTTAATTAAAACATTATCTTGTTTAATGACACTTTGGTTGCCAGTAAGATAAGGTTAAGTATTATTGAGGCTTGTGTTTCAGAACCATAGAGGAAGGCTTCTATGGGTTTGCAGTCATTGTAGCAAATTAGACTGTTAAAAAGCGAATAGATGAACTCCTCTAATTTGTAAACTATTGAAACAATTCAAATATTAAAGGGTACAAATGAACTTGCAATGTGCACTTAATTTCAGAACTCCAAGGAAAGAAATCAAATTGAGATTATAGAATGCTAGACAGCTGAATTTTGGAAACAGCTTAATGTTTGGGTTTGTCTAAAACTGACCATAGGTGTACACAACTTTCTTTTTAGATGTTTTCATTTATTTACTTTCTTTCAGTTCCAGTAATTTCATACAAATTCAGAGGGAGATAACAGACTTGCATTGCCTTTGAACCAAACAGATGTTAAGTGGTTATGTTTTCACTGATCAATGATCCTCTTGTTTAATGATGGCTCCAAACTTTTCTCTTATTTGAATCTGAAAGTATTTTAAATTCATATAATAAATTAGTTGGCATTTTTCAAAAATACTTTGTTATAGTAATGGCTTTCTAACTTTATCTTGTACTTCAATCATGGACTTTTAGACTCATGGTGTGTACACAACTTTTAATTTGTTTTCATGTGAAAGCTAATTGGGATACCAGTGATCCTGTACACTCCTATAGACCTGAAAAAAACTGCCTTAATATGTGGTAATAACTGCGTATATCTTTGACAAAGTATGTCACGAAATTAGGCATCACTGATAAGAATTCATAAAAATTGATCAAATTTAATTTAATTTCTCTTTTTCTTTAATCAGTTTTTTGAAAGATAAAAAATATGAACACAGTTTTTCACTCACTAGAAAAATCAGTGTCTGACCATTATTTTTAATTCACGAGTTAATTAATTATGTAATTAACTATATACTATTTTTTGGCACTTCTGAAAATCATCTTTTTTGTTAGTCCATATAACAAAAGTATGAGATGTTTTTTCCACTGAAAGGAAATCTACTTTGGCTCAAAACTTCTGACTGTGACATATCCTCAGAGAAATGTCTCATTTTTGAGAATCAAATAAAATAATACTTGAGGATCTTTAACATCCTGCCCATGGTCCATATCCAATAAATAACAGTCAAAATTGAACCCAGATTTCTCTGATTCATAGATTAAACTGAACCAGTTCTCAAAATGTTGCCCTTTTACCAGCAATATCAGCCTCATCTGGGAAATTATTAGAAATGTGAATTCTCATGTCCCATCTAGACATTAAAAATGCTGGAGGAAGGCCTCAGTGGTCAGTGGTTTAATCAGCTTTCCAGGCCCTCTGGATGATTTTCATTTAAGTTCACCTTTAATAACTGCTGAGCAGTAGTATATATCTATATATAGATATATGCACATATTTCAGTGTTTTAGCAACATTTGCATACTAATTATAATCATCTGGAAATCCTCTTACAACACAGGTTTTTAGGTCCACAACCAAAGATTCTGATTCTGGGTCTGAATATAAGTCCGTCCATTTGGGGCCCATGAATTTGTGTTTCTATGGTTCTAATTGATGCTGCTGGTTTAAAAAAAAGCACTTTGAATGACACTACTAAATACTCTGCCCCAGCTCTAAATTTTAACATACCTGATCAGGCTAGAGAAATGGTTAGACTCAAAAAATACAGAGAAAGACCAATACTTTCAAGGAGAAACATGGCAATTGAATTAAAACAAAAGTGATGTGAAAGGGACCCCCTAAATGAGGGAGAAGGCTAAATTGCCCAAGACAGATGAACCCAAGCACTGGAGGGTTTTAGAGCAATAAAAAGCTTTACAAAATTTGACACCTGAGCCTTCTCTGTGAGGCAGGCTCATAGCTTATCTTCCAGGAAGCCCTTTATCATGTGAACCATTTTCATAATCTCTCTTTATAGTCACTGCATTTCTAAAATGAAAGCCTTTCTGGACTCCTTTCTTTGGATCAAACTTCTGATGTGTGTGATACGCTCCCACAGATGTGCTAGTCATTTTTTTAATGAAGACTCTTTTTTTTTTTTTTTTTGCAGCACGCGGGCCTCTCACTGCTGTGGCCTCTCCCGTTGCGGAGCACAGGCTCTGGACGCGCAGGCTCAGCGGCCATGGCTCACGGGCCCAGCCACTCCACGGCATGTGGGATCTTCCGGGGCACGAACCCGTGTCGCCTGCATCGGCAGGCGGACTCTCAACCACTGCGCCACCAGGGAAGACCAAAGACTTTATTTTTTAAAAGCAGTTTAAGATTCATAGCAAACTTGAGGGGAAGGAAGATATTTGTACCATATACCCCCAGCTTCCACTTAGCACCCCCCATTAGAGTTGTGTTTTTTATATAATTGATGAAACTCCATTGACACATCATAATCACCCAAGGTACAGAGTTTACATTACAGTTCAATCTTGTTGTTATGCATTATGGTTTTGGACATATGTGTAATGAAAAATACAGAGTATTTTTCACTGCTCCACAAATCCTGTTACTTTGTCTATTCATCCCTCCTCCCTCCCCTCCATGTTCGTTATTTTTAATAACTTAACAAAACATTCTTGAGGAGCTATTACTGATTATTGGTGGAATGCATTATGTTGCTTCTGCTCCTGATTTAACTCTGGGTTTTGTCAGTACCAATTCCTTGAACATGAATCTTTCTTTGGTATCTTTAAATCAGTTTTATCATTCCCTTTAGATTTTTGTCAGGTCTTTTAATTCAACTCGCTTTTAATTTCCGTATCCTTTTCTGTATATCTCACATGGTCTTCTCTTCACAAAGCAGCTACACCACAATGATACTAGTGTGTTGTTTAGAAGCACATTGAGCCACAAGTAGCCAATTGATTCTGTTAATTATTTATTCACATCAACATTCTTTCATTCATTCATCCTACATGCTTGAGATATATTGGCATAAGTTCCCATTTCTGCTCCCCAGGAGTTCACAGTTTGAAGGCCGTTGCCTAGGAATGAACGGAAGCAAATCTAGAGCAGTTAAGAGCATCCTGGGGTTAAATACTAGCTCCCTCAGTTACTGGATGTTTCACCCTGCACAATTTGCTATAAGCTTCTCCATTTTCATCTGGAAAATGGTTATAAATAAGACTTAGAACTGTAGTAGGAACATATAATAAGATAATTCATGTGATGCTTTAACACATAGTAGGAGCCAGAAACATATGAACTGCTATACAGCATAGTTATTATTTCATAAATTTTGATTTAATAAACTCAAATTACATTTTCTTACCACTGTCTTTCTAGTCTTCATGCCAGGTACGTAGTGAGGGCATTCTCCATGGCCCACATCGCAAGGGACATTTATACCTCATTTAGTATTCATTATAATTTAAAAGAAAACCTATGATGACTAATGCATGGAAGAAATTAGGTATTGTGGAATTTTAAACATGTGGCACTGGGATTGGGTAGGTTTTCTTTTTCTTTCTTCTTCTTTTTTTTTCAATTAGCCAAGCTTTCTTCCCTTTGCTTTTCATATCCTATAGTGTGAGCAGCTGCTTTATCTACTAGTTGTTTTGTAAAGCCAGCCCTTCTGGTGCCATTCTAGGGGAAGAACACAGAACATTGCCTAATGAGTAAAGTCATCGTGATTTTCTATCACCTTTAATTGTCTGACTAAAATGCTAGAGAAGCAGCAATCTACAAAAACAATTGAAAGCAATCATGTTGAATTTAAAATCATTTCTACTTCAGAGAAATTAAACTTTTTTCCCCATTGTAACACAAAATTGTAAAAGAATCAAAATGCATTTTCTTTTCTCTTTCTGACTTACTCATATATATAGAATGTAAAAAAAGAAAAATTGGTACTGATGAACCAGTGGCAGGGCAGGAATAAAGACGTAGACAGAGAATGGACTTGAGGATATGGTGTGAGGGGTGGGGGAGGGAAGCTGGGGCAAAGTGAGAGTAGCATCGACATATATACAATACCAAATGTAAAATAGATACCTAGTGGGAAGCAGCAGCATCACAGAGTGAGATTAGCTCGGTGCTTTGCCATGACCTAGAGGGGTGGGATAGGAGGGTGATGCAAGGGGGGGGGATGGTGGATATATGTATGCATATGGCTGATTCACTTTATTGTACAACAGAAGCTAAAACAGGGGCTTCCCTGGTGGCGCAGTGGCTGAGAGTCTGCCTGCCGATGCAGGGGACACGGGTTTGTGCCCCGGTCTGGGAAGATCCCACATACCGCAGAGCGGCTGGGCCCGTGAGCCATGGCCACTGAGCCTGCGCGTCCGGAGCCTGTGTTCCACAACGGGAGAGACCACGGCAGTGAGAGGCCCGCGTACCGCAAAAAAAAAAAAAAAAAAAAAAAAAAGAAAGAAAAGAAAAAAAAGAAACCAACACAGTATTGTGAAGCAATTATTCTCCAATAAAGTTCTATTAAAAATGCATTTTCTTTCTTTCTCAATATATTCTAATAATGTATTTGCATTGCAACTTTCATTTTCTCAAAGGCAGGTCAAGTGAACCCAACAATCAAATTATATGTTGTAAACCTATATGGACCAACTCATACTTTGGAACTCATGCCACCTGATAACTTTAAATCAAGGTATGTAATTTCAATTTCACTTTTACCAGAAGATAGATCTCTTAACTCCAATTATCATTTTGTTGCAACTTAGAGAGAGATGTGATCAGCTCAACAAATTCACTTGAAAATAAAACTGAGGTTGCATCCATTAGTGTAGGAATGAACTCATTGTGGATCTCTTGTTGTTCCCAGGAAGCATATAGAGTTTTGAGGTCATTACCAGCACCACAAAATGACTAAATATACTGATACCAAGAATTAGCTCTTTGGCAGGAGATGTGACAGAGAGATGGGGACAAAGGATAATTTTCCATTGAATTTTCTTCCTGAAAATAGTCACTCAATGTTTTTAAATGGTCCTCTTTCAAAGAGTATAATCTTCATAAAATGTGTGTAATTTTCCAACTTTTTCCCTATAACTTGCCAATGATTCCCTAGCTTTGTTTTCCACGCAGAGAAATTTAATGAGATTTTGTTTTGAAATATCCTACATAAGAATCTTGCTTATTTAAGTCTGAGTGGGGAGAAAAGAAACGCATTTTATGGGTCAGAAACATAATTTTAATATTAGCAAAATTTCTAGTATTTGAACAACTAATCAAATGACCATGTGGATTGTGAAATCCAGAGTGGTCTCAGACTTCAAAGGTGATTCTTTCAAATATTTTAATCCTGTGAAAATTTACAGCAGTCCTGGAGATGGAATAGGCAGCTGATTTAGGAAGATAGTTTTATACTATATTGAATGGTATAAGGCTAAGCTTAGAGTTTGTTTTGATGACATCAAAAATAATCACAAGGTGACTGATTCAAGTAGAAATTCCATTCAGTGTTCCATTGACATATTTGGGAAAATTTCATCATATTTGGGATTTTCACAGATAGTTCAGCCTTTACCATGTAGAAATTGTTCCTACTTGAAAAGTTATTAAAAATATATGGAATGCTTACACTGGAAAGGCCCCCATTAATGATCTAATATAAACTGTTCCTATTATTGATGGAAAAGATGGGGCCCAAAGAAAAAGTATGCTTAAGATTAGTTGGTAGCAGAGGTAGAAAGTGAAGTAAAGCCTGTTTCAAGTTATAGAGCATTTCATCTAGGTTGTGATGAAAGATCTTACAGGGTCATTAAAATTGGTGTATAGAATACAGTACAGCTGACTAAATCTTATGAAACTTCTACTTCTGAGCTTGGTTTACCAGCCATGAAAGATTTGGACACAAATGAAGCAATTATGAAAATTATTAATATTTTATGTGATCCTTAAGGCTTATCTTTTACTCTGGTTTGTTCAGTGCTCTGAATTAACAATAAAGAGCATTAACCTGGCGTGTTTGAGTCACATCTCTATTGTGTGACCTTGGATAAGTCACTATACCTCTCTCTAAGCCTGAATACCCTAATCTTAAAATAATAATTTCTCATTTTTATCAGTTTTTTAAATCTTTGAAATGGAAGTCAATTTTATGATATCCAGGTTTCTTTCTAATAGAAGGTAGTGATTCCTGACCTTGATGCTGTTACCTAAGAGTCTTTCTAATGAATTCACCAGGTAGGACATAGCAGTGTCATCAGATACAAAGCTTTGTAAAGACAGAATCAATTGTCATTATTAGAGTATTAGTTACGCATATATCTGTTTAATACTTGAGGTACAATGTGATCAAATTAGTCACCCATTGTGAAAAGATATCACATATCTTTAGATGTTGGAAATCCAGTACATAGAATGGTATACTAGATCCCTCTAAGAATGAGGAAGACTCCTGTGAAGAAAAAGTTCTTAACTGTAATTCAGGGATGTTGGTTTAGCAATGAACTTGGTCTACATTTGGGGGAGTCGTGTAATACCCTATCTGCACAATGTGTGTAACACGTTTCTTTTTCTGCCTCGTAGTTATGTAAGTGCCAGTTGTGGCATGTGAAACCACAGTTGGCACTTTGGGTGCACCAAAGTGTGTGATTTACTCTTTTTGTTGGAAAACTCAAGACCAAAGTTTACTTCAGAATGTTTTCTTCAATATTCCCCAGGAATATTCAGTTTTTATGTTTCCTTACTCACTCGTTCCTGGTGAAAGCTTTAGTCCAATTTCCTATCACCTGCATTTAACCTCTCTGAGCACCGGTATTACTTTGATGGGCCTCCAAGCACACAAACATGAACAAAATAGAGCTATCCACGGTGCAAATCAAAGAATGCTGCATTTATCTGCACATCAAATGGAAATTAAACTCATACTTTTCCTTGATTTTGTTTTAGGATTATCAATATCTATAATATTTAACACTTAGTACTTCAGCCATATGGAAATTTGCTAGAAAACGATTGTGCCCTCCCTAGTTAGATAGACATTTGAGATCTAAAAGAGCATAACATTTTCCATAATTTATTGGTCAGGGTCCTGGAAATTAAAAACACTCAAGAGGGGTAATTGAAGTGCAGTTAATTAAGGGACTTATTAACAAAGATACGCACGGGATTAAAAGGAAACTCACAAGGGACAGGAAAGCAACACAGAGTCTGCAATAGCAGAAAGCCTTTACTGCCCCAGCACTGAGGGAGCAAGGGGCAGACTCACTTAGGAAACCTGAAGAGGCTTGTAGCTGAAGAACAGAATGGACCAACAGGGCCTGTCCACAGGTAGAACAATTAAGTAATTGCCAAACCGGGCCCTAATAGGAAGTGGGTCCTGGGAATAAACACCCTGAACTCTCTCCTCTAAAGCTTTGAGTTCCTACAGAAGTCTCTCTTGGGCTAGGGATCCTCGTTGTAGAGTCCAGCCTCTGGAGACCTTGGGGGTGAGTGGTAAGGGGCAAATTCGAGAATAGATTTGGCAAATGGGGAATATTCAACAGACACGATTTAAGGATAATATTTGCCAGAAAATTTATCATTCTTATTACTTTAGGGATGTGTTGGAGATGTCCAGAAGAGCACACAATAATTTGACGCCATGTGAAAAGTGTTCTGTCTCTGTTTCTAGTTGTGTTTCTGTCCCTGTCTTTGTGTGTGTGTGGTGTGTGTCCTTCAATCTCTCTGTCTCTCTCTCTTTCTCCACACACACACACACACACACACACACACACATGCATCTATGGTTTACCTAAGTAATACTTGTACTTTTCCTAAAAACCTGCTATATTTTTCTCAAGTGCTTTGTAGATTATGTAACGAATCATGTTTCAGCTGTTTGCATCAGTGTATTTTGGACATGGAGTTTACCCTTGGTGACACCTGGGTATCTCCTGTAACTTATTTTCCTTTATCTGTCTCCCTAATTTTATTTACCACAGTATTCTTAAATCATTCTAAGCTAACACAAATTCTTTTTATTTTTTGAAAATGTTAGCTCTATAAATATACAAATTAATAGTTTGTTGGTACCAGTATTAGTAGCAATTTTCCCATATTTATTAGTGACAGTATTCCCATAGGTATTGCAAGCCTATGTACCTTTATTGGAGAATTTAGGTATGAACTTAAAAATACATAGTTAACTTTTAGAGGAAATATTTTTATAATAATGAATCATGCAGATTTAGAGACTTGTCACATTGTTTTGGAGAAGTGGTTACCTCCTGTGTTCATTCATCTCCAGGCTGAAGAATAAAGACAGTGGTTTGTCTTTAGGTTCTCCTCACTCTCTGTCTTTGACATTCTACTTACCAGAAATCTTTCTTCAGTCATCCACCCTTTCTGACACATTGTTCTCAGCCTGTTTCATTGATATGACACTGTCATATTGCCCCTGTCATTCTGGGCTTGAACTGCCTTGGTTTTTCTTCCTATTTAATTGAAGTATGTCTAGTCTGTGTCTCTTATTCTGCCAGTGAATGTCTATACCTTCCAATAAAATCTAATTAATAAATTTATCTGTATTGATGGAAGTGACCCTTCTTACAAGTAAAGCATGGATATTAACAGAGGTCTTTGGAGGACACTAGCTATGAGTTGGTCATGAATGTCATCACAATACACTTGTGGGTTATCTGGAAGAGAGTGAGTTCAGAGTAACCATATGTGCACAAAGACTGTTGTGAACAGAGTAGTGATTGGACAGGAAGCCAGTGAAAACACAGGTTTGACTGCTAATATACCTGTCTGCTGGTGATGCTGGTGCCTCCATTCCACATACCCTTGTGAACAATTGGATCTCTTGTGCCAGACCACCCAGCTAATAGAAAGTCTTTCTTGACTTGAGTGCAATCCCTCTAACCCGCTTGTCTCTGTCTCTGTGGCTCAAGAGGACCAGATCCTCGAGGACTTCCTGGGTAATCCAGAGCCATGGAGACTAGGAACAAGCAGGAAATCCAGTTATAAGGAAGGGACACTTTCGCTGGCCACTGGTCATGGGACACCAGATCTAATGTGTTCATGAGATGGAGTTCCAGGAGGACAGCCACATCTGCAGCAGGCAGGCCAAGGAGTGTGGCATTTTCAGGTAAGGGCACTTCCTTATTTCCTTATTCAGAGGAACCCTGAATACTTATATGCAAACTGAACAAGTCATTATAAATCATAAGGAGATGTGCACCTAGGACCTTGGAACAAAGAAAGAATACAGGATGTAATTTAGTTAGTAAATACCTTTCCTCCCTTCTTACGTGCCAAGTTCTACTTATCTTTCATTTTGGATATTTCCAACGCTTTATTATGGAAATCTCAATGGTTGGAAATTACCCCAATGGACTTTACAAGTTCTATTTTGGGGAGAACTCTCATCCTTATGAATATATGTACTAAGATATCTCACATAAGACTAAATTTTGTTTATGAACATGAGATACTTTATGTACAAACACACAAAATCATATTATTTAATCAAAGAGAAATGTAAGTGGTATGACTATAAATAATTTTTGTTTGTTTTTTGAAATTTTGAACTTTATTTTATTTATTTATTTATACAGCAGGTTCTTATTAGTCATACATTTTATACACATCAGTGTATACATGTCAATCCCAATCTCCCAATTCATCACACCACCACCACCACGCCCCCACCACTTTCCCCCCTTGGTGTCCACATGTTTCTTATCTACATCTGTGTCTCTATTTCTGCCCTGCAAACTGGTTCATCTGTAACATTTTTCTAGGTTCCACATACGTGTGTTAGCATAAGGTATTTGTTTTTCTCCTTCTGACTTACTTCACTTTGTATGACAGACTCTAGGTACATCCGCGTCTCTACAAATGACCCAATTTAGTAGTGCTGCAATGAATATTGGGGTGCATGTGCCTTTTTTGAATTACGTTTTTCTCTGGGTATATGCCCAGTACTGGGATTGCTGGGTCATATGGTAATTCTATTTTTAACTTTTTAAGGAACCTCCATACTGTTCTCCATAGTGGCTGTATCAATTTACATTCCCACCAACAGTGCAAGAGGGTTCCCTGTTCTCCACACCCTCTCCAGCATTTGTTGTTTGTAGACTTTTCTGATGATGCCCATTCTAACTGGTGTGAGGTTATACCTCATTGTGCTTTTGATTTGCATTTCTCTAATAATTAGTGATGTTGAAGAGCTTTTCATGTGCTTCTTGGCCATCTGTATGTCTTCTTTGGAGAAATGTCTATTTAGGTCTTCTGCCCATTTTTGGATTGGGTTGTTTGTTTTTTTAATATTGAGTTGCATGAGCTGTTTATATATTTTGGAGATTAATCCTTTGTCCATTGATACGTTTGTAAATATTTTCTCCCATTCTGAGGGTTGTCTTTTCATCTTGTTTATGGTTTCCTTGGTATGCAAAAGCTTTTAAGTTTCATTAGGTCCCATTTGTTTATTTTTGTTTTTATTTTCATTACTCTAGGAGGTGGATCAAAAAAGATCTTGCTGTGACTTATGTCAAAGAGTGTTCTGCCTATGTTTTCCTCTAACAGTTTTATAGTGTCTGGTCTTACATTTCGGTCTCTAATCCATTTTGAATTTATTTTTGTGTATGGTGTCAGGGAATGTTCTAATTTCATTCTTTTACATGTAGCTGTCCAGTTTTCCAGCCCCACTTATTGAAGAGACTGTCTTTTCTCCATTGTATATCCTTACCTCCTTTATCATAGATTAGTTGACCATTGGTGTGTGGGTTTATCTCTGGGCTTTCTATCTTGTTCCACTGATCTGTATTTCTGTTTTTGTACCAGTACCATATTGTCTTGATTACTGTAGCTTTCTAGTATAGTCTGAAGTCAGGGAGTCTGATTCCTCCACCTCCGTTTTTTTCCCTCAAGACTACTTTTGCTATTCGGGGTCCTTTGTGTCTCCATACAAATTTTAAGATTTTTTTGTTCTAATTCTGTAAAAAAAATCCATTGGTAATTTGATAGGGATTGCATTGAATCTGTAGGTTTCTTTGGGTAGTATAGTCATTTTCACAATATTCATTCTTCCAATTCAAGAACATGGTATATCTCTCCATCTGTTGGTATCATCTTTAATTTCTTTCATCAGTGTCTTATAGTTTTCTGCCTACCAGTCTTATGTCTCCCTAGGTAGGTTTATTCCTAGGTATTTTATTCTTTTTGTTGCAGTGGTAAATGGGAGTGTTTCCTTAATTTCTCTTTCAGATGTTTCATCATTAGTGTATAGGAATGCATGAGATTTCTATGCATTAATTTTGTATCTGGCAACTTTAACAAATTCATTGATTAACTCTAGTAGTTTTCTGGTGGCATCTTTAGGATTGTCCATGTATAGTATCATGTCATATGCAAACAGTGACAGTTTTACTTCTTCTTTCCCAATTTGGATTCCTTTTATTTCTTTTTCTTCTCTGATTGGCGTGGCTAGGACTTCCAAAACTATGTTGAATAATAGTGATGAGAGTGGAAATCCTTGTCTTGTTCCCGATCTTAGAGGAAATGCTTTCAGTTTTTCACCATTGAGAATGATGTTTGCTGTGCATTGGTCATATATGGCCTTTATTAAGTTGAGGTAGGTTCCCTCTATGACCACTTTCTGGAGAGTTTTTATCATAAATGGGTGTTGAATTTTGTCAAAAGCTTTCTCTGCAACTATTGAGATGATCATATAGTTTTTATCCTTCAATTTGTTAATATGGTGTATCACATTGATTGATTTGCATATATTGGAGAATCCTTGCATCCCTGGGATAAATCCCACTTGATCATGGTTTGTGATCCTTTTAATGTCCTGTTGGATTCTGTTTGCTAGTATTTTCTTGAGGATTTTTGCACCTATATTCATCAGTGATATTGGTCTGTAATTTTCTCTTTTTGTAGTATCTTTGTCCGGTTTTGGTATCAGGGTGATGGTGGCCTCATAGAATGAGTTTGGGAGTGTTCCTTCCTTTGCTATTTTTTGGAAGAGTTTGAGAAGGATGGGTGTTAGCTCTTCTCTAAATGATTGATAGAATTACCTGTGAAGCCATCTGGTCCTGGGCTTTTGTTTGTTGGAAGATTTTTAATCACAGTTTCAATTTCATTACTTGTGACTGTTCTGTTCATATTTTCTATTTCTTCCTGGTTCACTCTTGGAAGGTTGTTCTCTTCTAAGAATTTGTCCATTTCTTCCAGGTTGTCCATTTTAGTGGCATAGAGCTGCTTGTAGTAGTCTCTTAGGATGCTTTGTATTTCTGCGGTGTGTGTTTTAACTTCTCCTTTTTCATTTCTAATTTTACTGATTTGAGTCCTCTCACTTTTTTTCTTCATAAGTCTACCTAATGTTTTATCAATTTTGCTTATCTTCTCAAAGAACCAGCTTTTAATTTTATTGACCTTTGCTATTGTTTTCTTTGTTTCTATTTCATTTATTTCTGCTCTAATCTCTATGATTTCTTTCCTTCTGCTAACTTTGGTTTTAATTTGTTCTTCTTTCTCTAGTTTCTTTAGGTGTAAGGTTAGATTGTTTATTTGAGATTTTTCTTGTTTCTGGAGGTAAGATTGTATTGCTATACACTTCCCTCTTAGAACTGCTTTTGCTGCATCCCATAGGTTTTGGATTGTTGTGTTTTCATTGTCATTTGTCTCTAGGTATTTTTTGATTTCCTCTTTGATTTCCTCAGTGGTCTCTTGGTTATTTAGTAACGTATTGTTTAGCCTCCATATGTTTGTGTTTTTTACGTTTTCTTCCCTGTAATTGATTTCTAATCTCATAGCGTTGTGATTAGAAAAGATGCTTGATATGATTTCAATTTTCTTAAATTTATTGAGGCTTGATTTGTGATCCAAGATATGATCCATCCTGGAGAATGTTCCATGCACACGTGAGAAGAAAGTGTAATCTGCTGTTTTAGGATGGAATGTCCTATAAATATCAATTAAATCTATATGGTCTATTGTGTCATTTAGAACTTGTGTTTCCTTATTAATTTTCTGTTTGGATGATCTGTCCACTGGTGTAAGTGAAGTGTTAACGTCCCCCACTATTATTGTGTTATTGTTGATTTAGTCTTTTAGAGCTGTTAGCAGTTACCTTATGTATTGAGGTGCTCCTACGTTGGGTGCATATGTATTTATAATTGTTATATCTTCTTCTTCGATTGATCTTGTGACATTCTTGTCTCTTGTAACATTCTTTATTTTAAAGTCTATCTTATCTGATATGAGTATTGCTACTCCAGCTTTCTTTTGATTTCCATTTACATGGAATATCATTTTCCATCCCCTCACTCTCAGTCTGTATGTGTCCCTAGGTCTGAAGTGGGTCTCTTGTACACAGCATATATAGGGGTCTTGTTTTTGTATCCATTCAGAAAGCCTGTGTCTTTTGGTTGGAGCATTTAATCCATTCACGTTTAAGATAATTATGAATATGTATGTTCCTATTACCATTTTCTTAATTGTTTGGGGTTTGTTTTTGTAGGTCCTTTTCTTCTCCTGTGTTTCCCACTTAGAGGAGTTCCTTTAGCATTTGTTGTATAGCTGGTTTGGTGGAGCTGAATTCTATTAGCTTTTGCTTATCTCTAAAGGTTTTAATTTCTCTGTCGAATATGAATGAGATCTTTGCTGGGTAGAATAATCTTGGTTGTAGTTCTTTCCCTTTCATCACTTTAAATATTTCCTGCCACTCCCTTCTGGTTTGCAGAGTTTCTTCTGAAAGATCAGCTGTTAACCTTTTGGGGATTCCCTTGTATATTTTTTGTTGCTTTTCCCTTGCTTCTTTTAATATTTTGTCTTTGTATTGAATTTTTGGTAGTTTGATTATTATGTGTCTTGACTATAAATAATTTTTAACTTAATTTTATACCTAACTTAGTGTTCTCTTTAAAAACCATTTATTCACTAGATTTGCACCAGTTGAATTTTAATGTTTTTTAAGTATGAATTTTCTTTTAAATCAAGATTTCATATTTTATATAGTTAATATAATATGTCAATGTCTGGGAAGACATTACAAAGATGTTCTTAAAACATTTCACCTGAGGGCACTTTGAAAGGAAAATACTCAAAATGAATATTTAAATTTTGTTTGTTGTTCCTGTTATTTATTTTAAAAACCATTCATATTAATTCGTCTCACTTGGCACAAAATATAATATTAGTCACTTTAGCTAAATGAGACAAATTTCTGATCAGGTTTGAAATTCTTCTATATGTCAGTTCTCTCCAGATTTTTCAATAACTATTACCACCTTGATTTTGCAGTCTCTGGTCAGTTGTTTACAACAAACAAATTATTTTTTGCTTCAATTTTGCACAACATTTATGCCAATTACTCAGAAATATATATTATCACTATTCAGCACTTTTTTCCTGATTAATTATAGTATCCACTATCATTTTTCTCCATGCTAAGCCTTCTAGGTAAATTTCTTAAAAGTTAATGCCTGTATTTTTCCCTTTTTAATATTCACACTGCCCAATATGGTAATGAATGCAAATAAATCAGTTTAAACAAAGCGCAGTGAAAGTGAACAAGACACAGATCTTTAAAGAATCACAGGGCCCATTGATTTGGCCAGAGATCAATCCTAAACCAGTAGCATATTTGATTCAAAGTTGCCTTGTTAACTTTATTTAGGTAACTTTATTTTATGATTTCACTGAGTTTCTAGGCAATTTTCAAGTGGGACTCAGCTAGTTGTGAAAGGTGCTGGATAGCTTGAAGAGATTATTGCAGAAGATATGGCAGGATTCACTGTATGACAAGTTATGCTTGTCCTTCTGACATCTTTACTTTGATGGGCTAACCGGTTTTCGATAGGAAGCACTAACTACTCAATAATGTTAGAAATGTGAGATTCAGGTAGCTGAATGTCTAACTCAATGTGTCTAAGGAGATGTGATTTGTATTACAAGGTTTTACTTTCATAGGTGATTTTTTTCAAAGTCACTTAAAAACCTGATGCATTCATTTTAAGACAATATTCATGGATGGCATTTTTCAAGCCATTTCTAAATCATCTAATCTATTTTGAAACTGGGCAATTTTGTTGGAAATTTTTTTCTTTTTATCATAAATTGAATCAGTATTAATGATTGCATTTTATTATGTGTGGGTTGGGGGGTTGTGATATATTATGTAAATTTCCAGACATAGAATCTATAAAGGAAAAATATAAGCTTTCCCAATCTACAACCATCATGAGGACATTATAGGCTCCACTAATTAGCATCCTCACTTTACCAAAAATTCACTGACTCTTCATATTCTTCCATTTGATTCCTTCTTTGCTTTAAACTTTTTCAAATAAATGATTAAAAAAATAATATTTTAAAAAATATTATGAATAAGTTTATATTTCCATTGTCCCTCAATGGGAAAAGACCAAAACAAACCATTCATGGCTCTGTGAGTCAAGTCCTATGGATAAAGTGAGATAACATGGAAGTCATACATAAGAAATAACTATTAAATCAATAATAAGATTTGCCTTTTAATTGATGATTGAATGAATTTTTAAAAAAGTAAAACTTAGAAAATTTTTTCTTATTTTGCACATATGTTAGCACTGTACTGATAGATAGAAAATTATTTATAAATGTCTAGTATCTTGATTATTTTTATTTTTTCCAAAACTTTTCCTTCTGTGAAATCATTCACTTTCAAATTTATTCTCAAATTTACTGTATATTTATGCATATATGTATATGTGCATGTGTTTATATACATATGCACACACATATATTTGTATTTATATATGTCAATATTTGAAGAAGTAGATTTGTATGTATATAAATGGAGATTAACATGATGTGACATCCTTATAGTGTTTCAGTTATTCTGCATGTAACATAACAAGTGTATATTATTGGTGCTGTACACGTTCTCTGGCTCTAAATGTAAATTTTAATTTTGTTTCCAAACTAGAGAATACTATATCACTATGGTTAAATGGGTAAGCAATACCAGGACGGTTGTCAGATGGTTAAATCGACCTCAGAACATCTCCATCCTCACAGTCTGTGAGACCACTACTGGTGCTTGTAGTAGAGTGAGTATAATTTACTTTCCTTTATGCTTAAAATATAATAGTTTATGCTACCTTTCAAATGAAAATTAAACAATTCTTTGTGCAAATACTTCAATATTTAACTTCCAAAGCTATTAGGAGTGTATACTTTAATTCATAAATCTTCCATACTTTGAAGTAAGAAATATAGATGATAAACAGAAGAGAACAAATTAAGCTTTAAAATAATGAATTCTTATATAGTATAAAGGGTAGTACAAGCCTTGTTAGTTTCATTCTCAAATGTAGGCCTTCTCTCTACTTTTTGACAGTGATTAACTTGAGAATATGTGATATTTCTTTCCTGTCATCTTTAAACAATTCCAAAAATTCATCGTTTTTTCTGTAGTTCAGATTAGTGTTCTAAAATAAGTGTCTCTGTCTTTAAATTATCTAAAAATAGTAGAAAAAAAAGGTTCTTCAACTATGTTTTGAAAGTAGGTTGTATTTCAATTTCTATAATCATATTTTATAAACTCTGCAATAGATTCTATATGTGTAATTTTAAGGTTCTTAGTAAAGGGAATACTTTAATAAGTTTAAATTGTTATATTACATATTTGGTACTTGATAAAGTGTTCTCAATTATTTAACAACAGAATTTTCAAACTTACGCTTCTGGACAAGATGGAGTAAATGTTACCAGTCTTGCATCTCTATAGTAATCAACTGTAACGCTTTACAAAATATATTAACTATATTCAGACATTGGACAATAAGGCAGTCAAAATATATGGTCAAATGAAGCTATGGCTTCCTACTGGTGACACATTTGAGGCCACAGTGCAAGGAGATGGCATCCAAGAGAAGCACAAGTATATCACTAATCCAAAAAGGCAGGGAGAATCAGAGTTTGAGGCTATTGTGGTGGCTGAATTTTGCAGGACAAGTACCACAGGATAGGAGCTATATATAAAAGAACTTCAGCAATATATGTAAAGGTCTCTTAAGTCTTTATCTCAGTGCTTAGCTGTGCAAGTAAAGGGCCTGCCTCAGAGAGGGAAGCAAATAGAGAATCTGCAAGTTGCACAATACTTGGAGACTTTGGAGTAATGAACAGCAAAAATAGAGATCTCTCACTGAAAACCCTAAGCATTCAACTCAGAGCCCACAAAGAAAATGTATTAGGAATAGAACTATTCTAGACTCTTTCTAATAAATCTTTAAATCAAAACTTGAAAGAATTCAGTTCATCTGCCTGTAAACTAGCTGCCTTCCAGAACAAAGTTTACTCTTTAAAATAATTAAAACTTCATTCTCAAAAATGTAGCATTCACAATATCAATCACACAATTAAAACATACTATATATGTAGAGACATAGAAAACATAACTCACCCACCTCCCCCAAAATAAAAGCAGACTTACAAAGGATGTAGATACTGGAATTAACAAACAGACTGAAAAAAATTTAAAAAGCTTTTAGCTATTTTTTTTATTTAACAAATTAAAGGATGGCCATACTTAGTAAACAGATGAGACGTTTCAGTAGCTAAATATAAACTATAAAAACAGAGAAATGAAATTTCAGAAACTGAAAAATACACTGTCTGAAATGAAAAATTGCCTGGATGAGCTTAACAACAAATTGGACACTGTTGTAGTCAAGGAAATATAAATAATTCAAACAGAAGTCTTGAGGGAGAAAAGGCTGGAAAAAAAAAAGAAAGAGCAAAGCCTTAAATACCTGTAGAACAATATAAACTTGTATATATGTAAATTTTTATATACAGAAGGCAAAATTTGAGATACCAGGGCAGAAAAAAGTGTAAGAATGTAAAATGTAAAATGTAAAAATGTTAAAAAATGTAACAATGACTTAAATAATCAAATTTGATGAAAAACCATTAATCCATATATCCAAGAAGTTAGCAAATCTCAAACAGAATAAAGACAAAGAAAAAAATACGTCAACACATAGTACATAAATTAATGCAAACAAAAGATTAAGAGAGGAAATTTAAAGTAGCCTGAGAGAAAATCACATTATATATTGGTAATATAATGATGAGAATTACGGCCTGTGTCTCACCAGAAACAATGCAAACCAGAAAGCAATGGAAGGAAGTTGTTATTAAAGGACTACATCCTATGAAAATATCTTTAAAAAATGAAGACCAAGGAAGATATTTTCAGATAAATTGGAACTGAGCTAATTCATCAAAAGTAGATCTGCATAAGTAACAGGAAATGAAGTTATTCAGGCTAAAATAAATGACATCAGATGAAAACTCAGATCAAAACAAAGGAAATAAAAGAGCCAAATAAGGTAAATATGTGAATAAAATAAAATAATTTCTAGTACTTAAATTTTCAAAAAGGTAATTAAGGAAATTAAAGTAGTATACAGTAGAGATATTAGTAGAATAATTTCATAATGATACAGTGTGAATTGATTAAGAAGATATAACAATTCTAAGTACCTATGCTTCTAATAATAAAGTTTCTAAATATTTAAGCAAAAGCTGACAAAACTAAAGAAGAAAGAAATATACTGAGACTTAAATATTATTTTCAATGTATTTGATGAAATAAGTCCTCAGAAATCGGTAATGATAACAAAAGATCTGGACAATACTATCAACACCTTAAACAAATTGATATTTAGGAAAAATTTCACTCAACAACTGTATAATAAACAATCTTTACAAGTGCAAGGGGAATATTCAAAAATCTCAAAGTGCAAAAAGTGAAATCAAGGAGAGTATATTGTTTGACTACAAGAGAATTAAATTAGAAATTAGTAACTAAAATATATTTGGGAAATTGACAAATATTTGGAAAATTAAAAAAACATACTCCTAAGTAATTCATAAGTTAAAGGACAAATCACAAAAGAAATTAAAAACAGTTTTAAGTTCAAACATAATGAAAACATAGCAGGTCCAAATGTATGGGTGAAGCAAAATGATGTTTAAAATGAAGTTTAGGGCTTCCCTGGTGGCACAGTGGTTGAGAGTCCACCTGCCGATGCAGGGGACACGGGTTCACGCCCCGGTCCGGGAAGATCCCACATGCTGCATAGCGGCTGGGCCCATGAGCCATGGCTGCTGAGCCTGCGCATCCAGAGCCTGTGCTCCACAACGGGAGAGGCCACAACAGTGAGAGGCCTGCGTACCAAAAAAAAAAAAGTTTATATCTTTAAATGCATATATTAGAAAAGGAAAAAGGTATTGAATCCATGGCAAATCTCCAAGTTATGAAGCTAGAGAAAGAAGTATAAAATTAGCTCAAAGTAATTAGAAGGATTGAAATATAAAAAGAAAAGCACAAATTAATAAAACACAAGACAATCTATAGAGAAAATCGCTGAAAGCAAAAATTACTTTAAAAGATGAATAAAATGGATAAATCCTTATTTGTACTGATGAAGAAAATACACCCCACAAACTACCAATTTCAAGAAGGAAAGGGTCCCTATCAATATACTGATGGCATTTTTTACAGAACTAGAACAAATAATTTTAAAATTTGTGTGGAAACACAAAAGACTCTGAATAGCCAAAATAATTTTGAGAAAGAACAGGGCTGGAGGGTCCACACTCCCTGCCTACAGACAGTACTACAAAACTACAATAATCAAACCAGTACAGTATAGGCACAAAAACAGACATAGATCAATGGAACACAATAGATATCCTGGAAATAAACTCATACACTTATTGTCAATTAATCAGTGACAAAGAAAGCAAGAATATACAATGGAGAAAAGACAGTCTTATCAATAAGTGGTGCTGGGAAAACTGGGCAGCTACATATAAAAAAATGAGATTAGAACATTTCCTCACACCATATATTGGGGTTGGCCAAAAATTTCATTTGGGTTTCTCCCTAAGATGTTATGGAAAAACCTGAATAAACTTTTTGGTGAGCCCAATACAAAAATAAATTCAAGATAGATTAAAGACCTAAATGCAAGACCTGAAACCATAAAACTCCTAGAAGGAAACATAGACAGGACACTCTTTGACATAAATTGTAGAAATACTTTTTTCGAATCTGTCTCCTAAGGCAAAAGAAATAAAACCAAAAATTAAAAATGAGACCTAATCAAACTTAAAAGCTTTTGCACAGCAAAGGAAACTATTGACAAATGAAAAAAATCTACTAAATGGCAACAGTGCGCTTCCACTATGCCACTCTGCTAAGCACAGGATAATCTACTAAATGGGAGAAAATATTTGCAAATGATATGACCCATAAGGGATTAATATACAAAATATATAAACAGCTCATACAACTCAATATTTAAAAAGAACGCCCAATTAAAAAATGGGCAGAAGACCTGAATAGACATTTTCCCAAAGAAGACCTTCAGATGGCCAACAGGCACATGAAAAGGTGCTCAACATCGCTAATCATCAGAGAAATGCAAATCAAAACCACAATGAGATGTCACCTCACACCTATCAGAACGGCTATTATCAAAAAGATAACAAATAACAAATGTTCAGGAGAATGTGGAGAAAAGCCAACCCTGTACACTGTAGGTAAAAATGTAAATTGTTGCAGCCACTTGGAAAACAGTATGGAGGTTCCTCAGAAAACTAAAAATAGAACTACCTTATGAGTCAGCAATTCTACTTCTGGGTATACATCTAAAAAAAAACCCAAAAAACACTAATTTGAAAAGATACATGCATTACAATATTCATTGTGACATTATTTACAATAGCCAACATAAGAAAGCAACCTAAGTGCCCATCAACAAATGAATGGATAAAGAAGAAGTGGTATACACACACACACACACACACACACATATATAATGGAATATTGATCAGCCATAAAAAAGAATGAAATTTTGCCATTTGCAATAATATGGATCGACCCAGCACGTGTTATGCTTAGTAAAATAAGTCAGACAGAAAAAGACAAATACTGTATATTGTCACTTATATGTGGACTCTAAAACATAAAACAAATGAATGAATATAACAAAACAGAAACAGACTCACAGATATGGAGAACAAACTAGTGGTTATCAGTGGGGATAGGGGATTAAGAGGAACAAACTACTATATATAAAATAAATAAGCTATAAGGATATATTTTACAGCACAGGGAATATAGTCAATATTTTAAAATAAGTTTAAATGGAGTATAATCTATAAAGATTTTGAATCACTATGTTGTACACTTGAAAATAATATAATATTGTAAATCAACTATACCTCAACAAAAATAAGAATGAGAGGGGACATCACTATAGAGCCTATAAATATTTAAATGGTAATAAAGGAGTTGTGTGCCAATAAATTCTCAAGTATATGATATGAAAAAAAATTATTTGAGAGGTAAAAATGACCAAAAGTAGTGTCTGAAGAGGAAAAACACTGGAATAGTTCTATACCAATTAGAGAAATTGAATTAATGATTACAAATCTTCCCACAACAAAAACTCCAGGACCCAGTGGCTTCAGTGATGGATTCCCTTAATGACGTAAGGAATAAAAGAGGTCAATGAGTCATCAAGGTGGCAACATAGGTCATTCCAGAGTTCAGTCCCTCTCAGAAGACAAAAAGCAACTATCCATACATAGGACACCACCGTGAAAATCCTGCATGGGAGTGAGATTGAAGCACCCCCCTGGACCACAGAGACTGAAAAGAACCCATTAGAAGGATAAGAATAGTGGCTACACTCTGATTGCATTGCCTCTCCCCTAGGCCAGCATAGTGCCACACCGAGAGGGGCCCCTCTGGACCTACAGTTTCTCCAGTAGGAAAAAAGAGAGCCCAAGGTGGACATCTTGCTCCCCCAGAATTGTGGGTTTTTTCATGGGAAGCCCCCCCCAGAGGTTCATGGGGGGAATTTGGAGGATTAGTCCGCTGGAGATGAGATCGTGATGGAGAAGTGTGGGCTGGAACTTATAGTAACCAACTCTCAGATCTTGGCAGACAGAGTTCATCTTCCCAGTGGTGCTCAAGTAGAAATCCAAAGCAGCAAGTTTGCCACCTGTAGAGCCAAGATAGTGACCCCATCTGGCCAGGGTACTAGGTTTGTAGTTCTGCCTGACTCGGGACCCCAAATGGGAAGCATAATCAGCTGTTCTGCAGCCCTGCAGAAGGAAGCTAGTTCATAGCTCTGCCTACTGATGAGTGCAGCTCAGCACTGTCTGACCAGGAAGCCTGGCCAGATCACCCAGGAAGCTCTATAGACCAGTAACAGTGAGAAGTGAACCCAGCCAGTGGCTTTGCCCTCCTGCAGAACGAAAGCTAATGGCTCCATCTGACCAGGGAGATTGGTACACAGCTTAGCCTGATTCAGTCTCTAAACAGTGAGCCTTGCCACTCTTGGATCCTGTTCTGTGGCCTCACCCAGGCAGGAAGCTAATTCTTAGGCCCACTCAGTGCTGAATATAGCCTCTAGTCCCACCCAACCTGTAAACCTAACCAGAGCACCCAGGATGCCGCATAACCCATCCTACATCCTTACCTACAGTGGCATTTGAACAGTGAGTTGGGCCAGTGACTATGCCCATCTACAGAGCAAAACCCTTGGCCCAGGAAACTCATTGTACAGTTTTGCCTAATTTGGAGCCCCAAACAATGTGCTATGCTATCTTTGGGGCCCATTCTGCTGCCCTCCCTGCATAAGGAAGCTAATTTATAGCCCTTCCTACTACACTACCCAATCCTACCCAACCAGGAAGCCTGATGGGAGAAATAGTGTAGCCCATCTGACCACCATGCTTGTGCAGAAAATCAAGCCAGTCCTAGCTAACAGTTCCCTGTCCGTGGCACCCACACACATACACCTCAGAGCTTGGGAAGTGGTTTTGCCCCAATATAGACCCCAATAGCAAGCTCCACCTTCCCAAGGATGTTACCAGCTGATCCCAAGCTGACCTGACTGATGAAGGGCTGTCTCTGTAAAAGCAAACCTGTAAAGTTTAGAAGAGGAGAACCCTTACTCAAATGCCCAGATACCACAGTAAGGAAGCAAGGATCACAAAATATCAGGTAAACATGACACTACCAAAGGAAAGTAATAAAACTCCAATAACCGACCCTACAGAAATGGAAATCTATCTAAGTTATCTGCTTGAAATTGGGTAT
Source organism: Mesoplodon mirus (assembly GCF_964341445.2). NCBI lineage: Eukaryota > Metazoa > Chordata > Mammalia > Artiodactyla > Ziphiidae > Mesoplodon > Mesoplodon mirus. The sequence goes on along the minus strand of NC_138984.1, from coordinate 108,223,480 downwards.
TTTAAGATATCGTATGTAAGCCTCATGGTTACTGCAAAGGAAAAGCCTATAATAATTATACAAGAGATCATGTTCATGGAGTCAAAACATACCACTACAAAACTTCATCAAATCACAAAAGAAGACAGCAAGACAAGAAGCAAGGAACAAGTGGATCTGTAAAGCCATAAAACCAAAAAACAATGAACAAAATGACAATAATAAGTCCTTACCTATTAATAATTACATTAAATGTAAATGGATTAAATTTTCAAGTCAAAAGATATAGAGTGGCTGAATGGATTTTAAAAAATCCAGTAATATGCTGCCTACATATATTGACTGAAAGCAAAAGGATGGTAAAAGATATTTCAAGCAAATGTTAAACAAAGGAAAGCAGGGTAGCTATACTTGTTTCAGAAAGTAAAAAAAAATGGCAATGAAAGACACAAAAGGTCATTATTTAAAGATAAAGGGGTTAATCCATCAAGAAGACATAACAATTGTAAATATTTATGCATCCATATATAAATATATAAAGTAAATACTAATAAAACTAAAAAGAAATAAACATCAATACAATAATAATTGGAGAATTCAATACCCCACTCTCAGCAATGGGTATATCATCCAGAGAGAGAATCAAGGAAATAGTTGATTTTAACAACACTGTGGAGCAAATGGAGCTAACAGACATATATAGAATACTCCCACACAACAGCAGCAGAATACACATTCTTTTCAAGCTCACATGAAACTCTTTATAGGATAGATTATATGTTAGGCCACAAACCAAGTCTTAGCAAATTGAAGATTGAAATCATACTAAGTTTTTTTTCTGATTGCAATGGTATGAAACTAGAAATCAATAACAGGAAGAAAATTGGAGAATTCAGAAATACATGGAAAGTAAACAACACACTCTTGAACAACCAATGAAACAAATAAAAAATAAAAGGGGAAATAGAAAAGTATAATGAGACAAACAATAATGGAAACACAATATACCAAAAGATATGGGAATTATTTGAAGAAGGTCTAAGAGGAGAGTATATAGCTATTAATATATACATCAAGAAAATAGAAAGATGTCAGAAAACAACCTAATTCTATATCTCAAGGAACTAGAAAGAGAAGAACAAATTAAGCCTAAAATTAGCAGAAGGAAGAAAATAATAAAGATTAGAGGAGAAACAAATGAAATGTAGAGTTGGAAAACAATAGAAGCAATTCATAAAACTAAGAGCTGGTTCTTTGAAAATATAAACAAAATTGGAAAACCTTAAGTAGATTGACCAAGAAAAAAAGAGACAGGACTAAAAGTTTTTAAACATTATAAATGAAAGAGAGAACATAACAACTGACATAGATATTGCAGAAATACAAAAGTTCTTAGAAGACAACTATGAACAATTATATGCCAACTAATTGGACAATCGAGAAGAAATGGATAAATTCTTAAGAACATCAAACCTACGAAGAATGAATCATGAAGAAATAGAAAATATGAACAGACCAATTACTACTAAAGAGGTTGAATCAGTAATCAAAATCCCCCCAACAAAGAAAAGCCCAGGACCAGATGACTTCACTGGTGAAAATTACCAAGTATTTAAAGAATTAACACCAATCCTTTCCAAACACTTCCCAAATGTCAAAGAGGAGGGGACACTCTCAAACTCATTTTATGTGGCAAGCATTACTCTGATATTGCAGCCAGACAAGGATGCTACAAGAAAAGAAAATTAAGACCCATATCACTGGTGAATATAAATGTAAAAATTCACAACAAAATACAAGCAAACTGAATTCAGAAGCATATTAAAAGGATCATATACCATGACCAAGTGGGATTCATCCCTCAGATGTAAAGGTGATTCAACATATGCAAGTCGATAAATGTGATACACCACATTAATAGAATGAAAGATAAAAATCATCTCAATAGATGCAGAAAAAAGCGTTTGACAAAATTCAACGTCCACTTATGAAAAAAAAAACTCTGAACAAAGTGGCTATAAAGGGAACATATTGCAACACAATAAAGTCGATATATGACAGACCCATAGCTAACTTCATATGCAATGGTGAAAAGCTAAAAGCTTTTCCTCTAAGATCAGGAACAAGACAAGGATACCCACTCTCACCATTCTTATTCAACATAGTACTGAAAGTTTTTCAGATAAGAGAAAGAAATAAAATCCATCAGAATTAGAAAGGAAGAAGTAAAATTGCCTCTATTTGCAGACAATATGATTTTATACATAGAAAATACTGAAGACTCCACCAAAAACTATTAGATCTAATCAATGAATTCAGTAAAGTTGCAGGATGCAAAATCAATGTACATTAATCAGTACTGTTTATATATAATAACAAATTATCTGAAAAAGAATAAAAGAAAATGATCCCATTTACAATAGAATCCAAAACAATAAAATATTTAGGAATGAATTTATCTTAGGAGGTGAAAGATATCTATACTGAAAACTGTAGGACACTGATAAAAAAATTGAGAAAGACAGAAAAAGAAGGAAGATGTCTTGTGTTCATGGATTGGAAAAATTAATATTGTTAACATGTTTGTCTGTAGATTTAATGCAATACAATTCAGATACCAGTGGCATTTTTTTACAGAAATAAATAAAATATTCTAAAATTTGTATGGAGCAACAAAAAACCCTGAATAGCAAAAGCAATCATGTGAAAGAAAAAACTGGAGGCATCATACTCCCAGATTTCAAACTATGCTAAAAAGCTATGTTAATTAAAACAGTATGATACTAGAATAAAAATAGGCACATAGACCCATGGATCATAATAGAGAGCCCAGGAATAAACTGCCACATATATATCCAACTGCTATTTGATAAGGGAGCTAAGAACATGCAATGGGAAAAGGACAGTCTCTTCAAGAAATGGTGCTGGGAAAACTGTATAACCACATACAGAAAAATGAAATTGGACCCCTATTTACACCATTCACAGAAATTAAATCTAAATGGATTAAAGATAAATAAAAGACATGAATCCATAAAAAGTCCTTGAAGAAAACAAAGGGGAAAACTTTCTTGACTTTGGTCTTGGATTGGATTTTTGGATATAACATCTAAAGCACAAGCAACAAAATAAAATGTAAACTATGTCAAATTAAAAAGCCTCTGCACAGCAAAAAAACAGTCAACAAAATGAAAAACCAACCTACAGAATGGGAGAAAATATCTGCAAATCATATGTCTGATAAGGGGTTAATATCCAAAATATATAAATAACCCATATACCTCAATATCAAAAAAGTAATAATCCAATTAAAAAATGGGCAAATGACCTAAAGTAGACATTTTTCAAAGAAGATATTCAAATAACCAATGGTATACGAAAAGGGCCCAACATCTCTAATCATTAGGGAAATGCAAATAAAAACCATGAGATATCACCTCATACATGTTGGAATGGCTGTTATCAAAAAGACAGAAAATAACAAGTGTTGGTGAGGAGGTGGAGAAAAATGAATCCTTGTGTTTTGTGGTGGGAATGTATATTGGTATATCCACTATGGGAAACAATAAGGCAGATACTCAAAAAGTTAAAAACAGAACTAATATATGATTCAGCAATTCAACTTCTGGGTATATAACCGAAGGCAATAAAATCACTATCTTGAAGAGATATTTGCAACCCCAATGTCATTGCAGCATTACTTATAATAACCAAAACATGGGGAAAAACCTAAGTATTCATCAGTGGATGAATGGATAAATGAAATATGTCATATATATGCAATGTAATACTATTCAGCCATTAAAAAGGAAATTTTGCCATTTGTGACACATAGATGGACGCTGAGGGCATGTGTGCTAAATGAAATAAGTCAGACAGCAAAAGACAAGTACTGTATGATCTCACTTATACATGAAATATAAAAAGGCAAACTTATAGAAACAAAGATTAGATTTGTGCTCTTTAGAGTCAGGAGTGGGGGTGGGAGAATTGGGTAAAGGTGTTTAAAAGATACAACTTCAGTTATAAGGTAATAAGTTCTGAGGAAGTAATGTACAACATGATGACTATAGTTAAATACTGTATTATATATTTAAAAATTGCTGAAAGAGTAAATCTTGAAAGTTCTCATGACAAGGAGAAAAATTTTTAGCTATATGAGATGCTATTAACTAAACTTATTGTAGTGATCATTTCATAATATATACATGTATCACATCATTATGTTGTACACCTTATACTATGTTGTATGTCAATTATATCTCAATAAAACTGGGGAATAATGGAATAGTTTCTACCATTCCTACATTCTCTAAAAAGTGGAAAAGGAAGAGAAATTCTCAACTTATTTTTATAAGGGTAACATTATCATGCTCTAAAAACTAGACAAGGACATTACAAGAGAGACCATTTTAGACTGATATTTGTTAAGAACATTGCATTCAGAAAATTGTTTATCATATTAACATATCATTCTGGACAACATTGAGAATAGTGCATCTTGACTAAATGGGGTTTTACCCTGGAATTTAAGATTAGTTTACATTGAAAATCAATGTAATTCACTGTTTCAACAGAAAAAAAAAGAAAAATAAATAAGCACTTATCTTAATAGATGAAGAAAAAGCAACTGACAAAACTCAACAATCATTCATGATGCCTTTCAACATAAATGAATAGAAAGTAATATCCCCAATATGATGAAGGATACCCACAAAGTAACCAATAAATATTATACTCAATAGTGAAACATTATCCTTGTTCACCTAAAGATCAACAGTAAGGTAAGGATACACGTTCTAACTCTGTTAAGCAAACTTATTAGAGACTCTAATCAGAGTAACTTTCAAAGAATAACTATCATGATGATTGGTAAGGAAGAAGTAAAATTATCTTTATTTGTAAATGATATTATTGTATAAATAAAATGTAAGAAATCTACCAAAAATACTAGAATAGATGACAATTCATAAGTCAAGGCACCAACTTCAATTGTTTTTTCCCTTTCCTGATTTTTATCATTTTACTGTAAAAAATATATAAATATATAGGATACTACAATTTTCTTAAGAAATGCTCACTGAATTATTTAAGGGTAAATGGATACAATACTTCAGAACTGCTGTCAAATTGTTTAGAAAAAAATAAATTTCTAACTTTTAATTGATTTTGAAAAAAGAGACTTCTACCAGCCTCTCAAATAGTCTAGAAGCAGTGGAGACAGACATATAATAACAAAGCAAATGGAGCACAATATAAATACATGAGGAATATGTCTAAAGGATATGCAGATGTTTCTTGAACTGGTCTTTTAACTTCTCTGTAAGTTTGCACTTGTTTCAAAATAAAGATTTAAGAAGCAACAAAATATATTTCCAAGATTGGTAATATTATGATGGAAAATAAAAATACTATTAAAATCTTTAAAACATTAGGTACATAGCAATAAATTTAACAAAGAGTGGCAAAATCCTAATACTGAAAACTAAAACATTGCTGAAAGGCATTAAAGAAGACCTAAAGAAGAAGCTAAGCCACATTCCTGAATTGAAAGGCTTCATGTTGTAGATGTCAGTTCTACTCAAATTGTAGTATAGTTTTGATACAATATGAATTAAACTCTCAGCAGACTTTTCTTTTTGGTAGAAACAGGCAAGATAGTTTTAAAATGCATATGGAACTACAAAAGGCCTGACCAGCTAAATCAATACACTAAAAAAAAGATAATAATTGGAAGAGTTGCACTACATGATTTCAGGAATAACCAGAAAGCCACAGAAACTTAGAGATTGTAGTGGAGGTAAAAGAACACACAAATAGATCAATTGAACTGAATAGTGTTTCCAGAAATAGATCTATATTTATATGATCAATTGATTTTCATCATAGGTGCCAAAGCAATTCAATAGGGGGAAATGGCACTGGAACAATCAAAAACCGGATGGAAAATACAATGATGGTTGACATTTCTTATACCTTATTCTAAAATTAATCTGAGACACACTACAGCCTTAAATCTAAAAGCTAGTACTGTCAATCTTCTAGACGAAAAGATGGAATATAACTTCACTATATTGAATAGACAAAGTAGTCATTTATCATAAAAGAAAAAATAAATTAGACATCATCAAAATTAGAAACTTCTCATCAAAGACCTTATTAGGAAATCAAACAGCTAACCACAGACTGGGAGAAAATATTTTTCAAAATGTGCATCTGATGAAGAAATATATACATTTCAATAATATAAGACAACCCAATGAAAAAGTCGAAATGTGTGAACAGAAACTTGTAAAGAAGTAACAAATTCATATAGATTAAATCATAATGAGGTAACACTACATACCATTAAAATGAATAAAATTAAAACAACAACAAAAAAGGTGACAGTTTTAACTGCCGATGAGGATGTGGAGAATTGCAAATCTCATTCTTTGTGGGTAGAAGTGTGACTTTACTTTAAAAGAATGATTTTGTAGTCTCAAAGAAAGTTAAACACACATATATAAATATGTATGTGTGTGCATATATATCTCAGGAGCTCCATTCCTAGATATTTGCATGAGAAATAGAAACCTGTTTCCACCAAAGGATTTGTTTAAAAAAGTATTTTTTAGAGAAGCTTTATTCACAATAGCTAAAAACTGGAAACTATCCAACTGTCCATTAACAAGAAGTGAATAAACAAAATGAGGCATATCAATACAGTGACATTCCACTCTGCAATTTAAAAAGAAACAGAATACTGATACACTGAAAAATATGAATGAATCTCAAAAACGTGGTGTGAAAGAAGCCCTACACAAAAGGGTACATAATACATGATTCCCGTTATCTGAATTTCTAAAACAGGCAAAACTAATCTATGGAAAAAGGTTTGGAAGAGTAGTTGCCTTTTTGGAAACTGTGAAGGGGCACGAGGAAATGTGTTTGGAAGTGTAAAGGTCATATATCTTGATGGGATGTAAATACATTTATCAAAACTCATCACATAAACTTACGATCTGTACATTTCACTATATGCAAATTACACTTCAGTATTTTTAAACATAATTTTTAAATGGTCTGTAAAAGATAGCAATAAAGAGGAAAAAATTTATCTGTGATTGGAATGATGAGCATAGATATGAAAAAAAGTTGATTCATCAGCCATTTACTTATTGGGTTTCGCTGACACTCTTTACATTTAGCTTGCATATATTATAAAATTTATTTCAATTATCTTTTTTCATCTGGCTGGCTTATAGTTTGACCAGGATTTCATCATTTATTTGTTAAAGTGTTCTGGATGGTTTCTTACTGAGGCGATCACAAAGTCATTTAAAAATTGTTCATGCATATACGTATTCTAGTTAGAGAAAGCCTGTCATCTCTATATAGGGAAAATCTATATAGGTAAAGTGCTTCAATAGAAAAGATATAGGAACCCTATCGTATTCTTGAATTGATACCTTATTGATATTCTATTATATTTCTATTCCATTTATGGAGTTTAAAATTTTTACTTTCTACAATAATAGAAATAATAAGACAGATAATTGCATGTGAAGTTTTGGACCCTCGTGGATTCTAACAAAACGTAGTGACACTAATGAGCAGTGGCACTGATATATTTTTTTTTGTGTCTGTGTTTTACAGATATCAAGGATGATTATTGCTGAAGTGTGACTAGAAAATCAAGGAATGATTTAGTTAGATGTTTTTCTGATGTCTGTATATAGAGAAAATCTATTGGAAGAAAAAAACCCTGAAAATGGAAAATGGTTAATTATAATGTAATAATAATATGGCTTTAAAAGAGGAAATTGGTAAAAAAAAAACCCTATAAATAAATAATAATCATTATTTACAATTTGAAATGAGTACTTTTGCATAGAGGTAAAGTCTCTAACATATTACAATTTAGTTCTCTACATTTTAATACTTTTATTATAGAGTCATTTTTTCCAGAGAACCACAAGATATTTCATAAATTACTACATGTAAACAGCATTACTAAAATTTATTTTATCTACACATATTCAACTGGAGATGAAATTTGTCTAATTTTGCTTTTTGAAATATAATTTTGATTCTGATCCTATGCAAGATTATTTTAAACATACATAAAATTTTGCCATTTCAAATGTTTAATTGTTTTCCCTAAGGGGAAAAAATGACTATGGTAAGAGTGGATCGAATGTTGACAAAATGTCCACTTTTAAATTTTATTCCTGGCTGTTTGTCCAGTTTTTTGGAAGGACTTAATATTTGTTTCCTGATGATGCCTAGAGGTGAAAAGAGACAGTGTCTAGTGGTTCAGAACAGTTTAAATGAAGTAATCAAACGGAGCTGGAAAATGATCTTCTGTCTTTGGTTAAGTACAACTGAGAATTCTGAAGGAGTTCACCAAAGAAAAGACTATAATTAGAATATCATTTCATCCCAATTCTCTACTTATTCATTCAGTTTAAATCAATAATGACAATGTGATCTCTCGTGGTATTTCACCAGCTGCAGGAAGGGAAAAAGTGCCTATAGGATAACAGTGTAAAAAATGTTAAATTGATGCGTGCTCACTTTGGTCTTTAGATGCTTCATGGAGTTCATTGTTTTGTTTCAGAAATATGAGATGACATCAGATACATGGCTATCTAAACAGGTATGGTATAGGTGGTCTCTTTATGTCACATTTTGTCCATCATGCCCATTCTGTTCACTCATTTGTTATGTATAACTTTTTCTCAAAAGTTATTTCAGTAGTATGAATTTAAGGCTCTGTTATGTTTGAATAAATGAGTCTTTTTCATTAAAATATTTATAACTTGGGCTCTATGACATCATTTGTGGAAAGATTACTTCTGTTTTTTATAGGACATAAATTGTAGAATAACTACCAGGATCCATTTTCAGGACCATTCATATAAGTAAATGTTTGTGTAGAAGAAGGAGAAAAAGATGTGACCCATTAAAACTACAAACCATCAGCATTGCTCAAATCACCCAGAAAATTGATGAAACCTCCACATAAATTGGTTATGTGGAGATTATTCAGGTGAACATTTCTTTCCTTAGATATATCCTAGCTCATAATCCTAGCTTGTGGTATAAATGAAGCTGGAATCCAGATGATCACAGAAGAATAAACAAACATCTCCACAGCATGCTTTCATACTGGACATTTCAGAAGGAAGCACAAATAGATTATTCAAATATAGCTGAACCCATTTTACTACTAATTTCATCACTACTTTTTGCAAAAGGAAGTATTTTGTTTGGCTTGTTTGGTTTTGATTTGTTTTGTTCTATACAGTGCTCTTTTATTTTATATTCTCTCCCTGGGTGTCATATACATCTGTGGTTTCAGTTACCACCACCAAGTGTATAGCCCCAGGCAACTCACTTCTGAGTTCTGAAATATCCAAATTCATGCTTGGCATCTTCTCCTGAATCTATGAAAGTAACTGCACACTCCACAGGTTCAAACTGAACTCCTCTCTCTTCCAGTCAGTCTGTCTTCTTATCATAGGAGTCAAGGACGTATTTATCCATCCAGCTATCAAAATCATAAACCTAGTGGGGATTTTTAAACATTGTCTTATCCTTATCTGCATATGTTATTATTCATCACCAAGTTATTTTGATTTTACTCTCAAAGATCTCAAGTCAATTTACTTTTCTCCAATTCACAAATGCCATACAGGATCAAACTACAGGCACTGCATTTCCTCCTTAACTGGTGAACTCTCAACCTCTTAGGGTTGAGAGTTCCCCTTAGGAACCTGACAATCTGTTCTCCACACCACAGACTGGCTGAGTGATCTTTTCAAAATATGTATTTGATTGTCACTACCCACAACACTCATATTCTCTCACAATTAAAACAATTTTTATCTCCCCTTTGTTCTACAGATGAAGACCAACATCCTTAAAGGGTCTAAAAAGAATTAAGTTGAAAGCCTTTCCAGCTCTGTGTCATACCATCTTTTCTCCCATTTTCTCCATTAGCCCTCCTCATATTCCCAGGACCTTTATGTGAACTCTTTCCTCTGAACAGAGTTCTCTCAACTACTTTCTTATGTGAAGGCTGCTCATTTGTCAAACCTCAGCCTAAATCACCTGGTTAAGAAGTCACCTCCTCCAACCACCCTAAACAAATCACATTCCCCAATAAAAGTTAAAGTCAAGTGTAATCTTTATGTGGCACTCATATAGTTAGTTCTGTGATTTTTTTTACTACATTCACAAGAGCAGGAAGGTTATTCATTTTTTGTTACCCACTGTAACACAAATGCCTAATATGGAGTCTGGTTATAAGAAGAGATCCATATATACTTGCTGAACAAATAAAGAAAAAGAGTAAGAAGGAATGTGAATAGGCTAAACCTTTGCTTGTTCGAAGTATAGGCATGTCTATCTATCTATCTATCTATCATCTATCTATCTATCTACATTATCTATCTGTTTATCTATCATCCATCTATCATCTATCCATAGGTAACAATATGAACTATTTAATCTTAGTCAATGTACAAAATGAAATACGGTAAAAATAACTTGTTTTTTTAGCCAATAATGGACTCTTACAAAATTAAATTAGATACTTAAAATAAAAATCATTGAAAACAATAACATAATGGATATGGATTTATTCTAAATTGCCTGCATTATTAAACCTATTTTGCTATCATTTTGATTGCTAGTGACATTCATAATAGTCTAACATACAACAACACAATGCATGCTCTTTTGGGATTATGTTATCTACATTTTAAGTCCCAAATTTATGAATATCTAATAGAAACTTGTTAAAATAAACAAACCAGTTATCAATTATTCAATTAAAAAAATGCAGGGAGTAGTATGTCATGTTAACTTTTTCTCCAAAAGCTCTAAGGGAATTTCAGGAAATGCTTAGAATTCAATGAAATTTAAAGGATGAGAATGTATAATGAGATGAAGCAAGTTTCCAAGAAAATTAGAAATTTAATGTAATACTCATATGCTTGTTTTCTGGATAGTGAGAAGAGCAGAGAGCAGTGGGCATTTTCGCCTAGCTTTCAAAAGACTTATAGTTGGAATAACCAGTGTAAAAAACATTTGGCCACACCATTGTAAAGCAATTATACTCCAATAAAGATGTAAAAAAAAAAAAAAAAATTTGGCCAAGAGGTGGACTTGGTTATTCTCAGCTCATTATCCTGTGTGCCATAAATACTGCCTTGCTTAAGGTCATAAATGTAGACAGTTAGACTGGCTCTACTTCTTTATTTGATTGCAGGAAAGGCTCTTCATAGAGCTATATGTTTATAACTAGTTACAGTTCAATGGTGAAAGTTTTTAAACCTAGCAATGTATTGGAGATTATAATTCCCATCTACTCTTTAAAATGAACTATTTCTAAGGTACCAGAATTGGAGGAACAGGGACTAACATAAAAAGGACATTGCTCAGATATGCCCATACCTAATTTATTCTTGGAGCAAAGCACAGGAGGAAAATGTTGAATAAGGGAGAAGCCAATAGTTTGGAGAAAATGTGGTAGATAAAGTGATATATGTAACAAATATTTTTGCCCATTGTACACATGCATTCATCTGTTCAATTATAAGAAGGTCACCTACTGTGTCCTAGGCAATAAAGCTAAAAAGTAAAATTACAAACTTAGTTTAATTATTACTTGCCTAGCGAAGGAAGTCAACTATATAATAGAGTGTATTGAAAGCCATGATAGAGATGAATACAGAGTACTATTCAGAATCTCTGAGGAGAGATTTCCTAACTAGAAGAGACTCTCTAACTAAGGAAATTTGGAAATGGTTTCTGTTCTGAGTTTAAGTAAAAAATGAGTAAGATTTAGCACAAAAAGGACGCCGGAAAGGTTAGGCCATACAGAAGAAACCCCATGTGCAAAGGCAAAGAGAGAAATATTCCACAGGGGCAAGAGATGGAACATAGTTGAACACTGTGATTCACTCAGTCAAGTGTCTTGTCAGTATTTATTATATGCCTTGTAATGCAATTTTCCCATCCTTGAATTGTATTACCTCAGAGTTTTAAATTTATTACACATATCATCTTATATTTTCGTGAGTGTCCATGAAGTAGACAAGGAAAATAATAGTTTTATGTTTCTATCTTGGGATGTTATTACTAATAAAGCTAGAATCAGACTCGAGATTATTAAAATAGTTATTAATTTACATATTCATTCAGTAAATGATTAAGTACAATTTATGTGACAGTCACTGTCCTGGGTGCTGGAGACAAAGCAGTGAAGAATGGAGCTTACATTCTAGAGGAACACCTCCTATCTCTCTATCTACCTACCTACCTATGCACATATACACATATCCATTCATGTACAAACGTATACATACATAAAATATGTCTGGTATTAGATAGTACTGAAAAAAGTAGACAGTAGGCAAAAGTGGGATGAGGGATTCAGACACAGTTGGATGACCTGGCTTACCTGATCACACTTTATATGGGGTAATCAGGAAACACGTCACTGATAACAAATATAAGAAAGAGGTGAGATCAAGAAAGATCCTTTTGCAGCAACATGGATGGACCTAGAGATCGTCATACTGAGTGAAGTCAGAAAAAGACATATCACATGATATCGCTTATACATGGAATCTAAAAAAAAGGATACAAATGAACTTATTTACAAAACAGAAATAGAGTCACAGATGTAGAAAACAAACTTATGGTTTCCAGGGGGGAAAGGGAGAGGGATAAATTGGGAGATTAGAATTGACATATACACATTACTATATATAAATAAATAAGTAGTAAGGATCTAGTTTATAGCACAGGGAACTCCACTCAATACTCTGTAATGGCCTATATGGGAAAAGAATCTAAAAAAGTGGATATATGTATATGTATAACTGATTCAGTTTGCTGTACAGCAGAAAGTAACACAACATTGTAAATCAACTATACTCCGATAAATTTTTTTTAAAAAAGAAATAAGTTCCACGGAAAAAGAAAGGAAGGAAGGAAGAGAGGGAGGGAAGGAGGGAGGAAGGAAAAGAGAGAGAGATGAGAAAGAGCCAGACAAAGGGTAAAAAAATGTGCAAAGGCACTGGAGCAGGAAAATTCAGGAAGCAGGAGAAGGAAGGAGGAGGAGAACAGGAAGAGAGTGGAGGGTCAGATCATCTAAAAATAGTTGTCAGCCATTCTGAAGACCTACTGAGGAAACCATACCAAAGCCTTTCTCTATACCATATGTATAATCACTCTCACTAATCTAAAAGAAAGACCTCGATGTTTTGTTACATAGATCGATTTTCTTAATGTTTCCCCTGGAGCAAAAGAAAGCAATCTATATGTATATCATCCATCATTTAATTTTAAAAAACAATTGTATTGATTTGACATGCTACTAGAGTTTAATTAAAAATCATCAAATGGGTATCTGTATTTGTGTGTTTGTGATGGGGTGAGCAGTGAGGATGGAAAATTTGAATTAAATTATTTTCAGTGGATTCCTTCCAATTTTGCAATTTTCCAATTTTGTTTCATTTTTGTATTTGCAGTAAATTCATGTGTACATCATCAGAAATGTATCTTCAATAACTTGAGTTGTTGAGTAAAAGATTTCAGAAAAATGTATTAAATATTATGTGTTAGAAATTTTTCTAAATTAAAAAAATGATTTTGATAAACTGGTGCAGATGTTAACATTTTCTTTATTTTTGAAAGATAAATTTCTAAACACAATCATATCATATGTGAAGATATGAAAGTTCTTTTCTGAACCAATTTAAAAGGTGTCTTCAGTCTAATTGTAAATCATTTCTATCCAGTATGCAAGAAACTTTCCCATCCATCTCATCACTCAAACACACACATATGCCCAATGCATCATTGCATTCACTTTAAAACATACTGTTATACTTTTATTTTTTAAATAATTCGACAATTTGCCAAACTAACCTTAGATCAATTATTGGTCTATTCCATGCATGTATTAGCAATAGTTGGAAGTACAATTTTCAAATGCCCTTTTGAGATTGTTGCATGCGCTTCTATATTTTAGAACGAGGAGCCCGTGTTTTCTAGAGATGGCAGCAAATTCTTTATGACAGTTCCTGTTAAGCAAGGGGGCCGTGGAGAATATAACCACATAGCTATGTTCCTCATCCAGGTAAGTGCTGGCTTCTTTCTGTGGTTTGGTTTCATTCCATCATGTTCATGAAAGGCCTTTTTGTGTGGTATTCTGCACCTACAGTTAATACCTGTGAAGTCCAGCCATATATCCAACTCAGGGATGTTTTAGGAAGTGAATCCCCATCCTTAGCCATAAATTCAAGCTGTACACAAAACATTTTCAACACTCAATAAAATTTAGTGAGCTACACATGTGTGCTATGAGTTGAGGGCCTTGGGATATAGAATTTAATAAATGGAAAGTACCCAACCCCTACTGTCCAAGACCTGAGGAAAATCGAGAGACAATTTTTCATTCAACAAACATATATCATCTATTTGGTACAAGTAATATTTTCAGCATGTTATAAAAGTTTTAAATACCTGAAGCAATCTAAATGTCCATCAAAAATTGAATAGTTAGTAAGTTGTAGTATACCCACACAAGGAAATGCAGGGCAGATTTTAAAAACCAGGATAAAATATATTTCTTATGTGTTGTCAAAGATAAAATCTGTGTTATGTTTTTATGGGCCTTTTGATAAAAAGAGGATAAAAGGTTATTTTTCCTCTACATTTCAAATGAATGTTAACCACTTTATACAGTTTTACCTAATTATAAAAAGAATCAGTGAATTCACAATAAGTAATTTAAATATGGCAAGGCTAATGAGTCAAGTTGAATCTAATTGACAATAAAAATAATCATGAGAAATAGAGTTTCCTTAAAAATCAAATAAACAGTCTAGTCTCACAGGTAAATGTTAATTTATAAAGATAAAACATTGTGGATAAATTGGAATCTTTCTTGAGAGGGTTATAAACAAATTAACCAAGAATCAATTTCATACTTACTAAGTATAGAATAAATATGAATGTGGTAAAAGATCCCTAAGCAACCTGACTACCTTTATGTTCTTAGAACCTTCAAGTCTTGTGCATATTCTCCAATTTTTACCATTATCCATATATGTATTTACATTGGGCAGCTCAGTACCTTGAATTTTTAAAATCTGTGTCAGTAGCATAAGAGGCAACCCTTGTCCAAGATCTGTACTATTAAAGTAATTGTCATGATTTTAATTTTAATCAAAGCTGAAATAAATAATTTGACCATACATAATCTCCACAATAACAATGTAGATTAATTTTCATAGTATATTATTAAATTGGAAAAATAAGTTATAGACTAATATATAATGTGATCTCATTTATGTTTTAAATAAATGAAAGCATTTATATATGAATAAAAATTTTTGGTGATTCTGTATTCAACTATTAAATGATTATATCAGGCAGGTGATATTAAGGGAACATATTTTGGTTTTTATGTGAACTGGAGGAAGCTTCACCAGCAAATTGCTTTACCTGATTAACTTTTGCTAGCTAATCATAAACTTTGTTATCATAAATACTCGGGAAATATTTCCGCCAAAAGAATAAATAAAACTTTCCAAATCTTACAATTGACTGTGGTGATATCTTATTGCATTTTTAAATCTCAGTATTTATATTCAAGAAGCTGTATAAAAACCCAGGTACTCAAAATTACATACAAATTGTGACTATTTATAAGATATAGTGAAAGGTAGAGAAAGATGTATAATACATCTACATATATATATATATAATTCTGAGATTATCTGTTCAACAAAATAAGAACAGAAATGTTGTCTCTTAAAAAGTGTGGGGTTGGCAGAGCAGAGGTAGGAGATGAAGATGTTGGCATGTAGAAATTGAGATATTTATGCACATAACAAAAGTTTCTTTACAAGCCTTGGGAAGAAATACCTTCTGTCTCCCAATCAAACCAGTCTGAAATGCAGTCTAATTCATTATTTCTGAAATGTTCAGAAGAACAACTTCATAGAGCAGATGTATTTACTTTGTTCCTCTTCCATATGGAGATTATAACAAAGCTTCCATTGAAGTAGAAAACGTTTTGATCTATTCTGGCTACAGTTCAGAGAATTTGTGGCTTGCCTCACTGATAAATAAACATGACTGCATGATTATTTACAGATATTTTGGCAATGTGGCTAAAATTAACTTACTTTGTTAATGAATCAGAGGTCAGTGCTTAGGTAAATACAATTTATTCTTAAGTTTATACATACACACAATTTTAGTAAATAATTTGAATCTCTTTGCCTCAACTTTTAAATAGCTAACAAAAAAGCTCTTTTATGATTTTTTATGATTACCGTATTGATATATATATATATACAATATAAAAATTTGTAAAATTCTTAACTGAGTAAACTAAACAAAAGATTATATAGAATCAGGGACTTCACTGGTGGTCGTAGCCCAAAAGTAAGAAAAAAGAGTATATAAAATCAAACACAATCTCATCACCCCAGACTTGCACACTGCAAATCAATTCTTGTATATATTTCCAATTTCTTTTTACATTAAAAATATATCACTTTTTCTTAAAGTGTGCAATCAAAGCATATATATTGATTTGTAACATTTAAAGAGTAATTTATGAGCATTTTCTCACATCATTTAATTGCATTCTTAATATTTAATATTATTTGTAAATGTGCTTTTAATAGCCATTCAACATTCTGTCTAGTAAATATATTATATTGTATTAAAATGAATTAATTTTCATCATCATATTTATTTCTAGTTTTGATACCAAAAATGATTCAGAGATAAATGTTTTTACCACAAATATATATTTCTAGATGTCAAAAGTTACCTAGGCAAAGCATATGTGTACATATATGTATTTGTTTAGGTTTTGATATGGAATGTGAAACTGGCCCTCCAAAAACGGTGTACTAATTTACCATCTAAACAGTAGTGCATAGCACCAGTGATGACTTTTTACCCCCTCTTCCTTCCCTTGATACACCAGAGGACTCCACCTAAATTGATGTGCCCAGGGAGTGAGAAACGACAGGAACAGAGAGCTTGGCAGCCGTCAGGAAGACCACCTTTGCAGTACTTGATGCTTAGCTATATTAGAGAGCTTCCCCATTAACTGCAAATATATTCATCTATTTGAAGTATCTTACCAAATGAAATTAGTAAATTTTTGCAAACGTTTTTCTCTCTTACACAATCAGTAAGTAAACAAAAACATTAATTAGAGACCAGGCTACAAAATTAGTGTTTCAGGATATTTTCAATATATAGATTGATGGTTGGCCTTACAAATATTTTAGTGGTTTTTTTCCCCTCATTTACAAGACTTATGCTTGTTAAAATAATTCCAAAAAATAAAAAATAGGAAAAAATTGTGTGTTCCTCCAGTCTACTTTTAAACATGATTATAATTTTATGTAAAGAACAGTATTTTATCCTATTTGAATTTAAATTTTAAAGCATAATTTTCCCATAGTGCTAAACGATTTTGAAATGCAATTCTTTTGAATATTAATATTTAGTTGACTGGGTGTACCTAGTTAACCATTGTTGTTCAATGTTTAATTTCGTGGCAATTTACTGCAACTATAGATGTCACTATACATAAAGATTATTTTTATTATGAATTATTTCTTTAGTTGTGGTTAACAGAACAGGAATTCCTGAATCAAAAGTAAAATATTTCTAAGCCCATATATATATATATATATTTCCAGATACTTTCTATATGAATATGTGAAAGCAAAATTTATGAGTAGGGTTTATCTACTTTTATATATTCCATTAAAGATAATAATAAAAATTAAAACTGGCTCTTCCAAAAATCTTTATAGCTAAAATAAATTTCCTTCTGAGTAGAGCGTGAAGTATGCAGTATTGATATCAGTTTATGTAGTTTCTGAATCTAACAATGATGCAAAACTTTTTTTACAGCAGACCACTTCAGATCACTTCAGATATTTCCCTCTCCCCTTTTCCCCCATAGAATTCTTTATGTAGACTTCTAACTCCTCCTGAATTCCCATATTGGGAACCATAATATCCTATATCTTACAATGTAAGTTGCAGTCAAGAGAAAGTTTTTTGTCAACTACATGGCCGCCTTTTTCCCCTCTAATATGGGATAAGTAGAGTTTCAGTCATGTTAAGTGGTTCAGATTTATAAGTAATTGCCCTGTTATCTTCCAAAACTGTGTTAAATGAAAAATTATATATATTGGTGAATTCATTCACTTTTTCTATCCAGCAATACAACGTTTTGCTTATGAGAGCTGATGATTTCACTTGGAACAATTTTAAATGCCCTTATTCATTACAAATACTGTAGAAAATAGCATGCCCCCAATCCACAATTCTATCACCCAATCAACCCAGTACAATTTTGTCATTACATTTCACTGCTGTATCTGATTAGGACATTGTCTGAAAACAATTAGTTCACCTCACATGATGAATAGACAGTAAATTAAAGCATGCTATTTTTAAGCACTGCAATATTTCCATTATTTAGAAGCTGTAAAAGTTAAACAGAATTTACTGTAAGAAATTTGAATGAACAGTGTATAATCAGGTGAAAAGCACATTCATCATTAAACTTTTACTGATACCAATATGTTTCCAACTTATAAACAGATACATAAAATTCATATTGAACTTGCTGAGTAAGATAAAATCTCTGCCAATCCAAGGAGAGGTGCCTGAGGTCTAAGGTCCCAAATAAAAACATTTTATTTCCTAGATTTTCAGCTCTTTTGAAAATGAATGAAATTTCTAGTTTTATGGCTGCCCTTCTAAAATTAAAAGTGAAATATGAGTTCAATTTAAAGTATATTGCCATGTTGCCCTTGTCAAAATTCCACAATGGTTTCATATTCATAATCAGTGTTTCTCTTCTACTAAGTGAATATAATAGAGATCATGGTGGCACAGAAAGAAAGAATTATTTCTGTGAAGTAAAATGATTATTCTTTCCTGCTTTTTCACACCTTTCCTGTGATTATATTTCTGCTGAAGGTGGATGGAAAATTAATTGAGGTACAGACTAGTCAATATTTATATTTATTTTGAATTTGATATTTGATATTTATTTATTTTGAATTTACTGTATAATCATCTACCATATTCTGATTGGTATTGGGACTATTTACCTAGAGTCCAGATCAAACGTAATATGCTATTATTAGAAAATAGCTTACAAGTCTTATAACTATATAACTATACAAGATAGTCTATGCTATTACATGTAAAATGGAGTGAAACTTATTCCCCAGCCCAGAGTTGCTCTGGTAGATATAAAGCAAGCAGAGAAATTACAGATGTTTGAAGTAAAATCCAAAGGTTGTGAGGTTGTTATCATGGCTTCCAACAAGAAACCTTTTACTTCTACATTTAGAAACATATTTTGATCCGAGATGCATCATTGAATGTGTAATTTTTATTCTCTGTACACTGTGTTCAAACATTTTTCTAAGCATTGGATTTTTACTCTGATCACTTTTAATGTAGCCACTCTTTTGTCCTTAAAACACACACACACACCCAAAATTCTCTGAAAAACAGAGAAAGTATAAGCAATCTAGAAATCTGTGAACAAAATGCATCTCCAGATATGTACAAATATTGATCAAAGTTACTTTACTTTGTAATGTTTTGAGATTTTGTTCATCTTGAAATTGGGCACTAAAGATGCACTAAAACCTGAGATCTTAGTCCTGTCCTTGGTCCATTCCAAACAGGATCTGAAAATGAGTAAGTAGGACTCTCTACTGGGTTGTTGTCCTGTGGGAATTTGACAATAAAATATATGACTTCAGAACTCCATGCCAGCCTTCAGGCTGTGCCTGTCTCAAATCTCAGAAATTTGGTTTCATCTTTGCATTTATACTTTTATTCAGCAAGTACTTGTAAAGTGCCAGAATGCATCAGACAGCATATGAAGACGTTAAAATAAAGAAGTCACATGCTTGTTGTTGACACTGAGCAGCTAGAAGTCTAGAGAGCTCCCTTTTTTTTTTTTTTTCTTTTTGCGGTATGCGGGCCTCTCACTGCCGTGGCCTCTCCCGTTGCGGAGCACAGGCTCCGGACGCGCAGGCTCCGGACGCGCAGGCCCAGCGGCCATGGCTCACGGGCCCAGCCGCTCCGCGGCATATGGGATCCTCCCAGACCGGGGCACGAACCCGTATCCCCTGCATCGGCAGGCGGACTCTCAACCACTGCGCCACCAGGGAGGCCCGAGAGCTCCCTTTAAGAATAAGGAATAGATGGTTTAGGAAGATGCTGAAATACAGATGTGTACCAATAAGTCACTTATTTTTTTTTTGAAGGAAGATTCTAATACTACATATACATTATGGAATGACCTTTTAGTTTCTGCTTCCAATAGTATAAGAAAGTAGATATTTAATAAAACTCCCCCACATCAAAAATCCTAGATTCTAGATATATTTATACCAAAAATGCATTTGAAGTATTATTTAGCTGATAGATTACACTCTCTGAAAACAATGCAATTGAATTAGAAGTGAATAACAACAATTATAACTTTTAAAAAGCCATATGTTTGAAAATAAAACATAATTTTTACATTTTTCATGGGTTAAATTATATAATCTATTATATGTTATTTTATATATAATTATACTATATTTATACATATATATTCAAATGTAGAAGAAGGACATGAGAAACTCAGTAGTAGAATTTAATGAAATAGAAAGTAAAGATAAAATAAAGGGGTTTAGCCAAATAAACAGTTGGTTCCTTGAAAAAAAAAATTCACACTAGAATGTATAACAAACTTAATTTAAAAAGAGGACAAGCCCCCAAAGTATAAATAATAGGAAGAAGGCATAACTGCAAATTTTAAAATATTTTTTAAAATGCTATGTATAACCTATGTCAACAAATTTGAAAGCTTGAGTGAAATGGATAAATTCTAGATAAAAGAAATACCAGGTCTGATTTAAGAAACAGACAACCTGAATTGTTCCATAATATTGAGGAAATGGAATCAGTGTCTTAAAATGTATTCAAATCAGGCACAGGTAGTTTTTTAAAGGTGGATTCTACCAAATATTCAAAAGCCTTAGAAATTTAAAAATAAAGAACTTCTTTAAGCTGACAAAGGCATTAATCAAAAGTTTAGATAATATTACATAATCTATAGTGGAAAATTAGTACATTTGTTTTAAAAATAAGCATTGAGAAAATGAATCAGAATGAAGTAACTTGAATATGTGCAAAACCAAAGATGACAGTTTTTAAAAATTACCACCCAAGAAAGTAAAACAAGAAAAAAACCTTGATAGAGAGAGGCATCTTTTAGAATATTGTTGGTAAAAGAAAAGGTGAAAACTAGTGGTAGAAATTAAGAACTCTACAGAAAAAATATATTATCCACTCCTAATGGTGTCTCATTAGGGTGCTTCTAGGGATACTAGTTCTTAGGGAACTGTTAATAACACTCCTTAGAAACACTGCTCCTTTAGAATTCAAGGGAGTCACCTAATCCTTCACCATTCTTAAGCATCTATATCCTGGAAAATCCAAGATACTTATAAAGAACAAAATATGGTTGGCAATAGATTTACAAAATTACTATATGAGGAAAACAGACACTAGAATAAAAATTTTCCAATACATAAAGACATTTTTCCTGAAGAAAAACAATGATGAGGCAGAAGAATTCTATAAACAATACTCCAAAAAGAATGACTATTATTATCAAAAAGAATAAATTATTATCATTAAATAAGCATATGTAGACATAAAATTATCAAGTGAGAAATTCAAAACCTAGAAAAGGCCTCATAAAGTAGAAATAAAGTTGTAAACCAAAAAGTGACAGATTTCAGGAAGGAAATGGAAAAGATAATACAAAAAAATAACAGAAATAATTAATTGAAAGATGACCACTGGTAAATAGATATTTCTGAAAATGTACTAATGGATAGCAAGAAGACCCATAAAAACAGCCAATAGAAAGAAATAAAGTAGAAGGGATCTGATTTAAGTAGGTAAGACAAGGAAATAAGATCCACCTGATATTTAATTGGCATTTTTATAGAAGATAAGCAAAACATTGGAAGACAGGTAACATTTAAAACCATAATCCAATGACAAACCAGAACAACAAAAAAATGTTCTAGAAACACAGAGTATCTTTGGAGGGTGGTGGTGGTGGAAAAATATTATTAAAGGTATTAATATAAAGATGACATTTAAAGTTAAAATAAAACCTAACACTGGATTTCAAAACACTAAACAGACTACAAAAAGACTGCCTACAAAAATCTCATTAAACATAATATTCAAAATAAACATATAAAATATGATAGAGTTTTTAGAAGGGTATCAGTCATACCAATAAATGTAAATTGGCCTAACTTATGTCCCAAAATTTTAAAAATATTTTTTAGATTGGCTCATGAAACAGAATCCAGTTCAATCTTTTATGCAAAATATACATCTTAAACAAAATGATTCAGAAAGGCTAAAATCCTGATAACAAGAAGAGCTGCTTTCATGTTGCAAAGCATTAAGACCACCAAAAGAAGATGCTTTATAATGTTCAAGGCCACAAATCACAAGGAAGATATAATAGTCAATTGTCTGTATCTATGCCCCAGATAGATGGCTACCTTTATAAAACAGAAATGCCAGAAACTACTTAATATGTGGAAACCTTATTGTACCATTCATTCTCAGTTCAAACTGAGTCAAGTGGACAAAAAATTAAGTAAGGTTATAGATATAGCATATATAATGTGTGTATTTATGTATTTATGTTTGAACACATCTAAACAAGAGATATTATATATCTGTTTCAAATGTAGGTGGAACTTTGTCAAAAGTTGAACATTCATCAGGTCATCCATCTAAAAAGCTCCGTAAGTTCTACAAATTAGAAATTAAATAAAAGCATGCTATAATCACAAAGTAATATGCCTAGAAATCAATAATATATTTAACAGGTTTTCCAACTAAGTAGTTTTTAAAGTAAATCTAATTAAACAATTTACTGGAGAATTCAAGTCAAAATTCCAAAATTTATAAAATAATAATAAGAAAAAGAATGGCAACACTTTATATCAGAATATGTTGTCAGAATAAAAATCGTAACTTAGCAAACTTATAAAAATGAAAATGGAAGAATGAAATAAGTTGAATTTCCAACTCAAATAGAAAATTATCAGCAAAATGCAGCATACATTAGAAAAGTGGGAATGATTAAATTTGAAGCAGAAATGAAGTAGTTTAGAAATAGAAAAAGGTAGAACTAATAAGTGAAAAAATAATGTTTACCCTTTGAAATGCGTGCACACACACACACACACACACAGGAGACAAGACACACACTTATCCAATCAAAGAAAAAGAGGGAGAAAGCAAACTGGTATAAAATTAGAAGTGGCTAATGGGAAATAAACAAAGGGCATTTGAATAAATCGTAAGAGAATATTTTGCAGAACTCTGTGTCAACTCGTTTGAAAATTTAGATGAAATGAAAAATTTCATGAAGAAATACACTTAGAACTGTCCCCAGGAGAGATGCAGAGCTTAAACTGATTAATGACATAGAAGAAGCAGAATGTTATCAAAGAACTACACCACAAGTGAGCACCAGGCCCACATGATTTCATAAATAATCTTATTAGACTTTCAAAGGCAATGCCAACAAAATTTAAATTGTCTGTAGAATAGGTTTTCTTTGTAGTTGCTGTAAAAGCCTTTTACAAAATTTAGTACCTATTTCTGGTTAAAAAAACAAATATATATATATATATATATATATATATATATATATATATATATATATATATATATATGAATTGGGGATAATTTCTTAAAGTGATAAAACATGTATACCTCAGCCCAAAAGCCAATCTGGTGTCATTCCCATCAAGGTCAGGAGCAAGGGAGGATGCACACTATCTCCACTATTATGTAAAATGATTTGGGAGGTATTAGTTAATGAGACAAGAATAAACAACCAGCTGTAAGATTTGGAAAAAGCATTTAGTGAGACAGCACTAAACATTATTTAGCATACAGAAATCAATAGCTTTCATTATTTGCAAACAATAACCAATTAGAAGGTATAATGGAAGAGAGAGGCCTTTAGACAATAGCAGCAAAATATAAAATACTTAGTAATAAATATGAAAATGAAATTATATGAAATGTACAAAACCCATATGAGGACAACATTAAAACATTCTGGAAAGACATAAAGTAGACTTGAACAAATGGAAAAATATCTATGTTCTTCTAAAAAGTAACTGAAGATCATAAGATCAGTATTAATTATAAAATTAATAGTATCCCAATAAGATATTCCAGTAAGTTTTTATTTGCTTGAACTAGATATGCTTATTTTTAAGCTTCTTTGGGAAAATAAAAATGTAGTATTATCTAGGGAAATCCTAATAAAAAGAACAATGAGTGGGTGTGAGTCCTAAATAATATGGATGTTAAAAAAAATCTATAACTAAAATGTGTGGTATTGGGACGTGACTTAACAGAGATAAATGTATAGTATAGACAGTACAGAAATAGACTCAGGTACATATGAAAATTTCATATATAATAAAGGTGGCATTTCAAACCACTGAAAAAATAAAGTTTTTATAAAATCATTTTAGGAAAACTCAGTATCCCTTTAGGAAAAAGATAAAAGTAGTTCCAGACTACCACCATAACTCTAAAATGACAAAGCTCTAACTTTAAAAATTAAATCTTACCTGTACTAAGAGAAAACATCAGTAAATTCTTTGTAACCTTAGTTTGAAGAAAGCCTTTAAACTACGCATCATCACTTAGAAGTAATATAAGAATACGTTGGTAAACTTGATTTTATAAAGAACAGAAAAAAAATTGGGGTAAAATGCTATCATAACCAATGTCAACACAAAATGACAAACCAGGAGAATATATTTGTAGCATATACCTCACATAAATGGATATAAAGACACAAAGAGCTCTTAAGAAATAAATAAGACCAGAATACAAAGAAATCTGATCAAATAGATAACAGACAAACATTAACAGAGAGTCAGATAAAACAATTATGCAAATGGCTTATTATATATTATACATTATATGTATATATATAAGCATTTGTACATATATAGATAAATAGAGATGCTCAACTTTTCTTCCAAGCGAAATGCAAGATGGAAATACACTAATATACCTGTCATAAGTTGAGTGTCACAGGAAGCCAACTGTGAAAGAAAGATTAGCCTGCAGGCCAGGTATTACGGAGATCAGTAACTCTGGAAAGGAGGAAAAGAAAGCAACATTGGGCAGAAGAATTTGAGTGGCAGAGCCATCTGAATGAAGGTTTCAGCTAAGCCCACAGAGAGTTCTGCACTGGGAGAGCCCTTCGGAGAAGTCCCAAGTTAGAGCAAGAGGGCAGAGCTTCTATATCCCAATATTGATCAGGGCTGTTGAAAAGAGGTATGATCTTGGGTGAGGCCATTTTCTTCAGTTCAGGCCGTCCCCAGACTGACAGCTGAGGGCCTTCTTCCAGCAGGACTTCTAACTACTGGAGAGGTAGGTCCTTCCTTCTAGAAGGGAGTTCTGGTTGGTGTATCATAGCATCTACCACAGCAACATTTCTCACTTGTCAGATTAGCAAAAATTCAAACAATGAACAACGTGTTCTGTAACATGTTCATGGGAAGACTGTACTTTCAGGGATCATTTCTGTAGGTCATTATATGTCCATCGGAAAACAGGCACCTTATACATTACTGGTAGATGTGCAGAAGGGTACTTTCCCTATGGAGGAATATATCCTGAAGATATTTCCCTACACATTAAACCACAAACAAACATATACACAGGGTTAATCACTAAAGCATTATTTGAGATAATAATCACTATAGATTATTTGCATTATTGGAGGCTAGTTGAATGAAGTATAGTACACCCACACAAGGCAGAACTATTTTAGAATTAAAAAGAAGATGTTATATAACGATTGATATAGAGCACGTCCCACAATCTCTCTAATTTGTACATATATATGTAATTAGATTAGCATTTATATTTTTAGTAATCAAATATTAATTTTTAAATTATAAAAGTCTACCCCCAGAAAAGAAGGATAAATAAGAACCAAATGAAGAAAAGTTTTTTCTATGTGACGAGAATGGGGTGAGATCAAGACTTCTGTCAATGTATATATACACATATTTATACTTTATTTTTGACCATGTACATATTTTAAAATAAAAAGAATGAGGATATCAAAGCTTAAATTGAAATACTAAGAGAAGATAATGCACCTAAATGTAAATCAAACTGTTACGAATTTTAATTGAGGTGTGACTAAGAACACACACATACACCTACACACAGAGAACATATGGACATCTGTCTGGCTGCCTATCTATCTCCTCTGAAAAGGTCCAGAACTAATAACATTAGAGTAGTAATGAGCACACCTAAGCCCAGATCTTGATATCTAAATATCATAATCCAGTAGAAAATATTCCTTGGAGAAATTATTGATCATGGATATGGGAGATAAGAAGTGATCTTAGAACATCTTACTGTGCAGAAAACAAGGAAGTGCTCTAAAACTAACATAATCATTTCCAAAGAATAGAGAGGTTAGCTTGAAGGGGTCCCACTAACCAAAGTTTGTCAATTTCAGCATCATAAAGAATGACAACAACAACAACAAAATAACAGTAATGGAATGTAACACATCAGGTTAAAAATGTTTATAATAGTATGAGGAAGAGGGAGATAAAGAGAATGAACACATGTGAGGGGGAAAAAGTAGGGAAAGTTCTTTTTACAGACGAATACCACCTAATAAATATAGAATGGATGTTGGTTAGAAAATCACTTCCAAATGATAATTTGCTCAGGGAAAGGTCATGAATGGATGCCAAAACTACTGAGTGGAAAGTTCATGGAGGAAAAGCTATTCATGTAATGTGCAAGCGTCATCCCACTTTTAACTACAGGGCAAAATGTACTTTACAGTGAACATATATCAGTTACCTTGTAAACAGCATTGTTAAGAGTGGGAAGAAGTGTAATGGTGTGTCTCCTAATATGAAGCATAAGAGGTATCCAATATCGCCTATATAATATTCTTGCCAAAAATATTAGCCTAAATTATATCATTTTAAAAAATCAGATAAATCAAAAATGCTCTACGTATCAGATCACTGGACCAAGAGTCTTAAAAATGGTCAGTGTGGACTACCCTGGCGGTCCAGTGGTTAAGACTCCACGCTTCCAATGAAGGGGACACGGGTTCAGTCCCTGGTCAGGGAAATTCCACATGCCACATGCCACAGCAATCCCCACCCCCAAAATGGTCAATGTTGTAGAACTCAAGAAAAGATAGGACAACTTTTACTTTAAAAGAGACTAAAGAGGTGACAACCCAAAGCAATTATGTAGATAGGTAGATATGTAGATAGATAGAAAGATAGATATAGATATATAGATATGGAGATATTTGGGTTACTTAGGGCAGTGTGGAAATTAGAATACATACTATATATTTATATGATATTAATATTGTTATTCATAAGTATGATATGCAATTTGCTTATATGAGAAAATACTGTTAATTTTGAGAGATGTATACTGAAATATTTAGAGTTGGAATAGTCTGATGCTTTCAACTTCCTTTCATATGATTTAGCATATTAAGAAAGGGGGAGGGCAAATATTCAAAATGTTAATGTTTGGTGAATCTAGGTAACGGTTTTATGGGTATTCATGTACTATGCATTAACCTTTCTGTAGATTTGAATATTTTCTTAAAAATAAAGGAAGTGAATGAGATACAATTTCACACTCATTAGTTTGACAAAAAATTAGTCTGATGAAATTAACTGTTGGTGAGGAAGTGGAGAAAATGTGGAGCAACAGAAACTCACATTGCTAGTAGATTCTAAATCGGCACAACTTTGGAAAATAATGTCACTATTGAGTTAGGTAGGAGACATTTATCTTTTGACCAAGCAATCCCATTTATGTGTTCATCTCAAGAAAATCCTGCCACATGCACCGGGAGACATTAATAAAACTGTTCATAGACAACTTGTTTTTAAGAGCAAAAATTTGGAAAAACTCAAATGTCAAAAAATAAATAAATTTTACTGTATTCATACATACAATAAAATACCATATAGCAGTGAAAATAAACTATGGCTACAAGGGTCAATGTGATCTCAGAAATAAATTATTGATGATCTCATCAATAATGATGATATTTAATGATCTCAGAAATAAATTATTGAGTGAAAATAGCAAATCATATAGCAATGCACCTCTGTAAAGGTTAAAATAATATAACAGAATCTATTTGGAATGAAGTTTGTTTGAAATATTTTACTTAAAGCTTTCCAAACTGCATAGCTGTCTATCATTTAGATGAGAGTTAACAAGGTCCTGTGTCTGTACCAAATGCCCAGATGACTTCCTATGTCAAGATGATGATGCACACGTAATCCTCACCTGGAGATGTTTTTCTGAACGGTTTTCCTACAGCATAGGAATAAAGGCACTATCTTACCTACATCTATGTTTATGCGCATGTGGATATATTCTTAAGATTGAAAATTAGAAACTCAACATTAGCTGAGAACTAAAGAATTAAAAGTGACACAGGCGGTTTGTACTTTTGTGCTGACCAGAGATGCTATTTAAATAAGAAGAAAATCAATATATTTTATTTCTTTGCAGAGTAAAAGTGAGCAAATAACTGTGCGGCATCTGACATCAGGAAACTGGGAAGTGATAAAGATCCTGGCTTACGATGAAACGACGCAAAAAATGTGAGTGTTTTTGGTTCTCTAGTCAGGTTGGAAGTCACTGTTGTCAAAAGCAATCTTTTCTGCTAGATTTATATTTTGCTTACCATGGTCCTAGTCCAAGTAGCCTGGCCATGTAAAGAACAACCTTTTCTTTAAGATTCCTCCTATACTTCACGCAGAGAGATCCTTAGACAGTTGCACAGACACACGCACACACACACACACACACACACACACTCAGAGAGATTGAGAGAGATCATGGGAAAGTGTGACAATATTTTAAGAAAAAAATATGTGTTTCCCAAATGGATCAAGTCCTGCCGTTAAATAATAGAAGAGCTCTTGCCTGTTCTTTGACAGTTTGAAAATTCAGGTGAAAACTCGGTGTGGCAAAAATTGATTGGTGCCTGATGTTTGTGTTGTTTTCTTTCATCGGCAGTTACTTTCTGAGCACCGAGTCGTCTCCCAGAGGGAGGCAGCTGTACAGGTAAGCAATGTGAGAGGATCTTCCTGCACAGGTAGATTCCTCAGGGGCCATCTACACAGCATAATGATGGGATGGAGAAATCTGAAGTTTCATTTTTGGTATGGCTAGGAGACAACCAACTCAGTATGACAAAACCCCACACTCTTGGCCCAGTCCCTCAGCTCTGGACCACTGTGAACCTAAAGAGTTGGAACTGAAATGGAGACCATCGTATTCCTCCTTTATTTTTTCCCTCACTTGTTTTTACAGTCTCAAAATATCTTTTTTTTTTTTTTGAGGCTTCCTTTTCTCAACTACCCACATCACAGGCATTTACATATTTTTCCCAGTAGGCTTTTCTTGTGCTACGCCTCATTTATATTTTCAGGGCATTAATATTGTACACATGTTATGTATTCCCGAACAAAATAAAAGCATTGTGAACATTTAGTAGAGTGGATCAAGTGGCAGTTTCTCTCCCACCACCCCCCCTATAATGTGTATAATCCATTGATTGTTATTTAACCAGGAATGGTCCTTGCTTACTAAAATAAAGCAGTGGATGGGGACTATTTTTATCTGTCCAATTTTCCCGGATGAAAAGTTATATTCATAAAAGGGGTTAAGGTCATACCTATTTAGTATTAAAAATGTCTCCTCACTCAGAAAGCTTTCACCAGGACCTCCCAAGAATGATTTTTTTTTTTTGGTCTGGCAAGCAACTTACAATTATAGACTCATATACACGTTCTAATTTACATTTCACAGATCCATTTTTAAAGTGTTAAAACTGCCATGGCACATTCTCAGTGGAAATTCATCATGTTTGAAGAAGTGTCACCAACGATTCTTACCAAGTAGCCCAGACTTTCCCTTGAGAGTAAAAATGCATGTTTCAAGTACCTTAACTCTCTCTAATTCATCCACACACTCTTATTTATGCATAAATTGTTTTCATCTGAAGCCAGTCTCTCCTTTTTATCACATATCCCAATATGTCATCTTCACATTCTTTGTTTTTTTTCTCTTAGAGTCTGGAACACATGTTCTCAATTCTAATGGCTTCCAAAAGAAGAACAGCTGTTTATTTAAAGAGAATGATTCTAATTTTGGTTTAGTGGTCTTGGTTAAAGTAATGGTCACTTTCTCTTTTTGGTTACCTGAAGCTTATCTTTCTTGAAACTTATACTGTGGTTAATATTGGCAGTCAAGAACAATCCTTTAGAGATGTGGAAATACTGGACTGATGTTTTATTTTTCTCATTTTGTAAAACTCTTAACGAAAAATGACAGTGTCAGAAAATTAGACTCATCTAAGTTCAGCTAGTAGAGCTGCCTCATCCTCTCTCTCCTCCCTTTATTAGCCTAAAATGTGATTTGAATCACAGTGAGTTCTTAGATTTGTGTGCTTGTCTTATGTCCCCAGTGACTGAGGCAGAGCAGTACAAAAGTCAATATATCTATGACCTGTACTAGTGCAGAGGGCTGTGTTATAAAGAAAATATAGTACCGATAAATCTCCCTTTAAATGGCTCATCAAGTGCCAGTTTGCTTGACTGTAAGATAATCTTAGTGTTTGACCCAGAAAACTCAATCATTGTCTTGTCCAGGCTATAAAAATAATAATTGGTTGATCTAAGTTATGGGATTAGATGCTTCTGCAGAATCAGAACTACTACCTATTCAGTGTCATTATTTTGTCCAAAATGTGCTTTTCTCTATTTTAGTAATTTCATAATCCAAATAATGAGAAAATACCAACATAATTTTTAGGAAACTTGGATCTGAAAAATTATATGGAAGAGTAGAGAGAGAAAAGGTTTTAAATTCTAGTTATGTCACTAAATAGCTGTGACTAATAGTGACTGGCACACATTCAGTTTCTGTGGTGATAGTTGTGCAACATTGTGAATGTAATTAATGACATTGAACCATATACTTGAAAAATGGTTAAAATGTTGAATGTTGTTTTACGTATATACCACAATTTAAAAGAAAAAAAAATGGGTATGATTTGTCATAATGGTGAAACTAGCTAATGTGTTTAAGTGCCTAGTATATTAATCACCTTGACTAGGAAAGGAAAATTTTGGAATATGAGCCCAAAATGTTTCAAATGTGAAGCTGTGACTTTGTAAACTATACTATACTATACCATGTGTTTTGTTCCAAAATGAAATTGAGAATATTTTGTCCAGCCAAGTTTTAAAAAATGTATCATCAACAGTGTTTTCATTTAGCAGCATAGATAATTTACAATTAATCTCTATTTACAAAATAAATGAATCTATACATGAAATTTAACTTTGGGTTAATATTTCAACCCCTCTAACCTTAAGCACCATTGTTTGTAAAATAAAGAGATGAGTGCTTTTCTCTTTATCTGTCTCCTTGATGTCTCAAAGTATGTATGAGCATTAACATTATATATATTATCATACAAAAATAGCTTTTCTTTTCCAAAAATTCAGTGCAGCTATTTAGTGGGAAAAATCTGGCACTAATATCAAAATCTAATGTTGAATTTAGGAAATCATGAGCTTTTTATATGTGTGTGACTTGTGAAAACATTAGTTCTTGCAACTAATATTATTGTTGGTGACTTTATGCTTGTCTCTGTGGGTAATTTCTTTTAAGACTTTACAAAGAAATATCTATAAAAATATAAATAAGAATGTTATATTGCATCCTGTGAAAATCAGTTTCTTTGTAAGCATACATACATATTACATTCATATAGGTGTACATAATTTTAATTTTATTACAGAGAAGAAAAATGAGTATGTCTTAACATTAGTAATGGGAATTGACTTTGTTTGCATTTTTATGGTAAGTCATAATTTACAAGGAACCTCAGCTAAGTAATGCTGTAGCTTCTTTGTTTATGTCAATATTTAAATATAGATACCACACATTCAAGGACCTGGAATGGTAGCATTTCTAACTTTCTTTTTCTTTCCCCAGTGCTTCTACTGAAGGATTATTGAATCGTCAATGCATTTCATGTAACTTTATGAAAGAACAATGTACATATTTTGGTGCCAGTTTTAGTCCCATGAATCAACATTTCTTATTACTCTGTAAAGGTAATAGATGATTTCTGATAAAATTTATTTTATTCATTTTATTTGATCAGTATCTGTTACTATCATTAATAATGATTACCCTAGCTGTATGATTTGATATTCTTAGTTTATGTAAGTTTTTGTTAAAAAGTTATAAATTAGGGGTTAATTGAGATAGAAATTGTATCCATTACTTTATTTAAAAGACAGAAATTGGGAGTAAGTCAATATGTGCACATACACATGATCAATAAGTGCTGTTTGACATGGACCTTTTAAAAAAGTGAATAAACATATTTACATCAGCAAAGTCAAGCTAGAATAATAAACTAATTTACCTAGACATTAGGAAAAGCAATAGTTTCCTTATTAAAATAATGGCTTGGTTGTTAAGAAATTTAGGATCTATAGAAATTTAATTCCCAGGGTCTAGTCCCCTTAAATTTTGAGAAATTATGTTCACCCCAATTATTTCTTCTATCTGGTAACAGTATGCTATAGCCTTACATAGTAGTATGGTAACTCTAGGTTGTACTGATAGGAATCATTGTCCCTTTAATAGGATACTGTATTTCCCAGAGATGAAATGGGAGATGTCCTCTTATAATGTTATGGATTGAGTGCTACTGCTTCAGCTGGTACCTTACACATTCGTGTTTTAAGACACCATGAGGAAGAGACCAATACTTTTCAGTTATTTTCCTCTTGACATCTGAAATAAAGTAATCAAAAAAGAGAAGTACTTGTTGGATGACACCAGAGAAAAACCATTAGACCCCTAGACAGAGTTCCTTAGAGAAGTGAAGTTTTAAGATAACATCTTATGGTTACACTTGAATTATCCAGTATATTTGAAATAATTAACAATTCCAGTTAATGTATTTTTAAAAGTAATATATAATTAGTTCCAAGTTTTAATTTATCTTGTGGGTGAAATTTTTTTTTGCTTTTATTTTTCAAAATTTTAGAATTTTATTTTATTTATTTTTTTATACAGCAGGTTCTTATTATTTATCTGTTTTATGCATATTAATGTATATATACATGTCAATCCCCATCTCCCAGTTCATCCCACCACCGCCACCCCCCCACCACTTTCCCCCCTTGGTGTCCATACGTTTGTTCTCTACATCTGTGTCTCTATTTCTGCCCTGCAAACCGGGCTCTAGAGCACAGCCTCAGTAGTTGTGGTGCACGGATTTGGTTGCTCCGTGGCATGTGGGATCTTCCCAGACCAGGGCTTGAACCCTTGTCTCCTGCATTGGCAGGTGGATTCTTAACCACTGTGCCAAAATACCTCTAATATACATGCATTCTTTCTTTCTTGGCTAAGTGGTAATAGAATTTAATCTTGGATGAGTGGATGAGGGTTGTGAATCAACTTTCTGAACATCAGTGACGATTCTATAAAAGACTAGATAAAAAGAGAGTAGAGTGCATAAGATTGGCTAAAACCATAGAACTATAGAAGTATAGGGCATTTTGGAGAAGGGAGAATTGTAACAGTAATCCTGCAAATAGTTTCTTTCCCCGTATATTCTTACTTCTCTGAATAAAATATCCATAGAAAGGAATGAAATCTAATAATCGGGTTTCTGTTTCATTATGTTTTAACTATGAAATGCTTATATTTGGAAAAAAGAACTCTATCATGTAATCTTCCAGTAGTTATTACTTAGATGTCTTTAAAATGTTTATACATACATTTCTAAAATTTAGGTCCAGGGGTTCCAGTGGTCAGCCTACATGGCACGGACAACCCAGCAAGTAAGTACATGAACACAACATCATGGTTGGCATTGGTCCTTAGTATTATATTATTTATTCTGACTGTTGTACTCTATAGAGCCTTCTTCAAAGGAGGCCCCAGCCTGGAGAAAGTAGCATAGGCACCATCAACTTGACCTTGTGTGTGTAAGAGAAACATTAAAGCAAATGGTTTGAGCCATGTTACAATTGGAGTTGGTTCTTATATGCCTGAAATAGGCTATCTACTGAATCTTAATGGAATGAGGAGTGATTGATGAGACTCATTTAGATATATTTCAGCCTACTGGCCCCTTATATTCTGGCTCATTCTTTCTTGAGCCTCATATAGATTATTCCTCCAGAGCAACAAATTTGCTTTTGGGAAAAATTATTCAATTGTCCATCATCTGTTGAGTGAGGACTTACTTTATCAGGCAATATGACAGAGACTGGGTGTTCATTGCTAGTAAGATGCGGTCAGTGTGTTTAAGAACTTTAATAGTAGAGTGTATAAATACAAACATGGCTGAGCTGATCTTAAAAATGAATAGCCAGGTTGCTTCCTGCCTCCATGTTTCCTTCTTTTCATCTATCCTTCTTTTCCTTCTTTCATTTAAAAACTTTATTTAATCAACACTCTCATGCTCTAATGATTTACCATAATCTAGTAAATGAGGCTTATATTTATTAACATATTTACTCCTCAGAACACCCCCGATGTTGTTAATTTTATTATCCTCTTTTAACAGATGAGGGAACTGAGCCACAAAGAGGTTAAAAAACTTGGCTAGAGTCACTCTAATGTAATAGGTGGCAGAGCCAGGAATCAAATAAGATCGTCTGACTCCAGAATAGGGTTTATTATCACTACCATACAATGGCAGCTCATTCTACTGTGTTTTTGTCTGTCTCATCACATACTTAGGTTTAAGTAGTACCCTTACTTAAATGCTTTGACTTAAAGGAGAGACAGGAATAAAAGTAAAATGTTGAATGACAAATATCATTTTTAGAGGACACAGAAAGACCTTTTATACTCTTCAAATACCACCATATGGAGACTTCCTGCCTATTCTAGAGAAAGACAAAACTCCTAAATAGTTATGGAGTTCTGTGTGGTTGGAAATCAGTTAGCACATCTTTTAGTTTCTTCTTAGTGTAAATCCTAAAGTGGTTATGGTAAGCAAATTAAATCTGTTGAATATTAACACTAATGGCAACAATAATGATAACAAATACAGTTTATTTGATAAAATAGAAATAAGGTTGAATTTCACAGATAGAAATATTAGTGTATAAAGTGAGTCCACCACATACCTTTTGTGGATATAATCTCATAGAATCAATTTCCTTGTAAAAAAAATAGCAAATGAATTTTCTGTGAGGATGAGATACATTTGCAACATAGGAGACACTCAATAAACAGCAACTATTTGTGTTACATTGCATATTCTGCCAAAATGATATATTTTTTAAATCCTCAACCTGACTTTAATTAATTTCATTCTAGTGTTAAAAGGCAATGTTGTTTTCTAATAACTTTTGTTGCAAATCGTGACACACTTTCCTCTGAGGGAAATCTTTCTGATTTTCTCATTTATAAGTGAATTCTGATAGTCTCAGGATCAAGAAAAACAAAAAGGGCTGTGAACAGTGATCAGGTGCTTAATTTTCTTTTCAAAAGACAATTATTTATTGAGATAAAATTTACATTTGATTACAAGTAAATCTTTGGGTTAATGGATCTTCAGGTTAATATTCATTAAACTAATGAATCAGTCATAACTCATTTTGGGGCCACACGAAGTAGAATAAAGCATGAAAAGTGTATTGAAAAATGAAAATTTTTAACAAACATGGAAAACCTTTAAACCACCAGTTATCAAAGAAATGCAAAGTAAAACACTGCCAAGTAATTTTTCCTAACAAATTAATAACATCAAAAAATTTACATTGCGAATGAGGATATAATGAGGCTCTCACAAAATGCTGGTAGAAATATAAATTACAGCAAATCTTTTGGAAAAAAATAACTCAACCATAAGCATTAAATCCTTTATATCTATTTACCCTATATTTTTCCTTTTAATAGTTTATACTGAAGAGATATTTAATTATAATGTGATGGATTGAGTGCTACTGCTTCAGCTGGTACCTTACACATTCATGTTTTAAGACACCATGAGGAAGAGACCAATACTTTTTCTTTTTAGTTATTTTTCTCTTGACATCTGAAATAAAGTAACCAAAAAAGAGAAGTAATCAAAAAAGAGAGAAAACTATAACCATGCTACTGATGCTAGTGAAAAAACATAATAAAAATAATAAAAGGGGGTGATTTGTAAATAAACTTTAATGGAATACTGATTTGTGCCCTGAATATCTTCCATTTGTCTCTTCAGAGCCACTCTTAACTGTTATTCTCTCCCATGGTCTCTACTCCAGCAGGAGTTTGTCCTGATGACTTAAGTTCTGCTGCCATTTGGCTGCCAATTGGATCCAGCTAAAGTGAATCCTATAGGTAACTGAAGAGAGGCAGAAAAGTGACTTTGGAGTCTGTATTTCTCCAGTGCTATCCCTGTGGAGTCACCTAAGCTGCTCTGACTCTTGGGTGAAGGTCACTGTGGATCTTTCATGCAACCAACTCCAAGTAACTGCTCTCTCCTCTTGACCTGCTGGCCTAGCCCTTGCCATAAGCCCTGGGTTATGGTACTACCCCTTATGACCTCCCTGCCCTTTGTCCTATATTTGTAAATACTCCTTTATTAAAATTTCATCAAATTGTTCTAATAGAGTTCTAATAGAGTTCCCCACTAGGATTAAAAATAAAAATACGTTTTAAAAAGTCAATTCTTCAAAACTGTTTAAGCTATACTTCTAAGTGATTAAGGAGTTCAAATATTTATGCCACTTAAACAAAATTATTTGAAAATGCATATTAAAATTCCAGAAGACAATATTTGCAAACAGTAAAAGTCTTGTATTTGCCTGGCAGCCTTTCAGTTGATTTTTTGTTCTTTTTTCTTAAGTATTTTCCTTATGTTCTATAATGAATATATATTACCTTTATAATGAAAAAGAAACCCTCCATTAAAATGTTCAGTGACGAGATTGGTTCAAGATGGCAGAATAGAAGGACATGCTCTCACTCCCTCTTTCGAGAATACCAGAATCACAACTAACTGCTGAACAGTCATCGACAGGAAGACATTGGAACTCACCGAAGAAGATACCCCACATCCAAAGACAAAGGAGAAGCCTCAGTGAAATGGTAGGAAGGGCACAATCACAATAAAATCAAATCTGATAACTGCTGGGTGGGTGACTCACAAACTGGAGAACACTTATACTACAGAAGTCCACCCACTGGAGTGAAGGTTCTGAGACCCACGTCAGGCTTCCCAACCTGGGGGTCTGGCAATGGGAGGAGGAATTCCTAGAGAATCAGACTTTGAAGACTAGCAGGATTTGATGCAGGACTTCGACAGCACTGGGGCACACACAAAGTAGTGTGTGCATTGGAACCCAGGGGAAAGAGCAGTGACCCCGTAGGAGACTGAACCAGACCTACCTGCTAGTGTTGGAGGGTCTCCTGCAGAGGCAGGGGGTGGCTGTGCCTCACTGTGAGGACAAGGACACTGGCAGCAGAAGTTCTGGGAAGTACTCCTTGGTGTGAGCCCTCCCGGAGTCCACCATTAGCTCCAACAAACAGCCCAGCTAGGCTCCAGTGTTAGGTCACCTCAGGCCAAACAACCAACAGGAAGGGAACCCAGCCCCACCCATCAGCAGACAAGTGGATTAAAGTTTTACTGAGCTCTGCCCACCAGAGCAACATCCAGCTCTACCCACCACCAGTCTCTGCCATCAGGAAACTTGCACAAGCCTCATAGATAGCCTCATCCACCAGAGGGCAGACAGCAGAATCAAGAAGAATTACAATCCTGCAGCCTATGGAACAAAAACCACATTCACAGAAAGATAGACAAGATGAAAAGGCAGAGGGCTATGTTCCAGATGAAGGAACAAGATAAAACCCCAGAAAAACTAAATGAAATGGAGATAAGCAATCTTCCAGAAAGAGAATTCAGAATAATGATAGTGAAGATGACCCAGGACCTCAGAAAAAGAATGGAGGCAAAGATCGAGAAGATGCAAGAAATGTTTAACAAAGACCCAGAAGAATTAAAGAACAAAAAAACAAAGATGAACAATACAATAACTGAAATGAAAACTACACTAGAAGGAATCAATAGAAGAATAACTGAGGCAGAAGAATGGATAAGTGACCTGGAAGACAGAATGGTGGAATTCACTGCTGTGGAACAGAATAAAGAAAAAAGAATGAAAAGAAATGAAGACAGCCTAAGAGACCTCTGGGACAACATTAAACACAACAACATTCACGTTATAGGGGTCCCAGAAGGAGAAGAGAGAGAGAAAGAACCTGAGAAAATATTTGAAGAGATTATAGTCAAAAACTTCCCTAACATGGAAAAGGAAGTAGCCACCCAAGTCCAGGAAGTACAGAGAGTGCCATATGGGATAAATCCAAGGAGAAACACAGTGAGACACATAGTAATCAAACTGGCAAAAATTAAAGACAAAGAAAAATTATTGAAAGCAGCAAGGGAAAAATGACAATTACATACAAGGGAACTCTGATAAGGTTAACAGCTGATTTCTCAGCAGAAACTCTACAAGCCAGAAGGGAGTGGCATGCTATACTTAAAGTGATGAAAGGGAAGAACCTACAACCAAGATTACTCTACCCAGCAAGGACCTCATCCAGATTCGATGGAGAAATCAAAAGCTTTACAGACAAGCAAAAGCTAAGAGAATTCAGCCCCACCAAACCAGCTCTACAACAAATGCTAACAGAACTCCTCTAAGTGGAAAACACAAGAGAAGAAAAGGACCTACAAAAACAAACCCAAAACAATTAGGAAAATGGTCATAGGAACATACATATCGATAATTACCTTAAACGTGAATGGATTAAATGCTCCAACCAAAAGACACAGGCTTGCTGAATGGATACAAAGACAAGACTCCCTATATATGCTGTCTACAAGAGACCCACTTCAGACCTAGGGACACATACAGACTGAAAGTGAGGAGATGGAAAAAGATATTCCACGCAAATGGAAATCAAAAGAAAGCTGGAGTAGCAATACTCATATCAGATAAAATAGACTTTAAAAATAAAGAATGTTACAAGAGACAAAGAAGGACACTACATAATGATCAAGGGATCAATCCAAGAAGAAGATATAACAATTGTAAATATTTATGCACCCAACATAGGAGCACCTCAATACATAAGGCAAATACTAACAGCCATAAAAGGGGAAATCGACAGTAACACACCCATAGTAGGGGACTTCAACACCCCACTTTCACCAATGGACAGATCATCCAAACAGAAAATTAATAAGGAAACACAAGCTTTAAATACCACAATAGACCAGATAGATTTAATTGATATTTCTAGGACATTCCATCCAAAAACAGTAGATTTTACTTTCTCTCAAGTGTGCATGGAACATTTTCCATGATAGATCATATCTTGGGTCACAAATCAAGCCATAGTAAATTTAAGAAAATTGAATTCATATCAAGCATCTTTTCTGACCACAACGCTATGAGATTAGAAATCAATTACAGGGGAAAAAATGTAAAAAACACAAACACATGGAAGCTAAACAATACGTTACTAAATAACCAAGAGATCACTGAAGAGATCAAAGAGGAAATCAAAAAATACCTAGAGACAAATGACAATGAAAACATGCTGATGCAAAACCTATGGGATACAGCAAAAGCAGTTCCAAGAGGGAAGTTTATAGCTATACAAGCCTACCTCAAGAAACAAGAAAAATCTCAATTAAACAATCTAATGTTACACCTAAAGGAACTAGAGAAAGAAGAACAAACAAAACCCAAAGTTAGCAGAAAGAAGGAAATCATAAAGATCAGAGCAGAAATAAATGAAATAGAAACAAAGAAAACAATAGCAAGAATAAATAAAACTAAAAGCTGGTTCCTTGAGAAAGAAAACAAAATTGATAAACCATTAGCCAGACTCATCAAAAAAAGAGGGAGAGGACTCAAATCAATAAAATTAGAAATGAAAAAGGATAAGTTACAACAGACACTGCAGAAATACAAAGCATCCTAAGAGACTACTACAAGCAACTCTATGCCAATAAAATGGACAACCTGGAAGAAATGGACAAATTCTTAGAAAGGTATACCCTTCCAAGACTGAACCAGGAAGAAATAGAAAATATGAACAGACCAATCACAAGTAATGAAATTGAAACTGTGATTAAAAATCTTCCAACAAACAAAAGCCCAGGACCAGATGGCTTCACAGTTGAATTCTATCAAACATTTAGAGAAGAGC
Source organism: Mesoplodon mirus (assembly GCF_964341445.2). Taxonomy (NCBI): domain Eukaryota; kingdom Metazoa; phylum Chordata; class Mammalia; order Artiodactyla; family Ziphiidae; genus Mesoplodon; species Mesoplodon mirus. The sequence continues at coordinate 108,183,001 of NC_138984.1, read as the reverse complement.
TAACACCCATCCCTCTCAAACTCTTCCAAAAAAATTGCAGAGGAAGGAACACTCACAATCTCATTCTATGAGGCCACCATCACCCTGATACCAAAACCAGACCAAGATACTACAAAAAAAGAAAATTACAGACCAATATCACTGATGAATATAGATGCAAAAATCCTCAACAATATACTAGCAAAAAGAATCCAACAACACATTAAAAGGATCATAACCACGTTCAAGTGGGATTATCCAAGGGATGCAAGGATTCTTCAATATATGCAAATCAATCAATGTGATACACCATATTAACAAATTGAAGAAAAAAACCATATGATCTTCTCATTAAATGCAGAAAAAGCTTTTGACAAAATTCAACACCCATTTATGATAAAAACTCTCCAGAAAGTGGGCATAGAGGGAACTTACCTCAACATAATACAGGCCATATATGACAAACCCACAGCAAACATCATTCTCAATGGTGAAAAACTGAAAGCAATTCCTCTAAGATCAGAAACAAGACAAGGATGTCCACTGTCTCCACTATTATTCAACATAGCTTTGGAAGTCCTAGCCATGGCAATCAGAGAAGAAAAAGAAATAAAAGGAATACAAATTGGAAAAGAAGCAGTAAAATTGTCACTGTTTGCAGATGACATGATGCTATACATGGAGAATCCTAAAGATGCCACCAGAAAACTGCTAGAGCTAATCAATGAATTTGGTAAAGTAGCAGGATACAAAATTAATGCATAGAAATCTCTTGCATTCCTATACACTAATGATGAAAAATCTGAAAGAGAAATTAAGGAAACACTTCCATTTACCCTTGCAACAAAAAGAATAAAATACCTAGGAATAAACCTACCTAAGGAGACAAAAGACCTGTAAGCAGAAAACTGTAAGACACTGATGAAAGAAATTAAAGATGATACCAACAGATGGAGAAATATACCATGTTCTTGGATTGGGAGAATCAATATTGTGGAAATGACTATACTACCCAAAGCAATCTACAGGTTCAATGCAATCCCTATCAAATTACCAATGGCATTTTTTACAGAACTAGAACAGAAAATCTTAAAATTTGTATGGAGACACAAACGACCTCGAATAGCCAAAGCAGTCTTGAGGGGAAAAAACGGAGCTGGAGGAATCAGACTCCCTGACTTCAGACTGTACTACAAGCTTCAATAATCAAGACAATATGGTACTGACACAAAAACAGAAATATAGACCAATTGAACAAGATGGAAAGCCCAGAGATAAACCCACGCACCTATCATCAACTAATCTATGACAAAGGAGACAATGATATACAATGGAGAAAAGACGGTCTCTTCCATAAGTGGCGCTGGGAAAACTGGACAGCTACATGTAAAAGAATAAAATTAGAACACTCCCTAACACCATACACAAAAGTAAACTCAAAATGTATTAGAGACCTAAATGTAAGACCAGGCACTATAAAACTCTTAGGGGAAAACATAGGAAGAACACTCTGACATAAATCACAGCAAGATCTTTATTGATCCATCTCCTAGAGTAATGGAAATAAAAATAAAAATAAATAAATGGGACCTAATGAAGCTTAAAAGCTTTTGCACAGCAAAGGAAACCATAAACAAGATGAAAAGACAACCCTCAGAATGGGAAAAAATATTTGTCAATGAATCAACGGACAAAGGCTTAATCTCCAAAATATATAAACAGCTTATGCGGCTCAGTATTAAAAAAACAATCAACCCAACCCCAAAATGGGCAGAAGACCTAAATAGACATTTCTCCTAAGAAGACATACAGATGGCCAACAGACATATGAAAAGCTGCTCAACATCACTAACTGTTGAGAAATACAAATCAAAACTACAATGAGGTATCACCTCACACCAGTTAGAATGGGTATCATCAGAAAATCTACAAACAACAAATGCTGGAGAGGGTGTGGAGGAAAGGGAACCCTCTTGCACTGTTGGTGGGAATGTAAATTGATACAGCCACTATGGAGAACAGTATGGAGGTTCCTTAAAAAACTAAAAATAGAATTACCATATGACCCAGCAATCCCACTACTGGGCATATACGCAGATAAAACCATAATTCAAAAAGACACATGCACCTCAATGTTCATTGCAGTCCTATTTACAATAGCCAGGTCATGGAAGCCACCTAAAAGCCCATTGGCAGTCGAATGGATAAAGAGTATGTGGTACATATGTACAATGTAATATTACTCAGCCATAAAAAGGAACGAAATTGGGTCATTTGTAGAGACGTGGATGCATCTAGAGACTGTCATACAGAGTGAAGTAAGTCAGAAAGAGAAAAACAAACATCGTATATTAATGCATATATGTGGAACCTAGAAAATTATACAGGTGAACCAGTTTGCAGAGGAGAAATTGAGACACAGAAGTCGAGAAAAAACGTATGGACACCAAGGGGGAAAAGCAGCGGGGGTTCAGGGTGGGTGGTGTGATGAATTGGGAAATTGAGACTGGCATGTATATACTGATGTGTATAAAATATATGACTAATAAGAACCTGCTGTATAAAAAAATAAATAAAATTAAATTTTAAAAATGTTCAGTGACTAGGAAAGGATATATATATATAAAATTTTACTTAGTATTTCAGAAGTCCTTTGTGTCATATTGCTATCTTTTCTTTTCCTCTTTTTATATTTTCATTTTTTTCTTTCTCCTTAATTTTTAGTCTCTTCCCTTTCTTCCTTTCTCTCCATTGCACCTCCTTCTCATCCCTCCTTATACTTCCTCTCTAATATTTTCTCATCTCTCCCTTTCTTCCTTCTTCCTAATTTTCTGTTCTCATTTTAATCCTCTTTTCCTCCTCAATCCCACAATTAAAATCATGTCTTAACACTACCTTGTCTTCATAATGTTTCACAAAAAACTATGATTGAAAAATATTTTCTGAATTTATCATGAAGAAACTTCTGTGTGCTTTTGAAAATGGCTTTATTTTCTTCTGTATTTTTTCCCTTAAATATAATTTTATTTCTCTGTGACCATGGGTTGATTTTGTTTTTTTACCATGAGCAAATGAATACCTTTGATTTAGAAGTAGAAAATTTTCAACTACCTCTTATCTCATGTAATTTATTTTTTCCCATTCATTTTTGATAATAAAGAGAAGCCATGAGAAATTATTAGTATATTACTTTCATATTGCTGCCTCTAGCTGTATTTATTCATTAACTTATTCAGTTAACTAGTCACTGTAATACAATAAACTATTGATCACTTTTAAAAATATTTATCCAACAAGATGCTCTCTAATAAGTTATAAAGGTAAAAATTTAATGGGCTTTAATCTCTAAAAATTGCTGCCTATGTCATTAAATATCAGGTGATATTGGTTTCTAAATATAAGAAGAACACTTTTATCCACAATTAAGTGCATTAAGTGCATTTTTATGACAAATCTTACATTATAAATGCTGAATCCTTAATGAAAGTGTATAAAGTTGAAGTATTCACATTTTAACTTCTATAATTGAATATTTTGGATAGATTCTTTGAAAATATGCTATTATTTAAATAATCTGAAATTTCTTTTATCAGGGAGATAGAAGAAATCTCTGAGAACATCTAATTCCCCAAATTTGTATTATAGAGGACGACAGTTATTTACAAGAGAGGTGGTTTGGTGTGCCTGAAATCACACAGATTCACAGTCCAAAGCAAGAATCAGAAAACTTAATGGTTATAATAGAATATGATAATTTCTCTGGTAGAAGTGGACACAGTTCAAAAAAAGAGGAAGTCAGTGGAAAGCATTTCTGGAAGAAAGAATGTGAATACACAATCATGAGGCATGAAACTATTTACACTTGCAAGATAAAAGTTGTTCAATGTGGCTGGAACAAAATATTGAAGATAAATCAAAGGTATAGGCTATAGGGCAGGCTGGAGGCAGATCATAAAAGCCTTATGTTTCATCTTAAGGAGTTTGTAATTAACAATAAAGTATCAATGATAAACCATTGACAATTAAAATAATATTCTTATTCTGGCCATGGAGTACCTGAAAGTAGACATGGCCTCTTGGCAAAAAGAAAGAAAAGAAAAGTGAAACAGAAAATACAAGAATTTTTTTTCAAAAATAACAGGATAAAATACATGACACAACACTTTTCAAGCATGGGACAAGAGTCACGATAGGCCTGTGATCCCTGAAAGAAGCGAAAAAAGTCAGCTGAATGTTGTAATTGTCCTGGCTCTCTGGCTAGAATTATTTTTTGAATTCTAGGGTAAAAAGGAACAATTAAATAAGTGTATAAGGGTATCTCAGAGCCACAGTTGAGGCAGAAATTGGCGTTCAGAAGGGTTGAAGATTCTGGAATGTTGGGAAGGTGGATAACACTGGAGCACAAGAAGAAACAGAGTGAGAGGACACTAGGAATCTTCATAGGGTTATGAGGGATCATCCTGCATCTGTTGCTGAAAATACCTAGCTGAGCATACGAAGGAAGATACTCTGAGCCTGGGAAAAGCCAGAGCTCACACAGTGCTGGGATATATTAAAGTTCCAAACAGTCAGAACACTGGAATGTTTAGGAGAGATCCCAGAAGAGTCATGCCTTAGTATTAGAGCTTAACAAGTCATAGAGCAAAGGTCATTCAAACTCACACTAAATAAAATATTTTTTAAAGCTTTCAAATAATTAAGCTGACCCGCAAATAGCTTAAACATCTGCTATAACAAAGTCCAGGAATTAATAAAAGGACAGAACGATGTCCAGAACTCAACAATGTAAACATCACAGTGGTCAGAATCCAATAAAACATTACTGGCTACATATAGAAGCTAGAAAATATGACTCATAACTAGGAAAAGAAAGCCAGTGAATTGAGGCAGATTCAGATATGATGGAAATTATGGAATCCACTGACAAATACAATAAACTGGCTATTATAAAAATGCTAAAATTTATCAAGAAAAAATGAATGTAGTGATAAATAGAATATATTTTAAGAACTTAAAATATGTGAAATTAAAACTTCTCTGAAAAATACTAAAAGCAAATTAGACACTGCAGAAGGAATATTAGTGAACTTGAAACATTATCTATAGACACTTCCAGATGCAGAGAAAACTAATGAAAGAAATGAACAGAGCCTAAGATAGTTTAGGCCAATATCCATATCTATAATATTTTAAATTAAAGTTGAAATGGAAAAAATATTTGATGAACTAATGGCCAAATCCAAATCTGATGAAAAATATAAAGTTGCTCAACAACCCTCAAGCAGGATACAAAAATAAAAAGACATTTACTTCCACATATTACATACATAGTAAGAAAGCCAAGAGTTACTGCAGGCTTCTCATCAGAAAAAAGCAATTGAGAAAAACCTTTAGAATACTGATGGGAAGCAAAACAATACAAAACTATCAACATAGAATAACAAACTTAGAAAATATCCCTCAAAAGTAAAGCCAAAATAAAGAATCAAGAAAAAAGAAACAAGAATGTGTTGCCATCAGACATGCATCTTTAAATAACACAAAGATCAAAGAAGAATTTAGGAAAATAATTGGAAAATATTTTGAGCCAAATGAAAATGAAAACACAACTAATCTAAATTTAGGGATACCTAACATTGTGATTAGAAATAAGTTTATGTCTCTAAATTCTTACTTTATAAAAAAGGAAATCTTTAAAATCAATCATCTAAGATTCCACCTTAAGAAGCTAGAAAAAAAGAGCAAATTAATCCAAAGTAAGTTGAAGGAAGGAAATTATAAAGATAAGAATAGAAATAAATGATATAGAAAATGGACTGACAGTACAGAAAAACATATTAAAAACCAAAAATATTTTCTTAGAAAACATAAATAAAATTGATAAAGTTCTAGATAGACCCTTAAAAGAAAAAGTACACTGTCATTTTCATTAATGAAATAGATGATGTTAATAACAGGTTCTACAGACATTGGAATGCCAGTAATGGAATACTATAAGTAATTTTAGGGCAGTAAATTTGACATCTTAGATAAAATGGGTGAATTTCTTAAAAGAAAAATTTCTAAACATTCAAACAGGAAGATATACAATATATAAATATCCCATTATCTACTAAAAGTTTTAATTTTAGTAAATTAATACTCTTCCCACAAAGTAAATTCCAGTTCCAGTAGCTTCACTGGTGCATTCTGTTCAACATTTAATATATTAATACCAAGTTCACATATACTCTCAGAAACTATAAGGCCAACATCAACCAGATTCCAGATTCAACATAGACATAACAAGGACAAAAAAAAATCAATTTTTCTCATGAATATTGATGCAAAATTCCTTAACTAAATAGTAGCAAGAAAAATCCAGCAATTTATAAAAGAATAATATATTATGACCATGTGGGGTTTACCTGAGGAATCCATGATTGCTATGATATTCAATAATTAATCAATACAACTTACTATGTTATACTGTCAACTTAACAACTCAAAGGATTTAGAAAGAATATTTGATTAAAAATGAAAAACAACAATAATAATAAAGTAATAATAATAACTGGGCCAGAAGAAAAAAAAATGATTTAACTTGATGAATGGTATGTACAAAAATACAACAACTGACATCATACTTAATGTTGAAGACAATGCATTTCCCCCAAAACTGGGAAAAAGTAAAAATGTCTGCTCTCACCACCTCTTTGCAACATTGTGTTAGAGGACTTAGTGAAATGAGGCAAGAAAAAGAAATATAGGTAAAAGAAATTGCCTTTATTTGCAGAAGATATAAACAAAACAGAACCAAATTAAAAAAAATGGAATCCACACACACTCATAATACTATTAGAAATAATGAGTGAATTTATCAGGGTTATTACAACTATAGGTTAATGTACAAAAATCAACTATTTTATATACTATAAGGCAATGCAAAATTTAAAAATAACTACTTAAAGTAACATCTGAAACTATGTACTATATACTATAGTATACTATATACTATCCAATAATACATCTGATAGAAATATGTCAGTCTCCTAAAATGAAAGCAAACATTTCTGGAAGAAATTAAAGACTCAAATGGATATATACATGCATACATATTTATGGATTAGAAAGTTCACTGTTTTTAGTCTATAAAAATCCTCAAAAAATCTATATTTTTAATATAGCAATAAAAATTCCAGCAAGTGACTGATATTTCTCTCCCTTCATGTTTTGTCAGTTTTCTCTCTCTTTTTTTTTTTTTTTGGTTTTTATAAAAAAAGCCATTTTAATATTTTCTATTGCTATATTGTTGAATTCATTAATCTTTTCTTCTGCAGTATCTAATATGTTGTTAATCCTATCCAGTATTTTTTCTTCTTAGATTTTATAGTTTTCATGTATCTCAAATTTTTCAGTTCTTATTTTTAGAATTTTAACTTGTTTGTTTTTAAAATGTCTTTCATATTTCTCCTTAGTATCCTCAGGCTTTTTTTAAACTTAACACATGGAATGTAATTATAATCTCTGTTTCAATGTCATTATCTATTATATGCATCTGTGTCATTTCTGGGTTCTTTCTATTAAATAAAATTTGTACTCATCATGGGTGATATTTTCCTGATTTTTTGCATGCTTGGTAACTTTGTATTAGAATTCAGGCATTGTGAATTTTAAGTCATTGGGTGCTAGATAATTTTGTATTATTTAAAATATATTCTTAAGCATAACATTTACATGATCAGATTTACATTTTGAAAACGTAAATGCTAATTCCAAGTATAAGGGGCAACTGGAGACAATTTCACTGGAATAAAGAAGCTCAATTAGAAAACTGTTGTAATAATCCAGAAGAGAATTTATGAGAGAGTAATCGGTGACTAACACAGTGCCTGTCAAATGGTAATGATGGATAATTATTTGTGTTACACTGTTTCTTAATCAACACATAGAGATTATTTACACTATCCTTTTTGACTTATAGAATATTTTATATTGGAAAGCAATTCTATGCTGAAGGAAGCTATCCTGAAGAAGAAGATAGTAAAGTCCGAAATTAAAACACTTCATATTGATGACTATGGTAAAGTTTTGTGCATGCTATGTTATTAAAAAAAATCTTTCTCTGCACCTTATAGTTTTACATATAAATGACTCTCCATCTTTAATATTTTGCTCTTTCTTTAAAAGAACTTCCTTTACAGTTGTCCTTTCCCAAAGATTTTACGGACCGAAACCAGTATGCTCTTCTGTTAATAATGTAAGTATTTTATTTGTTTTTGAAATAAAGGAACCTAAAGAGTTTAGAATTTTTCTTATGTCTCACATGGCAGTATTCTGATTAAAAAACAACAGAAGAAATCCTATATGTGTAGATAAATGGGACAGCTATCAGTTGTATGAGTTCCTCAAGGACACCACCACTAAATAATATGGAAGGGTGTGTAATTGTTTGTGCTTCTTGCATCCCAAATTGCACTCAATATTACTCCTGGGAATAATGATACATATAGTTTGGTTTATGGATGTCTGCTTAGCAATTACTCAAGCTCTATGCTCACTTTGTTTTTTTTCTTTCTTTCTTTGTGATATATTTGTCATATCAAAGTTATACTAGATTTGTAAAAGCCATTTTTTTAAAATTGTGGTGAGAGCACTTAACATGAGATCTACCCTCTGGACAAAATTTTAGGTATACAATCCAGTGTTGTTAACTACAGGCACAGTGCTGTATAGCAGATCTCTAGAACTTATTCATCTTGCATGACTGAAACTTTATACCCATTGAAAAGCAACTCCCCATCCCTCCCCCCTCCAGCCCCTGGCAACCACCATTCTACTCTCTGCTTCTATGAATCTGACAATTTTAGATGCCTCACGTAAGTGGAATCATGCAGTATTTGCCCTTCTGTGACTGGTTGTTTCACTTAGCATGATGTTTTTAAAGTACATCCATGTTTTCACAGGTAAGCCTTATGTTTTCTATTAGTTCTTGATGCAGCATTGAGGAAACATTTATTTCCATTGTTGAAACGATTTGTTATATTTATATTACTCTTACCAGTTTTCCTTCCTGGATTTAAGGTCAGCAGGAGGCCACTCCTGTCCTCAGAAAAATCTGACTCTTAGGATTTTCCAACTTGGAATTGACTTTGGAATTGAATTCATTCATACTTTCTGTGAGATTATATTGTGACTATATACTACTGGGCACAGAGACCTCTAACATCTATTGGTTAACTAACTTGATATTGATGTAGAATTGTATTCCTGAGAGTTATTAGCTATTTTCCTTATTAAGAGCCCAGCCAACATATTGCTATGACAGTGCTTAAAATTGTCTACGATTGTTCAGAGCCTTTTTGGAAGAGTAGAATAGAAAATAACATTACTTGCTATAACTATTGAATGTGGACAGTAAGTATTCAGTCTGCGGAATCCAACTGCCTGGCTTCAAATTCCAGTTTTGTCATTTACTAACAGTGTGTCCTTGAACAAGTTACATAACCTCTTGTAAGGTTCAGCTTTTCCAAATATAAAATGAGCATTATAATCCAGCCTATGTTTTAAGGCTGCTTTTTAGATTAAATGAAATAACATATAAAATGCCTAGCACATGAGTCTTATAATTATTGTGATTATAATTCATTCTTTTTTATACAGATTGCATTGATTTAGATCTTTTGATAAATAGAAGCAATTTGTCATTTCATTTTAATAAGCCAAATAATACAGAAAATACAATACTTAATATTATCACTCAGTTTATTACCAACTCTAATACCTTGAGCTATCTTTGTTTCTCATGCCAGGACCTTTCTCCTTTGTCCCTAATAGCCAGAGGCCCTGAAATTTCTTGATATCTTCCTGAGGAAGTTCTTATTTGCTCTTTTCTTATCTTAACTCCTTCTCCTGTATCTTCTCTTTCACTTAGTTGTCTTTAGTGCTTTTTTTTAAATTGAAGTATAATAAATTTTAATTGATTTACAATGTTTCAGGTATACAGCAAAGTGATTCAGTTAATCTATTATATATATACTTAATCTATTATATATATATATATATATATATATTATACATAGTGTATATATGTTTATCTCAAACTCCTAATTTGTCCATCCTCCCCCATTTCCCCTTTGGTAACGATAAGTTTGTTTTCTCTGTCTGTGAGTCTATTTCTGTTTTGTAAATAAGTTCATTTTTATCATTTTTTAAGATTCCATGTATAAGTGATAGGGTATGATATTTGTCTTTCTCTGTCTGACTTACTTCATTTAGTATGATAATCTTTAGGTCCACCCATGTTGCACATGGCATTATTTCATTCATTTTTGTGGCTGAGTATTCAATTCCTATTTGAACTGTATGTGTGATTTATTGGGGAAATATCTCAGGCACTAAAGTGAGAAAAAACTGAAAAAAAAAAATCTCAACCTCATGTTCTGTCTCAGTCATATCTCCTTTTGGGAAAAGGGGTTGTTCTTTTTATTCAATGAGAAATGAGGCTTCTCAGGGAAAGGAACTCTACTAGGCATCCTTCGTTGAAGCATGACTTACATATGCAGTTGGATGTGTAGACAGTTCTTCCCATTCACATATCCACTGGCTCCAGAGTGTGTCAGACTTTGGGGGAAAAAGTAGACAAGAGTTCAAATTCTCTCTGTAGACTTGAGTCAGGGAAGCCAACTGGCTTGTCCTGCCATCAGATTTGTGCTTTGGTCTGGGTGATTTTTAGTTCATAAGAGGAATATAAGGAATTGCACAAGACTCAACTCTCTTATTAGGAAGGAATAGTCAAGTGTTTTTTAGAGGCAGGAGAGTAGAGTAAAAGTACTGGCTTAGGAGTCAGGTAGGCCTGGGTTCAAATCTCAGCTCAAAGATTTACCAGTACATTGCTTAATTTTTCTAAGCTTCAGTTTCCTTATAAATAAATTGAAGACAATAACGTGGAATTATATATATAAACATGTCACCATAGTGTCTGGAAGAGCATAAACATTTGCAGTTGGTGTTTAATAAATTGTAACCATAATCATAGTTATTATTAGAAGTAGTAGTCATTTTAATATTTAAAAGTATCAATTTAAACATTTAATAATATATTTTAGCATCCATAAAATTATTTAATAGACATTACTAAAGCAGATAAGATAATATAATTAGGCCTATAGAGTTTAATTTGCCACTTTTTTAGTTGAAAAGAATAAAAGTGAGTACTAATTCATTAGTTTTCATTTGTTTTTATATGCTGATTATACTAAATATTAATTTAATTTATCCAAACTCCTTGATTTTTAGAGGTAAATTCTCAGAAGTTTCACAGAATATGACTTACAAAGCCAAACTGAGGATTTTTTTCTTTTTTGATTTTATATTTATATAATGATCAATTGGTTTAAGCTACATGATCATTCCGAAAATATTTATGCTTGGAAACCCATATAGGTCAGAATGCCTTAAGTGTAAAGTGTCTTTTACCTGTTTTTCAGGTTTATAATTTAAGGGCATTTTTTTTCTTAAGATTAAGTACTGAGTTCAGTTATAAGTGGACTCCACACTCAAAAAAAGAAAATAATAATAATTGTCTTTTTTCCCCTAAATGGACAATTTGACAGTGAATAATAGTAAATAAAGTAACTAATATTTCCATGAGGCTAAGAGATGATTTAGTGATTTTGGTATCACTACTTTATTGCTATTCTGTGCAGTGCATCTAGTACCTGACAGTCTGTGAGTCACTTCCTCATCTATAGAGATGGGTTTGCGTCCAGGAAATTCTATAGTGAATGCATAAGTTGGAGACCGGCTGCAGCAATCTGAGGAGTTGAAGGAAGATTGGCCTTGAAGAAAGTAGCCTCTGGCTATTAGGAATCATCTTTCTGCTAAGTTTTCATTATGGAACCTCAGAAGAAATGGTCCTTTGAGGACCTGTCTGTGGCCATATTTTCTGAAACTGAAACCTAATTTCATGATATTGAAAGTACAAGTGAATCAATGGCAACCAAATATTTTACTGTAATAGAAAATCTAAGAAGCATTGCCACTACAAATGTTTCTCAGTGGCCTCAACTTAAGTAGCCTCTGTGGAGTCATGACCCCCTTTTCTTTTTTTACTCCTATTGCCCTTTCTTCAGTCTTTCTCCTTAACGTTATATTGAGTACTTAAGAACCCAGTAGTCTATATTCACGTTCATACCTATTCTATATGCATCTAGTCTACACTATATATACTATATCCATCTATATCCAATTCAGCATGTATCTCCTTGAATTATTGTTTCTTATGTTATTCTTATTTTCTACTCCTATATATGTAACTTAGTACAATATAAATTTACCATGTTGCTTTTATGTGCAAGAAGCTGTGCTAATGGCTGAAATGGCATCTTGAAATCTGTAATCATTTTTTTAGATTTGTGTTATCTCCACAATACCTGGCACACATAGAGGAACCTTATGAAAACTTACTAACTAATCTGTAATTCTTTTAATGGTGCAAGACTGAAGATTACTTGAGAGAGAGCCTACAGTTATAGATGTTTATTTGATAAATTAATATAAATCTAAAGGCCTAGAGCCTGATAAGAAACAATCTAAACAGATATATTGTTATTAGAGATGAAAGGTTTTTTCTCTGTTCACTATGTTCCTGAAGACAAGCATATCAAGCTGAGGAGTTTCATTCAGTACCAAGGAATCATCATGTCTTCCCATTTTATACTCTTTCATGTTCAACTTATCCATGCCACCCTTGGCAAAGGTCTGACACAGAGAGGCAGTGACTGTTCAACACATTACATTAATTTCCAGAATGCAACATCCTTTATCATGCCCTTATGACTTAGTCCCATCTTGCTGAATTCATCTTCCTTGAAATCCTAATGAATTCTTGATCATCCGTCAAGTCTTATCTTCCTGAAGCTTTCTTTCACCCTCTTCATCAGCCCATCTATATCCTATAACAATCTCAAATCTATGCCTCCTCCTACAGTGACAGCCTTCTGTTCAAAGTCTTTCCATATATCTTGAATCATATTGATCATATTGTTACTTTTCCCACTTTACCCTAATTTGGTGAGGATGTTTTTATATACTATTTAGGGAATTTCTGACTCCCACTAGATGTTGCACCAATGTTTCTGAAGGAAAAATCCATGGTCTAGAAGTGAGTATTTAGAGAAACAATTTATAGAATGGCTTATGAATATTTCAGCATCTTAGGAAAATAGAAATGTTAAAAATCTTAATTTTAGGGCTTCCCTGGTGGTGCAGTGGTTGAGAGTCTGCCTGCTGATTAAGGGGACATGGGTTTGTGCCCCGGTCCGGGAAGATCCCACATGCCGTGGAGCGGCTGGGCCCGTGAGCCATGGCCACTGAGCCTGTGCGTCCGGAGCCTGTGCTCCACAATGGGAGAGGCCACAACAGTGAGAGGCCCGCGTACCGCAAAAAATAAAATAAAATAAAATAAATTAAATTAAAAAAACAACTTTATTTTAATATAGTAATATATTCCATGCATTAAACAATGCCTTATTCATTTACGTCTTCCTCACAGCAACTAGTTTTTGCAGAGTTGCTCCACAAATTTGTGTTGAGTGAAGAGATTGACAATGGCCAGAAATCAGATGAATATGGTTATTACTACAGTATACTACAGTTTCCCACTAAGCCATTTTAACTGGAGAGCATTATTCATTTTTATCTAGATATTTTCATCATTTAGTCAACGTTATTCATATCAGAGTCCTAGAACTTGGTCATCTTAATGGAAGTAAGCTGTTTTCCAGCTCTTTTTGTATAGTTATTCTGGTAAAAAGCACGGTATAATTGATATGTTCATACTGAGCGAAATTATCCAGCTACTCATCTCCAGCAGTCAAGTTAATGTCACTACTTTCTTCATACACACATTTTCCTTTCAAAAAAACAATATGGATGTTATTTAAAATGTTGAATAACATTAGGTTCTTGGGACCATAGTGTCTTGTCTTGACCTTTGAACCAATGGAGTCCTCCAAGAGGACTTTTTCAAGTCCCACACCAGGCATAGAGCATAACTGGATGAGTCAATTCTAATCTGTCACCCTGCTCTCTACTTACACTTCCTTTTCTGTAATGTATTGCTATATCCTCTCTCTTTCAGTTTCTTTTCCACTCTGCTGCTAGAGTGAACTTTGTGAGATCCATATCTGAAAATGTGGCTCTCCTGGGAAAAATCCTCTCATTATTATTCTCTAATTGATTAAAAGTTCACATTTCCTAACCCAGCATACAAAAGTTTTCATCTGTTTCCCACATATCTCTCCATCTTCATCTGGCTCCACCCACCCTCTAAAGAGACATTTAGTGCTCTAGATATTTTTAAAAACTGTTTTAAAAATGAAATACCAGCTTCTCAATCATTTCTCTGTGTCTTTTTCCACAGTCTCCTAGTACCTTTAGTTTCTATTAAGACTTTGAGATGTATTTTTACATAATTCTATACACACCTCTGTTATAACATGAAACCACACCAGATTACATACAATATTTTCTTTGCCGTCTCTTCTTTTAAACTATAAACTCATTGCTGATAACAACCCTTTTTGTATCATTTTACCTTAACACAGTGCTTAGAGCATTATTTATGTTCCTAAAACATTCATAGAATGAATGAATAAATGAATGTATGAAGGAGTGAATATATGAATGAAGGAATACATGAATGAATAGACAAAGAAATCAATCAACCCTGAGTTAGTCATCAGGAATGAGTTAAATCAAAGTAGAGAAAAAGAGAGGTAAATTATTTGAGAGTTTATAATGTGTTAAATCAGCCTTTAGGATGAATCAATTTTTCTGCAGTTTAGTCAATTTTTCTGCAGTTTAGTTTAGTTTCATGTTATCTTTTTACTGTTTCTCTTTTACATTGGATTATTGAGAATATCTTCTTAAAATAATATGATTTAATAATAGCTACCATTTACTGAGTGTTTATTGTACAAGGGGCATCATGCGAAGGATGTATAAATGCCATCTTTAATTCTTACAGAGACCAAGTGAGGTAAATATCACTTTCCTCAGTTTAACACAAGGAAACTATGACTAAAATATGACATGGGTATTAACTCCAAGATCATGGGCAGGACAAAATTAGTGTTTGAACTCAAAGGTTTTTTCAATTTATTTTTCAGATCAAAAAGCTCTGCTCTTTCTATTACACAATACTCTACTTACATATCCCATTGCATGATAATTATTATTGGAAGATTATAAAAAATGCCGTCCAGAATCAATAGGGACTTCTCTAAAACCAAATTCATATAATCTTCCATTCTTCCCACTTAACAGTTTGTGATAATCTCTAGAATGTAACATTTTCCACCTGTACCCTGTTAATGCTTTGGTGTAAAATAAAGATTATAAAGGATGAATTGTGGGATTGGGATTGACATATATACACTACTATGTATAAAACAGGTAACTAATGAGAACCTACTGTATAGCACAGGGAATTCTACTCAGTGCTCTGTGGTGACTTAAATGAGAAGGAAATCCAAAAAAGAGGGGTTATGTGCATACGTATAGCTGATTCACTTTGCTGTACAGCAGAAACTAACACAACATTGGAAAGCAACTATACTCCAATAAAAAATTAATTTAAAAACATCATGGGTAAGTTCCTAGATAGTCCACATGAAAGATCAAATTCTCAATCCACACTATTTCATAAAATTCCAAATTCTAATCAGAGTTCACTTTATGGGAAGTCTTTACTCTCTTCACTTACTATGTGGATTCATAGATTTTTGAGCAGATCAGATCGTTAGAAGTAAGTTGGTGGGGCTTCCCTGGTGGTGCAGTGGTTGAGAGTCCGCCTGCCGATGCAGGGGACACGGGTTCGTGCCCCGGTCCGGGAAGATCTTACATGCCGCGGAGCAGCTGGACTCGTGAGCCGTGGCCGCTGAGCCTGCATGTCCGGAGCCTGTGCTCCACAACGGGAGAAACCACAGCAGTGAGAGGCCCGCATACCGCAAAAAAAAAAAAAAAAAAAGAAAGAAAAGTTTGTTTTGTTTCCCAAGAGTAAAGACACACATATTCCAAAATTTCTATAACATTATTTGCTTATCCACTTGTTCATGCCAAATACATACCCATTTCACTCTCAGTTTTTTACAAAGATAACACATTTGCTAGATGTAAATGGACAAGAGAGATAGCTAGTACTTGTCTCAATGAGTCATTACTGCTTTGCCATGTAAGGAGGGTCAAACTTTAAATTTTAAGTTTCTGACTTTTCTCATTCTTGTTCATGTTGCTCATTTAAGTGAATGTAAAATGTATTCACACTGTAATACCCAGGAAATGATTAAGAAGAGAAAAGACAGTGGCATTTAATCTTGGTAATGGAAGGGGAGAAGGTGATCATTGCTTTTTATATTATTCTTGAACAGATTAGAGCTTGTTCTTTCACAGTCTATAGATAATGCCTCTTAATGTCAGTATTAATTTCTTAGTACTGTTTAAAACTGTACACACTCAAAGTTGATGTATTAAGAAAATGTCACAGGGAAAAAATTCTAAATTTACAAAAATGTGTATGTAATATGTGAGACATAATATTCTTGACTATTTTAAATTGATAGATTTATGTACATATACTAGTATAAGAATATATAAAGTCACTTCTATGACTTACATATTTATATCATTTTAGCTCTTTTCCTCTCTTAATACAGGTCTCAGATATTAATGGTTTCATATGAATGACATGAACGATGTGATATGGTTTCATATGAATAATGTAAATTGATTACCTATTTGAAACATACAAGTATATTCTATAATTAAAGATAGGCTTCTGAGTGCTTTTCATAAGAAATGCTTCCTAATTCTGGTTTTGTTTTGTTTTGTTTTGTTTTGGATGGTCACATATTAAGTCATAAATGTAAGGGTATAACTATATTAGATCATTCTTTTCTTCTGTTTTAATTATTTATTTTTTTCTGAAATCTTTGATAGAAGAAAACATTAACTATATTACTAATTTGACATGTCTTTGAAAGGTTAAACGAAGGATACTAAACATAGTGTTTTCTCCTTTGGTAATCCCACAAAGCCCCAAGCTGAAGGAGTGCATCAGTGACATTATATTACTTATTCATAGTTAGCACTATAGTTATTATTATTTCTGTTGAACTGACACAATAATGTAAGCTAAGATTAAAATTACCTGTGTTTATGTGGCCACATTTTTCAGTTGATAAATTGACATTTAGAATCTATCTAAAGGATTCTAGTTAGGAAAAATGTATTGTATAACCACCATGTGTTATTGAAGGTGAATGATGCCCTGTCTACGATAAAATGAAGGTTCAAAGTTTGTATATAATTAGTATCCATCCCTATATTATAAATCCATTGCAATCTATGATATACATCCTATGTATTGTATGCCTCAATGTTACACTCACAACATTCTCATGTTGAATTGTATTCTACTTTAGAAAATGAAGGGAGTTCTCTGCGGGTCTAGTGGTTAGAACTCGGCACTTTCACTGCCTTGGCCCCGGGGTTCAACCCATGGTTGGGGCACTAAGATCCCACAAGCCATACAGCACACACACACACACACACACACAATGGAAAATGAAGAAATATGAGATTGTTGTGAAGATTGCCATCAGCTTCTTATTTTAATATACACATACTCAGTTCTATTTCTTTTGGAATATACCCATAGTCCTTAAGCCAGCATGTAGAATATTTTCCATTATAATATCTAAAGCAGACCTTTTGCATAAAAGATTTACATAACAATTATATTCACATAAAGAATGAGGTAGAGTCTCCTGTTCTCGATCTGTTTATACAATGTGCTAAACTGTGGGGTTTTTTTTAATCTTTATTGGAGTATAATTGCTTTACAATGGTGTGTTAGTTTCTGCTTTATAACAAAGTGAATCAGTTTTACATATACATATGTTCCCATATCTCTTCCCTCTTGCGTCTCCCTCCCTCCCACCCTCCCTATCCCACCCATCCAGGTGATCACAAAGCACCGAGCTGATCTCCCTGTGCTATGCGGCTGCTTCCCACTAGCTATCTACCTTACGTTTGGTAGTGTATATATGTCCATGCCGCTCTTTCACTTTGTCACAGCTTACCCTTCCCCCTCCCCATATCCTCAAGTCCATTCTCTAGTAGGTCTGTGTCTTTATTCCCGTCTTACCCCTAGGTTCTTCATGACATTTTTTTCTTCCTTAGATTCCATATATATGTGTTAGCATACGGTATTTGTCTTTCTCTTTCTGACTTACTTCACTCTGTATGACAGACTCTAGGTCCATCCATCTCACTACAAATAACTCAATTTTGTTTCTTTTTATGGCTGAGTAATATTCCATTGTATATGTGTGACACATCTTCTTTATCCATTAATCCGATGATGGATACTTAGGTTGTTTCCATCTCCTGGCTATTGTAAATAGAGCTGCAATGAACACTTTGGTACGTGACTCTTTTTGAATTATGGTTTTCTCAGGGTATATGCCCAGTAGTGGGATTGCTGGGTCATATGGTAGTTCTATTTGTAGTTTTTTAGGGAACCTCTATACTGTTCTCCATAGTGGCTGTACCAATTCACATTCCCACCAGCAGTGCAAGAGTGTTACCTTTTGACTGTGAGTGATTTAGTTGTCAGTGCATCAAAGGCCAGGGGGTGGGTGAAGTGCTTTCTAGCTCAATGATTACACAGCCATCCCCAGCAACTGAAAATAAAGATCAACAAACCCCTTTCTCTTTCGACCTCCTCAACCACTCTGTTAGAAATTATCCCAAATGGAAATTGGCCAACAAATAAGAATTCATGTAGTAAGACTTCGACGGTAGGGATGATTAGGAGATTGGAACTTGCTTTTTTTTTTTTTTTTTTTTTGCAGTACATGGGCCTCTCACTGTTGTGGCCTCTCCCGTTGTGGAGCACAGGCTCCGGATGCGCAGGCTCAGTGGCCATGCTCACGGGCCCAGCTGCTCCGCAGCATGTGGGATCTTCCCGGACCGGGGCACGAGCCCGCGTCCCCTGCATCGGCAGGTGGGCTCTCAACCACTGTGCCACCAGGGAAGCCCGGAACTTCCATTTTATTGCACAATTTCTGTCTACAAGACATCCCTGAGGCCCTTTTCTGTTGGTTCTCTTCTGATCACTTTATGTTTTGTCTAAGATGTTTATCCCGAGGTTAATTTTGTGTGGATAATACTAACAGTCCATTTTGGGGTTTTGTAGTTGGCTCATTAATATCCATGCTGTTTAACATTTCAACCTGTGTTCCAATAAGCTCTTCATTCTTTGGCTTCCTATATCAATATAAATAACTTGATTTAAAGAACTGATTCTGTTTTTTTTTTCATTGCTCTAATGATAGTTTTATGCAGTTTTTATATCATGCTAAGGAACAATCTCTAGCTTCTATTCAAGAGAAATCAAAGAGCAAAATAGAATAGAATTTCCTTCCAGACAAGGAAGAATGCCTTTAGCAGACAGATATTGACCCTGATATGTGGAAGTCTATTCTACTAAAAATCGAAGGAGGAAAAGAAGAGAAGTGAGAAGAGCAGTAGGGTAAGGATGAAAAAAGATGCAGTTTTATTAACACAAAATACCCTCCCAAATTGGAGATCAAATTTCGATCAAGAAAAAACATTAAATTTATTGTCTGAGCAACTTCTTGAATATAAAGAAAACTTATTGAAAAAAATAATGCCTCAAAAAAAAAAAAGACCTAATACTTATGTCATAAGTTCTATAAATCAGAAAGGTATACGAGGGTAACATTCTCTTGTTTTAGTGGTTCCAGAAGAAGTATATATCTGTGGAAGCAAAAGAAAGAATTTACACATACAGAGACACACAAATTACACTCAGATGCAAAATCACATGTGACTATGTGTAGAAAGAAATCAATTACACAGAAAAAAACAGAAATACATACATATTCATTCATTCTAAGGTAACTGAAAGACCCACCCACTGTGAAAAGTAGAACACTTTTACTGCAACTGAATTTTTCGTCCTTTGGACTGAGCCAATTAGGAAAAACTTGATTTTTATAATATAAAAGCTCAGGACTTATCACTGCAGAGTTGCCTAGGGATGGCCAGGTTTAGGAGCTCAGCTTCCTTGAGAGGAATGGAAGAAGAAATAGTCAAGTCCCATAGCATTGACCAGAACATTGGGTTAATAATATTTAACAAACTACAAACTGGACACTTTGCTAAGCAATTTATATATATATATATATATATATATATTTATATATATATATATATATAATTTTATTTAATATTTACCAAACTCTACTAGGTAGACACTATTATTATCATCTTCCACACCAAAGCAAACTTAGGCACAGGAAAGGGAAGGCACTTGTCAAAGTCACTGGGCCTGGGCTCAACTCATTTTCGTTTTACCAACATATCATCTGTACTCTTTTCATGATAACACTCTCACATCACTATAAGGTTCAGGTCATTAATATAGGCAATATTTTCTAAAAAGTTTAACATGGGAAAGATCTATGAATGCAAGTATATGAACACAGGTGATGGAGGATAACACAACTTGAGAATTTGTTTGATAAGCCTAACTTTCTGTGTATTATCAGGTAGACCACAGGGTCTGGTTAGAGGCATAAATAAACCTGTCCATATCAAATGCTTCCCTAGTTGTAACTCCGTGGAAATTAATTCAGCCAAAAGTTATATGTAAACAAACCAGGGATCAGAAATTTACAGGTTATATTATAATATTCCTAATGGAAGAAATAGGGATGTGAACAAGAAACTCGTCTCTGACAGAAAAAAAAAGAATGTTATTTCTTATATGATGTAATATATATATGAGAAAACTCATTCCACCAATCTGCATGTAGGACAATCCTTCCATGAGAGGGAAGTCTATGGATAATAAAATGAGAAATAGAAGGAATTGGCCGGGCTTCCCTGGTGGCGCAGTGGTTGAGAGTCTGCCTGCTAATGCAGGGGACACGGGTTCGAGCCCTGGTCTGGGAGGATCCCACATGCCACGGAGCAACTGGGCCCGTGAGCCACAACTACTTAGCCTGCGTGTCTGGAGCCTGTGCTCCCCAGCAAGAGAGGCCGCAATGGTGAGAGGCCCACGCACCGCGATGAAGAGTGGCCCCAGCTTGCCACAAGTAGAGAAAGCCCTCGCACAGAAACGAAGACCCAACACAGCAAAAATAAATAAATTAATTAATTAAAAAAAAAAAAGAAGGAATTGGCCAAGAAGCCCTTGACCAATGTATGTATCTGCATGTATTGATATATACTGCTTGAAACAGGATAAATTTCATTAGCTTTTAGGTGTACTTATGTTATAACTAAGTCATCGCTGACTATAAATTTTTGTAAATTTCAGATTAAGACAAGACAAATATTGTTTCACTCTCCTCATGTCAAACTCATGTTCTATTGTGAACTGAGTTCTCTCCTAAAGAACAAAATCAAAAGCGCCGACACTTTATTTTCCTTAAGAATATACTGTGATGCAGCTCTCTGCAGCATCAGTTTCTTTTCCCTTATCTGGCCTTTCATTCTGTTTGTCACCCTTCTTTTCACACTCTTTTTTAGTTTACTATATCTAAAATAAAATTGCAACACATCTCTCCCTGAGTCTAGCTCTTATCTAGCACTTATGCAGCTGAAGTTGATCTAAGCCTAAAAAGAGCAAAGAACCAAGATGACAACAAGCAATTTTCTCTGTTCCCTCCTTCCACAACCCAGTAGACACAGATACCCAGCTGTAGTATAGCAGTGTTGAAATTCTGCCGTGTAGGAAAGAGAAAACATT
Source organism: Mesoplodon mirus (assembly GCF_964341445.2). Lineage (NCBI taxonomy): Eukaryota > Metazoa > Chordata > Mammalia > Artiodactyla > Ziphiidae > Mesoplodon > Mesoplodon mirus. The sequence goes on along the minus strand of NC_138984.1, from coordinate 108,161,196 downwards.
CTGCCATTCAATAGATCACTCATGGAAAGTTCTCTCACTGGTAAATATCTTCCTTCTGTTTATCTAGCCAAAGGTTTTGTGGTAAGGAAAAGGCTTTTAAAAATGTACTCTATGTGATCTTAACTATTTACAACACATTATTCTACAATAAAAACAATAAATGACAATAAAAAGAGCATATGATTGCCAGCGTAACTCAACATATTGGTAACAAAGTCAAAACCTATCTCTTCTGAACGTAAATCCAGCTCTTTTCATGAATTTAAATAGCATTTTGTGAAACTGACCAAACGTACTCTGAACAAATCTCTTCACTTTAATTCAGTTTTGTTTTGTTTTTTTTTTGCGGTACGCGGGCCTCTCACTGTTGTGGCCTCTCCCGCTGCAGAGCACAGGCTCCGCACGCGCAGGCTCAGCAGCCATGGCTCAGGGGCCCCGCCGCTCCGCGGCATGTGGGATCTTCCCGGACTGGGGCACGAACCCGCGTCCCCTGCATCGGCAGGCAGACTCTCAACCACTGCACCACCAGGGAAGCCCTAATTCAGTTTTTGACATAGATGATGTTTTGTTATGTCATAAAGAAGTGGCTTGTTTTGTCATTTTAAAGGTCTATTGAATTTTGTGTGTTTTGCTCAGCCTTTTTTCTTTATTTCATTATTTGCTTATATCGTGTTCTCTTCATCCATGCAGAGACATTGAGTGTTCAAGGTATTAAAACAGATGTGAACTCTACCCTCAAAGACCTTAACTTCTAAGAAAAGTTTAGCCTTAATTTGATTTTGCTGCCTGTGTTAGGAAGTGGACACATTTCATATTGCTGTGACCTTTTCACTGCTTAAAACACATGGAATTGTTCTTTTCATACAACTTTCAACAAAATTGTGTGTCCCTATTCTCAACCTTGAAACACTGTTCTTTATATGTCCCCAGAGATTTCTGAGACAGAGAGAGTAAAGCAAAACCATATCAAAGAAAGGATGCTGCAGACATAGAGAAAAACAAAGAGGAGGCACATGAATGGGAGCTCACCAATTCTGCATGGCCAATACATACACGAGTTGTGATACCCATTTATTATATGATGGATGATTTGATTTACAGTACGTTCCTCGTGGTCATCCCTACAGCCATATATCTTTTCCTACTTCATCAAATAAGTAATACTTTCTTGCCTTTATTTGTTGACAAAAATTTCTGGTGAACACTTTGTGAAAAATCTCCCCCTTGCTTCTGCAAGTCTCTGGCTTGTTCTTTATACAGGCAGTGCTCACCATCATAATCCATGTTCTTTTATAATTGATATTGAAATAGATATGCCTGTATTCTGCACCAAAAAAGAAGGAACAACAAACCCAACTAGACAGAGAAATGTGTTAAAATTATTGGCTGATAATAGATGATAACATTTTGTGTTCTAACATTGAAAGCAGGTGAAGCAGAGCAAATGAATGAAATTGTATATTTTTTCTGGGTATTGCAAGCATGAGTAAGGAATTGAGTTTTTGCTTTGAAAAATCTACAATCACTTATTAATCATAAGTTTGAAAAATGTGCCTTATTTTAAACTATATTTTTTCTTTTTTTCCTTTTTTTATTGAAATATAATTGATTTACAGTATTGTGTTACTTTCAGGGATACAGCATAGCAACTCAAGCTTTTTGCCGATTATGTATCATTTTAAGTTATTGTAAGATATTGGGTATAATTCCCTGTGCTATACAGTAATTCCAGGTTGCTCATCTACTTTATGTATGGTAGTTTCTATCTGTTAATCCCATACTTCTAATTTGTCCCTCCCTCTCTCTCCCCTTTAGTAATCATAAGTTTGTTTTCTATGTCTGTGAGTCTATTTCTGTTTCATATATAGATTTATTTGTATTTTTTTAGATTCCAAATATAAGTGATATCACATAGGGTTTGTCTTTTTCTAACTTACTTCGCTAAGCATAATATTTTCTAGGTCCATCCACGTTGCTGCAAATGGCAATATTTCATTCTTTTTTTATGGCTGGGTAATATTGCATCATATATACAAACCACACCTTCTTAAGACAATCAACTGCTGATGAGCACTTGGGTGGCTTCCATGCACTATTGTAAATAGTGCTGCTATGAAAATTGGGGTGCATGTATCTTTTGGAATTATGGTTTTCTTTGGATATATGCCCAGGAGTGGGATTGCTGGATGATATGGTAGTTCTATTTTTAGTTTTTTAAGGAACCTGTATACTATTTTCCATAGTGGCTGCACCAATTTACATTCCCACCAACAGTGTACAAGGGTTCTCTTTTCTTCACACCCTCTCCAGCATTTATTGTTTGTAGATTTTTTGATGATGGCCATTCTGATTGGTGTGTGGTGATACCTCATTGTGGTTTTGATTTGAATTTCTCTAATAATTAGTGATGTTGAGCATCTTTTCATGTGACCTGTTAGCCATCTGTATGTCTTCTTTGGAAAAATGTCTAGTTAGGTCTTTTGCCCATTTTTTGATTGGGTTGTTTTGGTTTGGTTTTTTGAGCTGTTTGTATATTTTGGATATTAACCCCTTGTCGGTCGCATTGTTTGCAAATATTTTCTCTCATTCAGTAGGTTGTCTTTTCATTTTGTTATAGGTTTCCTTTGCTGTGGAGAAGCTTTTAAGCTTGATTAAGTCCCATTTGTTTATTTTTGCTTTTATTTCTTTTGCCTTGAGAGACTGATCTAAGAAAATATTGGTATGATTTATGTCAAAGCGTGTTTCGCTTATGTTCTCTTCCAGGAGTTTTATGGCGTCATGTCTTACATTTAGATCTTTAAACAATTTCAGGTTTATTTTTGTATATGGTATGAGGGAATATTCTAAATTTCATTGTTTTACATGTAGCTGTCCATCTTTCCCAACACCACATGTCGAAAAGACTGTCCTTTCTCAACTGTATATTCTTGCCTACTTTGTTGAAGATTAATTGACTGTAGGCACGTGGGTTTATTTCTGGCTCTCTTGCCTTAGTAACTAACAACACTCTGATAATTGCTCCAAAGGATCTGTTGATTGCACTTTTTAATTTTCTTATGAACCTTTGGTATCTTTGACCATCTAGAAAATGGAAGTCCCCTTGGTATAACAGCTCCTACTGCATGGTATATCTTTTTTTTTTTTTTTTTTTTTTTTCTTTTTGCGGTATGCGGGCCTCTCACTGTTGTGGCCTCTCCCGTTGCGGAGCACAGGCTCCGGACGCGCAGGCCCAGCGGCCATGGCTCACGGGCCCAGCCGCTCCGCGGCATATGGGATCCTCCCAGACCGGGGCACGAACCCGCATCCCCTGCATCGGCAGGCGGACTCTCAACCACTGCGCCACCAGGGAGGCCCCTGCATGGTATATCTTGATCCATAGATACTTCTCAATGTAATTACTGGCCAAAATCTTTTATATAGTTTTCCATTTTGAACTATAAGGAAATATGCTCAGTATAAGTAAAAGTGACTTCAAACAAAAGAGTAATAATAACAGTTTCTATTGTTCAGTAAATCTAATAATAATCATATTGCTTACTATATTTCACAAAGTATTTTCAAATACATTATGCCATTTAATGCTTACAAAACACTTTGAGGAAAACAAGACAGTATTTTACCATTATTAAAGGTAAGGAAACTGAGTCTTAGTGTTTTAGTATCTTCCCTATCTATGTTCAGAGTGAAATTGGGACTTAAACTGTCATATTTTTACTCAGCTTAAATGTTGAAGCTAATGTTTGTATCTTGTCCTCTGTGAATCATATTCTGTTTTCTAATATTTGCAATAAATCCCCAAGCTTCAAAAAACAGGATTTATTAAGCTTTTGAAGGTCCTTCCATTTTAAACTTCACCTGAGTCTACTTTCCCTGAAACTGTCTAGTTCAACAAACATTCTCTATGTTCTCCATGCACCAGAAAGTGTGCCACGCATGGTGATTCATGCTCTTTCTCAAATGGTACACAAGTTACATCAGTATCATCTGGGAATGTGGAAAAAATAGCAATTTCAGACTTCATTCTGAACTAGGCAATTGGAATTCTAGGCAAAAGCACATGGAAATGTGCAGTAACAATTCCTAATAATCTGATCAAGAGGTAAATGTGCAAAAACTAAAATAAATTAAAAATTAAATTTAAAAAAAGAGATAAAGATGGCAAACACTGTGGAAGGACAAAACAGTTCTATATTTGGAATCACAGGATCACCATTAAATGTGTGATTTAGGAAGGAATGGAGTAGGTCATTATTAAAACCCTTCCATGGCACAATTTCTTTATTTACAATGTAGGAATAATAATACATTGGAACGCAATAAGCCATGCGACAGACAACTTCCTCCCCAGAAAGGTTAAATAACTTTTGGTGGTGTATGGTAAATAAGATAAAGGATCTTAAGTACTTAGATCATAGAAGACCTTTGTATCAGTTTATTAGGGCTGACATAGCAAAATAACACAGACTAGGTATTTTAAACAACAGAAATTTATTTTCTCACAGTTCTAGAGGCTCAGCATCCAAGAGCTAGATGTCAGCAGGCTTTATTTCTTCTGAGACCTCTCCTTGGCTTGCAGATCGTTGCCCTCTTGCTGCCTCTTCCCATGTTCTTTTCTCTGTGCATGCACACCCCTAGGGTCTCTCTGTTGTCCTAATTTCCTCTTGCAAGGACACAGGTTGCATTGGATTAAGGTTCACTCTAATAGCCTCATTTCAACTTAATCACTACTGTAAAGGCACTATCTCCAAATACAGTCAGATTCTGAGATAGTGGACATTGGAGATTCAACATATGGATTGTGAGAGACACAATTCGCTCCATAACAGCATTCAGTAAATTTTAGTTGTCTGACATTTTGCCCTATTCCCTACCTCCTTCTTTACCCAACTCATTGGTCCCACACAACCTCTGTATCTGCTCAGTTCTATTTGCCTCCCAGAAGTTATTTCCTTTAGCAAATCTGATAACCTAAAAGCTTGTTAATGATGATTAGTTTGTGTATTGGTATATTTTAATGCTTCAAAGCAACACATTTGCATAAACTTGAAGGCAAGTTTGGTGTCTTCACAGGAGAGTGAGTAGGGTGAATATTTCTAGTATGCAGCCCAACTAAAGATGGAAATCTTTTCAGAGAGTTAGATGTTTTGTTACTCTTAAAATCTATCACATGGACCACTGTGTTTTTGAACTGTACCTAGGTTTGGACCTATATAATCTGTGTGATTTTATGAGAGTCTGCTTTTTTACCTGTTCTATATTCTGGAAAATAAATTATAAATACCATTGTAGTGTGACATTTTAAAATTGTATCACCTTTTCCCTCTGGAGAGAATGTTCATGATTTATAATTTGTGTTTCCATCTTTACTTTTAGCTTTCAAAATTTTCAAACATATACGTGTCTGCTTCCTTTTCTTGCTGTCAAATTTAGTGATAAAAAAGAATTTTTCCTCACTGTTCGCTTAAATTCTTCTCAGTGAGAATTACTTCACAAAAAACAATTCAGGAAATATTAATGCAGTATTTCTTTTTGAATCTGATGTGCTTTAGGATCGTACATTTCTTGTTAAATTATTATTAAGCTGCCATGACTGATTCCTCTCTCTGTCAGACCCTTTGGCCCTTGTATACCATCTGCAAAACATTTCTAAAACACTGTCTGTAAGAAATCCAATAAAGTAGGGCCTGTATGTCAACTTGATGATCATTCTTTAGAAATGCCTATGGAAAGTGTGTGCTTTTTTCTTTATTTTTCTGTTTTTAAAATGGGTTAAATAATTTCTCATGAACAGTTTTAAATTCTGTTTCATATTTTCATTTCATTCAAAGAGCTTTTCATTTGAAAATTTACAAAGGAAAATGACATTTATATTTTCAGGTTTAATATCAAGAATTAAGAGAAATTTTAATAGCCAACAGGGGTCTTTTCCATAATTTTTAACCAATAAATGGGAACACTAAAATTTCGACCACATTGTCAGTTGTTCTTGTTTTGGTCAAATGTGTTGGTATTTGCAGGGATGAAGAACCAGGAGGCCAGCTGGTTACAGACAAGTTCCATTTTGACTGGGACTCAGTCCTTGTTGACACGGGTAACGTCATCACAGCACGGTTTGATGGCAGAGGAAGTGGATTCCAGGGCCTGAAAATTTTGCAGGAGATTCATCGAAGGTTAGGCTCAGTGGAAATAAAGGACCAAATAGCAGCAGTGAAGTAAGTGAATGTACATTTTCTTATCGTTTTTCCTGTAATGAGAAACTAGGTATGTGATATATAATACTTAGCATTAGTAAATGCTAAGAGATTTATATTTTATTGATTAAACAATTTTTTAAGTTAATCATAAAGAGTATTGTATTTTTTCAAGTATCTTTCACTCTCAGTGACATAATAAAAGAATTATCATACTTCCCCCTCTGGAATTAGAATCCACTTTGGACTTATGAAAATGAGAGAGACCTTAATTAAACTACTATATTATTTATTTACAATAATCCACAATTTCTATTATTGTCCCAGTTAATTACAGTTCATGAACTTTCACAGATACCTTTCCCACACTGGCATGAAAAAGTGACCTGAGAAAACTAGTAGGTTCTTTAAAACAGTATACAGACATTAGCTAGGGTACTGTTAAAATACAGATGTTGATTCAGTAGGCTGGTAATGGGCCCAAGACTCTGCATTTGTAACAAGCTAACAGGTGTGATACCCAAACTACTGCACCACCACTCTGAGTAGCAAGATTTTGGTATACAGGACCCTTCTACATGAATAGAGCTGCAACCACTAAAGCAGTCTCGTTTGACCTCTGTTTTGTTCTGTTTTGTTTTGTTTCTTGTTGCTAAGAATGAATTTCTATGATTCATTTAACTCAAGAAGATATAGCTATAATTTTTTCTTTTTTCATTTCAGATTTTTACTGAAACAGCCATACATTGACTCCAAAAGATTAAGCATTTTTGGAAAGGTAAATAGTAGAAATATGTGTGTGTACATTATGTGTTTGTATATGTACTTGCATAACTACTTTCCTCATTTTACTATAATTTCTCTGTATTATCCTTTAAAATATAATATTGTAATTAATATTATATAAATTCAGTTATTTATTAATTCAGCAACTGTTTACTGAGTATCTTTAATTGATGCATGGTGTTAGAAATAGAGCAACAATAGGACAAAAAAAAAAGGAATCGTTTTCAGGAAGATTATCTTCTAAAGAGGAGAAAGAGAAAGTAAATGGATAAATGAAAAACATAGTTTCATCTGGTATTAAATCTTATAAGGAAAACAAGCCAAGAAAAACTTGACGGATAAAAGATAATTACAGGAAGGGCCAATGTTATTAAATTGAGTGGTCAAGTAAGGCCCCTCTGATTTAAGTGATATTTAGGCTGATACCTAAGTAACAAGAGGGAGTCAGTCATGCAACTCTATTGAGGGAGCAATTTCTCCAACGAAGGAACAAGCACCACAGCCTTGGGGAAGACAACATGGCTTAGAAACTAAAAGGTGTGCATAATTATGTCTTCTGTGCTTACTGCATGATATTTACTTCCTTTTAAAATTTTTTTATTAAAGTATAGTTGATTTACAACGTGGTGTTAGTTTCTGGTGTACAGCAAAGTGATTCAGTTATTCATATATATATATATATATATATATATATATATATATATATATATATATATATATATATATATGTATTCTTTTTCATATTCTTTTCCATTATGGTTATTTAGAAGATATTGAGGATACTTACTTCTTAGAGCAATAACTTTTATGTCAAGTTCAATATCATCTTCACAGTAAGAAATTAGATCCCATATAGATATTTATTGAGCACCTAGTTTATACATATCACTGGACTAGACATTATAAAGATACTAAGATGACAGGAAAGAGATTTTGTACTATTTTAGTTTAGAGACAAAGCAAATTCTTGGCCTTCATTGATTTAAACAAAATACGTTCTACTATTCATAATGAACCCAAAGACTCATGACAGCAAGTAACTGGTACTTTTACTGGGGCATTAACTTTAGTGGTGTACACTGACAAGTAGGTCCATGAAAATCTACTTAACACATAGTAAAATATAAAACAACATGCATCACTACCATTCTACCCCCACTTCAATCTGCAGTGCACCATATTTTTTGATATATTTAATTCTTGGTGTCAGTAATATTTGAGTTCAATAAAAATATTTTGTGAATAATGCTCCTCCCACATAAGTACAAACAAATAAATAAATAAAAGCCCATCACTAGCAGTAAAGATATTAGTGAAAAAATGAAAATAGAAAGTGATCATTCCAAAGAAATTAAAACGCTATAGATGCATCAACAAGTGCATATAGTAAAGTCTTATCAGATGCTGCAGCATGGATGAAACTTGAAAACATGTGCTTGGTGAAGTGAGCCAGTTACAGAGGGACAAATACTGTTTTATTCAACTTACATAAAATATCTAGAGTAGTCAAGTTCATGGTGGTTGCCAAGGCTGGAGGGAGGAAAAAGGAAAGTTATTTTTTAATGGGTGTAGCATTTCGGATTAATGTGAATACACTTGACATGACTGAGCACTTAAAAGTGGTTAAGATGGGGGGCTTCCCTGGTGGCGCAGTGGTTGAGAGTCCGCCTGCTGATGCAGGGGACACGGGTTCGTGACCCGGTCCGGGAGGATCCCACATGCCGCGGAGCAGCTGGGCCCGTGAGCCTTGGCCGCTGAGCCTGTGCGTCCGGAGCCTGTGCTCCGCAACGGGAGAGGCCACAACAGTGAGAGGCCCGCGTACCAAAAAAAAAAAAAAAAAAAAAAAAAAAAAGTGGTTAAGATGGTAAATTTTACATTATGTGTTTCTTACCACAGCAAAAGATGCATATAGTAGAGAACATTTTACCCTTTAGTGGTTCTAATATACGTAATAATTTACAAAGGACTTAGAGCTTATGTATTTCAGGGCTCTACTTGTATACACACAAATGAGTATAAAAGACCAAATGAGCTATACAAACATTTATGAATATGGAAGTTTAGCAAAGATTCAGAAAGTTGTAAGATGCATTATGAAGACAGTGAAACATGAACTGGATGTTGAAAATCATTCAGCAAGTAGAAGGCAAGGAGAAGAGTTTCATGTAAATGCACAGTGTCAGTGAGGAGAGCCTGTTCGGAGAACATGAAATAAAGTAATTGACTAAAGTTAAGGCTCACGTAAGGAGGTGATACTTGACAGCACTGAGAGGAAGCCTGGGCACAGATCTTAGTGAGTCCTCCATATAAACTAGAAAATTTAGATATTCGTCTAGAAACATGGGGAAATAAAACCGGAGCCTTCAGATTGAGAATTTCAAAAATCTTATGTTTATCATTGTATTAGGGGCTGTAGCATTGTATTAGGGGACTGTTGAGTCTCAGGCAATTTACTCTAGCAATCTAAGTATAGGATAGACTGACATAGGATATAAACAAACAAAAAACATAACTAGATATATTTTAAATGGAAAAATATTCCATTTTGTTTTTAAAAAAATATGCATATCTGTGACTAAGTTATAACTCAGAAGGTGGCTTTCTTAGCATATAAAGGAATGTTATGAGCTTTAAGACTTAGTAGGTCTTGTGATTTTTTTAATGTACTTGTTTTATTTCAGTATCAAATCATGTTAAACTCATAAAATTTGCAGAGGAATTATGTTCTTTTTTTTATTGTCAGGAAAAGCTTGCTTAGAATTGGAGTTAGATTGTAAAGTATCTGGGGCTATTGCTTTCTTTGTTAGAAAAAATGTAATTAATGTTTAAATGTATTTAATCAATACAGGACTATTACGATTTTTCCATTTTTTCTGGAGTCAGTTTTAGTACTTTTTGTTTTTCTTCCAGTTTTATTGAGATAAAATTGACATACAGCACTGTATAAGTTTAAGATGTACAACGTAATGATTTGACTTACATACATCATGAAATGATTATCACAATAAGTTCAGTGAACAGCCATTATCTCACATAGATATAACATTAAAGAAATAGAAAAAAAATGTTTTCCTTGTGATGAGGACTCAAGATTTACTCTTTTAACAATGTTCATAGTTAACATACAGCAGTATTAATTATATTTATTATGTTGTACATTACACCCCTAGTACTTATTTATCCTATAACTAGAAGTTTCTACCTTTTGACTGCCTTCATCCAGTTCCCCCACTCCCCACCTCTACAGCACTACATTAGTTCCTGTTACACAGCATAGTGATTTGGTATTTCTATACATTTCAAAATGATCACCAAGCTAAGTCTAGTTACGATATGTCACCATACAAAGATAATGCGTAATTTCTGACTACATTCCCCACACTGTACATTTTATACCTGTGACTCATTTATTTTGTAACTGGATGTTTGTATCTCTTAATTTGTGTTTTGTACTTTTAAAAGTATTCTTTCCATTTCATATATTGTTCAAGAGCATTCTCAAAGTGTAACATATCCTCTTATTACATGTTTAATCCTTTTACTAGTGGTGGCAGTGTCCCATTTGGACTCCCGGGTTGGCTTATTAGTGCCCCTTTGCTCTTGCTGAAGCACCTCTTCTGCTCTGGGCTGCCTGCATTCACTCTTGCACTTGCTCTTGTCCCCCCTGTCTTCTCCCTTTCATCTCTCCCTCCTTTTCCATGAGCCATATTTTGGGCTTAATTTTTCTTCTCTATTTATCTTTGTTTTCTATTTTACTAACTTCTACTCCTCGTGTTATTACGTTTTCTTCTATTTTTTATCCCATATTGTTTTTAAATCACTATGTTGAATGTCTAGCCTTTTAGCTTTTAGCATTCTTCCTTTCAAATATAAGCCCTTGAGTTATGAAATCCCTTTGCAATACTCCCTTAGGTATTTCCCACTGGTACTAATGTAGTACTTTTTAAATTTAATGTACGTATTTCTCAATTTCCAGGGTAAGTATGCCCTCTGAATTGTTTTTATTATTTTTATTCCAATATTTTTATAGGAGTTTTGGTAACTTTCTATAATTGACTTTGGTTATAATTGAATTGTAATCATAGAATTGACTAGAATAACAGAAATCCTTTGAAACCTCAGTTGATTCATGACTTAGGAAAGGAATGATTTATAAAACTTTCCCCTCTTCTTAAAAGATTTAGTGTTACACATATGCCCATTTAATCAAACTTGCCCATCATGATGCTCAAATCATAAACTCACTTTATGATTTATTTTGTCTCTAATTTCCAAGAAAGCTGTATTAAAATGTCAATGAATTTGGTAAAGTTAGTCAATGAATTTGGTTAGTCTTATGAATTTGGTAAAGTTGCAGGATACAAAATTAATGCACATAAATCTCTTGCATTACTATACACTGACAATGAAAGATCAGAAGGAGAAATTAATGCAACAATAAATTTTGTTATTCATAACATTTACAGTATTTTTACTTCAAATTAATTCACTGTGTATTACAACTGATGTGGTTCAGAAAGAATCATACAAGTCAAAGGCTGTAGGAGAAACGTTTTTTTTTTCCAGTTCTGTCAGTATATCGTTTTGACTGCAATCATGAACTCTTGAAAACTATCTCAAAAAGTCACTTAAGTATCTCAAAACCTGGGGCCCATGAAAACGTAAGTCCTTAGTAAAATGGTATTACAGATTTCACCTCCTGTTTTTATAGTCTTTCTATCTATTAGATTCAGTTTCTTACACCACAGGTAAAATTTATTTTTTTAAAGAAATAAAATTATCTATATTTTAGGTCCATGGAATAAACTTTTTAAAATCTAGATAAATTTGTTAAAATTTTATAAGTAATGCTAAAATGCTTTGCAAATGGATGTGACATAACAATTGTAATGAATGGAACAGTCTGATCACTGAGAAACCAATAAAATGACAACACAACTGAAACATAGCAGCCTATACCAACTATTGACTATTATTGACCTATATCAAATAAAAAATGTCCTTTCATTGACAAGAGTCAGTATGATGAACCCCAGTTTTTGGTATCTTCCTGATAGATATGAGTTGCTTTGGAAGTTAAAATCACAATTCTATGTCTACTAGAATTTATATCTGATTTCTTATATCTGATTCCAATATCCTTGTGGAATATTATTTTTCCAAGAACTTGTTCATTATCTATTCTTGCATTCAATGAATAAATATGAAATGATAAAGAGGAAGGAAAGCAATTAAAATTTATTTTAATTCCTGCCAATGTTGATTTTCTTTTAAAAATAGAATTTATTAACTGAAATAAATCAGTTTAAAGCAGTATTTTGAAATAAGATTTTTAAATACTATAGAGAGAATTTTATTCAAAAATTTTTACTATCATTTAAAGAGTATTTCCCTTCATTAATCCCAAATCCTGGATTTTTTTTTTAAACATTAAAATACCATATCTTATGCAACAGCGATTTACAACCCTGCTTTCACTTAGAATCACATGGAGAGCTCCATGGCCCATTCTCCATATATTGATTCAATTGTTTTTGAGTGAGGGCATTGATAACATAATTTTTTAAGTTCCACTGGTCAAGGGAATGTTGGCTAAAGCTAGGAAGATATTATGTTGGGAATCTTTATTACATTATTATAAAATAAGAACTTTCTATTCAAAATATGGACCAGCAGTATAAACGTCTCCTGGGAGTTTGTTAAAAATGCAAAATCTTGGGCCCTATCCCAGATCTACTGGATTAGAATAGGCATTTTTAACAAGATTCCCAAATAATTTAAAAGAACTTTCAAGTATTGTTCTGGAATCTGCCCCTCCTTTGGAAGACACTATTCCCCTTAGTTCCTGGAGATAATGACTCTGAGAATCATGTGAAACTAAGGTAAAAAAAAAAATTATACCAATTTATTAATTTATTTTATTTAAATATGATATACAGTTACTCTCAGGATAGTAATATTTAGCTAGTCTCTCAAGGTAGTTAAGTTCTGTAAATAACAGAGTTGTTATCAGTTGAAAGATTGTTTGGTTGTTGTGGAATTAGAACCAGAAAAGTTATGAACTAAATTACATTTTTCACTATGAGAATACTGTTGCCCCTTGGGAAATATTTGAAACCTCTTGGCTACAATACCATGGTCTCAATCTCCATGACAGAGAACTAGAAACGACATACTGGAAAGGCTCCTTGTAGGGACAGAATTTTCAAAGTCTCTCTACAGTTTTGCTCTATAATGCTATTTATTTACTTGCTTTGCATGACTCATCCCACACCTTCATACTTCTGAAGGGGAGCAGAACATGCCATCCCAGAATAATCCTTTGGCATAAGGATTATTTTGAGCTGATTATTTTAAGAAACAGCATAAACAGGAGACACAGCATAAATGGGAGAAGCTTTAAAAACAGAGTAGAACTACATTTATAAAGGAAACCTCTATTTGTGTCCCCCTCTCTTTACCAGGAAGGGAAGAATGACTCTAAATCATAAGAAACTTTTATCACTGGAGAAGGCACTGTCTTAAATCTACATAACAAACGTTACCCTTGTTTACAGTTCTTTTCCTGGTAACTTCCCATAACTGACTTTCCCCCAACATCTTTCTTCTGTTTTTAGTTGAAGATGGTATTTAAGGTGGTGACTTGGGCCATCTAGGAAGTTACTTAGTTTCCCTGCTAATCTCCATGTATAGGTGAGGTATACACGTAAATAAACTATTTGTTTTTCTCTTGTTAATCTGTCTTTTATTGGAAGACATCTCCGCCAAGAACTCAGAAAGATAAAAGGAAATTATTTTTCCTCCCTTCCACTTCTTTCTTTAGATATGTTAAGACATTTAAGCCTATTACTTTTTTTTGTATTAATTTTGCTGACTTAAGGCTATTTTCGTCCCTCAAAGAGACTAAGCAAAGGTACTCTGTGGGGGCTTACTTCTTTTTTTTTTTTTTTTTTTTTTTTTTTTTTTTTTTTTTTTGCTGTACGCGGGCCTCTCACTGCTGTGGCCTCTCCCGTTGCGGAGCACAGGCTCCGGACACACAGGCTCCGCGGCCATGGCTCGCGGGCCCAGCCGCTCCGCGGCATGTGGGATCTTCCGGGATCGGGGCACGAACCCGTGTCCCCTGCATCGGCAGGCGGACTCTCAACCACTGCGCCACCAGGGAAGCCCGGGGCTTACTTCTATAAGGGATAATATTATTTCTCTCAGTTTCTAATTGTTGCTGAAGCTTTGCATAAATGTCTGGGTACTAGCTAAATATTGTACAAAATTGACATATATAGGGGAGGAAACTTAATTACTCTCTACCCTTCTGAGTTCTTGGCTGAGATTCTCTTATAATAAGAGACAGATTAACAAGAGAAAAATGAACAGAAGTTTGTTGACATGTACACCTCATGTATACATGGGAGATACTCTGGGGAAAATGAGTAACTCTGTGACGTGGCTTAGAAATCAGGCTTAAATACCATCTTAATAGTGATGCTGAAAACTCGGCCTCTGTGCACCCATGCTGAATCCAATCTCAGAGACAGAGTTTTGGGTGAAGTAGAAAAGAATATCTTCATTGCTTTGTCAGGCAAAGGGGAATGCAGCAGACCATTGCCCCTCAAAACTGTGTGTCTCAACCCAGAAGGATTTCATGAGGAGTTTTATAGCAATGGTTCAAGGGTGGGGTTGCTGATAAGGATTAGAGTGTGTGCAGGGGCTGCATTCCTTTAATCTGGTCTCAGGTGGTCTGTTGAGTTTCTATGATTACTTTAATCTGGCTTTAGGTGGTCTTTTGAAGAACTTCTCTGGTTCCTTTAATCTGGAATGGAGAATGCTGACATCTTCCATTTGTTGGGGATTTTAGTTCTGTAAAGAGCTCAAAGATATTGTTATGTGTATCCTTTGAGGCAGAGCGAGGACCCTGCCCCAAGGCTGCACCATTGTTTCTTGAGTGCTCCTCCCTTGTCTCTGCATCCCCTCCCTTCCCTGATTAGCAACTGTTCGAATCTGCCCTTTGGGACTCAGGGAAGTTCATAGAGGCGGAGTCAGTTTCCCACAAACAAGAAACGGGGAGCAGAAAAGCTTCTGTGCCCAAGAGCCCCACAGAGTTCTGCACGCTTTCAACAGGGAAAGGGAAGAGGGGATATAGGCATTTTAAGAGAGAGTAACTTATTGTTAGGAAAGACAAATGGGGCTTTAGAAGAATAGATGGGAGGTATAGTTTGTGATATAGTCTCTCTGGCTGTGGTGCCAACTTCTAGTCTCCTTCCCTGTGGCAAGAGGCAATCTTCCCTGGTTGATGAAACTTCCAGGGAGGTGATCTAGAACAATGGATTTCTTTTTGGAGGATCTGCCTTTAGGAAGATAAGGGGAGTTCAGAGAAAGCTTCTCTCTGCATTTGCTGTTTTTTCCAGTGCCTATATCTCAAAATAATCAATATGCCAAGTGGCATACTTTGGGGTAGTGTATTCTGCTACCCTTCACATATGTTCTGTCAACCACTTAAGTAATGTCTGATTTCATTTTGGACTTTCTAGTACCAATTTTTTTGTGTGTGTGTGTGGTATGCGGGCCTCTCACTGTTGTGGCCTCTCCCATTGCGGAGCACAGGCTCTGGACGTGCAGGCTCAGCGGCAATGGCTCATGGGCCCAGCCACTTTGCGGCATGTGGGATCTTCCTGGACCAGGGCACAAACCCATGTCCCCTGCATCATCAGGCGGACTCTCAACCACTGCACCACCAGGGAAGCCCTCTAGTACCAATTTTTAAACGATGCTCCAAATAAGCATAAATGAAATTCTTTACTACTCATCTCAAGAGTTTAGAGAAAACAACAGGTTCCTAGAGCACTGGACCACACTAGAATCATCTGGAAATCTTTCAAAAGTAGAGCCAGTTGCATCAGAATTTCTGTGCTAAGGCCTGGGTATTAATATTTTTTTTAATACCTACCAGGATACTCCATTGTCTGGCAAAATGAAAAACAATTCCAAGAACACAGCAAGAGTTAACGTCTAAAATGAACAGACAACTCAGTAGGTCATTCCCTTAGCCTAGCATTACTGTAGTTATTAAAATCTCCTTTGGAAATTTTCTAGTCAGATCGTGGTCTACAAAAGAAAACTGGACACCTTGATTTATTTTTTAAGAAGTTATAATTAAGTTTGTTCAAAAGCATTTCAAGAGGATATTTAAATATTAAATTTAAAAATAATCCAACTCATCTAATTAGCAAAAGTATTTATCTTATACCGTTTCTTTCAAGTTTTTAGTTGTGTGGAATTGAAAGCAGAATCTATACTTGTGAAGATATATTTTAAATATTTAATTCCTCTTTCTTAATTCTTAATAATCATCATTATTATTAAATGTTTTATTAAATGAATATACTGTTTTATTAAATATATAGTGCCTAAAATGATATGATTTAATCAGTTCTGTATTTTCCTAATTTCAATTTGTTTGGAGCTATTCCCAGATATCAAATCAAAGAGCCAATATTTGACACTTGATGATATATAATTGATTTTATGTTTTACTTAAAGTTATTAAAATACCTTATTATATAAAAATTTAAATAACTTTTCAAATTTTTCATCTGTACATAGTGATGTTAGTATATTCTTTCCTCCAGTCTGGGACATTATGAGACATTCTGATATGTATATTACCAAATACCAAAAGTTAAAAAAAAATCTCTAAGAATATATATATATATGAAAACTTTTTTTTTTTTTTGTCAGGGGTATGGTGGCTATATTGCATCAATGATATTAAAATCAGATGAAAACCTTTTCAAATGTGGATCAGTGATTGCACCCATTATAGACTTGAAGTTGTATGGTGAGTACTTCCTACAGACTGACCTAATATAATGTATTGATTCGTAGACAAGAAAGTCCCAATGTAGAGAAACTCATTTGAGTTCATTTATCATGTGTTATCAGAGATGTTTTCAGCTCTTTATCGCCTCTCTGATTCAATCCATTTTAGTGGAGCATGACAATTAAATGTGAAATGTAGAAACTAAATGAAATATGCTAGTCAAATGATTTTTAGTTTACCCTCAAATTTCTGTTTTCTTGGGTCACAGCCTCAGCTTTCTCTGAAAGATATCTTGGTATGCCATCTAAAGAAGAAAGCACATACCAGGTAACTAATTTAAAACCAATGAAGAAAGGAGAGTATTTTTGTTCTAAAAACCCAGTCAAAATGCAAATATAGGTAAATCTTTATATACAGATTTTTGCGTTTTTGTTTTTATAGGCTTCCAGTGTGCTACATAATATTCATGGCTTAAAAGAAGAAAATATATTAATAATTCATGGGACTGCTGACAGTAAGTATTATACTTGCTGCTACTGATTGATGTGGTCTGACCTTGAACAAAGGGGTACATCCAAGGACTTGCTTACAGGAGGCCCTGTAACCCTTCTGAGGAGGAGAGCAGAGCAGTTGGGCACAAAGAATCTGATACCTGCACTGCCCAGTAAAACTCTCTGGGATGATGGAAATGTCATCTCTGTGCTGTTGAACACAGTAGCCACTGGTCACATGTGGCTCTCAAGCACTTGACATGTTTAGTATGACTGAGGAACTGAATTTTTAAATTTTATTTAATTGTAATTATTTTAAATGTAAATAACCACATGTGGTTAGTCACTACTAGGACAGTGTTATTCAGCACACCTCAAATGGAAACAAACCTGGAAAACAGCAGCATAGCAAATGGGTGCCAGCACTGAGATGGTATTCTGAGGAGGTTTACCACTTAAAACAAAAACCAAAAAAGCACTTTCACATCACCTCTCATTTTTTATTATTTTAAACATTGGAGATGAATGTGATTGATAATACTACTAATAAATAATATTTTATATCCACATGGTGAATTCACATGGTACTCAAAGAATTTTTTTTTATTATTTTATGTGAAATCTTACAACAGAGGGCTAAGTATTTATAGCCCCACTCACAGATGAGAAAAATCAGTTTCAAGGAGGAAACTGATTTATCCAAGGCTACCTGGCAAGTGAGCAAAAAGAAGAAAGTCTTGAAGCAATATTTCCTAAATCTTAAACTTGTTTTTGTCAGTTCACTCTGCCCTGCCTCAGCATTTTTATCCCATTTTACATAGAATACTACTAAAAAGGCCTTATATCAAAGATAATACCAGCTGTCACTCAAACTTAACTTTGAGACATGTCAGATCACAGTTAAATTATAGCTTAGATCAATATTGATATATACCATATATATATATATATATATATATATATATACACACACACACATACATATAGTATATATTTAAATAAATAGGTGAATGAGGGAGAAGAGACAAATCTCCCTTAGGTAGATTTCCAAACCATTTATGTAGGTGCCCCAACTCAAGGGGGCAAATCTTAATTCTTCTCCCTTCCCCCTTCACAGTGTGTTGCACTTAGTGATTTGCTTCAAAAGAGGAATGGAATGGGGGGGAAAGAGTAACTTTCATGGCAGAGAAACTTGACAAACTTCACCTCGGCCAGGTGATCAAGGTCAGCATTAACAGTGACAAGTCATGTAAATAGTATGTAACCTTGATGTGGCTTCATGAGAATGGCATTCTATCTCCATATGGTCCTGTCCCAAATACGCATAACCCCAGACAAACCCAAATGAAGAACATCTTACCAAATTCCTGACCAGTACTCCTCAGAAATGCCAAAGTCATCAAAAGCAAAGAGAGTTTGAGAAATCATCATAGACCAGAAGGGGTTAAGGAAGCACTACGTCTAAATGTTTCTAAATGTACCATAATAATGTAAGATGTTAACAGGTAGGGAAAACTGGGTAAGGGATATACAGGAACTCTCTGTACTATTTTTGCAACTTTTCTGAAAATCTAAAACTATTATATTTTTTTTAAAAAGACTTAGATGATACCATATGTGTTGTAGATGAAACATGATGTAAGAGAACATAAACATTTTGAAGGACATTAGAATTTTGTTCTAAGGTATTAAAAACTTACATATACATTGTTAGTAATAACAAATAGTGATTATTAAGTAATGACTGTATGTTAGGAAATGTGTTAAAAGCTTTTAATATCATAGTATCTGTTTTTCACGAAAATACTGTGCAGTAGGTATTACTTCTCTTGTTATTTGAGAAATTGGGAAGATAAATATTATGGAACTTATATAACTTGCCGAAAATCACACAGCTATTGATTCGCTAGAAAGGTGATTTGAAATAGGCATTGAGGCTCTTATTCACTTGGCTCTAAAGCTTCAATTATGGGAATAAATTATATTCAAGGTTAAATTATTTTACATCTAGCCATCACACTGTAATATATAAACGTTATTCAGTTGTTTCTGTTAATATTTTGTAATTATTAAGGTAAATTATATTGTTCCCTGACTTATCCAGTCATGGACCTGGGACTTCACCTACCTGATAAAATGTCAGCAGACCTTCAGCACTCGTCACTTCAAAGAAAATACACCTGTGTGTTTGCACACACACATACACACACACACAAATGTACTCACATACACCACACACACATTCCACATGGGACTGGTAGGTTATAGGTACTCAGCCAATAATGCTATAATAACACCATTATTATTATCTTCCAAAATTATCAGCAAATTGGATAACTCAACCAATTAGACTTTTAATGCCCACATTTAGTTTTAGGCAGGGGACAAATGGCAAATATCAACAGGCTTTACACTAGAAACTAAACAGAAAAAAATAATAATACCTGGAAAATCCATTTATGCATTTATCTTTTCAGCTGTATCCGTGCAGCTGAATGATGGAGTCCTTTTCAATTTGTTTTCTGCAATAAACAAATGAGGTATATAAAGGATCATTTTATCTCAATCATTGCCCTATTTATTAACATTTCTAGTAGCTTACATTTACAGAGCAATTTGCACAGTTATTTAGAAATGGCATGGTAATTTTCCCATTAAGTACAATAAAAGAATGTTAGAAAAGATTATATGTAGACTTTTAAAAGATTTAAATGATTATGTGGAGTCTTTTATTGTCTGCTCTGTAGCAGGATTAATCAGTACCATAGCATTAGAACAATGCAGAAGCTTAAACTATTGATAAGGCTGCCTTAGTTTTACAAAGACAGTCAAAAATTGTGAGCTTAAAAGTTATTTACAGAAATTTGAAGACACACAGTATAGGAATGTATTGCCAAGGCAGCATATGAGCTAAGTGTTACACAAAAAAATTTTAAGTGATTTGTCCAAGTCTTCATAACTAGTTAGGGACAATGCTGCTACCCACACCCAGGCTGCTGTGCTGCTTATTTCAGAGTTTTGGAACTGAGGTTCAGGGAGAAGGAAGCTAGAAGGAAAGTGGAGAAACCAGTATGGTCCACAATAAATAGTTAACCCTTGAGTAGTGATATGTGCATGCTATTTTCTCAACATGAGGTATTCTTTTCTAATTTAATATGACAGAATGCCAGTGTCTGAGAGTGGCCCTAGTAATCCTCAGAAAAGAATAGAAGGCTGGTTTGCTATTACTACCCAGACAGGTGTTCACTGTGTTAAAATTGTTATAGTGGTATAAAATACGTGAATAATTACAAATAATAAATGATATGCAATAAAATAAATCTAATCACCATTCTGTAAAGTAGAGGCTTAGTAGTAACTGCTGTTTTAATTTATTTTTTTATAATGTTAAGCTCAAAGTTTTATTGCCATTGTATCTACTGGCTTTCCAGGTAAAGCTAGGTATCAGTCTTTTAAATGTGCAGTGGATGTAAAATAAAAATCCATAAATGGATTTTCCAGTTATTTTTTTTTCTGTTTAGTTTTTAGTGCAAAGCCTGTTGACATTTGCCATTTGTCCCCTTCCTAAAACTAAACGGGAGCATTAAAAGTCTAATTGGTTGAGTTATCCGATTTGCTGATAATTTTGGAAGATAAATATGTAATCTCTTTGAAAAAATGATATAAAAATGTTCTGATCCTGAAAAATATATTTCCTTCAAATATCATAATTTAATTTCTTGCAGCAAAAGTTCATTTCCAGCATTCAGCAGAATTAATCAAACACCTAATAAAAGCTGGAGTGAATTATACTATGCAGGTAAGCTACTTTTTCAGAAAAATACGTTTTTCTACCTTGGTTTTTTAGTTGCAAAATACAGAACACAGCTTCTATATGACTCCATCTCCCACCCTTTCATTTTTACTGTTTTATTCAGCTTCCAAATTGTGTTCTTATTTCCTAATTACAATGAGAATGTGAATCACCTTATGTTTTATATGTGAATTGCATAAACTCTTTCAAAGATGTTTTTTTCTCTTTTTTATTCATATCACTGATAATGAATTATTTTAAAATAATAATCTTTATTTTCCTTCTAGTTCCTTTGTCTTTTTGTCCGTTTCCATCACTCATCATAAAAAGTGGGGGAAGATAGTTTTGAGGAAATAACATGAGAGAAAAAGGAGAAGCCAAAACATCCTTACGCCATTTACATCTCTGCATTCAACCATATTTAGTAAATATTTATCAAGGATTTACTTTACAGGGGTCTCTATGCTAAATGGGTCAAGAGGACATAACTTTACACATCAAGGAACTTCAGTCTGAAGGAGGAGTCATGGAAGGGAAAAAAATTGCTTTAATTCCTCAGCATTTGGAAGAACTAAAAGTCGTTCATTATACTTAAAACACAGGAACCAGGGTTAGAATGATGAAAGATGAAGATGTAGAGATAAACAGATGGAGGGTCATGGCACTGACAGTGTAAAGGATTGTGAATCTTTACTCAGAGGCAAATGAGGCACCATCTAAAAACTTTACACTCAGGAATTGACATGACAGTATTTTCATTTATATTTTAGAAAACTCACTAATGTCATTTATATTGGAAGGACATTGTCAAAGTAAAAATTGTATTGCACAAGATTAAACAGACAAGGAAAACTTTATCCAAGACTACTGCAATAGAGGAGAAAGATTAAGCTCAACTTTGTTAAAACAAGGGGCTGGAGCATTTTTAAGAGCCCCAATGGAAGAGGGACTCATTGCCTTCTGTGTTTGGTCATCCGCCTTAAGAAACATTTCTTTTATCTTTATTACAGGAAGTAGTTTTACAAATTGGAGACTGGGAGATAGGGGTGCTGTCTCTCTTTCAATGTTTACATTTCAAAGAGATGGTTTCCAAGTCCTTGAGAAAGAAATTTCCTGGGTTGTAAAACTAGCAAGAGTCTGAAAGAAGATTTACATACATTTCAAAGGGGCAGAGAAAGAACTTACAAAATTATCTAAAATTTAGTTAAGGTGATGTCAATGCCACCTTGTTCAACGTGAACATAGAAAGCTCTAACTTTTTGGCCAACAAATCCTAATATAAATGCATAAAATTGTATTTTGTCTCAAATGTTGATTTTGATATGATTATAATAAAAAAGGAAAGTTTAGCATGAACAACTCAGAATTGAATTACGTGAGATTTTGGTCAGATATTATTTTCCCAAGTTCTGTTGCCATGGGGCTAAAGTACTGAGTTCTGAGGAAGAAGACTTGCTTTGATAACTTTAAATCTCCTTTCCCTTCAATATCTTAGGTCTACCCAGATGAAGGCCATGATGTATCTGAGAAGAGCAAATATCATCTCTACAGCACAATCCTCAGATTCTTCAGTGATTGTTTAAAGGAAGAAATACCCATATTACCACAGGAACCAGAAGAAGATGAATAAAGGACCCTATTTATATAGAACTGAAGGGGATTTTGAGGCTCAATGAAACCTAACCAAGAGACTGTAATATTGTAGATGCTCCAGAATTTCAAGGGCAGCTTAAGGAGATGATGCTGGAACAGCACACTCAGAGACAATGAACTAGAATTTGAATACAGAAGTCCATGTCTACTGTGTTACCAAGGGTGCAGAACCTGTTTCTTTGTGTAAGAAAGGTCAAAGGATTGGTTTCCTGGGAGAAATTAGTTTTGCATTAAAGTAGGAGTAGTGCATGTTTTCTTCTGTTATTCCCCTATTGGTTCTGTAATTAGTTGCTCTCATTTTAATTTCAATGGCCACCGTCATCTTTGCATATAATGCACAACTTATCACTACTACAGTCCCTGATCTTTGATGTCTGAGCTGCAATCTAACACTTTACTGTACCTTTAAAATAAGTGCAATTCCTTCATTGTCTATTATTATGCTTAAGATTCAGTTAATAAAAACCAGAGTATTTTATGTAATTTCTGTTTATAAAAAGACATTTTTAAATGGGTCACAGGTCATGTAGAAATATGGGTTTCAGCACCTTCCAAAGTTCAACCAGTTATCAGTAGATACGATATCTTTAAATCAACACATGAGGTATGTCTCACAATATGTATACACACGTGTGCATATGAAGTCAATAAATCTATCTTTACATGTATTCATGCTACAAAGGATAAACTTTTGATGAATTAGAAGAAACTCTCTTTTACAGTCTGTAATGGATGCTTTGTTTAATGAGCCAAATATGATGAAACTTTTTTTTCCAATTCAAATTTTAGCTATTGTTTTCCTATAAATGTTTGGGTTGTGTTTGGTATGGTTTTTAGTGGTTAATAGTTTTCTAGTTGCGATTTAATTTTTTGAATATGATACCTTGTCACATGTAAATTAGGTACTTAAATATTAAATTATAGTTTCTGATAAAGAAATTTTGTTAACACTGCAATGCCACTGAGTGCTATTTTGCTCTTTTGGTGGAGAAAACTTTTTTAAAACACTGAGTTCTTTTACTTCTCTCAATGAAGAATCAATTCTCATTTTCATGGTAAAAGCAAAGAGCTGGATTATTTCATTTGCTAGTTCCTATTTAGTATTCCGTGCCTGTCCAATTCATCTGTTACTATTTAATTTAAATCCTTCTGGTGAGATTTAGAAATGAAATACTTTTTATTCATTGGCCAAAATGTTCACGAACAGCAGTGTTTACTCTTTAAGGCACAAAATGCCTTAATTTCTGTGCTGTGTTGACTTGCAGTAGTGAGTAACTGAGAGTGTAAAATAAACTTGACTGAAGTCAATTTAGGTCATGAGAATATTAACCCCGGTGACTAAAGTCAAAGAGTATCTTCTCACTTCACTTGAGGTATCTTTCAGGAAAGATGTCCAAAAGTCAAGCTCAGAAGTTCAGTTAAAGCTAGGCAGCAGACAGTGTTTTTGTGGTTTTAAAAATTTCTTATGGCAGGCTGGATTATCATGACATCAGAACACCAGGAGGAAACTTTAAAATGTCATGGAATTGCTCAGTAACCCTCTTGTTTTGTGAAAGCATCAACCCCAAAATCAGTGTTTTTGGAAACACGTAAATCGTTTTTTGGGTATTCTTCTTTTCTTCCGGGTTCTTTAGAATTGCATCTTCACTGCTCTGTTGGATTCAATTTAAAATGGGAAAAACTCTTTTCTGAAAGACCCATTTCAAGTCTTTTTCAAGAATAGTAAACACGTTTTTTAAAAAAAATAAGTGTCATGTTTAAAAAGAAAGTTTTGCCTATTTTATTAAGATGGAAATTTCTTTTTAGGCTGAAGTCCGATTGAAGCTTTTTAATCAACATTTTAAATTTCAACAACTAGAGTTTTTTATGATGCAAATAATTATTATGTTGACTGAAAGATGTGGTTTTATTGATTGTCTATTTGAGTAACATTTAAAAAGTATTTACCTTTGTGCTTCCCTGGTGGTGCAGTGGTTGAGAGTCCACCTGCCGATGTATTTACCTTTTACTGTTCATCATTTCTCTTGTTTTATTATTATTATCAATGTTTATTTTTCAATTAATTTAATACAGCTTCTAACATGAAAGACATTTGTTTGGAACCCACTTTCACCTTTAAGGCTAAATAGATATTAAATGAAAACTACTGATTAGTAGGAAGGTAGAAAATGTTTATCTCTGTGATTATCTGAGTTTTAATAATTGGGCTATTTTGGATAAGGGGGATGCTCACCAAAACACACAGACACCAATTGTTAAAGGAATCATGTAGCTGGATTTTGTCCTTAATACATTTGCCTTTGGTCATAACCTCACAATTTCATATGTGTTTATACATTCTAAGAGTTTCCTAGAACTTTGCAAGTGTTATTTCTATGAGGAAGCTTTCCAAGTGTTATTTCCCCCTTAAAGTTAAAAAAAAAAGACAAGATAAACTAAAAATTCCATAATAAAAAAAGGTAAGCAGTATTAAATCATCCACAGAGATAATCACCTAATATTTTGAAACTATTTTAAAAGGGGAAAGCAGTTTTTCACTTTAATTGCCTCCACTGAGGTCTCTAAGTCAACACTTGGGACTAAGGAGACTGTGTATTGTTTGAGTTTCCTGACAGAACTTAGGGCGGAGGACTCACTTCAAAACATGAATCTCAGCTCACCTGGAAAATGTGTCTTTTTTTTTTTTTTTTTTTTTTGCGGTACGCGGGCCTCTCACTGTTGCGGCCTCTCCCGTTGCGGAGCACAGGCTCCGGATGCACAGGCTCAGCGGCCATGGCTCACGGGCCCAGCCGCTCTGCGGCATGTGGGATCTTCCCGGACCAGGGCACGAACCCGCGTCCCCTGCATTGGCAGGGGGACTCTCAACCACTGCGCCACCAGGGAAGCCCAATGTGTCTTCTTTGATTGGATATTTAGCATAGAAATCACCAGTGAGGTTCTTGTAGATACCAGTTGTAGACCTACTAGAACAAGGTGAGAAACTTCGGTCTTTACTATAAAGAGAATTACTTAAGCCATTGTCCTCAAAGGGTGCGCTTTGAAACAGAGGTACCTGGGACTGAATTACCTCCAAATCTCAAGGGTCACTGAGGACACATGGCTGCTATAAAGAAACGTGTGAAATACCATTTGTGTCCTTCCTCACATGGTTTGATCACCTGCACATCCCACAGCAACAAGCATTGCGTAAATAAACTGTGACACCTCAGCTGGGCTCTCTCTCACTTTCTCTTCTGGGAATTCTCTGCTACTAATGTTGTCTCTCTACTAGAACCAACAGTCCCACCACTTATATACTGCAGACCCATATGACAGTGTTAATGCCCCCATTGCACCCCAATTAATGGAAAACGGGAGCAAGTGACTATATGTTCCCCTTTTTCTCCCCTCAGACATTCTGTTATACATGGTTCTTAGAAGCCCACATGAAACTCAGCTGTCACATCTGCGTGTCCTTCTGTGTCCCTCTTCCCCGTTTCAGGCTTCTCAGTCCTTTTTCCTAGAATCACTTCCCAAAATAAGTTACCCGTGCACCAACTGTCATCTCAGGTTTTACTTTCTGAGGAAACCCTTTCTTTCCACAAGACCTTATCATTGTGAGTATTATAGGATGAAGAAATAAAAGGAGAATAAAGAAGTGGTTTCCTTTCAGGTTTGAAGCTGTTTCTACCAAAAAGTTAATTGGATCTTTACTAAGTGCCAAGCATATAGTAAGTGCTTTATATTGATTATCAAATTGAATCTTTTCAACATCCCCTGAAATAGCTGTTATGATTCCCATTTTACAGATAAAGAAATTGAGTCTCAGGTAAGCAGGTAACTTGTAAGATGTACATAATTAATGAGTAAATAGCCCAAAACCCAGCTCCAGCCAACTTAGGAACCCATTCTGCTCTACAGTACTCCTGAAATGAGGAAAGTTTTAACCCACATTCACCTCAAATGAGAATGGATTCTGAATTTTTAAACATATAGTTACAGATTTTTTTGAGAATAATTTGATAGCAAAAATACTAAAAGGTAAATGATAGTCCAGTGCACAGCTGTTGCCATGTTTGAAGTCACATGGATTCCCTAATGTCAAGAGGATGTATGTAATATTAAAACATGTTTTCTTTTTCTGTTGGAGATATGTAAGGTTATTCCTATCCATGGAAACCCTTGCTCAGAAAATCATAACTATATGCCTGAGAAGTTGTAAGTAAATTCCCTTGCTCTGGCATTAGGCCTAGGACATTCCAACATCACTCCAGGAGGTATTCAAAGCATTATGTTGACCAAAGCACCCAGGCTTATAAACATGAAAACATGAAGACCTCATCTGGTCATCAAACACCGCAAATCCAGAAAGCACTTTGAAACATTTAGAGTCATAGCTGGTGTCCACCATCGTATTTGCAATCTGACTGAAGAAAAGTGCATTATCTTCCACCTTCCTATCACTACAGGCAATAGATTTTGCTTACCACTGATCAGATCTGCTAACAATATTTTCATTTCATTTGACAATACTCCAGCAATTCTGGCGGAGAGAGTTTGTGAATTTAAAAATTTTCTCTTTCATCAAAGACAGCGCAGACAGGTTTTAAAGAAGAAACAAGTCATAAAAAAGTACAATTTTGATTACTTTTTACATTTTTTAAAATTCCAATTAAGTTTAATGTAGCCTGATACAGGAGTCACAGGATTTTGGTACAGCAGCTTGGTTACAAGGAAAATCTCTGTGCTGATTGCCACAATCTGTATATTTCTACCAGACTTAGCACCAATTTAACTAAGCAATCTTTGGCATGAGTGAAACTTGACAATACAGAATTTCATACCGCCAATAACATCATAGAAAACTCACATCTGTTCAAGACCTAGGCTTTTCATTACATAATCTCAACTAATCTTCAAACCAACCATGTGAGACAGATGGCACTGTTCTCTGAAGAAACCAAGATTCACAGAGGTTACATAATTTTCCAATAGGGTCACACAGTATGTAAATGAAGGAACCAGGATTTAAATACAGACCATGATGATCTCAAAGCTCTCACAATCCATAATCCTATCTATGCATTTTTTAGCTGGTGAATCCCTAAGTTTTGTCATGCATATCTTTAGATTGGATTCAACTTTCAAGTCCCTCTCTATTCAGTGTTGCTATTTAGTATGCATGTGGCTTCAAGTAACTGAATACAAGCTTAAAAGTTGCCTAAAATACTGGTGACTCGATATATAAGCAGCTTGGACACCACCTGAGTGTCTGTTAGAAATACAGACTCTCAGGCACCACCCAAGCCTTCCTGAATCAGAATCCAAATGTTAACAATATCCCCAAGTGATTTGCACACTCTAATGTTTGAGAAGCACTGGCTTAAATGACAAGGAAACTTACTGACTACATCACAGGAGAGCTAAAGTTGGGTGCTTCTAAGGGCCGTTTAACAGATCAAGAAGGAAATCAAATTCCAGTCTCCCCCCACCCTTTCCCTTCTCCAGCTTCAGTGTGCTGCTTGTCTGCTCTATTGGTTGCAGCTGCCTCAGGCAATACATTCTTACACAGCAATGTCCAAGGCTAATAGGCAAAGAGTGACTATCGTTTTTAATAAGGAAAGATAATTCCCTCAAGTCCCATTGTCCAGACTTTGGTTGCAAGTCCCCATCCTAGATATAAGAGAGGCTGGGAAGTTCTATATCTGAGATTGCAGTCTCTTTCATGAGGGTGCAACAAGTAAGAACGGTAGGAGAACAGATGAAAGATAGGTGCCCAGTGTATGGCCCAGAAGAGGTAAGAACACCCTGCTAATGGCAACAGGATCCTTAGTCCTGGCATTTCAGCTAGAGGCATAGCTAAGGCATTGAACAGTGAGGCTGTTCTCCTAACTTCTAAGAGTTAGTACACCTTCCCTAGCCAACATTTTCTCCCTTCTCTTCTGTTCCTCATCAGCGACACATTGTCTCCTGCAGGCAGGCAGTTTTGAAATTTGATTGCTGTGCTAACAAACCTATTTTTCAGGCTTTCTTTATTCTAACAGGATTTATGAGGGCTTGATTATCTCCGTATGGCCGGAATTGCTAGTCACATCATTGATTCTCTGACTGATGGATTACCTAAGGCATATTCCAATGGGAAAATAAAAGTCCTGATGAGGAAACACAGGTAACGAACAGGGTGTCCCCATTCATGGGCACTTTTTTTTTCTTTTAGAATAAAAAAGAATTTTTAGAAAATTTTTTGTACCATTTTAAAGTTACTTTTTTTACAGTTATTACAAAATATTGGCTACATTCCCTGTATTGTACAATATGTCCTTGAGCTTGTGTTACACCCAATAGATTGTGCCCCCCACTCTCCCACCCCTATATTGCCCCTCCCCCTTCCTTGTTATATTCACTAGTTTGTTATATTTTTTATATTCCCTATATAAGTGATATCATATAGTATTTGTCTTTCTCTGTCTGACATGTGCACCTTTAATGGTTGCCATTCTTAATACTCTCCACCTCTCTATTCCTTTAGCACAGCAAGTGTGACTTTTAAAAATCTGTATGGTGTAATTGAATTTTGAGTCTTTGGGAAGAGCAAAATTATTTTGCCCAGATACATGGAAAATTCCAACTTCAAAGTTGGCTCCAAATCACAAAATATCTCAAAGATTTTGTGCCTACTATGTTTCAGATACTGTGCTGTTTGATACAGCATTAGGATCCTATTTTATCGTTTAATCTAGTGAACATGTCTAATGTGTAAATGGATATCTTAGTTCAAATGTTTTATAGCTAACTGAGTCATCATTTACTAAAAACATCAGCATATTCAGTCACAATTTGATTTTCTCTGAGTCTTTAGTAATGTTCCCCATATTGCATATGGTATTTCCTTGGACCCATCCCCATTGAATAAATGTCCCATAATGAATCTACTTGTTTTATCCAAGTCAAAAGAGCTCCATAGCCCACTGACATACTGAAGAAGAGTTGTTCTGTGTACAGCTTCCTGTCCCACTCTCAATTTTAGGGAAATTTGTAGTAAAGCCCTGCTATTTTCTGACAATTATTTCTCAATCCAAAACACTCAAGGCAGAAGGACATAGATTTTAAGAAGAAAGAAAATTAGCTTAGTTTTGTTTTAATTTGTGGTGTATTAGTATCTTTTTAACTGAAGGAAATAATTCACATTCTATGGAAAGATAAATATTTCTGGAGTATAAAAAATAGTAAATAAAATAACCTACTGCCCCTAGCATACTACCTGCTTTGGATTTCAGCTGAGTCTTTGTTCACCTTGGACCCTTTATTTAAAATTTTTCAAAAAATGATGAATTGATTCCCTATTATTCTCCAAATTTACTGAGGATGATTTTTATTTTCAAAATTGTTATGAACTTATGAATTTAAACAAATTTTATACATATTAGTTACTATCTTAACTGGTGCTCAATGCATGCCTTTGTTATACAGTTTCTGCATCTTTAAGTTGGTTCTTGAGTCCTTTTGGCATGATCTGTGTAGTCTGTGGAAGCTTCTAGGATTTTTCAGTGGACAGAGATAGAAAATACATTTTAAAAATAACATGTTATGAGTTCAGTTCCCACTTTACCTCTTAATGAAACTAATGTTTATTTATTTTAACCCATAATTAAATTTTACAGTCTCAAAGAAAATGTGCCAACCTTACTGCCAAATAAATGATTACTATAGCATGTTATTAGATGCAGATTTCTTTTTTCCAGTCCTTGGACTATGGAGACAAATTACTGTATTTAGAAATCACTTGGAGAAAAAAAAATATTTTCAGTATGATAATAATTTATACTCAATATAAGGTTGAAATTATTGGTTTTATTTTTCCTTAAATGTTTAAGATCAGTTTATTACACTCTGTTGTATAGTAATCTAAAATATTGATACTTACATGATACCAAAATTAAATCTATAAAAAGGAATATAAACTAGATTCGATTTCTCTTCTCTCTACTCATTTTCTCCCCATACATATAGCACTTAAAAATATGGTTTATGTGTTCATTTGAAACTGTGATTTGACAAAAGATGCGTATATTTGTACTTACCTCTAACTTCTCAAATAAACAGTGCCATATTGAGACACATTCTCCACCTAAATTTTTCAATTAAAAATAAATCCCTAACTCCATAGGATTATCAGGATATAATCATCATGCTTTATTAATGCTGAATATTATAATGATCTAATAGTAATAATGCCCACTATTTGAGGCATTGTATTGAATTTACAAATTAACTTCAGGATTAATAATATATTATCATGCCGATCCTTCCTAAGTAAGAACACAGCATGTTTGGATTTACGTTTTATTCAGAAGTGTTTCAAAATTTATCTCATATGGATTTACACTTCTCATTTTAACCTAGATATTTTCATTTTTGTTCTTTTTTGTTGTTGTACTAATTAGGTTATTCTGTTTTTTCTTTGTATACATGAAGGCTAATGATTTTTGTATGTTGTTTTCTGAGCCAGCTACTTTTTAAAATTCAGTGAGTTTTCAGAATAGGCTTTCCTTGATTCCTTCAAGAAATTATCATATATATATATAATATATTATATACAAATAGAGGCACTTTTAACTTTTCCCCTCTAATTCTTATGCCTTTAATTGCTTTTCCTAGTCTGTTTTAATTGGCTGAAGATAGGATTTTTCCCTGACTTGTTGTTAATTTTAATGGTAAATAACAAGTGTTTCCTCATAAGAAAGAGGCTAAATATTGGGTTAAGATATTTATTTTATCAAGTGCTGTTTAGCATGTGTGAGGGTTGAATTTTGTCAAATAACCCCATGACATCTATGGAGAGGATCGAGGTTTTTATTCTTTTGTAGATATTTTAATATGATGAACTACATGACTAGATTTTCTAATGTTGAACACTCTTGAAACACTGGAATAACACTGTGGCATTTTCAGATGTAATATGAAATTCTTCTTACTAATATTTTTGTATTGATATTTAAAAATGAGATTAATGTATAGTTTTCTTTCCTGGGTGTGATTTTTCTGGTTTTTAAATCAATGGTATGCTTGTTTCATAAAGACATTGAGGATATTTTTCTTTATGTTTCTATGTTCTGGAGTAGTTTACTCTGACAACACTGATTTTAAAAGTTTTTTAGGAATTCCTTGAGCAAACATCTGAGACATACACTTTATTTTGGCTTTTTATTGGTGGGGGAGGAGAGGGGTTTCTTTATTCTATTTATTGTCATTGTTCTCTAGTTTTTCTGTCTCTAATTGAAGTCAAATTTTTTTTTTTTTTTTTTTTTTTTTTTTTTTTGTGGTACGCGGGCCTCTCACTGTTGTGGCCTCTCCCATTGCATAGCACAGGCTCCGGTCATGCAGGCTCAGCGGCCATGGCTCACAGGCCCAGCCGCTCTGTGGCATGTGGGATCTTCCCAGACCGGGGCATGAACCCGTGTCCCCTGCATCGGCAGGCGGACTCTCAACCACTGTGCCACCAGGGAAGCCATGAAGTCAGATTTTTATAACCCGTGTTTTTAAAATTTTTCTATTTCATCTAGGACTTAAAAATTTA
This sequence comes from Mesoplodon mirus, assembly GCF_964341445.2. Taxonomy (NCBI): domain Eukaryota; kingdom Metazoa; phylum Chordata; class Mammalia; order Artiodactyla; family Ziphiidae; genus Mesoplodon; species Mesoplodon mirus. The sequence continues at coordinate 108,128,912 of NC_138984.1, read as the reverse complement.
GTTGAATAGATTTGATCACAGTAGCTTTTTATATTTTTTGTTTTGTTTTTACTTTCCATAATTTTGAAAAATAATTTTATCCTTTCTGATTTTGGGGTGTTTTTTTTTGTAATTTTAAATTATCTATATGTTTTTTCTCCCCTCTTCAAGAAAGGATATTTGTATTATTTATTTCTTCTATTGTTTTTCTGTTTTCTACCTCAATAATGTATCCCTTTATTTTATTATTTCTTATATTTCATTTCTGTGAACTTTATTACTTTTCTGTGACTCTTGAATTGAGCATTTGTCATTCATTTTTATCCGGTTTTAATGCTGAGAATTTTCCTCTAAGCATTTTGCTCTATCTCGTTGCTTCAATGTTATGTTGAGGTTTAAAAAAAAATTTTTTTTCCATAATAATAGACAACTTTATTTGTAAAAATCCACATATAAAATGTATTCTTTCAGTCTTTCCAAATTTTCCTCTTTTACGAAAACAAAAAGGCACTTAAAAACCTTCCCTGATGTCGTTCCCACAGACTGATGTTTCTCAGGCAGCCCTTGCCCCTCCCCCATCATCTTTTTTTTAATTGTAGTATAGTAGCTGTATGATATTACATAAGTTACAAGGGTATAATAATAGTGATTCACCATTTTTAAAAGTTATACTCCATTTATTGTTATTATAAAATATTGACTATATTCCCTGTGTTGTACAGTATATGCTTATAGCTTATTTTATATGTAATAGTTTGTACCTCTTAATTAATACCAATAAACTTCAAAATTTTAGCCTACTCTTAACTGGAATCCTTACCAATAATGTAAATAGTAGATTAACACATATTTTGCATGTTACATATATTATATACTGTAGTCTTACAATAAACTAGAAGAGAGAAAATGTTATTAAGAAAATCATAAGGAAGATTAACTATATTTACCGTACTGTACTATATTTATCCATACTGTAAGTTTGTGTGGTCTATCTGCAAGATGAGGTCTATCAGTACCTACAGCAATATTATCTGATATGATAAGAAACACTATAGATATTATACACAGTACTAACACTAGACATCAAAAATGAAAACATAATGTGAAAAAAATTCACATTTATTTACAGGTATAACGATACATGCATTGATAATGAAGCAGGAGCAATATAATTTCTTTATGATAGCCTAGTGTAATTGATACAATTACTTCATAGTAGCCCAGCCTATACACAAATGAATAAATCATTATAAAGTTTTATGGCATACAGTATTACAGTAATATTTATAATACAGTATTGGGAACATTGTTACAATTTAAAAAAACACTTGACCCATGATGATAAGCTGATATGGAGTTTCTCCAATTATGAGAGAAAGAGGCATACTCTACGGTAATGTAATTCTTTGAAAGCAAAGTTATAAAACGTAAGAAAAAGAACACATTATTAATTTTATATTAAATATCACTCATCTATGCCTATGCGAAGATAGGCTATCCACTTCAATACACACATTGTTCTACACAAGGAATACCTAGGTGGTGATGATAATGATGACACAAAAATGTCTCATACAGTTCTTGTTGTACAGTTATAAGATTTTTACAGGAATACACTCACACACACAGCAGATAATTTTATTAACTGTATGGCAGGATGATTATTTCCTACTCATTAAATAGAAATGGATCATCATAAAGGTCTTCATCCTCGTTGTCTTCACACTTAGTAGGCTGAGGAGGAGGAGGAAGAGGAGGGGTTGGTCTTGCTGCCTCAGGGACCACAGAGGCCAAAGGTGTGGAGAAGGTGGGAAGGGAGGCAGGAAAGGCAGGCGCACTCTGTAACTCTGTGATAATACATCATAATTTCTAGCTGACGTTTTCTTATCTCTCTAAAGATGTTTCTATGTGGTACAAATCCTTCTTCCACTGTTTGCCTTAGTTTCAGAGCCTGTATCATAGGAAGGTCCATATAAAATAAGTCAAAAGAAGTCTAATCAAAACACTTCTGCCAGATTGTCTAATGTCAATTTGTTTTCTGCCACTGCTCTTCTACATCTTCTTCCTCATCGTCTGGCACAGTTTCAGAAGCATGCATCTCCATCAAGCTCACTTCTGTGAATTATTTTGGTTTGGCATTTATAAGCTCCTGAACTTCTCCAAGACCCATATCTTGGAACAATTTATCTCTCACCCTTTTTGCCATATCCACAATCTCTTTTATGATTTCTTTGATTGGCTCTGTTGTAAATCCTGTGAAGTCATGCATAACATCTAGACACAGTTTTCTCTAGCAGAAATTTGTTTTGAGCTTGATGGCTTTCTTGGCTTTTTCTCTAACAGTGATAGCATCTTCAATGATGTAATCCTTCCAGACTTTCATGAGGTTCTCTCTATCAGGATTTTCTTCCATAGCACTGACAATCAGTTTAACTGACGCTCTGAGATAACTTAAAACTAGATCTGGAGATATATACAGTACACTTTAAAGAAAAACTGAAGTCTAAAGATGATGGGATTTCATGGTCAAGATCACACCCTGATAGCCAAAGGTTAGGCATCCAGGAATTTGGATAGGATCACTTGGGGAGAATGGAAAGTGCCTGAGGAGTTGGAGAATCCCAACACTCCCAAACTATACCAATCAGCTCTTAATATATCCCTACAAGTAGAGCAAATGCAGTCAGAATGCCCTGTGGACTTAGGAACAAGGCCAAGAATCAGACTTTCAAAAGGAAGAAACGGATTATGAGGAATTTTATAGTACATGTTATTGTTATAGCTGGGAAAAAATTCAGTAAATATGAATTTTAAATCCTTCTGATGAAAAAAGTCATCAAATAGGTAAATGTTACACTGAGATGATAAACTGCTTGCTTGTTGGTGAAGAAGCATGGTGAGCATTTCCTTGTTTATACTATGTGCCATCATTCCTTTCCTCCACCACTAAACACATGCACACACACACACACACACACACACACACACACACACATTTGACCTTCTTGACTGTTATAAAAGGGAAAAAGGGCTACAGATCCAGACATGTTTTTCTGTAAGTTTATTTTTACTGTTGTGATTGAAAGATGGCTTTTCTAACATTTCAACTTCCCAAATTTCTGACATTCTTCTGTTCCCTTTTCTTTCAAAGCCTTATCTGGGGGCTCCATATCCGTGGATACGGAGGACCAACTGTACTGTGCCATTTTATTTAAGGGACGTGAGCATCCATGGATATTCTTATCTATGGGGGGTTCTGGAACTAATCCCCTGCTGAATACCAATGGACTACTGTAGCCCTTCCCTAAGCTTGACTCTTTCCTGCAGTGCCTTCCTTATGCAACTGAAAATAAGCAAAGACCACCACTAACATTCTTTGGCAAGTTTTTTTTTTTTTCCAGAGCTAAAAGTTCATTAATACAAGGCTTGCCTTACAAGTTCCCACAAATATCACCTAATATTTTGCCATTTTACTACCTGGATCACTACCTTTTCAGACTTCTATATTATTTTTCTCATTTTTGCTGTCATCTGTGAAGCTTAACTGTTGATCTAAAACCTTACATTCTAAGCTTTTGCTTGTTTCTGCAAATTTTTTCCTTTTTTAAAAAAATTAACCAGGTTAGGAAAGGTTATGCTGTGATAACAAATAGCCCCCAAATATATCAGAGTATATCAGAAGCTTTACAAACAAACTGATACATGACATTTACAGTTGGTAAAGGAAACTTTTTCTTGCTTATGCTATGTTCCATCATTTTTTTGCCTCCACCATTAAAACAAAAACACACACACAAACAAAAAACATTTGACCTCCTTTGTTGTCATAAAAGGGAAAACGAGACTGCAGAACCATGCATGTTTGTGTTCAAGTTTATTTTTACTGACTCAGCCCCACACTTTGCTTTTGTTCACAGCCCAATGGCCAGGCCTCATTACTCTGCAGAGAGGCTGAAAATTTAGGGGTGCAGATGGAATATTTGGTAAGAATTACATTCTCTCCCTCAGTGGACTCACATAGGACCTGTGAAGAGCCTGAAGGCTGTGGTCCCAATCATGTGGCTAGGATACTTCAAATCCCTTTTAGTAACTAGACATATTATAGTAGATAAACTATACCCATAGCTCATCAGTTAGAATTGGCTTGCTATAAAAGATAATTAAGAAAGTAAATCCTCCCACTTGGAATATTTTAGTACATGATCAACACAAAAAGATCATAGCACTTTGGACAGAGAACAGTTCAAGGTGAAAAGAAAGACATTTATAGGGGATCATTAAGCTAAAAGGAAGCCTTGTAAGATAGCTTTGCCCCCAAAGACCCTCAGTATTCTACTGTGAGAAGTTAGCCCAAACTTATTCTCTCTCGGGAGTTTTGAGTATGAATTGAAAAGAGAGAGCCTATCACCAGGAGAAGTAGAAGGATAGATAGATGATAGATATATAGATAGATAGATAGATGATAGATAGATAGATAAACAGATAAAAAAGGTGACTCAATGAGCCAATTGTCAAAACCCTAGAGAAAGGGACAAATATTTTCATGTTCAGTACTTTAAAAAACAAGGTCCCTAGAGCCTTGTATCCTGAGGTGTATCTTATAATAAATCTCCATTTATTGAGGTAAAGTGTCTCTATTCCTTGTGACTTGAAAGATCCTGACACATGCAAAGAGTGAATATGTGCATATTATAAACTAAATGGTGTCCCTCTAAAATTCATATGTTGAAGTCTTAATCCCAAATGTGACTGTATTTGGAAATAGACCCAATAAAGAGGTAATTAAATAAATTAATAAGGTTGGGGCCCTAATCCAATAAGATAGGTGTCTTTATAAGAGGAGGGGGAGACATCAGGTCTCTCTTTTTCTGTGCACCCACACACACAACACGCACACATGCACACAAAAGAAAAGCCACACGAGGACACAGTGAGAAGTCAAGAAGTTGGCTATCTACAAACCAGGAAGAGAGGCCTCACACAAAACCAGCCCTGACTGCATGTCCAGACTGTGAGAAAGTAAGTTTCTCTGGTTTAAACCATCCAGTCTGTGGTATCTTTTAAATGAAAGCCTGAGCAGACTAGTAATAGTGCATATTTATGATAACTAATGTATCTTGGAATCAGCACACTATGCCTACTATTTTTTTCCCTTTGTGTTAAGAACCTCTTTCCCCCAATTTTTTTGTTTCATGGAAGTCTCGCTGCTTTATTTCTTTTTACTTTGATTTCACAGCTTATGGTAGTATAATGGTTAGAAGACAATACATGGGCTTTACAAATTGAAACACTAAGCAAATGTGAATATTGTTAGTATTTTAATAATCTTCATGGTTGCTGATATGGAAAATTGAAGTAATTTTATGGACCAATGGCCCCTGATATTTACAATATATGTAATTTTTTTAAGCTTTTGTCTAAAACAAACTATTTTTTTAAATAATAAAACTTTTCCCTATTTTAATAATAGTTACTACCTCTGTACAACAAAGTTTGAGCACTTATCATGTGTCTTGTGGAGCTTGGCATGAGGAGCCAGGCAATAAATATTATAAATATGCTAAATATCTAGTATATTACATGGTGATGTGCACTATCATGTTGGAAAGGGGATTTAAGTGGAAGGAATTCCAATTTAACCAAGCACAACATTTGAGTAGAAAACCTGGAGATATAAGACAGTCATGCACGTATCTGAGGGGAAGGTCATTTCAGGCAGAGGAACAACAAATGCAAAGACCTGAACTGAGAGCATGCCAGTCAAGTAGCACGGAGGTCATGGTAGCTGGAGGAGTGTGATGAGGGGGAAACAATAGAAGATGAGATCAGAAAGGCAGTCATGTGGGTCCTTGTCTATTGAAGGAGTTGCCTTTTGCCTTCAGAGAGATGCAAGCAGCTGAAGAGTCGAGCAAAGCAGTGACATGGCCTGACTCATATTTTAACAATTTCACTCTGGATGCTATTCTATGAAAATAGAAAGATGGAAAGAAGGCAAGGGAATAGACATGAGACCAGTGAGGAGGCTACCTCAGTAACCCAGGAGAGGAATGATGGCGGCTTGGATCAGAAGCATGGGGATGGAGGTATTGAGAAGTTGTTTGATTCTGAATATATTCTAAATATTGAGTTATTAGGATGTGTTGACATACTGGATATAATGGATGACGGGAAGAGAAGAGTTAAGGGTAACTCCAAGGGTTTTGTTTGTTTGAGAACAAAAGTAAAGAGGAATGGTCATTTACTGAGAGGAACTAGGTATGAGACAACACATACCTTGGAGGCAGTTAGGATAATTAACAGTTCCCTTTTGACAATGTAAAGTTTCAGATATCTAGTAGGTATCTATGTTTAGATATTAGGTAGGTAGGTAGATATCTAATTCCAGGATTGAGAGGATGGGACATAAACATTTGAGAGTGGTTAGTAAAGAGATGATAGTTAAATCTACCACACAAGATTGTATCACAAAGGGAGGGTGAGTAATGTAAAATAAAATCAAAGGAAAATAAAATAAATAAAAGGAAAACTGGAGATTCTGATAAGATGCAACAACTTTTATGAAACTCTTATCAGTTATCATTCTCTTATCAATTCTTTATTCCAATACTTTACTGATTTTATGAAGTTTCTGAAGTATGCTTGTTTTGTACTTTTTCAGCCTTATTATTCCAGATTATTAAGTCTATTTTGTTATTTCTAAATATCATTGTGTGATAATCCATGATGACAGCAGTTTTCCAAACAAAACATGAGAGAAGGGGGTCCACATTCTAAGTCTTTGAAGTAAGAGTGTCTATCTTTGTATATACACTGTGTATCTTTGTATAATTACAAAACCAGCAGCATGAAGACTGCTTGTTCATAATAGGCACAGAAATATCCTTATTAAAAGAGTAAAGAAAGACAGAAAGGAAGAGAGACCCCATGAATAAAGAAATGGACAGAGCTGGTAAGAGCTTGTTCCTATCTAATTAGAATTAATTGGAAAAGAAGAGACTGAATTAGTCAAGACCTAATTTTAGTTGGTATTTAAAGAAAAACCCTTTCTATTATAATTATATGAAGGAACTTGCAATAGAGTAACATTACAAGTGCTTCTATTCAGCAGAACACATACAGGGCCCTATATTTTCTTAATTATGTCTGTAGACATCTAGGGAGAAAATGTGGATGAGCCTTCTGTTCAGGCTTTAGTCCAGTGTTTATTTGGTAACAAAGTCTAGCCAGCGTCAAACTTAATGTTACACACATTATCTTAACAAATAATTGGAAATATTACTAAAATGCCATGGATTCATTAATTAATTTATCCATCAAATTTTTTTATTGAATGTCTTCTGTGAGCTCAACAATAGTTTAGATGCAGTTTAGACTTAGCAGCGAATAAGACAGACAAAGTCCCTGTCCTTAAGAAGCTAGCATCTTAATTAGCAATAAATGAAGAAATATATGAATAAATAATTTTAGATATGTTGTGTTTTATAAAGAAAATACAAAAGGGTTAGAAAGAGTGACAGCAATGGGTGGTAGAGATCAGGAAAGTCCTCTCTAGGAAGATATTTGTACAATAGCTAATGATGAAAAAGATCTAGTGTACACACACACACATAACATGAAAGATTATTACAGAAAAAGGGAACTGTTGCAATAAATGTATAAATATTCCTTGATTCATTTAGGAAACATTTACATAATAACTGCTAGAAGACATAATTCAAATAATATAGTCCCAATTATTGAAGATCTTATTGTGTCTTGGTCTAATGAGCATTCTTATCAAGCTTTAATATTACCAGCAGTACCAGGAGCTGTACGTTGAGTTTGGAGCAGCAGTTTTTCTTCATTAAGAACAAGTCTCAAGCTCATTAGGAATAGCTGGTCATTGTCTCAATCCTACTCTTGTTTTTATCTGTGCATTTCTGCTGCTTGTTCTTATTATACAAGGACTTATATGATCTTTGTTACATCTTTTCAGTGTTCAGTCGCCTCACTGATAGGACACTGATGTCCTTTGCCTTCACTTTATCCCCTTTGTACCTCCTGTACACTTTGAACCACATGCAGTTTTTGCATTTTCAATCTTTCTTGTATACTTTCAGTTTCCTGTAGAATGTAACTCACTAACTTGTCTTTTCCTCAATGTCTTCATCTGTTTCTATGTCATGACCTATTTTTAAACAACCTTTTAATTTTAGAATAGTTTTAGATTGACAAAAAGTTGTGAAGGTAGTAGAGAGAGTACTTATATACCCCACAACCAATTTCCCCTATAATTATCATATTGCATTAGTGTGGTACATTGGCAACAATTAATGAACTTATATTTATACACTGTTGTTAACTAAAGTCCACACTTTATTTACATTCCCTTAATTTTTACCTAATACATATCCTTATTCTCTTCCAGAATACCACCCAGTATATCACATTACTTTTGGTTGTCATGTCTCCTTAGGATTCTCCTGGCTGTGAGAATTTCTCAACCTTCCCTTGTTTTAATGACCTTGACAATTTTGAAACATACTGATCAGACTTTCTGTATGATGTTCCTCAATTTGAGTCTGTCTGATATTTTTCTCATGATTAGATAAGGTAGAGATTTTGAGAGGAAGACCACAGAGGTAAGATGCCATTCTCATTATATCAAGGGTACATACTGTTGAGGTGATTTACCATTGTTGATGTTGACCTTGATAAACTGGCTGAGCTAGTGTTTGTCAGGTTTCTCTACTGTAAAGTTACTCTTCCCCTCCCCTTTATATACTGTGTTCTGTGTATAAAGTTACCATGCACAGCCCACACTTAATGAGTGGGGAGTTGTGATCCACCTACTTAAAGGCAAAGTTTGGAAAGTGAGAATAAAGAGTACTTTCTAAATTATTAGGAATTTCTACCTAAAGTCTACTTAAATTATTAGGAATTTCTCTAGACAGACTTGTCTCTATCTACCCACCTATTATCTATCAATCAATTAACTGATATATCTATTTATCTGTCTGTATCTTTTCAGTTGTTTATTTATGTTAATATGGGCTAGTGGATATTTATTTATTTTGCTGCTCAAACTATTTATTTTGTTTTATCATCTTGTCCCACTTCAAAAGCAAGAGAAAACTGCCTGCCTTTTTTTCCTTTTTTAATTTGCCTTTTGTTTGTCAGAGGAAGCCAGCACACTGTTTTGAGGGCTCACTTTGCACTTTTGGGCACAGGGGCGGTTTCGAGCCATTTGTTCTTTTTTTTTTTTTTTCTCTCTTCAGTATGTGGAGAAAATCTTGGTAATCAAGATTAATATCCTGGTCAGTATAGTGACTGCCTTTCTCTAAATTTTGGTCCAGTCGCATAAGGATTCCAGGCCAGGGGTGTTCTCAGCTTCATATTTAATGGAAAATTTCCTTAGTAATGCAGCACTCTTCCAAAGCCTGCAATATTTCAAATATGTCACTGAAATAAACTTTAAATCTTTAACCCCCAGAACTTTTATCAATTTTCACAATTGTTCATGTGTTACCTTGTATTTTATTTTATTTTTTATTTTTTATTTTTTTGCAGTACGTGGGCCTCTCACTGTTGTGGCCTCTCCCGTTGCGGAGCACAGGCTCCAGACGCGCGGGCCCAGCGGCCATGGCTCACGGGCCCAGCTGCTCCGTGGCATGTGGGATCTTCCTGGACCGGGGCACGAACCCGTGTCCCTGCATCGGCAGGCAGACTCTCAACCACTGCGCCACCAGGGAAGCCCTGTTACCTTGTATTTTAGACATCTGAGCATGTATCTCCTTTCCTTTAATAATTGAGAAATTATTTAAAGCAGATTCTGTATTTTAAGTAACAGCGTGCTTTTCATGACATGAGGATCAATATACACTACTTTAGTACATCATGGAAATAAGTTATTTCCAGTTATGACATTTATTAATAGCTTTAAGGAAATCTCCTTCCTTCCTTTCTTCTTCCCTTTATTTTCAGGCAGAAAGTCATTAGGTAATTTATATAGATAGTCCAGCTTCAAGGAGGTGGCTCATCATACCCCACTCCTTAAGTGTCACCTGCACAGAGTAAATTCTTTCCAAAGAGTACAGTATGGAAAGGTGTGTGTGGAGGTGGGGTGGAGGGAATAGTTTTACAGCAGAGAAACCTGGAAAACATTATTTCCTCTGGGTGACTAAGGTTAACATCTATAGCAATGTCATGTTGATGGTATCTTCCCTTTGATATGATGTGATAATAATGGTACTTTATTTCTGGGATCTTCCTCTTAAACACCATGACTCCAGTATAAGCATGAGGAAAACATCAGATATCCTCCAGTTGAGGATCATTCAACAAAATACCTGACCGATACTCCTGAAAACTACCAATTTCATCAAAAACAAGGGAAATCTGAGAAACTATTACAGCCAAGAAAAATCTAAGGAGATGATTGATGACTAAATGTAACCTGATATCCTAGATGAGATTCCAGCACAGCAATAACAACAACAATGGCAACAAAAGGACACTAAATAAAAACTAAGGAGAACTCAAGAAAGTTTGAACTTTAGTTAATGACAATACATCAATATTAGTTCATTAATTGTTACAAAGTTACCATACTAATGTAAGCTATTAGTAATAGAGAAACTGAGTGTGAGGTATATGGGAACTCTTTACTATCTTCAAAAATTTATTTTAGATAAATCTAAATCTATTCTAAAATGAAAACAAGTTTATTTTAAAAGTTTTTAAAAAGCCATTAGACAGGGCTTCCCTGGTGGTGCAGTGGTTGAGAGTCCGCCTGCCGATGCAGGGCACACGGGTTCGTGCCCTGGTCCAGGAAGATCCCACATGCCGTGGAGCGGCTGGGCCCGTGAACCACGGCCGCTGAGCCTGCGTGTCCGGAGCCTGTGCTCCACAACGGGAGAGGCCACAATGGTGAGAGGCCCACGTACCGCAAAAAAATAAAAATAAAAATAAATAAAGCCATTAGACAGCTGGAACTGGGTACTCAGTGGTGGCCCAAGCAGGGAGAATGTCAGAAAAAGAAAGCTGTGGCAACTGGGATCAGCACCAGGAGGACTTCAGGGCAGAGCAAGAAGGCCTTCTAGAGGTTGACCACAGTGAAGGGGATTGATCAAACAATTAGACACACATGGACAACAGGAACCCCCCAGGCTTCTACTTTGCTGAAGAAGTAAGGTGCAAAGATGGAGGTGGGAAACAGAATGAAGGCTATGGTGTTAGATTGGAATTAAAGGTGTTGGACAAGCTTACTTTGAGGGACATTCTATGAAATTACTGGTCTTTGATTTTTGAGAATGTGAAGAATTATTTCACGGAAATCAAGGAAAAGACTGAGAAACTGTTCCAGAGTAAAGGAGATTAGAAGGAAGTAGAGAAGGAAATCCAGATGTGGCATGAGATTCTTTTGCTCTAAAGAACATGACTATCAGCAACTCTTGGTTCTATTCATTATATGTCTTTAAAAGAAACAGAAAAAAAAGGAAATTAAATAAGATTAAGTTCCACCTTTCAAAAATTATATTTTATGCACATACACACGTGCACTTCTTTTTTCATAATAGACTAGAGAAAAATATTAGCTCAGACTACATAAGAAATACTAAAAATTACAAATTAATAGGTTTGATATCATATGTTCTGCGGACATCTGAACTTTTTCCTCAGTTGTTCTGACTGAATGCATCTTTTCTTTAGTAATTCTTTATTTCTTCCTCAGACTCTTTCTGCCTTAGTTAAATATTCTCTTTTCTTGCTGCCAAATAAATTGTTTACTTAAATTCAAACTCTTACCAAATTTAAACTGGACAAGGTCACTTGCATTTCAATGAAAATTGATCTTGGTCTATACTTAGGTTCAACATTTTCATAAATTCTGTTCTTACAAAAATTATGTATTTTTCTTACAAGAACCACACTAATAAAAGTAGTATTGAGGTAACCCTATGTCATATGAAGTGTAAAAATTCTTTTTACTCTTTCTATTTTTTCTCTCTCTATTCTTTATATATCTTTTCCTCTTCCTTTCTCTTCTTTGTTTCTTTCTCTCTTTGTTTCTTTCTCTCTTTCTTTCTTTCTTTCAAAAGAGAACAGTCATATAATTTCTGCACTTCTGTCATGTGAAGGTAGTGACATTTACAATAACAATATAAAAGAAAATTACTTAAGCAAGAAACTTCAAATTATTTCCTTTGGACTTAATCATAGGGTTAAATGCAATGCTCAGGAAAATCTCCAAGGAAATACTTCATCCAAGATCTTTTGGGGGTAGAGAAAGTAGAAATGTTTTATGTTCCTTGTCCAGGAAGACTGACATCTTTGAAAATCAAGCAGTACATTTTATGATAAACTGATCAGCCAGATGAAAATAAAGGATAATTTATTGGGGATTCATTTCTAACTGGGGTGTATTTTAGAATATTGAGCTTTTAAGCAAAAATGGTTTTATGATGTCTTTTGTAGAGCACAGCTTAAGAGATTGAACCTTGCCCAATTTGGGTACTCCCTCAATGGTTGAGTGCACCTACAATTACAGAGACTCAGATTTATTCTATCTCTGCAGTCTAGAAGAAGCAGCTGGGAACTGGAGAGCAGGAGCACTCACCTTACGACTTCACCTTACACTTGACGTTGCAGGCAGACACTTCTATTCTTTCTTCCAAAGCTACCACCATCAGCCACACCCTGGAGTTTATTTCTGACTTCCCCTTCTCTCCCATTCTGATAACACTTAGTCTATAAGTACAATTTTTCCTCCTTTGAATAAATTCTCTGTTTTCCCTTTATCAATCTCTTTTTACTCACTCTGGGATCATTGTTGGAGCAGTCTACTCTCATTTCTGGAATATTGCAAAAGCTTTTTATTTCTACACTTACCTCCTTTTAAAACTTACTGAAAATTACTATTTAGAGTAATTTTCCTAAGATACTGCTTTTATTACAACTCAAAACTCACTAATGTCTACTGAAAATTTTTCAAATTTCTATGTGGCAAATCCAGTCAGTTATCAAACTGCCATCATTTCCTTTCCAGATTTATTTTCTATTGCTCCCATATATGGACCTTAAATTCTAATTAAAAATTCTGTTTATGTCCCTCTACCCACCCTCCTATTTATGATGTTCACATCTTTGTCCACATTAGCTTCCTACCCATTACAAGTGCAACTAACACTTCTTTCCCACCTTACTCACATCTCCTTATCAAAACTGGGTCAAACATTAATTTTCAATTTAAAATCACTTTTATGTTTGTCCTTCTTATATTGACCCAACCGAGAGAAACCTTCCATTCCTCAACACTTGTAAGAATTATAATCTGTGCTGTTCATTTCATTCATTTGTTAGTTTACATGGTTCTTATTTCTTCATATGTATTTTGGAAAACTAAGGTCTTGTAGTTTTGTATACATCTGACCTTGCTGAACAGAAACTACATTTCCTAGAGCTACCTTTCTTTATCGTCTCACTTTTCCTAGTTCAGGGCAGGCACAAGTGTAGTTCGATAATGAATGGTCATCAGGTGGAAATGGATGCAGGTATAAGGTTTCCTTCATGATTTTCAGTTTATCTTTATGAATTCTATTTTTTCATCTCTCCTCCACTTCACACCTAGCTCTCTTTTCTGTATGCTGATCCTGCTGATGCCTGTAGTCTTTAGGCCAAAAATGCAGAGGTAACAGTCTTGCATTGATGTCATCACTAGAGACCAAGATTGTAAACTCCAGGACCATGAGTAAAAAAAAAAAAGAAAAAAAATGTATAATTGAAATGGTAAGAGAATAGAAAATGGAATAATATTAAATATTCAATTAAAACTTTAGAAAGCAAGTAAAGAAGGGAAAATAAGGAAACATTACAATGAAAAAAATACACCATTTAAAAGATAGACATTGTCAAGAGATGATTAAAAAAAGACCCACCTATATATAATTACAAAAATAAAAGCGCTTTAAATATAAGAACTCAGCTAGGTGAAAAGTAAAGATATGGAGAAAGATATACTGTACTAAGACAAATCAAAAGAAAGATGGAATAATTGCATTTATTTCAAAGCAAGCTATAGAGCAGGGAAATTATCAGAGATAAAGAGGGGAAACACATAATGATAAAGGGGTCAATTCTCCAAAAAGATGAACTCTTAGTGTGTATATGACTAACACCAGAACATCAAAGAATGTGGAACAAAAACTAATAAAGCAGCAAAAGGAAATGGACATATCCAGCACATGAAAGCTAGTAAGGGCATACTTCAACTCAATAGCACCAGTAATCAGCTGGATCCAATTGGCATTTATAGGATACTTTACCAAACAATAGCAGAACATACTTTCTTCTCAAGTTCCCATAAAGCATTGATACAGATAGACAACATTCTGGGTCATAGAATATACATTAACACATATAAAAGAATAGAATTTAAAACAATGCATTCTCACAGACCTCCATGGAATTAAACTAGAAATCAATAAAAGGAAAATAGCTGAAAATTTACAAAAATACTTGGAGATTAAAAAACACACTTCTCGATGTTCCGGGTAAGATGGCGGAAGAGTAAGATGCGGAGATCACCGTCCTCCCCATGGATACACCAGAAATACAGCTACACGTGGAACAACTCCTACAGAACACCTACTGAACACTGGCAGAAGACCCCAGACCTCCCAAAAGGCAAGAAACTCCCCACATACCTGGGTAGGGCAAAGCGGAGAGATTCCCGCACAGAGGAGCGGTGCCGAGCGGCACTCACCAGCCCGAGAGGCTTGTCTGCTCGCCCCGGCGGTGCTGGAAGCTGAGGCTCGGGCTTCGGTCAGAGCGCAGGGAGAGGACTGGGGCTGGTGGCGGGAACTCAGCCGGAAGGGGGCTAATGAGCCACAGCTAGCCGGCAGGGAGTCCGGGAAAACTCTGGAGCTGCCGAAGAGGCAAGAGACTTTTTCTTCCCTCTTGGTTTCCTGGTGCGCGAGGAGAGGGGATTAAGAGCGCTGCTTAAAGGGGTTCCACAGACGGGCGCAAGTCGCGGCTGAAAGCGCGGAGCCCAGTGACGGGCGTGGGACGCTGGGGCTGCTGCTGCCGCCGCCAAGAAGCCTGTGTGCAAGCGCAGGTCACTGTCCACACAGCCCTTCCGGGAGCCTGTGCAGCCCGCCACTGCCGGGGTCCCGGGATCCAGGGGCGTCTTCCCTGGGAGAACGCACGGCGCGCCTCGGACTGGTGCAACGTCACGCCGACCTCTGCCGTTGCAGGCTGGCCCCGCACTCCGTGCCCCTCCCTCCCGCCCGGCCTGAGTGAGCCAGAGTCCCCGAACAGGCTGCTCCTTTAACCCTGTCCTGTCTGAGCAAAGAACAGACGCCCTCCGGCGACCTACACGCAGAGGCGGGGCCAAATCCAAAGCTGAGACCCAGGAGCTGTGAGAACAAAGAGAAAGGGAAACCTCTCCCAGCAGCCTCAGAAGCAGTGGATTAAAGCTCCACAATCAACTTGATGTACCCTGCATCTGTGGAATACATGAATGGACAACAAATCATCCCAAATTGAGGAGCCAGGAGTCAGTGCTGTGCCTCTGAGGTGGGAGAGCCAACTTCAGGACACTGGTCCACAAGAGACCTCCCAGCTCCACATAATATCAAACGGCGAAAATCTTCCAGAGATCTCCATCTCAACACCAGCACCCAGCTTCACTCAACGACCAGCAAGCTACAGTGCTGGACACCCTATGCCAAACAACTAGCAAGACAGGAACACAACGCCACCCATTAGCAGAGAGGTGGCCTAAAATCATAAAAAGTCCGCAGACACCCCAAAACACACCACCAGACGTGGACCTGCCCACCAGAAAGACAAGATCCAGCCTCATCCACCAGAACACAGGCACTAGTCCCCTCCACCAGGAAGCCTACACAACCCACTAAACCAACCTTAGCCACTGGGGACAGACACCAAAAACAACGGGAACTACGAACCTGCAGCCTGCAAAAAGGAGACCCCAAACACAGTAACATAAGCAAAATGAGAAGACAGAAAAACACACAGCAGGAGAAGGAGTAAGATAAAAACCCACCAGACCTAACAAATGAAGAGGTAATAGGCAGTCTACCTGAAAAAGAATTCAGAATAATGATGGTAAAGATGATCCAAGATTCTATTTCCCAGATCCAAAATCTTGGAAATAGAATAGACAAAATGCAAGAAACAGTTAACAAGGACCTAGAAGAACTAAAGATGAATCAAGCATCGATTAAAAACACAATACATGAAATAAAAAATACTCTAGATGGGATCAATAGCAGAATAACTGAGGCAGAAGAACGGATAAGTGAGGTGGAAGATAAAATAGTGGAAATAACTGCTGCAGAGCAAAATAAAGAAAAAAGAATGAAAAGAACAGAGGACAGTCTCAGAGACCTCTGGGACAACATTAAACGCACCAACATTTGAATTATAGGGGTTCCAGAAGGAGAAGAGAAAAAGAAAGGGACTGAGAAAATATTTGAAGAGATTATAGTTGAAAACTTCCCTAATATGGGAAAGGAAATAGTTATTCAAGTCCAGGAGGCACAGAGAGTCCCATACAGAATAAATCCAAGGAGAAGTACGCCAAGACACATATTAATCAAACTGTCAAAAATTAAACACAAAGAAATCATATTAAAAGCAGCAAGGGAAAAACAACAAATAACACACAAGGGAATCCCCATCAGGATAACAGCTGATCTCTCAGCAGAAACTCTACAAGCCAGAAGGGAGTGGCAGGACATAATTAAAGTGATGAAGGAGAAAAACCTGCAACCAAGATTACTCTACCCAGCAAGGATCTCATTCAGATTCGATGGAAAATTAAAACGTTTACAGACAAGCAAAAGCTGAGAGAGTTCAGCACCACCAAACCAGCTTTACAACAAATGCTAAAGGAACTTCTCTAGGCAAGAAACACAACAGAAGGAAAAGACCTACAATAACGAACCCAAAACAATTAAGGAAATGGGAATAGGAACATACATATCAATAATTACCTTAAATGTAAATGGACTAAATGCTCCCACCAAAAGACACAGATTGGCTGAATGGATACAAAAACAAGACCCATATATATGCTGTCTACAAGAGACCCACTTCAGACCTAGAGACACATACAGACTGAAAGTAAGGGGATGGAAAAAGATATTCCATGCAAATGGAAATCAAAAGAAAGCTGGAGTAGCAATTCTCATATCAGACAAAATAGACTTTAAAATAAAGACTACTAGAAGAGACAAAGAAGGACACTACATAATGATCAAGGGATCGATCCAAGAAGAAGATATAACAATTGTAAATATTTATGCACCAAACATAGGAGCACCTCAATACATAAGGCAAATACTAACAGCCATAAAAGGAGAAATCGACAGTAACACAATCATAGTAGGGGACTTTAACACCCCACTTTCACCAATGGACAGATCATCCAAAATGAAAATAAATAAGGAAACACAAGCTTTAAATGATACATTAAACAAGATGGACTTCATTGATATTTATAGGACATTCCATCCAAAAACAACAGAACACACATTTTTCTCAAGTGCTCATGGAACATTCTCCAGGATAGATCATATCTTGGGTCACAAATCAAGCCTTGGTAAATTTAAGAAAATTGAAATTGTATCGGGCCTCCCTGGTGGCGCAGTGGTTGAGAGTCCGCCTGCCGATGCAGGGGATACGGGTTCGTGCCCCGGTCTGGGAGGATCCCATATGCTGCAGAGCAGCTGGGCCCGTGAGCCACGGCCGCTGGGCCTGCGCATCCGGAGCCTGTGCTCCGCAACGGGAGAGGCCACAACAGTGAGAGGCCCGCATACCGCAAAAAGAAAAAAAAAAAAAAAAAAAAGAAATTGTATCAAGTATCTTTTTCGACCAAAATGCTATGAGACTAGATATCAATTACAGGAAAAGAACTGTAAAAAATACAAACACATGGAGGCTAAACAATACACTACTTAATAACAAAGTGATCACTGAAGAAATCAAAGAGGAAATTAAAAAATACCTCGAAACAAATGACAATGGAGACACTACGACCCAAAACCTATGGGATGCAGCAAAAGCAGTTCTAAGAGGGAAGTTTATAGCAATACAATCCCACCTTAAGAAACAGGAAACATCTCGCATAAACAACCTGACCCTGCACTTAAACCAATTAGAGATAGAAGAACAAAACCCACCCAATGTTAGCAGAAGGAAAGAAATCACAAAGATCAGATCAGAAATAAATGAAAAAGTAATGAAGGAAACGATAGCAAAGATCAATAAAACTAAAAGCTGGTTCTTTGAGAAGATAAACAAAATTGATAAACCATTAGCCAGACTCATCAAGAAAAAAAGCGAGAAGACTCAAATCAATAGAATTAGAAATGAAAAAGGAGAAGTAACAACTGACACTGCAGAAATACAAAAGATCATGAGAGATTACTACAAGCAACTCTATGCCAATAAAATGGACAACCTGGAAGAAATGGACAAATTCTTAGAAATGCACAACCTGCCAAGACTGAATCAGGAAGCAATAGAAAATATGAACAGACCAATCACAAGCACTGAAATTGAAACTGTGATAAAAAATCTTCCAACAAACAAAAGCCCAGGACCAGATGGCTTCACAGGTGAATTCTATCAAGCATTTAGAGAAGAGCTAACACCTATCCTTCTCAAACTCTTCCAAAAGATAGCAGAGGGAGGAACACTCCCAAACTCATTCTACGAGGCCACCATCACCTTGATACCAAAACCAGACAAGGATGTCACAAAGAAAGAAAACTACAGGCCAATATCACTGATGAACATAGATGCAAAAATCCTCAACAAAATTCTAGCAAACAGAATCCAACAGCACATTAAAAGGATCATACACCATGATCAAGTGGGGTTTATTCCAGGAATGCAAGGATTCTTCAATATATGCAAATCAATCAACGTGATACACCACATTAACAAATTGAAGGAGAAAAACCATATGATCATCTCAATAGATGCAGAGAAAGCTTTCGACAAAATTCAACACCCATTTGTGTTAAAAACCCTGCAGAAAGTAGGCATAGAGGGAACTTTCCTCAACATAATAAAGGCCATATATGACAAACCCACAGCCAGCATCGTCCTCAATGGTGAAAAACTGAAACCATTTCCACTAAGATGAGGAACAAGACAAGGTTGCCCACTCTCACCACTCTTATTCAACCTAGTTTTGGAAGTTTTAGCCACAGCAATCAGAGAAGAAAAGGAAATAAAAGGAATCCAAATTGGGAAAGAAGAAGGAAAGCTGTCACTGTTTGCAGATGACATGATACTATACATAGAGAATCCTAAAGATGCTACCAGAAAACTACTAGAGCTAATCAATGAATTTGGTAAAGTTGCAGGATACAAAATTAATGCACAGAAATCTCTGGCATTCCTATATACTAATGATGAAAAATCTGAAAGTGAAATAAGAAAACACTCCCATTTACCATTGCAACAAAAAGAATAAAATATCTAGGAATAAACCTACCTAAGGAGACAAAAGACCTGTATGCAGAAAATTATAAGACACTGATGAAAGAAATTAAAGATGATACAAATAGATGGAGAGATGTACCATGTTCTTGGATTGGAAGAATCAACATTGTGAAAATGACTCTACTACCCAAAGCAATCTACAGATTCAATGCAATCCCTATCAAACTACCACTGGCATTTTTCACAGAACTAGAGCAAAAAATTTCACAATTTGTATGGAAACACAAAAGACCCTGAATAGCCAAAGCAATCTTGAGAACGAAAAATGGAGCTGGAGGAATCAGGCTCCCTGACTTCAGACTATACTACAAAGCTACAGTAATCAAGACAGTATGGTACTGGCACAAAAACAGAAAGATAGATCAATGGAACAGGATAGAAAGCCCAGAGATAAACCCATGCACATATGGTCACCTTATCTTTGATAAAGGAGGCAGGAATGTACAGTGGAGAAAGGACAGTCTCTTTAATAATTGGTGCTGGGAAAACTGGATAGGGACATGTAAAAGTATGAGATTAGATCACTCCCTAACACCATACACAAAAATAAGCTCAAAATGGGTTAAAAACCTAAATGTAAGGCCAGAAACTATCAAACTCTTAGAGGAAAACATAGGCAGAACACTCTATGACATAAATCGCAGCAAGATCCTTTTGGACCCACCTCCTAGAGAAATGGAAATAAAGACAAAAATAAACACATGGCACCTAATGAAACTTAAAAGCTTTTGCACAGCAAAGGAAACCATAAACAAGACCAAAAGACAACCCTCAGAATGGGAGAAAATATTTGCAAATGAAGCAACTGACAAAGGATTAATCTCCAAAATTTATAAGCAGCTCATGCAGCTCAATAACAAAAAAACAAACAACCCAATCCAAATCCAAACCCAATGCCTGGAAGACCTAAATAGACATTTCTCCACAGAAGATATACAGACTGCCAACAAACACATGAAAGGATGCTCAACATCTTTGCTCGTTAGAGAAATGCAAATCAAAACTACAATGAGATATCATCTCACACCAGTCAGAATGGCCATCATCAAAAAATCTAGAAACAATAAATGCTGGAGAGGGTGTGGAAAAAAAGGAACACTCTTGCACTGCTGGTGGGAATGTGAATTGGTACAGCCACTATGGAGAACGGTATGGAGGTTCCTTAAAAAACTACAAATAGAACTACCATATGACCCAGCAATCCCACTACTGGGCATATACCCTGAGAAAACCATAATTCAAAAAGAGACATGTACCAAAATGTTCATAGCAGCCCTATTTACAATAGCCCGGAGATGGAAACAACCTAAGTGTCCATCATCAGATGAATGGGTAAAGAAGATGTGGCATATATATACAATGGAATATTACTCAGCCATAAAAAGAAATGAAATTGAGCTATTTGTAATGAGGTAGATGGACCTAGAGTCTGTCATACAGAGTGAAGTAAGTCAGAAAGAGAAAGACAAATACTGTATGCTGACACATATATATGGAATTTAAGAAAAAAAATGTCATGAAGAACATAGGGGTAAGACAGGAATAAAGATACAGACCTACTAGAGAATGGACTTGAGGATATGGGGAGGGGGAAGGGTAAGCTGTGACTAAGTGAAAGAGCGGCATGGACATATATACACTACCAAACGTAAGGTAGATAGCTATTGGGAAGCAGCCGCATAGCACAGGGAGATCAGCTCGGTGCTTTGTGACCGCCTGGAGGGGTGGGATAGGGAGGGTGGGAGGGAGACGCAAAAGGGAGGGAATATGGGAACATATGTATATGTATAACTGATTAAATTTGTTATAAAGCAAAAAATAAAAAAATATTAAAAAACCACACTTCTCAATAACACATGGGTCAAAGAAAAAAATTTAAAAATTTGAGCTAAATTACAATGAAAATTCATCTTACCAAAATTTGTGAGATGCAAAGAAAGTACTGCTTTTTAAATTTTTACTTTCTTTAATTGTAAAAACTTCCTAATCAAGGTTTTAACATGGAACATATTTCTTGAATAAAATGGAAAGTTGAAATGTAAGTATAAATAACACTGAAATATAAATCACCATACATACAACACCTGGTAGGAAAAAGCAAAATAGCAAGATTACACAATCCATGTAACATCCAAGGTCTTTTTATCAGACACCTCCTCCACCTTCCAAGTGTGTTCTGCTGGATACAAAGCTTACCACAGCTACTGGGATCACATTTAGTCAAGGTTGCAGCCCAAAGAACAATCGTCTGGCTGGGCCTTGGCTGTGTTGGTTCTGCTCACAAGCAAAGCAGTCACCAGCACATTCAAACAATGCCTTGACATCCTTTAAGTTTGAAAGTCGGGAACAAGAAGGCAACATAATGATGTTATCAGAAAGATGTTAGCAAATAAACACAGTTGTATGAAACTTGAGGCTGAAGAGTAGCTTGCTAGATCATTTCTGTGGCTTCTTGGGCAGTGCTTATTGAATACAAAATATGAAGAAAATTATAACATTGAATACATATAATAGAAAGGAACAAAAGTCTAAAATTAATAATCTAAGCTTCCACCTTAGAAAATTAAACTAAAATAGCAATTTAGCCTAAGGGAATCAGAATAAAATCAATAAAAATAAGAGTAAAAGATCAATAAAATGAAAACAAGAAAACAGATGATAAAGTCAACAAAATCAAAATCTTGCTCTTTGAAGAGATCAATAAATTTGACAAAGCCAGGAAAACAAGAGAAAATACAAAATTGTAGGCCTAATAATGAGGGGAACCAGTGATGTAAGTTCCAGTCCAAAAGCTGGCAGAAACCCAATTTGGGTCCAAAGGCAGGAAAAGTCTGATATCCCAACTCAAAACAGTCAGGCAGCAGTTATTTCTTACTCAGGCTTTTTGTTCTATTTGGGTTTCCAGTTGATTGAATGAGGCCCATCCACATTAGGGAAAGCAATCTATAAAGCTGTAAGTTTTGACAACAACACACAAATAAGGTGTGGGAGTAGCTGTACTGGAGCAGAATTATTGAAATTAAGTTGGTATCAATTCAAACTAGATTGTTATAAATTCAGGATGTTAAATGCAATCTCCATGGTAATAAAAAATCTAAAAATATATACAAAATCAATGAGAAAGCGATCAAAATATATAGTTCTCTACAAAAAAATCTTCTAAACACAAAAGAAAGCAATGAAGAAAATTAAAATTGAAAAACAAAGGATATAAGTCATACTGAAAACAAATAACAAAATGGCAGAACAAATTTCTTCCTAATTAGCAATTACTTTAAATGTAGTTTACATTAAAAAAGAAGAAATATCCCAAATCAATAATCTAACTTTACATCTTCAGAAACTAGAAAAAATAAGAGCAAACTAACTCAAAGCTAGCAAAAGGGAAGAAATAATAAGTATTACAGAAAAAGATAAATAAAATAGAGAACAGAAAAATAATAGCAAAAATCAACGAAACCGAAAGTTGATTCTTTGAAAAGATTAATAAAACAGACAAATATTTAGTTAGAGTGACAAAGAAAAAAGAGAGAATACACTAATAACTAATATCAGAAGTTGAAGTGACAATTTTATTACTGACCTTAACACTAATTAAAATAATTATAAGACAACACTATGAACAATTCCACACCAACAAATTATGTAACCTAGATGAAATGGAAACATTTCTAGACAAACAAATTACTTTAACCGAAGAAGAAATTTAAACATCTCAACAGATAAGAAGTAAAGATATTGAATAAGTATCAAAATCATCTTGACAAAAAAAGTCCAAGATAGGTAACTTCACTGTTGAAATTTACCAAATATTTAAAAAGAAACTAACACCAATCCTTCTCAAAATCTTCAAAAAAATACGTGAGGAGGGAACACTTCCTAACTCATTCTATTAGCCTAGCATTACCTTGATATCAAAGCCAAATAAGGGTGTCACATAAAAAAGAAAATTACAAAGGAATATTCTTTATTAACATACATGCAAAAATCCTCAACAAAATACCAGCACACTGAATCCAAGACTATATTAAAGGATTATACATCAAGACCTAATGGGATTCATCCCGGAATGCAAGGGTCATTTAACATAAGAAAAACAGTGTAATACAGTACATTAACAGAACAACAACAACAAAAACACTATGATCATCTCATTTGATGTAGAGTAGGGGTTTGCCACAATCCAACACCCTTCTCTAATAAAAATCCTCAGAGAACTGGAAATAGAAGGAAACTCCCTCAACATGTTTGTTCTGTCTTTCTATTCCTGGAAACTGAGGTTTCTCTTTCTTTTGAGTTCAGCTACGTGTTTATTTTTGAGTTAAACTTTTGAGTTAAACTTCAAAAGACATTGTGATTTTTGTTTAGTATAGTACCAACCATCGAATAAATTCATAAACCAGGGACAAATCTCCCATGCAGAAGTGTTACAAATTATGTAGACTCTCCCCCTGACAGTGGAGAAGCATAACTCTCCACCCCTTCGATGTGAGCTGTGCAAAGTGAGTTTCTCCTGAAGAGTACAGTATGGAAAGAAAGAAAAAAAATAACTTTACAGTAGAGAAATCTGACAAATGTTCCTTCAGCCAGGTGATCAAGGCCAACATCAACAGTCATAAATCATGATCATATCATCCTTGATAGATGGGATGTAAATGGCACTTTGCCTCTGTTTTCTTCCTCCCCAAACCCAATACATTTGTTTCACCATGAGGAAAAACATCACACAAATTCTAATAAAGGGACATCTTATAATATCCGTGACTAGTACTCTGTACTATTCAAAACTGTCAAGGCCATGAAAACCAAAAAAAAAAAAAAAAAAAAAAAAAATCTGAGATACTGTCACAGCCAGAGGGGCCTAAGGAAAGATGATGACTAAATATAATGTCATCATGGTGCCAATGAAGAATTAATCAGTCGACCTAAGAAAGGAATGGAAAATTTTATTCAAGCCAAATTGAGGATTATAACCTGGAACAGCCTCTCAGAAAGCGCTGAGAACTGTTCTGCCTGTTAGAGGTCAAAACACAGTTATATAAGTTTTTTTGAGACAGAGGGCTGTACATTAAATGACATATTATTGGCAGTTTATACAATTCAGATTTGTAAGTGCAGAGTGATGGGTCATCATGACACCTTACAAAATCAAGAAGGAATGTCATCTTCCAAAGAGTTATCTGGCTGATACTAGGAGAATGTTGCTCTTTATGGTTGAGCAGGTATTTCTGCTGATGGGGGAAGTTTGGTCAATGTATAATGCAGATACACATTGCACAATAGCGGGGAGAGAGGGGCCAAAGGCAGAGAAAATTTTTTATGTTTAAATTTTTCTTGTCTTGCCATAGAATACTAATTTTTTTTTCACACTGGAATAGAAAAAAGACATTAGGTAAAATCTAAGGAAATCTGAATAAACTATAGACTTTAATTAATTATACTGTATCAATATCAGTTAATTGCTATAAATGTACCTTACTAATATACAATGTTAATAATAGGGTAGGGCTTCCCTGGTGGTGCAGTGGTTGAGAGTCCGCCTGTCGATGCAGGGGACACGGGTTCGTGCCCCGGTCCCGGCAGATCCCACATGCTGCGGAGCGGCTGTGCCCGTGAGCCATGGCTGCTGAGCCTGCGCGTCTGGAGCCTGTGCTCCACAATGGGAGAGACCACAACAGTGAGAGGCCTGTGTACTGCAAAAAAATAAAATAAAAAATAAATAATAGTGTAAACTATATGTGAGGGATATATTGGAACTCTGCAGTATCTGCTCAATTTTTCTCTAAATGTAAATCTTAAAAAAAAGTCTATAAATAAAACACACACACACAAGAACTGAGTCCTCCTTTTTTAGAGTTCAAGGTAAAAGAGCAGTTGCTTCAGGTAAAGATGATAGTTAATCTGACACTACTAGTGGAAATACTGCTCCTTAGTCATTGGTAGTTCTTGGAAAGTTGGATGGTACTCCTTAAGTCAGCTCTTTCCCAAAGAAGAGCTAAAAACATGCCCTGAGGGCAGAAGTAAAAGAAGAAGAAATAATGAGACAAATGCAATGGTTAAGTCAGTCCATCATTTTACGTTTTCTCCTTTCCTTCTGTGTTCTCAATGCATTGAGTTTGAACATGCCATCTTCTTCACCATCTGCCCCTGGCTGTGATATTTCCTCTGTTGGTCATAGCTTTCCATACTGGGGATATTTGGTCTGGATAGTTGGTAGAGTCCAGTGCCTCAAGAGAACATCAAGGACGGAGACTTTTGCAGGTCTTTCAACTCAAGCTACCCACTGGAGTGCAAATTTGAATAAGGTCTACAAATAAGTTATATGAAACTGTGTGTTCCCTTGTAATTTTCTTTAAATATGTTGATTACTTTCCAACAGGACAGGCAATGCACTCTGAAGCATTATATTAATCCAGATGACATCTTTCCAGGCTTAGATGTGTGTTTTCTATTACTCCCTGAAGATTTATTTTACACTTCTCTGAACTTTTGTCACATTATATCAATGCATAGTAAGCAGAAACAACATAGTGGGTAATGAAAGATTTTTTATAAACAAAGAACACTATTGTATTTGATTTCTTTCTAGTGTTGCTTAAACCTAATATTTTGCTTGCCATTTTAGCTTCAGGATCATATTGGATTGAGACCCTAATGGTGACTCTCAGGTCTCACTCTTGAATTTAGCTAATTGCTTAGAGCCATAGTTTTATAAGCAGTTTTACATGATTTATTCTCATTTGCCTTGACTTTGATCTGTAGCTACCACTCTTCTTCCCTAAGAAATTCAATTAACCAGTATTTATTGAGCAACCCACTCAGCACCAGACAATATTATTCTATAAAATGCTAGCTCAGTAACAAGACTGACGAATTACCTGTTTTCAATGGACTTTACACTCTAGTGAGGTAGCAGACAATAAACAGTCACACATGTAAATATATAATACAATGTCAGAAACTACTATTAAGAAAGAAAAATCAGTTTTAGAAGATCAACTCGGAGCAACAGTTTATGCAGTTTTATACAGAGAGTCTCTAAGGAGACAACAATTGTTCAAGGACCTGCATGAGAAACTTTAGTGAGCTACACAAATACCTCAATACATCCCAGGCAGAAAGAAACTCAGAAAGACTCTAGTTAAGATCTTTCTCACACCTATGGCCACCTAATCTATGACAAAGGAGGCAAGACTATACAATGGAGAAAAGACAGCCTCTTCAATAAGTGGTGCTGGGAAAACTGGACAGCTACATGTAAAAGAATGATATTAGAACACTCCCTAACAGCATACACAAAAATAAACTCAAAATGGATTAAAGACCTAAATATAAGGCCAGGCACTATAAAACTCTTAGAGGAAAACATAGGTAGAATACTCCTTGACATAAATAGCAGCAAGGTCTTTTTTGACCCACCTCCTAGAGTAATGAAAATAAAAACAAAAATAAACAAATGGGACCTAATTAAACTTAAAAACTTTGACATAGCAAAGGAAACCATAAACAAGACGAAAAGACAACCCTCAGAATGGGGGAAAATATTTGCAAATGAAGCAACTGACAAAGGATTAATCTCCAAAATATACAAATAGTTCATGCAGCTCAATATCAAAAAAACAAACAACCCAACCAAAAATGGGCAGAAGACCTAAATAGACATTTCTTCAAAGAAGACATACAGATGGCCAAGAGGCACATGAAAAGATGCTCAACCTCACTAATTATTAGATAAATGCAAATCAAAGCTGCAATGAGGAATCTCCTCACACAAGTCAGAATGGCCATCATTAAAAAAATCTACAAACAACAAATGCTGGAGAGGGTGTGGAGAAAAGGGAACCCTCTTGCACTGTTGGTGGGAATGTAAATTGGTACAGCCACTATGGAGAACGGTCTTGGAGGTTCCTTAAAAAACTAAAAATAGAACTGCCATATGACCCAGCAATCCCACTACTGGGCATATACCCAGAGAAAACCATAAGTCGAAAAGATACATGCACCCCAATGTTCATTGCAACACTATTTACAATAGCCAGGACATGGAAGCAACCTAAATGTCCATCAAGAGAGGAATGGATAAAGAAGAGGTGGTGCATATATACAATGGAATATTACTCAGCCATAAAAGGGAACAAAATTGGGTCATCTGTAGAGATGTGGATGGACCTAGAGACTGTCATACAGAGTGAAGTTAGAAAGAGAAAAACAAATATTGCATATTAACGCATATATGTGGAATCTAGAAAAATGGTATAGATGGTCTTATTTGCAAAGCAGAAATAGAGACACAGACAGAGAGAACAAACGTATGGATACCAAGGGGGAAATGATGGGGGTGGGATGAATTGGGAGATTGGGATTGACAAATATACACTATTGATACTATGTATAAAATATTGATGGATAACTAATGAGAACCTACTGTATAGCTCAGGGAACTCTACTCACCACTCTTTGGTGACCTAGATGAGAAGGAAATCCAAAAAAGAGGGGGTATATGTATACATATAGCTGATTCACTTTGCTGCACAGTACAAACTAACACAACATTGTAAAGCAACTATACTCGAATAAAAATTAATTAAAAAAAAGATCTTTGCTGATTCTTTTTTAAACAAAAAAAAAGTATTTTGGAGCATATAAAGTTGGAGATGAGGTAGCCATTGACTAGACCACAGAAGGACATGAACCACGATTGCATGTTCTCCAAGATATCTCTTAGATATCTTGTTCAATAATTGTGGCACCTTGGACTATCTCTTTGAGTCCCATTTTTATTACCTGTGAAATTAACTAAGTTTATGTATTCATTGTTATAAGTCAAGGATAAGAATGTGAAGTGGGTCTGGGTGCTGGTTATATTTTGTTCTTTGATTTTGGTGATGGCTATACTTTGTGTACGCTTATGATTTATGCACATTACTGCATATATGCTAAAGATCAACAGAAAGTTTAAAAATACATAGCTATTTAGCTATGCTCTGGGAAAATATAACCAAGATAAGTGTGTTTATAAAGTGTTAAGCAAAGTACCTGGTACCTATTCATACATATCTCTTATCCTCTTTTTTTTCCTAGCGCAGCAATCCTAGAGATTTCAAACTCCTTCTTCTAGTTCACTTTTGACTCAAAATAGCTGAATATAAAGTAAATAAAACATATTTTAGAAAAGCAAAAACAAAAATGACAATTGCTCAATGATAAAGAAAAAAATGAACTGAAATTTTACCTCCAGCCACTAACTTACTCCCACTCTTACCAAAATATTTCAACCTTCCTCTCCCTTTCTTACAAGACACTTCTTTTCTGTGAATAGTTCCATTTCATTTCTTGGTAACATTTATTTAGCTTTCCCACCTTCCTCTAACTATCTTTCCTATACATTCTTGGTCAGTTATTTAAAAAACAAAATTAAAAAGGCAAAGGTAGCAATGAGAACACATGCAGAATCCTTCAAAGCAATGAAGGTTGGAAAAAGACTTGGGCATATTTAGAAGTTATAATGTCCCTTTTGAATTTTTTTATCACTTTCTATATGCAATTCCTCAATGTTTCTGAACATCTACTTTAATTTTTTCCGAGCTATTGTAATATTGATCTGCATTTACTTCTATCTTTAGACTTCTATTGTTTCAATGGAATTTAGAAAGGGAAAAATAAGAGAGTCAGAAATACACCTTAATGACATGGGCTAGGACCTTTATCCAGACAACTTCTAGGAATATCTCTTGAGGGTGTTGTGTTTCTTCTGCTTGACAATCCTGATCTAAGCTGAATCTGACTCCTGGTTTTATTAAACTTGTCAAATCATGAGTTTTATTCTGTCCCAGGAAAATTAGAATTCACCTGTCAGAGTATTTGTTATTTTTATCAGAATTGTCTACTTAAAAATTCTCAGTGGGGCTTCCCTGGTGGCGCAGTGGTTGAGAGTCTGCCTGCCGATGCAGGGGACACGGGTTCGTGCCCCAGTCCGGGAGGATCCAACATGCCGCGGAGTGGCTGGGCCCTTGAGTCATGGCTGCTGAGCCTGCGTGTCTGGAGCCTGTGCTCCACAACGGGAGAGGCCACAACAGTGAGAGGCCCGCGTACTGCAAAAAAAAAAGAAAAAAATTCAGTGGCATTATGGACTTAACCTCATAGGAAGTGTTTTACCTGCATCACCCCATTCCCCAGTCCAGAGCATCTTAGTGCCAAGAGGGATCTCCTCAGAGGAACTTCAGCACACAGGGAAAAGGAAAGCAGTAGAATCCAGGTGCCCTCATCACTGGTGTGGACATCTGTGGCCTTTGCTACTGAAGATCCCTGCAATCTTCACTGCCACTGAACACAGCTGTCAGAGCCTAGAGCCTCTGTCCCTGTGTCCTCTTCTCAGAGCTGGTGTGGTTGCTGTGCTGAGACCTGTTCCATGGACCCAAGTCACTGCTGTAGTCTGCTCTCTGAGATCAAGACAGCAGGCATCTCACCATCCCCGGAGGAGAGCTGCTCTCCCCTCTCCCCACCCAGGGCGTGAGTCCAGGCTTTGACCTGCCATCCCCAGGGCTGCGCTGCCTCTGTGCCCAACCTCTGGGACCCAGGCACCGCTGCAACCTATCAGCCCTGCCTGTGCTGCTCCCTCTCTGGGCCCAAAGTATCACAGTGAGATCCAGAGCCCCCAACCCTGGCTCCTCCGTGGACTATGTACACAATGCATGAGCCTGTTCCTCACACATTGGTGCCACCACCGCAGCCAGTGCACCTGTGCGGGCAGCCCAGGCCCCATGAGAGTGGGCAGCCCAGGTGCAAGTGCCCCTGAACAGCTCTTCTCATTGGACAAGAAAGACTGAAAACGGCTACCACAACCCTATCACTTTTGGAATTACAACTGCAGAATGTTTTGTGGCTCACGTAATGCTTGCTTTTTCACCCAGAACATATCTTCTCTTATAAGGATTCTTATCTTAAGAAATTAAGCCATCCAAAGTCACACACTAGTTCTGTAATTCGGCCTTAGGAACTTCAGAGCCCAAATCACAAGTGAAAACAAACTAATAAAAGCATGCTCCTTTCCTTAAAAAAGAAACATTTTCAGATTTGTCCATGTGGTACTCCCCTATTGCTACATTAATTGATCAAACGCACTTTGCTTATATCAGGGGTGTTTTAATTTGAAAGGGGGGTTTTAATTTCACACAAGTAGTCTTGGGTTCAGTCATCAGTTCTCCTACCTTCCCACCCCAACCCAATGCATTTAAATATGATTTCAACATTATTAATTCAGTCTGCATTTTCTAAGGTTTTTGTTGTTATTTTCAAATGTTTTAGTTTCATGCATAATCTGTTCATAAATTGTGTTTAGATTACATGGTCTATGGTACCTCTATTTTTTGCAATGTGTTTATATGCATTAAAATATAATATATAGTCTATTCTGTAAATGTTTGATGGCTGCTTCAAAGTAAATATGTACTATCTTTCAAAAAGGTCAATTTATATCTGCCCATCATCCATTCATATATATGTATTATCTATGTATCCAATCCATCTTAACGAAGTGCAGTAAAAATCTGCAAAACACTGCATTTTAATAATTTCTTTTATAAATTTTCAGAATTTTTCATAAAGATTGATAAAGTTATGAAATCAGAGGACAGGAGTCTATTTTGACCAGGTTTATTTTTTACTGAATTTGATTTTGTTATAGTTCTGCTTTCTTTTACTGGATTTAACTACCATATCTTTGCATAGCCACTATTTCCAGCATTACAGGCATATCTCATATATTGCAAGTTCAGTTCCAGACCACCAAAGCAAGTCACATGATTTTCTTGGTTTCCCAGTGCATATAAAATGTTTGTTTACACTATAACATAATCCATTAAGTGTGAAATAGCATTATGTCTAAAAAACAATGTACACACTTTAATTAAAAATACTTTATTGCTGAAATATGCTAACCATCCTGTGAGCCTTCAAAGAGTCATAGTATTTTTGCTGGTGGAGGGTGTGAAATATTGTGAGAATTACCAAAATGTGAAACAGAGACACAAAGTGAGCAAATGCTGTCAGAAAAATGGTACCAATAGCCTTGCTCGACACAGGGTTGCCACAATCTTTAATTTGTAAAAAGAAAAAAAAAACCCAAAACCAAAAACCCCCAAAAGCCAATATTTGTGAAGGGTAATAAAGTGAAGAACAATAAAACAAGATATATCGGGCTTCCCTGGTGGCGCAGTGGTTGAGTGTCCACCTGCCGATGCAGGGGACATGGGTTCGTGCCCCGGTCCGGGAGGATCCCACAAGCCGTGGAGTGGCTGGGCCCGTGAGCCATGGTCACTGAGCCTGTGCGTCCGGAGCCTGTGCTCCGCAACGGGAGAGGCCACAACAGTGAGAGGTCAGCGTACCGCAAAAAAAAAAAAAAAAAAAAAAAGAAAAACAAGATATGTCTGTATTAATGACAAGTTAATCTCATTGTTAGCTTTATTTAATTTATTCAGTTAAAAATGTTTCTGTAGACAAACCTGGTAGATAGCAAACCAACAAATATCCCATCTTTCTTTCTTGCTAAATAATCTAGATATTGTCAGGAATCAGGAAGTTGGTGTCCATTCCAGGAGATGCATTATAATTGATCTAATCAGTTATGGTAATCTCATTCTCCTTTGCCAGTGAGCTTTAGGGACTGTTATGTGACCCAGTTTTCCAAATGAGATGAAAAGGGAAATCTGCTTGTTAAATTCCAGGAAAGTTTTTTCTCTTTGATTCAATTAAATAGACCTTTGATAAGCCCCTTCCTGGAACGCCCTCAACTAATGTCATGGCCTTTTTCTTATTGAGTAATAACCTAATTCTTAGAGCTGTAAGAGCTGTATTGTTGCCATATGAGGAAAATCCAAGAAAATTGCAGAGAAGTTGAGCAACTGCCAAGAAATCATTTTATTGCTGAATTAACCAACTCTTGACTATCTACCTATGGACTTTTTATTGTTTGGAGATTTTGGTCCGTGGTCTTATAATATAGACTTATTGACCTCAGTTTTCTCATCTGAAATATGGATAATAAACGTATATACCTTCAAGAGGTATTGTGAGGGTGAGTAAAATAAAACAGGGAAAATGCTTAGAAAAATGCTTATTATATACAAAGTGCTCAAAAAAGCCAACTGTTGTTATATTACTGTTGTCATAGTTAAATTTCTTTTATTAGTTGTTGTGATATTTGCAGCCAGATGCACACTACCTGTCACAACCACTGTATCCTTCACATGTGTAGCAGGGTTACCTGCTGGCAGGTATAAATACAGTCCCTTGGTATCAGCAGGGGATTGGTTTCAGGATCCCCACTGATGGCAAGATCCTCAGATGCTCAAGTCCCTTTTATAAAATGGAATAGTATTTGCATGTAACCTATGCACATCCTCCCTTATACTCTAAGTCATATCTGGAATACTTATAATACCTAATACAGTGCAAATGCTATGTAAATAGTTGCTGGCATGCAGCAATTTCAAATATTGCTTTTTAGAACTTTCTGGAACTTTATAAATATATTTATTTATTTATTTATTTTTGGGGGGCTGCCTTGGGTCTTCATTGCTGCATGCAGGCTTTCTCTAGTTGGGGCGAGCGGGGGTTACTCTTCATTGCAGTGTGCAGGCTTCTCATTGCGGTGGCTTCTCTTGTTGCGGAGCATGGGCTCCAGGCATGCGTGCTTCAGTAGTTGTGGCACTGAAGTTGTGGCTCAGTAGTTGTGGCTCGCAGGCTCCAGAGTGCAGGCTCAGTAGCTGTGACTCGTGGGCCCAGTTGCTCCATGGCATGTGGGATCTTCCCGGACCAGGGCTCGAACCCGTGTCCCCTGCATTGGCAGGCAGATTCTTAACCACTGCGCCACTAGAGAAGCCCCGGAACTTTTTTTTAATATAAATTTTCAATACAAGTTTGGTTAAATCCACAGATGCAGATCCCATGGATACAGAGGGCCTGACTGTAGTTAACAGCTTCATGGCATATACTTGTAATGGGAGCTTAGGTTTAGATAATTTTTCCTTCAATAACAATCAAGGTGATTTTCCATTTAGTTTCATTCATTTACATAACATACTTTTCCTTATTCTTTCCTTATTCAAAAGCACTGAGAAACTAAGCATCCCCCACCACCCCTCTGGAAAAAAAAAAGCAGAGTAGAGCTAAGAAGAGACTTGACCTTGACCTCTCCCGGTCATTAATTTCTAATATTATACTGAAATTCCTGATATTGTTGCCAAGGTTTTAATCCCCATTCAAGAACATATGTTCATCTGATTTTTTTTCTTTTGTCATCCAATTTAATTTGTTTTTATTATTAAAAGTATTTTTTGTAAATAAGCTCATTTGTGTCATATTTTAGATTCTACAAATAAGTGATATCATATGGTATTTGTCTTTCTCTTTCTGAAGTATTGCTCAGTATGATAATCTCTAGTTGCATCCATGTTGCTGCAAATGACATTATTTCATTCTTTTATATGGCTGAGTAGTATCCAACAAGGTCCTATTGTATAGCACAGGGAACTATATTCAGTATCCTATTATAAACCATAATGTAAAAGAATATTTAAAAAAAGAATGTATATATATGTATAACAGAATCACTTTACTGTACAGCAGACCTTAACACAATGTTGTAAATCAACTATATTTCAATTAAAAAAATAGGAAAAAAGTATTTTTGAAATAAAATAGCACCAAAGTATAAGGAGATTCAAGATGCTGTCTGTGTCCCTGTGATATCCCATGCCTGTGTACAAATCAGCAGTACTCTCTCTCTTCCATTAGATCGTCTGGACTTGTCGATTCATGCAGAGGCAATATAATCAGAACGAGTGAATGGAGGCGTGACTGTTACTTTGTTGTCAGCAAACACCAATTTTACTTTCCAAACTTCTTTTAAAAAGGCAAACCACTTCCTTTCTCCTTCCCCACCTCCCACTCCACCACACTCCCATCCCTAATCTGTACTCAGTATGATTTTCACCTAAATTATGAAAGGAATAAAAGCATTCTTTCAAGAATCACCCACTGAAGTCATGAAAGAGATCTGGAATTCAAGATGTAGTCAGAATATTTCAAGGACATTACAGTGTACTACATGCCTCCTTCAGTCTTTTGGACAGTAAAACTATACCACTTTAAGTGTAGAAATAGAAACACTGTGGTGAAAATGGGTTGCAATCTGCAAGTGATATGCTTTTTCATTGTTATCTTTCATTTAGCTTATAAAAATGAATAATTGCCTTAATAGATTTTTTTTTCTGAAGTCAGGCTATTCTTGGCATTACCCTATATCTCTTCTCATCTCATATAAAAGTTCAATATCTTATAAGCAAATGGCTGTGATGAGGCAAACAAAAGGAGATAGAGCAATCAAGTCAAGTTATTATATTCCTTATACGACACAGCCTTTCAAAGAAAATCTGATTGTTTTGAGTGGTTTGTACATGTTCTTGCCAAAATCACCAAGTGCCAAGAACCCACAAAATTTCTTTAGAGCATTAATTTCATATTTAATTTGATGGACAGTATAAAGCTCCATATCTACCATAGAAATGGCTGAAAAAGCAAGAGATTAAAGCAAATTTTTATAAAAATGATTGTAACAAGAATAAGACATGAGCCATTAATTTGATCTTGTTAAAAATAGAAGACCGGGGTTTCCCTGGTGGCGCAGTGGTTGAGAGTCCACCTGCCGATGCAGGGGACGCGGGTTCATGTCCCGGTCCAGGAAGATCCCACATGCCGCAGAGAGGCTGGACCCGTGAGCCATGGCCACTGAGCCTGCACGTCCGGAGCCTGTGCTCTGCAACGGGAGAGGCCACAACAGCGAGAGGCGCGCGTACCGAAAAAAGAAAAAAGAGAAAAAGAAGGCCAAAATGAGAAATTAATGGGGTGCAAATATCATGGAAAATCCAAAGACACATTAGAAATCATACCTGAGAGTAGAGGTAGTGAAGGTTCAGTTATCACACCCACACTAGGCTTCATCTTGGTGTTATTCCACCACATTCCCCTTTTCACAGAATTCAGTGTATAGCAAGTCACATGAAATTTTGGATATTGGCAAATGCATATGATTTTGCCCCCAGTTTTCTTTGTCTTTTTCCACCCTTGAAGCCTATCTCAATCTGTGGTTTATACCTGCTGTGCATTAAATGATTGTCCTCCCCACATGTCTATGTTGAAGCCCTCATCATCAATATGATGATGTTTGGAGGTTTTGGGGAGGTAAATAAGTTTAGATGAGGTCATGAGGGCTGAGCCCTCATGATGGGGGTAGTGCTCTTATAAAAGAAGAAAGACATATAAGATCTACCTGCATGTCCGATCCAAGAAAAGAAACATTTTGGCCCTGTGAGGACAAAATCAGAAAGAGAGCTCTCACCAAGAACCCAATCATGCTGGCACCTTGACCTTGGATTTTAGTCTCCAGACCATGAGAAATATCAGTCTATGGTATGTCATTATAGCAGCATTAACTAAGACGATGCCTAATATGACTTTTCTGATCCTCAGGGTCAGGGTTCCCAAGGGCCCCATGCACTTGAATGGGCTTAGAGCATTCTAAATAATTAGCTTTTCATAAATAAATTTTCCTTAGCTAAAGGTCATTTTAAATTCATTCTTTTTGTATGAAAGATAATATTTCTGGGTGTTATAAGCAATGGAAATAAATCTGACATCGCAGCCTCTTATACCACAAAAACTATTAATAATTTAGCTTATCAGATTCCTTAGTTGTCAATGGAAATCTGGTTTTTCATGATGGAATGTGGGAGGGGGAGAAAGATTTTATACTGAGTGGAGGCATGGCCACATAAATATCACTTAAGAATTAAAGCATTGTGGGTCCTCAGCACAGTATGGAAATGAACATTGTCTCAGTATATTAATGATAATAACAGACTTCTCCCTACTGATTTTGCAATGATCAGAAATTTATGTGAGAAGAGTGAAAAAATTTTATAACAATTTACTGAATTTTTTTTTACTCTTTGTTCTCTTAAATCTTGTCACCAGCTATAAGTTGGTGCTACATATGGCCTCTATTTGGCAAAGAAAATTTCTCTAAAGCTGTGATGTCCCAAAGACAAAGACCAATAGTCACATGTGGCTCCTTAAATTAAACTAATTAAACAAATAAAATTAAAACTTTGCTTCCTGGGGTGCACTCACCACATTTCAAGAGCTTCATAGACACAGCAGACAGTACAGAATAGGACATTACCATCATCATAGAAAGTTTTATCAGAGAACTGTACTAAAGGTGGTTTTTAAGATATGGCTATAGCTGAGAAATATTTCTACATTATTTTAACTAATTTTAACCAAACTAGTCAGGTAAATTATGCCTTATTTATACAAATTCAAAAGCATCTATCCCTTCTGTGATCAGGATGTAATAATTTAGCAGTATAAAAATCTACAACTATCTTCCTTGAAGATAAAATGTTCAAAGTATTCCCTTTGAGAAAAGGAACAATATAAAGTAGCCTACAATTATGACTGAGAACATTTTCTAGTTAACAATTTTGACTCACTAACAGATAGAATAAGGTAAGAAAAACAAATAAAGTTAATGGGATTAGAAAGAGA
Organism: Mesoplodon mirus; assembly: GCF_964341445.2. Classification (NCBI taxonomy): domain Eukaryota; kingdom Metazoa; phylum Chordata; class Mammalia; order Artiodactyla; family Ziphiidae; genus Mesoplodon; species Mesoplodon mirus. The sequence goes on along the minus strand of NC_138984.1, from coordinate 108,091,805 downwards.
AAAAAACTAGTCATTATTCACATATAATAGGATATATATGAAAGAATATCTAAAGGATTCTATAGTTAAATATTATTGTTAGTAAGTTTGTGAAGAGTATTAAATCAATATATTAAAATATCTACTGTGCTTCTGTATAAAAGGAAAAAAAGAAACTAAATTATCAGATTTCCAGTAGCATCAAAATAAAAATACCTAGGCCTAAATCTAAACAAAGATATAAAGAACTTTACCAAAACAAAATATTAAAATATTGAGGATCATTAAAGAAGATTGAAATAAATGAAGGAGTATACAATGTTTCTGGGCTGGAAGACTCAATAGTATAAAGATAATTTTCCTCATGTTGGTATCTAGATATAAAGCAAAAACTCCAAAAATTGGTGTGTGCGAGCATATGTGTGTGTGTGTGTGTGTGTGTGTGTGTGTGTTTATGTATTTAAACTTACCATCTGAATTCCAACATTTCTTGTAGCAGTGTAAAGGATCTCTAGTATCGAGATATGTTTGAAGAAGAAAGAAATGGGAGAATTAACTAGTTGAAAAACATACTAAAACTGAAACAATTAAGAGAAAATGGAATTATGAAGAAATATAAATTGAAAAATGTAACTGAACTGGACCTAGAAGCTGACCGACACAAAAATGGCACCTGGTAATTCTATCACAGTCTTCGTTCTAGTCATCAAATATTTGACATACTGTCTCTCCCAGTGATAAAATATACTCACCTCAAATGTTCAGTCATATTAACAAGCTCAAGCACCATTTTCCCTGAGTGAGCTATAACATGAGTTACAGATATGAGTGCTATTGAACTAAAGGCACAAATTATGTACACTCCATACACCTAATATATAATTGTGGTTTAGAAAAAGTCTAGTCACAACAAACAATGCTATTTAGGAAAGAGAAAAATAAGGACCATACACAATTCATTAGTCTGTAGCAATTCTAAAATCGCGTAGAGCAGACATTCCAAAGGACACTTATTCTGAGATTAGTGGGTAGGAATCAGCTTTTAAGGTCTGAATCTCACTCTATTTATTCCTCATTATATGATGTGTGTTTTTGTGTGTTGCCTTGACATATCCTCTATGGTCTTCTCTGTCAAAAACTGTGAAGGGTCTGAGATGCTACCATACTTACAACTAAACAAGGTAGCCTGATACAGTTTCATAGATGTTGATAGAAAATTGTGACTCCTGGAATAGAGGCAAAGAATTTTCTTATTCACAGCAACAGCACTAGCAAGAAAATCAGCATTTTCTTGTGCCTGTCCCCAAAGCCCCAAATTCCCACAGTGTGACACTCAGAGGGCCAGATGATCCTTGAATATACAGTGGGTTGCACTATAAAAGAAATAAAAAAGAATTTAAAGGAACAAATGTCGTTTATAAGGGGCAGTAAGAATACCTGATTCAGAGGGAGACGTTATCTTTATTATACTGGACAGTAAACATTCCAGATTTTTGCCTGAAGAGACATTATTTCCTTTTTTTTTTTTTTGTGGTATGCGGGCCTCTCACTGTTGTGGCCTCTCCCGTTACGGAGCACAGGCTCCGGACGCGCAGGCTCAGTGGCCATGGCTCACGGGCCCAGCTGCTCCATGGCATGTGGGATCCTCCCGGACCTGGGCACGAACCCATGTCCCCTGCATCGACAGGCGGACTCTCAACCACTGCGCCACCAGGGAAGCCCTGAGAGACATTATTTCTATTTTCCAAAGCTGTTCACCCTGCAAACATCATTGCAAATAGAGTCCAGAACTATATATTCTCAACACTTGCATTTTTATCCTTCCTCTTGGCCACTTCTGAAGTAGGCCTTGGAGAATAAGTCCTCCAGGGTAGGTGGGACAGTGGGTAAGGAAGACTTTTTAGCTTGTTTCCTGTTTGTAAATGATTTGGGTTCCAAAGGATTTTTGTAAATCTCACACAGTCAGAAGCATTTTTAGTTCAGGATTATCGTGTCTTTGGCAGACAAAGTCTTCAAATCTAATTTTCAAAAATGTTGCTTGTTACCTATTTGATTGTACACAGCTCCATGTGTCATTAGTCTATGCATAGACTAGACATTTCTCTTTATCTGGTTTTATTGTGGATATTCTGAGCCTATTAGTTTGATGAGAGAGCAGTACCCTTGCCTTGAAAAAAAATTACTGTTAAGATTACCTGGTTATCTCAACCCATTCAGGCATTTTAACCATTGGTGTCTGGATGTACCCTAGATTTACTAGTTGCCATTATGCTGAGCTCTCATTGGCCTTGGTTGCTCATAGAAATTGCTCAATTTTGTCTTTTACTGTAAATCTTGAAGTCCCTAAATTCCTGAACTCTTTCTATTCCCTTTAACACCTTCTTCCAAATAGGAGATTTGTTTCTTTCTTAGAGTAACCATATCAAATGCAATCAAATGGAAGCCAATAGACAAACACTATTAACATTCTGTTTTCAACCTCTATTCCTAAAACCATAATATGTGTGAAGTATATTTTCTGCCTTTCAAATCACAGATGATAATATGACCTAGCATTTTGCCTCTTCATTTCATGGATTGCCATGTTTCCAACTTTAAATAATAGTTTTCTTTCTGCCTGCAGCCAGTCATATATTTTAGGGTTTTAAAAAATTATTATTATGATAGTACCCTAATTCTAGGTACAAGTTTCTATAACATGTTCTGTAACAGTTTCTATAACAAGCAATCCTCAAAGTCTCAGTTATTTAAAGAAAGATTCCTTTCTTACACATCACATGTGTCTTTTGAGTGTAGGTAGGGATTTGCTGCTTCTAATAGTCTCTCAGCAACCTAAGCAGACAAATCAGCCTTCATTCTGAATGTTTCTGGACACTGAGCCAGAGGAAGAAAAATGTAGTAGGGGGAGAGGGTCTTGCAGCAGCAATTAAATGTTCTAACCTGGGGGAGACACAATTATTTTTCTCACAACTCATAGTCTTTACTAGTTATATACCTCATCCAACCGCAAAAGGTCAGCACGTATAATTGGTGCATGTGTTTAGATGGTAAATATTCTGATAATTTGGTCAGCAAAATTCATAACAACTACCCTACCCTGCTGCAGTGGCTCTAAACTCAGAGCAATTTTGCCTCTCAGGGGACATTTAGTGATGTGTAAAGATATTTTTGGTTTGCACAGTGAAAGAGGGCTATGCCTCTGGCATCTAATGGGTGGAGGCCAGGGACATTGCCAAGCATCCTACAGTGCCCAGAGCAATTCCCACCCCCAACAAAAAATGATCCAACCCCAAATAGTAGTGCTGCGGATGAGAATCCTGCCCTAGAGAAACTCACCTACAGGCACACCTCACTTTATTGTGCTTCATTTTATTCTGTTTCAATATATTGTTTTTCACAAATTGAAGGTTTGTGGCAACTTTGCATCAAGCAAAGGTATCAACACCATTTTCCAAGAGCATTTGCTCACTTTGTGTGTCTGTGTTAGGTTGGGGTAATTTTTGCAATATTTCATCTTTTTCATAATTATTGTATTTGTTATGGCCATCTGTGATCAGTGATCTTTGATGTTACTATTATAATTCTACACCACAAACCATGCCCATATAAGATGAAAATCTTAATTGATGGATGTTGTGTGTGTTCTGACTGCTCCACTGACTGACTGCTTCCCCCATCTCTCTCCCACTCCCCAGGCCTTCATATTCCCTGAGACACAACAGTACTGAAATTAGGGCAATTGATAACCCGACAATGGCCTCTAAGTGTTCAAGTGAAAGGAAGAGTCACACATCTCTCCTTTAAATCGAAAGCTAGAAATGACAAAGCTTAGTGAGGAAGGCATGTCAGAGCTGAGATAGGCTGAAACTAGGCCTCTTTCACCAAAAAGTTAGAGAATGCAAAGGATAAGTTCTTGAAGGAAATTAAAAGTTCTACTGCAGTGAAAACATGAATAATAAGAAAGTGAAACAGCCTTATTGTTGATATGGAGAAAGTTTTAGTGGTCTGGATAGATCAAACCAGCTACAACATCCCCTTAAGACACAACCTAATCCAACACAAGGCCTTAACTCTCTTCAATTCTATGAAGGCTGAGAGAGGTGAGGAAACTGCAGAAAAAAAGTTTGAAGCTAGCAGAGGTTGGTTCATGAGGTTTAAGGAAAGAAGCCATCTCTGTAACATAAAAGTGCAAGATGAAACAGTAAGCACTGATGTAGAAGCTGCAGCAACTTATCCAGAATACCTAGTTAAGATAACTAATGAAGAGCTACACTAAACAACAAATTTTTAATGCAGATGAAATAGCCTAGTGTTGGAAGGAGATGTCATCTAGGATTTTCATAGCTAGAGAGGAGAAATCAAACCCTGGCTTCAAAGCTTCAAAGGACAGGCTGACTATCTTGTTAGGGGCTAATGCAATTAGTGAGTTTAAGTTGAAGCCAATGCTCATTTACCATTCTGAAAATCCTAGGACCCTTTAGAATTATGCTAAATCTACTCTGCCTGGACTCTATAGATGGAACCACAAAACCTGAATGAGAACACATCTGTTTACAACAAGGTTGACTAAATATTTTAAGCCCACCGTGGAGATCTACTGCTTAAAAAAGAAGAATAAGATTCTTTTCAAAAGATTACTGCTCATTGACAATGCACCTGGTCACCCAGGTGCTCTGATGGAGATATAAAATGAGATTAATGTTGTTTTCATGCCTGCTAACACAACATCTATTCTGAAGACATGGTTCAAGGAGTAATCTCAACTTTCAAGTCTTATTATTTAAAAAATACATTTTGTAAGGCTATAGCTGTCATAGAGAGTGATTCCTCTGATGGATCTATGCAAAGTCAACTGAAAACCTTCTGGAAAGGATTTACCATTCTAGATGCCATTAAGAACATTTAGGATTCGTGGGAGAGGTAAATAGATCAACATTGACAGGAGTTTGGAAGAAGTTGATTCCAACACTCATGGGAGGGGCTCAGGACTTCAGTGGAGGCAGTAACTGAATATATGATGGAAATAGCAAGAGAAATAGAATCAGAAATGGAGCCTGAAGCTGTGACTGAATTGCTGCAATCTCATGGTAAAACTTTAATAAATGAAGAGTTGCTTCTTATAGATGAGTGAAGAAAGTGTTTTCTTAAGATGGAATCTACTCCTGGTGAAGATACTGTGAAGATTGTTGAAATGACATTGAAGTATTTAGAATATTATATAAACTTAGTTGATAAGCAGTGACAGGGTTTGAGAGGACTGACTCCAATTTTAGAAGAAGTTCTACTGTGGGTAAAAGGCTCTTAACTAGCCTTGCATGCCATAGAGAAATTGTTTGTGAAAGTAAGAGTCGATTAATGCAGCAACATTTATTATTGTCTTATTTTAAGAAATTGCCACCTTAACCTTCAGAAACCACAGCCCTGATCAGTCAGCAGCCATCAGCATCAAGGTAAGACCCTCCATCAGCAAAAACATTACAGCTCACTGAAGGCTTAAATGGTGGTTAGCATTTTTTAGAAATAAAATACTTTTTAAAATTAAGGTAGGTACCTTGTTCTTTAAGACATAATGTGATTCCTCACTTAATAGACTACCAGTTTAGTGTAATCATAACTTCTATATGCACTGGGAAAACAAAAATTCTGTGTGGGGGCTTCCCTGGTGGCGCAGTGGTTGAGAGTCCGCCTGCCGATGCAGGGGACACGGGTTCGTGTCCTGGTCCGGGAAGATCCCACATGCCGTAGAGTGGCTGGGCCCATGAGCCGTGGTCGCTGAGCCTGCGTGTCCAGAGCCTGTGCTCCACAACGGGAGAGGCCACAACAGTGAGAGGCTTGTGTACCACAAAAAAAAAAAAAAAAAAAAAATTCGGTGTGACTCACTTTACTGCCCAAATCATTTTATTGCAGTTGTCTGGAACCAAACCCTCAATATCTCTGAGGTATGCCGGTATATGTGGTATGTTCCATTTATATGTAGTTTAAAAGCAAGCAAAAGTAAAATATTAATTTTAAGGATTCACTTATAAGTGGAAAATGAGAACTAACTGATAGAAAATAATTATGATAAAAGTTGAAATGTTTCCAGTGGGTGGGGAAGAAAAAGCATGTGATGTAGGAACAGTATATGCTAGGGGCTGCTTCCAAAGTTCCAGGGAGTTCTGTGTCTTCATCTGGTAAATGGTTACATGGGTAGTCACTTAATAATGAAGGAGGGATAGAGAAAGGAGGTTAGATCCAGTAAGTCCAGTAACCTATCCCTTTCAGAATGCACATGGGGTCTGATGACATGCACATATCCAGAGGGTGTGTTCTGCCACCTATGAGACTGAATGATTAGCTGAATCCTGCCACTACAATATTGCTGCTTCTGACACAGATGCTGAATAGACTGTCGAAGCCTGAGCGGATACCTAAACAGAAAAGGAATAATAATACAGAAGCTTGGGAATAGAGAGAGATAAGCTGAGGTGTCAGGGGTTGAGGATAATAGGGAACTTAGGCGTTGACTTGAGATAAGGCATTCTGTGCCTCTTTCATATGGTTTCCTAAACCATTAGGGGCAGGGGACAAGTGTGGCTGCTACACACTCTTCCCTTTACTCATGTGGCATGTTTAATCTACACAACAGAATTGGACACTTGACAGTATCGCATAGAGAAAAATGAACTTATTTGGGGCTTGATAAACCTGTACTGGAATATCAGTTCTACTCTTTACTATATATGTGAACTTAGAAAACAATTTAACAATATCTAAGTATTTTCTCTGTAAAAACTAATATTCAATTACTAGGGCTTTATGAGTTAATGATTAAGAAGCACCTGGTATGAAAACAATGAAGATACCACTATATACTTATTTAGAATAGCCGTAATGTAGTACACCGACAACACCAAACACTGGCAAGGATGTGCAGCAGCAGAAACGTGCATTCATTGCTGGTGGAAATGCTAAATGGTAGAGCCACTTTGGAAGACAGTTTGGCAGTTTCTTACAAAACTAAACAATTCTTGCCATACACCCAGCAATCGCACTTCCTGGTATTTACCCAAATGGGTTGAAAACGTCTGTCCACACGAACACCTTCTCACAGATGTTTATAGCAACTTTATTCATAACTAGTAAACCTTGGAAGCAGCCAAGATGCCCTTCAGTTGGTAAATGATGAGCAAACCGTGGTGCATCCAGACAATGGAATATTATTTACGAGTAAAAATCAATGAGCTATTTAGCCATAAAAAGACACGGAGGAACCTTAAATGCATACTATTAGGTGAAAGAAGCCACTCTAAAAATTTTGGCTACTGTAGCCACTCTAAAAATACTACATATTTCAAGTACATGGAATCCTAAAAAGGGAAAAACTTCAGAGATGGTAAAAGGATCAGTGGTCTCCAGAAGTTGGAGCTGGGAGTGAGGGTGAAGGAAGGGATGGATGAGCAAAGCGCAGAGGATTCTGATGGTAAAACATGCTGTGTGATACTCTAATGGTAGATAAATGTCTTTATACATTTGTATAAACCCATTGAATGTAAAACACCAAGCATGGACCATAATATAAACCAAAGACTTTGAGAGATAATGATGTGTCAGTGTAGGCTTATGTCTGTGCCCAGTGTGTACTGTCATGGGGCAGGAAGTTCACAGCAAGTGAGGATTTGTCAAAGCAAGTGTACATGGCGACTCTCTATACTTTCTGCTCAATTTTGCTGTGAATCTAAAACTGCTCTAAAAAAGAAAGTTGATTAATTTGAAAAAAAAAAAGGAGTACTTTTGTTAAGCTGAATTGAATTTGAAAAAATATATTAAAAAGTCTAGGTTAGAAAAGAGTATTTGCTACCTTGATTAGTTGGATCTCTTTATTGATTCTCATGGCATGATATATAGGATAAACTGTTCCAGTGAAGAATCATACAATTAATCACAGGGAAATGAGGCAAACAGAAAGTTAATCTAACATTAAATTATTTGAAATGTTCCCCGTTCCATGAAAGCAGGCTGAGGAACGCTGACATACACTCCATCTCTCTTCATTCATCTTGCTTCTTTAGAGAGAGATGTGCATAATTTAATTCAAGTTGTCAGTATTTCCAGAAATATGTAGCTAACTAAGACGTTCATGTCACTTTGTTTTTCTGATAACTTCCTGGAAATTTATTCAATTAAATAGGCTACCACCCCGCTACAATGGGAGATGTCTCTATGTAAGTTGCTATAAAGCAGAGTGACTAAATCAGGCTGCTGGTGGTGCCTCTGAGCCAAGTTTTGACAGGATTTCTGACTTCCCTTTTTTTTTCCCCCATGGAATTTTGGCTTGCTCAAGATGTGAAAATGAAACAGAAAAGGCTGTAGCTTATTCTGTTCCATAAAAGGAAAACATGTGGAAGTGGGAAAATAGACCACGGTACATGTTTGATCTATTTGATACATGCTGTGCCAGGTAGAATTCATTGCCAGACCTCCCCTTCTTTGTCCTATTTAGCAATACAGTCATCCCTCAATATTAGCAGGGGATTCGTCCCAGGACTCCTGCGAATAATCTGCAGATGCTCAAGCCCCTTATAGAAAATGGCAAAGTGTTTGCATATGATCTATGCCCATCTTCCCATATACTTTACCTCTAGATTACTTATAACACCTAATACAATGTAAATACTATGTAAATAGTTGTAAATACAATACAAATGTTTCCAGTGAGTAGCAAGTTCAAGTTTTGCTTTTTGGAACTTTCTGGAACTTTTTTCAAATATTTTTGATAGGAGGTTGGTTGAGTCCGGGGGTGCAGAACCCACAGATATGGAGCCTGACTGTACTGAAGCTGTGGCCTATAGACATTTTGCTTTTGCACCTGTCTCAGTGTTAGCTTTGTCACTAGAAAGAGCTGAAGGGGCCCTACAGAAAGGGCTTTCCTGCTTCTGATGTGCTGCTTTTGAGGGCATGAGAACTAGCAAATCAGCTTACAGGAGGTCTAACAGTACTGGCTTTAGGGACCTTCATAGGTTAGCCATGGCTCTCAGCATCCGGAAAGTTTTGAGCCCCTGGCAGGCCACTCTTGCATATGAGCCTTGGGTTGCTCCCTCTGACAAGTTTCTTCAGCCCTGGAAGATTGGTGTCCTAGTGGCAGCCACACCCTCTCCAAAGAGATCTGAATTTAAGTTGTGGGTGGAAAGATATATTAAGTCTGTCCACTTCTTGTTCACATTTCCTGGGGCTCTCAGGATAGCAGTAGCTGAGTTATGCATTTGCAACTTCTGTACACCTTATAGTTTTCTTTTAACCTTTAACAACCTAGTTAACAATTCTGTATGTAAAATTTTCTTCTTCAAATTCCTGATAGGTTTTATGTCTTCTAACTAGACTCTGATTGATACACACGTATTAAATATAGCTATTGTGAGTGAAAAAATATTGCCTGCCATATCAGTAAACAAAGGATGTTGCAGCCATCAAGTCATCACATTACAGCTGTCCCAATTATGAGCAGAACCCAGGATAGAAATCGGATGCCTGCCATCAAGACATCAGCCCCTGCAGCCATTCCCCCACTCCAAAGGTGCACCCTGAGGAGACTCAGGATGAGAAGCACAGGATCCTGGCCCCAGAGAGCTGAGGTGCCCATCAAAGGAATGATTTCAGTGAGCCCAGACTCTTACATCTTCCCGTACATAGAAAAGTGCTAAGTTCATTAACATGAGATGTCAGGTTTTCTTTAATTAACAGTAATCTTTTGATGTTCCGACTACCTGGTCTTTGTTGCAAAAACTCCTCTGTATCCTGGCTCCTCCCTTACCTCTTTGGAACAATATCTCAGAGAGGCTACATCCCAGGCTTTAAGTTCTCAGTTTTATCTGCCAAATAAAACATATTTCTCAACTTTTAGGCTGTGCATTTTTTTTCAGTTGACACTACCTAAATGCTTAGCAATAGGAAGTCCAAACATAGTAGTATGAGCCAAATTATTTGTATGAGTGGAGGCTAGGGCAAAAAGCTTATTCTCCCATAATGTTGCTTTGTGACAATGAAACTATTTAAGTGGAGTATTCAAGCCATCAAAGAGAACTAATACAAAATTAGTATCTATTAGGAGATTTATTCCAACTGTTAATGAAGGGTGTGTGTGTGTGTATGTGTATTTGTAATACAGGATCTCTGAAAACAAATTCACTAACTTTTTTTAAAGATTTTATTTTATTTTTTGTAGTGTTACGTGTGTTGTTAGGTTTATTTGTTTAATTCCCACTAACTTCTAATTTCTTGGAAAAATAATATATTCTACTGTACTTACTTGCATAATTCTACTTCCCTTATTAGTAACATATATAAAAGGAGATTATCTGGCCACTACTACATACATACATTGTTTTATAATTGTCCACTTAATAGTTTCATTTTTTACCAGAATGAGCATTGCAATGTACTTTACAAAAAGAAGTTGAGCAATTTTGGAAAAGAAATGCGTATCCTATCGGGTAGGCAGGATAGATTGTAGAATTCTCAATACTTTTGCTGCTGCTTGTTCTAGGTATATATTTTCCAAGGTAAAACCACTGATTATTTGTTAGAAGGATTGTAGTGTATGGGTATAAGTTTTCTGAAAGAAGAGAATTTTCCCAATAATTCTGCTTTATTTACCACAGTGAAGGGTATTGAGTATGTGCCTGCTAAATGGTTTATCCTACTTGACTTAGCACTGTAAAAGGGGCATCTCAGTGATAGCAATACTTCAAAATTCAAATATCCTGAATTTGCTCTTATTATCTGTTACATATTACTCCATTCTTTTGACCTTCTTTAATTCTAATCCATTCTTTCATTTTACTCTACTTTAAATCACACATTACTTACCTTTTGAATTAACGTCCTTGTTATTGCCCTCACCCCACTGTATTCAATGACTTTAAAATTTTTCAGAGGACCATAATAAATAATGGAAAAAAAATCACCCTTCTGTCTTTGTGTTCTGATATAGGTTTATATCATCATAACTGACTCTTCTTTAACATACATCTTGATCAGGTTACTTAAATGCTCTGAGCCTTTCTTTAGATAACGATAATAATATGGTCTATGTGCTGTTTAATTATGTAATTATATTAGTCAGGGTTCTGCCAAGATAATGTTGTGTAACAAAGAGTTCCATAGTCTCAACAAGCATTTACTTATTGGTCAAATCTCTGAAGGTCTTCTGGGATTGTTCAGGTTCAGGTTCAAGTCAGTTTCATGTCTTTCATTCTGGGACCTGCAACTACCCAGGCATAATCCTATTATGATAGACCCTAAAACCCAGGAGGCCATGCTAAACCAAATTTTAAATAAAATATTTAAATGCTTTGTTTATATTACCTCCACTAATGTTTCTTGATTAAACCTCTATTTTGCTTCTTGTGAATATGTCCCACTCCATTGTTCCCAACAACCCTTTGCTCTGGCCTATGAGACCATGTTTGTTACATAATGTGGTCTTCTACTGTACATTCATTACCTCAAGTTACTCACTTCTACATCCAACCTTGCAAAAGAGCTTTCTTTGAGAGCAGCTAGTGTAGAACACTAGCTACAAAAGAAATTGTGTGTCTGTGTGTGCTTGTATGCATTGCAATAAGCCTGTGAAAATATTTACTTTCTTATAAATCACCAGGAAAATGCAAACAAACAAAAACATAAGAAATATGATAATACTCTCACTTATCCATTTGTCAAAAATAGTTTATATTTGGTGTTGGAGAATTCGCAGGGAAACTGCCACTCACACAGTTGTAAAATGATGAGAGTGTAAATTGTTAAATCTTTAAGAGAGCAATTTGCCAGTATCCATAGTAAAAAGCATGCATTCTTTGAATACTTCATGGGAATTTATCTACTGGATACACTAACAAAAAATTTCAAGTTATTTATCTGAAGTGTTTATTGCAGCATATTTACAATGACAAAAAATTAAATAATCTAACTTTCCATTAATATATCATTGCTTAAATATAGTATGTTACATACAACAGAAACTTCAGTAATTATTGAAAGGAATTAAAAAGATCAGTGTTTACAGACATGAGAACAAGTCTGAGTTACATTCTTAAGTGGAAAAGAAAAAATGAAGGACAATATGTAGTGGGTAATTTTTTTTTTTCGGTACACGGACCTCTCACTGTTGTGGCCTCTCCCATTGCGGAGCACAGGCTCTGGACGCACAGGCTTAGCAGCCATGGCTTATGGGCCCAGCCACTCTGTGGCATGTGGGACCTTCCCGGACTGGGGCATGAACCCGTCCGTGTCCCCTGCGTCGGCAGGCGGACTCTCAACCACTGCACCACCAAGGAAGCCTGGTAATTTTTTATATATTAAAAAAAATGTTCAAGCACTGATTTGTTGACTGATACACATGCTGTAATAGGGAAGAACAAATCTGACTCCATATTGGATCTGTACCTGTTACTTTAGCATTTGTAGTCTACTGCTTTTGCTACAAGTTAATCACTAAAGGGCTGTTGCCTATAGCTTAAAGTATACATAATGGACCATCTCCAGGAACACTGCCTCCCATACCTGAGAGTTCAGCTTTACCTTTGTTTATCTCACAGGAAACATCCAGACAAGGCCCACCTGGGAAAGGCTGCAGGAAAGGAGAAATTAACACATCCACACCTCCCCACCCCCATCTGACAGGAACCAGGAAATATTTGCAGCAACTTATCACCTTTTTTACTTTACCTCCTCACCTTCCCTTCTTTGTTCTATAAAAGAAACTAGCATCCAAACCCAGGCAAGATGGTTCTTAGGGACACTAGTCCACCATCTGCTCCATCTATTGGCTTTCCAAATAAAGTCACTGTCCCTTGCCCCAACAACTCATCTCTCGATTTATTGGCCTGTTGTGCCACGAGCAGCATGAGCTTGGACTCGGTAACAATGTCACACAAACACACACATCCATGCTTTCATTCCACTAGAAGGAAACAAAAGGAAAAGTTAACAAGCTTTGGTTCTGGGGAGAATGACTACTATTGTTTTTTTATGACTTTCAGATTCCTTGAAACTTTTACAATGAGCAATGTTACTTAAAAATGAAAAATAAGCTAGGAAAGAAAGTTACTCTACCTATGAAGAGTTACTTAGTGATTAATGAAATATTTGCTATGTGCCAAGTGAATGTATAGTTACTAAGACTTTCTAGGATAAGGTAGTGGATGTGAAATAGAACATCATGGAGAAGGCAGGCTCTAGGCTGAATACTACATGTTAAAGAGAATGATGTATCAGATGAAGAGATGGTGGTGACCATTCTATCCAGGGGCTTTTTATAAACTAAGCGGTTTGGCATAGTGATTGGGTGGGATACTTATGAAGTCAGTCAGTATGAGCTCAATTCTCAGCTCTAATATTTACTAGCTGTGTGACCTTGGGCATGATTTTTATTGTTTCTGTGACTCAATTTTCTCATCAATAAGATGCAGTTGATGATAGTAATACCTACCTCATAGAGGATTTATGAGAATTGAAATATACTACACAAAAGCCTTTTGGATAACCCCTGGCAAATAGTAAGCCATAAATAAAGGTTAGGTGATATTATTGTAATTAGCAAGATTGAAAGAAGCATTAATGTGGCTAAAGCAAGTTGTCTTTTTAAGCATATCATTGACATGATAGGGTGATTTCATGAGGCTCAGTAGAACTCTATTGCATTTCTGACAGTTCTTTAAACATACTTCATTTGCAGCTCTTTCCTACCCATAAAAAGCCTTTCTTATTAGAATATGAAGAAGATAGAAACTGATCACCTCTGGTTGATAGGTCAAACTTTTTTTCCTGTCTTTCTAATGGAGATTCAATAAAAATACATAATTCCTTTGTTAATACAACTGAAGAAAAATGTTAAGAATTTGGCTAACTACATCCAAGGAAAGTTTTTCTCCCTGAATCTTGACAGTTTGTTTTTGCTAGATACGTAGATGAAATTACTGGTAAGAATTAGCATGTAAAAGCCCTTCTCACATCAATTTTAATACTAATTTGGAGAAATAATCCAATTTTTCATGTATGTTGATGGTGCATTATCATGGTTCCTAGCACGTAAAACCAAGCAAAGACAGGCTCAGTCACATTCAGGTTTACACTGCCTTTGTAATCCCTGTCTTTTCCTTATTCTTCCAAGTATATGCTTCAGCAGAATTGTAAGCCACACTTTTTGCTTCTACAATCATTGATATTTTGGGGGTCAGTCACCCTGTAGCACCCTGCTGCATGCTGTACAGAAACTTTCTTATTCTCACATAAAAATAAAAGCTTAAACATAAGTAATAAATACATGTAGATCAGAAACTTTTTCACACATGCTCTGTTAAAAAAAAATCCAGTCTTGGTTAGCAGAGACTTTATACTAAGGGAGGGAGGGATCAATGCAGTAGGGTTAGGTTTAGGGTTAGGGTTCTGACTATCAGAAAATGAAAATGTCTCAAAGATTCTGCAAAAACAGTTTTTCCCTTATAGAGAAGAGTGAACAAGGCTACAAAGAACTGGGTGTGGGAAAGTAGAATGAAAAGGTATGATGTGATTGGACAGTAGATCCAATACTGCTTTACTCTGAGGCTGGTCTATTCTCAGGAGGGCCCTTTAATAAGAGGGGTTGGATGCTGTCTCAGGCTGAGGGTGGACCAAAGTCTAGAGTCCTGGGGAAAAGAAGTTTGGTTAACAAGCTGTGGAAGTAAACAAAGACCAATTAAATCAGATAAGCAAAAGTTATTTATTCAGAGCTTGCTATGGCAAGGGAGTCAGCCACCATCACTTGGGTTTGGCAGAGAATCAAAGGCAGGTAGAGATTTGGAAAAGTTTTATAGTGGAAAAAGGCTTCAGGTGTGCCCTGATTGGAGGCTGTTGGCATGCAGAAGCCACAGGGCAGGCTAACTAGAAGTGGGGTTTCCTATGTGATTGGTTAAGGATGCATATCTGGCTTTTCTCTGCTTGGTCCTAAGTTGAAAACAGGAATAAAAATTAGGTATGTTATCATCTATTAACCAAGTCCTGGCCATTTGGGGGCTGATTTTTACAGAAGTTATTGTTTAGTTTCACAGACTGTCACTAGAGACAGCAATCAGACTTAGAGTAGACTGGCTTCCTGGATTGTTTGTCATAGACAGAGGGTTGGTTTCCTGAGCAGGTTGCCACAGGTTGTGGGTTAAAGTTCTACATTTATATATGGTCTGGTCACTGTTCATCTGTATATTCCTCCTCTCGAGGCATTGTGTTCTTATGAATCAGTAAGGACAAAACAATTCAGCTAATCATTTATTAGGTTAAGAATGGGAATTTGGAGGGCTTCTGTTTGGGCTTGTCATAGGTAAACAAGGGAGATATCAGAGAATCTTAAGGGAATCTTATTTAAGTCATTTGGGAGAAGTGTGGTGGGTCTTTGCAGTAAGCCATTTCCAGGAATATAAAACGGGGTGTGTGTGTGTGGGGGGGTGGTTCTTAATATTTATTGTTTTCCAGCATCCCAAGGTTCAGGTAAAATCTGACATTCTCACCTCTGACCATTATTTATACAGCCATGCATATCCATGCATATGTGGATAGATAGGTATAATGATGGACACAGACACCTCAAAAAAGTTAATCTGAACATCTCTATTGTATATATATATTTAATTTTTCCATCTCAAAAGGCAAAATATTTCATTTTGAGTCTCTCACTTGTGTATCCGTTTTCTTGAAAAAGAGATTAAATAGTCAGGAGTACACCTAGGGCTGTTCATTTTTCCTCCCAATGATACATTAATGAGGTATTTAAAGAAATTTAGAAAATTTTACTTACCTAATGAGATATGTGGCATTCTAAGATTGAAAATGTGTCTCAGGCCTTCATGAATATAAAGACTCCTTCCATATTACCAAAATTAATAGGTATCTTATCCCACGTTGGCCGTAGATATGCTTCCTCAGGCTTTGAGCCTCTTCCTCCTAGTGTGAAGCGTGCTGACATCTTATTCAACCCTGAGTTTAGATGATCGCCGTGACACAGTCTTGTGAAACTTCAGGGAACAGTGCTTGAAACAGATATAACAGACATTATACTTCAGGATCTACCAAGATTGCATTATGATTCAGAGCTAAAAAGAAATGCAGAAAAGGTTCATTCATAGAATTCTTTATTATCACTCCCATCAACTTCCTGAAATTTAACTCTATGTAGCCATAATGACTCACTAGAAGAGCCTCAGGAGATCTGAAACTTCCCCCCGTTTTCTCATTACCCACCCCCTACAAACAGTTTCCTTCACCTTTCACATAAACTAGTTGTTAGAGACCCTGGCCTCAAGATATACCTGGGGAACTCAAACTAAGGCAAAAATCAACAAAGCAAGTCATTTTATATAAAGTAAATACTGTATCTCAGTTAAATCTTCACACTACAAGAATGTTAGGACAAAAATAACCTGTTTGATGATTAATTGGGTCTCTGAAATCTCTGGATTGAGAGAGAGAGAGCCTGAACCCTTGGGTATTTTAGTGGATATGAGAAATAATACTCATTCTGGTGCAGCCATTTTCAAGAAGCAAGGGATGCTGTGAGCAACAACTCATGGTTGAAGTTGTGATATTGGCACATGTACTGAGCCATCGCTCTGGCCTCCTCTCCATATGCATTGCACAGCTGGCCAGGCTGGAGGAGCCTTCTGTAGCAGGACAGCCTGCTGGGCTTGAGATAAAACACACCTGCTCCTCACTGTTTCCTTCTGGGACCTTCTATGCTAAATGGGATGATCTCTTTTTCAATAAACACTGGGCTCCGTTATGGGCATCCAGCAGGTGGTGGGTGCCAGGACTGAAAAAAATGGCAGGATCTGCAGAGGGAAATTGATAGAACATTATTCTAGGTAAAAAGAGAGTTGTATCTGCCAATTTATATTGGTCTCATACCCACTAGCTTTACTGAGACATCCACAATCTTTAAAAGACTTACAGGAGAAAAATAAGCTCAATTCTCAAAGGACCAGAGATTTTCATTTGGTTCCAGTGGTCCACTACCAGTTACATGGCTTGATATTCAGACCCTTCAAGCAAAAATGTAAGGAAGGCCTACTGGAAAATTTAATTGCTCTATAAGTTGATCACCAGTGTCCTTAAAATTCAGAGTATACTTAAGCAGTATTTTTACCTATGAAAAATTAAAATAATCCAGCCAACAGTACTCTGTGGTTCAAATTATCCCAAATTTTTTTTTCTTGTGCATTTTCTGTTCATAGACTCAAGGATCAGAAATTACTACACAAAAAAGCTAGATGACTCTTGAATAAATATGTAAGTTTTGCCTAATATAAACATTTCTAATAAATGCATTGTTTCATGGTGTCTCAGAAGCTGTTACTGAGAGTCCCAGCCTCTTATAAACCAGAACAATCTGAAATTTAGGAGAGAGGACAGAGACCACATCCCTAAAATAGCTTTGGGCTGGAGAGATCGTCCCCCTACTTCAGTTTCTCTGCTAGAGACTCTTTCTAAAGGCTAGCTCACTGCCCCTATACTAGTAGAGACAACAGAATTCTTGCACGATCATTCTGATACATGCACTGCAGGATTTGGGATTTACAGAAACACTAAACTTGAGTTTTTTAGATCTCCTATAGCTAGTTATTCTTTACTCCCAGGTATCCTGATTTTCATTTGACTCACAAGCCTGGTTTACAATAAGGTCACGTTTGGATAGAACGTAGCTGCAGTTCACACACGCTAGAAAACCAAATACAGGGAGGAGTGAGGCTTTCACAATTTTCTTCAGGATCCTATGTTAGTCTTCAAGAAGTCATTACATGACAATGTTTCCTCCCCCTCATATTGAAAAGTTAAGAGCAATTTGCTAAATTCAGACCAAGGGAGAAGTGAAAAATTATGTGACAATTAATAATGAGGTTAAGGAACTCTAACCATTAGGTAATTATAGAGCTTTTGGTCAATTATGCCAACTTTGTGTTTGCCAGTACTTTACTATAGCTCCTTCTAATGGTAACTTCCATCAGGATTTGTTTATAAATGTCTGTGTGCATCATTTTGAGGTAAAGAAACTCATGAAAGGATAGCTCAATTTCTCTCAGCAATATTCAGTAGAAATATAATGCAAGGCACATATGTGATTTCAGATGTTCTAGTTGCCACTTTAAATTTTTAAAAAATGTAATGTTAATTTTAATGATATATTTACCCCAATACATCCACAATTGTTTTTCAAGATTTAATCAATATAAAAATTATTGAGATATTTTACATTATTCTTTGTACTCAACCTTTGAAATGTGGTGTGTAACTTACAATTACAGCACATCCCAGCTTGGACTGGCCACATTTCAAGGGCTCAATAGTCACATGGGACTAGTGGCTATCATGTTGGACAGCAGGTCTACCTGGTACCTAGATACAAAATCCAAGAATGAAAAGTGCTGCTACTTTCAAGCCCAGTAAGACACTCAATTGCTCTGATGGCATTTTTGGGAAAGAAGGAAACTTATATAATACAGTGAGGAAAACTCACAGCAGATAATGCCTTTTTCCAAAATAAATAGCTCACATTTAAGAATTAGGTCTACTGCTCAGCACTGTATATCTTGGAATCATCTCAACTTATTCCTTGGCATCTGCAGAAGGATACAGTGACTTTTATTGCTTCTAAGACATGATTTCTTTGGCATTTGAAAAGTAAACAATGACAAAAAAATATAGAAGGTAAAAATATCAAGGGATTTTTTTCATTGTACATTTGGGAGTTTTTTGAATAAGAACAGAGTAAGTTCTTTTTTTTCCCCTCCATACCAGAATCAGTTTGTTACGATAACATCATGACTACAAAGAATGCTACAAAATTATTTAATAGGGCATCTTCTCCCCTAATAAGTTGCTTTTATAATCAGTGGAAAAAGAAAATAGAAGTCACTTTAATGGCACCATTTTTGTTGGTGTTGTTTTTCTACTCAATGCCCACCACAAAGAATGAAGAAGAAGTGCATTGGCTTCAATTTGGATGCCCTGGGCATGAAACTGTCCTGCTTTGCATCCTGGAAAGAGAGCATTCCTAGTTAATCTGGTGTAGCCATGAAGCACCAACAAAACATTTGAAACTAGAATGCTAGTTCCCATAATGCTTATAGAGATATACAACATTTTGTCAGGATATTAATACCATTTATATACTTCTGACAATTTGCAGCAAAGATGTGAAGCTAATATAGGTTATTATGATTTTTTTCCATTTTCTTATTGGAGTAATCTAGTGTTTCTTTCTAACCCCTTGACTTCATTCTTCATATTCCTTAAGGATTTTGCTCAACTAAACAAAATATATTTTCCTCTCCAGGAATGTTCCCACCACCTTTGTTTCAATGGAAGCTATAATTGGGGCTTTCAATTTGTGAATATTTACTTCTCAGCTCTACAGGACCTGTAAGAGTCAATCGATAAAATCTCAACTACAGAAAACCAGGTTATGGTGAGAAATATTCTATATTAAGATATATCAATTTTTCACAAATTGTATATAATATTCCTTGCTAAGCATGAAGTCAAATGCCAAAAGGACTTGTAATAACTCATGAAAAGTAAAAAGTATAAAAAGGAAAAAAAAATCTTTCTAAGAACTCTAGGAAAATAGCAAGTTCTATTTATAACAGGGTCATAATACATTTAAAATGAAGTTAATTCTGGATTTTTTCCTAATTTTACCAATAGACATGAGATTTTAAGTTAGATATAAAGCAGATTCAGAAATCCTTCCCCAGCCATGGGATCTCCCTCTACAAACTTCTGGAATGCGTGTCATTATTGGAAGAATTTCAAATTCAGAATAAATGAAGTCACATGACCTAGGAATGTTTAGGAATATGATGTGGTAGAAAAGAAATGGGAAGGAATGTTAAAAGTTGATCAGCAGGAGACATTATTTCAAAATTCCTTTAAATCTTTTTTTTTTTTTTCGGTATGCGGGCCCCTCACTACTGTGGCCTCTCCCGTTGCGGAGCACAGGCTCCAGACATGCAGGCCCAGCGGCAACGGCTCACTGGCCCAGCCACTCCGTGGCACGTGGGATCCTCCCAGACCGGGGCACGAACCCGCATTCCCTGCATAGGCAGGTGGACTCTCAACCACTGCGCCACCAGGGAAGCCCTTAAATCATTTTTTAAAGCCAGAGAATAGTTTAACCAAACCTAATATTGAACACTAGTTAGTAGAAAGAGTTTGGAAAAATGTGTACTTTTGGGAACGTTCTAAATTACTATAGGTATTAGGAAAATATTTTCCTAAAAATAAAAAAGAAATTTCATAGTGGATGAAGACCCACTCCTGGAAACATAACCACTGAAAGTACATATTATGTAAAGAAAAAATATCCACTTGAAACCAGCAGTGATGAGAACATATGAGTGGAAAAGAGGAACTGACCAGAGTCATACATTTTAAGTAAAGTGTAATATTCATAATATTTATATAATCCATATATATATATATATATATATATATATATATATATATATATATATATATATATATATATATAATTTTTTTTTCTGACCAGGCCAGGTCTTTATCTGAATTTGGGCATGATACAGATGAAGAGGATCATGCCAATGAAGGTGAAGCAGATGATAATAAAAGCATGGCCCAGAGCAGCCAGTTGACTGACTTGTGTGTGTGCTGCTCCAGTTGCCCAGATTCTGTCTTCAGCTTCTCCAGGTTCTGGTCAGCCATCTTGAGTGATGGATGTTATATATATATATATGGATATATACACATATATAATACTTTTTGGTGCAAGTGTGTGTGTGTGTGTGTGTGTGTGTGTGTGTATGGTTTTCAATAGGTTAACATGAAATCTATGTCTTGAGATGTATTTTCCTACAAGATCTTATGTTTTTCAAAATGATTTTTCCTACCCTGGACAGTTTTATTTGCTTCAACAACTTGGCTTTGCAGTGATTACTTATGTATATTTTGTACCATATTTTCCAGTTGTCATCATTATAATATAGGCAAAACATTTTTTTAGAAAAAAATCTGGCCCCAAGACATTATATTCACAAGAGAGTTCCAAAGTTCCTGCCAAGGCATATTTTCTTTCCCTAATATGGTGCATTTCATACCCTCATATTAATCATACCTAAAAATCAACATTCAGTCTCCTTTATTTTTGCACAAATACATTTATATTTAAATGTCTCACAGCTAATTCCTGTTTCCTAGAAGTTCTGTTTGGCTCTCTAGGACTTGGATGTTTAAACAGCCTCACTTTTACTCCATTGCTACCCAATAATTCTCCACTAAGAGGCTAGTATTTGGTTCAGCTTTCAAACAGTTCCATATTAGTGGGACTAGAGAAAGAGATGTAAATGCCTTATAAAACAGAAATCTTTAAAAAAAAACTACAAGCAAGCAACTCTGTTCAGAGGGTATATTTCTGTTCATTAATTGAATTAATTAATTAGTTAATTTAATATTCAATTACTGAAAATAACTTAATTATCCTGAAGCTACTATGGACAGGATAAAGAGCTAGTGATTTGATGTGTGGGTAGGGGGGGTATAAAAATGAGTGTGTTTGTGATATCAAGGAAAGTTTAAGCTATTCATAAAGACAAGCTATACATAAATAACTACAGCACAAGAAAGAAAGTAATAAGTATCATGAGAATGGACGGAAGTATTTTGTACTCAGATGAGAGAGAACATACTCAACTGTCATGATTGGAGATGATTTCCTGAAGTAAGTGACATATTAGAAAGAGATAAAAGAGGAATAAGATTTAAACAGAGAGTGCCACAGCTAATATGAATAAGAACAAGAGTTCAGATTTGGAAAAGCCCACGTTGTATGTGGAGAATAATGGCTGCGGTGAGGAGAGCAGAGGGTCCCTGCCGTAGGGCAGTAAACAATTTTGTGAAGGGCCCAGGATTTACTCCGTGGTTGAGGTAGACCATTCACAAAATTTGAGCAGAGAAATCACCTTACAAAGCAGTGTTCTTGGAGGGGCACATACTGTCTGATTATGGGGAAAAGATGGGTGGCAGAGCCTTCTAGGGTAAGACAAACCCTGTGAAGGGTGCAAAATATATTATGAAAAGCAATCAACAATGTGTTTGCCATGAAAGAGCGGGAAAAATCAAATGCCCACTCTGAGAGGCTGGTGAAATCATTAAAAGGGGAATGAGAGGCTGAGGGAAGAGCTACTATGTGAGGAAAGACAATCTAATGATAGGGCAGGTGTGCAGCTGTTCCATGGACCAGAAAAATGAGGATTAGAGCACCAGAGTTATCTGGGTCATTCCAGATGCAAGTCTTTATTTGTTTAAGTATGAAATTTTGTAGGTAAATATTCACTGATGTTGAAACAATTCTTGAAGATTAAGAGGGCTGGCCAGAAGAAGTATGATAAATAAAAAAATATGGGACATCCAGGGGGCACAAATCCCTTCTGTGCTCTGGCTGGTTATGTGCATAAAAGCAAAATGGGGCAAAGAAATGGAATGTATTAAAACTCAGAATGGGTTTCAATTCTTTAAAGGTCACACTAATTTCCTTATACTTTAGTTGCATCTAGTCCTGGGATCCTGCAGATTTTTGGTGAATATTCATCAAAATGTGATGTTCTGTCACATAGCATTGAGATCAAGACTGAGAACACAGAGAAAGAGCTGAACATGGTAAAGATGAAATAATCAAGGGATCAGATAAGTATCAGAGATAAAGCAAGTCATGGAAAAGATTCAAGGAGGTAAGCCATAATTAGAGAGGAAGATGTGCAAGGATCAGAGAAAGAAGTGGTCCAGAATTCATTTGAGAACAAAATTCTGAGGTTCACAGATTCTGGAGTACAGAGGAAAGGTGAGGTGTTCAAAGACCAGGGAAAGAGGTATGTACCAAAGGGCAGAGCAAACCAGCAAGAGGCACCTGAAATGAGGCAGTAACTGAATGCCCAGGCAATGTCTGGTTGGTATGAATTTAACATGCATAAAGTAATATTGAACTGTCACTGTAGGGTTTAATTTATTTGCTCAGGTTTTATTTTCTTATTGTTTTGTAGCAGCTGTTAAAACTTCTTACAGAATCTCTGTATTCCATTGACGCTAAACTTTGGCTATTTATTTGAATGACCTGAAGAGCCTTACAATGTACTGATGACTGGGCCCCTTCCCTAAGATTCCAGTTTAATTCTCCTGGGTGTAGTCTGGGCATCTGGAGTTTTGGAAACTCCTCAGCAGATTCCACTAGCATCAGTGGAGAACTCCTGCATATGTAAAACTGACCACAGCTGTGCTGCTCACAGGGGAGGAGAGTAGAACTCTGTGGCCGCTGCTTATCTCCTCCCAAATCCAATCTAGCTTGTGAAGCAGAGTCCCTGGGGGATGTTTAAAAATACAGAAGCCTGGTCCCACTCCAACTCTACCGATTATGAATCTGAGTGTTGAAGGTAGGGCAGAGCATGAATGATTCTGATACACAAATCCTGTTTAAAATCCTCTGCCATACCTCCCCTAAAACCATACTTATTTTTTTAATTTAGAAAACATCTATTTAAAACTTTTATTTAAAAGGACACTTTACATCACATTCTTAAATGGAAATCAAAATCACTTGTCATACATGATAAAAAATAATGTAAATAAAACAATATTATTGAATTATACTGGAAACTTTTGCCTGTGAAAACTTTGAGCCCTGCACTTGTTTTTTGTTTTTCTTTTAATTGAAGTGTAGTCGATTTCAATGTTGTGTTTGTTTCAGGTATACAGCAAAGTGATTCAGATATATATCTATAGATATATAGATATATATGTTTTTTTTCAGATTCTTTTCCATTACAGGTTATTGCCAGATATTGAATATAGTTCCCTGTGCTATACAGTAGATGCTTGTTTATTTTATATACAGTACTGTGTATCTGTTAATCCCAAACTCCTAATTTATCCCTCACCCCTTCTCCTTTGGTAACCATAGTTTGTTTTCTATATCTGTGAGTCTATTTCTGTTTTAAAACATACTTTTTAAACCACTGCCACAAATAAAGATTTTGACTTCTGTTGAGTTTCCAAGATTTTTCTGAAAGATAATACTTTCACCTGCTTAGTTCTGATGATTCAGTGCTATTTGTTTCTAGCTCTATATTAGATAATAACACTACTTACCATTAATTAAGAGTTATGTGGCAAGATATTGCTAGTCCCTGAAGATACCAAAAGAGTCAAGCCTTGGTCCTCATCCTTAATGATCCACCACCTAGTGGAGGAAAAACAAGTAAATATTTATGACATAGTGTGTAAGTGCTCCAAAAAACCTGGGAGGAGGGCTTCCCTGGTGGTGCAGTGGTTGAGAGTCCACCTGCCAATGTAGGGGACACGGGTGCGTGCCCCAGTCCGGGAAGATCCCACATGCCGCATAGCAGCTGGGCCCATGAGCCATGGCCACTGAGCCTGCGCGTTCGGAGCCTGTGCTCCGCAACAGGAGAGGCCACAGCAGTGAGAGGCCCACATACCGCAAAACAAAACAAAAAACCCTGGGAGGAGCATGGAGGATGGGTACAATTAAGGAGAAGGTCACCAACACTGCCTGAGGAGTCCAGGTGGAAAAGCTTCTTTGACGGGACACATCAGGAGGAAACTCTGGGTGGTTAGAGACAGAAAAGTAGTGTGTTAGAGAAGTAGGAAAAGAGGTCAATAAGTTAGGAAGTAGAAAACACTTTAACTCATGCACATTTCAATATTTAATCAAGACATAAACTGCTGTCTCTGGGGGCTTCATGATGCCTCTCAGTTTCCTCTTCTCCTTTGGAGTTCTGACTAATGGAATATATGCATAGAGCTCTATCAGTTGGGCACAGGACACATAAAAGGATTCAAGAAGCAAGTCAGCGCCTTTTAGGACCAGCATCTCTGCTTCCTAGTAGAAGAGGACCTAATTAATTTTAATCTCTGGTCAAACATGATGGCTAATCCTCCTTCTTTGGGAAATGGATTGAAAGTGGGTGACGGGGCCCAGGAGAGGGGGCAGAGCAGAGATTTCTCTCTCAGGCCTCCTGTGACAAAGACCATGAGCTGCTTATTAATATTCATTCTCTCTTTTAGTAGCATAACCAACCCTTATTTTGTTCAGACTGACAATGTGTCCAGTTTAGAAGCAACACTTACCAGTCTTACTTGAGGCATTGATATCTATGGGACAGAATTCTGTCTTGTGTGGCGTTACTGAAGGTTGCTGGGTAGAGCTTGTGGAAATTTTCCCTACAAGAGAAGGGACCAGGAGTTAGTCCGTGGTTGAGGTAGACCATTCACAAAATTTGAGCAGAGAAATCACCTTACAAATTCCCTATACTCTAAGGATGCACTAACTTTTATAGTTGGCCTTGTTGCTTCCATGAACCTGGAACTCAGATGTGATGGCTGCAGGCACAGAACCATCATATAAGATCAAATATGAAGGTTAGTAGCCTGAGTCATGCATAGCAACATGAAGTATGATGCCAGTATTGAATAGTCTATCTTGAGACTTACCCTTACTAGAGGGAAATATAAATTCCTTAATTTGTTTAAGCCACTTTTTTGGGGGAAGGAGTGGTGGTGTCTCTGTTACTTGTAGGAGAATTATAATTCCTAACTGATACTCTTCCACAGGAGAAGAAATGACAAAAGTAAGTCCCCTTCTCCATCTATAAGGCAAGATTGAAAAGTTTGGTAGGAAGCTACAAATGCTTTTCTTTCTACTTAAGGATAGTATGTAAAATTTATTGCCTTATAAATTTGTGTGCTACACCAAACTCCAGACCAAACAATAGCTGGAAAAAGCACTCTTTATTTTTTTGGCCTTGCCCTGCAGCATGCATGACCTTAGTTCCCCAACCAGGGATAGAACCCGTGCCCCCTGCAGGGGAAGCGTGGAGTCTTAACCACCAGACCTTCAGGGAAGTCCCTGGAAAAACTACTCTTTATAACCTAAAGGAAGAAATGACATTACAAGATCCTCAAAAATCTGAATTAATTCTCGAAACAAGAGAAAAATGTCATTCTTAAATAATGCTGACAATACTAGCTTACCTTTTCATGTTAAGTCAACTCCTAAAATTATTTTGGAGAGAACTTCTTCCAGGTTTTCTCAATTATTATGTGAACCGTTTGCAAAAGGTTGCCTCAGGCAGTGTTCATGAGAAGATGTGTCAGTCTCTTAAATGGAAGTGACAGCTGCTGGATAATGTTGGAGTTCTGGCTTTTGCCTTCTGTCCACTGACTGTGACAAAGTCGTGATGAGTCACCTTATTCTATAAGCGTAGACGCATCCCTTATGAGGAAGAATGAGAAAAATACCAACACTATTTCTCTTTTAAAATTGACTGAGCAATTGTAAGAAATCTGCACAATTACCCTCACAAGTTTTTAAGGAGCTGTTCATCATTGTGGACATCTCAGGCTTTCTATGGTTCTGGTTTAAAGTGAATGACGATCCTCCAGCTGTAATGATCAACTTTACAATAATGTTTTGCACAATGATTTAGGGATGCAACATTAGGCACTGAGCTGGCATTACTCAATGGTAACAATACCTCACCATAGAGACCAAATGCTCAAGGAAAACATCAACAAAAAGCAATTTTTATTAACGAGGAAAAGAAATTAAAAAGAAGTGTTGTGGGGGGTGGGAGGTGGTGGTGGGATGAACTGGGAGATTGGGATTGACATGTATACACCAATATGTATAAAATGGATAACTAATAAACACCTGCTGTATAAAAAAATAAAATAAAACAAAATTCAAATATAAAAAAAGAAGTGTTGTTTTCCCCATTGCTTCTTTTAATAAAGACTTATATTTTATAATGTCTCTGAGGTTCTGGTATAGCTCTCAGTCCCAAGAATACCTGGAACTTGTGGACACAAGGGTTTAGAGTTCTTAAATCAAAATAGTGTGTGCATATACTGGGTTTGTAGTCCAGCTGTGAGATCCCAACATCAGACTTGACAATTTTCAAAAATGCTTTTGCTAGAAGCAGTTGTGTAAACTTGGGGCAGCAGCCAAAACCGATTTTTTTTTAATTTAGTGAAAAGTCAGTTTGCATCTCTCTCTATACTTAAGGGATCACATTTTCCAGATTATTTTTGTTTTAAAAGACGATAGCAATTAGAATGTACTACTGAGCCCGTATCCTTACTAAGTCTCCTGAGAAGTAAATTAAAGAATTTCACAACTGCCTCCATGATATTTTGGATTAAGGTAGAAGTAGACTTAATATTTCTGGTGTTTTAACTGGGAAAACCACTGGATAAATTTTATTACTCATGAACTCAGCATGGCTGGGGACAGGAGGATGATTAGGAGCGCCAAGACTGTTTTTCCATACTCTACTCATTAGATAGGGTTATGTGGCCTTAGTTTCACACATCGTAACTATTATGAGTATCAACAAAGCAGAAAACTCCAATCTTTTTTTTTTCTCTTTTTTTTTTTTTTCTTTTTTTTTTTTTTTTTTTTTGCGGTACGCAGGCCTCTCACTGTTGCGGCCTCTCCTGTTGCAGAGCACAGGCTCCGGACACGCAGGCCCAGCGGCCATGGCTCACGGGCCCAGCCGCTCCGCGGCATGCGGGATCCTCCCGGACCGGGGCACGAACCCGCGTCCCCTGCATCGGCAGGCAGACTCCCAACCACTGCGCCACCAGGGAAGCCCAGAAAACTCCAATCTTGTTCTGCCAGCTCTATTTACTCAAATATCCATTCTCCTCCATCAACAGGCACATTTTTGTTTTTATTTTTACCAAAGCTGAGTACAACGAAAACTCTTCTCTCCTTTTGCCACTCGCTTTATATACATCTCTTTTCGTCTTATTATGACTGACTTTAGCTGGAGACTGTGCAATGCAGAGCCAGCACCAAGAATCAGGAAAATGCCAGTGTGTCAGAGATAGGTAGCTTTCACTAAGCCCATTTCCCAGACTCCTTTATAGTTAGACATGTCATACACACCCTTCCCTTTCCACCAACTTGATGTAGGTGGTTTTGGTAACCTTGGAGGCCATGTTTTAAAAGATGATGAAGACCTGAGGGAGAAGACAACTGTCTCTAAATTATCAACTGGAGGAAACCTGCCTGCCAATTAATGTGTCCAAAAATGAACTGTCATGTTTGAGCCTTGATATTTTGGGGGATTTGATTGTTACACCAGCTAAAATTACTTTAACTAAGTAAGCAGAAAAAGAATCATTAGTATTCTGTTATCTCAGTGATAGCCTCTTCATTTTGAAGGTCTCTTTAGGGAACCTGCCTCTTCCTTTCTTAGTTATTTATATGAAATCTGCCCCCACCCTTGTCTGCTTATAATCAAGATTTACACACCTCTTCCAATAACCCCAAACTATTTCCTCTCTCAAAACTGACCTATTGGGCTTCCCTGGTGGCGCAGTGGTTGAGAATCCACCTGCCGATGCAGGGGACATGGGTTCGTGCCCCGGTTCGGGAAGATCCCACACGGGCTGGGCCCGTGAGCCATGGCCACTGAGCCTGTGCGTCCGGAGCCTGTGCTCGCAACGGGAGAGGCCACAGCAGTGAGAGGCCCGTGTACAGCAAAAAACAAAAACAAAAACAAAAAACTGACCTATTCCTACCTCATGTATTCATGGACTTTTTTTTTTTTTGGAAAAATAACTAACCCACTCAATTGTGTAAATACCTAAATGTGATTGAAAACATTGTCCCTCAAGTGCTAACATCTTTACATTTTTAAAGCTTCAAACCACTAATTTAAATTAATGACTAATATTAGAAACATAAATCAAGTGACCAACTTTTGGAAGCCATCCTAGTTTAGGAAGATTTTTGGTCCTTCCAATCCACATCTTATAATGTGTTTCCTATATAGTAATGTGCAAGGTGAGCCCTCAGCCTGGCAATCAGTTGGTGGCACCAGATTAGGGATTATATCCTCACTAGATCAATCATATCCTCACCACTGCTATCCTCCCATTTACTCACCACACCCCCTGACCAGTCATGAAATCTATATTTTCTAGAGATTTTGAAATTGCTATTCTTCCAGTACAACCATGAACTACCAACTTGTTTCCTCCTTCCTCAGACACCCTGATGACCCATGAAGCAGGAAGCTGGGGTGATTTCATTGAGGGATATGGATGGTTCTTCTGTCAATTTCCCAACTTACAAATCAGTTAGAAAATACTAAAGCCTACATTAGAATAAACTAAAGTATGTGACTTCATGGAGATTTACGAAATAACACCCTGCCCTTAAACTTGTCTTACTAAAGTGTACTTGATTTATTAAAGATATATTCAGTAGAGAAAGTCAGGTCCATTAACACAATAGGTCAAAAGCATTCATGTGCTCTTCTGAAAGTCTGCCCACACAGCTGCATACAGAGTGGCTATCATGTAGGCGATTTGTTCCACACAGACGACTGTCTGGATAGTGCAGTCTGAACAAAACAGAATCTATAACCCTAGAAATGCCCAATGGCCTGTATTATTCTGTCTGAATGCCTACATGGGTCTAAAAACCTGGCAATGTATTGGGTTGTTAAATGGATAACAGCTCAGGCTTCAGGCTGTCCTTCTTAGAAAATACTTGGTCTGTTTCTCAGCAAGCTTGTGAAAGTACACGGACTGAGAATGCTTGCCAAAAGGCCTCGTCTTATCAGGACCCCTAATACCTAATTCATTTGTATATGGCCCCCCGTGCATTAGAGCAAATTGCTAAAAATGCCATAAAAAGAGTTATTGTAGGGTTATTGAAGTTCTGATCGGTGATTGATGCCTTAATTCGGCCTGTTAATAAGCTTCATAGTGGTATGTTGTAATAACCAAACAGTCATGTTGGGATTTAGGGTCACTATATTAGTTTGTTGACTGCCACTAAATGAGGTTTCCTTTTCATAACCTAATTATAATTTTATAGCTAACTCATAAACTTAACTCTGCTCAAATACTATTTAAAAGGCTCAGAGAGGTGCTTAGTTACCAAGGTTTGAGCCACTAAGCTCTAAGCCGTAAAAATTGAACTGCAGCTATTACAATTCTCATTCTTGATAATAACTACCCTCTAAATAATGCTCTACATTTCATAGAAAAAGAAAACATAAATTACATTAAACTAAACAGAAAGTTGTAAGTATGCACATAGTAATATAATATTGCATTCATTATTTCTATCAATTAAAAGAGAAAAATTGATAATTGCTTTCAATTCTCAATGTTACTATGAGGTTAAGCCTAATTCCAATAAGTAGTGAGAGATACCAAAAATATATTTGGTGTCAAAGGCTGTATAAGAAAAACAAAACCCTTAATAATTGAAATTTAATGTGGGAGAAACTCCTTCTCTCTTTTTTTAACCTATACTTATTTTATTACCTTACTTAATTCTGTATTTGACCAACATAGACTTCAACATTTATTACATTATTAACAAAAGAAACATTTTCTGCATATAAAAGAAAAGGAGCCTGCTTAAATTCTAATCCCTGAATATTATACTTAAGTATTCTGATTTTATTTTATCTTACTCCTAAAAGATGCTTTCAGTGTGACCTTCCATATGTTACATCACTTGTACCAAACAGTACCAGTGGACAGGTAGGGATGAGAGACAAAGAAATCCATGCTTATTTGCGTGAAAGGGCAAATCACTTGTAGACCCAGATGCCTTGATTCTGTGCATTAAACTTTTTTGAAATGAATCCTCATAGTATATTGATGAAGTGAGTGAGCTTAATAGGAAGATATAATTAAAAATGAAGTTTTACAAATATGGTCCCTCTGCTATAACAATGGAAGTAAGATGAAAATCAGGCCCCACCCAGGGACCCCTGAGACCTGAGGTCAGTTTGGTAGTGGAATTCCTGATACTTGTGGAGAACATGGATGCAACTGGAAGACAGCATTCAATGGTGTGATACAGAGGCCATGCTAACTTAAATGGAGATGCTGAATCCAAACCAAAGAGTTTAGCGGTCCAGAAAAAAAGTGGAGATAGAGAGGTGGGTAAGGTAGGTTAGAAATGAAGCAAAGCAAAAACCAAGAGAAAGAAGTTTCAGAGTAAGTGAATGATGGATGAGAAGGCTCATGAAATAATAGTCCTAAGTTTACAGTAGAGTTTTACATGCCCCCAACACATGCCTGCAACCAGATGGTACAAGAAGAATCCTCAGTGAGAGTATAGACCAGGCTGGTGTTTTCAGGATTGATGATTAGGATACCTCATAACCAGGATGTGCATAAGAAAGTCCCAAGTTGGCAATTAGAGAGGATAGTCACTTGGTCTGATAATTTGACAAAATATTCACTCAGTCTCTGTGTGTAGTACACTATTGTTTGCATACATTATGCTCATTTTTATCAGCATTTAATTTAAATCTTTTTGTGTCTAGATATTACAAAAATCTTGTGAGGGCTTCCCTGGTGGCACAGTGGTTGAGAGTCCGCCTGCCGATGCAGGGGACACAGGTTCGTGCCCCGGTCCGGGAAGATCCTACATGCCGCGGAGCGGCTGGGCCCGTGAGCCATGGCCGCTGAGTCTGTGTGTCTGGAGCCTGTGCTCCACAATGGGAGAGGCCACAACAGTGAGAGGCCCGTGTACCGCAAAAAAAAAAAAAAAAAAAAAAAATCTTGTGAACAACCTTGTTTTGGAGAATGACTGCTTAAGAGCTATTCATTTTCAAAATATGATGATTAATTAATGTGTCCATTCATTCTTCAACAAAGATTTCTGAACACTGTGTGCCAAGCCTGGTAAAACACACGTGATAGCATAGTAGAGATGCTGCGATCAAATCCTGAATCCAGCACTTACTTGATGAATGACCTCAGACAATTCTGAACCATTTGGTACCTTAGTTTAAGATAGGAACAATATTAACTTCACAGGGTTGAACTGAGAATTTGTTAAAAGAAAAAGAAAATGAGCTGACTGGAACACAGCCTGGTACAGTGTAAATAATTTGGGGATCATTATTATTATGAAAGAAAATAAGCCATATTTCTTGCCCTCAAAGAAAATACAGTTTAACGTGAAACAAAATAAGTTATATAATAGAGGCACAAAAACGTTTTGGGGGGTGTGATGTACATAAGTGGTAGTATAGGACATACTAGCTGGTTCAAATTAGTATGAATTCTAACGAATCATTCTCCCTCTCAAGTCAGTCACTGTGATGATAGGCAATGGCCTTGACTTCTATCCCAGCCCAAAGACCTGTGCCAGTGAAAACATCAAGAATAACACTTTAGAGAGGCAGTGAAGTTTTAACTTCTAAACCTGGATTGTGATTTAGGAAAGTATATGGTATAGTGGAACAGACATGAACTCAGATATAGATTTCAGTCCCGGTTCTAAAATTATTGCCTGGTCAACCCAGAAAAATTTGATAAACTTTCTATACCCTCTTGCTCAACTTTTGCTGGATATTAGTTATTCCCTACAAGATTTATTAACCTATTAGAGATGGTCAGAAAATGGTAGCTGCTATATCTTACCATTATTTAATATAAAAATATACATGACAAATATGAAATTTAAACATTTCATTTCTTTGTTTATAGCCTTCAATATGTTTTTAAGGTCTTTGAGACAAAATCTCAATCCCTAAGCATAGTCTTTAAAACCCCTTCTAGACCTCATCCGTCCTCATCTGCAGACGACTTTTATCACTCCCTCCCCACCCCAGAGCCTCTGCCCCATATTCTGCCATTTTGTCACCAAACTTGAAAATCAGTACTGGAAAGAGGCAAATGCTGGTAGAAAAGAAAGTTGCTTTTAATCAGAATGCCAGCAATCTGGAGAGATGGTGAACTTAGTGTGCCCAAAAACCACCTCTGAAGATTCTGCTCAGCCATGAAAGATTTTAAAGGGAAAAAGGGAAGTCACCTCAGTTAATCACTGAGATGGGGGTCAGAGTCCTCATCATCCCCCACTGTGTGCAGGCTTGTCATCTCCTTGTGATGTTTCTTTCATGTTACCTTGTTCACACAGTTTGTTCGTGAGATTACTGAAGGGGAAGCTAAGGAAGAGATATGGTCATCTATTAATTATTCTTCATTACTACTTCTCTGATCTATGGAAGAAACCAACAGCTTAGACAAGGTATTGTGCGATCAAAAGATTTGAAAGGTGTGCTAGGGCCGGAGAAGTGTAGAGCATGGGGGTGCATGGTTTAAGCTTAGTGACAAGAAAAAAGGGGCCTCCTGCAGAGAGCTCTTTCCTGACAAAAGCTGCTTACAGTTTCTCTGTGACTTTGCTCACATGCTGTTTTCTCTGATAGGAAGGTCCTCTTGCCCCAAAAGACTCATTATTCATGGTTTATCTCTCTCAAGAAACTTTCACTCTCCCATCTCCACACAAAATGAAGTGAGTTCCTTTCTGCTTCACTTCAAAATATTCATGAGCACATATGTCTTGGTGTTTTATTGCAGTTGTTTCTCTACTTTCCCTTTCCTTGACTTGAATTCCTTAAGAGAAAAGACTGCCTTTCATACCTGCTTCTTAAGAAACCTGGCACCAAACTGGCCATGTAGAAGTTGCTCAATAAATGTTTGTGGAATGAATGAACCAGTGTCTTTGGAAAATATAAAATATAAGAGTAGGCGAAATCAGATTATGAACTTAAAAGTCCCCTTAGGTGCTCAAGGAATTTGACAAGAAGGCCCTCTCCTCCTGAGAAGTCTCTTATAGTTTTGGAAGTTTTTGCATTCAGAAGTATCTGGCTAAAAATCCCAGTTAAAGTAAATGCATCTTTGGCTCTGGGGAACAGAGAGGGCTCTGAGGTAGGAGGTGTGTGTCTATTACCACCAATTAATTTTTACTTAGGTACTCTGAGCATTGGGCTTAATAAATTCTTACTTTTTGCAGACTCTTTTATTGTCAGGGAGATTTTAGCTTAACCCCAGTGAGATCTTTTTAAAATACAAATCTACTTCATAATACATCTAAGGACTTCTGATTCCAGATTTTTTTTTAACTGGCATCCTCTGGGAAAATTAAATTTAATATGTAGGCAATAGCCTGATTAATTAAACTTAGGAAAAAAACATAGTTTCTCTCTCTTCTTCCCTTTACTTCTGGCCAAATAATTCAGTGCTTTTAGTTGGAATTTCCCACACAATTGCTTCTCCTCCATTTTATCTGATGGAGGAAGCCTGACCACTGGCAGTTATTAACTGACCCATTTTCTTCATGGTCAGTGATCTTTTGGTTGAGAAGAAGAATTCACTCATATTAACTCTAGCAAAAAAGGAGGAATTGTTTATAAGAAACAAAGGGCAATAAGTATAGTCAGACTCTCAAAAGACTCGATTTGGGACCTGGAGAACAGGAAACAAAGCTGTTTCTCTCTTCGTCTTTTAAGAATGTATTTCTGTCTTTAGCTGAGAATTTATTAGTTCTTTTCTCAGCCAAATGCTTTTTTCCTGCTTTTCCATGTAAGTAGTAGAATGTGGTTGCTTCACAACTTGTCAGTTTATGTATCTTCTCAGTTTGAATATCAAAAGAAACTAACTATGCATCATCTTTCAATCCTAGTTTCAAATGCTTGGGAGAAAGAAACTTATTAGCCCAAATGGGTCAGTTGTCTACCTCAATCTGCTGTAATGACAGGATGGCCATGGTCATGGGGGATCCTACACATGGCAGGGTTAATCCTAGTCAAGTCTGGAGGCACATTACTCACATTTCTCAGGGCAGATCCAGGTGGAGCAGCTGCCTGTCACAAAGAACAGTATTTCTATCTAACATAAATTGGTAGTTTGTATTCTGTAATTACCCGGTATCAGTATATGTTCACCACAGTGAATCAAGTGCAGGGAACGAGAATCACAGACTGTCTGTATGACTTAGCCCTGAAAATTAGAGATAAGAAAGATTCTCTTCCTTTTCTTGGCCAGTGCTTTAGACTAACCCACTATGTCCTAATAAATGACAGTTTTCTAATCAACAATCAAATATCTACAAAACAAGACATAGTCTCAGTACTCCTTGAATTTTCCATTTGAACAAACATTCTAGAACTCCCCTCAAGACAGTCTCTGTCTTTTTTTTCCCTTAAAGTAACTTTTATTTATCTCTAGCAATATGCATTTTACTTGTAATCTATGCATTTAATTTTCATAAAAATCTGGGTTATGTATAATTTTATTTCATACCATTTTATATATAAGAAAACAAAAGCACAAAAAGATTAAGTAATTTATGCAAATTATACAGTTAGTAAAGGACAAGGGGGGTGGTGAGGGGCTAAAATTAAAAATTGAGTCTGGCGTCAGAGCCCAAACAAGCACTACTGGGTATCTTCATCTGCCTTTATTAGTCATCTTCAACTTCCAGCTAATTCAATAAGTAAAGTGTCTATGATAGAATTCTCTCTAATTGATCTCTTTAACCAGTTCACTAAGTCAAATGTGTTTTTCATGTCTTAGCAAAACAGAGTGACTAATGTATCTGTGTTTTTCTTCCTACTATTTGATGCATTCCTCTTTATGTCTGTTTGAACTCACAATTATGTAATTTCATTAACTAGGGTATAGACTGATTAAATAAGGTAATTAAGATAGTTATTTCTATAAAAAATAAGACATATTTTGCAAGAACTTAAGAAAGATGAAATCTCATAATAATAGTATTTTAAAATAGTCTTAGAAAAGATAATATAAAAATTAGGAAAAATGTTAATTCCGCAGAGTAACATGGTTAAGAGTAATTAACAAAAATCTTTAAATTCTTGCTACATTTTAAATATTTTATAACTGAGAAATGTATATAGTGTATTATTGATATAACTATGCAAAAAAGCTGTTAATTTCAATCCATCGTGAAACGTTTTGAGCCTATATCACAATTGTCAAATACATATGCAAAGAAAACATTTGAAGGAAGCATATATCTATTTTTCAATTCTATCTTTTTAGTTATTTTATTTTTTCATGGAAAACCATTTACTGAGCACTAACAATTTGCCTCATGTAAATTATATTTTTTATTGTTTAAATGTATTTTTTAAAGTGTACAATTCACTGGATGTCAATTGTCAGTATTCACCACTAAGTCCAAAATATTTTTAATACCCCAAAATGAAATCCTGTACTCATTCACAGTCACTTGCCTTTTCTACCTCACCTAATCCCTAGCAACCACTAATCTAGTTTTTTTGTCTCTATAGATTTGCCTATTCTGGACATATAAATGAAATTATACAATATATAGCCTTTGGTGTCTGACTTCATTAGGTTATATTTTCAAAGGTCATCCATGTTGTTACATGTGTCAGTACTTTACTGATTTATATGGTCATTATATGGTTATATCACATTTATTTATCCATTCACCAGTTGTTGGACATTGAATATGCTTCCACTTTTTTTTCTTTTGCTGTTATGAATGAGGCTGCTATGAACATTTATGTACAAGATTGTGTGTGAATATACATTCCACTTATGTTGAGAGTGTACATGGGAGAGAAATTGCTGGGTCATGTGGAATGATGGTTAGTTTCATGTGTCTAATTGACAAGACTATAATATCCAATTATTCAATCAAATATTAATACAGGTATTACTGTGGAGGTATTTTGTAGGTTTGGTTAGTATCTATAATCAAATGACTTAAGGTACAGGAGATTATCCATGATAATGTGAATAGGTCTCATTCAATCAAGCCATAGGAGAAAAACTGAGGTTTCTATAAAAAGAAGAAATTCTGCTTCAAAACAGGAACATCAGCCCCTCCCTGAGAGTTTACAGCCTGCCAGATTGGCCTATTAGTTTTGGATTTGGCAGCATCCACAATCATGAAGCCAACTTCTTGAAGTAAATAAACCAAACATATATCAAAATATTTGTGTTTCTCTGGAGAGTACTGACTTATTCAGACTTTGGTACTAAAAGTTGTTTTGAGGCACAACATTTTTTTTAAATTGAAGTACAGTTGATTTACAATGTTGTGTTAATTTCTGCTGCACAGCAAAGTGACTCAGTTATACATATATATATTCTTTTTCATATTCTTTTCCATTATGGTTTATCCCAAGATATTGGATATAGTTCCCTGTGCTATACAGGAGGACTTTGTTGTTTTTCCATTCTATATATAATAGTTTACAACTGCTAATCCCAAACTCCCAATCCTTCCCTCCCCTACCTGCCCTCACCCTTGGCAACCACAGGTCTGTTCTCTGTTAGTCTGTTTTGAGGAACAGAATATTAAGGACAAGTTTCTGCATTGGTTCTGCTTTTTTTGGAGTTGATTCTCTAATCTGATTAAATTTCAAGGCACTGATGACTATTTCCAGTGATAAAGAGAGCACTAGTAGTCCACGTGGCAGTGGAGATGTGCAAAATGACAACATTCCTTACTTCTAATCAAGCACTTATAAAAAATAAGTTTCTGGGTGACCATGTATTTTATACTTTAGGGCATTTCTGTAAAACTAATGAGTATAATGATATTGGCTGGTTGCTCCTAACTTCTGGAGAAAGTGGGAGATATAAAGATGCTTAGGACTTCACATTCCCAGCTTAAGCTTTGCATAAATGACCTGAAATTTTCTGTCTACCCTGAAAGAATCCATTAAGTCCCACAGCTATAGGGCTGATATTTCTGAACATCAAACCCAGACTCATTGTATAATTGGTTGAATCACAACACAAATTGAACTCCTAACCTCTCAAGGAGATTCTGTTAAAATGAAGGCATTAGTTGGGAAAAAGATGGGATCTTGAAAATTAGAATAAGGACATGTGGTCATATCCCATTGAAACTGGGGACATCAAACCCCTGAATTTCACTGTCATTTTTGGCTGTAGTCTGGCACACCTTTCTGAGGAGTTCAGCCTCTTCCTGAGGAGTTTAAATCAACTTTGCCTGAAGAAACCATAATGACCCCTCTGTTTTTCAAGACCTAAAGCTGGACTCATGTCTCAACAAACCCAGAAGGGTAAGGTCAGTGGTGAATTACAGAGAGATGGTCTATACATCCAAAGAGCCATACAATCAATTTTTCCAAAGTATATGAATAGAAATCTGGGAAATATGTGTAGAAATTAATGTTAAGGGTGCAGAATAATAGCGGTGGAAAAAAAAAGTTGGATTAGGCCAAGTTAATTCATATTGAACCACTAAGCAGAGAATCTGGATTCAATGTTGCAACTCAAGAGGTTAGAGAGTGCTCTAACATGGGTGAAACATGCACCAAGATGTGGTCTACACTAAAAGAAGCTGAAATGCCAAAACAGTCTTGGTATACCATAGAAAAGGGGTCCAAAGGCTTAGGGAGATTAAAATGGTAGAATGGATTTATCATGTAAGACCTGGTCACTAATGCTGGTAGGGTCCAGAAGACACCCCTTTCACTATGACTCTGAAAAATAAATTTGTAAAGGGTGTCCCAGGTTTCTTGAACATCTTTGTGGTTGTTCTTTTCTGTAGGCCAGAAACTAAAGTGGAAACTGTTGCCACTGAGCTGGGATTGTTAAATGCAGTAGGAGAATAAATGTATACCAGGATGGCAGGAGCCAGTGGCCACACTTAATTGCCGAAGACAAGGCAGGCATGGTTGCCTTAATAGATAGAAGGTCAAAGGAGTAATTAAAACAGTGTGACTCACAGAGACCTAAGACACTGGCCAGTTGATCATGGTGTTCCTAGAAGAGAATTAAATGTACAGTCTACTAAATTCTTACTTGATTTTTATAAGCAGAAGACTTCTAGGTCAAGTGAACAGAAGTTCAACTTGACACCAAAATAAAGAGTCATGAACTCTCAATGATTTCCTAGACTGGATCCAGTTTACAGACCTAGACCCCTCGAGTAAAGGAAAGGCTGAACCTGCTTACAGAAGGATCTTATTTCCTTAAAATTGATAATTTATTATACAGATTGTACTAATAATCTTCCTCTGGGCATATTCCAAAAGGGACCTACAGCCTTTTACTAGGATTACTATTCATGGGCAAAAATAAATTGTCAGACTTGGGATTGCTAGACACTAGCTTTGAACTAACACTTATTCCAAGAGACTATCAGTGCAGAGGTTCGTGGAGGTCAGGTGATCAATGGAGTTTTAGCTTATGTTTGCCTTATGGTGGGTCCACTGGGTCCGTGAACTCATTCTCTAGTTATTTTCACAGTCACAGTATGGATACTTGACATAGATGTACTCAGCAACTGGCAGAATCCACGTACATTTGAAATAATTATTGACAGATAAGAACTTACTATTGACATTTTGTTAATTGTTTTTTGACTGTTTTGTAATTCCTGTGCTCCCTTCTTTCTCTTTTACTGTTTTCCTTTGTAGATTGATGACTTTTGGAGTGGTATGCTTTGATTCCTTTCTCTTTATCTTTTGTGTATCTAAAAATCTATAGATTTTTGCTTTGTGGTTATAAGGCTTATAGAAAATATCTTATAGTCATAACAGTATATTTTAAGCTGATAACAACTTAGCTTCAATTGCATACAAAAACTTTTTGCTTTCCCACCCAACATTTTATGTTTTTGATATCACAACTTATATTTTTATATTGTGTAACCATTAATAAAATATTATATTTATAGTTATTTTTAATCCTTTTGTCTTTTAGCCTTTATACTAGAGTTAAAATTGATTTACACACCACCATTACATACATTAGATAATTCTGAATTTGGCTATATATGTACCTTTACCAGCGAATATTATACTTTCATATATTTACATGTTCCTAATTAGCATGCAATTGTAAGCTTTTTGTAGGTATTCTTTTTCATTTTTAGGACTTTTTCTCTTCAATTCCTTTTCTGAGAATTTTTATCATAAATCAGTATTGGAGTTTTAAAGTGTTTTCCTCTGTTAATTAACATAATTATAAGATTTTTCGTCTTTAGCTATTTGATATGGTGGATTTATTGTTTGTTTTTCATATGTTCAACCAGCCTTGAAAACCTGAAATAATTTCACTTGGTCATGGTATTTATTTTTTTTTGAATATTTTGGATTTTGCTTGCTAATATATTGTTGAGATATTTTGCATCTAGATTCATGGTAGTTATTTGTCTGTAGTCTATTTGTTGGGGGGCTGACTTCATTTACATTTGGTATCAGGATAATACTAGTTTTATAAAATGAATTGGACAATGTTCCTTTATCTTCTTTTCTGTAAAAGATTATGTAAAATTTGGTTAATTCTTCTTTACATATTTGGTATAATTTTCAAGTGAAATCATATGTGATTAGAAATTTATGTTTTGGGAGATTTTAAATTATGAATTTAATTTATTTTATGGTTATAGAGCCCTTCAGGTTGTCCATTTAATTTTATTTGAGTTTTGGTAGTTTGTGGATTTTGACGAATAGATCCATTTCTTCTAAGTTGTCAAATTTATGAGTGCTAAGTTGTCTCAAGCTATCTTTAAAGGTTGTAGGATCTCTAGTGATATCCCCTATTTCATTTCTGGTAATGGTAATTTTTGTCTCTTCTCCTTTTATATTGTTAGTCTTGCTGGAGATATGTCTTCTTTCCCGGTTTTCAAGACTGCTATTTTAGGACGGTGCTTGGAAATGTTCACGGGATTAGCACAATATTCTTGTTTCCTCATTTTCCCCATAAATGTTTTGTATCCTTAGAGCACAAGCAGATAAATTGTGTAGTATCTTGAAGCAAAGAATGGAAACAGGGGCTTAGCCTCTGCTAAGTGATGGAAGCATTCAAGGATGCTAATGAGACTATAGTTAAGAATTTGACAGTATTTGTCCAGACTACATAGAAGGGTGGGTAACTCTAAAAACAAAAGAAAAAGAAAGGAAAGAGAAAGAGAAAGAAGAGTTAATGTGTCTGTCACATCAAATATCATTTTGGGTGTAGGTCACTAGAGTAACTCAGATAGGAATCAGATTGCTAGAGGTCCAGGTGGACATAGGTTGCAAAGAAGTACAGGCAGCAGATTCCCACAAGTTTATCCAAAAGTTAGAAATGAGA
Organism: Mesoplodon mirus; assembly: GCF_964341445.2. NCBI lineage: Eukaryota > Metazoa > Chordata > Mammalia > Artiodactyla > Ziphiidae > Mesoplodon > Mesoplodon mirus. Next base: position 108,050,861 of record NC_138984.1, on the reverse strand, counting down.
GGAAGAAGAGAATAATAGAGTAGGGGGACTACTTATAAGAAAGTGAGTGAATTTTTTTTCAGTATAGTAAAATGTGTGTATATATTTAGAAAATTAAAGGGAATGACAAATTTCCAATGACAGATAATTAAGAGAACTACATATACTTTTGCTTAAAAAGTGGTTTCAGACATCTGTTTGCACCCTTTAATTCAGCTGGTTTTAAATGCTAACATCAAATAAGAGAAATCAAAATCAAGGTATTTATTTTATCAACCTTTTGAAAATTTTACACGTACAGCTTTGGCAAATATAACTCCAAACATCCCAACAAAAGCATCATGCTAATGCGGGGACCATTTCCAAGCACTATCTTACAATAGCAGTCTGGAAAACTGGGAAACAATATTCTGTAGTCACAATGAGGATAATGTTGTTGTCAAAGAGAATAAAAGCAAATGATGTACAGGTGGCTTTAGGTCAGACAACCATGTGCTTGCATCTGGGAAGTATTCCAAAGGACAGGTCCTAAAAAGAAACATAGCATTGGCAATGGACAGGGTAGATAATCAGGCAAGCTCTGTGATTCTAGACCACTTACAATTTAAAGCAACTCAAGTGAGAAACTCCAACAAAGAAACTACTGCAATAATAAAGCCATAATTATTAGCATTTAAAAAGAGAACATTAAAATTAAACTCAATGTACTGTATCTATTCTCTTTAAAAATGGGACACACTGTTTTTATTATACTCAGAGTAAAAAATCATCCCCAGTATAATAAAAACAAAGTTATACTGGAAATCTGCAGGTCAGTTGAGGTGTGATAAAGTCATCTTACTTCAATATTTTGATATATTTAAAAAACATGGCTATTTGTTGCCTAAAAATGCACTCAGAGCATTTGGAGAAAGTAATCATATCCAGATTTCTTGGGATTTCTTTCTTAGTCAGGTCAGGCTGCCATAAGAAAATACAACTGACTAGGTGGCTTACACAACAGTTATTTATTTCCCACAGTTCTGGAGGCTGGAAGTCCAAGAACAAGGTGCTGTCCAAATAGGTTCCTGGTGAGAGCTCTTTTCCTGGCTTGCAGATGGCCTCCTTCTCACCGTGTCCTCACATGGCAGAGAGAGAGAGAGAAAGAGATTTTTCTTAGAAGGCCACCAATCCTATTGGATTAAGGTCCCACCCTCATGATTTTATTTAACCTTAATTACTTCCTAAAACTCCTATTTCCAAATACAGTCATATTGGGTGTTAGATCATTGATATACAAATTTGGGGACTGGGGACACAATTCAGTCTGCTCTACATTCTAATGGTTTATTTGAGTAAAAGTCTTTAGCGTGGCCTGGTATGCATGGGGTCTGGGACCTGGGGCTTGGGCTATGTCTCTAATATTTCTGTTCACTCTGTTTAAGCATCCTGACTTCTTGATGTTTCTCAAAATGCTAAATATATTTTCCCCTCTGCCTGCTCACACACTACTTTCTGTGCTTAGCTCATACCCTTCAATCAGATCTCTGCTCAAACATTGCCACCTTATTTATTTTTTTAGGTACTTATTGTTTACTTTTATCACTGAACATTGTTTTGTTCACTGTTCATTGTACAGTAAGTACTAAATAAATGCTTGTTGAATGAATAAATAAATCCAGAATCAAATCCAGAAGAAAAACATTAGGGAAACAACTCTATTTTGCTTGCATGCCAAGGAAGACCTGAATGTCTAGCCTTCTTCTTGGTTGTTCATATGTAAAAGTCTTATGGACTGAGAGCAGCCTCGTGAGAGAAAATAAGCCATCTCTCTCTCTCTGGACCTCCCAGTTCAGTACCCATTCATAAATATACATATCTAACTCTCCTTTGGTATCCAGTGTAATCAATAATTCATGAGAGTACAATTCTTACTCATTCATATCTCCAGTTTGGGACATGCTTTCCCAAAAGTATTAAGGGATGTCATTATAGAGGAGTCTTTCAAAGGGAGCATCAACAATTACAGTCTCATCTCAGGAAATACAAAGTTCATTTACCAAACAGCTAAAAAAAGAAACATTCAATGATCTTGGCTGGAAAAAGCAAAGTTGACTGTTGTTAGTTTAAGTAAGGAATAATATTCTGGAAACATGTTAGTGAAAGTGAATCCACTGATGACCCATCCTAACCCCTTTGGAATGTGTCAACTTTCTTGGTGACAGCAAGGAGCAGTAAGAACAATCAAGGTAGCAGGTTGACATATTTATAGAAACCCCAGGCAATTACACAAATCACTGCCCTAGAGGAACGGCTCCACCTTCACCTAGTTCTAGCATTCTTTCCTGTGCTGCAGTCGTCAGGTATAACACGACGTCATAGAAATAGTTGACACTACCCTATTTATGTTATCAGAATGCAATAACTACTTTTTTTTTGTCGCCATGCCGCATGGCATGCAGGATCTTAATTCCTTCACCAGGGATCGAAACCATGGCCCCTGCAGTGGAAGCGAAGAGTCTTAACAATTGCACCTCCAGGGAAGTCCTGCAATAACCATTCTTAATTACCAAGCTCAGCATACTTTTGTTGATTTATAATCAGATGCTCATTCTCCTGTCATTTCTTGCTTATCCATTTCTCAAAAAAAAAAAAAAATCTTTCACAATTCTCTAGACTTCGCTTGGACGTGTATGGGCAACCCAACCCAAACATGCTGGTTATTTCAGTTACATGTGGCATATTTCTAACAATATAACTGGCATGGAGAGGCAGTTATAAAAATGCACACTTAGATCATCCTTTTCTAATTTGGCCAAGTTTGAACCCCATCTGAACATAAATGAGCCACCTTGTTTATCTCACATCTGTAAGTCAACTATATAAACTCATTTCTTTTCTTACTAGCCAAAGTAAGTTCAACACAGTATTTAAAATCACCCAAAAACTTATGTACATATGACCATCTTGTGTAATGTTCCTAACTTTCAAATAAGTGACATTAACTTTATGACTTATAAAATGACATTTATGTTGGGCTTCCCTGGTGGCACAGTGGTTGAGATTCCGCCTGCCAATGCAGGGGACACAGGTTCGTGCCCCAGTCCAGGAAGATCCCACATGCCGTGGAGTGGCTGGGACTGTGAGCCATGGGCGCCGAGCCTGCACGTCCAGAGCCTGTGCTCCGCAACGGGAGAGGTCACAACAGTGAGAGACCCACGTACCGCAAAAAAAAAAAAAGAAAAAGAAAAAAAAAGGACTTTTATGTTTCACTAAAAATTACCATCAATTTTTACATAATACATTTTTTTACATAATACTATCCTCTCTTTAATGATAGGGGGACTAAGCACAGAGAGATTAAGTACCTTGCACAGGGTCTCAAAGCTGGTTGGGGTAGAATCAGTATTTGAACGAGATCATACAACCCCAGAAATTCTCTTTTCATCACTATGACTTTCTGCCTTTCAGTGAAGGCACTGATTGATTGAACAATTTGTCCAATACGTTTTCTTATGCACTTTATTTGATCTTATGAAGGACTTTACAGAATACATGGGAGACAGAGAAAACAGACTTGGGAATAACAGGAACCTAAAATATCCCAGAAATTTATAAAATTAAGGAAAGGCATAGCCAGGAAGTCACCACTTTGGTGACTTCAATGTTAATCCCAATATATTGTAACTTTTTTTTCATTCTCAAAATTGTCCTAGTTTGAATGTTAAATTATATTATCAATGTTGTAATGAGACATCATGTTATTGAACTATTCATTAACTGGGCAAGTTTTACAAGATGAAAGATCTATACATGGGTAAGGAGTGCAGGTAACAAGAGTGAGATCATTCATAATATATAACTGATCTGTTAAACCAACTGTGAGCATAACTTAAGAATCTGCTCATTCTTTCTTCTGTTTTTCCCTTTGGGGAGAAATAGACGGGAGACACCCTTGGAAATTGAAGTTGAAATTTTACCCGAGTCTCCCTGGGGAGAAATTTAGACCCAGTACATCTCCTAGTGTATGAGTGATAAAATGTGTTAACAGAGAAAGGTTTAAATACATTTCAAATGAAGTAGAAAATTTAATGCAGGGAATCACATGAAGCCTGAAAATGCCCCAGAATATTGAATAAATAAGAAGAGATTTACAAATGGCCTTTGCAGTGGTCAAAAACCTGATCTGAAGAAATTGTTTTCTCATCTATATATATGCACATAAAATTATTTCAGTAGATGAAGTGGTCCCCAATGTTAGACCAAGCTAAGGAAGTATTTTCTGTGATGCTTCCACACAAATACAAGGAGAGGTAACAGAAGGCCAACTGGCTGCAGCTTCTCCTTCGAGCTTAGGTTCAGAATGGAAGAGCTGCTTCTTCAAATCTGTGCCAGGAAACTTCTGTTATTAATTTTAGTTTCACTATTGTTGTCATTACAAAAAAGTGGTAATTTTAGTCCTGTAGATCTTTGATAATGAAATACCCATATGAATTGTCTGGGTTCACTGTGAAAAACTCTTTAGCCAGAAGTGAGGTAAAACTAAAGCAAACTAGTTTGAAAACAGAAAAATATGTATAATGGAAAAGATAATTATTTCTCTTTTTCTCTTTCTAGTATTCAATTATTTAGGATTGTTATCTTTGGTGTTAAATTTGTGGTTTCTCCATCAAGGCAAGAGATTTTCCTGCATATAAAATAGAAAAAAAAATGGCCAGAATCATAGCTTTTTTAATGTTTTGAATATTCAGGTTTCACTTTACTAAAATAAATGCGAGCCATTTTCTAACAATTTATCTGAAATGCTGTGAGATTGCCTTGATACTGGAAGATAAAAATTATTGTATACCTAGATATATAATACATATACTTATTGAAGTGTGAAATAGTACGGGTATGTGATTATGGTAGCTTAGTATGTGAAAGGTCTTTTTTAAGGGTGTTATTCCATAATCTTGTGATTTTGGGGGGGAATGGGGGTGTATGAAAATATTATAACATAAATGCAACAAACATCTCAAAACAATCTTGCCAGGAGACAAGAAGGGGAAGGGAGAGACAGAGACAGGGAGAAAGAAAAAAAGATAGAGATAGAGACAGAGACAGAGAGAGGAAAAAAGGCAAACAAATTCAACATTGAAGTCAAGGATTTTGAAAAGTAAATAATAGTAAAAGTGCAGGGAGAGAGGAAGGATGGAATTAATAAAGAACAAAATAGAGAACACATTGGAAACAAATGTAGTACTAATATGTACACCCAAATGTGATTCATTTCAAAAACAATAAAATCTAGCCTGATCAGGAAAAGATAAGGAAGGAAGCCTTAGACACAAAAGATTAGAGAGGAAATGGGAAAGAACCAAAGAGAGAGAAGAAATTAAATGAATTAAATAATTCATCACTTTCTTCAAATCAATTTGAAAGCTAAATATAATAAATGAGGTTCTTGAAAATGGAAATTGCTAAAATGAACTCATGAACTGGCAGGAAACATTAGCAAACCAATTGCATGAGTGAAACTAAACATGTTCAAGAAGAAAACAGCATCCTCGCCATCGCATCTCTAATCTCCTGTAAAAGGCCAAGAACCAGAGGTTATTACAGGTGAGTTTTATCAATATTTCAAGGAATTGATCATGCTGATGCTATTTAAACTTGTCCAGAGCACTGAGAGCAAAGGAAAAGTTCAAAACTATTTTTAAAAATCAAATATATCCTTGATATCAAAACCAGACAAGTCAGTACAAAGAAAGAAAACTCATTTAAAAATATTGACTTAAAAGTCTCAAATAAAATAGACTCCAGCAAAAAAATAAATTGGGAAATATAGAAAACTGGAGTTTGTTTTGAGAATAAAGCTCATTTAATACTAAAAAAATATTTGCTTATAACATAGTATGAAACATATACTAGCGTTAAAACATATACAACATAGTATACAATTACTATAAAACATAAATATACAAAAACTTATATAACTACTATCAAAACATATGTGAAAGCTAGATTGATGGCCAGAAGATATATGATAAAATGTAAAATATATTTTTGATTAAAATCACCTAACTTTCAATAAAATTGTGATTGCTGGATACTTTTAATGTAATGTTTAATAGTGGAACATGGAAAAAATTATCATTACATTCAGAAAACATAAAGGATGTGTATTACTCTCATGACTATTAACATTATTCCAGAAATATGTCAAAGTAAATATACAAGAAAAACCTATATGTGCATAAAACATCTTTGTTAAGGAAGAAGCAAATTTATCCTTATTTAAAGATAATGAGAACATATAGCTGGTTTTTCCACATATTTAAATTGAAAATCTATTAAAAACTCTAAATAAACTCATCAGGGGGAGAGGACCTTCAAGATGGCAAAGGAGCAAGACATGGAGATCACCTTCCTCCCGACAAATACATCAAAAATACATCTACAGGTGGAACAACTCCCACAGAACATGTACTGAACACTGGCAGAAGACCTCAGACTTCCCAAAAGGCAAGAAAATCCCCAGGTACTTCGCTGTGTGGCTGACAGGGTCTTGATGTTCTGGCCGGGTGTCAGGACTGAGTCTCAGAGGTGGAAGAGCTGAGCTCAGGACATTGGACCACCAGAGACCTCCCTGGCCCCATGTAATATCAATTGGCAAGAGCTCTCCCAGAGATCTCTATCTCAACGTTAAGACCCAGCTCCACTCAATGACCAGCAAGCTCCAGTGCTGGACACCCCATGTCAAACAACTAGCAAGAGAGGAAGACAACCTCACCCATTGGCAGAGAGGCTGCCTAAAATCGTAATAAGTTCACAGAAACCTCAAAACACACCACTGGAGGTGGTCCTGCCCACCAGAAAGACAAGATCCAGACTTATCCATCAGAACACAGGCACCAGTCCCTTCCACCAGGAAACCTACACAAACCACTGAACCAACCTTACCCACTGGGGGTAGACACCAAGAACAATGGGAACTACCAACGGGCAGCCTGCAAAAAGGAGACCTCAAACAAAGTAAGTTAAACAAAATGAGAAGACAGGGAAATATGCAGCAGATGAAGGAGCAAAGTAAAAACCCACCAGACCTAACAAATGAAGAGGAAATAGGAAGTCTACCTGAAAAAGAATTCAGAGTAAGGACAGTAAAAGTGATCCAAAATCTTGGAAATGGAATTGAGAAAATACAAGAAACGTTTAACAAGGACCTAGAAGAACTAAAGAGCAAGCAAACAATGATGAACAACACAATACATGAACTTAAAAATTCTCTAGAAGGAATCAATAGCAGAGTAACTGAGGCAGAAGATAAAATAGTAGAAATAATTACCGCAGAGCAGAATAAAGAAAAAAGACTGAAAAGAATTGAGGACAGTCTCAGAGACCTCTGGGACAACACTAAACTTAACAACATTCAAATTATAGGGGTCCCAGAAGAAGAAAGGAAAAAGAAAGAGACTGAGAAAATATTTGAAGAGATTATAGTTGAAAACTTCCCTAATATGGGAAAGGAAATAGTCAATCGAGCCCAGGAAGCACAGAGAGTCCCATACAGGATAAATCCAAAGAGAAAAAGGTGAAGACACATATTAATCAAACTATCAAAAATTAAACACAAAGAAAAAATATTAAATGCATCAAGGAAAAAACAACAAATAATATACAAGGGAATCCCCATAAGGTTAACAGCTGATCTTTCAGCAGAAACTCTGCAAGCCAGAAGGGAGTAGCAGGACATATTTAAAGTGATGAAAGGGAAAAACCTACAACCAAGATTACTCTACCCAGCAAGGATCTCATTCAGATTTGACAGAGAAATTAAAACCTTTACAGACAAGCAAAAACTAAGAGAATTCAGCACCACCAAACCAGCTTTACAACAAATGCTAAAGGAACTTCTCTAGGCAGGAAACACAAGAGGAAGAAAAGACCTACAATAACAAACCCAAAACAATTAAGAAAATGATAATAGGAACATACATATCGATAATTACCTTAAATGTAAATGGATCAAATCCTCCAACCAAAAGACATAGACTAGCTGAATGGATACAAAAACAAGGCCCATATATATGCTGTCTACAAGAGACCCACTTCAGACCTAGGGACACATACAGAGTGAAAGTGAGGGGATGGAAGAAGATATTCCATGCAAATGGAAACCAAAAGAAAGCTGGAGTAGCAATTCTTATATCAGACAAAATAGAATTTAAAACAAAGACTGTTACAAGAGACAAAGAAGGATACTACATAATGATCAAGGGATCAATCCAAGAAGATATAACAATTGTAAATATTTATGCACCCAACATAGGAGCACCTCAAAACATAAGGCAAATGCTAACAACAATAAAGGGGCAATTGACAATAACACAATCATAGTAGGGGACTTTAACACCCCACTTTCACCAATGGACAGATCAACCAAAATGAAAATAAATAAGGAAACACAAGCTTTAAATGACACATTAAACAAGATGGACTTAATTGATATTTATAGGACATTCCATTAAAAAACAACAGAATACACTTTCTTCTGAAGCGTTCATGGAATATTTTCCAGGACAGATAATATCTTGGGTCACAAATCAAGCCTTGGTAAATTTAAGAAAATTGAAATTGCATCAAGTATTTTTTCCAACCACAAAGCTATGAAACTAGATAACAATTACAGGAGAAAAAACTGTGAAAAATACAAACACATGCAGCCTAAACAATATGCTACTAAATAACCAAGAGATCACTGAAGAAATCAAAGAGGAAATCAAAAATACCTTGAAACAAATGACAATGAAAACACGATGACCCAGAACCTATGGGATGCAGCAAAAGCAGTTCTATGAAGGAAGTTTATAACAGTACAGTGAGGTGGATGGACCTAGAGTCTGTCATATAGAGTGAAGTAAGTCAGATGGAAAAACACAAATACTGTATGCTAACACATATATAAGGAATCTAAAAAGAAAAAACAAATTTCTGAAGAACCTTCGGGCAGGACAGGAATAAAGACACAGACGTAGATAATGGGCTTGAGGACATGGGGAGGGAAAAGGACAAGCTGCAACAAAGTGAGAGGGTGGTATTGACATATATACACTACCAAATGTAAAATAGCTAGTGGGAAGCAGCCACGTAGCACAGGGAGATCAGCTCGGTGTTTTGTGACCACCTAGAGGGGTGGGATAGGGAGAGTGGGAGGGAGATGCAAGAGGGAGGGTGTATGGGGATATATGTATATGTATAGCTGATTCTCTAACACAATGATATAAAGCAATTATACTCCAATAAAGATTAAAAAAAAAAGTGAAGTAGGGGTCGCCAGCAACTTGTAAGAGGAGCAAATGGGGATTTACTAATCAATAGGCACAAAATTTCAGTCCAGCAAGATGACTAAACTCTAGATATCTGTGTACAACACTGTACCCACAATCAACAATAATGTATTTTATATTTAGAATTTTGTTCAGACAGTGCATCTCATGTTAAGTGTTCTCTCCACAATAATAATAATAATAAATTCCTCAGTATACTTACAAAATTAACATACTCAGCTTTCATATTTATGAACAACAACCTCTTGGAAATAGAGATTTTATTTGCAATTGTAAACACATACAAATAAATGTAACAAGAAATGTCCAGGACCTAGAGGAAGAATCTTCAAGTATCCGTCAGTTCCTCATTATGTGTAATTAACCACCTGAAAACTTGGTGGCTTAAAACAATGATAATATATTTGCCCCTGCTTCTATTGGTTGGCAGTTTGGGCTGGGTTCTTCTGGAACAACTCTTTGCCCCATGTGGTGGTGCTGGCCTTGACTACAGCTCTACATGGTTTCTCATCCTTTCTGAAGTGAGCCCAGGCTTATTCACAGGATGGCAACTGTGTTCCAGGACAGTAAATGTATAAACCACAACGTTACTTTAGGCCTCAGCTTAGAACTTGTAGATATTCACTCCGAACCTGAGAAAATTGGAATAAAAATTATTTTAAGACATTTGAGATTCAACAGATGCAGAAAGAAGTCTCCTTTGGGCTTCTCCTATTTGACTCAAAGCAGAAACTTCTGAGAAATGACGATGGCCATATATTCCCTCTTTGGGGTCACTTCTGCTCCCAAGAGAGAGTCCAGAAGTAAACCTACTAAAAATGCCCTCTCTGGGGAGATTTATGGCCCTGAAGACCACTCATACCTGTATAGACAAATATTACCACAAAACTTTTTGCCTCCCATTTGTTCTACCAAAAAAGAAAAAATTATTTTTTCCTAAAGAAACTTATTTGCTCTTCCCATACAAGTCATTTCTTCTCCCTTCCTTCCCCCTACAAAATTTGGTATATAAGCCTTTGACTTTAACCATTTAACAAGCCAGCTACCTCTTTGTTGACTCCTGTGTACATAAAAATAAATATTTTTCTTCTTCTTCTTCTTTTTTTTTTTTTTTTGCGGTACGCAGGCCTCTCACTGTTGTGGCCTCTCCTGTTGCGGAGCACAGGCTCCGGACATGCAGGCTCAGTGGCCATGGCTCATGGGCCTAGCCACTCCGCGGCATGTGGGATCTTCCCAGATCGGGGCACGAACCCGTGTTCCCTGTATCAGCAGGTGGACTCTCAACCACTGCACCACCAGGGAAGCCCAATATTTTTCTTCTTAATTTGTCCTTTGTAAGTTTAATTTATAGGTTCCAGGTACAGAATATAGGAGAGTAGATGAAAAGGTTTTTTCCTCCCTGATACACTCAAGACACAAGGCCAGCCTGAGTTCAAGAGTTTGGAAAAATAGATTCCATCTCTTGATGGGAGAAGCTACAAAGAATTTGTGACCACTTTTAATTTACCATATTTACAAAGGGAGATAAAATAAGATACCTAGGGCTTCCCTGGTGGCGCAGTGGTTGAAAGCCCGCCTGCCGATGCAGGGGACACGGGTTCGTGCCCCAGTCTGGGAAGATCCCACATGCCGCGGAGCGGCTGGGCCCGTGAGCCATGGCCGCTGAACCTGCGCATCCGGAGCCTGTGCTCCACAACGGGAGAGGCCACAACAGTGAGAGGCCCATGTACCGCAAAAAAAAAAAAGAAAAGATACCTAAATAACCTTGTTTTTAGTCAATAAGAATAAATATTATGAACATTACAATTCCTTCAAAATTAATCTGTAATTTAATGGGAGTAATAAAATACTGTCAGATTATTTCGTTTCTTTGACACTTAATGTCAAACCTCATATATAAAAATATGTAAAGTAGGCATAAATAGTAATGATAAAAATAATGTTGATAATGACAAATCATGATGAAATCAATAATAAACATAATTAATAATAAAATTTCTACTGATATTAAAACATATTGCAAAAACACAGAGACAGAAACTTTTGATGTGTGCACAGAAGTAAGCAGATAGATAAATGAAATGGGTTGAAGATTTCATAAAATATATTAAACATAGAATAAAGCTATCATTTAAAAACAATGAGAAATCCATGAATTAGCCAAAAAAGAATAATTGAAAAACTGATAATCCAAGTAAAAATAAATCTAGATCACTATGTTAAAAAAAAAGTATTTACTTACTTATTTTTGGCTGCGTTGGGTCTTCGTTGTTACACGTGGGCTTTCTCTATTTAAGGAGAGCAGGAGCTACTCTTTGTTGTGGTGCACGGGCTTCTCATTGTGGTGGTTTCTCTTGCTGTGAAGCACAGGCTCTAGGCACGTGGGCTTCAGTAGCTGTGGCATGTGGGCTCAGTAGTTGTGGCTCACAGGGCTCTAGAGCAGAGGCTCAGTAGTTGTGGTGCACAGGCTTCATTGCTCCACAGCATGTGGGATCTTCCTGACAAGGGCTCGAACCCATGTCCCCTGCATTGGCAGGCAGATTCTTAACCACTGCACCACCAGGGAAGTCCCAAGATGCTACATTTTTTATACCACACTTCCCCCCAAACAAAGTTAGAAGACAATTTAGAGTTTTTATTTTTAAACAACCTTGGAGAAGAAACATTTTAGCTAAATAAAAAAGAATCCAGAATTCACAAAATATATTTTATAAATTTGATTGTATAAAATTAAAAATGTATGCATGAGAAAGGAATATCGAAATCAAAATACTAAAGACAAACTGAGAAATACATAATAAGCAATGAAGAATCAATAAAAAAGATATGATAAACCCAATAGGAAATAAAATAGGCAAAGGATATGAATAGGGAATGTGATGGTTAATTTTATCTGTCAACTTGATTGGCCTAAGGAATGCCCAGATAACTGGTAAAATATTAGTTCTGGATTTGTCTGTGTGGGTGTTTCTGGAAGAGATTAGACTTTGATTAAATAGACCAAAGAAAGAGATCTGTCTTCACCAGTGTGGGCATCATGCAATCCACTGGGGGTGAAATGGAGCAAAAAGGCAAAGGAAGGGCGAATTCTCTCCTTAAGCTGGGAGATTCATCTTCTTCTGCCCATGGACATCAGAGCTTCTGGTTCTCCAGTCTTTCAACTCAGGGACTTACCTAGTGGCTGTCTGGTTCTCAGGCCTCTGGAATAAGACTGAATCATAACATTGGCTTTCCTGGTTCTCTAACTTGCAGACAGCAGACTGAGGGACTTCTCAGACTTCTCAGCCTCCATGATCACTTGAGCCAATTCCAATAATAAATATCTTCTCTCTCTCTCTCTCTCTCTCTCTCTCTCTCTCTCTCTCTCTACATATATATATATATATATATATATATATATATATATATACCTGATTCATTCTGTTTCTCTGGAGAATACTGACTAATATAGGGAGTTATAAAAACTAAAGATCAAATGTGGCATAAATATATGAAACTATTCACTCATAATTAGAAAAAAACTGACTCATAAATAAAATAAAACAAATTATGAACTCATATCACATTATATTAGCAAAAGTAAACTAAAAATAATGATATGTGATATTGCTGAGTTTACAAAGGAAAAAACTAAGTTTTATTAACTGTTAGTAGGAGGACAGATTAGTGAAAGCAATTTGGAGAACAATTTTGCAATATCTAACATAAAATGTAAACAACCATGTGCTTTGATCCAGTTTAGTTCAGTTTTTGACTTCCAACTTAAACAGAATTTAGCAAAAAGAGGGAACTATTAGCTCTAGTTCTGAAAAATGTCTTGGAGATAGACTAGTTTGATTTGGGCCCCAATTAGCTCTGCTTTTCTTTTTTGATCTCTCAGACAGACTTTGGCCACGAGAGAATGTTCATTGTAGCATTGCATTGTAACAGCAAAATCTAGTCCTGTGTGTGTGTGTGCGTGTGTGTGTGTATCCCCATTAATAAGAACTAGGCTAAACAAGATATGGTAAATGCGTATAATAGAATAATTTTAAAAAGTAAAGAAAAGAAATTAAGTTGATACACTGTGCCAAAATGGAAAGTTTCACCAGCGTGGTTGTTTGAAAAAAAAAATTAGTACCATGTCTAAAATTGTTTTCCACTTGTTATTATTTTTAAAAAGTAAATAGATATATTTATACAAAGAAAATTTTTGGCAAGATAGGCAACTCCTAAGAGTACAATTTCTTAATAGTTAAAGGTATGATTTTTGCTGTGTGGTAGTTTATACGTGATGGTAAGATCTTCTGTGTTTGAAATATTTTACCTTGAACATATATTCTTTGAAAAAAGAAATAACAATAGGTTTTACTGACTCTGTTCACAAATACTTCATAGTTTACTATGGGAGGGGTCAGATAGAATAATGTCCTTATAGAGAAACAAGAGATGTTTTTAATAAAATGCAGCATTTGAGCTCTGGCTTAAGGGATATATAGAAGTTTTAGCTTGGATAAGTAGAGGGAAGTGGCATAAAACTCATGGTACTAAAGTGAATTATTCAATCTGGAATTGGCATAACATGTTTTTATTGTATATTCAGACAAATTTAGAGAATTTGCAGAAAAAAATTACAGAGAAACATTCTTCTTTATATAATTCCAAAGGACATAATTTCTACATGATTGTAATCAGCCAGGACTTTTTTTAGACATCTAACTTAAACAGAATTAAGCGAAAAGAGGGATCTATTTAGCTCATGTTCTGAAAATGTCCTAGAACTAGACTAACTAAACCCAGGGCCCCCAAACGATACAATTAGGATAAAAGTGCCCTTCGTTTCTTAGCTCTGCTTTCCTTTTTTTGTCTTATTCTCAGATGGACTTTCTTCACGAGGTAGAATCCAACAAATCCAAGTTTATTATCCCAATGATATTTTAGGCTTCTCTGAGACAATTGTTAAAATTAATTGAATCCTTTTGTTTTACAGCAAAGGAGACTAATACCTTGAATTCACCACAGCATAAGTTCTGGGATGAGCCTTCCCATCTTAATGCAAAGAGAAGCAACATTGCAGGGAGGAAAGACTCGCACTCTGTTTGCAGCCTGGTTCTGTCCTGTAGTATTACCCTGCGACTGAAGACAAGTCTGATCTTTCTTTTGAGATAAGTTCGTTCTGTTTGTATAAAATAGAGGTAAGGATGTATATCTCAAGGGCACTGTGAGAGTCGAATGAAGTTTAAATACAAAGGACTCATCATCTTTCTGGAATCACAGCTTTTGCTTAATATCTATGATAATTCCTTTCCCCCTCCCCTTGCAGATGCCTCGTCCTGTGCTCTTTACTACGACTGCTAGTTTGACCTTTTTCTCAGCTTGAGTCCTTGCTGACATGCTCAGTTTCCACTTTATAACCCAGTAGTTGTCTTTATTTGAATAATTTCTAAATTCTTATTTTCCAGAGTGAAAGTTCATGCCACACCAGGCAGCTTCACTGTGGGTGCCCTCTGCACTCTGTACAAAGGATCATTAACAAAGAACCCTGGAGGTCAGGCCTGAGGGAGGGAGTTCCTGCTGCGAATAGCAGGAATGTTGGATCAGAATGGAGTGTCAACCATGCTGAATGGAGTGTCAACCATGATGATTGTGCCAACTGTCTTTGGGATTTAATACTGTACTTTGTAAATAACCTAGAATAACCATGATCCTGAAAGCCATGGGACAAACCTAGTGAATATCCTACTAGTAGGTGGAGGCAAAAGGTCCTTACATCAGGGGTTATTGAAACCCAGCAGGACCCTGTGGGGCTCCTGGACACGAAAACCTTTCTATGTCCTCCGTTTCCTGATTACAGGAAATAGGCTTCATTCAGCCTCCATGACTTTCCCTGAGTTCCAAGGAGGAGGTTCAAACGGTTGCTAATTAGGGAAGGGAGGGGATGTGGAGACATAGGAGGAGCAGTCAAAGAACAATAGTGCAGCCTTGGAGCAGGGTCCTGGTGCTCCTTTAAGGGATACACATATCAATATCTTTGAGCTGTTTTGCAGATACCAGGTGGAAGAAGTTAACTATATGCTGCCCGCAAGCAGGCAGACCCAGACTGGTTGGAAAAAGATGGTTCATGATGCTCACTCCCACTTACCTCACCACCAGCCAATCAGAAGAATGTCCATGAGCTGATCACGCCCTCTTTGAACCATGACTATAAAACTCCTCAGTACCCCCTCCAGGTGGGACACACAGTTTTGAGGGCATTAGCCCCTGTGGTCCCCTTTGCCTGACAAAGCAATACAGCGGTTCTTTTCTACTTTATCCAAAAGTCTGTGAGATTTAATCTAGTGTTGGGGCACAGAGGCTGAATTTGGCTTCATTATTTAGCTGGAGAACTCCCAGGATCAGAGTAGAGAGGTGCTGGTCAAATAAGGGGGCACTAATGGGGAAAGGAGACGGGGTTCACCACACACTTCACAACATGATTGCAACAGAACAAGTCCACTTGATTTTAATTAAATGCTGAGACCTGAAACCAATGTAGTTTTTATTCTTGTGCTAAACCATTCTGGGAGGGAAAGTATTGCCCTGCTTTTGTGCTAAATAACACTGGATCAGGCAAAAATAACTTAGCTGCTTGCTCCAGGAAATATATGATCTTGTGAACCACCTAAACAATTTAACAAAATTAACAATTTTCTCATCAAGACTCACTTTCAAGACCCTTGCTTCACTTTACTGTGCCCATTAATCCAAAATTATTAGGTCATATATGCTCCCTGCCTCATCTCTGCCAGGTCCCCACTTTCAAGACACTTTAAAATGACCCAGACCTGGCTACAAACCCGATGAAGACTAGATCCCAATTTTTGCCTTTTTGAGACACTGTTAAGAATTGGTCAAGATGGTATTCTCCCTTGCTGCTCAGCTTTGCTTGAATAACAGATTTGATTGGAGGTCTTGTGGTGAGTTGAGATTTGAGTACATTAATAGAGACATTTGGGGAGATAGGTTAGAATGCACCAGATGTTAAAATCAAGTGTTCTTAGGTTGGCAGTTAACCTTCTTCTGATGGCTGCTACATATCTCATCCCCATTAACTAAATGATAATACTTTTTAGAGCCACAGTCTTTCAGTGTGCTCTTTCCTATATAGGAATGAGGAAACTGACACCTAAGGATGTTAACTAAATAGTTGACATTGATACATGGAATTAAAGATACAGTCAGAGTTAGAGACACAATTTACCCGCTTTCAAAATTAATTATTCCATTCCATTAAATAATACCTATCTCCGAGGAAATCAATATATATATTTGTATAAAGTATAAGCCTTGACCTTTTTCCTTAAAATTCAAAATGTTGACTGAAGCACTTTTAAAATGGTACTATAGGTAAGAATATTTCCAACATGCAGTTCATTTATTTTAGGGATATGTGTAGAATTCTGGAGTAGAGTTTCTTAAACTTATCTGCCCATAAGAATTACTTAGATTCTTGCTAATATTATATAGGCTTGGCCCCTCTTTTGTCTACTGAATGTTTTTATAGGAGGTACCTGAGAATTTGCTTCCTTATCAAGTTTTCACATCTTTCTTGGACTAAGGTAAGTGTGGAAAATGGTGTATTCTAGACCACTGGTTCACAATTCTGTCTGTACTTTTGAGTCACCTGGGAAACATTTTTTTAACCACTCATGCTTGCCTATACCCTAGATCAATTAAATTAAAATTGTTTAGCAAGAGGCCCAGTCATGTGTGTCTTTATATCTCCCTGATCTCAGAGAGACAGCAGTGAGTGGTGGCTTGAAATGAAATCTTAGTTCCCCGCCCAGGAATTGAACCTGAGTAACCTGAGTGAAACCCAGGAATCCTAAACACTAGTCTACCAGGGGCTAGAGGCAAAGTTGCCCTGGCTCTTGCCCTGTTTGAAAAATGAATTTCTCAAGGAGGCAAAAACTGCAAAAACAGGTAACATGTGGGAGAACACACAGAGAAACTGTTTATTTAAGACAAAAGCAAGGCAGTAATACACACCCAGAGAGAAAGAGTGTGGGCATCCTCGCTAATGAAGAGGACGGCCATAAAGAGGCAGTTAAATCATTTATGTAGTGGCAGTTCTTTAGGGTTTTCATTTACCTTTGGCCAATTATCTTGTTTCTTTTCCACACCTGACCTGTCCTAGGGCCCTCCTCAATATGTGTGTGCATCTTTTTGCCAAGATAGATTCCAGCACAGAGACCTGTGGGAGGTTTGACATCACCTATTACGGGGTGGCACTCCCTCCCTTTCGACCCCCTCAAGGAGCTTTTCTGTGCCTCTGGTGTTGGGGAGGTCTCCTTGACCTCAGGTCATCTTGTCTCTTTACTCCAGCAGAGCTCAACTCCTGCCACTAACTTGGTCTTTGGAATGTCTGGGAAAACAGAGCTCCAATTTACTCTACTTGGCCAACTCCAGCTGTCCAGTCAAGGGGTGCTTCTACCTCCTACCACATCCTTAAGTTATGCTAATATGCACCTAGCATTGAGAACTAGTGTAACAAACCAGAGCTTCTCATTTATATGCAGACAGGTCTTAGAAAAATGAAAATTATGATTCAACAGATCTTGAGGTGGGGTATGAAGTGCTTCATTTCTAAGAAGTTCCCAAAGTAGGTTGTAGCTGCTGCTCACGGGCCACACAATGAGTGGCAAGAAATTAGAACAGCGGTGCTCTGATTCCCAGACCAGTGGTATCAGCTTTACCTGGGGAAAATGGTAGACATGAAAATGCTTGGCCCCAGCCTAGACCTACTCAATCAGGAATGTTGGGCTAGAGCTTTGCCTTTACAATGCCCCACTATGTCCTCACAACAATAGCAGATGCACTGTCATTTATTCTACAAACTGAGCCTCCAGTCATGATTTTGCTCAGGAGTTCTGAAAGCAGCAATGAATAGATAAAGATTGGTACATAGGTAGATAAGAAAACTTCACATTTCCAGAAAAATTCTAGATTTGAAATCAGAAAACCAAATAAAACATTGCAGCTCAATTTTCTCTTTGTTGTGTGAGCTTGGGTGAATAATGTAACCCTGGGCCTCAGATTTCTTAGCTGAAAAAAATGCTAAAATGAATGCAAATACCTTCCTTATCTGCTTTACATGTTAGCTGTGAGGAACCAAGTTATTCTTATAGGTAATGGAAATATATACTTCATAATGACAGGTAGAGTGGGTAAAGAAATATAAAATTTAACTTGGTTGAAACTGCATAGACTTTCAATCAATTTAGAAACAAAAGTCAAATAATAAACAAGAAAAGCAAAGAGAAGCAAGAAGTTGCTGGAAGGAACAAAGGAAAGGATAGTAACATTTACCGAAGACCTATTGGGTGCTTTAATTATGACATTTCATTTTTTCAACTTACTAATAAATTACAAGTGAGGAAATTGGGATTGCAAATAAATTAAATGAATTGCCTTTGGGGCTAATTAACAGACTTTTGTATCAGAAGACCTAAATTTGAGTAATTAAATTTGAGACCTAAATTTGAGTAACAAAGTTGTCAGTATGTGACAATAGATTAAAATTCTCTTCTTCACTACGTCTCTATAAAATAGAGATAATATCTGCCTTACCAAGTACTTAGTATCCATAAATTTGAAAAAGACATGTGATTGCTATAAATATTTTAAGGATATTTAACAACGGAATTAAATTAGTTAAATAAGAGATTGTTATGCAAAAATAGCATGTAAGAAGCCTTATGATAAAGACTTCAATAATATTAATATTTTGCTAAATTTATTTCAGTTTCTCTGACACATACACGAAGCAGAGGCAATACTGAGTTGTAGAGTATACAAATCAACTTTCATTTCCACACTTTTTAATTTCATACATTTTTTTAATGTATATTATTTATTCATAATCACTTCAAGGTCTCTGAATATAATCATGTTGAAGTTTTTTTTTATCTCATTGCTCTGTCATTTCTTTTTGTCTGGAGGAAATTCATCTACTAATGCTGATTTTACCAATAACTTCTATAGTTCAACTGTACTTTAAATATTCAGAGTTTTGTTTTGCTGCTCTTTGGGGGAAGGTCCCTCTCTCTCTCTCCATAAGATGCTCACTTTCTTGTGGTTTTGTAATTGCTTCCAGCTGAGAGCTAGGCCTCCTAGATATGGCTCAGTTCCTACTCCATGGTGACTACAGATATTGCTGATCCAATAACTGAGCCAGCAGCTGTGTCTCTATCCTTTTGCTTCTGAAGAGAGCAGAGATATGTGAGCCATGTTGCCAGCACTGGTTGGCAGAAACATTTTTTAGCATTTTTGCTTTTATAAGCAAAGGTTCTTTATCATGCCCTGCTTTTAACACAGTGGAAAATGTTTAGTCCTTGTAATCCCACGTGTGTCAGCTGCTTCTGGATCTGGAGCCTGGAGTGCTCCTGGCTTCAGCTCTGCTCTGTGCTTTGTTTCCTGGTTTTCAGAGGCTTTTTTTTTTTTTTTTGCCACACCATGTGGCTTATGGGATCTTAGTTTCCCTACCTACTAGGGATTGAACCAGGGCCCTCAGCGGTGAGAGTGTGGAGTCCTAATCACTAGACCGACAGGGAATTCCCAGTGACACTTATTTATTAAATTTTACAGCCGGGTTATATCTTTAAAAAATTGTCTTTTATCTATCTATTATTATTATTATTGTATCTTCCAAGACAAGGAAAGTCTTCTGAGTCTAACTTTGAATGTCAGCTTAACCAGAAATATGATGTCAATTTTATGCTCTGAGTGTTAGAGCTATCAGGAACAGAAAAGTGAAGAAAGCATCACAAAAAAAGGGTCTGATAGAATCCATGAGACAAAATGAGATTGTTTTGTTAATTTCTGCATGTTTGCTCCGCAGGGACTGAAGTGGTGCCCACCCAGCTTCAGCAATGTGGAGGCTGAGTCAATCTTTTTTCTTCTACTGTTTGCCAGTTCATTGCTTTTTCTCCTCTGTTGTTCCCCAGGGAAGTAAGCTTGCTTGGTCTTTAGAGCACCTTTAAATTGGCCATTTTTCAGTTGAATTTCTCCCCAGCTTGCTCTGACTAAATCAGGTCAACCTTTTGCAGCTTGATGGATTGTTCTATCCTTCATCATAAGGAAGGCTAAAAAAAAAAAAAGAGTGACAGGAAAGTCGTCAATTTGTAGGCTTTTCCTAAGGGCATGTTTACTTGCCCCATTCCCCACTTGTAAAACTCACCTGTCCAGCACTAAGTTATAAAATACTTGAAAAATGAGCAAGTAAGAACCCTAAGTAGAATTTTTGTCACCTTTTCAATTGAATGGGTTATGTAAACTCTTGTATCACAATTGGGTAAAATTATGTTGTCATATTACCTTCTGGCTTTGTTTCAGTGGAGACACAGACCCCCTCATCATTGGGGAACTTATCCTGAATAGTATCCCAAGATGACTCTAACATGAAAAAATTACATTAAAAAATGTAAGCGGTTCATTCTCAACATTACTACTGAACTTCTGGATTTATCTTCATGAGAATGGGGAATGTGAGTAGGTTTAGAGATTTTTCCTTATTAAAAATGATCTGGAAGCATTTAGAAATCATGGCAATATAGTTTATCTAAATATAGATAGAATATTTACAGAAAATAAATATAAATAATTATAACATGCTTTTTCATTAGGGTGTACTTTTCTTTTTAACTGGCAATGTGGGAAAACAACTATCAACTATGTAACTGGTGAATTAATCAGTGCATAGATTAATGGTGATTAAAATTAGTAATAGTGTGTTGATGTTGAAAAAAAAGAAGAGAATATTAAATTCAACTTTTTTTTCTTAAGTTAGGAGTATTAGCAGAGGTCTAACCATTAATGAAGGAGAGGGCAACAGATTGTTGAGCAAGTTTTCCAACCCTTATTTTATTCTGCTCCTGGGTAGATTCCAACAATGAGAAATTCTTTGGAGAGTACAATCCATATGCAGTGTGTTTTCAGGGAGGATGGGAGTGAACTGGTTCAATTCAGGCCAGTTGAATTCAGGCTTAAATATATGAATGCAGATGAATATATGAATGCATACTTGGTTCATTCCTGAAATAGCCCCTGATTGCAAAACAGAAGAAATGGATCAAAGTGGAGCGAAGCTGTTCTACCAAGAAAGGAGTTAACATCTTGTTCCTCAAGGTTTAGGCATTGATCTTATGAAAGGCTCTCATCTTGGAAGCATCCACATTGGAGAGGATTAAGTGCAGGTGTGAAGTGTCCTCCAATAGAATTCCCCCAGTCTGTGGCTTATGGACTGTTAGAAGCAGTCACCCAATTTACCCATCACTCATGACAGTCAACTACAGGTAATAATGACCTAGTAATATGGGAAGGGGGGGTATTTGAAAAATTCACAGAAATTTCCATGGGAGAAAACATTTGAGGAACTTGGTATCCTACATGCACTGATGCCACATTACAACTTTAGCAATGAAATTATTTCTGAACTTCTCATCCCTTACTGCAATTCTGGAGAAGCCAAATGTAGTAGAGTAAGGAGAGAGTTATGAAGACTGCACATAGATAGGAAGTGATGGAAGGACTGAAAGATACCTAATATTCATGAGGCACCTGGATATTAAATATTCATTATACTCTAAATATGCATAATACTCAGTAGACACTACATATGCAAGAGAGCCTCATTCAGAATACTCGAAATGAGGTCTTAATATGGCCACCTATTAGTCCCATCAATTTTGGTCCCATATATCCTCTGCCCAAGCACAAAAATAAAGCCCATGGCTGTTTATCAAGTTGACTGACAAGCTACAGTTCATGTGCCCAAGCATACTTGTCGCCGTGTCTCTGATAGAACAAGAGAGCCATTGGCTCTGGCTATCTTCTGTCTGTGGACTCCTTTGCTTGACCCTCAACTCTGGTTCTCATAAAAATGTCATTAATAAGAAAGGTGACAAGGGTGAGTGACAGACAGAACATAGAAATTAGTGGATACACAGGATTCAGGTAGTGTGGGTAGTACAGCCCTTCCAGCCCACGTGTATTCTGTATATATTAATTTACCCTATCTCTTTCCCACTGCTCATTCCCATGTACTCTAAATACATTTTAATATACCATGTGATTCAAGCATTTTAATTTAGTTTGCGAGCAAATCTGTTCTTTGACCTCTTGGATTGCTTACGTAGTAATGTACTTGTAGACCGTTGCTTCAAGGTAATAGCCCATGTGATGGCTTCTTATGCTATAGTCTAGCTTTCATTCAAGGTTTGTAACAAAATATCTGTTTGCTTATTTATTGATATATTTTAAATACCATGAAATATTTCTTCAGTGCCTCCTAGAATGCCCAGGATATACCAGGCATTCAATAAATATTTGTTGACTACATAGATGAATATTAGAAGGCAAGTAGGGACTTTAAAAAAATGTGGAATATTTTAGACTTAAAGAAGAGTTGAGGAAATAGTAAGGAGTGCCAAATACCCTTCACCCAGCTTCCCTTAATGTTAAGATATACTATTAACTAAACTACAGACTTTATTCATATTTCACCAGATTTCCACTAATGTTCTTTATCCATTTCAGGATCCAACCCAGGAAGCCAAATTGCATTAATTGTTGTGTCTTCTTAGTTTATTAAGGACCAATGACAGTTTCTGAGTATTCTCTTGTCTTAAATAATCTTGATACTTTGAAGAATACTTTTCAAGTATTTTGTAGACTATTCCTTGATTTGTGTGTGCCTGATGCTTTCTTTTTATTGGATTGAGGTTATACATTTTTGGTTATGTGACATTTCTAATATGTCATATCAGATGATACAGAGTATCAAAGTCTTATTACTATTTATTACTCTTTAGCATAATGATCATAGTTACTTTAAATCACTTATTAGCTAGTTTCTATATCTGTGTCATCTATGAATCTAGTGCTGATGATTCTTTGTCTCTCAGGAGTGTATTCTTTTCTCTTGCCTTTTTTTTAATGCTTATTTTCTTTTCCCGAAAGCCAGTTACATTGTGTAGCAGAGTTGAGATTGGGGTAAATAGATTTTTCAACCTGGAAATGGGTGCACTTTTCCTTTTACTGGGTCTTTAGGGCAGGGGTTTGAGCTAATCTAATTAGAAATGGGACTGGGTTTGACCTTTGTTGTCTTTGTGGTTACTCTGTGTGCCACAGATGTTAAATTATCTAGGGGATACTTTGTGTTTTGTGTGGGAGCTGGTTTGCCAGATTTCTTTTTCCAATGCGTTTTTGTTCTCAGATTAGGGCTTTCCTTTCTGCTCCATCTCAGCAAGCTCTGTCTTTTGCAAGTTACATATTATGAGATATTTGTTAGCATGGGGGCGGGGTGTTCAATGTGGAGGCATTTTCTGTCATTCGGACCAAAATCTCAGCCTCAGACACACCCCCTGTTTTGTCCCTAGGCCTCAGGGATGTAGTCTTTTCATTGCTCCCATCGCTCCCCACAATTCTAATTCTAGAAGCTATTCTTTTTTTTCTTTTTCTTTTTTTTTTTTTTTTGTGGTACACGGGCCTCTCACTGTTGTGGCCTCTCCCACTGCGGAGCACAGGCTCTGGATGCACAGGCTCAGTGGCCATGGCTCACGGACCCAGCCGCTCCGCGGAATGTGGGATCTTCCCGGACCGGGGCACGAACCCCTGTCCCCTGCATCAGCAGGCGGACTCTCAAGCACTGCGCCACCAGGGAAGCCCTAGAAGCTATTCTTGATCCTCTCTCAGATTCAGAAGGATGTTTTAGATGCAATGGGTTCTCACTGGTACCTCCAGCTCTGTAGTGTTATTGCTTTCCTTCCACAGATCAAGGCTTTAATTCCATAGAGGAAATAGAAGTTCCAAGTCTCATCTTAGTTTCCTGGCTTTCCTGAAGCAGCTGCTGTTCCCAGTTGTAGTTCTGAAATATGAGAGACGCTCTGATGATTCTCTGAATCTTTTCAGGGAAGGTCTTATGGGGTTTGTGAAAAAAGGAAACCAAAAATAACAAAAAAGAGCCTTCCAGAGGGCCTGGACTCCACGTCTGTTCCCAGTTCCCAGGGACTTCACCATCTTGCCATTGCTCATCACCCAGCCTCCCCCAAGTCACCAGTGACCTAGGTGGACTCTGTGTGCAGATGCATCTTGCACAGGTATGTCAGTGCTGCTATCTCCTCTGCTCCCAAAGTTACCTGTCTTCCTGTGTTGGATTTGTTGATTGCCCTGCAACCCCAGTGCACTCAGGGATTCAGGAAAAGTCATGAACTTGCTGTTTGCTCGACCATTTCTGTAAGTTTGAAAGCAGTACTCTTTCCAGCCTTCTGTATCTCCAAAGGAAACCCAAAGTCTAAGACTCGCCCTGCCCCTCCAGACCTGTTTTTATGATGCTTTGCAACATGAGAGCTGGCTAGGAGCAAAGACTGAAAACGTGTAAAATTAAACCTTAAATTTTGTGAGGTAGTAATAAAACCCCCAAAACTGAAGTCTGAAGTTCAAGTTTCTTCCACACCAGTTTCTCTTTTGGAACCTTGGGCAAGTTAGGCTCAGCGCCCTCATCTGTAAAATAGTTACAAGTATATAGACCTCACACTGTATCTTTCCACTAGTCATTATCAAATCAGGATACTGTATGGGAAGCAAGTAACTAACATGAGAGTGGAAGCTGCCCCTCCCACCTTCAATTAAAGGGCCTGTGGATTTTTTGATTTTGTGGATAAGATGTATCAGTGAGCTTTAATTTGAAGAGAAGATGACTAAGAAAATGAAAACCAGGGATGTATGAATGTAAAACATAAAGTGCAAAATAATGTTTTTTGTTTTGGGTTTCAATTCAAGAAAATTAAGTATCATGAGGGCATAACAGTGAAAGGCAAACCTAGGAGTTTTGATAATGGAAATCTCAAGAAAACTACAAGGCTCTCAAAAAAATGGAAAGAAATAAGACTGAAAGCAAAGTCAAGGAGATGAAAAAAGTAGATGTAGAGAGGTAGTGTGATATATCTGAAGAGGGTAGAATTTGGAGTTTAGGAGAAGGCTCAGCTACTTATGTACTGAGTGACTTCTGGCAAATTATTTCATCCCTTTGTGTTCAGAGTTCCCATTTGGGAACAACCACTACCAGGTCCTTCTCTTTCATCTTCTCCTTCAAATTCTGTGCTGCACTCATACTTCACTGTTTGCTGTTTCCTTGGACACAGAAGGCTCATCTGTGTTTCCTGTTTCTGTGCTCACAGTTTCATTTTCCCGATGTGTTCTCAAGGGGGCTCAGAGTTCCAGGAGAGCAAGGACTGGATCCTCCTTCTTTATATCTCCAGAATTTCTCCTAGCCACACATAGAATATCATTGGCTCTCAAGAGTGTCTTTAATTCATAAAAGAGGAAAGCAAGAAAGCAAGAAGGAATGAATGAAAAAAAATATGGTTTAGTATTGAGTCATTCATACCCAGTGGCCCGTTCAACTCTATAATTAGGGTCACACATGTAAAAGACAAATTCCACAAGAAAAATGCAGTCTGTGGGTAAGGAGCAGAGTGAGGTGTAAGGGGTGTGGGAAGGCAATAATGAAATAAAGTGAGGACATGCTTCTCATTAACACAGACTTTCAAATTAGTGAGCTAATGAGCTTTTAGCCTGAGATGGAAGGAGAGGGAGGAGAAGGAGAGCACAGGAGAGAGAAGAAGCATGAATATAGGATAGGAGAATGTGATTGAGATTTTGAGGTTGGGAACCCAAGCCGTGCTCTCCAAAACCGGCAATATTCACTACCAATCATTCTATAGTGACTTTTCACGTAACATCTGTGGTGATAAAGATGGAAAAAAGATGAGCAGGCTAAACTATTTGCTGACATAACATTCAGCCAGGCAGTTACTGTTAAGGCTCTTTGGCGTGCTGCATGGGTAACAAATTTCCCCCAGCTGCTAACTCAAAGTTTAGTCAAAGTGCTGGAGATACTCCAAGAGATATTCCCTTTCACCACCACTTATCAGAGCTAAGATACTGCAACTAGACACAATATTCACGTGATTTGACTCCGATTAAAGACCATTGTCCGTCTCAAATTTCACCATTCCTCTAACTTCTATTCCATTAAGCTATGCCTAATTGTCATAAGCCATATACACTCTCCCTTCTGAAATCCTTTAGCTGTTACTTAAAACAGTGACATTTAGGCTATCTGTTTACAAAGGAGCTATTGGTTGATGTTGTAGTTCTTAATGCAAAATTTAGTATGGAACTTCAATGTGACAGAAGAGCTCCGGGAGAATGAGTTGAGAGGGAGCAGATTTGGGTCCTATTTTGATGCTGTTTTTATGCTAGTTCTGTGATAGCCGCCTATTGGGGAAAGAAAAAAAAAAAGGAAAGTGATCAGAAAATAAGTTTCTATTGTTAGCATCAAAAAGCTGTGTGAACTTCATAAACTCAGCTCACCTACCTCACATCATTTAATATAAAAAAAACAAGGGGATGGAAGAAGAATATTTCTCAGGTCCTTTCCAGTCATAAAATTATCTAGAGTGAAATTAATCTATTATATTGGTGATCTCAATCCTGATACATCCAAAAATGGTTTTAGGCATTGAAGATTCAGGGGAAAATGTCAACAAAACTATTTTTTGAGGAGCATGGGTTCATGTGCTTTAATATTGTACAAAGAGGCCGTTCTTCATTTAGAGCATTGATTACTCATTAACAATGGAAGAGGAGAAAGATCTATAATAAATGAAGAAATAGCTGTGAAAGCCACATTCTTCAGTAAAGTCTTCATCCAGATTCCCATGTGTGTATGTTATTTCTCTCCTTTAGTTAACACCATTTGAACCAAATATTTCATTGTTATGCCCCAGACTACTCTGCTGGCTCAAATAAATATTGGGTTCCCCAGATATAAAAAGATTTTTCACCTTTCAGAGGGACTTTGTAAGGTTCCAGTGACCTGCTCCTTAGGCAAACAAAATGTCTTTTTCTGCACAAAATCCTGAGTTGAGAGAAGGTAAATTGAAATGACATTTAACATTTAAAATTAGTTTTAGTAAATCCAATATCGACAGTTTACTCTGTGGGGACACCTGACACTTGAAAGATGAGAGATGTCTTCAGAGAAATCCTGCTTTTCTGCCTCAAGAGGACTATTCATTTATTTCTTTTGGAGACTTTGAATGTGAAACTGGGCATCAGAAATAGCAAGCAGACAAAAATAGTATTATGCTTACTTTTTTTTTTTTACTTTTTCAAGTACTTCCATATGACTGAATTTGTCATAATCTTGGTAAACTGTTAAAGTGAAATATAATATAAAGTTAACTGCACAAATGTATTTTTTCAAATGTATACACATTTATAATGATCAACTAGGTAAAAGTAAAGAACAAGATTAGCACATCAGAAACTTCCCTTGCTTCTTCTCCCAGTTAATTCCCATCCTGTAGGTGTAACTTATTCTGTGACTTTTAACCATAAATTGGTATTGTCTGTTTTTGAATTTCACATAAGGAAGTATATAGTACCCAATACTTTTTCAACTGGGTTCCTTAACTCAACATCATTTCCATCAGATTTTTCCATGTTGTTGTGTGTATCAGAATTTCTTTATTTTTATTGCTGTATTTTAGTCCATTAATAAACATGCCACAATTTATTTATTCCAACATTGATAAGCAATTGGATCATTGCTAGTTTGGGGCTATTATGAATAACACTGCTATCAACACTCATGTAAATATATTTTGGAAAATTTTAGAATAAAATTGTGTGTGTTTAGCGTTAGTAGTTACGACCAAAAGTATTCCTGAGCAGTGGTTGCAGTAGTAACTTACATGCTCACCACCAGTACCAACACTAATTTCTTTTATCATATTATCAGTGTTTTTTAAATTAATAGTTTCAATTTGAATAGGTGTGAAGTGATAGCACATTTTGTTCTTAATTTTAATTTCTCTAATGTTAATTATGTGACTATCTTTTTATATTCTTGTTCTGTCAAACTTATCTCTTGAATTCTTAAATTTTGTTAATTTATTTTCAGTTCTAGAATTTCCAGAATTGTTTTCAGTTTCCTGCTGGAATTCTTTGTCTTTTTCTGTATTTTCTAAACACATCAAACATGATTACTGTAAGGTTCTTTTCTGATGTCTCTAATATCTGGATCACTCAGGTATTTTTCTATTATTTATTTTTACTCTTGATTTTTTTGGTTATTTGATTCTGTTTCTTGGCATGCCTATTAATTTTTCATTAAATATTGGCTCTTTTATGCTTTGGATGAAGCTATCTTTTTCCAAAGAGTGTTTAATTTTACTCTGGCAGGTGGCTAGAGTATAGATAAATCACCTTATTCCAGTGGAGTCTTTGTTTCCAGTTTTAATAGGTATGTCTGATTTTAGTTTGCTCTTACTCCTAGGGTGTAGCCCCACTCATAAAGTATAGCCCTTTCATGTGTCACCTGAAAATCTTCCTCCCTCCCTCCCTCCCTCCCTTTCTTTCTCTCTTTTTCACTTCCATGGCCAGTCCTGAATTTTAACTTCTTTGTAGCTAGACAGGCAAATTATTTTCTAAGCTTTTTAGCTCTTCAGATACTGCTTTTCTCTTGCTTTTTAAGAGTCTCAGCTTGAACACACACAGTGTAAGAATTGCACAATGCCCAAAGTAGGACATTACCTACAGTTCTCGGCTCACTTCTTTTTGGTTTCCTGCCTCTGGTGCTTTTGCCCCTTAAGTTTTTGCCATTCTAGGAACCCCAAACTCCAGACTGTCTCCCTTTCCCAGTTTGAGTGCCCATATCTTTAGGCTACCATGGCTTTCATTTCCCTAAAATGTGATTGGCAAATTTTCTAGCACAAAAACAGAAGTCAATGGGGACTTACCTTGCTGGGCTTCCTTGCTCCTGCCTGCCCTGATTGCTCTCCTGTAACATCAGATGGTTGTTTACATATTTTATCAATCCTTTATAGTTTCTTTCAGAGGTAGAATGAATCTCTTATATGTTCCATTATCATGGTTGAAAGTGAGAGACTATATATACATACATAGTGATAAGCATTATAGTTCTGATTTGAAAGATGGAAGAAATAAAAAGCGAAGAGGAAGTAAGCATTTCCTATGATCACATAAAAAGGCTTTTGTGGACCAGGAATTCTAATTTTAGTCTCAGAAGCTTCTGATCCAAGCTTAATATTTCACACCCTTCAGATTTCAGATAAACTGAACTTCCATACTTCAATTTTTCTCAGATTATATTGAAGAGGAACATTAACAAGCCAATGATCTCAGCTTGTAACAGAATACAATCTTGGCATTCTGGTAGTCAATATTCTTATGAATGCTGACTTAATTAAATATTACATTAAAGGAATGGGAAGAATTTTTCTTGAATTAGCAGCTACTGATGTAATCCACAATTAGAAGATAGCGTATAGACTACTGTAGAAATAAAAGTGACTCCTAACTTCCCTCTACATGAATTCTATCACCATTACCTTGACCATAAGTCATACATCAAATATGTTGACATATTAAAATGTATTCATAATATCCAAACCAGTGGCTGACAAGTGGACTTTTAAATGGAAAATCACATTTATTTTATGACACCTTATCATGCTTATAGTGATTTGCATTTACTGTCTCATAAGTATTTTACAGTGATGCTATTTGGTAGTTCCATGTTACAGAGAAGAAAAAAAAAATGGATGCACAGATATGGTCACAGGCATTCACCAGGGCAATGAGGAGTTTGTGACAAAATCAGATATGAGACAGGGATTTTGTCTCAACCTCAGCCTCAGTCCCCTTTTGCTGTATTGGAAAACCTGAGTATTTTATGGAAACATCCCAAGAACTTTATTTTACCCTACACTTCTGGACCTACTCTTAGGCCTTTGAAAATGAAATGAACTCCAGGAAGAAAGGTTTCAGAAGCTTAGGATGAAAACATTGTTGGAAACACCTGCTGTTTAAAGTGTCATTGGAATCTTTCTCCCTTTTGATTTCCACGTGCTCTCATAGGAACTCCAACCCTCTGTGTAGATCCTCTCTTGCCTCAGGAATTTCGAGAGTTCTCAATGGGAATTTCACCTGAGCACCAGGGACACCATTTACATATATCTCAACATGAATGATACCCCCTGAGTTAGCGGTATTAGCCTTGGGGTCAGAGATTCTTCCATGATTCCCTTCCAGGTTCTACCAATAAAATTTCCAGCAATTTCCCCCCTTACAGCTGTCACTGTTTTTACAGACATGACAAATCCTGAAAATGTTCTGCAACTATTCATGAGATTTTCTTTCATGTAAAATATTTATGAGCTGTTTGAAGCCTCAAACAATTAGAATTTTACAATTTTATAAAAATCTGAATGGGAGAGTATGAATCTCTTCCTTGTGTGTTACACTCCACCAGAGAAATCCCAAAGCAGTGATATTTAATCCTGTATGTGAGACAAAGTTTAATGAAAAGATCCTGCCCACCCAGCGGATATGAATTTTGTGACACTTACCTTAGGAAATAAATACTATTGACAAAAACGATATGGTTTACTCTCTCTCTGATGGATAAGCCATCATTAGGTATAAAGCTCTTTGCTCAGAAGAGGTCCTCTTTCAATTGACTTTGCATTGTCATTTCAAGAAATTATCATCAGAGTAGCTCAACAATCTCTCAGACAGTTCCAAAATATCTGAATTTCTCATTATACAGTTGGAACATTCCACTACAGAAATCATAATTGATTTCATCTATAAATTGAAGAGACTGGCTAGAAAACAACTGTAAAAAATTAATAAAATAAAATGCTTATGTCAAATCCATATTATTGATCATCAGTAATGATAGAAACAGGCATTTATGGATGGCATAGCCCTTCACCATATTATTAGACTATAATGATCTTCATTTTTCAATAACTGATTTATTTAGAGATAACATTGCATTTTAGAGATTTGAATCATTGATTTTTGAATTGAATAGTAATTTCTAATATTTACTGAACTTAATTACACACTACACAGAATTTGGTAAAAATTGAGCTCTCTCTTTTAATAAAAGCTTTCTTTCTGAATCTTAGTGTGGAAAAATGGATTAAATTGTATTAGGATGAAGTTTTACAAGAGTAGGCTAAGAAAAAACTATTAATCACTTTACTTGAAACATATGAGTGTTCAGAGATTACCATTTCATAGATTTGCTAATTTTCCAAAAAAGAATGATTCAGATAATTGCTATGATTTCTTTCCTTAGGTGTTATCACTTGTAGTTTGCTATTATTCCATCACAGAATAAAAGGTAGAAAAAAAAAAAGGCTTTGGTAATTTCCTGAAATGAGCCTTCTTATTTTGCTTAAGAATTCAGAAAAAGGACTCTCCTGGTGGCGCAGTGGTTAAGAGTCTGCCTGCCAATGCAGAGGACACGGGTTTGAGCCCTGGTCCGGAAAGATCCCACATGCTGCAGAGCAAGTAAGCCCATGCACCACAACTATGAGCCTGAGCTCTAGAACTCGCAAGCCACAACTAGAGAAAGCCTGTGTGTAGCAACGAAGACCCAACGCAGCCAAAAATAAATAAAGAAAGAAAGAAGAATTCAGAAAAGATCAGAATTTAATTAAATGTATTTTGTTCAGAAATGAAAATACTTGAGAATGGCGGAAAGGGAGAGAGTCAATTGGAGTTAAGTTTTTTACCAGCAAATGCTCACTTTGGGTTAAGTAAATGTAGTTACCTATGAGCAACAGATGCTCAAGTGAGTTTGTGTTTCAATGCCAACTGCTTTAAATTGCTATATAACTTTTGAGATCTAAATCTCTGGATTTTCTTTTGTTTTTAGGCCAAGATAAATACTGGTAATTGAAAAACCTGTGAATTTGTGGCATACTGAACTCAAAATAGCAAATTGAATCATCTTGGTTACCATATTCAGTGATGAAAGCTGATCAGAAAGAGATTATTCCATACATATAACAGGAAATAATTCAATGTTTCGTGAGATAAACATTAGCTATCACTGCCTTTTAAACAAAACCAGTCCATCTAACCCTGTATCCTGACAGGTCATCATTGCTCTTGAATGTGCAACATATTTGAGAAGAAAATGATAGAATCAATCAAAGCAATAATTAGTTTATTGTTGAGGTTGCTTTGATAAATACTGGCACGTTTTCAAGTAGGCAAGTATTTCTTAAAGTGTAGAAAGTGTTTCTTTAAATATTTGAGAGCAAAGCTGCAGCAAAAGTTAATTTGATACTAACTTCAGATATAGCTCAACTTAATAACACACAGATAGCCATCATCTGATGAATGGTCATTTTTGGGTACATGGCAAATTTTCTCCATATTTTGTATACAGTCTGATGGCTGCTGTTGTGAGTGAGCAAACTTTTTTGCTTTATGTGAAAAACTGCAGTGCCTATCAATGGCTATTAGAGTACAGTCACAACCATGACCTCTGTGTTTGTGTTTCTAAGTACAATCTAACCCTTCAGGGTTTCTTTATCAGTTTAGCTCCCATAGCTCAATTTCTTCTTTGTTAACATCCTCTCAATATTTTTACATTTGATTTAAATCATGATGATATATTTTTGTGTATGAATATTCTAGCTGGAGGGTACTTAGACCTTCATACTGTCTGTGAGTCCCATGGAGGGGAATTACTTCCTCATAGTTTACCAAGGTAGACATGAGTAGGTCAAGGCTGGAAGTAAAGTCTTATATTTTGTTCTTTATATCAAGTTGAACGTTTATTTAAAAATTTTTTTAAAGTCAATATGTATTATCACCTCAACTAGATTGTAAACTAGTTTCAGTGTCTTCTATCATTTCCATGTTTCTCCTTGGTACCCAGTGAAAGAATTATGTATTTTTATTTAACATTACAATCAGCCAACATAAGAATAATCAATGGAGAGATCATAAAATGTTATTAGTCTTTCTGATTCTTTAGCTAATACTTCTTTCATAGTAAAATTTTTCTCTGGATATTTATTCCATATATTCAGGTTTTATAGCATTGATTTAAAATCATTGTCAGATTATCTCATGTTAGAATTTCCTCTGCTATTTGAAGTTCTGAACTTTCTGTAATGCATGGGCTTATCAAAATCATCTTAATTCAGACGTTGTGGCCAGATGTTGGTGATCTGAGTTGTTCAATTGTGTAAATGTCAGAAGTAGGATATTCTCTTATCTTTGAACTGCCTAATACCTACAATAAGGTATTCATTCATTTCCCCTTTTTGTATCCATTTTTCCCTTTGCCTCCTTATCTTCATTCCAGCAATTATTTCTCAAAGGTGTATTATACACTGGGAGGCAGAACATCCAAAGATGTTCTAACATAAACAAGGCTCAGACTTTCCAGAGGCTCAGAAGTTGAGGGGGATAGGGGAAACCAGCCCCTAAATCAAAGCTGTAATGCAATGAAATTATCTTTCTGGCATAGTGGTTTAGTGAAGGCTGTGTTACTTAATTCACTAAGAAATTGGAGAGGATTCTATTTAAAAGATGACACTTATAACAGGTCTTGAAAGATGAATAAGTTTACCTAGAATGGGGAAAGTATGGAATGTCTTCTAGGTAGGGACACAGCAATTATAAAGCCACAGAGACAGGAAAGAACACAGGGCGTTTGGAACAGTAAGCCTCCAAGGATTCATCTGCAGTTGTGATCCCCTTGCTCCCTTATCACAGTTAGGGAGTGGTGGGGGGATGACCCCAAAGAGGTGCCTGCCTGGGACAAATTAATAAAAGGTTACTCCTGCAATTGTGCTGTGAAATTGATTGGTTGAAATTTTTTTTCCTACAAATTATACTGGGTACATTAAAAAAAAATCAGATTATCAAGCAAATAATTTTGAGAACAAGAATAACACAACCAGAAAACATACTTCCAGGAGTGACATGCCATTCTTCATGTTAAAAGCAATCCTTTAAAATAAGTTAGAATATAGATTCATGTGACCCTTTGAGGAAAGATGGCTTTGTGCTCCATATATCCATTGGACAGGATTAGTTGATCAAATATATGTTGCCCTGGTGAACATTCTTTTTCTTTTTTAATTGGTATCCTTTCTCTTAATATGTGTTCTGTTACTGTCAGTCACTGTGTCTAGTCAATATAAAATGTTTGTCCTTGGCTGTCTGATTCCCTTAGAATACTGAAGAACCCATGGACTTCATTGACTCATTAGGATTAACATCTAAAGTATCATGAATGGGTTGCATGTACAGATGTACTTTCTTATTTTCTTCTACTTTTAGCAGTGGAATCTAATTAGAGAGCATCCTTTGAGTTCTAAGAAGAGCTCCAATGATGGTATTCATTGAGATAAAAGCCTTATGGTGCTACGAATTCTTGTTGCTAGAGTGAATAAAATGTAATTTGAAGTATCATAGTGGGTATATGCATATATACTTCTCCAACTTTAGGAATATTTAGATCTGTGTCTCTTACATTTAAGTAGTACACTTTACCTACATCTCTAAAAAGATAAATATCTCTGTATGTATGTGCATAAGTGCATGTACATATGTTTACAAAATGAGCACCTGGGAATAAAGGTGTCAAACCTAGCTTTAGAAACACTCCAGTAAAAGGTAAATGTTAACTACTGTTTCTGGCCACCATAGATAACAGACACTGGATTTACTATCCTCCAAAAACTAAAAACTAGATAACACACATAAAATGATTGTTTTCTGGCACTGAACCTTGGGCTGTGCAGGACAATGATATGTGAGACATAAGAGATAAATGAGGTGAGCCCAAGATTGTTCCAGTTTACTATCTAGGGAGTTTTCAAGCTAAAACATAGGTACTAGGAAACTAGGTAGACCCCAGATGTATCCCCGATTTAAAGAGACAGAGTTGAGAGTGGGGTGGGGGGCGGAGGCAAGGCAGGGGGAGTTCACTATAGTACAAGAGAAGAGAGATCTGCAGAGGATTACCCTTAAACTGAGTAATGATCAGAGCATGCATGTAAAGAAATTAACAAAGTTGGGGGAGAGCCACTTCAAAAACTTTAGAGGGAATAATTCTTTATTATTATTATCATTATCGTTATTACTCTTGAGTTGAAATTTACATATCATGAAATTAACAATTTTAGCATGAAAATTCAGTGCCATTTAGTACATTGACAATGTTGCACAATCACTACGTCTGTCTAGTTCCAAAATATTTTCATTGTCACAAAAAGAAACCCTATACACACAATAAGCAGTTGCTCCATATTCCCCCCACCCCCCCAAAACCAACAGTATGTTAATTGTTTAAGTACCTATTTTCAATTATTTGGGGTATATACTTAGGATTGGAATTTCTGGGTCACATTGTAATTCTGTGTAACTTGTTGAGGGTCTGTCAAACTGTTATCTACATATGCTAAACTACTTAACATTCCTACTAGGATCAGTGGTCCTCAAGTTCGAGTGCTTTTCAGAATCCCCTAGAGGTTTAGTAAAATGGCTCTCTGGGCCCCATTCCCACAGTTTTCAATTCAGTAGGTCTGCAGTGTGGTCTAAAATTCTGCATTTCTAACAAGGTTCCAGATGATATTATGCTGCTGGTCTTGATATCACCCCTGACAACGACTAACATACCCTAGATCATCTCAGTTACAATTTTCTCTCCAGGGCTAAGAGTCAGGACACCTCATTCCTGGTTACAGTTCTCTAACTACCTGTATGACCATGGGAGAGATGCTGACATCCCTAGATCTCATTTTCTTCATATCTAAAATATGGATATGGATTAAGTGACTTTTACAGTTTCTTCCAGCTTTATAATTGTTTTTTATTTTATATAATTCTTTTCATTTTTTATAGTTTTTCATTTTATTTCATTTTTCATTTTTTATAATGACTTTTCTCATTTTATCTCAGAAGTCTGAATCTTTCCTGTAGCTCCATAGTACTACCTGATTTGAGAACAATTCATGTATTCATTAATTTATAAAATACTTATCACACCTACTTCATGCCAGGCATCAGGTTGTAAAATGAAGAAATTATTCCTGCTTTTCAGGAACTATATCAAATGTTACAGATCTCCAACTTTACCATACAACAGAATCACTTTGTTAGAATTAAAAACAACTCAGCCTGGGAGATTCTTTTTCATTAAGTCTAGGCAGACCCTTTGTATCTGAAATTTTAATGAGCCTCACAAATGATTACTCTAAGCAGCTGGTGTTAGGAATGAGTGGTTTAGTGGAGGAGATATGTACAGGAAAGAGATGAGCATAGTGTCAGTGATAGGCACCAAAAAAAAAAAAAAAAAAGCTTTCATAAGGTGAGGAAGTCAAGTGAAACAGCTCAGTTAGTTCCCTTTTTATTTTCTTTCTTTCCCCTTCTTCTCTTCCTTCCTTTCTTCCTTCCTTCTCCTTCTTTCCTTCTTACCTCTTAGCAGGTTAATCACCCTTTGCTAAGTGCGGAATCTTGAAGAAACTTTTGTGATCAGTCTGATGTTAGTGATACAGCCAACACACTGAAAGCAGTGTAAACTAGAAATCAAGGACTTGGTTTGGGGCCACTACTCTGCCATTATTCTTCCTAGATCCTGGGCAAATTGTTTCACCTCTTGAGGCTCAGTTCTCCCATCTGTGAAATGAGGGCATTGGGACTGACACAATCTGAGAGGCCTTTCTTCACTGCCTGGAGCTTTAGGAGCTAGGACTAAGCCTTGTAGACAAGTTAGATGGTTTCTAATGGCCAGCTTTTGAAATGTTTCTGAAGTGGACTTGTTTTCGACAGTTTTCTTATTTCTCCTGTAAGTGAATTCAGAGGAGGAAGAAGGGAGGCAATCCAGTGGCTTCCAGTTCTGTTCCATAGAATCCACCCATCAGTGCTTTTATTATTGGAAGAGAATACTGTGTATGTCTCTTCTTTGTGGTGCAATACCATGTCCTTTCATGATGCAGAATTTTCTTTGTAGCAGTCTAAAATAATCGAATAACCACTTTCAAATCTATGCTTTCAACGTATCATCCTGACTGGTAAGTACATTTAAAAACAAGAGAAATGGGTTAAGGAGTCGCTGTCTTGTGAGAGGGGTGCTGAGAACCTTAAAAACTCAAAAGGATAATGTCATTTGAAATGCAAATGTTTTGGCTTAAGAAGGCAAAAAACTGCTCCTTATTTTAGTCTAGAAAAATGAAATTTAGTTTACTCTAGCAGAGCTCTCTGAGATATGCATTTCTCAGAGTGATTAATGTCACTGACAGACCATTCTGCAGGCAATATGCAAGGAGAGTAATGCAATTCTGTTAGGCACGATTTTTCTCTTATAAAAAATAAGTGAATGTTACGCCATTTTGTTAACTCTTTGCATGTTTTAATGCAAAGAGTTATATTTTAGTTTTACCCTTGTCTTTAAAAAAGAGGCACAGATGTCTAGCTTGTAAAACACTAAGGACAATGATTTCAAGTATGGGTGGGGACTGGCATTTGTTACAAAAAATATGAAAATAATGAGCTAAAAAGCATATTTATGATATCGTTAGAATTTCCAGTGGAATTTTATTTCAATATATTAGAGAAATATAGGGGAATTCCCTGGTGGTGCAGTGGTTAAGAATCCGCATGCCAATGCAGGGGACATGGGTTCAATCCCTGGTCCAGGAAGATCCCACATGCAGCGGAGCAACTGAGCCCGTGGGCCACAACTACTGAGCCCATGCATCACAACTACTGAAGCCTGAGCTCCTAGAGCCTGTGCTCCACAAGAGAAGCCACCGCTATGAGAGGCCTGCACACAGCAATGAAGAGTAGCCCCTACTCATCGCAACTAGAGAAAGCCCCCGCACAGCAATGAAGACCCAACACAGCCAAAAATAAATAAACAAAATAAATTAAAAAAAGATTTTTTAAATTAGAGAACATAGGTGAATTCCTATATGGTTTAAAAACAATAAATATTTATTATTGTTAATAGTATGATCACATTGCAAATGATGCCATACAAGTGTATATGACTTTCCAGACCACTATAACCTGTTTATGCTATTTAACTTAACCCCCTAACAAACAAGGGAAATATAAATTATTGCACTTATTTTAGAGATAAGAGAATGAAGCAAAGATAATTTAAGTTCTTCGTTTAAGGTCATGAAGGTTATAAGTAGGCTTCAAATTTAATTCTCCTATGCAACCACTTCAGCCTATATTCTCTTCTGCCCATTTCCTGGAAAGCCCCTGCCCAGCAACAGAGCTGGGAACAGTTTTATGTAGGCAGAGCAGAGGTGCATCTTGCAGGGCTGGATGGTAAATAAACTACAACTGCAGCTTGCATGCTACAAAAAGAACATGAATGCTCCTGATCACACACTGAATCCAATGTTCACCAGGGCTGTGAGACACACCTGCCATTAGAGAAGAACTAGCTTGGGCACTGTTGACAAATGGGAAAAGGCTACTGGTGGCTTTTCTCAGCCCCGCATGAGAGTCTGGTAGATTAAGAGTTATAGGAAGAGCAAGCCCACACCCAGAACCCCATAAAGGCAATTAATTTTCTGAGGTTGTAAATGTAAAATATGTTCCAATGTATTGTCAAAGCTGATTATCATCTTACTAGTTACGTGTTTTCAGATGTGATATTTCCTGTTAATAAGCATCACCTGTACCACCTACAAACAGAGAAATTATGAAAACTGGAAGCAGCTCAGAACAGGCTTTCTGGTTTTTCTGATGCCCTCTTGCATGTGGAATATGTGCAGACTCCTCAGACTGCGGTAGAACTTCCTTTGCACACTGGAAGTCCTTTCTTTTATTTCTTGCTTCACTTCTACGTTCATGCTCTCAAACTAAGCAAGCTATGTTAATGTGTGGGTGAGCCTGCTGATTTCTATGAGCATAAATATTAAAAGCAACACATCCACTACGGCATTTCTATTTGTACCAGGCTAATATAGAATTCTTTCTAGTACCACCACAGTTGCTGCTTATGTGATCTCCTTGCTTACTCATTGCTGGGCTCCATCTCCATTGCTGGGCTTAATCTCCCTTACTGTTCTATTCAACATGAGTCTTCATTCTATTCTAGTGTGGTCCTGAAGAGCCTAAAAGGATGACATTAACACAACACTGTGACATGCTGATAGAGGTAATATTTAGGAGGCACTTGGTTGCCTTTTAGAGTTCTTCAAATGATAAAATAGGTCATGTCATAACAACCTTCCTTTCAAAGGCTCCTGGAAGGTCCCCATCCCCCAGTAAAAACCATCATCGTATCATTAGCCTATAAGCCCCATCTGAATCCTGCTAGCTTTCTGACCTTGAACTCCTTTTCCACTCCCCCTGCTCACTTTTCTTTTAACATATTGAGGTAGGAAAGACAGGGCCAGGCCAAAGGACAGCCTCTCCCTGCATAGGCATTAGGCAGAAGGCAAAGCCACCTCCTTGTTTAGCACTTAATGAGGCCAGGACACATGAAGGAATGAGATATAAAATAGAAACTCTGACCATGAAAACGGTGGAGCATGTGCAATAAAAATGCACAGTTTGCTGATGACCGTGTATGACCTTCCAAACAGCTCTTAGAGCAGGAGTACAGTGGCTTCAGGAGACAAATGTGCAGGACTGAGAGCTGACGCAACCTGGTGCAATGCAGGCCACATCTCAACCCTCCCCTCAATGAATATTCCATCCCTAATCAAAAAGGCCCCACCCACTCAAAGGGCTAAAATTAAGATAAAAAGGGGGAGAAAAAACCCTGCTCCATGCCCTTCGTTTGTGAGGATGGACACCGCCCTGCACTCTTCTCCTCTGAGTGTGTGACTTTTGCTTCTGCCCTAAATAAACTGCTTCTTTGTTCTCTTTGCTCTCAGCCTCAGTGTTATTTTTTTATTTTTTATTTTTTTCCTTTGTGTTTTGTGTTCCTCATCCAAATTTTTTTGGAGGAGTTGAACAAGAGCCTGGACTTTTGATAAAGCTTTTTTCGTAACAATATTGCCTTTTTTGGGCTCTTTGCACTCACTCTTCTCTATGTCTGGAATGTTTTTCCCTGTATGTCTGCATGGGCTGATTCCCTTTCCTTCTTTTTTTTTTTTTTTTTTTTTTTGCGGTACGTGGGCCTCTCACCGCTGTGGTCTCTCCCGCTGCGGAGCACAGGCTCCGGACGCGCAGGCCCAGCGGCCATGGCTCACGGGCCCAGCCGCTCCGTGGCATGAGGGATCCTCCCACACCGGGGCATGAACCCGTGTCCTCTGAATCGGCAGGCGGACTCTCAACCACTGCGCCACCAGGGAAGCCCTAAGTCTTTTCTTATATGACATTTGCACAGTGAGAAATCACTTTAAAACCCTATTTAAACTGCAACACACACACAGACACTTCACTTTCCTTTACCCCAGTAACTACTATATGTTTTTAGTGTGCCACTTAATTCACTTTGTTCTTTCTGTCTCCTCTTACTCAAATATGGCTCCTCTGAAGATTATATATGTAATATATATACTCTGTGTTAATGTTTTTTCTTTCTAATGAGTTCCCAGGTCTTGACCAAATGA
The DNA here is from genome assembly GCF_964341445.2 of Mesoplodon mirus. Lineage (NCBI taxonomy): Eukaryota > Metazoa > Chordata > Mammalia > Artiodactyla > Ziphiidae > Mesoplodon > Mesoplodon mirus. Next base: position 108,010,117 of record NC_138984.1, on the reverse strand, counting down.
CTGGCACATGATCTTTCAATAAATATGTGTTATATAAATGGTCATGTCTAGGGAGTTCCATATATAGATTGGACCCAACCATGTTTCTTTGTCAGGAATAAAGGAACCAGGTGAAACATAGGATTCTCCAGTGATCTGGATTAGGAAACCATTTTTCACTGCAAGCTTTCTTTGGATCGCACATGATAGAACGTTTTATTAATTGAGAAAGTGAATAATAAGCTGTTTTTAATTTAGCAACGTAAATCAATCTTCACTTCAATAATCACAAAAAACATGACACATAAACAAATTCTGTTTGCAGTATAATGTGTTAATACATTCTGAGATTACATGAGAAGTTTAAAAAACATTCCTCCTTGAATTTTGGAATTGATTTTAGTACTTAGAAAAATAAATGTATTTTAATATATGGAATAAGTATACCATTATCATAATAGCAAGTTTACTACTGCTTTTCATATTCTACTAGAGCCTTCTCAGTTTTACAAATATGCAATGTATCATCAGAAAAATGCATATGTTGGAACTTCTGAAGTACAGTGAATTATAAAAATGGTAACAGAGACCACTTCTGCAAAGCTACAGATTTCAATTTTAATGTTATTAATGTTCTTCTATTTAAAACATGTTTGACTTTGGAAAATTATTTGTATTATATTTATTTAGCTACCTTTAATTCTTATAACATTTTAAATTTTATTATTATATATATAAAATATCAGTATTCAATGAGAGGTTTCTCACTCTATATTTAGATAATAGGTAGATGGATTTCTTCACATGAAACCTCCCTTGCATTTCTGGAATACATCTACATTCATTTTGTAGTATATTGTTATTTTTATACTTTATTGGAATGCGTTTGCTATTTACTTAGATTTTTTTGTATCCGTATTCTTAAGTGTTCTGAACACCTGCAATTTACCTGCTGGTAAATAGTATGCAATAAAGAGTATGCAATGGCTGAGTACAAGACACAAGGCACTAGACAGATGTGATGGTAACAGTTTATTATCAAATATACTCACACCCTGGAGGAAGAGGACACGCAGGACGTTCAGGGCCACACTGGGGTTGCACTCGGGAGCAAAGTGACCCAATAGGGACCAAGGGAGGCATGTTTCATAGTATCCAGAGGGTAGAATAACACCTGGTCTCATCAGGACTGTGTGATTGGCTTCTTTGAAAAGTTTCATGGGTTGGCAAGGAGGTGAAATCCAATCGGTTGAGGACAGGTAATGGCTGATCAGGGGACTGGCTGGCATGGGGTGGGGGGAGCATTTCCCACTGGGTGAGGTGCATATCTGGCAAAAGCAACTCACAATTAGGGTCTTATGGGTCCCTGTGGAGGCTCAAAAATGTCAAGGCAGCACTTGAAATTTTAGGTTTTACAATACAATAAGTGAGATTGATCTGGTGTGCAGTTGCAGCGCTCGGGCTTCTCTCTAGTTGTGGTGCGTGGGCTCCAGGGCACATGGGCTCTGTAGTTTGTGACACGTTGGCTCTCTTGTTGAGGCACATGAGCTCAGTTGTTGTGGTGTGTGCGGGCTTAGTTGCCCCGTGGCATGTGGGATCTTAGCTCCCAGGCCAGGGATCGAACCCTCATCCCCTGCCTTGGAAGGCAGATTCTTTACAACTGGACCACCAGGGAAGTCCCTCTAGAACATTATTTCTAATATTAGAACATTATTTATAGAATATAAATTTCTAGCATACTTAAAATATAATGGACTCAGCAATTCTTTAACAGAAATCAGTTATAATGCCAGCTGATTCTGATAATTTTGAATCACATTTGCAATCCCATTTATGTCAAAATATTCTATTCTTAGGTTATTAAAAATGTTTTAATTTTACTTATAAATAATTTACTCTAGGTTTTGATATTTTTGTTATAGATTTGCACATGGTATCTTCTTATTTTTATTTCTCTTATATTTATGTATAACCACACAGGTATAAGAGAAACATGAAATGTTTCTTTTTTTATTCCTAATCTTGTTTTTTTATTCTTTTTTAGTTAATCAAGTTCATAAAGGTTATTCTATTAATCTTTTCTAAAGATAAGTTTAGATTTATCTTTAAATATTTATTTCTTTTTATTTCATTAATTTCAGTATTTATTTTTAGTTCTAATATCCTGTATCATTGTGATTATATTATTTGTTTTCTAATATCTTTTTAAAATATAAAATGATTTATTTCTGGGAAAGTTTCAATTACTTAAGCTGAAGCTGAGATGTTAATTCTTGTGAAAGTGATTTATTAAGGGAGCAGCCTATAGGGGAAGACTTTAATACATCACTGTTTAGTAAAACATTAATTATAGGGTTTGCTAGATCTCCTCTATCAGATTAAGAAAGGTCTCTTCTATTCCTTTGTCTGCATTTATTGAAGTGATCACATGCTTTATCTTTCTCTGTTCAAGTGGTGAATTATGATTGATTTTTGAATGTTCAACCAACTTTTGAAATCTGATATAAAGCCCACTTACTCATGGTATATTAATTTTTTCCTATTGTGGGATTTACATTGTAATTTTCTCCTGTAATCAAAAGCAGAACCTGATACTTTGAAGTAGGGGTAGTTGTTCTTGTTACAGATGTCATTGTGCTTGTTACGGGAGGCTCCACCTGCCAGATTTTAAGCCTCAATTTATTTGGTATCCTTCCACAACTTACTGTTGGAGAGAAAGAAGTACAATTAACATTGGCTGTTTGGCTACCATTTTTGTATGCTTGTGTGAGTGTGAGTGTGTGTGTTTGTGTGTGTGTGTGTGTGTATAGCCAGAGCTAAAGGGAGAGGGAAATGAGGAATTATTCTTTAATGGGCATACAATTTCAGTTATGCAATGTATACATTTTAATTTAACCTTTTCAAGTTACTATGAAAAGTTTTGTGCTTATTGAATAATTTTTCTTCTTATGCCAAAGCTTTCTATACTTTCATCAAATACAGTTGGCAACTTCACATGTCTTAAATAAAGAAGATAAAAGTCAGAAGAATGATGATGTCTAGTATGTAAGGTTAGAGACAATGTTTTTTAGGAATATTCTGTGTTTCATCTGCATTAATTAGCAGCAACATATATTTATCATAGAAAGATAAATATTCCTGCTTATTTCTTAAGGGTATTAACAAGTCCTAGGAAATTTGTCTACAGCATTTTCTATGTCAGATCGTCATTTTCATACACAGAAACATACAGTTTAAGGAGAGTTTACATTAAAGAGACAAATTGGTAAAACCTAGAGACAAAAATTTCCAATCAAACTACCAAATTTCTGTCTTGCCTAACTGGGGTTATTATACACTATTTTATATATTTTATTCAATTCTTAATAAGTATTCCATAAAGGTATATAAACTATATTGATAATATTTAACTAAAGGATATCATATCCTTGGCTACACAGAACAAAGAATAGAGAACACTGGTATCTTTTGGCTTATAATATATGCCTTCCCGCTATCTGAGGAAGGATGTGTTTCTTTTACTCCATGGACTCAATATTTCAATGATATTATTTTTTTTGACAGTACTCAGTGCTCATTATGACAATTTTTTATTATAAGTGCTAAACGGTTTTTATTAAATAAAACTTATTATTTGGATATATCATAAAACTTCCCAATATCTGCTTAATGTAATGTTTAATTTAGTAATTGAAAATAGCTACCACAAAAAAAACATTTATAAATGAATTATGACAGTATCCTTTTCCATGACATTTACACTTAAAAAGAGATATATATCTCCTGAAATTGCATCATAGATCAGATGAACATGAGATTTATATTTTCAATTCCCGTAAAATACACAATCTGATGATGAATGATACAAAGAGGTTGGTTGCCACATGAAGTAACTTTACGTATTTTGACAAATTTTTCTGTTCGTTTATGTGGTCATAGCAGACTTGGGAAAACATTTTTCTTAGGTGGAATCTACCTGAGAATATGGTGAATTGGCATGACAGAAGGCCTTTGCCTTCCAAGACCCTTAGCTGGTAAATGAGCAGTCTCAGGATCAGCTGAAAGGGAGCCAAATAGTTCAAAACCTTTGGAGCATTTCTGTCCCTGAGTATAGCAGGAAAAGGGCAAGTTTCATGAAATTATTAAGACCCAGTGAAAACTCCTCTGTTATATATTTTTAAAATAATCTAAACATATTAAGGGAGGATGTTAACCTTATATTCTCTTATTGCTCTTTGGTGCTAACAAATACAATTGACTGACAATGATTATAAGTCCTCCTCATTGTTTCTATTTATCTCATGTCTGTTCTGGCCCTAAGAACTACAATTTGAATTAGTCTCCCTACCATTTTTCAAGAGCATCCATTTAACACTATTGTAGTTTTCTTGGAACCAGACCAAAATAGAAGAAATGATTCTTTCAGAGAACGGATGGATGAGAACATGGAGTGAAAGTTCCCGAGGACTGATTGTAGTCGGCTAAGCCAATGAAAACAGCCAATGAATGCTAAGAGATCTGGCCATAAAAAAGGGAAAAGGAGCTTATTTGCTGGATAAATAATTACAGAGTTTATTTATGAAAACGAGTATTCTTGAAGACTCTTAAAAAGAGTGACTTAGAATTCCCATTTGGGTAGGTTATTTAGTTGGATCAGTAGAAAATAGATTTTAAATTTGGGTGGTAAAAGTTAAAAAATGACAATGAAAAGGAAAGGGTGTTAATATACAAATGTAAGATATACTTATAACAGTATGTATTTGACAGTTATTTGCACTTAAAAATGTACTGCTTCACAGCTCCCAATTCACCCTTTATTACCTGCTCTATGATAATGGATGGGACCCTGTAAACAATGCTCCTTTACAGCTGGCACAGCATTAAGCATTATCAGTAGAGCACACAGGAAGGAAACTGAAAAGGAAGATATTTCTCTTCCTGGGTTGGGTGTGCTTCTTTTGGCCTTTTCTTTCTCCTGTCATACAGCTGCACACCCAGGGAGTGCAGTCCCTTGGTAAGTTTGCAGCCCCAGTTCTGACCTGGATAACAGCTCACCACAGTCTTCCCAATAGGGACATTGTGCTCCCCAGGCCTTATTCTATCCATTCAGTGAGCAGGGTACTAAGGCCTTGACACTGACTATGCACACACATCTGAACCTTGGTCAAACTGAATCTCATATGTATGTCAAGAAACACCTAACACAGATACCACGTATCTCAGGCCTCACACCACTAGCCAATTAGCAGCTCCTAAAGCCCTGACCCATTTTTTGTGGACCTTCCCACTAGGCATGGTCACCTGCAGCCCAGAGGGTTTTTTCCTGCTTGAAAATCCCATCCACAATTTTTATCCACCTGTATTCTGCACAAGTGTTTCCTGTTTGCCTGAAAACTGTGAAATAGCTCTGGCTCAGTTCAACCCTGAGAATTTTTCCACAAACTGGTGATCTGCCACCACATCTATTTCAACAGGGTCTGAAACCCTGTCTTGAAGAAGTGAATTAAACCAGACAGAAAGACAAATATAATATGATATCACTTACATGTGGAATTTTAAAAAAATGATACAAATAAACTTATATACAAAACAGAACTAGACCCTTACACAAACTTATGGTTACCAAAGAGGAAATGGAAGGAGGGATAAATTAGGAGTTTGGGATTAACATATACACACAACTATATATAAAATAGATAACCAACAAGGATCTACTGTATATAGCACAAGGAACTATACTCAATGTTTTGTAATAACCTATAAGGGAAAATAATCTGAAAAAAATAGATATATATGTATGTATAAGTGAATCACTTTGCTGTACTCCTGAAACCAACATAACACTGTAAATTAACTATACTTCAATTAAAAAAATTAATCCAAAAAATAAAAAGAAACTCCTCTGATTCCAAGTCTGTTTTTTACTTCTGACACTCTCCTTCAGCAGAAAGGTATTTTTTAGAGTTGTCCTTACCTTTTATTCCCCTGATATAGTCTTTATATTAAGTTTTCTCATTTCAAATTACTGTGTGGGTTCTGTCTCCTGATTGGATTTTAACTGACAAAGAACATGGTTGAACTAATTGTGAGCATGAAGAAGAGAGTGGGCAAGGGTGATTCTCAGATATGAACTGATTAATGGTGGCACTTTTGACTGATATATGAAGTCATCACAAATAGGGGAAGAAAATCAATTCCATTTTGAATCTGGACAATGTGAAGTACTTGTAGGGCATTCAGAGGTAATTGGCCCTCAGGCAATAAGACAGAATAACTGAAGTTTGGTGGAGAGAGGACAGATAGAGGAAATGGATCCATAAGTTATCAGCATCCAAGAGGAAGTTGAAATTATGAGCATGGAAGTGATCACCTAAACTACCAAAGTATGATGAATGATAAAAAGCAGAGACTCAAGGACAGATATCTATGGAACATTAATATGTAATAATTCCCAAGAACAGCTTAGAAGTAGCCATGAGGGGAAAGTAGACATTTTCTCAAGTAAGGAGTGATTAGTGATGCTAAATATAACAGGAAATATTAATATAAGGTCGGGAAATTTTTCATTAAGTTTGGCAACTCAATTCTATTAAGAAAAGTTTCAGTTCTTTTGTGAGATTAGGAACGAAATTATCATGACGAGAAATAAATTTTCAGTGAGATGACAGAGGGTAGTTTTTTCTTTGTGAAGTTTAAGTGAAAAGAGTAAAAGATTAAACAGTGTCTTGAAGGACACATAGCATAGAAGGCAAAGGATAATTTAGTTTTTAGGGTGAGAGTTTTAAGAATGATTAACAAAGGAAAAAAAATTGTCAGAAGGGGCCTCCCTGGTGGCGCAGTGGTTGAGAGTCCGCCTGCCGATGCAGGGGATGCGGGTTCGTGCCCCGGTCTGGGAGGATCCCACATGCCGCGGAGCGGCTGGGCCCGTGGGCCATGGCCGCTGGGCCTGCGCGTCTGGAGCCTGTGCTCCGCAACGGGAGAGGCCACAACAGTGAGAGGCCCGCATACCGCAAAAAAAAAAAAAAAAAAAAAAAAAAAAAAAAATTGTCAGAGGGAGAAATTAAAAGTAAAAAAAACTGCAGTAATAATCAATAGAACTCAATATCTGGGACACAAAGTGTTGGACTTAAGAACACGTGGAGGGGTTGGCTTCAAAATGAAGGTGGTATTTGTGACTTCAGGATGTTTTTGCTTGTGGAAAGTATGTAATATGGGGCAGGAGAAATCAAAGAAATTCATGCTTAATGGCAAGTCTTCTCAGTGAAGTGAACTTATGAGATTGATGAAGTGGGAGAAAATGTAAAGCTCGTTGCAGAAATTAGATGTAGAATATATTGAGGACGTTAGGTCAGGAATTTGTGATCCATTGATATACAATAGTAACAATCAGTGGTAGAGTATTTGCGTTTGTTTTTGTGTATATATGTATCCAAAAGTGATTATTTGCTCATGTACATAAGTAATATATTTTTGCTCTTGCCAAAAATTTCCATAAATATTTACACCAATTGGCTTTTCAACTAGCAGGAGATGAAAGAGACTATCTCACTGTGTAAGTAAACTTTAGATAGAATTCCATACAGTACTCAAAATCAATTGCAAATCTGTATTTTGGACAATTTTAGACCTAACATGGAATAGTGGAAAGAGTATAGACTTGGTCTGAGAAAGTCCTGGATTCCACTACAGACTCTCCACTTTTCAAGCTGTAGGATATTGTTTCTTTCTGATCTTGGTACATCCGGATACATAATAAATATTACTGTAATTCTTAAGTGTATATGTTCTTACATTTCTAGGAGGTTCTCTAGAAGTTTATTTTCTTTCTTAGTCTGAGTTTTCTCACGTCTAAAGTCAGGATAATCCTTACTCTGTAAAGTTGTTGTGAAGATCAGATGAACTAATTAATGTATATGAAGTCCATGGCTCATGGCATCTACAGAGATTTAAGTTAGTGATTGAAACAACAGAAAATGTAGATTTTCCTATTTACCCACACTGTCTTTCTTTCTTTAATCCAAGTGTCTAACGCAATTCACATACACATTAATTTTATTAAACACTTAATCTCTCTGATATTGACTTTTATTTTTTAAAACCAGTGTTAACTATTATTTAGGACATACAATTTTACTTAACAATTAATTGGTCGTAGTGGCAAGAATCACCTAAAAACAAACAGAAATAATTGAGGAGACATTCACTGAGAAATGAGTAGAGAATTTCCAAATTTGCAAATATAGATGAAGACTATATTTTTAGGATTATAGCAAATTAAATATTCCTCTTGGTACAAAAATAACTTGAAATCCCAGACAAAATGCAATAAATATCCTCATAAATACATAGCTGAGAGAGCAAGACCATATAGAGACCAAAAATGACAGAGGAGATGAAACCAGCAAAGTAAACAAAGCATGAGATAAAAGCTTTCTTACATGTGTTTGCTTATACCATAAATTTAGTGCCTTGGGTTTTAAGTTCGCTTCAGGAGACAGAAGAAAGCCATGGAGTTTGCACCAGGAGAAACCTTAAACAAGACCTTTTCAAAAAGTTAGGGACCTCATCTCCATGAAAGGCTGTGATAAAAAAAAAAAATTGCCTTCACACAGTGTTTGAGGTTTGATTTTCAATGACTTTCATGGTCTGGGAAAACTCAAGTGGAGAATTTTTTACTGCGTTTTTAGGCTAATATTACCCTAGATCCCTGATACTCAACGTGTGATCCACAAACACCCAGCAGCATCTGGATCACCTGGAAATTTCCTAGAAATACAGAAACTCTCACTCTTTCCCAGGCCTACCATCAGATGCTTTTGTGTTTTTAACAAGATCCCAAGGTGATTTGCATGCACATTGCCTTGGTTTCCTATTGCTGCTGTAACAAAATTAGTGGAACAAGCAAACTGATGTAACCACAAATTTAGTGGAAATCAACCCAAATTTATTATCTTCCTGGAGATCAGAAGTTCTAATATCAAGGTATTGGAAACCCACATTCCTTCTGGAAGTTCTAGGGAAGAATCCATCCCCCTGCCTTTCTAGGTTCCTAGATGCTGTTTGCATTTCTCTGCTTGTAGCCTTTTCCCCATCTTCAGAGCCACCAGTATAAGATTTTAAATCTCTTTCCTTCTCCCTTTCTGCCTTTCTACTCTATTTCTAGCATCACATCTCATTTCCTCACTATGACCCTCCTGCCTTACTCTTATAAGACTCCTTGTGATTACATTGGGCACACTTGCATAATCCAATAACTTCATCTGCAAAGCCCCTATGGCATAGAAGGTAACACATACTCAAGGTCTGGGAATTAAGAAATGAGCATTTTTGAAGGGCTTTTATTCTGTCTACCACACACAGTAAAGACCAAGAGGCACTGCCTTAGAGAGTCTGAAAGAAGTAAGTGGAAATACTCTCTAAAGAAACTCAAGCTCAACCTAGATACTGTGGGATTTCTATCAAATACAATTGGCTGCATGGAAGCTTACAAGCAAATTACAAATCAATTGAAACAGTACGGCATGTGAGAGAGTCCACAGAAAGAACAAACAACAGAGAGAACAAAATGTAGTAGGACTGCAGATGCTTACAAATATTTATTTAAAGAAGTAATGTTCTGTATAAAAAACATGAACACAACTTTCAAAAACAAGTTGGCATATTTGAAAAACAAGCAATATATTACAAAGCAAATTAAAGACAAAGTAAAAAAGAGAATAAGTGCACTAACAAATATATATGGATAAATGATGCAGAATGCAACACAGAGAAAACACAGAAGCTGTGAAAGAAGGTTTATACACATTGAAGATATAATAAAAAGATCCAATATACATCTCATTGGAATCCCAGAGGAATACAATAGTGAAAAGGGGTAAGAAACATATTTGAAAAAAATGTTGTGACACACAATAATATAGAGGAAGCATAATTCATTCCAGGAAGGATAAATAGCAAGAAATATATATTTAGGTATATCAGAATGAAATTAAACAACACCAAGTCAGCCAGGAGGAAAAAGATTATGTACAAAGGATGATAGCTAACTAATCAATCACAATAGTAGAAGCTAGACACAGTGGAATATCTTTGTAGGACTGCAAGAAACAATTTAAAATATAGAATTGTATAATTAGCTAAGAGCTAGAGCTAAGTAAATCCTTTTTCAATATAATACCACATATTTCACAAGGATATATATATATATATATATATAAATGTAATAAAAGTATTTGAAATGTAGATAGACCCAAGCAACTGGGATAAGCAGTCACATGCCAAAAGGAATTTTGAAAAGAGTAGACAGACAAATGACAGTTTTCCCCACCCTTTCATTCCAATACAAACATCTGAGTTTATATTAATCTAAAAATACCATATTTTATAAACGTGAGTTGCCTTTATTGCTCTACACCAAATCTCATGTGAGATTCTCTATCATTCATAAAAATGAAGTCAAATTTAGAAGAGCTCTGAAAGCTCATGTAGCACTTCAATTGTGGTCTGCAGATTGCTGCTACTCAATGAACTGTTTGTTAGAGTCATGACCATATGATTCAAAATTGAAGATGTTTTGAGAATGTTTATAGTAATTTAATGTTGCTGCACTATTCAAAGCACATGATCCAAGACTTTTCTCCCTGAACAGGAAACGGATCCATTTTGGTGCTGATGATCTTTTGTAATAAACCATATCATGTATGAATGAAGTATTACTCATGACATTTTAAGTTTAATCTGCTAAATGAAACCCAAAACTATGAAAAATATGAAAAAGCTTAAGCATTTAGTTACTGCATTATTTGTTTTTTATAAACATCTTTTTTTATCAAGGCTTTTAAAAATGTATAGTTTTATAATATTATTTAAGTTGGGAAAGCATAATGTGTGTTATTTATTTTTTCACCCTAATTTTAATATGTTGAAACAAGTTTGTTACATTTTGACAAGAATTATTATGAATTCTTTTGTTTGAAGCAGTAGTTGTAAGCCTAATGACAGCTACACAAGTGATTCTAAACAAAACCCAAATAGCTGATACTAATTTTACTCAAATGTATGATTGTACAAATATTGAGTTTACTTTTGTAGGCATGATTCATAATGAGGTGCTAGAATAACAGTAGGCTATTTATGAGGGATGTACTGAATAATGAAACAATGATTCTATTACAACTTAAGTATCATTTATATGCAAAATAAAAAGGAACACATTCAACCATGATTACACTTTAAAAGAAAATATACTGAATTAAAAACTCAAAAGAAGCTGATGTTCAATAATTCAAATATAAATGTTGGTTCATATAAGAGGGCTTCTTAGAAAGTAACACATCAGGTTGAAGACTAAAGGACCACATACAATTGCTGAGACATTAGTGAAAGACCGTATCGAAGAGGGACAATTAGTGAAAGACTGTATCAAAGAGGGGCACATATAAACGTTGGATAAATTGGTGGCAATGAAGGTAAGTCAAGTATCAGTTAACTGTTATAACATTGACATTTTTAGGAGATGGTTAATGATACAGAACACCAAAACTTAGAACAACATAAAGCTATCAAAGTATTTTTTATTTCATCTTACAGAATGCCCAGGTACTGTTAAAACAGCAGTTCTTTGAATGTGATGAAGATAAAAAGGAATGATTCCTTTGTTTAGCTTCACCACTATAAAACAGCCAGCTCTGAAGGGCATAACATTTTACTTGTACATTGTGAGAGACTTCAGTTCCGATGACCCAGCTACAAAGACAGGAAAACCTTATAGTTTAGTTGCCCAGTGTATCAGTTATCTGTTGCTCATAACAAATCACCCAGAACTTAATGGCTTAAAAAAATCAAACATTTATTTACTCACCATTTCCATGGGTCAGGAATGTGGGATACCTGCATAGGTCATCTAGCTTAGTTTACTTCATGAGGTTTTAATCAAGCTGTTGACCAGAGCTGCAACTATCTGAAGACTCAGATGAAGCTGAAAGATCAGCTTCCATAAACTCATATGGTTGTTGTCAGGCCTCAGTTGTCACTAGCTTTGACCATTTGATTGCCCTGGTGGCCTCTTCATAGAGGCTCACAGAATTGCTTCTCCCAGGGTAAGTGACCCAAAAGAGAATGAGAAAAAGTGAGCACTCTCAAGACAGAAGCTGCAGTCTTAAATAATTTTACTTGAATATAATTACATACCATCATATCATCACATGCTGTTGGACACACAGATCAACCCTGATACAAAGGGAGCTACACAAGAGGTGTGATTCGTTGGGGGCCATCTTGGAGGGGTAGGGGCCCCCCTACCACATCCAGATTAAAAATTTTATGTAAATGTAAATCATATGCTGCTTCTTTTGTTGAGGAAGTATTGTTTCAAAACCCAAAACAAAACAACAAACAAAAAACAGAACCTCAGCTTCACTAAATAGTATTGTCAGTGTTTTATGAAGGACTGTGAGTTACCTAAAGAATGAGTATTATATTTAGGATTACTCTCTTTTTCACATGATGATATCAAAACATCATAAATTTATTGCATGCCAAGGTACAGCAGCTAATAAGGAGAAGAATCATTTCAATGATGCCTGAATTATGGATAAACACATTTTTGTGTTACTGCAAGGTAGGAGATCAGTTTAGTCTTGATATAAACATATACTTTGGACAGCCACTTATTGTTTATCATCATTATATTTTTTAAATGATTTTAGCATTTCCATGCAAAGAAGGAATGGATGTTTTTTTGGTTTTGTTTTTCTTTTTCTTTTTTGAGGTACGCGGGCCACTCACTGTTGTGGCCTCTCCCATTGCGGAGCACAGGCTCCAGACGCGCAGGCTCAGTGGCCATGGCTCACGGGCCCAACCGCTCTGCGGCATGTGGGATCCTCCCGGGCCGGGGCACGAACCCGTGTCCCCTGCATCGGCAGGCAGACTCTCAACCACTGCGCCACCAGGGAAACCCAGAATGGATGTTTTTTAATAGCATGTGAGATAAAAGAGCCAAAACAAAGTTTAGAAACCTACAAGAACAAAGGTTTAAAAATTGTCATGATATTCCACAATTTAAGGATAATTACCAATTAATTAGGATCTTGATATTGTAAATCTGTGAAAAGTTATCACTGAATGCCTTAAAAATTTGGTAGAACATTATGAATTACATTTCTGTCAAGAAAGATCCATGCATAGGAGGTTTATGATCAAAATTGATTTCTTTAGTCAAAAGACAATTAAATCTAAATTTATAAGATAAATTATTGGAACTAGCTACTGATGACACATTGAAAATGAATTTTAAAAATAGAGATTACTTGCTACCTTTTGGACCAAAGCTTAAATGAATAATCAGAGCTCATTGAAGTTGCTTTAAAATCTCTTCTATTCCCATTAACACATCACTGTGACACTGGTTCGCTACAATGAATGTTATCAAAACAAGACATTGAAGCATTTTAGCCACATATCATTTCCTCTTAGTAGCACTATTGTTAAAGCAACCTACATTAGTTAAGTTAATAAGTGAGAAGCAAGCTCATTTATCACATTAATATTTGATTGTTAATATAGGTGCTATTTATTTAAGTGTGCTTGCAGGTATTTAATAAGGAGAATTATTATATCCCTCATACATTTCCATTTAGTTACAAATCTAGAATGACAAAAAAGTGTGTAATATTTTATATGAATTGATTACTCACATTTGCAATGAATAATTCATATATTTAATTATTTCCTTATGTTTGTCCTGATTGGATATTAAAATTTAATATGCCTGTTGGCTCTAATGGCTGAAAAACTTTGGGCTTGTATATTATACCTCTTTATTTATTTAGCATTTCATTTGAATTCTTTTAAGTGTTGGACTGTGATGTATTGGATCTTTAAAATTTCTTTTGTCAAAGATAGTTTGAGAAATGCTGACCTAGTGGATTTTAGTAAGTTAATTACACATTTATTATAAATACTTTGGTTTGGCCTCCACAGAAAAGCAGTAATGGATTCATAGTTCAAAACAGGTTTCCCCCACTATCTGAAAACAGAATGTTCCTATGAAACCTTTAGTAAGCCGAAATGGCGTAAAGTGAAGAAGTAACCACCTCAGGACACATGTTGCTAACAAACGCACAAAATAAATCGAGATAAAGTGCAGGTGCTCTCAGACACAGCTTAGAGCTATGGCGCTTGTTGATGCTGAGACGCTGAATTAATTCCTTAGGGAAGGAGCTTGGCCAGGTTGGGGGCCTGGCCACCCCCTGCTCAGGTGCTCGTTGCCTCCGTAGCAGCTTGCTGCTACAAAACAAACACTGAACCCAACTTCTGCTTTCGCCTTTTTTCATAGAATGAAAATCCTGTGGATTTCTTTCGGTTGGCAAAACAGGTATTAATGTAGGTCTTTCATAAAAGCGAAGTGGTGTAAAGTGAACTTTTGAAAAGCGGAAGTTACCTGAATAGAAAGAGTTGTCTTGGGGGGAAGGGAGGGATACATTAGGAGATTGGGATTAACATATACACACTACTATATATAAAATAGATAACTAATAAGGGCCCACTGTATAGTACAGGGAACTCTACTCAATACTCTGTAATAGTCTATATGGGAAAAGAACCTAAGAAAGAGTGGATATATGTGTATGTATAACTGATTCACTTTGCTGTACACCCGAAACTAACACAACATTGCAAATCAACAATACTCCAATGAAAATTTAAAAAGAAAAATAAAAAAAAGAAAGTTGTATGGTTGTTTCTCAGGGAGGATAGGTAAAACAAACAAACAAACAACAACAACAAGAAAAAAAACAAGCAAAAAATCCCCACAGCATTTAGGCTATGGAACTGAAGTATGGGGAACCTTAATTTTTTTTCTTTGACAACCTAAAGAAAAAAAGAGAAAAGGAGTAGAATTTAAAACAGCACTTCGGAGCCCTGCCCAAGATGGCGGAAGAGTAAGACGCGGATATCATCGTCCTCCCCACGGATACACCAGAAATACAGCTACACGTGGAACAACTCCTACAGAACACCTACTGAACGCTGGCAGAAGACCCCAGACCTCCCAAAAGGCAAGAAACTCCCCACATACCTGGGTAGGGCAAAGCGGAGAGATTCCCGCACAGAGGATCGGTGCCGAGCGGCACTCACCAGCCCGAGAGGCTTGTCTGCTCGCCCGCCGGGGCAGGCGGCGCTGGAAGCTGAGGCTCGGGCTTCGGTCAGAGCACAGGGAGAGGACTGGGGCTGGCGGCGAGAACTCAGCCGGAAGGGGGCTAATGAGCCACAGCTAGCCGGCAGGGAGTCCGGGAAAACTCTGGAGCTGCCGAAGAGGCAAGAGACTTTTTCTTCCCTCTTGGTTTCCTGGTGCGTGAGGAGAGGGGATTAAGAGCGCTGCTTAAAGGGGCTCCACAGACGGGCGCGAGTCACGACTGAAAGCGCGGAGCCCAGTGACGGGCGTGGGACGCTGGGGCTGCTGCTGCCGCCGCCAAGAAGCCTGTGTGCGAGCGCAGGTCACTGTCCACACCGCCCTTCCGGGAGCCCGTGCAGCCCGCCACTGCCGGGGTCCCGGGATCCAGGGGCGGCTTCCCTGGGAGAACGCACGGCGCGCCTCGGGCTGGTGCAACGTCACGCCGACCTCTGCCGCTGCAGGCTGGCCCCGCACTCCGTGCCCCTGCCTCCCGCCCGGCCTGAGTGAGCCAGAGTCCCCGAAGAGGCTGCTCCTTTAACCCTGTCCTGTCTGAGCGAAGAACAGACGCCCTCCGGCAACCTACACGCAGAGGCGGGGCCAAATCCAAAGCTGAGACCCAGGAGCTGTGAGAACAAAGAAGAGAAAGGGAAACCTCTCCCAGCAGCCTCAGAAGCAGCGGATTAAAGCTCCACAATCAACTTGATGTACCCTGCATCTGTGGAATACATGAATGGACAACAAATCATCCCAAATTGAGGAGCCAGGAGTCAGTGCTGTGCCTCTGAGGTGGGAGAGCCAACTTCAGGACACTGGTCCACAAGAGACCTCCCAGCTCCACATAATATCAAACGGCGAAAATCTTCCAGAGATCTCCATCTCAACACCAGCACCCAGCTTCACTCAACGACCAGCAAGCTACAGTGCTGGACACCCTATGCCAAACAACTAGCAAGACAGGAACACAACGCCACCCATTAGCAGAGAGGCTGCCTAAAATCATAAAAAGTCGACAGACACCCCCAAAACACACCAGCAGACGTGGACCTGCCCACCAGAAAGGCAAGATCCAGCCTCACCCACCAGAACACAGGCACCAGTCCCCTCCACCAGGAAGCCTACACAACCCACTAAACCAACCTTAGCCACTGGGGACAGACACCAAAAACAACGGGAACTACAAACCTGCAGCCTGCAAAAAGGAGACCCCAAACACAGTAACATAAGCAAAATGAGAAGACAGAAAAACACACAGCAGGAGAAGGAGCAAGATAAAAACCCACCAGACCTAACAAATGAAGAGGTAATAGGTAGTCTACCTGAAAAAGAATTCAGAATAATGATGGTAAAGATGATCCAAGATTCTATTTCCCAGATCCAAAATCTTGGAAATAGAATAGACAAAATGCAAGAAACAGTTAACAAGGACCTAGAAGAACTAAAGATGAATCAAGCATCGATTAAAAACACAATACATGAAATAAAAAATACCCTAGATGGGATCAATAGCAGAATAACTGAAA
Source organism: Mesoplodon mirus (assembly GCF_964341445.2). NCBI lineage: Eukaryota > Metazoa > Chordata > Mammalia > Artiodactyla > Ziphiidae > Mesoplodon > Mesoplodon mirus. Next base: position 107,993,443 of record NC_138984.1, on the reverse strand, counting down.
CAGAAGAACGGATAAGTGAGGTGGAAGATAAAATAGTGGAAATAACTGCTGCAGAGCAAAATAAAGAAAAAAGAATGAAAAGAACAGAGGACAGTCTCAGAGACCTCTGGGACAACATTAAACGCACCAACATTCGAATTATAGGGGTTCCAGAAGAAGAAGAGAAAAAGAAAGGGACTGAGAAAATAATTGAAGAGATTATAGTTGAAAACTTCCCTAATATGGGAAAGGAAATAGTTAATCAAGTCCAGGAGGCACAGAGAGTCCCATACAGAATAAATCCAAGGAGAAATACGCCAAGACACATATTAATCAAACTGTCAAAAATTAAACACAAAGAAATCATATTAAAAGCAGCAAGGGAAAAACAACAAATAACACACAAGGGAATCCCCATCAGGATAACAGCTGATCTCTCAGCAGAAACTCTACAAGCCAGAAGGGAGTGGCAGGACATAATTAAAGTGATGAAGGAGAAAAACCTGCAACCAAGATTACTCTACCCAGCAAGGATCTCATTCAGATTTGATGGAGAAATTAAAACCTTTACAGACAAGCAAAAGCTGAGAGAGTTCAGCACCACCAAACCAGCTTTACAACAAATGCTAAAGGAACTTCTCTAGGCAAGAAACACAACAGAAGGAAAAGACCTACAATAATGAACCCAAAACAATTAAGAAAATGGGAATAGGAACATACATATCGATAATTACCTTAAATGTAAATGGACTAAATGCTCCCACCAAAAGACACAGATTGGCTGAATGGATACAAAAACAAGACCCATATATATGCTGTCTACAAGAGACCCACTTCAGACCTAGAGACACATACAGACTGAAAGTAAGGGGATGGAAAAAGATATTCCATGCAAATGGGAACCAAAAGAGAGCTGGAGTAGCAATTCTCATATCAGACAAAATAGACTTTAAAATAAAGACTATTAGAAGAGACAAAGAAGGACACTACATAATGATCAAGGGATTGATCCAAGAAGAAGATATAACAATTGTAAATATTTATGCACCAAACATAGGAGCACCTCAATACATAAGGCAAATACTAACAGCCATAAAAGGAGAAATCGACAGTAACACAATCATAGTAGGGGACTTTAACACCCCACTTTCACCAATGGACAGATCATCCAAAATGAAAATAAATAAGGAAACACAAGCTTTAAATGATACATTAAACAAGATGGACTTCATTGATATTTATAGGACATTCCATCCAAAAACAACAGAATACACATTTTTCTCAAGTGCTCATGGAACATTCTCCAGGATAGATCATATCTTGGGTCACAAATCAAGCCTTGGTAAATTTAAGAAAATTGAAATTGTATCAAGTATCTTTTCCGACCACAATGCTATGAGACTAGATATCAATTACAGGAAAAGAGCTGTAAAAAATACAAACACATGGAGGCTAAACAATACACTACTTAATAACAAAGTGATCACTGAAGAAATCAAAGGGGAAATTAAAAAATACCTAGAAACAAATGACAATGGAGACACGACAACCCAAAACCTATGGGATGCAGCAAAAGCAGTTCTAAGAGGGAAGTTTATAGCAATACAATCCCACCTTAAGAAACAGGAAACATCTCGAATAAACAACCTAACCTTGCACCTTTAGCAATTAGAGAAAGAAGAACAAAAACATCCCAAAGTTAGCAGAAGGAAAGAAATCATAAAAATCAGATCAGAAATAAATGAAAAAGAGATGAAGGAAACGATAGCAAAGATCAATAAAACTAAAAGCTGGTTCTTTGAGAAGATAAACAAAATTGATAAACCATTAGCCAGACTCATCAAGAAAAAAAGGGAGAAGACTCAAATCAATAGAATTAGAAATGAAAAAGGAGAAGTAACAACTGACACTGCAGAAATACAAAAGATCGTGAGAGATTACTACAAGCAACTCTATGCCAATAAAATGGACAACCTGGAAGAAATGGACAAATTCTTAGAAATGCACAACCTGCCAAGACTGAATCAGGAAGAAATAGAAAATATGAACAGACCAATCACAAGCACTGAAATTGAAACTGTGATAAAAAATCTTCCAACAAACAAAAGCCCAGGACCAGATGGCTTCACAGGTGAATTCTATCAAGCATTTAGAGAAGAGCTAACACCTATCCTTCTCAAACTCTTCCAAAATATAGCAGAGGGAGGAACACTCCCAAACTCATTCTACGAGGCCACCATCACCTTGATACCAAAACCAGACAAGGATGTCACAAAGAAAGAAAACTACAGGCCAATATCACTGATGAACATAGATGCAAAAATCCTCAACAAAATTCTAGCAAACAGAATCCAACAGCACATTAAAAGGATCATACACCATGATCAAGTGGGGTTTATTCCAGGAATGCAAGGATTCTTCAATATACGCAAATCAATCAACGTGATACACCACATTAACAAATTGAAGGAGAAAAACCATATGATCATCTCAATAGATGCAGAGAAAGCTTTCGACAAAATTCAACACCCATTTATGATAAAAACCCTGCAGAAAGTAGGCATAGAGGGAACTTTCCTCAACATAATAAAGGCCATATATGACAAACCCACAGCCAACATCGTCCTCAATGGTGAAAAACTGAAACCATTTCCACTAAGATCAGGAACAAGACAAGGCTGCCCACTCTCACCACTCTTATTCAACTTAGTTTTGGAAGCTTTAGCCACAGCAATCAGAGAAGAAAAGGAAATAAAAGGAATCCAAATTGGAAAAGAAGAAGTAAAGTTGTCACTGTTTGCAGATGACATGATACTATACATAGAGAATCCTAAAGATGCTACCAGAAAACTACTAGAGCTAATCAATGAATTTGGTAAAGTTGCAGGATACAAAATTAATGCACAGAAAGCTCTGGCATTCCTATATACTAATGATGAAAAATCTGAAAGTGAAATCAAGAAAACACTCCCATTTACCATTGCAACAAAAAGAATAAAATATCTAGGAATAAACCTACCTAAGGAGACAAAAGACCTGTATGCAGAAAATTATAAGACACTGATGAAAGAAATTAAAGATGATACAAATAGATGGAGAGATGTACCATGTTCTTGGATTGGAAGAATCAACATTGTGAAAATGACTCTACTACCCAAAGCAATCTACAGATTCAATGCAATCCCTATCAAACTACCACTGGCATTTTTCACAGAACTAGAGCAAAAAATTTCACAATTTGTATGGAAACACAAAAGACCCCGAATAGCCAAAGCAATCTTGAGAACGAAAAATGGAGCTGGAGGAATCAGGCTCCCTGACTTCAGACTATACTACAAAGCTACAGTAATCAAGACAGTGTGGTACTGGCACAAAAACAGAAAGATAGATCAATGGAACAGGATAGAAAGCCCAGAGATAAACCCACGGACATATGATCACCTTATCTTTGATAAAGGAGGCAGGAATGTACAGTGGAGAAAGGACAGTCTCTTCAATAAGTGGTGCTGGGAAAACTGGATAGGGACATGTAAAAGTATGAGATTAGATCACTCCCTAACACCATACACAAAAATAAGCTCAAAATGGATTAAAGACCTAAATGTAAGGCCAGACACTATCAAACTCTTAGAGGAAAACATAGGCAGAACACTCTATGACATAAATCACAGCAAGATCCTTTTGGACCCACCTCCTAGAGAAATGGAAATAAAGACAAAAATAAACACATGGGACCTAATGAAACTTAAAAGCTTTTGCACAGCAAAGGAAACCATAAACAAGACCAAAAGACAACCCTCAGAATGGGAGAAAATATTTGTAAATGAAGCAACTGACAAAGGATTAATCTCCAAAATTTATAAGCAGCTCATGCAGCTCAATAACAAAAAAACAAACAACCCAATCCAAAAATGGGCAGAAGACCTAAATAGACATTTCTCCACAGAAGATATACAGACTGCCAACAAACACATGAAAGGATGCTCAACATCTTTGCTCGTTAGAGAAATGCAAATCAAAACTACAATGAGATATCATCTCACACCAGTCAGAATGGCCATCATCAAAAAATCTAGAAACAATAAATGCTGGAGAGTGTGTGGAAAAAAAGGAACACTCTTGCACTGCTGGTGGGAATGTGAATTGGTACAGCCACTATGGAGAACGGTATGGAGGTTCCTTAAAAAACTACAAATAGAACTACCATATGACCCAGCAATCCCACTACTGGGCATATACCCTGAGAAAACCATAATTCAAAAAGAGACATGTACCAAAATGTTCATAGCAGCCCTATTTACAATAGCCCGGAGATGGAAACAACCTAAGTGTCCATCATCAGATGAATGGGTAAAGAAGATGTGGCACATATATACAATGGAATATTACTCAGCCATAAAAAGAAATGAAATTGAGCTATTTGTAATGAGGTGGATGGACCTAGAGTCTGTCATACAGAGTGAAGTAAGTCAGAAAGAGAAAGACAAATACTGTATACTGACACATATATATGGAATTTAAGAAAAAAAAATGTCATGAAGAACATAGGAGTAAGACAGGAATAAAAACACAGACCTACTTGAGAATGGACTTGAGGATATGGGGAGGGGGACGGGTAAGCTGTGACAAAGCGAAAGAGCGGCATGGACATATATACACTACCAAACGTAAGGTAGATAGCTAGTGGGAAGCAGCCGCATAGCACAGGGAGATCAGCTCGGTGCTTTGTGACCTCCTGGAGGGGTGGGATAGGGATGGTGGGAGGGAGACGCAAAAGGGAGGGGATATGGGAACATATGTATATGTATAACTGATTAAATTTGTTATAAAGCAAAAAAAAAAAAATAACAGCTAAAAAAAAAATAAAAAAAAAATAAAACAGCACTTCAATTTTCTTTCACTTTTGCATAAGGGCTTTGCTGATAACTTTGGTAAAAAACTTTGGTTCCTTAGGTGAAGTGATATAGATTTTATCTGATTGCCTTGAAATGTTTTTCCTTTCCACTGAAATTATTCAGCGATGATGTATAAAATTTGATTCTTCCATGTTATTTAGAGAACGGTATTTCTGTAGTACTAATGAAAAAAATAACACTGATATAATTTTGAATTTGGCTGAAAAGATTTTTAAAATTCTCAAATTATTTATAGAATGCTCATCAAGTTTTTCTTTTGATGCTAATTTTTTATGTTTTCATATATGAAAAATTACAATGAATCATAAATCATTATCAATGTAAATAACTATTATAATATTTTGAGAGCTTTTTGTATGTTATGTATTTTACATTTGTTAAACTATTGCACGTGTTAGATGTTTTGTATGTATTTTCTCTAGTTTACACAAGAATTCTGCAGAATAAGTAGTGTGCCATCATTTATCAGATAGAAAAATTGAGGCACAGGGAAGTTAAATAGTATGCCCAAATCCATTGAAGTAAATGATGTTAGTGATGATATTTAAACCCAGCTCATTCTGATTCCCTTCCTACTCTATTATTTAATCACAATATTTATTCCCTGACATTATTTCACAAGTAACTTTATATTAAAGCAAAAAAATACATAAATTGCAAAAACCTATTAGGTAAAAATCACTAAATGAAGAAAAATCTCCATTTCAAATTGATTATTTGGAATTGTGTGTGTGTGTGTGTGTGTTTCATTGAAGCTGTTATGAGACTTTGTTCTTAATGAAATTTGCAACATAAAACCAGATCAATATACACTACTATTTGGACAATTTGTATTTCAGTCTGCAATCATGAAACAAAATGGCAGTTACAAAACTCTACAAGGGGACATGTTTTCTAAAGTAGTAATTTATATGAATGAAAAATGATCTTTGTGTAAAGGTTATTTAGCTATGTGATTGTTCTGTGACTAAATAATTAAAAAATCATTTTTCAAACTACTCGTGAAATGATTCTATCTTCCATGTATCCTCTATTTATGTTATTTTCCTACCCATAACGTGAGGTAACTGCTTGTGGAATATCTAATATATTTTGCCTTGTATCAAGAACCAAGTGGTATTTCTCAACTGATTTTCCTTTTCTTGCCCCATAACATGTATTACATGTCAACAAATAAGAAAGTGTGTTGATTCTTCCTTCCCACTCACCATGAGCTTCAACAAGTCATTAAGACCCACCAATGTCACCTAGCTACTGCTTATCTGCTGAGGCTGTAGTCTTGCCCTTGAGATATTAGAGCGAGCTTTTAGTTCTGATTGTCCAGTATAAGTATCCTCTAGCCGCATGTGGTTAGTGAGTACTTGGAATCTGGCAGGTTCATACAGCGACAAGCTGAAAGCATAAAGTACACACTGGAGTTGAAGATAGTATTTAAAAAGAGAATGTAGAGAATTCCCTGGCTGTCCTGTGGTTAGGATTGCACGCCTTCACTGCTGACAGCTTGGGCTCCACCCCTGGTTGGGGAACTAAGATCCCGCAAGCTACAAGATGTGTGGCCAAAAAAAAAAAAAAAGGAATGTAGACTTTCATGTATAATTTTATAATGATTTTATATTAAATGACAATATTTTGAATCTATTGTGTTAGATGAAATGTATTCCTAAAATTAATTTTACCTCTTTCATTTTACTTGTTTACATTTACTTGTTCATTTACTTGTTTACATTTTACTTCTAATGTGGCTACTAGAAAAACTTGCTATGACCTAGGTGGATCTTATTATGTTTCTATTTTATTGTACTGCTCTAGTTGGTCTCTGTGGCTTCTGACTCAAATTCATTCCAATACTGAGCTACCAAAGGGGCCTGTCTAAAACACAATTCTAACCACTAAACAGACACTTCCAGATGGTGTACAGAACAGCTTGATGCAGAAGTTGTAACTGGGGTAGAATAATAAGACTTGCTTAGAGACAGTTATGTTAATGGCACGGTAGCCCTTAAAAAGAGTTAAATATAGATAATTACCAATGGGTCCATTATACAGGAAGCTGATGCTTTGAAATCACCATTGCATAACATGAGCTGAGAAAGTAAAACACCCTTTTACAAAGCATCAGCTTCTCTCTTTATCAACATATACTCACATATATGCCCTAAAAGCTCTCCAATGTTAACAAGTAAGAATTTTAGTTACAATTACAAGTAAAATCAATTAAGACCAATATTAAAAAACAAACTAGCTATTTCTGGGCATATTAGTATGATTCCCTACTTCTTTATAATTTGTCTTCTCCACAAAATAAAATTATCTACTTCCCAAATCACAAATTTAAATGTAATAATATATAACATCAACATTTTTAATAGTACAGGGACAATATTACCTTGCAGCTGCCTTTTTTTTTTCCTAATGAAATTTCAGGAGAAATGAAATATATCATTTGACTCATGGTTTGTTTGTTTGTTTTTGACTCATGTTTATGTTATTAGTGTAATATGTACGTGCAAGGAGATTCAGGTTTAACAACTTTTCCCTTATGTAAAGCAAATCACCATAATGCCATTTCTAAGGGAATTTTTTTCCTCAGAGATGAAAAATGCAATCTGACATTTGTTTGGACAGCAGTTGGTGAGGGATACTGTTGTGGAATGTGGATACAGTATTGAACTAAGTTTATCAGGTCAATGCAAGGATTGAATGGTAATCAGATTTCATTATCAGCCCAGTGATTCAAGTTCCTCAGCTAAATGGCCTCAAACAAAACAAAACAAAACAATGACAACAACAACAACAATGGAAATAATTAGAGAATGATTTTTAAAGTAGTGGAAGTGAGCAAACATCCTGGGGAGTTTCATTCTTATGTGGATGTTTGAACTTCACTAATGTGATTATGGTAAAAAATTCAGTCATTTATTTTTATTTTTCAAATATGTCACAGTTTCTCTTAATAGTTCACATGAAAACTGTGACATAAGGTATGCAACATAAAGGAAGGCCCAAAAGACTAGAAATGAAACCAACTAATTCTAATGAATTTTAGTAAATGTATTACAAAGGCTAAAATCCTACAGAGCATGTGTTATAGGAAACAGTACTTCTGTGTGTAGTAAAATGAAAAAAAAAAAGATATGACAATGACTTCCAGAGAATCCACACTTTTTCTTCCTTTGAGAACACAAAGAAAACAAGACATAAGTAGTATTTGCAACATCATTTTCAACATTTTCTTCTTTTTACAAAATATAATTGCAGATAAAATTAATGAAGAACTGGAGTCTTTCAAAATAAAGAGGAAAAGGTTATCTGACTGCATTAAGAATTTATTCCTATTTAAACATACATGAGGTAACTTTTATGAAAATTGATTTATCTATGTATTACATAGATGTATATTTTTATTGCTAATGCAACTATATCATGTTGTGCCATTAAATTTAGCTGAACAGCTGTTAAAATATATCTTCAGATAATCTATATGAAACTTTATTTAGTTACACGGGTTTTACATACATTATCTGTAATTTATACAAGAATATAGTTGAGTAGATATAATACTATCAATTTACCAATGAGAAAACTGAGGCACAGAAAAGTTAATTATTTACCAAAAATCACACAGATTGACTCTGATGGGGCTGAAAATTATATACAACTCCCTTGATTCCAAAGCCCCTTATCTTTATGCTGTATTATTCTTATCTCACACATGAATGTAACTTTTGTGTAAGAAGTAGATTTTCATGGAAGTAAAATGTGCATAAATTGGAAAAACTGCATTATGTAAAAATTTGGTAAGTTGAGGAAAGTCTTTATGTCAGCTCTCAGTCATTTGGCATCTTGCTTATCTGTTGCATTGCCATTGTTATAGGATCAAACTGATCTTTAGGAGATTTCAAATGTAAAACAAAATTGGATCAGTATGCCCTATTAATTTGGTGATTGGTAGTTCTGTCTGCTATACAAAGTGGTAGTTAATGAAGATTCCTATGGGGACATCCTTTCAGAAAGTTGTAACTTATCTGAATAAAATATGATCTCTGGGTAGAGGTTATAGAGATAGGCAGCTGTTCTGAATTACATAACCATTTCCAAAACTTCTAGGAAAGTGACTCAACTTCCCATATATGTTTTATCTATGTGGGTGAGTTATTTATTTAGTTGTCTAAATAAATTTATAAATGGCTTAAAAATATACTTTAAAAATGCTAAATATATTTGTTTTGTGGAATGTGTAGTATATTTTTATTTACTTCAGGAGACACATAATATTCCTCTGATTCTCCACTTCTTATTCAATAATATTTGTTCTAATATTCTAATATTAACCTTTGAAAGTGATCTATCTGAACACAACTAGACCTATAGCATTTATAGTTTCTGTAGTTATTATTCTTCAGTGGTCACTCCATCACCTAAATGAAAAAATCAAAGTTCTTAATTTGTCTCACTAGGCCTTTCATAATATGATGGTTATTAGTTTTCTGACCTGATTTCTCACCATCCCTCCCTTGCCTTTTATGCTCCAACAGCACTAAGTTCTTAGCCACTGTGTTTCTGGCCTTTGGCCATTTGCTTCGGTTATTCATTTGCATTCATTCATTAAAGACATTTATTGAACACCTCCTTTGAGAAAGACACTGGCGTGGTGTTTGGAAGTTTAAAAAAGGAAAAAAAATTTTCTGCTCTAAAAAGAGCTCATCATTTAGTAAAGGAAAATCCTTTCAAAGAGCAACAACCAAAAAAAAAAAAAGAAAAGAAAAATTCACTGTAATACAACCCAGCAGGTTCTTAACATCCAAGAAAACTATTATACTGCTTCAATATCTTGAGTCTTCCTTGTCCTCCACTTGCTTTTTATTCATCTCCAACTCAAGAAATCAGGTCACGATCCATTTTTAAGCATCCACCATGGCATGAACCTCACTAGGGGCTAATGTAGAAATAGAATATACAGAAGATGGGGTGGTTCCTCTCAAAAAGTATGCATGGTATTATGAAGAGGCTTAAGTGAACTAACTAGAGATTGATTTAATTAGGGATCAATAAACTTTTTCCACAAAAGGTTAGAGAGTAAATATTTGGGGCTTTGTGGGCCATATGGGCTTTGATTCCATTGCTCAACTCTATCCTTGTAGCACAAAAGCAGCCACAGATACATGAATGGGCATGGCTCTGCTTCATGAAATTTTATTTATAAAAGTAGGTGGCAGGCTGGATGTAGCCCTGCCAAAACTGCAAGCTGGAGACCCAGGTGGTCAATGGTTTAGTTCTAGTCTGAGTTCTAAGACCTGAAAACAAAGAGAAACAATGATGTCATTCAACGCAAAGGTTAGCAAGCTTAAGACCCAGAAAAAACTGATGTATCAATTTGAGTTTGAAGACAGGAATAAAAACAGTTTTCCAGTTCGAAGGAAATCAGTCAGGAGGAATTCTTTTTTATTTTAGGGAGAGTCAGCTTTTTGTTCTATTTAGGTCTTCAGCTGATTGGACGAGGCCCACCCATATTTGGAGGGCAATTTGTTCTACTCAGTCTATCCATTTAAATACTAAACTCATCTGAAAATATCCTAACAAAAACACTCAGAATAATATTTAATATCTGGACACCCCATGGTCCAATCAGTTTGACATGTAAAATTAACATTGAGTAGGCTGATTTTTTTGAAGTCAGTTTGCATAACAGGAGCCATGAGAGTCTAATTGCCTTTTACAAAGAACCACCTCCCTTGCTCTGTCACCACACATATATACCTCTTCCCCCGTCTACCTAATGATGCCATAAGAAAACATACTTATCATTAAAAGTCATTTAATGCCACTCTTTTAAAAAAGGCTCCATGGTAGTCAATTATAGTAATTAGTTTTTATGGTTTCACTACATTTTCTCTTCTCTATTCACACACACACAAATAATCTACTTGCAAAATAACAATTCCATGTAATGATATACTACACCATCTCTTTCTATAGTACAGAGTGCACATTGCCTTGTTGCCTCTGGCTTTGGGTAAAACAATGTGTGAGAGATGACATATGGCATTTCAATTTTTGTATTTTAACATTTTATTAATTCAGTATGCTACAAGACCTCACCATAGAAGGTAGTAGGTATATTCTTAATGATTTTTTCCTTATTCAAATTTAGTAACATATCATTATCAAAATCTATTTTCTTTTAATTCTCTTTTAATTTTTAATTTTTAAAAATTTTTATTTATACCATTTACTCAAATAACAAGTGTCAACATTCCATTGCTTAAGTAAAGATTAAAGCTGATTAGGAATTACTATCTGGCACTGTCAAACATTGCTTTCTGTTACATCTCTTTATCTCTGTCCTGTGTTCCAGCTGTCACTATCCAGTTGCACTAAAGAAGCAAACATTGCATATTAGCATTAGGAACCAGGATGGAAGTATCACATTGTTATGGGATCCTTTTAGATTGGCACAAATTTCTGAAACTGAATTTCTCTTGACATAACTCTTGAGTTGATTTAATTCTCAACGGATTGGAAATTCTTTTGAGTCTTAGATTTGTAGCTTCATTTATATAAAAGTGACTGGCATCTATCTTCTACAATCCTCTTTCCAACAAACAATATATAGTTGCGGGTTTGACAAAACAGCTTTCTTTTACAGGATTTCTGATGAAACTATAACTTTATAGATTGAAGTATATCTGAAGTCATCAATTTCTGGTCCAGTTATAAATATGTCAAATGGCATTCTTCTAAGTAAATAGCGAATATTATTTCTCTCTCCTTTTCCCTCTCTTCCTTTGAAACCTCTGAAGCTGCCCTCAGAGCAAAGTAAGGTTTAAAGGAAAAAATACGGTTTGTAATTGAGATTTTCTGTTAACCTTCAGTCTGTAGTGGTTGTGTTCAATGCTTTTATTTTTCTTCTAGAAATAGTAGTAAATTAGTGTGTTGGTGACATTTCAGAAATCCCAACTTGGAGTATGACTTATACTCTATATTGCATTATAAATACTGACTTGCTTCAAACCCATATCTATCTCTTACGTAGGAACCAACTAGACAGTGAGGTCATTATTCAGTTTAATTTGCAACATTTATAACCCTTGCTGGATATGCATGTGTTTAGTTATATTCACAACAAATGTCCTCTGGATTTTGAGGTATACATTATACTCTTAAAAAATTATGTACATTTCATGCATTGTATTTTTTTTCTTTCTTCTCTGTGCTTAATGTTGTATTATAGAGAAAAATGTATATGTAATTGGGAATTAAGGTATTACATTTGATTTCAGAATATAACTTTGTCTGAATAAGAATCTTGTACATTGCTGTTCTGGATTTATCTATCCTATAAATTTAGGTAGAAAAAGAATTTTTTACTATAAATTTATTATTAATCATGTCTTAAATTTCCCATACCATCCCTTTGATTTTCAAACCTTACTTATGTATTTTTCAAACCTTCCTTTGTTATTTTTATCTGTCTCTTCTTTTTGTCAATATTTATTCCTTACAGTGTTGGTAATAACAGAGTTTTTGTCCTTTCCAATAAATAATTCGGTACTCTGTTAAGGCCTCTAAGTTTATTGTTTAGGGTAAAACAAAGAGATGAATATAAAATTTCTACTTTTCCAAGGCATAACTTGAACAGCAAGTATTTCTGTGAGCAACAGCAAGCCATTGGAGGTGTAACTGTTGGTTGGGCTCCACTTCAACAGTAATGGTCTATCTTGGGGCAAAGTTTTTCTCCATCTGTGGACCTGTGAACCTAGAATACAAGTTATCTACTTCTTCCAAAATACAATTGTAGGAGTGGCATAGAATAGACATTTCCTATTCCAAAGGGAGAAACAGGAAGGAGAAAGGGGTGATTCAGATCACAGTAAGTTCAAAACCCATCAGAGAAAATTTCATTAGGGTCCAAGACCTGAGAATACTCCTCTGTGGCTTGAAGCTTTGTCCTCTGAGCTGTCTGTATGCCCCCTCCTCCGGTACCCTCCTCTCCCCCTGCATTTGTGCTGCTCTCAGAGTCATTCTTCCTTTTTCTTGTATAGCAGTATGTGTTTGCAGCCAAGTAACTCTATGATTCCATTCTTGCCTGTAGAATTTTAGAGGTCCCACAGTCTTTTGTCATTGTGTCCTGTTTCTGTCCCCTTCCATCTAAGATGGTAGTGTTTCTGCTGATTCTCGAAAATCATGTTGGTCTCCTTTGTATAACTCAGGTCCATGCCATTAGACAACAGTCCTCCACAATTCTTTTCTGTATCATCTCATCTCTATTCCTGGTTTCTGCTGAGATACATAATTAGATCCATGAGCCACTTCCCTGGTCCCTTCAGCAAAATGTTGTTCAGCCACACCTTTGGCTTTCTCTTCAGAGCATGCTTTATGAACAGAAACTCTCCCAGTGTGTTCTGACACTAATTTCTCTGACACCAACTAGGTTTCCTACAATTCAATTCTGACACTAACTATCCAGAATTTGTGTAGATGCCACAAGTTAAGGGCAAAGTCCTTCAATTCTAACTAACTCCTTAGGGTTAGTGTCAGATCTCACATGTTAAAGGGCAAGGTCCTTAACAAGACTGTTTTTGCTAGATGCCAGGCACAGGAGAGATCCCTGAACTACCTGCACTTCTGTCGGAGTTTGGTCACAAACATGGGGATTTCCACAATGCCCCTTCAAGTTCCTGGGCTTGTAGCTGCATATCTTCCATCTCTGCCTCCATTTCCACATGGTCTTCTCCTCTATGTCTCTGTGTTTCTCCTGCTCTATAAGAATGTCTGTCATTGTATTTAGGGCCCACCCCAAATCCAGAAAAATCTCAAGATGTTTAATGTAATTATATGCCCAAAGACCTTTTTCCAAATAAGATCACATTCACAGGCTCCAGGTTGATATATCTTTTGGAGGGTTACAATTCAATTCACTATATCCTCCCATCTTTCTCCACTCTCTGTCTCATTCTCTCTCACTCTCACTCTTTCCTTCTCTTTTATAAATATATCTTTTTGAAACCAGTGGTTATTAATGCCAAATTTTACTTATAACTAGTAAAGCCAGGCTAATATTTTCAAGGTTCATTTACTCTCTCCCCTATAGTTCAGACATTGATCATTTAAATTTTGTCCCTTAGGTCACCTACTTAAGACATTAAAACATTTGCTTCTCTGACTGCTGCATTTATTAATATCCAATTTAAACTGATCATCTTTTTATTATACCTTATTTCCACTGTACCTTAAATTAACCTTGTTCATAATGCTTTAACCTGTGTGTCATATAGATAAAACTAGCTTCTATTATGTAATATCATTAAATTTCAATGGCAATCAAATTCAATCTGTTTATAGAACTCCTAATGTGTGCAGGGCCAAGTTGCACTGCTTGTCAAACTGTTACCCAGAGATCAACTGATTTTAAAAGTCACTGAAAGAACTTGTTATACCAGCAGTTTACAGGTATAATCCCAGACATATGGTGTGGCTCTGAGCAAATATTCAAATATTAAATGATTAAAACATAGGGGCTTTCTACTCTATATTTCTAATGCATTGTGTATACATGTATTATCATACCAGTAAGCAATACAATATAATGTATTATGTATAGCTTAAAAGAGTGTTAGTGACAAGGACTGTGCCATATTCATCTCTATGGCACATAGCATATAGCTGCACCTATCTCATTCATCTTTGAAGATTCTGTGGTATATGAGTCAAGAGCTAAAAGTAGGATTCATTTTTGCAAAGGGATACGTATCAAGAGTTGTATGATGGTAAGCATAGTTGTCAAGGTATTCTGGAGGCCCAGTTCCATCATATACTTGATATTGAATTGAACAACTATATCCTCATTAATAAAGAAAATTTATTAAGGATCTTTCTCTGAAAATTATTATGAGGAGTACATATATTAACTAACTAAAACAGATTTTTTTAATTAAATTTTGAATGAGTCAGTAAATGATATATAAAAGTATTCACAAAGAATTATGCAATATGGTTGCATCATAGACTTACTATTTCTGCCTTTTTCTATATCATGAATTTCATGAAGGTGACATTTCTCAATAATGATAAAAATGATAACAACAGCAACACCAGTGGTTACTATTTGTTATCCACTAACTAAGTATCAGGAACTATACCAGGTTCTGTACCCATTATTTTTAATCCTCCCAGTATCTCTATGAAGAGCAGGTTGAAAATCTGCTTTATTAATTACAGGTATTAATTAATCACAGGTAATTAAGTGGTGGAGGCAGGATTTGGACAGAACTGCATTCCTTTAAAGCCAATGTCTCTCTCTAGCTTGCCACAAATTCTTTAATGTCCATATAGAAGTAGTGTCAATTCTCTACCTGGCAACATCATGCCTGACTTGTATATGACTCATTTTCTATAGTATCAGATGAATTAAGTTGACAAGAGTTTTCCAGGTAGAAAGCTTGTGGATGTAACAGGCAGAAATGTAGAAAATGTCATTGCAATAAAAACAACATGCTTGGGCTTCCCTGGTGGCGCAGTGGTTGAGAGTCCGCCTGCCGATGCAGGGGACGCGTGTTTGTGCCCCGGTCCAGGAGGATCCCACATGCCGCTGAGTGGGATGGACCCATGAGCCATGGCCGCTGAGCCTGCGCGTCCAGAGCCTGTGCTCCGCAACGGGAGAGGCCATAGCAGTGAGAGGTCCACGTGCCGCAAAAAAACAAAAAAACAAACAAACAAAAAACACAACATGCTTCTCGGATTCTAAAGAAAAACTCTCCCTCTTCCCATCCAGGAAGAAGATAAGGAATCTAAATCTGTATTTAAAAAAAATTTTTTATTGGAGTATAGTTGATTTACAATGTTGTGTTAGTTTCAGGTGTACAGCAAAGTGAATCAGTTATACATATACACATATTCACTCTTTTTAGATTCTCTTCCGATATGTCATTACAGAGTATTGAGTAGAGTTCCCTGTGCTGTACAGTAGGTTCTTATTACCTATTTTATACAAAACAGTGTGTATATATCAATCCCAATTGCCCAGTTTATCCCTACACCCCCGTCCCCCCCCAGTAACCATAAATTTGTTTTCTACATCTGTGACTCTATTTCTGTTTTGTAAATAAGTTCATTTCTACCATTTTTTAAGATTCCACATGTAAGTGATATCATATGGTATTTGACTTTTTCTGTCTGACTTACTTCACTCAGTATGACAATGTCTAGGTTCAAATGCCTGAAATTGTTGATGGTGGACACACTAAATAATCCCATGGAGTGAGGTTTTTTTTTTTTTTTTTTTTTTGGCTGTGCTGCGTGGCTTAGTTCCCCGACCAGGGATTGAACCCTGGCCCCTGGCAGTGAAAGCGCCAAGTCCTAACCACTGGACCACCAGGGAAGTCCCCATGGAGTGAGTTTGATGGGTTTATTATGGCTAGTTTATAAATGAAGAAAGTGAGGCTTTGGAGGGTTATATATTTTCCTAAGCTACTGACAAGACCCTCTCCTTAACTTTAATCAGTTGCCTCTAAGCCCTCTAGGCCTTGACCTTCAGTGTCTGTCCCTGTTTGGCCTGTATCACCCAATTTTAGCAAGAATCATGTGAATTCAGTTTAGAAAGAACCACCCATCATTGATATTTGATCAAATTCCTCATCCTCTACAATCCCCCTAGTCACCTGATTATCCTGGCCTGCCTTCAGCAAGAATCCTGTTAAGTGCATTTATCCAGAAATCCCCCTTTACCTCTGATATTTCCTTTTAGTAATTTTCTGTCCACTCACCCCCACCCTACTCCTTGGCTATGAATCTCTACTTATCCATGCAGTATTTGGAATTGAGCCCAATTCTATACTGAGGTCTCTATTCAGCCTGGCCTGCCTTCAGCAAGAATCCGGTTAAGTGCATTTACCCAGAAATCCCCCTTTACCTCTGATATTTCCTTTTAGTAATTTTCTGTCCACTCACCCCCACCCTACTCCTTGGCTATGAATCTCTACTTATCCATGCAGTATTTGGAATTGAGCCCAATTCTATACTGAGGTCTCTATTCCCCTAATGTAATAGTTCCTGAGTAAAATCTATTGGAGGGGAAAAAATGAGAGCTGTCTGGATGGTAAACCTACAAGCAACAGAGGCAGATTATTTATGGAGAATGACATAAGGGAGGGATGACACCACACTTTCTTGCCTACTTAAGGAAAGATTGGTGGTAACATTCACTGGTGCCATGGTAATAGGAGCAGATTTCAGGTGAAGGTCAGAAAATTAATTTAGCTATATTGAATAAAAGTATTAATTTTAAAAATCCAATTTAAGGTGTCTAGCTGCAAGTTAGACATTTGAGTTTAAATCAGAGCTCAATTTTATTTTATTCTTATGTCTTTTTGGAATGAATAGTGGATGATCCTGGCCTTTTAACACTTGATGGCATTTTTCCTTATGATACAGTAGAAGAGAGAACCATGTTTGTGAGAAACAATGTGTTATGTCTTTTTTTTTCAATCCGTAATGCCCTGGATGTTTATTACTGTGAATAACAAAAAAACCCACCCTTACTTTAAAAAAGAGAGAGAGAGAATTTGTTGCCTTTATGGGTTAGTGGAAATGAAAAGGTTCATGGGTAGGGCAGCCTCCAAGTGTAATTTGCTCAGTGCTCCAGCCCCATTCTCCTGAGATATTCTTAACTCTTTTGTTCTAATCCTTCAGAGTCAGACTGGTATTGTTCATGGAAGAAAAGGGCTGCAGCAATTTCAAACTAACATCTGCAAGCTATGTTATCCAAAATAAGAGGATGGCCTCTCTATTATAAATTTTATAAGAAGAGTCCTGGGATTAACTGTCTTAGAAAACATGAGCTGCTCCAGAAACTAAGGATGGAATCAGCTTGCCTAAACCACAGGGATTTTTGTTATACCATGGGAGTTACAAAGAAGGGTGAATGGATATTAGAGAAGAAACTGACAGCTACTCACAATAATCTATTTGACTGATGAATTTCCATGCCATCTCTATGCTCTTTTCCAATATACTCTTATCAACCTGGACTCTACTCATTTTCTTTACAAAAATAGATAACAAAAGTCTCATTCACTTATACCAGCTAGCTCTGATTTTTAGGTTCACTGGATGATGTTCAGTACTCTTAATCAGGCACAGATATAGCTTCTCACAGTGCAGTACCTATTGTTAAATAAAAAGTATCCACTCTGATATATGAACTCTAATAAAAATTACCATGTAGAATATGCTTTGACATTAGTCTTAACAATATATTTATAGATATGTCTCTTCAGGCAAAGGAAACAAAAGCAAAAATAAACAAATGGGACTATATCAAACTACAAAGCTTCTGCACAGTAAAGGGGACAATCAATAAAACTAAAAGACAACCTACTGAATAGAAGAGATATTTGCAAATGATATATCCAATAAGGTGTTAATATCCCCCTAATATACAGAACTCATATGACTTAACAACAACGACAACAAAACCCAAAAAAAATCCAATTAAAAAATGGGCAGAGGGCTGAATAGACATTTTTCCAAAGAAGACATACAGATGGCCAATATGCACATGAAAAGATGTTAAATATCCCTAATGATTAGAGAAATGTAAATCAAAACCACAATGAGATATCACTTCACACCTGCCAGAATGGCTATTATAAAAAAGACAACAAGTAAGTGTTGGTGAGAATGTTGAAAAAAAGGGAAACTCATACAGTGTTTGCAGGAATGTAAATTGGTGCAGCCACTATGGAGAACAGTATGGCAGTTCCTCAAAAAATTAAGAATAGAACTTCCACATGATCCAGCTATCCCACTTCTGGCTATTCATCCAAAGAATACAGAAACAATAATTCAAAAAGATATATGAACCCCTATGTTCATTGAGGCATTACTTACAATAAACACGATATGGAAACAACTTAAGTGCCCATCAACAGATGAATAGATAAAGATGAGATGTGGTGTATATACACAATAGAATACTACTCAGCCATAAAAAGAAAAAGAAATCTTGCCATTTGCCACAACATGGATAAACCTTGAGGGTATTATGCTGAGTAAAATAAGTCAAATGAAGAAAGACAAATACCATATTATTTCATTCATATGTGGAATATTTTAAAAACTAATAAACAAACAAACAAAATAAAAAAATAAATGATCAAACAAAACCAAACAAAAACACTCACATAGATATAGAGAACAGAGTAGTGGTTACCAGATAAGGAAGGTGGGCTGGGGGAGGGTGAAATGGGTAAGGGGGATCAAATGTATGGTGACAGGTGGAAACATTTTTGGTGGAAGCATGCTATAGAAATATAATGTTGTACACATGAAAATTATATAATGTTATAAATGAATGTTATCTCAATAAATATAAGCAAATAAATAAATAAAATATCTCAAAGGAAAAAAAATATCACTTGCAGAAGGAATATTTAGAAATGAGAAACAGTGGTCACTTGTCCACAACACAGAGAATATCTTCTGGACAACAGTAAAAAAACTACCTGCCTTGTTGGAGAAGTGAGGTCTCAGTCCACCAGCTGAACCCAGGTTTTTCTCTTCAGAGTAAACGGTTCATGCCCATTTATCTCTTCTCCAGGATTGTATGCAACCTCCCTTTGGGGAAGTTGTCCTTCAAAACAGGAAATATTAAAAACCAGACCATTTCCATGTGGTGTAAACTCAGGGGCCTGGACCTTGCCCCACATTATAAGCCACTGGGAATCAGACTTGAGGTTTACTGGCAATACATCTTCTAAATTCTCAGTAGGCTTTAGGTCTGTTTTGGTCATACTTACAAAGGCTCGGAAGTCTCCCACCAAATATTTGGGTTAGATGTTGAGACTGATGATGACACATGCACACCCAGAAGGTATGGAAAGGTTTATCACTTACATAATAATGAGGATTTTCCGGGGATAGGTGGGCAGACTTCCCAAGCTGATCTGAAAATGGCTTGAGGAAGCAAAACAAAACAAAACAAAAAAAGAGTACTGGATGATGAATGGATAAAGAAGATGTGGTACATATATACAATGGAATATTATTCAGCCATAAAAAGGAACAAAATTGGGTCATTTGTTGAGACGTCGATGGATCTAGAGACTGTCATACAGAGTGAAGGAAGTCATTTGTTACTTACAAATATCGTATATTAACGCAGATATGTGGAACCTAGAAAAATGGTACAGGTGAACCGGTTTGCAGGGCAGAAATTGAGACACAGATGTAGCGAACAAATGTATGGACACCAAGGAGGGAAAGCAGCAGGGAGTGGGGGTGGGGGTGAGATGAATTGGGAGATTGGGATTGACATGTATACACTGATGTGTATAAAATGGATGATTAATAAGAACCTGCTATGTAAAAAAATAAAATAAAATTCAAAAAAAAAAAAGAGTACTGGCTTCGGGTGTTTATTGTGGTTAGTGATTGCACCTGTGGTGAGTATTCCCACATGTGGGTGAGGGTTTGTGTGGTTTGAATCTCCAATGACCTCAGTGGAGGGAACACCCAGATTTATTAGGTTCCCCAGATGCTGGCAGAAGGGGGAGAAGGAGGAATAAAGCTTAAAAGATGTTTGCAGTCCCATATAAAAAATGGAGTCAGAGTCTTTAGTTTCCAAATCTATATTTTCTAACAATTTCATGTCCTAGACATCATGGAATCTTCTCTAGCCAACGTTTGTGGCCAGTAATGAGCTTGAACATTTCTGTCCTCTCTTAACAAGTATTTCTATTTTTTAACCATCAGTTTAAAATTCTCCTTGGTTAAATTGACCAAAGTAGACTGGGGAGAAAAGATAAAGGTAAACTGTCCTTTTATCCCAGGCTGCATCCCAGCTCTACATTGAAGTGACTGTCCCCTTTTACAAACAAAAATTACACTACCAGAATTGTTTGGGAAGGCTTTGGGGATCAGGCTTTTCCTGGGTCCCAGTCTTAAAACCTGCCAAGGTTTTTAACTTTACTACCTTTGTCAGAACTAGTGTTAGAATTTGAGATAGAAAATCTAACTTTCCAATTGTGAAATTATTCAATATTGAAGTCTTATCAACATGGATTGAACTCCTTGAGCAGACAAGACCTCTCATAGCAAAACTGTAGATCTTCCTCTTCTTTCAGAGGACAGGACAGTTTCAAAGTATCTTATTCCTATGATGAATAAACTTACTGAAGCTACAAGAAATAGCAATCAAGTAACACCATCCTGATGTATTAGCCATGCCTCTACTGCTGTAGCATTGTTAGGCAAAGGATTCATGTCTAAACATTAGACAGGCTACAATTAACAGCTATTTCACTAGTCTACAAAAATCATCATCAATTTCTCACATGGGGTAGAGGAAAATGTGAAGGTGACCAATAGCTCTCTACTGTAGCAGGTACTCAGTAAAAATATTTGTTCAGTAAGAAGAGGGTACATTTCCAAAATTTAAACATTTAATTGATTAGCATGTTAAGTGACATGGGCCATTACTCATCTCTCACTTTGTTCCTAGAATTTAATTACCCAGGATCAACCTTTGTTAAGCACGTCTACCATCGTGGTCCTGAAGTGGCTTCCAGGGGGCCCTGAGATTTTCCTTTATGCTTGTTGGTAAAAACATCCCATCTGCTTGAAGGTAAGCAGGACTGTATTAGGAAATTGAGTGGATGAACTTACGGTCTTTCCTGTCCATTTAGGGGCATGGATATCACCATCCATGTTATATGTTAATGTATGAAAAATGTCTTCTGTGCTTTCCCATGACAACTTTTCATATTGAGTCATAACATTTTAATTCAAGCTGCTTTTCTTTTATCAAATAGATTCTTCTAAGGAGTTATACAAAGCTTTCAATTTTATAAGGTTGTGAATTTTTAAAAGATTTTAAAATAAAAATAGGAATGATAGCCCTTGAAAGTTTATGCTAAATTTGTGTCATTCTGAAATGGAGTCTTTCTTCTCTTTAATGGTTCTCTCAGTGCTGAAATTAGAATAATTGCTCTGGTTAACTTTTGCATTTCTATGTTAAAGCCAACTGGATAAAATATATTTTTTCTTTTTTCAAAAGCAAAGCTTGTTCTTATGTAGCTTTTTTCCTGCTCCCTCATTTTGAAGTAATTTATTTTCTACCATAGCCAAGAAAATTAGTGACTTCATTTTTGCTACTTAATCCTCTCAGCTAAAAGTCACAATCAGCTGGATCCCTCTTAGGTATGTGCCATAACAAGCATTCTATTTCTCCATTTCAAAAATATTTATTTCCTATGTTATTTTCCTTCTGCCTATGCTATCTGATAGGAATTATCTGAAGCACTGACTCAAGCAAAGGTATTAGGTTGAATCCTGCACAAAGGAGCCACCAAGAAGGCCACTGGAAGTGGCTTCATTTCCTCATTAGCACAAAGGGGACATCTGCTCACCAAGCTGTGCATCAGTAGATTTGCATCTGTCCGGAATGAAAAGCCTTTTTCAGTTTGCAGAAATATCCCTTTTCCTAGAGTTTCAAGTCTAGTTGTGCAATTTATTAGAATTCCATATCAGTTAGGGATTTTTATAGCAAGCAATAGAAATTTACTCTGGTTAACTTATGAAACAGAAATAAAATTTGTTCGTAAAAATGCTGCAGTAGCTTATAGAATTATGGAATACTAAGGCTTTCAGAAGGACAGACACCCGTGCACCCCTGCAGTGTCAGCAGCAGGAAAAATTGGACAACAGAATTAACCAAGAGCTAACGTTTCCCTTCTGTTTTCATAACTCGGGTTTCAAATTCTCTTGGGAGAGTATGGTTGACCTTGTTACCAAAAGAATGAGAAAGGAATGATGCATAAATTAGAATAATAAATAGCCACTTGTGACAGACATGAAGATATGCATACTGCTTCTCCCTCACTTCCGGGCTTCATTGCCCAACTGAGGGGTGTGGTTGGCAAGCAGCGCCCAACTATTAATTATCATCTCCAGGTCTACCTCAGCTTATGAGCTGTCATCACTCAGAAGTGGCCATGATGTGAGGCAGCAAGCAAAAATCTTTCCAATGGGAAGAGTTTTGGGTGCTACATCTGAGCATCCACTTTATGTGGAAGAAGGGGCCCAGGATTAGAATATATACAGACTCATGGAAAGTTACAATGTTCAGTCTGGTTGAACAGGGACCTAGAATAAAAAGATTGGAAGATCAGAGACAAAAAGGTCTTGAGTGGAGACATATGAATGGACTTATGGGAGAAGGCACAAATTGTGGAGAACTTTATTTTACCTATCAGTACCTAGGAAAAAGCATCGACCAAAGAGACACTACCAACTAAGTACACAACATGCATGCCTTATTTTTATGATGGGCCATCAGGTAGCTGCTTCTGATTGGTCCCACCTCACAGCAAAGGAGGGGCAGGAGTGGGTCCATGAACTTGGGATTCATTAGTTGTTTCATATACATCAATCAGAAGCAACATAATAATTGAAGAAAGAGCTGAAGTACCAGCTGGGAGGCAATACTCTGGGAGTGTGAAGTTCTGTCTTCCAGGAATCATAGGCCTCTCTATGGCATTGTGTCTCCAATAGGAAGAATACACAGGCATAGGAATCAAGGGACAGAAGCAGAAGCGACCTCAATTTGTATCATCCCCAATTCCTTGACACAGTAAGAGACTTTGTGCTTCTCATTCTCTCAACTCTTGGCTCTACAGGATTGGAGATCTTGGTTCACAAAGAGGGTACACTCTTGCCATAGAAACAACAAGCTAAAAGCTATGACTACCACCTCATACTTTGGACTCCTGTGTCCAGGGACAGGCAGTCAGACTGCTAAGTCACCATCTTAGCAGACCACTGAATCTGATCCACAGGAGAAAGTAGAACAGCTGTTATCCAACTGGGGCAGTAGGTAAGGAATATGCATGAAGAATGAGTTATCCAGTTGGGTGACTCTTGGTACTTTCTTGCCCAAATAAAACTGTGAGTGAATAAGTGCAGGACATTAACCTGAAAAAAATATGCTTGCCAGGAACTCAGATCCCTCAAGAATGAGGATTTGGGACACACCATGAAGTAAGCCACCCACTGAAATCAGCAAAGGTGATAGCTGAGGGGAATGAGGATTTGAAAGGGTGGAGGAGGAAAGAGATGGATGAGTACCAGTTGCAGCCCTGGGATGGGTACAGGGAAGGAGGATGCAATTCCAGTCTCTACCTTATTTTTCTAAACTTCTCTGCACAAGTGGCTGCTCTCCAAATGCACATGGAGAAGTGAATCCACAGGGAACAAGGGCTGGAATGTGGCAGAAACAGAGAGCTGGAACTCTCAAATCCCTCTTCAAGGAAAGACTTGTTGCCCAGCTGAGAGGAGTGTGGTTTGCTGACAAAAACATCTTGCTGTTAATTTCTTCAAGTGTGCCTCAGCATTTGAGTCGAGGTCATGCTCTCTTTGGGTGGCCTCAACTAATGACTGGGTAAGACTGTGATACAAGGATTCAGCAATTTCTGCTCACTACAGGATTAGTTTAATATTTGCCTGGCCCAAGTTGGGTTCACAGAGATTTTGTTATATTAGCATCACAGTCTCTTGAAGCCCATGCACCATTCTGTTCCTCCCTTGTGCTTTCATATAGGTTACTTTTGTATAAACGTGTTGCTGTACTAATTGTATCTAAATGTCAGCTTCTGTAGGACCCAACTAACATATCACTAAAATGATTTTTTTCTTCTTTTTAAAGAAAATTTCCACAAGCAGTGTATGAGTCAGAATAAGATAATACTCTCTCCCAAGAAACTGCAATTCTTATTAGAGTGCCACACATTGTGACCTTGTGCCTTGGTTTAGCTGGCAAACAATTTCACATTACTGCAAAATACGCCTTACAACTTTTAGCATTTAGCATAGTAGCATTATGTTCATTTCAAGTGTCCAGTGTATGTTTACAAACTCTACACACCCAATAAAAATATGAAAGGATCACATTTGTCAACCCACATTGCAGCATTGTCAATGTTCAAACGTGTGCCGATGTTTTCTTTTTCTCTGATCTGTTGAAAGTACATTCTGAGAACATTTAAAATAAATTCTTGCATCCAAGCATGACTTAAGGCTGATTCTGAATTATCTCACATCCTACAATACCCTTTGTTATAGTGGAAAGAACTCAAGATTTTAGTCAAAGTCACCTAGGTTGAACTCTGGATTTGTCTCCTAACCAGCATGTGATGTCAGGAAAGTTACTTAATCTGTTTTTTTCTTAACTTTCTCATGTGTAAAATGGAACATCTATAATACTGTCCTTAAGTTTTTCCTTTGAGGATGAATAACGCATATAATGTAATCAGGGCATCTGGAACTCAATCAAGAAATAGTCTTTTCCAGAAGTTATAGTAGGTAAGTAAGGTGCAGAATCTGGAAAAGGGAATAAACTGTAATTTATTTAGCAACTGACCTGGGTCATGTTCTTCATTATTTGTATTACGGCTATAATTTCATTTCTTTAATCCACATACAAGCTTGTGAATTAACCTTATATATTCTTATTTTATAGCTAGGAAAATATGGGACTCTGAAAGGTGAAACAACTAGCCCAGTGCGATATGGTTCATAAGTAGCAAGGTTGGAGAAGTTATAGCATTTCCAACAGAGCCATTAATAAGAATTAAATGCCCAAAGTGAATGATAACACTATTGCTAGGTTAGTATGCTTTCTTTTTCTTTTCTTTTTTTTAACATCTCTATTGGAGTATAATTGCTTTACAATGGTGTATTCATTTCTGCTTTATAACAAAGTGAAACAGCTATACATATACATATATTCCCATATCTCCTCCCTCTTGCATCTCCCTCCCTCCCACCCTCCCTATCCCACCCCTCTAGGTGGTCACAAAGCACCCAGCTGATCTCCCTGTGCTATGCCGCTGCTTCCCACTAGCTATCTACTTTACATTTGGTATATGTCCATGCCACCCTCTCACTTCATCCCAGCTTACACTTCCCCCTCCCTGTGTCCTCAAGTCCATTCTCTACACCTGCATCTTTATTCCTGTCCTGCCCCTAGGTTCATAAGAACCTTCTTTTTTTTTTTTTTAGATTCCATATATATGTGTTAGCATATGGTATTTATTTTTCTCTTTCTGACTTACTTCACTCTGTATGACAGTCTCTATGTCCATCCACTTCACTACAAATAACTCAATTTTGTTTCTCTTTATGGCTGAGTAATATTCCATTGTATATAGGTGCCACATCTTCTTTATCCATTCATCTGTCGATGGACAGTTAGGTTGCTTCCATCTCCTGGCTATTGTAAATAGAGCTGCAATGAACATTGCGGTACATGACTTTTTGAATTATGGTTTTCTCAGGGTATATGCCCAGTAGAGGGATTGCTGTGTTGTATGGTAGTTCTTATCTCTTCTCTACCCTACTGTTATGGTGAACCAATGCTTTCACAGTGTATTTTCTTTGAAAAGTAGACTGAGATTTTAACAGGCAACTAGCTTGTGGCTTTTAAGGTAATCGATTTGAGTGATTTATTACAAAATGTGATTGCTTTCAAATATATACAAAGGATCAAAATAACATGAAAAGATGAATACATTGGAGATTTTACTGGGTCTACTTTCATGATCAGATTGAACTTTTTCTTTTTAGCAGATAGCCTGTTAAAAGTGGCTGATGGGGGGATGCTTCCTTCCGCACTGAAGTACTCACAGTTCCCAGAACGTGCCAAGCTCAGTCAGACCTTTCCCTCTGTACGTGGCTCACATCTGTGACTTCTCATTGGAAAGACCTTTTCTCACTTATTTGCTCAGACAGGACTTATTCCTACTTCAACACCAGCATCTGCACCTCTTAGAAATGTCCCCTGGAGCACTACCTCCCCTGCCCTGACTTCCCAAACCAACACTCAGTCACAGTAATTGGGGCCAGTGCCTTTCTTGCAGCATTTTTATGATGGCATTTATTAAATTATGTACAATTTGATGGATGGTGCTGTTGGAGGACAAAGGAAGTCAGAGCTCAGTAGATGGTTATTAAAATGTATTGGGGAGGACAGGAGAATGGCCTATTACTACTAAAATTAGCTAAGACTGGCTGGACTATCAAAGCCAATGATCTTGAACTACATTCTGTAGTGGACACTGTCAGTGTTCCACTCAGATCTCTGCAGATCTGTTTTCCATTTCTGTGTGTCCCTCCCTTCATTTACTATTTTGTGTTTCTAAAGTCCTGCACCTGCCCCTCTTCAGATGGTTGTGCCAGGGCTACTTTACCTGTATTACCAGTGACACAAAAACATTGGAATGTTGTGACCCTCTCATCTTCCTGCAGCATAGCTCTTAGTAGAGATAGACTGGAACCACTGGAAGGGGAAAGCCCAGCCCCCTCACCTTTAGTCAGCACAAGATCTTAGAGGACCAGCCTGTGGCTGAGTCTTTCCCCTTAAATCACTCCATTTGGCTCTTTTCCTTTCTTGTCTAGCTCAGATGACTCTGTTATCGGTTTCTTCTGGGAACACTTCAGTTATAAAGCATTTGCACATGAAATATGTCTCAAGGTCTGCTTCTGGGAAATCCATCTTGAAGACATTAAATGGCCATTTACATTTATTATTTATTTTATCAAAACAGTTTTCACATAAAGACCACCACAACAGAAGAGGCTCATATTGTAAAGCAGCATGACCGCCCCTTCCTTCCCCATTCCCTTCTCCTGGACACAATGGCTATCATTTTGGATTAGGCTTGATTTTATGGTATTTTCTTTCATATCACTAAATAATTACTGTTCTTATTTTATACCTCAGATTTAGTTATGATTCTCTTCCTGGAAATTAGAAAAAAGATTAGGAAGTAGCTCACATGCTCATATGTGACCTCCCCATACGGGGCCTTCATCCCCATCCTGCCAAGAGAGTTTTTTGTTTGTTCATTTTGTTTTTAATTCATGGTTCTATTTTGGTCAACTTCAAGCAAGGAACTTAAGCAGCCATCTCTCCATCTCTTAAAAATTTTCAAGATCTCCATTCATAGAACCCCCTTTCCTTCAAGAGAAATCCTTCCCAGACTCTTTTTCTTATGTTCCAATTTAGACTTTCAGGCCTGCTACACAGTTGTCATCAGAGGACTTACTTTTTTTGCCCTCTTGAGTCTACAGCTTCCTTTTAATTAATTAGATCAATCTCTTATCTTACTAGAATATATCCTTGAGTAATTTCCTAAGTGTGAATAAAGATAAGTCTTTGAGTCTTTTCACGATGAAGATGGCTCTACCCTGTCTTCTCACTTTATTGTAGCTTGCCAAAATGTTCTATTCTAGGTTGAAAATCTTTTTCTTTCATAATTTGGAAGGTATTTTTTTCATTATCTCCCTACATTCATTGCTGCTAAGAAAAAGGCTGAGGCCACTCTACATTTCACAGCTTTGTAACTGACCTATTTTTTTCCCCTGTTTTGACACTTTTAGAGCCTTAACTTTATCCTGCAATTTAAAATCAATACATCTAGATTTCTGATTTTATTTTCATGTCTTGCACTCATTACATACTTTGCATTCAAGTGACCATGTATTCTTTCAAATGTGAGAGTTTTTCTTGAATTGTTTCTTTATTAATTTTCTCCCCCATTATTTTTTTCTATTCTCTCTTTCTGGAACTTCCATATGTTCCTCATCTGGTCCTCTTTGTTTCTCATCTCTTCCTTTCTTTTCTATATAATGTTTGTTCTACTCTCTGGGACATTTCTTCACTTTAGTCTTCTTTTTCATCTACTGTTTGTTTTATTCTGACAACAATAATTTTAATATCTAGTTCTGTGATTTCTCTCTTTCCTAAGATCCTGTTCTGGTCTAAACATAAAATGTGTACATTTTCCTGAAGCTATTTTCTTTGGCTCTTTTTCTTTCATTCTGTTTAATTATCAGCTTATTTCATCTTACAGGATTTCTTGGAAATTCTACAGATCCTTCATTTTGGATTTATATGTATGTGCGCAGCAGTAGAAAGACCAGGTCGCTCACTGTTTATAAATAGGCTATTACCAGGCGGACTCAGGGGTGAAGCAGGCTGCTGTACTGGGAGAACTCTTAACATCAGGTTAAGGAGAGCTCTCCTTGGGAGGCATTTGTTCTCTCCAGACACCAAGTGCATGTCTGTGCAGAAGAACATTTTTGTCTAGAAGACATAGATATCAGACTTCATGGTTTGTTCTGTGCGCTCACATGGAATGAATTATTTCCACCTAAGTGTATTCTATTAGACGTGTGATTTAAGCCTGAGCCCTCGTTCTGGTCCACACTGTACCCTGATTTCTAAATGTAAAGTATCTCTGAAGCTCTGCCAACAGGCGAGTACCCTCTTTGAGTTTTTTCAGGCTGAAAGTGTCTTTATCCTGTCTTCTTACTTTATTGTAGCTTGCCAAAATGTTCTATTCCCCTGTGTTTATGGCCAAGGTTGAGGCTGCATTCCTCAATGCTCCTTCTCACTCTTTCCATCTTCCAATAATTGTTGGAATTTCCTGTCCATGGATCACTCTTTTCCCATTCTCTTTGCTATAGGTTTATGCCATGTTATGAATTACTTTATTATCATTTTATGGAATAGGAGAGAGAGGGAGTGAGAGAAAGAGAGATTATGTGATGTTACTTTCCTCTGCCCTCTTTTACTTCTAGAAATGTACAACTACTCCCATTTCTATTATTCGTAGTATTGATTCTAGTTTTGGTTCTACTATTAGCATGTAATTGGATCTAATATTTGTTTACAGTACCTTGTGGCAGGAACCTTGTTAAGAGATTTGTGTATTTCATCATTTCACTTAATTATCACCTTATCTTTACAGGTATTACTATCTCTATTAAACATACAGGGAAATGGAAGTTCAAAAAATATCTTTCAAAGCTTGAATTTGCAATTTGGTCTATCTGACCACAAAGGTCATAGTCATCCTATTATGTTAGGCTACAGCAACTCTCTGCCTTCCAACAGGCAGTGTTTATAGAGTTGCTTATTTGTTTGCAATTTGTGGCATGCTAAATGACATCATTTGCACAAAATGAAGGACATCTGTTGATCCAGCTTTTTCCAGATGTTATTATAGTTTTCTATGTAGTGACATTGTCCTTGTATATTTTACTTGGACTACATTTATATTAAATACCAACAAACTGGAATTATATTCTCTGTGGGAATATTTCACACCTGAAATGTAATATAAAATTCAAGGTGGAACAACATTTAACTAGCCTGAGTGCTCCAATTACTAATAAACAACACTGTAAGGTGTCAGACACAAAGTTCTAAGGCAATTTTATGATTTTCCCCAGGCTGTAAATCTTACCAAAACACTCAACAATAAGTATTTTGCCAAAATATATTTTGAGAGTATTTTATGTATGTGTTTTCTAAAAACATTGGTTTATCTACTTTCTAAATAGCAGATTCTTGCAATTTACTTGTTTTAGTTGGGTTTTCTTACACTGGTCCATCTTGGAGTCTTGTAATAAATGTGTAGTTATTCTTATGAATAAATGTTGAGCTGCAAAGCAAGAAGACAATTTCCATCCTTCTCTTGATGGTCTAGATTCATGAGAAAGAAAAGTAAAAAAGAAGCCCGAGGGACTTTGCAAAATAATTTATTTATCGTGAAGCTTAAATTAAAATATTCTTCCTAACATTTTTTTCAAATCCTTAGCTGTGACCTTATGAACTTTTTAATCTCTATGCATTTTCATACTTCTCATTTTTAAAATGAGAAAATTGGAATAGATTACAAAAATATTATAGTTACAAAAATATTTTTCCAAAAACCTTTTGTTAAAAACATTATAATGTAAAATAGATAATCAACAAGGACCTACTGTATAGCACAGGGAACTTTACTTAATACTCTGTGATTACCTATATAGGAAAAGAATCCAGAAAAGGATAGACGTTTGTATATGTGTAACTAAATCACTTTGCTGTACACCTGAAAATAATAAAACATTGTAAATCAAATATACTACAATATAAAAATAAATAAATAGGGCTTCCCTGGTGGCTCAGTGGTTGAGAGTCTGCCTGCCGATGCAGGGGACATGGGTTCGTGCCCTGGTCCGGGAGGATCCCACATGCCGCGGAGCGGCTGGGCCCGTGAGCCATGGCCCCTGAGCCTGCGCGTCCGGAGCCTGTGCTCCACAACGGGAGAGACCACAACAGTGAGAGGCCCGCGAACCGCAAAAAAAAAAAAAATTAAATTAAATAAAATAAAATAAATAAATAAATCTTAAAAGAAACCCCAATATTATACAAAAGCCCAGTATATTTTCAAAATCAGATAAAAGCTGAGCATCTCTGGTAGAAACCCTGGGAGATCGAACTTGGAGGAGACTGGAACCCGGCTCCTCAGCCTTCACCTCACTTCAAATGGCAGCTTCAGGGTACATCTCCTGAACCTTTGGATGCTCAGCAAAACTGCTGACATACATGACATATAAAGATGCTTCAGTCTCAAAATTTACATAACACTATGACACAGAGTGACGAATTTGGGGGAAAAAAGAGGACTTACCTTCAATGGAAATAGAAAAGTATGAAAGTGATTGCTCATGCCTCATTTTCACTATTTTTTTTTTTTGGAGCTTTCTGTAATTAAATCTACCTGTATTTCTCATTACTGTATATGGCCATTTGTATAAGGTGTTCTAGGACCAAGGAATTTATTGCATTTTTTCATAATGACATAAATAACAATTTTTATAGTTTTATATGTCATTTCAGAGAAATAAGTTCAAAGATCAGAAGCTCAAATATGGAGTGCTTGGTCCCCCAAGAAGTCTATATTTTTGATTCTGAAACCACAGACAAGATGAAGTTCAATACCAGACATATTTAACAATAGATTTTCCATTCCACAGAAATCCTCTCACTCCTGAGTTCCTTTTGCAGTTTTAATTGAGTCACACAGGGGAACCTTAAATAGACCTTTCCTTATAAGGCAAGGTGCTTCTCAAAACTTTTTGATGTCAGGTATCATACCTCTTTCTTTTTGAATTCTATGCAGTATTTAGAATAATAGCTCATGAATCAAATGAGCTCAACCAATATCTGTCTTTGTTGGAAGAGAAGGGGAGAGGGTATCATGGTTGACAGAACTGCTTCTGTATGGGATTTCTAAACTTTTGGTTTATACTTAGATTTATTTTGAACTCAGCAATATGATCTGGATCATGAAAAAAATATCAGGTGTGGGCTTCCCTGGTGGCGCAGTGGTTGGGAGTCCGCCTGCAGATGCAGGGGACGTGGGTTCGTGCCCCGGTCCAGGAAGATCCCACATGCCACAGAGTGACTAGGCCTGTGAGCCATGGCCGCTGAGCCTGCACATCCGGAGCCTGTGCTCCACAACGGGAGAGGCCACAGCAGTGAGAGACCTGGGTACCGCAAAAAAAAAAAAAAAAAAAAATCAGGTGAATGATGAATGGCTGAAAGTACAGTGATGAAGAATAAATTATAACAATTAATAGTTAAACTCATCTATTTTTCTAGTAGTGTTGCCTGAGCTATGATTATAGATTAAGACAGAAATGGTGAAATTTTAAGCACAGAAAAAAATATGAAACTATGAAGTTTTTTTGAAATATAGAAATGATTTTTAAAGTTCTCTGGTATGAAAATCTTTTAAGTTCACATGAGATATTTTGTAAAACAGTGTTCAGTGTTTAAAAGTTGCATTTCATTGAGCATGAAAATACACATGTTTCAGTTTGAAATGGTAGTGTGCTGGGTTGAGTCTTTGGGGATCAAAGATCAAAGGAAGCACAAATTTATGAAATGAAAAATGCAATAAAACCTCAGTATATATATGAATATATCTTGATACACTTAATAAGTTCTGAGTCTTTTTGGGTTGTAAGAGTTTTTCCAGTCTCTCAAAAATTCATGTTGCAGAAGGCAATTTTATCCAAATCATAAATCCCTACATCAATGTTTAGAGTCCCCAATTATTCAAATATTCATTCCTCCAGAGATAATAATGTACAGTTGGTAAATGTTCGAAAGAATCCTAGTTTAAAAGTTGCTTCTTAGAGGTGACAAAATAGTGGATATAACATCTAATATCAATCATATCTTGATGCCAAAACAATGACTTTCAGAGCATTATGCACACTCAAGGATGGGCATCTCAAATCATACACCATAAAATGTATCATTAAGGTTTGTATTTTCATGGGAATGTCAGCCATCCTCCAGGTCTACATTGTCATAATAAGCTTGAGCTCTATCTAGTTGTGAGCTCTATCTAAGTGGGCAGGACATATCACTAGCAAGGTTCATTCTTGTTTTGGTGAATGATAAGCAATTAGGCATGAAAGTCTAACCTCCCAATACTTACATAAAGAAGGCCATGCTCTGAGTTTCCCGAACCCATCCCATGGCTTCTGGTATCTCTGAGTAACTAAGTCTATTTCTTTAGATAGTAAGTTTTCCAGAATTGTTCTACAACAGAATACCACTGTTTCTTGTCACTCTATATTTTTAGAGCATTATAGGGTGGGGGAAGTTAGGAAGGTTTAACTGTCAAAGGTTTCACTAAACAACGTATTTCTCTCATTACTATTTGTCAACTTTGAACTCAGAAACTCTGAGGCTCAATTGGGTGGGAAGGTTGGACCTGCCCCACTGGATCTGCAGGGTTTTCAGTGTATTTTTTTTAGCTGTCGTTTTCTCTCCTGAGAATCTCAAGATGACTGCATATGATTTATATTTTTAGAAGTTTGTTAATATTATTAATCTGCTGCTGCTTCCCGATGTCCCCAAGCTCCTGTTCTAAACACTGTTGTTGTTGTTTCTATACTAACACTTTAATATACATTTTTGGGGAAATTGAAGTGTTTTGCCACCTTGAACTAGAAGCCTGTGTGTATTTTATGAATGCCTCAACTTGTCACCAATTTGAAAAATTTTCATGTGAAACTTTTGTTGCAACCATCTGACAAGGAACTTTAGGAAAGCTTCTATATATTCTTGTCAAACAGCCTTGCTTTAAGATTTTAAAACAGCTTCCTGTGGTGTTTATATGCTGAACATTGCAGATGGTAACTTCCAAATGAATTTTAATAATACTTTTCCAACCACTATCAGTAATGGGTGTTGAAAATGTAGAATGCTTGGCAGTCTGGTGAACATTAAGGTGATCAGGACTTAGAAGTAGCAGTCGTATGTGTTGTAGTCTTTGCTCTCTCAATTACTGACTCTTGAACCTTGAGTCCTAAGTTTTCTTATCTATAAATGAAATCGGGCTAGAAGATTTCAGACTTTTTTTCAGATCTGATGTTTCATTGTCTCATGGTTTTAAGATACTAGTAAATTCTAGTCAGTGTTATTCCCATAAGAAAGCAATTATACTCCAATAAAGATGTAAAAACAAAAAAAAAAAAGAAGAAGAGATTCCAATACAGCAGACACCCAGACTGGCTTACATTTTCAACGGATTTTTAACGTTGCAACAAAATCCTAGCGCTGTCACAGAAGGAGAGTGTTAGCACTTTCTGTCTTCATACTAGTTTCTCTCTGTTATAACTCTTTTAAAATAGAAATCCTTTGCACATTCTGTTACATAAGTTTCAAAGCCTGTGTAGATGTGGAATAAAGTATGCAGAAGTCGCTAAAGTGGGTCACACAAGTTAAGTCTAGTCTTAAATTTTGTATTTATTTCAAGCATACATGATGTTCTCAGTGGCTCCCTATTACCAGTATATCATCAGGACAAAAAAGGCCCTTTGTGAATTAGCCCCTCCTATTAGGAATAGAATTATGAGGGATACAATTAACAAATAAAGGAGAATGGTTAAGTTTAATTACTGTTTCTGGCAAGAAAAAGATAGATTTAAATTACAAAAAAAAAACATAAAAGAAAAGGAAAAAAATTATCTCAGAGTACAAGTATGATGCCATATATGCCCATTTAGCAACTACTGATATTTATTAACTCATATCTGTTTTTTGTTATTTTTGTTTGTTTATTTTGCTTTCATTTTTGATACCTTGGATCTCAGCAGCTTGATGTGCTTTGATATACTTTGGGAAAAAACCAAAAACAACTAGGATATCAAACCACTCCCAATATCAGTGATGGCAGGGAAATACCAAGAAGTGGATATATGGTCTTAAGAATATGAAATTGCGACTATTTAACTTTTTGTGACCTACACAATTGATCTACAAAGTCCATATGATTTAACTTAACATAAGCC
The DNA here is from genome assembly GCF_964341445.2 of Mesoplodon mirus. Lineage (NCBI taxonomy): Eukaryota > Metazoa > Chordata > Mammalia > Artiodactyla > Ziphiidae > Mesoplodon > Mesoplodon mirus. The sequence goes on along the minus strand of NC_138984.1, from coordinate 107,958,350 downwards.
TAATTTGGTATATGTGTAGGCAGGACATCAGCTTCCAGGGAGGCACCAGGAGAGAACTTGAGCAGTGTTAAAGGTGATGAAAGAAAAGATACACTTTTTATTTTGTATGGTGTTGTGTCCCTGTATTTGTGTTTGACAAGTTGTAAAGCAAATCCCAGTTCTTCCCAGTGACCCGAAGTTCACTCAGAGTGAATAAATCACTAACAGTGATGCCTCAAGTCCTCTACCTACTAGTGAGAACAAACAATTTATCATCCAACCTGGGGAACTTGTGAGAGCAAAGGGAGTGCTGTTGGTAATTACACCTTGAAAATGCTCCAAAACCTGGACTATCTGAAACACGTTATGTAGGGTGACCTTACTTTCCCGGGCACCACTGCAATGACTGATTATGAGACTTGCACTTGAGAGCCTGGGGTCTACTTCCTGGTCAGTCTTAATGAGTTTAATTGGGATGGGCAGAGCATGAGAGCATGTTACTATAACTTTATAATTCTTAACCTTATCAGATACAAGAACCCCTTTATGATAAATATTTTAATACTCCTTTATGATCCTGATATTCATTAAAAACTATAACCAACTTATACAAGTTCTTTTGAAAATCAATGTAATGCTCTTACTGAATTATGGGAGAAAAATAAAAGAAAGTAATTGATAATAAAATAAGACATTATGCCATAAGTAAATGTTTGAAATATCTTCACTACAAAGTAAAGTGAAGGAGCCAAATGTTTATAACTACATAGAAGAAATAAGTTTGGATTTAAGAAATGTAAGATAATATTCAACTGGATATTATTATCAGTTTTTGTTTGACATTTTAAAATAAAGGCAAAGTAAATGCATTTTTTTCTACACATAAGATCACATAAATGCTATAGCTACAAATGCATACTATCATAGATTCATTGTTTGGCAAATCAAATGTCATGAGTAATATTACAATTAATGACATGATTTTCCAAATTGATGAACAAAACCTTGATAATATTTCTAAAAATGATGAACAACCTTACCTTAATATTCATGACTGTAGTAGTCCTGAAAATTTTCGCGTATATTAAATCAATGAAAAATATTTTCTCTTTATTTGTACAATAGAGTCAGGTTCTAGGCTCTGATATTTATAAATAAGTTTTTCTTCTATAAGAATGCCTGGTAAGGCATTCACATGTGTGCAGACTGTAGCATGGAGTCTTTATACAGACAAATCCTGCATGTTGCTGAGAATCTAGAATGTCTGGCACTTGCCCATTGGATGTCTATGTGCCCCCAGTTTTGATGACAATTAAAACTGACCCTGCATATTTCCAAAATACCCCCCATGAACCTCACAATTTATAAAATATCTTAAATCTATGGACTCTCATTATTCCTTCTGTTCACCAAGGAGGAGTGATATGATAGGATATGATAAGAAGAGCACACATCCTCTGTGGTCTTCTTCCCCAAACCCTATAACCCCAGGCTGATTATTAAAAAAAAATCAGACAAATCCCAATTGAGAGATAGACTACAAAATACTAATTGTAATCCTTAGAACTTTCAAGGTCATGAAGACCATGGAAACACTGGAAAATTGACACAGATTGGAGGAGAATAAAGGCTACATGATAACTAAAAGGAATATGTTTCCCTGGATTGGACTCTGGAATAGGAAAAGAACATTACTGGAAAAACTGGTGAAATCCAAATTAAACCTACGGTTTGACTAATATTAATAGTAATGAATCTGGACTTCCCTGGTGGTGCAGTGATTAAGAATCTGCCTGCCAAAGCAGAGGACAAGGGTTTGAACCCTGGTCTGGGAAGATCCCACATGCCATGGAGCAAGTAAGCCCAGGAGCCACAACTACTGAGACTGCGTGCTACAACTACAGAAGCCCACGTGCCTAGAGCCCCTGCTCTTCAGCAAGAGAAGCCACCACAATGAGAAACCTGTGCACTGCAATGAAGAGTAGCCCCCACTAGCCACAACTAGAGAAAGCCCGAGCGCAGTAATGAAGACCTAACACAGCCAAAAATAAATAAATAAATAAATTAATTAAAAAAATAGTAATGAATCAATGTCAGTTTCTTAGTTTTGACACATGTACAGTGTCAATGTAAGATGATAACATTAGAAGAAACTAGAATTTTGTGCAGAATAGATGGGAACTTGCTGTTCTATCTTTGCAACTGTTCTGTAAACCCCAAATTATTCCAGAAAAAAAGTTTATTTATTTTAAAATATAAATGTGGCTTACACCTGATATAGTCACAACCCAGGCTGCAAGCTGACTAGCTAAATAAACAGATAAATAAATAAATAAATAAATAAGTACATACATAATTGTGAAAAGGTCCTCAAAGTAGTACAGGAGAATCATGCAAAATATTTTATAAAATACAATATAAAAGTATAAAGACTGTAACTACACTGGATGGGAATTAACATTTATATGGCATCAATATAGCTCAGCGATGTAATCATTTCAGTAGAACATGCCAGGAAGATTAGTGTGTTTAGAATCCCTTTGGAGAAAAATAAAAAGCTAAGTGAGCAAGCATTTTGATTACTATTGTGTATGCATAGCTGCTGTGTCTTTAGTCTGTTATTTATTTTTATATTTATTTTTCTCTATTTTTTCTTTTTCTTTTTTGGCTGCGTCAGGTCTTAGTTGCGGCACGTGGTATCTTCGTTGAGGCATGTGGGATCTGCCGTTGCAGCGCTCGGGCTGTGTGGGTTTTCTCTCTCTCTAGTTTTTGCATGCAGGCTCCAGAGAACGTGGGCTCTGTAGTTTGCGGCGCATGGGCTCTCTTATTGAGGCGTGTGAGCTCAATAGTTGCGGTGGCCGGGCTTAGTTGCCCTGCGGCATGTGGGATCTTAGTTCCCTGACCAGGGATTGAACTCACGTCCCCTCGCGTCCCCTGCATTAGAAGGCGGATTCTTTACCACTGGACCACCAGGGAAGTCCCTGGTCTGTTATTATTGAATTATTTTAGCCATGCTTAAGTCATACTTCAATAATCATTATAAATATTATTTTGTAGCTCTAAGTTGAAGCCAGCTTTCAGCAGTGGAATTATAGGTTCAAAAATGTGGGTGCACTTTAAAAAAATACAGTGTTATATATTGAGAAACGGCTCACCACAAGTGTTGCACGAATTTCTACTCCTAGTTTTAAGAACACTGATGTTAATTTAGATCTAAATGTGTATGAAATATGTCAAGCCATCTAGCTTATTTACATTCATTTTACTTATTATTTAAAACATTGAAATATGTTTAATGCATAGCTACTAATTTCAATTTATGTTTTAATTCAGTATAGTAATTTTTCTTTTAATCTACTTAAAGTGACAAATTGGATATCTTATGTTCAACAAATTTAAAAAATGCTCATAAGTTTTTTTGGAAGTATAAATTTCTACTGCCTCACATTCTTTAGTTTTGCTAAACTCACTTTCCCTCTCCTTGAAGACTATCATTCTCTAATGATCTGAAATGATATTCCCTATTGGTAATCATCTCTAATTTCAGATCATATAGCCTGGTCCTTGTTTAATGTATTGATAATGATACATGATGGCTCTCTTCTATGATTTATTTATAAAATAATATCATCTCCTTGGGGCAAATTTTCAAATAGATCTTTGGTTTCCTTGTTGAGATTATCTCTGACAATCTCAGTTGGCTTTCATGTGAAATTAATGGTTGTGATATCTACAAAACTCAATTTTATCAGCTAGCATTAGAAAACTACACGGAGCACAACATACTGGGAAGACAGAGATGCTTGAGGGACACGAACAATTTTAAATGGCTAGTTCCATGGAGATATGGAGATACCATGAAGAAATATCCCACAGGAAATTGATTTGATTTCCTTGTTTGTGCACATATTTATAAAGTATCAATGGCTTACAGAGGTCTTTCACATCAGTTTTTAAACTTCATCTTCATAACCCTAAGAGATGCCAATTCCTCTGTAGTTATACTATGGATGAAATTATTGTATGTGTTCTCTTAGAGAAAAGCAAACGATTTATAGAAATGTCACAATGGGACTGTTAAAGGAACCCCTTAAAGACTCAGTGGATAGATGCTTTCCTAAAATAACAAAACACCATCTGTCAGACAGAATTTGTGTGGGAAGAGAATAATAATTTTTCTTTTACCACATACACCAGGAGAACTGATAAATCTTTGAGAGGTCATGGATGTTTTTTGGAATAGTTTCAATTTAAATTTTGTTTTGAAGATGGCTGTCAGGAGGCATGGCAGAGGCAGTCAGTGGTGTGTCACCATGATGCCAGCTGTTCACAGCACACCATGGAAAGAAAGAAAGCTGACCATGTGAGACAGGGAAACTGGGCCAGAAGGCAAGGTCAGGACTAGGGTTTGAGCCAATTTTCTTAAGGACCAAATTTTAGGACTATTTTAGGAAAAAAAATAGGGGAAAGAAATTGAGTGATGTCTAAATTAGGTTATATTTATCTTACTCTTTGCATTCTCTTCTGAACTCACAGTACTAACAACATGGACAAGTACAAATTTTTGATTATTTGTCCTCTGAGAGCTCAATTCAACAGCAAAAATATTGAACATATATTATGAGCAAGGCAAAGGATTAGGTAATGGTGAGATTCGGATGAGTATGATGTGCTGTGTATCCTTGAGGTACTCACAGCATCATGGGAGGAGCCAGGCAGCACAAACAGGCAATCCCAAGGGAACTTATGATGTGTGTTCATAGAATCATATGTTCTGTGGGAGCATTGTAACCAGGAACTTTGGAGGATGTTTTCTAGAAGAGATGATACCTGAACTGAATATGAAGGGCAAACATGATTAGAAGTGTGTTTTAGTCAGAATTTTCCAGAGAAAAAGGACCAGTAGGTTATATATACATATATAAGGAGATTTATTATAAGAATTGGCTCATGCAATTATGGAGGCCAATAAATCATATCATCTGCTGTCTGCAAGCTGGAGAACTAATTCAGGCTAGATCTGATGGCTTAAGAATCAGAGGGACTTGAATCTGAAGTCCCCAGAACCAATAGTGCTGATGTTTGAGGGAAGGAGAAGATGGATGTCTCAGCTGGAGCAGAGAAAGCAAATTTGCCCTTCTTCCATCCTTGTGTGTGTATATGTGTATGAATCATGTTTTGGTTCTTGTTATTTTTTAGCATGTCCATTACAAAATCTAGGCAGTTAATCCAAATCACCCCAATAGAACTTATTTGTATAATCTCAGTTTTTACTTTTATTTTAAAACTTTACTTTTCATCTTCTTTTTGTCTGTACTTCTTGTTAAGCTTTATTTCCAATTTCTAAATGTATTTAATGTTAGAAAATTCCCATAAAATTCCATGTATACAAATCAAATATCTGGCTTAAGCCATCACATAGGCAAAGATATTAGTGTTAGGCTGCACATTTGTGTTTTATTTATATCAGTATTTTCACATTAAGAATTAATAATAGATTGTAAAATAAATTTAGTAGATTTTGAATAGAAGTTTCAAAAAACAGAATATAGAACAAAAGTAATAGAAAACAGAGTGTATCACACACAATAAGGGTGAATATTGTTTCAGGAAACGTTTAAGTGTATGTGTGTGTGTGTGTGTGTGTGTATATGCATATACTGAATAGAAGTATAAAATATATTTCTTCCTACAGATCATTATATCTGCCTGTATCCAGTCAGGGAACAGAAAACATACCAGTTACTTTAAAAGACAGAATTTTTAATAAAAGAATTGTTCACTGGACATTCAGGAAGTGAACAGGCAAAAGCAAAGACTTATTGCTCAGTTGGAGCTCCTGTTGCTGAGCTGGAAGGAGGGGCCCTATGGAGCTACCTCCAGACTCAGAGGAGGGACACCAGCTGATGGCACTGGTGTCTCAAGAGGGTGCCATGATGTTGAATCTGCAAGTGTTGGAAAGACTGCTTACTGGGCTCAGCTGTGGCTACTTAAGGAAACTGCTTGGGTGACACTTGACAGGAACAGGAAGGCAACAACGAGAAAGAGGAAGAAAATGGAAAAGACCTTTCCAGTCACCCTCTCATACCTCCTTTTTGAAGACTCTAAAAGGGAATCAGCTGGCAAAGGATAAATGTAATTTTCAGGGTCTCAGCCCTAGCATCACAAAGCAGACTGTAGAATGGTGGAATCAAAGCTAAGCAACTATAGCTTAAGAATGGACACAGTTGTTTCAAAAGGCCCTCTCTGAATATTTTTAAAATTTCCCTTCCACAAATTATGAGGCCAATTCTATATGCTATACTAATGAAAATAAGTGGAACAATCTTCAATTTTGTAGTAACTGCTTCAATTACACATATTTACTAAAAATATAACTGACCACAAATAATTTACCTGATTGTCATGTTTTCTCATAGCTGTAGTGTCCTCAAATCATTGCTTTCTAATTAAGTCATGCTCTCCAACCAGAAATGCTTTTGTCTGAATGAGAAAACAAAGGCAAAACTGGAGTCTAAATATTGAAAACAAACAATAATAACAAAACAACAACAAAAATAAAACTTTGTGCAATCTTCAGTTTGAAAAGGAAGTGGTCAGTTGACAGGCATTATGCTGAAAGTAGGCAGAATGGAGAGGCTAAGTTTAGGGCCAAATATAAAATCTGGTGATTAGACTCTACTTAGGTTGCAGCATCTGTGAATAGGAGTATTAAAAAGTAGTTAAATAAGTATAGCAATCAAGGAGTCATTGGAAGAAGTACTGTAGAAATTTTCTGGGATTTGGTTTAGGATCTAATTTATGCAGATGACAATTTTCCCATTAAATCCTTCCTTTGAATAATTCCTTTTGGCATCAGGTGAGTGAACTATGTAGCTGGTTTGTGAAGCAGTATTCTTTTGGAATAATTATTTTCTTATTTTTCTTATTCTTCTATTATATTAGATAATAATTTCAAGTTTTATACTAGATGAAAGATCTTCAAGTACAGTTTTGAGACAGCCAATATTTCTTTTTCTAGGTCCATTTCATAAATGAATATTCCTCCCACTTACACGGTCACCTTTATAGATAACAGTGAATAGATCCATGCAAATGTTATATGGTTTCTTAATAAAATGACTGATTGAAATGGCAGATAAAGTCAAAGAAAGTCTGGAGCACTTCTTTGGAATATCACTGATTAGAGATCCTTTGAGCTTGTCCAGCTGGTGAGTCCTCTAAGTCCAGCCTGGTGGTATAGAATTTGGAAAGTTAGTTATAAATGATAAGAATAATGGTTGGTATTGACACGGGAAATAAAAAGCAAAAGAGGAAAAGACATGTTTTGGATGAACGTGCAGATGGAGTTAAGTTCAATTAAATGGCAGGTGGAAGAGTACTTCCATTTTCCACCGAATTACACATTGTACTCTAGAAACTGGTGATTCATTCTCTCGCATTGACTGGATTAGGTACCCAGAAGAAAAATGAGTTGTTTGTGAAAATATACCAGTGTCATTTTGAGACCTAGTAGAAAGCCTGGGGAACATTGGTAAGTTCAATAAGTTAGGCAACAATAGTTATCTTTAGTACCATGGTGAGGTCCCTTTTGCTAAATAAAAAAATCTGGCTTTGAAGAGGATATTTGCTGCCACCAAGATAATATATAATTTTAGGCCTAGAGAAGTCTTTTTTTGAAAATTAAGGAGATAGCTTAGGAGTAAATACTAGGGATGTCAATATTCTCTGTATGCCTTCTAATTTCCATGGACAGTTCTTTGCACAAGAGTAGACTTTATATGCCTAGTTAATGAACTTTTCCATACTGTGGTAGGACTGTCAGACATTAATTAAAGTGGTGAAAATAGATTTTACTCTGTAACTATGGAGAGTAGGGGAAAGATCTGAGCTCTATTCTGATTTGCACAGAGGTGACTGAGCATTTTAAAGGAGAATAATGGAATAGGGAAGGGGAGCCAGTAGGGGCTCAAGTAGAGTCAGAAAAGTGAAAAATTAAGTGTTGGTCAGTGTAAATCAATTAGGCCAACTGGGTCTGCTTAGGTGGCAATATTGAAGTTCGGATTCTATCAGCTCACAGAGACTGAGAGGTGGCAGAAGCTCTATCCTTCCTGATGATTACATTTTAAATGGATGACTTTCAGGTCCTTGAGAGAGATACTCCCGATTTGTAGGAGGTACATCTCTAAAGGACAGAAGAAGGATTCACAATTGTGAGCCCATTTTAGTAAATGATCTAAGAAAGGGTGGTAGGAGGACAATTGTCAGATGTTGGGTGGAACAAACAGTAAATTCTTTTGATAGTCCTGGGCTTTTCCAGATGGAAACTCAAAAGGGGGGGGGACCATCTCAAGGACGTGGCTTTGTGTTGCTGGAAATCATGTTACAGTTTGGTCAAGTCTCTTAGTGAAAAAATTTGGATGAAGTCTTTAAATGCCAAGAGTTCTTGCAGTTCTCATTCCAGGGTCATTTACACTTAACAAATCAAGGAAAAGTGTTTTTTGGGGGCTCTAGGATCTGTCTCATAGAGCTTCATTCCAAAACTGGCCACTACAAACAAATATGTTTATGTGAGTAGGCTATATTAAAGATTTGAATTAAAGAAACTTCTGGGTGTGGGCACAGATAACAGCACATGGTAAGATATTAGACCTGAAATTCATTTTTCTCCAAATGTAAAGTTAAGGTTCTCATCCTTAGTAGGAGTCACTGTTCTTGCCTGGCTGGATGTTTTATGAAAGTATAGCCTTTAGAGAGAGAGAAATTTACTTTACTACTACTAAAAAATTATGGAATCTTGGAAATATATGTCCGGTTACAGAGAATGCCCATGAGATGAGAGTGATGATTATAGAGGGCCAAGGAGATGGGTTTATTGTCAAAGACTATCCATGTATTGTACCTAGCATCACTGGACTTGCATTAGAGTAAATTTGCTTCTTATCTTTGGATCAGGGATGATATTTAAAATTTCTGGAGATACCAAAATACCAAGATTCATTCAACAACTTGAACAACTTTTTTTTAAAAACATCTTTATTGGAGTATAATGGCTTTAAAATGATGTGTTCGTTTCTGCTTTATAACAAAGTGAGAACAACTCTTTTCTCAATAGTGACTCACAAGATTTGTTTTTGACATGATAGTGGAATTAAAAAAAGGACGTCTTGGTCAAGACAATCAATATTTCCATTACATCATTTTCCTCTTTTATTATTTCTGGTCCTGGAATTAAGGAATTTGCTTTAAAAGTTTCTAGAAAATTGATACATCTATCTAAAGTATAGTGAATGAAGTTGGGGTGGAACCACATTGGGCTGGTATTAAACATCTTTTTAGGTGACTATCTTGGTTGAGTAAAAGAAATGGATTATCTACCACTTCTCCATATTTAACCATGTTATCCATTCTTTGATTGGACTACTTCTGAGGGTTGTCTTGCATGAACCTAGGTTCCATCCTGCCAAAGAGAAAAGGTGATCTCATAATTGTGAACTGAATCTTAGCCCATGTGAGGCAGAGGTCTCTGTTGTTTGGACATCTCTTCTTTCATAGTCTTCCAAATAGCTCATAGGAATTCCTGCAGGGAATCTTTATAATGACCTTTCACTGATTCCTTTCCTTTGCCAAGACCATGCTCCCATCATGTACATCTCATAGGACAAATAGTAAAGAATATCACCTTATGAATATTGACAAATTTCTTTTCTTATCGTTTTTGAAGTACAACTGAAATTGGGCCCCACACTAACCTATCAACTTACTCCTGATAGTTTAGAGAAACCACCCAGGGGTTAATGTGTGTATGTGGAGGAGAGAGTGTTAAGGAAGGGTTAAGAACTGTGAGAAGGAAAGAGCTACTGTGTAAGTCTTTCATATTCAAAGCCCTAAGTTTCTACTGTAAGGTGTCAACATGAGGTTTCAAGGATGAATCTTAGTAAGTTAGCACCTGTATTGAGTGGGTAACATTCTTAATAAAAGATAATGTTCTCAGTCAAAAGCTTGTAAAAATTCTCCCCAAATCATGCATTTCTCCTGAATAAAGTTTGGACAGGAAAAGGCACAGTACATATGTTAAAACTAACAAGTTTTATTTTGCCCAACAGGGCTGGGGATCAAAGCATACTGAGATATTCTAGAGAGTAAGTTACAACCCTACCATGGAAGCCAGAGTTAAATGAGGTCTAGCAGATTCTGTTTATGATATAACTCTTTTAGGTTTGGCCACATTACCATGACTTGCACCTTTGTCCTTCTATTGTCTCAAGCAGTGATGCTTGATAACTTTTTTAAATCCTGTGTGGACTCTGAGACCACCTGTGTTCTCCTTCATGTAGCCTTCTCTAGCTGTTCAGACTTTCTGTTGCTGTTACAATTCATGCCCAAATGATCCTTTCTTTTTTTTTCTGCTTTATAACAAATTTAATCAGTTATACATATACATATGTTCCCATATCCCCTCCCTTTTGCGTCTCCCTCCCACCCTCCCTATCCCACCCCTCCAGGCAGTCACAAAGCACCGAGCTGATCTCCCTGTGCTATGCGGCTGCTTCCCAATAGCTATCTACCTTACGTTTGGTAGTGTATATATGTCCATGCCGCTCTTTCGCTTTGTCAACAGCTTACCCTTCCCCCTCCCCATATCTTCAAGTCCACTCTCTAGTAGGTCTGTGTCTTTATTCCTGTCTTACCCCTATGTTCTTCATGACATTTTTTTTCTTAAATTCCATATATATGTGTCAGCATACAGCATATACCCTGAGAAAACCATAATTCAAAAAGAGTCATGTACCAAAATGTTCATAGCAGCCCTATTTACAATAGCCCGGAGATGGAAACAACCTAAGTGTCCATCATCGGATGAATGGATAAAGAAGATGTGGCACATATATACAATGGAATGTTACTCAGCCATAAAAAGAAACGAAATTGAGCTATTTGTAATGAGGTGGATGGACCTAGAGTCTGTCATACAGAGTGAAGTAAGTCAGAAAGAGAAAGCCAAATGATCCTTTCATGTGTTAACTTTGATTAAATGTGACAACGTACACAAACAGGCTTCAGGTCCTGTACAGCTCAAGATCATTTTTATTAACAGAATACATACAATCAACTAACTCTTCAGCCAATTGTAAGCCTGTACTTCTCAAGGTCCATTCCTTGAAAACTTCCTCAAAAAATGTTCATAGAAAACAAATCTAAAAATTAAATAGACTTTTAAAATACAGGATATCTCAGGTTCTTTAATATGCTACTATACATTATGAATATATCATATGGGAGGTGATAGATAGATAGATAGATAATATCTAATAGTCTAATTCATAAATTTCATGGCCAGAAGATTTTTTTTTTAGGAGTGACTTTTTTTTCCCCTTGGAGTACATTTTGATATATGTTGGTGTCTCTTTCTTGGTATTGAGCACATTTGCTATCATTTCACTCATTGCACCCAGATACCCAATTAAGTTCCAAGTGATTATGGAACTAGAGGGACTGAGATAACATTTATTGAGTCTTAAATATGTATAATGTTTTCAGCTAAACACTTTATATATATATATATATATATATATATATATATATATATATATATATATATATACACCTAGTAAATCTGTACCACCTTCTTATATTATCTTTAGTATTTATGCCATTATATGGTTGAAGAAACTAAATTCAAGGAGTAATTTGCCCAAGGTTGTGCATATGAGAGTGGTCAACATTTGGATGTAATCACAATTTATGAAATGTTCAGTAAACCTCTGCTTACTTTATCCCTATTATTATTTATGTCCCATAAACAGCCAGGCGGAACTTTAGTGGTTGTTGATTTTTAAGGTTTTGTATATATTTTATGAGTAGCATGAGAAATGTTAGGTAATTAACCCACTTAAGTGAGTTAACCATGGACAAAACTCTATAGGAATTTTGTAATTGATATTATAACTATCAGTTTTGCAATAAAAAGGACTCATATCACTGCATTATTTCCCATTGTGATATTTAGAGGCAATAACAATCACAAAAGATTTCCTGGGGATTAATGACCATCTGAAGTTAACTGTCCTGTACTCTGCCTGAGGCCCTCAACTCCTCCTTATTAGTAGTAGTTAATTCCTTAAAAAATACTACATATTTGAATTGTTATTTCTTTTATTTTTTTTTTTTCTTTTTGTGGTATGCGGGCCTCTCACTGTTGTGGCCTCTCCCATTGCGGAGCACAGGCTCCGGATGCGCAGGCCCAGCGGCCATGGCTCACGGGCCCAGCCGCTCCGCGGCATATGGGATCCTCCCAGACCGGGGCACGAACCCGTATCCCCTGCATCGGCAGGCGGACTCTCAACCACTGCGCCACCAGGGAGGCCCTGAATTGTTATTTCTTGAACAATAGCACTATGACTCTGTTGGGTGATCACAGTACAGGAGGTCTTTTCATTTTTTGTCTCCTCATTTGCATTACAATTAAAAGATGCCAAATCATAAGCTGACTTAGTCTTAATGACTAGATATTTGAAAAACCTATTATTGATGTATACGACATTATATCATCCTAAGCATTTCCCCTAAAACTTTGAACTGCAGAAAAAAATATTCTAGTGATCTATTAATGGTCAGGTGATATGAATTTTCTCGTCATAAACCACAGAACAGTTCTCCAATATAGATAGTAGAGAGGGTATACTTATCCTCCAAATAATAGCTTGTCTGGGAGTATCTGTTTCAGTAAACCTTAGTATAAATTTATGTTCACAAGTGCAAAATCTTTTCTAGCAAAAAACAAATGCCCTTTGTGACCTAGCTGGCTTCCTCTGGCAAGCTATATTTGATTTGTGGTTTTTATCTTTTGGTAAATTATCTGAATGTGTCAGCGAGGATTTTCAGTACTCTATAAACTTAGGCAGATAAGGCAGTAAGGAAAATAATCAAGTCAGTTCATTCCTGGAAGCTGCTGACTGAGAGCTGAATATACTAATCTGGTAAAAACGATAGTTTAATGAACACTTTCTTGCTTATCTTTGAGAAAATCACTAAATAAAGAGGTGTAACTGATGTCTTATTTGACCTAGACAGTTTATCTTTCTGATCTAGTTTATCCAGATTATATTTTTTCATTCTAAACTGATGACTTACCTTTTTTTTTATCACTACAAATATCGCAAGGCATAAAAAGTCTATGATGACTTCCCTGTAGTTTCCCATGGATGAGATGTGTTTTTATTGAAAAAAAAATAATTAATGTTAAAATAACCCAGTTCATTGACGTCTGTTGAAAAGCACCTAACTGATAATATCTTGCTTTTGATTTCCATTTCATTGTTTACATAACCTTTAGCATTTAATATGAGAAGGCTGGTGCCTCACAGAAGGGAAAGAAAAGACATCTATTCTGTTCTGTCTTTAATCCATTTTGAAATCTCCCATTTACTGCTCCCTTTGTTATTATTCTTTCGTATGTAAAATATATTCTATTACTTATCTAAACAATACGACTGTCACTCAATGCAACTTGCCTTCTTGCTTGCTTTGCAATTTGTGGTGAACAAAAAGAGTGATTTTGAGGTATTTAATTAGTTTGAATAGCAACTTCAATGTACAGACAAGGAAATTTTTTTTTAAATCCTGAAAAAAAAAAACAGTTAAAGGGGAATACTTACAATGTGCTGTTTGGTTGATATATTTGAAACTAACATGATATTATTTGAGAATTCTTCTTTGTCTGCAATGCCTTATACACTATGAAGGGTATGACAAGCAGCTTGTTAAGTAGAATGTCTTACTATCAAGGGTTTCCAATCTTTTGGTCAGGTCAAGGCCATAAAGATTTCAGGCAAAAATCGTCATGGTTCCTAGAAACCAAGGAATGTGAACAAGGCACAACCATACTCAATTTCAGTTGGATTTGGAATAATAAACATATTCTGGGGATAGAAAATTGGCATGAGTTCATGGGAGACAAAATTCACTGTCATTTAGGTTATAGGCTCATCTTGCCAAAAAAGTACAAGTGATATGTTGGGAAACTGAGGTCAGATCTTAATGACTGGAATCTCACAGCCGGCAAAGGGATAGTTTTGTGTGATTACCCCAGATAGCATGAATAAATCTACTAATTAGTGATTAATATGTGATTAGTGGTTAAGCAGAGGTCTGGGAAACTTTCTCTTCTTATTAGGCTTACCTAACTAGGAACCACTAATGATCTTTGTGTGCTTATTCAAATGAGAGATCTACTACTTTTAGTTGTGTAATTATGGACAATATAACATCTCTGTGCTTCCATTTTTCTTTCTTTCTTTTTTTTTTTAATCTGCAAACTGGAAATAATAGTGGTATTTACATCATAAATTTACTGTGAAATTACATTGGGTTGTATACGTAAAAACCCTTAAAATGATGCCTGAAAGATAGTAAATCTGTTGTATTTGCTAATTTTATTACGTTGTTTTTCTATGTAGAGCTGACTTTTGCTAGAAAAAGAAGATGGCAAGGCAAGGACATTTCATTGAATAATTTGGACAATGAAAAGAGACAAGAATTAATTAATGAATGGCTTTTCTGTGTGCTAAACAAGCTTTTTAAAATTTTCCTGAAGTCAAAAATTAGTAGATTCGTTACCAAATTGAGTCATCACTTAATTTCCTTCCTTCTCTTTCACACTCAGGCTTCTCCTACCCTACCTGCTCCCATATTCTCTAAATCAATTCAGAGCCTCTGAATGGTGGTCCTCCTCTTGACTCCAAGGTCTTTCATAACCTGGGGTGATTTCATTTTGAAGCATCTTGGAGCATGACTTATTTTACATTCCTGACCTCCTTAGCTCCAATGACCTACACCTAACTCTACTTGAACATCCACTCCAATAGCCACATCTTTGTCCTTGTCATCATGGATTCCTCCAAAACTGAAATCTTATATGAAACTACCTTAGTCTATGACTGCACCCTCATTCTCCCAATCTTCCTCTGCCTTTTCCAATTCACCTTTGCTTTGAATTCCTTGAGACCTGCCACTTATGACCCCACTTCTTTTGTCTCATGATACTTCTGTCACATCTACCTGGGACATTCCAACATGAGATAGTTCTCACATTCTACCTTCTCCCCTTTCTGACAGGAGCTACTAAGCAAGACCAAGGAAAATCTTCTGACTACTCAGCTTTGTGCCTTACAGATTCCTACTGCCAAGTCCCGTTGGGCATTCAATACTGTCCAGTAATTTTCTGTAGTGATGATTTCAGATCATCTCTTTCCCATATTCTGCTTCTATCCCATTACACTGCTATATATAAACAACAGAATTCTGAAGAGAGAATTTTATTTACCTCCTGCAGAAAATGAGTTTATATACAATACATTTATAATGTATATATTTATAATACTCAGAATCATGGAGGATACACAATAAGTGTCATACAAATATTTAAATTTTTGTTTTGTTTTGTTTGTTTGTTTTGGCTGTACCGGGTGGCTTGTGGGGTCTAGTTTCCCAACCAGGGATTGAACCCAGGCCCTTGGCAGTGAAAGCGTGGAGTCCTACATACTGGACCACCAGGGAATTCCCAATATTTAATATTTTTATTATCACTATACTCATCAGTAGGTGAAAGTCCCTCAATATTTTATCCCTCTACATCCATCTACACAATCCTCCTTGTCTCTCCCCACTGTCAAAAAGGAAAATATACGACAAGCTCCTGTCTAAGGTCACATCTTTTTTTGTATTATGGACCCATGTGGATCTCCAATGATCAATTTTTCACTCTATTCTCAACTTTCCTTCTCTAACGGTCTTTCCCATCATTTAACATATTGTGACCTCCTCTATTCCTCTCTCCAACCATAAGCCCTTGATCCTATGATTTCTTTTCTTTCCTTTAAAGGGCTATAAAAAGGGAAGAAAAAATTATAGAAAATGAGCTTTATTAAAACTCTTTTGACACTTTGAGTTTCTACCTTCTCTTTTTCCATAAATTTCTCAATCCACAGCAAACTAGTTTTTGCTATATCAACACTTAACAAAACCACTGTGGCAAAGAGTATCCTTACTCAGTTTCTTACAAAATCATATGGATGCCTTTCATTTTTATAATTTTTGACAATTGTGTTCTTCTGAAAACTCCTTTTTTGGGAGTACTTGGTATTGAGTTCAACTCCCTGGTAGCAACACATTTATAATATCATTTATTGTTTCCTCTTATTTCTTTGTTCCAAATGTTGGTGTTCCCCCCTGATTCTCATCCCCATATGTGTGATTTCATTCATATCTGTAGTTGTAAGACTGACTGTGTGTATCTTTTTTTAAATCACTACTTATTCCCCTGAATTAGTTCTAGACTGATAGAGCCAACTACTTACTGCATATGTATCAAACTCAAAATATGAATCCAGAAATCATCATGTCTTACTGGCCCACCCAAAATGTGTTACTTTTTGTAATCACTATGATAGTTAGTAGCAATCAACTATTAATTAAAGCAGCAAAAAATTTGCTAGTCCATGTTGAATCTGCCTTTTACCCTTGCTTCCAAATCTAATCAATCCATTCAGTGATTTTAAAAATTATACTTCCTAAATCTCTATCAAGTTTATCTTATTCTTCACTACTAGTACCAATACACTTTTTAAGGCCCCAGTTCTATTTGGTCCAAACCATTCTCCACACAAACTCCATGATGATTGCTTTGAAATACTGTCGTGACAGCAGCATAAACTTATGTCAAGTCTCTGCTTGAGGTACTAGTAAGTAGTAAGCATTCAGGCAAGTTATTTGAATGCCATTTACTTATACTAAGTTGTTTTCCTACTTCCCTTCTAAATCTTTAACTTTGCCAGTGAAAACAAAAGAGCCACACATACAAAGTAATTGAATTGTCAGAAACCCACCATCTCTCATTAAAATTATAACATTTTTGAAATTGAATTGACTCACAATGGCAGGTATTCCCAGAAGAAAAAGTAAATTATTTCATTTATTAAATATGGATCTTTGTACTAATAGATGTAATGTTGTATTTAAAATGTAAAACTGATGAGTTTATAATGTGGAAAGGGAGATTTTATTTACCAAATGTAGCAATTCCTTTATTACTTTTAATATTTATGAATTAAAACTATCACTGTGATTTGTAGAGCCAGAACACCAAAATTGGCAATTTGATTATACTTTCTGTAAGTTAACTGAAAAAGGTGGGCTAGCCTCTTTAATATAAATGAGACATCTCTTGTTAGAGCAGTATTTTTATTGTTTAGTTGGAATGCTAGCTAACCAATATATACTACTTAATAAATGATAGTTGTATGAATGTCTAGTTTCAAAAGATTTTCTCTAGGCTGCACAGAAAAAAGTTCTTTTCAGGATAGCTGTTTAAATCTGCCTGAGTTATTTCTTGCCTACTACTACCGTGCTTTTATTTATGATCATTCCTTGTCATTAATCCATGCTTGCAATTTAATATTCATTTGTTCATATTGCACTAAAAAGTTTCCTTGAGATGGACTACAACATTCCAACATTATGTTCTAACAAATGTCCTCACACAAACATCAGTGTTTATGAGACATAAATTAGAAAACAATGTTTTGTTTAGCACTATTTTAGTTTGTTTGTTTTTGCCTTTTCCAGTGATAAAATATGCTGCCTAAGAATTTGATTTCGGGACTATCAAAGACCATTTCTGAGCACATTAGTACCATTTTAAGGGAATTCAGGTTTCTTTAGTATAATTATAAAGACTAATTTACATAAAGCTGACTAGTATAAATTAAATCTTGAGATAGTTAAATTTTTAGAGCCTAGTATTGGCAACCCAGTACTTTGTAAAGAGAGCTCAAATTTATTTAACTTTAATTATCTCTTCATTGAAAAAATTGCTTAATATTTATAACCAGTAGAAGGGCTAAGTTATGACTATTATGAAACTAGGCATTTTTGCCTTCATGGGCCCCTTTTTCTATAAAAAGTATTAAAAACTATATTTTACAATTGTATTGGTATAACAATGAATATAGTCCAGGCTCAAATTACTGTTATATCTTCATTATTATTATTATACTATTTATCTTTTCTTCTGATTTTAAAAGAAATTAAAATTGAGTCACTTCTGTGGGTCCTTACAATTATCACGGGCACTGTGCCTTCAGTCCCTAATGGATAAGCCAGTGGGTCAAATTAACAAACTCTTGTTTCGAATTTTGTTGTTTCTACTCCTCACCCTCCTGCTCAGATGGTTGGTTGAACACTGAATTTTGAATAACGAGTAGAAACAATTCATCTTGGTTTATTGGTTACTTACTCCTTTTAAGTGATCATTAAAAAAATTTTTTCAGGTCATTAAGTTAGTGAGGGCAGAGAGAAAGTAACACTAATTTTGTGTTTGGAATTTAAATAATAGGCAAATGGGGCTTCCCTGGTGGCACAGTGGTTAAGAATCTGCCTGCTAATGCAGGGGACATGGGTTTGAGCCCTGGTCCGGGAAGATCCCACATGCCACGGAGCAACTAAGCCCGTGGGCCACAATTAATGAAGCCCGCATACTACAACTACTGAAGCCAGTGCACCTAGACCCTGTGCTCCACAACAAGAGAAGCCACTGCAATGAGAAGCCCGTGCACCGCAATGAAGAGTAGCCTCCACTCGCTGCAACTAAAGAAAGCCCACACACAGCGATGAAGACCCAACACAGCCAAATATAAATAAAATAAATAAATTTTAAAAATAAAATAAAAAAATAGGCAAATGGTATAGCAAAACACACATCTCAGTTAAGATTTTGGTTGAAAAACTAACAGAAACTTCCTTTGTGAAGGTGTGAAGGAGTTATATTTTGTTTAAAAATACTGATTTATTCTCTATAATCAAAATCTGTAATAAAAACATTGAGGTCTACTAATTGATCTGGTATTATGATAATGTTAAGAACAATCATAATGTGTTGTTGAAATTCTGATAGAAAGGAATTAAAGAAGCTAGCCCTATTAGATTGATTAGAACAAACTATGAAAATTAATGGCCTGTTAGTTCTTTCTTAATTTATTTGCTGACATTGGCAAACTTTGGATAACATAAAAAATATAAAACATATTGATCTTCCTCTACTTCAGATGCTTCCTGTCCGATAGTTTACAAATGAACAGTAAAATGATTGTCAATTCATCATTTTTTCATTAATATAAAATGACAATTTTTACTTTTATTTTTTTAAATTAATTTTTATTGGCACATAGTTGATTTACAATGTTGTATTAGTTTCTGCTGTACAGAAAAGTGAATCAGTTATACATATATATATCCACTCTGTTTTAGATTCTTTTCCTGTATAGGTCATTACAGAGTATTGAGTAGAGTTCTCTGTGATATACAGTAGGTCCTTATTAGTTATCTATTTTGTATATAGTAGTGTGTATATGTCAGTCCCATAAAAAAACAGTTTTTAAAAGTATAAAGTAAAGCTTGATTGAAATTTTCAATGCATATAGATACATGAGCATGTTTATGTAAATATTAAGAAGCCACAAGAATAGTCTGTGCTTTCCTTAGTAAAAAAATCATTTTTTCAGGAAATTTGCATTGATATAATTGCAAATGTACTATTGAATTCCAAAGTGAGACTTAGCAACTGACTGATTCAGTCAGCTATGCATTTGCAAGAGCTTTGAGATGAAAATTAGATGAATTTTAACAGTAAATTGTGAAGTCTAAAGTATTTATAGAAGTCCTACATCTATGTATCATCATATTTCAACTGATTTCATTTGTAATACTCACTGAACCTGAGCCACATAAAAAAGTTTAGTTCTTTCAGAAGACATTGCTATTCATAATTGGTTTATATCATTGTTCCTCTGCTGAAAAATTGTACTTACTTAACATTCAAGCACTCCTGAAATTCTACTGACTGGAATTTTATATTTGAAAGGAGAAGGAAAGAGGATGGGTCTTGAGTTTAGACAACCCTGCTTTTGCAGGGTAGCTCAGCCAGTATTCAGCTGCAAGTAGGCTGCTTTTAGAATCTGTAGTCTCAACCAGTATTCTTGGCTATGTCTTGAAAACTGAGTCAAACTCTCCCCCATCCCTATAAACAAAAACAAGTAGGGGTGGAACTTTTAGGTGCATTTTGACTTGTGGATGGAATTTGGTAATGTGTTGAGGTTTCTCTATTTGGTTAAAAAAGTCACAGGGCACACAGTAAATATTTATTACTTATTCACACACATACACACAAGTAAACAAAAAAGGTTACACATGCAGCAATATGGATGGACCTAGAGATTATCATACTAAGTGAAGTAAGTTACACAGAGAAAGACAAATATCATACGATATCACTTATGTGTGGAATCTAAAATATGACACAAATGAACTTATCTATGAAACAGAAAGAGACTCACAGACAGAGAACAGACATGTGGTTGCCAAGGGGGAGGTGGGGTGGGGAGGAATGGATTGGGAACTTGGAATTAGAAGAAGCAAACTATTATATATAGGACTGATAAACAACAGGGTCCTACTGTATAGCACAGGGAACTTTATTCAATATCCTGTGATAAGACATAATAGAAAAGAATATGAAAAAGAATGTATATATGTGTATAACTGAGTCATTTTGCTGTACAGTAGAAGTTAACACAACATTTGTAAATCAACTTTACTTCACTAAAATAAGTTTAAAAAAAAGCTTACCCATTTTTGGCAGAAGCATTTCCATTCACAATACTCAAGAATATATTAGTCTGGAGTGAATCATTAGCTGCTGTAAGAAACAATCCCCAAATCTCATCTGCTTGACACAATAAATGTTTATTGCTCCCTTACTTAAAAAAAAATCACAAGGAAGATATTTTTTCTTGGTTTTCCTTCAACCTTTAAAAGAATGTCAGGTCATTCTATCTTTAACCTCTTATTGCTCAAGGCATTGAAAGCTGTATTTTGCCTACATCCAAAGCAAGGCATCTGAAATATATAGGGCACTTCAGCTCTCCCATTCCAAAGAATGTTAGAATAAATAATACAGGGCTAAGATCTAATGTTGATCAGAGAGAAATTCTAGGCACTCATAGACCAAGAAACATACAAAGGTCATAGCTGGGGGGAATTGTCAGTAGGAGTTGTCGGCCCAGCAAGAAGGAGTACTATATCGCTGATACTGTCAGTGTACGGTGATAATAAAATCAGACTGACTTTTAGTTAGTTTTGTTATTCATTTTATATTCTCTACAGACAATAAATCTTTTTATCGACTGTACTCAGAGCAGACGTTTCCCTGATCCTGCTCTTGATATGCCACTGGAGACCCTCTAAACAAAATATTTTTCATTCTTAACAATTAAACCTTCATTTGAAGGATTGAGTTCAGATTCAGGCTCCCTACTCAGTACTCAAGTTTGCCATTACACTTGACGTTCACACTTAACCCTAGCTTTCTGGCCTAGGGCTGAAATACCCTAAGTACTGCATGCCATTGCACTCCAACTTGATTTCCAGGAAGTATTTAACAAAAGGTTTTTAAAAACGAAACCAAACCAAAACCAAACCCCCCAAATCTGTAGGTTATATCAGCCTTTCTGCTTTTGACCTCTGCATTTATCCACATTCATAACACAAACCTAGATAATTTTCTTATTTAAATTAGAATATGCTCAGCTCTGGAACGTTGTGGACTGCTGTGTTTTGTCTACAAGATTAGTGTTCTTTCTTCCACCACCAGTACCCTCTGCTGAACTGAACCATAACAAAATGTGACCTACTTTTAAGCATGAGCTCTGCACACATGGTTTTCCCCTTGAGTTTTGACTTTCTGTAGTTGAATCAGTTTCTCCAGACTCTTCTAGCCAACCTCATGTCTAGCTCTTGTCGGTATTGAGTAGAATACAGTTATTTCTAATCAAGACAGAAATATAAAGACAAACATTATTTTCTTGCCAAATATAAAACTATGAAGAAAAATAACTAAGTAAAATCTGTATGTGGAAACTATAAATTGTAAGTACTCTAAAGGCATTTTTCTTTAGCTGTTTAAAAATATTTTCCAAGGAACAAACCAAGATAATGAAAAGTTTTAAGGATTTTACCATGACCATTTCTAACATGCCAGAAAAAATATATATTGATATTATGTATTACTTACTTTATATTTGCCATTTTGAAAAGCTTATTTTTGAGTATAGGAGGGAAATGATTATCTGTATTGGTGAGGAACCTGGCTTTTGTAGAAAAATGAAATTTCCACATAATCCCCAAATTAGATTTTCTCCAGTATTTAAAATTTTAGCCTCTATCAAACGTTTCATTTAAGCTTTTGGATTTTCTGTTTATCTCTTGTGGAGACATAGAAATAGAAAATTTCAAAAGCCTGACAAGCACAAGAAAACAGAGGGAGCAAGAGGACTGCTTTGAATCATCCAAAGATAAAATAAATCCTGGTGTAACTGATCAACTGTACTTCATTCAGTAATGATTCAAGCCTTTTAGAAGAGAGAATTGGAAGAATAGATGCTCTGGTAGTGTGCAGATGACAATAAAATTGCTGATCAATGAAGGGAAGAAAGTTAAACAGACAGTATTAAGTAAATATTTTTACTAAAAAATAAAACAAACAAATGTATACAACAAAACAGAAATAGACTCACTGATGTAGAGAAAAAACCTAGTGGCTACCATTGAGGAAAGGGAAGGGGGAGGAGCAAGACAGGGGTATGGGATTAAGAAATATAAACTTTATTTTATTTTTTCTTTTATTTCTTATTTTATTTATGAAAAAGTTCCTTGGAAAACAAGTAATTGATTGCTTAAAAATTTAAAATAGAGACATAAGACAAAATAGTTAATTTCATCTCAAATTTCTTATTCATCATTACCTGATAGGGTTTAAAAAGAAAGAATAATTTGGAATATATCATCTGATCTGTTTTGTATGTTTCTTCTGAGTTTCTCTATCTTGACATCAGCATTAATATAGTACTCTCAATTTATTATTCAAAAAAAATTTTTTTGTGTGTGTGTTACACAGGCCTCTCACTGTTGTGGCCTCTTCCATTGTGGAGCACAGGCTCTGGACGCGCAGGCTCAGCGGCCATGGCTCACGGGCCCAGCTGCTCCATGGCATGTGGGATCCTCCTGGACCGGGGCACGAACCCGTGTCCCCTGCATTGGCAGGCAGACTCTCAACCACTGCGCCATGAGGGAAGCCCTATTATTCAAAATTTTGACATTTTCCCTCACTGAAAAATTAATTGGTAAACTCTTCACACTATAGTTAGGGCTCTTCAGAAAAACAGAACCAATTGGATGTGCATATAAAGAGAGACAAAGAAATTTATCATAATGAATTAACTCATGTGACTGTGGAGGCTGGGAAGTCTTGAGATCTATGGGGTAAGTCAACAAGTTGGAGACCCAATAGAGAGCAGAGGGTGTAGTTCCAATCTGAAAACTAGCAGGCTTGAGACCCATGAAGACCT
This sequence comes from Mesoplodon mirus, assembly GCF_964341445.2. Classification (NCBI taxonomy): domain Eukaryota; kingdom Metazoa; phylum Chordata; class Mammalia; order Artiodactyla; family Ziphiidae; genus Mesoplodon; species Mesoplodon mirus. The sequence goes on along the minus strand of NC_138984.1, from coordinate 107,934,912 downwards.
GAGCTGATATTTCAGATTGAATTTGAAGGCAGTAGAAAGTCTGTCCTAGATGGAAGACCACAAGAGAAGAATTCTCTCTTATTTAGAAGGTCAATCTTTTTATTCTATTTAGGCTTACAGCTGATTGGACAAGGCTCACCCACATTATGGAGGACAGTCTACTTTATTCCATCTATTAATTTATATGTTAATCTCATCCAAAAACAGCCTCATAGAAACACCAGAATAATGTTTGACCAAGTATCTGGGCACCCCATGGCCCAGTCAAGTTGACATAAAATTAACTATCATAAACACCAAGGGGAAATGACTGATCAAAGAATTATGTATTTTTCACTTAAGGGATATTTTACACTTAAAGGGCACTATCTGAATGCCCCCTCACAAATGGAAACACCTCTTATCGAGAGAGTATATATAGCAAATCAAGTTGGTCAAGCACATAGTTCTAGTTGGGCCCCCTTCAAGTCTCTAACTCTGGGCAGTTATATGAAGTAGTCTACTGCCTTATTATTTAAATTATAGTTGCAAGGCAATATACATGGTAGCATTATAGTACAAAGAAACAGAAGAGGAGATAGTTATAAAAACTGAAATTTATATATTATATGTATGCATTTGTATAATATTAAATCCTAGAGTCACAGTATAATAGATACCAGCCAATAAGGAGACATGAATGTTATTAAAGATGTTTATCTGAGATCCCTTTGTAGGAAAAATGCCTCAACCACCAATCAGTGCCAAGACAGCAGTAATTTTATAGTCTGATTCACAGTGGGAGTAGTGAATATCATTTCTTAGTGCACAAATATCTGTCTCTTGTTGGGTAGTTTCCTTATATTTCATCTCTTCGTTCTTGACAAGTTGGAAGTAGAGTTCTCAGTTTCAAAGTGATTGGTGTGAAGTGGTGTTATGATAAAAGCTGCTGTGATACCAAGAAAACCAAAACCAGAGCAAAACATAAGATATCCCTTAACAACACAAACTGTCAATAGTTTTGAAACACACACACAGAGACACATTCAGAAAATACATTTCTTGTCATTTGCACTGCACAAGATAGTAATTTTTTTCAGTAACTTCTGAATATTTTCCAAAACTTATGTTTCTTTTGAATTTGTGTTAGCAAGTTTATTTTCATCCCCAATATGTGAAGGCTTATGGACTGTATTGGAGACCTCAATCTTCCTACTACAAGTCAGAGGCTATTCATTATAGGAACCCCATAATTGAAGGGAGTGTCTCACTGTGAATAGGAGTCAAGTTTGCCTTGCACTTTTCGGATACCACCTGGATGGATGCCTTCATTTTCTCATCTTCCACCAAGTATCACCTATATAATGCTCCATCTTACTCCAATGCAAATAAAACCCATAGACAGATGAGATTAGAGAGACCCCCATATTGGGAAGGAAACTCAATGGAATCAATTCACATAGCTCAAGGGAAAGTGATGAGGAAAAGCAATTCAAGTGGATGGCTTGTTGTCAGAAATGGGAATAGATATTTCACATTCAACGTCTAATTAGGTCAAATGTACTGCACAGCCTTGTAATGTTAAATGAACAGAAAGGAATGCATTCTGAAAGTCACTGGAAGATTCTGATAAGTCATTTTTCCTTAAGAATTATGATAGATACTTTCTATCATTTTGGGGGTAAGGGGAGAGTGGCCAAGATGATGGAGTAGAAATATACTGAGTTCCCTCCTCTCATGAGCACACCAAAATCACAACTATCTGCAGAACAACCATCAATGAAAAAAACTGGAATCTACCAGAAAAGATCTTTTATAACTAAAGACATAGAGAAGAAACCACAATGAGATGCATAGGAGGGGTGGACTCACGATATAATCAAATCCCATACCCCATGGGTGGGCAACCCACAAACTGGAAAATAATAATATAGGCATTCTCCCACAGAAGTGAGAATTCTGAGCCCCATGTCAGACTCCCTAGCCTGGGGTACAGCCCCAGGAAGATAAGCCCTCAGAGCATTTAGCTTTGAAGGTCAGCAGGTCTTAATTGCAGGAGCACCACAGATGTGGGGGAAATAGAGACTTCACTCTTAAAGGGTGTACACAAAATCTCACATGTACTGGGTCCCAGAGCAAAAGCAGTAATTTGATAGTATCCTAGTCCAGACCTACCTACTGGTCTTGGAGAGTCTCTGGGGGAGACAGGGAACAGCTTTGGCTAACCCTGGGGACATGGACACTGGTGACAGAAATATTTGGGAGCATTCAACCATGTGAGCACAGCTGTTGATGGCTCCTTAGTGTCAAGACCTGGCCCCATGCAACAGCCTTCAGGTGCTGGTGCTGGGATGTCTCAGGTCAAACAACTAATTGGGTGGGTTCACAGCCCCACCCATCAGCAGACAGGCTGCCTAAAGACTAAAGGGCTCACAGCCACCTCTGAACACACCCCTAGACCCCGCCCTGCCTACCAGAGGAAGAGGACCCTGTTCCACCCACCAGAGGGCAGGCACTAGCCTCTCCTGCCAGGAAGCCTGCACAAACCTCTAAACCAGCCTCATCCACCAGGGGGCAGACACCAGAAGGAAGAAAACCATGATCCCATAGCCTGCGGACCGAGTCCAGCAACAATAGGCCAAAACCTATCCTGGGACAAGCTGGGCCCTGGTCCTGCCCACTAGCAGTTCAGTGCAATCTGCAGGACACCCTGGACCCCATACCCAACTGTGTCAGGATCTGCTCACCCCCACCAATGGTCTGAAAGAACTCTGGGATCCCTGGCCCGGCAGTCTGACTCCAGGAACCAGCTCTGCCTGCCAGTAGTCTGGCACCAACCCCAGGATCTGGCTTCATCTGCCAGTCAGTGGACAAAAGCCCCAGAGTCTTTGGGACCCTGACTCTGCCCACCAATGAGCCAACACTAACCCTGTGGGGCTCCTTAGGGTTCCACAACCAGCTGCCTTGTGACCAGGCCCCACTAAAGAGCAAGCAGCAGGATCAGTACAAGGCAGGGTCTGGCAACCAACCAGACAAGGGCGTGACCAAGCCTACCAGACTACACACATAGCCAGCCCACCACAACAGAAGGATGCATGCAGCCCTCTCAGGGCGAACCCCTGGAGAAAATAGCTTGGTGTAAGACATCTTGTTAGGACATAGCTCTATGAGATAAAAATTAAAACTGGTAAGAACTAATACAAATGCACACATATACATTGATAATGAGTTATATATATAATCTTTATATATATACATATATACATATATCATATATATTAAATCTAATTTCTAGATTAGACTGTGCTTTTATATGTAACATATAAAAAGAAAATCTTAAGATTTGATAAGTGGTATCCTCCTTTCATGAAATTTAGTCTATAAACCAGATGCTAGTACATTTATGTTTCCTCTTATCCTTTTATTTTAAAAATTTTTAAAGAAATACATCAAATAGGGGACAAAATTTTTAATGAAATAATGAATTTCAACATAACACCATCATGTTGGAGTACATTCTACCATGACTGTAATTTTTTTCAGATCATAATTATAGTTTTGATGCCTCCCTTCCTTCTCAGAGGAAAACACTACAAATAATTTATGCTTTATACCACGTGTATATTTTCTATTTTCCATTATGTGCACATGTGCATACACATTTTATAATTGTATATTTATGCTGATTTGTTTGCATTATGTTTGAAATATACATATATATGTATATATACATATACATATATGTATATATATGTTTCAAACATAATGCAAACAAATATATATATATATATATGGAGAGAGAGAGAAAAAGGAAGAGAGAGTCTGGTTCATTCACTGAATTAGAGTTCCATAAATTAAAATTAAATATTCATTTTACTTTTGAAATTCATTTATGTTGTTTCCAATTTCTTGAACTATGCAACAATAAATATTCCTATAATTACGTACTTCTGAATATAGGCTAGTTTTTAAAATATATCTGAGTGGAATTTCAGATATATTGCCAAATATTTCTCCAGATTAGATTTAACAATTTATATACTCACCAATAGGTTGTAATTATTCTTATATTTTACATTCTTGGCAACATTTTATATTCATAGATTTTTCAACTTTAGTGTAAATGGTCTGAATACTCCAGCTTTTAGATGGCTCCAAATATCTGGGTATGCTGGAAAGTGCAGCTTAGCCATCTCGACCTCAGTGAAAAACACCTTCCATGTCCTTTCTAGTTGTTTTTGTTGCTAAACCTGGTCAAAGCAAATTAAGAGAGCCATCTAATCTTCAATATATGTTTCTCATTCATTTGCTTATCTCTTTTTTCTAATATGTTTTTAATATTTTTCTTTTGATTTGTAGTTTTGTTCAGATCACCTGAACACTAATTCTCTGTGTTATGTATATTGAAATTATTTTGAATATTTGTTTTACCTTCTTACTTTATGTGAAAATAATAATTTCAATGTAGATAATATCTTAAATATATAATTTATATTTTACACTTTTTGATTGTTCAAAAAATCATTCCCTACCCCAAATATCCATAGTAAAGGCTTCAAGATAAGCTTTTCAGTTTTGTGTCATTAATCTAATTCAGAATTGGTTTACATGTGTGGTGTACTATAGGGTACTATCATCTATCTATCATATTTATTTTCACATGCTTAATGAATCATCATTTATGTTATAGTTTTAACATAGCTTACAAGAAGCCATGTTATTTGTTAGAGTCGAGTCCCACCTTGCTCTTCCTCAGGGGTTGTGTTAGTCTGCTCTGGGGCTGCCATAACAAAATACCACAGACTGATATTTTGAGTTGGTTTCTGGTGAGGCTTCACATTTTGCATTGTAGATGCCTGCTATTGTGCTGTGTCCGCACTTGGCCTGTCCTTTGTGTGCAAGCAGGGCGGGGCATGGCGGGGAGATAGAGAGAGAGAGGTGTACTGCTAGCGTCTCTTCCTCTTCTTAATAGAACATTTGTTCTATTGGATTAGAGCCCCACCCTTATGACCTTATTTAAATTTAATTACCTCCTTAAAGGCCCTATTGCTGTGTACAGTCACATTAGGCACATTGTGGTTTAGGGCATCAACATATGATTTTGGGGAGACCCAGTTATGTCCACAACACAAGTTATTACTTGTAAATTTTAGAATCAACTAACCAAGTATCTCAAAGACCTTTCTTGGGGTATTGATTATAATTATAATTAATTTATAAGTTAATTTTGGGAAAAGTAGATGTTTTATGATATTAAGCCTTCCACTATGAAAGCAGTATATAACTTAACTCATTTTTTTTTTTTTGGTTTCCTTCATTAGTATTTTATCTTATTTATTTATTTCTTTATTTTTTTATTTTTATTATTATTATTATTTTTTCGTTATGCGGGCCTCTCACTGCTGTGACCTCTCCCGTTGCGGAGCACAGGCTCCGGACGCATAGGCTCAGCGGCCATGGCTCACGGGCGTAGCTGCTCCGCGTCATGTGGGATCCTCCCAGACCGGGGCACGAACTCGTGTCCCCTGCATCGGCAGGTGGACTCTCAACAACTGCGCCACCAGGGAAGCCCTTTATTTTTATTTTTTATTCTTTCGGCTGTGCCCTGTGGCATGTGGGAATTTTAGTTCCCTGACCAGGAATCGAACTCACACCCTCTGCATTGGAAGTGTGGAGTCTTAACTACTGGACCACAAGGGAAGTCCCCATTAGTATTTTATAACTTTCTCTTTAAAGAATCTAAATATATTTATCTAGTTTCTTTCTGGGTAACATTTTTCGTTGGTTCTGTGGATAGAATAACTTTTTTCTGTTTTCTTTTTAGTGGGTTATCAATATTAAAGAACAAAAATATTGATTTATTCGTGTTCATTTTAATTTAAGCAGTTTAATATCTTATTGGTTCTAATTATTTGTTTTCATATATTCTGTACAATCACACCAATATAGAAAGTGAAAATAAAACTAAATGAATATATAAATATGCAGGAAAATAAAATAATTAAAAATAGTTCATTTCATTTTAATGTGCTATCACAAGAAATAGTTGAAAACTTAAAATGTGGATAAAACTATACCTCTGTCTGGTTGTATTTTGGTCCACTGAACATCAATGTTCAACAAGTTGACCAATTCATTACAAAATTCAGTCAGAATGGGTAAAGAGTTGAAAACATGTTTTATGAAAGCAATCTTACGTGCTGCGATTTAATAAATTATAAGATTGTGGGAGGCACAGTGTTTACATTTTAAGAAAATGAGGGAAATTTTGATATGTCAAAGTAAAAAGTTGTAGAAATAAAGAATTAAAATATTGGCTACGTGAAGAAAGAAAGCCTGCAGAGTGGGACTGCTGTTAGTAGATGAAAGAGTAAAATGATACTTTGTCTAGTAATAAAACAGGAGAGGAGGTTTTGTTTGTTGCTTTAATGATGTTATTATTTAGGACCACAAGAACGTAATAAAAGAATGTAGGTTGTAAAGAGGCTGGTGTGAATTTTCATAGAAAGAGGTGTCAGAGCAAAAGCTGGAGTAAGACGCTAGAGAATTGTTTCTCAAGGTGAGGTTCCCAGAAGCATCAGCATCTGGCAACCTGTAGGAAATAAAATTCTCTGGCTCCACCCAGGTTCTACCAACCCAGAAACTCTGAAGAGAGGCCTGGCAATGCGAGTTTTAACAAATCCTCCAGGTGACTGTTATGTAGCTAAAGCTTGAGAACAACCAACAGAGGGCCTATGGTGAGTGCCTCTTACGTGTATTAACTTAGGTGCTTTACTCAGCCCACCAAAGTTCCACCCTTGACCACCACTGCTCTCCAGGGAATGTCTGAGACTCTAGAATTTATTTCTAAAATTTCCTGCTGCTTTTTGATTTCTACCCAACCACTTAAATAACAGATGATCAACATTATTAGTCATTAATCTATATTTAGATCAAAACCATGGTGAGTTATTACTATTAACCCATTAGAATGGCTAACATCAAAAATACTGACACAGCCAAGTGCTGGTGTCATGACTAATCTTACGTGTCAACTTGACTGAGCTAAGACATTAGCTTAAGACAATAGCTGGTGAGACATTTTTTCTGGATGTGTCTGTAAGGCTATTGCTGGAAGAAATTAGCATTTAAATCATTAGACTGTAGAGAAGATCACTCTCACCAGCGTAGCTTTGCATCATCCAATCCATTGAGGGCCTAATAGAACAAAAAGGCAGAGGCAGGATAAATTTGCTCCCTGCTTTTGCTGGGACATCTGTCTTGTCCTGCCCTTAGATATCGGCATTCCTGGTTCTCAGGCCTTTGATCTGGGACGAGAACTCACACCATTGATACCCCATTCTTTGGCCTTTAGACTCGGACCAGGACCTATACTATTGTCTCAGTGGTTCTCAGGCCTTTGGCTTTAGACTGGAACTATACCACTGGCTTTCCTGAGCCTCTAGCTTGCAGATAGCAGATCACAGGACTTCTCATCCTCCATCATCATGTGAGCCAAGCCCTCATAATAAATCTCTTTCTAATACCTATGCATATCCTATTGGTCCATTTTCTCTGGAGAACCTTAACACCACTGGCAAATTTGTGGAACAACTGGAATATCCAAACAGTACTGGTAGAAATGTAAAATTACCTATTACTTTGAAAAATTGTTTGGCAGTTTCTTATAAGATTAAATATATGCTTATGAAACCAAGCAATATGACTCCTAGGTATTTACCTTTAAAAAATTAAAAGCGTATGCCATAATGTAAGAATGTTTTTAGCAACTTTATTTATAAGAGCATCAAACTAGATAAAGTCCAAATGTCCATCCATAGGAGACTGGATAAGCAAGTCTTGGTATATTTATCCAAAAGAATACTAATCTGCAATAAAAATAAATGAACTAATGACAAATTAAATAACATGGATGGATCTCAGAAAGAGTATACTGAATGAAAGGAGCCTGAAATAAGAGTACACGCTGTGTGATTTCATTTATGTGAAATTCTAGAAAAGACAAACAATCTATAGTGAAAGAAAGCTGATTCATGATTACCTGAGCATGGGGAAGGTGTTGACTTCAAAAGAACACAAAGGAACTTTTAGAAGTTATACAGATACAAGATACAGATACAAGTTTGCCTAAACTTACAGATATCTGTGCTTAGACTTATTGATGATCCAGCAGTCCTATTAAATCCTTGTATTAATGTTTATTATGTATTTGTAATTTCTTTTGGAACTTTTACATACACAGTCATATAAACCATGTATACAATGTCAATCTTCCTTCTCTAGAAACTCCTTAAACATGTTCTTGCCTTACTGTACAAGATAGCATTGCTAGTAAACTGAATGAAAAGGGTTGGATATTATTGATTGCTTTCCAATTAAAAAGAAAAAGCTTTCTTTTTCCTTTTAAAGAAATTTACATATACATATGTAGATGTACATACTTTCACACACATACATTTGTGTGTAGTTATAATTTTATATTATATATAAATGGTTAAAATGCTGACATATTTACATATATATATATCATTCATACATGATTAAAATGTCTGTGCATATATACATATATGTACATACATAGACACATTTAATCAGATTAAGTAAATATTCCTTCATGTCTAGTTTTCTAAGAGTTTATATCATGATGATGATTTTATATCTCTGAGATCATCATAGAAATTACCTTTTATATGTACTAATATGGTGAATAACGTTGATTAATCTGTAACTGTTAAAACAACTTTGCATTCCTGGGAAAATCTACCTTGTTCACAACGTATTACATTTTCATGTATTGTTAAAAAGTTTTGCTAACATTTACGTCTCTTTTTAAGAGTAAGATTAACCTATAATTAATCTTTTTTTCACTATCCTTATCATGTTTCGATCTAGAGGTTCTGTCAGCATGATGAAATGAGTTGGGGAGTGGTTTCTTTTTTCTACTCTCTGAGAAAGCTTTTGGTCTAAAAAAATATCGCCTTTCTTCAATCTTCAGTAGAGCTCATTAATGAAGCCATCTGCACCTGATGTTTACTTTGTGAGAAGATCTTTGACTACTGAAAAATAATGTCTGGAATTGATGGAGGTTATAGTTAGTGATGTCATATGAGATAATATTTTTTCTTTTTTTCTTTTTTACTCCTTTGTGTTATAAATATTTTGTAGTTTGCTATTTTTACAGCAAAAAAAAGTGATTTTGTTAACAAAAGAAGAAAAGAAAACTCCAAGTGATTTTGTGTGTATATTCATGTGTAGAGTAAGTGTATAAAACTCAGTATCTGAAAGTTTATGTTATGTCTACGAGATTTCAAAGACTTTTCCTGAGGCTGTCCTTATCTCACTGGTTGGATGGCCTTACGTAAGCCCTGACCAAATCCTTCTTGGTTCTGTTTCCTCTTTGCTCAGCTCTAAGTGGCCATAATTTTTTATCACCCAAAAAGCCCAGACCTAAATATTTATAGCCTGTAGGATTGGAGAGGGAAAGAGAAAGGTTTATTCTATATTATGTTCATGATCTAAAAAGGCAAATGCAGTTTATTTAATAATATTTTTGGAGCCCCTACTATGTCCCAAGAACTTTATTAGGTACAGGGGTTACAAAAATTAATTTCATATTTTTTTCTGATACAATATATAAACTATTTAGGAGACAAATACATATTATAATACAATAACAATCTATATTCTATTTATTCACTAAGCAAGGATCTATTAAATGTTTATTATATGACAAATAAACTGCATTTACACAAGTTGTAGAGCATCAAATTGCAGACGACTAACAGACTTGGATGAGAGGTTAGAGGAATGTCAGATAAATATGACCATGCTGTGAAAGACAAGTTCTGACCTAAGTCTCAAAGTTCTTGCAGGCATACTTGAGAATGAAGCAGAGAGGAGTTTAAGTGAAGTTTTCAGGATGAGAGAGGGATTGATATTGGTCAGTCCATTGAAAGAATGGGTGAAGGAAAGCAAATCACCAACTAGTTATATTCCATTGGTAAATAATCCTGAAATAGAAAATGCACATGTAGTATTGGCAAATTTTATCATTCCAGAGCAAATTTTATAATCATCCATCACTTGGCAGTCAAGAATACATGTGGTCAATGTTTCAAATACAGAACTGAACATGAAATATGGGAAAATTCACATGGATGAAAACTGTGATTTTAGCATGGAGGATAGATTTTTAGCAGGCAGATATTGTTCTAAGAAGAAAGATATATTTTAATGTAGTGGCAAGTGAAAACTTCTCAAATGCCATGCATGTACGTTTGCATTGGGAAAGGGCTTGAATTCTATGAAATTTCGAAAAGTACAAACTGTTTTCTAATATTGTCTGAATTACCACAGTCAGATGGAACCTCCTTAAGAAATTGGTGACAATATTAGCATATCCATCTCTGTCTCATATGATGTAGTAGGTAAAAATATTGTGAATGTCAAGATCATTAATAATAATTTTTGGGTTACTGGAAGGCAGGAACAATTACACAATTCAGCTTTGCCAAGATAGACTATATGAAAAATAAAAAGAGAGACAAAATCGATAGAAAAGGATACCCTATCAGATATTATGGCTGCCAACAAAATAATATTCAGTAAGACTTGAAAATATTAAGTGATGATAGATTCATATAAATGTCATTAAAATGGTGAACTTCTATTATCTGTCAATGGAAACAATCATGGTACAAGTAACTAAAATAAAAAATTTTATAACAGCTTCAAAAATGTTTCTTTCATATTTAGCCACCTAAGATTCATTATGAAGGGATATAAGAGGGAAAACGATCAGTATAGTTTGTAATGCTACACAATGCCATTTACTTAGCCTGTGTTCGACTAAGTTAATGAACCAAAAACATATTGATAGTCTGTTAAAAACTAGCTTTTTATTTGAAATTTGCTGATTTTCATGGGATATTGGTAGTGATAGAGAAAAAAATGTATTTCAAGTATATGTTACATATTTAAAACAGTTAATATTTATCTTATGTCTTACCTTGTTCCACACTAGATTCAAGGCAACAAGCAAAATAATGTGTAATGATTAGTAAAAATGAAATAGGAATAATTCAATTGTAATTATAAACTATACATAAAATAATAAAAATTAATTATGGTAATGTTGATAATAATGACTATGATTTACAGCCTTCCTTGTACTAAGCAACATTTAAGTAGTGTGCATATATATTATCTCATTTAATTTTTATGCAACCATGTCTGTTGTGTGAGTTATCTTCATTCTGCAGATGAGAAGATGGAGGCCTAGTGAGGATAAGAACCATGTTCCAAGTTGCACAGCTTGGGAAAGGCTAATGCTGAAATCAAGCTGAAGATTTTTTTTTTCTCCATTACTCAATATGCAGTGTCCAACAGATACACTTATTTAATCGTTAAGATGAATAAATTTGTGATAGCTAATTTCAAATTTAGACTCAGTTTCTACCTCTTAAAGGCTGTATACACTATTATCAAAATATTAATTGCAAAGTAATAATTTCAGTAAAAAGAAAAACATCACAGAAGAATTCAAAAAAATTTGAAAAATATGTTACTGGCATAGGTAAATTTTAATATATACTTGGCATTTTCTAGATCCTGATAATTTAACAACTCTGGGATTTTGTACCAATATAATGTATAATTCTTATTTTAAGTATAAATATGAACAACTTTTAAAGGAGGAAGGTTTAGTTAATTTGGTAAATTAGCTGGCTAATTAAAGCTTAAAAATGTGTTTGCAAGTTTAATGGGTGACAAAGTTAAATAAAAAACTTATCATAAAATAGGCTCAAATTCTGATACCCTCAATTAAAATGAATAACTGTTTCTTTGGAGCATATTATCTTTTTTTTTTTCTTTTTGCGGTATGCGGGCCTCTCACTGTTGTGGCCTCTCCCGTTGCGGAGCACAGGCTCCGGACGCGCAGGCCCAGCGGCCATGGCTCACGGGCCCAGCCGCTCCACGGCATATGGGATCCTCCCAGACCGGGGCACGAACCCGCATCCCCTGCATCGGCAGGCGGACTCTCAACCACTGCGCCACCAGGGAGGCCCGCATATTATCTTTTTAGTTTATTCAATAAAAAAATAGCATACATTGCCAAAATTTTGTATATATACAAAAAATTATCAGGTGAATAATTTCATTTATATTTATGACATTACTTACTGTTCCCAAAGAACCTCTTTAATTAGATGCAAACTCAATTCTAAATTTTTATAAAGGTGACTTTCATATTGGAATGATTAATGGTTATTCACTGAATAGAAAACTGAAGATTTTTCTTCCAAGCTTTTTTTGCCGTTGATTAATTTTCTTACTTTGCTTCATAAGATAGTGTGGATATTTGTTGAGTTAGGCAATAAATTAGAAGCTTATGAATGAACAGGGGTTTCTATACTGGGTCTAAATTGTAAAGTTCTATACATACATACATATATACATATACACATACATGTATCTATGCAAATATGCAAAAGTACATGTATATATATTTTTTAATTTTAAATTTCTTGTTCACTTAGTTAAAATGCTCAGTGCTTAACATGAAGCCTTAATTTCTGTTTCAAATTTGCTCATGTCATTAATATGTTGGCTTTCTTTGTCTGGAAACTTGGTAATTAGAGGACCCCACAAAGTGAGAATGTGTGTAATTACTTTTTGGCCCATAGAGTAACTGATGAGATTTCCTATTGTGCTGGCTACAAATGTGGTAAATTGAGAATAGTATTAAAATTGGAATACATGGTAGGACTCTGCTTCCATTATTTATGTATGTCTTAAAGCTTGTTATTGAATCCTTGTGACACAGTTTTCTCCTCTTCTTTGTGTAGATATAAAACCTATATTTCAGTTAATATATAGATTAAATGTGCTATTGTTTTTAAAGCATGGTGCTTTGCACAAAATGATATGTTTCTGAGATTTTAATAGAAGTAGTAGTTGTAGTTGATTTAAATAACAGTTGGCAATGGGATTAGACCAAGACAAATCCAGAAGCCAGACTTCAGGTTTTGGGGGTGAGGGGGTGAGGATTACATCAATCTCTAATTATTTCACTTAGTTTAAAGGGGAAAAGACTGGGTTCAGAAAAGTTAACTTATAGCAGGAAGGAGTAAGCAGGTATTAGAAGTCCAGATAAGTAGAAACTGGAGTAGAGAAGGTCAGTGACACTAATGAACGGGTAAAAGTGAGGTTGGCCCAAAGTCTTGGAAAGGGAACATTTTCTCTGAGTTCTGTTTTATACACTCTTCTTGCCATGAGCTCTCTCTGACACACAGGTATTCAGTATAACCAGAAAGATGTCAGAAAACTGGAAGGCAACTGTTAAACAATTGCAGGTAGACAAATGGGTCACCAGCAAATTTTTCTAACTCTGCTGAAAAGATAAAGTATTCTAACAATAAATGGGAAGTAAAAAATAGAATATTAAATATTTTGGCGTCTGCTGAATTACAATAAAAAATGCACAATCAAACCAGTTGTAAAACAATAAAGAGAACTGAAGAATTGGCACATATGGAAATATTCTCATTTAGTAAAACAAAAACAAAACAAATTAACACAGACAGGTTGCCATGCACACCACAACAATCAAGCCCCTTTGGAATCTGTTGAATGAGTAGCTGAATTCTACTTGAAGATTGTCTTCTTCAGAATTGAATCAGTTTCTGTTTAATATTCAAAGCCATGAATGCTTAAAGGAAACCTTTTAATAAGGGTCTAAGTAGCAAAGATTTCCAAATACTTCCTTTCTCACATTAACTTTTCCATAGCTGTCTTCATCGAGGACCAATTCTGATGACTCACTTCTCATTAGCATTGCCAATACCACCAAGTCTTCAATCCATAAATTTCAGTGATAATTGCTCATACCTCTCTCTTCATGTCTTTACATATTCACTATATTGAGACACCTGGCTTAGCTTCCCCTATTAACATGCTTGTTTGGTAAGTCATAATATCTTCACTGGAAAATCGGTTTTTATAGATTAACGCTTTATGTAAACAAGGAAGCTGCTACCTATGAATAGCTTAGGTCTCTATAGGCTATTAGTCTATTTGTTTGAAGCCCCCAAGTCCAAATGTATTACGGATCATCATGCCATCTCATGGTAGCAAGCCAAGAAGGTAAACATTGTTCAAATCTATGACCAGTTATGAGCTACTATGAAGTGAATTCCATAGATATCTGTTGCAGTTCAATGATCTGCCTGAATATGTGTGAATTTCATTATTTTTGCTTTAAAATATATTTTATTATGTTGTAGGAAGAGTCAGCCATCTACTTTTATTTTTCATCTATAAGCTTTGCTTACTTTTTCAGATGAGGTTTTGAATAATTTATATAAGCCCCTAGAAAAGAATCTTATTGGGGTTTTATAGGAATTATAATAAGTCTATCAATTACAACTATCTAAATTTTTAAATTTTGAAATCTTTTCTAAATTGGAGTTTCTCAATTTTAACTTGCATAAGAGATCAATATATTTTCTTGAAGATGGTAGAAATGTAATATATGTTTGACAAATTTGGCATTTCAATTTTAAATTTCTCTTTTAAAGCTTTTGGATACTAGTCATATGTCCATGTACCTAAGCAAAACACTCTTTATTGGGGCTCAAAATCAATAATCCTAAACTTTTATCAAGTTCTGTAATGATACATCCACCTGGCTATCTTCCTTTTCTTAATTCCACACTAATTATTGTCACCTAAAAAAACAGTGTTTAGCTGTTCTAGGAAATAGGCTCTGAGCTTTCCTTTACCTTCATTTACTTAATTACATGAGCAGACGTTATGCTATTTTTCAGTTTTTGGAACACACACTCTAATAAAATAATAGGAAGGAAAGTTTCATTTTCCTTTGCTGTTGTGACTGTCTGATATTCAGTACTATTTGTTTTTGTCTCCTTTCCATCCAACCCCAATTGAGCATAGCTATGCAAATCACATTTGCCCACCAAACTCCCACGTATATACACAACCAATAGGGCTTCTATGTCACCTACAACTCAAATGTCACTGGCCTTTTCCTTTTAAAACACCAAGAGTTGGAAAGTGTTTTCTTTTAAAATTTGCACTATAGTACATTTTCCATAGGTGTATCATATTATTACTGAGAAAACTGTCTTTGGGATATTTTGGAATTCATCTTTGTTTTGGGAGTAAAACATTAAAAAATTATTAAGAAATCTTTTACAGAAAATCAATCTTTTCTTTTTCTTTCTTCTTTCTTTCTTTCTTTCTTTTTTTCTTTCTTTCTTTTCCTTTCTTTATGCCAAATGTACTCTGTCTTTCCTAGGTAATGGAGCACAGGAAAATATATTTTCCCCAATATTCTTCTTTAATTTACCTCTGAGAATTTTTAGTAAAGAAAACTTGTAAACAAAGAGAAAACAATAGGCATGGAATAAAATTATTTAGAGACTCCACAATTGGGAGGAATGCAAATGTTCTTTTTGACACTTGGTAGCAAAGTATGTTGTGTTCCCTCCTGTAATTACTTTAGGGTTCTTTACAATTTTTAAAGGTCATATTTATATCTACTCATTGACTAACCCTTGGTCAAATTTTAAGCTGAATAATAATTTTTCTTACATAACAGATTGTTTCTTTCAACCTGGATTTTTTAATTTTCTAAGGATGCATTTGGTTAAGTTGTGGAGTATGCAGAGATGATTATAGACTTCATTTTGCAGAGAAGAAACTTAGATGGAAGTATTTATTCAATGCTATGGAGACAGTTGGTAGCATAGCCAAGGACAAATCTCTGATTCTTATAGTTGGAATGTTCTATGAGCTTTCTTATATATATATATATATTCATGGTGAAGGAAAGTACAGAATTTATTGCAGGCACCAAGTGAGTATGTGTGGCTCATGCTCAAAAGACCCAAACTCCAAGCTTTATTTTATTAAGATTTAAAACCTGAAAACAAACATAATCACTTTTTTCACTTCCATTTCTGTAACAAATACCTTTTAAATACTTGATATACTCTGGATACTCTTTTAGGCAAGAGAAATAAAAGATAACTTCTTCCCATTCCGAATATATGATGTGGTTGAAAATTTTAATATGCAAGAGTGGTTAACTAATAATAACCAGCAATAACTGATTGGTATCACTGCCACAGGAGTTCAAATGTACAACTAGAATATTTGGTTCTGATTTTATCAAGAAAGCTTCATGGAAGAGATCAAAGTAAAATTATGTATACAATGATGGTCAGAATCTGGTTAGGCAGACCAGGGACTGTATTCCAGAAAAATGACAAGGTATATTATAATTACATGTGTTTGGAGAAATAAAATAAGCTTGCTCCAGGGATATTACTGACAGACCAACATTGTAGAGTTAGACTGAGGTCAAATTATGGAGAAGATTAAATGTCTGACTAGAGGTTTTGTAGAATTGGGAGTTTCTGCAAGCATTGGGAGTCATGTAAGTGTATGAGCAAAGTTGTGACACAAAAACTGTGGTTATATTTATGCTTTTTATAATGAAAACTGCACCAAGGAGAGAGAGCAGGTGTTATAATTTGAAAACCTGGGCTTAAATACTTTTAACGTGTATTTTGCTGTTATTTGATTTTTGGTTGGGGGTGGGGTATGAAAGGACAATGTTCTGAAATAGTCAGTTAGAAAAAAGAAACAACTACATGACTTCAGCACCACTGATATGAAGGATGTGAATATAAAAATAATCATCACTTGAGAGGATCACAGTGGAAGAGTATCCTCAAGGTAGAAACAGCTTTCAGATAGGGCAAGAAGAGGAAGAGAACTTTCACAGAAGTTAATAAAATTTTCCATTGTGGTGAAAATGAATAAGACTTTTTCTACAGTGGGGCCATGTATCATAGAGGTATGGGGGAAGGTTAGGAAAGATAGAAAGAGATGGAAAATGGATCATATTAGGAGATATAGGATGTCATATTGTCAAAGAATAGCAAAAGATGCTACACTTTTTGAATTGTTTGTGAGGCCAGCATAACCAACACCAAAACATGTTACAAGAAAAAAAAAATGTTACAAGAAAAAAAATTGAAAATGATTATCTCTCAAATGATTAAGATGCAAAGTATTATCAAATCAAATATATTAAAATATTTTAAAAATATTATACAGCATGACAAGGTGGTTGTTTCACATTCAAAAAATCAACACAATCATCACATTAACAGAATAAAGAAGAAAAAGATATGATTATCTTAGCAGAGGCAGAGAAAATCATTTGACCAAAATTCATGACCTATTTATGACAAAAATCTCAGCAACCTAAAAATAGAAATAAAAACCCTTATTCTTATGAAGAATGATTGAACAAAAGGCATAGCTAACGTATTATGAAATGAAATATATAAGTTAGGAATAAGGACATTTCTTTCCATTACTTCCATTTAAGATTTTACTAAAGGTAAGTGCAATAAGGAGGACTCTCATGGAATAAAAAATGGAAACGTGTTAATTCACAGATAATATGATTGGGTAAGTATGAAGTCCAAAATAATATACAAAGGAATATTAGCACAAATAAGAAAATTTAGCAAGTTTGTGGCAAACTGAATCAATATCTCAAAAGTTATTATATTACTGTAAAGTCACAAGGAACCATTGGAAATGAAATCTAAAGACTATACCATTTATAATAACATTAAAAAAATGATAGCTTTCCATAAACTTAATGAAAAAGTTGCTGAAGGAAATTAAAGAAGATAAAGAAATGGAGAAATATAAGATTTGGAAGACTCAATATTGTTAAGATGGAAATTTTCTGCAAACCTTTCAATTTTTTTTGGTGGAAATTGACAAGCTGAATTCAAAATTTTATGTGAAAATGCAAAGGAACTAGAAGAGCCAAAATAACCTTAAAGAGGAAAAGAAATTTAGAAGAGTAATAGTATGATATTTCATAACTTATTATAGAATTATAGTAATAAAACAGACTAGTGGTGTAAGGATAGGCAAATAGATCCATGGGACAGACTAGAGAGTTCAGAAAAATATCTACACATATGAAGCAACTAGATTGATAGCAAATATTCTGTGAAATTCTGTGGGGAATGAACTGTCTTTTAATAAATAGTGCTAGAACATCATACTGCAGAATCACTTTATTAGACCTAAGAAAGAAAACACTAAAAATTAGAAAAATATTTTGATAATCTTGTAGTAGGCAACTATTTCTTGGATAAGATGTAAAGACAAAAGTCCTAAAGAAAATGATTAAATTAATTTTATTAAATTTGAAAACCTCTATTCATTAGAATATTTTATTAAAATAATTAAAAAGTGAGCCACAGATGAGAAGACAATGCAAATATTTGCAAAATACTTGCTCCCCCAATATAAAAAAGACTTCACAAGTCAATAAAAATTATGAACAACCATATTTTAAAGAATATAAAATTCTTGAGTATTTCATAAGTAAAGTGATTAATAAGCACATAAATAGATGCTCAGCTCTGTCAATCACCAGATAAAAGTTACAACCATAATGAGGAGTTCCATGTCGTGCAAGACAGCAAGAGGAGGTCTACAGATCCACTCCCCAGTGAAGATTATTTTAAGAATTATTTTTAAAAGACCTAAGTTATATCCTCTCCCTAAAATTCACACAATGTTTACATTCTTTTTAAAGATATATGATTGAATTGGAGGAGTGGGTGTAGAGAAGAAAACAGGGGTATGCATTGTATTATCTGCCTTTGCTATTTGAAAGCAGTGGGAAGTTGCATGTAGTAGTATGTATATTCTTCAGTTGTCTTAATTGCCATTTTATTATCTGTAGTTTTTCTCATTTCTCCTTTGACATTTGTATCTTACATTCCCATGTATATTTGAAGATGCTTCTTATAAACTGAAAAAGAAAAGTCTTATTTTTGAAAAATTTATTTTCCCTTTAAACTCCTCTCACTGTATTTTTGATGGCCGGTTTCGTGGTAAGAGGAATATATTTCTTCTCTACTGCTGTGTTACAAATTACTCCCAAACATTCCATTTTAAAACAACATGCATTTTTTTAATCTCAATTTTTCTCTTGGTCAGAAGTCCAGTTATGGCTTAGCTGGGTCCTCTGCTTGAGAGTTTCTCACAAGGCTATACTCAGGATGTACAGAGTTGCTGTACATCTTGGGTACATCTAGGGTTGCTGACATCTCAAGGTTCAAATAAAGAAGTATCTGTTTCAGGTTCATTCAGTGATTTTTGGTAGGAGTCAATTTTTCATGGACTACTAGACTGAGGGCATCGGTTATGTACATACTAGCTGTTGGCCAGAGGTTATCCTTGGTACCTTGACATGTGGTCTTCTCCAACGTGGCATCTTCATAAAAGTCAGCAAAAGGGAAAAAGAGTGTGTTAGCAAGATGGAAGTCTTCCGTAGCCAAATCTCAAAATTGGGATATTGCACTGGTTTGGGCTATCCATCCTGACAATGACAGAGAAATTCCATTGCCAATACACAATGAGATCAGGGAGCAGCAAGTCTGGAGTGTAAAACATCCCCTGGGAAACCTCTTAGTTATTACTAAGGATGGAGTTGATGAGAAATGGATACCAGTTCTGGTAAGTATTGAGATTCCAGTTTGTTTTTGTCTTCACTGCCCTGCTTTATTTAAATCTTTTCTTGCTGGTTGCTAGCCATATTGACCTATGCTGATTCAAGTTCACCATCACTAACCTCCCATGAATGTCTCCACCAGCTTCCACAATTATGTTGTATTTAATTTTTGTAATAAATCCCTTGCCCATGACACTTAGTCCAGTTTTGTTTCCTTGATCAGACACTAGATAGAAAAAAGAAAGGAAAGAAAGAGGGAGGGAGGTTGGGAGAGGAGAAGAAGAAAGGAAGGAGGAGAGGAAAAAGAAAAATTACAATTGCTAATTATTAAAAATGATTAGTAGTAGTAAAAATTGTAACACATTTGTTGAACATCTGTTACATGCTAGACAATGTGATTTAAAGTTTTCTGGACTATCTGACTTAATCCTCAGATATTTATTTTGTACTCACTATAACGTGCACTGACACATGTTTTAGGTGTGTAGTACTGTCAGCTCTATTTTACAGATAAGCAAACTGTAGAACAGAGCAGTTATGTAAAGTGCCCTGGGTCACAGAACTAATAACTAAAAGGTCTCAAATTCAAACCCTAACAGTCTGGTTCTAGAGCTCACACATTTACACTTGATCTTGGCCAAAAGCCTGAGAAGCAGGAGAGAGCTCATGCTTGTTTCTCCATGTCTACCATAAACATCACAACATTGCAAATGACATAATCAAGGCTCAAAATTAAAGTAACACTGTAAAGAACAAAGTGGAATTAAAGGATGAGCTGGGATTCAACCTGGGTCTGTCTGACACTAAAACGTGTATTCTTGACCAATATTAAATTGGAAATGATATGACAATTAGATTACTCTCTTTAAATGTATATGGCTAAAACTACATTCATAGTTTCATCATAATTCAATATTGTCATTCAAGAATGTATGAAAATTAATGGAGTATTCAACACTATTTAGAAAAAGAACTCTAAACCTGAGGAAAGTTTGGAGAAATCTACACATAAAATATTTTAAAACAGTTAATTAAAACACAGTAGAAGCATAGATTTAATAAACACACTCCAAAATTATTGTTTTGAAAAGACCAAAATAATGGGTTAGCATTTGTAAGCTAATCAAGAAAAAAAAAAACTAATACATAATATTAAAAATGATAGAGGAGGGCTTCCCTGGTGGCGCAGTAGTTGAGAGTCCGCCTGCCGATGCAGGGGACACGGGTTCATGCCCTGGTCTGGGAGGATCCCACATGCCGCGGAGCAGCTGGGCCCGTGAGCCATGGCCACTGAGCCTGTGCGTCCGGAGCCTGTGCTCCGCAATGGGAGAGGCCACAGCAGTGAGAGGCCCACGTACCACAAAAAAAAAAAAAAATGATAGAGGGGATATAAAGAAGACTTTCAAAAATCTTTAGGACATACACAATATTCTGTTAATAAACTAGTAATTCTCAATGCTATGATTTAAAGGAAACGATGCTTTAAAGGAAAATGTAAGAATTGTAAAAGAGAGCAGTAGAAATAAACAGGAAAAAATGTGTCATCTGGGTGTCAATCTAGGGATTATTCAGACGTTGCTAAATTTGATATCATGCTACGCAGGAAAGGGCTTAATGTTTTTATCCTAAATATTGCCTCTCAAACCTTAAGCTCTAGTTGTGAAAGGAAATACAGAACATTAGAAACGGCACGGACTAGACAACAAAGAATCTGCATTCTTGTCTCCACGACTTCCAACAATTATTTATCTCAACTGACCTCTGTTTTTCAACTATGAAATAAAGAGGTGGGACCCCAAGATACTTAAGACCCCTTCTGTCTACATAATTATATAGAACATCAGCTTTCTCTTTTGTAGGATGATAATTTAGATTTTACTGTTAACAAGACATGTTCCTTTGAGGTATGATATCACTTCATTATTATCCTTTATATGGAGAGGAGATTTATTTTTCACAGAAAATGCTTCCTTTACTTGCAATTCAATCTTTTAAAAGCATGAAGGAACCAGAGGAAAAAAAGTTGTGGTAATATTTTAAAACAAATATTTAAATATTCAGATCACCACCGTCTCTCCAAATTACTGTTTTCTCTCTGGTACAAAGGTATAATTTGATGGATTGTCAGAAACAATTGTAGTGTACCCTAGTTATCCAGAATCATGCTCCCCTGTGCCTAAGACCATGTGAAGAAATGCCTCCGTCTTTGTTCATCCAAAGCTCTTAAATTTGAGATACCGTTTCCAGTAAAATAATTCCTAGAAATGAATCTATTCTAGCAGACCTCATAATCTCACAGAATCATATTACTGAATAGTACCTTAGCAGTAATTTACCTTGTTTTGGAAGAGATGGAAGGTACACAGAGAGGAAGAGGTGCATTGGGAGTCACCATGTTAGAGCCAAGATTTGACCCAAGGGTTGGGTTTTCTGGGCTCTTGAACTCACTTGGATTTAAGGCTGGTTAATCCTCAACAACCTCCAACATATTTTTTGCCACTTGTTACAGTTATTTTTCTTTATTAAACATTGTTAAAAACTTTTAAATTATAGTAGGACAGGAATCAATAAATGTAGAAGAAATGATGGGGTTGGAAAGTCAACATTTTGCAGCAATTATGGTAACAAAGAATCATCAACAGCTGTTAAAACTAGTAGATAAAAATATAATGAGGATCCAAAATATCTCCCCATGAAGAGAGAGTGCGCATGTTTGTTTGTGCATGTGTATTCACAGAGACAGCATGCAGTGTGTTAATATATTAACAACTGATGAGTCATGGTAAATAAGGGTGATCTGTGCTGTTCTTGCAAATTTACTACAAGTTTAAATTTTTTCAGTAAAGACAAAAATTAACAAAACCTCTCAAATTTAAATAGTAATATGCTCTTTCTATAAGAAATGATATCTTCCCAAAATGTGTAAATAAAATTATTAACTTCTCTTTTAATGTCCCCCTCTATGCTTTTTCTACTGAACTAATAAATGTCAGCAGAAAATTTGTATCACTCCATCCCTTACTACATGACCAACCAAATATATACTTAGTTGTTTATATAAATACACACGCATAAGAATTTTTTTTGTTTGCTTTCACAAATAATTTATTGTTTGCATTCTGTAACTTGAATCAATACATCAAGAATATCTGTCCAGGGCTTCCCTGGCGGCACAGTGGTTGAGAGTCCGCCTGCCGAAGCAAGGGACACGGGTTTGTGCCCCGGTCCGGGAAGGTCTCACATGCCGTGGAGTGGCTAGGCCCGTGAGCCATGGCTGCTGAGCCTGCGTGTCTGGAGCCTGTGCTCTGCAACGGGAGAGGCCACAACAGTGAGAGGCCCGTGTACCGCAAAAAAAAAAAAAAAGAAAAAAAGAATATCTGTCCAGTTTAATACATATAGAAATAACTATATGTATATGTTTCACTAGTTGCTCAATATCCTGCAGTATGGAATGTTCCACTCTTTGTTCAACCATTTCTCTAGTTGTTTGAAATTCAAGTTGTTATTCTTTTCCATAATTAGATATCATTGTGGATATATATATATATATATATATATATATATATATATATATATATATTACACTAAATCTCAGGCTTTGGTTTCCAGCAGTATAAACACAGAGGTATTTGTTGTTGTTGCTGTTAGTTGTTTCTTTTTAATCACACAGGTAAGACCTAGCCCATAAACTCTTGAAACAAAAGCTTTAGGGGCAAGACTGGGTCATAATAAAGGGGGCCTTTATCATCTTAGGCTGAGTTTTCTACAGTAGGGTTTCTCAAGCTCTTTGTGAAGGAAGTTAGATTTTGAGTTTGATCTTAATTTTTAAGTTTCCAATTCATCAGGAACCAATACATTCTGTTCATGCTACATGAGATTCTCCTAGAGAAATGGAAATAAAAACAAAAATAAACAAATGGGACCTAATGAAACTTCAAAGCTTTTGCACAGCAAAGGAAACTATAAACAAGACCAAAAGACAACCCTCAGAATGGGAGAAAATATTTGCAAATGAAGCAACTGACAAAGGATTAATCTCCAAAATTTATAAACAGCTCATGCAGCTCAATAGCAAAAAAACAAACAACCCAATCCAAAAATGGGCAGAAGACCTAAATAGACATTTCTCCAAAGAAGATATACAGACTGCCAACAAACACATGAAAGAATGCTCAACATCATTAATCATTAGAGGAATGCAAATCAAAACTACAATGAGATATCACCTCACACCAGTCAGAATGGCCATCATCAAAAAATCTAGAAACAATAAATGCTGGAGAGGGTGTGGAGAAAAGGGAACACTCTTGCACTGCTGGTGGGAATGTGAATTGGTACAGCCACTATGGAGAACAGTATGGAGGTTCCTTAAAAAACTACAAATAGAACTACCATATGACCTAGCAATCCCACTACTGGGCATATACCCTGAGAAAACCATAATTCAAAAAGAGACATGTACCAAAATGTTCATTGCAGCTCTATTCACAATAGCCAGGAGATGGAAACAACCTAAGTGTCCATCATCGGATGAATGGATAAAGAAGATGTGGCACATATATACGATGGAATATTACTCAGCCATAAAAAGAAATGAAATTGAGCTATTTGTAATGAGGTGGATAGACCTAGAGTCTGTCATACAGAGTGAAGTAAGTCAGAAAGAGAAAGACAAATACCATATGCTAACACATATATATGGAATTTAAGAAAAAAAATGTCATGAAGAACCTAGGGGTAAAACAGGAATAGAGACACAGACCTACTTGAGAATGGACTGGAGGTTATGGGGAGGGGGAAGGGTAAGCTGTGACAAAGCGAGAGAGAGGCATGGACATATATACACTACCAAATGTAAGGTAGATAGCTAGTGGGAAGCAGCCACATAGTACAGGGAGATCAGCTCGGTGCTTTGTGACTGCCTGGAGGGGTGGGATAGGGAGGGTGGGAGGGAGGGAGATGCAAGAGGGAAGGGATAAGGGAACAGATGTATATGTATGACTGATTCACTTTGTTATAAAGCAGAAACTAATAAAAAATTTTTAAAAATTAATAAAAAAGAACAAGAGAAATAAAAGATGTTCTCTGGGTTTCCTGAATATGTAATTTGGTATCTGACATTAATCTGGGGGAAATTCTCAGTCATTACTCTTTCAAATATTTTTTTCTGTTTCTTTCTCTCTTCTTCTGGTATCCTCATTATGTGTATGTTGCACATTTTGTAGTTGTTCCACAGTCCTTGGGTACTCTGTTGTGTACTGGGTAAAAGGAACTGCTGTAAATAGGCCTTTAGTAATGTGGTGGTGAGCTATGCATATGGGATGCTGTGGGAAGCATCCTATAGCCTATGAGTAGGTCTCCGTATTTTAATAAGACTACACTTCTGGCCTGTGAACTTCCCAAGTGTTTCTCAGGGTTTTTTTCCCCAATAGGTGGGACAGGATGGCTAGAGTGGGCTGGGGTTTGGTATTTCCCTTCCTCAGGTCAGTTAGACTTTGATAATATGCCAGCAGGTTAGGCTTTGGATAACTAGATTCCCCTGGGGTCAGACCTTGTTAAGAACAGAATGCTTTGGTATATTTCAAAATGGTATCCTTCTCTTCCTCCTGCTGGAAGCATCAGGGGATTTTTCTCCAGTAGCTATTGTGAGACTCTGGTTGATCTCCTAGAGGTAAATCTCACAATATTGTGAGACACCCGCCCCCCATTACTGGGTCCCCCTGGAGTTTTTCACTATTAGAGTTGTTCATGCTGAGCCTCCAGCAATTCAGTAATTACAAGTCTGGTTTTCCTACCTCAGCTCTGGTTCCTGTGTGGTTTCTGCTCATCTGTGCTCTGGTAAGTCATGAATCCCTGTATTCACCTGTCTCTCCAATACTGGGGGCAGTCCTTTGTCCTGTCCTCCCTTCTCTTATGACTTTAAGAAGTGTTGATTTTTCAGTCTGTTCAGCTTTTTACTTGTTGTTAAAATGGGGTGGCGGGCTTCCCTGGTGGTGCAGTGGTTGAGAGTCCGCCTGCCGATGCAGGGGACACGGGTTCATGCCCCGGTCCGGGAGGATCCCACATGCCGCAGAGCGGCTGGACCCGTGAGCCATGGCTGCTGGGCCTGCACGTCCGGAGCCTGTGCTCCACCACGGGAGAGGCCACAACAGTGAGAGGGCTGCGTACCGCAAAAAAAAAAAAAAAAAAAGAAATGGAGTGGCAACTTTCAAACTCACTGCATGATGGACCTGAAACCAGAATACTCCTTATTTATTCTTACTCAGAAAACAGATGATCTTGTCTCAGAAGGCAGCTAGGGGTATGAACACCAAAGCTAATCCTTCCCTATATTTCCAACTTACCTGAAGGAAGAAACAAAGGTATGTCATTCGCTCAGAGTTCAAAGTTTATAATTTCATTGTCCCAGATATGAAAGCTAAATATCTATTTATTTGAGTAGGGTCTACATAGTTACCTGAATATTCACAAAGCAGAAATATTTCATTACATATTTATTTCCTATTAGAAGTATCATCAGAAATACATTGAAATGCTTGCCACCTTTATTTGTTACTGCATAGCAACTTAGTTTTTGAGCCTGAAAACCTAATGACTTAGCTCAACAATATATTATCTCCTTTCACAGTTCTGGAGGCTGACAGTGTTAGCTGGCTAGGATTGTTTGTTGAATGGATAAATGACCTTGAGTCAAACCAATACACTCCGTATTGATTATTTCTTCCATTGTTTTTAGTGAAGTTATTTGGTAAGTATTTGCTGAATAAATAGATACATAAATGTACCTGCAGATAAATGGTCGTTGAAGTAGAAAGATCTTTCTGTCGATTATTTCTGTAGTAGTCATAGTTCACAAGTAAACTAGTGATATAAATCTCAAAGTTGCCTGCTCATTTAAAGAAAAGTCCATGAGCCTTGTTAACAACAGATATTTCTGTGCTATAATTAGATTGAATTGGCTGATTGAATTTTCAAAGGAAAAGCATAAACTTAATTATATTAGTTTTGTTTAAAAATATTAGTCGTTACTTACTTAGGGTTTACTATATTAAAGTTAACATGCAACATTTGGGGAGGTAAAAAAAAGTACTTAAAAATACTTAGAAAGGTATCTGTCATCATAAAACGTATGCCAAATATATTCTTCCTGAGTGAGGTTAGCAAGAAGAGAATTAGTCAAAGAAATGAGATTACTTCTCTAAATTTAATGTAATAATTGTCTTTAACAAAATAGTATAAATAATTGCCAGATATTCTTTGTTACGTATCTTGCTGTAGACCAGTGGTTACATCTTTTCACCTTCAACATCACATCTAGTGAATAATTACAACAAAAATCACAAAATTCTGGTAATGCTATACCAACCAAAACCGTAAAAGATCCATCATCAAATAACAGTAGAAATGCTGTCTGAGTTTCAAGTGCACAGGCAGAAATTCTCCAATTAATTTTATCTTCAGAAGACGCATTTTGTTAATTTAAAATTAGGATTTAAACGTGAAGGACAATGGTTCCTCCAGGCTTTCTAAACCAAATTAATATGGGCAACTTAAACCTTCCTTCACCTTCTAATCTTTGAAAATCTAACCAGGAAAATGTTTTTGTCTCAATATTATATTATCACATCAAAGATATCTTATTGCCAGTTTTCCTGCTATTCTAAGTTCAGTGACTTTTCTATTAAACTTAAGCAAAATGTTACTTACATGAGAACATTTACTTTATAGTATCCCTAAAGGACACTTGAAGTCAGTTTTTTAAAATGAAATAAATTATTTATTATCATTTCCTGAAATAACATTCAAGTATATTAATTGCAACCTGATTCATTAATAAAATGTTTAATATATACTAGTCCTTCCCTGATTTCAGAATTCTCCTGAGAAATCCCTTGCTACTTCAGCATACTACATTATCTTGGAAAGATATGTATTAAAGTTAGGAAATGAAAATGAATGATTCAGCAAGGACCATCCTTTTATTTGCAGAAAGTGAGGTCATGAGAAATGATTTCAAAATATAATACTGTAAGTACTAATTTATAGAAGATGTATGTTTTAGTAGGTACCAGATAGTTTATGGAAATTTTCTATTTGTATTTAAAAACTTAACAAAGGTTATCTACATTTCTGTGTTTTTAATTTAAATAATCCTATATGATAAATGAGTACAGTATAAATGTAAGAATGTATAAATTCACAAAGGTTTGTAAGAAATATAGAAATATTTTGATAAACAAAATAGTAATGACATTTGAACTATCAGTAAAGTTTAATTTCCCATTGATTGATATAATTTTTTGTTATTGTTGTTCAATATTATGGGACCTAATAACAATTGAAGTTCATGTATTTGGGACTTTAGGAGAAATAAAACACATGTAATGCTGATTTAGTCTCCTTTGTGGTTTTATGCTATCAAAGATTTTTAACACATAACACCTATTCATATGTATATCAATATCCTGCATATCGTGGGGAGCTGGTATCTCAGAAAGCTGCTTAAATTTTAGTGGTCTGCAATATATTGCTTTCTAAATTTACTATAAAGATGTCTTCATGGAATTAATGAATTAGATGTCCAAAAGTACCTTATCTTGTGTTTCTCTTTGCAAGAGAATTTATTACACAATTTAATTTATTCCTATGGTCTTTTGATGACTCCATATAATCCACAAATATGTCTTTATCACATTTATTTTTCTCATTGGGCTTATTTATTTCTATGTTTCTTTGACCTTCATTTGAGTATGTTCCAGCAATGCTTCCTCATTTATTCCTCTGCCATAGGACAGGATTCCCATGCTGGCATCTGTATTCTCCCTAAAATAATGAAAAGTCTGGCACTTTCCTCATATTATCATAGGGGAGAGAGTTCCCAAAGTGCAGCGCTGTTAAGGACCACTGCTATAGGTGATAAAAGACTACAGTGCAGTCTGGATGAAGATAGACATATCATTTCCTATTGCTGCCATAACAAATTACCACAAACTTGGGGGTTACAAACAGCACAAATTTAATATCTTACAGTTCTAAATGTTAGAAATCTGACATGGCTCACATCGGGCAAATATCCAGGTGTTGGTAGGGCTGTGTTTGTTTCTGGAGGCTCTAGGGGAGAATGTCTTTCCCTGTCCTTTCCAGCCTTTAGAGGCCACCCACGTCCCTTGGCTCATGGCCCCTTCCTCAATCTTTAAAACCAGCAAATTTGCATCTTTCTGACTCTTCTTGCATAGTTACAATCTCCCTCTCAGACCAGCCTGAAAAGATCACTGCTTTTAAGGACTCATGTGATTAAATTTGTCCCAACTGGATAATCCAGTATAATCTCCCCTTCTCAAACTCCATACACTTAGTCTCATTTCCAAAGTCCCTTTTAGCAGGAAAGATAGCATATTATTTCACAGCTTCTGAGGATTATGGCACGAGTATTTGGGGGGGGGACTTGTATTCTGCTTACGACGAGCATCACACATTTTCACACAGTAAATTAGGAATGAAAGCTATACTTTGAGATCTGAACTTATTTTCTCCTCATATTTCACTGATATCTCCCCCTCCCTATATTTAAGTCAAATCTCATTCAATTCTCTCTTCTATCCTGGTTTCTTCAATTCTAACCACCTTAAACCCATCCCTATTTCCACAAATGTCTTCCACTTATCATTAATTTCTTATTGTATTCCTTTTCTTCCTCTAAGAATTATTTTAAAAGAATATTCCCAGGTGTGTGGCTTTCAATCCTGCCTCATCCAGCTAGAGGAAGCATAACAGTGCCCTCAGTAAACTGTACGGTGATACATTTTCACCCTTCAAGATGTGTTGGAGATTAAAAAAAAAAGGTATAGATACTTCCTCATTTTTAACCTGGATCAGGGATGAAATACATCATGTGCTACATTTAGTGATTTAAACTGCTTCCCCTAAGTATTTCTATGGAATCTTTTTCAACTTTGGTGTCTAGTTTAGACTCAGTTCCCCTATTAGAACATTGATCTGACATGTAGGATGATGTGGTATTTGGATTGACTTGTACATTAAAAAATATGATCAAGACTCATTACCAACTGTTTGAACATGGGCTATTTATTTAAACTGACTTATTCCCAGTTTCTTATTATAAAATAGAGTGGAAAATACCTTATACATTACTTTAAAAGTTGATTTTGAAGAGCACATAAGAGCATAAAATATTTAAAATTGCATTATTAGAAACTGTGATTACATTGTTTAAAAGAAGTTCTGAAAAATAATTCTAATTCCAGCTACAGTTTGATTTATATTTAAGATAAAAATGAGACAAAAAGATATATTTTATAACTTACCTTTACACTTTCTCATTTTTCTTGTACACCATATGTTTATAGACATGCTGCATGCTGTAAACTGTGATTCCTATCATTAATAAGGTTTTTTAAAATTTACTTTATTCTTATTGTTAAGAGAAAAAAAAACCCTTTCCTCATCCAGTTTATCATCTCAGTAGAAAGGCAATCCATTTACACATGGAACTCACCCACAGAAAGTATAAATGTAAATTGAAAGAAAATGTGATAAGAATAGTCAGTGTGTATGCATGGAGGCTGACTTACCCAGAAATATGAAGAGATTACAAAGTCTAGTATTTCTCATAATAGTGACACTTACTAGGTGCCCTATATGATAGGTGAATTACATATTAAGCAATATATAAAAGTTTCAATATTAAGACTCACACCAAGCCTGTGATTAAAATATTTCTGACTCTATTTTCTGGATGGGAAACCTGGGACTCAGTAAAATTAAGTAAGATCCTTGAAGTTACACAGATATTATAAATGGTGTGCCAAGATGTAAATCCAGGTTGGGTTGATTTTGAAGCTTGAGCCCTTATCGACTGTGCTTCATGAAGAGGTCTGTGATGCAGTGACGAGATTTGAAAGAAGAGGGACTGGCAGACACTGAGACCCTTCAATGCTAGACCAGAATTAGACACACTGCTCAATGTGTTCTTCTTAGCAAATCTGACATCTTTTTATAAAAAGAAGAAATGATTAAATACTTGTAATCATTTGCTAAAAGCTATGGCTATAGAAAGAAACCCTCTTAGTTTAATTTTGCTGTTATTCTGTTTAAAAATAGGTACTTTTATTGTTTCTCAAAAATGAACC
This sequence comes from Mesoplodon mirus, assembly GCF_964341445.2. Lineage (NCBI taxonomy): Eukaryota > Metazoa > Chordata > Mammalia > Artiodactyla > Ziphiidae > Mesoplodon > Mesoplodon mirus. Next base: position 107,904,201 of record NC_138984.1, on the reverse strand, counting down.
AAAACACCCTCTTAACTAGCTCTCACATAAAAGACAATAATCATAAGACTAGACTCACAATACAGGGGAAAATACAAAACTCTTCAATTTCTAGTGCTCACTCCACAAAGGGTTGAAGTAGCTACTACTTAATTAATGTATGATTTTCTGTTTCAATTCATTTAGCTGACACTAATATAAATTGTCACCAAGTATATGGCAAACTTGACAATTATTAAAATTCTAGAGGAGAGATTCTAAATTTGAATTATAACTGACCCACAAATATCAGAGATTCACATTTCAGAAGCCTGTGTGCATGGCCTGATGTATTCGATTTATTTTACATTAAATAAAATTACACATAAAGTGAAATTAATGCATTAACCATCATAACATTTGTCACCAAAAGGTATTTTTAACTTTGGAATATAATTGTTAAATTTCAAAATTATACCTTGAGCCTTCCCTGCTTATAACATAACATAATGGAATTTCTTGCTTCAAATACTTTGAAAGATTTCCAAACTCTTAGAGTAAAACACAAAATTCTTATTATGATTCAAAAGACCCTCTAGGATATGACCCTAGATTACCTCTGCAGCCTGATGTTCTTGGTGTCTCTTGTCCAGCTATAAACATTTTCATTTAATTACATGAACTTTCTAAGTACTTCCTTGCCTCAAAATCTTTGTACACATAATTTCTCTAATCAGAATATTCTTCACTATATATGTGACTATCTAACTCTTACTTAGCCCAAATTCTCAACCAACCTCAGCATAATTTACTCTCACATAAAATTCAATTATTGGATGTTTCCTCATTCACATCACAATTCTGTACATATTGTGTTCTGATATGAGCCTGATGTTATCAAAAGGGTTGAGACACAACAGTGAACGTGATTGCTCACAATCCCTTATCCATAGGCTTAGTTATAATTACTGTACATCATTCAGAACAGCAAGCTCTGGTGATTATGAAATGGTAGGTTTATTTTATTTTCATAGATATGTTGATGGAATTCCTCCAAGAATTTTGTACACTAAAGATCTTAGCCAATATATAAGAACTTTACTCAGTGTAATCTGCTTAGAGAAAGCAACTTATGAAATTTATTGTATTATTAGTTGTCCTCCAAATCAAAGAACATTTCATCTTGGAAGACTGCTTTGAACAATTTTACAATTACTGAGACCTGGAGAAAATGGTGCGATCTATCTAATTCCAACCCCACTCTTTGTTCTCTCAGTTATATCTTCATATCTGCACAATTCAGGTTTCCAAACACTCGCTGTATAAATTTTCATTTTGTGAACTTCCTTTTGCTATAGTACTTAATTTTTAAAATAGTTAACCTTACAATTATTCCTATCATCCCTATTTTTATGACTGCACTTATAAATTACTGTTAATAATCACTGTTACAATATTGTTTTATAGCAACACGGAAGAGTCATTGCTTTTTACAACCTTTTATTAAAGCAACTTGCATGTCATCCCTGTGAAACTCTTGGGATAATTAGTTCTGTAAACTCATTGAAAATTTGATCTGTCCTAAAAGTGTTACTTCATGCTTCTGACGTGTATGTAAGGGTCGATGGAGATTGGTGGGAGCAGAGATTAGATTATTTCAATGTCCTGAGATTTGAGTAACAAGTTGAGGTTCACATTCACTTTATCTATTTCACGAAAATATAGCTTTCATGCTGATCCTATTTAAATTTTTATAATTACAGGAAGTCCCCTACATATGAATCTTTAAGTTGTGAACTTTCAAAGATGTGAACGTGCCTGTCCAATCACGTAAATTAGTTCACATGTCTGGTGTACTTTTCAAGGTACTGTACTGTAAGATTAAAAATGTTCTCTTCATTTTTTGTGTTTGTTTTTTATGTATTATTTGTGTGAAAAGTATTATAATCCTATTACAGTGCAGTACTATATAGCTGATTGTGTCAGTTGGGTACCTAGGCTAACTTTGTTGGACTTACAAACAAATTGGACTTAACAAACACAATCTTAGAACTGAACTCATTTATATATAGTGGACTTAACTATATTAGTCTGGGTAATAACATTTTTAGTCTAAATGCATGTAAATTCTACTCCATCATTTTTCTCATGTATACCTTTATTCAGGTGTGTCAACTACCTGCTAATTCAATCCCAAGTGCAAAATAATTAATTAACCCATTCATTTATTCAACAAATATTAATGGAATATTGACTCTGTACTTGTCCCTAGGGATTCAAATTCATAGACCACACCTTTGAAGAGTTGGTGCCTAATAGAATAACCAGAAAAGTAAATAAGCAAATGAAACATAAAAATGCCACAATACATGAAAATTCAGTGTGTTATGAAAGCATAGCAATATGACAAAATGAAACTTTTCCCAGGAGTATTAGAAAAAGTTTTCTTTAACAGGCAATATTTGAGTTGAGTTTTGAAGAGTGAATAGAGTTAATCACATGAAGATATGAGGAAATGTTTCAGGCAAAAGGAAGGGCATATTCAAGAAGATGTGTCCACATGGTTCATCCAACATAAAATCTGTATTGTAAGTGAAGTAGAGAAATGTATAATTGATTAATTAATGAGAGGCTGAATAGGAAAGATGAGTAAAAAATTATAGACTTTTCAAACTAACATAGGAATTTGGACTTAACAGATTCTGTAACAAAATGCCTCAGATGTATACCTTTTTTTAAATTGAAGTATAGTTAATTTACAATGTTGTGTTAGTTTCAGGTGTACAGCAAAGTGATTCAGCCACATATATATCCTTTTTCAGATTCTTTCCCCATATAGATTATTACAAAATACTGAGTATATTTCCCTGTGTTACACAGCAGGTCCTTGTTGGTAATCTATTTTAGGTATAGTAGTGTGTATGTGTTAATCCCAAACTCCTAATTTATCCCGCCCCCCTCCCAACTTTCTTCCCTTTGGTAACCATAAGTTTGTTTTCTATGTCTGTAGGTCTATTTCTTTTTTTATATATAAGTTGATATTTATCATCTTTTTTAATGTATACCTTAATTCTGGAGCTTAATTCCTATTCTCTGTAAAACCAGGACTAATACTCAGGAACACTAACAATTTTCTGCCACCAAAAAACAACAAATAACTGTTTCCAATGTCATCGTGTGCTGTTTTATTTTTAACAATCCTAGCCCCTGCCCAAGTCTTCTTATTGTGTTCTGACTTACATTTCTTCCTAACTCCTCAGTGATTTTTTCCCCCAATTATTCCTTGTTCCTATATCTCTAACCCTTCTCATATACTGGATCATCTCCAGCTCATCAAATTCATTTATTAAGATAAACTAACAAACAAATCGGTGTTAGAGAGCAATTACTCTTGACAAGAAGTCTGGGAAAGAAATGTGTGCAAGTGAAAATATTTATGTGATCCTCTTCTCTCCTTGTTGGCATAATGAAGATTAAAAAATTCTTAACAAACTTGGAAAGACAGAAATTATATAATACAAATGAAACTATAAACATTGTAACAAATATTAATGTCAAAGTAAGATAGTTACAAAAACTTATCCTAGTTGAAATGGGTGAAAAATCTGATTCCTCTTTCTTAGAACACATGAAAAAATTTCAGCTTTACATAGCAAGCTGTAGGGTGGTGCCTAAAACTTTACTTGGAGTAAAAGTAAAAGCTGTAAAATATTCAATAGGAAAGAATTTGGTATTCAACCCACTGTTTGAAAATTAAGGAAAAGAGGAAAGGTAAATTAACTAAAGATGAAGTAGGATGCTAATGAATTAGAAAGCAACAATAAATAAAAGACAAAATTGCTTTAAAGTGCAAAAAAATTAAGGACAAATAGGGAAAGAAAAAGTTTTCCTCAGTCCTCTTAGATTCCCTGGCTGGGTCTGAAAATTAAACTGACAAAGATAGATTAAGAGGAGAAAAGCATAAAAGTTTTATTAAATTTTTACGTATACATAGGACATTTAACAAGACCATGAGGACCAAAGAAGAGACCAGAGTAGGACACTTTTATACTTTTCAGACAAAGAAACAACAGATTTGTGAAAAATTGACAAAGTGGTTGGGGATAGGAGTAATAAGTGATGAAGTAGTAACTAGGAAGATGAAGGTTAGTTTAACAAAGTTTGTACAGATTTATCATCCCCAAATTTCCCATCTCGGGTGATAAGAATGTCCTCCCTCCTGGAACAGGGAGGATGCCTTTCACATGGGAGTTTTATGACCTGTTACAGGGAAGAAGGGTGAAGGGGGTGAGGTCAGAGTTACCTCCTTGTTTCTCTTCTTTTCTCAAAGTCCTCCATCTTAAGAGAGTCAGTATATCAAGGTGCCGTAGTTTGGGGTAGCATGTTCTAAACCTCATCAGAAACATCTAATCAACATAAATGGGAGGGCTTCCCCGGTGGCGCAGTTGTTGAGAGTCCACCTGCCGATGCAGGGGACACGGGTTCGTGCCCCGGTCTGGGAGGATCCCACATGCCGCGGAGCGGCTGGGCCCGTGAGCCATGGCCGCTGAGCCTTCGCGTCTGGAGCCTGTGCTCCGCAACGGGGGAGGCCACAACAGTGAGAGGCCCGCGTACCACAAAAAAAATAAATAAATAAATAAATGGGAGATTATGTGTATGTGTGTGATATGAATAAACAAGCAGACAAAAAACCAAATACATTAATAAAATGTTATTTGGAATTTGAAAGGGCACAAAGTCAAAATATTAAAAAAATATATAATAGAAGACAATGTTAGGGGCAAATCTTTGTTAATATATATGAAATAAAATTCCCTTGTATGCTTCTGGGATGATATATATTACCAAACCCAATGAAGAAGCAGTATACATTTAAATAAACCAATACCCAGGAAATAAATTTCTGAATTTTTCAGAAAACTATATCCAGAAACAGCCATGGGCCCAGTTGGTTTCTAAGAAGGCTATTTGAGAAAGTTCTCTTTGTGATTTTTCCAAACTTACAGTTGTGATAAAAAGGCAAAGCTGGTTTGAACTCACGTGTAAGGAAAATTTTCGGAGCAGATGGTTTTCCTCCTGTAAGAATTGTAACCAAAAGCCAAGATTGAAATTTTAAGTATTCAATATGTTTCACAGGCTAGGGAAACTTCATAATAGTCAAAAGGCCCAGTTCACAAGAATATTTTGGTATCTGACTTGTTTTGCTTATTAAGATTAAGAATTTAACCATATACATGAATGTTTATTCTATTTTTATTGTGTTCCATTGATCCCCATATCAGTTTTTATGTCACTACTATACTGTTTTGCTTACTGTAGTTTTGTAGTATGTTTTGAAATCTGAACACATGAGGCCTCTAGCCTTGTTCTTCTTTCATAAGATTGTTTTGGCTATTCTAGGTCCTCTTTAGGTTCACCCTAGTTGGAGTCCTTAGAGCTTCTTGAATTTACATATCCATTTTCTTCCTCAGATTTAAATGTTTTGGGCTATTATTTCTTCATATACACTCTCTGTTCCTTTCCTTCTGTCTTCTCTTTCTGGGACACCCATAATGCATATATTGGCCCACTTTATGGTACTGTATAAGTCCCTAAGGTTTTTTCACTTTTCTTCATTCTTTTTTCTTTTTATTCCTCTGACTCAGCAATGTCAAATGACCTGTCTCTGAGTTCTGATTGTTTTTCTTCTGTTTGATTATGTATTCTGTTGAACCCCTCTAGTGAAGTTTTCAATTCAGTTATTGTATTCTTCAGATCCAGAATTTCGGTTTGTCTCTTTTTTATGGTTTCTGTCTCTGTTGACATTCTCATTTTGTTTGTGCATCCTTTTCTTGATTTTGTTTAGTTGTCTATCTGCATTTTTTTTTTTTTGGTAGATCACTGAGCTACTTTAAGACAATTATTTTGAATTATATATATATATATATATATATATATATATATTTTTTTTTTTTTTTTTTTTTTTTTAGGTAATTCATAGATCTCTGTTTTGGGCAGTTGATTTCAAAAGATTTATTTTATTCCTTTGATTTGGCCATGTGTCCCTGTTTCTTTATATGTCTTTTGATTTTTTCTGAGTTGTATGAATTTGAAAAAATAGCCACCATTCTCAGTCTTTGTAAGCTGCCTTTGTATAGGGCAATGCTCCACTCAGCCTAGCTAGAGATTCAGGGAGCATCTGAGACATCTTTGGCAGACTGACAATTCTCTGAGTTTGTAAGTGTAATTTCTCAATTGGAGAGGTTTCCTGGTTTCTTTTTCAGGAGTTCAGAATCTCTTGCTCCCTCTGGTGTCTGTCTGTGATACAGCAGGTTCTGTGGTGCTATGGCAGGAAGCCTCTCTGCTCTCTCTTTTTCTCAGTGGCCCAGGCATCCAAATTATGCCAGCTCCCTATTAGCACCCTGAGTCAGGTGAGACAAAAGTAGGTCCCTTGGACAGCCCTCTGAAAAACCAGAATCCCAGGTACATGCTCTACTCTTTTCCTTTCTTCCCCAAGGAGAAGTCATGAGTTGGGATCCTTCTCCCAATCATACTGAACCACACCCATCCTTTATCTGTGGCACTGCAGGCCCTCTGGTATCACAGCAAGCTGCCCCCACTCTCCCTTGCTTTCAGTGGCCCCCAGGCATCCAAACTATGCTGGTTTCATCAGTGCTCCGAGTCAGACAAAAATCAGTCCCTCAGACAGCTCTTCAAAAAGCTAGAGGATTGCCCACATTTCCACCCTTCTCTTGCTCTCCCAAAGGAGAGGCTAGGATCAGTCTTCTCTCCCAGTGACCTTGAGCCGTGTCAGCTTGTGGCTGGAGTGACTGAGGGTAAAGTGAAATGGCTTCTCTGACATTCTTGGCTTTGCACACACATGGAGTACTGTAACTTCTTACATGATTTCTGCAATTCTCATAAAGACATTTTGGTCCCTATGTTGTTGTAGGTTGTCTCTGTGAGAAAATGGTACCTGAGGCTTCCTATTCCATCATATTTCTGACTAGTATATACTTCTTTAGCAATATTTATACTGACAAATAAATGATTTAATGTTTTTGTGTTTAATTTAGGAAAAATAAGTATTTATATATATAAAGATAGTTAATCCTAAATTTGAACATTGCCAGTCTGTAAACTTGATTCTGCCAAGATGTCAAAGGTACATTTTAGCTTAGCAAAGCAAAGGTCATTATCAGTGGAGTTTATTCTTCCTAAGGGTTCCTGCACATCTGTTTCTATGTTTAGAAATATCAATGTAAAAATAACCAAAAGATACAAATTTTGTTTTTGCCCATAAGAAATGATGATAAAGTTTTGTGAGATTCCTTGGCACACTTTTATAATATGAAGAGATCTGGGAATCCATGTTAAGTGTTAAAATTGCCTTTTAAGGTTTGTGAGCATGGCTATTAAGATGAATTTTTAGTTTCATATTTTTTATAATTTTAATTAAAATATATGCTAAAACAGTCATGAAAAATTAGACACCCATTGCTACAACGGAAGGAACAGGGATTTGTGAGTCACATTGGCCTGGTTTTAGATTCTTTATATGTTTTTCCTTCACTGTGGAACTTTAGTGAGTTACTTCAACTCTTTTAACCTCAGTTTCTACATGTGCAAAGCATGAATAATGTTGTTTACCTCATATTATTATGAGAATTAAAATCAGATATCTTTACCTCGGATTGTTATGAGAATTGAAATCAGATAAAATGCCTTTACTCTACATTTGATAAATCTTAAGCATTATCATGACAAAAATTATTTCCTTGAACTCATGGTTCAAACCTAATTCTTTTCATGAACTGTTTTTCAGAGGCTATGCGATGTGGCACAAAATAATGATAAGCATTCAATATAATACATTAAATGAAACTGAGTCTTAGAAAAATAAATCCAAACGTTTTGTGAATGTTGTTTAAAAGGTATCTCAGAGTTTTTTCATATTTTTCTAAATTTATGAAGATGCTATTAAGAGCATAATACTATTTGAAGTGATCAAGTATTAAAAAAGAACTTTTATTACAAAGTGTCATATTACTTTAGTTATTTAAAGAATTCTATTTTTATATTCGATTTTGTCAGAATCTTTAAGGCTAGCAGAAGTATTTTCTAGTATCCATAAAACTTCCATATTTTTAATTGTATGCTGTTATGTTATACTAAAATAGAATATTAATGAAAGCACAGTGTAATTATTAGGCTATCAATTATATAATTATCAACTATATTGATAATTACTGTCAGGAAATTTTAGTATCAATATGTATACTTATATTTCAGATTTTATTGATGCATAAAGATGTTACTTCATTACAGACTAATGAAAATACACAGGGAGACTTCCCTGGCGGTCCAGCGGTTACGACTGCACTTCTTGGGCTTCCCTGGTGGCGCAGTGGTTGAGAGTCCACCTGCCGATGCAGGGGACGCGGGTTCATGCCCCAGTCTGGGAGGATCCCACATGCCGCGGAGCGGCTGGGCCCGTGAGCCGTGGTCGCTGGGCCTTCGCGTCCGGAGCCTGTGCTCCACAGCGGGAGAGGCCACAACAGTGAGAGGCCCACGTACCACAAAAAAAAAAAAAAAAAAAAAAGACTGCACTTCTTCTACAGGGGGTACAGGTTCGATCCCTGGTCAGGGAACTAAGATCCCCCATGCTCTGTGGTGTGGCCAAAAAAAAAAAAAAAAAGAAAAAAAAAGAAAACACACAGAGGCAGACTTACTGTAAAACAATCCACTTAAACTAATTGAAGGACAAATAATCTGGGAACACTGTAAATGAAGAAACTATAGATCAAACAGAAGAAAATGGTGGGAACATAACCTGGTGGCTAACACTTGTATAAAATGTCAGAGTAGAACCTGAATATCATCAGTCAGAACTGTTTTGTGTCCACGCATATGTTCATAAAATATTTTTGAGCCCCTAATGGCAGCAGTTTGATTTCAGCAAAATCATAACATGTGTTATATTGAATTATTTTTTGCAATTTAAATTTAAGAGTTTAGAGTTATATTTGTAGGTTTCTCTAGTTGTATAATAGTTATAAAGATGATAATGTGGAGTTTATATTTATATAGTCAGTAATATGAAGATAAAAAAGATTTAAGGCAATAATTTTTTTTTCTCCCTTAAAAATTCTCCAAGCATCCAGAGTCTGACAAACACTGATGGAGTACACAGTGCTACCAAGGGCATGGTCCATTTGTGATGAACCCATAGGCTTCTTACTTCCAAAGACACAGACTATACTTCAGCTCTTTCTAGGTAAGACATGAGTACGGGCTGATTGAGAGGGTGAGGTTGATGACTTATTGGAAGGCAGATATTATTATCACTTTATTCACCAAAATAAAAGCTGAGAGAGATTCATTATAAGGGGCATTTCACAGACAATAAGCAAGTGGGTAATTTAAACCATTGCAAATTTAAACCACTGTTTGTCTGATTCTAAAGTATCTCTAATAATACATAATCAACACTGAAAATAAATAGTAAAATATTATCCCATCATAACTGAAGTTTCTTGTTAGAGATTTTTATTTGTTAAACACAAAAATTTGCTTTTCGAGGTGCAAAATAGTTTAATGTGCATTAACATGAAGATACAACATTATTATCAAAAGAGGAATTTAAAATTCTGCAAGGAATGATACGGAAAATGTCAGTTCATACTCTCAATGCTACCAAAGCATTTTTACTAGTTAATTTTTACTTGTACATTGAAATCATTGACTCTTTCACAAATATGGGACTAGAATGCATAATCATACATCTTACAGCATTATGATTCCATTACATTCTTGAGGCAACAATCTAGAGAAATGAACAATTTCAATATTTGGAATGCATTCTGCTTCCTCCTGTAGTAAAATTTCCTATGTACCAAGATAGCCAGTTTCTTAGCATGGCATAAGATTTGCTTCATTATCTGGCTCCCAACTCCCTTCCCAAGGGCTGTCTCCTAACACTTCCCTGGGGTGCCATATGGACTGGCCACGCCCTTGTCATTATTATTTCCTGAAGACAGCAGACACTTTTATGTTCCCACTTCACTGCATGTGCTGTTCCCTTTGCCTGGAACCTAGTCTGTTCCCACTTTATTCTTGATGAATCCTTCTGCTTCCTCCAAGTCTCTGCTCAATTTTAAACTCTTCTGAAAGGTGATTAGACTCATCCCACACCTTGTGTACTCACTAGACTAGCTTACAACTTTGCCTGAGCCTTCAAATCACATCAGGTGTTATGTTCTACAAGCAGTTACTCCCATGTAACTTTTTTTTGTTTTTAAAGGGCTTCAAATGCTTGGCTTTTATTTATTTATTTATTTATTTATTTATTTATTTTTGGCTGTGTTGGGTCTTCATTTCTGTGCGAGGGCTTTCTCTAGTTGTGGTAAGCGGTGACCACTCTTCATCGCGGTGTGCACGCCTCTTACTATCGCGGCCTCTCTTGTTGCAGAGCACAGGCTCCAGACGCGCAGGCTTAGTAGCTGTGGCTCACGGGCCTAGTTGTTCTGTGGCATGTGGGATATTCCCAGACCAGGGCTCGAACCCGTGTCCCCTGCATTAGCAGGCAGATTCTCAACCACTGCGCCACCAGGGAAGCCCTCCCATGTAACTTTTAAAATCATGACTTCTATTCTAAGCACTTATCTATGGAAAAAAAACGAAAAACAAAAAAAGAATGTCTTTCTTACCTTTATGTCTCTAGCACCCAGCTGGATCATTACATTATAGGTCATAAATAAGTCAGTATGAATGGATTGATGTGGTTTATGTGAAATAACTATAATCAAGTCATCCATACAGGAGACAAATTACAACTTCCTTGTTTTCAAGAGAAGAAACAAAGTTTGATTTTAAAATATCAATTCATAGTTGGGGCACTTGCCAAAGGAATGGAATTGTATCTTAAAAATAATGAAAGCAGAAGCTGATATGCAAGACAAGGAATTTTAATGTGAATTATGTGTGGGGTGCTAAATAATTGATGTGGATGTTTATATTTGATGCATTTGGTTTTAAAAATGTTATTATAAAATGACATACTGTACATTTAGAAAGCATGCAAAATACAGATAATTATTAAGAATGTAGCACAATTTTTATAATTACACTGCATAGAATGCCTAATTTTGCTGTGAATTTCTTTCGACATTCACAGGCGTTTTAGGATGTTGTTAAAAAAATACATTATTTAAGCATTTATTACAGCTTAATATAGTCCATGCTAGGCTTTGAGAGATTCAGTGGTGAGCAACATTAGAATCTTTGTCTTTGTTAAACTAAATTAATCAAGATATCAATCAAATAATTTTAAAAATGTATAATTAAAAACAACATAGTGTGTTATAAAAGAAAGATATATAGCATCATGACAGCACATCCCATGGCTTCATGACCCAGAATGGGGTTAAGGAATATTTTTAGTGAGGCAACAACACATAACTTGAGATTTGAGTGTTGAATTTTGATGATTTTAATAATATGTAGAAATGCTGAAAATGCAATGTCAAGTAAAATAAATATTTGATCATATCACTTTCCTTGGATAAATAAGATCCTTCAATAAAAAATGAGTTTATCACAATGGAAATGGGAAACCATTGGAAGGGTTTTCACATAGAGGAATTCATCAGGTATGGTCTATGATGTTTGGTTTTTGTTAAAAAATTAGCCACAAAACCTTATTGGCAAAGCAACTTACACTTCAGTTTTATGAATAGGGGCAAAAAAAGACATGCCTCAGAGGCCAAAAGTATAATATTGGGGAGTGGGGGAAAGGCTCCTGTTCTCATTTAGTTGTGAAGCCCCCCAAATAATTGTCACTCCTTCTAAAGAATGTTTAATTTACAGCCACCCAAACATAAGTGTGTGCTATTTTTACAAGTCTTTTCAAACATAAATCCAATCATAAAAATAATTGGTAAATCTGTTTATGGAAGAACTTACCATAGACTTTCTTTATATGGAAATTTTGTGTCATGCATGTCATATGAGGTTTATAGATTTGTATTTACATTCAATTTATTTTTCAGAAATACAATTTTTGGAAAAACATACAGTTTTTACCTTGGATCTAGTGAGTTTGAAATGCAGCTTAGCCTTCTCTGATTCTTGATGAAATAACTAGAAGGGAACAGAAACTATAAAGATCTCTGCAATCTCTATCCTACATTCCATTGGTGTAGCAATATATTATAGTGTTCTATTTTGGTATGGAAACAAAGAAAAGAGAGTGATTCAAGAGAACAGGGAGTGCTTTTGTGAGATATAAAATATATCTATAAATATAAAAGAATAAATATATTACTTTATCCTTGTCTCAAGCACATTTTGGCAGTGAGTTTTATTTGTCTCCAACCCAGTGCAGAGGGAGATCACTTGACAGTGCCCAATGAGATGACACAGACAAGTTTAGGACCTTGTGGGCTTCAAACTATAAACACTAATGAATGCTATGGAGTCTGAAATCCTCATTAGATACATTTCTGTGTGTTAAGCTCAACATTTTAAGAGCAGACAGACACAGTTTTGCATGTTGTTTCTGCTACTTATTCACTGTGTGCTTTCAGACGACTAGGCAACCTCTCTGATCTGCAAAGTGAGAATAACAACATGTACCTGACAGGACCGTGGTTGGGAGAAGATAAGACACAGCAGAGAAAATTCTTGGCATAAAGAGGCTTGGGAGGACTGTGTCTCAGGAGATGGGCTGTAAATCAAAGGATAAGACACAAGTTTACCAAAACTTTATGTGTGTGTGTATATATATATATATATATATATATATATATATATATATATATATAACTTGTAATTGAAGTATAGTTGATAACATTTTATATATTTATATAGCTAATTTGTGCATACACATAGACACACAGACACACAGACACACACATATAAGATCAGTGCTTGACTGCCTTAGAAATGGCACCATGAAATGACAGATTTACCTTGAAGAACTATTGTGTCAAGAGGCATTTAGGCATTAATATCAGAGGTGTTTTATCAGATGGACAATAGTACCTGGAAAACATGTATCACACAAAAATTGTGAAATGGTGTAGGGAACTAAATCTTGATGGTCTGACAGGAAAGTATAGATGAAATACAAAATGTTTGTGTTTCTATTTTTTAGTTTAGAAAATTTATGCCTTTTCCAATTGTTTATTTCTTTTCATTCTTTCACCTTCCTTCCTCCTATTCATTCAGATTCTTACTGTCATCTATTTTTATCTGAATTCTTTACTATAGTTAACATTATTTTCCTTCATCCATTGGATGACTGACTTTTGCCCTGCACAAGTGAATCAACCTCACTACAGAAATCTACCTTTATTATATATTGAATGGATAAACAACAAGGTCCTACGGTATAGCACAGAGAACCATATTCAATATCCTGTGATAAACCATAAAGGAAAAGAATATGAAAATGAACATAAATATATGTATAAGTGAATCACATTGCTGTACAGCAGAAATTAATACAACATTGTAAATCTGCTATACCTCAATAAAATACATTTTTAAAAAGGCCTAACTTTATATTCTTCAATAAGTGTCTGAAGATCTGTGAATCCATGTCCACCAATACAAATCAGAGGTGAGTACAAGCAGGAACTGTTCTCAGGGAGAATTCATTTTCTTTTCACACACACACACATACACTTAGAAATATAATAACATTTACCTTTGAGATTTGAAATGAAAGATTTTTTGTTCTTCTAGGTTTCTTTCAAAGAACATGACTAAGATTTTTTTTTTTTTTTTTTTTTTTTTTGCAGTACAGGGGCCTCTCACTGTTGTGGCCTCTCCCGTTGTGGAGCACAGGCTCTGGACACGCAGGCTCAGCGGCCATGGCTCACGGGCCCAGCTGCTCCACGGCATGTGGGATCCTCCCAGACCGGAGCACGAACCCGTGTCCCCTGCATCAGCAGGCAGACTCTCAACCACTGCGCCACCAGGGAAGCCCTAAGATATTTTAGATAATCTATTTTTATTGGTATGAACTATGGCACCATATTTTAGTGTGGACACTCATAAGGGTAGGAATGCAGTAAATCTAGTCAGAAAGTGTGGTGAATACAAACAATGTTGAGAGTGATAAAGATATTTATGGATGAAACACCACGAATGCAGGTGTGTAAGAATATTTTTCGCATAATAAAAATTTGCATCTTTCCGGTCTCTCTTATTAGTGTGAAATATGCTCACCTTAAAGTTTATAACTAAAAACAACAAATGGTGAAGGCAAAGATAAAAGGAATACGTTATTCAAGTGACCAAGTATCCTCTCAAAATTCCAGTAAAATGATGCATTCCTGCATTATTTTATGATACACCTCAGAATAAAATACATAAAGCAAACACTTTCCTATTGATTCAAAAATATTTTACGCCATTTGTGTGAATCTGAATTATCTCTGCTTTCTATCATTCATTGTTAGTTTTGTAAGAATGCTATTTAGGATGCTGATTTTATTAGTAATTAATAGTATAACAATTAAATTTTTTACTGTTATTATGTATTATACACTTTATATTTATCTAAATAGTTTCTACCCTTATATTATTTATGCTTAGAAAACTATTAATACTAATACAATAAACTAAATCACATTATGAATATCAACAAAAAAAAGCTTCATCATATAAACAAAAAGAGAAGAATTTTTTTGCATGCGTCTCCTGAAAGTGGTTCAGAAAACAGTTTTTATATGGATTTTATCAAGAGAAATGAAATTTAAATATGTTTTCTGATTATAACAAGCTTGAAGCTTGACTTCAAAATAATTTTGAAGCTTGACTTCAAAATAATTTTAAAACACGGGATATCTTTTCATATCTCTCAGGTTTTAGTATATATCTACTACAATGGATAATTATTTAGAGCAAAAAAAAAAGAATATCAGTTTAGAATCAAAAAAGGAAAAATAAAATGTCTTTCCTCACAATTTAATTACCAGACAAGTTAAATCTTTTTCCTATGATAACAAAAGTCTTTAATATAGAGTGGTAGTGAGTTCTCGCTCTCTTTTCCTTTTCTTTTTTCTTTCTTTTTTCATTTTTTTAGTTATGTATTTTTCCTTACAGCCTGCAATAACAAGTATGACTCCTGAAGTGACTGTAATTTCACGGATAACAAAGGATTCTCTGACTGAAGTTAACATTTCCATATAAGAAAATATTGAGCACCCAAACAACTTATATTTGATCATATTGATGTTAGTGGGGAATTACATAATCAATAATTTTCTTTTTAACATTTTACCTCACTATAAATTTTATCAAAAACAAAACTCTTATAAATACAAATTAAAATACTGGCAAAAAAACCTCCATTGAAATTTGGTTGCAAAATATTTCTATATAATATAAAGAAGCTAGATTTGTGCCCTTCAGAATAATTCTTTTATCTTATCCCCATACATAATTCATAGTGGGTTCAAAGTCTCCTGACTTTTGAATAAATATATAGACTTCAGGGAAATTGAAAAGAAAAGGCACCCTACCTGGGTAGAAATATAATACCTGTCCCATTTTCCCAGCACCACTTATTGAAGAGGCTGTCGTTTCTCCATTGTATATTCTTGCCTCCTTTAGCAAAAATAAGGTGACCATATGTGTGTGGGTTTATCTCTGGGCTTTCTATCCTGTTCCATTGATCTGTATTTCTGTTTTTGTACCAGTACCATACTGTCTTGATTACTGTAGCTTTGTAGTAGCCTGAAATCAGGGAGTCTGATGCCTCCAGCCCCATTTTTCTTTCTCAAGATTGCTTTGGCTATTTGGGGTTGTTTGTGTTTCCATACAAATTGTGAAATTTTTTGTTCTAGTTCTGTGAAAAATGCCATTGATAGTTTGATAGGGATTGCATTGAATCTGTAGATTGCTTTGGACAGTATAATCAGTTTCACAATGTTGTTTCTTCCAGTCCAAGAACATGGTATATCTCTCCATCTGTTTGTGTTGTTTTTAATTTCTTTCATCAGTGTCTTACAGTTTTCTGCATAGAGGTCTTTTGTCTCCTTATGTAGGTTTATTCCTAGGTATTTTATTCTTTTTGTTGCAATGGTAAATGGGAGTGTTCCCTTAATTTCTCTTTCAGATTTTTCACCATTAGTGTATAAGAATGCAAGGGATTTCTGTGCATTAATATTGTATCCTGCTACCTTACCAAATTCATTGATTAGCTCTAGTAGTTTTCTGGTAGCATCTTTAGGATTCTCTATATAGTATCATGTCATCTGCAAACAGTGACAGCTTTACTTCTTTTTCCAATTTGGATTCCTTTTATTTCTTTTTCTTCTCTGATTACTGTGGTTAAACTTACAAAACTATGTTGAATATTAGTGGTGAGAGCAGCAACCTTGTCTTGTTCTTGATCTTAGTGGAAATGCTTTCAGTTTTTCACCATTGAGAACGATGTTGGCTGTGGGTTTGTCATATATGGCCTTTATTGTGTTGAGGTAAGTTCCCTCTATGCCTTTCTGGTGGATTATTATCATAAATGAGTGTTGAATTTTGTCAAAAGCTTTTCTGCATCTATTGAGATTATCATATGGTGTTTATGCTTCAATTTTTAATAAGGTTTATCACATTGATTGATTTGCATATTTTGAAGAATCCTTGTATTTCTGGGATAAACCCCACTTGATAATGGTGTATGATCCTTTTAATGTGCTGTTGGATTCTGTTTGCTAGTATTTAGTTGAGGAATTTTGCATCTATGTTCATCAGAGATAATGGCCTGTATTTTTCTTTTTTTGTGACATCTTTGTCTGCTTTTGGTATCAGGGTGATGATGGCCTTGTAGAATGAGTTTAGGAGTGTTCCTCCCTCTGCTATATTTTGGAAGAGTTTGAGAAGGATAGGTGTTAGTGTTTCTCTAAATGTTTGATAGAATTCACCTGTGAAGCCATCTGGTCCTGGGCTTTTGTTTGTTGTAAGATTTTTAATCACAGTTTCAATTTCAGTGCTTGTGATTGGTCTGTTTATATTTTCTATTTCTTCCTGGTTCAATCTCAGAAGGTAGTGCTTTTCTAAGAATTTGTCCATTTCTTCCAGGTTGTCTATTTTATTGGAGTATATGTTGTTTGTAGTAATCTCTCATGATCTCTGTATTTCTGCAGTGTCAGTTGTTACTTCACCTTTTTCACTTCTAATTCTGTTGATTTGAGTCTTCTCCCTTTTATTCTTGAGGAGTCTTGCTGGTGGTTTATCAATTTTCTTTATGTTCTCAAAGAAACAGCTTTTAGTTTTATTGATCTTTGCTATTCTTTCCTTCATTTATTTCTGCTCTGATCTTTATGATTTCTTTCCTTCTGCTAACTTTGGGTTCTTTTTGTTCTTCTTTCTCTAATTACTTTAAGTGTAAGGTCAGATTGTTTATTTGAGATTTTTCTTTTTTCTTGAGGTAGGATGGTATTGCTATAAACTTCCATCTTAGAATGGCTTTTGCTGCATCCCATAGGTTTTGGGTTGTCATGTTTGCATTGTCATTTGTTTCTAGGTATTTTTTTATTTCCTCTTTGATTTCCTTAGGGATCCCTTGGTTATTTAGTAGTCTGTTGTTTAGCCTCCATGTGTTTGTATTTTTTACAGGTTTTTTTCCCCTTAATTGATATGTAGTCTCATAACGTTGTTGTCAGAAAAGGTACTTGATAGGATTTCAATTTTCTTAAATTTACCAAGGCTTGATTTGTGACCTGATATATGATCTATCCTGGAGAATGTTCCATGACCACTTGAGAAGAAAGTGTATTCTGTTGTTTTTGGATGGAATGTTATAAATATCAATTACATCCATCTTGCTTAATGTGTCATTTAAAGCTTGTGTTTCCTTATTTATTTTCATTTTGGATGATCTGTCCATTGGTGAAAGTGAGGTGTTAAAGTCCCCTACTATTACCGTGTTACTGTCAATTTCCCCTTTTATGGCTGTTAGCATTTGCCTTATGTTTTGAGGTGCTCCTATGTTGGGTGCATAAATATTTACAGTTGTTATATTTTCTTCTTGGATCGATCCCTTGATCATTATGTAGTGTCCTTCTTTGTCTCTTGTAATAGTCTTTTTTTTAATGTCTATTTTATCTGATATAAGAATTGCTACTCCAGCTTTCTTTTGATTTCCATTTGCATGGAATATCTTTTTCCATCCCCTCACTTTCAGTCTGTATGTGTCCCTAGGTCTGAAGTGGGTCTCTTGTAGACAGCATATATACAGGTCTTGTTTTTGTATCCATTCAGCCAGTCTATGTCTTTTGGTTGGAGCATTTAATCCATTTACATTTAAGGTAATTATCATTATATATGTTCCTATTACCATTTTCTTAATTGTTTGGGTTTTGTTTTGTAGGTCTTTTCCTTCTCTTGTGTTTCCTGCCTAGAGAAGTTTCTTTAACCTTTGTTGTAAAGCTGGTTTGGTGGTGCTGATTTCCCTTAACCTTTGCTTGTCTGTAAAGGTTTTAATTTCTCCATCACATCTGAATGAGATCCTTGCTGGGTAGAATAATCTTAGCTGTAGATTTTTCCCTTTCATCACTTTAAATATTTCCTGCCAGTCCCTTCTGTCTTGCAGAGTTTCTGCTGAAAGATCAGCTGTTAACCTTATGGGGTTTCCCTTGTATGCTATTTGTTGCTTTTCCCTTGCTGCTTTTAATATTTTTTTTTGTATTTAATTTTTGATAGTTTTATTAATTTGTGTCTTGGCATGTTTCTCCTTGGATTTATCCTGTATGGGACTCTCTGTGCTTCCTGGACTTGACTGACTATTTCCTTTCCGTGTTAGGGAAGTTTTCCAGTATAATCTCTTCAAATATTTTCTCAGACCCTTTCTTTTTCTCTTCTTCTTCTGGGACCCCTTATAGTCCAAATGTTGGTGCATTTAATATTGCCCCAGAGGTCTCTGAGACTGTCCTCAATTCTTTTCATTCTTTTTTCTTTATTCTGCTCTGCAGTAGTTATTTCCACTATTTTATCTTACAGGTCACTTATCTGTTCTTCTTCCTCAGTTATTCTGCTATTGATCCCTTCTAGAGAATTTTTAATTTCATTTGTTGTTTTCTTCATCATTGTTTGTTTGCTCTTTAGTTCTTCTAGGTCCTTGTTAACCATTTCTTGTATTTTCTCCACTCTGTTTCCAAGATTTTGGATCATCTTTACTATCATGATGCTGAATTCTTTTTCAGGTAGACTGCCTATTTCCTCTTCATTTGTTTGGTCTGGTGGGTTTTTACCTTGCTTCTTCATCTGCTGCATATTTCTCTGTCTTCTCATTTTGTTTAACTTGCTGTGTTTGGAGTCTCCTTTTTGCAGGCTGCAGGTTCATAGTTCCCATTGTTTCTGGTGTCTGTCCCCAGTGGGTGATGTTGGTTCAGTGGCTTGTGTAAGCTTCCTGGTGGAGGGGACTGGTGGCTGTGTTCTGGTAGGTGGAGCTGGATGTTATCTTTCTGGTGGACAGAGCCACGTTCAGTGGTGTGTCTCTGGGTGTCTGTGAACTTAGTATGATTTTAGGCAGCCTCTCTGTTAATGGGTAAGGTTGTGTTCCTTTCTAGCTAGTTGATTGGCATTGCGTGTCCAGCACTGGAACTTGCTGGCTGTTGGCTGGAGTTGGGTCTTATCATTGAGAAAGAGATCTCTGGGAGAGCTCTTGCCAGTTGATATTACGTGGGGCCAGGAGTTCTCTGGTGGTCCAACATCCTGAACTTGGCTCTCCCACCTCAGAGGCTCAGGCCTGACACCCGGCCAGAGCACCAAGACCCTGTCAGCCCCGTGGCTCAGAAGAAAAGGGAGACAAAAAGAAATTAAAAAAAAATACTAATAAATAATAAAAAAAATTATTAAAATAAAATATTTTTTAAAAAAATAATAAAAATAGAGAGCAACCAAAGCAATAATCAAATCCACCAATGATAACAAGCGCTAAAACCTATATTAAGATAAGCATAAAAATCAGAAACAAATCAGTTCCTGACAGCAAACCCCAAATTTACAGTTTCTCACAAAGTCTACTGCTTCAATTTGGGATGATTCATTGTGTATTCAGGTATTCCACAGATGCAGGTACATCAAGTTGATTGCAGGGATTTAATCCGCCTCTCCTGAGGCTGCACAGAGAAATTTCCCTTTCTCTTTTTTGTTCACACAGCTCCTGGGGTTCAGCTTTTGCTTTGGCCCCACCTCTGCATGTAGGTTGCCCCTGCCAATACAGGACTGGGTTAAAGCAGCGGCTGATCACTCATGCTGCGGGGAGGGAGAGGTACCATAGTTGTAATTGGAATGTAGAGCGAGCTTGTGGCAGCAGAGGCCATCGTGACGTTGCAACAGCCTGAGGTGCACTGTGTGTTCTCCCGGGGAACTTGTCCCTGGATCACGGGACCCTGGAAGTGATGTGTTGCATAGGCTCCTGGGGCATGTGGATAGTGACCTGTGCTTGCACACAGGATTCTTGGAGGCTGCAGCAGCAGCATTAGTGTTTCATGCCCGTCTCTCGTATCTGTGCTGATAGCTGCAGCTCATGCCTGTCTCTAGAGCTCGTTTAGGAGGTGCTCTGAATCCCCTCTCCTCACGCACCCTGAAACAATTGTCTCTTGCCTCTTAGGCAGGTCCAGACTTTTTCCTGGACTCCCTCCTGGATAGCTGTGGCACACTAGCCCCCTACAGGCTGTGTTCACACAGCTAACCCCAGTCCTCTCCCTGGGATCCGACCTCTGAAGCCCGAGCCTCGGCTCCCAGCCTCTCCTCGACCCGGCAGGTGAGCAGATAAGCCTCTCAGTCTGGTGAGTGCCGGTCGGCCCAATCCTCTGTGCGGGAATCTCTCTGCTTTGCCCTCCGCACCCCTGTGGCTGCGCTCTCCTCCGTGGCTCTGAAGCTTTCCCACCGTCACCCCCGTCTCTGCCAGTGAAGGGCCTTCCTAGTGTGTGGAAACCTTTCCTCCTTCACGGCTCCCTCCCAGAGGTTCAGGTCCCGTTCCTATTCTTTTGTCTCTGTGTTTCCTTTTTTCTTTTGCCCTACCCAGGTACGTGGGGAGTTTCTTGCCTTTTGGGACGTCTGAGGTCTTCTGCCAGTGTTCAGTAGGTGTTCTGTAGGAGTTGTTCCACATGTAGTTGTACTTTGGATGTATTTGTGGGGAGGAAGGTGATCTCCGCGTCTTACTCCCCTGCCATCTTGAAGGTCCTCCTCTCCCAACACTTTTCAATGCAACTGGAAATCAGTGTCCTCAATAATAAATAGAAAATTTACAAAATTATCCTATAAAGACTCTTTCTGTTTTGGCATGCCACTCTAAAGACAAAGTCCAAATTTTGCATTGAAGGAAAATGGAACAATCATTTTTCACAGTGACATTTCAAAAGTGGAGACTTTTGACAATCGAATGATTTGTAATTAGTTAAATGAATGCCTGGGACTCTCTCCTTTCCCAATTCTACAGTCCTTTATTCTGATAGAAGCACAGCTGTGTGTATTTGGCCTATTCTTTGTTTCCATTTTTGGAAACAAGATAAAGCACATATATAAATCTACCTTGTAAAGTCTACAAAGGCCTGTAATGTATTTTTTTAGGTAAAGTTAATGGTTTTAGTATGGTCTTGTGTCTAGCAAATACTGACAAGCATAATTAGAACTCTCTTTTTGTGAATGCTAAGAAAGAAGAAGGACATGTTCCAACCTTGGAGGTAATTTGCTTTGTCAATTTTATAATTGCTTTTATAACTCCATAATATAAATACTTGATCCCAGAAGAGATATCACAGTGTAGAGGAAAAAGAAAGGGAATTCAGCTCACTGCTCTTCGTATCCCAGACAAATTATTAACTATGTGGTCATGAGTTAGTTACTTAAAACCTTTGCACCTCAGTTCTCTATGTGTAAGTGGAGACAATGATATTAATTTTCAATTTTATTATATTATTGATATTAAAGATAGTGTATGAAAGTTCATGAAATATCTATGTAATTTAGACAATAATCTACCTAAGACATTTTTTAAAATGGGGACCGTCTGCCTTGTAGATGAATAAAATGGGAAATTTATCAAAATAAGTGGAGAGATCGGCTATATATGCTATTATTTTCAACTAGAGAAGGGAAGAATTTGCTAATAAATCACTAAATGATTTCCAAAATTCAATCAATAATGTGAGATATTTTCTACTACTAAACTTGAAGGTGTTTCGTTCACAAAGTGGGCTAACATTTCCCCATTTCAGTCTGCTGTTTCAGTATGGTGGGGCTGCAGCCCTTGTATTAACAAAATGTTACAATTCTACAGGAGCTGGTCTGTTTATTAACAAGACAATCAAATGTTCACGCTCTTTAACAGCATCTGCCTTCTATTTATTGTGATCTCATGCAGCCACTGGAAACTGAAAAGGATGCAAAATTGCTCACAGAAATAATTTTTCCTTAAGGGTATCTCTCCCTACTTCTGCAGTGTTTCAGGAACAGTGTGATATCGATCAGAGTAGATATAGATTTTTCATTACCCTTCCGAATGTGAAATGGATGCAAAAGGCCTGAAGGTCAAAGGGTCAATGAGCACTTATTTCTACCTGGAGAGAGGCCATTCAGATGGTTTGCTCTGGTATATTCCATCAATTCAATTCAAGAAAATGAGTAATTACTAGGTGCCCAGCAACGTGCAATGTACAAGGGATACAAAAATCAGCTATATGCCAACACTGCTCTTAAGAATATCTCAGTTTAATAAGAAAAATGAGATTGTAAAATATTATCTTTATTATGATAGGTGCTTTGTTAGAGAAACAGATCAAGGAAAAGTAGTAGCAAAAAGACAGGAGAAATAGTTAACTTGTGGGCAGTTTTTGGGTTCATAACTAAGTGAAACATTGCTTCACAGTGAAATTATTAGATCCATTAGTAATCAAACCTATTAGGTAGGGCTAAAGCCTGACTCTCTGTGTGTTGAATTTTCCTTAGTATAAAGCGTATTACATTGGGACCCAATCTATTTTGAGTCAGAGACAATAAAAAGGTGATAAATAAAAATTATATCACGAGGTAGTTCACAAAATTGACAAATTCAAGAAATGAGCAAGATATTCTCCACTAATTTTGCCACTAAACTGAAACAAAACCATAGATTTTAATTTAAGCAAAATGGATACCATTGTACATGGACACAATTCAAATTTTACTGACCATGTTTGTACTATTAAAATGTCAACATGATGATAAAATTCTAAGCACATCAAAATTTAATTTGGGCAAAGATTCAAAACAATGGCATATTAATTGCTTTTTGCTAACATGCTGACATTGATAGGTATATTTTAATCCAATGTCCAGAAGGTTGATGAGTTTTTAAGTTGTCTATGTATATAATTTAGAGTCCTATAGATCTGTCTTTGTTATCTTTTTTGATATTATATCTTCTTTCATTTGAAGCAAAGCCCTGTTGTGTTGGCAAGAGATATAACTGAACACTTTATATTTTTGATTTTAGTATGATAAGGTAATCTCCTGAACCCACAGAACCATATCTTATTTCTGGGAGCAGCTCTCCTTCACTTTCTAGCTCTTAAAAAAATATACAAAAAAGCAAAAACCAAAAAAAAAAACCCCCTTCTTATAATAAAGGCAGTTTCTAGGGAGCAATACAATCCTGGATGTCACAAATGGTAAAATTATATTCATTTGCAGGATTCCGAGATGCTATCCCAGGCCCAATTTTATTTTGATCACATGTGTTTTTCCCAAAACCCCATTTGAATATGAACATTTCAACTTCACCCTTTCTTGTAGCTTGCTTCTGGTTTGGAGGTATGGATATGATCACATGTCTCTCTGTTATCTCCTGGATCTCTCTAATTTCTGGGTGTTAATTAGATCTTTTTAACACAGGATATATTTAACATATTTGTATATATTTGTATGTTCTCCTAATCTAGTTTTGTTGTCTGAGCACTAATTCTAAGCAACTTATTCAGATTCCAGACTCTTTCTCTTTCAGTTTTTAAAAATTTAATGAACCGAATTTATTCCCCTAACATCCATCACCTCATGTGATCCAAAAAAAAAATAAATAAACAGGTTTTTTTTTTACCTTTGCAATGAGAAGTCTCAGAATTTACTCTTAACAACTTTCATATATATCATACAGCACTGGTAACTATAGTCAGCATGTTGTACATTACATTTAGTACTTACTTATCTTATAACAAAGTTTGTATACTTTGACCACCTTAATCCAATTCCCCCTCCACCTACCTCCCACCTCTGGTAACCACAGAACTGATCATTTCTTCTATGAGTTTGGTTTTATGTTTTTGTTCTTTTTAGATTTCACATATAAGTGAGATCATATAGTAATTGTCTTTCTCTGACTGATTTATTTCACTTAACATAATACCCTCAAGGTCCATCAATATTGTTGCAAATGACAGGATTCCCTTATTTTTTATGGTTGAATGCTATTCCATTACAAATTATATTATATATATATTACATATATATATATATATTCTTTATCCATGTATTTTTTGATTTGTTGATGAACAGTTAGGTTGTTTCCATGTCTTGGCTAATATAAAAACAAATGCTGCAATAAACATAAGGGTGCAGATATCTCTTCCATGCAGTGTTTTTTCTCCTTGGGATATATTTCCAGAAGTGGAAATGGTGGATCATATGGTGTCTTTATTTTATTTTATTTTATTTTTGTGGTACGTGGGCCTCTCACCGTTGTGGCCTCTCCCGTTGCGGAGCACAGGCCCAGACGCGCAGGCTCAGTGGCCACGGCTCACGGGCCCAGCCGTTCTGCGGCATGTGGGATCCTCCCAGACCAGGGCACAAACCCGCGTCCCCTGCAACGGCAGGCGGACTCTCAACCACTGCGCCACCAGGGAAGCCCTGGTGTCTTTATTTTTAATTTTTTGAGGAGCCTCCAGACTGTTTTCCATGGTGGCTATATCATTTCTTCTCTCATTTGACCTGGATTTTGGATCATTGACCTCAGTTTCAAATTTGGGATTAATATAAAGAGTACAATTAGCCCTTTTAAACCAGATCTATTTTGTTCTCTTAATTCCTGAAGTTATTTCCAGTGAGATTGTTATATCTGGGGACACCTGATCAGAAGAGAATAAATGAATAACCGTAATGGAAAGAGGAAAACGCTTTCACTTATTTCTTCGTCTTGCTTACCAGGAGATGATACTGTGCCTTAAGGCTCTGTGCTAGACGTGAACAAAAAAATAACCATTATAAGTACTATTCAATACTAAAATTCAAGCAATCAAGCAAAAATTATATAACTCTAGAATAAATGAAAATAAATTCAGGAAATTTCTACATTTAAAAAGTCTTAGAAGCTACAGCCTAATTACTTCTCAAGGGTGGGAGCATTTCACATCTGCTTTAGTGAAAGACTTCAGAGTTTCTATAGGTAAATAGTCAGGAAAATTCCTGTACAATTTGCTGTATTAAAATGCAAATGTATTTTCTTTCATTCTGTTTAATATCCCCTGGTCCATAACCTAAATTTATGACAGAATATACAAACATATATTTTCCTAGATTTGGTTTAAAATTTGAGCATGCCTAATATGTGCTCAAAGCTTATATGTATTGTAAAAAATGTAATTCTTGGGTTCTGAAGGAAACTGGGAAATTTATTTAAAAACATGAAACAATTACCAATTATATTTATTGATTCTTATTTTACATAAATATACACATGTGTTTCTCTGTGGCTAAATGTTTCTACCTGTGTTACACAATGTGGTAGAAACAGGTCCTGCCCAATGAATATTCCATGTCTTGCCTCCATTTCCATGCAGTTAGCTGGGGTTCTGTGGCCAATACTGATCCATGGACTATGAGTCAGTGTGCCCTTTAGCCTTGCTTTCCCTGTCCTGCTCACCCTGCGGACAAATGTTCAGATGGAGTAATTAAAAGATGAAGAGTGGTCATGTGGCCTGCATTAGACATTACATAATGGCAAGTAAACCTTTATTGTGTTTAGTCACTCAGACTTCGAGGTTTCACTCTTATAGCAAACAGAATTAATTTTCTCAACTAATACTACACTTATATAATATTTAGGTCATTTAATATGTGGACTTCTCTAAACAATTGCTCTGTATATGATGGGGAAGGAATACCATAAGGGTCCTCACCTATTATTTCAGAGCTGAGCTGGATTTTAATTTGTTTCCTATTTCTACACAGCTCTTAGATCTGGAGCCAAATTATAGATCATCTTGTAAAATAGGAAAAAGCATCTGACTTCCAAGATTACTATGAAGAAAAAAAAAGTTATAATGCAGGTAAAGTATATGGTACAGAGTTTGGCACATACTAGATGTTAAATAAGTAGAGCACTAGATGTTGGGTTAATCTCCATTTCATTTTCAATTAGCCATATTTCCAACATTTTCTAAGTGAGAAAATATCACCATTTTTTAATATTTTTACTTATATTTGGCATATTCATTTAGAATTTTCATGAAAGTCTGAAGTATAAGAAAAGCACTTTGATAGTGTTAGTGATGATGAGGAAGACACCAAGGTAAATTTACACAGTATTTTCAGGATAAAGTATTACATTGTTACATCAGAGATAGAAGTGGGAGGCAAGTTATCAGTCTTATACATGTAATTAGACCACACTCAGCTGAGTCACTGTGAGTAGGAATGTGTGATACATTTTTATTATTGTTTCCATTTTTCATTGCCTTCCCTTTAAAAGGATAAACACTCCTGCCCCATTGCCATCAGTCTAGGCCATGCGACTTGCTCACAGACTTAAATGTGAGTAGATATGAAGTATGCTACTTCTGCACAGAAGTTTTAAGAGCCAGGTGTGGTGCCCATACTTCCCTTTACCTTCTGTGTAAGAAGAGCTATGGTCTAGTTAGGAATGTTACTACAGCCTGGAACAGAGTCATAGTTAATCTGCAATTTACATTTATCATGAGTGAGAAATAAGTCTTTGTTGTGGTAAGCCTTGAGAATTTTGGGGTTGTGTGTTATTGTGGCATAATCTACTGGGTTGGCTTAAAAATGCCTTTGGTTTTTAAGTAAAAATAAGACACATGTTTCATTTTCACCAAGAATTTATTGAACAACATATTCACCCTTTTGTTCCACTACCTTCTGCCATTTTTCAGGCAACTTCATAATTCCTATCTTCCCAAAACTTTTTACCTTTTTGAGCAAAGAACTGTTCCAGGTGCCTTTTACAGTCTTCCAGGGAATTGAAATTTTTTCCATTAAGAGAATTTTGTAAAGACTGAAATAAATGGAAAGCCAAAGGTGCAATGTCTGATGAATACAGCTGATGAATCAGAACTGTGCAGTCAAGCTGTAACAGTTTTTGCCTGGTCATCAAAGAAACTTGGAGTCTTGCATTATCCTGACGGAAGATTATGTGTTTTGTTGACTCATTCTGGATGCTTTTCGTTGAGTGCTACTTTCAGTTGGTCTAATTGGGAGCAGTACTTGTTGGAATTAATCATTTGGTTTTCCGGAAGGAGTTCTTAATAGAGGACTCCCTTCTAATCCCACTGTATACACAACATCACCTTCTTTGGATGAAGACCAGCCTTTGGTGTGGTTGGTGGTGGTTCATTTCACTTGTCCCACGATCTCTTCCATTCCACAGTATTGTACATTATCCATTTTCATCACACGGCACATATTTTGTTTTTTTCTGTACACGGGCCTCTCACTGTTGTGGCCTCTCCCGTTGTGGAGCACAGACTCTGGACGCGCAGGCTCAGCGGCCATGGCTCATGGGCCCAGCTGCTCTGTGGCATGTGGGATCTTCCCAGACCGGGGCACGAACCCGTGTCCCCTGCATCGGCAGGTGGACTCTCAACCACTGCACCACCAGGGACGCCCCAGAAGAACTCTTGTTTTCTGTGATTCATACCCTAAAAGTCCATTAATAGTATATAAAAAGTGTGTTTGGTTTTGAGACTATTGCATCAGTTTATAGAGAGAAACTCACATTTGACCTCTGCAAAACTGAAATTATCAGATAATTTTCATGTAATTATTAAAAATACATATGATATATTTATTATGCTATATCTTCAACAATCAACAGCTTTTAGAAATTTTATTTTAAGATTTTAAACCCTGCCAGATTTACATAAAGATACACTTTTTTTCAAGTTGCATTGACACACTAAAAAATAGTGTTTCAACAAAACTTCCTGAGTAGGAGATTATCTGTAACAATTATTTACCTAATATACTTTTAGATTTTTATACTTAAAAATTTACTTAATGTGAGCATTATTAACTTTAAGTCAATAATTATCCTCAAACATCGGAGAAGTTGTCACAAGACTGTAACCTTCTCTAGGGTAGGAAGCTAATCTTATTTTATTTGTTGTTTATCCCTGACTATCTCATCCTACACTTGTCACAAAACAAGCATCTAATTCCTAGGTGCTAAAAGAACAGATAGGCTTTAGCTTTCCCAGAGAAAATGTGGGCATATTACAGGGCAGCAGACATTGATCCTGTATAACAAAAGATTTTATAAATTCAAAACTACACCCAAAAGCTCTGCTTTGAAAAGCTACTCTCTTCACCTGAACTATTCAAGCCGATAGTTGGTGACAAGTTTTCAATGTTGTATAGTAATGTACTGGAGTGAATTCTTGGATTCAGCAGAAATTTTATCTAGATAAGCTTTAGAATTTCTTCAAATCCTATGACTTGATGATACTAATTTTCTGAGACATATGTACAATATAGGGGCCTTAGTTGTTTTATATAATCATATTTAGACAAAAAATATAAAAAAGAATAAAAGGATATTTGTATTCTTTGTCATTTTCAGTCTAAAATGTAACAGGGGCATATGTCATGCTCAATCTGAAACAATAACATTCATATAGAATATTCTATATTTTATGATGGATATGATGGAGAAAACCATCAAATTTAAAATTTGCTATTTTTTATATCCTTTGACAATAACATTCTCAGCTTAACTCTGTTTATAAACACATTTTTCAATATAGGTCTAAGCTGAATCTTGTAGGATGAATAGATGATGGTTAGTCAAAGGAGGGCAAGAAGGAAGCTGTCTATGCCATGGTAGAAGCATGAGTAGAACACGAAAAAGCAAGAGGAACCAAAAGTCAGTTTGTATTTATCAGATGATGAAATAGGGAGTGATTCTATGGTTAGCAATTTTGCTACTACAAAATACTCCTACTACAATATTTTCAGGTTCTTGTTTCTGAACAATGGTATTCTTACTTTTTTCAAAATAAAGTACGTAGAAAAGTCCACACTGAGATATCCTTAAAAGGCTGGGGAACACTACTTCCAAACGAGAGAAATATTCTCTAGAAATGGAAGAGGAAAAAAAAGGTAAAATGTGAAAAAAAATATGGCCAAAGAAAAGATAGTAGAACTTTATCATGTAAATATAATGAAGAGAATATAAAGTTATCCTGTTAAATTTGATTCACCTGTATTTTTAGGGTTTTTTAGATCAAGTTAGAATGAACCTAAGTGAATGAAGATTTCCAGGGAATTTATTCCCCTGAGAAATGTCCGTGTATTCTAGAAATCAAGGGGAAACCAAAGTACTCATCATAGTGACCTCAATGTGCTTTCATCTTCAAATTTCTGCAATGCAAGGTTTTTTTTTTTTTTTTTTTTAGTCTTTCTGGATATTAAAAAAGGACTCCTTGTTCCTCAGTTTAGCTGAGACTCCAAGGAAAAAGAGAAATAGACTAGGTACTTAAAACCTCCACATCCTAAAGCAAGCTGCCAGACAGCATAGGTAGCAGAAGCTGAGGCCATGTGTTAGGGATCACTCAGCTCACCTGTGAAACAGTGAGGGTCAAGAGTCACACAGAGAAATCAGTTCAGATAGTGTTAGTGGAAGTCTATGCATGTCCCAAACTCCCCAACTACTTACACTCTCCATAGGAGAAGGGGGGGTGATATTTCGCTCCCATTTAAGATAACTGGAGACATGACTAAAGTTCTGATGATCAGTGTTTGACTCTCACCAAGGGCTTACAGATGAAAATCTGTCGAGTTGCCTCTACACAACACTACCAAGAAAGAAGGCTGCACTGAGAGTAAATTGCCCTCTGGTGGAGGTGAGGAAAGAGTGGAGTACTCCCAAAGTCAGCATTATCACTGGGAGAGGGTCAGCCTGGGCTTTCTAGAACATTCTGCCAAAAACGGTCAGTAAAAAAATAGAGACTGAGAGAGGATAGTAGGGATGGGTGTGGGATGGTAATTGCTGGAAGCCTAGAGGCTGACTGAGGGAGGGGGTCTTAAATGCCTTGCCAGAGAAGAGAAGATGAAGCATCAGGATGATCTCTGAAAACACACCAACAAATAAAAACAGAAAACAACATAAAAGCTCAGGAGAGAAAGAGCAGCAATTGTGTGCTTCCACCTTGTGCAGGGGAACCACTGTCACATTATATTGTCACCACGCATAACAGCGTGCTCTCTGGTAAAAACAAACCACACCCATCCCAAACCTTAGCATTCCAAGACTGAAGAGGTCTAAGCTAGGGTTGATAACAAATGTTAAAAATTAATTAAACCTAAGAGAATTGATTATTACAATGGGCAGACCAATTAATCTCTGAAATAAAGAAGTACTTGGGACAGCAAGGGACAGAGAAGTTATGAGACATGCCTGAAATTTATTTCATAGTCAGAAAAAGACCATATCCACAGAGGATCTTTGAAGGGACCTTAGCAAAAATAACATTACTTTATAGAGATAAAGTAGCTGGGAATAAACCTAACTAGAAATGTATAATGTCTATATAAAGAAAACTTTAAAATAATTTTAAAGGACACAAAGACTTTGCACAAATGTTCTTGGAGAGGAAGGCTGAATAACATAAAGATGTCAACTCTTTAATTTGTTTTAAATTTAGTATGATCCCAATAACAATGCCAATAATTTTTCTTGCATTCTTTGATGTTAGGACAGGACTAGATAAAGTGCTGTTTTGGTTCACTTGGAAAAACATACAAACAGATACAAATATCTAAAAAATTCCAGAAAAAGAAAAGCAATAACCAGCTTCCATAGATATTAAACATTAAAGCCCAATATAACTGTGCTTTACTGGCATATAATGCAATAAAATTGTATTGACCTAAACAGATCAATAAGTAGAACAGGAAGTTCAAAAGTAAACCCAAATGTATATGGGAATTTAGTATACAGTTGACCCTTGTACAACATGGGTTTGAACTATGTGGACCCATTTATAAGTAGACTTTTTCAATAGTAAATATTACAGTACTACACAATCTGAGGTTAGTTGAATCTCTGGATGCAGAACTGGATGCAAACCACACATAGGGAGGGCCAACTGTAAGTTATACATATATTTTCAATTATGTGGAGGGTCAGCCCCTCTAACCTCTGCACTGTCCAAGAGTCAACTGTATTTTATAGGTATGTGTCATCTAAAGTCACTGGATAATTAGGTGGATCACTCAATCAATGGTACTGGGAACACTGGGGGTCATTTGGAATAATCTGAAGGTGGATCTATTGTCCTTCATACTGAATGTTACAATGCTTTCTAATTGCATCACCATTCAAATGAAAAATAAAATAAATCCATAAAAATACAGGAGGAAAGACAATAGAAAAATTATTTCATAACCTCTTAGGTGCTGAGACCTTTTAAACTATGATTCAAAATACAGAAGCTATGAAAATTTTTTAAAGGAAAAATTCGACAACATAAAAATATAATTTCATATATATAGCAAAATACCACAACTTAAATCCAAAACCAAATGACAAACTGAGAAAAACTTATTTGCAATTTATATTACAAAGGATTAAGGATTTCCAGAAACAAGTAAGAAGAGGATTAATGAATCAATAGAAAAATAAACAATGAATATGAATAGAGAATTCAGAGAAATAGAAATATAAATACTTAAAAAATATTACAACATGTTCAACCTCCTTTTAATAAGGAAATAAAAGTAAAGACTAATGAATATCATTTTTTTAATCCACATGATCAAAACACATAAATCTGATAACATTGTGTGGTTGAGGCCATGGGAAAAACTACTGACATTTGGAATATAAATTTATAAAATCCCCCTAAAGGAAATTTGAATACATTTCTTGAATTTATAAACCAAAGTGCCTTTTGACACAGCAACTCAAATTCCTGGATTTTATCCTACACACGTTTTCAAGTATGTGAAATGATGTACGTAAGCCTGCCCAACTGAAAACACCATGTGGAAGAGCTGTATTATAAATCCATGTTTTTTAATCTATGGGAGAGAAACAACCTTTGCTTTATTTCACTATGAGAAGTATATCTTCAAAAACCAGATGTCCAACAGAGCAGTGGTTCCAGTCGCCGAAAACCTTGAAACATCTCTGGCTTCTAGGATAATTAGCAATTTGTGTGCAAACCATGTCTCATTTCATCCCTCAGCATTTGACAGAGAGCCTTTGGAGAATAGGTGTCTAACAATTTTTGAATGCATAATAGATGGAAATACAAAGTGCATTAGCAATATTGCTATATTTATCATTCTTTATCACTGCTACTACATTTAGACTGAAAATTCAGTACGTTGGGAATTGTCTATTCCCAGTGGAATGTAAGTTCTATGAGGGCAGGAATCTTTATAGGTTTATTATCAATGTATTTCAAGTACCTAGAATATTGCCTTATACATAGTAAGCAATACATTGTAATGACAAAAATGAAGGAAATATCATTCATGGTATCATTGGCACTGTCATATCTTTTACTTGAAGTACTTGTCCCCTTAATTTCTGTTTGCCTGCTGGTTACTAACTGTCCACATGCACTTCTGATAGCCACTTTCTAATACCTGAGTCTTCCTATTTGTGCCAGTTTTACATGGGTTCTTTTATTTAGAATATTACATTATTATTTTTAAAAATTCTCCTCCAACTGAACTTCCAAAAGGTTTTGTCATAAATGAGATAATACATCTTATTATTTTTGTCTTTAAATTAATTTATGGGCATTTCTTAAGGCTCAAATGTGTGTAGAACAGTTTTTGTGACTATACAGCATCTGCAAAGACATAGCTTCTCTATTAGTGGTAGTGAAGGCACAAAGATAAAAATCTTAATTTTGCAAATTAGGACAATATTCAGGAAATGAAAATTTCCGTTGGTCTAACTAAACCATAAACAAAAATACGTTCTCTAGAACAATAATAACTCTCTCATTCCATGCCTCTGTGCTCTATATTTTAAATGTCTTTCTCCTGGTGCACTCCTTTATGGCTTCTGAGTTCCTTGATCTCTTAGCAAATTATTTAAAGACCCTACCAAGTAGAACATGGGTTCTGTTAATAATAAAGATTTAGAGGCAGATGGGATCAATACAAGGTTAAGCGTTTTCTACTGGAGTTACACTGGTCTCATATCTAGATAGTGTTATTGTCTTGAAGCCACTTTAGTAATGATTTGCTGGCTTCCTGGAGACCTTGTTTGTTAGGAGAGCTCTATATTAAGGGCTACATTAAATTTGATCTTCCCATTACTTAAGGATCTGTCACATTTTATCTCTCAAAAAATGACAGCTCTCAGTGATTAAGGATTAGTCCAACTCCATCCATTCAAGTCTTTTATTGAAGGATGGATACTAAATAAGTAATAATTAATAGAATAAACTCAATGATGAAAGTGCCTTTGAACATGCCCTTCTTCATTCACTGTGCAACTATAATTTGTCAGCTCCTATTTAGCAAATGTCTCTGCCTTGTTCTGATCCAGCCCCTTCCTTCTGGGTTAGAAGTCACTCTTCCTTACTTCCATACTGCAATAGGAATAACTTTACCCTAGCAGACAGATTATACTGTATTATAATAATTTTTTAACTTCTCCATAACATTCTACACTAAAAGCTCCTTAAAGACAATGGCTATGTCTATGTTTCTATATTTTGTGCCTAGCAGAGAATGTGGCAAATAATAGAGACTCAGAAAGGAATTGCTGAATAAATGGATAAATAAATGAATAAGACTCTTAATTAGCTCTGAATTTTGAAAGAAAATTTATATAAATCACTGAATGCCAGAAGGAAGAATGATAATTAAAGATGCCTATTTCTGCTAAAATTGAATCTAGTGCTAAGGTTGGTTTTAATCTTAGGAAATATACTGATAGTTAAATATCAGTTTCTTTATTTACCAAATAGTTGTAGCTAAAACTGTTTTTTTTATGTTATTTATATATTTTGAAGAAATTAACCCTTCTAGGTGTATGCCATGAAATCCCTTTAGCAGCCTGAAGTCCCTTATGTATGATTGTATGCTGTCAGTTACTGGATGATGATCTGTCCACACTATATCTCTGCCCCAGGTACAATGGCTGCAATATTACCAATGAAGGAAAACTAAGTTCTACTGAGAAACTGCTATATTTCTCACAAGAGGTAGACTATCCCTTATTAAATACACTTTATTAGCATTTTTAGCTTGCAGGAATTCACCTTGATATGATAAAATAGAAAAAGAGAGAAATTTTCATTTACATTGAAGTATGACATACAAACAGAGTAGTGTACAAACCACACATTATAAATATCTACACATCTTCCAAAATGTAAACTTGTCAATGGATAGAAAATTACTAGCATCCCAGAAGCTCTCCTTGTGACCTGTCCCAATTTCTCTCCCTTTCTCCTCCCAAAAAACACTATCCTACTGTCTGACATCTTGGATTAATTTTTCCTGCAAAGTATACCTGCAAAGTATAGACATGGCATTACACTTATGTAGCATTTTTTGTCTTTCCCTACTAGCAAGTTATAGGCATGGAATTATACATTATATATATTTTTGGTCTTCTTTTATGAGATTCACCCATGTTGTTGTATATTGTGTATGGCAATACTTTGTTCATTATCTTTTTGTAGACTATACTACTGTCTGAATATTCCACAATGTATTTATTCATGATATTGGTTATATGGACATTTGAGTTGTTTCCAGTTTGGGCTTTTTATAAATAGTACTGCTATATACACTCTTGTCTATAATTTTGACACATATACATGTATATCTTTTGGCTATATACCAAGGACTGTGTGTGTGTGTGTATACTTGTATTTATTTCGTTCCTGAAAATGAAGTTCACAGGTAAATGAAGTAACAGAGCATGAAGTAGGCTTTCATAATGGTAGGAGCTGAGGAACAAATGTGTAGAAGGTTCTAAAGCTTTCCATTTATTGACAAATAACTGAAAAGCTGGCTAGATGAGTGGGTGGTCATCTATCATTCTCATTCTGGATGAAGAAATAAAGAGATATTAATTTTAGAAGTGTAGAGGAGCATCTGTAGAAGACTGTCTTACTGATTCAGGGCTTAATTTATAACTGATTCTAAAACAAGTATATCTCTGCTGTACTCATGATGAAATTTAAGCCAACCATCCACATTCATTTCTTAACCTACCAGAAAAGATGTTGTCCCAATTTTATAGATAAGAAAATTGAATCTCAGTGAACATAGGTAAGTTACCCAAACTTACCCAAATAGTTGAAAAACCAACTATTAAGTAGAGGATTAAAGAGTTAATTTATGCATACAGTATATATTACATACACATGCATATACATGTTTACGGACATTTTATTCAGAATATGACTAAATAAATGACAAAAGCATTTCATAGACAATATGAAATACTTGAGTCAGGAGAGAGAAAAAAATCACTATTGTCTTATACAATTAAGGGATATTATACAGATTTGTGTGTCTAGAACTGTTCTTTAGGGCAAAGTTGACATTTTCCTAAGGTCAAAGGTGACTGGGAAAAGGAATGGGGCATTCCTTTCTTGTGGAGATACACCATACTAAGCCACTCTCAGTAAATACAGATATGTTAGTAAATAAACCTTCTCCTAGTCAATGACTTTGCTTACATGCTCTTCCATTTTCCATTCCCATAAGCTACAAGACTCTTATATTAGATTTTCAGTTCTTTAAATACTTTTAGGTGTTAGGAGAAATTGAAACTGCTTGGGAATTTGAGTTCTATGAAGAACTCTCCACAATGTTTGAAAATAAAAGAGAAAAAGGAAAGCTTTGTAAAACATTAAAAAATAATTGAAGATTTTATTTCTGATCAAAAGGTCAGAAAAACTGGGAAGCACAAAAGTTAAAAAGTAACTGAAAAAAAGATATAAAAATTATGGATACTTGAAGGACTCTAGGAAGTCATTGTTTCCTCATCTTAGAGATCTTTGTTGTAGAAAATGTGTTCTAAAATATCCTTTTTTTATTCTAATTTATGCAGTGAATCCTAGAGGGTTTTAACTATAAGTGGCTCCCCAGATACGGTGGTCCTGGGACCAGCTGAACTGGTAAGATAATTGATTAGATAGAAGGGATTAGAGAAAAACAGTAAATGAGAATTATGATGAAGGTATATGCCAAGGCTTTTAGTAATGAGACTTTTGAGTTCAAATGGTGAAGTGAGACTAGAATCCAAGGGAAAACTGAATAACATGGCAGAGTGAAATGTTATGTTCTTACCACCAAAACAAAAACCAAAAAATAAAAAAAGCAAAAAACAAAGGGACCATAAGGACATCTTGAAAGGTAACAGAAATGTCTATTACCTTGATTGTGGTGTTGTTATCACTAGTGTTTGCATAGGTCCGAACCCATCAAATTTCCACATTAAATATGTGCAGTTCTTTTTATGTCAATTATACCTCAATAAAGCTGTTTTTTTTAAAGTATTAGATCAAAAAGAAAGTCTAAATTTAAACCCATCAATAGTGAGAAGCTTGAATTTTCTTTAATTATGTGATTCCAATATTGTGAAAATAGGAGTAAAGGCTCAAAGGACCCTACAGTTATAAATTTATGATGAGGCAAAAATTCTGTATACACGAAATTGGACATCAGTAGCTTTAGATGGGCTTTAAGAGTCTGAGTTAACTACTACATATTAATCACTTTAAGTATGACTGGCGCTGCCTCTGATGATCTTATTGGGCCATCTCAGACCCTGAATACTGTACCTTGATTCTCTCTTATACCTTAGCTATCTAGTTCTCAAACCAGAGAAGTTTAGAAACATAAAATTAGGATGAAGAGGGCAAACACCAGAATAGCAAAAAGTGATAACTGACAGACAGTTTGCAAAAGGGGCTATAAAAAATAAGACATGGTGTTCAAAATAGCACATTATCACCTGGGGATTTACATAAGGATGTGAATGAAAGGGTCTAAATTATCAAGGTAAGTGGGTAAGATTTACAAAAATAATGAAGCTTAAAACAGTAACCCCCAAATATGAGGCATAGTCCCTTTTTATGGACGATCTCCTTCTTCAACAGTGTGAGATAACTGAGCTATAGCTAAAATGAGTCAGCTCTATGTTCCTTCATTAATATATAATGTTGGGCACATTTCTTAACCTCTTTGAGACTCAATTTCAGTACCTGTAGAATGGTACTATTATGTACATCACTGGTTTAACAAAATTATTAATAAAATACCATGTATAATATATCATCTATATATCTATATCTAAAATATGTAACATAGGATTGGTGTCCAATTGACAGAAGTTGCCGGTTTTAATCATAAGACCATAAGATTAAAAAATAAGATTACATTTTTGGCTAGGTCTGATTTCAGATGCCACTCCTGGGCCTTTCACCTTTCCCATTACTGTTTAAATGGTGGATCTTCAGATTTGATTGCTATATACTGGACAATATTTAAAATGGAATTTTTGAATTATAATGAGGAAAAGAGCTCCCCATATGCTCAAGGTGACATTCCCACACCTATCAGCACACAGTAAGATGTAAGCAGTTTATAACAATAAATGTGCGTGGCAATACCAGTGACAATTTTTTTCCCCTGAAGAAAATTAAGCTCAGAGGAAAAAAGTCTCACACATTCAATCCCATCACAGCCAGCAAGCTGACAACATCTGAGGCTAATTAAATGCTTGTTTAACATAGTTTTCTTTAACCAATATCTCATTACTAGGATCTCAATTCCATTCCCTGAAGTCATGAGGCACTCTCTTGAGTTTCTCTTTTCTCCTTCCACAGTGTAGGAATGAGAATAACATGAGAATAACATGTGCAAAGATGTCTATCTAATGTCAATACTTTCATTTCAATAAGAGGCTTCTTGTTTTCCCATTTTTACTTGACAGGTGTGGCTGTATTCCTGGAATTGAAATTAACCTTCTTTATTTTTCTATTTTACTAATAAAGATATTTATTGGAACAGAGAATAAAGGGTTTTATACAAAATGAAAACAGGGCATCACATCAATTAAATACTTGGACAAAGCAACCATTTGTTACACAAATTAAAATTCAATGCAGAAGGCACATTAATTCTATTTATTGGGAGCTTACTCTGTGCCAACGAGGAAGAAATCAGCTTCCACAATAAATAGAAGTTTGTCTTGTTGAAAGGTTAAGATCTCAACTAACAAAGAGATACTTAA
This sequence comes from Mesoplodon mirus, assembly GCF_964341445.2. Lineage (NCBI taxonomy): Eukaryota > Metazoa > Chordata > Mammalia > Artiodactyla > Ziphiidae > Mesoplodon > Mesoplodon mirus. The sequence goes on along the minus strand of NC_138984.1, from coordinate 107,865,761 downwards.
TATTTTACTACCCAGAACAAACATTGCAACCCCACTATATATCTTCAGTGTTTTACTCTGCTGGACAAATCAATTCTGAGACTCCTTCACAGATCCTAAGTCTCTCACAGTAATATGTTTCCTTTCAAATGCATGGTATCAATATTTCTTTTAAATAGTCTTCGCTTTCTTCTTTTGTCTGCAAGATACACCTTTCTCTCCGTTTTTAAGTATCGCATGGTCTCCCCTCTTCTCTCAATGTCTCAAGGTCCCTTTTCTGTTCACTATAAGACAATTCTTTGAAAGGATCCTAGGTTTTGCTCATGTATGAATTATAAACTTGCTGTGTTAAGGAATATGGATGCTGTGGTCATCCATTACGGGCGGATATGCGTTCCCCATCTTTTTTCCTGAATTATTATTCTTATGAAGAAAAAATTCTCAGTCTGTGGTCTTATTTCACACATAAAACATATTCCCAGTGCTTTCTAAATATCATTATTAAATCCTACAGCAAACATAATAAGGTATGTCTAATACTATCAATTTTTAAAATGAGGAATCTTAGATTTAGTCAAGGTAAATCCTTTACAAAATATTATACAAATAAATGATAAAGCCAGAAATTTAAAGAAGCTCTGATTGTTAGAACACTTGTTCTAATATCATGGTTTTCCTTTTTTATCAAAATACTCACTGTGTATTTGTAACACGTGGAGAAAATATTATCTCCCAAGCAACTGGCCCGAAAGTTTCTTTGTGGGGAAAATGATTTTGATAAGTCTGTTGACACGCAGAGAAGTGAAAGCATTTTAGAGCAGAGGGAGAAAGCCATCTAGCTCAATAAAGAAAAGAAGGAGAAAGATGGATATCTGAGCAATGCCTGGGGATCTGGGTGTGGAGAGGGAAGTCTCTGGTTCATAGAAGGATTGAATAGGGGATTTGAGAAACGTATGAAGGACTCCTGGAGTCTACGGCAGTGTGGATGTACATTCTGGATATCATCTTCAGTAAATCTTCAGTCAATATTAGATTGTACTCTGATGACTTTTGGAGGAATAAAATGTGTTTGTTTTATTAAAGCATGTGGAGAAATGCCAAGTTCTGCTGCAAGGACGGACAACTACAAGAGATGCTGCCGAAGGGGGCAGCCAATGTGTGGGTAGGGCATTCATCGCTGAAACATGTTCAGGAGAAACCAGAGGAGAAAAGGCCTAATTCCTGTCACTGAGGACTTAAAATCTAGTTGAAAATTGAAATAAAGTTTAGAATAAACATTTAATGTTTTGACAAGCTGAGTTGGTATTACATGAGTAAGGAGATGGATCTGTCAGAATTATTGAAGAGACTTAAAGCCATTTTTGTGATATTTAAATAGCATGATTTTAATTTAAAAAAATTTTTTTGAAGTATAGTTGATTTATAATTTTATGTTAATTTCTGCTGTACAGCAGTGACTCAGTTATACATATATATACATTCTTTTTTATATTCTTTCCCATTATGGTGTACCTCAGGATATTAAATATAGTTCCCTGTGCTATACAGTAGGACCTTGTTGTTTATCCACTCTATATGTAATACTAACCCCAAGCTCCCAGTCCATCCCTCCCCCACCCCCCCCTTAGCAACCACAAGTCTAAATAACCTGATTTTTAAAAATTTAAATAATTTAAATTATTATAGTAAGAACAAAGATGTACACTTATCTATTTAGAAAATAGTACAAAAATAGTTCCATATTGTTTTTATTTTACCAGAAACTGAGATGCATGGGTATCCCGGGGGTTTTTTTTGTTTGTTTTTTGTTTTGTTTGTTTTGTTTTTTTGTGGTACGTGGGCCTCTCACTGTTGTGGCCTCTCCCGTTGCGGAGCACAGGCTCTGGACGCGCAGGCTCAGCAGCCAGGGCACGAACCCATGTCCCCCTGCATCGGCAGGCAGACTCTCAACCACTGCGCCACCAGGGAAGCCCACATACCCCGTTTTGATTTGGGGAAATAAGAATTATTTTCCTAAGATAATATCATCAGCTAGGATTGTTACATAATGCCAAAACGGCTAAGCTTTTACCATATGAATGCAACAGAAATCTCAAGTGAGGCCCTATTCTAATTCGTTGTTACTTAAATAAATTTATTGTGTTCTCAGATTCAATGTTAACAAATGTCTGAACCCCTGCATGCTCTGTTACATACCACAAGGAACAAAGAAAATAAATGGCAAAAGCTCTTGCTTCTACACGTTGCCATGAAAGAAGCAGGGCTGCTTAAATTGCTTTCTGGAGTCATCTAAACACAGAGTATCTTGTATCTGAGCCCCCCTCCCTAAACCATTCATAGAATAGGTGTGATGTGGGACAGGCCAGCTGCCTGTCTAGATCTAAAGAATCTAAAGAAAAATAAAGCAGAAATCGAAAGAAAAACTAAAAACACAATGTAATTGTGACAGTGAGCTGCTTCTTTTTTAAAAAATCATTATATTCTACCATTTATCAAGGTAATAGGACTATTTTTGTATTATTGTGTGCTCTGTTATATTCTGTCATGTGAATAATTTTTCAGGGAATTATATCTGAAAACATTATTGTTGTACTTTTTTATCACTCTAATGGCCGATTTTATGCCAAGAACAGAACATTTTCCTAAAAAATAATAATAGATAATAATTTCCTTTGACAAGGACTATAATGAGAGCATAAAATGGAGGGGGAGAAAGTATAAATTTATTCTTGTGACAAATATTTCAATGCGCAGAAAATGGTGCACCATTAATCAATTTGTATGACAGGTTTTGGTTGGGCTATCATGGAACACAGAGGATGTCACATCCTATATCAGTTTCTCTTCCCAGGGGGAAAATTATTCAGCTCATGGAATATGGAAGAATATAGACCGAAAGTAAAAAATGTACCCTGCCCAACTACACATAGGAGGGGTTCTCTCAGCAATTCTGTAAACTCCAATTTTCAAGTGCCGTATGACACAGTTACCATAATTAATCAGCTTTATGAGGCCGAGCTCAGTAGTCACTTGCTTTCAGAAGAAAATTAAAGTAACTGTTTCTGATAAGTTTAAGAATCATTATCAGTGTGGCTGAAATGATAAAACCATAGAGTTCTTATCACAGAAAATTTTTCCAAAGAAAAGGAAAGAAATAAACATTTCTAAGAGTCACTAAACTTTCTATGAAAAAAAAAGAGCAGTTAACAGTTAAATAAACTGTGTAAATATGTATAAATCAATGGAGTAACCAAAGATCAAACAAGGGTCATAAAGTATTTGAAGTCAGGACTTCCCTCAATCTTTGTGTTTATATATTTTCTACACCTATCAGATTAATAGTAGAGCTCTTTTCTGGGTCAGTGGAAATAAGATTTGGCTATATATCTAGATGAGGCTTGGGATCTGATCCTACAATATGAGTGCTGATTATCAGGCAAAATGTCTAGAAGAGAAATCCAGAACAATGAAAACAGATCAGATCTCATTTTTAGTACTCTGTATTTTTCTAAAGAAATTTAAACTTTGAAAAGTACCTTCTAAAAATAAACCTGCCTGAATGTATATGTTTTGATATAAGGCAGAATTTTGGAAGAAACTAGCATGTCTCAGGATTGAGTTCAACCATAGATAAACTGGAACTTTTGCTGGTAAGAGTGGAAAATACTGCACACTGCTTGAGCCAAGGAGAGGTAAACACTAACTAGGCAAAACCAGGGCTAAAACATCAGAAATTGGTGTGGAAAGAGCTTGCTTTACACTGTCATGTACATCTTCTTGAGCTTACCATACATAGTAGTTTTCATGGTAGCCCCTAAAAAGGTAAGCCTAAGTACAAATCCCTGGAAACTATGAATGTTAGCTTATGTGGAAAGGGGTCTTTGCAGATGGAATTAAATTAAAAACCTAGAGATCTGATCATGTTGGATTACTAGGCAGGCCTTATATAATGGCAAATGTCCTTACTATTAGAGAAAAGGAGAAGACGCAGAAGAGGAGGTGGCATTGTGATGAGAGAAGCAGAGACTGAAGTTATGCAGCTACAAACTAAGGGGTGATAAGAATTGCCAGAAGAAGACAAGCATGGAATAGATTCTCTCCAGAGGGAGCATCTTGGGAGAGAGTGCAGTTCTGCTGACACCTTGATTTCAAACTTCTGGCCTCCAGAACCATGAGATAATACGTTTATATTTGCTTTAAGCCACCCAGTTTCTGGTAATTTTTTACGACAGCCCTAGACAACTAACATACACTGTCATGCCCAAAGTGAAGTGGTAAATAAAAATATGCAAAGGGAAAAAAGGAAAGATGGATATCCCCATTTCTTTAACCATTCAAAACCATTGGGAAATTTTAGGTGTAAAATATACTGACATCTAAGAAGCATGGCCCAAACAAGCCTGGATCCAGCAAGATGAGGGACAAGCTCCAGATGGGAAGGGCCCAGGTTGAGATGGCACCTTCTGTATACCTACTATAAACAACCTCTAATGAGAAAGACAAACTCTGCTCTGGTTCATACAAATATTACAGTTAAAGAAAATCAATCTTGTGAGAAGGCAGGTACAACAGTGGGAGGCTGGACAGACTTGAGTGAAGGAAGTCTGTTGGCAGAAAATCTGGCAGATTCCTGGGGAAGACCAGAGAAAAGGGAAAGAGGCAGATGCTCGCCCATCTCATGTTCTGGTTGTAGCCAACACTGCTGAACCCTTGACTGTCAAACTAGTCTCCATGCAGTTTTAGCAGCCTACCGTTCCCCACTAAGATGACATGGGGTTATCCGACTATCTGAGTGGGTTGAGATGACCTGATGGAATGTATAAACTCTACCATGTCCTGGTCCTATTTTTTTCCAAAGTTTATGCAATTAAATTTTTTTTTTATTTTATATTAGAGTATCGTTGATTCACAATGTTGTGTTAGTTTCAGGTGTACAGAAAAGTGATTCAGCTATACATATACATGCATCTATTCTTTTTCAGATTCTTTTCCCATCTAGGTTATTACAGAATATTGAGTAGAGTTCCCTGTAATATATGTTCTGTTTCTTAATAGAGCTTCTTCAGAATTCCTAATGAATGCTTTAGAACTGTTTTGGTTTTTTTCATTTGTTTCTTGTTTTCAGAAAAATGTGAATGTCCATAAGAAGGCACAATGCTTTCACTTTTCTTAAATATGTTTGTGTTTATTTCAACTGTTCAGCTGACAGGGGTAAAAAGTAAGAGAGAGGGTTTTAAATTGTTTCCACAGTGTTCAGCATGGTTTAACAGTGAACTGCCTCTCTGAATATTGTGGAATATTATGCTGTGTGAAATATTCTTTCATTTGATAATGACAATTTCATTTCTATTTTATGGTGCAGGTGCCATGGGGCAATTTGTGGTGATGAATTAGCATCATTTAGAGCTTCTTAATATGATAATTTACCTGTAATCCTAAAACCTCTGCCCTGCTCATATCAAGTTTTAGCTACAGGCCTCTGAGTACCCCTCTGGCTGCAGTTTTCAACCTGTTAGTCAGCTGGAAGCATAAAAAGGGGAGCAAGCCTTCTGTGAAATGCAGTGAGTAAAATAAAACATTTTGACATAGTGACAGGTTTAAACTCAGTTTTACCATGTACTTGCTGTGTAATAGAAGCTTCCTCCCTTCAGAGTTTCAGTTTCTGTATCAATCAGGAACCATAATCTGCTCCCACAATTAATTTATCCATTTATCTGGAAACAGGAATTTTGGTAGCTTCCAGTTCTGGAAGACTATGAACAGCATTGCAATACATTTATATCTATTATTTTTGGTGAACATATGTACTTATTTTTATTGAGTATATACTTAGGAGTAGACTTACCAGAGTGTATTTTATGTGCATATTTGTTTTTTTGAAGATGCTGCTCAACAGTTTTCCTAAGTGGATATAAAAATTTTATTTTCTACCTCTGTTATGTAAGACTTCTAGTCAGTCCACATCCTCACTGACACATGATATTGAATATAATCACATCTTAGCTACTTATTTTCTCTCCTAAGTTTCTTCTACAAGACTGTTTCTTGTACAGTCTTGTGCAGTCTTGCACATTGTAGTAGGTGACAGTTGCATTCCACACCTATGTGTCTGCACTGATTTCTCTCTCCATTTCACTCCCTAAATCCAATGAAGCACAAGCCCTGATAATTCTATTTCAAAACATCTTTCAATGTGTCAGCTTTCCTCTCTCTCCATTGCCAACTTCCTAGTCTAAAAAAAAAAACACTTTCTCACTTGGTCAACCTCAAGAGCTTCCTAACTAGTCTCTCCACTTCTCTTGTTCTCTCCAATTCATTCCTCATATAGCAGCCAATGGGATGTTTTCAAAAGTAAACTGGATTCTTCCACATCTCTGTTTAAAAACTCCTCATGTAAAATATTCTGTAATTATATTATAATATCTTGAAGGTTCATTGTTCAGAATGTCATTCCTTTTTACACCTGGATAATATTCTATTGCCTAGTCATACTACATTTTGTTTATCCATTCATCTGTTGATGGACATTTGGGTTGTTTACATCTTTTGGATATTGTGAATAGAGGTGCTATGAACATTTGTGTACATTATGCTAAATGAAAAAATTCAGGCACAAAAGACCACATATTATATGATTCCATTTATAGGAAATTATACAGACTAGGTAAATCCATAGAGACAGAAAATGGGTTAGTAGATTCCTGGGGCTTGGAGGACAAGGAATGGAGAGTGACTGGTTAACGGGTATGAGGTTTCCAATCAAGGTGATGAAAAAGTTCTGGTACTAGATTGTGGTGATAGCTTTTTTTAAAAAACCTTTTTTTTTTTTTAACCTTCATATAATTTCCATTTTACTTCTACTAAATTCCAAATTTCTCATCTTAGATAATCTGAGTACTTTTGATCTGACTTTCTGCTTTGGAACCATTCTCTGCAAATTAAGTAAACTCCAGCCATTTTTATCGCCTTTTAGTTCCTATAATGCACTGACATAGGCCCTTGGGACTTGCTTAAAGCATCATTCCTCCTATTCTCCGCCATGGCTGAATATTCCAATCCTGCTCTACCTCCTGTAAGTTTTACTTTAAATTTTATCTCCTTAGACAGACCTCCCCTCATCCTGTACAAGTAGCCCTCAGGTTCGCCTCCTGCCCTTGTGGTCATTCAATTTGTTCGACCATGACTCTTAGTTATCACCTTTCTACTTCATTCCAAGTTTGTAATAATTGACTTATTTGTTTACCTCTTTAACATCTATTGCTCCCCCACTAGCATTGGGAACAAGTCTGTTTCATTCAGCAACAGTATCTGGCACATAATCAGTGCTTAACAAATATTTCTTGGAAAAAATATTAAATTATTAACACATGCCTTTCAATGGTCTACACTGGAAGTCCACATTTCTACAACTGTTTCAAATGAAAACACTGCAGACACTTACGTGGAGCATTTGTATTCTGCCTAATCCATATAGAACCCCAACAAATGTTATTTTAAATAAATAAGAGAGTGAATAAATTAACAATTGAAATGTCAACAGATTCTCTTAGAATCTTAAATGTAAAGAATTTCTTATCTCAAGAGTAACATACTTTTCAATTTATTTTAGTGTTCTTAATTTTAAAATTTTTATTCTTTACATATATAAAATATAAATATAATCACCCTACTTATATATATTATGTATGATACATAATATCACTCTTTCAATCTAAATTAAGTCCCACATAGCCAAGCTTTGTGACTACTTAAATTATAGACACAAAGTAAATTTTATTTTTTGATCTTTCTACAATTAAACTAATTATGAAAATAGTTAAATATAAAGGTAGATGGGTTATAATCATCCTCAGCCACTTTTGTGGTACGTGGCAAATTTCTTAGTCTTTCTGTGACTCACTGCTTTCTACTTTTAAGTAAAAAAATTGGGCTAAATGAGTGTTATAGCATCATGAGCTGCACGGCTCCAAGTGGAACATTCAAAAATCCCTTCTACATGTCTGCCATTCACTCTATTCAGTTCTGCCACTTCCATAAAAATAAATTTAAAAATAAGCCACCAGACCAGACTTTTTTTTTCTTTTTTCTTTTTTTTTTGCATTACGCGGGCCTCTCACTGTTGTGGCCTCTCCCCTTGCGGAGCACAGGCTCCGGACGCACAGGCTCAGCAGCCATGGCTCACGGGCCCAGCCGCTCTGCGGCACGTGGGATCCTCCCGGACCGGGGCACGAACCCATGTCCCCTGCATCTGCAGGCGGACTCTCAACCACTGCGCCACCAGGGAAGCCCCCAGACCAGATTTTAATTCCAATGGGAGTTATACTTCTTTTGTTTGTACAATTCCTTATTTATTCCTAAATTATTTTTTAAAAAGTCTCATACCAAATCAGAATCACATCTTAATAAACCTGGTTGTCTAGCAGCCCTTGCCATTGCATTTTTTAAAAAGCTTCATTGGAGTATAATTGCTTTACAATGGTGTGTTAGTTTCTGCTTTATAACAAAGTGAATCAGCTAAACATATACATATATCCCCATATCTCCTCCCTCTTGCATCTCCCTCCCACCCTACCTATCCCACCCCTCTAGGTAGTCACAAAGCACTGAGCTGATCTCCCTTTGCTATACAGCTGCTTCCCACTAGCTATCTATTTTACATTTGGTAGTATATATAGGTCCATGCCACTCTCTCACTTCGTCCCAGCTTACCCTTCCCCCTCCCCATGTCCTCAAGTCCATTCTCTACGTCTGCATCTTTATTCCTGTCCTGCCCTTAGGTTCTTCAGAACCTTTTTATAATTTATTTATTTATTTTTAGATTCCATATATATGTGTTAGCATACGGTATTTGTTTTTCTCTTTCTGACTTACTTCACTCTGTATGACAGTCTCTAGGTCCATCCACCTCACTACAAATAACTCAATTTCGTTTCTTTTTATGGCTGAGTAATATTCCATTGTATATATGTGCCACATCTCCTTTATCCATTCAACTGTCGATGGACACTTAGGTTGCTTCCATGTCCTAGCTATTGTAAATAGAGCTTCAATGAACATTGTGGTACATGACTGTTTTTGAGTTATGGTGTTCTCAGGGTATATGCCCAGTAGTGAGATTGCTGAGTCATGTGGTAGTTCTACTTTTAGTTTTTTAAGAATCCAACAGCACATTAAAATGATCATACACCATGAACAATTGAGGTTTATCCCAGGAATGCAAGGATTATTCAATATATGCAAATCAACCAATGTGATACACCATATTAACAAATTGAAGGAGAAAAACCATATGATCATCTCAATAGATGCAAAAAAAGCTTTTGACAAAATTCAATACCCATTTATGATACAAACCCTCCAGAAAGTAGGCATAGAGTGAACTTACCTCAACATAATAAAGGCCATATATGACAAACCCACAGCCAACATCGTTCTCAATGGTGAAAAACTGAAACCATTTCCACTAAGATCAGGAACAAGACAAGGTTGCCCACTCTCACCACTATTTTTCAACATAGTTTTGGAAGTTTTAGCCACAGCAATCAGAGAAGAAAAAGAAATAAAAGGAATTCAAATTGGAAAAGAAGTGAAGCTGTCACTGTTTGCAGATGACATGATACTATACATAGAGAATCCTAAACATGCTACCAGAAAATTACTAGAGCTAATCAATGATTTGGTAAAGTAGCAGGATACAAAATTAATGCACAGAAATCTCTTGCATTCCTATACACTAACGATGAAAGATCTGAAAGAGAAATTAAGGAAACACTCCCATTTACCATTGTAACAAAAAGAATAATATTCCATTGCATTTTGTGAGAGATACATTTCAAATCAAGCCTGGGAATTTAAACACGGTTGTAATTAGTTGAGCCCTGTAAATTTCAGACTTTATATCCTTGTATTGTATCTCAGAGATTTTGTGTCAAGACGTGAAATGATATAGTATGTCAAGATTTGGAAAAATATATGCCAAAGTGTGATGGTTTAGTTGAAAACACAGCTGGCTGGGAAAAAAAGCTGGGAAATGGTAAGATGCAAGAAGCATGGTTACTGAGTTTGGAATGGCTGTAAAAATATCTGTTTACTATGCAGTTTCTTCTTACTGTTAAGATGAAATACTCCAGGAGTAGTTGGTAGTATTGTCTCCCTTACTTTAAGAAAACTATACTCAATATTTTGTAATAACCTTTAAGGAAAAATTATCTGAAAAAGAGTATATATATATATATATATATATATATATATATATATATATATAACTGAATCACTTTGCTGTACACCTGAAACTAACACAACATTGTAAATCAACTATACTTCTATTAAAAAATTAAAAGTTTTTAAAAAGAAAATATAAATAATACAAAATAAAGAGAGAACTAACTAGTGACAGAATAAAGAAAGAATATGAGAAGTGGTTGGAAGTCATGAAAAGAAGGCGGATAAATTATTCTGAATAGATAGGAAAACATTGATTGAAAATATTGGAAGAATTTACATAGATGTTGTGCCTCAGATGTGCACTGCCTTTTGTTTTCTTTTCTAAGAATTAACATTTCTAGCGATCCTTCCTTTTAAGAAGCCAGTCAACAAAGATCATGCCTTTACTCCAAACAGCAGCAGTGCTTGTAAAGCATGTGAAGCCTAGTACAACTTTGTTGTGTAATTATATCATGTTTGTGAGATAATTCCCTGATGTGACTCTAATATTTCTATGGGCAGAGATAGCGTTACAGTTTCTTCATGTGCCCATGGAACAGTGGTAGGCAACTACCACTGTTCCATAGGCACATGAAGAAACTGGAAGTAAGTCTGAAAGAGAAAAACAAATACCATATGCTAACACATATATATGGAATCTAAAAAAAAAAAAATGGTTCTGAAGAACCTAGGGGTAGGACAGGAATATAGACTCAGACATAGAGAATGGACTTGAGGACATGGGGAGGAAGAAAGGTAACCCGGGATGAAGTGAGAGAGTGGAATGGACATATATACACTACCAAATATAAAATAGATAGCTAGTGGGAAACAGCTGCATTACACAGGGTGATCAGCTCAGTGCTTTGTGACCACCTAGAGGGGTGGGAGGGAGATGCAAGAGGGAGAAGATATGGGGATGTATGTATATGTATAGCTGATTCACTTTGTTATACAGCAGAAACTAACACAACAATGTAAATCAATTTTACTCCAATAAAGATATTAAAAAAAAAGAACAGTGGTAGTTGCCTAATGCAGAGATGACTACTTACTGGTTAATTCATTCAATTCCACAAATATATATTGACTGCTTATTCTATGTCCCAATATAAGCTGATGCAAAAAATTAAGCAGAAGCACAGATGTTTTCTATCCCAAAGGGGCACCTTAATCCTCTGTCACATAGATAACACTTGCCCAATTTCAAGTCTTGTCATATAAAGCTGAAGCACTGGGTTTTGAAGGTATGTGATGTAGTTCTGAAATGCTTTTGTGAGAGGCAACCTGGTCCTGTTGAATATTTCTGGAAGGACATTTGAATTGATTTATTGATTGATTCGGGGTGGGATGGAGGACAGGGCTTTAACAAATGAAAACTTATCCCTGAGCCTCAGGGAAAACTGAAAAATCAGTGGAAAACTTCTTTAGTATCTTCGTTAATGAAGACACAGTTTTTAATGTAGTGCTTTAAAAACCATATTAGCACAAACAGTATTCCTAAATCCATTTATGATGAAAGCTAAGCAAAGCTGAGAGATCTTTATGCTATGTAGCTAGAAAGGAAAACGTAAATCACTGCTATGTCCTGGATTCCATGTTAAGCACGTCACATAAACATTTACACTTTACTCTTGTAACACACTTCTTTTTTAAAAAATGTTTATTTATTTATTTTACTTATTTATTTGGTTGTGCCGGGTCTTAGCGGCAGCATGTGGGAACTTTAGTTACGACATGGGAACTCTTAGTTGCAGCATGCATGCAGGATCTAGTTCCCTGACCTGGGATCAAACTCCGGCCCCCTGCATTGGGAACATGGAGTCTAGGCCAGTGGACCACCAGGGAAGTCCCTCTTGTAACACATTTCTAGGTAAATTTTATTCTGTAATTTTGCATAAGTTATATCTCAGGCTCAAAGAAGTAAAGTGTCTTTCTCAATTTCATGGAACTAAAAGGAAGCTGAGCCCTCGATAAAGGATGTTCTATGGGACTTACTCTCCCAGCTCTCTTGCTAATATGTAGAATAGTACAGAACAAAGTGGTGTGCATTAATACCCCTGCAACAGATTTTATGTATAACTTAGATAAATGTATATGATTTCACATTTTTAGCAAGCGTGGCTATTGAAAATTTAACCGTTGCTACATATAAATAGCAGACGTCATTATGTTTTCCTCCAGTGGAAAAACATTAAGGAAAAACTATACAATTGAATTTTACATTCGAAGTAAAGGCTAATCACAGTAGACTATAAAGTTATTCTCTGGAAGTTGTTCTGTAAAACAAATGTTACTGATTTTAATTAGAGGTACATGTATGCACAATTTCACATTTAATGCTGGAACGAGAAATTAAAGAATTCAGCCTCAGTGGCCTTAAGTCAATTCAGAAGAAAAAATGTCTCACTTCAGAGCTTAAGCAGTAAACACAGCTTTAAAGTTCTATCCCTGAATTTCAGGTTAGTCTTTTTTTATTTTCTTACCATTTAGAAGGTTCAATTTTTAACTAAGTTACCTCCTATATATATGTCTCTTTCCTCTCCCCAGGAAAAAAATACCATTATGAAAATATAAAGTTTTCAGAGGGTCAAACACAAAGACAATAAGAAACTCTTCAGAGGTTTTCTTTGAAAAGATGTCTTTGGGTAATTTCGATTTCTCAATAACTCTATCTCTTCATTTGTAATGGATATGGCATTTTACTCTAATCCCTTTTTTCTCTGATAATCACTGCAGAAACCACTCCTGCTTCACTTTAATCAACTATGGATTGGGTTACCTAGGAGACCTGCTTGTATTCAAATGACCTAAAATAAAATATAATGGTCAGATCTTTTCCTATTTGCTATATGTTGCATAAACTGCTCCAGTAAGAAATGGAAGGAAAACATAGCACGTCCTTGCAGAGAAGCATGTAATTACTCTATATTGCTTGGAGGAGAAAGTGCACATTTCTCCCAAAATGCTATTTAGAGTCTTCCATTTCTCAAATTTAATTTGCTTCTCCATGGGTTTTGTACCCCCAGTGCTGACAGGCTAGCGTAGAGATTGGGCAAGAGGTGATCGCGAGTGTTAATGGTGGAACACAGTTTCAAGGGTTTGTTTATTCTTGTTGATTTATTTGTTTGTTTTTCAGAACAGAGGCTCAGCACAGGACAAAGAAGTTTTCAGAGCAATCTTCCTCAGAAGACTGTGGTGTGGAAACACCATGATGAGTGGGCGAATGAATGAAGATATTCCTAAGCTTGGGAATAAAACTGAGGTTAGAAACCATTTGTCAAGTAGTCCAATGCTCTATCAAATTGAAAGATCTAAAACAGGAATTAAACAGTTTTTGCATTCCCGTAATTCTGTGATTTGCCTTTCTTGTTCATGAAAGACATTGTTCACTGATCATGAAAATATTCTCCAGAGAGATCAGATGTTGCAACACCCCTCTCTGCTATGATCACCAACAGAGTACATTTACCAAGAGCTGAAACTGAGCTCATAGAGTTAGAAGGTGTGAGGTAAATAAAACAAAGAAATTAAGATTGGAGGCTCTCAGCCTAAGTATTGAAAACCCAAGCATTTTCTCTTCACTTGAGAAGGCAGTATTCCTTGCGGTTAAGAAACCGGACTCTGGAGGCTTGTCTGGCTTTGCATCCTACCTCTGTCACTAACGACTTATGTAACTTTGCTGTAATTACATCTCTGTGCCTAAAATAAGACAAAACTAATAAACATTACTTTATGATGTTGTTGTGAAAATTGAATGAACTTACAACAATGAAAAAGGCACTATCAATGATGGAGATTTAATTATGTCAGACTTGATGGCCTTCCTCTAGCCCTAGCCAAAATGAACTCTTAAAATGAAAATAAGATTGTTACCAGCTTCATTATCCTCCATTTCTTTCCGAAACTTCTGCTCTTGTCAGCTGGTTTTTCCATAGGCTTCTTAACATGTCTCTAAGTATTTTCTCAGGTGGTGTGATAGTGTTTTTCCTTTGTTTTTGTTTTACTTTTTATTGAATATTTGACATGTAGCATTGTGTAATTTTACGCTGTACAGTCTGTCACTTTGATACATTTGTATGTTGTAATATGATTGAAGTTATAGTGATATTTGTCACATTACATAATTATAGTACAATATTACTGTCTGTATTCATTACACCATGAATTAGTATAATTCCAATAATTAATAATTCATTGACTTATTTACTACTTGTTACAAATTTGTACCCCTAAACACCATCAATCTTATTCCCATCCCTGCTGATGGTTAGGTTTGTGTGTCAACTTGACTAGGCTTTAGTACTCAGTTACTTAATCAAGCATTAAGCTAGGTCTCTCTGTGAAGGTATACTGTAGGTGTGGTTAAGGTCTACAGTCAGTTGACTGGGGGAGAAAAAATGGTCCTACATGATATACAAGTGTCATTCGAAAGTGGACAGCTTGAGCAATACAGCTGGATGTTCACATTGCTTGAAAGGAGAAAAGCCCTGAAGTATACATGTACATTGATTCAAGGGCTATGGAAAATGATTTGACTGGATGGCCAGGGACTTGGAAGAAAAACAATTAGAAAGTTTGTGACAAAGAGATTTGGGGAGGATGTGTGTGGATATACATTTCTGAATGGGCAAAACCCATGAAGATACCTTTTCCAATGATTTATGCCTCTATCTTGACACTGATGCTTCAATCTTGATTACTTTAGCTATATGATAAGTCTTGAAATAGGATAGACTGATTCCTCCTGTTTTATTAAAAATTATTTTAAAAAATCGTTTTAGTTTTTTGAGTTCCCTTGTTTTTCCATATATGTTTTAGAAAAATTTTATCAATAATCAAAAAAAATTTACTGAAATTTGATCAGAATTGTGCTAAATCTGTGTATCAATTTGGGGAGAACTAAAATTTTATGTTTTTTTCCATTTAAAAAATATCTTTTTTGATTTATTTCATCAAAGTTCTGGAATTTTCCATTTAAAAATCCTATACATTTTTTTGACTTACATTTAAGCATTTTATTTTATTTTGGTTATTTTGTAAAAGTTTTTTTTAATTTCAAATTCAAATTGTTCATTGCTGTTATTAGAAAGCAACTTACTTCTCTGAATTAGCCTTTTACCATGTGATCTTGCTATAACCGCTATTAGTTTTAAAAGTTTTGTTTTGTTTTTTTATTCACTGGGATCTTCTACACAGATAAATATGTCTTCTGTGAATAAAGACTGCTTTATATCTTCCTTTCCAATGTGCATAACTTATATTTTCTTTTCTTTTCTATTGGATTTTCTAAGATTTCTAGTCCCTTTGTGTATATAGATAAATAAGTTTTAGGTATTGATGGAGAAACCATTCTTTATCAGTAGGTATAACTCACCTCAATTTTTTATCTGCTGTTTCACATTCTATTAAATTTTGTGCTGGATATCTTCCATATGTCTCTCCAGATCCAGTCTTCACTCTTCCCCACCCTGCTCTGTGCCCTGGGAAACACCTGAAATGACTGCCTGGGAGATTCTCCATCTCCAGCACTTTTCTTGCCCGTTGTCTTCTGTTTGCTCTGGCTAATGATGTGAAATCCATTGGCTTGAAATTCAGAAAGGGAAAAAGTAAGACTGGTGCATTTATTCCCCATATTCCATTGTAGCCATTAAAGAAGAACTTCTACAAGCTGCTACCATCATATTAACCCACTTAACTGTATTCATGGTTTTATATATATATATATATATAGTCCTGGTTCACTACAAATAGAGTCCACACTTCTAGCCAAAGGCTGCACTTTCAATTGTATAGTAGATCCTATTCTCACTAGTTTCCTTAAATACATCACTCCACCAGTTTTTGTCTCTTTCATTTATTATATTTATATTTAGGTTTGTGAGTTATCTTAGGAGTCAAACCTGCTGCGTTTTCTCCTATCTTAAAACAAACAACCCCAAACCCCCAGTTCTCTACATTCTATTTCCCTTCTTCATGTTTAGAACTCGTTTTTTCCTCTTTACAACAAAACTCCTTAGAAGACTCATCTAAATTCATTTTTTTCTAATTTTTTTTCATATTATTACTTGAACCCATTCCAGTCAGTTCTATTACCCCTAGTATTCTACCAAAATTACTCATGCAAGGTCAGCAATGAGTTCTTAATTACCAAGTGAAAAGTCAATTCTTAGTCTTCATCTTACTGGCTCTACCTACGGCATTTGCCTCTCTCATCTCCAGAACACATTTTTAACGTGTATTCCAGATTATCAGCACTCTCCTGTATTTCCTTATTATGCTCTGACCATTCATATTCAGTTTTCTTCACTGTTTTCTCTCATCTGCTCTAATGATATTAGTTACCAAGGGCTCGGTCCTTGGATTTCTTGTGTTTTGTTTGTTTTCATTTACAATTATGCTCACCAAGTATCATTCAGTCATGTGTTTTTAAATGCAATTTCTACACTAACGATTTTAACATTTATAGCTCCAAACTAGATTTCACCATGACCCAAAGACTTATAGAATCAACTTTTTACTTGACATTCCTTTTCTACCAGGCAACTCAAAAGAAACGTGTCCCAGAACGAACTCTCAGACTCTAACATGTCATCACTACCATCTGTTCTTCCTGTGGTCTTTGCCATCTCAGTGTAAGGCAACCTGGGTTTTATTTTACAGTCTTGTGAAATTGTGCTAGATATCTTCCAGCTTGGATCTGTTAACTGCTTTCTTTCTAGAGGCTAAAACATAGAACATATGTTTTCAATGTGATAGACTGAATGAATGAATGCATCTTTTGAAGAATTATGGATTATATCAATTATAAAAGGTAACTATTTGTCCTCTTAAGTGCATTTAATTAATATTCCCTTTGTTCTCCCTTGCTCTAATATAGATAATAAATATATAAATAAATATAGATAATAAATCAGGTGTGTACCTGATTTTTTTTAACATATATCTGATATGCACTTTTTTCTTTCATTACCAACTTTTATGGTTTTTTCTTCTAAGTATAACTCTTTTAAATAGGAAACAAGATCACATTTTTAAACCCTATTTGAAACTAATCATTGAAAATTTTAATTTCTTTATATGTTCATTTCATTTGCAATTACTGAGATGTCTAGGCTCCTTCCTGATAATTTATTTTATGTTTTCTGCTTTCTCTGTTTTTAAAAAAATTATTATTCTTATCTTGTGATGAATTCATGTAGTTTTCTTAGTTCATTTTTTTCTACTAGTTTGAAAATGTGACATCTCAATAATAATTTTCAACTGGTTGCACTTGAAATTTTAACATGTGTATTTAAGCTTTTATCCTTCTATGCAGTGTCTTATGTTAATATTTTTCTTTATGTTTTTATCATATAAATCAAGAATCTTAGCATTTATTTTTCTCTTCCCCCCACCACCTGCCATCTTTTACATCAGTGAGGTAAAAAGCCTATTCTACACTGAGATCCTCAATAAATTAAATTTACTTTAAAATTTAAGTTGTCATTTTTTCCTTTATAAACTACTCTTATTTAAGCCAAAGTATAAGTTATACTTGTTTCATAGTTCTTCACTATTTCTTGTATAATCTCTCCCTTAGAGTCATTGCTCCTTTTATCAAAGTGTGCCTTCTAGTAATTCTCTCAGATAGGGGTGTTGGGTAAGAAATGTATCTTGGGCATGCTTTAAAAGTTTTTACTTTAGCTCTCATAGTTGACTGTTAGTTTGGTTGAATATAAAGTTCTAGTTACTTCAGAAATATGCAACTATTCCATCAGAATCTTGTACCTATGGTTACTAATAAGAATTCACTTTTCTACCTGCTGATTATTCATTTAATAGTTATTTCCAACTTCAAATTATCCCATGGAACTTCCAGTGAAGGAACTCCTTTGATTCTAAAATGTTATTGTGATATGAAAAATTATGCATTATTTTTAATTTATTTTTCTTATCTTGGGTTAACAATGAACACCTAAGGACTTATGTTTTCTCTTTAGGTCTACAGAATTAAAAATTTTTTTCTTTGTATGTCTTCTAACCTACTCTCCCTGCTCTGCTGACCCATTTGTACATAAGAAGTATTGATAGATTATGGAATTTTATTTATTTTCTCTGTGTGTTAAATTTTATTTTATTCTCTCTTTTTCTCTCTGTATTCACATACACACACACACATACACACACACACACACACACACACACACACACACACACTTGTCTGATGTATTCTATGGGAATCTCTGTCGAATCTCCCAGCTCAGCAATTGACTTTTTAGCAGGGTTCTTTTTAGCTCATCCTCTGCTATATCTACTCCCCATTTTGATTTTTTTATGACTTTCATATTTTTCACTTCAAAAATGTCTACCCAGACCTTTTAGTACTGATATCTACATCAACCTTTTCATAAAACTGTTACCATAGTCCGACTTTATATTTTGGTCTGAACAATATGAAGTTGATTGTATGCAATTTGCTTTTGTTCTCTATTTCACACACACACACACACATATATATATATATATATATCCCATTTGTTCAATCAGATTATAAGTCATTCAAAAACACTTCATTCCCTTTTTTTTTTTTTTGGGCCCTTTCTGAGCTCTTTTTACCTTGATGGGTGCAAAATATACATACGATTCATTGCTTCAAAAGCAAGAGCCTACTCTATTTGCTTCCTTGGGTCTTCCATTTGTACTCCTGAACATGAACCTTCCCTCCCAGGCCTAGAAGTACATGATCTCTTATTTTTTGCTTCTCCCCTGAGCTCATGAATCTCTGAAGCTCTGTCTTATCTATTTTGGTCTGTTTTTCAGCATCATTCAAGTAATTTGGCTGCAGGAAGTATTCACTGATTGATTACAAATGATACTGCAGTGCAAGAAAC
Organism: Mesoplodon mirus; assembly: GCF_964341445.2. NCBI lineage: Eukaryota > Metazoa > Chordata > Mammalia > Artiodactyla > Ziphiidae > Mesoplodon > Mesoplodon mirus. The sequence continues at coordinate 107,846,706 of NC_138984.1, read as the reverse complement.
AGTGTTCAGTAAACTCAAAGCCTCACTTGTTCAAATTAGATTTAATTTTCGCTCACAGTCACACATTGGCAATAACAGTACTTTCCAGGAATTACTTAAGGTTACAACAGTAGTCAGAAAGAATTGTTATCTTGAGAAAAAAATACAGAATTTATGGTCCCTGAGAAAAATACTTTTTTTTTTTTTTTTTTTTTTGCGGTACGCGGGCCTCTCACTGTTGTGGCCTCTCCCGTCGCGGAGCCGGACGCGCAGGCTCAGCGGCCATGGCTCACGGGCCTAGCCGCTCCACGGCATGTGGGATCTTCCTGGACCGGGACACAAACCCATGTCCCCTGCATCGGCAGGCGGACTCTCAACCACTGCGCCACCAGGGAAGCCCGAGAAAAATACTTTTGTCATGCAATTATTTTATTTACATTTAAAAATCTGCCTTCTCTAGATAGCATACAACTTAATAATAGAAATTGCTATAAAAATAATAATGAGTGTAGAAATTTATATCATGAAAACACCAAAGTGAACAAACAGAACACATGATGAGCAAAAATTTTGAATGGAGACAACCTAGAATCAACCCTTCATTTTAGTAGCCACAGTTCCAGAGTGTCAAAGAGACTACCAGACACAAAATGATAATTAAAGTACCTGCATTCACCCATTTCTGTTGTGCTTATTAGGCATTTATATGCAAGGAGAACTTAGAGCTCTCACAGAGATATTTGATTTTGCAATAATTATTTTTATCAAATGGCCAGACACAATCCCAACAGTCACTTTAAATCTAATGGTTGAGCTAATCAGTCCAAGTGAAGATACGAAAAAGTGGGAAAAGTTAAAAAGAGATTACAACAGAAAGAACAACAAATTACCCAGAACAGCCATTATAGGAATCTTTGCAATATCCCCTTTAGGAAATAGTACAAGTATTTTTTTAATATTTCTTATAAAATAATAAAAAAGAGTTAAATCCATTTTCACTTATTGTTAAGCATTGACATTATCTTTGCACTCAAAGTCAACCAGGAAACAAAACCATAATTGGATATGAGAGCCACAATTAGTTTTAAAATATAAATTCAATTTTATTCCATTTGAAGTAACAATTTATTTGTAGAAAGAAGCTTATGAATTTGGGAATATAAGACATGGTGGAAGATTTCAAACAGTGTAAGATTTAGTCCTTGTACCAAAGGGAAAAAAAGTGAAATTACAATCATATTCCCAGGGCATTGGATGCAATCAAAGGGTATATTTAACCATTAGAGCAAATATGAAGTTAGAAACTCTTAAGACTGAAAAATAGTCTTACTCTGAAACTTTATGTGGGCATTGTGAAGTTAAAGAAAGCTTGCAGAAAGGAACACATGTCCACATTCTTACATGTAATTCTGAATTTCAGTGCTTGAGAAATAAAGTGTTTCTTTTTTCATAATCCACTTGACAGACAAGCCTGATCTAACAGTCAGGCGACCTAGAAATCTTATGTATCTCACTTAGTGAGGTTACTCACATGTTCTGCTGAAGAAATGTCCTTGTGCCCCTGCCCATCCTTGCAGTGTTACTTATATATCATGTATCTTTCTAATTCTGAGAAATTTTGAAATCTGAACCATACCTTGTCCCAAGTGTTTTAAGAAGGAAGAGTAGTTTTATATCTGAGGATTTAATAAGGAGCAAGTCACCCAAAGCAGAAATTCTATGACCTTAAATCAAAATGTTATACTATTTTGAGATGTTAAAAATACAATACTACTTATTTATTCTCTATCTATATATCCAATTGAGTATGTCCCTTTAAAGCATTCAGTGATTCCAACAGCCTTGTCATTTATGGCATTAGAAATTTCTGTTTGTTAGTTCATCTCTCATGGGTCATCCAATATGCATATTGACATGAACATTAAATCATATAATTCTCACAATGACCCTGAGAGTGAGAAATTAGTAATTCTGATTCTTACATAAGAAAATGGATACAGAGAAGCTAAATTATTTGCTAGTGGCACACAGCTGGTGGATGGGAGGGCACTGATTTGAATCTGGCCTCCTTCTTCAGCGTCCTCATTTTCCAAAGAAGTTACCTGGAGCCTAGGATGTTAAATCTCACTCCCCTGGTGAGTGAGAAAGCCAAGTTCAATGCTTTGATCAGATGACTTGCTGCCATGGAAGAGTAATTTCTAGAGTAATTTGTAATACTACCTCTGTCATATATCAGAGCAGATTTGAATCCAGGAGCTATAGGTGTGGTTTGTCTGCTACTGTTGCTATCTGGAAAACAGAAACCAATTTTAGCCATCTTAAGCAGAAAAACAAAGATTTTGTTAGGGTGAGAAGTAACTTTCAAGTAACTGGTAGGCCATTTTGCAGTTGATCTCAAGAAGTTAATTAATGAAGAAGGAAACCTATTAAAAGTAATTGAAAGAAAATATGCTTAGGCAAAAACTGATTAGTATCCCCTTTTAATATAAATTATCTTTTTAGAATATCTGATTATTTATACTCTTTATCTTTTTTTCTTTCTTTCTTTCTCCTTTCTTTCTTTCTTTCTTTCCTTCCTCCCTTCCTTTCCTTCTTTCTTTTCTTCCAGTTGTATTGAGACATAATTGGCATAAAGCACTGTACAAGCTTAAGATGTGCAGCATAATGATTTGATTTACATTCCCCATGAATTAACTATCACAATACGTTACTGATCATTCATCATTTCATATAGATACATTAAAGAAATAGAAAAAAATTTGATAAGAAATCTTAGGATTTACCCTCTTAACTTCCATAAATAACATACAGGATTGTTAATTATTTTTATCATTTACATTACATCCCTAGTACTGGAAGTTTGTAGTACCTTTAGCTGCCTTCATCCAACTCTCCTCTCCCCCACCCTGTCACTGGTAACCAGAAATCTGATCTCTTTTTCTATGAATTTGTTTTTGGAGTGTAATTGACCTATAACACTATGTTATTTTCTGTTACAGGATATAGTAAATTTTTTCTATATATTTAGAAATGATCACCACGATAAGTCTAGTTACGATATATCACCAAAAAGACATTATCAATACTTAGTTATTGACTCTGTTCCCCACACTGTACATTTTATGCCAGTGATTCATTTATTTTGCAACTGGGAGTTTGTATTTATTACATTCTTAATGTGATTGATCTTGTATTTTGTTTCCTCCTCAGTTTTCCCTTACGCACTTCTGAAATGCTTATGTGTTGAGAGACAGATAAATTATGACATAAAAAAGAGGATAGAATTTTAAACATCTCATATCAAGTTTTTAATTTAGTATCATACCAATACAATTTTATGTATTCTGAACTAGGTAAGGAAATCATTGTTTCCCCTCAAGTTCCTGATGACCCATCTGAAAATGTTCATTTTTTCTTAACATGGAAAATATTTTACCCCCAAACACATTTTATTTTCCACATATATTATCTCTCTGAAAAAAAATACCATATTTACAATGTTCAGAAAAGTATAAATAAACATCAAAAGATAAACTGAACACTTGGATCCCCTGCCTAGGTTAGAAATACAGCATTACCAATATAGTCGAAACCGGTCTTGGGCATTTCTGTCCTATCACATTTATTTGCTTTCTTCTTCTCCAGACAAAACTTCTGTCCTTCATTTGATGATTATTAGTCCCATGGATTAATATGTACTTTTATGTTGTGTGTATCTAGTGAAATCTATTAAAATTATTGTCCAAAATGTTCTAATAAATGTATCTTCTCATCCCAGTGTCTAAGAATATTATGCACTGAAATCGAGCAAGACCCTGTGGGGCTCATTGGCACAGAAGCCTTTCAGTGGCTCTGTTTCTTGTAGGAAACAGACTCCAGCCTCCATGACCTTCCCGGGTTTCAAAGGGCAGATTTGAACAGCTGCTAGTCTGAGAAGGGAGGGGATGCAGAGACAAGGGAAGAGCAGCCAAGAAACCATCTGAGGCAAGATTAAAGGAACCAGAGGAACTCATCAAGATTAGGAGACCACCTGAGGCAAGATTAAAGAAGTGCAGGCAGTGCAGACCCCCAGCCTTGAACTTTTGCTATAAAAACTCCTTACCAATTCCTCCCATGGTTGGGACACACTGTTTTTCAGGGGAATGAGCCTGCTGTGTCCCTCTTTGCCTGGCAAATCAACAAAGCTATTCTTTTTTTTTTTTTTTTTTAGTTTCTGCTTTATAACAAAGTGAATCAGTCATACATATACATCTGTTCCCACATCCCTTCCCTCATGCATCTCCCTCCCTCCCACCCTCCCCATCCCACCCCTCCAGGCGGTCACAAAGCACAGAGCTGATCTCCCTGTGCTCTGCGGCTGCTTCCCACTATCTATCTACCTTATGTTTGGTAGTGTATATATGTCCATGCCTCTCTTTCGCTTTGTCACAACTTACCCTTCCCCCTCCCCATATCCTCAAGTCCATTCTCAAGTAGGTCTGTGTCGTTATTCCTGTTTTACCCCTAGGTTCTTCATGACATTTTTTTTTAATTCCATATATATGTGTTAGCATACGATATTTGTCTTTCTCTTTCTGACTTACTTCACTCTGTATGACAGACTCTAGGTCTATCCACCTCATTACAAATAGCTCAGTTGTGTTTCTTTTTATGGCTGAGTAATATTCCATTGTATATATGTGCCACATCTTCTTTATCCATTCATCCGATTTTGATTTCACCTAAAACTCTGTCTCTGAATACGATTCTGCACCGGTGCACAGAGGCCGAGCTTTTGGCAATATCCTCGCAACCTCATCTGCACGTGATATGAACAGATACTTTGTCAATATGAATGATCTAAAACAGGATCTAGTTTTGACTTTAACTCTCATTATTTAATAGTGGGGGTCCTGCATATTTTCATATGTTTGTTAGCCACACATGTTTCTCTCCATCTCAATTGTTAATTTATATTTTTGCCATTTTCTCATGTAAATTTTAAGCTACCGTTGTAGAAATCTAAAAGAAATATATTTGTAATACTAATCATTATTGTATATACTATAGATCCTTCTGAAAGGCTATGACTTTTCATTTCTTCATGATGGTTTTAGATAAACAAGTTTTCTGTTGTTTGTTAATTAGATTATACATTTTTTCTTTCAACTGTAATAAAATTAAATATATCAATCGGTTCTTGTGTTCTTTTGTATCTGTTTTAAAAGTTCATTCTATAGCCAAAGATAATGATTATATCCTCAAATATTTTCTTCTAAAGAGTTTTAAGTGTTGTTCTCCATATTTGAGGCTTTGATGAGTACAACGTTGACTGGTATAATAGTGAGAGAGATAGTGTGAAGAGGAAGACTAAATATAAATTTTTAGGGAATTCCTGGAAGTCCAGTGGTTAGGATTCTGCACTTTCACTGCTGAGGGCGTGGGCTCAATCCCTGGCCAAGAAAATAAAATCCCCCAAGCTGAAAGGCATGGCCAAAAATAAATACATAAAAATTTTAAAAATAAATAAATAAATATAACTTTTTCTTCCCCATGTAAATATCCAATGACGCCAGCATCATTTGTTGTAGAGACCATCACTTTAGAGTAATTGCAATACCACCTCTGTCATATATCAAGTTCCTTCTTATGTGTAGGTCTGTTTCAGTGCCCTTCATTCTTTTCTATTGGCTGGATTCTTTTCACATATATTTTAATTTTCCTATCAAGTGATATCTATTCAGGTATATTTTCTATCTAATTTTAGCCATATGCAATTTTATTCTCCTTTATAAATATTTCATATCATTTTTGTATGGTGAGTCGACATAGTAATCTCCATTTTTATTTTATGATCCTGTTTTCTGACTGTTAGATTTTGCATTTTAATTTTAATTTTTACTCACATTTTATGAGATCATTGACTTTTTGATTGTTACTTTTATGGTGACAAATCCAGACTGTTCATGATTTAGATTACAAATGTTCCTCCTGCTAGCCTTGAGCCCAGTATCAATTCCAATTATTTAAATTAATTTAATTAAAAGTAAAATTAAAATCCTTTTCTATCGAAGAAAATTAGCATACTCCAAAGACTCTACTCTCGATTATTCTCAATATTTTAGAAGGTTGGAAATTAATGGCAATTAGACATGCTGTAAAGTTTAAACATTTACAATAAATTAGATAACATCATTGCAGCAAAAGGCAGTCTAACTGAGATAAAGTGTTAATTATCTCCAAAGAGTTAGAATAGCATTTTTATGATAACCATTTGCATCTAAGGAAAATAATTGAATTTTTATCAACCATCTTCTGAATTAAAGAGAAAACTTTCATTTAAAAATTATCATGGCACTACTAGTAATTCTGATAATCTTCTTATCCCCTGAGATTTTTTTTTTTTTTCCGTACGCGGGCATCTCACTGCTGTGGCCTCCCCCGCTGCAGAGCACAGGCTCTGGACACACAGGCTCAGTGGCCATGGCTCACGGGTCCAGCTGCTCCATGGCATGTGGGTTCCTCCCGGACCGGGGCACGAACCTGTGTCCCCTGCATCAGCAGGCAGACTCTCAACCGCTGCATCACCAGGGAAGCCCCCCTGAGATATTTTTAAAAACACAGAAAAATAAAATCATTTTTTCAGATATGTTTCTCTGGTGCCATTGAAACTGATTATAAAAGAAAAAATAGGTTTATAAATGTTCAGTTTGTGTACATGGTATTATGGGAGGAATTCGAAGAAAAAAAATACCTTAGCCATGTCTCTAGTACTCACAAAGCTTATAATCTGAGTGGGGAATCAAAACTACGAAATATAAAAAAATGAATAATCAGAGGAGAGGTTATGTAAAGTATTGAGGTATTTGAGGTGTGGGAAGGAAATATATGCCATGCAAGACCAAGTCGTGAGGAAATAAGTAACTGAAAAGAGCAGCCTTGTGGTTCACCAAGTGAATCTGGATGAGAACACTGGGAATCTGCATAGAATGGAAATGGAAAAAATATTTATTGAAGATCTAGCATAGGTTTAGCATTGTGCTCAGAGTTTGCTACCTTATTTAATCCTCACAATGCTGGGAGGTCAATGTTTTTGTTTCTCACAATTTTTAAATGAGAAAACTGTTACTTATAAAGCTTAAATAACTTGCCCAAGATGGTGGAGTCAGGATCTGTATTCATATTGCTACAATTCCAAAGACAACTCTTAAAATAAAACATGGGAAACAAAGTCCTCAAGACCTTAAAAAAAACCATTCTATTAATCTTTCTAAACAATCTATCTAACCATCTAAATAATCTGTCTTTCTGATTTTCCCATTTGGAAAGGAGCATGTTAGCTGAGACCTGCAATCTATTTTATCCCTAACCAATCTGGGTAAGGAAGAATAAGATTACCTCACCAATCCCCTTGTAAATTGCAAGTAACAAGTGTCCATACAAACATGCCGATGAACTTTACTAGCAAGTCCTTATCTATGAAATGGTTCTAGCATGATGTACCAGGTCCATCCTGATGGTTAAATTCAATAAATGAAACCAAAATGCATGGCTTTATAGAGCATAAACATATGACATAAGCTATGCAAGTGTTTGGGTATACATTAAGGATGTTTTATAATCAAAATAACCCTTTTGTTATGATGTTCCACTAGATGTTGAATCAGGGTCAGGATACATTCTAATGTGGTGAGAAAGGACTTGGGGAGAAAGTGATTGCTCCATGCCTCTCATGTATCATGTGATTAGCTGTACTTTTCATTTTCTTCTTTGTAGGATGTGCTGGTGGGGAAAATAAAATAAGAAAACGTGCATACAGGGGCACAAGGGCAAAGGCAAAAAGAGCAGGCAGAAGAAAAGCTGGGGCTCTCTGCTCTCCAAACCTATTGGTGACCTGAGCTGGGTTTAGTGTCTTGGGAGACTCTCACCATCAAACCTCCCCAGGGGCCCCTGTCCCAGGCAGCCCAAAGGTATCTATGCCCAACAGACCTCGTCTTTGGGAATCCCTTCCCAAACAAAGAAAACACAATTTGTCATTAGGTGGGAGGTGCCTTTCACCAAGAAGAGAAAGGGGGGCGGGTCCTAGAGGCCGAAGACAAGGCAAAGTTGCAGGAGGCCAGCCATATTCAGTTTGATACCAAGCACAGTGTGTTGAACATAACTATTCAATAAATGTTTGTGGAAGAATAAACTACAGTTTTCTTTGTATCTTATATTGCTCTGAACAGCCCTGTGGCTACTATTTCGTTAAAATTAATAAAAATAATAGATTTTTAAAAATATCATTTAAACAGATGACCGCTGTGAAAAGATATGGTTTCCTCAAGATTTGAAAAATCTATTCCAACCTTCCTGTCCATTCCTTGTTTTTTCCTTCCTAAGAAGTTTGCCTTAGAAAAATAGAATCAAAAAAGGCTACTAGAGTATAGTTAATACTACTATAATGCATATTTGAAAGTTGCTAACAGAGTAGATGTTAAACGTCCTAACCACAAGAAAAAAAAAATTGTAACTATGAATGGGGACAGATGTTAACTTAGTGTGGCTATCATTTTGCAGTATATTCAAATATTGAATCATTATGTTATACCCCTAACAATAATATAATACTATACGTAAATTATAGCTCAATTCAAAAAACAGAAACTGTAATGATACATTAAATATTATATTAATACCACCACCAGAAAAATAAAATGGGCCACCAGAAGTGAAGTTAAATTTAATAATTTCCTTTTATTTAAATCTAAGTTTTTGTTCTTGTTGGTAATGATTAAATTTATCATATCCCTTCCAAATTTGATTAAATGACTTCCCAACAAATTTCACTTCTTCCCTCTGTCATCCACATGCAGAGCACCCAACTTCTGTATGTGGATAATACAGAGCCAGTGCTGCCCTCCTTTGTCATCATGTACCGGACACTCAGCAATAATTTCTCAGGATTTCTGAATTCTAGATAAGCCAGAAAAGATGAATCTCCCCTTTGATCCACATCGAAGAGATTTATTCATTCACTTGTACTAAACTCCACAACAGTCGTGGAGTCTATATCTTAATTAATGTTATAAAAACAAAACAAAAATAACAAGAAAATGTATTTTTCCATCCTTCTGTGTTTTATAATTGGAGTTCTTTTTTCCTATAACACTCCAGTTCAGCAGAAACAGCCAATTTTCTCAAGTAATTAGGTTGTCTATTTTGGGTAAATATGCTATAGTGTGAGAGTATGTAAAAGTGTCTGTGTGACTTGATATAAATTGTGTTAATTAAACACACCATTGTTGTAAGTAATATCTTTTAAAAACAACCACCAGGGATTTAGTTTTGCACATAGTAATCAAGTTCTGGTGCTTAGAAGACTTAAGCCTAATGAGCCCTGGGAACTAACACCAAGTGAAGATTTTATGTTCTCAGTGACCTGGATCCACTGTGGGACAGAGATGGGGTGAGTGTGTCAATTGAAGTCATCAGTGTCACTCTGCAAGGCAGTCATCAATAGGGCTAACACTGAAGACAGAGATGAGAGCAGAAAAACAAATGTTTACTGAGTACAGACTGTAACTCCCAAACAAGGCCATGTGCTAGATGATATCCATGCATTTCTTTTATAAGCTGCTATAAGCTGTTCTTTTCACAAACATATGGGGATATATTTTCTCTAAAGAGGGCTAACTTGAACCCAAAGTAAGTAACTTAGAGGTCACTAGCTAAAGAGAGCTTACAGAACCAAGAAGAAACTTTACAGAGAGCAAGGGAGCTGGGAACATCCCATGTATCTGAAGGAAGCTTATGCAATTGGAGGAAAACTCCTTACAGAAAAAAATACAAAATTGTGAATAGAAAATTAAACATGGGGTCTTGGGAATTCACACATGAAAACAAATAGCTCCATAGATGCCTGTTTCTGTTATGCATTATAACATAATAAAACACCTCCAAAACGTAATAGCTTAAATCAATAAATTACTATTATCCTTCACATTTCTGGGGGTTGATAGGACTGACTAGGAAGTGTAATAGGGAAGAAACTTTGTATTCTACTACAGGTTAATCACTAAAGGAATGTTGTCTATAAGCTTAAACTATGCATAATGGCCCATCTCTGGGAACCCTGCATCTCAGGTAATGAGCATTAAGCTAAAATACTTTTGCTTAGATCATAGGAAACATCTTGGCCTGGCCCTCCTGTGAATGACTACAAGAAGGAAGAAATTAACATATCCCCTCTGGAGGCTGACCAGAACCAGGAAATGTTTGACTTTACTCCTTCCTCTTTTAGTATAAAAGAAGCCTGAATTCTAACTCAGGCAATATGGTTCTTTGGGACACAAGTCCACCATCTTCTCAGTCTGCCAGCTTGCCCCAGCAACTCATCTTTCCATGTACTGGCCTGTCATGTGGTAAGCAGTACAAGCTTGGACACAGTAACAGTGTTCTTCATGTAGCTGGAATTAGATACCAATTGAAGCTAGAGTCAGCTGAGCATTTGATGAGCTGGACAACAAAGATGACTCATTCACATGGCTGGCATTTCCTGCTGGTGGTCAACTGAGTGCTTAGCCAGGGTTGTTGACCATAATCTTATCTGGGGCTCATTATGGCTTCTGCATGTGGCTTGTGCTTCTCAGAGCCTGGCAGGGTTCTGAGAGGTGGTATCACAAGACACAGCTTTCCGAAAAGGATGTAACAGATTTTACAAGTCCTTTTAAAGAGTTACCAGAAATTGCATACCATTACTTCTACTGTTTTCTACTGGTTAGGCAGTCATTGGGCTAGTCTAGACCTAAGAGAAAGGGAAATAAACTCCATGCCCAATGTGGGGAGCATGACAGAATTTGTAGCGGTATTTAATCTACCTCTGCAAAGCAGATAAAATCCTACTGAAGAGATTAACAGAGCACTGTGGAATTTCAACAATGGTAAACTTGAACAGACAAATAAGCTGGTGATAAACACTGGAGTTTAAAAATGACCAAAACAAATAGGAAATCCTATTACTTTTCTGCCTTTCTTTTAACCCGATGCTGATGAAAGAAATAGAGAAAATGGTAAGGGCAGAAATTTAAGAGGTTAATCTATAAATGGCACCAAGGAAGAATGAGAGAATATTTTCAGCTGGGAGAATCAAGATTACCAATCACACTGACTTTACATATAAGAAAACTGACTAGGGTAAAGTAAGTGAATGGCTCAAAATGACAAGCAAGTAAGGGACAGGATAAGATTAATTCTGGGTTTTATAATCTTATAAATTTATGAGTTACAAAAAATAAAATTAAATTTAAAAAGAGTTAAATTTTAAAAAATCTCTTTTTCATTTACTTTACATAAGTAAATGACAATTTACTTATGTAAATTTACACCAATTTAAATTTAGCCACAGGTAAAAAAGTTTGCAGAGTGAGAATCCAGGTTTTTAGTCTGAACATTTATTCTTGTACTCATCATAATATATGCTTCCCAAAGGAAGATAATGTGTCTTCTTTACTCAGCTTTGCATTTCTGGGATTGAGCACAATGCCTGGTACCTGACATAAAGACATTAAATAAATATTTTAAATAAGTAAATAGCTTTTATTCTTTCTCAAATGTCTTAAAAGGTAAATGTAATTTGTTTGTCCAGTTGATATCTCAAATTATCAGTAAGGTAATATACTATGTATATTGTTTCTTGCTCTCCACATTCTTCCCTGGAAGCCCACACTGTGGCCTGTTAGAATGTATGTCACTGAGGTTTCCGGTGCTTTATTATATAGCAATAGCTGACCAATAAAAAAAGTTTTTTTGTTTGTTTTTGGTTATTGTTGGGTTTTTTTTCTTAAATTATTGTTTTGAAAAAATAAACAAAAAGAAATCCAGAAGGTTCCCACTACTTTTTGTCACTAAGAATACATCAATAGTATCATTCCATGCACCAAAATATAGAAATCTGAAGACATGGAATCATCCAAGGAGTAGGGACAATTCTTAAATCTAGACAGAAAAAAGCTATGACAAATGTCTTCCACATTACAATTTAACTTGAGTTTAATCATTAGAAAAGATTGAAAAGAATTTTCTAGGATAATACAAACAATAAACTGGTTTAGTCTCCATTTTGTTGTACTTGCCCCATTTTTAAATCCCATTTAATTAAATGATAATAGGAATCATTAAGCTAAATGCATAACTAGTCTCAGCAGATTTTTATGTATGAAAATGTTCATATCCAAAGGTTTTCAAAAGGTTTCTGTTGAAGTAAAACTTAGCAGTGATATAAGGGAATACACACTCACCTTAATCATATGACTATCAGGCTACTGAAGATAATTGAGGACTTGAAACATTTTAGGTAAGAACAAAAATCTTAGTTCCAGGTTTCTTTCTCCAGGGAGACATAGCATCAATGGTTCTGCAGAACTGAGATAAGCATAGCTATACCAATCCCCCAAATTCCCAAATATAAAATTATGTCTCATGGTCTTACCAAATTTTCTCCTGTTCTGGGTTGTATACCAATGAAAGGGAAATGCACTGGTGCACAGTGCTTTAGATACTTATGATTAACAGAGAAAACAGAAATTATAAGGCCATGTAACTGGATGGATGTTCATGGGAACAATGAATACTGTAGATACAATTAACAAAGCAGGTCTCCCACCCCAAAGTCAAGACTCTAATTGGGAAGGAAGGAAACTCTAAGATTTGAATTTAGTGACATCTGGGGTGATGCATTTAAAAATCTTGAGTTCCCATGGCATTTACTATTGTCCCGCTCCTCCCTTTTGAAGGCCAGTGCTATCCCCATACTGGAAGATGATTAGAAACCTCTATTGATCTGCTCTCAATTACTTTTTGGCCATTACATCATTAAAACAACATAATAGAGTCAAATAAGTGCTGGACCTTGAAAGGAGGAAGAAGACTGTACACTAAATGACCTGCAGAACTAGCCATTAAATACAAACAAGGATTGGGAGTGTATTTATATGAATGGATTCTGAGAATTCTAGATCAAGGGGCTTAAACGTGAAATTCGGTAAAGTTGAGATTGTTCATAGGGGATCCGTCTTCCATTTTATAGGAGTTTACCCTCCGGAAAAGACCCTTGGAAATAGAACCAACAAGTGGAAACCAGAAATGCCCTAACCACTGTGACAGATAGTGGACACAGGGATCAAAAGGCTCAGAGAATTAGATATGCTAGAGAGGAGATCCTATGAACACTTTATATTAGGGACTCAATGTGAAAAACTGTAAAGAATAAATATAACCTCCTAAACAGTACTCCAGGATCAATTTAATTCAAGGAATAGTAAAGACATATTTATTAAACTCTCCCAAGGGCATATAAACAGAAGAAATTGCAAGGTAGAGAAAATTAATTAAAAATTTTCATAGAAGAACAAATTCAAGACAATAATTTATGACTATAATGTTTAGAGAATGGGAGAAGGAAAAGAAAAAGGCTTTTCAAGGTGTTAATGGATGTGCATTGAACTTTTTCAATCCCATATTAGAGTGAAAATGTGAGGAGTAGGGAAGGAAGGACATAGAGCACAGACTGGCATTTTCCCAATTGTAACATGTCTTTACAGGTTTAAATTTCCCCAGGGAACAAATGACAATATTTTTAATGACCGAGGGGATGACCTCTGCTTCTGTGTGTATTGGAGCTAAACAGTTTCAACAGTCTGGGGCATCTTCTAGCCTGCCTTGTGGCTCAGATGAGTACATTTAAAGGGAATGGGAGTATAAATATCTCTTAGAGACACGGATACTCTGTTGGTTGAGAATACTATACAAATAAAGATAATATGAGGTAAGATAAGTGTTCAAAGAGAGGTAGTTTATTAATGGCAGTGCAACTCTAAGTTCTATTCATCAGAACTACTCTATCTGACATGTGAGCCTTATATGAGGATTTAGATAAAATCAAACATAATACCCATAACAAGCTATTAAAACTTGGATTATTTTCACTAAAATCCTTCAAATTATGACTACGTCAAGAACAATAATATTTATTTGCAATATGCCTGATGCTTACCTGCCCATACTTCCTGCACCTCTGCCCAAATTTTACATATATGATTAAATTTATTACATAAAATTATATATGAATATATATATATTACATATAACTGTACGTGATATAGTTACATGTATATGTATATAATTTATATAATTTATTTTTAATTTTAATTTAATTTTTTAATTTATTTTTAGGTTTGAAGGTGAATTCCTTGGAATTTTTTCTTGAATTCAGTTCAAATTGGTATACGTAAGAAAAGTACTTCAAAGACAATCAGCTTATTGTGTTACAGTGTTCTGAGGAGGATAAAATTACTTTGGCCTAAGGTGACAATAAAGTTTCCTTGATAAATGGGATAAGATTTCTAATTTTTTTCTTTTTTCACTTGGAGGTTGAAGGGACAATGATGAAATGTTGAGAAGTAATTGTTCTATAACTGTCCATGGAGTTGCTGTCATAGCCTAGAACCTCTTGCTATGGTGTCTTAAACTATTCTTTTTTTCTTTTTTATTCTTTTCTTTTTAAACATAATTATTTTCATAATTATGTTTCCTTATAGAAGGATCAGCATCTCCCTATCTCTCTCCCTTTCCATCTTTGTTCTGCAGCTGATGGATACTTAGGAAACCTCCTAGAAGCAGAAACAGCATGACATTATTTATTACACAACTGGATGATGAGAAATTCCCCTCTCCACTATGGAAACAAGACGGAAAAGAAGACAGTACAGTCAGCTTCTTTATATACTTGAAGTTAAAGGAATTATACAGTTGCATAAAATGAGCAGTTAGTGAGATATAAAAATATAAACTGTCTTCTGTTGTGCCACTTCATATGAATTCTATCACATCAAATCATAACAACCCTGTGAAGGTATAATAGTCATTGTAGCAGCCAATATTTATCTAGTTGGAAAATAACTGATTAACTACTCTATGACCTTAGGACGTATATCTGTAGGAAGCTCTCTATATGTTAATTCAGTGTCTACAGAAAATGTGATTGGTAGGAGAATCAACTTTTTGTCTGTTTGTTTAAATGAGGCCTGCAGAACCAAGAAAGTTCCCCAAGTTATACAGCTAGAGTGACATTTTATGGGTAAAATCCAAGTTCTTGTCATCCCAAACCTAGGCCTTTTCTCCGAAGGCCTATTTGTGAAATAGGAGAAATTGTTTTAACTCTTCCCCCTTAAACCCTCTCTGTCCATCTGGACTTTCATAGTATTCAATAATACCATTGGTTCTCAAGACACCTACATCTCTCCCCTCTCTTATAACCTCACCAAAAGCTGTGTTTTTAATAATAAAATATTTAAAAGATCTAATTCACACTGTAATGAGAATGTTAAGAGTAGCTTAATGTGCTACTTTTTCAGATATATTACTTTTTTTTTCCAAATTACCTTCTTTTTTGATGTTTATACTCATAAATTTCATCTTTCACATTTTGCTTATCCTCACCCTAAAAATGTAAACTCAATTACAACAGGTCCATTGCCTGTCTTATTCAGTACATCATTACCAGTGTAATGGTATGGAGTGAGTATGTGATAAATACTAATTAATGAATTGTTTGATATTGGTTATTTGTTTGAATGAATCCAATATTTTTTAAACATTTTTTTGATGTGGACAATTTTTAAAGTCTTTACTAAATTTGTTACAATATTGCTTCTGTTTTATGTTTTGTATTTTTGGCCACAAGGCATGTGGGATCTTAGCTCCCCACCCTGGAATCAAACCCACACCACCTGCATTGGAAGGCGGAGTCTTAACCACTGGACAGCCAGGGAAGTCCCTAATATTTTTCTTTTTTTCTTTCTTTTTTTGGCTATCCATCTAAATTTTTTTTTCTTTTTTTTTTTTTTTTTTTTTTTTTTGCGGTACGCGGGCCTCTCACTGCTGTGACCTCTCCCATTGCAGAGCACAGGCTCCGGACGTGCAGGCTCAGCAGCCATGGCTCACGGGCCTAGCCGCTCCGCGTCATGTGGGATCCTCCTGGACTGGGGCACGAACCCGTGTCTCCTGCATCAGCAGGTGGACTCTCAACCACTGCGCCACCAGGGAAGCCCTATCCATCTAATTTTAATTATTCTGCTTAAAAGGTGGAATGAATTCCATAGCACAACTCTATTCCTAAGACCTGTCAGTATTATGAATAAAAGTCAACAGAAATTAACAACTGGTTATCAATTTATTAAAAATGTTGATTTAAGCATCTGCAATGGTGACTTCAACCTCGATTCCTGGCTCAGTACTGATGGAAGTGATCTGCTTGACGATCTCAGAAGGATGTGCAGGTCAATGCGTCACTTGTGGATCTTCATCTGAAAATGATCCCATGTCTTAGAACCTTCACCACAAGGAGTTTTCCTTGTAGTTTCCTTGTAGTTATTCTCAGAGTTTTGGTAGGGATCTGAACCAGTCTTTTCACTTTGAGATTCTTTTCCTTCACACCAATGATCAGACCAGCACATAACCTCTCCAAAGACTTCATGTTGCGGCTGGTGAGGGTGATTCTAATCTGGTGAATCGTCACCTGTGTCTCCACGGGATTCTTTCTGCTATCTTTATTTTTTGTTTTATTTTATTTTTTTGGAGTATAATCTTATTTTATTTTTTTGGAGTATAATTGCTTCCCTCTGAGCTTCCCTCCTACCCCCCAATCCCACCCCTCTAGGTTGTCGAAAAACACTGAGCTGATCTCCCTGTGCTATGCGGCTGCTTCCCACTAGCTATCTATTTTACATTTGGTAGTGTATATTTCACTACTATACTCATTTCGTCCCAGCTTCCCCACTGTGTCTTCAAGTCCATTGTCTATGTCTACATCTTTACTCCTGTCCTGCCATTAGGTTCATCAGTACCATTTTTTTTTTAGATTCCATATATATGCATTAACATATGGTATTTGTTTTTCTCTTTCTGACTTACTTCAGTCTGTATGACAGACTCTAGGTCCATCCACCTCACTACAAATAACTCACCTTTATTTCTTTTCATGGCTGAGTAATAATCCATTGTATATATGTGCCACATCTTCTTTATCCATTCATCTGTCGATGGACATTTAGGTTGCTTCCATGTCCTGGCTATTGTAAATAGTGCTGCAATGAATCTGATTTAAAAATGAGCAGAAGACCTAAATAGAAATTTCTCCAAAGATGACTTACAGATGGCCAAGAGGCACATGAAAAGAGGCTCAACATCACTAATCATTAGAGAAATGCAAATCAAAACTACAATGAGGTATCACCTCACACCAGTCAGAATGGCCATCATCAAAAAATCTACAAACGATAAATGCTGGAGAGGGTGTGGAGAAAAGGGAACCCTCTTGCACTGTTGGTGGGAATGTAAACTGATACAGCCACTATGGAGAACAGTATGGACTTTCCTTAAAAAATTAAAAATAGAACTACCATATGACCCAGCAATCCCACTACTGGGCATATACCGTGAGAAAACCATAATTCAAAAAGTGTCATGTAGCAAAATGTTCATTGCAGCTCTATTTACAATAGCCAGGACATGGAAGCAACTGAAGTGTCCATCAACAGATGAATGGATAAAGAAGATATGGCACATATATACAATGGAATTTTATTCAGCCATAAAAAGGAACAAAACTGAATTATCTGTAGTGAGGTGGATGGACCTAGAGACTGTCTTACAGAGTGAAGTAAGTCAGAAAGGGAAAAACAAATACTGTATGCTGGCACATATATATGGAATCTTAAAAAAAAAAAAAAAAGGTCAGAAGAACCTGGGCAAGAAGGGAATAAAGATGCAGACCTACTAGAGAAAGGACTTGAGGACACAGGGAGGGGGAAGTGTAAGCTGGGACAAAGTGAGAGAGTGGCATGGACATATATACACTACCAAATGTAAAATAGATAGCTAGGGGGGAGCAGCCACATAGCACAGTGAGATCAGCTCGTTGCTTTGTGACCACCTAGAGGGGTGGGATATGGAGGGTGGAAGGGAGATGCAAGAGGGAGGAGATATAGGGATATATGTATATGTATAGCTGATTCACTTTGTTATACAGCAGAAACTATCACACCATTGTAAAGCAATTTTGCCCCAATAAAGATGTTAAAAAATAAAAACCTCTACAAACAATAAATGCTGGAGAGGGTGTGGAGAAAAGGGAATCCTCTTGCACTGTTGGTGGGAATGTAAATTGATACAGCCACTATGGAGAACAGTATGGAGGTTCCTTAAAAAACTAAAAATAGAACTACTATATAACCCAGCAATCCCACCGCTGGGCACATACCTGAGAAAAACATAATTCAAAAAGAGACTTGTTCGGCTCTCTTTAAAAGCCATGGCTGTAGCACGTCTTCCTGACCGACTTGTTCCTCAGCAAAAGTGAAGAGCGGTGAGTCAGGAGCAGATGCGTGTGACCCAAGGCTCCTCTGCAGCGACGACGACATCTTCCTCAAAGAGCTTCTTTCATTTTTAATTATATTTTTTATCTTATATTTCCATGGCCCTTCCACTATTAGCTTTTACCTAATCACTAATCCTAAAGTGAGAGACTATCAAACTTCTGAGAGCAGTAAGTAAAGAATCACCTGTGTCCACATTACCAAGGTGACGAATTCACCTGTAATTCATAACACATGTGATTTATCTCCACAGCTTAGTTTCCTTATTTTTCCTATTTTTCCCATTTTATTTCTTATGTTCAACTCTTTTATACATCTAACATTATTTTTATGTGCCATGTAAGATAAAGATCTTTTTTTAATATTAGCTCATAATTTTTGTAAAATAATTTACTGAGGAAAACAGTGGGGTTTGAAAAGGCTAGTCTAGGCTTGATATAGAGATTTGAACATTGTGACCATAGAGGTATATTTTTTAAAGCTGACAGGTTGGATGTGATCTCCAGGAAAAGTGTTCTGAGTATGAAAGCATATACCCTTAAAATTTTTTTCTACTCAAATTTATTTATTCTTGGATGAATTTAAATAACTTTTTCTGAATTTTCATTCCATTTATTTGTATATTTATTCTTATGCATACATAAGAATGTGCAAGATTATAGATTATGCAGTTTCAATTTCCAAATATATTTCTTGATATCTTCTATTATTTATTTATCCTTATAAACTCAAAAATCAAGTACTCATGATATCTGCTTTGCCCCACAAAATGTCTTAGTAGCTTTTACCTATCAGCCTGTTCTTCATACTAAGCCAGGGTTTATAATGAAAGATCAATGAATTTAAACTATATTACTTCTTCTTCTTCTTTTTTTTTTGCAGTACTCAGGCCTCTCACTGTTGTGGCCTCTCCCGTTGTGGAGCACAGGCTCCGGACGTGCAGGCTCAGTGGCCATGGCTCACGGGCCCAGCCACTCTGCGGCATGTGGGATCTTCCCAGACTGGGGCACGAACCCGTGTCCCCTGCATCAGCAGGGGGACTCTCAACCACTGCGCCACCAGGGAAGCCCTATATTACTTCTTAAGAGAGCTAACATCTGAGAAATGTGGAGAGAGTTTCATTGACATGACTGAGTATTCTCTATTTCTGGTGAAGCTGCTGAACTAATTGTTGATTTTAATATGTTCCATATAAAGAAGCCAGACTTGGACAGAGAGAAACCTCTGAAAGCACTTGCTTTAAAATTAATATCAGTTGAATCATGAATTTGAAGATAAATCTAAGTGAGGTAGTTCCTATGGACCCTGTATTAGTTTGCTAGGGCTGCTAGAAGAAAGTACCACAGACAGAATGGTTTAAATAACCGAAATTTATTTTCTCACAATTCTGGGGCTGGAAGTTCAAGATCAAGGTGCCAGTAGGATTGATTTCTACTGAAGCTTCTTTCCTTGGCTTACAGACAGCCACCTTCTTGCTGTGTCTTCACGTGGCCTTTTTTCTGTGCCCATACATCTCTGGTGTATTTTCCTCTTTTTATAAGAACACAAGTCTTATCAGATTATGCTCCCACTCATATGACCTCATTTAATCTTAATTAACCCCTTAAAGGCCCCATCTCCAAATATAATCACATTGGGGGTGAAAGCTTCAGCATATGAATATCAAGGGGATACAGTTCAGTCAATAATAGATCCTATGGACTTGCCATGCTTTCTTTACCCCTCTAGATTTGGGGGTTTTGGTGGGACTATGCAACAAGTATTTCTATATTAACACAAAATGTTGTTTGCTTCCTCTGGAAATGGAATAAATTCTTGATGTCATTTTCAGTTGGTTCCTTTATGCACTAAATTTTGTTTTAAATAAATTACTTGTAGTTTTCTTTTCCTGAATAATGACAACCTTCTATATTTTCTAATGTTTTTGTGAGAACATTTTTGCTTTAAAAAACTTATCAACGGTATTCAGATACTACAATCACATATACAAAAATCAATCATTTAATTCAATTAATCTTTGAAGTTTGTGAAGTTTTGTATACATAGTTTTAGTTGTTTTTCCAAACTCACTGGTAAGATAAGTTGGGTGTGTGTGGATATGAGGTTATTCAGAGCAGATTTGACAGGAGGTAACATGTAGGAGAACTACTGAAGAATCAGCCTGAGATGAGTCTTTGACAAAAGACATCAATGTTAGTTCCTTTTCCTCCCTACTAGGAAAAAAAAAAAAGTAAGAGTAGCAATCTCTAATCTTCTTGATGCTTAGAAGGATTAAGTTCTAAGAGAAAAACTAAAATGAAAGAAGAGTTTAAGGCAAGAATTTTATGTGAAGGGACCACCCCTTGACCAGTAGCAAGATAATGGCTACAAAGCCCAAAGAAATTCCCAGGCATACAGAGAAAAGAGAATACTCTGTTTATTCAGAGCACTACAGAAAGGTTGGCAAGAGAGATGTGTGGTAATCTCCTTGGGTAATACACTGTTACAAAGGGTAAAAAAAAGTGTATGTTCTATGTAAAGGAAAAAGCAAGGAAAATTCCTTTTCCTGCAATACCTATAACCCCATGAATTCTCACCTCTTCATAACCTTGACTGAGTTGAGGAATGATATATTATATACTAAATTTTACCTCATTTTGTATGAAAACAAACATAAAAATTACTCTTTCTCTGTGATGACTTCTTATACAACCCAGAAATGCCTTTCTTGTTTCCAAGCCTCTCTTCACAGAGCTACTTCTTTGGCCAGTTTTTTTTTTTTTTTTTTTTTTTGTAAGAATAGCTGTATTAGTGTATACTCAGATGTATAGTTTAAAAATTAGATAACAGTATTCTGAATATTTCTGAGAATAAATGTTTTCTTGTTTTTCTTTTAGGTTTGTGGAGTCAGTGATACAAGTACAAAACAAGAGATGCCAAGAAGTCAAGAGAAATAAGTGAGTTACCCACAATGGGCATGAAACTTTTAAAGAACAAAGCCTTCTCCAGGTGCAGGAAGCTTAGCACTATGATCAAACAGGCTCTTGGTAGTGCAGGTATGTGTAGTAATCATCATGAAGTAAGCATAAAGACAACATCTTTAAAATGGTGGTGATATAATGCTCAGACTAGAAGATATTTCTTCTTCAATTTCTTATGAACATAGCCTGTTTCCAGGCAAGGGAGATATTCAAGTATCTGATCCCACTTGAAGGGAAACATACAGGACAGCCATAACTTGTTCTTCAGTAAACTATTTATTAATCTATTAGGTATATATTAAGTGGAGCACTATTCTAAGCACCAGAGGTATAGAAATGAGCAGATTTGTGCAATAGAGTTTTGGACACAGATAAAAATAAAAATGCGCAGACATGAAAACAGAAACAAAACTAGAAATGAACAACTCCAAGCATAAAAGGTACAATGTCTATAGTAAAAGGAGTAAGCTTGGATTAATTAAATACTGTAGAAAAATAAATGAACAGTAATAGTACCTGATGTAACTGAGAGGACTGAGAAAAGCATGAACCTGGTTTCCTCCTGACTTTATACTTCTTCACATTTTCCCTTTGTTAATTTTGCTTTGTATCCTTTTGCTGTAATAAATCATAGTCATGAGTAAGACTATACTGATTCCTGTGAGTCCTCCCGTGACATAGTTGGTGTTAGAAGTGGGATGTGCTAGCATGACCCTGACCCACTGAAATATGGCAAAAACATTGTTTGGGAAAAGGCAAGTTCAAAGCGTGGAGAAAGATAAACCTCCACCTGTTGGGTGTCTATAAGTTAACCATGGTATGAAAGAACAGCTGAATTGCTGTCTATTGTAAAAGGTAAAAGTTACATATGGAATTTAAAAATGATTTATCTACTCCAGGAGAATCAGCTTGCTGGATTCTCTAGCTATTTTTGGTAATCCAACTACAGTGAGGAGAAAAGAATGCAGTCCAGTAATGTCTTTGGTTGTTGTCTCTCTTCCCAGTGGAAGGAGAAACAAAGAGACCAAACGTTCCCAAATGTGAGCTTTAGATAGCCCAGAAATGTTAAAAGTTTATATTTTCTCTCCTCCAAGTGGGAGAAAAAGATTAAATCAGTTGCCAGAATTGGTTCAAAGCTTTAGATAAACCAGATGGGGGATAAAAGGAAAAATACACTTGCCATTTCTTCATCCTAACTGCTTCTTCAACTGCTGCAGACCTCCTGCCCCCTCTGTGCATTGCAGCTGGAGCTCCCCCAGAAACTGTGAACTTAAACCTGTAAATGTGGAATTTACTGATAGAAGTTATAATAAATTTACAAGAGCATATAAAGAGATTTTTAATTGGCTTTGTACTTTGTGATTATTGCATCTGCATATATGATAAATTTTTTGTAAATTTTTGTAATTTCACAAATCCTAGAGGAAGCAACACAATCAGGGAAAGCTGCAAAGAAATGTGCTCTTAGGATACAGATTCCTTGCTTTTTATCATGGTTGGTTGGTTGGAATTGAGATTCTTGAAGTATTTTAAAAATATGGCTTTGTAACTGATGTTTCTGATTCTGATTTTTGCCTATTATTAGAGCCCCTGAATAAAGGGAGATACATGAACAGAGTCAATCTCCAGATGGAGATAAAATTTTGATGCCTAAAAACAGTTTTAAATTGCTTATGAGTTCTTATAAAATAAGATATCTGACCCTTAGAGGCAGATACTTTTCTAGCCTAATGTGCATATTTTTGAGTGGATCAGTTTGGACACTCAGACTTACAAGACAAGAAAAGCTCAGGAAATCTTTGCTTGTCACTTGGAGTTGGAATACAGCTGTCTGGTCCTATTGAATTTTGGCTTTGCTGCTACTAACGAAAAGCCACTGACTTTTTTAGAATCTGAATTCAGATACTCATTACCTGGATCTAACTCCAAGCTAAAACCTAATATTGACTGTTATAGGCTGTTTTGGCTTCAACATGTGCTATGTTAAAATGAGGCAGGCATAGTTCTCTAATAAACAGAACTCAGATTCCAAGATTGCTGCAGGTTTAGGATCTCCCTCTGTGGGATCATAAACTATGAAAATATCCTTGACGCTGACTGAACCATCTGTGTCACATACAAATGCCCACAGAAAAGGGCTTATTCTCGGATGGAACTATTTGAGCTCTGGACCAATTTTATATTTCTGAGACTGATTGCATTCCTAACTTGTGATCTCTTCCAAAGGCTGAAAGTTGGGAAGAGGACACATCATGGGGATCGCGAACCCTCCACCCACGTCCGACAGATGAGACTCTTGACCCACTGCGAAATGTTCACTGCTGTTGACCTGTGTTTCACTTTCCTGATTAGTTATAGCTTGCAGTCATAAACCATTAGCTTGAGCCTACTTCCCTCAACTTTCTCCTGGTGCTGCAACTCAGTAAGCAATTTTATTACTAAATGCAGCTATTTCCAGAAAAAGGAATTGTGTTTGTGTACAAACTCATTTCAAAAATTTTTGAAAGCTCAGGATTTTGTTCTAATTTCTAAACATGAAGTGTCTTTCTGATTAAGTTGTATGCAAGACTTGCTTTTTCATTTGTTTCTTTTTGTTTTATTTTGTCTTTTTTTAACTGGAGAAAAAGCTTGGACTCTCTTGCATACAACTCTTCTATATGAATGATTTGGGTGACAGTGGGGACAATTGAAACAGTATAAAGTTAGGATTGCTGAATGAGATACACTTACTTTTTACTAACAGAGTAAAAACAAAACCCTGGTACCTGGGCAGACATGGGGAATGAAGAGGGGATTAATGACCTTTATTTTTCAAAACTGTTCCTGGAAGCTTTTTCCTCCTACCAAAGCAAAGAGAAAAATCCCCAGTGTTGACTTTCCAAGCTGCTGTGAGCATTTTGAATCAATCTTACTGCTGGGCCTATGATCACACCTGTCTCTGAGACAGCAGAGGGTGGCCTCAGCACTTTCCACGCAGAACACCTCCAGATGCCATTCACGTTTGTGATGAGGATGAACTGGTGTCAGGGACAAGCAAAACTATTTGGAATTGACTGTCTCAGGCTGTTCATTTGAAACCAAGAACTGAACTGAGTTAAGTGGACGGGACTTAGAATCCTAGAGCAATAGGACCCAGAGTGGGAAGCCACATCAAGGGCACTATTAACTTATACTGCCTAATTAATGTAGATCCTGTTTGGGGGTCCCTAACAATGATAAATTCTTTATTATATTATAATGTCCTGCATGTGCCCTCTGGGATTATACTTTTTATGTGCCCTGTCAAGACACTGCCTTACCCCTGGAAGGCATTCAGGTTGACTTGAACTTACAGACCAGAATTCTGGTGTGCCTAAATTGATGCCATGGGCCAGGTAAGAAAGGGTAAGGAGGAAGGCACTTGTTTTCTAAGATAGACTTTTATGGTAAATGGGATTTGTTTTAACTGAATAAATTCATGTCCCCTAAAGGTTATCACTGAGATAACACTGCAATTTGGGGGGTTCTCCTGATAATAATTTTGTTGTAAATATGCCTTGACCAGAGGGCAAGAGGTGGACCGTGCAGAAAAAAGTTGAAATAACAGGGCTGAAACTGCTATCCTTAGTAAACTGCTAAACTGCTATCCTGCTTGCAAGGCTGACCCTGGGCTGGGGTCTGTTAACTTAGGTTTCAAGGGGGTTCCAGTCATCCCCAGAACTGGTAAGAGTGGTTCACTGTGCCTAAATTGTTTGTACAACAATATGTTTTATGCTGACCACCTGCTTTCCTTCTTGGAGTCTGTATTTTTGATACGCGATAGCGAGAGGGTGCATGCATAACCAACTCCCAATAAAACCCTTGGCCACTGAGTCTTTAATGAGACTAGTGACAGTGTTTTACACATGTTGTCATAACTCACTGCTAGAGAAATTTTGTGTCTCCTGGGAGAGGACTTTTGGAAGCTTATGCCTGATTTCCTTGATACTTTACTACATGTGGCTTTTCCCTTTGCTGATTTTCTTGATATCTGTATTTGTTTACCAGAGCTGTGTAACAAAATACCACAGACAGGGTGGCTTAAACAACAGAAATTTACTTCCTCAAAGTTCTGGATTCTAGAAGTTCTAGAATTCTAGAAGTTCTAGGAGTTGTGGATTGACATGTTGATAGGGTTGGTTCCTCCTGGGGCCTCTCTCCCTCTCTCCCTTGCAGATGGCCACACATTTTCTGCCTCTTCACATGGTTATTTCTCTGTTCATGTGCCCCTGGCATTTGTGTGCCCAAATCTCCACTTATAAAGACTCCAGTCATATTGCATTAAGACCCATTCTAATGGCCTCATTTTAACTTAATCACCTTTTAAAGGCTCTGTCTCCAAATACAGTCCCATACTGAAGTACTGGGGGTTAGGACTTCCATATATGAATTCGGGAAAGGGTGGGAGAGGCATGATTTTAAGCCCAGAACAGTATCTATTGCTGTAATAAATCATAGCCATGAGTACAACCATATACTGAGCTCTGTGAGTCCTCCTCATAAATGATCAAACCTGGAGGTGTGTTGGGGGCTTACAACAAAATCAGTATATAGCCATTTTTTTGTAAATGTTTTGTGTGTGCTTCATATGAAAAAAGATTACTTACCAGTTTTGGTGTATGTCATTCTATATGTGTAAATTTTGTCAACTTTGTTAATCATGTCTTCATGGTAATTTTTTTCTGGAATGTTTTTTGGTGACTTTGTTATTTTATTTTATTTTTCTGCTGGTTTTCTCTCCTTTCTGTGTACCTTATTTTTGCATTGTGAATCAGGCATTTAGTTGAAAGCCTATTTGTAGCAATTCTTTTGTAGAAAAGAGGATTTATTTTTCCTCTTGAAAGGTGCTTGGAGACAACGGCAATCTAAATCAATTCATTCAACTCCAGGTTTTGAAATGATTTGAAATTGCTTTACAGCCACTAAGTCTGAACTACTTCCAATTAAACCATAATTTGGGGATGTAGCTTTTAAGAACCCAATGTACATTTTTTCATCCAAGCCCTACAAGGCTGTTAATACCTCTGATACACTTCTCAGGCATTTACTTTCCTTTACTCAGTTAAAAAAATCCCCTAGAAAAAATGCTTCTCAGTTTTATTTCTCTGAATTTCCATTTTCTCTTGGATCTTATTCTAAGAATGTTTCACAATCTTGTAAGCTCTCAGGATATTTTTTTTACATTTTATCAAGCATTTCTGATCATCCTCAGTAGGAAGATAATTCCAAACTAACTAGTATAAAAGTAGAGGTCCTCTTAGCCTTCATTTCTCATTTATCAAATGTTATTATATCTCTACTTTGAAGGTTTATGATGATGGTCAAACTAGATGTTTGAGTCAGCCTTTTGAGAAGTTTCTTGGCTGCGGTCTACATATACAAACTCCTTCTTTTCTTCATTTGATTAGCCAGATCAAAGAAATAAATCTTTTGGGATAAGCCCTTTTTTAATGTCTTTTTTTAGTAAACGATACATTCATCTATCACATGAACATTGTGCTGTTAGAAAAGCCATTTTAACCTTATTTACTAAAAGAAAACTTCTCATTTGATCTGAGATCTATGTTTTATTCGAAGATTAATTCAAGCTCTTTGTCTTTCTGGGAGACAACTATAATCTACTTTTCTCTTAATAAATATCACTCTAAACCTTCTAATATATTTTATATTAAATATTGCTTGTAAATGTACTTAAATCCTACAATCATCTAATGAAAAACCATAGCATTTATAGATAGAAAACTGTAGAAGCTGCTCTGGGAATAGATATGTTCATATAGTCAACTTTTTTTTTCTTGGCCACACCACAGGGCATGTGGATCTTAGTTCCCAGACCAGGGATAGAACCTGCGACTCCTGCAGTGGAAACATGGAGTCTTAACCACTGGACCACCAGGGAAATCCCCATACAGTCAACTTTTGAATCCAATTATTTCAAAATATTCTCAGGTGTCTTATAAGTAAAAAAAAAAAAAGAAAAAAAATTAAAAAACATACTTAGAAAAGCTAGAAAAGTATTTTGAAGGAAGTGTAAAGGAAACAAGCTACATAATTTTGAAATAATGTGTTTCCTAAAGAACTTATATCACCAGTAGTAAGCACTAGGGAGAAGAGAGCTGTAGACCTCTCCTTAGCAAGCATGTTTCTTTTATGCTTTATCAACTCTTCTAGAAGAGCAGAGTCTGACTGGAAACTTAAATTTCCACTGAATTGTATTTTAAATGGTAACATACTACTATTGAAAATAAAAGAGATGCTGAAGGTTCCAAGCACAGTAGAGTTATACATTCTTTTCTACAGAACTGATGGACAATTAGAGCATGTTTGTGAAGTTATATTTATTAATAGAATTATATTTATAATGCAATTCAGTGGATTTTTCGTTAAAGGAATTGTGCAATAGTTTGTTAATGGATATAGTTGTTGTCTGATGATATTTAAGCTTGAACTTTTAAATATTGGATTTTTTTTCTAGTAAAATTTTTAATTATAATATGAATCTCCAACAGCTTGAAATAAAAATTTCCATGGTCTTCAATTGAACTGTATGCCGCTTTCTTTTAGAATGTCTTATTTTTCATTAAAATAATTTCTAAACCACTCTACATGTTCAACCTTCTGTTTAACACTCAGATATGGGTTTTTGGAAAGGCCACATGTCATCAGCTCCATGAAGTGGCGAATTGGTCCTTGTTTTGGAAAATCCTCCAGGTATTTATCCAGAAATATATGTTCATGAAATTCTGAACCATCATCATCAAAACCTGCTTCGTTGTTAGTTGGGAACTCCCACAATTTCCCCTCTTTTGTTAACTGGATCATCTCTTCAAAACCATTCTGAAAGGGTTGTTCATTGATTGCCGCTAACTGCTTAGAAAATTCTACATCCCAAAGAGAAGGTGCTGCCTCTGTTTCAGGTGCCTCTTCAGTAACTGCTTTAAGCTCAAAAATATTAAGCCTCTTCCCCTTCAATATATTTTTCCTAAAACTTTTTCTCAGGTCAGTAGCCTTCTCTTGGCCAACAAAATCATTAGTCCCTTCATCAAACTGAATCTGATGCACTGGTCTTGTGCTAACTCTCGCTTTGGCAGATCTGGCAACTTTCATATCTGATATGATCTTAGTGAAACTAATTTTAGATCCCTCTCCATCCTTCTGTGCCCTCGAGGCTTCCTCGTGCTGCTGGAGCTGCTTGAGCAGCTCTTACTTGGTCATCTGCTTGTCAAAAGGGAGAGAGTCTGCAACCGTGGATGCAGCAGCCACCAACTCCGGGCTCAGGGACTCACTTCTCTTTTGGGGGGCATCTTCTGGAGCTTTCTTAAGTCTGCCAGTTGAAGCCTCTAGACTTTTAAGTTGGCTTCTGTTGGGTGGCTTTGTTGTTTGTACATTTACTGTGCTTAATTCAACTTTCATTCCCTTAAGAATATTTTACGTCTTTTTACGTATTCTCCTTTACACTATGTTGGCTCTCTGTCTCCTTGGAAATCTCTAGGGTTGGAACAGACTGCTCATCTTTCCTGCTATAGATCACGATGTTAGTGCCAAAATATCTTTGGATATTATTTTTTGTCTTGACCGTGTCATGCAGAGACGCGAGTAGCATGATGGCGGCCGCCAATACCTCTGGGCCTCCGGAGCACAAAGGGAGGCGGGAAAGGGGGCGAAGAGGGAGGAGAGCTGAGAACCTCGGAAACATCGAGGAGAAACAAACAGAACAGAATTGGGCACACAGAGGCGACGAAGCGTCCTCTAAATATTGGATATTTTTAAAGCAGTATTGCTCATAGTAATATGGGGATGAATATAAGGAAATGGAATTTTGACTTGATATCTATTGCTTTTGACTGTTCATCATCTATCTCCTCTTCATTGGCAATGAAATGGTGAGTTCCCTTTGGAAAACTACCCTTTGTTTCTCATGCTCTCTTGATTCTACCCCTTTTTTTTTTTTTCTGTACGCAGGCCTCTCATTGCTGTGGCCTCTCCCATTGCGGAGCACAGGCTCCGGACGCGCAGGCTCAGCAGCCATGGCTCACGGGCCCAGCCGCTCCGTGGCATGTGGGATCTTCCCGGACCGGGGCACGAACCTGTGACCCCTGCATCGGCAAGCAGACTCTCAACCACTGCGCCACCAGGGAAGCCCTACCCTTTTCTAATTAAGAGGAATGTGACTCACTAGGCCAATTAGACACTTCCTGTTGGGAATTTGAATCTTGAGCAGCATGATGAGAATAAAAAAATGTTTGGAGTTCATTTATCCCAATAATAGTGGCCTGAAAAGTCCGATCAGTTCGGCTGCCTTGGTCCCAGAAGATGCCTTGTGTCCTGTCCTCTGTATTACCTGATTACACTGCTTTCCTTTATTTGTGCCATACCAAATTCTTCCAGTAACTTTGTCCTCCTTTTCTAAGTTAATCAGAATTGTTTTCTGCACACAAGTGCCTAACCAACTGGTGATTTTTATACAGAAAGCACATGGAATAATAGGTAAATCTTTTCGTTTTTTTAATTTCAATTTTTAATTGTTGTTTTTATAGAAATACATTTTATATTGGAGTATAGTTGCTTTACAATATTGTGTTAGTTCATAGTGTACAGCAAAGTGAATCAGCTATATGTATACATATATCCACTCTTTTTTGCATTTCTTTCTCATTTAGGTCAACACAGAGCATTGAGTAGAGTTCCCTGTGCTACACAGGAGGTTCTCATTAGTTATCTATTTTATACGTAGTATCAATAGTGTATATATGTCAATGCCAATCTCTCCCAGTCCATCCCATCCCACCACTTTCCCCCTTGGTATACATACATTTGTTCTCTATGTCTGTGTCTCTATTTCTGCTTTGTAAATAAGATCATCTATACCAATTTTTTCAGATTCCACATATATACCTTAATATATGATATTTGTTTTTCTCTTTCTGACTTATCTCACTCTGTATGACAGACTTTAGGTCCATCAATGTCTCTACAAATGACCCAATTTCATTCCATTTTATGGCTGAGTAATATCCCATTGTGTATAGGTACCACATCTTCTTTATCCATTCCTCTGTTAATGGACATTTAGGTTGTTTCCATGTCCTGGCTATTGTAAATAGTGCTGCAATGAACACTGGGGCGCATGTATCTTTTTGAATTATTGTTTTCTCTGGGTATATGCCCAGTAGTGGGATTGCTGGGTCATATGGTAGTTTTATTTTTAGTTTTTTAAGGAATCTCCATACTGTTCTCCATAGTACCAATTTACATTCCCACCAACAATGAATGAGGGTTCCCTTTTATCCACACCCTCTGCAGCATTTATTGTTTGTAGATTTTTTGTTGATGGCCATTCTGACTGGTATGAGGTGATACCTCATTGTAGTTTTGATTTGCATTTCTCTAATACATAGTGATGTTGAGCATCTTTCATGTGTAATGAAATTTCTGCTTGTGCTAAACTTATCTACTGCAGTGGTTCCAAAAACTGGCTTCAAATTAAAGTCAATGAACTTTAAAACCATGTTAATTGCCAATTAATTCAGACTCTTGGTCATGAAGGCCAAGCAAAAATGTGTTTAGTTTGTTTGTTTTATTGTTGTTGTTGTCAGTGCTTTTCATTTTAGCTTATTTTTTTAAATGTGGTTTTATTCTGTCATTTCAAAGAAAACATCTTTTATTGTGAGTTCTAAAAAAAATATTCCATCTTCCCCTCCCTTTTCCTAAGGTCATACAGTCTTAAAGCATGGCTTACCTCAATTTTTATAATATCTTTTATCTTGGGTCAGTAGTAGTTTTATGTGTTTTATTTTTATAGAAAGGTTTATAAACAGTATAAAATACCAAATAATTTATCAAGATTTATATTGAAAAATGTAGTCCCCTGACTCTTTCATTTCCTATTCCTATTTTCCCTTCTCTGTCTTTGAACTAAGCTTTTCCTTCTGGTATTTATTTCATATTATTAAGTAAATAGTCATTTTTTCCTAATTTTTCAGTTTTACATAATAAGTATTTTAATTATATTAGTCAGTGTTTTTCAGAGAACCAGTATCAATTGGATATATATTATTATTTATATTATTATTGTATAAGTGTTATATATTATCTTACTATATATGTTCCTATTGTAGGATATATATCAATTTATTTATTTATTATATATTTATCATTTATTTATATACATATTATAAGGAATTGGATCATGTGATTATGGAGGCTGAGACGTCCCAAGATCTGCAGTTGGCAAGCTGGAGACCCAGAAGAGCTGATGGTATAGGTTCTAGTCTGAGTTTGAAGACAGAAGACCAATACATTATCTTGGAATCAGTCAGCCAGAGAAAGCAAATTCTTTCTTACTCAGCTTTTTTATTCTAGTCAGGCTTTCAATGGTTTGGATGAAGCCCACCTACATTGAAGAGAGCAATTTGTTTTACTTAGTCTACTAATTTGAATGTTAATCACATCTAATTATGCTAAGAAGAGAGCAAATAATGTGTGATCTCTCATCTACCTATCTATCTATCTTTGGAGCTGTAGCCCCATCCCTTATTCAATGCTATCACTACTATTGGGGTCATGTCACTCTAATTCAGTTATATTACCCTAACGTTGCCCCTGTCTCCTTCACAGAGGCAAGGTTCTGTAAGCAATTGTTTAGTTTTCTTTTGGTTATGATTAATGATTCTTGGCTTTGGAGTATATTTACCCAGTAAGCAAGACAAAGCCAGATAAAGAAGAATCTCAGTCTCAAAATCAGTGTCATGGAAAATATTAGTGATTAATAAAATTCCATCTGACAACTTAGATATGCAATATGTTAAATTGGAAATAACAATGAAAATAAATAAAAAGAATATCTTTTCTCATGTTCTCAGTGAAAGAAGTCCAATAAAAATTCAGCAAACTTCCTTAACACCAATACACATTTCCCAATTATTTTGTTTTTTGATGTGTTCTCTCATAAAAAATAGCAATGCCCTGTGGAACATGATTGATTCCATGTTTTGGGGCAGGAAAAATTTAATTTGGACTTTGAATATACTATTATTGCCAGAAGGAAGGATTCTTTCAAGGCTGCCTGGTGGGAGATGGCTAATATTAAAAAGACAAAAGGAACCATATTAAAGGGGCTTATAATGGCTGACTGTGACAATTTTAACTTAATGATGACAGGAAAAAACTCTCAGAATTAATGGAAACAAATTCAGTTCTTCAAAGGCCATGATTTCATAGTAACATATGAAACTGAGAGGACTTCTCTGGTGGCACAGTGGTTGAGAATCCGTCTATACCAATGCAGGGGACATGGGTTCAAGCCCTGCTCAGAGCAGATCCCACATGCCATGGAGAAACTAAACCCATGCGCCACAACTACTGAGCCTGTGCTTTAGATCTTGTGAGTCACAACTACTGAGCCCGCACTCCTAAGAGCCCATGCTCTGCAACAAGAGAAACCATCACAATGAGAAGCCTGTGCACTGCACCAAAGAGTGGCTCCTGCTCGCTGCAACTAAAAAAAAAAAAAAGCCCACTCACAGCAATGAAGACCCAACACAGCCATAATAAATAAATAAGTTAATTAATTAATTAAAAAAAGAAAGTGAGAAATTAACATAACGTGTATTAATTACAATACAAAAGTAGGAGAGTATTATTGTATATGCATTAACTGTTTTTTTCTATTAAGTATATGTTTTTTATAAACTGCAAAGATGTGCATGTCCTTATTTCTCTCAGAGTAATAGAGAATAATAAATTCTGAGGTGGGGGGAAGGAGTGTTACTTATGCAAATAATTCTAGAGAAGTTAGTGGCTGTACCATGAATAAGAAAAATAAAGTAGTCCCAATGCCGTGTAAAATAGACAGGTTGATGATGGTCCTGCAGTGTGTTTCAGTTTGGTGTATTGGCTAAATTTTTCCACAAAGGAGATTTTTTTTTTTTTTTTTTTTTTGCGGTACACGGGCCTCTCACTGCTGTGGCCTCTCCCGTTGTGGAGCACAGGCTCCAGACGCACAGGCTCAGCGGCCATGGCTCACGGGCACAGCCGCTCTGCGACATGTGGGAACTTCCCAGACCGGGGCACGAACCCGTGTCCCCTGCATCGGCAGGCGGACTCTCAACCACTGAGCCACAGGGCAGCCCCATAGAGGAGAATTTAACATATAGATGTGATCCTTCATCTAGCATGAAAGACATCTTTTGAAGGACCTACTAAATGGAATTACATACAGATAAAATATCCTTATGTTTGCTTGTTTGTTTCTGTTTTTTTCCCAATATTTTTATCCTAGTAAAATACACCTAACATAAAATTTACCACAGTAACCATTTTTAAGTGTACAGTTCAGTAGCATTAAAACTCATGATGATGTCCTACCATCACCACCATCCATCTCCACAACTTTTCATCTTCTATAACTAAAACTCTATACAAGTTAAACAAGAACTCCCCATTTGCTCATTTTACCCCAGCCTCTGGCAACCATCATTACATTTCATCTCTATGATTTTGACTACTCTAAATACCTTATATAAGTAGAGTCATACTGTATGTGTCTTTTATATGACTGACATGTCATTTAGCATAATGACCTCAAGGTTCATCCATGTCACAGCATATGTCAGAATTTTCTTACTTTTTAAGTCTGGATAATATTCTGTTATACGTATATACCACACTTTCCTTATCCATTCATCCATCAATGGATACTTGGGTTGTTTCCACATTTTAGCTATTGTGAATAACGCTGCTATGAACATGGGTGTATGGACATCCATATAATTTTAATAATATCTAAGAACAGACAAAACATTAGATTATATAATACTTACCAAAAATAAGAGTGTGCATAATTTGTCTCAAAAACTAGGTTAAAAAAGTCTTACAGGCATACCTCAGAGACATTGTGAGTTTGGTTCCAAGCCACCACAATAAAGCAAATACCACGATAAAGCAAGTCATACAAATTTTTTGTCTTCCCAGTGGGTATAAAACCTGTATTTTGTGTTTACACTATTCTGTAGTCTATTAAGTGTGCAGTAGTAGCATTATGTCTAAAAAAATAAGGTACATATTTTAATTAAAAATTCTTTATTGCTAAAAAATGAAAACCATCATCTGAGCCTTCAGCAGGTCATAATCTTTTTGCTGGTGGAGGGTCTTGCCTTTATGTAGATGACTGCTGGCTGAAAAGAATGGTGGTTGCTGAAGGCTGGGGAAGCTGTAGGAATTTCTTAAGACAAGAATGAAGTTCGCCCCATTAATTGCCTCTTTTGCAAAGGATTTCTCTGTAGCAGGCAATGTTGTCTGATGGCATTTTTCTCACAGTAGAATTTCTTTCAAAATTGAAGTCCATCCTCTCAAGCCTGGCTGCTATTTTGTCAACTAAGTTTATATAATATTCCAAATCTTTTATTGTCATTTTCATAGTATTTTGTTACATGTTACAATTGTCATGTTACAATTTTCATAGAATTTTCACCAGGAGTAGATTCTATCTCAAGAAATCACTTTTTTTGCTCATCCATAAGAAGCAAATCCACATCCATTAAAGTTTTATTATGGGGTTGCAGCAATTCAGTCACATCTTTAGACTCCACTTCTTTTTTTTTCTAACATCTTTACTGTAGTATAATTGCTTTACAATGGTGTGTTAGTTTCTGCTTTATAACAAAGTGAATCAGTTATACATATACATATATCCCCATATCTCCTCCCCTTGTGTCTCCCTCCCACCATCCCTCTCCCACCCCTCTAGGTGGTCACAAAGCAACGAGCTGATCTCCCTGTGCTATGTGGCTGCTTCCCACTAGCTATCTATTTTACATTTGGTAGTATATATAAGTCCATGCCACTCTCTCACTTCGTCCCAGCTTACCCTTCCCCCTCCAATTCTAATTCTAGTTTCTTGCTGTTTCAACCACGTGTTACTCCACTGAAGTTTTGATGCCTTCAAAGTCATTCACCAGAGTTTGAATCAACTTCTTCCAAACTCATGTTAATATTGATATTTTGACCTCTTTCCATGAATCATAAATATTTTTAGTGGCATCTAGAATGGTGACTCCTTACCAGAAGGTTTTCAATTGGCCTTGCCCAGATCCATCACAGGAATCACTATCCTTGGAAGCTATCACCTTAGGAAATGTACTTCTTAAATAATAAGATGTGAAAGTCAAAATTACTCCTTGATCTGTGGGCTACTGAATGGGTGTTGTTTTAGCAGACATGGAAACAACATTAATCTCATTGTACATCTCCAACAGGGTTCTTGGATGACCAGGTATGTTACATTGTCAATAATCAGCAATATTTTGAAAGAAATCTTTTTTTTTCTGAATAGTAGGTCTCAACAATGGGCTTAAAATATTCAGTAAACCATGTTGTAAACAGATGAGCTGTCATCCAAGCTTTGTTGTTTCATTTATAGAGCACTGGCAAGTAATACTGCTGTTTGGATTTTAAACAATCTTTACATCTTTATGTTGTCTCCTGACTTCTGTCTTTCAATGTATGTGCTCAGTTATCCACTGAAAACTGAAGCCCTCTTGTTTTAGTCAAAACCATACAAAAACTTTTGAAATTATCAAGTCACTAACAACAAAATATCAGAAAGAGAAATTAAGGAAACAATCCCATTTACCATCACATGAAAGAAACTGAAGGTGACACAAATAGATAGAAAGATATACTGTGTTCTTGAATTGGAAAAATCAGTATTGTCAAAATGACCATACTACTCAAGTCAATCTGCAGATCCAATGCAATCCCTATCAAATTACCAATGGTATATTTCACAGAACTAGAACAAAAAAATTTTAAAAATTTGTATTGAAACACAAAAGATGCTTAATAAAGAAAATAATCTTAAGAAAGCAGAATGGAGCTAGAGGAATCAGGGTCCCTGACTTCAGACTATATTACAAAGCTACAGTAATCAAAATGGTATGGTACTGGCACAAAAACAGACATTGAAGTATGTACATTGTTTTTTAGACATAATGCTATTGCATGCAATAGACTATAGTATAGTGTAAACATAACTTTTATATGCTCTGGCAAACCAAAAATAATTGTGATTTGCTTTATTGCAATATTCACTTTATTGCAATGGTCTGGAACCAAACCCACTATATCTCCTAGGTATGTTTGTATGTCAATGAAAAAATTGGGTTAGGACCAGCAAGGAAGTGATTTACTGAGACTTGAAGTAAAGATCACTCAATAGAAGTAAAGATCACTCCTCCATGCCCTGTTCCCACTCTGTTCCAGGTGCTTATTCTGAGAATCCCTTGTTTTATAGTTTAATTTCCAAGCATGTGTCTCTACCTTCACATGTGCCCCCTGAACCTGCCCTCCACGAAGTGGCCAGAGTAATCTACCTCAAATGTTCAGTAAATATCCCAATTCTCTGCTGAAAACTCTGCAAAAATATTTTATCATCCATAGAGAAAAAGTTAAATTTCTTAACTCAAAAGATGAGATCCTGTTCCCTTTCTCTAGCTTCATGTTCATAGCTTCACGTATGCCTCACACTTAACCTTTTACCAAATACTGAGCTGTTTTTATTTCTCACACATAATGCAGGGGGAAATTGTATCTGCTTCTCAGGATTGTTTTAAAATGATTCATCTAAAGAACTTAACATTGCCTCAAGGAAAGTGCTCAATAAAATTACCTTTTGAAAATTAATAGTATAGTGTTAATTCCATATATGACTTCCTTCATTCTGTTTCCTCCCTGTAGGACCCCATCCCCTTTCTCGATCTTGTTAACTCTGACTTCCTTCCCTCCCCCACCCCACGCCCCCAACACATCTCACAGCTCATGTCCTTCAAGAATAGATACCTATCTGCTGTTTGCTGCCCCAGGCTCCTTTTATCATTAAGATATAAAGATATCCTTCTGAAATTTTATCTTTTGCACCTGTCTTTCCCACTGCTCTGGATTTGTCTTAAGAACAATAATGAAGACTTACTCATTTTTGCATTCTCAGCATTCAGCATAATGAATGGCACCTGATAGGAACTCAATATTTTTTAACATAAGATACAGCACTATTAAAGAAGTGATACTTGAAACACCCAATGTACACAAGAAAAGCTAAAAATTATTGCAAAAATATTAACTTATTCCATACATGTTGATCATTGCTGAGTTATGGCAGTCACTGTTTTGTTTTGCTTCAACAGCTCTCTATTCTGAAGCAGTGCACAACTAAATATGACATGCAAATGTTGTAGTAGTTCTTACACAGGCATACTTCAGGTTTGGGTCTTCTGACATATTTCTTTCTGTTAATTAAATCAGAATATCTGAAAGAAATAAATTCAAAATCCCACAGAAAATTTTTTCTGCTTGAAACTGAGAATTAAGTCAAAGAAATACAGACTAAATTAAAAAGAAACAATAGACAGAAATAATACATAAAGGCTGTTTGTTGTTGTTTTTAATTTCAAGTAATTAATCTCTGGTTTAATCTCTGAAATGTATTTGAAACCCATAAATAGGAAACTATTTCATATTTTTGACCCAGTCTCATCTGATTGCCTGACTTGTTACTCTAGTAAATTGGATATTGGTTAATTGCATACCTTAACAATCTGCAAGCTGCACCAGACGCTCTTTAAAATGTAATGATTCTAGATAAATACTGTTGTGGTTTTCATTTCAATTTTTGATCACATCACAGTAATACAATATTTTCTCATTACATTTCACTATAGATCATGTCCTGACATTTTTTTTTCTAACCTGCTTACCAAATGTTTCTTTCTGCAGTATTATATTTTGTTAAAGTGGGAGTGCTGAGTGCTTTAGAGTAGGTGGCATCCTTCCTAATCAGAAGCTATTGTTAGTCATCAAAATTAACTTGTCAATGGAATAAAAAAATGCAGAATAGCATTCTATTAGATTGACCTTTGAAATGTTTTCATTTGTATAAGTAAATTTAGTAACCAAGGTCTTTAAATACCCACTATTATTTTTTCCTCCTTTAAGGGTAATACAGATGAGTTTTGGCAGCCACATAAGAAAATAAGGTATCTCTTGGAAAATATAGGGTGTCATCTTGTAAATATAGGTAACCATATGAAAAATGTAAATGCTATTGTGTTTAAAGAAATAGCAATGTGATGAGTGATATATACATGAGCTTGAAATGCTGTTTCAACTAAATTCCATTTTTTGACATTATAAAAAAGTGAATAATACTCATATTAAGAAAGAAATATATGTTTTAAAAAGTAAAAAATTCACCAAGACTAACTTTCATTCATTTCTTCTTGTGTACATATATATTTTTACATATCAGGTTTTTTCTCTTTATTAATCATAAGCCATTAGTAAATATTATGCCACAAGTCATAGCAATCCATTTAATTCTCAATAGTATCAAAAATAAATTAGCTGTGACAAAGCGAGAGAGAGGCATGGACATATATACACCACCAAACATAAGGTAGATAGCTAGTAGGAAGCAGTCACAGCACAGGGAGATCAGCTCAGTGCTTTGTGACCGACTGGAGGGGTGGGATAGGGAGGGTGGGAGGGAGGGAGATGCAAGAGAGAAGGGATATGGGAACAGATATATATGTATAACTGCTTCACTTTGTTATAAAGCAGAAACTAATTTAAAAAAAGAAAAAAGAAAAAATAATAATAAAATTGTAAAGCACTAAAAAAATTATAAATAACATACACAAAATTAACAGCTTCAAGAAACGTGTGTTTTCTTTTTGAAGAAAACATAAATCAGAAATTACAAAGGATAAAGGTGATATGTTAAAAGCTGATATATATACGCTACTATGTATAAAATAGATAACTAATGAGAACATGCTGTATAGCACAGGGAACTCCACTTTGCTGTACAATAGAAACTAACACAACATTGTAAAATAACTATACCCCAATAAAAAACTAAAGAAAAATAAATAAAAGCTGATATAAAAACTTGCAAAGGCAGTGTTAAAATATGTATCTCTAGTCAAAAGATGTAAATATTTTCTCTCTGTTCACTTGGCTTCCATTGTCTTATTCTCACTTTTCCATGGTATCTTAGTTTTTTCAAGGATATGCCCGTTCCCTACACAGCTCATTTGCTTTAAGGGAATTTGATCTTAACTTTCAATCTACAAGTGCATCCTGATTTAGTTAGTCCACTCAATACTTCTAATTATTAAACCACCAAAGTTAGGTAGGAGTGACCTAAGACAGTCCAAATAAAAGTCACGTCTTTTGTTTAGAATGCTGGGTCAAAGATGCTCTCCCTTTCTGTGTGAAGGATGTCTGTCTGATAGGATGCCTAGACCTCCTGAAACCATTTCGCTACCATGAGATAAACTGGCCAGAACAAAAAGTTGTCCCATAAAGGAGATAACACCTGAGAGAATTAAGACAGAGATCTGATAAAACCATAGCTGAAACCCAGACTTCTTGTTTGAACCAGTAAACTTCCATTGTTTATTTGCTAGGGCTTCTGTAACAAAGGAC
The DNA here is from genome assembly GCF_964341445.2 of Mesoplodon mirus. Classification (NCBI taxonomy): domain Eukaryota; kingdom Metazoa; phylum Chordata; class Mammalia; order Artiodactyla; family Ziphiidae; genus Mesoplodon; species Mesoplodon mirus. The sequence continues at coordinate 107,806,874 of NC_138984.1, read as the reverse complement.
CACAGACTGGGTGGTTTAAATGACAGAAATTTAATGTCTCACAGTTTGGAGGCTAGAAGTCTGAATCAAATAAGCTCATGATCTGAGAATCCAGGCACTTTGGATTTTGGGGGGATAATATCAACCCACTACATTCTGCCCTCTGGCAAACTAAAATTCACATACTTCCCATGTGCACATTCACCCTAACATCCCCGAACTTTTAACCCAATCCAGCATCAATTCTAAATAAAAAATCTCATCTAAATATCATTAACTCATAAGGTTCTTAATCTTACCATCTATATCAGGTATGGGTAAGACTCTGGAAATGTGCCATCCTGGGTCAAGATTTCTCTCCATCTATGGACCTGTGAAACTAGAAAACATGCTATCAGCTTCCAAAATACAATGGCGATACAGGCATAGGATAGACATTCCTATCAGGAGGAATTAGAACGAATAAAGAGGCCAGAGGTCCCTAGTAAGCCCAAAACTTGGCAGGAAAAGTCCCAGTAGGAAAATCTCTGAGAATAATTTTCTGTAGCTTGTGTTTTGTTCTCCGGGTCCATAGGGCAATAGACCTGCCCCCTCTGCCCTCTGCTTCTGCCACTATTTTCTCAGAGTCATTCTTCCTTTTTCTTAAAGTTAGCACATATTCATGGCCTAGTAGCTCCATTAGCCTATTTCCTGCCTGTAGAATCCCAGAGGTCTGACAGCCTTCCTACATTTAAGTCTTTTTCCTAGCTGGAAGTGTTTCTGCTGGTATAATATTCTCAACATCCATGCCTGTCTTCTATGCATGAGAAGAGCATCCACATCATTAAACAAACAGTGCTCCATAGTTCTTTGCTAGATGACCCCACCTCTACTCTGGGCTTCTGTTGAGATGGTTGATGGGAGTCATGAATCACAGCCTAATCTTCTTAGCAGACGGTTGTTCAGCCATACCCTTGTCTTTCCCTCTAGAACATGCTTTCTCAATAGTAAATTTCCTAATTTTAGCATCCTTCACTATCTGGATAGAATGAGAATATACCAATGATCAGGGGCTGGTTCTTTTTTACTAAAGAGTTCCTTCCTCAATTTATCTCTTTCCTTTTACCATAAGCAATAAGGGAAGCCAGGCTGACTTTCAATACTTTGCTTAGAAATGTCCTCACATAATATACAAGTTTATCACATACAAGTTCTACTTTCCACCAAACTTCCAGTCAAATTTTCTGCCATTTCTATAACAAGAATTGACTTTTCTCCAGTGTCCAATAACATGTTCCTCATTGTCTTCTAAGGCCTCACCAGAGTCATCTTTGATGTTCCTATTTCTACCAACATTCTGTTCATGTTGGTATATATATATATATATATATATATATATATATATATATATATATATATGTATGTATTATATAGATTATATATATATATTATCTAAGATGATAGAAGCTTTCTTCTACAGTGTTCCTCACTTCTTTCTGAATCCTCACTGTAATCACATTTAATTTCCAGATTTCCAAAATTCTTCTCTTCAAAGCAATCTAAGCTTTTTCTTAGAAAAAACTAAAAATTCTTCCAGCCTCTATGTATTGCTCAGTTAAAAAGCCACTTCCATATTTTTAGGTGTTTGTTACAGCAGTGGTCTACTTCCCAGTACCAAAATCTGTACTAATTCTCTAGGGCTGCTGTAACAAATTACCACAAATTTGGTGAGTTAAAATAGCAAAAATATACGGTATCAGAGTTTTGAATGATAGAATTCCGAAATTAAGGTGTCAGCAGGGCCATGGTATTTTGAAGGCTCTATGGGAGAACCCTTCCTTGCCTCTCCCTCAATTTTGTAATCTTGGTTTTTTGTAACCTTGGGGCCTCCTGGCTTATAGCTGCATCACTCCAATCTCTGCCTCCATTATCACGTGTCTTCCTTCTCTATATCTTTCTGTGTCTTCTATTTTTATAGGAATACTAGTGATTGGATTTACGGGCTACTCCAAATCCAGGGTTATTTAATCTAAAGATCTTTAACTACTTACATCTGCAAAAATGGAAGATTTGAATTTGAGGAGAGGGCACACTATTCAACACATTACAGTTTGCATGTCATAATGTTTTGCTTTCATTTTATTTTACAGGACACCCCAAATTGTTTTCTTGTATCTTTTTCTTTACCACAATCTCCAAAGGATGACTGTTTCTATTCACCCTTTTCTCTCCCCCAGGAGCACTGTTGTTGGTAGACTGTCTCCTTAAGTTGTAACCACATTTTAGATTTGCCCTGTATCTTGTGTTAGAAAATATCAAAGCATATTTTCATTATGTTTTTAATATATAGAGAAAACTTTTTCCTTCTGGGAATAATTTTACATCTTTCTTAACTTTTCCAGAAGTTGTTTTCATATCTACTTAGTTCTCTGAAATTATTTTTGTTGATGGAGCCTGAGGAATTGTTCTACCAGAGATTTATCATTATTTTTCTACTTATAGTAAGTTGAAGTTTAATCAACTGCCATGCCCTCAGCTACCTTCTCCAAAGTCTGAATTTTAATAAAAATATTAACCATAGACTATAGTTTATTATAAAGGTATATTTAAAAGCTTTCTGAAGTAGACAATTAGAAATAACCTTATTATTATTTTAAATTATATTATTTGTTTAATTATACCCTGGTGAAATAATATAATTGACAAATACCATTTCTTGTACAATTAAGTAACACATGCACAGGAGAGGTGACAAACAGGTGTGTATGAAGTTAGGAATACAAAACAACAAATTCTTGAGTAAAAAGTTGGAAACAAAGACTTATGCAGATGCTTCTAAAATAAACAGATTTCGGGACTTCCCTGGTGGTCCAGTGCTAAAGAATCCGCCTTCCAATGCAGGAGACGTGGGTTCGATCCCTGGTTGGGGAAATAAGATCCCACAGGTCGTGGGGCTACTGAGCTCGCAGACCTCAACAAGAGAGCCCACGTGCCCTGGAGCCCACACACCACAACTAGAGAGAAACCCGAGTGCCGCAATGAAGATCCTGCGTGCCGCAACTAAGACCCAACACAGCCAAAAACATAAAATAAAATAAATAAATAAAATAAACAGATTTCTCTGTTAGCTAAATCATAGAGTTTTGACTGTGGCTTAGTGTGTTCATTAGTACTTTTTTATTACAATTTACAAAAGTCTAACGTAGTTTAAGCAAATGATAACAATTATACGAAAAATAATAAACCATTACCTCACTTAATTGAAATAGAAAATTAGAGTTAAAATTACTTCAGACATACCTGAATCGAGGTGGCTAATTGGTGATGTTAGACTTTCATTCCTTGCCTTAAATTCAGGATTCTCAGAGTATATGGGCACAACAGAGGAAGAAGGTATCTCTTCAACCAATGGACCTGGAAATGTACACACAAATGATCTAAATTGGCCTCCCTCAGTTCATTGGGCCATTGTCCATCAATATCTGAGTGCAGAAAGGGAATGAGTACCATGATTGACCAAGCCTAGGTAATGCCTCTACTCTTTGACTCAGGTTGATGACATTGTCTTTACCTGAAACACACTGACTCAGCAAGATTACCATAGAAATGTGGAGACACTGGAAAGAAAGAAATGTCAAGCCATGTTACCTCCCTCAATGCCTTAACTCCAGAATAAAATATGAACATTGATTTTCTATTTGAAATTGTCACAAACGACCAGGCATTCCTTTTGAATAATAAAAATATATGTTATCACTATTTTGAAAATGTTGTTTGTTGGATTAAATTAAAAATTATAGTATAAAGACCGTGCTATTATTTCTTTTTTGATCACATTCCAAAGCTGGAATAATGTACTTCAGGATTACTTTGTTTTCATCCTCTAGTTCCTGGGAGTGTGGCTCAGAGAAAGACTGTCTTGTCACTGTTAATCAGGTGGCATATGGGCTGATGCATCCAGTCTGAACAACTCAAAATAGAATCTCTCCACGAAGAGATTTATATAACCCTGTGATTTTGGCTCTCTCATGCTCACCTTGTTTATTAATACAGATGTTACTGTCTTCTCTCTATATGCAGACAACTGGGGAGAAATTAGTGAAGTTCTTTGTTGGACTACATCTCTGTGCAGCCTCAAAAATTGATAAGTCCATTATTTTCCCTTTTGATAATCACAGACTGTTTCAGAAGCAAATAAGCTCTAAGAGTTAGAAGGAAGGAAATTGCAATCTCAAATGTCCAAATTTCAATTGACTGAGATATAAAGGCAAGAGGAAATAGAAGCTAATTATGAGTATAATTGCTGGGAGAAAATATCACAGTATGGAATATGGTTATCAAATATCTGCCTTTTCCCTCATATTTATTTCTGGGAGTGAAGTAAACTAATTTTTCTGATGCAGTGGCTGTATTTACTTAGCAGAGCAAAATAAGTAAGACATGTATGCAATTACAAACACTTAAAAAAATGACAGGGTTATTGATTAATTACTTAACCAGTAGGAGTAATTGAGACAATGCACCACTGTAACTTTTATTCTACTCTTTTCATTTAAAATTTTACCTTGAGCATTTTCCAATATCATTTACCTTGTCAAAATATTTTTAATTGCTGCATACTATTTCTTTAAACATCTTTACCATTATATACTTAACCAGCTTAGTTTATGAATGTTTCCAACTTTTCCAAATCCAAAAAGAGCCAAATCTTTTTCTGGGCTTTGAAATACTTCCAAAAGTTTTATTTCAAGAAATATAAGTTTATTAGTGTTTTAAAATTCTTAATACATAATCCCAAATTGCTTAAAAAAGATACCAGATTATACTATACTAAATATAAAATTATATAGTAATAATATTAATCGTAATTATTTGACATTTTTTAGCTTTTGGTTTGCATTCTCACAACTTAATAGTGTTCTTTATATAATTTTTAAATTAACATCACTTAAAGATTGTATGCTACATTGGTTTGTGAGGGCTGCCATAATAAAATACCCCAGATCCTTTGCTTAAACTACAGAAATTTTCTTAAGTTTTGGAGGCTAGAAGTCCAAGATGAAAATGTCAGCAGGTTTAGTTTCCATATTTCAACCATATTTTTTTTAATATAAAATCTCAAGTCACCCTTGATTATTATATAACATTTGAAAAATATGGTAAATTATAAAGAAAACCACTCATATAATCCAAAACTCTACTGCCCAGAAATTTGTCATGAAAATGTTGCTCCTTTGCTTTCAGAAATTTTATGTACTTATATCCAACTGAACTTAATTAGGGCCATACTAACTGTAGTGCTGTTTTTTTTTAAATCCTGCTTTTTCTGTTTAACATTACATTGGGTACAATTTTCATGAAAGAAAATATACTTTAAAAACATACATTATAAATATTATATATTTTACTTATTTTTCATAATTCACTTATATTTCAAAATTTATCTTATCTTTTCTCATTTTTATTAAAGATAGGAAATTTTAGTTTTTCACACTTTCAAGTAACACTGTACTGAACAAATAAATTCCTATACAAAATTCTTATGTATCGATGATAATTTCTAGGTTATACATTCCCAGATGTGGAACAGCTGCCTAGAATTTGAATCTCGCTACCAAGTTTAAAAAAATCTAATAACAATCCTTGTCATATAATTCCAAGATCTGATTCATCTCAGTGTAGACATTAGTTCACTGACTTTTCTTATTCAAGTTGCGATTTTCACAGCTTTTGGGTATGGAGAGTGATTTTTTAAAAAATGTCCCGGGCATTTTCACTATTATGTTGGAAAAAGGTGAGTACTATTTAAACCTTTTATTTTAGCAGACAGTCACCTGAAAAGGAAGAAACAGCTTATCCAGTCTAGGTCGGTGGGTGCTTCTAGATGGGCGGAAGAGAGTATCCATACTGCAGGGACAAAGTGTCAGGTCTTGTGACAAGGTCTTACCTGCTGTGCTGCCCAGGTATGTGGAGTCTCTATGTAGGGCTGGTAGGGACAGAAAGTACTTCCTGGACAGACGCTTGTTAGAGCATGATTCCTTTCATCAGTGCTGCCAGGTCACTCAGAGTCTCAGGGCCTACAGGAAAGGAGAGAGCTTCCCTCTATTTGCAATTAACCCTCCTCATTGGGGTCGTCAGCAGGATTCCTTTGGATCAAGAAGAGGAATAATCCTCCCTGGGCCACCTTCCGTTGCTAGGTTGGTAGTCAGAAAACTGTGGGCCATTGTTACTTTTTCTGTTCGGTGGCAATTGTAAGTCATTTTGTTGCCTATGTTGTTACCCCAATACTGGTTCACTATCCAGTCTGCTTTTCACTTTCCATCTTTAAGTGTTCTAGGTTGCCTCCTCGTGAATTTTTTCTAGGGTTTATAGCTGTATTTAGTGAGAAAGAACAGGAGAAATGAGTCTACATCACCTTGTAACAGACCGGAAGTCTCTCCATGATATCTTTTTACTAACTATTCCTGAGTTTATGTGTATTCTATATTTTTTCTTGTGTCCCTCTTGAATAGTACATTATCACACACATACACATTATCACACACATACACAGTATATGTCATATCAGCAGTGGCTTCATTACAGATGCAGTCAACTTCACAGGCATAAAATCATGTTTCTTTGAAATCATCTTTAGAAAAAAAAGGGTGAAATTACCTTTAAGAAATATAGACATAAACAAAGGTTTTTGCTACAGGACACAGCTTAGTACTCTGAGGGTTTAAGTAATCTGACTTACCAATACTTTGACACTGTTCTTCAGAGAGGACATTTTCTATCAAAAGGCAAGGTTTTATTGCCTCTAAATGGAATAAAATCCCTTCTTCTTTTTTCAGTTTATCTTGCCTCCTGTGGCTATTGCAGCTGACTCAGGTTTCAAATTTGAGATATGTCTGTAACAAGAGTAAAAGAATACAGTGTTCTGAACTTGACTCTTCCAGGCTCCTTCTCTGGTTTTCTGCTGAAGCCTCCAGCAAACTCCACTCCTTCTTTGAACTTTCCTTGACCAGAGTCAGTGAGTGACCAGCTGTGCATAATATGAAGATTCTGGAAACAGCATTTATGATGCTCTATGCCCAAGGTTGGAGGTGTCCAGCCCATTTTATTTAGAAGGAGAATGGTATAATGGAAAGAACATGAAATTTGCAGGTAAAGAAAACCTGGTTTTCTAAGCTCTTACTTCTTACTAGTTATGTGACATTTTGCAAGAATCTTTAGGCTGAATTTCCCCTTCTGTAAAATGAGGAATAATCCCCCCATATTTTGGAGGAAGATTAGGATTAATGTAAGAAAAAGACGATACACAGAGTACAGATTTAATAAACACAGCTATTAAGGTTATGTGCAAAACCATAAGAAAGATAGACACTCAGAACAGCCTCCCAGAGTTGTCAATATGCCTTTCCAGCTCGTTTCTGCCTAGATCTGCTGCTCAGCACATTAGAGCATGAACAAGAATGCTGCCCTTACCCAGTCAATGGTCCATGAACTAGTACTTGTTTATTTATGTCAACCACATTTTTTCTCCTCCTCGGTATGTCATATGAAATTCCCAGAGAGAACTGTAGATGTCTGACATTTTCTGCTCTGTATTTCTAAAACCTACATATGTCTCATTACCCTTCTTCCTACCCAACTTATTCACACAGTCCCCTTTACGTATAGTTTTTGTGTCTCAGCTGACCTTGAAGTAGGAAGGACATATCCTGCTTTATATTTGGTCTCTGAACTGAGCCTCACTCTTTTTTTAACTAGTCCTCATCCTCCATGCTATTATTAACTCTAAAAAATTCTCCTTTCCTTTCCCTACTTGGTTGTCTCCTTTATGATATCGAGCATGATGCACATTCAATAAGTAATGGTGATCCTGGCGACAGGCACTGACAAGGGCAGGGCCAGTAAATGGCTCCACCAGCAACTTGTGCAGTAGCCATGGGAGTAGCCTTTAAAGACAGGAATAACATCTCAAAACAAACTTCACTTTCTTTATAAGTTTGCCTCAGGATGGTCTGATCATCATGAGAGTTTGGAGACCAATGATGTTTACATAATTTCAGAGCAAAATAATATGAACAATTGATGCATTTTTAAAGTGATGACATGACTAAGATGGGTCTCGTTTGTCCACTCTCCACTTCTGGGTTAGAGACAGCAAAAAGATACATTGGCATGAATTTTGGAAATTAGAAGTGAAGTGGCAGACATTACTCTCTGAAGGTTAAGTTCAGTGAGAGACTGCAAAGGTGCTGGGGAGTTCCAGCTTGTCCTGGCTCACCCCACTTCATGGCCAGCTCTTCTTCCTGGCTTCTGGCTCTGCTGACCAACAATCATCCCAAGAGCACCACTGGAGGAAGAGGAAACAGTCTTCTACAGGCCTCTCCATAAACTGTCCTCCATGCCCACACCCTGGCAGGTGGGCACCCCTGGCTTACCAGACTTCCTGCAAGCTCTGACTTTTCCACCTGCATCAGAGTTTAGGAGGGCAGGTTAAGGACTTTTCTCTGATCTTCCAGATCCCTCTGTGGCCTTAGTTCCCAAACTCCTCTCTCAATTGTATTATGTCTAGTTCCTAACATAGGTGCTTATTCTATAATAGTCATAATAGTTCAACTTCCCTGATCTAATCCTGACTGACACGGAAATGTTCTATTTTTAATTTTCTATTTATAATTATAGCTATTAGCAGGTATTTGTTTTATTTCTGATTCCAAGAACTATAGATTTAAGTAGTATTTTATGGACACGTATAAAGGACATTTTATTGCTATGAATGAATGGAATGTTCAGCATCAGGTTTTTATCAAGAGTATCCTAAATATTTTGTATTAAAACAATAAGTTGAGTAGAGGGGTCAAGAGTATGATTTGGGGATCAGTAGACCTGGTTTGAATTCCATCTTCCTCATTTACTGTTTGGGTGATTTTTTTATAGTCATTTAACATCTCAAAATGTCAGTTTCTTCACATGTAAAACTGAGATAATATTTATTTCGTGGCGTTACTCGAATTATTTAGTTCATTTAATGAAATCTCTGGCACATAATAGGTAATATTATTATGAGGTGACTACCATTTATTAACTCTCTGTACTAAGCATGCACTATGCATCACCTTTAATTAACAGCACTCAGTGTGATAGCTCTTATAGTTGTTCTTTTCTGGACAGGAGGATTGAGGTTCAGGCCCTCCTCCTTACAGACTGAATGTCTGTACTTACTTATAAATATGTGTCATATAAAAAGCTTTATTTAACCTTATGGAATAATAATCAGGAAACATAGTAATTTTGATTCACCAGATTAACTGAAGAGTGAAGAGACATGAATAAGCCAAAGAGGTAGGTCATCCAAGATTATATTTACCTCATGTTTCACCATGAATCACATGCATTTCTCCAGGAAATTTATTTCCTAAATTAAAACAGTGAACTTGTTTTGCACCTTCTCAGTAAATATGACAGTGCAAAAAAACAAAGTTAGTTCTGAAGGGTAATTGAAAAATAGAAGCAAATTGACCTCATATTCAAAACTTTCCACTGATAATTCTCCACACACATAGTTCACTAAAGCCAGCTAAAAATTAATAGACTTTTAAACCTTAGAAGAGCACATCGGCTTCTGTGGAACTATTACAGCAGCAGTAGCTGTTATGAGTTTTGTAATCAAAATTTTTGTAATCTTTTCCCTCCAGTTCTGACACCTAATATCTGTGCATCTTTGAACACATTTTTAAGTCACCCTGAGATTCAGTTCTGTCATCTGTAATAGGAGAATAACATATACTACTTTGGGAATAGTGCGAACATTAAAATGAAATTATATAAAAAGACAGTTTGATGATATACAGACAAAAGACTTGAAAAGACATTTCACCAAAAAAGATAGCTAGATGGGAAATAGGCCATGAACATATGCTTTACATCATTATTCATTAAGGAAATCGAAATTAAAATTACAACAAGCCATCACTACACACCTATTATAATGGCCAAAAAACAAAATGAAACAAAACAAACAAACAAATCTAACAATAGAAAGGGTTGGAGAGCATGCAGAGCACCTAGAACTCCCATGCATTGATGATTGGAATGAAATATTATACAGCCACTTTGGAAAAGAGTTTGTATTAAGTAAAAAATACACTTGCCCTGTGATCTAGTAATTCCACTCTCAAGTACTTACCCAAGAGAAATTAAAAATTATATTAACACAATACATTTTATATCTAGGTTTATAGTAGATTTATTCATAGTCACCAAAAGGAGAAAGATCCAAATGTTCTTCAGCTGGTAAATGTGTAAACAAACTGTCATAACTCCATGTAGGGAATGCTTCCCAGCAGTAAAGGGAGTAGACTACTGATTTGACAGCATGGACAATCTCAGCTGTGTCAGGCTAGGTGACAGAAGATAGACTCAATACAAGTCTATGGGGATGATGGAATTGTTCTAGATCTTGATTTTTGTTATAGTTACATTAAACTATAATGGTGTCAACACTCAAAGAACTGCACACTGGAAAGAGTGGGTTTACTCCATGTAAATTACACCCCAATAAAAAGACAACCTTGCATTTGTTCAGCTTTTTGTAATTTACAGTGTGCATTTCATACATCTTCGATTCTCTCTTCAGACAATTTAGGTGGTAGATATGATTCTTGTCTTCATTTCACAGTAAAGAATGAAACACTGAATACAAACAAAACAGGATCAATTCCAGGTTTCCTAACCAGATTTTCTCTCTGACAGACATTAAGATGCTGAGGTGTGTTTCTCTGAACCTAAGTTGTTTGATATTTTAAAAACACCATATTGTATTTTTACTATTTAATAGCTTTGTGACAAAAAATATCCCAAGGTATCACACTTTTGAAGCTATTTTTTCTCATTCTAAGAAAAGAGTGCAAACTTTCCTGGGATAATGGCCTATCCATTGAAGTTTCATATTTTGAAACTTTATTCTATTGCTATTCTTTTCCTGAAAAAAAAAAAAGTTAAATCATACATCAACACACCTCCTGCAAAACTACCCCAAGGGAGCTGCTTGTGGAGAACCTAAGAACAGGTTAGTTTTGTTTCTTCCTGTAAACTTTCTCTCCAGGGATGGTAAGTCAGACAAGCTAGCTGGTCAGCTTTGAAGACACTCAAAGCAAACATGTGGCACCATGCAGATTACTTTTCTTTAGTGAGACAGACATTTATCCTGCTTCTTTTCTCCTGTAGAGAAAGGCAGCCACACAAAGACATTTAAACCTGATGTGACAAGCAGAATAACCACTCACCCTGACATAAAAGTACTCCCTGAGGAACAATAGCAGACCTCTTCTCCCCCAGTATTTAAACATCAGATGAACTGAGAGGTCAAACCAGGGCACTAACACTTTTCTAGCTATTCAGACTGGTGACCACCCAGTGTAATTAGGGAACAATCTTAATCTTTTACCTTGCTAAAGAAATTTAGGCTGATTTTAAGTGGGAACCACATGGGTACCCTCATAGGAACTGAGACAAAATTTACTTTGGCTCCTTGTAACTTATGAGCCACATTCACTAAAGGGGAAGGATTAGTGGAGAACCATTAAAAGAACATGTGGTTATTTGGCATCAAATTGAGATATGTAGGAAGGGTCAATAAGGGGGAAAAACACTGAATTTAGAGCCACTTCTATGTCTGCTACTTATTTATTATCGATAACTTTAGCAAGGCTTGGGGCTTTAGTTTGGTGGTTAGTCAGGACTCTTTGATCATGAGACAGAGAGTCAACTGAAATAACTGAGAGAAATGGTGGTTTTGGTATAATAGTACCAGATGTCTTTTGGAGCCTAAAACAGGACAAAAGCTGGCTTGGCAAAAGAGCTGAAATAAGAGCTGGGATTGCAACAAAACACTCTGCTTCCAGGTGAATTTCTTTATCAAATTTGTGTCAGATGCCCCCTTCTAGAACAAAAAAAAAATGTAATCAGAGGGATGAACAACTAGACTGACAATATTGAAAGGTAGTAAACTTTGGGCAAGTAAACTGTGTGGGGTTGGGAATAATTTCTACTATATCTTCTCTGTCTGCCACTCTGTAGGCAGGGGTAGGGGAAATTTCTAGTCAAGCATTCTAGTGATGCATTCTGGTTATTCTCTAGTGTGGTGAACACATACTTTCTGCAAGTGTGGTGTCCACATACTTTGCAATGGAGTTGGCAGAGATGCTGCTTTGTACAATGTGGATTCCTGGGAGCTATCAAAGATTCCTCAGGCTGGAATGCAAGAATTGGCATTGTCATAATATTCCCTAGAACATTCTTAGGCACATTAAGACGTGGGATGCAGTGCTCCACACCTTTCATTTGTAATTGAAAATAATCAGTTTGATGCTTGCTAAAGTCCTTTTAATTCTAGAAATGGACTCTTCTTACCAAGTGTAAGGTCTAGAAACTATAATCTGCTATATGGAACTTTTTGAGTACAGCCCAAATGTGGAATTTGCGGGGATACAATCTGTCAAATTTGTTCCCTAATATATCACTGGCACTTAGAGCAGTGACCGGAACATAGTAGGCACTCAATAAATATTAGCTGTCTTTGTTAAAATATTTAATGCTCTTATGCATATTATTATTTGGTAACAAAATAATGCAAAAGTAAATAGTAAAAGAGAAGAACAATTACTTTGTTGTCTGAGAATAGACTCACAGTGCTGCTAGATCATAAGCTGGAGTAGTACATTGTTAATCCATATTCATCTCTTTATGTACTCTTTATATTCTCTTCTTAATCTTCATCACTTATAGTGAGCCAAACCACCAGCTTCCACCCCAAATTCACGTTCTTTTCACTGCAAGACATTATTTCCTCATGGGTATTTTTTCTTTCTAGTTTGTAAGTATCAGCAATTTGAATAAATTTGCTCAGTAAAGGGCAATCTATCTGAGTTTACCTTTTCTAGTCGAGTGAAGTATAATAGCAAATCTCTGTAGGATATGAGACAGAACTATGGAAAGACATCTACTATCTTGATGACATGTGTGGAGTACTGATGATCTTATTTATCTTAACCAATCACCTCCAATGTTTTCTTTTTTTAATGTTAAATATATGTGTAAATATTTTGCTGTACATGATCAGCAAACCCGGTGAAATGATCAGTAAAACCAGTGAAATCACACATAAAAATACAATTAATTCTACCTATCACTTCTTTATCTCCTAAAAAGAAAAGAAAAAAAAGCTTACAGCCTGACATATAATATGTATTCACACATAGAAGTTTTTGTTTTTGTTTGTTTTTGTTGTTGTGTTTTTAAAGGTAAGGTAGTCTCAATCTCAAGATTGCTTTGGCTATTGGGGCTTTTTTGTGTTTCTATACAAATTGTAAAATTTTTTGTTCTAGTTCTGTGAAAAATGCCATTGGTAATTTAATAGGGATTGCATTGAATCTGTAGATTGCTTTGGGTAATATAGTCATTTTCACAATGTTGATTCTTCCAATCCAAGAACATGGTATATCTTTCCATTTGTTTGTATCGTCTTTGATTCCTTTCATCAGTGTCTTATAGTTTTCTGAATACAGGTTTTTTGTGTCCTTAGGTAGGTTTATTCCTAGGTATTTTATTCTTTTTGTTGCAATGGTAAATGGGAGTGTTTCCTTAATTTTGCTTTCCGATTTTTCATTGATAGTGTCTAGGAATGCAAGAGATTTCTGTGCATTAATTATGTATCCTGCTACTTTACCAAATTCATTGATTAGCTCTAGTAGTTTTCTGGTGGCATCTTTAGGATTTCCTATGTATAGTATCATGTCATCTGCAAACAGTGACAGTTTTATTTCTTCTTTTCCAATTTGGATTCCTTTTATTTCTTTTTCTTCTCTGATTGCTGTGGCTAACTTCCAAACTATGTTGAATAATAGCAGTGAGAGAGGGCATTCTTGTCTTGTTCCTGATCTTAGTGGAAAAGGTTTCAGTTTTTCACCATTGAGAATGATGTTGGCTGTGGGTTTGTCATATATGGTCTTTATTATGTTGAGGTAGGTTCCCTCTATGCCCACTTTCTGGTTAGTGTTTATCATAAATGGGTGTTGAATTTTGTCAAAAGCTTTTTCTGCATCTATTGAGATTATCATATGGTTTTTATCCTCCCATTTGTTAATATGGTGTATCACATTGTCATAGAGAGTGAAGTAAGTCAGAAAGAGAACAATACCGTATGCTAACACATATATATGGAATCTAAGAAAATGGTACTGATGAACCTAGTGGCAGGGTAGGAATAAAGACACAGATATAGAGAATGGACTTGAGGACACAGGGTGGGAAGGGGAAGATGAGATGAAGTGAGAGAGTAGTACTTACATATATATACACTACCAAATGTAAAATGGATGGCTAGTGGGAAGCTGCTGCACAGCACAGGGAGACCAGCTCAGTGCTTTTGATGACCTAGAAGGGTGGGATAAGGAGAGTGGGAGGGAGGTTTAAGGGCGAGGGGATATGGGGATATATGTATACTTATAGCTGATTAACTTTGTTGCAAAACAGAAACTAACACAACCTTGTAAAGCAATTATACTCCAATAAAGATATTTAAAAAAATAAAGGGAAGGTATTATACACATTTTGTTGCAACTTGCTTTTCTCAATTAATAGCACCTATGGATATCCCTCCAGTTATCAGATTATCTAAATCAGTTTTAGAATTTGGATTTAAGGCAACGTTTTTTACTTTTTACTATAAAAAGATATTCAGACTGGCTTCAATGCTTTGCCAATATACACCATACTACAGTGAAAATTTTTTCACATATATATTTAAACACATGTTTAATTTTCTGCAGATTCATTTTTCAAAAGTGAGGGTCAAAGGGCATGCAAGTTTTCAACTTACATGGGCTCTTCCAAATTAGTTTTTTAATAAAAGTTAATATTTTCTCTAACAATATGTCCATTTCATAATACCTTCACCAATATTAGATGTTGCTCTATTATTTTCCCTTAATTTTATAAGACAACATTTTATCTCACTATGGCTTTACCTTTTATTTTCCTAAACTACTGACGAGGCTGGGTGACTTTTTATACGTTCATGAGTCATTTTGCTGCAATTAAATTTCAAAGAACTTGGAACAATTATTTAAGTTACTCCTTCAGGAATCTCCTTAGAAACATTCCCTTTAACTTGAAAAATGAAAATAGTTTACTTGATGTCAAGTATATGTATACTGACATTGTGGGAGAGTGGGACACTGGATGGGAATGGGCCTCAGTCTTGATCAGGGAGAAGTGTGAAGAAAGCCACGTGGGGGAGCTTGAGCTACTGGCAAAAGCTGGGGACATTTAGCACTAAAGGGAGACTAGACCCAGTGTCCTTCTGGAAGGACTCTGGGTACGTGGAGAAGCAGGGCTGTGCCGTTATGTCTGGATAGAACAGAACTTAATTAAGGAGGAAGAATAGACATAGAGAGGCTTTGTTTTCTCAACCACATGCCAGGCTAGACTGGAAGAAGAAACAAATCTGCCAGCAGATCACAAATGAAACATACTAAGTTTTCACATGTAAATCAAATGTAGAAACACTAGCCAATGAGTCCTGTAGTTTTGTGTAAATTCTGGCCCTACTTAGAAGGCTATGTTTTCTTCTGAGAAAAACAGAATAATCAGCTAAAGCTTCTAAGTGGCAACCAGGTGGCCAGGGGTATGGGTGACCACAAAGCCCTGGTGATTTACTGAGGGGACACCTTCATTACCCCCTTGCCATCGCCATCCTGTGGAATGTCAGGCCCTTGCGTGTTTAAACAAAGGAAATGTAGACCTAACTGGATGAAATGACCTCTGGAAGCCTCTCACATTCCTTGAAGCCATTTCTCACTCCAGACCCTAGACCCCCACCTATTCCTTTGTAAGCCTGATGCATTTGGAATTCTCAAATCTGTTGATATGTTCATTGCCATGCACCTCAACTTGAGGGGTAATCTCTTTCTAAGCCTCTGAGCAAGCAGTCACCTTTTACTCTCCAGGGCCCCTCTACACAGAGCTATCATTCTTCTGGCAGCCTGGGGACAGCAGGCTTACTAATTCACTTCCCTCTGCCTGGAGATAGGTCAGCTTGAACATGTCTAGGGTCTTTCTGAATGACCTGATTCAAGGCAGGCTAAACTTTCAACAGAGAAAGTCACAGAGAATTGCTGGTTCTCTGTGGGAAAATCACACAAAAAGAAGGATTCTGCTGCCCTTTGGAGAAATTAAAGTCTGCCTGAGATACTCATTATTTTTTCTATTCCAAAGAAGAAGCATTGTCCACAGAGTGGACACCGATCAACTGAGCTAATTTGACTATCTTAATTCAAGGAGGGTAAGCAAAGAAAAAAGGACTATTGGAATACAATGTCACTTCTGATTTTCCCCCTTCAAAATGGATGGTCAGTCCTCCAGATGAGTCACTTTTTCAGTGACTCATTTTAATGGAATAGACCAATGCCTCTAATTCAGAAAATCTGTCTCCTCTTTAAAAACAATTTTGACATAATCCCATTTACAATACAAGTAAGTGGCTGCCAGTTCCCAAAGTGTTTATCCCTGAGTATAATACGACACATCAAAATGGCACAAGATGCAGGTCAAGAGAGTTGCCAGAAATAAAGAGGGAGGGTCATTTTTGAATATGTTACCAGTGGGGCAAGTTATTGCTAAAACACATTGTTGGAAGCAAATTATATATTATAGCAGCTTCACTGATAGAGCTGCAGCTTCTGAAATAATGAAGATGCAATATTACATGGTATTAATCCTTTGGTACCTCCATCTGATTCTCTTTAATGATATTTCATGTTTAATAATGCCATAATGATATTTTGTATTGACTGTTCCATAAACAAAATGCCATGTGAGCATATGTCATGTGCACGCATGCATAGCAAACGGGAAAAGAGAAGACTTAATTGTATGTGTGAATGATAATGTCAAAATACTTTTACAAGTTAGGTTACATTTTATTACACATGTGGTAGGAGATGATGTTCTGTATCAAGTTGATAACTTAAGGTCAAATTTGGCATATTCACATTACATTAATAGTGCTTTATATGAGATGAAATTCAAGTAATCACTTTGGAAAATTTAAAGAATGAGATGATTCATATATTTAACTCTTACTATTTTGCTATTTTAGAAATTAATTGACAAGTACAGTACCAATTATTCAAGTTGACCACCAGCTATTGGACTGTTCTATACATCTGTTAGGTTTTGACTATCTCCTGACCCCCAAAGTTCACATCTGTCTCCGCCACATAAGACTGTCATCTTATCCCAAGGTCCCCCAAAGTCTCAACACGTTAAGCATCAACTATAAATCCAAAATCTCATTTATATCTTAGAAGTCTCAAATATTATATAAATTAAGTATCTGTGAGACTCTAAGAATAATTTATTCTAGGGCACAATTCCCCTCCATCTGTGGACCTAAAAGTACTTAAGAAACAAGTTATTGGATCCCAAAATATGTTGAGACCAGCTTAGAAAAATATTTATAGCATTCTGGCTCCAAAATTGAGAGAGTAAAATGGAAAAAAGGAGTCACCCTTACCAAGTAGTTTGGAAATCCAGCCAGGTGAACTCCATTTGCTTTCAAGTCCTGGAAATAATCCTCTTTGACTCATGGCTCCAACCTCTGGGCTTACAGCTCTGTCCCCTGGATTTGCAACTCTGCCCTCTGTTCAGGCCAGAATTCTGGAGGCCTTTGATATTGTACTCTTTCTGCCCCTTTCATTGCAAGCTGAAAGAGAATCTGCTGTATAACACTCTCAAGAACGATGTGGGTTTCCTAGGTATGTTAGTGGGGATTCTCTCCATTAAGCAAGAGGCTCATCTATAGACCTTTCCTAGATAATCCCTCCTCTATTTTTGTTTTTTACCGATATGGCTCAGGGAACATACCCTTATGTTTCTGAGATGTTCTCTGGTATCATTGGTCAGATCTGTGGGTTGTACCCTTAATCTCTTCAAAGAGTCTTTGTGTGACTGAATGTTCTGTCCTTTTCATCTTTCTAAGATGTTAGCAAAAAGTTGCACAGCCACATCCTCAGTCTTTATTCTAGAGTATGCTTTTCTGACAGGATAGCTCTTAATTTTAGTAATTTTGCCATCTGGATAGGCTGAAAATTCACAAAACTATCTAATCCTACTTCCTTTTGGTTTAACAGCTTTTCTCTTAAATCATTTACCTCTATCCTCTCTCATTTTACTATAAGCAGTAAAAAATAAACCAGACCACATCTCTAACACTTTACTTGAAAATCACCTCAGATCAAGGTCCAATTTCATCACTTACAAGTTCTGTTTTCCATGTAACTTCAGGACCCAATTGCACTAGGCTTACTGTCACTATGTAACAAGAATTTCCTTTCTTTCACTTTCCAATAACATTTTCCTCATTTCCTTCTGAGGTCTCAACAGCAGGGACTTAAAGGCTCATATTTCTATTAACAATTTGTGCACAATAATTTGGAAATTCTCTGAGATGACCTGCATTTTTTCTGCCATGCTTCTTACTTCCTCTGAGCCCTCACTAGCAGAATCTTTAACATCCATATTTCTGTTGACAGTCTGTTCAAGGAAATCTAGACATGTTCTATCATGCTTCTCAAAATTCTTCCAGCCTCTGCCCAATGCCCAATTCCCAAGCCACTTCTTCATTTTTAGGTATTTATTACAGAAGAACTCGACTTTCAGGTACCAAAATACTCAGAAATTTTCTACTGATGCTGTAACACATTTTCACAATGGTAGTGTTTTAAAATAATACAATAAGTCAGATATCTAACATAGGTCTCACCAGGATAAAAATCAAGGTGCCAAGAGACCTGCGTTCCTTTCTGGAGGCTCTAGGGGAGAAGCCATTTCCTTGCCTTTTCAGTTTCTAGATGCCACTGACATTCCCTGGCTCATGGCCCCCTTTCCCCACCATCTTCAAAGCCAGCAATACTGCAATCTCTTTAATCCTTTTGCAGTTCTCATATCTTTGACTCACTACAGCTGGTAAAATTTCTCTACTTTTATGAATTCATATAATTAGGTTGGTCTCACCCGGCTAATTCACAATAATTTCCCCATCCCAGTGTCCTTAATCTTTTCTTGGTGGGGGGTGGTTACGTGGGCCTCTCACTGTTGTGGCCTCTCCCATTGCGGAGCACAGGCTCCGGACACGCAGGCTCAGTGGCCATAGCTCATGGGCCCAGCTGCTCTGCGGCATGTGGGATCCTCCAGGACCGGGGCACGAACCCGTGTCCCCTGCATCGGCAGGCAGACTCTCAACCACTGCGCCATTAGGGAAGCCGTGTCCTTAAACTTAATCACATCTGCAAAGTCCTTTTTGCCAGAAGGTAACATATTTATAGGTTCTAGGGATTAGGACATAGATCACTTTTTCTTTTTTAGGGGTGTGAGTGAGGAGGGGCACATTATTTTGATGACCACACTATAGAACTCATTGTCCCACAATAAAATTAATCAGATAGGTGGAGAAAAATTCTGTTCATGATGAGTCAGGTAAAAAAGAAAGCTTGAGGATAAAGCATTTCCTTATTTAGTGGGTTAAAAAATAAGACAAATCTAAAAACATCTCAGTTTAAGGATTGATTAACTCATTTATAATAAACATATGCACAAATTCTCTACTGTGTTGTTTCCTGGCTAGTTAACAATTTCACATACCATAAAAGATTGAATAGGAGCTGGGGGAAGATGGCGGAAGAGTAAGACGTGGAGATCACCTTCCTCCCCACAGATACATCAGAAATTCATCTACACGTGGAACAACTCCTACAGAACACCTACTGAACGCTGACAGAAGACCTCAGACCCCCCAAAAGGCAAGAAACTCCCCACGTACCTGGGTAGGGCAAAAGAAAAAAGTATAAAGAGAGACAAAAGAATAGGGACGGGACCTGCACCAGTGGAGGGAGCCATGAAGGAGGAAAGGTTTCCACACACTAGAAGCCCCTTTGCGGACAGAGACCGTGGTGGAGGGGGAAAGCTTTGGAGCAGCGGAGTAGCAGAGGAGAGCGCAGCAACAGGGGTGCAGAGGGCAAAGCGGAGAGATTCCCGCACAGAGGAACGGTGCCGACCGGCACTCACCAGCCCGAGAGGCTTGTCTGCTCGGCCGCCGGGGCGGGCGGGGCTGGGAGCTGAGGCTTGGGTTTCAGCCGGAGCGCAGGGAGAGGAGTGGAGTTGGCGGAGTGAACACAGCCTGAAGGGGTTAGTGCGCTGCAGCTGGCCGGGAGGCAGTCCGGGAAAAAGTCTGGACCTGCCAGAGAGGCAAGAGACTTTTTCTTCCCTCTTTGTTTCCTGGTGCATGAGGAGAGGGGATTAAGAGCGCTGCTTAAAGGAGCTCCAGAGACGGGTGTGAGCCGCGGCTAAAAGCGCGGACCCCAGAGACGGGCGTGGGACGCTGGGGCTGCTGCTGCCACTGCCAAGAGGACTGTGTGCGAGTGCATGTCACTGTCCACACCCCCTTTCCAGGGAGGCTGTGCAGCCCGCAACTGCCGGGGCCCTGGGACCCAGGGATGGCTTCCCCGGGAGAGCGCACAGCGTGCCTCGGACTGGTGCAACGTCACGCTGGCCTCTGCCACCACAGGCTCTCCCCGCACTCCGTACCCCTCCCTCCCCCCGGCCTGAGTGAGTCAGAGTGCCCGAGTCAATGGCTCCTTTAACCCTGTCCTGTCTGAGCGAAGAACAGACGCCCTCTGGTGACCTACACACAGAGGCGGGTCCAAATCCAAAGCTGAGACTCGGGAGCTGTGAGAATAAAGAAGAGAAAGGGCAATCTCTCCCAACAGTCTCAGAAGCAGCAGATTAAAGCTCCACAATCAACTTGATGTACCCTGCATCTGTGGAATACATGAATAGACAATGAATCATCCCAAATTGAGGAGGTGGACTTTGAGAACAAGATCTATGATTTTTTTCCCCTTTTCCTCTTTTTACAATGAATTATCCCCAATTGAGGAGGTGGACTTTGAGAGCAAGATTTAGGAATTTTTTCCCCTTGTTCTCTTTCTGTGAAAGTGTATATGTATGCTTCTGTGTGACATATTGTCTATATAGCTTTGCTTCCACCATTTGTCCCAGGGTTCTATCTGTCCGTTTTTTTGGTTTGTTTGTTTGTTTTTGTTGTGTTTTGTTGTGTTTTTAATTGTTTTTAATAATTACTTTTTTATTTTAATAATGCTATTATACTTTATCATACTTTATTCTATTTTACTTTATCTTCTCTCTATCTCTTTTTCCTACCTTCTTCCCTCTTTCCCTCCCCCCTCCCTCCCCCTCACTCCTTTCTTTCTTTCTTTCTTTCTTTCTTTCTTTCTTTCTTTCTTTCTTTCTTTCTTTCTTTCTTTCTTTCTTTCTTCTACTAATTCTTTCTTTCTACTTTTTCTCCCTTTTATTCTAAGCCGGGTGGATGAAAGGCTCTTGGTGCTGCAGGCAGGAGTCAGTGCTGTGCCTCTGAGGTGGGAGAGACAACTTCAGGACACTGGTCCACAAGAGACCTCCTAGCTCCACATAATATCAAATGGCGAAAATCTCCCAGAGATCTCCATCTCAACACCAGCACCCAGCTTCACTCAACGACCAGCAAGCTACAGTGCTGGACACCCTATGACAAGCAACTAGCAAGACAGGAACACAACCCCACCAATTAGCAGTGAGGCTGCCTAAAAACATAATAAGGCCACAGACACCCCAAAACACACCACCAGACGTGGACCTGTCCACCAGAAAGACAAGATCGAGCCTCATCCACCTGAACACAAGCAATAGTGCCCTCCACCAGGAAGCCTACACAACCCACTGAAACAAACTTAGCCAAAGGGGACAGACACCAAAAGCAACAGGACCTACGAATCTGCAGCCTGCAAAAAGGAGACCCCAAACACAGTAAGATAAGCAAAATGAGAAGACAGAAAAACACACAGAAGGTGAAGGAGCAAGATAAAAACCCACTAGACCTAACAAATGAAGAGGAAATAGGCAGTCTACCTGAAAAAGAATTCAGAATAATGATAGTAAAGATGTTCCAAAATCTTGGAGATAGAATAGACAAAATGCAAGAAACAGTTAACAAGGACCTAGAAGAACTAAAGATGAATCAAGCAATGATTAAAAACACAATAAATGAAATGAAAAATACTCTAGATGGGATCAATAGCAGAATAACTGAGGCAAAAGAATGGATAAGTGACGTGGAAGATAAAATTGTGGAAATAACTGCTGCAGAGCAAAATAAAGAAAAAAGAATGAAAAGAACTGAGGACAGTCTCAGAGACCTCTGGGACAACATTAAACACACCAACATTCGAATTATAGGGGTTCCAGAAGAAGAAGAGAAAAAGAAAGGGACTGAGAAAATATTTGCAGAGATTATAGTTGAAAACTTCCCTAATATGGGAAAGGAAATAGTTAATCAAGTCCAGGAGGCCCAGAGAGTCCCATACAGAATAACTCCAAGGAGAAATATGCCAAGACATATATTAGTCAAACTGTCAAAAATTAAACACAAAGAAAACATATTAAAAGCAGCAAGGCAAAAACAACAAATAACACACAAGGGAATCCCCATCAGGTTAACAGCTGATCTCTCAGCAGAAACTCTACAAGCCAGAAGGGAGTGGCAGGACATATTTAAAGTGATGAAGGAGAAAAACCTGAAACCAAGATTACTCTACCCAGCAAGGATCTCATTCAGATTGATGGAGAAATTAAAACCTTTACAGACAAGCAAAAGCTGAGAGAGTTCAGCACCACTAAACCAGCTTTACAACAAATACTAAAGGAACGTCTCTAGGCAAGAAACACAACAGAAGGAAAAGACCTACAATAACGAACCCAAAACAATTAAGGAAATGGGAATAGGAACATACATATCAATAATTACCTTAAATGTAAATGGACTAAATGTTCCCACCAAAAGACACAGATTGGCTGAATGGATACAAAAACAAGACCCATATATATGCTGTCTACAAGAGACCCACTTCAGACCTAGTGACACATACAGATTGAAAGTAAGGGGATAGAAAAAGATATTCCATGCAAATGGAAATCAAAAGAAAGCAGGAGTAGCAATTCTTATATCAGCCAAAATAGACTTTAAAATAAAGACTATTAGAAGAGACAAAGAAGGACACTACATAATGATCAAGGGATTGATCCAAGAAGAAGATATAACAATTGTAAATATTTATGCACCCAACATAGGAGCACTTCAATACATAAGGCAAATACTACCAGCCATAAAAGGGGAAATCGATAGTAACACACTCATAGTAGGCGACTTCAACACCCCACTTTCACCAATGGACAGATCATCCAAAATGAAAATAAATAAGGAAACACATGCTTTAAATGATACATTAAACAAGACGGACTTAATTGATATTTATAAGATATTGCACCCAAAAACAACAGAATACACATTTTTCTCAAGTGCTCATGGAACATTCTCCAAGAGAGATCATATCTTGGGTCACAAATCAAGCCTTGGTAAATTTAAGAAAATTGAAATTGTATCAAGTATCTTTTCCGACCACAATGCTGTGAGACTAGACATCAATTATGGAAAAATTCTGTAAAAAATACAAACGCATGGAGGCTAAACAATACACTACTTAATAACGAAGTGATTACTGAAGAAATCAAAGAGGAAATAAAAAAAATACCTAGAAACAAATGACATGGAGACACGACAACCCAAAACCTATGGGACGCAGCAAAAGCAGTTCTAAGGGGGAAGTTTATAGCAATACAATCCCACCTTAAGAAACAGGAAACATCTCAAGTAAACAACCTGACCCTGCACCTAAACCAATTAGAGATAGAAGAACAAAACCCACCCAATGTTAGCAGAAGGAAAGAAATCATAAAAATCAGATCAGAAATAAATGAAAAAGAGATGAAGGAAACAATAGCAAAGATCAATAAAACTAAAAGCTTGTTCTTTGAGAAGATAAATAAAATTGATAAACCATTAGCCAGACTCATCAAGAAAAAAAGGGAGAAGACTCAAATCAATGGAATGAGAAATGAAAAAGGAGAAGTAACAACTGACACTGCAGAAATACAAAAGATCATGAGATTACTACAAGCAACTCTATGCCAATAAAATGGACAACCTGGAAGAAATGGACAAATTCTTAGAAATGCACAACCTGCCAAGACTGAATCAGGAAGAAATAGAATATGTGAATAGACCAATCACATGCACTGAAATGGAAACTGTGATTAAATATCTTCCAACAAACAAAAGCCCAGGACCAGATGGCTTCACAGGCGAATTCTATCAAACATTTAGAGAAGAGCTAACACCTATCCTTCTCAAACTCTTCCAAAATATAGCAGAGGAAGGAACACTCCCAAACTCATTCTACGAGGCCACCATCACCTTGATACCAAAACCAGGCAAAGATGTCACAAAGAAAGAAAACTACAGGCCAATATCACTGATGAACATAGATGCAAAAATCCTCAACAAAATACTAGCAAACAGAATCCAACAGCACATTAAAACTGTCATACACCATGATCAAGTGGGGTTTATTCCAGGAATGCAAGGATTCTTAAATATACACAAATCATTCAATGTGATACACCATACTAACAATTGAAGGAGAAAAACCATATGATCATCTCAATAGATGCAGAGAAAGCTTTCGACAAAATTCAACACCCATTTATGATAAAAACCCTGCAGAAAGTAGGCATAGAGGGAACTTTCCTCAACATAATAAAGGCCATATATGACAAACCCACAGCCAGCATCATCCTCAATGGTGAAAAACTGAAACCATTTCCACTAAGATCAGGAACAAGACAAGGCTGCCCATTCTCACCACTCTTATTCAACATAGTTTTGGAAGTTTTAGCCACAGCAATCAGAGAAGAAAAGGAAATAAAAGGAATCCAAATTGGAAAAGAAGAAGTAAAGCTGTCACTGTTTGCAGATGACATGATACTATACATAGAGAATCCTACAGATGCTACCAGAAAACTACTAGAGCTAATCAATGAATTTGGTAAAGTTGCAGGATACAAAATTAATGCACAGAAATCTCTGGCATTCCTATATACTAATGATGAAAAATCTGAAAGTGAAATCAAGAAAACACTCCCATTTACCATTGCAACAAAAAGAATAAAATATCTAGGAATAAACCTACCTAAGGAGACAAAAGACCTGTATGCAGAAAATTATAAGACACTGATGAAAGAAATTAAAGATGATACAAATAGATGGAGAGATATACCATGTTCCTGGATCGGAAGAATCAATATTGTGAAAATGACTCTACTACCCAAAGCAATCTACAGATTCAATGCAATCCCTATCAAACTACCACTGGCATTTTTCACAAAACTAGAACAAAAAAATTCAAAATTTGTTTGGAAAAACAAAAGACCCCGAATAGCCAAAGCAATCTTGAGAACGAAAAACAGACCTGGAGGAATCAGGCTCCCTGACTTCAGACTATACTGCAAAGCTACAGTAATCAAGACAGTGTGGTCCTGGCACAAAAACAGAAAGATAGATCAATGGAACAGGATAGAAAGCCCAGAGATAAACCCACACACATATGGTCAACTTATCTTTGATAAAGGAGGCAGGAATGTTCAGTGGAGAAAGGACAGCCTCTTCAATAAGTGGTGCTGGGAAAACTGAACAGGGACATGTAAAAGTAAGATTAGATCACTCCCTAACACCACACACAAAAATAAGCTCAAAATGGATTAAAGACCTAAATGTAAGGCCAGAAACTCTCAAACTCTTAGAGGAAAACATAGGCAGAACACTCTATGACATAAATCACAGCAAGATCCTTTTGGACCCACCTCCTAGAGAAATGGAAATAAAAACAAAGATAAACAAATGGGACCTAATGAAACTTCAAAGCTTTTGCACAGCAAAGGAAACCATAAACAAGACCAAAAGACAACCCTCAGAATGGGAGAAAATATTTGCAAATGAAGCAACTGACAAAGGATTAATCTCCAAAATTTATAAACAGCTCATGCAGCTCAATAGCAAAGAAACAAACAACCCAATCCAAAAATGGGCAGAAGACCTAAATAGACCTTTCTCCAAAGAAGATATACAGACTGCCAACAAACACATGAAAGAATGCTCAACATCATTAATCATTAGAGAAATGCAAATCAAAACTACAATGACAAATCATGTCCCACCAGTCAGAATGGCCATCATTAAAAATTGTAGAAACAATAAATGCTGGAGAGGGTGTGGAGAAAAGGGAACCCTCTTGCACTGCTGGTGGGAATGTGAGTTGGTACAGCCACTATGGAGAACAGTATGGAGGTTCCTTAAAAACTACAAATAGAACTACCATATGACCCAGCAATCCCACTACTAGGCATATACCCTGAGAAAACCTTAATTCAAAAAGAGACATGTACCAAAATGTTCATTGCAGGTCTTTTCACAATAGCCTGGAGATGGAAACAACCTAAGTGTCCATCATCGGATGAATGGATAAAGAAGATGTGGCACATATATACAATGGAATATTACTCAGCCATAAAAAGAAACACAACTGAGCTATTTGTAATGAGGTGGATAGACCTAGAGTCTGTCATACAGAGTGAAGTAAGTCAGAAAGAGAAAGACAAATACCGTATGCTAACACATATATATGGAGTTTAAGAAAAAAAAATGTCATGAAGAACCTAAGGGTAAAACAGTAATAAAGACACAGACCTACTTGAGAATGGACTTGAGGATATGGGGAGGGGGAAGGGTAAGCTGTGACAAAGCGAGAGAGAGGCATGGACATATATACACTACCAAACGTAAGGTAGATAGATAGTGGGAAGCAGCCGCATAGCACAGGGAGATCAGCTCGGTGCTTTGTGACCACCTGGAGGGGTGGGAGGGAGGGAGACGCAAGAGAGAAGGGATATGGGTATAGATGTATTTGTATGACTGATTCACTTTGTTATAAAGCAGAAACTAATTAAAAAAAGAAAAAAGATTGAATAAAGCTTTAAGGCCTACTTTGAAAGCTATTTCCAAAGGAAAAATAAATTGGAAACTCATCTTCTATCCAGTCTATCCTCCATGTGTAGATGTGCTCCAAGAAAGTGTTAGAATTGAGGTCAATACCAAAAGAGACAGTGTATCTTTATATAAACTCAAGCTAACAAGATTAATAATTTAGGAAATTGGCAGAAGAAAATGAGATTTGTTCAGAAGTTGTAAGGAAAGTATGGACAGTAAAAATCAAATTGATTTCACCAAAGTCTCTGGACACTTGAATGAGTCCTTAGTATTGGAAGAAGCAATTTTAATATAAACAAAACGAAGTCATACTCCAAGCAGGTATTGTGATTGGCTTCCCAAAATCCATTTCCAACCATTCATTCCCCTGCTGCCTTTAACTACGGAAGTTTGAAATTGAAAAGTGTTTTTCCTAATTTACCTACTATAGCTCTGCATAGCCCAGACGTCCAATTTAGGTGTGTAAGAAAATGTTTAGGTCATGTGTAAGGTTCAAGTGGATAAAACATTGCTTTCTTAACTACAGCTGTACCATTCCCCACTTCTTCCTGCCTTAGATGGGAAAAGGAGGCTTAGAACTGAGGAAGTGATATTGTTATCATAATGTCAGGGTAAGGAGAATTGCATAGTTTCTGGCCCTGACAGCATGAATCCCACAGAAACTGCCTATCTTTTAAGCCACTGTAAATCAAATCTTCTTTGAGTCTAATCTTAACATGTTGCTAAGTAATGAAATCAGTGAAAGATTTATAGTAATTTTAGTTTTATAAAAATATTTAGGGAAATGAATGAATGCTAAAGATCTGAATTGGGGATGGGAAAGGCAACTGATTCATAATACATTGGATCATTGAATATTATTCTTTTTTTTTTGCAGTACGCGGGCCTCTCACTTCAGTGGCCTCTCCCGTTATGGAGCACAGGCTCCGGACATGCAGGCTCAGAGGCCATGGCTCACGGGCCCAGCTGCTCCATGGCATGTGGGATCTTCCCGGACCGGGGCACGAACCCGTTTCCCCTGCATCGGCAGGTGGACTCTCAACCACTGTGCCACCAGGGAAGGCCTGAATATTATTCTTATACTGATGCAGGAGCTTGTCAGATACAGAGAGCTGGGCAGAGCAAGGGATAAGGGGGAAGGCCTAACTCATGCTATTGGGAGAAGATATAATTACCAAAATCACTGTGAATAGAAAAAAAGAAGAAAAAAAGAAAAAAAATGTAATCAGAGAATAGAAGTCATAGTCTTTGGGAATAGTGATTTTAGAGAGAAATAATGATTTTTCTCTGTTTCATCAAGCATGCTTGAATTGTATTCTGTCAATTTTACAGATTTATTTTTACAAAATTTCATATCTTTTACACCTGTCTTTTCATTGAGGATGTCAGATTCATGGAAAGAATTTTGAAAGCCACCTTATTTTCATGGGAACCTGGCCTGTACTCTGAAAGTGTCAGCAGCCTGCCTGAGTTTAACAGGGTCTTATTCATGTCAAGTAGACTACAAGAGAAATAGCAGAGACACGGACAAATGCCACATTGAACATTCTTTATTTGGGAAAGGCCTGAACAATAAAACTGTATATTCCACAAAATAAGATGCTTCCCACTTGTGGCATCTAATAAGTCTTAAAATATCTCTGGGATGATCCAGATTTTACACTCAGATGTCCTCCAACTACTTTGCATGCACCTGAGGGAAAAATTGACACTATTCTAGTTTATAGGGAAGGAATAAGTTCTGGTTCTAGTGGACCATTAAGTTGTTAAATGGTTGTGAACAGCTTCTGCCCCTCCTTAAGGACCATCACCACTAAAACTCCACTGCCTTCATTTGGGGGTTTGATTTGGACAATTCCTCATGCTCCATAAGAAATAATTTAGTATGTCTGTGAGATAGATGACAGGGTTTGGATCTTTTCTCCTGGGAGATTTAACCTGGAAATTCTTTTTAATGCTAATGGCAGTTATTCATGTCAAGGCTGGCATATTGATGGAGGAATACGCTCCTAAATCTATTTTTACAGTTTGTGCATACTTTGAAGGATTTTACCACCATATGGTCCTCAAAGGTTTGTTGTCATTCGACCCACAGTGGTTACAAAGTAACATGTATATCGTTGTTACAGGTACTCTACACCTCTATCCTGGGAAAGAAGTCTACACTAAAAATGCTATTGGCTAGAGGAAAGGGAAGAGGTGTAACCTATATGATGAAATAGAATCTCACTTATACCACAGCAACTTGGAGAGACATAGATGGTCATTGGATGAGCAATGTATACATTTTTCCTTATTATGTGTCTACAAAGGGGTGAAAGAAATAAAGGAAGGGTAACGCCAGAAACTGTTGCTCTCTGTGATGAAAAATCTGACTAGGAAATGGCATACAGCTTACTAGTTCAGGGACAAGACTGACAAGGTTCGAATTCTGGCCATGCCTCCTTCTACCTGCATCATCTTAGCAAACCAATTTAGTATCTCTTTGCTTCAGGTTCTTCATATGTAAAGTTGGTAAATAATAATATGCCAACTTTGAATTAAAATCAGCTCATCTTTCACATGTTTTAAGAAGACAATTGTTCTTGCCTTACCGACATTGCCATTTTGGTGGGTTGTGGGAGAAGAAACTTAAAAATATATGTGACCGGGTTTTGAAAATAAATAAATGTAAGTGCAGATTACTATCCATGTAGGCCCTCATCTATGCAGTAACATATTTAAAGTCAAAGACACCATAACTGAAAGAACTCACTCATTTCTTCTGCTAAGCCCAACTGCTGCATATACCAAAAAAATTTAAAGAAAAAAACACTTACAGTGTATGACTTTGAATCATATAAATATTGCCCATTCTGTAAATCATGATTATTTGTTCAGTTTTCCTCCAGAAATCTGGTGTGTTATCAAATATATCCCCACAGAGTCCATCTCAATTTTCTTCTATTAGAGCTACTAAAACTACTTTTATCATTTTTTCCTTCAAAATTTACTTATTAATGTTTCAAACAACAACAATAATAATAAATTACAAAGTATCTAATAAATTGTCATGGAGGAAGGCTTCAAAGTATCTGCAAAATTTGGATTGGACTTTGTAATAGTTGGTGTGATAGGCAGAATGATGTCTCCACAAAAATGTCACATGGTAATCCCCCAAGTCTTGTGAGTACTTTATATAGCAAAGTGGACTTTGAAGATGCAGTTAAGATTATAGACCTGAGATGAGGAGATTATCATGGATTTTCCAGATGGGCTCAGTGTAATCACACAAGTTCTTAAAATCAGAGACCACTTCCCAGTTTTGGTGAGAGAGACATGGCTGTGGAAGGAAAGTCAGGAGAGATTCAAGTGAGAGAGGGATTCAATCCACCATTGCTGGCTTTACATTGGATAGAAGGTCATGAACCAAGGAATGGGGATAGTTTCTAGAAACTGGGAATGTCCCTTAGCTGACAGACAACAAGGAATTAGACTTCATGCCAACAACAGCAAGGAAGTAAACTCTGTCAATAATGAGAATGAGTAAGGAAATGGATTCTCTC
Organism: Mesoplodon mirus; assembly: GCF_964341445.2. NCBI lineage: Eukaryota > Metazoa > Chordata > Mammalia > Artiodactyla > Ziphiidae > Mesoplodon > Mesoplodon mirus. Next base: position 107,776,325 of record NC_138984.1, on the reverse strand, counting down.
CTAAACCTTCCAGAAGGGAGTACAGTCTTACTGACCCACGTTGGACATCTGACCACCAGAACTATAATATAATAAATTAATATTTTTAGGCCTCTAAATATGTGGTAATTTATTATAACAACAATAGGAAATACAGTTGACTTACAGTATACACTATGTGTTTATTATTTTGCTAATATATTATTACTAATTAATTTAGTAGAGTCGTGTGATTATCTAGGACAATTCTTGATCCTCAATTTACATATGTAACCCATTCCTGTGGATCGATATCTGAGCTCTGCTTTATATGCTTGTTTATGGATATTCACAGAAGCACTGATGGGCTTAAAGGTGTAATTCTTTAAGATAAGCAGAAGGGGATGGGAATTAACCTTGGAACAATGAGTATTCTGGGGATGGGGATAACTTCAGTGCCTAGCCAAAGACAACCGTGAGCTAACTTAGAGAAGGCCATCAAGACAGTTTCTTTTAGAAAACTCTAGAGGGTTCTCAAAAATTGGATTTCTTGAGAAATCTTGTGCCTTGAAAAAGTTAACCAATTCCAAAATTGGAGTTAGAGAGCTCAACAAGAACAGTCATTCCCAACTGCTTTTTGGTCCACCACAGCATTTAAGTTGGTCCCTGAAATACCACTTCACCAATGTTTGTTGGCTTCATGTTGAGAACTTTGGGATGTGACATGCCCAGGAAACTAGGAAATGGCATGTGTGAGGCACAAATGAGAACTTCTCTGGCCACCCTATCTAAATTGCAACCTTGTCAAAACTCCTGATTCCCTGACTCACTACATTTTTCTCCTAAGCACATCTACAATATAATATAAATGTAATGAGGACTCTGACCCCATTTTTTGATGTTTGACTGTTGACAGCTTTAAAACTTCACTGCCTCTGTTCTTCTCTTGTGCCCCACATCTGGGCAATGATAAGAAAGCCTGGGTGATCCCTGTTAGTACCGGCAGGTGATTCAAAGTATGCAAGCCCCTGACCACATGTGGAAACTCTCCACCAGCACAGACCCTTAACCACAATAAAAGCCTGAGCCACCTTCTTTCCATTCTCTCTCAAGCCACTACAGACCTGCTTGAGAGTTCTGCTCTGCTCTCCTTAGAGACCCCAATCATGTAATAAATGTTTTTACAGCCTCTTTATGAGTACAGTCAACTATACTCTAAGAACTAGAGTGCCATGCCAAATAAGAGAAATTTGGTATCTATTATATATCTTTATCTACTTAGGAAATATTTATCAAGCATCCTGTGATGAATAAGACAGATAAGTGCCTTGATCTCACAGAGCTGACAGCTATCTTTCTATTCTACTTCTCTTTTTGGAAATGTGAAAATATTAGATTCTGAACTCTACCAACCTAAGAGCCCATGTTTAAATACTAAAAATTAATACCCTTCTTCAAAAATATTACTTGTTTTTTATTCAATCATCCAATATCTTGTTAATTAGTGAGGCAGAGACAAGTTTACCCCAACTTTCCTTCTTCTTGAGTATGCAGGAAGACTACATTCCCAGCACCTAGATGGAGAGACAGATGACTGAACTCTAGCCAATAATAGGTGGAAGAAGTAAATTGTAAGCTACTTCCACTTCCAGCCTCAGAAATTATCCATGAAATACTCTTCCCTTTCCATCATGATTCCAGAAGCCATGAGTTTCAGATGATTTCATGATAAAGTACAAACTGTCTGGACCAGCAGATCACCCTTTGGAGAAAAACCATCGAGTATAGTTCCCTTATGAATGACTGTCACATGAGCAAGAAAAAAAATTGGTTGTGTTAAGACTTTGAGATGTAGGGGTTGATTGTTATTGCAGCAGAGCCTGGACTAACCTGACATGTGAAGTAAATGAGATATTTATTTTCCTGCATATTCTGATGCCTAATACAATTGTTGGTCATATTATCTCCAATGATAATATCTCTTGATGTCAGCAAATATACTGACCATTTACCATTTTTAAGAATATCATTAAGAACAACTAGTGCAGATATAAATGGAATTGTTCTATCTTTGCTTATTTTTACACTGTGATATTAACACATCCATTCACTATTGACTGTATTAGCTGTTCAATTTGAGTGGATCAAATGCTGGATATTTCAAAGAAGAACAAAAATCTGTCACTTGGTATTTCATTACTGTGACACAGAGGTAAAAATAAAGACACTGCCTTAGATATTTCTATTGCTCAGTTGGCTCCCTTCTCATTTTTCATTAGCTGCAGGGAATTGCCCTCTAAATGATTAATTAAGACTGGTGTCCTGAGGTACCCAGCACTCCTAAGTGATAATTACTTGAGATTAAAAGCCAAAGACCAACAGGCTTTAAAGTGTTTAATGGGGCAAAGTAACAAGGCTGATGTATGTGCTTCCCTGTGTTTGTCACAGAGATGGTCTAGAAAACAGATGATTCTAACTTACTAGGAAGAGTATCACTTTCAACACATGCTGCTCAAATATCATGAAGCTCATGGAGCCAGTAAATCAACATTTCTATTACAGAAGCAGCACTTGAACAAAAGTCAGAAACTCCTGAAGTGGCAGCTGTTAAAAAATGTGTCAGTGGACATTTTTCCCATTAATTTTTACTTTCCATAACATTTCCATGGGTTCATGGGGTTATCTTCATAGGTACATATTTTTGATTACTATTATACAACTTTGGAATAAGACCTGGCAGCTGTGTTGAGGATTCATTCCCTTCATCTCCTATGACAGGCTGATTGGACCATTTGACTTTTGGAAGACAATTGGTCTCAAATATTAGGAACTGGGATTCAGAGAGCCTACGGAGTCTGTCTTCATCATTTGAGCTGAGATTTAGGCAAATTTTGGTGGGCATCTTCTACCTTGTGCCTGGAAATAAAGACCACAGATTTATAGGGAAAGAACATTGAAGAGACATCAGGGGACGAGTAGAAATGATGGATTACACAATCCCAAAGAAAGGGACACTGAAGTGTAGTTATTTTGGTTTTGGTTTCTAATAATAGCTACATCTTTCTGAACCTGAATGTGGTGCAGTGTCCATATGGTTTTATAATATGGTATATTTGTTTGTCTAAGTGTTGAAGTAGGCTTTTGTTACCACCACCTCCATTAATAACAACAAAACACTAAGAAATGAGTGGATTTTAAGTTAACTTAAACACAATATCTAAGATTGCCTCATATCATCTTTCTGATACTAAAATGACCATTTAGTTTCACTTACCATCTGCCATAGAGAAAGTAGGTACTGAGTATAAAATGAGTGACTGATACTTGATCCTAGACACCAAAGGAGCACGTAGTCGGTCATAAATCCATGGAAAAAACATGATTATTCATGATAGATTTAACTGGGTACTTGTGCGATTTGGATGGATTAATCACCAGAGACTGGAAACTAAGAGATGCATGATAGTTTTTAATTTTTTTCCCCAATTCTTACTCTCCTGTTTAGCTCTTACTCTCTTGTTTAGTCCCCCTGCCAAAGGGAAAAGCAGCAATGAATGTTATGATTTGGGAAGATGCTTTCTAATTTCAATGTTCAGCAACCACAGCACTTGCTGCGATATATTTGCAGCAAGGAAATTGTTTGGGGAACATAATTTTTACAGGATGTAACAGCACTATATGCTTTTCACAGCTTCCACTCATAACATTTGTGATATTTCAGGGAAAACTGCAAACTTTTATAAAGCTACAAAACAGGCCTCTAAGGGGACCCATTTTAGCTCAGTTAATAAAAGTTCTCAGAGTATTTCAAGTTTAAAAAAAAAAAGATAAATCATGGAGATCAAGACATCAGGACAGTCCTTCTTTCAAAATAAATTACCCTGGATCCCATAAGAGGGGACAGTTGAAAACTAGCATCAATATATGAGGAACTTGTATGGGCTTTGTGGCATATTTTCTCTAAATTTCTTTCTATTTAATTTTATATTGGAGTGATGTAGAGAAAAGTGAAAGGATTTTTTCAGACTTATTTTTCCTTAACTTTAGGTTGGAGTGATATATATAAAATAAAAACTGAAAGAAGGAAAGAAAAAGAAAAAGAGACATTGTGGGAACAGGTATTAGAAATTCCACATAAGCATTTCTCAGAATAATGGCGTTACAATGAAAAGTCATAAAAGGAAAATAAAGTGCTATACATTTTCACTTTTGCTATGTGGGACATTATAGTTCATAAATGTAATTTTGTAGTTGATTAAGAAGGACATAAACTGGAGATCAGATAAGTAGCTGTGAAAAAATTTGGCAAGTTAAACAACATTCCTGTGCTTTAGTACACTTGTCAAATGGAAAATAGAAAATTCAAACTAACACTTTTACCTGAATTTGATCTTAATTATATTCAAAAAATTTTTGCATGCCTTATTTATTGTGGTAGGTGCTTCAAATAGTTTATACAAACTTCAAAAAATATTCTAGCCTTAGTAATACCAACTTTAGAGTATTTTTGAAGATTAAGTGAGTATTTGGAAGCATGTAATATAGTCAGGGTTAGAAAGAGAATTCCAAAATATTGGATCTATTTTAAATATGGCTCAAGTGAAGAGTTAATTTAAGTTATACTATTTCCTGCTAACATAAAATTGAAAGTTAATAGTCTTAAAATATATCCTTGAAACAGAGAAGTTTATAGGCATGTTCAAGGTTTCATAGAGGGAGAGTGAAAATTCAAACCTAAGGTATGTAAGTTCAGTACTCTCTCACTTTACCAATTTTCTCATAATATATGGAATAATGTATGTTAAAATGTTTTCTGAAGTGAAAAATAGTACAAAATATGTGTATATTCATGCAAGAATGATTCAATAATTCATCCTTTTGACCAATTACTATTCTACATATACTCACCGTGGTAGGATTTGGGACACAAATTCAAAAGACAAAATGCCTTCCATAACACATGAGCAAGTAAACAGAAAAAATAAATCCAGAATAATATGATATGAGCTGGAATGGACATATTCTAAGTTCTATAGGAATAAAGAGGCATAGAACTGCCTAGGTCTTTTGGTGTAAATAAAGGTGGAAGAGGATGTATTGAAAACTGCCCAAAGATGGCAGTTATTCCCCACTACTTTATAGAAGTATAATTGACAAATAAAATGGTATGTATTTAATGTATACAATGTGATGATTTGAAATATGTATACTTTGTGAAATGATTACCACAATCAACAATTAACACATCTATTGCTTCATATAATTACCGTGTGTGTGTGTAAACGTGGGTGTGTGGTGAGATCTACTCTCTTAACAAATTTCAAGTGTATAATACATAATATTAACTATAGTCACCATGCTGTCCATCAGATCCTCACAATTTATCTATCTTATAACTGAAAGTCTGTACCAATTTGTTACTAGTGGGAGCCAGAACCAAACTCAAGTTTGGCTGCTCTTTGCTCAAAAGTCAATGTTCAAGAGACAATGGCTGATGGAAAATGAAAGACGCTTTATTCAGGAAGCCAGCAACTTGGGGACATGGCAGACAAGCATCCCCCAAACAATCTTGCAGTTGCCGACCAGGCAGCAAGAACTTTTAAAAGAAAGTTTCAAGGATGTGCAGATGGGAACTATGTGCAGAAGAGCATAGTTAGCTCCAACAAGTGTCTTGAAACTGGTCATGTGGTGGTCTGGTCAGTGTCATCTTGATTGTTTTAAGCACAGTTCATCTTCAACTCCAGGGTCAGTTTATTCCTATTTCCTTGAGGCCAGTTCTTGGAATTAGGCAAGCCATAGACTCAAGATGGAGCAGCTTATGTCATGGCTACAGTCTGGTCATCATGCAGTCAGCTTTTTCCCTCTGGTGGTTGTTTCAGTATCTGCAAAACAACTCAAGAATATGTATCGGATACTGTTATCTATGTCCTTCAGGGAGGAACTAAAGATTCTGTGACTCTATTGTTCTAATCATTAACTGCTTGAGCTTGCTCTTTTGTGACTCAGGGGATGCCTGGGAGACTACAGATCTTCTACAAACAAGAGACAGGGGACACAAAAGGGCTTTTGTACCTGGGAGGAGCCTGCAGCGTCCTGCTGAGTTTCACTTTGACCAACATCTCCCCATTTTCCCCACCTCCCACCCCCTAGCAACCTGAATTATGCTAAATGGAATAAGCCACACTGAGAAAGACAAACACTGTATGACTATCATGTAAAAAATCATGTACATGGCCAGAGAGTAAGGTCAAGTTCCAGGTGTGGAGAATTCCCTTCTATCTCTTGTTTTCTCTTAGCTAAGCATACCTGGACATACCCAGACTTATTACTGCTCCTATAATTCTTGACCCACTGGCAAGGAGACTAAGTCACTCATCCCCTAGTACTAGAGTCTAAGTGTTGTTTTGTTCTGTTTCACGTGTTCACTTTCCTCTGGGTGGATAATTCAAACCAGAGATATCAACATAGATCCACACATCTTAGATTAAGGGCAGAAGAAGTCAGATGTAAGAGGCTACCCCAGATCTTGTAGACTAAGCTGCTTTGTATAATCCATTTGTTACAAGAGTTCTACATTTGGTGTAGACACTTACCTATCTATTATTAAAGTTACACTTTGTTTCTTAGATCAATTAAGGTAGCACTCAACTGCAAATATATTGTAAATGCAGCAAACAGTGGATCAAGCAGGATTTCTTGGTTGGTGGTATTATTTTTAAATTTTTATTCTTTTCTTACATAACAAGAAAACTAGTATTAGAAGTAGAAAGCCCAAGGCTGATGAAGATGATAAACAATCATACAAAGAGTACACGAGATAGCTAATTAGTGATGCAGCAGTCCAAAGAAAGAGTTAACTTTAACTGTTATAACATGGATTATATTTTAGAAGTTTCAGCAGTAGTAAACATTTATGCTTTTTAACAGAAAGTTCCTGAATGCTTTACATACAATAAATCTATTAATCTTAACAACAACAACAACAAAACTCTAAGAAAAAGAGCATTATTATTATGGGCCTTGTTTATAAGTGAGGAAATATTCCTAAGCAGAAGCTCTGAAGCCTGGAGTAGATATTAGTATATCAGATAGATGTGAGACAAGTAGCACAGTGTCAGGTGTAATCTATTGTAGAGTCAGGACACATAAACAATGTATAATCAGAGTCCCAAGCAGAAATCACAGAAAATTTGCAGTCAAGCCAAACTGACAAAGGAGACTCTGAAAGCAGAGTCACTACATAGTAACTACTAATAAAATAATAGGGGCATTAGCCTCTAGTTTGCTCTGACAAGTTGTCCTTAACTGATATCTAGGAAGAGTCTTGAAGTAGGATTCAATCAGCAGGATTTTCCTCCCACAGTGTAAACTGTGCTGGGTAGGATGTGGGGGAGGTGATGACAATGGCTCATTTCCCCTGGGGTATGGCCTGGAGTGAGGGCTAAAATGAAGGGGAAGTGCCCACACTCCTTGGTGGATATTGCTGGACAATAGTCATCCTGAAATGAAACTGGTTATCCAAATTATTAGGACAATTTAAAAGTAATTTTATTTCTGCCTCAAAGGATACAGTCAACAGAATGAAAAGGCAACCCACAGAATGGGAGAAAATGTTTGCAAATCATATATCCAATAAAGAGTTAATAGCCAGAATATATAAAGTACTCTCACAACTGAACAAAAAATCAAATTGAAAAAAAAATGGACAAAGGAATTGACCAGACATTTCTCCAAAGAAGATACACAAATGGCCAAGAAGCACATAAAAAGTGTTCAAAATAAATAAAATCAAATGCAAATCACAATGAGATATTATGTCATACTCATTTGGATGGCTACCAGAAAAATAAATAAATAAATAAATAAAAAGTGTTTGTGAGGATACAGAAAAAATGGAACTCTTGTGCATTATCAGTGGGAATGTAAAATGGTGCAGCCATTGTAGAAAACAGTATGGCTGATCCTAAAACAATTAAAAATAGAATTACTGTATGATTCAGCAATTCCACTTCTCAGTATTAGTGGGGAGGAAAAACTTTTCCTCTACCCTCTTAGCTTTACAGTCTAGGGACGGGCAAGTTAAACTAAAAGAAGACAGATTAACAGGAGAAAAGGCATATAATTTTTATTAATATTTTACATGCATGGACTTTCACAGAAAAGAAGTGAAGCTCAAAGAAGTAGTTAGAATTGGGGGCTTATACACCATTTTAACAAAGCAAAGAAGGTTTGGCCTTTGAGGCAGGATAAATCATGGGCCAGTTATTAGGAAATATATGGAAAAACTAATAGAAGATATGAGGTTTTTTAGTAAGGTTTATTTAAGCAGACTCATCTTGGTGCTCACTCTCTCTCTGTCCTTTTGCTGTTATTGGAAAGGGGGGCACCTTCATAAGGGAAATTTATGCTTCATTCACAAAGGGAAACTTGTACTACTTTAGGCAAATAAAGGGAGGACAGAGAACCCGTCTGCATCTGCTGATTTTCAGTTGCCTTAATCTCAAAATAATCCTTATGTCAAAGTGGCATATCCTGATCTCCTTCAACATATACCCCAAATAATTTAATGTAAGGGTTTCCAACAGGTATTTGTATTGATGTCCATAGGAGCATTATTCACAATAACCAAAAAGTAGAAGTGGCCTAAGTGTCTACTGACAGATAAATGGATAAACAAAATGTGATATATACATTCACTGGAATATTAAACCTTAAAAAGGAAGGAAACTGACAACATGGATGGACCTTGAGGACATTATGCTAAATTGAAATAAGCCAGTCATGAAAAGACAATTAATGTATGATTCCATTTATATGAGGTCCCTAGAGGAGTCAAACTAATAGAGATAAAAAGTGGAATGGTGATTGCCAGGGACTGGAGAGAGGAGGAAATGAAGAGCTATATTTTAATGGGTAGAGTTTTCATTTTTCAAGATGAAAAAAGTTCTGAACAGGTGTTGCACAACTTTGCGTATGCACTTAACACCACTTGAACTGTGTACTTAAAAATGGTTAAAATATGATTAAAAATGTGAACATGGACTGCAGTGTCAAGAAAATTGGACTTCTTTCTGTAGGCAGTGGACAGCTGGCCACTGAAAGTGTGTAAAGAGAGAAATGACATAAATAGATTTGTAGTTTGGAATTATAGTCTAACCGACATGAAGAAGATACATAGGAATTGGGACGGGTAAGGAGACTGAAAGTAACTAACACTCTATCCAACACACATGAATTGTGAAATATTATGCTATGTGAAAGAGGTCAGTCACAAAAAAAACACATATTATATGAGTCCATCTATGTGAAATGTCCAGATTAGGTAAATCTAGATTGATAGAAATTGTATTAGTGTTTGCCTAGGGCAAGGCGGATGGAGGGGCTGAGAGGAGACAGAGTATGGGGTTTCTTTTTGGAGTGATGAAAATGGTCTAATATTGATTCTGGTGATACGTTGCATAACTCTGTGAATATGGAAAAAATTATTGAATTAGACACCTCAAATGGGTGAATTTTACCTTAATAAATAAATATATATATATATTGTATTTAATTTTCTCTCTCTCTCATATATATATATATATATATATATATATATATATATATATATATAGTTCTTAAAATTCTTTCACAGCATCTATTGTATTTAATATCATAGATTTCTGATCAGAATGGGCTTATTGCAAAGCTCTCATCAGTGGGTCTTCCTGGGCCCCATGAACCTATAATCAAGGCAGTAAGAGGCTGAGTTGCTATTTTCATTTTCATCCTACTGATCGTAAACTGAGATGTCTCACATTTGCAAACTCTCACTAGTGGGTCTTTCTCAGGTAGCACAGGGTTCAACCAACCACAGGATGGTTTGAAGACTGGGTTCTGTATAAACGTATTATGGGCAGGACACAATAGAAGTGGTAATATTTGCTCCTGGAAAGTCATGTTACTACTGAGAATGAAGGTGAAAGCTATGGGATAGAGAGATTACCTGACTCTCCCCCCACCTTACTTACAACTTCCCACCTTGTGAGGGCGTGGAGCTGGGGAACACAGAAGAAAAGAGGAGAGAATGAAGAAGGAAAAAGAAGAGTGTAGGGTATTATTGCGATTGCATTCAATCAAGGTTTATGGAGAGGGCTTCCCTGGTGACGCAGTGGTTGAGAGTCCGCCTGCCGATTCAGGGGACACGGGTTTGTGCCCCGGTACAGGAGGATCCCACATGCCACGGAGTGGCTGGGCCCATGAGCCATGACCACTGAGCCTGCGTGTCTGGAGCCCGTGCTCCGCAACAGGAGTGGCCACGGCAGTGAGAGGCCCGTGTACCGCAAAAAAAAAAAAAAAAAAAAAAAGACAAAGTTTATGGAGAAGAATAATCTTTAATAGAAGAAGATATCAGTGCTTTCTCCTACTTCAGGAGCCAAGGAAGATAGACTATTATTGATCCTGTAGAACCAGCCTAGGGAAAACTTCGACATTACCTGGGTGGGATTGTGTCTGGAATCCCCCTTTCATATAAGAAATGTATTTCAGGGAAACACCTGAGAGAGATCAGGATTTAGAAGTTGGAAGCTACCTTGATGCTTTAACCTGTCATTTGCATCATGACCTCATAGCTTTTCACATATTCTCTTGTAAAAATGTGCATCTTCTAAGTGCCTGATACTTTGTGAAGCTAGTAAAAAGAATAGTTAAACACTGACATTATTAAGTTGATCCAGAAAAAAAAGTCATGGCTGACAGGCCTGTAGAATGTTGCTTTCTACAAATTAATGAAGAAAAAAATACTGTGGCTCTCTCTAAGGTAATAATTCAGTTGGCAACAGCAAGCCTGAAGGAGTTTGGCAGTAGAATTTCCTTCTCAACATTCATTACCACCCCTTCAAATCTACATTGAGGTCCCAAGGGAAAAGTGGAGAGAAGAATATGAAGTGTTTAGGGTTTTGTTGGCATTGGCTTTTGCAAGAAAAAAGTATTACTATTGCAGAGAGAAAATTTTATCTCTATCACAACAAAACTGTAGTTTAAAAACACATGCTTCTAGAAAGTCCTCCATTCCTCTCTTCATTCATGTAAATTCTTTGTGAAAAAATCAAGCTCAAGGTGCTATTTCTCATGGAGCCTACCAGCCCTATCTGATCTTCACCTTCTCCCAACAACTTAATGTTTGCACTGAACTACCCAGCATTTGGTATATATCCTTTGCTAATGATGACTTTTCCATGAGTCTCTTTCTGTTTTTCCACTGTAAGAGAATTTCTCTCTTTTTTTTTTTTTTTTTGTGGTAAGTGGGCCTCTCACTGTGTGGCCTCTCCCGTTGCGGAGCACAGGACGTGCAGGCCCAGTGACCATGGCTCACGGGCCCAGCCGCTCCACGCCATGTGGGATCTTCCCAGACCGGGGCACGAACCTGTGTCCCCTGCATCGGTAGGCGGACTTTCAACCACTGTGCCACCAGGGAAGCCCTCTCTTTGGTTTTGAAGTCTAGCTCACCAATGTGCAAGTCAGAGAACTACAATCCTTCAAGAGGAAAATGTGTGCATCCATTAATGTGTAGAAAAAGAAAGTATGATATTATATTGTTCGTTATTTCTGTTGCATTTCACCTCCATCTCAATGTCTTTATTAACCAGCTTTTGACCTTTTAGTTTAATCACATGTTCTAGGTTCTGGGAATCAACCCTTAGACTCAACAACATATTTGGCTTTTCAGTTTTATTTTTACCCTGACCACTTCCATGAAGTTTTCCTTTGAAGTCTTTCTCTATTTTGATTTTTCTTGGCTACTGTCTAACTTATGGGGCCCTGGTCTCTAGGCCAGTGTCAAGATTGGGTTAATTGACTTGTCTTTCTGCCCAAAACAACTTGATCTGTGGCAGGAAGACTTCTATTACATGTATAATCTTCATGCCGCCAGTCATAATTTTGAGCATATAACAGCAATTTAAAATATTTTCATTTAGTTAGGTGATTAAAATTCAATGAAGCAAACCAGGAAAACAAACAAACAGTTTTGTTTACTAGGCTTCAAAAGTAATTTTAATGGATTTTTATTCTTCTGATAAGTTGATTGAATTGATTGGTGACCTTAGTTGTGCATAGACACAACCTAAATGAACCCAGGTATTTAGTGGATCATTGGTATGGAAAATCCTTTGTTATCTCTTGATTATACACAAAGAACAAGCAGAGAACAGTAGAACAATTGCGTACAATATTGCATCTACTACAGTAATTACATGCTGTCATGACTGATGCTGGTTTTCCAAGCCTCTGAGGGACTAGTTAAAAAGAATAAGTATTTCTTCAAACTTAATATATGGCAAGAAGCAAGGTCTCTCTTCTCTGGAGAGCAGCTATTTCTTCTTTCTGTCACTTTCCAGCAAGCATTTTGTATTTCTTTGAGGTAGCAATTGTCTTTGTTTGTTTTACACTTACTGACTTGATATAAAACAAGTGCTCAGCCAGGTATCCTAGCAACACAGTGCCTTTTTTATTCCTCTCTGGTGCTTAGTTATTAAATGCTCTGGAGCCTTTTCTCAAGCTATTAAGGGACACATATGGCTCATCTAGGGCAACACACTTCATCTTGGTCTAACTTATTGGAAATGAAGATTCATTACCATGGATTATTCACCTCAAAAAGGGACACTCTTGGCCCTGAATGATCTCAGGAGGCTGGGAATAACTCCAAAATGGTGTTAATGTAGACACCTTGAGGAAAGCAAGGCTGCAGATTAGAAAGGGATGATGTCTCCTTCTCCCACGGGGCTCTGCCTCTCATCACCTTGGCAGCAGGTTGCACTCCCAGGCTGAAGGATGTAGGAGTCAGCCAAATTAAATGTGGTCCAGCTCTGGCACTAATAAGTCTTGTGATTTTCAACAGGTGTGAGTCACTTGTGAAGTTTTCAGAAATTTTGCTAGCTTGTTTTTAAATCTGCCACTTTTAAAATTAAATTACATAAACTTACAATAAAAAATACAGTAGAACACAACACCAAATGCTGATGATGATGTGGAACAACAAAAACTCTTTCATTGCTGGTGGGAATGCAGAATAGTGCAGCCAAATTGGAAGACAATTTGGTGGTTTCTTAGAAAACCAAACATACTCTTACCATAAAATCTAACAGTCACACTCTTTGCTATTTAACCGATGGAGTTGAAAACTTATGGCCACACTCAAATCTGCACATGGATGTTTATAGCAGCTTTATTCATAATTGCCAAAATTTAGAAGCAATTAAGATGTCCTTCAGTAGGTAAATAAATAAACTGTGGTGCATCTGGTGTTCAAAAGAAATGAGCTATCAAGCCATGAGAAGCCATGGAGGAATCTTAAATGCATATTACTAAATGAATAAAGCCAATCTGAAAAGGCCACATACTGTATGATTCCAGCTATATAATGTTCTGGAAAAAACAAAACTATGGAGACAATAAAAAGATCAGTGGTTTCCAGGGGTAAGAGGGGAGAGAGATAAATAAGCAGAGCACAGAGGATTCTTAGGGCAGTGAAAATACTCTATGCGACATCATAATGATGAATACATGTCATTATACATTTGTCCAGACCTATAGAATATACAACACCAAGAGTGAACCCAAAGATACTGTGGACTTTGGGTGATTATGATGTGTCAATGTAGGTTAATCCTTCAAAAAAATTGTACCACACTGATGCAGGTGTTGATAATAGTAGAGGCTGTGCCTATGTGTGAGGGCAGGGAGCAGATGGGAAACTTCTGTACTTTCCTTTCAATTTAGTTGTAAGCCTAAAACAGCTCTTTAAAAAAGTTTTAAAATACATTTAAACAAAAGTAACAAATACTCAAACTCCTCAGTCCCTTATTATTTTATTATATTTCAATAATATCTATGTATTTGTATTATTTACACTAGGAATTAGCAAATACTATAAATTAGAGCTTTGGGAGGAGAAAGCTGTACTGATTTTCAGAGCACTTTTCATATATCCTGTGAGGCAGTCAGTGTGATGACCATCATGATCTTATCACTGATGTAGATATTAAACATTTAAATGACTTATTTGAATCATATCTTAAATGGCTGCATAGAGATGGAATCCTAGGTCTTCTGATTCCTAGTCTCCAAATATAACTTTTCCTTCTCACAGTCCAATTATTTTTCTTTTCATAAGAGGCCAGATAGTAGATCTTTGGTGATTTCATGTCACCCTTTAAGCTTGCTTAGCAGATCATTGTGTTATGTCTGAGACACACCTAATTCCCTGTTACTCTCTGAGCCATATATTCCACTTTCCTCAAGGGTAGTAATACCTCCCCTGTCTACCTTACAGGTTTATTGTGAGAAAGAAGTGACAAATGGACAGGAAAGTACTTTGAAATAAATATAGTGCTGTTAAAATTTTATGGAGTGTTTTTTACTAGATGCTCTTAATTTCTATTATCATCTCCCAGTTATAATAATTACATTGCTAGTAAAAAGACACGAATGGTGCTTATTGCTGAAAATTAAAAAGAGAAGTAATAAAGATGTTAAAAAAAAGAGAGAGAGAAGTAAATTGGACACATGAAATTTCTGCCACATTCTCTCTTCACTCAACTGATTAGATTCATTTTACAGGTATAGTGAGTTTGTAGCTCAAGTTGAAGAAGTGGTAAATGAAAAGAGAAAAAGTGGATGATTTGGAAGTTTTTACTCAATTTAAATAAGTAATTTAACTGAAGGTGGTAACAGTAAGAGACAGAAGAAATGAAAAGGAAGTTAAGCTGTGACCAATATGAAGGCAAATGTTTCTTAGCAATATAAATTGTTCTTTGGTGTGACGTTGTGTGTAGGAGTCCGGAAGAATTAAGGTGTGTGGTTAAGTTGTCTAGGGCTTGTGAAACTCAAAATTGACTTCCATTAATATGGAATTCTGTAAGAGGAAGGAGTCAACTGTACCTAGAAGACAAAATTACACTAGGTGACTGGATTATCAGATAAGGCTATGACAGACACAGGAGAGGAAAAATTTTCCTTGACCCTCTGAGCAATCCTGGCTGGATCTGAAAATCAAAGTGACAAAGATAGATTAACAGGAGAAAAACATACAAATTTATTTATGCTTTACATGACACAGGAGTTTTCAGAATTAAAGGCCCCAAAATACAATTAAAACTGAGTATTTTTTCCTAGGTTTGATGAAGAGTGGATAGCTGTGGAGGAATATAATAGCAAAAGACAATGAGGTAAGTGCAGTAAACTGGGGGAAATTTACCAATGCCTGTTTGCATTCTTCTTAGTATCCCTTTGTTTTCGGAGATAAGGAAGCTCCTTTCCTCTGAGTATAGGGAGGGCACTTCTCAAATAAATGTTTTATGACCTGTTTCAGGGGAGAAATGTAGGGAGGAAGTTCAGAGTGATCTCCTGCTTCTGCTGTTTTCTCAGACTCCTTCAGCTTAAATTCAGTATGACAAGGTGCCATATTTTAGGATACTCTGTCCTGAGCCCCCTCACAGGAAAAAGTTGAAAAATGTAAATTATGGATTTGGAATTAAGGAGGGAAAAATCTCATTGATTTTTTTCAGCATCAAAGGAGAACTTTTACATTTCCTTACTGAGTTTTAATTTTTCTTACTCCCCTTACTTTTATGTACATTACATGTGTATTTTTATTAATATCTGTAGTTTCATGTAACATTAGATACTAACAAAATTTTGGAACTCATGAATTAATTTTTAACCTCACATATAGGCAGTAGACATAGTTGAAGATATAATGGCCAAAAGTTTTCCAAAATAATAGAAGTAAACAAAATATATGTCCAGGAAGCTCAGAGAGTGCATAAGGATGAACATAAAAAGAGACTCAAATATACACACACATATCTATAAGTGTCATAGCCAAGGGGCAAAAAAAACAAAGATAAAGAGAAAATCTTCATTGTAGCGATGGGTGGGGGAAAAAAAAGAAACATTGAATATAGAACAAAATTAAGAATTGCAAAAAACTTTCTGTCGGAAGAAAATAGAGGGAGTTATTTTTTTATTCTGAAAGAAGGAAATAAAAACCTATCAACTCGGCATACTAAACTGAGAAAAAAATATCTTTTAGAAATGAAAATGAAATAATAACTTTCAGGCAAACAAAAGCTGAGAGAATTCAGTCTTAGCAGAACATTCTTCATGCAGAATGTATGTGATACTAGATGGAAATTTGCCTATACACAAAGAAATGAAGAGCACCGGTACGATAAAAAATAAGGGTTAATACACAAATTTTTATTTTTCTATTGTTATGTGTAATGACTTTAAAGACTTTACAAAGCCAATTAAGTAATAATATACTGAGGATTTTTAATGTAGTTAGAAGTAAAATGTATGACAAAAATAGCAAAGATAAAGGAAGAAGTTAAATTATATATTTATATATATATAAAAGCATAGAGCAACCACTAAAAATAATTACAAAGCAAGTAAAATTCATAAGACAATAGTGGAGATAAAATGAAGTTAATGATAAATTCTCAGTACAGGAGATGGCCAGAAAATAGAGGAAAACTGAAATGGAACAGATGAGACAAATAGAAATAACTATCATGATGATAGATTTGAATCTAAGTATATCAATAATTACAATAGGTATAACTGATCTAAATATTCCAAACAAAATCAGAGATTGTCACATTTGACAAAGAAAGTGAGACCCTATTATATCCTCAAAGATTTTTAAGAATATAAAGGGATTGTGAGACAAAAAAAAAAAAAACCTCTTTGAGACCAGCTAATTTATTCTAATATACATATATTAATTAGGTTGGGAAGGAAATGCAAATTCTGTAATCTTAATTTATTGGATTTCTGTAATTTTAATATACTGTCCATAACAAAGTAAAATGAAAGACTATAATTCCAAGATCTACAGTAAATCTTGGGATTGAGAATGGGAAAATATTAACGATGCCTGATATTAAGTGCCTGTCATACAACCATATTAGAAGAGCACATGTTCAGCTTTTAATAATCTAGCCAAAGGGAAGGTAAAGCCACTTCTTTATACATATAGACTCACGTATATTTTTGGACTACATACTGATGAACATTTTTCTAACAGAGAATACATAGACACCCAAGTTAGCACATGGGCACTGACATAAAAATAGCTAGAGGAATCCTTTTAATTATGATTATATATTGATAACTGGACTGTAGAGGACTTCAAATCAAATGTCCTTGCCCAGAGAACATTCAATCAGGCAAACTGTTTCCACTATAGAATTTCTATGTTAAGTTTTGTTTGACCAGAGTGTCCTGTTTTATACAAATGTTCTCCATGAATAAGCAGAATGGGGAAAGGCACAAAATTAAGACCATATATGGAGCACAGAGTAGAATTAAGAGGGTTCAAGTTGGAAAGTAGGAGAAAATAAAGTTGGATGGGCAGAGTGAACCAAATTGGAGCAGATACCCTTAAAATTCACTTCAAATATCAGGTGATGAAGAAAAGTGAAGAAGAGTGACCATGACAGATAAAACTAGGGGAACTCTTCTAGAGATAAGGATACTATGAGTCTAGGGAATGGGCTAGATACTCCTCTAAATGCCAGAAATACACAATTAACACAACACAGATCTTTTCCTTGAGATTTAGGAATGAGACTACGATGCTTGACTATTCATCAGAATTGATTAAAATGAAATATATCATTGAATCTAAAGTGATTAAACTTTAAGTAAGATTGTCCACCAAAGGGTATTTTCATCAAGAGTATAGCTTGATGTCATTCATTTTTTTTCTATGAATTCTGTAGTAGATTTAGTTTTTGACATCTGACTCTTTCTTTCCCCAGCAGAGCATGGAAGAAATTTCTATGGCGTCAAATAAGACTAATAGAAGTGGCATGCAGAATAATTTTTGCCTCAAAGTTGATTTTATCACAAAGATGATAAACAGTGACCCTATCCTAATTCTTTATTAGTAAGAGCAGTCCTGATATGCCCACTCCACCCCTTCCCATCCCACCATGAGAGTCAGTATAAAATATCTGGTTAGAAGTTAAATTATATTTTATTGATGAACTGCAAAATGTAAAACATTTCCCCATAAGTATGGTAATAAAAATCTACTTTTTTTATACAAATGGGAAAAGGCTCTTTCCCAATTGGATTGAGTTATCTGCCAGAAAATGCCAATTAAAAAGTCCTGTTCAATATTTAAGATGAAAAATGAGACCAAATTAGGTTTTTTCAAAGTCACAAGTAACAGATTTTTCAGCCTAAACTACCTCCCACAAAGGTATTAAACAAACTATGCAAGTCAACCAATAAGCAACTTGTGGATTTGGAAAAACTGGTGAATGGCATAAAAACTGAGTACCATCTATGGCTCCCTGAATTCTCTGGCAAGAGCCAGAAGCAGTCCTGAAAGATGGTTCATTCACTTTCCTTTTAAAAAATTGTATTTATTTACTTTTAAGTGATTGGGTGTTGGGGAGGTGAGAGGTTCTGATATACTTAGGTTCTGTGTCCGCCATATGTCTTAATTTACAATTGTTCAACTACAGGACTGTAGAAATCAGCATGTCCAAGCATACAACACAGCCCAAATGACATCCTCTGGCTTGGTTCCATGTTGCTAATTATTTGGCTCCCAGAAATATCATGCAACAGCCCAAAAATGAGATTGATGCCAGAGGAGGGGGCATTTGAAGATAGTACCCACACAGCCGGAGCCACCATCTAACTGTTATTCTCCCACTGATCTGGGAAGGAAAAAAATACCTGCCACTTATTAAAACTTGAAGATTTTCTTCTTTCTAAAAGAGTACATGTTCAGGACCAGAAGTGCCTCTAGCACAGTAGCTGATTCAGTGAAGCAGCAGACACATTTCGCAGGTCTATGATTTCTGTGTTGGTCCTCTCCTCTGCAACTCAGAGTGTTATGCACTTTCCTCTTCTAGTTCTATCATTCTTTGTGGTCATTCTCTTTTTCAAGGAGACAAAACACTTCTGTATAACTCTTCTCTGTCTACTCATGTACTGCTTGATTCAGTCTTTCAATGGTTTTCTACTTGAGGCAGTAATTCAGGTCATTTATCTCTTTGATGCATTTCCAGATGAGTATATTAGATCTACATAGTCTACAGTCTAGAGGCCTAGGCAAGAGAATTATAATTATTATCTGCATAGTTTTAGTATATGTTTTTGGCAGCAGCATATTTTAGTCAAAATATCATGGGCTTTAGTGTCCAAAATGATTTGAGTTTAAGTTCTAGTTCTGCCTTTTACTAACAGCACAATGTTGGTGATTTATTTAACCACTTGAGGTTCATTTAATTTTTCACATAAATTACTATATTCCATGGAAAGCACTAGATATACAAACATGAATCAGTTATGGTCCTTGTTTTCAAAAATCCATGATGCAGTGAAAATGAAAGACATACAAATAGATTATTTTAATATAATAAAATTCTAAGATATGTGTAGGTATTAGGATATCTTAGTGACACAGAGTATGTGAAGAATTTTCTCTTAACTAAGACACTTTTATATAAGTGTAACCCTTAATTCACAGAATAATGATGTTCTCTACATATATTTTCTTTCAACAATATCTGGCATTTGACTCTTCAAGATTACAATATAAGTGTGTTTCATCCTTCAAAACGCAGATACAGTTCAATGTTCACCGTGAAATCTATGTGGTTTCTTCTTTTTGTATTTCTAACTCTTTTCTTCCAAAGCCATTATCACCACACCAGCAGTAGCTCATGTGAATTTTATCCCTTATCCCTATGCTGCATTTGAACTTATGTTCACTGCTTCATCTGTCTTTTCTCTACAATGATATTAAAAGTTTCTAGAAAGCATAAGCACACATGGAATACATTTCATCTCCTTCCACTCTATGACATATAATGAGTCCAGGAAATGTTCATAATAATCAGACAGAAGATTGATAAGAAAATGGAAAACTCAAAAAACACTATACACCAACTAGATCTAACAGACTATTTATACTGCACACTCTACCATACAACAGCAGAATACATTTTCTATTCAATAAACATAGACTATTCTCCAGGATAAACCTTATATTAGGGCACAAAACAAGCTCAATAAATTTAAAACAATTGAAATGATACAAAGTGACCTGTCAGATGACCATTAAATGAAGCTAGAAATCAATAACAAGTAAAATTGGAACATTTACAAATATATGGAAATTAGCCAACACACTTTAAAACTTCCCTACAAATGAGTCAAATAAAAAATCACAAGAAAAATTAGAAAATATTTAGAGAAGAATAAAAATGTAAACCCAATATACCCAAAGTTATGGGATGCAGTGACATCAGTGTTGAGGTAATTTATAACTGCAAAACCTAAATTAATAAAGGATGTCTCAGATCAATAATCTAATTGTACACCTAAAGGAATAAAAAAGAAGAGCAAACTAGACACAAAATGATTAGAAGAAAGAAAATTTGTACACCTAAAGGAATAAAAAAGAAGAGCAAACTAGACACAAAATGATTAGAAGAAAGAAAATAATAAAAATTAGGGCAGAAGTAAAAAAAAAAGACATTATAAAAGAAATAGAAAGAACTTAAAAGTAAAAGTCTTGTTCTTTGGCAAACTCATCAGAATTGACATTTAACTATATTGACGAAGAAAAATGAAAGAACATACCAAATAACTTATCAGATGGGGGCATTATTACCAACCTTACAGAAATAAAAAAGATTATAAAAGAATACTGTGAAAATTATATACCAAAAAATTAGATAAACTAGATCAAATAAATAAAGTCTTATAAATGCATACTTACCAAAACTGATTTAAGAACAAATAGGAAATTGGAAGAGACCTATAACAAGTAAAGAGATTGAATCTGTGATCAATGACCTTTCAACAAAAAAATTCCAGGGCCAGTTGGCTTTGCTGGTGAATTCTACTAAACTTTTAAAGAAGAATTAACACTAATCCTTTTCAAACTCATAAAAAAAAAAGGATAGAAGAGAACACTTCCTAACCCATTCTGTGAGGCCAATATCACCCTGATACAAAAGCAGAGAATGAAAGCACAAGAAAACTACTGATTAATATTACTGTTAGATATAGATGCAAAAATCCTCAATAAAATATTAGCAAACTGAATCCAGCAACATACTAAAGCATTATACACCATGACTGAATTAGACTTATACCAGGAAAATGGTGTTTCGATGTAAAAAAATCAATCCATGAAATGAAGTGGATAGGGGGGAAGCACATGATCCATTCAGTTGATGCGTAAAAAGCATCTAACAAACTATAACACCATTTCATGATAAAATTCACACACACACACACACACACACACACACACACACACAGACACTGAAAACTAGAAATAGAATGAAACTTCCTCAATATTATAGAAAACATTTATGAAAAACTCATATCTAAAATCATACTCAATGGTGAAAGACTGTGCTTTCTCTCTAAGATCAGAGAGAAGAAAAAGATGGCTGCTTTCATCACTGCTATTAACATCACTATTTAACATTGCATGGAAATGGTGGTAGAAATGGAAATTTTGCATGGGCTCACATAGCCACTGTTGAGTGCTCAATCTGACACCAACAGAAACCAATGCTGATATGACACCATCCCTGGGGTGATCAGTCAGGTACCTGGTGGCAGATTGATTACACTGAACCACTTTCATTGTGGAAGGGACAGCATTTTGTTCTTTGGAATAGACAATTGCTCTGGATATGGACTTGCCTTCCTAGCACTCCATGCTTTCACCAAAACTAGCACCCACAGACTTAAGTATGTCTTATGTACCACAAGTATGTCTTATGTACCACCATGATATTCCTTACAGCACCGCTTTGACTCAATGAACACAATTCACAGCAAAGGAAGTGCAGCAATGAGCCAATGGGCCCATGCTCATGGAATTCACTGATTTTATCATGGGCCCCACAATCCTGAAGTAGTGGGCTTGTTAGAATGATGCAAAGACATTTTGAAGACTTAGTTAAAATGTCAGATAGGTGGTAGTATCTTGCAGGATGGTGCAAGGTCCTCCAGAAAGCTGTATATGTTCTGAATCACCACAATTACAATAGAACTCAGTTACAGAAGTGAGGACTGTAACTGTCATCAGGATTTTCTCTTTATTTTATTGTAACTGTGTGTGTGCATATACATATATATCACACATCTATTGTATATATATATCAATTTTATATCAGAGCATTTGTTATGGGATATCAAGAATAGTAAACATCACCCAAGGACTTTACTTCCTTTTCTGGGAATGGGTTAGTGCATTTTTGGTTGAATGCAGGATAGTTGTATCCTATTAGGCAGCATTATGACCTTGTTATTGTCTTTAGTTGGAGGTTTAGTATGGTTTAAGGAGATGCATATGCGTGTCAAGTTGACAAGGGGTGGACTTGTAATTATTAATCGTATGTATCAACTTGACTGGCCACAGTGTACCAGATTAAACATTATTTCTGGGTGTGGCTGTGAAGATGTTTCCATATGAGATTAGCATTTGAATCAATGGACTCAGTAAAGTAGATGGTCCTCCTCAATGTAGATGAACATCATCCAGTCCATTGAGGAACGTAGTAGAACAAAGAAGGAGGACTTTGCCCCCTTCTTTTTTTTGAGCTGAGACATCTCATCTCACCTTCTCCTGCCCTTGGGTTTCTACTGAATTATACCATCTGCTTTCCTGGGTCTCTAGCTTACAGACAATTAACTGTGAGACTTCTCAGCCTCCATAAATGTGTGAACCAATTTCTCCTAATCTCTCTCTCTCTCTCTCATATATATGTGTATATACACATACATACATACATCTTATTGTTTCTGCTTCTTTGGAGAACACTAATACTTTTAATCATTTTGTCTGAAATAATTATCACAATCTCTCCAATCTAATGCAGATGATATTTAAATTATGTGATCATGGTTTACAATTATACAACTTATTGGGAGACATTTGAACAAAGATATAGGTCCTCAGATTACAAATATAATTGATGTTCTCTCTAAAGTGCTATTATCTGTAGATATTTTAACCCTAAAGATGTCAAACACACACATACAAGCCTTTAGAAAGCCAATAAAATTGTGGTATACAGCAGTGGTATTTCCTCGAATTGCAGAAAAAAATAAAATTTAACTTACAGAAGACATTATTCTAGTATAAAGAAATGTGAAGGGAGTTATCTTCTAATGATATGAGGAAAAAATATTTTCACATTTAGCTGAGGAGCTGAAGGGCAAATAACTCCATTTGTGGAATTTGATGAGCCCTAAAATGTGAGTAATTTCTCTTTATCTATAAAGAGAGCCGTGAAAGTCTCAACATAAGTCTAGTTCCCATTTGGTCCTCCTGTCAATATGATTAACTGAAGTCTTTAGGTGGTTATTATGAGTTCTAATAAGGAGTCTGTGAGTGAATTTTTACAGTCTTTTAGAGTAACACTTCTGCTTACTGAACTCTGCAGCAAACATTTCAAGCCAACAGACACAAGACTGCTAGTGAAAGTACAGTTTTACAAAATATCACAATCCACTCATTAGACATAGAGTGTGTTATTGAGGGGAGACTATGATTCCTTTCATATGTGGGAGTTTTCTCCTAGGTCAGGAGATAAAGGTGAGTAGTTGAAATCTTGAGGCCTCCTACATCCACTTGGATTGTCATGATTCTCCAAGTACACGGTGCCTTAAAAAACGAATTCCCAAAGCTCGCATTGTATCTTGCTGAGTCTTCATACACCACACATTACTGAAAATAATTGAAAAATAGCAAGCAACTAATGAAAAATCCAAACTTTAATTTGGCCAGCCACTGGAAGCTGTCTATCTCACTTTCTAAATCGAAATTCCTTATTTTAAAATAATTAAATATCAACTTACTCTCTTTAAGTTTTTCAAACTACTTTAGCTAAAACCAATGGTTCAATTGTTTGTTTCAAAAAGAAATATGAGTATGTATATTGTTGTAAATTATAAAATTCAATTTTTATCATCTTCTATTCTTGCATTAATCTTTTTTATCAAATGATGAGTTTAAGTAGATAAAATATCAGCATTAAAAATATACTTACCTGGGCTTCCCTGGTGGCACAGTGGTTGAGAGTCTGCCTGCCAATGCAGGGGACACGGGTTCATGCCCTGGTCTGGGAAGATACCACATGCTGCAGAGTGGCTGGGCCCATGAGCCATGGCCGCTGAGCCTGCGCGTCCAGAGACTGCTCTGCAACAGGAGAGGCCACAACAGTGAGAGGCCGACATACCACACACACACACACACACACACACACTCTCTCTCTCTCTCTCTCTCTCTCTCTCTCTCTCTCTCTCTATATATATATATATATATATATATATATATATATATACCCAGATATACACATGTGTACACATGCACACACACCCACTACAGATCAACCCAAGAACAGCCCTCATGTTGATTTTCAGCTTAACTCCACTCTTAGGTTTGTACTTGAAGCAACTGATTAACATAAGGTGCAATATATTTCAATTAAACTTTGAAATATTTTTAGGAAAGTGATGGCGTCAAAAGAAAAGGGTAAAACCAAGATTTGCATATCACACCCTTTTAGCTTCTTCTTTTCTATATTCTTACATAAAAAATACTTTTTTTCCTCCTGATGTTTCTTTTTAAACATCTTTTTATTATCCTTTTCAGTGGGTAAACTGATTTACTGTCTTGCTGCCTGAGCACTGCTACTGGTGAACGGACCTTATCTCTGGCCTAATATTGAATTTTTTTGTTGTTGTTTTTGCTTTTTGTTATTTTACTTCATTTTGATTTTGGACACCTGGATCTCCTTTTATCTATTAATGGGAAATTTGAGTGACTGGAAAATATCTAATACAGTATTTAGTACTTGTGTATTTTTAGAAAACTTCCAAAGATATAGTGAAAAAAAGTGAAATTTTTTTTGAAGGAAGGCTTATGCTTTGGGGTTTTCTTTCCTATTCAATACAGAGCAAAGGGAGATTTGACCAATATTTAGCTCATGTGATACCATCGTCTCACCTGATTTCATTATGTCATGTATTTCCAATTGCACACATTAATCTGCAGCATCTTGTGATTTCCCAATGTAGAAGTCATATTATGAATTTAAAAGGCTTTTATCAAAGTAGTATGTCTGTTTATCAATGAACATGTGAAATAAAATCATTGCTTTCTAAGTGAGGTCAAACCTCACGATGGCAGGCAAATCACCTTGCCAAATCAGCACCACATCACACAGGTTTCTCAGACTATGCCACAGGGCAGAGATGGCATAGGGTCTGATCTGCTTTGGTAATGAATTAACCTAACCCATGAGTGTATTTATACTACACACTAGTCTGAGAGACTATGTATTATAAATGATAAAAAAATGAATTGAGTTAAGAAAATTGTTATGATCTCCAAGGGTCCTTCAATGCCTGTATTATATGATTCTAAGACTCTTACCTAGAAAACGTCTGATTTAATTGTCCAAATATGTTTGTCTATTTAAATTAACAGATACTGCAGATGTGAATCCTGGACTGAAGAATTGGTAAAGTTAATTGTGTGTATGTTTTCTTTCCAGGCAGACAATCAAGAGAGTTAATCATTAAAAGCTTTTTGAAAATGGAGGTTATTGGATAATACAGTCTAATTATTCTACCTAAATCACAGTATTCTTGAATATTATTAATATTAGCCTTTTTTCCACTTACCCTCTCATATGATTTTATTAGCCTAAACCTGATGTGGATAGACTCCTTCTAGCATTTTCAATCGTGATAAGTTTTAAAAGGAACATCAATTGTATATAAATAAAGCTCCATATACATCCAATATTTAAGGGTAAAACAACATTAATAATATCTATTTTATATCTAATACCTCTCATTAGTTTTGCCTGATGTTTTCAATGTCTTTTAAAATACCTTTTAATCCTTAAATTCCACTTTCATCCCCCTTCTTCCAAGCAATTTATTTGTAGAAGAAACCAGGTAATTTATCCTATATAGTTTCATACACTCTGGAGATATTAATTTTTACTAAGAATTCAACCAAAATGCTATTAATACAATGCTAACCATTTAGCATCATATTTCACTTGTTATTTTTCCAAGGTTCTTTTACAGGATCTGATTTGATCCATTTGGTCCTTGCATCACAAGTAAAATCCTTAATGGAATGGCACCTCTAGGGAACCATAATGAGATACGAGGTTAAAGAAGCCAGGTCAATGCATGGGTTTGGATTTATGGCAAGCCCGTCCCCCTGGACCTCTCATAGTGTCCCATGTCAGAGCAAACTGGCCCCGTACCATTGCCTGGCCTCTGTCTGTAGGCCACAGGCACTGAAGTGGTTTGCACAGTGGAAAAGAAAAGGGGGAAAAAAAAAAAAGAAGAAGCCAGGTCAGAATGGTCGTATGTTTACCCTTAGTTGCTTGAGGTTGGGTGCTAAAAGCTGAGTTGCCATCAAGGTGAGATCCCAGAAATGCTTATCAAATTTCAGTGGCAAAAGCAAGGCAAAATTATTTTAAAGGAATACTGAATTTTAATTCAGTATTTTAATACTGAATTTTAAAACTGTGGAAGAAGCAAAGACAACAGGATGCAAATCAAGGGAAGATTTGAACAAGCAATTTAATAGAGGCATAGCCATAGCCAGTACAAGTATGTGGAAACTTAATTTTAAGGAATATTTCTTCTAAGGTCAAGTTTGAAGTTTTATATAAATCTTAACAGACTGGGCACATATTAGGTTACATTGGAAATCCAAATATTACTTTCCTAATTTTATGGAGAAAGTATTAAGCTCAGATTGATTTCTTATTTGAATAATTCTTTAATTTCAGCATACTGCTTTCAAATGATAGTGTTTTTAATTCTAACGTTCTATGTTGCTTAGACCAAGAAAAATATTAGTTTCAAAAACATATTTAGCATTCCCCCATAAACAATTTGATACCTACATAATCAACCAAAAGAATTTCTTTTTAAATTCTAAGTTTGTTAATCAACCAAGTTTGGAATCCACTGCTTAGATCACACCAAACCTCACAGTTCTACCTCTTTTTTATTTTATTGTTTGTTTGTTGACATATTTAAATGATAGAGACCAGAAGTAACAAGATATACAGAAAATTTTTCTGATTTTGGAGTCAACCTTGTTTTTCAAACTTGGGCAACTTAGCTTCTAAGAGCCTCCTTTTCCTCTCCTTTAAAATATAAATTAAAATACACACCTTAACCATGAGTATTAAATTAAATAATTTAAGAGACTGGATGGTAGTAAGTACTCCATAAATGCTAGCTCTTAATCTTCTTTTAATCAATAATGCATTGACTTAAAAAAACAGATGCACTAATGGCTATATTTAATACAGGCATAATTTTGCCATAAATTATTTGTAAAAATAAAAGAAGCAATGAATAGATTTATTTTAATTCATTTTTAAACATATAGGTCTTGCTGTTGAGTTTATTAATTCATGTGTTTATGTTCAGGGTACATAAAGGTCCTCTAGAGAATCAAGGGATATTTCTTTTCTTCAATAACAAATCATTTCTAAGAGGGAAACTTAAAAAGCATCTGCAAGCTTTGAAGATTATAACATTTGCTGGTGTAAACATGGGAGAATATATGTAATATATATTACTAGTGGCCTGTTTGTCAAAGAAGTCAGAAATGCTGCCAGAGGTAAAATAACTGTGAGAGGCACATTTAACAACAAATAAGGTAGGAAAGAATTTTCCATGACCTTCTTGTTCTTGTCTCTTCCAGTCTCAACTAGTACATTAATCACTCAGACACCGAGACACACTAAACAGCTGGCCTGAGCATCCTGTGAAGTCCTGGAGTTTTCATAATTGGTGTTGGCTGGTAGTGCTAGCCCAGGAATATTCAGGATGGCTACACTGAACATGGAGATGCAAAAAATTTCTTCATTTGTCTGCTCCTCCGGGGAATCATTTGTTTGGAACCTGGAACCAACTGAGATTTTATGTTATCCAAGTAACATTTAGGTTATCCAACCACACTCAGCATGGGTTTGGCTTGCCAAGGAAAACCTCCCTGCTTCAAATTCTAAGATTTTCCTTTATACTTGGAATTTCACATCTGGTAACAGATTGCAAGCTTTCCAACCCCTACACAATTTCTACTTTTTCTGGGAAAGGGGATTGATTACTAACCACGTAATTCAAACTAATATTATCTCTTTTTACAGAATTAATGAGAAGCTATAATTACCAACACTGTTTACCTGCTACTCTGGGAGTATATTTCCAAGGCACATGAATTAGCCATCGTCAGCTTTATAATTAGCGTGTGACAACTTTAATTCCAAAGGCATGTTTAATCAACAGCAACAGATGGAAATGCGCCTAGTGGTAAGTCATCCCCTTCACAGCTCCTGATAGCGAGTTTGTTCCACTGGCTCTGAATTATAAGCTATTTAGCATAGTAAGTGCTAAATTACTGGTAATATTTGCCATCTTTTTTGGGCTCTCAGAGTTACAATACATGAAAGTAATTATAATCACTGACATGTATGAGTACTCACTACATACTAAACACTATTATTGTTTTAACTTAATGAAGACTCCAAATAACCCCTTATATTAGGTAATTTTAATATGCCCATTTTACAGGTGAGGGAATTGAGCCTAAGAAAATCAAAATGACTTGCCAAGAGTTCCACAGCTCTTAGCAGTAGGGTCAAATTTGGATTCACTATGATCGTGTTGTAATAAAATACCTTTGTTATTCTCAGTCATGTGGGGCTGTTTAGTGGTTTTGGATTCTGCTAAAAAATTTGTGTTATTTTGTGGATCTTATGATTACAGGATCCAGTTTTTCTAACTTTTCTCCTCACAAGGATCATTCATATACATAGAGGACAGCAGCTGTCTGCTTGGTCCTTTTATTAATTCTACAAACATACTAACTCAGAGTCAGTCACTGTGCAAAGTTTGGACTCACCACTATCTATATTGAATAGCAGCTGCAGAAACTTTTGGGGAACCCTCTCAGAGATGTTCTTTCTACCTCCCAGAGATTCACTGAAGTTACCTTCACCAAGCCTACCATATATACTTGTGACTTTACCTCCAGCCCCCTTAAGTCAGCGCCTTCTAGGGTTTCACCACTGTAGGAAAAAGATGATCCAGCAGGCTCGGATCTCCATTTCTAAAGTTCCCAGACTTAAGATATCAAATCAGATGCAGGGAAGGGATGCCAAAGTTTAGGAGTTTGGAACACTTTGACCTCTCCCTATCAAAACACAATTTCTCCTTCCCCAGTCTACCTCAGGGGACAGTATAGACTAAACATATCTAGACCTGGTACCAGTGATTTTTAAACCTATCCTAAACATTGAGATTATCTGAGGAATTTAAACAAAAACCTCAGCAAGTGTGCCCAAATCCATACTGGTTATCCAAAATCTCTGGGGGTGTGGCCTGCACATCTCTCCCTGTGAAAACCTCCTCATGTAAATGTCATGTCTAGCTGGGGTTGGGATGTATAGTTTTAGACATTCAAGCAGAGAGGGTTCTTTAATGTTTTTCTGAAGAAAAAAGTTGTTGTGTGTTTATATTAAATCCCAAAAGTCATGGGTAAATTGCCTGTAACGGTCATTTCTTAGGCACAGAAAGTGGAATCTGAAAAGTTTCTGGCCCCTACAATGATTCTGAGGGGTTTTGTCCCCTCTAATTTAGAATGTGTTGTTGTTAGAGAAATGACAACTGCCATGTGATCACACAAATACCACTTTCATTCCTTTGTAATTAACCCTGGGATGACCTTTATACATTTTGGAAATGTAGAAATATCTAGCTGCCAAACATGGTTTAAAAGCCTTAGAATTAAAAATGAATAAATTATATTTTTTTCCTTTTTTGGTCCTCAACGATCATTGGCTTTTTGCCCCTTCACTTGGTTAATGAATAGTAACTCTAAGATGTTCAGATCCACTGCCTGATCTTTCCACCCTTGGTGAAATTCTTTAAAACATAGGCACACGTGCCCACATACACACACACACACACACACACACACACACACATCATATCATGTTAGTAATAAAGGGCCTTTAGAGATCTTTGATTTACAAATGGGGAAACATGCATTATCTTTCACATAGCTTGATTCACTTACAGCCACATACTTAATGTGACTTTTACAGTTTAGACTTAATTGAACTGATTCACTGACAGTCAGGTATATGTTAGTAATACAACCCAAATGTAATTTTTAATGTACCAGGCAATCTCCCTTAATATGAATAATGAAACTATCCTTTACATTACTAGGTGGCCTATGGACAAAATTAGACTATTAGCTAAGATTATAAAATAATTAATTCATCTAAAAAAAGTAAAATGTATCGTGAAATCACTATTTTGTGCTGTGCACTCAATAATTAAGTAAAAACAATAAAACATACCAACTAATTCTACTTGGTCATGTGGGATAACGCATAGGTATGCATTTCAATGCCACAAGACACTAAAACTTTTATAAACCTAAAGGGGGAAATAATCACTTAAATATAACAATGATACAAATAATATTATTTCTACAGTGTGTTGTCAGTTTTTTTTAAGGATGAAAGGATGCCTTGAAGTAGATCTTTTGGCATTGTCCCCTTCTCTCCAAGGCCACCTTTATGTGTGTATGTGCATAGGGTCCTGCACACAGAAGTGTCCATTCTTCATTCAATACTCTTCTGTCACCATTTTGAATTCTTAATATAAATAAGGACTTTGTGTTGTTATTTTGCATAGTCCCTACAACTTATGTAGCCATCCCCTTCACCCCCGCTCTTTACTCTTGAAACTAACAAGTGTATGCCCCTGACATCTCTGATATTTCTTGGCTTAAGCTCAAAGCTTGATGGTGGAACTTGACCCTTGACTCTCTCAGGCAAGATCAACACTTATTTCCTCTTTCTCTATGCTCCTGACCACTCCTGATGTTCTCAACACCTCATCAACCTCAGGAAACCTGAGGACCCAATCTAGTGTCAGGGCTCTAACCTATGACGCCTGCTGGGTTTGCTCACACTCCCACTCAAGCAACTGATAAGAATCAAGCCATTAATTAAAAATTGGAAATTATTCCTTACAAAATGCAGTACACAAAGTGATATATACATATTTTCCATGCTTTTCTTTTATAACGTTGCACCTCACATTTAATCTTTACAGTTAGTATTCTTGTTCCTCTGACAACACACTAAGAAGTCATCTCAGAATTATCCATTCTGCTCCCTTTAATCTTGGTTCTATTAGCTTCAGTGTCAGAAAATGACATGGTCTTCTTTTTCCTCAAATTCTAGTTGGATACTCCATTTCCAATCTTACTATATACAGATGGAACACAAATGCAGAGTCATTCTAATGGTTAAAATGCTTTTTTTTCCATGAAAAGAGGCATAGGCATATTTTCTCTTGTTAAAAATGTAATTTCTTAAAAGGCAACCAGCTCATTGGATTGGGGTGATTGAAGTATTTCGCTCTAACAAAATGACTTAATCAACACACACACACAAACACATACACACACACACACACACATACACACTCACTCCCCAACTGGGAAATTAATGGAGCCTATATTCAAGATGTTTAGTATTTTCAGACATGTTGGCAAATTGAACTATCAAGGACAGAGCTGCAAACAAGAAAATCATCTCACAACCATTTTATTAATATAAAGGAACACGTCAATATGTGAAGAGTCCCAGATTCAGAAACAGTCTGTGAATATTTTCTCAAGGAAATCATTTGAATCTCATGAAAATATGTGTAAGAAATAAGAGCAAATGGGAGAGGATACAGAGGTTCTTTGAATACTATCCAGGCTACAATTATGTTTCTATGTCATTGATCCTACATTCAAAATAAAATTCACTACCCTCAAAATGATTGGCATTTATTTTTTCTTGGATTATACACACTCTTATTTTTTCCTCGGACTATACACAGTCTTATTTTTTCCTCATCAAGCTGCTAATATCATAAGATATTATTTAAAACAGCCTTTCTTGTTTAATTAAACTTTTGAAAAGCTAATCTGCAGGCAAATAATTGTGTGTGTCTGTGATTGTAAAATTGTTATCTGCAAAGACAGTTTCTGTGATCTAAAACTCTGAAATTCTATTCATTTGTGTGTGTGTGTGTGTGTGTGTGTGTGTAATTCCTAAGTCCTCATCTATGCTAACACTCTGCTACATTATGAAAGTATTTATTGCTAAGATGGTCTTATTACATGATTCAAACAAGTCAAAGTCAATTTAAAGACAGCCCTTGAGCACTTCACATTGGTGTGGTCAGGAACATAAGACAGTTCTCTAGGAAAGGACACTCACTTATCCCCATGTTATAGTCATTGCCTATGTCTCTCAAGTTCAGAGTTGCTGGCCAGACTCTGATTATAGAGTCAGCAAATGACAACTCCAAGTACTGTTTGAATGACAAGCTTTGGCTAATTTTTAATTGATACGTGGGTACACGATCAAAGATGTGGCCAATCTGGTTAACTTGCTTAACTGCCATTTAGCAAATTCATCAAAAGCTATGTGTGAATACCGAAACTTCAGAAGTGGGATAGTTTAATAAGCCATGTAAGGTGAAGTGTGGAAGACAGGACCAGAAAAGACAGTAACAAATATTTATTTTTTTACAGGCCTTATGTTGAAGGGTAAATATGTGTTTGTTTATATTTTAAGACCTCTGAGAACAAGGTCAACTTAAGTGTGTGACTGACATTTCCTCTAAGTGAACGTGAGAAAGCAAAACAATAGCTGTTAACCAAGAAAAAAATAGAATCACCAGGTGCAACTCACTTAGCAACTGCTCTATCAGTCTACCTTTATTTTATAAAAATGTCATCTGACCAATAATACCATTTGTGCCCACTCAGGATTATTTTCATTCATGGAAATAAATAGGGTTACTATTAATATTAAGACTAAGCAACTTTTTAATGTCATTATCTGTGACATTATTATACCCTCTTTTTTTTTTTTTTTTTTTTTTTTTTTTGCTGTACGCGGGCCTCTCACTGATGTGGCCTCTCCCGTTGCGGAGCACAGGCCCCAGACACGCAGGCTCAGCGGCCATGGCTCACGGGCCCAGCCGCTCCACGGCATGTGGGATCCTCCCGGACCGGGGCATGAACCCGTGTCCCCTACATCGGCAAGCGGACTCTCAACCACTGCGCCACCAGGGAAGGCCTACACCCTCTTTTTAAGAATAACACCGCCATTACCAGCAGTCCTCTAATAAAGCATAACTTTTGGTAGCCTGAAAACTCAGGAATTTCAAAAAGTAATTCATTAAAATTAAGTTTCCCAGAGAAAAGGGTTGTAATTCTGCTACCTTACTTAGTATGTGACATATTCTTTATGTTATCCTCAGTGGTAGCACATTGTCATTCCCTGGAGAGAATTTGCATTGGAGGGATAGTTTGAATTTGCATAAAAGTGTGATGAATCTGAAAATGATTAAGCAATGAAATTCCATTCTCATCTTTAAAATATATACACTTACATAGCATGTACTGTGCATTTATTATTTTCATTTAAGTTACTAACTTCCATAAGTTTGAAACCTACACACACACACACACACACACACACACACATGGTATCAGAATGCATTAGGCAGGCTCTACTTATTCTGTATGCTCACCTGCTACATTCATTCACAAAAAAGATGGGAAGAATTACCCTGGAGTAATTTCTGGGCTCATTTGTTTACCATACACTTGTTAGATATTATTGTTATCCTTGTAACATGTAATAAAATAAGCCAACATGTGTCACACAATGTTAGTGAATAATTATAAGGCAGCATGACAACTCTACAATTTCTTGGGAATAAAGAATAAAAACAATGAAAACAGCAGGAAAACAGAGCAGAAAGGAATTTGAAAATATTCTCTTTCTAATAAAACATGACATGTTCACAATTTTATACACATTTAAATTCATATATTTTTTTCCTATCAGTTCCGGGAACTATTGGATATTCAGAGTTAAATATACTTGATGAACTTACAATCAATTAAATAGTATTAAAATTTTTATATTGGCTAAAAAGTTATAAGTACAGTGGGGTTTTTTGTTTTTGTTCTTGTTTTTGTTTTTGTGGTACGCGGGCCTCTCACTGTTGTGGCCTCTCCTGTTGCAGAGCACAGGCTCCGGACGTGCAGGCTCAGCAGCCATGGCTCACGGGCCCAGCCACTCTGCGGCATGGGGGATCCTTCTGGACCGGGGCACGAACCTGCCCTCCCAGCATCGACAGGTGGACTGTCAACCACTGCGCCACCAGGGAACCCCAGTACAGTGTATTTTTTAAAAGTAATTTTATTAGTGTATAGTTGCTTTACAATGTTGTGTTAGTTTCTAAGTACAGTGTAAACCACCAGGCTTATGAGGACTTTGGAATAGGGTCAGGGAAAATTCTTTGGATGGAGGTGATATTTTATTTTCTCCTGCAGGGCAAGTGGGATAGAATAGCTTAACAATACATGGATGTCAGTAAATCACAATGCAATTATTTAATATTGGGCTTCTCAGCTAGACTCTAAGATCTCTGAGCTCAAGACAGGAAGAATATCACTTCTATCCCCTCCTATTTTCTTAATGCCTGGCAAAGAGTAGATATTTACTAGCATCTGTTGAACAGATAAATGAAATGCAACAGCTGCATTTTTATGTAAGAAAGGGAGACATTCAGTAAAGGATTATTCTGGGAATATAAAATTTGACCAAGTCCTGTTGTTTGTGGAATAGAAAGTTTAGAGCCTTCGGTTTCTGGAGATTAAATTAAGTATAAGGCTAAGATGGGGGGTTGGTGCTACCATTAGTATAAACAGGGAGTCAGGAGAAAAGTTTGTCTTGAGTTCATAGGAGAAAAACTTAAATTAAGGACATGTTGCATTTAGAGCTGCAGAATATCTTATACAGCAAACTGTCAGGTCAGTATTTCAAAATTCAGCACTGGTTGTCTGAAGAGAGATCTAAGCCTTAACATACAGATTTTCGGAGCTCCACTTAACATACACCCGTGATAGATAGATGGAGAGCTGGATAGATAGAGATAGAGATGTAGATATTGTACATTCAGATTTGAGGTTGGTATAGCTGTAAATATAGATTTATATATATTTAGGTATATATGTACACTTTAAATATTTAAACATTTTAAAATTATGGTAAGAGGTAATAATTAGAACTGATGGAATGAATAAAATTTCTAAATAATAGAAATTGTTTAGAATACAATTTATCCTAAATTAGAATCAATTAATATTAGAATAACATTTATAATTAATTATGCATTAAATTTAATAATAATTATGTTAATATGTATAAATCAAAAATTGTGTAAAGAACATATAAATATGTTATAATCTTATAGAATTAAGCACATTTTGGCTATTTTTGAAATATTTTTTTTTCTTTTTTGCTCAAGTCTAGACCAAAAATTTAATATGAGGGAGAAAAGCAGGAACTCATTTTCTACTAACAGTAAGCATTGATATTTTAAATCACCAGTCTTTGATTTATTGATTCAGCTTCACTCAAATTGTTTTGGGCCTGTCATATTGGCAAAATATGTGATGTTTTAATTTCTTTTTTTCTCTTTACTTAGGAAGTATCCTTATCAAATGATCTCTTGCCTAAGGACAACTCCAGCAAGTTAGTTTTTATTATTATTTTCCATAATAAATTATACTATAAAATGTCACCTCAGGACATAAAAGAGGACTTTAAAAAATAGTAAACATGCTCCTCTTCTGGATTAGAATATTTACTATCTAAAGTAGTTATGTCCACACCAGTTAATCTGTGAATGAAATTCAACTGAAACCAAATTTCCAAAAGTGTTTTCCTATTGTTGTAAGTAGTCAAAATAGTCCTAAAGATTGGTAGAATAAAAATATTAACACCCCAAGTTGAAATATAAAGGAGAGAGGGCCTTGCCCTGTCTTACATAGAACATGTACCCACTAAATTGTTGTTGAATGAATAAATGAATTAATTAATTAATGAAAAGAAAAGCTGGGAGAGTTGCAAGAGGATTGATAAGACTCTTTTGATACAGAGTGTTAAGGGAAGGCCTAAAAATCATAGTGGAGCTGACACTGAGAAAAATCTGGCAATACAGCTCCCACAGCAAACACGAGGTATCATTAGAAAAATGTAAAGCTGGTGGACCTGGGAGGGCAACCATAGCAACATTGAATCTCAAACCCAACCCAATTCCTAAATAACTTAAACCAAGCCCCTATAATAAAGGCAAAGCAGATAGAAAGGCACACCACCTATTATCAGGTATAAAATCTATTTACCTTAGTCACTACTGTCCCACACAAGAGGTCTTGATTTAAAGAACAAAGAGGCATGTGGAAACACAAAGCAAAAAACAAAACAAAACAAACTGAAAAAACCAATAACATACTTCCAAGAGACAAAGTAATCAACTAAACAAAACTCACATATTACACAAATGCTAAGACTATCTGAAAAGAAGTTTAAAATTAAAAATTTAAGGACATTTAAGGACGCAAATGGAAAGGTACATGAGAAAAGATCTGACAGGAATTTTCAGCAGAGATATCAAAACTACATGAAAATATTGAATGGAAATGAGATGAAAGGAAAGCACAGTAATGGAGATGCAGAATGCCTTCAATGGGCTTATCAGTGGACTCAACTCAGACGAGAAAAGAATACGTCAGCTTGTAGAGACATCAACAGAAACTAACCAAACAGAAACACAAAGAAAATAATAGATAAAAGAGAATCCAAGAACTATGGGACAATCTCAAATAGTCTAATTTGTTCATAATTGGAATACTGGAAATGAGAAGACAGGTAAATTGAAAGAGGAAATATTTAAAACGATGAAGAGGAAGAATGTTCTAAAAAATATAGCCAGACAGATCCAAGAACCTTTAAGATCAGCAGGCAAACAAACAAGTTATATAATTTTTGTAAGTTTTATTACTTTGACAGAAGATATGCAGTTATAAACCTTTTTTTTTTTTTCAGCCTCTCATACAACTTCCTTGTCCCTTAATGCTGTGGCTAAGAGTAGGCAGATTTCACTTCCCAGTCTCCCTTCACAGCTGGCTTCTTGTTAGTTTCCACCAATAAGAGGTATTAATGGAAGATCAGATGGCAAGAGCATGAGAGAAGCCACTTCCTTCCTCTCTGTTTTGTCCGGCAGCATTTCTAGATGTGTGCATCTGCTAAGAATTTCTAGCTTCAATCACAAGACTCAAATTTCTTTGTTCTCCCAAAATGGTAGCTGCACCCCTGTTAACTCCAGTACTGGCCATGTGCCCCCTCCTCCAACTTTGAAGGCTCCAACTCCTCCTCACTGTAACTCATCCAGCTGGGTTGTGCGGGCCAGGGGCTGTCGTTTATCACAAATACTAACATCTGAGTTAATTTGCTACTCCCTTCTCTCTCTCTGAACTTCCAATACATGCAAATAATTTTCTTTATACTTGCTTCAGTGTTCCTGAAAGAATACTGACTAATAAAGAAAAAAGATCCACAAGGGTACAAAGTAGCTCCCTGCTCTTACTTGTTCAATTATACGTTATTAAAACCAAACTCAAATATATATAATTTCTAAGCAAGAGGCAAATACTAAAATTAATCATAAATTGAATATGAACATGTGCTTCTGTTACAAGGGAACTATGAATCAAGATACTTAGCACGCTACTAAAAACATATATTATCATTGTGTGTTTACAAAAAAGCATGTAGGTATCCACATCCCTATTGGAGAAGAACTCCCAAGCTGACCAGTGGGAAGTGCCCTGTGATAAACCTCTAGATCCTCACAGTAGGGGAAATGTAAGAAAACTAATTCTGATTAAGTCCTTTATTTTTGCTCGAGTTTCATACATATTTGATTTGATTTAATTCCACCACTCCACACATTTATAAAGAAAGGAATTCTAATCTTCTTTTATAGAGACTTTTATATAGATTAAGTGGCTTTTTTCAATGTAAACCAGGTTCTGTATGACTTCAAGTTTCATGTTGCTTCCATTATAACATTGATTTTTGATTAGTTTTCTGTAATTCTTCTGGATTTGGATGAACCATTTTGCCGACAAGTAATGTCAAAGATTGTGTAAAGCACACATAATAAGATATAAGGCCTGTAACTGTTCTTTAAACATGGTAAACCCTAGCCCCATGTAGCTATTTAGATTTAAAGTTAATTAGATTTAGGTGAAATCTAAAATTTAGTTCCTATTAGCACTACCCACATTTCAAATGCTCAATAGCCACATGTGGCCTGTGACTACCATACTGACTAGCAACTTAGATATACAATTTTTTCTATCATCAGAAAATGCTATTGAACAACACTGATGTAGAATATAAGGCCTTCAGAAAGGGAAAGTAAACTCACACTGTGTGCCCTCTTATGGATTCTATGTCATTCCCAATGTTGTTCTTTAATAATTTCAAGGGCATGTCACAGAATTTCTAAAATTAGTTTTCAAGGGATAAAGCAAAAAGAATAAACTCTTCAGGCCAGATGCCCACAAAACCTAAAATCCAATATTACATGAAGATTTCTTGAGCATACTGACAGATAAACAGATGGAGTACTCAGGATTCAGGTACTATTTCTCACATTGGAAACAATGAATAAAATTCAGAAAAAGATAAACACATACAAGAAATTATTGTCTAGAATCTGTAAAATATGAAGTAGCAATCACTGCCTTAAAGAAATAGGAATAAATCATCCAAATCACTTTGATGAAGAAGGAGTAGGAAAACTTTTTAAGAATGTTAAAACTCACCTTCTAAAAACAGTATGTTGACATCATGCCTAAGAAGGAAAATCACATTGAATGATGCTTTAAAAAGATCAACTCTTTGGCTTCCCTGGTGGCGCAGTGGTTGAGAGTCCGCCTGCCGATGCAGGGGACACGAGTTCGTGCCCAGTCCGGGAAGATCCCACATGCCGCAGAGCGGCTGGGTCCATGAGCCATGGCCACTGAGCCTGCGCATCCGGAGCCTGTGCTCCGCAACGGGAGAGGCCATGACAGTGAGAGGCCCGCGTACAGCAAAAAAAAAAAAAAAAA
Organism: Mesoplodon mirus; assembly: GCF_964341445.2. Taxonomy (NCBI): domain Eukaryota; kingdom Metazoa; phylum Chordata; class Mammalia; order Artiodactyla; family Ziphiidae; genus Mesoplodon; species Mesoplodon mirus. Next base: position 107,737,219 of record NC_138984.1, on the reverse strand, counting down.
AAAAAAAAATCAACTCTTAACATTAAAAACAGCCAAAAAGAGCTGCCATATTTCTCTAGCAATAAGTATCAATATGTGGATTGACAGCAATATGAGAGATGGGGATTTTATTAGTCACACCCAAGTTAATGATGGCAGCACCAGGAATTCCCTGGCAGTCCAGTGGTTAGGACTCTACCCTTCCCTTGCAGGAGACACGGGTTTGATCCCTGGTCGGGGGACCATCCCACAAGTGGCACGGCCAAAAATAATAATAATAATAATGGCAGCACCAAGGGCTGCAGCATGACCATTGCCATTGCCACTCACACATTGTGAAGCAAGTGACACTTGTTCCCACCTCTAGGGGAGGAGTTCCACCTTGTGGAATATAGCAAAGAGCATAATAACATCTACCAGCAGGGAGAGCAGCAGTCCCAGGACGTCGACCCCACCACTTGGCTTGCAGGTTCAGAGGCTGCCAAGAAAGACATGAGTCACACAGGCACTGGATGGAACAACGCTTTACTCAGAGAAAAGACAGAGCAAGGTCAGCGTCTATAGTGAGCATTGGTCCTTTATGGCCAGAGGGTTCCACCCTACTGCCAATGCAGGGAGATGGTCTCAACACACTCTTCTTGTGCTCCAGGCAGTGGACCACCGCCAGCAACAGATACAGCAGTAGGGTTAGCCACATGCCACCATAACACAGGCAGAACAAAGATGTACACATCAAATCTGGAACAGGAAGAGGTAGTCCTAAACAAAGCAATATGCCCAGCATGGGCTCTGAGGACTCTTTATGTCTGTGTAAGGAAATGTTCCAGAACCACAGCAGCATAATCTTATGAAACTGTTCAGGGGTGCCAGGCTCTGCATGACTGCCTTTCCCACACAGTCTCAAGTTGACTGCTCTTCTTCTCTTCCTTAGCTTTTCTGTATGTGTTATAGGCAGATAATACTCCATGTACATATATATATTATCAGTGTCAGAGTGCCATTGGGAGAACAAATGAAATAAATACTGGCTACAAGAAAGCTTAAATTTTTCAAACCAGGTGAGGCCATTTTAATACAAGCTGTTGTTATATGAGTCCAAAATTTGAATTTGGCAATTTCTTGTTAAGAACATAAATGTATCAAAAGTATGGTGGCAGGATTGGGCCTAGTCACCCTTGACTAATATGTTTGCTTTCCTGATTCTAGTCAGCCCACCAGGGACTTACTTCTTAGACTAATCTCTCAAGATTGATATTAATATCTCCATCATACAGTAAGGAATCCTTGGCTTCATAATACTTAAGTGATTTTTTTTGAGTCACATCATACGTAAATAGTAGACTATAAGACATCTTACATATCTCACTCTTAATTTCAAGCTCTTTCCAACAAAAGTACTGAAGGAAATTAAATAAATAGAATAGATTTGACTACTCATAACTATCTCTTCAAATTTTACCACATTGGACTCTGATTATAATTTCCTACTGGAAAAAATGTGAAAAGAAAGTTAATTAGTAGCTTTATTTGAGAGAAGCCAAAATCAAACCCAAAACCACGATGAAAAAAAAAGTATTCCAACAAACAGATTACTGAAATCAGTAGGAGACAGAAGAGAAAGAAAAACACAACAAATCTAGACCTATAAAGAGTTCTATTTGATAGGAGAAGAAAACTTTTAAATGAAATAAAAGCTTACTTTTGCAATCAAAACAATTTGTAAAATGTAATGTATGCACTGGTAAGTCACTGCATAAATAACTGGGCAACAGTACTATTTGGAATAATAATAAAAGTGTTCACTTGCAACTTGTATTTTGAGAATCTATAAAATGAAATTGAAAAGGGGGTTTCAAGGGGCTTCCCGGGGCTTCCCTGGTGGCGCAGCAGTTGAGAGTCTGCCTGCTGATGCAGGGGACACGGGTTCGTGCCCCAGTATGGGAAGATCCCACATGCCATGGAGCAGCTGGGCCCGTGAGCCATGACCCCTGAGCCTGCACGTTTGGAGCCTGTGCTCCGCAATGGGAGAGACCATAGCAGTGAGAGGCCCATGTACCGCAAAAAAAAAAAAAAAAAGAAAAGGGGGTTTCAAGATACAAACAACACCATTTTACTTTTATAATGTCTTTTGCAATTTATTCTGGAGGGAAAAAAAATCCAGATTTTCTCACCTGACCAAGTTGGACTTATAGTCACAGTATCTAGTGGTTCCAGGGTGGGGGGGTGTGGGGGGAAGAATATAAAAGTACATTGCCTTTCCTGGTTACAGGGTGAGATGCCTTCTTGTTAAATGTTATAGCATTTCAACATAAATTATCTCTTTATGACTTGTTACCAAGGAAAGCCACAGGAGTTCAGTCTTATACATTAAAGGATGAAATTGATTTAGAGAAAAAATTAAACCCTCAGTAATTTTGGCAGAAAAAATATAGGTTTATCCACTAAGAAAAGTGAGTGTTACTTTGTATCTTGAAAAATTAAAACAAAGTGATTATTCCTTGGAACAAACTCAAAATGAAATCCAACATTTTGTAACCTGGCGACTCAGGTTCAAGTTTGGAAACCACCACAACAAGCCCTGTAACTTTGGGCAAATAGCCTCTTTAACTCTTTACAGCCTACAGTCTAATAGTAATACTTCAGTGAGCCTTTGAGAATATTGCATGATACAAGGTTAAAAGAAAACAACAACAAACAAAATCCTTGCAAATTGTAAATCATGTTGAATATACACCATGGTTATTATTATTGTCAATTGAGGAACTGGTAATTAAGGATTACCTCAACTGAAGTTTGAAGAACAGGTAAAATTCACCAGCCAAAGATGTAAGGAATACATCTGGAGTCAGTAAAACGTAAGTTTCTTCAGCTTGCTGCAACAAAGGATAGAGGAAGTATGTGGAGAGCACACACTGGGGAACTTTGGGGCATTTTGATAAGAGAGAGTTAGGAGAGACTGAATGACTTTTTAAAAAATAACAGTTTGAGATATAATTCATATACCACAAAATTCACCCTTTGAAAGCATGTAATTCAGTGGTTTTCAGTATATTCAACAAGCTGTGCAAACTTTACCACTCTGTAATTTCAGATCATCTTCATTACTCCAAAATGTAACTCAAAAACCATTAGCCATCAGTCCCCACTTCCCACTACACCTAACCCCTGGCAGCCACAAATTTGTTTCTGTCTTTATGGATCTGCCTATGATGTTCATTTCATATAAATTGAATCAAACAATATGTGAATTTTTTGTAACCAGTTTCTTTCATTTAATGACAGTTTCAAGGTTCATACATGTTGTGGCTTACTTATTCCATTTTACTGTGAATAATACTCCATTGAGTGGATAAATGGCATTTTGTTTATCCATTTATACATTGATGAAAATTTGGGTTGTTTCCACTTCTAAGTTTTTTCAAATAATGTTGCTATGAACATTCATGTACAGATTTTTGTGTGGACATGTTTTCAGTTTTCTTGAATAAATACCTAGGAGTAGAATTGTTAGGTCATATAACAACTCTATGTTTAACATTTTGAGGATTTGCCAAACAGTAAATTACCAGGTTCAGTAAAACACAATCCATGAACAAATGAACATTGAGAGAAATTGGCTTCCAGGCTCAATTAATTGAGTGGTTTTTGCTTATCATGTATATTATATTTCTATTTCAAAAGAAGAGCTAGAGAGAGAACCATTTCATAGATTCTTTTGAAAAGTGGCCATATTTTCTGAACTAAGAAAATTTCTCCCTCTCTTTCTCTCTCCCTCAGTAATTTTTTTTTTTTTTTTTGTGGTACACGGGACTCTCACTGCTGTGGTCTCTCCCGTTGTGGAGCACAGGCTCCAGACACGCAGGCTCAGCGGCCATGGCTCACGGGCCCAGCCGCTCCGCGGCATGTGGGATCTTCCTGGACCGGGGCATGAACCCGTGTCCCCTGCATCGGCAGGCGGACTCTCAACCACTGTGCCACCAGGGAAGCCCTCTCCCTCAGTAATTTAAGAAAATATGTTTATTAATTTATGCAAATATTTTTACTTACAAAATAAATTAACTTCCTGAAATGAATAACTAAAATACCTGAAATTGAGAAGGTCCCTTGAACAATGTGTGACATATACACTTTCAAAATAATGAACAATCAAAACATTCCTGAAATTTATCCCCTTGATAAGCAATATGACTCAACAATCCACCCTGATATTAGGATAAGGCTTGTACCAAAGAATTTGGTACCAAAGTTCACTGGGACTTTTAACCAGTGAAAAATACTAAAACATGGAGGGCTTTTCAGTTGTTATCATAGTTGAGTCAAGTTTTATTTTCTCAGAAGGAAGCAATGTGTGATCTGAAGGATTTATAAATTTGGGAAGACTGAAATGACTAGAATGGACATTTAGCAACTCACTCAATGCAACCTAAATCATCACTTCTGTTTGGAAGTTAACAACTTATCTTTCCAAATGCCCAGGTTAACATCCAGCCACCTTCACATTAAGAAGAATTGGGAGGTTGACATGACAACTGAGTGAAATGTATAAGAAGCAAAATTGACTAAGCAGAACACAGATCGGAGGTTATTCTGACCAGCAAAGGTTATTGAAAATTGTTTTCCATGGCAATTTCTTTCCAAACCAAATTATTTCTTAAACCTGTAGGCCAATGTGTCTCAGTATATCTATAGCGAGTCTGTAGCATAATTAAACCACCAATTAAGCCTTACCAACTCCCATTTTTATATGCTGTAAATATGTGGCAACAAAAAAAAGTCATTTTGCTAAAACAAGATCTATTATACTCTTTTTCCCCCACAAATGCCAGTATTACTAATATCATTCTCTACTCTCTTTTGCCATTTCTTTTGTTACAATTTAATTTGATTTAAGTATATCCTACTTATACCTCAAGGTCAAACTGAAATTCATCCTGGTTTATTAGGAATTCTATTAGGCATTCCAGTTCTCTCAAGCACTCTCTTTCTTTTGAGCATCTGTATATGTTTCACAATGTCTCTCATTTTCTATTTACCAAACATTGCCAGATGGCATTCCTTGAACTGTCGTCTGACAGTTAAATTTTGTTTAACTGAGCTTATAAATTTGCATTGGCTTCACAATAAACTTATAAAATGCAAGGAGTTAGAGTCTGTGTTTATTTCTTCTTTGTGATCACATGCTAAATATGAGAAAATTAAGGACTAGAGATGTGAAATTACTCTGGTTGTAACGTGGAGATTAGATTGAAAAGGAGCAAAAATGGATGTAAGGAAGACCAAACAGAGCTTAATTTACCCAGTTGTCAGTATATTTTATATCAACTGGTTATATATCTAACACAGATCAATATAAATTCTCGACTAATTGAGGAATTAAATGCAAATGAAACCATAAGGAACACATGTAAAACTGTACTCAAACTAGATAAGTCTTGCTCAGGGATAAGTGCACAGGGATACAACATAAAGAAAATTCCTGGAAAATCTAGAGCACCATTTAAAAAAAAAACTAAACTAAAAAAATGCTTTAAATATTACCATAAAAACTTAAGTAGGATCAATTTTTGACATATTCAAGATAAAAATGTTAATACCCCTGATACACAGAAAGCCTTAAAAATCTACGATAAAACCACTCTGAATCATCAGAGAAAAATTGTCAAAGAATATGAACAAAATATCATCTAATAAAAATATAAATGACTAATTAACATATGAAAACATATATTTTAAAAATCACATTAATATGCCAATATCTTAAGGATGGGAATAAATTAGTACTAATTCCATGGAAGTCGATTTGGCAGAACTATCAAAAGCCTTCAAAATATTTATATCTTTCCGTCCAGTATAGCTACATCTATGAATTTCTTCTGAGGAAGTAATCAGAGATGTGTGCAAAGACTTTAGGACAGTAATCAGTATTCTTAATCATATACAAAATATGAAATTTCATTGGTACAAGATCCAAAGAACAAATCAGTATGTCCATGTGATGGAATGTTATGTATCATTATAATCATGGTTTTGAAATACATGTTTAATGATATGTAAAAATAGGATAATATAAATTTGAGTGAAAAATATTGATGTACAAAATTATAAAGAATATAATCTGAACTGAGTATATATATTTATATCATGTATATCATACAGTATTTGCCTTTCTCCATCTGAATTCTTTCACTTAGCATAATGCTCTCCAAGTCTATCCATGTTGGTCTTAAGAGATGAATTCTTTCATCCTCCCTTCACTTCCAAATTTCTAGACTCCATAAAGACCACTCTGGTTTGAATGAATTCTTCATTTAGGCAATGATACAATTTATTTTGTCACAAGTTTCTTTAATTACACATGTACCTATTTACCTGAATTAGAATTTATATTTACTGTATTCTCATCACTAATTCATTTGCAAGCCATTTCTTAAGTTGAGTTACTTTCCTGGGGGGTTATAATTCCATATGTTGTTGAATTTTTTATAGATTGTCGTTAAGAAAACAATTTTGCATCAAATATTAGGAGCAGTTTACTAATTAGATACCAACCCCAACTCCTCTTCCTAACCCACTAACTTATCCTCCATCTCGAACAAGGATAAGTCTGAGACCCAAGAAAGACTGAGTTTCCTGGATATTGTCTAATGGATTAAGTCATATGAAAAAGATCCTTTATGATACTGAAACTGAGCTTCCCTTGTTAAAGGCAATATGTATGAGAAAAAATGTAAGGGCTTCAGGTTAAATATTTCCTTTACCTGCCATTTAGTAGCTATATAAACTTAACTAACTCAATTAAACTTTGAGTCTCAGATGACTCATCCATGAAGTAGGGATAATAATACCTCCCTCAACAGATTGTAATGAAGGTTAAATCATTTAAAAGCTATAAGATGTCTAACACAGATATCTGCTGCATTACACCTTCATCATTCTGAATTCTTAAACTAGTTATACCTGTATAATTAGATTAAAATGGCCAAAACTGGTGTTAATAGCTAACTAAAAATTTGGTGGATATTTGAGAACTTGATATTTAGGTGAATATCAATACCACTTTACACTATATATTGTGTAGAAATTCCCAATTGGTTATAAAAAGTCTAATCATTTGTTTTCTTGGAGGAAAAAAACAACATTGAAAAATGTATGCTGAAAGAAGCCAGATATTAGATAAACAGGTCTCTAGAGCAACTTTTACAAAGAGGAGTCACATTCTGACAGGGAAAAACATGTTTCCCTATAATCTCAATGTGTATGTCAGACAAGCTTAGCTGCTGCATTGGTATATTTTCAGATCTCTCCATGCCATTTTTAATCATGTGAAATCTGCTACAATATTGAGTTATATTTTAGATCACAAAGTACAAAATAGAACATATAAAATATGACAAACCAGAAAAAAAAAAGAACCAAAGTCTTACATAGTGAGATTTGTCTTTTTTATAGGTTTCTAGAAAGCATGCTATAAATTCTCCCAGTAACTAGCCACTGGAGTCATATTTCCAAGCAGCATCTACAGAGTAAAAGGTAATGCATGGCAGTTAGAGTACACATGAAGGATAACTATTCTATCTCCACACAATACAGTGTTTGCACTATGAGGGTAATCAAATTGCAACAACATTTGGGAGTAATGGTGAGCAAGAGCGTTAGAACATCAGACAGATTATCAGTGATGCCATAATACGTTTTAGTGGAGGAAATGTGATAACATCATAGGGGAAGATAGCTAATTTGCCAAGGCAATGGGGACTGTTAGACAATGAGGGGATGAGTGGAAGGAGGATGATTTAGGGTCAAATCAACAAAGGTTGCATTGCATTCCTGTGTGATTTGTTCATACCAAAGAAACATTGTCCCTCTCAAATTCCTGATGCAAAAGTTACATTTCAGAGCCAGACACAAAAGAAAAATCTGACCTGAATACAATTTTAACTTTTCAGAAAAATAACAAAGTTCATCTTATTACAAGGGGAAGTTAGAAGACATTCCACATTTCTAAATATAGGTAGTTCACAGATCTACCCCCCCTCAAAAAAAAGTAGTACCTGTGGGCTCACTAATCTAGTATTAAGTAATTGAAGTGTTGTGTTGTACTCAGGACCACATCAATGAGGTCATTTGATGAAGTAATTTAATTCTTACAGTGGACTCTCTGGCATGTTTTCTGCCTAGGAAGACAGTAATCTAACTTTATTATATAACTTTGTATCCCTTTACCTTTTTCCTACACTGTTCTATTGACTGGCAAATGTTAATCATTCTTTAGGACTCAGTCCATGTATCATCTCCTTCATGAAGACCTCCTTTGATACCTGCAGGATGAATGAATCACCTCCCCCGTGCATCTACAACACCCACTCACACAATTCTCTGTCTATATTTCCCATGATGCTGTAACACTTCAAGGACAAAAAGGACCACGTGTATCAATGCCAGCCCAATGCCTCCATGCTATTGGACAAACAGTGTGCTAATAATTAAAAGCTATTTGGTAATAAGAATTGTTATATGTTTCATCTGGTCTATCAAATAATTAAGTGGGTGAAATTGTATAAATTGCTGTCAGAATGACGGAGTTTCTCCACGATCTGGGCATCACTCTTACCTCCACACTTTCTGCCTGTCCACCCAGGGAGGGAGCTCTGATTCCAGGCTTTCTGCAGTCCCAAATCATCTGAGGAAGCAGAAAGCAGAAGGGATGGCCTGGAAAAGAGAAACAAGACAAATGGATAGGGAGGAGGAAGATGACAAGGAGGACAGACTTTTGAATGATAAGTCCAAGAGAGTTGGTGATCCTAGATCCTGTAAATTTAAATCAAACACAGTCAATCCTACTAAAATGCTAGAATATATGTAGGAGACAAGCAAAGACAATAGGAATAAATAATTGCTATTTTCTAAATAGGATTATGTAGTGTGTATCAACTCTTCCTTGTTTTTTTAGGAAAAGCCTCCTGGCCTCAAATGTAGTACAAGTGTAATGAATGATGACTTAACATCCTTTCTTCTCATGTGGAAGAACCAGTGAGTGGTGGAAGGTTTGGGAGATTTGGAGTGGAATGAGAATTTGATTTCTAGCTCTTGTAACAAAATGACTTTAGGAAATTTACCTATTTTTTCTCATCCTCACTTGAAAATTTTTCAAATTGAGAAATCAGTAATATCTAGCTCCAGGAGCTGTGTGAGGAGTCAGTGAGATGTTATGTGAAAGAAGCTCAGGACATTCTGTTGTGTGTTCCAGACTTTTTCTGCCTTCCTTGTTCCTCCTTTCTTCCTCATCCCTCCTTCTTTTTCTTTTCTTCTCTCTTCATTTCAGCTATTGAAATGTGCATTTGTTTGTTTGCTTATTTTACTGACTTTATATCTGAACATGATTCAGAAAAATGAATGATTAAATTTGTTGCTACTTAAATAGATGTGCTAGATTTTAAAGTGTTCTAAAAAACCTCACTTGTATTACACTATAAAAAAAATTTAGTGACTCATGAAGTGAAGTTGGACCTACAGAAAGATTTCAGTAAATATGCCTTGACTGGTTTGTTGATATGGCTTGGTTTAAACAAAACATTAGACGTTTGAGGCGTGTAGAATATGTGATTGTTATTATTCATATAACTTCTATGTTGTTGACTCTTGAAGTAGTCCCTTAGTAGACAATTTGTTATTTCATATGTCTTTCAAACATTTCACTTGGAAGCATCAGTTTTGAAGAAAGTCCTTTAAACATTTCCAAGACTAAATCTATAATCTCCACAAGAGAGTGTCTTTTCCAAGTTATCTACAAAAGCATTACAAATGGTTTCATTCCCCCATGTTTGACAGTGACATCATTTTATCTCTTTTCCCTCATTTTCCCAGTTCTAATTTAATTTACTCTTTAATCACTTTCTGTAATTCATCTTTTCTTCTGCAATCAATGATCAGTATTATCCTGTCTTTAACGTTCTTTTTTAAACATTTTCAAACATTTCTTCATCACACCACTTGCTAAATATTGATTTATTGTTTATTATATGCCAGATTCTGATTTTTGAGGAAACAACAAAGAATAAGATAGACGTAATTCCTACAGTCATGAAATTGACTAGAACGTAAGGCTGTAGTGGGAGAAGAAGCATAAAAAATAATGCCAAATGCTGATACATGCCATAAAAAATAGGCTACTTGAGGAGAGGGAGGTGGTGGAGCTATGTTATAGAGACAGGCAAGGAAAATCTTTGAGGAGATGGGTTGGGTTTTTTTTTACATCTTTATTGGAGTATAATTGCTTTACAATGGTGTGTTAGTTTCTGCTTTATAACAAAGTGAATCAGTTATACATATACATATGTTCCCATATCTCTTCCCTCTTACGTCTCCCTCCCTCCCCATCCCACCCCTCTAGGTGGTCACAAAGCAACAAGCTGATCTCCCTGTGCTATGCAGCTGCTTCCCACTAGCTATCTATTTTATGTTTGGTATTGTATATATGTCCATGCCTCTCTCTCACTTTGTCACAGCTTACCCTCCCCTTCCCCATATCCTCAAGTCCATTCTCTAGTAGGTCTGTGTCTTTATTCCTATCTTACCCCTAGGTTCTTCATGACATTTTTTTCCTTAGACTCCATATATATGTGTTAGCATACGGTATTTGTCTTTCTCTTTCTGACTTACTTCACTCTGTATGACAGACTCTAGGTCTATCCACCTCATTACAAATAGTTCAATTTCGTTTCTTTTTATGGCTGAGTAATATTCCATTGTATATATGTGCCACATCTTCTTTATCCATTCATCTGATAATGGGCACTTAGGTTGCTTCCATCTCCGGGCTATTGTGAATAGAGCTGCAATGAACATTTTGGTACATGACTCTTTTTGAATTATGGTTTCTCAGGGTATATGCCCAGTAGTGGGATTGCTGGGTCATATGGTGATTCTATTAATTTTTTAAGGAATCTCCATACTGCTCTCCATAGTGGCTGTACCAATTCACATTCTCACCAGCCATGTAAGAGTGTTCCCTTTTCTCCACACCCTAGGTTTTGAGCTGAGAATTGAAGAAAATGGGCCAGGAGGAAATTATTAGGCTGGATGAGATTGGACTGAAGGAATTGATCCTCTGGTTTTCTCTAATTGATGTAACCTCAGGCTGGCTGGAGCGCCCTACCTCCCTTTATCTCCTCATGGCTAATGATGACAGCTCTGCTGCTGCTGTTATGTCCAGATTCTTGCACTGTCTCTTGTGGTTTCCCACTCCCCACCTATACCTTTGTCATTAGTCACTTTGTAAATAAAGTCTCCTCAAATTATCCTAATTTGAGCATACCATCTGTTTCCTGCTGGTTCCCTGACTGTTACAGTAATTTGTACGGAAATGACCTCAGGAAAGAGGCTGTCAGAATTGGATTCTGGTGTGTGCTAGTCATATACTTGAGTAATGTAGGATGACAGCCTTGCTGGGTGAGGGAGAAGGTAAATGGGACATAGGTGGGACACAGGTGATCTATGGTAATCTGGCTTTGCGATTACTGAACTTATCACTGCTGGTGGCATGAGATGAAGCGCAGGTAGAGGGTAAAGCCTGGAGAAATCAAAGATCTGAGTCACTTCGTTGCTACCACATATAGTGATTATTGAACCACTTGGATTCTCTTATAATACCTTAAGAATGCACATAAGAACAAAAGAGAATAAGAGCTACGAATACAAATTAAGAACACAAGTGGAGAAACACAAGGCCACCACAGCAGTTTCAAATCATTTTTTGTATTTATAGGATAAGGACCTGGATTAATGTTCTCAACTATGTGAAATCTTTCTCTTCTTACCTTCTCAGATGTAATCCTAGGAATTTTGTCTATAAACAAAACATTTCTGGGCCAGAAATACTTTCTCCCTTTATAGCAAAGCTTCACATTATATTGAGTCCTGCAGGTTCCATCATTTTAAAAGGACAGAGACATAAATGATAAATAATGGTGTATAAATTATTACAATCAAAAATATTGTTTATGGAGTTTGGAGCTTGGAGATTCAAGTATTGATTTCAGGTCCAGGCTCTGGATCTGTTTGGAACATGTGCAGAGTTGCAGGGCTGTTTCAATACTCAACCACACCATGTTTCTCAAGTGAGAAGACAAGTCAGTAAGGAATGAGACACTGACTCATTGAATAAAATCATTTAGGTATATATGAACAGGTTGAAACCTTAAATCTCAAAGTATCCTCTCCCTGTGGATGTAGTCCTCTTCTGCCTAAAAGCCTTTAAATGACACACAAGTTATTACTGATCCTCCTTAGGACTTAGCACCACTCACTGCCTCCAAACCAATAAAAAACTTGGACCGAAGTAAGCCTGCTTGGGAGGAAATAGTTTATAATTCAAAGAGTTTTTAAAAAATCTTGCTAATTAGTATTGGCAAGAACCTGGGGAATAAATGGACTCTATAGGTGTTATACCAAGAGAGGAAAATAAAAAACAATGTTGCCAAATCCATTCATATTGATATGGGTATCTTTGTCCAATACTTGAGAAATAATGGGTTGGCTTAAGGGCCTGAGAATGGCACTATGTTGATGTTATGGACTGAATGTTTGTGTCCCCTCCAAAATGCATGTTGAAACCCTACTCCTTACTGTGATGGTATTAGGAGATGGAACTTTCAGGAGATACTTAGAATTGGGTGACTAAGTGTGAAGGTGGAAGCCTCATAAATGGGATTAGTGCCCTTATAAAAGAGACTCCAAACAGATCCCTATCTGACAATGCTGGCACCCTGATTTGACTTCCAAATCTCCAGAATTGTGAGAAATAAATGCTTGTTGTTTAAGACATCCAGTTTATGATATTTTTGTTATAGCAGCCTGAAAGGACTAAAACAGTTGAATAGTAGTAGTCTGGGCTCAATGATGACTTACAGGTAATAGAGTCAACATGCTGGAACTTAACTGCCATACTATATAGTATGGATTTCAAAGTTTCAGTAAGTGGGGATGTTTGGACTGGATCTATCATGTGAAAGTCTCAGAAAAACAGTCCTTTCACCAAGACAGTAAAACATGAAGAAATCACTAGTACAGGGGCTGTCATTGTCCTTGAAGATAGTGGTGATGGGCTGCAAATATGCAGTTAGGTTTCCTTATTTCAATGTGAATCATAGGATTCCAGAGGAGTATGGTTTACAGCTGTCAGACAAAATAGACAATAACTACAATAAACCAGAGGAATGGAATGTTATAGAAAATACTGTAAGTCCCCCACATATGAAAGAGTTCCATTGCAAGAGCATGTCCAATTTGTTAATAAGTCCAACAAAGTTACCCTAGGTATCCAACTAACACTGTCAGCTATATAGTACTGAACTGTAATAAGTTTATAATACTTTCCCCACAAATAATACATAAAGAACAAACACAAAAAATAAAGAAGACATTTTTAATCTTACAATACAGTTCCTTGAAAAGTACAGTAGTACAGTACAACAGCTGGCATACAGGGGCTTCCATCGAGTGAATAGGCAAGAAGAGTTATTGACTGGAGGAGGGAGAGGAGGGGGAGATGGCAGAGCTTAAGGATCCTCAGCAATAGGAGACAGAGGGCATGCTGCAATTTCACTCACATCTGACGTGGATGGCACAGGTTCGGGTTCCATGCTGGATTCAATTCTATCTATCCTCTTGAAAAAAATGGTCCAGTGATGTCTGGGTAGTAGCTCTTTTTTTCTCATCATAGATGACAGGGTAGCACTAGATTGTATCCTAAACGGCTGCTGCTTCCTTCATGTACCGTTCTACGTTTGGGTCCTGTGCCTCAAAAACTAACAGTGCCTCCTCAAACAAAGAAAATCCCCTTGCCATTTCCTGTGTTGTGAATCTCTTCGGTTCTTCAGTTACTTCTTCTTCCTCTTGTCTCTCTTCGTCCTTTCTCTGGGCCTCCAATTCCATTAGGTCTTCATCAGTAAGCTCCTCGTGTTGCACCACAAGGAGTTTAATGAAGTCATCCTCTTGAAGATCTAGCTGCAGCTTCTCACTAAGGGTCACTAGGTTGCTGAAGGCCTTTTTGGACTCCTCATCCACCTTCTCAAATCCATGAAAATCGTGAACAAACTTCAGGCAAAAGTTCTTCGAAACCCCATTCATTGTGATGGCCGTAACCTCATGCCAAGCAAAGTCAATGTTTTTTATGGTCCTGTAGATGTTATAGTTGTTCCAAAATTGTCACAAGGTTATTCCTGATTCATCACTCACCTTTACTGCCTGATGAAAAGTGAGATGTAAATAATATTTCTTGAAAGTCGCTATAACTATGACATAGTATAGTATATACTATACTATACTATGAGTGACATAGTATTTTGTGGCAGAGGCACTACAGTACTTTGACTTTGAGATGAAGGTCATCCATGAATGTGGGGTGGCCTGGAGCTTTGCCAAGCAGCAAAAGACTGTTGAATGGGATGTCCTCCAAGCAATATTTCTCTACCTCCAGGATAAAGTGGTGGAAAAACCAGTTCTGGAAAACAGCCTATGTAACCCAGGCTTTGCAGTTACTCTTCCACAAAATAGGAAGAGAGCCCTTGGCTATGCTTTTAAGGGCTCTTGGGTTCTCTAAATGATAAACTAAGAGAGGCTTCAGCTTTAGATCACCAGAAGCATTGCCACCAAACAACAGTTAACCTATATTTTGCTGCTTTATAGCCTGGCATCAAGTTTTCCTCCTTACTGATTAACTTCAGTCTGGCATCCTCTTCCAGTACAGTCCTGCTTATCCACATTAAAAACCTACTCAGGTAAACTTGCCTTCATCAATAATTTCTCGAACCATTTCAGGAAATTCCTGGGCAGCTACCATATCCACACTCACTGCCTTGCCGCTTACTTTTACCTTGTGAAGGTTGGCTCTAGCCTTGAACCGATGAAACCAACCATGGCTGGCATTAAAAGATGTGCCCTCTGGGGGCTTCCCTGGTGGTGCAGAGGTTGATAATCTGCCTGCCAATGCAGGGGACACGGGTTCGAGCCCTGGTGTGGGAAGATCCCACATGCCACGGAGTAACTAGGCCCGAGAGCCACAGCTACTGAGCCTGCATGCCTGGAGCCTGTGCTCTGCAACAAGAGAGGCCCAGACAGTGAGAGGCCCGTGCACTGCGATGAAGAGTGGCCCCTGCTCGCCACAACTAGAGAAAGCCCTCGCACAGAAACGAAGACCCAACACAGCCAAAAAAAAAAAAAAAAAAACAGGCAGATGCTTGCTTTAAAAAAAAAAAAAAGATGTGCCCTCTGATTCTTCGCCACATTTCATCTTCAAGTCTTCATAAAGGCTTTTAGCTTTCTCTTGAATCAGCATTAAGCTGAGCAGGACTCGACGCTGATGCTGATCCTGCAACCACACACTGAGAAGTTTCTCCATCTCCCCCATCACTTTTCCACGCTTCTTCGATATTATTGTTGACATCATCGGCACAGCAGACTTCACACGTTCCATGATCGTGTCCTTGTTCTTTAGAATCGTGCCGATGGTTGAAAAACTCATGTTATAAGAATGAGCGACATCTAACATCCTTCTGCCTGGCTCCACTCTCTCAGTTATTTTCACTTTTGTTTCCATTGTTATCACTTGGCACTGGCACTTCTCAGCAGTACCTGCTACATCACCACTGCTTTTATGCCTGCTTCTAGACATCCTGTGCTGGAAATAAAGATACTGTACTACTGTACTCTATACAGTACTGTACAGTAAAGTACACAAAAGCACAGCCACTTGTAGAGGATGCACGCTCATGACAATGTACACCAGACACGTGAACTAACTTAACGTGATTGGACACACAAAAGCACATTCACATCTTTGAAAGTTCACAACTTGAAGGTTCGTATGTAGGGGACATACTGTATTTTTAACTCATTTATTTATTTAACATTTATTGCGAGGTCCCTAGAAATGAAACAAATGGCCAACCTTATAAGGTATTGCTTGTATTATATGGAGGACGACTGGGAAAAAAATCAACATCTGAGGAGGTGTGTAACTTGAATTTGCCAAGCAAAGATTTATGGCCTTTTACCCATTCTCAAATCTAAGCTGGATCTCTGTTCTGAAGTACCTTTACTAAGGAGATGATCAGAGGGCCCTGAGGAAGAGCCATGCAATGTGGTCAAAGGATGTACTGTGAATTTCCCCCAAACTATTACTGTCTTACCCCAGGACCTTGGCATCTCTTTTTCATCTTGTCATAATATAGGAAGAGGAATCTTGATCATTTAGGTATCCCATAGAACATCACATGGGTCCATTACACTAATCATATTATAACCAACTGAACCTGGTACACGAGATGTAGAAAGCACTTTTTTTCTTTTTTCTTTTTCTTTCTTTCTTTTTTTTTTTTTTTTTTTTTTTTTGCGGTACGCGGGCCTCTCACTGTTGTGGCCTCTCCCATTGTGGAGCACAGAATCCAGACGCGCAGGCTCAGCGGCCATGGTTCAGGGGCCCAGCCGCTCCACGGCATGTGGGATCCTCCCGGGCCAGGGCACAAACCTGCGTCCATCCCTTGCATCGGCAGGTGGACTCTCAACCACTGTGCCACCAGGGAAGCCCTATAAAACACTTTTGATCCCTTAGTAAAACATCACATGCTAGAATGCTGGAAGTAAACCCTATGAAGGCTCAGGGAAATATCACATCAGTGAAATGTCTGGGAATTCAGACACTTAAAATATCCAAAAATATCCAATCTAAAAAGAGGTATATGCCACTGTACCTTGTGCTACCTTTTCCAAACAAGAGACACAAAGCTCAGTGAATTTCTTTGTATGTGGAAGTTTTGAGTGGAACATAAGTCCATGACTCAGCAGCCCAATGATACTGGAAGTGACTGTTGCCAAGGTAAATGTTGTATAGAAACTATGCTAGGCCCCAATAGGAAAATCATGGCACTGATCCCACATATTTTGGTCCCTGAAACAACTATTTGAAATGAAGCTCCTGGCTTACTACTGGTCCTATTAGAAACTGAATGGCACACCATAGGTGACCAAGTGACTATACTACTCAAATTTAACATCATAACATAGGTAATATCAAAGCTACCAAATCTTATATGTGTATACTAACATTTCATTATAACATAGAAAGTATATATATAAGATAGGCCCATGCATGTCCAAAAGTCACAAGATATCTGTAGAACTGATTTTTCTGGCCCTGAGGGAGACACCATACAATACTTCTCTCCTAGCTTCTGGTGGTTGCCAGCAATCCTTGACATTCCTCGGCTTATAGAGGTATCATTTCATTTTCTGACCCCATCTTCACACCACTTTCTCGGTGTGCCTCTGTGTGTCCTTTTCTGTCTCTTATAATGGAACTCTCATTGGATTGAGGGCCTACTCTAATCCAGTATAATCTCACTTTAATTCCTGCCTAATTACATCTGTAAAACTTCTATTTCCAAATAAGTTCACAATCTGAGGTTCTGGGTGGATGTGAATTTTGAAGAGACACTATTCACCCTACTACATCACCTAATAAGGGGACACATTTTATGACAAAAAAGTGCATCAAAGATCTCAATTCCATGGAATTCACCACTCTACCATGTGCCCGACCATTCAGGAACATCTGGCTTTATAGAATGGAAAAATGCTGTCACAGAGATGGCTAATAAGGAACACTCATCCATTGAAGGGGTTATCTACAGGATTTGTTATTTGCTATCTCTCACATATCCATGATGCATAGGCCTGGGAAACAAGAACCCTGTTAATATTATACCTAGTAACCCAGTGGATGGATATTTGATTTATATCTCTGTGACCTTGGGCTAAGTGCATTTTTATAGTTTTAGGCCTAAGGAAAGAATGATTTTATCAGAGACTAGAGAAACTGTTCCAGTGAATTGAAAATTAAGACTGCTACCTGATCTTTTAGGGCTTTTCATACTTCTTCACCAATAGGTACAGAAGGAGATTATTGTCCTGGTGATTAAGTTCAATTTCTAGGAGGAAGTGGACTTCTGCCACACAAAGAGCAAGAAGGACTATGTGTAGATCCCAGGGGATTCTCTGGGACACATCCAGTACTCCTTGTGATGGTTAATTTTATGTGTCCATTTTACTAGGTCATTGGGCCCAGATATTTGGTTAAACTTTCTAGGTGTATTTGTAAGGGTGCTTGTGGATGAGAATAACACTTGAATTGGTAGACTCAGTAAAGCAGATTGCCCTCCCCATTGTGAGCAGCCCCATCCAAGCCTTTGAAGGCTAAATAAAAATTTAAAATATCAATACTTTTTTTCTCTCTGAATGCCTGTCTCTGACCTAGGACATCAGCCTTCTCCTGCCTTCAGACTCAAGCTGGAACTTCTACCATTAGACCTCCTGGTTCTCAGGCCTTTGGGCTCAGAAAAGATTATTTGCTCTCCTGGGTCTCTAGCTTGCTTAATTCAGATGTTGGACTTCTCTGTCTCCATAATAGTGTAAGCTAATTTCTTTAAAAAATATATATATATATAAGATTTACCAATAGAAAGCAGGTAATGTTAGAGACATAGCTATAGACATAGATGTAGATATAGATATCTCCTATATGTTCTGTTTTTCTGGAGAATCTAGATTAATACTCTTTCATATCCTATAATCCTATATAACAAAAAAGCTTAATAATCCAATAAAGATAAAGACAAGACCACCAAGGAGATGTATCCTGCAGGATTGAAGATTTTGTTCAGATGAGGGGCTCACAGAAGGCTAGGAAACTGTGACATTGGTGGTGGAAAAAGACCACTATTATTTTCAATTTAGGCCTTGTTATCAACTAGAGAGAGAGAAAAGATAGCAGCTGTATTTCATTTGACTGAATTGTGTCCTTTTTCAATTTTTTCCTCTATGTGAAGAACACAAATTGTATCAAACATTTTAGGTTTTGTGTGAGAGTGTGATTGTGAACTGTCATTATCTCATGCTTTGGAGACTTTATGCATCCCCTACGTTAGGATCACGTTTTCACCCTTGTGATACAGGACAAAAGTGGGAGCTGAGGAACAAAATATATACACTGTGCCAGATATCTCTCATTTGTCCTTCCAGATCCACTCTCTACCCATCTCTATTTTCCTTGTCGCCTTGCAAGACTGACCTATATGGACATCGTTGCCTGTGTGGCCTGACTTCTAGTTGTGTTTGGCCAGTGGGGATTCCAGGCAGAAGAGTAGAGGAAGGAGATTGAGGCCAGAATGCTTGTCCTTTCCCTGGGAGGGTGCCTTAAGCTAGCTGTGTTTATTGACATTGATTACTTGTTCTCAAGGTAGATACCATGTATGGCTCTCTCTCCTTTCTGTCTCCAGCAATTTCTCCCTCTACTCATCCTTTTGGGACTAAAGACAGTGACAGTTCTGCTGTTGCTTCTAGCCCTATGTTCCTGTAGTTCTGCTACACTGTCCCTTATGGTTCACCCTCACATTTATAATGAATCTCTTTTAAATAAACCCTCCACAATAATGTTAATATGATTGTGCCCTTTGTTTCCTGTTAAGACCATGACTGATAGAACTATATTATATCTTAGATGACGTTGAGACTTAAACCAATGAAAAGACAAACAGGCTGGGAAGTTATGTTTTTTCCAAGGTAATGTTTCTGGCTTCTAATTAACTTCATCTTTACACTTAATAGTGTACCACTGACGATAAACAGGGTCTTGGCAATCTTTGCAGTTCTTTATCTCCTAGGAGATAAGTGGGCCCCTCCAATTAGAAAGAGATGAAGTTTAAAAAAGGCCAGGGAATTCCCTGGTGGCTCAGTCGCTAGTACTGGCGCTTCCACTGCTGGGGCCAGGTTTGATCCCTGGTTGGGGAACTAAGATCCCACAAGCCACATGGTGCAGTCAAAGGAAAAAAAAAAAAGGCATAGGAGGATAACAAAGACAATAGAAGGTAATGGCAGAGATA
Source organism: Mesoplodon mirus (assembly GCF_964341445.2). Lineage (NCBI taxonomy): Eukaryota > Metazoa > Chordata > Mammalia > Artiodactyla > Ziphiidae > Mesoplodon > Mesoplodon mirus. The sequence continues at coordinate 107,717,306 of NC_138984.1, read as the reverse complement.
TAGGAGCTGAACTTGGACTTGCAAAAATAATACAATGGACAGGGTAATAAAATGGAAGAATAAACTATTAGATATGAGTAGTGCTTGTTGGGGCAAAAAATATGAAAGCTGAAAATTTACTATTGTGTTAGGCTGTCGCTTCCCAAGAAAGAACTGTGAAAATAAAATGATAGTCTGTGTAATTATGGTCATGCCCTCCCCACTCCTATCGTGGGAGTTTTGGTTGGTTGACATAGCATTGATATATATAATATATATTATTCATCATAATTCTTTAAATAGATGGAGATGTCAACTCTTTTTATAACCATCACAGAGATATTGTCCAATATTAAATAATTCAAAATGCAATAAAGTATGTTTTCTCCTAGCAATGTTGTACTATCTTTTTTTAGACCATCTTTCCATCTGAAAATAAGTAGGTAGGTAATATGAAATAATGCTAAAATAATTTTGAAGTCACTGGAAATCTTCAAAGGCAGTGAGGCCTTCTGATTCTGTAGAGCAAGAGTGCTGAGAATTGAGCCAGACATTTGGAGTCACTCATCCCTCAAGGCATTTACCAGTTTGAAAGGAGTGGCTGGAAGAACAAAAGCTGGATTCAGGGCTGGCAAAGGAAGAATGGCTCTATAGATACACCAGAATTTTAGTGAGAACCCCAAAGGACTGTTTGCTAAGAGTAGAGTAAATCAGAAATTGACAAGACCTATAAGGAAGTGAGGCCCAGCTTCCAATTCCTGATTGGATTAATATTAATATAATCATAGAACAAAATAGAAAACATAAATACAGACCCACATATGTATGAACAAATGATTTATAAAAAGATGGTACTGGGAGCAGTGGGAAAAGTATGGTATTTTTAGTAAATGAGGATGGATTCATTAAGTACCCATAGGAGAAAGAAAATTAGCAGTGATACGAACTGAACCATACACCAGAATTAATTCCAGATAGAGTGTAGATCTAAACGTGAAAAATAAAACAAGAAAATTTCTAGCAGATAATTTAGGAAAATATCTTTATAATCTTGAGTTACAGAAGATTTCTTGAATGAGACCAAAAATAAAACACTAACTACAAATTAACAGATTGATAAATTAGACTATATTAAAATAAAGAAGTCCTCTTTATTTGTAAACATTATTAAGAGAGTGAAAATGTAAGGTATAGGGTTAAAGATATTTGCAAAATATGAGTCAGAGATTATTTGCATAATCAATCAGAGACTACTATAAACCAGTAAAAAAGTTAAAATCAGACAACCCAATAGGAAAAAAGCAAGAAGCATAAGCAGGCATATCTAAATGGCCAATAAACTTATGATAAGCAGTTATATCTTAATAATAACAGATACATTAAAATTTAAACCACAATGAGATACCACTACTTACCAGAATGGCTTAAAAAAAATGAAGGATTACAAGTTTGGGGAAGGATATGAGAATTAGAATCCTCATAGCTGTTGGTAGAAATGTAAACTGGTACAAACACCTGGAAATATCTGCTAAAGCTGGATATATTTATATCCTGTGATCTAGCAACTCTACTCTTAGACATATACTCAATAGAAATTCATTGAGGTGTACACTGAATGACATGCATGAGAATGTTCACAGTGGTTTTATATGTTTATAGTAATCCTAGTACAGGTTGATTTGTGTCTCTCAAAAAGAGATGTTGAAGTTTTAAACCATAGTACCTCAGAATATAACCTCACTTGGAAATAGGGTTGTTGAATATATAACTGGCTAAATTAAGATGAGATCATACTGGAGTAGAGTGGGTCTGTAATTCAATATGGCTAATGTCCTTATAAGAAAAGACATATATCGGGCTTCCCTGGTGGCGCAGTGGTTGAGAGTCCGCCTGCCGATGCAGGGGACGTGGGTTCGTGCCCCCGTGTGGGAAGATCCCACATGCCATGGAGCAGCTGGGCCCGTAAGCCATGGCTGCGCGCCTGGAGCCTGTGCTTCGCAGCGGGAGAGGCCACAACAGTGAGAGGCCCACATACAGCAAAAAAAAAAAAAAAAAAGAGACATATAGGGAGAAAATGGCCATGTCATGATGGAGGCAGAGGTGGGACTTATCCATTTACAAGCCAAGGAAAGACAAGCTTGCTGGCAAACATCAGAAGCTACAGGAAGCAAAAAGTCTCATCTTCCATAGGCTTCAGAGGGAACATGGCTCTGCCAACACCTTGATTTCAGACATCTAGACTCCAGAACTGTAAGCAATAAATCTCTATTTTTTTAAGCCAGCATTTTGTGGTTCTTTGTTATAGAAGCCCTAGGAATCTAATTTAATACTCAAATATTCATCAAGAGTAAAACAGATAAATAGATCATGTCATATGCACAAAATGAAGTACTATCCAACAACAAAAATAATATTGCTACATGCAGAAAAACAACCATAAAGTTGAGTGAAAGAAGCCCAATACAAGAAAGTATATACTATATGATTCCATTTGTTTAAAGTTCAAAAGCAACTAAAATAAATCTATGGTGTTAAATGTCCATATAGTGATTATATTAGGCGATGAAAGAGGGTGTAATGAGTAAGAAAGGGCACAAGGATGACTGATTTCTGATCTTTCACTTCTCCACCTGGATTATTCACTTCGTGATAATTCATTATATACATTTTATACATTTGTACATTTATATTATATTATATAATTCAATAATAGGTTAGTCAATAAACTTATAGTACATTTGAAATGCCATTCACTAAGGAAAATAAATAAAAAGCTTGACAAGAAGAAAGACAAATGGTTTTAATTATCTAATGCCCCAGAATTTCTCCCTTGTTGCAATGATAATAAGCAGTCACACTACTGAAGTAGCAGAGAAGGCAAGTTTGGGGCCAGAAATGAACTCCTTATTGACTAGTCCATCCCCAAACGATACTACACACGATTCCTACCCCTCGTCTAAATGAAGTATTCCAGTCCTCCTCTTAAAGGCGATGATTCTTTTGAAGTGTGGTTTATCAGACTGAGCTGACATTCTGGCCTCATTACTCATCAAAGAAAAATAAGTTTAAACAGCAGTTTAAACTTGAACTATTGAAGTCTTTCATGAGTTTTGTAAAAATTTTCTCTAAATAAAATAGTTGGTAGATATGACTCAAACAGCCTTGAAATAATTAAGAGGTCTTATTACAGATTGTGAGCAGGAACTACTGAGGATGATGGGGCAGTCCATTATTGGATTGTGATTAAGAGCAGAGTCTAGAGCCAACTTTCCTTGGGTTCCGATTCCTGTTCCACCACTCAATATCTATGTGAGTATAGGAAAGCTACTTAATTTTTGCAGTATCTTAATATAAAAAATCTTCCTTTTAAGGCTTAAGTAAGGCTAATTAGTTCACATAGCAAATTGTGTTGACACAGTTGAGATTTAATGCCAGAGCAATTGGAACCTGAAATGTGACCTTTCATGTTGTCATGCAGGGTACAGCTCAGATATTACCTTCTATCATAAGCTTTCCCTTGATCATCCACATCTAACCGCCTTAAGTATTGTGCAAATTTATGTGATAGTATTTCTCATGCTATTTTGTTATTTATGTGTGACTGATACCACATATAGATATCAGCATCCTTCTGTGAACCCCAATAAACTGGGAGATCCTTAAGGGTAAAAGCCTTTTATATGTACATCCCCAGCCTACAACTGTGTGTCTGCACAAAATGATCAAAAAAGATGGAAAAATTGAATATACTTGGATGAGTTAGATATTTAGATATCAAAACATATGCTCTATGAATCTGAAACATATACAACTCTTGTCATTATGCTATGTTTCTAGGAGGTCTATGAGTTAGTACGCAATATGTGAAAATAGTTTGTCTCTGGCAAGAATTTGATTATATACCTTCTGTTTTAAACTGATTACTCATTGGCAGAAATGATTGGCCAAAATTTTCACAAATTCCCAACAATTCTCAAAAACAAAATAATCAATGGAGAACTATATGGTACACACATTTTTTTTAAAGAAAGCCTTCAAAGCATGAGAAAATGAAGTATATATTTTTCAGGGAGTTGTAAAAAGGAGCATGGCTTCTAAACTATTTTGTTTATGAAATAATCAAAAATACGTTTCTGATGTGAGTTGTGTTGGAATTGTAAAGTATTTCAAATATGAGGAAAAGTGTTCATATAAAGAATTAAAGAGGATGGTTCTGAAATGCCATATAGTTCTGCATTTTTAGTGGTTCCTAATCAATGCATTCACTTTGATTTTAAATCTATAATTTCGTTTCTTTCTACCAAACTCCAATTTCCAGAATGATGAGAACAACCTTGGTGGTGCTTTCTACTTTTCAGCTCTCATGATAACAATGCAAAGTATTCCTCTAAATGTTCTATAGTTGAACACTTATCTAGGTTGGTAATTCAGTAGTCATAGAACTATCCTGAAAGTTGAAAGAATTCGCTAATTCTAGTCTAATACCTTTAGAGTTACATAGGATAAATAATTTAAACAGCTTCATTTGGGCCCTGCACCAGAACTATAGACTCTACAAAGGAGTAATGACAAGATCACTGATCCAAACGGCTCTAAATCCACTTCCCCTTAAACCAGTTTTAAATCACTTTAAACTAATCAGCTGAACTAATCAAACTAATCAAATGAATTCTAAATATTGTAAACATGAATAAGCCAACAAATTGTTAATAGAATTGTCTACCATTTACTAAATTTGCACTATAAAATAATGTATAATAAAATTTGTACAAAGGAAAGTACTCTGATTTTATCATCTTTAGGTTCTTTGCTCTAAATTAATTGATAGTTGCAAACCTGGAGGTGAAACAAAGGAATGAAAGGTTTTTACTTAATTGGATGATTTGTCCTGAAATTTTCCTATTATATCTGAATGTATATATTTTTTCTGTTGTTAAGAGGTTGGATCCACAAAGATTGGAGCAAGCCAACTGAATACATTTTGAGATATTTTGTAAATATTTAAGTATTTGAACCATTTAATTGACTATGTGTATGTATGTGTTTGGAATTGATTGTAATGCCAGTAATTGTGGGATATAATAATTATAAAGATTAAAAATAATGACAATAAGAGATAGTCATCTCTATTTAAGATTGACTTAATTTAGAAAATTTCTAAGAAGATATTAATCAACCAAAAATCATTTCAAGAAAAATAAAATTAAATAAAAAGATTTTAAGATCACTTTAGTTATTACCATAAAAGTAAGTAAACTTCAGACCTTCTCTTTTAGCATAGATGTCAGTCTTGGTTCAAGTTGAATATGCTGTTAATATTTAGTATCTAGTAACAATAAAATAAACAGCAAGCAAGAAGTTCAAAATTTCAGTTTAATTAAGTAAAAGTTGCTAGAATCACTACTTTAATTAAGAAATCCAGATGGCTCCAGACTTCAGGCATTATAACATGCTGCCACCTTGAAAGGTGCCATCTTGGGTAGGTTTCCTCTTTTAAAATTATCACTGTTGTTCTCTAATAGAGAAAAACACCGATAGAACACAACTAATGACTTATGGGAAATTCAGTTTCTAATAGGACATTCTATTAAGTTCCAGAGCATGGTCTTAATATTATTATCTAATATGTGATTTAATTATTCAGAAACAATGATTTTTGATAACCCAAACCTCACAGCTTATTGACCTATTTTTTCAAGAGCATTTCAACACTACACAGACTTATCCTCTTGAAACAATAACAATAGTTCTACAAAGACAATGATTCATTTTCTCATTTTGGGGAGAGAAAAGTGGGGAGACAGGACAGGGATATGGGACTGAGATACATATTGCTACGTATAAAATAGATCAGGATAAGCAACAGGGATATCCAACTACTGTGGGTGCACTGGTAAGTGGGGCTGGACACTGGCCCAGCTGGCTGTGAGCCTGTGGTATGTGCAGTAGCTGTGGGCCCACTGAAGGGCAGAATTGCCTTCACGTGCAATTAGTTGTGCAGCCCAGGAATTCTGCAAGGTGAAGTTTCAAGCATCATCAATCTTCTGGTTTCAACCAGTCTAGGGTCTATGTGCTTGTGGTCAGCAGTTTTCATCTGGTGGAGATCTACTTCCTGTAAAACAACTTGGGAATGTGAGTCAAGCCTTTATCTATACCTTTCAGGGAACCATGAGTTCGGTGGTTCTGCTATGTGACATATTTATAGTCTAAAGTGTTAGCAGTTCCCCAGCCCAACAGCTATTCTTTGTTTCCCCATCTTCACATTTCCCAATTATTAACTCTTGAGTCAGCCTTTTACTTCAAAATACAAGGACACACGATTTCAACACCAGAACTTTGTTCTTAACCAACAAGTTCTACTGCTTCCATAGATGAGATCTGAGAATATTGTACACTCTTTTATTCTCTAATAGTCTCAAGGCATATGCCTTGCCAATTAATTACAATAAAACTGAAATCCATTACTAGGTTTAAATGGTGAGATTGTCAGGAATGGAGTAAAACTCAAGGATGACCTTGAGGATGGGACAAGTGTGCTTTTGTGTCCATTATTTACATTTTTCAAACTGCAAACAATTAATTATCCACTTAAGGTCATGAAATAAGTAATAATGTCATTTTTTGGTGGGGATTAACAACAACAACAAAAGCATGCATGTGTTTTCAATATAGTATTTTCTTGCCAATGTTGGGATTTAGTTTGTGTCTATGTAATATGTTGACTTTAACAAGACTATCCTCATATTATTTATTTCAAAGAGCTAACGGTGGGCTGTCATTTTGAGTGATTTAAAAAATAATAATTTTAGGGCTTCCCTGGTGGCGCAGTGGTTGAGAGTCCGCCTTCTGATGCAGGGGACACAGGTTCGTGCCCTGGTCCGGGAAGATCTCACATGCCGCGGAGCGGCTGGGCCCGTGAGTCATGGCTGCTGAGCCTGCATGTCTGGAGCCTGTGCTCCGCAGTGGGAGAGGCCACAACAGTGAGAAGCCCGCATACAGCAAATAATAATAATAATAATAATAATAATAATAATAATAATAATAATAATAATAATAATTTTATTGAAGTATAGGTGATTTACAATGTTGTGTTAATTTCTGCACAGCAAGGTGATTCAATTATACATATATATATATTCTTTTTCATATTCTTTTCCATTATGGTTTATCACAGGATATTGTTCTCTACAGTAGAATCTTGTTGTTTACCCATTCTCTATATAATAGCTTGCATCTGTTAATCCCAAACTTTCAGTCCATCCCTCTGCCATCCTCCCTCCCCCTTGGAAACCACAGGTTTGTTTTCTATATCAGTGAATCTGTTTCTGTTTCATAGATAAGTTTATTTGTGTCATATTTTAAGTACCACATATAAGTGATATCCTATGGTATTTGTCTTTCTTTTTCTGACTTACTTCACTTAGTATGATGATCCATGTTGCTGCAAATGGTATTATTTCATTCTTTTTTATGGCTGAGAAGTATTCTATTGTATATATATATATATATATATATATATATATATATATATATATACCACGTCTTCTTTATCCATTCTTGAGCTATTTTTACAAGGTAAATACATTTAATGATAATAAGTTTTATGTAAACCAATACACTAAATATTGAAAATAAATTATGTCATTTGATCTTCACAAAAATCTTATGAGGAAAACATTAATCCTTACTATAATGAGGGAATAGAGCTTAGAGAAATTAGGTAACTTATTCCAGATAATACAACATATAGGTGTCAGCCAGGTAGTATTCTAGCCAAGTATATCACCTGTTTCCTAACCAATGCTATCTCTGCCAATAATACAAACTACTGCAGTTTATAACATGAGGAAAGAGCATTTGCTTGAGATCCTGTGCCAATGCTATCCATGTAAGTAGTGCTCAAGAGTGGTCTTCAAAAAATATATAATATGTATTGTGTCTTTTAACACTGTCTTGTGCAGCAAGGTAGAATTGCAAAAAACTTGAAATTTCCACCAGATATTCTTATGTATCTGAAAGTGACATTCATGAAATTAGTACATTTTTAGTTCATCAACAAATAAAGTTATTTTTATTTAGAATCAGAATAAATAACACTAAAAAATATGGCCTTACTATTATGTTTTGCAGTATTTGAGTGAGAAAGAACCACAAGGATTTCCTAGGTGGTAGTTTCTATCCCACAAATATCAAGAAAAGAAATATAGTCTAATGAATGAACAAAGAAACATCTTGTGGATATTGTTTGGTTAGAATCTTTCACATGTAATTGCAGACTACTTATATTCCTGTAATTCTTTACCAGAAGAAAGAGAAAGAAAGAAAGAAAGAAAGAAAGAAAGAAAGAAAGAAAGAAAGAAAGAAAGAAAAATAAAGGTCATAAAAGGAAAGTGTAGACTTTGATTGAATTGGCTCCCTGGGAAGCTGATCTAAGGTAGGCACATATACCAGCTTCACGTGAAGGCAGTACTCAGATCAACTCTGTGGAGAGCCCCAGGAAAGGCAAGAGAGGAGAGTGAGGCAATTTACTAATACCTAAGCAGAAGGCACAGTGATGGTTTTGTGGATATTTATAGAAAGAAGACAAGAGTCACCACATAGAACCTTGTTCCTTCATCACAAAGACCGTATTTTTTTCTCAAAACTGAGATTCCAATTGGGACTTGCCCACCTGAAATCCAGGAGGTAGACAAGCATATTTTCAGTTCTTCCTGAACTCACCTACTCTATCTATCACCACTTTTGGTCTCACCCAGGACATTTATGTCATCTGCTGAAGCATCTGTCCTCAAGCCTGTCCTCTTCCTCCCACTTCCCAGGAAATCTCCATTTGTGAGTTTTCTTTTTAACTCTCTAGCTTTCCTATAATGGTTTTGGTTTTTAAAAATGCTTACTTATGGGGGAGATGGGAGGAGAGAGCATAGCAAATCCTCAGAGACTGAACTGCCCTTGAGGACAGCAGACATTTGATCTAAATCATCAAAAGTCAAAGATGTATTTGAAAAGTCCAAAAAGAACTCTATGCTCAAGCTCATCAAAAAGCAGTATTAAAGCTCATTTAAAAGCAGTTTTCAAATTAAACATTTAAGAATTCAAGCTCTAAAACTATATGAAAACAACCACAAGCTTCTCCCACATGGAGAAGGGATGGGCTTGAGTTATGTCTCACAAGGGCAGATCTGAGAGCAGTTTTTTGTTTGGTTTTGGCTTTGGTTTTTTATTGAAGTATAATTGATGTACAATGATATGTTACAGGTGTACAGTATGGTGATTCACAATTTTAATACTTGATTCATTTACAAGTATTATAAAATATTGGCGCTATTCCCTGTGTAGTACAATATATCCTTGTAGCTTATATTATACATAGTAGCTTGTACCTCTTAATTCCCTGCCCCTATGTTGCCCTAATCCCGTTCCCTCTCCCCACTGGTAACCACTAGTTTGTTCTCTGAATAGGTGAGTCTGCTTTGTTTTTGCTATATACACTAGCTTGTTGTATTTTTTAGATTCCAGATATGTGATATCAGACAGTATTTGTCTTTCTCTGTCTGACTTATTTCACTCAGCATAATACCTTGCAAGACCATCCATGTTGTTGCAAATGTCAAAAAAAGAATAAAATTTTGCTATTTGAGGGCAGTTCTGAGAGCCAAAGGAGATGAGAAAGTTTAGGTAGAACGAAGGTGACCTGGGAGACTGGAGGTATTCAAACTCAGGCTGGGTGACCACCTGACATTGATCTTGTAAAAAGATGTCAGCTTTCAGAAGCAGGTTGCCTTGGATGACCTTAAGATTTACGTCATCTGTCTGTATGCAAACAGTTACATTTAAATATATTCAATTAGAAAAGTATATAAGCCTTTGGAAAATTACAAAAAGAAATGTGTTTAGGAATGCTTGGATACATGGCTTTTTGGTCTACTAAAATCTGAGTTTTATTTACCAATCAGACCTCCCCTGGCCTTTCATCATAATTTATAGAATCACACAACAAATATTCATTCATGGAGGACATGAAGACATGTAGCATGAGTGAGGTGCTAGCTCTGCAGGCTGGTGACCAACAAAATATGAGACCCTGACCCGAGATGGCAAATTCCACAGGAAGGATGGAGGCTCATGCCCTGAAGTGTGACTGATAATGAACATATAATCAGCCACTTAGTTACAATAGGGAGAAGTGCACGAGCACCAAAGACCCAGATCCTAAGAATGTGGAGCCTTAGAAATCTTTGAAAATATTTTGAAGGCTGCAGTTAACATGGATTCGGAAATCTGAATGCAATATTTTGAAATAAGGCTAAATAAACTAGGGGTCCAGGCTTGGTGAAAGCATCAGATGCCCATAGGGTCACCAAAAGCCTGGAACAAAAAGGGATAAATAACAAGTTGTGGCTTTAGATGCTGAATTTTGATGCTGAAGGTTTATATTCCCTGCGTTGTGTTGGGGGTCAGTGGCTTTGATGTAGGCAGGAAGAAGCAGAGCCCCGTCCAGGTCGACAATGACCTCTGAAAGTTTCTTATTTAAACACACCCTCAAGTGTATACTCCCTCTCCCACACTGTACTTTGGACTATTTTTCCACTCTCTGTTGCAGCCAAAGTAAATGCTATAGTAAAAGTCCATATGATCATTCCCAAACGGATAAGAAGAAAGAAACCTATTTCCTTTTTACAGTATTTTCTGAGCACTTGCAGTCAATGAGGGGGAAATTTTAAAAACAGCATCACTATTTATTTATGGAATTTTGTTATTGAGTTGTTAAGAGTTCTGCTTGCTTTTCCCTCAACACTCTCCTTGTTTGTCAATTTGTTCTTGGTCTTCTGCAGCTAAACTTTAACTATTTAGCCATAGAGTATGTGGTGTATTTTTTTCCTCTCCTAGCCTATTATCTGTATACATGATGGTTTTAAATGCAAAGACCTGGACCAGGGAGACAGATGCCCTCTCCATATCTAGCAATTTGAACTTCAAGGAAAGCCTCTGATTGGTACACATGATCATTCACAAAAAGACCCCTACCTTCCATGATTGCCCAAAATGAAGGAAACTGAACTTGAACATCACCTTTATAAGGTACATTCATGTAACTATCAAATCATGTGAAAATTACTTTACTAGGTGCAGGTCAATCTCAAAAGGATTAAAAAAAAAAAAACCACTGTGTGTCCAAATCAGTTCTCAGGACCTAACCTTCATGCTGCCTGCCAGATAAGTGCTGACCCACATACACCTGACGAAAACCACTACCTAAAAATGAAGGTAAATTAAACACAAAATAAAACACACTCAGGCTTCCCTGGTGGCGCAGTGGTTGAGAGTCCGCCTGCCAATGCAGGGGACACGGGTTCGTGCCCCGGTCCGGGAGGATCCCACATGCCGCGGAGTGGCTGGGCCCGTGAGCTATGGCCGCGGGGCCTGCGCGTCCGGAGCCTGTGCTCCGCAACGGGAGAGGCCACAACAGTGAGAGGCCTGCGTACCGCCAAAAAAAAAAAAAAAAAAGAAAAGAAAAGAAAACACACACATGCACATCTTTCTCTAAAAGTAAGTTTTCAACATAATCTTCTTTTCTGGTGTATTCCCTCATGGTCTTTCGGAGAACATTTTAGAACATCTTCCCCAGACTTACTAATGACCTGTTAATGAACTGGCACAGACTGTACTTTCATAAATTATGGAGTTGCTGAACCTAGTGTTAAAGTTTGGTACATTTCAAGGATATAAAATCAATCATCCTGATATTAATAACTGTCACTTATATGCCCTTCACATCTGTGCTACTTCTTGGTCCCTCCATCCTGATGAGTGTCATAGGTGACTTTTGGAGGCCTGGACATTCCCATACCCGATTAAACTATTTTCTCTGTGCACTTTTCTAAACTCAGTTTTCTCTAGGGCAGTTATTTTTGGTTAAAAATGCCCAGGTGTGCAGATCACTGTGGTCAGTGAAAACCAAGAAGTAAGGAAAAAGGGGAGCTGCTCCTGAATAGGCTATAGCTTCGGAAAATGAAGATGGTAGCACCACTTGTCTGACAACGTAGAAAGACAGTCAAAGCATTGCAGAACTTGTTAAAACCTGACTTGGCCATCTTAATCCTTCAGTTCCTCACAGACTCTAACTTTGGATTCTCTCTCTCTTTCTGTCTCTCCCTCTATCTCTCTGTCTCTGTCTCTCTCTCAGTCTCTCTCACTGCCCTTTCAGAATTGCATGTGAATAATTGTACTAATTAATTTTTTGACTGGGCAATCAAAGAAGGGCTGATGAACTGAGATTAGAAAACAAAATTACAATGAGACAGTGAAACCTGCAAAAAAATTGTAAAAAGGAATCCATTTTATAGTTTCTGATTCTTCACCAATTAGCAGTAGAGCCACTTTCAGTACCATCCCTCCACATCCAACCTATTTTCATCCATCTCTCTAACCTCACCCCCATGCCCTTCTTTAAAACCAGGCTTCACTATTGCTCCTAAAGTTTATATTCACTAGTCATCTCTATGCATCCTTTATCTTCTTTATAACGCCTTGAACTAAAAGAACCATTCAGGAATTTTATATGAAACTTAGCAAATTGAGTAACACCCCATTTGCCTATGAAAGTAAAGAAAGATGTTGGTGACAGGAGAATACCAGGTTTCCATCCCAGGAGCATGCTGAGCAAGATGTGGTGTGACACACGTTACACATACACAAAAGCCAGCAAAAGTGCACAGTCATGGGCTTTCCAGATCTTGCTATCCTGATTTTCTCCTGGTATACAATCACATTGACAAACAGAAGCAGTAAATGATGAGAGAAGGTCAGGTTTTACGTGAAAGAGGGCAGTCAAAGTAAGAACGAGCTGGCTGGTGGAAAGCAGACAAAGGTGATGTTGCTTAATTATTAAAGTGCTAATTCTAGTACTATAATACTGTTTCAAATCCTTGTTCTGCCATTTACTAGCTGCATGACCTTGGGCAAATCACTTATAACTTTATGCCTCAGTTTCCTAGTCTGAGAAATGGGATTAATAAGGCCAACTTTATCTTTGTGTTATGAAGATTAAATGATAAAAAGTGTTTAAAACTTTAACACATAGTTAGGTCTATATCAGTGTTTATTATTTTAACATATGAAGCTAACAAACATGTAAACATATTTGAAAGTTCTTAGTGTATCATTTTATTTCAGCTCAGTAAAATAGCTATGCTCTTAATAAAGGCCCTGAGTATTAAGAGCACATTAAACAATGGTTAGTATCCTTTGTTTAATATAGTGGGATGGATATAATTATTTTAGAACGATTTTAGAAGTAGTTTCTCAAAAGAGAAGCGTAAACAAGGAATACTATTTTTCATTCAGAAGATATACTGATTTCCTTTGGGGGAAAATAACTTATAAAGCATAGCTTATTTCCTAATGTTGCAAGAATAAGCAGTGCCACATATGAAGATATAAATGAGAGAGAGGTGGAAATATCATTACTGCCAAACTGATAATGCACTGAAAAATGTGCTTATATTTTATAGGATATATTGGAGTAGCTATAATGAATAATGGTCCTTTATAGGGTGAGGGTACATTGTGAACTTTATTTTTGCAGACTTCAAGAACTTATCTGCAATCAGTTAAAAATGTATTTGACATCAGCTGTGAACTAGATGCTATGTGGAGTGCTAGGGATACAAAGATAAATAATATATATTGATACAGTCTGTATTTAAGGAACTGTCAAGCTGGTAGGGAGGAAAGACCAAGAAATTGTGATACAATGTAATAATTAGGAAAATAGGTTTATACTAAGCACTGCTGTAACACAAAGGAAAGAGTAAGCAATTCTTCCATAGAAGCTGGAAAACTTTGATAAAAGATATACTGTATCAAATAGTGTCCCCTCTCAATTCATTTCTACCTGGAACCTGATGAATGTGATCTTATTTGAAAACAGTGCCTCTACAGATGCAATTTAAAGTCATATTGGATTAGAGTTAGCTCTAATCCAATGGAGACACAGAAGCACAGATGCACACAGAGGGGAGACGTCATGTGAAGACAGAGGCAGAGATTGGACTTACGCTGCTACAAGCCTAGCAATGTGAGAAGTGCCCAGAAACTGGAAGAAACAAGGAAGGACTCTCCCTTAGAACCCATGGAGGGAGATTGACCCTGCTGTTACCTTGATTTTAGACTTCCAGCCTCTGGAACTGTGAGACAAATAAATTTCTGTTTTTTTTAAGTCACCCAGTTTGTGGTACTTTGTTATGGCATCTGCAGGAAACTAATGCAGATAGGCTTGACAGAGTAGAAAGGATTTGAGCTGTTTGGGGTACTTTATATAGAATTTTTTCCATATGAATGAAGGGAGAAAGGTCATTGCAAGAAAGGAAATAGGATGTGCAAAGCTTGCAGGTGAAAGTAATGTGGACTGTTTAAGGAACCATAGTGTCTTGACAGAGGTAAGACCCAGAGTTCCTAGACGTGGGGTTCATAGAGGTATTTGCTTCACACTTGTCTCTTTACATGGAGCCTGACGGCACTGAGACTTGCATCAAGGTGCACATGAAAGGCCCATCAAGGGTGAGAGCTACCTCCTTTATCTTCTAATTTTCCACACAACTTTTGATTCACCCATATTAACCATATCGATTCCTTAACAGTTTTGTTTTTCTTTTTTGCATTATTTCCCCTAAGTCTATAATACCTTGGATCCCCACTCAGCTCTTGAATGATTTTAGGACCTCCTTTCAGGATGTCCTTATCCAGATACTGCCTTCCCCACTAGATTCTGAGCTAGTACACACATATTCACATGTGTAATTAAGAAGTATATCCCATATCCTAGTTATACAGAAATCATACCAGCAAGATGAGTTCATCCTAGAGGTATATTAGGCAGGTAAAAAAGAGAGCTGTATGACATATGATGAGGGCCTTCTATTTCAAGACATCAAGAGTTAATCATTTTCATCCAGGAAGTGGTTTAAACCAAGCTAAATAACATTAAATTCTGTGATCTAGAAAGCCATCCTTCAGAAGGAATAGAATTACTCTAGGGGCTGAAGGAAAGGAAGTGAATGTCAATTTCATCTTCCACCTTTGGTCCCCGTATGTTCCACAGGTTTGTTGTTTGTTTGTTTTTACTATTATTTACATATTTATCAGTACAGTTTCTCTCTTTGACTTTTTGAAGAAAT
The DNA here is from genome assembly GCF_964341445.2 of Mesoplodon mirus. Lineage (NCBI taxonomy): Eukaryota > Metazoa > Chordata > Mammalia > Artiodactyla > Ziphiidae > Mesoplodon > Mesoplodon mirus. Next base: position 107,702,151 of record NC_138984.1, on the reverse strand, counting down.
GAGTCAAAGAAGAAATGGATTGTGAAAAACTTTATTTGATGACATCTTGTCATTTAATCACCTAGGCTGCCAACAGTAATTTTAATTAATAATTACTTGTCAGATTTTGCTCATATCAATTCATTTACTATCATTATAGGTGAATGGAACATAAGTTCTTTTTTTTTTCAAGAATATTCTTACTATCTGGGCCAGTGTTCTATATTTCCTGATGTATTTGGCAATAAGGAAACTCTAGGTGTCAATAAAGGGTTAAGGTGGGATAAAAAGACAGAAGAACCATATCAAAGAATTCAAGTTGATCAAGTTAAAAAAAAACTAATTTCTTATATTTTGTTGCTTGTTTATATTGCTAAGGACAGAGGACCAGGGAGAGAGACCTTAACAATTCATCTTGCTTAGACAGTGCTCTGACCTCTCCCTCTGTCTTCTCCACACCTTCCTTGAAAAGGCCACCCATGGCAGACCTTCGTTAGGAGCTCACTGGGGAATGATGCACAGGTTAGAGATCACACGTGGGAGAAGGCAGAGAAGGAAAAACTAACAACTGCAGGAAAGAACACAGTAATGAGAACACAGTGGAAGGAGGAACTTGAATGAACGGTGAACACAAGCACATCTAGAAATGTTTAGGCATCTTCGGAAGGACACCAGATTGAAAGTAGGATGGTGAATCTGAGTCTTTTTAATTAAAAATTAAAGTTTGGGATGCTTCCAAAAAGACAAAGAACTCACAGGTGCTGGAGCTATATGTGGATAATTTTATAATGCAGAAGTATGTAAAAAAATATTAGGAATTTCAGAAAACTATTATCTTTCAGAGAGAAACACATTAAAACTTTTCATCTTCTAAATTTTTATATTTCCACAATTTTATGCAATAAGCCATAATTTTATAATGAAAAAATATAAAAGAGGTCTGTTACAACTTCAGGATTCCCCTTGAATTGGACTGTGATACTATTAAATTAAAACTATCCCTATGCTTTGCAATGCAACAAAATATCTTCATTTATATAAATTCATTAAGAGAAAAAAACAAAAAATTAATGCACGTATGTCTTAGCATTTAAGAGATCGCCAGACATTCCTGGCTTTAGCAAGCCAATATGAAAAGTTCCATAGCCTCCCTCACTCTCTGGATATCTAGTTCCTCAGTCTGAAGAGGAAATGAAATAAACATGAAAACCCTGTGAATATCCCTGCCAAGGCCAGCTCCCTGGAGAAGATAAGCTAACAATATCTACCTGAATTATTCTATTTTTCTGTTGTTTCTCAGGTATCTTGACATTTAAAATACCAAAATATCTGTGATCAAGAGTTGTGATATTCACATCATCTGAGAAGAAGAAGGACAAGAGAGAATGGGTAAAGGACAAGTGTGGAGACAGAAACTGAAAACCAGAAAATAATACAAATGATAAAAGAAAGCATATGAGAAATCTATTCATAAACTAAGCCCATTAAAAGGGGTTAGTGGGGCTTCCCTGGTGGCGCAGTGGTTGAGAGTCCGCCTGCTGGTGCAGGGGACGTGGGTTCGTGTCCCGGTCTGGGAGGATCCCACATGCCGTGGAGTGGCTGGGCCCGTGAGCCATGGCCACTGAGCCTGCTCGTCCGGAGCCTGTGCTCCGCAACGGGAGAGGCCACAACAGTGAGAGGCCCGTGTATGGGGAAAAAAAATAAAAGAGGTTAGTGGGGGACAGAGATAAGTGTGTTTGAAGGTAGTGTTATTATTGTGTAGTTTTTACTGAGCTAAATGTTATTTTACAATCCAACCTTGTTCTTATTTTCTAAGAACCTGCAGGGAGGTCCATTTGCCCCTAATTGTCACAAAAGTCAGTTGAAACTTTAGGCACGGTCTCGCCATCTAGCTGCAAAAATAATCCCAAGCATCTCTGTAGCCATCCTTGAGGGATATCCAGGGGCACTTAGAGCCTCCTGGCTCTGCCCAGGAGTTAGAATGAATCCTGATGACTTCCTGGACACAGTGCTATGCTTGTTCTTTCTCACAACTCCAGAAACTGCCCTCCCACATCTTTATAACCTCCCTGGCTCTGTCTGAGGAGATTTCCCACACCTAACCTCATTCCTGCTGGATTTTTTTTTTTTTATAAAGGACTGTTATTATTTCCAGTTTTTTTTATTTTTATTATTTTTATTTTTTTTAAACCCACATTTGTTTATTTTTTTATTTATTTTTGGCTATGTTGGTTCTTCACTTCTGTGCGAGGGCTTTCTCTAGTTGTGGCAAGTGGGGGGTCACTCTTCATCGCGGTGCGCGGGCCTCTCACTATCGAGGCCTCTTTTGTTGCTGGAGCACAGGCTCCAGATGCGCAGGCTCAGTAGCTGTGGCTCACGGGCCCAGTTGTTCCGTGGCATGTGGGATCTTCCCAGACCAGGGCTCGAACCCGTGTCCCCTGCATTGGCAGGCAGACTCTCAACCACTGCGCCACCAGGGAAGCCCTGCTGGATCTTTTGTACTCAACATTCCATCCAGATCTGTCCAGACTCTGGAATTTTGTTCTAAACCACAGTCTCCATGTTCATTCCTGTCCTGCTGCTGAGTAAGTCTTAGTAAGATCTGGAGGAAGAAATAAATATTTGCATTCCTTTGGAAAGTCGACATAGGCTATATGGGGAAACCAAGGGAGAATACAGAAATTAGAAAAATAAAATAAAATAATATAAAGAGGTATAAAGGAAAATTTCCAATTGTGTTTTGGCAGGAAGAATTTTGGCCATCTCTTTTTCTTAAAAGAATCCTATAGTTTCTTTTTTAAAGTATTATATTTTAAATCTAAAATGCATTCCAAAAAACTGAGTCCTCCTTGTCCTAAAATTTTGCAAAAAATCCTCAAGAAACAAATATAACCTAATCCTAGGTTAAGGACAGATTTATTAACTGCTTTTTATTTGCTTTAGGGTTGACTGTATGAAGCCCAAAATGTTAAGGGAAAAAAAACTCAAATATTTAGGAATTTTAATCCACATTATCAAGAAAATTATTTAATTACTTATTTTAAGTAAGATTAGTCAAATCCACTAACAAATAGGAACTCCATATCAAAGACCATCATGGTAAGAACTATCTAAGATTTTTTTTCTTTTTTTTTTTTTGGTACACGGGCCTCTCACTGTTGTGGCCTCTCCCGTTGCGGAGCACAGGCTCCGGACGCGCAGACTCAGCGGCCATGGCTCACGGGCCCAGCCACTCCACGGCATGTGGGATCTTCCCGGACCGGGGCACGAACCCACGTCCCCTGCACCAGCAGGCGGACTCTCAACCACTGCGCCACCAGGGAAGCCCCTAAGATTTTAAAGAATTAAAATTCTTCATTTTTCTGTATTCCATTTCTATTTCCCCATTAGTGGTGAAACTCAGAAAATGCCAAGAGCCTGTGTGCACGTGTTTTGGGAACAACAGCCAAAGCATCATGGGATGAGGGGATTGTATATCATTCAGCAGTTCTCTTAGATTACCAAGAATCCCAAATGACAATGTAGTGGTTGGGAGGCTAAGAGTTGAGGCCCATAAGCTAAGTCTCTTACTTGTTCTAGGAACGAGGGATTACCATAGAATAATCTAAGTTTACATATCTCTGGGTCTAATATAATGCTAGAAAAGACCCAAACCATTTCCCTCAACACACACACACGCCATGGAAGAATCCTTATCATTAGCAACTCTGGACAATATTCTATCTAGACCCTTAATGAATATTTTAGAGTCTTGTAAGATGCCCCAACTTAAATCTGTCTTTGTTCTCATCTCTCTCTCAAGAGCTCCCTCTCCATTTCTTCCCTAGCTTCAACTCTGTCAAAACTAACTTCATCAGTAAAAAGATAGGAAAGGCTGAATTGCAATTTTTATGTTTGCATATTAGATTCTAGCTATCTTTATTTCACAAATGATGTGTGTGTGTGTGTATAGATACAACTATTGTGCCATTCACTAAGGATTAATTGGCACTAAAAATTGACATTTTATTTATGTTCCCCCATTTAAAAAATACTGGGAAACAAAGAAGTTCTTTTTAAAAATTTATCTCTCCTACGAAGGAACAAGATTTCAGATTTTATTCTTTTTTTTTTTTTTTTTTTTTTTTACTATTCTGGTATTACCACATAGTTATCATATTTCCAACATTTTTTTAAATGGGTGTGATCTAAGAATAATATAAACTGTCTGAAGCTTAAAAATCACATTATCCTGAACAATGCAGAATGATTGCTAACAAATATTTTCCACTATGTTGTTACATAATTTGACATACAAGTTAGATGTTGTGTAATGCATATATCAGGACAAAACCCTATGTTCACAGATTTTTTTTTTTTTTTGTGGTACATAGGCCTCTCACTGTTGTGGCCTCTCCCATTGCGGAGCACAGGCTCCAGACGTGCAGGCTTAGCGGCCGTGGCTCACGGGCCTAGCCGCTCCGCGGCATGTGGGATCTTCCCGGACCAGGGCACGAACCCGTGTCCCCTGCATCGGTAGGCCAACTCTCAACCACTGCGCCACCAGGGAAGCCCTGTTCACAGATTTTGAAAATATAATTTCTAACTTCAACAGAATAGAAACAATATACCTATTTTCAGAGTGTAAATTTATTCTGGAACATTGAGAGAATGATTGATATTAAAATGAGCCCTCTATTCCAAAGTGATGGCCTAGGCTAACATGAAACTTTCAAAGTCAGGACAAATCACTAGGAGATACTGCCAATGTTTTTCTTCTTTTCTTTTCATTATTTCTTCCAATATGTTCTGCATGGTATTTTCTAAACCAAATCTAAATTAATTCTAAACCAAATCAACCTGACACCAAAGCACATTATCTTTATGCTATTATTTTCATACTGATCTTAGTAAATGTAATAACTCAACAATTAATATACACATATAAGCTTTCTTATTAGGCCCTGAATTATACAGACAAAATAGAAAACCCTGCCATCAGAGAACTTAACAAACTGTTTTCATCAACTCAGCATACTTACTGTATGTTTTTAAATTTTTAAATGTGTTTATTTTTAAATTTCCAAACATGAATAGCCCTTATTTACCACTATCCTGAAACTGTTAATTCACATATTAACCCCCATAGAAATTAACATTGATCCAACCATTCCAACACATTTTGAATTTGGATACCATTTTTAACATAAAAAATACGTGGAGCCCCACGTCACAAATGAGCGCAATTTCTCATTTATTTGGCATGTATCTTCAAAAAATATTCAGAGCTCTTTTCCCAGGATTATTATTGCTAGGCAAATGTCTTCCGTCACTATGCTCAGGGCTGCGCTAATAATTATTTGTGAGCTCTCTGTAACAAACTGATATGATTAATTAAAAAAATTTTTAAATGTAATTTTCAGGTAAGCTGACCACATGTTTATGGATATTTGGATGTTTCACTCCATTTACCCTAGCACATTTTATATATATATATATATATATATATATATATACTTTTTATTTTGCTGTATGTGGGCCTCTCACTGTTGTGGCCTCTCCCATCATGGAGCACAGGCTCCGGACATGGAGGCTCAGCAGCCATGGCTCATGGGCCCAGCCGCCCAGCGGCATGCGGGATCTTCCCGGACCGGGGCACAAACCTGTGTCCCCGGCATTGGCAGGCAGACTCTCAACCACTGCGCCACCAGGGAAGCCCACACGTGATTGATTTTTAAAAACCATAATATTTTTGTATATTTTTTAAAAGGGATAAGGCAAAAAGTCTACAGAACAATAGTAAGGTACAAAGCAGGAAATGAAGCCTTTTTATAAATAAACTGAAGATCTTAATCATTGTCAAAGAATAGATATAACAAAGGATTTATTTGAAGAAACTTATTACAAATGCATCTTAAAATAAATGTAATCACAGAAAGCAAAAAAATATAACCAATAGCCTAGAAATCAGGAGAAGGAAAAAAAAGTCTCAAAAACAGAAGGCAGAGAAAACATTAAAAAGCAAAGAAAACAGATGGTAAAAAGAGATACAAAATAAATGAGTAGAAAATTTACTTCTGTACTAGTAAACACATTAAATGTACACTGATTATTGAGTTAGATAAAAATAACACAATGTAAACTAATTTTGCAACATTATGTGGCTTACCATATACTCATCTGAGAGAGAACTGCACAGAAATGTTTATAAATAAGAAGAGGAAAATGATGGAATAGAGATATATTAGCTAAATACTAATTACAAAATCAAAATATTTGGATGGTAAAATAAATATTGCAAAGAATGTAAATTAAGGCAAAAATCAATAATTAAAATCAAGATAATCCCTATAAAACAAGAGAACAATTTATAAAGATGACATGAAAATCTTTTTTAATTAATTAATTTATATATTTTTATTAGTTTCTGCTTTATAACAAAGTGAATCAGTTATACATATACATCTATGCCCATATCCCTTCCCTCTTGCGTCTCCCTCCCACCCACCCTGCCTATCCCAGCCCTCCAGGCGGTCACAAAGCACCAAGCTGATCTCCCTGTGCTATGCGGCTGCTTCCCACTAACTATCTACCTTACGTTTCGTAGTGTATATATGTCCATGCCTCTCTCTCGCTTTGTCACAGCTTACCCTTCCCCCTCCCCATATCCTCAAGTCCATTCTCAAGTAGGTCTGTGTCTTTATTCCTGTTTTACCCTTAGGTTCTTCATGACATTTTTTTTTCTTAAATTCAATATATATGTGTTAGCATATGGTATTTGTCTTTCTCTTTCTGACATACTTCACTCTGTATGACAGACTCTAGGTCTATCCACTTCATTATAAATAGCTCAATTTCGTTTCATTTTATGGCTGAGTAATATTCCATTGTATATATGTGCCACATCTTCTTTATCTATTCATCCAATGATGGACATTTAGGTTGTTTCCATCTCCGGGCTATTGTGAATACAGCTGCAATGAACATTTTGGTATATGTCAATTTTGAATTATGGTTTTCTCAGGGTATATGCCCAGTAGTGGGATTGCTGGGTCATATGGTAGTTCTATTTGTAGTTTTTAAAGGAACCTCCATACTGTTCTCCATAGTGGCTGTACCAATTCACATTCCCACCAGCAGTGCAAGAGGGTTCCCTTTTCTCCACACCCTCTCCAGCATTTATTGTTTCTAGATTTTTTGGGGATGGCCATTCTGACTGGTGTGAGATGATATCTCATTGTAGTTTTGATTTGCATTTCTCTAATGATTAATGATGTTGAGCATTCTTTCATGTGTTTGTTGCCAGTCTGTATATCTTCTTTGGAGAAATGTCTATTTAGGTCTTCTGCCCATTTTTGGATTGGGTTGTTTGTTATTTTTGCTATTGAGCTGCGTGAGCTGCTTATAAATTTTGGAGGTTAATCCTTTGTCCATTGCTTCATTTGCAAATATTTTCTCCCATTCTGAGAGTTGTCTTTTGGTTTTGTTTATGGTTTCCTTTGCTGTACAAAAGCTTTTAAATTTCATTAGGTCCCATTTGTTTATTTTTGTCTTTATTTCCATTTCTCTAGGAGGTGGGTCCAAAAGGATCTTGTTGTGATTTATGTCATAGAGTGTTCTGCCTGTTTTCCTCTAAGAGTTTGAGAGTTTCTGGCCTTACATTTAGGTCTTAATCCATTTTGAGCTTATTTTTGTGTATGGTGTTAGGGAGTGATCTAATCTCATCGTTTTACATGTCCCTGTCCAGTTTTCACAGCACCACTTATTAAAGAGGCTGTCCTTTCTCCAGTGTACATTCCTGCCTCCTTTATCAAAGATAAGTTGACCATATGTGCGTGGGTTTATCTCTGGGCTTTCTATCCTGTTCCATTGATCTATCTTTCTGTTTTTGTGCCAGTACCACACTGTCTTGATTACTGTAGCTTTGTAGTCTTGTCTGAAGTCAGGGAACCTGATTACTCCAGCTCTGTTTTTCATTCTCAAGGTTGCTTTGGCTATTCGGGGTCTCTTGTTTTTCCAAACAAATTTTGAAATTTTTTGTTCTAGTTCTGTGAAAAATGCCAGTGGTAGTTTGATAGGGATTGCATTGAATCTGTAGATTGCTTTGGGTAGTAGAGTCATTTTCACAATATTGATTCTTCCGATCCAGGAACATGGTATATCTCTCCATCTATTTGTATCATCTTTAATTTCTTTCATCAGTGTCTTATAATTTTCTGCATACAGGTCTTTTGTCTCCTTAGGTAGGTTTATTCCTAGATATTTTATTCTTTTTGTTACAGTGGTAAATGGGAGTGTTTTCTTGATTTCACTTTCAGACTTTTCATCATTAGTGTACAGGAATGCCAGAGATTTCTGTGCATTAATTTTGTATCCTGCTACTTTACCAAATTCATTGATTAGCTCTAGTAGTTTTCTGGTAGCATCTTTAGGATTCTCTATGTATAGTATCATGTCATCTGCAAACAGTGACATCTTTACTTCTTCTTTTCCAATTTGGATTCCTTTTATTTCTTTTTCTTCTCTGATTGCTGTGGCTAAAGCTTCCAAAACTAAGTTGAATAAGAGTGGTGAGAGTGGGCAGCCTTGTCTTGTTTCTGATCTTATTGGAAATGCTTGCAGTTTTTCACCATTGAGGATGATGTTGGCTGTGGGTTTGTTATATATGGCCTTTATTATGTTGAGGAAAGTTCCCTCTATGCCTACTTTCTGCAGGGTTTTTATCATAAATGGGTGTTGAATTTTGTCGAAAGCTTTATCTGCATCTACTGAGATGGTCATATGTTTTTTCTCCTTCAATTTGTTAATATGGTGTATCACGTTGATTGATTTGCGTATATTGAAGAATCCTTGCATTCCTGGAATAAACCCCACTTGATCATGGTGTATGATCCTTTTAATATGCTGTTGGATTCTGTTTGCTAGTATTTTGTTGAGGATTTTTGCATCTATGTTCTTCAGTGATATTGGCCTGTTGTTTTCTTTCTTTGTGACATCCTTGCCTGGTTTTGGTATCAAGGTGATGGTTGCCTCGTAGAATGAGTTTGGGAGTGTTCCTCCCTCTGCTATATTTTGGAAGAGTTTGAGAAGGATAGGTGTTAGCTCTTCTCTAAATGTTTGAAATAATTCGTCTGTGAAGCCATCTGGTCCTGGGCTTTTGTTTGTTGGAAGACTTTTAATCACAGTTTCGATTTCAGTGTTTGTGATTGGTCTATTCATATTTTCTATTTCTTCCTGATTCATTCTTGGCAGGTTGTGCATTTCTAAGAATTTGTCCATTTCTTCCAGGTTGTCCATTTTATTGGCATACAGTTGCTCTCTCATAGTCTTTTGTATTTCTGCAGTGTCAGTTGTTACTTCTCCTTTTTCATTTCTAATTTTATTGATTTGAGTCTTCTCCCTTTTTTTCTTGATGAGTCTGGCTAATAGTTTATCAATTTTATTTATCTTCTCAAAGAACCAGCTTTTAGTTTTATTGATCTTTGCTATCGTTTCCTTCATTTCTTTTTCATTTATTTCTGATCTGATCTTTGTGATTTCTTTCCTCTGCTAACATTGGGTGGGTTTTGTTCTTCTATCTCTAATTGGTTTAGGTGCAGGGTCAGGTTGTTTACTCGAGATGTTTCCTGTTTCTTAAGGTGGGATTGTATTGCTATAAACTTCCCCCTTAGAACTGCTTTTGCTGCATCCCATAGGTTTTGGGTCATCGTGTCTCCATTGTCATTTGTTTCTAGGTATTTTTTAATTTCCTCTTTGATTTCTTCAGTGATCACTTCGTTATTAGGTAGTGTATTGTTTAGCCTCCATGTGTTTGTATTTTTTACAGATCTTTTCCTGTAATTGATATCTAGTCTGATAGCATTGTGGTCGGAAAAAATACTTGGTACAATTTCAATTTTCTTAAATTTACCAAGGCTTGATTTGTGACCCAAGATATGATCTATCCTGGGCTTCCCTGGTGGCGCAGTGGTTGAGAATCTGCCTGCCAATGCAGGGGACACGGGTTCGAGCCCTGGTCAGGGAAGATCCCACATGCCACGGAGCAACTAGGCCCATGAGCCACAACTACTGAGCCTGCACGTCTGGAGCCTGTGCTCCGCAACAAGAGAGGTTGCGATAGTGAGAGGCCCACGCACCGCGATGAAGAGTGGCCCCCACTTGCCACAACTAGAGAAAGCCCTTGCACAGAAACGAAGACCCAACATAGCCTAAATAAATAAGACGGCATATTAATAAATAAATAAATAAATAAAATCTTTAAAAAAAAAAAAAAAAAAAGATATGATCTATCCTGGAGAATGCTCCATGAGCACTTGAGGAAAATGTGTATTCTGTTGTTTTTCAATGGAATGTCTTATAAATATCAATTAAGTCCATCATGTTTAATGTATCATTTAAAGCTTGTGTTTCCATATTTATTTTCATTTTGGATGATCTGTCCATTGGTTAAAGTGGGGTGTTGAAGTCCCCTATGAAAATGTTACTGTCGATTTCCCCTTTTACGGCTGTTATTATTTGCCTTATGTATTGAGGTGCTCCTATGTTGGGTGCATAAATATTTACAATTGTTATATCTTCTTCTTGGATCAATCCCTTGATCATTATGTAGTGTCCTTCTTTGTCTCTTCTAGTAGTCTTTATTTTAAAGTCTATTTTGTCTGATATGAGAATTGCTACTCCAGCTTTCTTTTGGTTTCCATTTGCATGGATTATCTTTTTCCATCCCCTTACTTTCAATCTGTATGTGTCACTAGGTCGGAAGTGGGTATCTTGTAAACAGCATATATATGGGTCTTGTTTTTGTATCCATTCAGCCAAACTGTGTCTTTCGGTGGGAGCATTTAGTCCATTTACATTTAAGGTAATTATCGATATATATCTTCCTATTCCCATTTTCTTAATTGTTTTGGGTTCATTATTGTAGATATTTTTCTTCTGTTGTGTTTCTTGCTTAGCGAAGTTCCTTTAGCATTTGTTGTAAAGCTGGTTTGGTGGTGCTGAACTCTCTCAGCTTTTGCTTGTCTGTAAACATTTTAATTTCTCCATCAAATCTGAATGAGATCCTTGCTGGGTAGAGTATTCTTGGTTGCAGGTTTTTCTCCTTCACCACTTTAAGTATGTCCTGCCACTCCCTCTGGCTTGTAGAGTTTCTGCTGAGAGATCAGCTGTTAACCTGATGGGGATTCTCTTGTGTGTTATTTGTTGTTTTTCCCTTGCTGCTTTTAATATGTTTTCTTTGTGTTTAATTTTTGACAGTTTGATTAATATGTGTCTTGGCGTATTTCTCCTTGGATTTATTCTATATGGGACTCTCTTTGCCTCCTGGACTTGATTAACTATTTTCTTTCCCATATTAGGGAAGTTTTCAACTATAATCTGTGCAAATATTTTCTCAGTCCCTTTCTTTTTCTCTTCTTCTTCTGGAACCCCTATAATTTGAATGTTGGTGTGTTTAATGTTGTCCCAGAAGTCTCTGAGACTATCCTCAGTTCTTTTCATTCTTTTTTCTTTATTCTTCTCTGCAGCAGTTTTTTCCACTATTTGATCTTCCACGTCACTCATCCGTTCTTCTGCCTCATTTATTCTACTATTGATCCCATCTAGAGTACTTTTAATTTCATTTATTGTGTTTCTAATCGTTGCTTGATTCATCTTTAGTTCTTCTAGGTCCTTGTTAACTGTTTCTTGCATTTTGTCTATTCTATTTCCAAGATTTTGGATCATCTTTACTATCATTATTCTGAATCCTTTTTCAAGTAGACTGCCTGTTTCCTCTTCATTTGTTATGTCTGGTGCATTTTTATCTTGCTCCTTCACCTGCTGTGTGTTTTTATGTCTTCTCATTTTGCTTACCTTACTGTGTTTGGGGTCTCCTTTTTGCAGGCTGCAGATTCGTAGTTCCTGTTGTTTTTGGTGTCTGTCCCCAGTGGCTAAGGTTGTTTCAGTGGGTTGTGTAGGCTTCCTGTTGGAGGCGACTGGTGCCTGTGTTCTGGTGGTTGAGGCTCGATCTTGTCTTTCTGGTGGACAGGTTCATGCCTGGTGTTGTGTTTTGGGGTGTCTGTGGCCTTATTATGTTTTTAGGCAGCCTCTCTGCTAGTGGGTGGGGTTGTGTTCTGTCTTGCTAGTTGCTTGGCATAGGGTGACCAGCACTGTAGCTTGCTGGTCGTTGAGTGAAGCTGGGTGCTGGTGGTGAGATGGAGATCTCTGGGAGATTTTCGCCATTTGATATTATGTGGAGCTGAGAGGTCTCTGGTGGACCAGTGTCCTGAAGTTGGCTCTCACACCTCAGAGGCACAGCACTGACTCCTGGCTGCAGCAGCAAGAGCCTTTCATCCACCCGGCTCAGAATAAAAGGGAGAAAAAGTAGAAAGAAAGAATTAATAGAAATAGAGAGAAGGAAAGAAAGAAAGAAAGGAAGGAAGGAAGAAAGGAGAGAGGGAGGGAGGGAGGAAGGAGGGAAGGGAGGAATAAAGAAAGAGAGAAGAAGAGTAACCTAGAATAAAGTATGATAAAATATAATAGCATTATTAAAATAAAAAAATAATTATTAAAAATATTAAAGAAAACAACAACAACAACAACAACAAAAAACGGACGGGTAGAACCCTGGGACAAATGGTGGAAGCAAAACTATACAGACAAAATCTCACACAGAAGCATACACATACACATTCACAAAAAGAGAAAAAGGGGAAAAACTCATAAATCTTGCTCTCAAAGTCCACATCCTCAATTTGGGATAATTCATTGTAAAAAGAGGAAAAGGGGAAAATATCATCAATCTCGTTCTCAAAGTCCACCTCCTCAATTTGGGATGATTTGTTGTCTTTTCATATATTCCACAGATGCAGGGTACATCAAGTTGATTGTGGAGCTTTAATCCGCTGCTCCTGAGACTGCTGGGAGAGATTTCCCTTTCTCTTCTTTGTTCTCACAGCTCCCGGGTCTCAGCTTTGGATTTGGCCCCACCTCTGCGTGTAGATCGCCGGAGGGTGTCTGTTCTTCGCTCAGACAAGATGGGTTTAAAGGAGCAGCTGCTTCGCGGATTCTGGCTCACTCAGACTGGGGATAGGGAGGGGTATGGAGTACGGGGTGAGCCTGCGGCGGCAGAAGAGGCCAGCATGACGTTGCACTAGCCCGAGGCGCGCCGTGCGCTCTCCTGGGGAAGCCGCCCCTGGATCCCGGAACACCAGCAGTGGCGGGCTGCACAGGCTCCCGGGAAGGGGGGCGTGGACAGTGACCCACACTCGCACACAGGCCTCTTGGCGGCGGCAGCAGCAGCCCCAGCGTCCCACACCCTTCTCTGGGGTCTGCGCTTTTAGCCGCGGCTTGCGCCTGTCTCTGGAGCTCCTTTAAGTGGCGCTCTGAATCCCCTCTCCTCGCACACCAGGAATCAAAGAGGGAAGAAAATGTCTCTTGCCTGTTCAGCAGGTCCAGACTTTTACCCGGACTCCCTCCCAGCCAGCCGTGGCACACTAGCCCCTTCAGGCTGTGTTCACGCCACCAACCCCAGTCCTCTCCCTGTGCTCCTTCTTTTTTTTTTTTTTTTTTTTTTTTTTTTGCGGTATGCGGGCCTCTCACTGTTGTGGCCTCTCCCGTTGCGGAGCACAGGCTCCGGATGCGCAGGCCCAGTGGCCATGGCTCACGGGCCCAGCCGCTCCGCGGCATATGGGATCCTCCCAGACTGGGGCACGAACCCGTATCCCCTGCATCGGCAGGCGGACTCTCAACCACTGCGCCACCAGGGAGGCCCCCTGTGCTCCTTCTGAAGCCCGAGCCTCAGCTCCCAGCCCTGCCTGCCCTGGCGGCCGAGCAGACAAGCCTCTTGGGCTGGTGAATGCCGGTCAGCACAGATCTTCTGTGCCGGAATCTCTCCCCTTTGCCCTCCGCACCCCTGTTGCTGTGCTCTCCTCTGTGGCCCCAAAGCTTCCCCCTCCGCCACCCACATTCTCTGACCGGGAAGGGGCTTCTAGTGTATGGAAACCTTTCCTCCTTCACAGCTCCCTCCCACTGGTGCAGGTCCCGTCCCTATCCTTTTGTCTCTGTTTATTCTTTTTTCTTTTGCCCTACCCAGGTACGTGGGGGAGTTTCTTGCCTTTTGGGGGGTCTGAGGTCTTCTGTCAGCATTCAGTAAGTGTTCTGTAGGAGTTGTTCCACGTGTAGATGAATTTCTGGTGTATCTGTGGGGAGGAAGGTGATCTCCACATTGTACTCTTCCACCATCTTCCCCCGGGTCTCCTGAAAATCTTATAGTGATATGACATATGTAGTCCTGAACTCTATAAAATTATAGTATTTCAAGGAAATGTTTTAAATTCCATAATTATAATAGAGTATTTTAAATACATTTTTGCAATAAACATATAGATCAAGTAACAAAATTTAGGATAAAAGGTGTTGAACAATAATGAATTAGCATGATTTAAAACATGGATAAGTCTTCATATAAATGTAGAGAATGTATTATTTTGCTCCATGTTTTGCACACGATTTCACTGAAATAAGTATTTGCTAAATGTAAAGGAACTCCTTCAAATATATTAGAAACTTCTCATTTTGTACCATTATTCTTTATTTGTTTTGCATGAATGTATTCTTTGGAATTAGTTCTTTATTCTACAATTTGTTTTAACTTTTAGCTACTAGTATTCACTGAAATATAACAAAAGCGTTATAACATAAGCAATCTGTTCTTGATGAAAATACTAACCAAGAGCCTACTTGCCATCATTTGAAGCATTAGAAATTAACCCCCAAGCTCCCAACAATTTCTAAAATAACACTGAAACAAAGAAAACATTTGTGCCTGTATGTGTGTAATCTCATTTTTTTAAAAAATGGGCTTCTCTGGTGACGCAATGGTTGAGAGTCTGCCTGCCGATGCAGGGGACATGGGTTCGTGCCCCGGTCTGGGAAGATCCCACATGCCGCTGAGCGGCTGGGCCCGTGAGCCATGGCCGCTGAGCCTGTGCGTCCGGAGCCTGTGCTCCACAACGGGAGAGGCCACAACAGTAAGAGGCCCATGCACCAAAAAAAAAAAAAAAAAAAAAAAATGCTGTACTTCCGTGATTATAAGTTTACTTTTGTCTTCATAACTGGAGATTCATTTTAACACTGAGCATTTAGCAAAGGCGAAATTTGAGACATCCAAACACAATCTCCCTTTAATGGCATTGAATTCAAGATCCTTACAGGTGATTCTGTTGTCCTTTCTCCTCATATTTGGAATGTTACTCAAACCTTTTCCAAGCTCTTCATTCTCTTAAAATGTTTTATGGAGAATATGGGGCACAAATATACTTCTTTCCTGTATAAAGTGTGTAAAGTTTGGATATTAACAACCAGAAAGTATTCTATAGGCAAACATTAGAAATTCTAATGATATGCCTCTAGTAGTGTTTACAAATACAGTACAACTTGTATCATATTGTATATAATTTACTCAAAAATGTTTCAATATTAACTGCTACTAATTGTTTTCAGTTTATGATTGCATCTTTATTAAGGGGTCAGGAGACTATTGTAGCATATTCATATTTTCTACATTTACTGCACATGCAGAACTTATATCCTATGTAATTCTTATTTAGAGAAATGATTTTCACATCAACCAATATCTTTCCCATTAAACCATTTAAAAATCACTATTGGGTGACTGGTGAAAACAATATGAATTTTTTAAAAATTCCTTATAAAACTGACTTATATGCATGCAAAATATTCTTTCAGTTTAAATATGCATTTTAAATATGTATGTAGCTGAAGCATTGAGTTTAGTATTTAAATATCACACATTAAACACGCACATGTTTCTCTGCTCCCTCCGTTAATTCCCATTGAAAAGTCAGCAGAGCAATCAGCTGGACAAATCAGCAAGGACGTAAGAATTTAGGAGAGGATGGATGGCAGATAAAAAATGTCAAAAATAGTTTTAGAAGATGAAAATTGGATGGATACGTAGCAGCAAACTTGTGTTTGAGATGTTCCACAGAGTTAAATTCCTGTGGCAGGATTAACAGCTAATCTGTAGAGTTTCCTCTAGCTTTAGGGATGCCTGAGGGTTTGACCCTTAGATAAATCCTCTTTGAAAGGCCAAGTAAGGAAAGTATAGGAGTCTTCTGTCCCCAAGATAAATGATGATGCTGCTGAGTTTGCTCTGTACCAGACTAAGCACTTGTACCTGGTCGTCGAGATTATTTATTAAGTGACCTGTTATTGATGAGTAACCTGAAATTGATAAATAAGCTGTAATTGAGGAGTAATGTGCAATTGATGAGGTGCAGTCTCACTGGGAATGAGAGCTAGTCAAGGACCCCAGAGAGACCTGCATGACTAAGGAGGTCTAAATAAAGGCATCACTGAGTATGGCTTTCCTCAGCCTCAACACACATGATGACTTGGATTCTATGGGGAATGACGGGGATGTTTGAAATCTCCCCCAAGAATCCTGAGAGATCTACTAGTTGTTGTTAAGTTTGTTCTTCTCTCTGTCTTATATTCTTTTTTAAACTAAGTAAACTTAGTACTAGGTTTACTGTGTCTCCAGAATTTGATTGTTAACCTCAACCTAAAACCATTGTGACTTGCCAAGCAGAGTTAATGTTAAAGGCTAAAAGAAGGAAGGGTGAGCAGAGAGGTTAATTTGTGTCACAGACCACCAGAAAGTCCAATAACTTGGAAATACTGCCTTTGGGAGTAACAATAAAAAGGCTTTCCTGAAAAACTTTTAACGAGTACATGTATCCCCATACTTTTTACAGCAACTATCCTTTTCTTAACCCTAGAGAAGGCCTACAAGTTTGCTTTGTAGAGACAATGTATTTGGTTTATATAACACAGTGTATCTCCCCTGGACTCCAGAAAGAAAGCTGAGACAGAGAGGTTCAAGAGAACTTGTTGGACTTTGGGGCACCAAGGACGACCAAGGGGAAGAATGAGGCACCATATTTAAAGCAGGGAATTTGTGTAAAACCCTACACCCAATGGTGTACTCTAATTCTCCTTCTTAGATCCTGAAATGTAGGTTTTGAAATGACACTAAAAATTGGAGGATAGATAAGGCATCTATGCTTCTGGATATTTGGAGTTTCTTCTAACAAAACAACCACATCTTATGAGAACATCTCATTCTGTGGCCCAATAGTTGAGGAGCCTTGCCCATGCATAGAGAGTTTTAGTCACCCTCACATTAGAACTGATAAAATTTGTCAGATATGTGAAAAAGACTTTACTAAGAATAAAGACTCCCACCACCCAAAAAAGAAGATGCTGATCAATGGAATTGGGGAGTTAACTGAAGAAGAGGAAGTCACGAGGTCAGTGGAATAGGACTGGGGGCCAACCAAGGAGAGAGGAGAAGGAAATCCCCAAGTTGAGGGGGAAAGATGTTCTGGGATAAATGCTCTGCTTTGGGCAGAGAACAGTCAGCACCCACTGGAGGAGAAGAGAAGAGAGAACCTAAGGAGAGGAGATTTCAAGGAAAAAAAGAAAATTAGTACAGATGTACCTGATGTACTTAATGATATTAGGATGAACATTTTAGTTGAGAGTCTGGAGATAAATTAGTGGCTACTAAAAAGGAAAGGAAGCCAACAATATAATTACTTAAGTATTGACTTGAGAAAAGAAACACAAAGTTAATAAAAGTAAATTTCAAGCTATGATATTAACATAGTTGTGTGATAAAGACAGTAATATTGATTTAATGAAAACTGTAATATAACTACAGTGGAAGGCCAAGAGATGAGCATTTATTATTTGTGGGAGGCCACATGAAGCTCAGTCCAAATATTCTATAGTAGAAAATCCATAGATAAAGCTATGATCTTATTATTTGAGAATATGGAAGTAAATATAACATAAATAGCTAAATAATTTAAAAATGATTGCTTCTGGGGGGGCACAGAGGTGGAAACAGTGAGGAGTCAGGAAAAAGATTGCCTTTTTACATTAGATAGTATTGTCTTATTTTTAAAAAAAATATTTTTACTTGATAAACATAAAAAATTAACAAGTTCACTTTAAAAAAATTGACAGATTTCTATAAATTGAATGCTTCTCTAATCCTTCCTATAGAGATAACCCTTTTTAACCCTTTGCTGTAAACTCTTTACCCTGTCTAGATCTAAGTCCAGTTTATCACTTAGTGTCCTTAAGCTAGTTTTTCATCAGTTTCCCTATGTGCCCGTTACTTGATAAACATACTGTTGCGAGGAGGTTATCAGGAAGATGTCATGGATGGTTTACCCACCAGTGGGGCCCAGGCAACCGGAGGCTCCCCATCTCCTGCCCTGTCCTTGGAATGTACAATCCACCTACTATTCTTATACTAGAAGTCATTTCAAGGACATAGCTTGAGAGAGCAATGTGATGTTGGGACCATTTTGGACTGAAACCCATCAAGGCCTCTATATAAATTGTCAAGATTCTGGTGGGTGAGTGGGTGGGGATATCTACTCATCTTGCTGCACCCAAGACAAGACTCATATGTAAATTCCCTTGCTTATTAAACCTACCACCTGCCAATCTGAAGTGGTCTGCCTCTTTCTTTTTTCTCTCCTTGCCATCCATGTACAGGGGCCCGTTCGTGAGCCAACACACACCTCTTAGCATTGTTATGAGGATTTAATAAAATCATACACAGTGCTGCATAGTGCCTAGAATGTTTCCATTTTATCTTCACAAAGATTATAGGTTTGTAACTTCTTATATAGAATCTTATAAAACATACTGGTTTGTTTTTTGCTTTTATTTAACTAAATAAATAAGGTGAAAATAAATATATTTTCAGGCATATTTTCTCTGTCAGTAAAGATATAAATCAAGTTTTTTCAATCTTGGTGCTACTAGCATTTTGGGTGGGATAATTCTTTGTTGTCCTGTGCACTGTAGGATGTCTAACAACATCCTACAATCTAGTGGCTCTATCCACTAGATACCAGTAACAAGACCTCCATTTCTCAACTGTGACAACCAACAATGTCTCCAGACATTACCAAAAGTCCTCCAGGGGCAAATATTGTCACAATTTGAGAAACACTGATACACATCTACCTCAATTTCCCCAATGTCTATATGTATCTCTGATCGGTGGATGTTCATTTTTTATTTTTAATTTGATAAAAAATGCTGAATGAAGATCCTGGTTTAAACTTTATAATCAAAATACTGTGAACATTATTGTACACAAACATCCGGTTATGTCTCATATAATGTCCTGTAAATAAAACAGTGAGGCATATATAATTAAGATTTTTAAATTTAACTTTTAATTTTAAAAGTTATAGTGACTTTTAAAATGCATATATATCTAAATACATGTATATAAATAAATATATGTGTATATATATATATATACATATTTCATTGTCCCTAAAACCATCAGATTCTTTTCAATAAATCTTATCCAAATAAAAATAAAACCATTTGCCATTATTCCAAATGTCTCATAAACTTGAGAGCAAGAAATTTACTTGGAAAAATACTGTCACCTGATTTTCAGGTATCATAACTGAACTATGAAAATGCTCTTGATAATATTTTTCTCTAGAAAAAGAAATTTAGGGTACATACTTTTGTACCAGTAGAAAGCTGCATATTTTTCTCTTTTCATAGAGGTCCTAGGAGACCATTAAAACATACTTATTATTTATGGGAGGTTCATATATCAGTTTGGAAAATACACCCTTCAGGATTGACATTTACTTGGTTTCTTGAGGCAAATAGATGTGCTGCTTACTTTATAAAATTAAATTTTTGAGGTGTTTTATGTATAGGAACAGTTATACCATATGTTACTATCAATTTGCTTATTCCAGATACATGATTAACAAGCTTTTTAAAAACAAATAAATATAAATAAGGGAATATAATAATACAAGAGATGGACAGAAACAGCCCAAAGAGGAAAAGACAACAAAAGCATTTATTTTTCATTGCTTTGGTGATCAGAAAGTTCAGATATTTTCTTTCCATTAACAAAAGCTGTCCAGATGCAGAAGAACATAAAAACCAACATAAAGTGTTAATGAGATTGAGTAGGTACAGGTAAAAATTCTCCATCCTGAATATTTCATGATCTGTCACCATTCAGAGGGTGTCAGGATTTACCTTCCTTTCAGCTCAGTCTTCAAAGACACAATAAAAACAAGCAAACAAACTTCTGGTGCTTGACGACATCTTCAGCAAAAATGTCCCAGGGACCTGTAATGTTTTAAGAATCTATAAAGAGAATTATAGTTGGAGCCATCTGTATGTGTACTTTGGTTTGGGTTTTGGTTGTGGTTTTGTTTTTTGCTATTTGTGAACTGTGATTTCACACATGTCCAAATGCTTCCTTTCTATCCTCTCTAAATAATCTTCATACAGCTTTCCACAGCATCTACTTAGCCCGGCACTCATCATCACTTTGTACAATTAAAGCAGTCTCTGAATAGGCTAATGTATTATACAGGAATGATAATATTTTGTGTTCAATAAAATATTTTTATTACAATAATATGTTTTGCTTTGCATAAACTTTGAGAACACAGACCACTAAAGTTTTTTTAAAACACTATACTTCCATTACCAAGAGACCATCATTTTTCTCACTTTTTGTTATATCCTCCCAGACAATTTTTATGCTTATATATGCATGGTTTTTTTTACTAAAATAAAATTATATTCTACACGCTGTTTTATAGCATGTTTCTTCAGTTAATGACCTTCACTTTTCCATGACAGTATATTTTTATCTTATATTACCCTCAGTTCTACAAGCAGATTTCCTCAAATGTCCCCAAAATGTCCTTTACAACTGGTTTGTTTTTAAGAGAGTTTATTTCAGAAGCGCATATTTCTTTTGATATTCATGTTTTCTCAGCTGCTTTTAACTTAGCAAATCACTTTTAATGACACTCATTTGTTGACAAGACCTAGCCTGATGTCCTACAGAAGGTCAATCCTTGTGTGGTGCTTCCTCCTGGTATCATTTGTTTGTCTCTTGAGGATCCTGTAATCTGATAGTTAGATCTAAAATCTAGAGGATTTAAGTTAATCAAGTTTGCTAAAATATATCCTAAGTGATATTATGTACTTTATATTCCATCTCATCAAGAAATTTATAATATCTGGTTCTCCCACCATTAATACTGATAAGACTCACTGTTTATTAGAGTGATGGCAAGCTGAGCCCTCATTGTACACAAACATTTTCCTCCTTTCAACTAGAAGCTAAAACTGTGGTATAACTTTGGTATTCCCATATAAATTTCCAGTTTTCTCATCAACCATGTGTCTACTTGTTTTGACATCCATCCATAATCCTTTTCTGAATTAATATTTCATTAGAGGGGCTTGTGGAACGATGATTTGTTGTTGTTGATCTGGTTACTTCTCTAAAGTAGAGCTATCTCTCACCAACAGGGCTTATTTTGTTATAGTTACTAATTCAAAATTATGATCCATGCTTTATCTTGTCCCTTTAGTTATCAATTTTGAAAGGAGTGTATTGGGTTCATTGTCACCTCAAATGGCAATTTCTAACTTTCTCTCTCTCTTTGTAACATTTTGGACTCTTGAATTTTCAGTGGTTTATTGTTTCAATTGGCTAATTATTTTATTCTCAAGTTTTTACAATTTGTACAGTGTGATATGAAGTTGATAGATCTCTTCATGTTTATTGTTGTGTCATTTAACTTAACTTAGTTGTTACTATTTCTTAACTTCAAATTGTGAATATTTTAAACATGTAGAAAATAGAAATTGTAGAATAACGAATCCCACATTACCCTGCACGAAACTTCAAGAATTATGAACACATGTTCAAACTTGTTACTTCTATATTTCCAACCACTCTCCTCTCTATATTCTATGGAAGTGAATTCCAGACATATACTTTATTTCATCCATAAGTAATTTAGTGTACTTCTAAAAGACAAAGTCTCTTAGGAGAGCTACCAAACCATTATATACCTAAAAATCTACTAACAATGATTTCTTAAATATCATTAAATATCTTGTTAGTGTTTACATTTCTCATTGTTTTTTAAATGTTGTGTGTGTAAGAGAGTGTATGTTTAAGCTTTGCTTGTTTGTTTGAATCAAGATCCAAATAAAGTCCATGCATAATAATGGATTGATATGTCTCCTAAATCTTTTTAAATCTACAAATTCCCTCCTCACAATATTTTCCCCCCTGAAATTTTTTGTTGTTGTCTAAGAGTTTAGGTCCCTTGTCCTGTAGAATTGCCTATAGTCTGTATTTTGTTGATTTCACATCCACAGTGTCAATTGATCAATTAAGGTTCAATATAAGTGTTTATTTTTCTTATGATGCCTATTAAATGAAGATTGTAAAAACCCTTCCCAGTTGAGCAACTATTTTCAAATTAGCCTGCCATGTTTTCCAGTGAGCACATGCAGGTGATTTTAGGTCTATCAGACACATCTTTGCTTCTTCCTACTTCTCCCATCAAAGCGTCAACAAAATGAGTCTTATGCACCTATAAAGACTTATTCTCCATTTGCTTGAATCTTATGTTAATGAGGATACATTGTTATACAGTCTTGTTGGAGATGCCCATTGGTCTTAGTTTTGCTATTGTTGATTGCTCTATTTTTATTCGTGGATATTTTTTTAATTTTTATCTTATATTGGAGTACAGTTGATTTACAATGTTGTGTAGGTTTCAGGTGTACAGCAAAGTGATTCAGTTACACATATACATGTATCTATTCTTTTTAAAATTATTTTCCCATTTAGGTTGTTACAGAATATTGAGCAGAGTTCCCTGTGCTGTACAGTAGGTCCTTGTTGGTTATCCATTTTAAATATAGCAGTGTGTACACATCAATCCCCAAATCCAAACCTACTCCTTCCCCTCACCCTTCCCCCCCGGGTAACCATAAGTTTGTTCTCTAAGTCTGTGAGTCTGTTTCTGTTTTGTAAATAAGATCATTTGTATCATTTTCTTTTAGATTCCACATTTAAGCAATATCATATGATATTTGTCTTTTTCTGTCTGACTTACTTCACTTAGTAATGATAATCTCCAGGTCCATCCATGTTGCTGCAAATGACATTATTTCATTCTTTTCAATTGCTGAGTAATATTCCATTGTATATATGTACCACATCTTCTTTACTTCTTCATCTGTCAATGGGCATTTAGGTTGCTTCCATGTCTTGGCTATTGTAAATAGTGTTGCAATGAACATTGGGGTGTATGCAAGACAATTAAACACTTACATTGTCACTACTACCATCTTCCCTGAGTTTCTCCATTAACTTTTAAAATTCCCTTGCTTTCTAGTACAGTTGGATACCTCAGTCTCACTTTGCAACTTTCGAAAACTGGCACTGGCCATTTTTCAAGAAGCCTTATTTTTGTTCTAATGAGGACTCATATTAAAGACCAAATCTGGGCACTAGCAGTGCTCATTTCTAGAACTAGAAGTTCTAACTTTTAAAAAAAATGATAAACTCATAATAATATTTTCAATTCAATTTTAACATTCCAGTGATTTCACTTAGTTTTTGACTTTGTATGTGTATTTCTTTTCCCTTATATTGAAAAAATCTTCAGTCTTAATATCATTAATAAAATAACTTCTTTGACTTATCAGGCAAAATAAAATAGTTTAAAAAAACATATTACTAAGAATAAAACTTTGAAAGGAAACTTAAAATGCCTTTTTTCTTTTAATGCATAGAACATTTTCCACTAAGGTGGTAGAATCAAAATTTTATGTTATAAAGCCATTGAGAACAATACTTTATGGGTATAATTATGCTAGCAGTTTTGGACCAGCTCTTAGCAGAAGGCCATATAGAGAGGGAGGATGGCTTAGGATAGCTTCCTGGTTTCTCCCTCCAAGGGCTACCTCTACTTTTGCTACAATGGAATGGAAATTTCTCTGAGCTATGCCATTATGAACATTGTTTTTCCTAACCTTTTCTCATCTTTTTTCCACCTTTCCTAGCATCCATGCACTATTCTTTCTATAGATATGCCCACAGGATTGCCCACAGGATAGATCCTCTCCTTCTGGCATATGTGTGTGTGTGTATGTGTGTGTGTGTGTGAGTGTGTGCTGTGTTCTCTAAATCCTGCTTTCTCCATGCCCTCCCCATCACTTCTGGATCATCCCCATTGTATCTGTCACTCCACCACTAGCCCACTGTATTGTTGTTTCTTGTTCCAAGTCCATTGGTTTGGGGGAAATTTCTCCCAATTTAGACCTTATTTGGTTTTTGTGACTTCTGTGGTTTCTCTCTCCTCTTGTATCAGTGAAGGTTTAAGTTATAGAGCTCCATTTATGCTTCTGGTTATTTCAAGGTTTTTAGAAGGAGAAACAAAGAGATCTGTGCTTGAGCTTGCTGCCATGTTCTTATTAGAACTCACGACCCTTAGGTTGCTGCTGCAGCTGAACCCAGATTCATTTGTTGGATTATAAAACACCCCGAGCTTATACCCAAAGGTGATGATTGAATATATAAAAGAGGGAGAAAAGGCCTCAGTGTAGTTTGCAACTGTGTACCTCAGGCCCCAGGGTCTCTGGGGAGTTAGTAAGAACTATCTAAATTTCCATACGCCTATGAAATATCTTCCCTTGGTTAAAAAATGAATACATTTCAGTACATTTATGGGGTATTGACTATTGAACCCTATTTTTTAAAAATTAAGGATGGTAATAGGCAGGACATAGAAGACAAATTGTGTTAACAAACATTTGATTTGGGTACTAGGTTAAGTCTCTGCCAATGAGGGAAAAGATAGGCAGGTATTATATCCATGATGATGGTAAACAGAAGATCCATTTTATTTTATCCTCATTACATTTTTTTCCTATAAAATCTGAGTAATTGTCCTTTGCGTAAATTTCTTCCAGGAGCACCCCAGGAATGTTACAATATTTGTTAGCACCATTACTTTTTTTTTTAAAAGATGTTTTTGATGTGGACCATTTTTAAAGTCTTTATTGAATTTGTTACAATATTGATTCTGTTTTATGTTTTGATTTTTTGGCCATGAGGCATGTGGGATCTTAGCTCCCTGACCAGGGAGCAAACCCGCACACCCTGCATTGGAAGGAGAAGTCTTAACCACTGTACCACCAGGGAAGTCCCAGTACTGTTACTTAGTCTCATATTATATTCCAGACAAAGACATATTCTTCTTGCTGAGCAATTCATGTACTTCAAATTCTAATGATTTTATATTTATATATTTGCAAACTAATATATATATAAAGTGTTTCTAAATGTAATTTGAAAAACTCTTATAAAGTATATTCCATACATATATTATTTAATCTAATTATTTCTCCAGACTTGAATAAAATAAAAATTTCCCTGATCATTACTACTATCACCCCCCATGTTACTTTTTATTTTAAAAAATGCATGTAGGCATTTTAATACAATCTTCCCACCTAATAACTTTGCCATGTATTTTTACCATTTTCAAATATATTTAGATTTTGCAATTGATAAAGTTCAATTTCACTTTAAAGTATGTTTTTTTAATACATAGTTTTTTCAACAAATTACATTTCCTCTATCACAATTAAAGTACAGCTACATCATGCAACCTTAAATATAATTATTTTACCATAGAAAAGCAAATCAAACAAGAAAAGGTTGATATTTTTTAGTCAGCAAGGCTACAGCAAGGGCCATTTGTCAAGGAAGGCAGAACTGATCCTGTCACTAGAGGACACTGTGTTTCTAGGGAACAGAAAAATAGTTTGTCAAGAAGGTGAGAGGGATGCCATTTAAAGAAATAGATAAATATCAAATACGCCTCCACAAAAACAGGCCACTTTATATCTCACCTTTGCGAATTCCCATTGAACTATACCTGCTATAAACATTGATTGTTTTTTCATTACATATATATTTATCATATATTTTTTTCAAAACAAAGAGAATACAATCATTGTATAATACTTAAAAAACATAAATAAGCTAAGATAAGCAAATGAAAATTGCTACAATCTCACAAATCAGTCATAGGTACTGTGAACATTTTATATGAGGTTTTTAGTGTGTGTGTAAATATCTAAAGATAGAGATTTAAGAGTTTTTACCCCCACAATATTATATATAGTTTGACTGTCAGCTTTATTTGCTGAAATATTGTAAACCTTAGTTTAGTATATGAATAATATGATCACAACTTGATTAAGTTATCTAGTCCACTATTTTATTTTATTTTTTTTTGTGGTACGTGGGCCTCTCACTGTTGTGGCCTCTCCCGTTGCATAGCACAGGCTCTGGACGCACAGGCTCAGCGGCCATGGCTCACGGTCCCAGCCGCTCCGCGGCATGTGGGATCTTCCCAGACCAGGGCATGAACCCGTGTTCCCTGCATCGGCAGGCGGACTCTCAACCACTGCAACACCAGGGAAGCCCTCTAGTTCACTATTATTAAGCAATTACTTTGCTTCTAGCTTTTCTCTTTTGTAACTACTGTTTTGATAAACATATTAGTAAAGCTTTTTAAAACATATATCTTGGGAATTTTTTAAGATTAATTCTGAAAAGTCATATGGGGATACTGATGGGTTGGATATGTATAAACTTTTGAGATGATGACAGAGACTGCTAATTGTCTGCCCAAAATGACGATCTGTTATAAAATATCTTTAAAAATATGTGGCTGGCCACAAGCCCTTGCTTGCAGACTGCCAGGTGATACCGCTCTGGCAGTAAGACGTAATTGAAGTCAGAACTCTGGAAAAGTTCTTTAAAAGGAAAGCTGACCCTGTTATCATGGTTCCCTTTTGCCTCTAGCATTGGAGTATGACTAGGAGAACATCATCTCAGGGTTGGAGTTTTAGCAACCACATGACAAAAATAAACAGCAACCTAGGAATGTCTGGATGCACACAAAGGAAGTGTGGGAGGGTAAGACAGACAGCCACAATTAGAATGAGATTATATCTTTATGGAGCTGCCATGCTATCCCTGGATTTTCCACCTCCAGTTTTCTCATTATGTGAGAAAATAAAAACACCATTTGGTTAAGTCACTACCACTTCAGCTTTTGCTATGGACAATTTAATTCTTAATTGATAAAATAGCTAAATGCCTTCCAGAAATGTACAGTCCCACCAGAGACATATTAAATAGCCTGTTTCACTGTGCTCTTACTATCACTGGATATCTTGTGTTTCAACTATTTTTTCTAACTGAATAGGGTACAATTTTTTTTATTTAAAATTTTGTTTCTTTGAGTACTACAGGTATTACATTTTTTAAAACATTATTGACAATTTGTATGTTTTATTTTGAAAATTATACATCTTTTGTCTATTTTTCTACAGGGATATTTGCTTTACTTAATTTATAAAGTTTGTAAATTGAGATTATTAACTTTTGATTTTCCATATAAGTTATGAATATGATTTTTCTTTTTTTATTGAACTATAGTTGATTTACAATGTTGTGTTAGTTTCTGGTGTACAGCAAAGTGATTCACATACATATATATATATATTCATTTCATATTCTTTTCCATTATAGTTTATTACAAGATATTGAATATAGTTCCCTGTGCTATACAGTAGGACGTTGCTGTTTTTTTATCTGCTAATAAAAAAAATAGTTTTTATCTGCTAATCCCAAACTCCAAATTTGTCCCTCCTCCCCCTTTTCCCATTTGGTAACCATAAGTTTTCTAAGTCTGTGAGTCTGTTTCTGTTATGTAGATAAGTTGATTTGTATCATTTTTTAGATTCTACATATGTGATATCATATGGTATTTGTCTTTTTCTTTCTGACTTACTTCTCTTAGTATGATAATCACCAGGTGCATCCATGTTGCTGAAAATGGTATTATTTTGTTCTTTTTTATGGTTGAGTAATATTCAATTATATATGTACCACATCTTTATCCATTCATCTGTCAGTGGACACTTAGGTTGCTTCCATGTCTTGGCTATTGTAAATAGTGCTGTTATGAACACTGGGGTGCATGTATCTTTTTGAATTAGAGTTTTCTCCACATATATGCCCAGGAGTGGAATTGCTGGATCATATAGTATCTCTATGTTTAGTTTTTTAAGGAATCTCCATACTGCTCTCCATAGTGGCTGCAACAATTTACATTCCCAACAAAGTGTAGGAGGATTCCTTTTTCTCCACACCCTCTCCAGCATTTATTATTTGTAGACATTTTAATGATGACCATTCTGACTAGTGTGAGATGATACCTAAGTGTAGTTTTTATTTGCATTTTATCTAATAATTAAAGATTCTGAGCATCTTTTTCATGTGCCTATTGACCATCCATATGTCTTCTTTGGAGAAATGTCCATTTAGGTCTTGTGCCAATTTTTTGATTGCATTGTTTGTTTTTTGTTATTGAATTGTATGTGCTGTTTGTATATTTTGGAGATTAAGCCCTTGTTGCTTGCAACATTTGCAAATATTTTCTCCCAGTCTATAGGTTGTCTTTTTATTTTGTTTATAGTCTCCTTTGCTGTGCAAAACTTATCAGTTTGATTAGGTCCCATCTGTTTATTTTTCCTTTTATTTCTATTGTCTTGGGAAACTGATCTAAGAAACTACCGCTACTAATTATGTCAGAGAATGTTTTGCCTATGTTCTCTTCCAAGAGTTTTATGGTATCATGTCTTATGTTTAAAGTCTTTAAGCTGACTTCCGGCTAAGATGGCGGAAGAGTAAGATGCGGAGATCACCTCCCTCCCCACGGATACACCAGAAATACAGCTACACGTGGAACAACTCCTACAGAACACCTACTGAACGCTGGCAGAAGACACCAGACCTCCCAAAAGACAAGAAACTCCCCACATAACTGGGTAGGGCAAAGCGGAGAGATTCCCGCACAGAGGAGCGGTGCCGAGCAGCACTCACCAGCCCGAGAGGCTTGTCTGCTCGCCTGCCGGAGCGGGCGGCGCTGGAAGCTGAGGCTCGGGCTTTGGTCAGAGCGCAGGGAGAGGACTGGGACTGGTGGTGAGAACTCAGCCTGAAGGGGGCTAATGTGCCACAGCTAGCCGGGAGGGAGTCCAGGAAAACTCTGGAGCTGCCGAAGAGGCAAGAGACTTTTTCTTCCCTCTTGGTTTCCTGGTGCGCGAGGAGAGGGGATTCAGAGCGCTGCTTAAAGGGGCTCCACAGACAGGCGCGAGTCGTGGCTAAAAGCGCAGAGCCCAGAGACGGGCGTGGGACGCTGGGGCTGCTGCTGCTGCCGCCGCCAAGAAGCCTGTGTGCGAGCGCAGGTCACTGTCCACACTGCCCTTCCGGGAGCCTGTGCAGCCCGCCACTGCCGGGGTCCCGGGATCCAGGGGCGGCTTCCCTGGGAGAATGCACGGCGTGCCTCGGGCTGGTGCAATGTCACGCCGACCTCTGCCGCTGCAGGCTCGACCCACACTCCGTGCCCCTCCCTCCCGCCCGGCCTGAGTGAGCCAGAGTCCCCAAAGAGGCTGCTCCTTTAACCCTGTCCTGTCTGAGCGAAGAACAGATGCCCTCCGGCGACCTACACGCAGAGGCGGGGCCAAATCCAAAGCTGAGACCCAGGAGCTGTGAAAACAAAGAAGAGAAAAGGAAACATCTCCCAGCAGCCTCAGAAGCAGCGGATTAAAGCTCCACAATCAACTTGATGCACGCTGCATCTGTGGAATACATGAATAGACAACAAATCATCCCAAACTGAGGAGCCAGGAGTCAGTGCTGTGCCTCTGAGGTGGGAAAGCCAACTTCAGGACACTGATCCACAAGAGACCTCCCAGCTCCACATAATATCAAATGGCGAAAATCTTCCAGAGATCTCCATCTCAACACCAGCACCCAGCTTCACTCAACGACCAGCAAGCTACAGTGCTGGACACCCTATGCCAAACAAGTAGCAATACAGGAACACAACGCCACCCATTAGCAGAGAGGTGGCCTAAAATCATAAAAAGTCCGCAGACACCCCAAAACACACCACCAGACGTGGACCTGCCCACCAGGAAGACAAGATCCAGCCTCATCCACCGGAACACAGGCACTAGTCCCCTCCACCAAGAAGCCTACACAACCCACTAAACCAACCTTAGCCACTGGGGACAGACACCAAAAACAACGGGAACTACGAACCTGCAGCCTGCAAAAAGGAGACCCCAAACACAGTAAGATAAGCAAAATGAGATGACAGAAAAACACACAGCAGGAGAAGGAGCAAGATAAAAACCCACCAGACCTAACAAATGAAGAGGTAATAGGCAGTCTACCTGAAAAAGAATTCAGAATAATGATGGTAAAGATGATCCAAGATTCTATTTCCAAGATCCAAAATCTTGGAAATAGAATACACAAAATGCAAGAAACAGTTAACAAGGACCTAGAAGAACTAAAGATGAATCAAGCATCGATTAAAAACACAATAAATGAAATAAAAAATACCCTAGATGGGATCAATAGCAGAATAACTGAGGCAGAAGAATGGATAAGTGAGGTGGAAGATAAAAGAGTGGAAATAACTGATGCAGAGCAAAAGAAAGAAAAAAGAATGAAAAGAACAGAGGACAGTCTCAGAGACCTCTGGGACAACATTAAACGCACCAACATTCGAATTATAGGGGTTCCAGAAGAAGAAGAGAAAAAGAAAGGGACTGAGAAAATATTTGAAGAGACTATAGTTGAAAACTTCCCTAATATGGGCAAGGAAATAGTTAATCAAGTCCAGGAGGCCCAGAGAGTCCCATACAGAATAAATCCAAGGAGAAATACGCCAAGACACATATTAATCAAACTGTCAAAAATTAAACACAAAGAAATCATATTAAAAGCAGCAAGGGAAAAACAACAAATAACACACAAGGGAATCCCCATCAGGTTAACAGCTGATCTCTCAGCAGAAACTCTACAAGCCAGAAGGGAGTGGCAGGATATAATTAAAGTGATGAAGGAGAAAAACCTGCAACCAAGAATACTCTACCCAGCAAGGATCTCATTCAGATTTGATGGAGAAATTAAAACGTTTACAGACAAGCAAAAGCTGAGAGAGTTCAGCACCACCAAACCAGCTTTACAACAAATGCTAAAGGAACTTCTCTAGGCAAGAAACACAACAGAAGGAAAAGACCTACAATAATGAACCTAAAACAATTAAGAAAATGGGAATAGGAACATACATATCAATAATTACCCTAAATGTAAATGGACTAAATGCTCCCACCAAAAGACACAGAGTGGCTGAATGGATACAAAAACAAGACCCATATATCTGCTGTCTACAAGAGACCCACTTCAGACCTAGAGACACATACAGACTGAAAGTAAGGGGATGGAAAAAGATATTCCATGCAAATGGAAACCAAAAGAAAGCTGCAGTAGTAATTCTCATATCAGACAAAATAGACTTTAAAATAAAGACTACTAGAAGAGACAAAGAAGGACACCACATAATGATCAAGGGATCGATCCAAGAAGATATAACAATTGTAAATATTTATGCACCAAACATAGGAGCACCTCAATACATAAGGCAAATACTAACAGCCATAAAAGGAGAAATCGACAGTAACACAGTCATAAAAGGGTACTTTAACACCTCACTTTCACCAATGGACAGATCATCCAAAATGAAAATAAATAAGGAAACACAAGCTTTAAATGATACATTAAACAAGATGGACTTAATTGATATTTATAGGACATTCCATCCAAAAACAACAGAATACACATTTTTCTCAAGTGCTCATGGAACATTCTCCAGGATAGATCATATCTTGGGTCACAAATCAAGCCTTGGTAAATTTAAGAAAATTGAAATTGTATCAAGTATCTTTTCCAACCACAATGCTATGAGACTAGATATCCATTACAGGAGAAGAGCTGTAAAAAATACAAACACATGGAGGCTAAACAATACACTACTTAATAACGAAGTGATCACTGAAGAAATCAAAGAGGAAATTAAAAAATACCTAGAAACAAATGACAATGGAGACACGACAACCCAAAACCTATGGGATGCAGCAAAAGCAGTTCTAAGAGGGAAGTTTATAGCAATACAATCCCACCTTAAGAAACAGGAAACATCTCTAATAAACAATCTAACCTTGCACCTAAAGCAATTAGAGAAAGAAGAACAAAAAACCCCTAAAGCTAGCAGAAGGAAAGAAATCATAAAGATCAGATCAGAAATAAATGAAAAAGAAATGAAGGAAACGATAGCAAAGATCAATAAAACTAAAAGCTGGTTCTTTGAGAAGATAAACAAAATTGATAAACCATTAGCCAGACTCATCAAGAAAAAAAGGGAGAAGACTCAAATCAATAGAATTAGAAATGAAAAAGGAGAAGTAACAACTGACACTGCAGAAATACAAAAGACTATGAGAGAGCAACTGTATGCCAATAAAATGGAGAACCTGGAAGAAATGGACAAATTCTTAGAAATGCACAACCTGCCAAGACTGAATCAGGAAGAAATAGAAAATATGAACAGACCAATCACAAGCACTGAAATCGAAACCATGATTAAAAGTCTTCCAACAAACAAAAGCCCAGGACCAGATGGCTTCACAGGTGAATTCTATCAAGCATTTAGAGAAAAGCTAACACCTATCCTTCTCAAACTCTTCCAAAATATAGCAGAGGGAGGAACACTCCCAAACTCATTCTACGAGGCCACTATCACCTTGATACCAAAACCGGACAAGGATGTCACAAAGAAAGAAACTACAGGCCAATATCACTGATGAACATAGATGCAAAAATCCTCAACAAATTA
Organism: Mesoplodon mirus; assembly: GCF_964341445.2. Classification (NCBI taxonomy): domain Eukaryota; kingdom Metazoa; phylum Chordata; class Mammalia; order Artiodactyla; family Ziphiidae; genus Mesoplodon; species Mesoplodon mirus. The sequence continues at coordinate 107,669,464 of NC_138984.1, read as the reverse complement.
CTAGCAAACAGAATCCAACAGCACATTAAAAGGATCATACACCATGATCAAGTGGGGTTTATTCCAGGAATGCAAGGATTCTTCAATATACGCAAATCAATCAACGTGATACACCATATTAACAAACTGAAGGAGAAAAACCATATGATCATCTCAATAGATGCAGAGAAAGCTTTCGACAAAATTCAACACCCATTTATGATAAAAACCCTGCAGAAAGTAGGCATAGGGGGAACTTTCCTCAACATAATAAAGGCCATATATGACAAACCCACAGCCAGCATCGTCCTCAATGGTGAAAAACTGAAACCATTTCCACTAAGATCAGGAACAAGACAAGGTTGCCCACTCTCACCACTCTTATTCAACATAGTTTTGGAAGTTTTAGCCACAGCAATCAGAGAAGAAAAGGAAATGAATCCAAATCGGAATAGAATTAAAGCTGTCACTGTTTGCAGATGACATGATACTATACATAGAGAATCCTAAAGATGCTACCAGAAAACTACTAGAGCTAATCAATGAATTTGGTAAAGTAACAGGATACAAAATTAATGCACAGAAATCTCTGGCATTCCTATATACTAATGATGAAAAATCTGAAAGTGAAATCAAGAAAACACTCCCATTTACCATTGCAACAAAAAGAATAAAATCTCTAGGAATAAACCTACCTAAGGAGACAAAAGACCTGTATGCAGAAAATTATAAGACACTGATGAAAGAAATTAAAGATGATACAAATAGATGGAGAGATGTACCATGTTCTTGGATTGGAAGAATCAACATTGTGAAAATGACTCTACTACCCAAAGCAATCTACAGATTCAATGCAATCCCTATCAAACTACGACTGGCATTTTTCACAGAACTAGAACAAAAAATTTCAAAATTTGTATGGAAACACAAAAGACCCCGAATAGCCAAAGCAATCTTGAGAACGAAAAATGGAGCTGGAGGAATCAGGCTCCCTGACTTCAGACTATACTACAAAGCTACAGTAATCAAGACAGTATGGTACTGGCACAAAAACAGAAAGATAGATCAATGGAACAGGATAGAAAGTCCAGAGATAAATCCACGCACATATGGTCACCTTATCTTTGATAAAGGAGGCAGGAATGTACAATGGAGAAAGGACAGTGTCTTCAATAAGTGGTGCTGGGAAAACTGGACAGGGACATGTAAAAGTATGAGATTAGATCACTCCCTAACACCATACACAAAAATAAGCTCAAAATGGATTAAAGACCTAAATGTAAGGCCAGACACTATCAAACCCTTAGAGGAAAACATAGGCAGAACACTCTATGACATAAATCCCAGCAAGATCCTTTTTGACCCACCTCCTAAAGAAATGGAAATAAAGACAAAAATAAACACATGCGACCTAATGAAACCTAAAAGCTTTTGCACAGCAAAGGAAACCATAAACAAGACCAAAAGACAACCCTCAGAATGGGAGAAAATATTTGCAAATGAAGCAATGGACAAAGGATTAATCTCCAAAATTTATAAGCAGCTCATGCAGCTCAATAACAAAAAAAAACAAACAACCCAATCCAGAAATGGGCAGAAGACCTAAATAGACATTTCTCCACAGAAGATATACAGACTGGCAACAAACACATGAAAGGATGCTCAACATCTTTACTCATTAGAGAAATGCAAATCAAAACTACAATGAGATATCATCTCTCACCAGTCAGAATGGCCATCACCAAAAAATCTAGAAACAATAAATGCTGGAGAGGGTGTGGGAAAAAGGGAACACTCTTGCACTGCTGGTGGGAATGTGAATTGGTACAGCCACTATGGAGAACGGTATGGAGGTTCCTTAAAAAACTACAAATAGAACTATCATATGACCCAGCAATCCCACTACTGGGCATATACCCTGAGAAAACCATAATTCAAAAAGAGACATGTACCAAAATGTTCATAGCAGCCCTATTTACAATAGCCTGGAGATGGAAACAACCTAAGTGTCCATCATTGGATGAGTGGGTAAAGAAGATGTGGCACATATATACAATGGAATATTACTCAGCCATAAAAAGAAATGAAATTGAGCTATTTGTAATGAGGTGGATGGATCTAGAGTCTGTCATACAGAGTGAAGTAAGTCAGAAAGAGAAAGCCAAATACTGTATGCTGACACATATATATGGAATTTAAGAAAAAAAATGTCATGAAGATCATAGGGGTAAGACAGGAATAAAGACACAGACCTACTAGAGAATGGACTTGAGGATTTGGGGAGGGGGAAGGGTAAGCTGTGACAAAGTGAAAGAGCGGCATGGACATATATACACTACCAAACGTAAGGTAGATAGCTAGTGGGAAGCAGCCGCATAGCACAGGGAGATCGGCTCGGTGCTTTGTGACCGCCTGGAGGGGCGGGATAGGGAGGGTGGGAGTGAGATGCAAAAGGGAGGGGATATGGGAACATATGTATATGTATAACTGATTAAATTTGTTATAAAGCAAAATAAATAAATAAATAAATAAATAAATAAAAAGCAAAAAAAAATAAAATAAAATGGGCTCTGAACAGACACCTCACCAAAGAAGACATACTGATGGCAAATAGGTGTATGAAAAGACGCTCCACATTACGTGTCCGTTGGAAGTTACAAATTAAAACAGCAATGGGACACCACTACACACCTGTTAGAATGACTAGGATCAAAACACTGACAACACCAAATTCTGGCGAGGATGCAGAGCAACAGTAATTCTCATTGATTACTGATCGGAATGCAAAATGGTGCAGCCACTTTGGAAGGCAGTTGGGCAATTTCTTACAAAGCTAAACATAATATTACCATGCTATTCAACTATCATGCAGCCAGGTATTTTCAGAAAGAGTTGAAAACTATGTCCACACAAAAACCTGTACAATAATGTTCACAGCTTTATTCATAATTGGCCAAACTTTAAAGCAACCACAATGCCCTTTAATGTGGTCCTTCCATACAGTGAAGCATCAGTGCTAAAAAGAAACAAGCTGTCAGGCCATGAAAAGACCCAGTGGAGGCACCTTACATGCAAATGACTAAATGAAAGAAGCCAATCTGAAAAGGCTACGTGTTGTTTAACTCCAACTATAAGACACTGGAGAAGGCAAAACTACAGAGACAATAAAAAGATCAGTGATGGCCAGTGGGTGAGGGAGGGGGACAGCAGGAGAAGGGGAGGAATGAACAGGGGGAGCAGAAAGGATTTTTATGGCAGTGAAATTACGCATATGATTCCTTTTTTTTTTGGCCCTACCGCTTGTGGGATCTCAGTTCCCTGACCAGGGATTGAACCCAGGCCACGGCAATGAAAGTGCCGAATCCTGACCACTAGACCACCAGGGAACTCCCATGATTCTTTTTTTTAATTGAGGTATAGTTGATTTACAATGTTTTGTTAGATTCTGCTGTACAGCAAAGTGCTTCAGATAGATAGATAGATAGATAGATAGATAGATAGATAGATAGATAGATAGATTCTTTTCCACTATGGTTTATTACAGGATATTGAATACAGTTCCCTGTGCTATACAGTAGGACCTGGTTGTTTATCTATTTTATATATAGTAGTTTGTATCTCGTATGATTCTATAATGGTGGGTCCATGTCATTATACCTTTGTCAAAATCCATAGAATGTACAATGCCAGCAATGAACCCTATGGAGAACTATGGACTTAATTATAATGTATCAATATTCTTTCATAACTAAACAAATATCCTGCACTAATACCGTATGTAAATAAAAGGGGAAAGAAGGAGAGAGAGGGGTTTATGGGAACTCGCTGTATTTTCTCAATTTTTCTGTAAACCCAAAACTGGTCTTAAAAATAAAATCTGTTTTTAAAGTTTAAAAAAAAAAATAAAAATAAAAATAAAGTCTTTAAGCCATTTTGAGTTTATTTTTGTGTATGGTGTGAGGGTGTGCTCTAATTTCATTGATTTACATGTGGCTGTCCAGCTTTCCCAACACCATTTGCTGAAGAGCCTGTCTTTTCTCCATTGTATATTCTTGTCTCCTTTGTTGAAGATTAATTGACCAAAGGTGGGTGAGTTTATTTTCTGAGCTTTCCATTTTGTTCCATTAATCCATATGTCTGTTTTTGTGTCAATACCATACTGTTTTGACTACTGTAGCTTTGTACTATTTTCTGAAGTCTAGGAGGGCTTTGTTCCTCCAGCTTTGTTCTTTTTCCTCAGAATTTATTTGGCAATTCAGGGTCTTTTGTGGTACATATAAATTTTAGGATTATTTGTCTAGTTCTTTGAAAAATGTCATGAGTAATTTGATAGTGATTGCATCAAATCTGATTTATCTATTTTGTTATTCATACTTGTAGATTATCACAATTTTTATCTTGAAATTTTTATTTTTGTGTGTTTTTTTCTTTTCACTGTGGCTTCTGTTAGTATTTCAATGCATAGGAAATCCTTGAAGTCTTTCTGTACCTCAAAATCAAATATTGACCTTTCTCTCTGGCTGTATTTTAATACCATACTATTTCATTTAAATCTTCAATATAGCTAAAATCTATTTTCATATGAGGAAAATATCCAACTTAAATTTTTTTCTATGGTGAACTATTTATCTCCATATCATTTATCAAATAGCAATTTATTTTATCATTTATCTTTAATTATTTTAAATGCTATTTTCTGTTTCTTGATCTGGAAAATAACAATATTGTGGATATCTACTGTGTACCAGAATTACTATACACAGAGTGATGAATCAAACATTCTGCCCCAAGGGAATTAGCTATGTATTTTGGAAATAAATAAATAGTTTATTTCAGTAAGATATGATCAGGACTGGCAAGACATTTCATCTCAAGGTACTCTGTATCTTTTTCCTTCTATTTCTATACAGGATCACATGTCAAAATAATATTTCACACACTTCATTTCTAGATTATTCTAGAAAATGTGTATATATTAGACAAGCAGGTAGGGGGACACACTATGCTTGGTGTGTGTGTGACATTACTGGTTGAATTATGAAGGCAGTACCTTCTGCTATGACCTACCTTCATGGGGATGTAATGCTTTGCTTTTATACATCACCCAGCTCTGCTTGTGCTTCTAGAATGCAGAGTGTCCTACTGTCCTCTGGAATACTCAGAAGAATTCATCCATATGCCACTAGTTTAGCTTGGTCACCCCACAGAAACTCCTGCCATATTCCAGTACTGGGCATATACCCTGAGAAAACCATAATTCAAAAAGAGTCTGTACCAAAATGTTCATTGCAGCTCTATTTATAATAGTCTGGAGATGGAAACAACCTAAGTGTCCATCATCGGATGAATGGATAAAGAAGATGTGGCACATATATACAATGGAATATTACTCAGCCATAAAAAGAAATGAAATTGAGCTATTTGTAATAAGGTGGATAGACCTAGAGTCTGTCATACAGAGTGAAGTAAGTCAGAAAGAGAAAGACAAATACCATATGCTAACACATATATATGGAATTTTTTTTTTTTTTTTTTTTTTTTGTGGTATGCAGGCCTCTCACTGTTGTGGCCTCTTGCATTGCGGAGCACAGGTTTCAGACATGCAGGCTCAGTGGCCATGGCTCACGGGCCCAGCCACTCCATGGCATGTAGGATCCTCCCAGACCGGGGCACGAACCTGCGTCCCCTGCACCGGCAGGCAGACTCTCAACAACTGCACCACCAGGGAAGCCCTATATATATGGAATTTAAGGGGAAAAAAATGTCATGAAGAACCTAGGGGTAAAACAGGAATAAAGACACAGACCTACTTGAGAATGGACTTGAGGATATGGGGAGGGGGAAGGGTAAGCTGTGACAAAGCGAGAGAGAGGCATGGACATATATACACTACCAAACGTAAGGTAGATAGCTAGTGGAAAGCAGCCGCATAGCACAGGGAGATCGGCTCGGTGCTTTGTGACCACCTGGAGGGGTGGGATAGGGAAGGTGGGAGGGAGGGAGATGCATGAGGGAAGGGATATGGGAACAGATGTATATGTATAACTGATTCACTTTGTTATAAAGCAGAAACTAACACACCACTGTGAAGCAATTATACTCCAATAAAGTTGTAAAAAAAAAAGAAAGAAAGAAAGAAACACCTATATTAAGTCACCAGCAGGAGCTGCCTTGAAAGAAATGACATTCCCCAGAGGAGGAAAATAACCATGCCATCAAAGGTTCTCTACAGGCTCAGATTTTCAAGCAAGATACAGTATCTGGTGAACTGTCAGAAACCCAGCATGAAATGAGCCAATATGAGGCCAAATCACAGTGCCACTGTCAGAGGGGAACTCAACTGCCCTATTCTTTTCCTTGAAAATAAACAAAAATAAAAGGTTTTGATACTGTTGCTTTATTTCTTGGCTCCAGACTCCAGGGGTGACAGTGTTTCCTCTGATGATCAAATGAAGTTAAAATTTTATTTTTTGTATTTATTTTTTTGTGGTACGCGGGCCTCTAACTGTTGTGTCCTCTTCCTTTGTGGAGCACAGGCTCTGGACACGCAGGTTCAGCAGCCATGGCTCACGGGCCTAGCCGCTCCGTGGCATGTGGGATCCTCCCGGACCGGGGCATGAATCCGTGTCCCCTGCATCTGCAGGCAGACTCTCAACCACTGCGCTACCAGGGAAGCCCAAAATTTTATTTTTAAAGTGAATTCTGTGTTTGTTTGATTTTATATTGACCTCTGGAATCATGTGGGCCATCACTTTGTAAGCTAAAACTTGAAGACAGAACAATATTACAATACTTACTCTTTGTAAAAAGTAGTCTCAAGCAATGATCACAACATCAGGGTAGTCTGGGAAAGATTTCCATGTTGAATCTCAGAGAAAAAGTTAAAAATTAAGACTACAAAATATTGACAGGTAGCTGTGATTCTGAGGATGTTTCAAGTCTCCAATGCAAACGATGATTTCAGCAGACCCCTGAATTCTCAAATTCTCTGACAGCTTTCAGAGGAATACGTATTTATCATACCATGAAGTTTATTTACCTGGTGTTTGCCCTGAACGTCTGGAACTTTACTATCCTGATATCCCAGGCTGTACCACACATAGGTCAAGAATATGCTCTTCTGCTTTTCTATATTCAAGGCTGACTGTGTGTGTATGTGTGGCTCTGTTTCCCTGGACATAAGCCATATGCTGATCACAGCTCTCAGGGACTCAAAATCCTGAAAGCTAAAGGGAAAACAGAAATAAAAAATCAAAAAGAGTGGGGGTGTTTGCCAATAATTCTGCTGCATTTATATATTCTTCCCAATGAAAAGGGAATCTCCTAACACTGTGGCCCAGGTGTCTGCTAGAAGTATGACTTAATGGCTCCAACAAAGATGCACTCTCACACTTTAACACCTGAGAGGCAATGCTTGAGGAAGCCACAGTTTCCCACTGTATGTTGGTGGGGTTTAGGGCCATCAGAACTCAGAAAATGAAAAAGAGATAAAGAAATTCTTCAAGGACTTGAGACTTAATTGAACTGGATCTATAGGTCATGCACCCCAATTTTGTAACATATAAATGATAACAGGAAACAAAGTTTTAATGAAAAAATTAAGTGATTTCTTTTTATTTTTTATTTGAGATTTTACTTCAGTGTGCATGATAGCCAAATTCCTTTTGATGGATATGTTGAATGGTGAATATTTAGGTGTAATAGTAGACACTTCTAAAAAGTTTCTGAGGTAGACAGGATTTGACATTTTCTAAGTGTGTCTGTGACTATCAACACCTTTTGGAAACTAATAAATATTGCACAATGAACTTATGTCACAGATGTTACATCTGTTCCTCGATGTTGGCATTATAAAGGGATTATAGTGGTTCTTATGTGATGGGAAAGTCACTTATGTCCTTTCTTCACCTTTCTCCCTTTAATATAGTAATTAAAATCATTTGAGGTATTATCTATTAAGAGAGTCTTTGTATGAATGGAAATTTTAGGACTTCACATTTATATGATGCCTTATGTTTATCAGGTAGTTAAAATCTAATTCAATATAACCATTCTATTGGGTTGCAAACTCTGGAGTTTCCCAGGTGTAATCTGAAATTAATCTTATACATGGAAGGGTAAGGAGAGACCAAAGAAGGAGGCAGATTGCTCCAGATGAGCAGGCGACAGTTTTAGTGAGCAAGGAAACCTACTTATGAGACTTGTCTTGGGTGGCCTTAAGCTTGCGGTGACAGCATTGTGTGGCAGCTTGAAGCAAGATCTTAGTTCTCTGCCTAGGAATCAAACCTGGGCCACCGAGGTAAAAACCAGGAATCCTACTACTAGACCACGAGGGACTAGTGGCTAGAAGCAGAGCCCTGGCTCTTGTCTTCTTTGAAAAAAAAAAGAATTTTACAAAGATACCAAGGTTGTAAAGACCACAGTCTTTATTGGAAGCACAGTACATGTGGGAAAGCACACAAAGAAGCAGTTTATTAAGGACAGAAGCAAAGCAGAGCTACACACTCAGAGGAAAAGAGTGTGGGTGTCCTCGCTAGAGAGGAGCGCTAAAGGGGTAGTTTAAATTGCTTGTATAGAGGCCATCTATCCAGGTCTTTGTTTTCCTCTAGTCAATCATCTTGCTTTGTTCCTATATCTGATCTGACTCAGGGTCCTCTCTGAGGTGCACACACACATTTTAGCCAAGATGAATTCTACTGTGAGGGTATCTGAGAGGCTGGCAGAACATATTATGGACTAGTGCCCCTTCCCTTTTTGACCCCAGAGGAAACTTCTGTGCATGTGCATTTGAGGAGGTCACCTTGATTTCAAGAATGAAAGATGTGGTCATCTTATCTTTTTACTCAAGCAGAGCTTAGTTCCTCTCCCCTCCTACCATTATCTTTTTCATTGAAGTGTCAGACGGGGACAAGCTCCAACTGTTCAGCCTGACAAACTCCAGATGCTCAGCCTGTGGCCCATCTACCTCCTACCTCAGCCTCAAGATGAGTAGTTTTCCACACTTGCCTGTCAAATCTTAAAACTTTGTATAAAGGCTCTAAATGGGTTCAGTCATGTACATTGTCTGGATAGTCTCAACACCATATTTCTATATCAAGGATGTGTCCTTGATGCAGATTCTGGGAGTGGGGAAGGCAAACAGAATACACATTACAAGGACAGGGGAGCAGGTGGGGAGCATCCTATTGCCCGGGTCCAAATCATGGGTCAATCTGCAGTCACATTTTCTTGATGACCTCCCTCAACACCCTCTAATGAGAAAAAAAAAAAAGTTTAACAAACTACTTCTACCAGAATTCAGATAAGCACTGTGGTCATTGTCCAGTCCTGGGCTTGTAACTGAGCAGGACCCTATAGGGCCTTCCCAGGACAGATCTCTCCCCTATATCCTCTGCTGTAGCTCCTCTGTGAAGTACCTAGATAATAGTATCTGTTGCACATTTCTTGAGTTGTTTTATAGATGCTAAAACCACCACCAAAAGAAATATATTAACTATTTGATAACCATGACCTATTGATGCCTGAGGATTGATGTTAACCCCTGTGACACTGTCCTGTTACCTCACCATTAACCAATCAGAGAATTGAGCAGATCACATACCCTGAGAGCACCCTCCCTCACCTGGCCTTTGAAAAGGCTTTGCTGAAACCCAGAGGGGAGTTTGGAGTTTGAGTGTTTTGAGCAGTAGCTGCCCCGGACTCCTTGCAATAAATGCCCTGCAAAAAACGCTGCACTTTCTTTCACCACAACTTGGTTCCAGTAGACTGGCTTTACTGCGTGTGGGTGAGAGGACCCAAGTTTGGTTCAGTAGCAGGCTCTTGCCATTAGTCAAGAGTGATCTAAGATCACTAATCCACTTTTCTTACTTGGTTCAGTCATTCATTCAACAAACCTACTGTAAGCTGGAACGACCAGCCATCCTACCCCTCCCAAACCATGTCTAGCTCATGCACCCTTCTCTGTTGTTCAAATGTGCTTTCTCCTAAGCACTGTGGAGGGGACAGACACCTTAACAGATTTATAGGGTTCAAGGGGATATTGTTAGTGACTACACCAAAAACAGACACCAAGATGAGATGGGAGCAAGAGTTAAGCTTGAGTGAATCTCACAGGTGGTGCTGAATTAATATTTTCTTCCTCCTGCCCCAATTTGGATCCTGCTCTGATCTTTGACTCTGCATTGGTTTTACTAATTCCTTCTCTCACATTTTTCTAACACTGGAGGTGCAAAGATTACCTCTCCATTTTAGGTCTCAGCCCTTGTTTCTGGCCTTGGTCACAAAGGATCTGAGAGGCCATACTTCCATAGCATTCTGCCTCTGCAACATGCAAGTCTTGCTGTTAATTGTGCGATTTGTTGGTCTACCTTTGTTCTTGGTGTGTCCAAGAATGGCTTGACCTCATTCTTGCTCCTAATTCCATGGATCCTGACCCCCTGGGAGAGTCTGTGTTTGGAATTTGTCATCAATCCTTTCCTTCCTTGACTGTCAGAAATTCAATATACCCCAATACCCACTATGTCATTTTGATTAGATTTTTCACATCACTGTGCTATTATTCTTTTTCTTGCTTGTGTATTTGGATGTATTTAACTACATTTTGTCTCCAGTTTTGCTCTTATCCTTCACAAATGTTCAGTTTCTGTTGTTTCCATCTCCCTCTTCATTCTATTCTGGATTTCTGTCCCAAATTGAACTTGAGGTATGACATATGATCCTCCACCTGAGACAAGTCGTTTACTGCACATTCTCCTATAACCCTGCAGTTGTCCTTTGACCTTTCTTGGATTTATTCCCTGGATCTCTGCTTTGACCTTGGGTTTTTTGGTAATTCTCACCCTTGAATACATATCCCAGAAATAACCTATTTTTTCCCTTCATTATCACTACCATTCCTAATCACCAGCTAACATTTACTGAGTACTTACCAACAAGCAGGCATGGTGTTAAGCACCTAATATTTATTATCTCACTTAGTCTTTCTAAAATCAGTGAAAAGTAGCTAAATTAGTATAATCAAATGCCCCCACAGAAGTGTTGATTCATAATAGGCTTCTATATAGTTCTAGAATGAATGATGAATGACTCTTCATTTTACAACCAAAGAACCAGGGGCTTAGGAACTTATTTATATATATATTTAGTTACTTACTTACTTACTTATTTACTTATCAGTTTATTATTAATCTGGGGGAAGGTGAAACTCTCAGTCACAAATAAAAATAAACAAGGCTTGGGAATATATTCAGGGAAGCCAAAACTAAAAAATGGTGTAGCAGATATAAAAAGAAAAAGACTATATATATACAATAGTCAAAAGAAAAGCTCAATGGTTGAGCTAAATGGCAAATCAGGCAACTAGTAATTATAATAGTTAACTTTTATTAAATGCTTTTATTAAATGTGAGAGAGTGGCATGGTCTTATATATACTACCAAATGTAAAATAGATAGCTAGTGGGAGGCAGCCGCATAGCACAGCGTATAGCTATTGAGCTCCCGGTGATATTCCAAGTGCTTTTACAAAGGTACTGGTCATTTTGTGCATGTTGTTTTTCTTTTCTCATCATCCCATGAAAGAAAAATTAAAATAGTTCTGTGTTCTTAGAAGAATGTGATTAGGACTATAAGGAAGGAAAAATGTTTCCTCTACCTTCCTAAGTTCTATAGCTGGGTCTATGAAATGAACTGGCTGCAAGCAGATAAACAGGAGAAAAGGTGTACTGATTTATTTATTTTAATATCACATGAACAGAAGAGTCACAGGGGTAAAAAAAGTGAATATTCTCTCCCCCCTAAAAAGATAAGCGAGATTTAGGAACTTATATATCATCTTAATAGAGGAAAGGGAGAGAGAACGTAGGCAACTTAGGGGAGATGAAGTGATTTTTAGGAACGATGAATGAGCCCTTAGAAGAATAGATGGGAGATGTGATACTTTGTGACCAAGTTCGGGTGTGGTGCTAACTTCTAGTTTCTTCTCCAGTGATAAAACTCCGTCTTCTCTGGTTGATGAAACTTCTGAGGAGGAAACTGATGATAAATGAAGATCTGTTTTTAGGCAGGTAAGGGGAGTTCAGAGAAACACTCTCCCTGCATTTGTTATTTTTCAAATGCCTTCAGCTCAAAATAATCAATATACCAAAGCAGCATATTTTGGGGTGGCATGTCCTTAAATTATTTGGGGCAAATGGGAAGAAATTTCAGAGAGGTATATATTCAAGAAAAGCAAAACTTAGTATGAACTTCTTCTTTTCCTGATGATTTTCTCCATCAGAAATATATTCAGACAAAAGCTGTGCAACCCCTCTCTAGGGTGCTGTGGAGTGAATTCCAACATATGTTGGGAATTGAAAAAATGATATCTGTGTTATCTTTAGCTTTAAAGCATCTATAGCAAGACACAGGGCAAAATAAACTTAAACAAAAAAAAAAGAGAGATGATTGGGCATTTGGCTCTTCCTTATTAAGGAAGAAATCAAGGTACAGGAAACCTTGAGGGGAGAAATTTTACATAAGTAGAAATTTAGGCATAGTGTGGAGGCACAGTGATTATTTTCACCAACTACTCTTTACTGAGACCAAAATTTCCACTACTCTAATTGCAGATATATTCACAGAAAGTATTTTTCCACTCAATTTCCTCAAGCATCTTGCCTTAGTGCAACTGGAGACCCTGTCTTCTGTGTTGGTGATTTCCTAAGCTACACAATTTGATTATTTTCATGGTACCTGAATCCTTGAAGAAATATCTTGTATTTATTAAAAATTTACTGTATGATATTTGGATCTTACAGTAATTTCTTGGATCAGAAAATATGAGTTTTGTGAACTAGAGTGGATTTGATGTACCTGAATTATAACGTGGAGCCAACTGAATATTATTTCAAAGTTTTTGCATACATTAAAATGACATGTACTAATATATACAATGGAATATTACTCAGCCATAAAAAGAAATAAAATTGGACTACTTGTAGTGAGGTGGATGGACCTAGAGTCTGTCATACAGAGTGAAGTAAGTCAGAAAGAGAAAAAAAATACCGTGTGCCAACACATATATATGGAATCTAAAAAAAAACAATGGTTCTCATGAACCTAGGGCCAGGACAGGAATAAAGACACAGATGTAGATAATGAACTTGAGGACACGTGGAAGGGGAAGGGTAACCCGGGATGAAGTGAGAGAGCAGGACGGACATATATACACTACCAAAGGTAAAATAGATAGTTAGTGGGAAGCAGCCACATAGCACAGGGAGACCAGCTCGGTGCTTTGCGACCACCTAGAGGTGTGGGATAGGGCGGGTGGAAGGGAGATGCAAGAGGGAGGAGATATGGGGATATATGTATATGTATAACATTCACTTTGTTATACAGCAGAAACTAACACAACATTGTAAAGCAATTATACTCCAATAAAGATGTTAAAAAAAATCACATGTACTAATTTTCACATTTTCTTTTGGTTGATCATCACAAAGGATGATTAGATGTAAATATTTAACTTAATCCTTTCCTCCAAAAGGATCAGAAGATAAGTCTTCTGACCCAGGTCATGTATGCAAAGGGTACTCCATCCTGTTTTCAGCATACCTGTTCCCGTGGATATCTCTAAGGCTTTTGTTTGAAAACCAATAGGAAAGGATAAAGTCAACAAAAAAATGAAGCATATTAAATACTGTAAATAGTCAATATGAAACAAGATATTGAGTAGTGTCTATAAATTGTACTTTATACTGAAATTTTGGAATGGAAAAATAAGGCTGATTTTACATGGATTTTTGTTATGAAGTCTAATATTTTACAGATTAGGTCAATTTTCTCCAGAGTTAAGCTGCAAAGTGTGATGGGAAGAAAACTGGCTTTTTTTTTTTTTTTTTGGCTTTCTCACTTGTTTACTTTCTAAGACTATCCGGAAATATCTAACTACACAGTGGATATTTTTTTAACCTGGCAATTTCATGTATTATTTCTTTTTTTTAAAATTTTTTAAATTAGTTTCTGCTTTATAACAAAGTGAATCAGTCATACATATACATCTGTTCCCACATCCCTTCCCTCATGCATCTCCCTCCCTCCCACCCTCCCCATCCCACCCCTCCAGGCGGTCACAAAGCACGGAGCTGAGAACTTAGTATGTTCAAGTACTCACCTGCCATCGGGTGACCTGAAAAACTCTTATTATCTCAATCAGACCACTTTACTCATCTGAAGAACTAGGAAATGGTAATAATACCCAGTCTGTAGGGTTATTATACAAATAAGTATTCAGAATATTGTGAATTTTTTCTTATATTTATTCAAGAAACATTTATTGAGACTGTTATACACCAATTACCAAGGATATACAGGATAATAAAATGAAGCAGTAGTTTGTAAAATTTAAAGGAATATACACATTATGTAGTTTTACTCAAAAGTCTTAATTAATACATCACTGACTAATGTATAGTTAAGTCCTGATATTTAACTTTAGCATTGTAAAATAAACTTAATATATGATACATTGAACAGATTGAATGTGACCGAATTTGCAAAGGAAAATCAGGTATATAATTCTTAACAGTCTCCACCCAACCCTTGCACACATGCCCCCAACACATCTTTTTCTCTCTATTAACTTTCAGTGTACAAATTTCCTTCTTGATCTTGCTGTCCTTGTGCTAAAACACAACTGTTTTGCTTCCTCAAATTATAGGGAATTGGGGATGCTTCGTTGTTGGTTTATTCTGGAATTACACTGCACAATGACAGAAAGACAACAAATTATCATTGTTTTGGATGTTAGAGAACAATTAGATGTTTGGGTATCAGAAGAGGAAATATCCCCACTGCCTATGATAAATGGTGAAATCAAGCAATTTAGGAGTCTCAACTAACAAAATCATAACACATTTGTTGTGAGATTGTCTCTGTGTTTCTAGCTAATGCTGCTCTACTGATGTTTCTAAGTGCTAAGAAATGACTTCTCAAAATATGTGATATAAAATACATGACATGATGAGCCCAGATAAGAACTATTAGTTGTCTTTCTTCATTAATCATTTTTTCTGGTAATTGGAGATGTCAAGCTTACCCTGTGTTTCTCTTGTCAAATTTAGAGAGCTCTGTATGTTGCATCTTTAGCATTGTAATACCTAGCTATTACCTTAAAGTGAAGTAATTTGCCAAGGATATGGCCTTTAGTGTCATAAGGGTCCCTGTGCAGGGCCCAGGATTTGTTGGGCAGGAGAATGCTCAGATTTTCTAAAGGAAGTCATTTAGTTTGGTGCTAGTTTAAAAACACAAATTTTTATTCAAGCACAGATAGGTTTGCATCTAGGCTCTGCCATTGATTTACTCTGTAAATTTCACCAATTTATTTAACTTTCTAACATTAATTTCCTCGGTTATATAATGAAATAATGGCAGTCTATACATTAAGTGGTTATAAGGAGTATTTAAAAACTTAATGAATGTAATAAAATTGTTACCATGTCTGATATTTAGTAATCTGTCAATAAATATAAATTGTTGTTCATCACAGTCAAGATTAGAAGTATGCCAGTAGGTTTTGTAACCTAAGGACAATAAAGCTTTTCAATTTGAGAACACAGAGGATTCAGATGAAATCCAGAGAAACAAAACAAACAAAGGCCATTCAGTTATCAAAGGGAGAAGAAAAGATAGATGAAATAAATATTTCCATTAGTGCCACTGCATGAATGGAAGTTCTACACACACACATTGTCTCATTGAATTAAATCCTAACATACCTTTTAAAAAAGGAATTTTTAGATAACTTTTTTTTTTTTTTTTTTTTTTTTTTTGGCACGCAGGCCTTTCACTGTTGTGGCCTCTCCCGTTGCAGAGCACAGGCTCCGGACGTGCAGGCTCAGCAGCCATGGCTCATGGGTCCAGCCGCTCCGTGGCATGTGGGATCTTCCCGGACCGGGGCACGAACCCATGTCCCCTGCATCGGCAGGCGGACTCTCAACTACTGCACCACCAGGGAAGCCCTAAACTGGATTTTAAATAATCTTCCTGTCTAACATTTAAAATTCTCAAATTTTCTCTACATTCATTTTAATATCTGTTTCAAATCAGCTTTCTAACTTTTCACTTACCACTTACCTTCTCAAGTCAAAAAGTTAAAAGAGCTCCCCCAGGCTACTCATATTAGGATTAACTTACAATGTTCTACAAGACAGCCCTTGAAAATGTATCTTATTTAGTTTCTCACCTTTTCCTACTAATGACTCACCACTTCACTCAGCTAAGGTCTCTAGCAGGTTTTCTAATTTTCAAGCAAGTCTACCCAGTGTGTTCTGGTCTTCGCTTGTCTTTTACAAATCTTCATTATCCTCAGTTTTGATCAAGGAAACCCAGTCTTTGAATTTGTTTTAAACCTGGTGGTATTTGAGTTACACTGTCTTATGTTATATCACCTAGGTTTTGATTGTTTATATTTATCTATAGTGCTAATATCAATTTAATTTAACTTACTTTAAAGAGCACTTAATAATGTGGGTTGTACTTTGGAAAATTCATGTTTATTTGTGGGGATTTTTTTGAAATTAAATTAAAAATTTTTTATAAATTGCATATTGTGTAGAAGACAGCATAAAGTCCCACCCAAATCCTTTATGGCTTTATGAAACTTTCTGGACACACTGGTCTTTTCCTTATCTTAATTCCCATAGACTGTATACACATAAAATTATATTCTCTAAGATAATTTCTATGTATAATAGTTCAAAATTTTACCTACAACTAAGCTGGCATTGATAAAATTAACATCCTATGCTTTTATCAGAAACATAAAATGTATATTTTGGTTACTTAGTACTGTAAATGGTTGTCAAATATGAAATATGCCATTTCCAAGAAGTATAATATAATTTCTGATGTATTTAAAAATGAAATTAAAAACAACAAAGAGCCAGGCCATAAAATGTATTTAATTGTTAAAATAAGAAACCTGTTTCCCAGATACTTCCAGAGCTTGTAACCACATTTATCTAAACTATCACACTCTATATCTCCAGTACACTTCACAAATGGACTAATGGCAAGCAAACTATCGACCTTACTTCATCCCAAAGATTTGGGCCTCGTCTTAAAAGCAGCAATAAATCCTCACACTTCCCCACACAGCTCATCATCAGTTTGCTGAATAAGCATTCTGGACCATGTGGACTGTATTTCCAGAAAGATGCATTCCCAAAGCAATATCCTCAGATATGCTGAATCAGCATGCTGACAAGGAACAGAAAGAGATGCCTTTAAATGTTTTGTGTGAGCCAGAGTCTATTAGTAGAGATGAGTATTCAACACAAAGAAAAAAAACATACAGGTGGTAAGAATCTTTTAACCTAATACATGCATGTAAGTACATGCAGTTCTTTACTTGATTATAGCTTTTATTTGATTCAAGAACTTGTTAGTTTCTGCCTATGAAGGACAGGCTATAAAACCATGAAGTTGTTTTCATAAATCTCCAAATCTGATGCATTACTGTGATTACAAGATTTGACAAGATGATTTATGATGTTTTGCCTTATTTAAATCAATTTAACTCTGTGATGCTACCATGTTAAAACATATATTTTGATTTGTCAGCCTACTTCAGAAATACAATGGCTATCGATTTTTAAGGCAACAATTTATTGGACTTCTAAGAGTTGGTGATTCAATCTATGTTTAGCTAGACTTTTGGTTATAAAGAAAATAATCTCTAGGTGGTTATGGCTAACAGTTTTAAGGTAGTCTGTGAGCTGTACCTATTCCAGATTGCTATCACTATAAAAATGCTGGAAGTTGAAAGGGCATTATCATCAGATGTCCATCTTATACCAGGTTAATTCCCCACCACTTAAAAATATATACAAAAACACTCAATAATCCATAATAGCTCAAATCTTTGGCATTAGTATTTTTTTTTCTTTTTTTTTCTTTTTCAGTACGCGGGCCTCTCACTGTTGTGGCCTCTCCCATTGCAGAGCACAGGCTCCTGACGCGCAGGCTCAGCGGCCATGGCTCACAGGCCCAGCCGCTCCGTGGCATGTGGGATCTTCCCAGACCGGAGCACGAACCCGTATCCCCTGCATCGGCAGGCGGATTCTCAACCACTGCGCCACTAGGGAAGCCCTGGCATTAGTATTTTTTCCATTACTGGATCTCTTCAGAATTTCCAATGACTATGTTTGAAGACCGTCAAGATTCTGTAAATCAAGCACTATAGCGTACAATTTGCTGATTATCCTGGCCAAAAAAAAAAAAAAAATTCCTATAAGATTAAATAAGATCATATATAAGTGGGAAATAAAAATCTTACTTAGAATTGGTGCTGGTTGATGATAGGCTGATTCATTCAAGAGCTAAATAACATGTTCTCATATATCCATTTCAAATAATTTATTCTACAGCTCAACAAAATAATTTATCCATCTAATGGCATTTTATAATCTTTCACAAAGAAATGGAGACAGAATATAAATCCCATGAATGCAAAAGGTCTATTAATGTCAAATAAAGACCTTTCTTCACTAACACCGATCCACTGCTTTTCAACTGATTGCTCAAGCTCCCTGATTCCTCTTGGCTCAACATCTCAGATCTTTCTATTCATATCAAGTCCCTTTAATTCTGTTGCTCCTTCTAGTTCCATTCCCTGGATGAATAGAAAGCATTCACCCAGAGATAATTTTAAGAGTTATGTTCCTTCTATATTATTTATAATTCATTAAAGCACCTTCATTTTATTCCAACCTCACATTATTTAATTGAGTTGGGTCCCTCTCATATGGATTTCTTGCTAGAGGAGGGGGTGGACCAATCAACAACTATAGAAACACTGTCATGTTGAAGGTAAGCATGTTTAAATCTGTATTTAAAGACCTCCAAGATATTGAAATAAATCTGATTTTCAGTCTTCTTTTAGCAGTTTACCAAACCAGCACTTATGAAGAAGATCAACAATATAAACTAGATAAAAATGAAAGAATGAGGACTGATGGGGTAGGAAAAGGCTTATATGCTTGATAATCGGACATTGAGGCACTTGTACCAAGCCCTAGGATGAATCAGAGCATTAATTGTCAGACATTAAAATAGATAATTCCTGGAGTTGCTTCCAGTTCAAGTGCTTTAAGGGTAATTATTATAAACGTATTTGTGATTTCTGTGTTTACTCTGAACTGTGTGTTGTAGTTTTGTGGTTGTTGTTTAAAATCATGACCTAAAATATATTAGGCAATATACATCAAATCAGCAAATCTTAGGTGTACAACTCAATGAATTTTCATAGAGGTATGTATTCACCTAACCACCTTCAAGATCCACATATAAAACACTACCTCAGATGTTTCCCTAATGCACCTTACCAGTCCATGAACTACTCCAAAGGTAACCATCCTTCTTTACTTCTATCACCATCAATTAGTTTTGTCTACTCTTAAACTTTGTATAATGGAATAGTACAGCATATGTTTTTTGCATGAGGCATTTGCCTAACATGAGGACTGTGAAATTAATCCATGTGAATGCATGTATAAGTAATATATTCTTTTTATTGCTTTGTAATATTCCATTACAAAAATAAACCATAATTTATGTATTCATGTTCACTTGCTGAATACTTGTGTTTACATTTAAGTTATTATTAATAAAGCTGTTATTAATATACATGTGTATGTTTTTTGATTATATATGCACTCATTTCTCCTAGATATATACCTTAAGATAGAATTGTTAGGTCACAGGTAAGGCATATGTTCAACTTTGATAAATATTGTCAAACAGTTTTTATAAATGGTTAGATCAATTCTCCTCCTCACCAACTTTTAGAAGGGTTCCAGTTCCTCCACAAATTTGCTGACACTTGATATTGTCAGTCTTATTAATTACAACTAATTTGGGTGGGTATATAGTAATACAATCATCCCTCTGTATCAGAGGAGAATTGGTTCCAGGACTCCTGTGGATACCAAAATCTGCAGATGCTCAAGTCCTTTATATAAAATGGTGTGTTATTTGTATATAACTATATACATCTTCCTGTATACTTTAAATCATCACTAGATTACTTATAATACCTAATACAGTGTAAATGTCATGTAAATAGTTGTAAATATAATGTGAAAGCTATGTAAATAATTGCCAGCACATGGTAAATTCAAAATTTGCTTTTGGGAATTTTCTGGAATTTTAAAAAAATATTTTATGTCTACGGTTGGTTGAATCTATGGATACAAAGGGCTGACTGTACCTCATTGTAGTTGTAATTCGTATTTACAGGCTAAGTAATGATATTGACCTTTTTATCAGATACTTACTGTCCCAATGGATATCCTCTTTTATAAAGTGGTTCAAGACATTTGCCTATTGTGTTGTTTTCCTTTTTTTTAAACTGAGTTATAGCAATTCTTATATATTCTGGAAAAGACTACATAGTTAGACATAAATATTGTAAAGATGTTCTCAGTGTGTGATTTGTGTTCACAATCTTTTAATGACATGTTTTTATGAACAATGATTCTTGATTTTAATGAAATCAAGTTAATCAAAATAATTTGTACTTTTTAATGTTTATGCTCTTTTGTCATGTTAAAGAAATCTTTGTCTCCTCTATAGTCTTAAAGATACTTTTCTATGCTTTTTTTCTATAACTTTTTTTAACCTTTCATATTTAAGTTTATATTTCATCCCCATTAACATTTTTTCATATCTTTATTTTTATTGAACAAAATAAAAGTGATAAAACCATTCCCTGGGCTCCAGTGTGATGAGTGAAGGTACTGTAACAGAAACTATACCAGAGGCTATGTGCATTCTTTCTAAATATTCCCACTGCCCTTATCTACTGAGTTTCCCTTTAGCATGATTAGATCTTGCTCTTTTTTTTCTCACCTGTGATTTCTTAGAGTGAAGGAGAAAAAGAAGCTCTGAAGAAATGTACTTTTATTTTGTATGTTTAACTGATTCAAACTTGACTTGGTCTACTATTTCTTAATTAATGAAAAGTGAAAACTCCTACATAAAGCTCTAAGGCAGGAACTGCAAACTTTTTCCATAAGGAACCAGATAGATGCCTTTGCAGGCCATGCATTCTCTGTGGCAAATACTCAACTCCACCATTGGAGCACAAAAGCAACCATAGATACTGTATGCATGAATAGGCAATATTTTGTTCTGATATATATTTATTAAAAAGAAAAAAACAGACAGGGAGGTGGATTCAGACTGTTGACTGTAGTTTGCCAATTCCTGCCCTTAAGGAAAGGAAAAGCAACTACCATTTTTGTCTGTCTAGTACACTACAGGTGTCATTCCAGAATGTAAAATAATCATGCAGGTTAAAATTTTATTTTTAAAATTTTCATTTCCAAGAGTCAGTCCATTGGCTAACTACCATGTTAGTTAGCCTGGTAGCTAACATGTGATTGAAAATGTGACTAGTTTGAATAATAATAAGCATGATTCCAAATTAACATTTTTATTTGATATGATGTAAGGGTCAAGGCTGATTTTATTAGCTGAGCCTGTCTTCTGGCTCTGCTCCCAATAGCTGACCCTCCTCTGAAGGAGGGTCAGAGCAACATAGCCCAGTATCCACAACAGGAGAAACACAGAGAAAAGCTTCCTGAGTGGAGTCGACAAACAGGAACTTCAAGCAGTGAAATACAGGACAAATTCAGTCTAGAAAGTGAAACATTTTGAGCTCCTAAATTATATTTAGAAGTTGAAATATGACATCAACACCTCTCTCTCTACTTATAATAATAGAATTTCAACTAGCTACAGGAGTTGCCTTAATTACCCATATATACACTTATTAATAGTTTTTAAAAGCCTAATCAGTGGATGTTATAAATTCCATATTTATGGAAGGAACATTTGTAATTAAATCCAGCAAATGTGCTTTCTAAATTCAGTTTTTGCAAAGCTCCCTATTAGGATTCTCTTAGCCTCTTTTGTTCTTTGTGTTCTCATTCTGTGCAATGAAAACCATGCCATCCTGCAGTGCTATCAGTAAAAATGTTTCCAATGACATGCAAAATACTTTCAGTCCTTCAGAAAAAAAGTTGTATGTATTAAAACTTCTGAAATAATAACAGATCACAAATAGTCCAAAGCAATGTCTGCATTAATTTTGGTAATAGTCCAGCTTATACCGAATCTCATTTTAAGGAAACTGGATATTTGCAAAAACATTGCAAAAATACAGCCTGGATATTAAACTAGTGTGATATTGGAGATGAACAAACAAATGAACATGTGATCAGTGAAAGAACACCAAACACTTGAGAAATACATGTAGGCTGGACCAGAATTATTGTTCCTTCTTTGCATGTATTTATGGTGAATAAAGAATGGGAAAGGCCAAGGGTCCACTCCGTGTGCAGAACAGTCTTTCCATGCCCTGCAGTCCCACTCTCCGCCCCACTGCAACCTGTTCTGTGTCCCACAAGACTGATCTCTACAGAATGTATCAATCAGCCTTTTTTGCCCCATAGATTTTGGTTGAGTTCATCCAGAGGAGGCACCAGCAGGGGAAAGGAAGACAGAAAAAGAAACATGGTAGTATTTATTCCTTCAGCTACTTCTTAGCTGGCTCCTATTTCTCACACAGGGTCACAGCAGCCTTCTCATGTGCCACAGTGACAGTTCTCTCAGGGTTCTTCAGGTAAAGCACCTTCCAGTTGGACCTTTGTACCTCGAGGTTGTATGTTTCCTATTGTTGTTGGCCCTGGCATGCATTGCTGCCTCTGTTGGTTTCATTTCACTATGCTGGTCCCTTCCTCAAACTCTGTTCAGTTGAACCTACCTTTTTAAGCTTTTATTTTGAAAGAATTTCAAAATTATAGAAAATTTAAAAAATTGATACAGAGAAATCTTATGTTCCTATATCCAAATTGAAAAATTTCATTGTCTTGTAATATTTGTTTTACATATCTTTTCTTCATACCTATATATGAATATATATTTGTAAAATTAATTTTTATAAACAATTTCCCCATAATACTTTAGTGTGTCTTCTTTGTAACAAACATATTCTTTTACATAGCCACAGTGTAGTTATTAAATTCAGGAAATTTAGCATTGAAATACTGATCTATATCCTCTATTAATTGTATTTTTCAATTATTTCAATAATGTCTTTACAGCCATTCTTTTATTCTAATATAGGCTCCAGTCCAGAATCATGTATTGAATTTAGTTGTCTTGTCTCAAACCTCACTTTTGAGTATATTATCTATTTCCTGATGGGACTGTGAATAATACACTCCATATGAAAATTGATGAATAAATGCCCCCAGTAGTCCTGATTGGAATTATGAGTATAAAAGTTATATTTCCTTTTTTAGTCTGCACACTTATTGCTCCAGAAAAGAATGTCCCCATTCATTCAGTGTTCATTAAGTTTCTGCTTCATGCAGAGCTAAGTGCTAGGAATTAGAATGGGCAAGAGGAAGACATCAAAGAAATAGAAAAATATTCTTATGTCCTATGAGTTCTAACCTTAATAGACATGAAGGTTTTTCTTTTTTCCCTCTGAAAAACAAAAAGAAGGTTATAGCAAGAACTTTAAAATTCAAAGTGTACTATTGGACAGGACTGACAAATACCTGGGAAAATTCTGCTGTTTTATAAGCCTTGGGACTTCCCTGGTGGTTCAGTAGTTAAGAATCTGCCTGCCAATGCAGGGGACACAGGTTCAATTCCTGGGACGGGAAGATACCACATGCTGCAGGCAACTAAGCCCACGAGCCACAACTACTGAAGCCCGCACTCCCTAGAGCTTGCTCGCAGCAACTACTGAGCCCATGTGCCACAACTACTGAAGCCTGCATGCTCTAGGGCCCATGTGCTGCAACTACTAAAGCCTACGTGCCTAGAGCCTGAGCTCTGCAGCAAGAGAAGCCACCACAATGAGAAACCAGCGCACTGCAATGAAAGTAGCCCCCATTCACCACAACTAGAGAAAGCCCATGCACAGCAATGAAGAGCCAACACAGCCAAAAATAAAATTAAAATAAATAGATAAATAAAAGCGTTGCTGGTGCAGATGTCAAAAACTAATCATGGACCATTTCTACAGAGCCCAGTTGTGATCTCAGATGTTTTAAAACCACAGCAAACTGAGAAGTAAGTTTGATCAAAGCACACATCTGCAATGAAATCATTTTTCCCATCTCTGATCTAGGAATAAGCATATGTTGTAAAAATAATATGAAGGACCCAGGACTGAATGAGGTAAAGGACACTAGCCAGATAGCCTGTAGACAATGCAAAAATGAGTGACCCAAAGCAAAACACCAGCAAATTCAGAAAATATGAGCAAAGCCTTTTTACTCAAATAACATACAGCTTTTGTCTCTCATTTATAGGGACACTGTTTATTGGAAGTAAAACCAGACAACAATCTATCAGAAGATTGTTTTTATACTTGGGCACTGAAGTGGGATTTGAACATGCAGAGGTGCATTCACTGGCCTTTAAAGAATCTGATAATGACCCAGCCTTACTCCCCAGACTTACTACAAAGAGGATAGAAGAGAGTCCACAGAGAATTTGCAAAAGACCAAGTCAAGTTAGAGATGTAAATAAAACAAACATTAACATCCTAAGAACATGAAACAAAACTCTAAGCCATTCAGCTGAAACCAGCAGAACAACTAAGAGGAAGCAGAGCCCCTAACGGTCATATTTGAGCCATGGTGAAGAATCTAAACTACCTATAAGCTTAATTTGAAAGCAAGTAAAGTGTTTTTGGGTTTTTTTTAAATCATTCCCCTAGGTAGGCAGCTGTCACCAGATCAAAACTGTTTAACATTCCAGAGCTAGCTAATCAACAAACTCAAAAGGATCTTGGATTTCCCCAAGAGGTGACATCCATTTCATTAAGGCTTATATGAGTGAACAGAAGGAGAACATTATCATAGGTTTTGCCTCAGGACACTCAAAGGAAAATCACATTTCACTATCTTGATTGCATTTGCAACACACAAAACAAAGGGGAAAAAATGTGACATGTTGCACATGGAGAAAGTTTTCCACATATAATGTTCTTGTCCTCAAGGTAAATCCAACTAGTCGTGCAAAGGTCTCACTTCTCACTTAGAAACACACACACACACACACACACACACACACACACACACATATATATATAATATATATATATTTAAGTTCTTGAGTTAAAAATAAAACAGCAGGGCCTCCCTGGTGGCGCAGTGGTTGAGAGTCCGCCTGCCGATGCAGGGGATACGGGTTCGTGCCCCGGTCTGGGAGGATCCCATATGCCGCGGAGCGGCTGGGCCCGTGAGCCATGGCCGCTGAGCCTGCGCATCCGGAGCCTGTGCTCCGCAACGGGAGAGGCCACAACAGTGAGAGGCCCGCGTACGGAAAAAAAAAAAAAAAAAAAAAAAAAAAAAAAAAAAAAATAAAATAAAACAGCAGAAACAAAAGTTGCCGTTTTCTCAAATGTCAGCATACGCACTTTCCTTGTGAAAGATGGTTTAACGCGGGTCATAGAGATAGTAGCAAGGCTAGGTGTCCGGGCATTTACTCCTCTCTGAAAGGGAACATACAGCAAGATCCAAGCCTTACACAAGACTGGCCATGGGTGCTGGCCATGTACGGGACCACCTACACTACACAATTTTAACTGAATACTTAGTTGTTTAAGACACTTAGGCTCAGTGAAAATGAAGGTAAGAGAAACTTCATAAAATAAGAGAAAAGAGTGCGTAGGAATTGAAGTCCTGGGGAATGTAAGAGTGTGAATTTTTGGGAGCATCGAAGAGTGAGGTACCCAGCAGTGAGTGTGCTAGACCCAGACTTCCCCCTCTTCACGACATTACTGCCCTCTCTCTTTCTACTGGCTCTTTAATATGGTAGAGCCATGCCAAAGCCATAAATTCCTGCCTTTACACTTTGGATATGGAACTTGATCTGACTTCTGCCAAAGGAGCATTTCGGGGGCTCCTCTTCATTACCAAGATTAGTGCTGTGAAAAAAATTAACACCCATGTGGAAATTGTGAGAAAAAGACGCCTTGTAACTTTTCTTCTCTTTTCTCCTCCTTTTCTTTTCATTTCTTCTCCTCTTCTCCACTGCCCTCCTTGTCTTTTTCCTTCTTCTTCGATCATTCTTTTGGTACATGAATTTTAAAAGGACACTTCATGTCAGGATTTAGTGGGTCAGTTTAGAAAAAAGAATTAAGTCAATTGGCTCTACAGTCAGACTGCCCAGAGCACAGGTTGGCACACGTTTTCTGTAAAGGACCAGATTGTAAATAATTTAGACTTTTCAGACCTTAAGGATAGCTGTTGTAACTACTCAACCTTGATGTTGATTCATAGACTTATGTAAACAAAAAGGTGTGACTGTGTTCCAATAAATTTTTATTTATGAACACTTAAATTTCACATAACTTTCACACATCACAAAATATTATTGTTTTTTTATTTTTTCCTCATTCATTATAATGTAAAAACAATTCTTAACTCATAACACGTACAAAAACAAATGGCCAGCCAGATTTGGCCAACAGGCTGTAGTTTATCATCCTCTATGCAAGAGTTAAATACTAGCCCATCACCTGCCACATCTGTGACCTTAGTCATGGTACTTAATTTTCAATTTCCATCATCTGTAAAAGGTGGTCATTTGTTTTATGGATCCTAGCTGGGTCTTGAGTTGTTTTGTGGATTAAAGATGGTAATACATCCAAAATACTAAATATCACCTTACGTATAGCAAGCTTTCAATAAAGGCTACCTACTATTATTACTAAAGTTATAGACCAATTTACATCCACGTACTTGTACTCAACATGCCCCATTAATAATTTACAAGAAAAATCATATTATACCTTACTTCAAGTTAAATTACATGATCTTGTCTGGACTTAAAAAGCAGTATATGAATTATATTTTCATTATTTTGCCTAAGTTAAGACAGCTGGTATGAAAAAGAGGGAAAGATGAGAGAGAAAGGAGATTTAACCTTAATTTATATCTGTTTAATGATTGGTGCCAAGGACATTTTGTGCGTGTGTGTGTGCGTGCATATATATATATATATATATATTTAATATTTACTGTAAGTCTTTGTCATATAGTATCCTCCTTTTGTCCACTGTGGAAATAAAGGTGAAAGAGTAAATAATTTGACAAATATTGCATGACTAAGCTAGTAATTGGCAAATCAAGGCACAAAGGTGTTTAACTTCAGAGGCATAGCTCTTTCAATTACTACTATGTGTTTGCCTGGAGAAGCTGTTAACTCAAGTCTCCAAATGGATTTATTTTCATGTTTTTAATGAAAAACGTTGTACACAACAAAAGTGCAAAGTAGAGTATCATGAACACTCCTCTCTACACCAGCTCTTGAAGAAGAGTCAACTAGTGACCAGCCTTGTTATATCCCTACTCTCTGCCTCCCACCTCAGATCGACACATTAATTTTTAAAATATGTAATTCTAATTCATGTAATGATACATTAAAACTGGATGTTCAAGAAAAAAGTAAAAATACCAAAAATAATGTCATTGCAAGAATCTCAACACAATTCTTTTTTGCTATTCTCTATCAGGCTTTATGTAGGTGATATAATTTTTATTAGCATTTTGTCATAAATTTTTTTATTTATATAAATTTCATAACTTTTCTATTTAATCAATATAATACAAATATAATTAACTGTCCTCAATTATTAAACATTGCATTTTAGATTGAAGCTTATATTTGTCACAAATTTAAAAATCAGCTTTAGAAAAAAATTTAATTTACTGCACATTGCTGAGCTTTTCACAAAATTCAAAGCAGTCTTGAACCCCCAAGCCTTGGGAAGGGTAGTACTAGATCAGCTACGGGGACCACAGTGGCAAAGGTCTACTCTCTGAAGAGCTGCTTCTCAAGTTTTAATGTGCAAATAAGTGTTCCGAGGTTATTACTAAAAGGCAGATTTCTATGCAATAGACAGAATGGGCCCTGAGAGTGTGCATTTCTAACAAGCTCCCAGGTAACGCTAATATAGCTAGTCTTTGGCCCAATCTTGAATGCAGAGTTCTGAAACTCTCTATTTAACATGATGTACCAGCAAATAATTTATCCAGATTTTGGTTCACGTTTGTATTCTTAGTTGTATTTATACATACACACACACACACACACACACACACATATGGTGTATTATATGCATATATAGACATGATTTTGATGCACAAAAGTTTTATTTCTGTGTTTAGTACCAAAACTGTTAATCTTTAATCTTTTTCATCTTTTCCTCCCATCTATGCTTTGAGAAAATCCCATTTCCAAAGTCATGCAACTCATTGAATTCACGTGTGAAAGAATACCAGAAATTGGTTTCTGATGTTAAAATAATCAAATACAATATAGAAATGTGAAAAAGAAATTAAGAACTGTTGACCCTTGAACAATGTGGGTTTGAATTATGTAGGTCCATTTATTCATGGATATTTTTTTCAACAGCAAAGTCTACAGTACTACAGGGTCTGTGGTTGATTGAATCTGTGGAAGAGGAGGAAACATGGATATAGAGTTGTTCAAGGGTCAATTGTAAATCACCAATAAAGATATATCAGTCTCACACTAACTTCAAGGCATCATATTAGATGCATTGAAAATATAAGTAAAAGAAAAACCCTTCCTTATTATCTCATGAAATTTATAAATTCCTATTTCTCTTTCAATTTGGTCACTTCTGGATTTTATATATTGACTGGCATGAAAAGCTATATGAATATAAGTAAATAGAAAATTCCATTTAAATCAAATCAATTCTTTAAGAGTTTCAGTGGTGATGGTTGGAGTTTTATTGATTAGAGTTTGCAAGCCTGTCATATGTCACTCCTTCTTATGCATTTATATTAGTAATGCCATTAATGCTACCAAATATGTCTTGTCTTTGAATGCCAGGCTGTGTTTGCTTAATCAGGAAATTGAGTGAACAAGAGTATAGCACTATTTACTTAACAATAAAAGGATTTTTTCTATCGAATGCAAGTCTTTATTCAAATAGCAAGCATAATTACCTATTAATAGTTATTCCCCAAAATTGTCAACCAATGGTCATTTTTATTAACTTGCTAATTTCTCTAGAAGAGATAACTTTCTTGACTTTTTTTCTTTCATCTTCCAAAAAACAAAGAAAAATAGATGAAGATAATGAGACCATATTTTCTACAATTCACTTTTACTACATCAAGCTACATCCCAAGATGCTTCATATACTTTATGTATTGACTTACTGTTAATCCAACATATGGATAAAAAAAATCTGCATCAGTTACCTAAACTTGTCAGTTAATATAACTGATAATATAAGTTTATAACTTAAACTTAGCATTTAATATAACTGCTTTAGACCATCAGAAGATTTAAAAGAATAGTTTCTTTGATTTATTTCCATGGCATGATTTTAAGGATTAAGGTCTTTGTGCTTCTCTGAACATTTTGATCTGTATAAAAAAATAAACTGAACAGGGCTTCCCTGGTGGCGCAGTTGTTGAGAGTCCGCCTGCTGATGCAGGGGACATGGGTTCATGCCCCGGTCCGGGAAGATCCCACATGCCGCGGAGAGGCTGGACCCGTGAGCCATGGCCGTTGAGCCTGCGCGTCCAGAGCCTGTGCCCCGCAACGGGAGAGGCCACAACAGTGAGAGGTGGGCGTACTGCAAAAATAAATAAATAAATAAAATATAAATATAATAAATAAATAAACTTAACCAAACTTAAACAGTGATATCAAACAACTTGATCACAGATTTTAAAGATCACCTGGGAAAATGGCACAGAAGACTCAAGCACTTTGCTTTTTAGAATTTTATTGTTCTGGCTAGTCTACTAAATTGTGCCCAGCTCTTAATATATTCCCTGGAAACTAATTTGAAGTACATGGGCTACTAGCAAATGATCTGGTTTATTACGCCTGTATTTGGGATGATATTTGGTGATAGTGGTTATAAGAATTCCCTTACTTTCAGGCATGTTATATAATGTTCTCCAATTGGTGGGCCCAGTCCAGAGTTCACTGTAAATGTACATTGTCCCAAGGTATAGGTAACTTTAAGTGATTTTTCTGTGCATGAAATGGCCAGTAATTTAATTTACTAAAGTGCTTGGAGGTATGTGTTTATAGATCAATAAAGAGAAGTAAACATTTGTCCCATCACCAAACATATCTCAAAACACAGAAGTACTGTTTAACTCTCAAATGTGCTTTTTTGAGTAGAATCCATTTTCAGAATTCCCTTCCTGCTTCAGAAATATCACTGGGTGGGGACATGGTTAGAAAATTGTAACTAATGGCCCAAATCAAGGTACATCCTAATAGACTGCAGCAAAGATACAAAAAGTCAGTCTCAGCAGACATTTTTTGGAGCAAAGCACTCTCAGTCTATATGTGAATTTAAAGGTTATATCATTAATGTTATGAGTTTCAATCAATACAGTTATAATGACATTTAACCTTTCCCAGTTCCCTAGTCTCCTTACCCTAAAAATGAGATAATTTTCTTTCAGAGGTAGAACTTCTGAATTTCAGCCACAAAAGGCTATGAAGAAAAATGGAAAATAATTTTGAAATTAGATCTTTGTTCTTGCTGAAGTGCAATTTTCTCACTCATAAAATGGGAATGATAATGCCTCATTCATAATCGAGGATTGAACACATGTAAAGTGACCTCTCTAGTACCTGATATGGAGAAGAGGCTAGCATTGATAGCTGATATTTTTATCATTATTATAATCATTATCACCTACTGGTGTGAATATGTTACAAATAAGTCAAATAACCAATTTACAAAATGACAAATTTGTCAAAAGCCAATTTTCCAAAAGCTAACTTGCGGAAAAGTAATGTGCCATATGATCAATTCCCAAGGCACCTTAGTTACAAAACATATCAAATACCTTAAAGAGGAATTGAGAAATGTTTTCAACCGTTGTGCTTCCAGAGGCAGGCAAACACAGGGGAAGAAAAAAAAAAGCTTAAAAATACAAAGAAGATAGACACTTACATGGGTGTGAAAACCCGTTTAAATATAAACTGGAATATGTAACATGCATGATCCTGACATTAAACCAAACTAGACTAAGAACTATGCAGCTAACGTGCTGAAAGTCAATGAATAATTAAACTTTGAAAAATGAAATCCTAATCAATATGGCAATCTATTAATTTGCTATCTGCTATTTTCATCAACAGGCAAACTGAGTTTTCAGTGAATTGGCTTTACTTGAATTTATTCTCATTATCTTTGTGTGCTTTGTATCCAAAGATCCTGAAACACAGAGACTATTAACAGCAAATTTAGTCACTGAGGTCTTGATATGAACTTCCAGTGATTTTTAAAGGCTTATTGTCAAATCATATGTATGTCTAATTATTTTAAATATAATTCTTCACATTAGGGGTAGGAGAGCTACAGAAATACAAAAGGTAAATTCTCTGGCTTTGAAGTTGCCCTTAGAACTATCTAGGCATGATGTAACTTGTATAACTCACTATAAACAAAATTATTAAATACTCAGTTTGCTTTTATCCCATCTCTTTCCCCAACTCCCCTTTCAGTAGCCATCTGTATCTTTTCTGAGTACACCCCAAATACTGCAGGTATATCCTTTCATCTACTTGCAGGCTTACACACACACTTGTAGGCTTACACTAATTAGTCTCAGAAAATGGCACTTTAGAAAGTATCTTAGACATAGAGGTACTGAGATCTGAAAGGGACCTTGCATGTCATTTAACTTTATATTGGATTTTATGAATTGGGACATTGGGATTGACATATATACACTAATATGTATAAAATAGATAACTAATAAGAACCCGCTGTATAAAAAAAAATCAATAAATAAAATTTTAAAAATTAATATTGGATTTTATTGAGGGTGAAACTAAATTCCAAAGAAGTCAAGTGCTTTACTGAAAGTCACCATAAAATAAGTTTATTCATTAACTATTTAGTTGGAATAGAATATTTATGGTCATAATTTCTTTGTAGCTCTTCTCATCAAATGATGAACTCTGTTTCTTTATCGTCTTAAATCTGGGTTGTCCTGGACTTGCTTTGACTAATAGAATCTGGTACAAATTGTACTGTGTAAGTTCCAGAGACTAGGCCTTACAAGCCTTTCAACTTCTGCCTTTTCGCTCATGGAATGTTGCCCTGAGCCCACCAGGTAAGAAAGGCAGTTTAGCCTAGAGGATGAGAGGTCACACGAAGAAGAGGCAAGGCCAGCACTACCCACCCACCATGTGAGTGGAGCCATCTTGAACATTGCAGACCAGCCTACCCTCAAGCTAATGAAGCAGGATGGAATGAGCCCTGATGAAGGAGCAAAGTAACCCTCCGAATAACTTACAGAATTGTCAGAATTAATAGACCACTGCTGTTTTAAGTCACTAAGTTTTGGGATGGTGAGTTACATAGTAGTTCATTGATTTGTTTTTAAATGACACTTCAGGTGGCCTACAAAAATATAAACACTGCAGATTTTCAAAAGCAAAGAAAATAAGTCAGTATACTTCAATTAAAAATATATATAAACTTCTGGGGAGGGAGGGTTGGGAGTCTGGGATTAGCAGATGTAAACTATTGTATATGATAGGTAACCAACAAGGTCCTACTGTATAGCACAGGGAACTATATTCAGTATCCTGTGATAAACCATAATGGAGAAGAATATGAAAAGAATATATATATGTATAACTGAGTCACTTGGTACAGCAGAAATTAAACACAACATTGTAAATCAACTATACTTCAATAAAATTTAAAAATAAATATGTATATACTTCAATAAAAATAATATTCAACTATATTTTAATAAAAGAGGACAGAAAATAATTCAGAATATCATGATGAAGGGGAAAGTAAAGGTAGTAAATAAAAAATAGATGGGCATAGATAGAGAAAAAAATAGATTCATGTGTGGGCATATGGTTTACAGTGTCCTAAAGGAGAACCCTATGAGAAACTTAAGAAAAAAGTCAGCAAGACATGGGAGAAGCCATTCCATGAAGGAGGGACATGGTCAAATCATGAGTGTTGAAAGGCAATTCTTCATGTATCTTTAACATTTCTGCATGTTTTGTAGGAAAGAACACCAACTGCCTTTGTTCTGGACTATCTTTTCAATAACGTTGGAAGAAAAAAACACTATCCTCATAGGAGCAAAGGAAGGCATGCTTATTTTGAGTATCAAATATTGTTTCCTTAAACTTAGGTCTCCACTCCTGTAAGACAAGCCCCTGTGTGTGCAGGGATCTCTGCTCCTCTTTACAGCACCTTAAAGGAACTGAGATTAGGGGAACTGGTGCCAAACATGCTGATGTTCATGCTGCTTGCTCTCCTGTGAGTAATCAAGTCATTTGTCTCTGTCTCAGGAGTCTTGTGTCATCTGCCAGCATCCCTGAAATTTCAGCAGTCTTGTTAGCCCGCAAGAAGGAAAAAACCATCTCAGACCTTTCAGTGTTAACAACAAAGTCTTTCACGACATATCTACAAATAAACACCTAGGTAAAGTTGTTTGCTTGTCTTAGGAAGTGTGTTTATGTCACCCATTATTAAGATGAGAGGGAAAAAAGAACCCAAATCAATGAACCCCAAAGTCAGTATTCTCTTTTATTATGCATAGTAGGAAATTTTATGATAAATTCTCAACAAAGTATTAATAAATGATAATAGTTTAATTTACTACCCTTTTCACATTGCTTTCTAATGTTTAATAAGGGAAAATACTTTAATCCAAATAATGAACAACCAGTGGGTAACTGCAGGATTAATCAAATAAATGATAAAAATATTTTCTGGCAGAAATTTCTAACTTCCCCCAATTTCTATGATTCAGCTTGCTGCTCATTTTAGCCACAATATTGTACAAAGGTAAGAGCAAGACTTTGAGGTTAGGAATACCTGGGTCCAACTGTGATTGTAGAGCTTCTATATTGTGCAACTTTGGGCAAGCGATATAGTTTTATTAGTTTCAATTTCCTCACCTGTAAATTGGTGTTTAATTCTTAAAATGTAATGACACCAATCTGATGGCAATATTTTGAGGATTACAAACATTCGTGGTTTATCTCTACACATTCAAATAACTCAATAAATGACAGCCTCTGTTATCATTTCTCAAATAGGTATTGCTGTTTGGTTCTTTACCTAGAAATAAAACCATGGATTCTAGTTCATCTCAGCTGTTATCAGAAGGGAGTTCACAGGACATGACTGCGGAGTCACAAAGTGACTTCACAAATAGAACATAAGCTCCATGAGGAAATGGACTGTGTTCTATATCAGGTCCTAGAACAATGCCGAGCACACAGACGATGCTCAATAAAGGTTTACTTAATAAATTAGTAGATAAAATGACCTGGATACCTTTGAGATTAAGTCCAGAAAAAGAGAGCAAAAACAGGAGAGGGAATTCAAATACCCCTCTGATGGATATCACTGAATCCGTGCCCCTTATGACTGCCATGATAGCCCAGAGATGTCTCAGGATCCAAGAAAGCACCAGTTACCTCTAAGGCATAAGTACCTGCAAGCGAATGGAACAGAATGGACTGCAGTAACCAATGTTGCAGCACAATCAGCTGAAGGATCTTAATTCATAATGGCCAAAGCCCTGTGTTTCTAATTTGTAGTAACATGAGGGAGGCGACAGACGAAGTCAACCTCAGAGGTCTCATAACTATACCTGAAAATAATAGAGGGGAGAGATAATTCAGAAATTGACACCTTTTAAAAAAAAACAAACAGAAGTAAATAGCATTTTTAACTATTTTTAAAACAACCTAAACTTATTTGTTAACAAAAAAAAGAAAAGAAAAAAATAAATAAAGGAAAATAAAAAGACCCTAAAAGTAAGAAAAAAAAATTAAGAAGAAAATAAGAGTCATAAACTTAACCACCTTGAGATAAGGACACTTGAAGGTTATTGAATTTTAAAGCTAGGTCTGCTTAACTACTAGAAATCCTCTTTTTAACAGATAAGGAAACAGAGGCCCAGAGGGGCTGTTACTTTTACGAAGTTGCATTCCAGTTCTCTGGTCCATATATTGATGACTGAAAGAAGAACTAAAAGGAGAGAGTTTATCTACTAGAAGTGCATCACCAGCTACCACCTGTCTGCCTGCTAATTAGTTAACATTGATCCAAAACTGTTTAGGCCAAAAACGTTTTCCAGAGCTGAGAGTTCCAATGATTTTGGCTTCTAAATATCAAAGTTAAAAATAACCTTCACAGAAACATCACACGAGGGCAACAAAACACTACACATTTGGCATCTTTCAGGGAAACAAGCTCCTCTTTGCAGCATTCCAGCTCTTTGCTGTAGCACA
Source organism: Mesoplodon mirus (assembly GCF_964341445.2). Lineage (NCBI taxonomy): Eukaryota > Metazoa > Chordata > Mammalia > Artiodactyla > Ziphiidae > Mesoplodon > Mesoplodon mirus. The sequence goes on along the minus strand of NC_138984.1, from coordinate 107,634,119 downwards.
GGCATGACTTGCCAGATCATATCCATCATAATGAAGAGCAAAAAAGCTGGAAACACTTTTTGTCCCCTGTAAAATGAAGAAAAATTAGAATCAGGAAATACTAACATGTACTTAACTTGGATCAAGTCATCGGACTTGGAAAGTACACTGTTTGAAATCACATTGCCTCAGCTCTCCGATGATTCATAGGGGTTTGTTGACTAGGTGTCTGGCAAATACTCCACACCATTGCTACTGGCATGCGTGTCTAACAGATGTTAAAAATGAAAGGCTGACAGTTTTTATAGTATAATTAAATCTCTCCTTATTTCTCAAGTGCTATTTAATTTAATTTTAATCAAAAGTAACAACCATCCATAATTGCTGTAATAGAGGCCTTCATGTTCTATGTGAGGCATTACCTATCGTACTTTAGGAAGAAGCCTTGCAATGGGAATATCTCTTGCCAGAAGTAGTTTCAAATCTTTCAAAACCTTTAGAAGCAATGAATATACTCAAGGAAGATGAAGCTTCAGGTTGGGCCATAAAATGTTAAAAAGGCCAATTGGTCAATACCTCAGTATGATGTTCTTTGTCAGTTTCCTGCCTTTGTAACTGAAATCAGAGGAGATTTTTCTTAGAAGGGCTGTTATGAAGACATGTACTAGAAAGGGGTGATTTTTATTCCGCAAGACTGGTGAAAGTAACTGCACAGATGACCCTAGACATTCATCTCTGTCCATTAGGGTTGCTACAACAAAATAGCATAGACTGGGTTATATGCTTATAAACTTTTATTTTATTTGTTTATTTGCTTATAAACAACCAAAGTTTATTTTCCATGAGTTCTGGAGGCAAGAAGTCTAAAATCAAGTTGCCTATATGGTCAGGTTCTGTGTCTGGTGGGGGCCTGCTTCCTGGTTCATTTATGGCCGTCTTCTTGCAGTAACCTCACATGGCAGGAGGGGAAAGGAACTCTCTCAGGCGTTTTTAATAAAGGTACTAATCCCATTCATGAGGGTGGAGCCCTCATGACCTAATCACCTCCCAAAGGTCCCGCATCCTAATCCATCATCCAGGGCATTAGGTTTTCAACATATGAATTTTGAGGGGACACAATCAGTAAATGTATAGCAGTCACTGAGAAGTCACTGAGTTTAACTTGCAAATATTTATTCCATCAATTTCATTACAAGCATGGCTTAGAGTATCCATAAGGCTTAGGATAAATTGGAATCATACATTTCAGAGCTAGAAGGAACATAGGGGATGAGCTGGTCTGACCTTGAAATTTTGAGGAAGGTGAAATCCAAGTAGCAGACATGATTTATCTAAGTTTGCATGTCTCCTGAGTTGATATACCAGAACCAGCACCCTGGTGTAATGACTCCAAATCCAGTTGCTTTTACATCTGACCACACTGCCTTCTCATTAATGATGTTTTGGTAAAAAAAAAAAAAAAAGAAAAGAAAAAAATTCAGTCTTGCAGAAATTCTATTACAATATTTCAGAACTGCTACACTTTTCTGTGTAAAATTTACTTGATTACTATTTCATTTCCAGTAGAGACATTCTCCATCTCCCTCTAAAGATGTTGTCTCTCTGGCTCACAATTTTATGGAGTTAACACTCAGACTAGCATACTGTCCATTGTTTGAACTTAATATATTTTAAATTACATTAGGCCTACCTCTGTGGTTTATTTTAACATACTGACAGGAAAGTTGTTGTACTCGAAACAGATGTAATAAATTGTGGTAATCTTGGTAGCTTTTTCTTGTTTGACTCTAATAGAAACCCCATTTGAGACAAATGTTGACAGTGCTAGGAATTAACTAGGGCACATAAACCTCTCATGTAATGGAACACAAAATGGTGACTGGGTAAGCTTTTGAATCCAATGTTCAGAGATGTGAAATTTAGGACACTTTGGTGGAAGCAAAAGCCCTGTCACATGCCTGTAGGTACTAGAGTGGTGAGCCTGAACACAGAATGGCTGGCATTGGGGGAGAGGCATAATACAGATGTCTGAAAACTGCAGAATGCAACCCTCTTTGTCAAAAGTGATACATAGAACAAGTTCATTTCAAATGAGTATGCCTCATATCTGAGCTTCTCTCTGAGGATAGATTAAAGTGATGAGTGGTGGAAGGAACACTGGGCAGGAGGTTTAGGGGAAAATTTGGTATAGCATTATTGCTTGAGTAGGCAAAAATGAGATTGGGAGATAGGTTAAAACTGGGCAAATTTTGAATACTTAGGCAAGAGGAAGGTTAGAGCTAGTTTTGGGGGCCAAAATATATTGCTTTTGAATGTAGTACTTTGGCTTGAATGGGAGAATGTCAACCCATAGAAGAAAGGATTGGGACATTTAGTAATTTTTTGTGATTTGGTATGGGGAATTATAATAATAATAAAAAAGTAATATTTGTGTTAATATATAGTATTATTATAGTAGACATAACATGAGAAAAAAACAAAATTAGAAAGATGGGAAAAAGTCATTAATTAGCACAATTTTAAAAAGATAAAATTTTAGAAAGATAGGAAATGTTGAATATTTATCAAAAAAGTTATCAGAAGGGGAATCTATTATTTAGGAGAATTAAAGATAGATTTAGTTAGTAGAAATAAATGAAGTTGCTTTAATAAATTTAGGAAAAATCATACCGGTCAGTCAAAACTAAAAAATAAATTAAAAATTTAAATATATATATATTTCAATCACACACACACACATGCACACACACACACACAAACAGAAGAATGTCTATTTCCTTGTGAATCCAAATTGAGATGAGCATAGTACACAGAGGCTGTTGAACCAAACAGAGTTAATATCTCATCTAAAACTGCACTATCCACAAATTATGGTAATCACATTAAATAGATAGAATTCTATATCAATAGAGTAAACTAAAAGAAGAGGCAGACATGCAAATGATGTAGTTAGCTTTTTCTCGGGTAAGATCTGGGAAGGAATTTAAGAAGGGTGGGACCATGAATAATGCAGCCACAAAAAGGGAATTTCATGTAGGAAAAAAAAAAGGTTAAGTTAATTCTGTATGCCTAAGGAAATGTCTGGTACCACAGATTTTTTTTCATTTTTTTTTTACCTGCTAACCAATTTTTCAAATTTGTGTGATTAATGGTTCATATATTTGCATAACTGCATTGACTCCCCCATTCCCCTCTATGTAGAGCCATGTGGAAAGAAACTCCGGACCTCAGAGTAGAGGAAGCTCTTTCTCTGGGTGGCCTGTACAATGTGACGTGAGATTAGAGCTATTGAAGAAGCCCATGACTTTGACTGCTTTTCCTGTCCTCCTTTTTACCAAGGAGCATTTATACCCACTTCGAGGAGGTATGAGAGAAGAAAAGGAGTAGATGCTGGACCTTTAATATACAGTCATCCTTGGCTTTTTGAAAGTTTGCCTTACACCACTTGCCTCATGTGAAAGACCTATAGTAGTACCTGTTTCACTAACCAAAAGAAATCCAAAGAGGATTTTTGCTTTTATGAAAAAAAGCGAAAATAGCATTCTTCTTTGTTTTGCAGTGAGCCCCCAAGCTGCAAGAGTGATACCACCGGGCTCCTTCCCTGGGAACTACACCAGCATCTCAGCATCAAATTGCCATAGCTTTAAAATTGTGTCTGTAAGCATCCGTGCTTTATCTCAATTTATTCAGTGCATCCATTAGCAAAATGCATCCTAAGGTATTTGCTTCTATGATTTATATATTTGCGCTTATGAAAGGTTTCATAGGAACCTACTTTCAGATAGTGGAAGAGACCATAATGATGATATTGAGAAAAAGTTAAAATCAGTAGAATAAAGGCAGATGACTTGATAATGAGATTTCCTACATAGGAAAAAATTTTAAATGATAAAGAATTATTGATGACATAACAAATAAAATAAGAACAATGTTTAGAATGATTTTCACACTCACTTATTAGTTTTGTATTACTGCATAACAAATCACCCCAAAATTTAGTGACTTAAAACAACAACTACTTATTATCTCATAAGATCTATGGGTCAGGAATCTGGGCATGGCTGAGCTGGGTCTTTTTGGCTCAAGGTTTCTCTTGAGGTCACAGTCAGGGGGAGTTTGAAGGCTCCACTGGATTTGTGGGATGCATAGCTTCTAAGCTCACACAAGTGATTGTTAACTGGTCTTATAATCTTTCACTGCATGAATCTCTCCACAGAGCTACCTCACAACGTGGCACATGGCTTCTCCCAGAGTGAGAGAGACATGGAGGAAAAGCATCCATCGTGGAAGACATACTTCTTTTGCAACCTAATCTTGGAATTGACAGGACAATCTTGTCCCTGTTTTGCAGATGTGGAAATCAAAGCCCAAATAGTTCGGGTAAGTGTACTAAAGTTGAACAGATCTTGAGTAGCAAAATCAGGATTCAAATCCAGACAGTGGGCTGGAGAACCTGTGACTTAAATACCACATTACACAGTGTTTCCTATCATAATGCTCAAAATGTAACACAGATGATGAGAATGGTGTTATTGATGGTGTAAAAGAAGAACAGCTGTTTGCTTGTCTTAATTAAAATGTTTCAACATGAGAACATCTCCAAGATACATGTTCTAGAGTAAGAACACAGCTTAAATATTTGCTAGGAAAAATTGAGGAATGTCACTTGCAGTGACTGAGAAATGTAACTGTTCAAATTCATGGAAGGGATGGGAACACTTAGGTTGTATTAACACAGGACAGGATGGAGGAGTAGAAAGCTTGGGTTCATCTCTTAGCAGCAATGGTTAAACAATGTATATTCGCAAGAGAGGCAGAGAGGAGCAATTGGTGTTAACCCTTGCATATAGTCTCATAAATGTCTCAGCTCCAGAGATCTGATTAGTATAATTTTTCCCTGTATATTTTGTTATGTTTTTCTTTTACCAGTTTTTCCCCACTTCGACAATGCTGTACATCATTTTCTGTGGTCTGGCATCACAGCCATAAAAGCTATTTTTCAATTCCCGTGACTATCTCTAACTATATTGGCTCCAGTTCAAATTTTTAAAAAAAAACAGATTACAGAGATTTTTCTAGTTTTATTTGGCCACTTCCAAAAATGCTTCAATATGTATTTCCCAGGTTATCAAGCTAATATTTTTAAGTGCATATTCAAACAATCAAGACAAAGGAGAGTGAATTGTTGAAGATGTTAAACACAATCGTGACACAACTATTCTTCTAATTCAGTCAATAGAAAATATGTGTTAAAATTTTAAAAAGATGAAATATGCTTTCCAAGCAGGATTTGCAAGGTCAGAAATCAATCTGTGTGACAAATTTTGGCTCTTGAAGTTTAGAGTTATTTTCCATGAGGAAATGTGCTTTGGTGAGTGTAGCAGAGATTAAACAGCATAATGGAAATTTACTAGGTTGTCTATTTCAGGAGAAAATACAAAAAATAAACTTTACTCTCATTTGCTCTTCACTTCCTGATGTGAACCACGCTCAGTAAAAATAACATCCAATTTGTAGTTACTGGACTGGGTACTAGCTTAGCTCTGCAACCAGTTAGGAATACCTTGGTTACGCCCATAACATCTATTTCCTAGTGTGTAAGAGGGAGACATCAAAATAGATGTGACTTGAAGATTCTCTTAGGTTTAATATTCCCTGATTTTATTATTTCAAATTTACCACATACTGACCCTTTCACTTCACTCCAACAAACTTATTCAATATCCCATTTTCAGATCTTTCAATTGGATTTCCTGATTATTATTCTGAGGGGCCCTTCAGGCAGTTTTGATGAGGCCCATCTGATCATGACTCTCGTTATTATTCCCCAAGATTGAGCTGGAAATGATTTTCACATGATCACTCCTGCCAATAAACACCAAGCTTCTGGCGGTCATGGAAAAAACATGCCCATTATTTTATAATTGTTGAACCTGAAATATGTCAGATAATTCATATCAATGCTTAAGAGAACCGAATAATTTTTCTGAGTGTTAGTATATTTATATAGCATCAAACACAATACTAACATTTCTTCAGCATATAATTTATCATTACTCAATAAGAGAGATAAAAGAGACCTAATATTGGAAAATAATACAGTATATAAAAATGTCTAGTATAATTTTATGCCTACTTTAATATCTTGCAGCAATAGATTTAACTAAAAATCTCCCATTTTTTTCTCATAAGCATTGTCAATTATATGCTTTTCAGAAGTTTAGTCAGCAGATTAATTAAGTGTTGTATATAAGAAGAATGCTATTTTAATTGTGCTCTAAAGTGCAATATAAGAATATGCCATCTGTTAATATTTTGATAACTGTGATAGTCATTAATGTTTCTCAGTAATGTTTCCTGCTATCTACCATAGGGGCTCATGATAAAATTGTACTTCTTGGCCTCCCGTGGTTAAATAGAAGCATGTGAGTTCAAGCTAGTGAGTTATGTGCAAAATTGATGAGTGTTATTTCCTGGTTTCACATTTAATTGCCGATTGTGAGATATCTCAGCACCTTCTCTATTCCCTCTGCCAATGTTCTGGATGGCAGTTCCTCCATCAGCCCAGGTCCAGAGTGAAGACAGTAATGACACACAGCAGAGCCCCAACCAATCCTAAAGAGAGAAGCAACATAACCATAAAATGAATATTTGTTTTTCTCATTTGTTTTGTTCTTATTTGTCATCACCACATCACCTAACCTGACTGATAGAATAACTACTAATATCTGCTATATTCATAAATTTAGGCTTGGGATACTACCAATTTCCTCTCTGCAGTCTAGCACCGAGAGAGAAAAGCCATTCTATAAAAGTAAGGTACCACCTGATATTGTTAGTAGAATCTTAATCTTGAATGTTTTCTACAGATTCTTTCCAAAATTTGTTCAGCTGGGTTATTCCATTCAAAACCCCAAGATATCCTGCCATTAGATCTACTTGCTTTACATTATTTTCTTTACCTTTCTTTCTAATTTTCTATTAAGGCACTAATCATGTGGCTCAAATTTATTGAGTATTTATTATGTGCCAGACACACTTCTAAGCCCTTTAAATCTATTAGCTAATTTAATTCCAGCAACCACCCTATCAAATATGTACAACTATGGTCTCTGTTTATGCTGAAAAAATTGAGATCTAGAGATGTTAAATAAAATTCCCAAGGATACCTAACTAATAAGGTACACAGCTAATATTCAAAACTAGATAAGTTAGCTCTGGAGTTTGTACTCCTAATCATTAATCAATACTGTACTACAATGTGAGCCTTCCCTGGCAGTCCAGTGGTTAAGATGCCATGCTTCCACTGCAGGGGGCACAGGTTCAATCCCTGGTCAGGGAATCCCCGCATGCCACATGGCATGGCCAAAACAAATAAATAAAATAAAAATAAATAAATAAATACTGTACTACAATATATTCTATTTAAGATACTGAAAGGATTAGTAGGTATTGACAGAGAATTGATAACTATTAAACGAACTTCTGTTGAAGGACTCTGTATATATTCACACACATATATACATGTCAAGATCTTTCCCCCAAATCTGGATAGTTGAATATTTATACACTTCCTTAAGTTTCTTGGGAATATGCTGATAAAATAAATAGAGAGAAACAGGCTATTTCAAGTTATTGCTCCTTTGAACCAAATAAAATGTTAAAAATCAAATCAGCACATATATAAGAATAACTGAATCACTTTGTTGTACACCTGAAGCTGTTGTTATACAACATTGTTAATCAACTATAGTCCAATAAAAATAAATAAATATTTTTAAAAAATCAAATCAGCACAGATACTTCCACATCCAAGTATGATGGATTAAGAAATGCAGAATGACTCCTACTCACTGCATAAAACAACTATAAAAACCTGGACTTAATATCAAAACAACTACCTGAAATTACTAGAGAGTAAACAAAAGCAGACAGTTTGGGAGCTGGGAGGAGTTTAAGGATGGCAGACAAAACAACACAAGTAATTTCTCATCCCTACAGCTTTTCATTGGATGCTAAGCGTCCTCTACTTTGCGAGAACAATGACTCCAGTGAGTCACATGTAAACCTCTCTGCATTTTGACTAGGGAACCAGAAAAGTGAAGCTAGGAAACCTGTGAACACTGAAAAGAGTGGAGAATCCTGGAAGGAAGTGAGCCAGAGAAGGAATCCACACTCTTCTTAGCCACATCATGTTTTATTTGTAAAGTTGATTGATGCAAAACAAAACAAAACAAGAAAACTTCAAGTGGAGAGATCAGCTGTACAAAAGCATATGTGTTTGGCTGGGATAGAGCCAGTCAAACAGCGATATAACAAAAAACCCTCTTTTCCTATTTCTTTTCCAAAACAGATGTCTAACGACTTTGACCAAAAAACCCAAAACTTATTTTTTCACCTTGGCTACTGTTACTTTTACAGCTGATTCCTCCCAAGAGAATGGATGTCTGTTTTATACATGTTTTAATGCTACCAAAAATGCTAGAGCTCATCTGGAGGATCATACTGATGAAAGTTTAACATTATTGTGGAGACAGGGAAATGGTAACATGTGCTTTAGTGTTCTGATATGTACCAACCATAATGGAGAACTAGGTAGAAACAAACAGGACAGAGTGAAACATAAACAAACAAAAAAACACCATGTCAGTTCTACTCATAAAACTGCCAAAAGAAGCTAAATGGCAAGATGCTTCTTTAATTTGGACCTCAGTTACCTCATCTAAAAATGAAGCTATTTGGATTTGATAATTTCTAAGGTCCCTTTCCAGCTTAAATATTTTATGGTCCTAAGCTATTTAAACTTGATAAGGAGTCAGAATTTCATTCTGAGCCTGAGCAGTAGAGCAGTTGCACAGAGCCTCCATGGAATGCCTATGTCAGGGCTTCCCAGAATATGGGAATTTTACTCTTTCATAAAAGAGGAAAATTCCAAAGGTACTTTTTTGGGGGGCTTACTTAGTGAGGCCATCTTTTACTCATGCCAAGTTAAGGGATTTATGAAAAGTTCAGAATAAAAATAAGAAAAACTATCATATATCATCTATCCCCTTTGTGAAAAAAAAAAAGTAAATGTTAATATCAAAAAGGAAGAACAACAGACTTAGAAACAAACTCATGGTTACCAAAGGGGATAGCTGGGCTGTGGGAGCAGGACAAATTAGGAGTATGGGATTAGCATATATACACTACCATATATAAAGTGTGTAAACAGCAAGGATCTACTATATGACACAGGGAACTATACTCAGTATCTTGTAATAACCTATAATGGAAAAGAATCTGAAAGAGAATATGTGTGTGTGTCTGTGTGTAACTGAATTACTTTGCTCTACACTTGAAACTAACACAAAATTGTTGATTATACTTCAATTTTTAAAAAGTTAAAGGAATAACCCTATGTCAGAATAAAGCACATAGCTCTAAAATTAAATTTATGAAAAATGCACTATATTGATCTTCTTCTCACTGCAACACTGACCAAGAGAAATTTTGTCTAAAAACTGTTTTTGGAGTGTTTGGAACCATTGGTCAATTCTGTTGCATTTCTCCTCCCATGCTCAAACTTGGGTGAGAAGCTACTGTGTTCCTCAATCACAATGCCTGCTTCTTTATCACCAAGTCCATATCATTTTGTCCCTCTCCTGATATCATCTAGCCAATATGAAAATTACTGTCAGTCTCTGACAACAGGCGAGACTACTCTCAAGAATACCAAAAAAAAGCAAGGATATAGAACAACTAGAATTCTCCTACACTGCTGATGGAAATGTCAACTGGCACAAGTCTCTGGAAAACAGTTTGCTAGTATCTTATAAAGGTAAGAGTAGACCTACCATATGACTGAACAAGGCCGTTCCTTTGTTTACCCAGGAGAAATCAAGTCATATGTATACACAATGACTTGTACTCAAATATCTATGGCAGTTTTATTCATGATAACCCCAATGTGGACAAACAAGCAAAAAAATGCCCATCAACTGGTCAATACATTGAATTGTGGTATATCTTACAATGGTGTAGTGCTCAGCAGTAAAAAGGAACAAACTACTGATGCATGCAGCATCTTGGACAAATCTTAAAAACATCACACAGAGCAAAAGAAGCCAGGTATAGAAGAATCCATCCTGTATAAATGCATGTATATGAAGTTATGAAACTAGCCAAAGTAATCTAAAGTGAAAGAAACTACCTCTATGGTTGCCTGGGGTGGAGGGCAGTGGTAGTTGATTGCAAAACAGTGCTTACATGAGTATATTGGTCTGTCAAACTCACCAAAGTATATATTTAAAATGTGTGCATTTTGCTATATGTAAATTATACCTTAAAAACATTTGTTTTATAAAGCAAAAGAAAAATACATGTAAAAAATTTGGATCTTCATTTCCCAAATCTTGATATGTCTATTTTTACTCATAAATAAAATATTCAAATATAAAGTTATTTCATGCTTAAAAGAATTAGTGGAAAATGGTGCAAAGTATGTACTTATAAAGTTGATTTAATACATGTAGTCATTTCAAGATGTCTTGCTTTGAGGCAGAAATGATATGTATGTTCCATTTTAGTTTTTTTTAAAAAATGCATGTTAGTTAAAGGTGACATTTGTAAGTATATTTCTTCAGGCAACTTTTATTATATCTAATCTGATTGTTGTTATAAATGTATATATAATTTACTAAAGTGTAAATTGTATATTATTGAAACATTCTGCCAGCTCCCTTAGGGGATAAAGGGAATGTCATATTATGTATCTGACAGTACCTGGCAGATTGCCTTACATTACTGAATATATTGAATTGCATTAAGTTAAAGTGAAATGAGCTGAACCAGAATCAGAAATGTATAGTATAAAGGGCACAGAGCTAGGGTTAAGAAACTTATGTTCTAGCCCTGGTTCTGCCTCTATATAAACTTGGATGAGTCACTTCATTTCTCTCAACTCCATTCTTCTCATTCACTGAACAAATATGTCAAGGCCTACTTTGTGTCCACCCCTGATCTGTAAGCTAAGAATAGTGGCATGGAAGGCCTGGCCTTGAACAGGCCATTTTACAGATGACTGTAAAATGGAGATGAACATGATTACACTAATATAACACAACAATGCAGCAAGTACCAGGTGAAGAACCAGAAGGAAAGTAGGCATGGGATGCTAGATCCTGTCCTAAACCCAAGCCTGGAGAAACTGCAGAATTGAGGGGGTGACTGAGAGTCACCTTAGATTTTATCACTAAAAATTCTGGTATAAGTGGAAGCTAGAAGCATCTTTATGCATAAGGGAAATTGCAGCCTAGAGTGGAAGAGGGCCAGATGCCACAGATGTGCTATATGCTGGAAGAGAGCAGGTCTTATTATCCTGGATGGATCATGGCTTGCATTACCACTCACGTGAGGTAGGAACACAGCAGTGATAGCCAGTGCCGGCCAGAAGCAGGTGGGTAACTTCTGGGCTGTGCTAGAGCTCAGCTACAGTGGAAAGCAGTAAGAATCTGTAGCAATGGTATTTTCATTCACTACTAATGGTAGTGCAAACTGATTAACCGCTCTAGAAAACTAGTATTAACTACTAATGTTGGATATACAGATACCTAAGTGAAAACCACACACGTTCACCAAGCTACATAAAAGAAGAATGACCATAAAGAGTAGAAATAAGATAATGTTACCTATCACCACTTCTATTCACCAATGAACAGAAAATACCAGATTAGAAAGTAAGGCAATATAAACAAATAACAATATGAAGGTGGGAAAAAATAAATAGAATTTTATTTATAGATTATATGATTATCTATGAAACAAGAAATAAATTAAAGCACCTACCATAAATTATTAGAATTCAATAGAATTATTTTTCTAGAATTCTTGGTTAAAAGATCAATATCTGAAATTGTATTGGTTTTTCTATAGCAACAAGATAATAACAGAAAAATGTAGTTTAAAATACTCTTTACAGTTGTATCAAACAAAAAAATTACCTAGGAATAAATCTAAAAATAAATGTGCACAAAATTTACAGAAAATTTTTTTTTATGATTAAGGGCCATTATAGGACACCTTATAAACAGAGAGACAGACTGTGTTCACTGGAAAACAAAATCTGGATGTTTGAGTTTTCCTGAAATTTATCTAAATGTTTATTGCAATCCAAACTAAAATCATAACAGTATTTTTAATGGAAATTTACATGTAGTGTCTAAACTGTCTATAAATGAACAAAGATATAAGAATAAAGAAGACAAATCCTGGAGAAAGAACCATAAATGTTAATTTTTCTTAAGGATTTATCATAAATCAGTAGTAATGAAGGAAATGTGTCATTAAATGTGGATAGACAAATAGAATAATGTATAAAAATAGAGAATCTGTACATAGAATGACAGAGCTAATAAGGAAGGTCAATAATTAAAGGATGGATTTTGCAATAAAACTACTGGGATAATTATTATGCAGATTTAAAAAATAAAATTGGCCCCCTTCCTATGCAAATCTAAATTCTAGTTGGGTTAATAGACATAAAACAAAACTAAAATTTTAGAAGCCAACATAAGAGAATATGTAGACCTTGTGTAGAAAATTGTTTCTTAAACAAGATAATATAGCACTAACTTAAAAAGGAAAAAGTGATAGATCTAACTACATAAAAATTAATACCTCCTGCTTATGAAATCACACAAAAGAACAAGAAAAGAGAAGTCACATTAGGAGGAGATATTTAGAACATGTACAACTGACAACAAATTAGTATTCAGAACATACAAAAATGCATATTGATAAGAAAAAATTACAAATGAACAAAAGACTTGAAAAGTTAATTTGTAGTGAAGGATTTACAAGTAGTCAACTGATATATAAAAAGAAGCTCAACCTCAAAAACAATCAGGGATTTTTCAAATTAAAACCACAATGAAAGAGCATCACACACCCAACAGATTGGCAAAAGCTAAGTCTGACAATATGTAATGTAGGTAAGGATTAAAAAATACTCCCATACTGTTAGTGGAAGTGTAAATTGGTAAAACAAACAAACAAACAAAAATCCTTCAAGATAAAAAGCAATATGTTGGAAAAGCTAAGATTTTTATATTATAAGATCTAGGAATTCTCCTCCTAGCTTTATATTGTGGAGATACTCTTGCAGATGTGCTCCAGAACATAAGTACAAGATTTGCATTAGTGCACTGTGTGTAATAGCAAAAAATCTGAAACAATTCAAATGTTCATTGATAAGGTAAATAAGTAACTTACATTCGTACAATGAACAACTATACACCAGTGAAAATGAGTGAATTAGACTTATGCCCAATAACATGGATGACTCTCAGAAACATATATTGAGATAAAAGAAAGTTCAGAAAAATCTTTCTGCATTTAATAGAAATTTCAAAAATGTACAAGATTAAGTAGTATATTATTTTGAGATATAAAAATATATGTCATGAAAACTAAAAAAAATCAAAAGATTAAATAAAAATTTAAAGAGTATAAAGGGGAAATTAAAATTTACAGGGAAATATAATAGAGAGGAGCCTTGGAGGAAACAGTGAGTCTGTGTGCCAGTAACTGAAGAGTGTGATGATCTCAGTCCCCTTCAATTGATGACCCAGATAATCATGGGCTACATGGGCACACAAAAGAAAGCATCAACCTAGTCAAGGACCAAGAGAGGATTTCTATTTTCATGCTTCTCAGTCCCTCTATACCCTCCTATTGCCTACAAATCTTGGCCAATCCTCCACTTATAACATTTGAAAGCTCTGTAAAATGATGAGTTCAGATAATTATCAGAAATGGAGAGTGTAGAGATAAGGTGACGTCAATACCCATTGTCTTTCATGTCCAGCAAGTTCACAATTTTAAAAAGGCTGGGAAAACATGGGGAACATGATATTTACCATTAATTTTTTGTTCATGAAACTTTGATCCTAATACTTACATCCAGCTAATCAAGAATGATTGAAGGAAGAAGTGCTCTCACCCATCTCTGTAATTCCACACTTTTGCTCTTGCTTTGGATTGAGCATATTCAGCCTGAGGGTTGCTTTTGTTTTGGTTAATGTCAACGGCAGTAGACTCCTCTGGTAGCTTCTAAATAGAGTGGACGATGGTAAATTGAGGGAGAGATATTTTCATCTTCAATATTTAATCTTCACTGTTCCTGACACTGAGTTGTCAGGTTCAAACAGCCTCCAATCGATAAGCCGCCACTCAGAGGATGTGAATTCCCTAAGCAGTATGCAGAGCGCATGTGTTCTATTAGGCTCTGAGGTGGTGTCTCCAGAGGCTCTGAAATCGGTTGTTGAGACTGCATGTAACTGGTGAATGCTATCAGCCACCTGGTCGCCTGTGGAAAAACAGCAGACCTCCAACAGCTTCCTGCATTTTGCCCTGCGCAATCTTCAGTCATCCTATCTTTCATCCTTTCTCTGACAACCATCCTTTACCTCCCCCTGCCTTCCCTTGCAGGTGAGAAAGGCCTAGGAAAAGAGGTTTCCATGCATACCAACAGCCTCTGAATCTCCTGAAGATCCCAAGTTTCAAAAATCTCTGTCCTGGGAATAAATCCCTGCCATTGAAGTATTGAAGTTCTTTTGTAGATGGGAGAGAGTGATTCCACACTTTTAAATCTTTCTCTCTCCCTTTTTTTTTTTTTTTTTGGTTTTCTTTCTTTTTTTCTTTTTTTTTTTTTAATATCCCTCTTATCCTGTCTAGCAGAGTAGATCAAATACAATGAACAAGATTATTCAAAGGTCACTCGGAGCCCTAAGGGGAAACCTAGCTACTTTAGACTCCTGGGTAATCCCATGTCATACAGTGGTATTCAGAGCTCCCAGGGAGCTTAGCAGTAACACCTATTTCTCCAAGCAACAAGTCTTTTTGAGTTGAAGATACCGTTATGGAAATCTTCTTCACCCAGCATAAAAATTATGCAGATAAGTAAATATTCTGAGACACTAAAGCACCTCCGTCAAGCTATCCTTCTCTTTGATGAAAATATTCCTAAAATGTATTACATCCCTTTTTACCTTCTTAACCTGAGCATTTAAAAATTATTATGCTTGAGACAGAGTTGTTGTTATGGGCAAACTAACTGTATTTGCAATAATAAAGTAATGCCTTTAAGTACTGGAACAGTGTAGAAATTCTCCCTCACATATTGTATTCCAGATTGTGATTTTTTTCACATACAGAAAATTTTATTTCTCTACAATTTATTTGTTGACAATTACTAATATATTTAAATTGAGGGAAGAAAAATTGCTACCATGAAAACTTCTTAAGGCAGTTGACCACATAAAAATGGAACTTTTTTGTTGTTTGATTTCTAGGTAGCTTATCCCATGTTTATTCTTTTAAAAAAGGTTTTAAAATAAGATGTGTAAAACACATACAATAAAATTCGTATAATTTACAAATCTTAAGTCTGTAGACTTAAGCCATGTAGCTACATTGTATAGCAAAATAACCACAAGCCAGATCCAGAAACTACTCTAGTATATTAGAATGTTCCCTTGAGCTTATTTATCATCAATAATGTCTCCAAGAGGTAATCATTATTCTAACTTTCATTATCAACTGATTTTACCTGTTCTTGAACTTGATATAAATTGGTTGATATGGTATATATTCTTCTGCAAGACATTTTTGCTCTAATAATTATGGTAATGTCTGTAAAATTCATCCAGGTTGTTGCATGAGTCAGTTATTATTATATTTTAATTGTTATGTAGCAGTCCATTGTATGAAATATTACATAATTTATTTATCATTCTTTTATTTACAGATATTTGTATTGTTTCAATATTTTTGAATAAAACTGCTATGTGCCTATATTTTGGTAGACATATACACTCTATTTTCTTGAGCACATATGCTAGGAATGAGTAACATTTAGTAAGCACTGCCAAATGGTGTTACAAATTATCTGTAATGATTTTTATTCTCACTGCAATGTATGAATGTTCCAGTGTTCCTATATCCTTGCTTATAACTTTGTATTGCCAATCTTGATTTCTTATTAAAAATTTTAGCCACTTTGGTGGAAATGCAGCAGTGTCTTTGGGTGGTTTGATCTCAGATTTTTTATGGTGATCTTTGTAATCATTTTCATTTTATTTTTATTGGTTTTGTTTCTTCATTAACACCTCCTGTATTATACCATTTTAATTAAACTTTTAATCTTGAGATAATTATAGATTTATATGCAGTTTAAACAGATATTTGATTTTACTATGTTTTTCTCTAATATATCTATGCCTTATATTATATAATTTTAATGTGATTTTTCAAAGTTACCCAATAATGGATGCTATCAGTATTTTGTGTAAAGCAAAAGTACATAGGCTTTGAAAGAATTTGAGATTTATAAGTAAATGAATGAGATTTTAGGCATAGCTTTGTGACTTTGGAAGGAAGGGGGCTGTAAGGAGCTCCTACTTTAGTTTGTAGGTAGGAGTAGTCTGATATCCAGACAATGCATTGAAAATATTATTTCTGTCCAGAGTGTTTTGAAATGTTATATATATTTTACATCACAAGAGTTTACACAACCAAGAGTTCCAAATATATAAGAATTGAGTTGTCTAAGCTATCCAAGAAAAAAATGAAAGTAATGGTGATAGGAGTCAGAACTGCCTCTCCTGGGTGGGACATTCATAGGACATGTTAATGAGGGACATTTCTAAGATGATTGGGGTGAGGGTTATTCACACTGATACATTGAACTATATTCTTAAATCTGTCACTTTGTTGTTTATAAATAATATCACCATAAAGTAATCTGAACATTAGCTTTCAAACGTGTCTTTCAATATCCATCAATATGCTGGAAGGGAAGGTCCCTTTTGCTTTTGGTTTCTAACTAGTAGAACAGACCAAATAATCACTGTTAACAAAGATCAAAATATTACCTCCAGTAATGTTTCAAAAAATAAACCCTTACCACACCCCCAAAAGGCACAGCTCTCAGATAATTACTAGATGAGATAATTTGGCTTCTAATCAATCTTGATCTTGAGATTACCTGTGGGAACAATCCCTGAGTTACACCAGAGTTATAGACACAAAACTATGGATGTAACCAAATTTCCCACCCCAATAGGACAGTTTTTCCTCAGGTTTTAACAGCAAAATTCTTAGAGCAAGGAAGCTCAAAGAAAGAGAGTGTTCCTTTGGACCCTGGAGAGTCAAAATGAAGATAAAGCAATTCCTTCCAGAACAATAACCTGGAAACACCATGACTCCTCTTATTGAAAACAGGACCCAATAATTAACGTATGAAAGTGTTCATACCAATGTTCCTCCTCCCATGAAAATGATCAGGAGAAATGTCCTTCACTAGTGATGTGGTTTCCCTCACACTGAACAGAAAAATTTAGTCCATTATGGAGTATTTATACAATAAAATATGTAATCACTAAAAATTGTGTTTCTAAAAAACTAGTAAGTTCAGGAAGTGCTAATATTGTACCATTACCAGTATTTTTAAAACAACTGCAATACTACTTACAAACACTATAAAAAGCAATCACCACTTCATTAAAATATATATATATATACACATGTATGAAATATACTTTTATATTTTATATACCATGTAAATATTAAGACTGATCATCTATGGATGTTTTGCATTATTTTATTATGCTTTATGTATTTTTATGTTTCAAACTGTTTATTATTATTAATTTTTTATTGAAGTATAGTTGATTTACAATGTCATGTCAATTTCTGCTGTACAGCAAAGTAAGTCGGACACACATATATATATACACATTCTTTTTAAAATTCTTTGTTGATTTGTTTTAAGTTAATCTAAACAATAAATTAAATACACACAAAAACTTAATCATATATTTAAGAATAATACAAGATAGATTCCTATGACTTCTAGGGAAAAGATTAAATTTTGTAGAATAATCCAACAACCAATCATTATCATCATAAAAAAGCAGTGGTGTTTGGCTAGTTGGTCACTGGGAACATAAAGAAGCCCTGGCTCAAGAGAAGTAAGCAACACATAAGGGCAAAATTAAACACACCTAAATTAAAAGATACTTTGCCACACACGGTAAGTACCCTACAAGAGGGACAAACAAGAACTATAGAAAATAAAGAAACAATTGCCAACTATTTCTGTGGTGAAAAACTTCCAAAGAAAATTTCAAGGTGAACCTGTGTCATAAATGGTTAGAACTCTAAAAGGAAAGGACTTGCCACTGGATCCCGGTTAATGGTGTGCCACTTTTAATGTGAACATTGCCCAAGTGAATACATGAGATGAGAATGGCCACGTAGGACGTGTAGCCATCTTAGACCATATTTCACATGTGCAAATAGATGAGAAGCACGAGAACCTCAGAATCCTCTTCAACATATTAGGGGTCATCACTAATACAAATAAAGATTAGAATCACTCTTCTTCGTGGGTAACTTGCTTTGAGTTGCTGTTTCCCTGGGGCTCTTTATTCCAAAAGGTGGTGGAAATAATAATAATATACAGGGTCCTTGAATAAAGATTGCCAACGTAGCACAACCAGGAAAAATAATTTAGATGTTGGCCAGGAGAAAAAGGGAACAGGGAATAAGAATGTAATTGAGGGTCAAGATACACATTCCCTGATCAATTCAAAAGTAGAAACCATAAAGATGAGCACGTCCAGAAAAGAACATTCTTCAGGCTGGAGTTTGACAAGGAGAATGGATAGTTAAAGCAAGCCTGGGAGATTACATTCTGTGGTTTCTTGTTTAGCAAGAAAAAGAACGGGTGCTTTAATCTACGGACTTGTAGTTCTTGGTGAAGTGGGAACAAAACATTCTTGAACTCTTATAATCATGAAGATGGTTAAATATAGCTATTTATGAGTGCCTACCAAGTTTTAGTTATTGTGTTTGAGATGCTGAAAATTTTATCTCTAATCTTTACAACAGTCCTGAAAGTTAGAAGTCATTGAGTTCATTTTGCAGACAAGAATTCAGTGGCTCAAGGATGATACCCAGCTTGTAATGGATAGGACCAGAGATCAAGTCCCAGGTTTATCTAATTCAAGAGGCTTTTCTCTATTATATCATCTTTACCACAGAAGAAAAAAAAATCAACTTCTCTAAAGGAAGTATTTATATTTCCATACAGTAAGTGCAAAGAATAACACTGTCAAGACTGCTGGGATAGTTTTCATCAACTTTCTCCCCTGTTTTCCTTTTGATAATGTTTTTACCTCTCTCAAGAAATGCTACAGATTTCTATCATGTGCCTTTAATATGTATGTTCTCCTCATTAGTTTCCTACAGACATTTTGGGGCCTGCAGATGTCAGGTCCCTAGGCTGTAAAATTCACTGAGCAGATTGCTTTGAAATATTAGCCCTCCGCAGGCCCCTTGTCTAACTTCTGTAAATCTGCTCTGAGTTGCTTTCCTAACTTGACTTATATGGCTTATGGGTTTTTACACACCAATTTTGTTCAGTGAGTGAGCAAAAATAGTTTTCTAGAATTCCCAAACTCAATTCTTTTCCCGCTCTGCACATATTTTATCTTTGCCTGGTTTGCAGACATGAATAACCAACAATGTTGACAATCTGTGTATTCCCGCTTGAGTGCCACCAGTGGCAGCATAACAGAGAGATTGTGTCTTTCATGTTAAATGAGAGAACTGTTGAGTGATACTAGATATTTTATGCACTGCAAGCCTCTCAAAAGTTCTGCATTTTATTCAAATACATACATACGGGGCCTCCCTGGTGGCGCAGTGGTTGAGAGTCCGCCTGCCGATGCAGGGGATACGGGTTCGTGCCCCGGTCTGGGAGGATCCCATATGCCGCGGAGCGGCTGGGCCCGTGAGCCATGGCCGCTGGGCCTGCGCATCCGGAGCCTGTGCTCCGCAACGGGGGAGGCCACAACAGTGAGAGGCCCGCATACCGCAAAAAAAAAAAAAAAAAAAAACAAAAAAAAACAAAAAACATACATACACATAATTCTCTGTCTCTTACTGTCACTACCTCTATTTTGTTTTTTACACTTTTTGCCCAAAGATAGAGGCTCTGAGGATGGAGAAGTTCATTTTCTGTATAGTCCATTTTGCTTTACAGTAGCCTACATAAAGCATTTCAGGAACCATAGCTTTTCTCTCCAAGTAGCCCATAACAATTTTTCTGAGTCTTACTCATTTGAGACATCTGTTCTCTACTAATACAAGGCATAATCATTAAATAGTTTAAATTTGAACTCCTTATTGGGAAAGTCCATGCCTTCTTTGATTTATTTTTGCAGAATCAGTAGCATCCATTTACTCCATGACCATTTAATCAGCACCTACTACAGACCATACATTGTACTAAATGCCACATAAGTACAAATGAATAAAACAGTCTCTATTTTCAAGGAACAAACTGTCTCATGGGAGATGTGGTCAAGTAAGGAGACAAATACAAGGCAGTGTGACAAATGGCTCAAAGTAGCTCAGTACAAAAGATTGGGGTATCACAAAGCATGAAGCTCTCAACTATTCTCTGGTTTGGGTGATAGTGAAAAAAATTTTTATGGAGCACACATCTGAGTTGATCTAGATGGAGTTAGCAAAGCATGTGAAGAAAGACAGGGACTGCAGGTGGAGAAGCAGTGTGGGCAAAGATATGGAGTCTTGCAAAAACATCACCCTTTCAGAGAAGGGCAAGCAGTTTAATTTTACTAAAGAATAAGGGCCAGTTGAAGAATTCTAGAAGATAAGATAGGAAAGTTTTATAGAGTCCACAGTTTGAAGTCTTTGTATATCATTCTAAGAAGTTTGAACTTTTACATAGGCAGGAGTTTATCTAGGTAGGATTTTTTAGGTTGTGTGTATGTACATTTAAAAAATAATTTAGAAAACAATCTGAACATGTTATGCCCTTTCATGCACAAACCACAATCATGTACATGTACACACAAGCAAATATTGAGTCATCTGGATAAGAGCAATATAAATAAGTACTACCATGTAAGGGCATTGCACTTTTGAGAGGATGCAAATGTTGTTTGCAGTCAAAACAAAAATGGTTTCTCCCTTAAAGTGTCAACATTTAACATTTAATATATTGTCAGGATATTTAAATATTTGTAATGTGGAAAATACTTAAAACTATCCCATTCAACTTCATACAGATATGATTATCTTAGCTATTATAATTGTTTTTTTCTTTTCCGCTAACAATGTGCAATTGATCTTTTCATAGATTAAAGACTTCAGTTTCTAAACTTAATAAATTGAGATTTGTCATTTGGCATTTTGAAACTATATAATGTTGTGGGATACTATTCTTTAATTGTTACAGGCATATGACAAAAAATCAGAGGCTGAATGCATCATGACTATACAGAGGACAAGTGATGACAATGGTAACAAATGCTTGATTCCTCTATGAATGGAAGCACTCTGTAGTGGAGTGGAGTGTAGTGAAGTGGAGATCATGGTGGGGAAAGGCATCATCAGATGGACACGGAAGGCATGGTGGACTCACAAGAACCTGTCTCTTAGCACCAAGTCTAATATTTATATCTCAAACTCTCTTTGGTTTCTGATATATGACATCGACAGTAACACAAAAGCAAAATAACTTTTGATTTTCATCGCCTTTTATTTTTCTATTTAATATATTGTTATTTTGTTTTTAATATTTGGATAAGACATATAAACTTCAATAGTTTATACACAATTTTTATTTATACATATTTAAGTAAAATTATAATTAAATAGTTTAAATCAAAGTGGGATATCTGTAATAATTATTTTAATTGTCCATTCAATACTCAAGCTTGAAAAGCTGTAGTAGGCAAAGAAGAACCATTGTTGTTAGCTACTTCATTAAAGAGATATCCAAGCATAGTGTAAATTCGCATGTATTGTATCCAAAAGACCCAGGTTCACATCTTTTCTCTTTAAGTTCTTATGAGTTATTAATCTGTTTCCAAATTTTGAAAATGGAGATAATGATATCTGTCTTTCAAAAATCAATGAGATTATTTGTGTAAAGTATCTGCACACTACTTGTATTTAATAATGTCAATTTCCCCCTTTATATATCTGAACTCTGATTTTCTCATCTATAAAATGGAAATATTAATACACATGTGATGTGATATGTAGAATCCTAGTCTTTATAAAGGCAAACACAAAGTTCCAGCTACTTTTTTTATAGAAGTAGAAACAGAAAGATTATGTTTTCCATTTTTTTTTTTTTCTTTTTGCGGTACTCGGGCCTCTCACCATTGTGGCCTCTCCCGTTGTGGAGCACAGGCTCCGGACGCGCAGGCTCAGCGGCCATGACTCACGGGCCCAGCCGCTCCGCGGCATGTGGGATCTTCCCGGCCCGGGGCACGAACCCGTGTCCCCTGCATCAGCAGGCGGACTCTCAACCACTGCGCCACCAGGGAAGCCCTATGTTTTCCATTTTGAAACAAATATCTCTTGAGTGACTTCTCAGTAATGTCCCTGTAAAAAATGTAGGCACACATTTTCCTAAAGAACAGATATATCAATAAGAACTTGTGTGAGAGTTTGGGTGTTTATGTGGATGAGACTTTAAAAGGCTCTCCACTCCCATACGACTTAGAAAAGAGAGCTTTGGAAAGGGGATGAACCAATTTCTATTAGGTTCCCAGCAAGCAACTGGAAGAAAAATATCTAGACACCAAAACCTCCAGAGTGTCAAAGGTGGGGAAATCAGGAAAAGTGGGCTACGATAGTGCTTGGTCAATACTTATCAAGAGTGGTGAAAAAAATTACCATGCAAAAAGAAAAAGATTGTTATATTGACAATATTAGCTACCATTTATTGGAAAGTTCTGTGTGTCAGATATGATTCTAAATGCTTTGTATTAATTGCATTTAATCCTTATAAAAGCCTTGTGCTATGCATTCTGTTCATGTCCATTTCATAGATGAGAATATTGAGGCACACAGAAAATTAGGTGACTTGTCCAAAAACACCCCGCTAATAGCTGGCACAGCTGGCATTTGAACACAGGAAAACTGGCTTCAGAGCCCACCTTGTAAACCACTGTGTAGTTCTGCCTCTGGTGCATCATAGCAGAGAGTGAGCTTTTGGACTGAATAGAAGGAGATGGTGAGAGTGGTCCTTGGTCCTCACAGATAATGTCCTAATACAGCAGAAGAGACATGTGGGCCACAGAAACCACATTAGTTACAAGAGTGCCTTCCTGGCATTGAAGTCAGTCTATGAAGTGGTCCTGGGCTTGTTTTCAAACTGATGAAGTAGGACTGGGCAGGAGTTGCCCCTGGACATCCTGGACACTGATGGGTGGGCATGCAGAGATTCTCAAGCATGTTGGATAAGGGGCAACATAGCTGAAGAGGGTAGGGTGAACATTTGGCAATTGAAGCATGATAGTGTGGTTAACTGCTGGAGTGAGGGTATTATTCCTACCACAAGAAAATAGTTCCCCACCTAATGTACACTTATAACATCATTTTACAAACTGCATGTTTCAACACAAATATTAGTATTCCTTCACTTACACTTTTCCACATGCATGGACAAATGCGTATGTGATTAAAAAATTGCAATTAACATGAGTAAAATGTGGAGTTGGTAGTAAGATTATGATTTACATAATCAATTCTGGTGTCAGAAAGAGGGAGATCCAATATGCTTCTGGCCCATGTGTTGTTCTTCGGACCCTTGCTCAGCTCCTGGAAAATGTCCCTCATTCTATTTGGTCGCTGGGTGACATGAGATGATGCTTCTTAAGTTGTGTGTCTTGTGACTCTTGCTTCATTTGCAAGTTATGCTGCCTACACCTCTGAAGTCCATGTTATCTGCCATATCCCCTGTTCCTAATGTCCATGTGCCCAGCAGCCTTCCTATGCCAACCAGAGGCTTCCTACAGTAACTGATGCTTTAGGCCAAGATTAATGTTCAGCGCCCTAGAACTCTTTTCTACTTTCCATTTTCTTGGCTGGATTCTGGTTGCATTTCTCTGGGAAGCTTCCCTTGAGCCCACCCTCCCCCATAACACCTTCAAGCCTTTTCAAATCTACCTTTTGGTCAGCAACTTCCTGCACCACATTGAATACGAGGCTTCCCTCAAATGCTTGGACTTTCTCTAAGATAGTGTATGGTCAGGCCACTCAAGATGGCTGTTCTCTTGCTTCCTGTATATCCCCTGCTCGACCAGTGCCTGCTTCACCTACATCTACTTGCATGACTGACCTTCCTATGTGTTTGCCCCATGCTGCAGATAATGATTATTCTAACTTAGATCAGAATATCTCCACTGCGATAGCTTAAAAAAGGGGTGGTGATGATTGTGCCCCTCTGCTGGTTCCCTTGGTAACAGATGAGCCAACATGATGCCATTTGCCAATTCTCCCCTATAACTAGTAACCCACCCCCTGCAGCAAAGACTGCTGCCTAGTCCTGTCTGCCTTCTTCCCCACAAATGGGATGTCACTCCAGAACCTTGCTTCAGACGTATAAGATCCCCCATCCAGAAGGGATATGGGAACAGATGTATATGTATGACTGATTCACTTTGTTATAAAGCAGAAACTAAAAAAAAAAAAAAAAAAAGATCCCCCATCCATTAAACCACTGATGCCTCTGCCGCTGATGCAGGGGCTCTTTCTTTGGTCTCAAGGATGGACAAGTACAGGGCTTGCTGACCTGCGGGATACAGCTCAACAGATGGTCACTGAAAAACAAGAGAAAGACCTTCTCTAGGATTCTTTCAGAACTCATGAGCTGTTTCTAACCCATTTCTGGAGTTTTTTAAATCTCAGGATTTAGAAACTAGGTCATTCATATCAGACCTCTTGCCCTCTGACTTCCTTTCTTTAGATCCTCTTCTACTTCCACTTGACTTAAGACACATTTTCCTTTTTTCTCAATCTGACCTCATGGTCCTGCAGGACAAAAATCCAAATTACAGAGAAGGGAATCTATGTTGAAAATATTCTAAAAACTTAAGGCACATTATACAAATATACTTAAATTTCATTTCATTCCCCTTAAAGCTAGTCATGAGAAGGCTGTTTCTGTTTAGTTGATGCAAAAAGAATGAAAAACCAATGACCCAAATGGTTTGCTAACAATATCCTAAATACCTTGTTGCTCGGAACTGGATTACTTCCGTGATCCAGTCCACACACGTCTTCACTTTCGGCCTGCAGCTCTCGTTGGTCCACTCCCTTCTTTTTTTCTCTAAGATTAAATCAGATCGTAAAGGTGAGTTGAGTGAGTTCACAGGTAAATTTCCGAAATAATTGCTTTTCATCTTCTCAGTTGAATGTGAAATCATTTTGTATAATCAAATAACAAGACTTTGGTAGTAGTCAACATCTACCTCAGCCTCGGTTATGCTCTTAAAACCCTGTCACGTACTTTCAGTGGGACAGAGACATAGGAGACCTGTTTGCACAGCTCTTTTAAATTCTAATAAGTTTCTCTGAAGCGTATTTCAAAATACCGTAGTCCCTCCCCACTGCTTCTGCAGCGGCTCAGAGGCA
This sequence comes from Mesoplodon mirus, assembly GCF_964341445.2. NCBI lineage: Eukaryota > Metazoa > Chordata > Mammalia > Artiodactyla > Ziphiidae > Mesoplodon > Mesoplodon mirus. The sequence goes on along the minus strand of NC_138984.1, from coordinate 107,608,637 downwards.
AGTCTCCTCTTTCATCTTCAAACAGCTTCAAAGTTTATTTTTGAAAGAAGAGTTTCTTTTCACATGGAATTCAAAGAGCTTTTTGGCCTTCTGTGAGGGAAGAAGCTCCAGGTTTTCAGGAATGCATTTAAAAAGTTGCCAATGTTTTAGCACCTCCCTGACCTTTGAAAGCATTCAATTTTCTTTACCTTTGTTTTTTGGCTGGCATTGTTGGCAGCTGAGGGAAGTGCTTGGGGCCTATGGGAAGCTGGTCTATCTGAAATGATGAAATGCCTAAAAAACCCTGCCTTTCTTTTTTTCTCTCTACATATGGGTTACTGAGAAATTTTTTAGTGGATGGAAGAAAGGATAGGAGAGAGGGAAGGAGGGAGAAAGGAAGGGAGGGAGAAAGAAAAGAAAAAAATAAAGGAAAAGAAAGAAAATAAATTTTCCACTTGCACAACCTGTTTTTCTTTTTTCTTTGTTTTCGCTTTTTTTTCTTTTTTCTTCTTTTTTCTTTTCTTTCTTTTTTTTTTTTTTTCTCTTGGTCTGATAGCAATCAGGACATTTTCACTGGGAAGTTTAACTTTTCATCTTTCTTTATTTCAATTTGAATCCTCTGGAGATGGGAGTTTGCCGCCTGGAGTCTGTCAGATGCTCGTCTCAGACCACATCCCTCTCTGTAATTAAAGCAGGCACTAGGGCTGGGAGGGGCTCAGTCACAGCATCTGCCCCGAGGTAAGTCTTCTGCTACTTCCATCATCTGGCAAGGACGTTTGAAGCTCTGGAGAGAGGCGATTAATTTTTGGCATTGTCATTGGAGGTGATGAAGGAGAAGGAAGGATAGCAATTTCTTCTTGGGGATTTTTTAAACTTGTGAAGAATATTTTTGTCCCCATAATTCCTGTTGGAGAATTGCTGAAAGCGTTGGGCCAGGAAAAACTGCATCCAAGGTGCTTATTATCACTCCTCATGTGATGTACTGTTTGCTATTTTTCAGGAGTATATGTTTTCTTTCTCCAAATGAATCTTCAGCACTTTCAAGACAAGAATTTTTTTTAATACCCTTAGTGTTCCCTACAGTTCCCTTTGCAGTGACTCACCTAGTAAGTGCTTGAAAATAATTAACGATATATTTTTTCCTTAAGTCAGGATGAAGAGTAGATTTATCAAGAAATTCTGCTTCCATAGGAAATCTGTGAAAAACAATGAGTCTCTTTTTTTGTGAGACAGTGAAATACTCTTTTTAAATGTCTAAGTTTGTTTGGGGCCTATCCTTTGGGATGGAAAAATATGAAAAGTCATAGAAAACTATTTCAAATAAAACCAACATATTGCAAAACATAAAGCCTCCATCTTTCTTCTTTATTTTTATTAAAATGGCTAAAATCTCACAATACCTAATATGAGAACTTCTGGAATTAATACCGAGTATAGTCAGATTGTTACTTCAATTCATTGCTATCTCAGTTATTGCATTTCAATTCAGTAGTTTTCCTCTATTCAAATTTGGATTATTGGAAAAAGAAATCAATGCTCAATTATTTCATATAAGTGTAAAATTTTAGAACTGAAAAGAGCTTTAAAATGCTGTAGTTAAGTTACAGCATTTCCACACATGGAGAAATAAGAAAAGATTGAGAGGTTTGCTCAGAATCATACAACCACACAGTTCATTTGGCACAATCAGAAATGGTGTGGGGGAGGGAGGATTTATATAAACAGAATTGGCCTTGACCATAATTTTCACAAAGCAGACTTTTTTTTTTTTTTTTTTTTTTTTGGCCAACAGGCACGACTTTACCCTTAGAGAGGTGATTTTTTTTTTTAATTTCACTCTCCTTGTAAACTCACTGTGTTTAATGGATAGATGTTTATTTTGCTAGGCAAGATTGGATTTAGACCAGGTTTTGAGGAAGGATGCAATTTCTTGAGAAATAATCAAGATGCCTTCTTTCCCCTATAACAATATAGCCCGTTGTTTTCAAGAACTGAACATACTCCCCACCCAGCCATGGGGATGGCGCTGAATGGAAACCTTGAAAACAATCTTATAGGCCTTCAGAAGAACAGCCTTCTCTTGAGTCTATATCGCCTTAAAAATAATATCTACTTTTCTCAGTCCTGGCTCACTTCTCTTTCTCTGATAACCTACAATCTGTACTTCAGAGACCTAGCAACTTAGAGCCTCACCACCCCTTCCAGCTGACCTGTGGCACTGGTAGATATCCTGAGTTCACTGGAAGAAGATGTCCCCAGGTCATGGACCAGTCCATCTACATCTCTTTCCTCCCCCACAGCTCAGAAAACACCACAGGAGACCAGGCTGGGGAAGACTCAAGAGGAGAGGAGTCAGGTAATGGACCAACTTGCCAAGAAGCTTGCTTCTGGCTACCATAGTTCTCAAGGATCCAGGCGGCAGCCTCTCTGACCCAGGGACAGAACCTACAAGAAAGAAGCCAAAGGAGTCCAGATTTCCTCTCTAGAAATGGACCAAGAGAGACCTCAGATCAGATTTTCCAAAGTGATCCATGCCAGATTTTCAAATTTAAAAACTTCAGAGTTCGTGTCTGAGTTCGAAGAGACTGTTTATTTCTAGATGAAGAAACACTTAACTTCATTGTGAATGAAATAAATTATCTTCTTTCAAAAGAAACTATATTGCAGGCACTTCAAGAAACTGAAGTGTGTTTTGGGTGTGCCAGTTTTGAGTAGATATGCCCCATACCCAAAAAGGAGGATGTTTGGGAGGAATTCTCCAGGTGTACATCACAACCTAGTCACAAATGCCATCAAGGGAGAGATTTGAAATGATCTTTGACAAACTCCATTTTGTTGTCAACCAACTCAGTAAAATGGATATAAATTCACAAGAGTCAGGCTTTTCATTACAAGAATAAATAAAAATTATATACACCTCCAAAAGAAATCTATACCTTTGACAAGTCTATGAGTATTTTAGGCATCAAGGATTCAAACAATCCCTGTTGAGAAAATCAACTCAATTTGGTTATAAAATTTGGTGTGGGATAACTAATCTTGCCTACTTGGTTTAATTTGAACCATGCCAGGCAAAGTCAATACTTCTTATAAACAAGGACCTTGGGTTGGTGGGAGTCTGATGATGAAGTTTGCTAACACTGTTCAGAAACAAAGCCAGTATCTCTATCACTTACATGTTTTTGACACTCACCACATGGAGATGAGGACAACTTGGAAGAAGAGAAGAATCAAAGCAGTAAGAATAATTCATGAAAGTAAGACTGAACAGTGCCTTCTCAAAAATAACACAGAACTCAAAAACAGAAAGAAGGGGTGTTTGATTTCTAAATGGACAAATAGAAAGAGATTAGTAGTGTGCTGCTGACATGACATCATTAACATCTGCTCCCAAACTGTTGGTTTTGAGCCTCTGAAAAAAGCCAGTCACTATTCAACAGCAGCCTCAAAGAAGATTCAGATCAATCGACTAGCAGCTATGAGAGTGTTCAAAGGTAACACTGGAGGGTTGAAATAGATAGATCAGAATATCTACAAGGCAGGGTTAAAGTTCGAGGCAAGACATGGTACTCCAGTTTGATCAAATACATCATCAATGTGGCCTTTAGCAATAATGGCAGCTGCAAAAGATTTGTATCAGTTGGGCGTGGATAGATCTCCTGACATCCCAAAGGCATGTTGCATGTTTCTAAGGGTGATACAATGTGGAGCCCACAAGACAAGGGAACAAAGGGTGCTATGACCAAATAGGAACTGAGATGAGATATAATATCAATATGATATCTCACTGGATAATTCATCAAGACAAGAAGACACAATATGTCCTAGCCATGTGTACTCCTAGAATACTAGGTGTGAAAATTGTCAAACAGGTATACATGCAAAATGATTCAAAACATATCAGCACAAAATAGAGTCTGAGATGATGCCAGTAACTGTATGCATGAAATTCCAATTTCTGAGCATAACATGAATATTATCATTTATTTTGTTATTGTGTGTTTCCCCCCAAAATACCAAATTTTGTTTTGGCTCTGGTGGACTAGGTTGGTTTATAATAAGGCAAACTCCTTTCTTTTTCTTTACCTCCAAGTAAACAACTACAAATCTCTATGATCTGTTTATTTTAATTTTCAGGAAATCCTAATGTCTTCTGTTGGTAAAACAACTCTCCATGAATACTTTCACATTTTTGAAAAGCCGTGGCTTTCTAAATAAAGCATACTTGTAACCTGGAGTTAAAGGATTTAAATAGTAAACAGGCTTTAGAAGTTAGAGGACCTTAACTTAAGGGACTTAATAGACTTAAGGGACTTAAACACCTATCTCCCCCAGAGCCATTTCAAATGTGATACACCTAGAGAATTTGCCCTCTCCTTGCAAAGGATTCCAGAGGATTCTCTCTTGCTCTCCCTTCTTCCAGGAGAAGAGGGACAATTTTGCAGCCACCCCATATAAGTTCTGAGCCTCATAATATGTGGTTCCTCTCCTCTGATGTTAACCGTTACTGCACATACAAATAGCATCAGGTTCTCACTCTGCTGTCCCATGGGAAATTGGAGGGTAGGAAACCAGTGATGCTAAAATGCTCTCATCCAGAGGTCTGGGGTTTCTACTCATACAAGTATATACGTATGGCGCATTAACTTGTTAGTAGGTAACGTCTCAGACCCTTCACATTTTGGAACATAACATTTCTTTATATCACTTCATGTGGGTCAATGGCTTAAGCACCATACATTTTTCTTAATGAAAGTTTTGATTAGAACCTTGTGGAAATCAGTGTTGGTAATTAAGCAATAATTTAATAATTTAACTAATTAATTTAGTCCTCTAAATCAACTTTGTCAATTAACATATAAAGAACAGTGGCCAAGAGTATTTAAATGACTTTCCAGGATAAATAACCATCGGGTCTAATAAAATCTTAGTGAAAAAAGTATCTAGAAATCTATTACTGAGACTTCTTTCTTTCTTAATTCACACATTCCAGTCCATTCTGCATGCTGTTACATTTTCAAGTCTTTCTCAGCAAGACTGCCTCTTCTAATAAGATTCCAATTCCAATTCTCCCTTCCAACTATAGCATCGTTGATGCTTGGGGATCTCAATATCATGCCATCTGTGTTCAGGCCACAGCAATTTTGACAGTTAATCTAGATCATAAAAATATGGGCATTCTCTAATAATATTTTTGAGTAGAGGATGGTGGAAATTCTTAATTGGAGACAGAATTATCACAGAATGATAGACTCCCTAGAAAGCAGAATCTGAACCAATTTACCCAGAAATATATCAGGTTGGTTTGATTTTATGAGATAAATGAGTGATATTTTTCATTTTTTTTTCTAGAATGCACATCAAGGTTACAAAAGACCAAATTCTGTGGGAGATAAAATTGTTTGTTGGACCAACAAGGCAGGATAAGTTACAATGAGCTTCTGGGGCAAAGATAGCTTATAAGAATACTACCAGAGGAAACAGTACAGAAAAAAAATATCAACAGAAATTGTATTTTTGACAAAATCTTATTAAGTATTCACTAAATATTAGCCAATATACAACAGGCACTGATAGATAATTAAATAAGTGGTGTTGAGTTTTTATTTTTTATTTTTACTGATATATAATTCATAGAATTCATTATTTTAAAAGGTAAAATTTAATGATCTTTTAATATATTAACAAGATTGGGCAACCATCACCACTATGTAATTCCAGAATATTTTATCACCCCAGAAAGAAGCCTCATACCTATTCACAGTACAATTTCTCTCCATTTTCCTCTAACTCCAGTTCCTGAGAAACAATAATCTATTTTTAGGCTTTATAAAGTTGCCAATTCTGGACATTTCATATAAGTGGAATCATATTATATGTGACTTATTTGGGTCTAGTTTCTTTCATACCATCAGCGATGAATACATAAACAAAATGTGGCATGTCCATACAACAGATTACTAAGCCATATCATGGAACAAAGTACTAATTTATGCTAATACAAAAATAAACCTTGAAAATGTATGAAAGAAGATAGACCCAAAAAGTTTAGAATTTTTTTTTTACTTTTTGATTATTATGAATAATGCTGCTATGAAAATTCCTGTGTTTCTGTGTGATTATGTTTCAGTTCTCTTATATAACTAGGGGTAGAATTGTTCCTGTCACATTATAACTCTATGCTTAACATTTTGAGAAACTGCCAAACTGTTTTCCAAAGTGACTGCCACTTTACATTCCTACCAGCAACATCTGAGAGTTCCAATTTATATATATCCCAGCCAACGGTTGTTACTACCTGAACTTTTTTTTTCTATTATTATTTTTTAATTAAAAGAGCATATTTATGAATATCAAGGAGCATCAGCAAACCAATGACTAAAAGGTACAATTGGAGACAGTAGTTGAAAACATGCTGAACTTCTAAGAGAGAAATGGCTACTTGATCAAAGTTCAGTTATAACCAAGAGCATTGCACCAGCAATAAACTTTAAGTTAATGCTAACAATTTTAATTTGTATCTTTTTTTTTTTTTTAGTTTCTGCTTTATAACAAAGTGAATCAGTCATACATATACATCTGTTCCCACATCCCTTCCCTCATGCATCTCCCTCCCTCCCACCCACCCCATCCCACCCCTCCAGGTGGTCACAAAACACCGAGCTGATCTCCCTGTGCTCTGCGGCTGCTTCCCACTATTTACCTTACATTTGGTAGTGTATATATGTCCATGCCTCTCTTTCGCTTTGTCACAGCTTACCCTTCCCCCTCCCCATTGTCCTCAAGTCCATTCTCAAGTAGGTCTGCGTCTTTATTCCCGTTTTACCCCTAGGTTCTTCATGACATTTTTTTAAAATTCCGTATATATGTGTTAGCATATGGTATTTGTCTTTCTCTTTCTGACTTACTTCACTCTGTATGACAGACTCTAGGTCTATCCACCTCATTACAAATAGCTCAGTTTCATTTCTTTTTATGGCTGAGTAATATTCCATTGTATATATGTGCCACATCTTCTTTACCCATTCATCCGATGATGGACACTTAGGTTGTTTCCAGCTCCGGGCTATTGTGAATAGAGCTGCAATGAACATTTTGGTACATGTCTCTTTTTGAATTATACTACCTGAACTTTTGATTATAGCCATTCCAGTGAGAATGAAGTAGTATCTCACTACTGTTTTGATTTGCATATCCTTGATGTCTAATGATATTGAGCATCTTTTCATGTACTTCTTAGCCATTTGTCTATCATCTTTGGAGAAATATCTGCTCAAATCATTGCCCATTTTTCAACTGAATTATTCTGTTTATTTTTAAGTTGTAGGAGCTCTTTATATATTCTCGACACTAGGTCCTTATAAGATTATTATTTATAAACATTTTATTCTATTCATTGGGCTATATTTTAATTTTCTTGATTGTACCCTTTTAAACAAAACAGTTTTTAATGTTAATTAAGTCTAATTGATCTATTTTTCTTCCCTTGCTTGTGTTTTAGGTATCACAGCAAAGAAACCCTGGCTAATTCAAGGTCTAATAAATTTACATTGATTTTTTTTCCTAAGAATTTTATAATCTTAGTTGTTACATTTAATTATTTGATCCATTTTGAGTTAACTTTTGTATGTGGTGTGAAGTAGGGAGTCCAGTGTCATGTTCTTGAATTGGAATATCCAATTGTCCTAGAACCATTTGTTGAAAAGACAATCTTTTCCCCATTAAGTTTTCTTGGCACTTTTGTTAAAAAACAATTGACCATAATGCATGGGTTTATTTCTGAACTCTGAATTATATTTTATTGATTTATTTATCTCTCACCATGCCATCACCATACAGTCTTGGCAGCCTTGTATTTTTTCTAATTTGGGAGTATGAGTACTCCAACTTTTTGTGTGTGTGTGAGATGACCTGCTTTTTTTTTTTAACTTTTTATTTTATATTGTAGTATAGTTGATTAACAATGTTGTGATGGTTTCAGGTGTACAGCAAAGTGATTCAGTTATACATATACATGTATCTATTATTTTTCAAATTATTTTCCCATTTAGGTTGTTACATGGTATTGAGCAGAGTTCTCTGTGCTACTCCAAATTTATTCTTAATTTTCAAGGTCATTTTGGCTGTTCTGGATACCTTGCATTTCCATGTGAATTTTAGGATTAGCTGTTAAGTTTCTAAGGAAAAAAAAAACTACTTGAGATTTAGTAATAATTGCAAGGGGGATTACTTTAAGTCTAGACTTCAATTTATAGAATGCTACAATTCTACAATATTATGTCTTCTAATCCATGTCTTTCAATTTATTTAGTCCTTTAATTTTTTTCAATAATATTTTAGAGTTTTCAGGATACAAGTCATACATTCTTTTTGTTAAATCTGTTCCTAAGTTGTTTATTCCTTTTTATGTTACTATAAATGAAATTATTTTCTTAATTTCATTTTTGTGTCACTCATTCTGTTCATTGCAAGTGTACAGAAATATTTTCTATTTTATACATTGATTTTTTATCGTCACCTTTAACTTATTTATTACTTCTCATAGTGTGTGTGTGTGTGTGTGTGTGTGTGTGTGTGTGTGTATCTATGACGGGTAGTAGATATTCTGGAAATGAAATTACAGAATCGACTTAGAGGTAGTATGTATAATTTTACCATAAGCAACATAGTGTCATATAAAGAAGCACAAATTCTAGAGTCAAATTTCCAGGGTTCAAATCCCATCTTGCCTACTTCTGAGTTAAGTATATTTGGGCTAATCATATAACCAATTTAAATCTCAGTCTCCTTTTTGATAAATGAGGTTCCAGTGAATACCTACTTCATAGAGTTTTTCTGAGGATTAAATAAGCTAACATATTACAGTGCCTGGGGTCAAGTGGAATGTTAGAAAGAAAGAGGAAATGCATGATTGGTCTGGGTATCTTTATAGGTAAATATATTCTTTAACATTCTGTGATTAAAGAATACAGGTCCAGAATACATGGGATAACTTGGGCAAGTTGTAAATGATGTATGAAATGAAAAATCCTCAGGGGCATGGATCTGCAAACACTATCATGCTAGGCCATTTACAGCTGTATTAAGCTTAAACAAAGCGAAAGATCTAAAATTTTCAGATGAAAAAGGACAGTTTGCAGGTATGTATATGGACATGCATATGCACACATGAACATACACAAAAGAAAACCTCTTTGAAGATTATTTTTTACATTTTCATTCACAGAAGCAATTATAGAAGTACTTTTTCTTTTTTTTCTTTAATAAATACTTTATTATTTTAAAAATCTTTATTGGAGTATAATTGCTTTACAATGGTGTGTTAGTTTCTGCTTTATAACAAAGTGAATCAGCTATACATATACATATATCCCCATATCTCCTCCCTCTTGCGTCTCCCTTCCACCCTCCCTATCCCACCACTCTAGGTGGTCACAAAGCACTGAGCTAATCTCCCTGTGCTATGTGGCTGCTTCCCACTAGCTATCTATTTTACGTTCGATAGTATATATAAGTCCATGCCATTTTCTCACTTCGCCCCAGCTTACACTTCCCTCTCACCATGTCCTCAAGTCCACTCTCTATGTCTGCAACTTTATTCATGTCCTGCCCCTAGGTTCATCAGAACAAGTGTTTTTTTTTTAGATTCCACATATATGTGTTAGCATATGGTTTTTCTTTTTCTCTTTCTGAATTTACTTCACTCTGAATGACAGACTCTAGGTCCATCCACCTCACTACAAATAACTAAATTTCGCTTCTTTTTATGGCTGACTAATATTCCATTGTATATATGTGCCACATCTTATTTATCCATTATCCATTCAACTGTCGATGGACACAGGTTGCTTCCATGTGCTGGCTATTGTAAATAATACTGCAGTGAACATTGTGGTGCATGCCTCTTTTTGAATTATGGTTTTCTCAGGGTATATGCCCAGTAGAGGGAGTGCTGGGTCATATGATAGTTCTATTTTTAATTTTTTAGGAACCTCAATATTGTCCTCCATAGTGGCTGTATCAATTTACATTCCCACCAACAGTGCAAGGGGGTTCCCCTTTCTCCACACTCTCTCCAGCATTTATTGTTTTGTTTTGTTTTGTTTTGTTTTGTTTTTTGCCATATACAGGCCTCTCACTGTTGTGGCCTCTCCCATTGTGGAGCACAGGCTCTGGACGTGCAGGCTCAGTAGCCATGGCTCACGGGCCCACCCACTCCACGGCATGTGGGATCTTCCCGGATAGGGGCACAAACCCGTGTCCCCTGTATCAGCAGGCAGACTCTCAACCACTGCGCCACCAGGGAAGCCCTGTTGAGGATTTTTGCATCTATGTTCATCAGTGATATAGGCCTGTAGTTTTCTTTCTTTGTGACATCTTTGTCTGGTTTTGGTATCAGGGTGATAGTGGCCTCATAAAATGAGTTTGGGAGTGTTCCTCCCTCTGCTATATTTTGGAAGAGTTTGAGAAGGATAGATGTTAACTCTTTTCTAACTGTTTGATAGAATTTGCCTGTGAAACCATCTGGTCCTGGGCTTTTTTTGTTGTAATATTTTAACTCACAGTCTCAATTTCAGTGCTTGTGATTGGTCTGTTTATATTTTCTATTTCTTCCTGATTCAGTCTCGGAAGGTTGTGCATTTCTAAGAATTTGTCCATTTCTTCCAGGTTGTCCATTTTATTGGCATATAGTTGCTGGTAGTAACCTCTCATGATCCTTTGTATTTCTGCAGTGTCAGTTGTTACTTCTCCTTTTCCATTTCCAACTCTATTGATTAGAGTCTTCTCCCTTTTCTTCTTGAGGAGTCTTGGTAGTGGTTTATCAATTTTGTTTATCTTCTCAAAGAAGAAGCTTTTAGTTTTATTGATCTTTGCTATTGTTTTCTTCATTTCTTTTTCATTTTTTTCTGAACTGATATTTATGATTTCTTTTCTTCTGCTTACTTTGGGGATTTTTTGTTCTTCTTTCTCTAATTGCTTTAGGTATAAGGTTATGTTGTATATTTGAGATGCTTTTGTTTCATGAGGTAAGATTGTATTGCCATAAACTTCCCTCTTAGAACTGCTTTTGCTGCATCCCATAGGTTTTGGGTTGTCGTGTTTTCATTGTCATTCTTCTCTAAGCATTTTTTGATTTCCTCTTTGATTTCTCCAGTGATCTCTTGGTTATTAAGTAGTGTACTGTTTAGCCTCCATGTGTTTGTATTTTTTATAGAATTTTTCCTTAATTGATATCTAATCTCATAGCGTTGTGTTCAGAAAACATACTTGATATGATTTCAATTTTCTTAAATTTACCAAGGCTTGATTTGTGACCCAAGATATGATCTATCCTGGAGAATGTTCTGTGAGCACATGAGAAGAAAGTGTATTCTGTTGTTTTGGGATGGAATTTCCTATAAATATCAATTAAGTCCATCTTTTTTAATATATACATTTAAGCTTGTGTTTCCTTATTTATTTTCATTTTGGATGATCTGTCCATTGGTGAAAGTGGGGTTTTAAAGTCCCCTATTAAGATTATGTTACTGTCAATTTACCCTTTTATGGCTGTTAGCATTTGCCTTATGTATTGAGGTGTTCCTATGCTGGGTGCATAAATATTTACAATTGTTATATCTTCCTCTTGGATTGATCCCTCGATCACTATGTAGTGTCCTTCTGTGTCTCTAATAATAGTCTTTATTTTAAAGCCTATTTTGTATGATATGAGAATTGCTACTCCTGCTTTCTTTTAATTTCCATTTGCATGGAATATCTTTTTCCATGCCCTCGCTTTCAGTCTGTATATGTCCCTAGGTCTCAAGTGAGTCTCTTGTAGACAGCATATATATGGGTCTTGTTTTTGTATCCATTCAGTCAGTCTATATCTTTTGGTTGGAGCATTTAATCCTTTTACATTTAAGGTAATTTTCAATATGTATGTTCTTTTTACCATTTTCTTAATTGTTTTGGGTTTGTTATTGTAGGTCTTTTCCTTCTTTTGTATTTCCTGCTTAGAGAAGTTCCTTTAGCATTTGTTGTAAAGCTGGTTTGGTGGTGTTGGATTCTTTTAGCTTTTGCTTGTCTGTAAAGGTATTAATTTCTCTGTCAAATCTGAATGAGATCCTTGCTGGGTAGAATAATCTTGGCTGTAGGTTTTTCTCTTCCATCACTTTAAAGATGTCCTGCCAGTCCCTTCTGGCTTACACAGTTTCTGCTGAAAGGTCAGCTGTTAACCTTATGAGGATTCTCTTGTATGTTATTTGTTGTTTTTCCCTTGCTGCTTTTAGTATTTTTTCTTTGCATTTAATTTTTGCTAGTTTGATTAATATGTGACTTGGTGTGTTTCTCCTTGGATTTATCCTGTGTGGGACTTTCTGCATTTCTTGGACTTGTTTAACTATTTCCTTTCCCATATTAGGGAAGTTTTCAACTATAATCTCTTCAAATATATTCTCAGTCTCTTTTTTTTCTCTTCTTCTTCTGGGATCCGTATAATTCAAACACTGGTGCATTTAATGTTGTCCCAGAGGCCTCTGAGACTGTCCTCAATTCTTTTCATTCTTTTTTTCTTTATTGTGCTCTGCCATAGTTATTTCCACTATTTTATTTTCCAGTCACTTATCCGTTCTTCTGCCTCAGTTTTCTGCTATTGATTCCTTCTAGAGAATTTTTAAGTTCACTGATTGTGTTGTTCGTCATTGTTTGTTTGCTCTTTAGTTCTTCTAGGTCCTTGTTAAATGTTTCCTGTATTTTCTCCATTCTATTTCCAAGATTTTGGAGCATCTTTCCTATCATTACTCTGAATTCTTTTTCAGGTTGACTGCCTATTTCCTCTTCATTTGTTTGGTCTGGTGGGGTTTTACCTCACTCCTTCATCTGCTCTGTGTTTCTGTGTCTTTTCATTTTGCTTAACTTACTGTTTTGGGTGTCTCCTTTTCACAGGCTGCAGGTTCATAGTTCCCGTTGTTTTTGGTGTCTGCCCCCAGGGATTAAGGTTCGTTCAGTGGGTTATGTAGGCTTCCTGGTGGAGGGGACTGTTGCCTGTGTTCTGGTGGATGAGGCTGGATCTTGTCTTTCTGGTGAGCAGGACCATGTCTGTTGGTGTGTTTTGGGGTGTCTGTGACCTTATTATGATTTTAGGCAGCCTCTCTGTTAATGGATGGGTTTTTTTCTTGTCTTTCTAGTTGTTTGGCATAGGCTGTCCAACACTGTAGCTTGCTTGTCATTGAGTAGAGCTGGGTCTTAGCATTGACATGGAGATCTCTGGGACATCTTTCGCCATTTGATATTACATGGAGCCTTAAGGTGTCTCGTTGACCAATGTCCTGAACCTGGCTCTCCCACCTCAGAGGCACAGGCCTGACACTTGGCTGGATCACCAAGACCCTGTCAGCCACATGGCTCAGAAGAAAAGGGAGAAAAAAGGAAGAAAGAAAGAAAAAATAAAATAAAATAAAGCTATTAAAATAAGAAATAATTATTAAAATTTTTAAAATTAAAAAGTAATTTAAAAAGAAGAAAAAATAAAAGAAAGAAAGAAGAGAACACCCAAACCAAAAAACAAATCCACCAATGAGAACAAGTGGTAAAAGCAATCCAAAAAAAAAAACAAATAGGACAGACAAAACCCTAGGAAAAATGGTCAAAGCAAAGCTATACAGACAAAATCATACAAAGAAGCATACACATACACACTTACGAAAAGAGAAAAAGGAAAAAAAAATGTATATATTGTTGCTCCCAAAGTCTCCCACCTCAATTTTGTGATGATTCGTTGTCTATTCAGGTATTCCACAGATACAGGTACATCAGGTTTATTGTGGAGATTTAATCCACTGCTTCTGAGGCTGCTGGGAGAGATTTCCCTTTCTCTTCTTTGTTCGCACAGCTCCCGGGGCTCAGCTTTGGATTTGGCCCCGCCTCTGTGTGTAGGTCGCCTGAGGGCATCTGTTCTTCGCTGAGGCAGGACGGGGTTAAAGGAGCAGCTGATTCGGGGGCTCTGTCTCACTCAGGCCGGGGGGAGGGAGGGGTGCGGATGCGGGGTAAGCCCGCAGTGGCAGAGGCCGGCGTGATGTTGCACCAGCCTGAGGCACACCGTGAGCTCTCCTGGGGAAGTTGTCCCTGGATCCCAGGACCCTGGCAGTGGCGGGGTGCACAGGTTCCCAGGAGAGGAGGTGTGGACAGTGACCTGTGCTTGCTCACAGGCTTCTTGGTGGTGGCAGCAGCAGCCTTAGCATCTCATGCCCGTCTCTGGGGTCCGCGCTGATAGCCACAGCTCGCACCCATCTCTGGAGTTCATTTAGGAAGCTCTCTTAATCCCCTTTCCTCACTCACCCTGAAACAATGGTCTCTTGCCTCTTCAGCAGTTCCAGACTTTTTCCCGGGCTCCCTCCCGGCTAGCCGTGGTGCACTAACCCCTTCAGGCTGTGTTCACATTGGCAACCCCAGTCCTCTCCCTGTGCTCCGAAGCCCAAGCCTCAGCTCCCAGCCCCGCCCGCCCTGGCGGCCGAGAAGACAAGCCTCTCGGGCTGGTGAGTGCCGGTCGGCACCGATCCTCTGTCCGGGAATCTCTCCGCTTTGCCCTACGCACCCCTGTGGCTGCGCTCTCCTCCGTGGCTCTGAAGCTTCCCCATCTGCCACCCGCAGTCTCCGCCCATGAAGGGGCTCCTAGTGTGTGGAAACCTTTCCTCCTTCACAGCTCATTCCCACTGGTGCGGGTCCCATCCGTATTCTTTTGCCTTTTTTTTTCTTTTGCCCTACACAGGTACGTGGAGTGTTTCTTGCCTTTTGGGGAGTCTGATATCGTCTGCCAGCGTTCAGTAGGTGTTCTGTAGGAGCTCTTCCACATGTAGATGTATTTCTGATGTATTTGTGGGGAGGGAAGGTGATCTCCACTTCTTACTCTTCTGTCATCTTGAAGGTCTCATAAATACAACGTGGCTCACTCTCCAGTTCTCGAAATATTTTTTCTTCCAGAGTATTTTATTCCACATTATTCTCATACTCAATTGCCAAGAACATGGGAAAAAAATGTTTGAAGTTTCAAAGACCTAAATATATTTTTGATATGTTGAATTACAATTGATATTAAACTAAAACAAAAATTTTAAAAGTGCAATTGGGTAATCGTTTGCCTAAAGAAGTCGATAAGAACATATTGTTAATTAAGCCAAATACAAGGTTTAATCCCATGCAAGGTTCTTAGAAGCTTAAAGTTCTCTTATGTGGCCTACTTGGCCCTGTATATGGGGTTGATCACAAAGCATGCTATGTAAGAGTAAGAATAGGTCAACAAAAGCCTGACATTCTCTGAGCTCTACCCATCCCTAACTCTGAAGCTAACTTACAATCCTCCCTGACTTCTAGGCACTGATTTCTCCCAATTGAGTCTAAGCCTCAGTTGCAGATTGCACTTAGTCAATCCTCCATGGGGCAAAATTCTGCCATACCTGAAAAAGTGTTGTGCCATTCTTTAGATACCCCAGTAGCATTTTCTTTGTATGTGATGCCCCGCTTGAGTTCCTTAATTTGAACTATGAATTCCCTGCTTAGAGCACACTCTACAAATGTGTTGATTCTCCTGTTCCCATAATTTCTAATTTATCATTGAAACTCAATGACAAATAGTATTGCCCAGCAAGTATTCAATCTTCTATTGTACACTTCTCAACCTCTATTACAATTAGGAAGGAAATAATTCATTAATTCTGGCCACTGGGCTGTGAACATAAACATTTAAGAGCTGGTACACCACCTCTGCCCTCTCTCTTCCCTGGACGCTGGTAGCTATATGTTCCAGTTGGTGTAGTTACAAGATGGTAGACTCTACACCAACTTTATATGGAATACTTCCCATTCCATATTAGATGTATAATGTGGGTGTGAAATAAACTTTGTTAAGATAAGCCATTGAGATTTAGGGGTAATTTGTTAATAGCCTGCCTGCTTACTTGAATCTAAAAAGCAATTTTCAAACACTTTGCAAACAGATATATACATATATTTGGAATATCATTTTGAATATGCAGAAAGTACACCCACCTATCATTTACCACAGTAAATGCACCTTTTAATAAAGAAAACAAATGAAGTACTGAGGGTGTTGTGACTTTGTTAAATTAACATTTGCTAAGCAGAGATCTAGTGTGCAGGACTATGCACCATGATTCAACAAAAGCCCACAAGGGAATAGAAATAGAGACTGCTCATGGGTCCTGGAGGAAGTACATGGCATACATCAAGGGGCCACACAAGGAGGTCAAGGCAGGTTGCAGGAGGAGAGAGCAGCAAGACATGGGCACAGACCTTCATTAGGGTCTGTGGAAGGAGTGCTTTGGGATTCCAATACTAAGGCTGGATTGGTCAATTCAAACCAAAAACAACAAAAAAAGAAGTTGTGTTAAGCTCTGTAGGGGTCTTATCTAAAGAGCACACAAGGGGAAGGCCTTGAGGGGTGAGGGAGACTGTTTATCATAAGGGTCATTGGTGGAGTTATATTAGGAACTTACATTAACTTATGATTCTGTTATCCAGGGAATATGCTCACGGGAGGAGCTGGTGTCACTTGTTCACACAAAAGGGATGCCAAGACATCAATATTATGGAATAGTTTAACTAAACTTATGACAGATGAATATGCTTTACAGAAAGGTAAAAAATAGAAATGTATTGATTTCATCAACTCTCCTGTCCTTTGATCTTGGCATGACCCATTCCCATCATAAGAATGTCAAACAATCTGACCATCCCTGCAAACTAATGTCCAGCTAATATCTGGCTTTACCATTCCCAATCTCTTGCTTGTAATTGGAAAATCAAATAGATCACATTTGTAATTGGAGAATCAAATGGACCACCTAAAGATTTCATAGTCAAAGGTCATTTTGTGTGACAACGTCAATAGAAAGGATATAACCAACACAAACAAATAAACTGAATTTTGTTTTCATGGCTGGGATCTGTGTTGTTCCCAATGTACCTCTACCTGTAATTTCTCTTGGTTACATGAACTCTGCAAGCTGTACAACATTGGCCCAAAGCTGAGACTTGTCAGGGAAAGCCAAAGAGACCATCAAACCCCAGCAAGATGTATCTACCCTGTCTTACAAGTACTCTTTGTATTATTTTATCATGTTGGTCAATGTTAACAAACTTCCATGGTTTAAGTCACAAGAAAATGGCATGTCATTGTCTTTTTTTAAATCCATAGATTATATTTATTAAGATGTAATTCTATGTCTGTTGATTTTATGCCCTTGAAAAGTGTTATGAAAAATGTTTCTGAGGATGTGGAGAAAAGGGAAGACTTGTACAGTCTTTTGGTAGGAATGTAAATTGGTATATCCACTATGGAAAACAGTATGGAGATTCTTCAAAAAATTAAAAATAGAACAACCATGTAATCCAGCAATCACATGACTGGGTATATATTCAAAGGAAAAAACTGAAATTAGCTTCTCAAGGAGGTATTTTCATTCTCATTTTTCATTACAGCATTATTCATGATAGCCAAAATATGGAAACAACTGAAGTACTCAAGGATAAATAAAATGTGGTATATAGAAGAGAATAGTATTCAGAATATTCTAACAATAAAATATTATTCAGTTATAAAAAAGAAAGAAATCCTGCCTTTTGTGACAACATGGATGAAACTGGAGAGCATTATGCTAAGCGAAGTAAACTAGACCTAGAAACACAAACACTGTATGGTATTCATTTATATGTGTAATCTAAAAAAATAAATAAGTTAAACTCATAGAAACGTAGAGTAGAATGCGGTTGCCAGGGACTGGAAGGGGAGGAAATAGGGAGATGTTGGTCAAAGGGTGCAAACTTTCATTTATAAAATGAATAAGTTCTGAGGATTGAATATACAATGTGGTGACTATCCTTAATTACACTGTATTGTACACTTGAAATTCGCTAAGAGAGTAGATCGTAAAGGTTCTCGCCACACACACATAAAGGTAACTATATGAGGTGATACATATGCTAATTAACTTAATTGTGGTAAATATTTCACAGTATATATGTATATGAAATCAGGGTTTAGTATACTTTAAATGTATATAATTTTATCTGTCAATTATACCTCAATTAGCTGAGGGGAGAAAAGAAAAATGTTAAGAACGGTTCCTTACTCCTGCTATCACTGTTGTAGTTTAAGGCTTTAGTAGCTTTTTCTTTATTCATGTTATTCCTTTGGTCTGAAATTTTCTTTTTCTCCTTGTTGAAATACTACTTCTCAAGCAATGATCAATTCAATGTCACTTCCTTCTATGAAATCTTTTCTAATTT
Organism: Mesoplodon mirus; assembly: GCF_964341445.2. Taxonomy (NCBI): domain Eukaryota; kingdom Metazoa; phylum Chordata; class Mammalia; order Artiodactyla; family Ziphiidae; genus Mesoplodon; species Mesoplodon mirus. The sequence goes on along the minus strand of NC_138984.1, from coordinate 107,590,373 downwards.
CAATTTCTTCAGTTAGATTTTAGTATTTTATTTCTCTGTGCTATGGTTGAACTACAGTCAAATCAGCAGTTGTATCATGATATATATGTCTATTTGACCTACGAACCATCTTGAAGTCAGGAAACTTTGTGTTATTGAGGATTTGTTATTATTATTTCATGTATTATACTTCTCTATGGAAAGTAGAATATATCTATGTAAGTTAATTTTAATTTAAATCTGGAAGTAGTTACTTAAAATGTGAAGTATCCTATTCAACAATCCTCCTTCCTGAGACATCTATGGGAAAATGATTCATAGATTATTAATTTTAACAAGAAGTTACAAAATTTGCATAATGGAGTTTAATTAAATTTTCTTTGGAAAAATGATGTGTTTAAGACACAAGATTGGCTAAAGATTTGGATAAATTTTTCTGTGTAAGTATGAGTGGGACATAGGATATGGTTAACTTAGATACTTAATACCTTAGGAGCAGCAGCTTACGTCTAAAATTCCAATTGATCACGTATCCATGTACCCCTTCATTTAGTAGAAAATTCTGAACCTGATTTATCTAGAAAGTTGACTGATTCTGCCATCAGAATTCTTATTCATTTGAGTTGGAATAAATGTTTCATGCAAGTACTTATTGAATGAAAGAGCAAATGAGTGTGAATTGCACCAAGCTGAGCTTCCAAAAGTAGCCACTTTTGTACATGATGATAATAAATGATTTTATATGTAGCAAAATGTGGACCAAGCATTGCACTCATTTTAACACACTACCTATAGTTTAAGCAAACAAGTGAGTTACACACATTGGACGATGTAAGGCTGGATGAGAAGAGACATAACCCCCACTTCACTCTTTGAATCAGAAGCTAGGAAAAATTACATCAGAGGACTTAAGGACTTTGAGTCACCAAAATTAGCTTAGCTCAGTTTTCAGTGGGAATCATAAAGGCTTACAAATATATCTTAAACAAATATATCTTCTGACCTTATTCTTGCACACATACTGCTCCCTCTGCCAGGCCTGTCCTGTCATCTTTTGTCCTATTTGCTACTGGGGACACCATTCATATATTACCTAGTTTGGGATGACTTCCCTAACACTCTACTTATACTCCAGCCTCTTCTATCTGTTTCCTTGCTTACTTGCACCTTTGGACCCACTCCCCTTTATTAAAATTTCTCATTTATTCTTCTCAATCACTCACTAAATTTATCTGAGGGAAGGAGCTGTTTCTTATTCATAACTCAAACACAGGACCTCACACAGAATCTGACAAACACAAGGTATTCAGCAAATAATACTCATTGACAAATATAGGGTGCAAATTTTCCATATATACAAGGAAAATAAAGACTATTCCAAATAATGTATATCTTCTACATATATTATTTTATACGGCTTACATCTTCGAATGTGTGTAACTCACTTGTTTGCTTAAACTATCTTTTCAGCCAAACTCTTGAAAGTTAAAAAATGTGTTTTGTAAATAATTGGCTTTGATTTCATGATTTTACCTGATATGATTGAATTGGAAAGGTTTCACTTCAGTGACACTAATTTGCTAATCCTGCTTCATCCATTGATAAGAATTAATTCAAAAACGCCCTCACATTGCTACAGGAAGCAGTAATTTTCCACATCCATCATTTTCTGTCTTCTGTGGAGCATAGTTGCCAGGGTTTCTAAATTAATATGATGAAACTGAAGGCAATTGTAATTACAATATTTTTATCTCTTCCTCCATCATTATTCATCCACGTTATTCCATTGAACTATGTGCGAAAAGGAAGGTCTAATAATCTTCTTGTGTTATTATTTGCTATCAAATTGATTCATTATGTTTCTCTTTTGTTCCTAATTATAGTTATCCACCTTCCCCATCTGCAAAAGTAGAAGAAATATGTCTTTGGCTCTTGACATTTTTTATTTCCATGCAGTATAAAGCTGTTTATAGCATGCAGGTTATCAATCAACGGATAATGAGTAAAGACCTACAGTGGAGAATTGGATAACTGTAAAATTAGATACCTGAGATCAGGGAGGTTAAAGTCCAGTTGGGATAATGAGGTATACATTAAAAGCCAATAAAACATAAATATTGATATAGAAGTGTAGTGGAGATAAAATCTTAAGGATAAGATTTTAAGAACAACTCCTCTGTGAGGGTACAAGGGGGTTTCATGGGACAAAAGGAGATTTCAGATATGGGAACTTTAAGAGCAGAGGATTGTAGGCAGAGGTGAAGGAAGGTCATGCAGAGGAGGGAAGTTATGAGGAAGGCATGTTTTGGAGAGAGTGAAAGAGTTGGCCCTCTAGAATAGATGGTTTGTATAGGTGCATAATAAGAGATGGAGTTGTATAACTGGCATGAGGTCAAGTGCAGAGAGTATTGTGATATGAAGGGGGATTGAGGTTGCAATTTTTAAAGGAATGTTCACAGAAAAACTATTGTGATGATGATATGTAACTGAAGCCCTGAGGAAGGTGAGCCAAGCCAATATCTGAGGGAAGAACATTCCAGGAGTCAATGACCTGAACGAGAGCTTGCCTGTCTTGCTCAAGAATGATTGAGGATGTTAATGTGACCCAATGATTGTAGCATTATCTCAGCTTAATGGAAAAATTACACATAAATCTCATATTTGGGATCCATTTCTTTAGCCTTTATTTTGTCCCCGTTTATAACTTTGTGTCTCTTTGTTTTTACCAATAATTTAATTTCCCCACATTGTTAAAAGTGCTCACCAAAAAAGCCTTTGAAAACATTTTTCACAAATGCAAAATATGTTATCATGGGTCTATCATAATGTACTTAAACATTTCTTTTTGCATTTATTTATTTTCATTTACTTATCATTGCAAACCATTGTAAACATTACTTCAATAAGCATCCTTACATAGAGAATTTTGCCTATATTTCTGATCCTTTCCTTAACCACAGTTGTCAAAATGTGATGGGTGACTATAGAATCAAGAATGATTCCCCATGGAGCAAATATCCCCATTTCATATCCTTATTATAAAGTAATGGATTCCCTGCAAAGCTTAGGGTATATATAAAAAAGGGAGTGAGTCGAGATATAGCTAAGTTATGAAAGCTAACTGGATTGTTTTTCCTCAAAGGAGAGAGAAATATCACATTATATCATATATATCATTAGTTTAAGCAAATTGGTATTTAAGAAATGAGTATTTCTAGGTGCTTTAGAAAATGTTCTCTTAGATTATAGAGGCAAAGAAAAAATTGCCACTAACTCAAAATATAAACAAGAAAATAAATTTTAAAAAATCCATGAACTATTAGCTAATCAATAAATTGTGAGTGGAAAATAAGTAAGTATATAATTTGGGGGATATAAATTTCACCTAGAGCGCTGAAAGAAAAAGAAAGGAAAGAAAGAAAGAAAGAAAGAAAGAAAGAAAGAAAGAAAGAAAGAAAGAAAGAAAGAAGAAAGAAAGAGAAAGAAAGAAAGAAGAAGAGGGGGGAGGAAAGAAGGAGGGAAGGAAGGAAGGAAGAGAGAGTGAGAAAAAGAAAGGAAGAGAGAGAGGAAGGAAGGAAGGAAGGAAGGGAAAGAAAAAGAGGGAGGAAAGAAGTATTAGACTTGAAAGCCAACTTTAGGGAATGAGTTTCTAAAATCTGCCTTGCTCACGTTTATGAAAGCCCAGATACCCTCACACTCCCACCATTTCCCTGTTGCTAAGATATAGGGAAAAGAGAAAGAAAAGTTCAAACAAGAAAGAAAAGTTCAAACATGATAATCACTGCACACCACTTGATATAGAGAGACCAACAGTAAACCATAAGTAATATAATGATTATTTGGGTCCTGGAGAGAAATGGCCCATAGCTCAGCCCTTTCCAGCTTGGAGAATGAAGTCATATACAATTACACAACAAGGGAGCTCAAGGCTGCCTTTAAACCTGACTCTCCACCCTATAGTCAAGAACTACCAGAGGAGATGGCATTTGGTGAACACCCAGAATTACAGAGTTCCAGTGTTGCTTTTCTCAGAATGTCTCCTAAATTGCTATAGCAACAACTGCAAGATAGGACCAGTGTCCTAACAACCTAAATTTCTCCTGGTTTTTAGAAGGTCATGATTTTCAAGGCCACAAAGATTTTAATGTCTCTTGAACTGTCAATTGGACATAAAGGCAAGAACCTTTTATTTCTTGCTTTTGGGAAAAAAATCATGGTAATTAATCTTTCATGTTGCAGGAGATATACTACCAGATTTTAAGAATCATTGCAAAACTATATTAATTAGTATGTTATGGTGTTTGTGCAAGAATAGAACAATGGAACAGAATAGAGGTCTAAAATTAAACACCACCCTTAAATAAAATGTTCCTTAATTTAGTATAGAAACATCACGACAATTTGTTTCAAGAAATGATTCTGGAGCAATTGAATATTGATTAAAAAAAATTAAGCCTTACCTCCACCCCAAATTACACCACTCACAAATTGATTTGAGTTGGAACACAGACTTAAATGCAAAAGGTAAAGTAATTAGTCTTCTAGAAGAAAATATAGGGACATATCTTCATGACTTAGAATATGTTAAAATATAGTCCTCTTGACATAAAATATATTTATCAAAGAAACAGTTTATAAATTGGGCCTTATTAAAATTAAAAATTTTAAAACATATATTTGATTAAGAGCATAAAAAGGCACCTACAGTCTGGGAAAAATTCTCAGAGCTCCCTTTTTTATACTCTATATTGAAGAAAAAAATAGTTTTCTGAGCTTGTTTTATGAACGTAATAAAATATATTATCTATCTGAGATCAATAGATTTTTGGTTTTGTTTCCTAGTTATTTCAATGCCTCTGTTTCCTCCAAGTTTTTTGTGGTTGTTTTGATTTTCTTTTCACTTTTTATCTCTGTTTTTCCTTTTAGAGTCTTTTTCTGGTGTATGGTGATCCTTGCTTGTCTGCTCACATTAAGTGTGGTCACTAACAACCACTTGGAAGTTCTGAGGCTGTGGACCGTGCTTTTTAACCATGGGATTTTTTTCTGGGTGCATCTAGTTTAGGACATGTCTTTAGGACAACACTGATAACTGTGTCTTTATGTTCTCCTCTTGGCCTAATCAAATTTCCCAGAAAGGATTCCTCTATCATCTCCTAGCTTCTTGAGAACAGAATAGGGAAAGGGAGTTATTGATATGAATATTAATTTGATCAGTGTACAAGTCAGTATTTTATCACCCCAATAAAATGCTCCCAGTGTATCCAAGTCCAGAAACCATACATACCACAAAGCGAATTTCTAATACTCTGCTCAAGGAAATCCTTGATGTAGGCCTTCATCTTAGAGGGTTCCCCTCTTGTTCTTTTCTGGCAGCAACCTTTCATACAGAATAAGGAGTTTGCACAGTGAAGTGAAGGTGTCTGTTTGGAGAGTATGACTCCTCTTCTAGGTCACAGCTCAGATACCTAGGTTCCTAAACTTCCCACCCAAATGGCCCAAATCCCACTCCTAGTGTCTATGTGGGCATCACATTGGACCCCAGCCCCAGTTTCATCTTCATGGGGAGCAGACTGTGCTCTTAATGGGTCTGAAGGTTGATGAAGTATTGGATATTTTTGTGAAATGTACTCAAAGCTTGTACATCAAGATTCAGATCTCCACATATGTAAAGTTGTGGCCGTTGACAGTGTGAGATGGAAAGAGGTGAGGGAAGAGAAAGAGACAGGCCTTAGGTCTAGGACAAGGGCTTGCTCTTTCCTTTTTCCTACAATTTAAGGCAGAGCTATAAAGAGTCCTATCATGCTACATTTAAATCTGGTTTTCCCATTTGTTATGAAAGCATATGGGTCAAGGTAGGAGGATGAAATATTATTATTTAGTAGGTCTTTTTGCTTGATTTAAAATTTTGAAATATTTACATAAACACTATGTGGCCTCTATTAGTTTCCTAGGGCTGACATGATAAAATACTGCAGACTGGGTGACTTAAAAATTAGAAATGTATTTCTCACAGTTCTGGAGGATAGAAGCCCAAGATCAAAGTGTCAGAGGACTTTGTTTTTTGAGGAGACTCTCTCCTTGGCTTGCAGATGGCCACTTTCTCAATGTGTCTTCACATGGTCTTTCCTCTGTGCACATGCATCCCTGGTATCTCTTTGTGTGTCCAAATTTCCTCTTATTAAAGAACACCAGGGAGGGTGGGAGGGAGACACAAGAGGAAGGAGATATGGGGATATATGTATATGTATAGCTGATTCACTTTGTTATAAAGCAGAAATTAACACACCATTGTAAAGTAATTATACTCCAATAAAGGTGTTAAAAAATAATAAAAAAAAGAACAACAATGTCAAAGATACATAAAGCTAGAAATTAGTTAAAGCCATGAAAACAGGTTTTATTCAGTAACTACTGACAGTAGAGGAAAGAGCTGAGCTTCATTTTGATTTGTGCAGAGGTGACTAGGTGTTTTTAAGGGAGATGAGAGTATAGGGAGAGAGCAGGGATTCAAGTGAAAAATTATGAAGGGCTGGTCAAGGTAAATGTGATCAGGTCAGCTGCTAACTGGCAATTATTGAAGTCAGGATTCTATCCTTCCACAGAAACTGGAAGACTGAGGCCCTATCCTTCCTGATGATCATATTTCAAAGGAATGGCTTTCAGGTTCTTGAAAAAGACACTTCTGAGTTGTAGAAGATACATATACATCTCAAAGGGACAGAAGACAGATTCACAATCATAAATGCTCTGAGAAAGGAAGGTCAGGGTGAAATGGAGTTGGGGGAAGTGGGTTGTGGGCTCCTGGGCATGGAAGCCTTTTTTTTTTGTCCCCTGTTTCTTGTAGGCAAGACTCCAGCCTCCATGACCTTCCCTGACTTCCAAAGTGCAGATTAGAACATTTGCTAATCAAGGGAGGAGCAGCCAATAAACCACCTGACACAAGATTAAAGGGACCAGAGAAGCTCATCAAGATAAGGATACCAACCACCTGAGACCCTGCACACACCCTAATCTTGTCATCAATCCCACCCCTGAAGTAGTTTTATGAAACTCCTCATCAAGTCCTCCTGCTTTGGGACACATCATTTTTTGAGGCAGTGGCCTGCTGTGTCTCCCTTTGCTTGGCAAAGCAATAAGTCTTTTTCTGCTTTACCCAAAACTCTGTCTTCAACATTTGATCTAGCACGGGTGCAGAGAAGCCGAACTTCTGGTGTCAAAGGGCCTATCCTCAGGTGTTAGAAAAACAGTAAGTTCTCCTGGCAACTTTGAGTTTCACAGGCAGGTGTTTTAATAGGGAGCTGGGGTCATCTTAGGGATATAGTCTCATGCTGCTAGAAGTCATGCTACAGTTTGGTGGTCCCTTAGTGCAGGGATTTGGATGGAGTCATTATGTGCCAGAGTTCTGAGGGTCTCACCAGTCAGATTGGATTAGGGCCCATCCTAAGGACCTCTTTTTAACTTAATCCCCTTCTTAAAGGCTCTTTCTTCACATACATTCACTTTCTGAGCTATTAGGGCTTAGAATTTTAATATATGAATTTGATGGGGGACTCAAATGAATTGAACTGAATCACCCATTATATCGCAATCTGTATGGAGTCCTGACCTGAGCATGTCAGCTGTCAGGATGGACTTGCTTTTGCTCACTCTTAGTTTTAAACCTACATTTGACATCATTTCCAAAGGTTCTTATTGCTAACAATTCCTGACTCTTGTAGACTTCTGTAACAAAATTTGGGTTTCTTCTCAATGTTTATTCCATTTTTTTAAGGTAGCCTAATTTAGTTACTGCTTATTTATATGCCTTTTACTTTATAATATTTTAGTGATTCTGGCTCCTTTTCTTTTCTATTTTTTTGTCTTTGTCTGTTTAGGCTTTTTTACAAAAATTTCCTATGTAGTTTAAGTGGGCCAGGAGCAGTAAAAATAAATTCCTATGTCAAAGTGAAGTTTTAATTCAGAAAGCCAGATCCTTTCTTTCTTTTTTTTTTTTTGCAGTACGCGGGCCTCTCACTGCTGTGGCCTCTCCCGTTGCGGACCACAGGCTCCGGACGCGCAGGCCCAGTGGCCATGGCTCACGGGCCCAGCCGCTCCACGGCATGTGGGATCCTCCCAGACTGGGGCACGAACCCATGTCCCCTGCATTGGCAGGCGGACTCTCAACCACTGCACCACCAGGGAAGCCCCAGATCCTTTCTTTAAAGATTATTTATTTTTGTATTTAAATTGGCTTACTGGCTGTCAGTGTCTTTATTGAGAAAATAATAAACTATTTATAAGTTATGAGCCTAAGGACTTTTCCATGTCTCACATCCCTTTATGCAGATGTGGGCCAGAGGACATTGTGCTACTGCTTCAGTTGTAGAGATTCATAAAAGACCTTTGCTCTTAACCTAACAGTGAGAACAAGCTGAATGATCTACAAAATTATAGTCCTTTTAACATCATCAGAGAGCTGGAGATACAAAGAAATGTAATGAAAAATATATAAACCTATATATATATATATATATATATATATATATATATATATATATATATATTCTGTTTTATATATATATGTATATATATACACATATATATGTATGTATGTACATATATAATATATTTATTATATTGTATATAACACATAATATGTATATAAAATAATAAAATAAACCAGAATAAAGAAAAAAAATAATTTTAAAAGCACAAAGTTAGTAGAATAAAAATAATGAAATGGAAAACTGATAAAAGGAGAAACATCAATATAGCCAAAAGTTGGCTCTTTGAAATTTCATTAAAATTAATAACCCCCTTGAAAGACTGAGGTCAGAGAAAGAGAGAGAGGAAGGGGTGAGTGTACATAAGGAGAGAGAGACACAACTCACAAGTATCAGAATGGAAAAAAAAGTAAGAGAGTCACTACAAATCCTACAGATATTAAAAGATAATAAAAATGCAAATAAATCCAACAACTTATAAAATAGACAACTTTCTTGAAAGATATATCTTACCAAAATTAATACAAAAGGATATAAAAAAATCTTAATAGCCCTATATTCAATAAAGAAATTGCGTTTGTGTTTTTAAAATCTCTTATAATGTAAATTCTAGGCCAAATGACTTCACTAGGTAATTCTATCAAACATTTAAAGATATAATATCAATATTACAAAAATTATTGTAGAAAATAGATAATTGAGAACACTTCCCAACATTTTTATTTATTTATTTATTTTTATTAGTTTCTGCTTTATAACAAAGTGAATCAGTCATACATATACATCTGTTCCCACATCCCTTCCCTCATGCATCTCCCTCCCTCCCACACTCCCCATCCCACCCCTCCAGGCGGTCACAAAGCACCGAGCTGATCTCCCTGTGCTCTGCGGCTGCTTCCCACTATCTATCTACCTTACGTTTGGTAGTGTATATATGTCCATGCCCCTCTTTCGCTTTGTCACAGCTTACCCTTCCCCCTTCCCATATCCTCAGGTCCATTCTCAAGTAGGTCTGTGTCTTTATTCCCGTTTTACCCCTAGGTTTTCATGACTTTTTTTTAAATTCCATATATATGTGTTAGCATACAGTATTTGTCTTTCTCTTTCTGACTTACTTCACTCTGTATGACAGACTCTAGGTCTATCCACCTCATTACAAATAGCTCAGTTTCGTTTCTTTTTATGGCTGAGTAATATTCCATTGTATATATGTGCCACATCTTCTTTACCCATTCATCTGATGATGGACACTTAGGTTGTTTCCAGCTCTGGGCTATTGTGAATAGAGCTGCAATGAACATTTTGGTACATGTCTCTTTTTGAATTATGGTTTTCTCAGGGTATATGCCTAGTAGTGGGATTGCTAGGTCATATGGTAGTTCTATTTTTAGTTTTTTAAGGAACCTCCATACTGTTCTGCATAGTGGCTGTACCCATTCACATTCCCACCAGCAGTGCAAGAGTTCCCTTTTCTCCACACCCCCTCCAGCATTTATTGTTTCTAGATTTCTTGATGATGGCCATTCTGACTGGTGTGAGATGATATCTCATTGTAGTTTTGATTTGCATTTCTCTAATGATTAATGATGTTGAGCATTCTTTCATGTGTTTGTTGGCAGTCTGTATATCTTCTTTGGAGAAATGCCTATTTAAGTCTTCTGCCCATTTTTGGATTGGGTTGTTTGTTTCTTTGCTATTGAGCTGCATGAGCTGCTTATAAATTTTGGAGATTAATCCTTTGTCAGTTGCTTCATTTGCAAATATTTTCTCCCATTCTGAGGGTTGTCTTTTGGTCTTGTTTATGGTTTCCTTTGCTGTGCAAAAGCTTTGAAGTTTCATTAGGTCCCATTTGTTTATCTTTGTTTTTATTTCCATTTCTCTAGGAGCTGGGTCCAAAAGGATCTTGCTGTGATTTATGTCATAGAGTGTTCTGCCTATGTTTTCCTCTAAGAGTTTGATAGTGTCTGGCCTTACATTTAGGTCTTTCATCCATTTTGAGCTTATTTTTGTGTATGGTGTTAGGGAATGATCTAATTTCATACTTTTAAACGTCCCTGTCCAGTTTTCCCAGCACCACTTATTGAAGAGGCTGTCCTTTCTCCACTGTACATTCCTGCCTCCTTTAGCAAAGATAAGGTGACCATATGTGCGTGGGTTTATCTCTGGGCTTTCTATCCTGTTCCATTGATCTATCTTTCTGTTTTTGTGCCAGTACCACACTGTCTTGATTATTGTAACTTTGTAGTATAGTCTGAAGTCAGGGAGCCTGATTCCTCCAGCTCCGTTTTTCGTTCTCAAGATTGCTTTGGCTATTCGGGGTCTTTTGTATCTCCAAACAAATTTTGAAATTTTTTGTTCTAGTTCTGTGAAAAATGCCAGTGGTAGTTTGATAGGGATTGCATTGAATCTGTAGATTGCTCTGGGTAGTAGAGTCATTTTCACAATATTGATTCTTCCAATCCAGGAACATGGTATATCTCTCCATCTATTTGTATCATCTTTAATTTCTTTCATCAGTGTCTTATAATTTTCTGCATACAGGTCTTTTGTCTCCTTAGGTAGGTTTATTCCTAGATATTTTATTCTTTTTGTTGCAATGGTAAATGGGAGTGTTTTCTTGATTTCATTTTCAGATTTTTCATCATTTCATCATTGCCAGAGATTTCTGTGCATTAATTTTGTATCCTGCTACTTTACCAAATTCATTGATTAGCTCTAGTAGTTTTCTGGTAGCATCTTTAGGATTCTCTATGTATAGTATCATGTCATCTGCAAACAGTGACAGCTTTACTTCTTCTTTTCCAATTTGGATTCCTTTTATTTCCTTTTCTTCTCTGATTGCTGTGGCTAAAGCTTCCAAAACTAAGTTGAATAAGAGTGGTGAGAGTGGGCAGCCTTGTCTTGTTCCTGATCTTAGTGGAAATGGTTTCAGTTTTTCACGATTGAGGACAATGTTGGCTGTGGGTTTGTCATATACGGCCTTTATTATGTTGAGGAAAGTTCCCTCTATGCCTACTTTCTGCAGGGTTTTTATCATAAATGGGTGTTGAATTTTGTCGAAAGCTTTCTCTGCATCTATTGAGATGATCATATGGTTTTTCTCCTTCAACTTGGTAATATGGTGTATCACATTGATTGATTTGCATATATTGAAGAATCCTTGCATTCCTGGAATAAACCCCACTTGATCATGGTGTATGATCCTTTTAATGTGCTGTTGGATTCTGTTTGCTAGTATTTTGTTGAGGATTTTTGCATCTATGTTCATCAGTGATATTGGCCTGTAGTTTTCTTTCTTTGTGACATCCTTGCCTGGTTTTGGTATCAAGGTGATGGTGGCCTCGTAGAATGAGTTTGGGAGTGTTCCTTCCTCTGAAATGGTTTGGAAGAGTTTGAGAAGGATGGGTGTTAGCTCTTCTCTAAATGTTTGATGGAATTCTCCTGTGAAGCCATCTGGTCCTGGGCTTTTGTTTGTTGGAAGATTTTTAATCACACTTTCAATTTCAGTGCTTGTGATTGGTCTATTCATATTTTCTATTGCTTCCTGATTCAGTCTTGGCAGATTGTGCATTTCTAATAATTTGTCCATTTCTTCCAGGTTGTCCATTTTATTGGCACAGAGTTTCTTGTAGTAATCTCTCATGATCTTTTGTATTTGTGCCGTGTCAGTTGTTACTTCTCCTTTTTCATTTCTAATTCTATTGATTTGAGTCTTCTCCCTTTTTTTCTTGATGAGTCTGGCTAATGGTTTGTCAATTTTGTTTATCTTCTCAAAGAACCAGCTTTTAGATTTATTGATCTTTGCTATCGTTTCCTTCATTTCTTTTTCATTTATTTCTGATCTGATCTTTATGATTTCTTTCCTTCTGCTAGCTTTAGGGGTTTTTTGTTCTTCTTTCTCTAATTGGTTTAGGTGCAGTGTCAGGTTGTTTACTCGAGATGTTTCCTGTTTCTTAAGGTGGGATTGTATTGCTATAAACTTCCCCCTTAGAACTGCTTTTGCTGCGTCCCATAGGTTTTGGGTCGTCGTGTCTCCATTGTCATTTGTTTCTAGGTATTTTTAAATTTCCCCTTTGATTTCTTCAGTGATCACTTCTTTATTGAGTAGTGTATTGTTTAGCCTCCATGTGTTTGTATTTTTTACAGATCTTTTCCGGTAATTGATGTCTAGTCTCATAGCATTGTGGTTGGAAAAGATACTTGATACAATTTCAGTTTTCTTAAATTTACCAAGGCTTGATTTGTGACCCAAGATATGATCTATCCTGGAGAATGTTCCATGAGCACTTGAGAAAAATGTGTATTCTGTTGTTTTTGGATGGAATGTCCTATAAATATCAATTAAGTCCATCTTGTTTAATGTATCATTTAAAGCTTGTGTTTCCTTATTTATTTTCATTTTGGATGATCTGTCCATTGGTGAAAGTGGGGTGTTAAAGTCCCCTACTATGATTGTGTTACTGTCAATTTCCCCTTTTATGGCTGTTAGTATTTGCCTTATGTATTGAGGTGCTCCTATGTTAGGTGCATAAATAGTTACAATTGTTATATCTTCTTCTTGGATCGATCCCTTTATCATTATGTAGTGTCCTTCTTTGTCTCTTCTAATAGTCTTTATTTTAAAGTCTATTTTGTCTGATATAAGAATTGCTACTCCAGCTTTCTTTTGGTTTCCATTTGCATGGAATATCTTTTTCCATCCCCTTACTTTCAGTCTGTATGTGTCTCTAGGTCTGAAGTGGGTCTCTTGTAGACAGCATATAGATGGGTCTTGTTTTTGTATCCATTCAGCCACTCTGTGTGTTTTGGTGGGAGCATTTAGTCCATTTACATTTAAGGTAATTATTGATATGTATGTTCCTATTCCCATTTCCTTAATTGCTTTGGGTTCGTTATTGTAGTTATATTCCTTCTGTTGTGTTTCTTGCCTAGAGAAGTCCCTTTAGCATTTGTTGTAAAGCTGGTTTGGTGGTGCTGAACTCTCTCAGCTTTTGCTTGTCTGTAAAGGTTTTAATTTCTCCATCAAATCTGAATGAGATCCTTGCTGGGTAGAGTAATCTTGGTTGCAGGTTTCTCTCCTTCATCACTTTAACTATGTCCTGCCACTCCCTTCTGGCTTGTAGAGTTTCTGCTGAGAGATCAGCTGTTAACCTGATGGGGATTCCCTTGTGTGTTATTTGTTTTTTTTTCCCTTGCTGCTTTTAATATGATTTCTTTGTGTTTAATTTTTGACAGTTTGATTAATATGTGTCTTGGCATATTTCTCCTTGGATTTATTCTGTATGGGACTCTCTGGGCCTCCTGGACTTGATTAACTATTTCCTTGCCCATATTAGGGAAGCTGTCAACTATAATCTCTTCAAATATTTTCTCAGTCCCTTTCTTTTTCTCTTCTTCTTCTGGAACCCCTATAATTCGAATGTTGGTGCGTTTAATGTTGTCCCAGAGGTCTCTGAGACTGTCCTCTGTTCTTTTCATTCTCTTTTCTTTATTTTTTTGCTCTGCATCAGTTATTTCCAATATTTTATCTTCCACCTCACTTATCCGTTCTTCTGCCTCAGTTATTCTGCTATTGATCCCATCTAGAGTATTTTTCATTTCATTTATTGTGTTTTTAATTGATGCTTGATTCATCTTTAGTTTTTCTAGGTTCTTGTTAACTGTTTCTTGCATTTTGTCTATTCTATTTCCAAGATTTTGGATCTTGGAAATAAAATCTTGGATCATCTTTACTATCATTATTCTGAATTCTTTTTCAGGTAGACTGCCTATTACCCCTTCATTTGTTAGGTCTGGTAGATTTTTATCTTGCGCCTTCACCTGCTGTGTGTTTTTCTGTCTTCTCATTTTGCTTATGTTACTGTGTTTGGGGTCTCCTTTTTGCAGGCTGCAGATTCGTAGTTCCTGTTGTTTTTGGTGTCTGTCCCCAGTGGCCAAGGTTGTTTCAGTAGCTTGTGTAGGCTTCCTGGTGGGGGGGACTAGAGCCTGTGTTCTGGTGGTTGAGGCTCGATCTTTTCTTTTTGGTGGACAGGTCCACGTCTGGTGGTGTGTTTTGGGGTGCCTGTGGCCTTATTATATTTTTAGGTAGCCTCTCTGTTAATGGGTGGGGTTGTGTTCCTGCCTTGCTAGTTGCTTGGCATAGGGTGACCAGCACTGTAGTTTGCTGGTCGTTGACTGAAGCTGGGTGCTGGTGTTGAGATGGAGATCTCTGGGAGATTTTCACTGCTTGATATTATGTGGTGTTAGGAGGTCTCTTGTGGACCCGTGTCCTGAAGTTGGCTCTCCCCCTTCAGAGGCACAGCACTGACTCCTGGCTGCAGCACCAAGAGCCTTTCATCTACCTGGCTCAGAATAAAAGGGAGAAAAAGTAGAAAGAAAGAATTAGTAGAAGAAAGAAAGAGAGAGAGAAAGAAAGGAAGAAGGAAAGAAAGGAAGGAAGGAAGGAAGAAAGGAAGAAAGGAGGGAGGGAGGGAGGAAGGACGGAAAGAAAGAAAGAAAGGAGAGAGAGAGGGAGGAATGAAAGAAAAAGGAAGAGTGAATGGAAGAGGGGTGGGAGGGAGGGAGGAAGGAAAGAAAGACAGGAGGGAGGGAGGGAGGGAGGAAGGAAAGAAAAAGAAAGAGTGAAAGGAAGCAGGGAGGGAGAAAGGAAAGAAAAAGAAAGTGAAAGGAAGAGGGGTGGGAGGGAGGAAGGAAAGAAAGACAGGAGGGAGGGAGGGTGGAAGGAAAGAAAAAGAAAGAGTGAAAGGAAGCAGGGAGGGAGGGAGGAAGGAAAGAAAAAGAAAGTGAAAGGAAGAGGGGTGGGAGGGAGGGAGGAAGGAAAGAAAGACAGGAGGGAGGGAGGGAGGTAGGAAGGAAAGAAAGAGAGAAAGAAGGAAAGGAGGGGCGGAGGGAGGGAGGGAGGGAGGAAGGGAAGGTAGGAAAAAAGAAAGAGCAGGTAAAGTAAAAGAGGATAAAGTATGAAATATAGTAGCGTTATTAAAATTTAAAAGTAATTATTGAAAAAAAAACGGACAGATAGAACCCTGGGACATATGGTGGAAGCAAAGCTATACAGAGAGAATCTTACACAGAAGAATACACATACACATTCACAAAAAGAGAGCAGGGGGAAAAATCAAAAATCTTGCTCTCCAAGTCCACCTCCTCAATTTGGGTTACTTCGTTGTAAAAAAAGGAAAAGGGCAAGAAGTCTGAAATCTTGCTAAGTCCACCTCCTTAATTTGGGATAATTTGTTGTAAAAAGAGGAAAAGGGGGGAAAGTCTTAAATCTTGTCCTCAAAGTCCACTTCCTCAATTTGGGATGATTCGCTGTCTATTCATGCACTCCACAGACGCAGGGCACATCAAGTGGACCGTGGAGCTTTAATCCGCTGCCTCCGAGGCTGCACAGAGAGATTTCCCTGTCTCTTCTCTGCTCTCACAGCTCCCGAGTCTCAGCCTTGGACCTGGCCCCGCCTCTGCACGTAGGTCGCTGGAGGGCGTCCGTTCTTCGCTCAGACAGGACGGGTTTAAAGGAGCCGCTGATGTGGGGGCCCTGGCTCACTCAGGCAGAGGGGAGGGAGGGGCGCGCAGAGTGGGGCGGGCCTGTGGCGTCAGAGGCCGGCGTGACATTGCACCAGACCGAGGCGCTGCGTGCGCTTTCCCAGGAAAGCTGTCCCCGGGTTCCGGGACCCCGGCAGTGGCGGGATGCACAGGCCCCCCGGAAGGCGGGGTGGACAGTGACCCACGCTCGCACACAGGCCCCGCGGCGGTGGCAGCAGCAGCAGCCCCAGCGTCCCACACCCATCTCCGGGGTCCGCACCTTTAGCCGCGGCTCATGCCCATCTCCAGCGTCTCCGGCGCTTCCCAAAGCAGCCCTCTTAATGCCCTCTCCTCGCGCACCAGGAAACAAAAGGGAAGAAAAAGCCTCTTGCCTCTTCGGCAGCTCCAGACCCTTTCCCCGGACTCCCTCCGGGCTAGCCATGGTGCATTAACTCCCTCAGGCTCTCTTCCTGCCGCCAGCCCCAGTCCTCTCCCTGCGCTCCAACTGAAAGCCGATACCCGAGCCTCAGCTCCCAGCCCCGCCCGCCCCGGCGGCCGAGCAGACAAGCCTCTCGGGCTGGTGTGTGCCTGAGGGCACCGATCCTCTGTGCCGGAATCTCTCCGCTTTGCCCTCCACACCCCTGTTGCTGTGCTCTCCTCCGCTACTCCGAAGCTTTCCCCCTCTGCCACCTGCAGTCTCTGCCCGCGAAGGGGCTTGTAGTGTGTGGAAACCTTTCCTCCTTCACGGCTCCCTCCCACTGGTGCAGGTCCCGTCCCTATTCTTTTGTCTCTGTTTTTTCTTTTTTCTTTTGCCCTACCCAGGTACGTGGGGAGTTTCTTGCCTTTTGGGAGGTCTGAGGTCTTCTGTCAGCATTCAGTAGGTGTTCTGTAGGAGTTGTTCCACGTGTAGATGAATTTCTGATGTATCTGTGGGGAGGAAGGTGATCTCCGCGTCTTACTCTTCCGCCATCTTCCCAGGGTCCCCCAACATTTTTTTTAAAATGAAACTGTCATGACCCTGGTAGCAAAACCAGATAAGGACATTTCAAAAAAAAAAAATCATTGTATATATCTCATGAACATAGACATAAAATCAGTAAATGTAACTGATAGCACATTGAATATGTTAAAATGATCATATATTATAACCAAATGATGTGCATACTAAGAATGCAATGTTGTTTTAAAAATAAAATTAATCAACATTCACCGTATTAACAAAATTAAAACTATGTGATAACTTCAAAAGATGCAGAAAAGAAATTAGAAAAAAAGAATCAATACCAATTTCCTATAACTCTTACTAAATAGGAATAGAAGGGAACCTTTCCACATGTTAAAAGGAATCTACAAGATAATAATGATACCATAATGCTAAATAGTATAATATTGTAAGATATTTCCATAAGATTGGGAAAGAGACAAGACTGTTTGCTCTCCCCACTTATATTGGCCATTGTACCTAGAGGTCCCAGACAATTCAATAAAGCAATAAGGAGAAGTAAAAAAAAAAACATAAAGATAGGAAAGGAAGAAGTAGAAAACAATCTTTATTCACAGAAAAGAGGTTTTTACATAGAAAATCTTAAGAAAACCCCAAAGAGCTATTAAAATTCTTAAGCAAAGATGTCTCAAATCACAAAGTCAATTCAAAAAAATCCATTATACTTCCATGTAATATCAATGAACACCTGGAAAATGTAATTTAAAACACAATACCAATTATAGGAGAATTCCAAAAAAAATACTTGCTTACAGGTAAATGTAACAAAACAAGTGCAAGACCTCTATGATGAAAACATTAATAAGACATTATTGATAAAAAAAATTAACTCCAATAAAATTTTTAAAAAATGATTCTAAAAGAAAAAATAGAATTTGAAGTTTAGCATTGTAAGATTATTACACTATATAGGAAGTAATATGATCTTTGTTGAAGGTAGTCTGTCATAAGTTAAAGATGGATACTGTAAATCCTAGAGCAATCACTAAAACAAAGAGATGCAACTAATAATGCACATAGTAGTAATAAAATGAAACCAGAAAAAAAATTAAAACACCTAAATAAATGTAAAGATATAACAGATTCAGAGTTGGAAGACTCAGTATTGTTAAGATGCAAATTATTTCCAAATTGATGTAGGGAGTCAATGTTATTTCAATAAAAATTCCTATAGTCTTTATAGAAACTGACAAGTGATTCTAAAACTTTTATGTAAATTGAGAAAAACTTGAATAGCCAAAACCATCTTGCAAATAAAGAACAGGTTTGGAGAACTTACTCTATCTGATTCTAAGACTTACTCTGAAGTTCCAGTAATCAAGAAATTATAAGATAAATAGATCAAAGTAATCAAATAGTATCCAGAAATAGATACACATATAACCAATGATTTTTTTAAATAATGGGGCCAAATCAATTCAATGAGGAAAGTATACTCTCTTCAGAAAATCGTGCTAGGGCAACTGGAAATCTGTGTTGTAAAAAAATGAGCTTAAATTCCTACTTCATACCACATGCAAAATTTAATTTAAGATGAATGGTAGACCTAAATGTATATACTAACACTGAAAATTTTGAGAAGAAAACAGAGAATGTCTTCAAGACCTTGAGGGAGGGCAATATTTCTTAAAGCAGACACAGAAAGCACTAACTATAAAGAATAAAATGATGAATTGGCTTCCTCAAAATAAAAAATAGCTACTAATCAAATGATTTACCATTAAGAAAATGAATAGACAGGTTACAGACTGGGAAAAATATCTGTACCACATATATCTGACAAAATATATTTTTATTTAGAACATATAAAGAATTCCTACAACTCAATAACCAAAAGACAAAGAACCCAACAAAAATAGGCAAAAAACTTCGATGGATATTTTGCAAAAGATAAAACACAAATAGTTAATAAGTAATCTTAGCCATCCGGGAAATGCAAATTAAAAACACAATGATATACCACTATACATCAACTAAGATAGCTAAGCTATAATATGACTGGCAACATCAAATGTTGACAAAGATATATTGCAACTGCATCTCTCATACATTGTTTTTGAGACTATGAACATGTAAATTCTTTGTAAAACTGGTTGACATATAATTAAAAATTTAAACACAAATCTACTTAATATCCTAGCAAATTTACCCTTATTTATTTTTTCAAAGTAAAATGAAAATGTATGGCCACAAAAAATCTTGTGTACCTATTTTAATAGTAGCTTTATTCGTAAACAAGGAATAGCCTAGATAGCCATTACCAGATCAGTGAATAAAGTGTTTATACTCAGGCCATTAAATAATACTTCAGCAATAAAAATAATGAGATGTTAATACGATATGGGTCAATCTCTAAAACATGCTGATTGAAAGAAGCTAAACATTAAAGATTAAATACTGTAAAATTTTACTTCCATAAAGTTTTAAAACAGATAAAACTAATCTGTTGTATGGAAATCACATAACTGGTTACTTTGAGGGTGGAATTCAGTGAGCAGAGGAATGAAGAAACTTCTTCATTCTTCTATGTAGAGAAAGATGGAGAAACAACATTCACAGTAGTAGTTCTGTTTTTTCTGATAGGAGAGCTTGAGAACTTAAACTGAATCATTAGGCAAGACATATTACAGTGGCAGTAATTTTTTCTTCTGGTCCCTGAAGGTAGTGTCAGTCAGTGGGAACACAACCCTTGAGAGTAGCATTGGGAGTTGAATGTGTGGATCCCTAGATAAGTGCGTGAAGGAGCATTGTGTTTAGGCTATGGACTGAGAGTATTTGTCAAGAGGGTCCAAGGTTGTAAATGGAGACTCATACCACCAAAAAAGGTAAAGGGCAAGGCAAACTATTTGACTTTAAATTTCTGATTTTTTTTTCAAAATTTAAACACAAACGGTTATTAAACCTCCAGATGTTTCCCCAAAAAATGCAACATTGAGCAAAATAACAGTCTTGAGGAGATGGACAGGCAAACAGAAATTCTAATCTCCACCAGTCCTCAAAAACATTACTGTGCATATACTGGAATTTCCATCTTTCTTCTCTTTGTGTCACTCTATTATGTTTCATCTGTATTAAAAATAAATTAGGTAATTTGCTTTGCTGCCCATCCTCATTTCCTTGTGCATTTCATTTCTTTTTTTTTTTTAATTAATTAATTAATTTATTTATTTTTTTTTTTTGCTGTGTTGGGTCTTCACTTCTGTGTGAGGGCTTTCTCTAGTTGCGGCAAGCGGGGCCACTCTTCATCGCGGTGCATGGGCCTCTCACTATCGCAGCCTCTCTTGTTGCAGAGCACAGGCTTCAGACGCACAGGCACAATAGTTGTAGCTCACGGGCCTAGTTGCTCCGTGACATGTGGGATCCTCCCAGACCAGGACTCGAACCCGTGTCCCCTGCACTGGCAGGCAGATTCTCAACCACAGCACCACCAGGGAAGCCTGAGCATTTCATTTCTTAAAACAAATGAAAATATGCTATGATCATAATGCATGACAATACAACTCAGAAAATAGAAACTGAGCATTTTAATTGTCATTTAAAATCCTTTGGTATTTCATTTAAAAGAATTTTTCTTATTGTCCTACATATGCATTTCTGTGATACCTGAATAAATGACATCTTCCATAATTATTTCATTGTCACCTCCGAGATCCCTAGATTTTGAGAACTGAAAATGAAATATTCCTTTATATCCTACAAAAAAGATAGCAAAGTTTATATAGCATATGTTTATATGAAGGTGAAAAAGGGAGGGGGCGCCACCCCACAGTAGGTGATGTTAACCTACCCATAGGCCTCTTCACTAGAATCCATCTTGGCTAACAGATGCACACGTGCACATGGGAGGACCTTGAGAAATACCAAATACGGATTCAGAACCAGGCAAAGCAAGATGATTGGCCAAAGGAAACCTGGAAGAAATGCCCCATAAAAGTGATTCCAACTACCGTGAGGGTATGAACAGTGGTTAGGGTTCAGTGCTCTCACTGCCACAGCCCAACCTCAGTCTCTGGTCAGGAACAGAAATCCTGCTCCAAACTGCTGCAGGCCGGTGCCACCTGAGATCAGAGGGAAGGTTAAAGGTTCCTTCTGAGTCTTTTGGGCTCAGACTTTTGCTTTCAGTTCAGAATAATTCTCATGCCAAAATGGCACATCTTGGGGTGGTCTGTCCTAATTTCCATCATTATCATGCCTCTCATGTGCTTCAAAATCTTCAGTAGACACAACTGCTTATGGGGATCCAATACGAATACCTAATTTGGGTACAAAGATATTAATCTATCTTCAAAATCCAGCCTGGTATAAAATGTGCCATTATAGATACACACCCTTC
Source organism: Mesoplodon mirus (assembly GCF_964341445.2). NCBI lineage: Eukaryota > Metazoa > Chordata > Mammalia > Artiodactyla > Ziphiidae > Mesoplodon > Mesoplodon mirus. The sequence goes on along the minus strand of NC_138984.1, from coordinate 107,569,054 downwards.
ATATTTGCATCTATTTCTGTCTCTCCACGTGAAGTATCTTGCTCTAATTTTCTCACTTATGCAAATCCAAGATCTTTTTTCAGTCAAGATTCTTTTTTTTATGCTTTGAGCATAAGCCCACTCTAAATGAAGTAACATATGAAAGGTTAATTGTTGGTGTGAAGTGATTTCCCTATAACAGAAAACCAGGAATAAGTTCCATGCACGTGAACTGAAAAGTCAAAAACCTATGCCCGTTTCTCCCTTCTCCTTTCTCCCTTCTCTGCTTCTCCCTAAAAACGCACAACCTAAAAGTTGAGAGTTACGTTTTATTTGGTGGACAAAACTGAGGACCTTAGCCTGGGGACACAGCATCTCAGATAGCTCTGAAGACAGCTGCGAAGAGGTAAGGGAGGAGCCAGGATAAGTAGGAGTTTTTGCAAAAAGACCAGGTAGTCAGAACATCAAAAGATTATTGTTGCGCTTCCCTGGTGGCGCAGTGGTTGAGGGTCTGCCTGCCGATGCAGGGGACACAGGTTCGTGCCCCGGTCTGGGAAGATCCCGCATGCCGCAGAGCGGCTGGGCCCGTGAGCCATGGCCGCTGAGTCTGCGCGTCTGGAGCCTGTGCTCCCCAGCGGGAGAGCCACAACAGGGAGAGGCCACAACATTGAGAGGCCCTAACAAAAGATTATTGTTAACTAAAGAAAACCAAACATCTCAAGTTAATGAATTTAGCACTTCTCTTTTTATGGGAAGATGCAAGGGTGTGGGCTCATTGAAATCATTCCTTTGATATGCACCTTAACTATCTAGAGCCAGTGGTTGATGGCTTGATGGCGGACATCATGTTGAGTTCCCTCAGAGCTCACCTTCTGGGGCAGCTGTAGTGGCTAATGGCTGCTACATCCTTTGTTTACTGATATGGCAGGTGGCATTCTTACTCCACAGGACCAACTCAAATCTTGTCTTTCTGTGGACAAGTTGCCTCTGCTTACTACTCATTTACACGTAGCCCAACAAGACCATCAGAGTCAACTGTGCATGTTGAGTTTTCTTCCTTTAAGGCAACACCAGTACTCACTTGGTTCAGATGTTTTTTCTTTAAGGACCACCATACATCTTCTAGCTTCCACAGAGTCATGCATTTATCCCTGGAAGGGCCAGCCTTGGCCTCTAGCCATTTTTTCATACATTGACAAATTTCAAATAACTCCTAGAATTATTTGAGTATAAACTATTTGAATTGGGAATAGCAAACTTGTTCATGAACCATAGCTTAGATACAACCCCCAAGAATGCTCTCTATTCTTTGGGTTAGTGGAAAGTGTTCAGACACAAATAGAAATTTGGTATAGAGACAATAGAGAAATTTTGTAATAAGAAAGATAAGTGACTTTTAAAGTTTACTTGCTAACCTTAGGACAAGCTATCACTGATAATCCTTCTCCTTACTATATAACCTATTTAAATAATTCCTCATTACATGTTTGGACTCAAATTTATCATCAGTAACTTTAGAATTTGATATAGGTAAACAAGATAATTTTGGCTCCTGGCCCTATAATTTAAAAAACAAACAAAAATTCCTTTGTTTTATCATTACAACTGTGGCTATTTGCCTAAGAATTGTATAGCATATGTCAGTGAAAATTCTGAAAGGTATGGAAATTAATTGGAAAAATTCCAGTATATAATGGGAATATCATAAATTCTATCCCATGCTCAGATAACTCTAAAATGCAGAGTTTTCCTAATCTCTGTACTAATATACAAGATTGTCTTCATGGATTTGCAATAATTTACATGTAGGGAGCATTAGAGATAAATATATTTTATCTATTTTATCTGCAGGCTGCAATTAATTTTTTCTTACTTGCATGTGTGTGTCTCCACACCAATAGCATCTGCTTTTACTCATTTTTCCATCATATTTGTAGCATGCACGAAATATGAATTATCTGATTCTAGACTGACATGCTTTGAAGAGAATACATCTCACAAGATAATGCTTTGGGCTATATATAGAAAGGGGATTTTCTGACAAAAGAATATCATGGTATCTCTTACACAAATGTTAATATCAGTTCCCCTAACAAAACCTGTAAATGGCGCCCTGAGGCATACCTTGCACTTTTTAAGTGTTTCCTTAAAGAGAACAAGAACAGTGGCCTTGCCAAGCAACAAGTATTACAAAATATGCATTCTATTAATACTTTCTTTTTCCTAGGTTGAAAAAAAATGGCCTGAGAAAAGGATCATAGACCTACTGATTAGGAAACTATTGATCTGTGTTATGGTCTGAATGTTTGTGTCCCCCGTAATACATATGTTGAAATCCTAACCCCCAGGATGATAATATTAGTTGGGGGTCTTTGGGAGATGATTAGATCATGGGGGTGGAGATCTCAAGGTTGCCATTAATGCCCTCATAAAATTGACCCCAAAAGCTAGCTTGCCACTTCTTCCATGTGAAGTTACCATGAAAAGACAGCCATCTATGAGGAAGCACTCTCACCAGACATTGTATCTGCCAGTGCCCCAATCTTGAACTTACCAGTCTCCAGAATTGCGAGAAATAAATGTTTGTTGTTAATAAGTCAGACAGTTTATAGTATTTTTAGTATAGTATAGCAGCTCAAATGGACTAAAGCAACCTGGGGGTTTTGATAATTTGGATTTGATAGGCTAAGTATTGCTTTCAAACTGTTGATGGTGAAAAAATTTTAAATAGTGAAAGTTAAGTTCTATGAATCATTTTTATGTCCCTTTGACACTTAAAATAGTAGTTTTTTAATAATCATTTCTTAATTTATTAAATGACTGAAGGCAAGGGGAAATTAAGGAGACATTTACTTTACACAATTATTTTCAAATTGTACTTCACAAGTACAATAGAAGAACCCATATTTAAAAAGACATCCTCTGAGCATTCTACATCCTCATTATAAATGGTCTTTATCTAAGTGCAGCACATATTCTCTTCCTCAGTCTTCTTGCTCACATGAAGAACAGGTGTTATTCTTTGGCTTAATATCTATTCTCAGTTTCCAAAATTGTGGTGGATATAGACACTAATTAAAAGCCACCAGCAATCTCCTATCTCTCCATTTCTTATGAGGCTCAGCAATTGCTAAATCAAGTTGAGAAGGGAGGAAAAATTCAGAGAAAACACCAACTCCTATCAAAATCCATATAGTTAGTTCTTATGCCTGGCATTTTTTTCTACTAGAAAAATCTTTGTAAGTCTGCCTTTTACATTTACCAGTGTTAAATAATATCAAAGTTGAACACTAGTTAAGGTGGTAAAAGCCAATATTGTTCAGAACTATTGTAATAGGGGGAAAGAGACCTCATTATAGAACTGTGCTCAATTCCAAATACAAATGGGCAAAAGGGAATATATATCCAAAGAGCAGGGACAATGGACAGAGAACAGTCAACGGACAGAGAATTACTAAGAGGACACACCAGTGGCTTGGGGGGATTCTGGCTAAACCAACCTAACAGAATTCTTTCTGAAGGCAGATCAGGGTGATCAAACACTGAAACTGCACACCTCAGATTGGGACTCAAACAAAATCACACCTCAGATGGGACTTGAACCCACAATTTCTGGCTTAGGAGGGCACTCAAATCCACAATCTCCCAGCTGAAACTTCACATCTTGTCTCAGGGCTTAATAAAGCTCAGGTTCTTTGCATATCAGCACAGCAGGAATTCAGCAAGAGACAAAGTGATGGGCAAGAAGTAGATTTATTAATAACCTTTGTAAAGAGGTTGCAGGAAAATGGGGCATGAGAAGATTGTCATGTCCCAGGTCTTGGGTGAGTCTCTGGGATGGGCCACCAAATGAGGGTCCTTGGCTTCACGCAGTAAAGAACTCAAGAGCAAGCCATAGTAAAGTGAAAACAGAGATACACCTTCCATGGGCAGAATGCAGTCTATCTCAAGTGGCGAGGGAAGCCTTGGGAGAAACACACTCCACAGACAGAGTGTGGGCCTTCTCAGAAGATGAAAGGTGCCGAAATATAGGGTGGTTAGTTTTCATGGGCTGGGTAATTTCATAGACTAAGGAATTGGAGTATTATTCCAACTATTTCAGGGAAGGGGTGGTGATTTCCAGGAATTGGGCCACCACCCACTTTTTGGCATTTTACGGTTGGCCTCAGAACTGTCGTGGTGTCTGTATGTCATTTAGCTGATGTATTAAAATGAGCATATAATGAGGCTCAAGGTCTCCTGGAGATCGAATCTTCCACCATCTTGAGCCTAGTTGGTTCTAACCAGTTTATGTCGTATCCTCAATGACTCTATAATTCTTTTAAAAGTTGTGTTCTGCCCCCTCCCTCCTGTCTCAACACCACCTAGGTGATGGTGGACGTTAAGGACTCTATTACATATTGAGGGTGATCAGATATGGAGGATGAGAAAATTCTAGCTAAAAAAAATAACAAGTATTTTGCAAAATTGAGCAATACAGAGATGAACATAGAAGTCCAAAAGTGGAAGTCCCATATAAAAAGAGTTTAAGGGAGACTGAGTAGAGTTTGATCAAAAAGAGAATCAATCTTTGGCACCAGGAATTAGACTTCTTGGGCTTCCCTTGAAATGCTAGGGGACCTCCTGGAAGTCCAGGAATTGTATTATGTTTAAGAGACATAAAGATATATAAAGTACAGGTCTATCTCTGTGAACATAGGGCTTTAACACCTAATTATGATCCAGGAGAAAGTTGTCATCTCCTTGTGAAAATAATATAACCTATCAAACAATTAAACAGAAATATCCAATAGCTTCTGCCAAGACTTAATGGAACAGTTGATATGCGGAATTGGAGAAGGGTGGCCCAAGTCAGTCACAAAACTTCATGAAAGATGTAAATCAGGAGCTAAAAACTGACATTTCAGCCTCCATGAACAAATGGATGGAAATAGTTGCATTGGTATTTTTTGTTCTAAAATTATTGTAAGACACTGAAATTTGTATCCCTTACTGTGACAAATCCTAAAAGACAGTAATCATTTCTCTTGCTCTCAAAAGTTTCTGTGAATTACCTAATGTGATTCACCCTAGGCCCAGCATATATCACTCCACCAGACAGATTGCTGCAGACATGGCAGCCACAGGCACTGAGCTCTGCTGCATCAAGCCAGCTCCTAATAAGAAAATGCCAACTCTCTGCAATGAGCCAGGCCCAGAATCACAAGCTGAAACCAGCGTTTGAAGTTAATCTTAGAGTCATTAACTCTTCAACTTACTCCAATGTGAGTTAAAGGATTTTTGTTAAACTGACTTCACAGACATTTTATAAAATTATTTGACCAGTTTAAGAAAGATCTTCTATATTACCCAATTTCTACTCTAGCAGAAAGGCTGCTTCCAAGAGACCTTCTTTTCAATTTATTCATATTCGCTTTTTTCTGAATTAACCATCTATCAAGGGAACCCATCAAAAGAGTAGAAAAAAGTAGGGCTTCCCTGGTGGCACAGTGGTTGGGAGTCCGCCTGTCATTGCAGGGGACACGGGTTCGTGCCCCTGTCTGGGAAGATCCCACATGCCGCAGAGCAGCTGGGCCCGTGAGCCATGGCCGCTGAGCCTGCGCATCCGGAGCCTGTGCTCTGCAATGGGAGAGGCCACAATGGTGAGAGGCCCGTGTACAGCAAAAAAAAAAAAAAGTAGAAAAAAGTAAAGGACCCCATCAAAGAAAGTTCCCTGGCAAGTGAGAGGGGGTGCATGACATTAGGAGTTCTGTTTAAGGAAGGAAATGTTGTCCAGGTTGTGGATGCCATTTTTGTCAGTGTCTATCTGCCAATAATGGAGGTTGGCAGATTCAGGGTGAAGTGTTTCTGGAGCTCCTCTAGACACTTCCTAAGAAGCCCAACTGCTCTCTCGTGTGAGCTGGTTTGTGTGCAGTATTGGTCCAAGGGGAATAAACTTGTTTTCACAAGACATGCCACCATTTGGAAAACACATGGCTTCTTGGACTTGCTGGCTCTAGGGATAGTTTATTGTGGGTTAAACTGAGATTAAGATATGAATTATTACATAAGATGATTTTCTTAAAGTTTAAAAACTGGACTTTGCAGAGGTGGGATAGGTGCCTGTCTGGATTGTATGATTTCAGTGGCACTGGTTAGCTTGCTTATCCAAACTCTCATTTTGCTCCTCTCCCCCTATGATATTGTTGTAAACCACCTTGCACACTATTCCTTAAGAGTCCCATAATTTACTTGGTCAAATCTCACCGTGGAAGGCATCATATCTTTTCCATATTTGGGCTCAAAAAGATTAACTATATTAACATGACAATCAAAAAAGACTCAAACCCATTGACATTTATTGAGTAGCAGTTATGTGACCTATATATAAAGCAAGAAGTCTATAGAGTAGAATTAGTGCCTTAGTTAATGATTTATTAATAGTTGGGACAGCACTAACATAAAATTGGCATACAGTCTATAGTTCATAAGGTGAAAGAAGGCAGTGCATACAGATTTCTATAATCCATGAGTTGACAAAATGAGAAACTGGTTGGTGATGATGGATCAAATTAATTATAAGGAACCACCTCCTGGAGATGTAGCTACCTTAATGCAAACTATCTGAAGATAAATATTTACAAAAGTATTCTTCACTTTATGGAAGACTTTTCTCACTTTCTCATCTTCTCTGCTATAACCGTTTGTTAAAAACAATAGAACAAAACAAGAATTTTAGGAAGAGTTTTCTGAGGCAAAGGAAGGTGAAGATGCATTTATTCCATCTAAATTCCCAGGCTGAATTAACTCTCTGAAATAAAAGCCTATTCTAGGGCTTCCCTGGTAGCACCATGGTTGAGAGTCTGCCTGCCAATGCAGGGGACACGGGTTCGAGCCCTGATCTGGGAGGGTCCCACATGCTGCGGAGCAACTGGGCCCGTGAGCCACAACTACTGAGCCTGCGCATCTGGAGCCTGTGCTCCGCAACGAGAGGCAGTGACAGTGAGAGGCCTGTGCATCGGGATGAAGTGTGGCCCTGGCTCGCCGCAACTGGAGAAAGCCCTCGCACAGAAACAAAGACACAGCACAGCCAAAAATAAATAAATTAATTAATTTAAAAAACCCTATTCTAGCCTTCCTTGGGCAGCTGTTAAATACTTGTTTAGATTGTTTTAGTTCTTACAAAGCCTGGCTAGATGTAACACAGATATCTTCTAGAAGGACAGTGGTCACCTGAATAAAGGAGTTTTCATAGTTTGGGGGGGGGCATTTACATGAGACAAGTCAGATAGTTGTTCCACAAAGGAAGATGGAGAGAGCAGTGTTGTGAATTCTCAGTGCAACTTGATTTTTCTTTCTATTACTGATTGGTGAAATACTGATAATAATACCATTACTTAAAATTAGATGGCTTACATTCTAGTTATAATTGTAACCTAATTACTCTACTCCCCTTCATAAAACAGGAAATTTGGTACTGTTATCCTCATTATATAAGAGGAAAACTGGTAGCTCACTAATTAATATTGGGCTGGCCAGAAATTTGTTCTTTTTTTCTGTAAGATGTGTCTAGTAGTGCTTAGTTTTCTTTTTTACTCAAAACAATTTTGTTAGATTGTATTGTGACAGCTGTCATATCAGTGTGCATTAAAAAAACTTATCAAAATTTGGTGAATTTTTGTGTAGGTATTTTACTATTGAAGATGGAAGAAAAAAGCAAACTTTTCAGCATGTTGTGCTTTTTTATTTCAAGAAAGGTTAAAATACAACTGAAACACAAAAAAGGATTTGTGCAGTGTATGGAGAAGGTTCTGTGACTGATCGAATGTGTGAAAAGTGGTTTGCAGAGTTTCGTGCTGGAGATTTCTCCCTGGACTATGAACTGTACAATAATGTGGAACAAAAGAAATCATGGGGTAAGTGAAATGAGTCACCACCAACCACACCAAAGGCTGGTCTTCATCCACAGAAGGTGATGCTGTGTATATGGAGGGATTGGAAGAGAGTCCTGTATTATGAGCTCCTTCCAGAAAACCAAAGGATTCATTCCCACAAGTACTGCTCCCACTTAGACCAACTGAAAGCAACACTCAACGAAAAGCGTGTGGAATTAATCAACAGAAAGCGCATGATCTTCCATTAGGAGGACGCAAGACTGCATGTTTCTTTGATGACCAGGCAAAAACTGTTACACCTTAGCTGGGAAGTTTTGATTCCCCCACCGTATTCACGAGACATTGCACCTTTGGATTTCCATTTATTTCTGTCTTTATGAAATTCTCTTAATGGAAAAAAATTCAATTCCCTGGAAGACTGTAAAAGGCACATGGAACAGTTCTTTGCTCAAAAAGATAAAAAGTTTTGGGAAGATGGAATTATGAAGTTGCCTGAAAAATGGCAGAAGATAGTGGAACAAGACAGTGAATATGTTGTTCAATAGAGTTCTTGGTGAAAATGAAAAATGTGTCTTTTATTTTTACTTAAAAACCGAATGAATTTTTTGGCCAACCAATATTTTTGATGCCAGGAGAAGGAATTAATTTTCACGTGACAAATGTTTCTGCTCTAGTTCCCGTCTTTGCTGAAAAGAAAAATAAGATAAATATTTGTAAAAGTTGGGTATCTTGGGGACTTTCTGCCCTCACACTCCTTTTTGTGGACAATGGTGAGTGTTCCAACACATTACCCACAGGGGGGCAACCTCTAGGATGCCACAACATTTAAATATTTATTGCCCATTTCTTAAATGGAAGTTTCTTTTGTTGAGGTAGGGGAAACAAGAATTATATTAAGATGTCAAATATAATATCAGAAGCTTTCCTATAAACAGAAAATTATTATCCTCTAGTATCTTTTCCTTGTCATGTAATTCACATGAAGAAAAGCATTCTTCTCTTTTTGACTTCTACAACTTGGGACTTGTTTTTCTAACATTGTCATTACACACATGAGGGTAAAGAACTCAACTAATGACTTTCATTTATTTTTTAAAATTTTTATTTATTTATTTTTTACTGAAATATAGTTGATTTACAATATTAGTTTCAGGTATACAACATAATGATTGAATATTTTGTTGCTTATTTGCTTCATACATAGTTGTTTGTATCTCTTAATCTCCTCCTCTCTAACTTGCCCCTCCCACTTTCTCTCCTGTGGTAACCACTAGTTTTTCCTCTGTTTCTGTTTTGTTATATTCATTTGTTTGTTTTATTTTTTAGATTTGACATATAAGTGATAACATAGTGTATTTGTCCTTCTCTGTCTGACTTATTCCACTAAGCATAATATGCTCTAGGTCCATCCACAGTCAAAAATGGCAGAATTTCATTCTTTTTTTTATAGCTGAGTAATATTCCATTGATCATTTGATGACCTCTAACAAATTTAAGATAATAAGTTCTGAATACTAAACATATATAATCTAAACCAGATAGCACGGTCATGAAGAGAGAGAGAGAGAGAGAGACAGAGACAGAGAAAGAGGGAAGAAAGGAAGAAGAATGAAAGAAAGAAGAAAGGGAGAGAAACATAAAGGAAAGAAAGAGAAAAAGCAAAAAAGAATAATACTGAAAGAAATGAAATAGAAAGAACTGTCAAGTTCACAAGTCAAGATAAGGTCAAAGCCAGACCGATCCAACCTGTTAAGATAAGAACCACTTTCAGATACAGACAATTTATTACTTGCATAGAGAGTGAAAAGAAGAATAAACCAGATGTGCTTCTTGTGGTTCTCACCACACACCCAGAAAAGAACCACATGAAACAAACATTAACAACCATGCAAGTCAGAGGATATGAAAGTCAGAGGATATGCAAGTCAGAGGATATGTCAAAGGATTTGTAGAAACCAAATCTAGACTGGAGTTAAATGGGTTTTTTTTTTTAAATTCTGTAGGTCTATTCTAGGGGGAGTGAAGTAGAAATTACCCCTGAGGCAATGAGAAATCCCATGACAGCCTGTAAGGGAAGTTAGGAGGGCAAATGGGAGATGACTCTTAGCAGATTCACCAGCCCACCCATCCTCTCCTGTCCATGGAGGATCACAAAATGTCCTATCTACACTCTGATAAACTACAGCTCCAGCCTTTGTCTACAAGGGTGCATGCAAAATCTCTAGGATGGACCAATTACTTTCCTACAAAAATCAGGGTTATGATAAAGCTTACTTTGGAGATTAAGAGCCTATAGACTGAAAGTAAAGATCTATTATTACCTTCCTCTTATTTATCAGCTTTCATTCATTCAATTAAAAAATTATTGAATAATTCCTGAGCATATACTCTGTGGCAGGCGTGGTGCTTTATATCAGAAAAACAAAGATGAGCAAGATGCACTACCCTTCCATCAGGAAGATAGAAGAGTGATGAGGAAGACAGTCTTGAAGCCATCTAACAGCGCTGTGACCGAATCCTGCTTTGGGAGCAGAGGGGCCACAGTGCAGGTCAATGACTTCATAGAGCAAAGCTTCATGATCAAGGCAGCACAGACTATTTAAATCTTGAAAGATAAAACACTGTACTCTAGTTTTAAAAGGGAACTAGGCACACAATCCCAGACAAAGGTTACCAGTGATAAAAGACTTAGTGGCACAAAATCAAAGAATTTTAAGTTGCTCGGTGAGATGAAATGTGTGTCCATCCCCTCTATGTCTGATGGTGGAGGGTTAGAGTAAGCAGAGATGTGAAGGGGGGCGAGGGAACATTGAGATGGTGCTCAGTCATGCTCATCCTTGTGTGCATCACGTTTTGGGGCTTTTATTGTGAAGGCTTTAAGGACCTGTGAAATACTGGAGAAGGGGGGTGACAGTGGAATATGTTGTACATCACGGGTCACGGTGAGGAGAACGGTTTAGAGAAGGTCACCCTGGGGGTCCAAAGCTAAATTAGAAACTTTAACTGAAGACAAAATGGAAATTAAGGAAAATCTGGTTTTAAAAGGGAAGGCTGCAAGCAAAATGTGAACCTCTGAAGGAGAATATTGTAATTCACATGAAGAAAAACACTATTCTCTTTTTGACTCCTACAGTTTGGGACTTGTTTATCTAAAATTGCTATTGAAATTAACAGTTTAATTCACTTTTCCATTTATGAGATACATGCTCATGTAATATAGTGTCATGGTGACACTTGTTTACTTTTGGATTTAATTTACATTGACGGCCTATTTGCCTGTTTTTATGGGAATTGAATTAGGTTGTCCATGTATAACACACAGCAAGTTTAATGAGCTTCAGACCTGTCTCCCAAAGCTACCTCTGTGTAAAAAGTGTTTCACTTGGTAAATTAGAATCTCTGTTGCCACCTTCATTAATCTGAAAGGGGAGTTTGCTCTCCTTTGTATTACATATCTACAACAAGTGGAAACAGGATGATAAATAGTGATCTATCCGTTTCTGAAACAATTTACAGTAAATCATTTTTGATTGCTTCTTGATGCTAGTTACTTCATATGCAAGTACAAAACAAATGCTCAGGTGCATTTGAGTCCTCAGGGTCTTCTTCACAAATACAAAAGCTTTTTGGTAACTATTCCACATAAGCAGAAGTGGAAAGGTAAGTCCTATAAAGACAAGGAAAACACTCCTGGACAGTTAATTATTGAGCAAGGAGAAAAAGCAAACATGACTTGCAAATCTAATAAAGAAAGGTTCTTTAATAATGCTCCCTACCCTTCTGGCACTTTGTACAGTTCAAGTCACCCTCATATACTTTATCTTGTGGGGTTCCCATAGAGGCCTTTTAAGGTAGTTCAGCCAAGCCATCTATGAGAGGTTAAGAAACTTGCCTAAGCACAGTGCCGAAAGGAACGTGCCCCGTTATAATCTCTCAGTGTTTATGTGTAGTTGCAGTAACTACACGTTGAAAGAGGCAAAAGTGGTTATTCTCTTACACAGAACTGAAAGTCTAATTACAAAGAATTATACTCTACTAAAAAGTAAGAATTCTATGGCATCTAGATATATAGAACAGTAAGCTCTTCTTTGAAGGTATATCCTACAAGAAAACTGCCTTACCCACGCGACCCAGCAGAAGCAGACACTTCATCACGGTTACGTAAATCTGTCCAGAAATTGGTCTAGAAGACAACTAAGAAGGCAGGAAGCAACAGGCTACAGGCAATTGGTGAAATCAGCTTTGTTTGCATTTCCTTCTCTAGCCCCATCTGTAGCCCTTCCCTGAGATATAGAAGTGAAAGTTTCTTCTTTAGCTAAAGTCTCTCCCTTTACATCTTTTTCAAAGCAGAACCAGGCTAAGGGCCATTTTAGGCAAAATGCTTGTTCAGATTGGAATGAGTCAATCACCCATGCCAGATATTTATCAAACACAGTGGTAGATATTTTGCATTGTATATGATTTGCTCTAAAATATGTTTTATAACTTCTTTTTTAGGTAAGAAAATGGAGATTCAACCAGTGAGAGCTTCATGTCCAAATTCAAGTGATATAAGCTTCTGAAGTGAAAAAAATTGGGATTCACCTTTAGACTTAGAGCTTACATGTCTAGCTCTCTTTCCTAAATATGTGGGCCCCACTGTTAACTAAAATCAAGGAAATCATTAAATGTTTTTAGTGGTGAGATATAATAATGAATATGATACAAGACTAGTTTTCACAGGTATGCCATTAGTAATGATTAAAATCTGTATGTATTTGACCAAAAAGGCCAAAATTGGTGTTGGTACCCACCCTCTTACCACGGTGTTGCTGTACTGCTAACATTGTTTCAGACTGTGGCACTTTCACTAATATTTTTCACGTTAGGAAGAAGGGCCTTCTGAACTAAAAGAAACCATCTGTAGATGTAAGTATGAATTGGATATTCACCAGGTTGTGCCTGACAGTCACCTGCCCTAATGGAAAGATCAAAAATAGGTACCAAAAATGTACTTTTACATTCACCATCTTGTCTTTGAAAACACTTGTCTCTTCTTTGTGGCTAGGTTTTTGGATGAAGGTAATAACCACCAATTCACAAGTAGATCACACTGCTTAATACTTTGCCTCAATGCACCTGCAAAGTGTCATGTGTGCCATTAGCCCACTGGAATTTTTCATACAGAATGCCCCAGGTGTCTGCGTGTGTTCAGTCTCCACTTGCATGCCCTACAGAGGTGCCTTTCTCCTAATTGTAGCTTGGTCTCTTCTAGGAGCATTGATAAGACTTCAAGTTTAAAAACTCCCAGCACTTTCTCCCTCTGTCACTGATGTGACATGTGGTTGGTGCTGAATGCTGCCTAAGTCATGGTGTTAGACTCTCATATTTCAGCATTTCAGCTGACTAAAGGATGGCTTAAAGATTCATTAGGTGCTCTGGAAACACTGGCTAGGGGTTTGTGCTACTAATACTGTCTTCTTTTCTGCCCTTTCGAGCATTGAGATACCAATTCCAAGAACTTCATTGTCAAAGACCAAGTCTTTTCAGCCAAATTCGTCCCATAGATCAAGTCAACAGAAGACCCTGCCTCTGTTTAATTTCTACTCAGCTCAAACTTTCTGCTGCAACACTGAGAGACAGGAAGCCACAGGCTTTCAAACACTCGCGATATAGACGGTTACTAACCTTTGACATGCAAAACTGTTGAAAATCTCAGCACTTATACCCTGAGCAAGTGCTGCTAGACTAGAATGCATGAAGTCATTGAGAATTTACAATTCATTTCTCTGAAATGCTAAGCATAAGGCTGTTAATGCTCACAAAGCACAGAGACAGGCCCTCTGAGGAGAAGGGGATTTGGGAATGGAAGCTCATAGAGATGAACCATGCGGCCTCCGTTCAGCTCCAATCCAGGCAGAAAGACAGCGCCCCGTGATCACATTCCACCTCGCTGCCAGCCAGTCCATCATCATACTATTTCCTAAACAACTGTAGATTAATTTTGTGTATTTAAATGCAAATCTTCATTTTTTGTTTGTTTGTTTCATAACTCTTCAGGAGGAAATGACACATGCTTATTGTGGAAAATGCAAAGAAAGAAAAACAGTAACAAAGAGCACAAACTGAAAGCCATAATCCACACTCTTTCTAGTCAGTTACCAAACAATGGAAGTCTTCATTGGTGAATTTTTTTTCTTTTTATTATTACCACCCCCATCTTTTTCTCATTAACTGCACCCTGGAATATTGCAATTACTGCAGTTTATCTTTCTTCAGCTCTTTTGATCACCAGTACTGAAACCTGTCGATAGTCTATCTAACACCACTATTATTATGCTGTTTTCCCATATGCAGTTGACCCTTGCACACGTTGAGGGGCTAGGGGCACTGGTCTTCTGTGCTATGGAAAATCCATGGTAGCCCTCCTAATCCGCTGTTCTGTATCCACGGATTCAACCAACGACAGATCGTGTAGAACTACAGTAAGTATTTATTGAAAAAATCCACATATAAGTGAACCCACACAGTTCAAATTTGTGTTATTCAAAGGTCAACTGTACAGACTTTAAATTCTTTCCTGATTTGTAGGGATAATGCTAATACTCAATATTTTAAATTTCTACCTCCCCACTGGCACTTACTTTTAAAATAAAACCATTTAAAATTGTACATGTATTATTTACCCATTTCTTTACATATTTGATTCTGTATCTTCCCTTCTCTTCTCTTCTCTTCTCTTAGCTTTTTCCCTTCCAGAATTATTTCACCTTTCTCTGTCTCCATTGAGTTATGAAACCTTTAAAAATGAGGCTAAATTAAAACCACAATAGGGGCTTCCCTGGTGGCGCAGTGGTTGAGAGTCCACCTGCCTATGCAGGGGACGCGGGTTCGTGCCCCTGTCTGGGAAGATCCCACATGCCGCGGAGCGGCTGGGCCCGTGAACCATGGCCACTGAGCCTGCGCGTCTGGAGCCTGTGCTCCACAACGGGAGAGGCCACAACAGTGAGAGGCCTGCGTACTGCAAAACATAAAAAAAAAAAAAAACCACAATAGGATACAAGTACATTACCACCAGAGAGCTGAAATTAAATTAACTGAACATATTGTGTATTGGCTAGAATGCAGTGCAATTTGGTAGATGTAAAGTAGTACAATCGATCTGGAAAATAATTAATAAGTTTCTTAAAATTAAACATACACCTTCCTTAAAACCTAGCCATTTCACCTCTAGGTATTTACCAAATGAAAATAATAATATATGCTTATGCAAAGACTTGTACATGAATGTTTATGCCAGCTTTAATTGTAATAGCCAAAAACTAGAAACAACCCAAATATTATCAACGGGTAAATGGGTCAACAAATCTTTCTATATCCATGGTGGTATGGAAAATACTCAATAACAAAAAGGGATGAACTGTTGGTATATACAATAACATAGATGAATCTCAAAATAATGATTCACTTGGAAGAAAACAAATCCCACCAAAAATGTATATACTACATATTTTCATTTATATAAATTACTAGAAAATTAAAAGGAATCTACAGTGAGAGAGAGCAAGCAGATCAGCATTGCCTGGAGAATAAGGGATAGACATTGATGGGGAGAGATTGGAAGGAGAGATTCCAAAAAGACATTAGTTACTATATTGTAAATCAACTATATTTCAATTTTAAAAAAGGACATGAGGAAACTTTAGGGGTAAATATATAGGTTTATTACCTTTATTGCAGTGATAGTTTTATGGATATTTATGTATGCCAAATTTCATTAAAATATATACTTTACATACATGTACTTTGTTGTAAGTTAATTTTACCTCAAAAATCTGAAAAAACATCAGCTAAAATTTAAGACTAGGAAGAATCAGCTTCTTATCTGTAGCTCAACAACTATACCTGTCTGATGAACCAAAGACGAGAGAGATAAAGGTGTCTCCAGGTCAGTCTAACAGCCCTGGTGTTCCCACTGAGTGTGGCATGAGTTGGGCTGGATGCTGGACAGTGAGAATGTTTAAAGTAAAAGCATTAATGCTTCCATTAAGCACTTCTTTTCAACAGTGATTAAAAGAGAGAAAACAAAGACCTAAGCAGTACTTCAAATAATTTAATAATATGTTATTTCTTCATATGAATGTGGATTCACAATTTAAATATTTTTATTTTTTATGAAATAAAGATTCAATATCACAAGGCTGATGATATTTAATAGAATCAATTATATTTAGAGAGAGGATTAATCCTTTGTGTCACTTAATTAATAAGATGTGTATTTAGACCACTATCCTGCCAATATACTAGCCACTTTCTACACAGTTTCCAAGCTGGGAAACAGTCATAAGAATCCATTTTGGTTAAGCTGTTCAATTTCTTTTTTTTGCAAGCATTATGGGAGGTCAAAGACATGAATTTAAGTTTATAGATTTCTCACTGACTTATTTAATGCAACTCTTGTTTTTCTGGAATTTTTGAAGTTAGAAAGCAGATACAAACTGCTGTGGGTGAAGAGATAGCCTAAGTGCTTCCAAATGATCAAAGAATCGTATGCTACACTTGCAATAACTGCTTGTCAATATTAGTGTCAATGAAATTTCTTATAATCTTTTCAATTTGACTTCTGTATCTAAAAATGTGGGCTCCACTAAGCATACCGTACATTGGAAAATAATTGCAGGTAACAACAAAAGTTTTACCCCCTACAGTTGTTAAGTGAGCGAAAGCACTGAGAGATGGGTAGAAATTTGCAGAGAGAAAAAAGGCTGAAATGTAACTGTCAGCACGGCCAACAAAACCATGTCAAAGAAGGAAGTAAGACAGATTTTTTCAGAGCTGACACGATGAAGGAACTTCTAAAGCTGCTTCATTGGCGAAGCCAAAATTGTTTTAATTTCTATTCAGAAACGGCAAGGTGAAAGGTAGCAACACTATCTTGTTACCTTCTCCTGTAAGTCAGATACACTTATATTTCAATTTAAAATGTGCAAATCAAATTGTGTCACTGGCCACAAATAATTTAGTATCCACACACTCAATGAAAGGTTAACTAATTTTACACGCCACTATTTCTTTGGTTTCCTTTTTATTGTGACCATTATACTAGAATTGTTAGTGACATTTGTCTAGAACACCCCTCTTTTACCCCTTTGAAGATTTTTTTTTCTTTCCCTTACTAATGGGGACAAGGGGAAAAACAGGATGTAAGACAATTTATCCCTGCCAGAAATCAAGTTATAATGAACGGAGTTTTTTTACAAAGGATATTTCTGTAAATAGAAGTCATGTGGGTCAGTCATGAAATATACAAAGGCTTTGGAAACCCAGCAAACTGCTGATATAGAGCTGTCCTTCAAAGTACCACTATTGTGCTTGAAAATGTCAATTCAGTCTATGTCAGCATTTCCTAGAATATCTATGTGCAGAATAACTTCCAGAGAGTTGTTAGGAAAATAAATATTTAGCATCGCTGGTTGATTTTGAAAATGCCTATACAAGTCAGCCCATATTACTGAATATCCTATAAGCATTCTTCAAATGTGTTTTTATAGAATGATGTAGACACCTTTCTATAGCAGGAATCACTGACCTGGATTAAAAATTGATGAGCTATAGAAGTTGTTTTGCACAATGTGCATAACAGGTTAATTAAAAGACTATTCAACATAATTGAGGTCTCCTGGGCCCCAACTGGTTCTTCTGTTCTGCACATCATTTCTGTCCATTATTGAAGTCATAATGTGAAAAGTCTTGAGAAGTAAGGTAAAGGTTTTAAGGTAAGGCAGATACGGATTGAAATTCAGCCTCTACTACATGCAAATTGTGTAATCTTAGGCAGTTAATATATTTTCTCCTTTCAGTCCTTTCATCAGCAAAAAGGAAAAATATAGATATACATATTAAATAGAAAATACATATATATTTAATTGCCTTTGCAAGGATTAAGTAAAATTTTATGTATAGATTGTCTGCCCTACAGCATATGTTCATTACATGGTAGTTTTCTTGTTTCTTGAACAAACTTGTATGTGTGTAGATATGCTTATGGTAAGCATTTGAAATAAAAGATTTATAATTTAACACGGACAACTGATGGGCTGGCTTTCAGAGAGACATAACCTTGGAAAATTTATGAGTCAGGCTCCGAAATTTGGAAGACCAGAGGCATGAGCTTCTCAAAGACCCAGAAATGGGGCACCTCAGTACTACAGCACAGATGCTAACAAAATATCTATATATAATTACAATAGAATAGAAACTCTGTCCAGTGAAATCTTCCATTCTGGAAACTCTGTGTGGGCCTATGATGTATACTTATGGGTATGTTTAGTTATGAGTGTGTCAATGAAATGGCACAGGGACCTATGATTCGAATATTTTCATATTATTCTCTAGTACCTCTTATAGGTCTCTCCATATGAATGTGGTACCTGAGATGGTCATCCCCATAATAAGGCTTTACACTGACCACTTGGGCAACAGCACTCACGTTCCTGAAGTGTATGTAAATAGATTATGTGACTTTCCTTTCTCTAGCCATATTTCAGACTTTTCTTATTAGATCAACCTTTCTTAGATATATTGCTCTCAGGTATTATTATCACAGGACACACTGTGTGTCTTTATAAAAACTTTGTCTATATCATCATGTCTTGATTCATTTGATTGATGTGTAGAGAACGAACCCTCATTCCAAAAATATTTAAAGCTGCTTTAAAATATGCAGTGACATATAATAATAGACACAATATATAACCAAGTAGGTGGAGAAATAAAGTCAAAATAAGCACAGAATATCATACGAATAATAGGAAACTTGAGGTAAGTTTAACAAATTGCATATACATGTTAAATTTTAAAGTAAAACAGACCATAAATTCAGATCTGGATTCTAGCAACCAGAGCAAAGTGGAAAATCTTATTATTGCACAACTACATAACATGAAAAATAGCCACCTATTGTTTAGAAATATAGTTACTTCTAGGACTGGGATGCAAATGTTTCTCAGAGCAGAGGAGAAACGTGCTTGGTCTTAATCACAAATTTGTTTGGTTTGGCTTTATTGCACAGTATTTTACAAACTTTTGAATTACTTATCAGTATTTACACATCAAGATACTTACATACCAATTTCTGGTTTCCAAATTTCTCTTCACAAATCAGAAGTGTTGGACACATTGAGCCTATATGCCTCCATGGCACTGGCCATACCTTAGAGGATGTGTCATCCATTCACCACGGCTCCCATCAGTTCCTCATGTTGGATGTCATTCATCATCATGCTTGCACCATGCTTCCATTTATTTATTTATTTATTTATTTATTTATTTATTTATTTATTTATTTGGCTGTGTTGGGTCTTCGTTTCTGTGCGAGGGCTTTCTCTAGTTGCAGCAAGCCAGGACCACTCTTCATCGCGATGCGTGGGCCTCTCACTATCGTGGCCTCTCGTTGTGGAGCACAGCCTCCAGACGCGCAGGCTCAGTAGCTGTGGCTCACGGGCCTAGTTGCTCTGCGGTATGTGGGATCTTCCCAGACCAGGGCTCGAACCCGTGTCCCCTGCAATGGCAGGCAGATTCTCAAACACTGTGCCACCAGGGAAGCCCTCCATTTTTTTTAATGTATTTATTTTATTTAATTTTTAACATCTTTATTGGAGTATACTTGCTTTACAAAATTGTTTTACTTTCTGCTGTATAACAAAGTGAATCAGCTATATGTATACAACATATATTCCCATATCCCCTCCCTATTGCGTCTCCCTCCCACACTCCCTATCCCACCCCTCTAGGTGGTCACAAACCACCGAGCTGATCTCCCTGTGCTATGCCGTTGCTTCCCACTAGCTATTTGGTAGTGTAAACATATCAAGGTTACTCTCTCGCTTCATCCCAGCTTACTCTCTCCTCTCTTAGTGTCAAGTCCATTTTCTACGTCTGTGTCTTTATTCCTGCTCTGCCCCTAGGTTCGTCAGAACCATTTTTCTTTTCTTTTTTTTTTTTTTGATTCCATATATATGTGTTAGCATATGGTATTTGTTTTTCTCTTTCTCACTTACTTCACTTTGTATAACAGACTCTAGGTCCATCCACCCCACTACAAATAACTCAATTTCATTTCTTTTTATGGCAGAATAATAGTCAATTGTATATATGTGCCACATCTTCTTTATCCATTCATTTATCGATGGATACTTAGGTTGCAACCATGTCCTGCGTATTATAAAGAGTGCTACAATGAATATTGTGGTACATGTCTCTTTTTGAATTATGGATTTCTCAGGGTATATGCCCAGTAGTGGGAGTACTGGGTCATATGGTAGATCGAATTTTTGTTTTTTAAGAAACCTCCATACTGTTCTCCATAGTGGCTGTATCGATTTACATGCCCACTAACAGGGCAAGAATCTCCCCTTTTCTCTGCACCCTCTCCAGAATTTACGGTTTGTAGATATTTTGATGAAGGCCATTCTGACCCATGTGATGTGATACCTTATTGGAGTTTTGACTTGCATTTCTCTAATGACTGGTGATGTTGAGCATCCTTTCATGTGTTTGTTGGCAATCTGTATATCTTCTTTGAAGAAATGTCTATTTAGGACTTCTGCCTTTTTTTGGATTGGGTTGTTTGTTTTTTTGATATTGAGCTGCATGAGCTGTTTATATATTTTGGAGATTAATAGTTTGTCAGTTGCTTCATTTGCAAATATATTCTCCCATTCTGAAGGTTACCTTTTAGTCTTGTTTATGGTATCCTTGGCTGTGCAAAAGCTTTTAAGTTTCATTAGGTCCCATTTGTTTATTTTTGTTTTTATTTCCATTTCTCTAGGAGGTGGGAAAAAAGGATCTTGCTGTGATTTATGTCATAGAGTGTTCTCCCTATGTTTTCGTCTAAGAGTTTTGTAGTGTCTGGGCTTACATTTAGGTGTTTAATACATTGTGAGTTTAGTTTTGTGTATGGTGTTAAAAAGTGTTCTACTTTCATTCTTTTACATGTAACTGTCTCGTTTTCCTAACACTACTTATTGAAGAGGCTGTCATTTCCCCATTGTATATTCTAGCTTCCTTTGTCAAAGATAAGGTGACTATATGTGCATGGATTTATCTCTGGGCTTTCTAGCCTGTTCCATTGATCTATATTTCTGTTTTTTGTGCCAGTACCATACTATCTAGATTACTGTAGCTTTGTAGTATAGTCTGAAGTCAGGGAGCCTAATTCCTCCAGCTCCATTTTTCTTCCTCAGGATTGCTTTGGCTGTTCGGGGTCTTTTGTGTTTCCATACAAATTGCAAAACTTTTTGTTCTAGTTCTGTGAAAAATGCCACTGGTAGCTTGATAAGGATCATATTGAATCTGTAGATTGTTTTGGTTAGTAAGGTCATTTTCACAATGTTGATTCTTCCAATCCAAGAACATGGTATATCTCTCCATCTGTTGGTATCATCTTTATTTTCTTTCATCAGTGTCTTATAGTTTTCTACATAGAGGTCTTTTGTCTCCCTAGGTAGGTTTATTCCTAGATATTTTATTCTTTTGGTTGCAATGGTAAATGGGAGTGTTTCCTTAATTCCTCTTTCAGATTTTTCACCATTAGTGTATAAGATTGCAAGAGATTTCTGTGCATTAATTTTGTATCCTGCTACTGTACCAAATTCATTGATTCGCTCTAGTAGTTTTCTGGTAGACTCTTTCAGATTCTCTATGTATATTATCATGTCATCTGCAAACAGTGACAATTTTACTTCTTCTTTTCTGATTTGGATTCCTTTTATTTCTTTTTCTTCTCTGATTGCTGTGGCTAAAACTTCCAAAACTATGTTGCATAACAGTGGTGAGAGTGGGCAACCTTGTCTTGTTCCTGATCTTAGAGGAAATGGTTTCAATTTTTCACCATTGTGAACGATGTTGGCTGTGGATTTGTCATATATGGACTTTATTATGTTGAGGTAAGTTCCCTCTGTGCCTACTTTCTGGAGAGATTTTATCATAAATGGGTGTTTAATTTTGTCAAAAACTTTTTCTGCATCTATTGAGATCATCATATGGTTTTTCTCCTTCAATTTTTTAATATGGTATATCACAGTGACTGATTTGCCTATACTGAAGAAACCTTGCATCCTTGGGATAAATCCCACTTGATCATGGGGTATGATCCTTTTAATGTGCTGTTGGATTCTGTTTGTTAGTATTTTGTTGAGGATTTTTGCATCTATGTTCATCAATGATATGGTCTGTAGTTTCTTTTTTGTGACATCTTTGTCTGGTTTTGGTATCAGAGTGATGATAACCTCGTAGAATGAGTTTCTGAGTGTTCCTCCCTCTGCTATATTTTGGAAGAGTTTGAGAAGGATAGGTGTTAGCTCTTCTCTAAATGTTTGAAAGAATTCTCCTTTGAAGCCATCTGGTGGTGGGCTTTTGTTTATTGGAAGACTTTTAATCACAGTGTCAATTTCAGTGCTTGTGATTGGTCCATTTATATATTCTATTTCTTCCTGGTTCAGTCTCAGTAGGTTGTGCTTTTCTAAGAATTTGTTCATTTCTTCCAGGTTGTCCATTTTATTGGCATATAATTGCTTGTAGTAGTCTCTCATGATCCTTTGTATTTCTGCAGTGTCAGTTGTTACTTCTCTTTTTTCATTTCTGATTCTATTGACTTGAGTCTTCTTCCTTTTTTTTTTCTTGAGGAGTCTTGCTTGTGGTTTATTACTTTTGTTTATCTTCTCAATGAAGAAGCTTTTAGTTTTATTGATCTTTGCTATTGTTTTCTTCAGTTCTTTTTCATTTATTTCTGATCTGATATTTATGATTTCTTTCCTTCTGCTAACTTTAGGGTTTTTTGTTGTTCTTCTTCTTCTTTCTCTAATTGCTTTAGGTGTAAAGTTTAGGATGTTTATTTGAGATGTTTCTTGTTTATTGTGGTGGGATTGTATTGCTAAAAATTTCCCTATTAAAACTGCTTTTGCTGCATCCCATAGGTTTTGGGTTGTCGTGTTTTCATTGTCATTTGTTTCTAGGTATTTTTTGATTTCCTTTTTAATTTCTTCAGTGATCTCTAGGTTATTAAGTAGTGTATTGTTTAGCCTCCATGTGTTTGTATTTTTTACAGATTTTTTCTTGTAATTGATTTCTAGTCTCCATTGCATTGTGGTCAGAAAAGATACTTGATATGATTTCAAACTTCTTAAATTTACCGAGGATGGATTTGTGACCCAAGTTATGATCTGTCCTGGAGAATGTCCCATGAGCACTTGAGAAGAAAGTGTATTCTGTTGTTTTTGGATGGAATGTCCCATAAATATTCATTAAATCTATCTGGTCTGTTGTGTCATTTAAAGCTTGTGCTTCCTCAAAAATAAACTCAAATTGGATTAAAGAGTTAAATGTAAGGCCAGACACTATCAAACTCTTAGAGGAAAACATAGGCAGAACACTCTATGACATAAATCACAGAAAGATCTTTTTTGACCCACCTCTTAGAGAAATGGAAATGAAAACAAAAATAAACAAGTGGGACTTAATGAAACTTCAAAGCTTTTGCACAGCAAAGGAAACCATAAAAAAGACCAAAAGACAACCCTCAGAATGGGAGAAAATATTTGCAAATGAAGCAACTGACAAAGGATTAATCTCCAAAATTTACAAGCACTCATGCAGCTCAATAACAACAACAAAAAAATCCAATCCAAAAATAGGCAGAAGACCTAAATAGACATTTCTCCAAAGAATATATACAGATTGCCAACAAACACATGAAAGAATGCTCAACTTCATTAATCACTAGGGAAATGCAAATCAAAACTACAATGAGATATCATCTCACACCAGTCAGAATGGCCATCATCAAAAAGTCTAAAAACAATAAATGCTGGAGAGGGTGTGGAGAAAAGGGAACACTCTTGTACTGTTGGTGGGAATGTAAATTGATACAGCCACTATGGAGAACAGTATGGAGGTTCCTTAAAAAACTACAAATAGAACTACCATATGACCCAGCAATCCCACTACTGGGCATATACCTTGAGAAAACCATAATTCAAAAAGTGTTATGTAGCAAAATGTTCATTGCAGCTCTATTTACAATAGCCAGGACATGGAAGCAACCTAAGTTTCCATCAATGGATGAATGGATAAAGATGTCGCACATATATACAATGGAATATTACTCAGCCATAAAAAGAAATGAAATTGAGTTATTTGTAGTGAGATGGATGGACATAGATTCTGTCATACAGAGCGAAGTAAGTCAGAAAGAGAAAAAAATACTATATGCTAACACATATATATGAAATCTAAGAAAAAAAAAAGGTCATGAAAAACCTAGGGGTAAGACGGGAATAAAGACACAGACCTACTAGAGAATGGACTTGAGGATATGGGGAGGGGGAAGGGTAAGCTGTGACAAAGTGAGAGAGTGGTATGGACATATCTACACTACCAAACGTAAAATAGATAGGTAGTAGGAAGCAGCAGCATAGCACAGGGAGATCAACTCGGTAGTTTGTGACCACCTAGAGGGGTGGGATAGGGAGGGTGGAGGGAGGGAGATGCAAGAGGGAAGAGATATGGGAACATATGTATGTGTATAACTGATTCACTTTGTTATAAAGCAGAAACTAACACACCATTTTAAAGCAATTATACTCCAATAAAGATGTTAAAAAAAAAAAAAAGCTTGTGTTTCCTTATTTATTTTCATTTTGGATGAACTGTCCATTGGTGAAAGTTGGGTGTTAAAATCCCCTATTATTATTGTGTTATTGTCAATTTCCCATTTTACAGCTGTTAATATCTGCCTTATGCATTTTGGTGCTCCTATGTTGAGTGTGAAAATATTTGCAATTTTTATATCTTCTTCTTGGATTGATCCCTTGATCATTATGTAGTGTCCTTCTGTGTCTCTTGTAATAGTTTTTATTTTAAAGTCTATTTTGTCTGATATGAGAATTTCTACTCCAGGTTTCTTTTGATTTCAATTTGCATGGAATGTCTTTTTCTGTCTCCTCACTTTCAGTCTGTATGTGTCCCTGAGTCTGAAATGGGTATCTTGCAGACAGCATAAATATGGGTCTTGTTTTTGAATCCATTCATCCAGCCTATGCCTTTTGAGTGGAGCATTTAATACATTTACATTTAAGGTAATTATTGATATGTATGCTCGTATTACCATTTTCTTAATTGCTTCAGGTTTGTCTTTGTAGGTGTTTTCTTTCTCTTGTTTTCCTACCTAGAGAAGTTCCTTTAACATTTATTGTAAAGCTGGTTTGGTGGTGTGGAATTCTCTTAACTTTTGCTTGTCTGTAAAGGTTTTAATTGAGCCGTCAAAACTGAATGAGATCCTTGCTGGGTAGAGTAATCTTGGTTGTAGATTTTTCCCTTTCATCACTTTAAATATGTCCTGCCACTCCCTTCTGGCTTCCAGAGGTTCTGCTGAAAGATCAGCTGTTAACTTTATGGGGATTCCCTTGTATGTTATTTGTTGCTTTTCCCTTGATGCTTTTAATACTTTTTCTTTTTATTTAATTTTTCATAGTTTGATTAATGTGTCTTGGTGTGTTTCTCCTTAGATTTATCCTGTATGGGACTCTCTGTGCTTCCTGGATTTATCTATTTCCTTTCCCATGTTAGGGGAGTTTTCCACTATAATCTCTTCAAATATTTCCTCAGACCCTTTCTTTTTCTCTTCTTCTTCTGGGACCTGTATAATTCAAATATTGGTGCTTTTAAAGTTGTCCCTGAGATCTCTGAGACTGTCCTCAATTCTTTTCATTCTTTTTTCTTTATTCTGCTCTGTTCTAGTTATTTCCACTATTTTATTTTCCAGGTCACTTATTCATTCTTCTGCCTCAGTTATTCTGCTATTGATTCCTTCTAGAGAATTTGTTATTTCATTTATTGTTTTGTTCATCACTGTTTGTTTTCTCTTTAATTCTTGTAGATCCTTGTTAAACGTTTCTTATATTTTCTGCATTGTATTTCCAAGATTTTGGATCATCTTTACTATCATTACTCTGAATTCTTTTTCAGATACACTGCCTAGTTCCTCTTCATTTGTTTGGTCTGGTGGGTTTTTACCTTGTCTCTTTATCTGCTTCATATTTCTATGTCTTCTTTTAACTTACTGCATTTGGGTCTCCTTTTCACATGCTCCACGTTCTTGGTGCCCGTTGTTTTTGGTGTCTGCCCTCATTGGGTGATGTTGCTTCTGTGATTTGTGTAAGCTTCCTGGTGTAGGTGACTGGTGCCTGTGTTCTGGTGGGTGGGGCTGGATCTTGTCTTTCTGGGGTGCAGGGCCATGTCCAGTGGAGTGTTTTAGGGTGTCTGTAAACTTAGTATGATTTTAGGCAGCCTCTCTGCTAATGGATGGTGTTGTGTTCCTGTCTTGCTAGTTGATTGTCATGGGGCATCCAGCACTGGAGCTTGCTGGCCATTGGGTGGAGTTGTGTCTTAGTGTTGAAATGGAGATCTCTGGGAGAGCTCTTGCTGACTGATATTACATGGGGCCAGGAGGTCTCTGGTGGCCCAATGTCCTGAACTTGGCTCTCCCACCTCAGAAGCTTAGGCCTGACACCAGGCCAGAGCACCAAGACCCTGTCAGCCACACAGCTCAGAAGAAAAGGGAGGAAAAAAGAAAGGAAAAAAATAATAATAAATAAGAAAAAATTATTAAAATAAAATTAAAAACTAATTATTAAAAAAAGAGAGCAATGAAACCAATAAACAAATCTATCAATTATAACAAGTGCTAAAAACTGTACTAAGATAAACATAAAAATCAGAAACAAATCAGTCGCAGAGAGCAAACGCCAAGTCTACAGTTTTTCCCAAAGTCCACCACCTCAATTTTGGTATGATTCATTGTCTATTCAAGTATTCCACAGATGCAGAGTATATCAAGTTGATTGTGGTGATTTAATCCACTGCTACTGAAGCTGAACAGAGAAATTTCCCTTTCTCTTCTTTGTTTGCACAGCTCCTAAAGTTCAGCTTTTGTTTTGGCCTCACCTGTGCATTTAAGTCACCCTCAGGCATCTGTTCCCACCTAGACATAACGGGGTTAAACAGCGGCTGATTAGGGGGCTCTGGCTCACTCATGCTGGGGAGAGGGAGGGATACGGTAGTTTTAAGTGGAATGCAGGGTGAGACTATAGTGGCAGAGGCTGCTGTGACGTTGCAACAGCCTGAGTGTATTCTCCCTGGGAACTTGTCCCTGGGTCATGGGATCTTGGTATTGGCATGTTACACAGGCTTCCGGGGGAGTATGGATAGTGACCTGTGCTTGCACACAGGATTCCTGGTGGCTACAGCAGCAGTGTTAGCATTCCATGCCTGTCTCTGGGGTCCGAGCTGATAGCCGTGTCTTGTGCCCATCTCTGAAGCTCGTTTAGGCGGTGCTCTGAATCCCCTCTACTAGCGCACACCAAAACAATGGTCTCTTGCCTCTTCAGCAGGACCAGACTTTTTCCAGGACACCCTCCTTGCTAGTTGTAGTGCACTAGCCCCCTCAGGCTGTTTTCACACAACCAACCACAGTCCTCTTCCTGTGATCTGATCTCCAAAGCCTGAGCCTCAGCTCCCAGCCCCCATCTGCCCCAGCAGGTGAGAATACAAGCCTGTCAGGCTGGTGAGTGCTGGTCAGCACCTAACCTATGTGCAGGAATCTCTCTGCTTTGCCCTCTCACCCCTGTTGCTGAGCTCTCCTCCATGGCTCCGAAGCAGCCCTCCCACCCACACCTCATCTCCACCAGTGAAGGGTCTTCCTAGTGTGTGGAAACTTTTCTTCCTTCACAGCTCCCTCCCAGAGGTGCAGGTCCCTCCCCTATTCTTTTGTCTTTGTTTTTCTTTCTTCTTTTGCCCTATCCAGGTACGTGGGGATTTTCTTGCCTTTTAGGAAGTCTGATGTCTTCTGCCAGCATTCAGTAGATGGTCTGTAGGAGCTGTTCCACATGTAGATGTATTTCTGATGTATTTATGGAGAGGAAGGTGATCTCCACATCTTACTCCTCCACCATCTTGAAGGTCCTCCCGATTTATTTTGTATTTAGTGATTTTCTGCTATTTTTCCCAACCCATTTACCTCATTTCTGTTTCCTACTGGTCCCTAAGTGTCTGAGTTTGTACCCCTAGAGGAGTACAGTAAGTCCCCTATGAACCTTCAAGTTGCAAACTTTGAAAAAGCAAACATGCATCTGGTTCCAGCAAGGAACCAGAACCTGTGCCATCAACGTCAGGCGTGAGTGACATTACAGCTTGCCCTCCATCTCCCATTGCTGACGATCCTTCAGCTCTACCAACTCCCACCTCCTCTCCCTCCTCCAGTCAGTAACTCTTCTTACCTGTTCACTCGATGCCAGCCCCTGTATGCCAGCTGTTGTACTGTACTACTGTACTTTTCAAAGTACTGTACTGTAAGATATAAAATGTTTTCTTTTTTGTGTGTGTTTGTTTGTTTTTATGTATTGTTTGTGTGAAAAGTATTATAAACCTATTTCAGTACAGTACTATATAGCTGATTATGTTAGATACCTAAGCTAACTTGGACTTATGAACAAATTGGACTTACAAATGTGCTCTCAGAATGGAACTTGTTTGTTTGTAGGGGACTTATTGTAGATCAAATGTACACATCAGTTATGCCTTCAGAAACAATATTTCTCAAAGAAACAACGTGCTATAAGACTATCAACTTCTGGTTTTGTTTCTAAACCTAAGAGGGAAAACACAGAAAATCTGAAGAGTCTAATATTCTGACATTCATTTATGCTTGTTTTGGCATTTATTACCTGAGTATTTTCTGAAAATGCTACATCTTCCAAATCATTTTCTGTGTTTGTTAATTAGTGAGATTCAAATGCAAACATCAAAATAATGCAGAAGCAAAGAAGAAAGGCATTAATAACATATAGAAATCCATCTGGAATTATTTTTTCAAGATTATTTCAATTATCTTTTGAAAGCTCTTGTAACTAATAAATGAGTTTAGGAAGACCATATGCTATAAGATCAATACATGTTCAATTGCATCTCTGTACACTATCAATAAACAATAAGTATTGAAGTTTACTACAGATTAAACTGTATATGTTTCCATGTCACTTTTGGTTTTGGTGTTTACACATACGTGTACATGTGTTTTTCTTTACAATAATATTTTACTGTATTTTTCAATAAATTTATGTGAAAATTTTTGTTTCAGGAAATGGTGGGTGAGTCTGTAGCTTATTATTTGAGTGTGTATATTTTTCTATATATTTATGTATTTGTCGTATTAATTTATTTTGAGGTGTGTTCATGTCAGTGAATGAGAGTATAATTTGATGTGCATTCATTCAGTTCCTATTTTTATTTAAAAATTATTCATATTAATAAAGTTATTTTTAAAGTTGACTTTTCAGCATGTATTTTACAATAAAATTACTTCTTCCTTTAAAAATTATTCACTTATAGCATCATAAAATATGAAATACTTAAGGACAAAAACTGACAAAATTGTGCAAGACCTATACGCTGAAAGTTATAAAATATTAATGATAAAAAGTAAAAATAGAAACAAATAAATAAATGGAGACATATGGTGTGTTCACAGCTTAGAAAACTCGATATTGTCAAGATGACAATTCTCCTCCAAATAAATGTATAGATTGATGCAGCCTCAATCAAAATGCCAGCAAGCTTTTTTTGTTTTTTTCAGAAATTAACTAGCTGAATCTAAACCTCAAGTGCAAATGTAAATGGGCCTAAAATAATCAAAATAACTTAGAAAAATAAGGACAAAGTGGAAATACTACCACTATCTGATGTCAGGACATATTATAAAGATACTGCAATGAGTAACTTGTGTTTTTAATGTAAAGATTGACAAATAGATTAATGGAACAAAATAGAGTCCAGAATAGACCTACATCTACATATATATAAACAACTGATTTTCCACAAAGGTGCAGAAACAATTGAATGGAGAAATGATACTCTTTTCAACAAATAGGGCTGGAACATACACACACACACACACAAAAAAAAAGAACTTGGATCCATGTCTCATACTATATACAAAAAAAAATGACAAAAAATGGCTAAGACTTAAATATTAATCTTAAAACTATAAAAATTTTGAAAGTGAACATAGCAGAAAATCTTTGTGATCTAAAGTTAGGCAAATATTTCTTAAACAATACACCAAAAACACAACCCATAAAAGAATAAATTGATAAATTGGACTCCAATCAAACTTAAAGTATTTTGTTGCTTGAAGGATACTGTTAAGGAAATGAAAAAAAACAGTCGCTGATTAGTAGAAAGTGTTTGCAATTCATGTCTCTAATAAAAGACTTGTATCCAGAATGTATTAAATCTCTCAAAATTTGATAAAGTCTTTACCTTGTTATAATTCCAATATCTGGATTACCTATGGTTTCTATTTCAGTTAAATGGTCTTGTTTACTAGTGTATATGGTAATTTTTATGGGATTCAAAAACTTGTGTCTATAAAATTACAGTGACTCTGTATGATATTATCTTCCTTCATAGAGGATTTAATTTTGTTTTGAAGGTAGGTGCAGTAGAAACAAATAATGCAAACCTTGAGGGAAGGTTTAAATTTTTGTGTGTGTGCTTTTCTATCTTGGTTTGCCTTCTTTCTACAGTGTCAGCTTTTAGTAGTCACATTTCAAGGTCTGGAATATTAATAAGGTGTCCTCATTCTTGGTTAACCCTGAACTCTAATTATTTTTCACTCTAGTAACATGAAAAGAATCAAACACCCTACTTATATTTTAGCTTTTAATCTCTCAGTTGGCTTCTAGCCTTATGATCATTCACAGGTTAAAAATCAGCAAATATCTCAAATGCAAAAGTGGTAGAGGATGCTGGGCTCACCTCAATACAACTTTTTTCTCTCTAGGATATTTGTCTTTCAAATTCTGGATATGTTGCTTCTTAATTTTGTACATTCAAGTAGTTATGAGTGATATCTATTGTAGTTTTAGGCATTTCTCTAATAATTAGTGATACTGAACATCTTTGCATTTGCCTACTGGCCATCTGTATGTCTTCTTTGGAGAAATGTCTGTTAAGGTCTTCTGACCATTTTTCAATTTTTTTTTTATAGAGTTGTATGAGCTATTTGTATATTTTGGATATAAGCCCTTGTTGGTCTCATCATTTGCAAATATTTTCTCTTATTCTGTATGTTGTCTTTTTGTTTTTTTATGGTTTCCTTTGCTGTGCAAAAGCTTGTTAGTTTGATTAGGTCCTATTTGTTTATTTTTGTTTTTATTTTTATTGCATTGGGCGACTGACCTAAGAAAACATTGGTACAGTTTATGTCAGAGAATGTTTTGCCTATGTCCTCTTCTAGGAGTTTTTCAAATAGTTACTTTGCAAAATTAATTTTATATAGCTTTTATAGTTGTTGATAGCAAGGGTATTGGTCTGATAGAAGCTACTCTGTCATTGACAGAAGTAGATGTCTCTCTCCTAGGTTATTTAATAATATAAAGCCATTATATATGAGAAAAGAAATAACATTCAATTTTCTCCAAAGTGTTCTGAGCAATTCATAGAATCCATATCATCAATCTTTATCATACCCTTGTCAAAACTGGTAACCCATTAACTATCCAAAGGTCACCCAACAAACCTGTCAGAGGTTCAGAAATAGAAGCTGAACATTCAGTCCAATTCCCTGAGCCACATAGACTATTGATGTCTGATATAAAAATTACATCCTCATTTAGGAAGTACTACTAAGTAATTCTATCAATGACTTCTGTCACTTTCTCAGCTCCACATCCTCTGTAAAAGAAGGAAGAGAAGAAATGAAAACACTTAGTCTTAGAGTTTCAGTAAGATTGGGTGACTAATGTTATTTTTTAATTTTTTAAATTCTTTAAATTATTATTATTTTTTATTCATGATGATAGTCATCTGAATGCTGATTATCCTTACCAAAAACTTGGATAAAATGTAAATCTGACCCTATAGTTGTTAGATCCTAGGCTAAAAATTAGGTAGGAACCAATATCTAATTCTAATATGTCACAGAAGTAACCATTCAGCTATTAATTCAGTAAGTATTTAATATATACAATGTGAATTACTGTTTTTAGTGCTAGGGACATTGCACTGTACATAACATAGAATTTCCTAACCACATAAAACATACTTTCTTGTGGAAAATAGAAATGACAAACAAATCAATATACAATGAGTATGTCAAAAAGTAATAGATGCTATTAAGAAAAAGCAGGGTAGGCTACAGAGAAGAAGGGGAAAGCCATTTCAGATAAGGTGAGGAGGGAAGGATTTTCTGAAAAATTGACTTTTGAACAGAGGTCTTAATGAAGTCAAGGTTGGGAAGGACCCTGCAAATTTCTGTAGAAGTACAGTCCAGGCAGAGAGAAAAGAAAGCAGAAAAACTCTAAAACAGGAAAGTTCTTGGAATATTTGAAGAAGAGCAAGCAAGCTTGTGGCTGAAGCATACTGAGTAAAGATGAGGGATTTGGAAATGAGGTAAAATAGAGAGTAAAAGGGAAGATCAAATACAGACTTGTAGATCGTGGTAAGTATTAGAGTTTCATTGTAAATTTAATAAGAAGTCATTGGATGGTTAGCTAAGGTGAAAAGAATAAAAAGTAAGGGGATAAGAGCAAAAACAGAGAGACCAATTAAGAGGCACCATTCAAGGTGAGAGATAATGGTGGCTTGGACTACAATAAAGGGAAAGAAAGAGGTGAAAATGGAAGGGTTCCAAATAGATTTCTTTGATGGAATTAACAGGATTTGCTGGTAGATTGGATATAAGGAAAAAATGAAAAGTCAAAGATGATTCCAATTTTTTGGACAAGTAAATTGGTGAATGGAGGCGCCATTTACTGAGAGGAAGAGCCCTGGAAAAATGGCAGACTTCCGGGAGGAAATCACAACCATCTTCATCCCAGATTCTTCACTCGTTTGGAGCTCATTAATACAAATAACAGCTGATAAACTCCTTATGACCTATTGATTTACTTCTCCTTTCTATGCTCTTTCTTCTCTAAGAACCTCAGTAACCTGTGATCAAGTAGAGCTCTAAGAGGATATGTGTGGATCAAAAGGAAAATGGATAAGACTGTTTATTGGATGAGAAATGTAAGGATATCCTGAGCTGAAAAAAATGTAAGCTTAACTGAAATCAAAGGTGTACTTTTCAGATTGGTGTAATATATTGAGGAATAAATATTTCAAATTGATTGTTCAACCAGTGCTCAGGTTTCTTCTATAGGCTCCAGATCTGTTTTTGAATAAAAGCAAATAACATCTTCATTCATCCTCATACTTTCCTTACCCCTCCCCTGTCATCTCCCCTAAGTTTATAGGGTCAGATGCTGACGGAAGGGACCAGGGCAAGTGTAAAGAAACTATTTAATTTTCATTTATTAAATCGTTTGAGACCTGACACTAGATATTTGAATGGCCTATGTGTAGGTGACCATGAAAATTTCTTTAGTGTAATCCATTATTTCCAGCTAATTGGATCACTATCATCTGATATTATTATGGTGCCAGTCAGCCCTGGGTAAGTCAACAAGGATGCAAGTCTCTTAGGAGTACTACAAATCCCATAAGATTCTATCCCATGGAAGTGTTTCTCACTGTCATCTCCTTTTCCTTGGCAACTGCTTCAGACACTATAACTCTGGAGACCTCCAAGTGGGAGGTAGGGGGCACTATTGAAAAAGTGTCTAGTTGACCATAATTGCCATGTTGTATCATCATAAAAAGTACTACAACTTAATTTTCCTGATAGTTAATTGTGAAGACATCCTCTAAGTATATTGAATCTGGGTGTACAGTACATACACTGAAATATTAAAATTTTAAGAGCTTCTCATGCATTCTCAAATATGAGCATGTTATGCACTTCTATTTCCTTTGTAAGAGATTGTAATCTTTGAGCAATAATCTGTCATCTAATTTACATTTTTATAATGTGTCACAGATACGAAAATATTCTCCCTCAAGCCTACATATTTTTTGCTTCTGAATTTTTTTTGTACTGCATAAGGAGCTACAGATTTCATAATATAATTGCAGCCAAAGAGAAAACCCTATACCATTTCTACAAAGTACCTGATTTTATCACCTGAGAATTTTAAAGCATATTGCTTTCACAGAATTACTTAGATTGAGACCAAAATATTTCTTAACTTTGCTCGTTTAATATGCCAATCTCATGAGCATGTAAGTATTTTAAAACACCTATGTTCACATTGGTCACATTTTCCTTAAATGCTATGTTCTTTTGTGGGTACAAAATACACCATAATAGTATTCCTTTTAAAAAAGAAATACCAGTCTCCATTTTCCCTCAAAAATTGGCAAAACTTTCCATTCTCTATTTTCACTAAATATTTACAAGCCCTTTCAATGTTTTACCTGGAATATAAGTTGCATTTCAAAATTACACTACAGTTTAAATATAAAAATAAAGTAAAATGATGAGAATTCCCGTTGGTATGTTGCTGATTAGAAGAGAGTTAATTAACCAGTCCTGAAAACAATATATTCAGTAACAGAGTGATAAAAGTCACAAAACATAGGATGGGCCTAAATTGTTTAAAGCCCTAAACAATATTGATAAAATTGTCAGGATTCTTTGAAAAGCACTAAAGCTATAAAATCAGACGGGATTAAGCTAGCATAACACCTATTTCCTTGGGACCATGGAAGACCCCTGCCTCAGCAGGCCAGGCCTTTGACTATTAACCTGATTGATAATGTGTCCTCTGTAAATGAGTGGCTGGAAAGCGTCGATGAGAAAGCATGATAGAGCAAATCTGAGGTTATTCCATCCTCCTAATAAACTAGAACAAGAAAATTGAGAAAAATTGTAATTTGAAAAAAAGTTTCCAGAAGTTTGTGAAAAATTCTACATGATTATTATGTTGTGAGAGTCCCTTTAGAGACTTAAAGCATCCTAAGTAAGAAAGGAAAATTTAAGTCATTTGGTTCTCTGAAATGATATCTAGTATCTAGTCATCCACTTAGATCTGGTGATAGGCCACTTTTCTCTCTGCTCCTAACAAAGAGAGAGGTGCTAAGCCTACTCAGATATTTGAAACATTTAAAAAAAGAAGAGACATATTGGATGTAGACAATATCTGATTATGATTTAGTTACTAGGAAATTAAGAGATATGTCTTAAATCTTCCTCCAGCTGACGTCTATATTTTACATTTCTTAATCTTTCATTTATTGCTTTAAGAATAGAATGTATTAATTCACTTAGAGACTGGCAAGGAAAAGGGAATATCTCCTGATCATTGACCAAAATAGTGTTACCACCTTTGTGATATTTTGTTTTGTTTTATTGTTTTAAACCCTCTTAATAATAGCTCACCTGGAAAAGATATCAGTGGTGTAAGAACCAGAACTATTAATTTACATAGACAGAAAAGTTAAAAGTATAAGTTCAAATTTGGAGGCTATACCATTTGACTCCATCGATTTCTTATCAAATATTTCAGCTTTAGTGGAAATACATATCATTACAAAAAACAAATTAGGCCAATATTATGGAGAATGAAACTGCCAGTTCATCATAGATTTATCATATTTGTTTTCTTTTATTTTATAAAATCTTAGCATTGCCAAGTTAGATCCTTATATCATACACATGGAGGCTTTATTTTCCCACACAAAATTCTCAGGGCTATGGTTTTGTCATTGTATAATTTAGGTATTCTTAGTGTAGTTATTAACTTGATAACTTACATTGACAAGGTGCAAATAAAATGACCAGCACAGGTCTGAATGAAGAAAAGCACCATATTGAACACAAGAATATTGAGAATGGTATTATTGGACAATGTTTACCACTTGAGCTGATGGGAGATCTAGATTCCCATCCCACTTATTGGCACACAATAGATGCTCAAACATATTAATTTCTTTCTAACTAGTCAAACCCGATTTAATAAATAAGGATGTTATTGTGTATTTTTTAATTTTATTGAGATGATTACATGCTTTATTTTTCTTTAACTCAACTTAGTAAAGTCTTTAAGTCATTCCTAACTTGACTTAATTCTTTGTAACAATCATATTATTTTTTAGATTATGTAAATATTTTTGAGATATCGACATATGACACGATATTAGTTTCAAGTGTACATGATTTGATATTTGTATGTACTATGAAATAATCACAAGATATGTCTAATTGACATTCATCACCAAACATAGTCAAAAATTATTTTTTCTTGTGAAGAGAACTTTACGATCTACTATCCCAGCAACTTTCAAGAATACAGTACAGTATTATTAACTAGAATCACCACGCTCTACAATCCATTCATGAGTTATTTATTTTATAACTGGAAGTCTGTACCTTTTGACCCCCTTCACCTATTTAACTTATACCCCACCCCTCTGCTAACCACCAATATGTCTTCTGTATCTATATTCTTAAATTATTTCCTAGATTTTAGGGACAGTATTGGCAGCAAAGCATAATTAGGCATTCAGATGGATATTTCTTTGGGTTTATTTTCTGCTGAAATACTCCCTCATCTTCTAGGAAATTCAAAGAAACAGAAAAGCTCAAGATTTTGCTGCTTTTCTCTGTATTGGTCATATTCTAGTTGTTAGGGTGCATTGCTCATTTAAGACAGAAAGAGATAATTACACCAAAAAGCTATTTCCTGATTTAACAAAATGAAAAACTTGGTGAAAGTTTAAGAGTTGGATTGGTCACTTTGTAAAAGACATGATTAATGTAAGTCCTAAACAATCTTTTAATCATGCTGTGATTAAATGTAAGATATTGATTAGGTTTTCTTCTTTTTAATCAAGCACAGAAACAGGGTGCAACGATCAATATATCAAAGAGGATTTGAAGCTTGATATTCGCATACACTCATAATAGCAAGAGTGATTAATTAACACCATTATATTTGTTCTGTGCTCCTGCTTTCAGAACAATTTCATACAAATTCCTGTATAATTCTAACAACAAACCCATGAAATGGGTACTATGTCCCTCATGTTAGACACTGGAATTAACTGGCTTACCTCATGTGATAGAGATTTGAATTCTGCTTCCAAACCCAGTTAGGAATTTGGGAGACGTTGAGGAGATGGCAGTCTGAACACACCCTGGCTTCTCTTTGCTTCAATTACAAACCATCTGACTTACTAGCTATTGAGCACCAGTGAATCACCTGGGGCTTGCAGGGGACATGCCCTCGTCCCTTGCTATTCAGTAATGAGTAGACCAGCAACAAAGGCTTCACGTGGCATTTTGTGATAAATGCAGGATCTTAGGTTCCACTCCAACCTATGAATCAGAATCTGCAATAAAGCAAGATCCCCACAAGATATGTTTTCAAGTTAAAGATTTAAAAGCTGACTGTAAAGAGTCAGGCTACAGGTATTGGAGAACATGGGGACAACATCAAGATGTCCCATGACAAGGAACAGTTGACTAATCATGGGAAGTAGTTGGCCCTAGAGATTCTTGAGCTAGGGCAGCTTGGAGGAGAAGGAGGAGAAGTTGAACTGATTCCTCTTTCCGTTAACTTTTAAGAGCTTGCAATAACATAGTTGCATAAGACAAACTCGTGGTATTTTGACAGGTTACTTTCACTCTGGCTGTTGTCGTCAGCTGGCCCACAGAATTGACGACAATGGTACTGTCCATCACTTGTGAAACTGTCTTCACTTATAGGATTCTAACAGTTGGGCATGCACCCCAGTGAACAGCCAAAGAAATGAATATACCTAAGAGTCCTTCTGGCTCCCTGACTAAGGGATCCTAGCAGTCAGAAACCCTCAAAATAGATATGAAATGAAAGAGAGATGTGCATTTCAGGAGCTAAGTGTATTAGGGAAGGGACAGCAAGTTGAACAAAAATATGAAAAGGAAACCCTAGTGCTTAAACAGAAAAATCAGTATCATGCTACATTTTAAATATGAAATATAAATATTTTGAGTGCATTTTATCTCCCTCATTATAAATGGATCACTCTCCTTTATCACCGTGCCCCATGCCTCAGTGAGTTTATGTCACAATTATCCTTTTTGTAATTTTCATTACTTGTGTAAATGAATCTCTGAATATCTCTGCTGTAGAATTTGTCATATATTTACTACCTAATCATCCTCACTCCATATATATGCTAAAATCTAGTGATACTTTTCCACATTGACATATGTCAATTGTATTAAGGATCGCTTATGAAAATTTCAAATTTTCTTTACATTTTCTTTAATTTTTCTAATCTTCCCGGTGTGTTTTCTGGATCTCCTTCCCCATCAGGAACAGAGAAGCATCCTAGCCTCCAAAGTTGGCCTCCAAAATATATTCAATCTATCTCAATTTGATCCCTGCTAAACATAAAGTCTGATAATCTAATTAAAATAGATTAGTGACCAACACTGACTTAATGTGTTCCCTTTCCTTTGAAATAAATCCATTTTAAAAGATGTTATTGGTTTAACCTAAAACCATTCTTGAGAAGTCAGCACCACATAGAATCAGTGGAAGGAATATTTGAGATCATTTGATCTTTCATCTTACTTCCCATACACTATGTGAGCCATTTCCTTATGAATTTATATTTTTTATATCTATCTTAACTCTGGGTCTTTGAAAGGAAGCACAAGAAATTAAGTGAATTTATTACCACAAAGCTGGATTAGA
This sequence comes from Mesoplodon mirus, assembly GCF_964341445.2. NCBI lineage: Eukaryota > Metazoa > Chordata > Mammalia > Artiodactyla > Ziphiidae > Mesoplodon > Mesoplodon mirus. The sequence goes on along the minus strand of NC_138984.1, from coordinate 107,530,542 downwards.
GAATATGTTATGGTCTTCTATATTTCTTCAAGACCTTAAGCCTCAAGATCTCCATTCTCCCTGCAAGTCCCTCATCTAACCTCTGGGTACAGGCTGGGAAGCTGGAGGATGCTGAGCCCTGAAGACAAATCTGCAATATCTATTATCCAGCTGGAGAGGGGGCCAGGCGCTTGGCACACCTGGGCATGCACAGATTCAGGAATTAGAACAAGAAGAATGCAAAAAATAAATCTGGAAGAGACACTGGAATGCTCCCATTCTATATCCTAAAGTAAAATTGTTTTAGCAGAAAGGGAGCCTAGACCAGGAAATCTCTTTGCTGTAAATCAGTGTTTCTCCAAAGTTGATTGATGATCAGAATTACCTATATTACAAGTTGCTAGTCCTCTCCTTAGAAATTCTGCTTCAGTAGATTTGGGTTAGGACTTAGTAATTTTTTTAATTTATATTTTCATATTTATTGTTTTATTAAAGTGCCATCATTCTTATTATGCCCAGGCAAGGTTTTGAATCACTGCTCCATTGACAATGGGCAAAGCCCCACCAATGACAATAGAATAGGAACACCTGTTCAGTGCCATTTTGTGCAAGATTTGTGGAGAGCTCTTTATTTTTCTTCAGTAAATTATATGCTCATTTTGTATATGAAGCAACCGAGGCACAGAGAAATTAAATTAGCCCAAGCTGTCACAGCAAGGAATTAGCAGAACAGAAATGTACGCGCTCTCTCTCTCCACATTATTCTTGTTCTAGATATGCTTTAGATTGTGCCATCATTAACCTCTGTTCTGAAATTAGAGAAGGACACTATTTGGTGTAATTTTCCTTTTAATGTTTTAGCTTTGTGAACACACCTAGATTCTAAATTGAAAGCTCCTGTGGCCTTAGAATGAAACTCAACAATATTGAGTATCAGCAGAAAGGTCTCATTGTGTATATTGAAAATCCTATCGTTCGTTTCCACGCTGAGCTGAAGCAGTGTGATTTTCTTGCTGGCAGGCCGTTTATCACTCCCCACTGGCCATCAATAATTGATTAGGGAGATTGGATTCAGCACAGTGCAGATCAGCCCATTTTATCAAGACAGTATAGTTTGTGTCAAAATGCAGTAACCCTTAAGTCTCTCTGCTTACTCATCTTTGATAGACTGGGGATTTTCACTTACTCCTTTCATAAAAGAAGAGAAAGAAAGAACTGGGTGGCTGGCTTTATTTATGCCAATATCCCTAAAATAACTTGCTCCTTATCATTTGTTTCTCACCCTCACCTAAAAGCAAAGAACAAAACTATGCTTTAGGTTAAGGAGTGAATCCACAGCATTTTTAAGGCAAAGCCTCTAAGCCATCTCTTATATTCCCAGAAAGGCGATGCAGATTCTCAACCTGATCCCCTCTCCCTTCAGGAACTGCCACTATTTTCTCGCCCCAAATTTCTATTTCCACAAAACCTTGGTAGCAGAATAGCACAGAGTCTCGCCAGATTTTGTGCTGACCTTAAAGATAAGGGCACAGGATGTTTGGTTGAAAGCATCACAGTGAGAAACAGGAAGTGAAAGCAGTAAACATGAGCAAGCTGCAATGATTATGGTCTCGTAAAAACTCCTTTTTGTGAAGCTTCAGAAAGTCCCGACTCCTTTCTTTAAAAATAAATAAATAAATAAAAATCTGTCCCTGCTTTGAGTTCTGCAGGTAGGACTCAACAAATATCCCTTTTTCTTTGGATCTGTATTGATAGAAGTCTCTTCCCTTTTTAGAGTGCTTTTCTGCTACAAAGACCTGAAGATTCAATTAATACAGAATAGTGGGGACTTCCTCTTAGTCTCACATGGGCAGCTGGCTTTTCTGAGTCATTCCCATCAGGACAGGTTGGAGAAGGAATGAGAAGGAATGAGAACAGTGAGAATCAACGTGTGCCAGATTGGTCTAATGTTGTCAATGGAAAACTGATTAATTTCTCATGGTAGATCTAAGAGGTAGGTACTTTTTTGTCTTCACCAAGTTACAAATGATACAACTAAGGCAGGAGAGGTTTTATAACTCAGTGTAACCAGAATGTGAACAAGGTAGGTATGGATCTAGACCTGCACTCTCATATACCACTGACATTTCCTCTGCTGCTCTCTGATCACAGGCTTCACTCACACTAGTGGGCCTGTCCTCCACACCAGAATGTCATCTTTGGCATTTCTCCTCACTTGGCCAATTTTCCTAAGATTACATCAAGAGTGAAGTTTTTGACATTGATTAAAAAGTAATATGTTTTCTCTTTTCCATAGAGAGTTAAGTTCACTTCATATGTTTGCATGTGTGAGTCTGAGTCAGTTGGTGTGCTGGGGCTCGTGACTTCTTGAAAGCAAGACTTTCAGGGATTTTTTTGTTCTCCTCTCCTTATCCATCCCTTCAACTTCCCTTCTTTTCATGACAAGAGTGGCTGGGAAAGCAGAGATACTCACTTCCAGCACTAACATCAACCACGTCAGATCACAACTAGATGTCAGCATTTAGTAATATAATTTTCTCCCAATCTCAGGAAAAGTAATTTGTGTGCATAAGTAATAGCTTAGCTTCTTTCAGAATGTGGACCTTTAGAGAAATGAGCAAGCATTTGAGCTCAAAGGTTGTCTGAGGCTTTTAAAATAATTTCTTACACTCAGGAAGGAAGAGACGTTATAGTATTACTTCGAATTTTCCTCATTTTTGTCTTTATAATATGACCAAGGACCTAAGTTCCTCCTTGGTACTCTTCTGTAACTGCCAGTGATGTTAACAGGACATATAAGTACTCTTCAAAGAGGTAAGGATGCTGCTTACCTCTGAACAATTTTGCAGATATGTGTCTTTCCTACTCTTTCCTAACCTCTAATTCCTCTCTCTCTCTCTCTCTCTCTCTCTCTCTCTCTCTATATATATATATATATATATATATATATATATATATATATATATATATATGTAATAAAACTAATGAGTAACACTGTACTTTGATGGAGTCAGACCTTCCTCCTGAACTTTCTCTATCAGAAACTGTAAGAAATACCTGTTTCCTATACTTTTGAGGAAAGGAAAAAACACTCAATGTTAGAAAAATAACTTTGGGCATCTGAAAACACCAACAGCAAAGGGGAAAATTAACCTTTACTGTGTCTCTTTATTAAAAAGGATGAAATATATCTAGAAATTTATATAAAATGTAGAATAAAAATAAGTCAGAATAATACCAACTTATGGTTTACTTATGAGTAAAACAAAAAAAGATATATTATATCTATAACAAACACAGATGATCCTGGGAAAATTAAATGGGAAAGTAGATAAAGTTTATTCATGGTATTATTCAAAAAACATGATTGAACACTCAGTGGGCTTCCACTATGTACTGGAGCTGCTACTAAAACAGGTTATAGAAATGAAAGTTCTGGTACTTTCACTGAAATTGTTAATAGACTTGTGAGGGAGGAAGAGAAGAATATAAACAAATTACAATGGTATATGACGGTTGAGATGCAGGGATATATACATAGTATATATCACAGTCTCTGGTCTGGTCCAAAGAGAGAAGGAAAAAATTTACAAGAGAAGGAGGCACTGGAGGAGTTGTTTTAGCAAGAAAGAAATGTACAGATATAAAACAAAGTGGGCAGAACATTCCAGGCAGAAGAAACAGCATGTTCATGAGGGCCAAGGCATGTGACAGTAGAGTGCATTTGGAGAGAACTTCAAATTATTACTTGTAGCTAAACATAAACTTACCATATAATTCAGCAATTTCACTCCTAGCTATTTACTGAACTGATTTGAAAACCTGCACACAAATATTTATAGTAGCTTTATTCATAATCACAAAAACTAAAAGTAACCAAGATGTCTTTCAACAGGCGGATGGATTGTGGTCCATCCATACAATGGATTATTATTTGTGATAAAAAGACATAAGCTATTAATTCACACAAGAACATGGGTGAATGAAAGAGGCCAGGCCAAAAAGATATATATTGTACCATTCAATTCATATGACATTCTTGAAAAAAACAAAATCCTAGGGAAACACACCAATCATTGTCATGGGTTTTAAGGGGAAAATATTCAACTAGGGAAGTAAGGAGGATTTTTTAAGTGATTAAAAAAGTCTGCATGGTACTCTAGTGGTGGATATACAACACTATGTATTTGTCAAACCCATAGAATTTATAGCATAAAAAAGGAAGCTTAATGTATACAAATTGAAAAAAAATAACCAGAAGGTAGGGAATCAACCAGGTTGGAATGCAGATTGTGACAAAAGAATTTATAACATAACCTCACTGAAGGTGCTTATAGAAAAATTTCTGATCTAAGTAACTTCCAAAAACAATGCTTTGACTGGAAGCTATAAGACTAAAGAGACGTTGACGGCTGTACACATAAATACTATAATCTAGTGGGTAAAGTTGCATTTCATGGGGGTATGAGTTAACAATTCTGAAACTGCTTTGTATATATATTGGGATTGAACAAATAAATAAATGAATGGCGGTGGATGGTGGGAGCTGTGTTTCTCACTGTTGGATTTAGAAGTTACAGATAAGCCAGGGAACAATGCTAGAATCATGAGGAACAAGACTAGGCTCAGTGATATCAGTATGAGCTCATGTTTACATACCTATTATACAGACTAATATAGACATAATTATAGATATGCTTCAGTATACATACATATATTGCCTAGCTATGCCTATTGAGAGAGTCTAGAAACAGCCCAGGTAGTAGCAGGCATAGCCAATGGATGAAAATTGATTCCTAATACTACTTTCCAGTATAAGGAACCATGATTTTGGGGTTTTTGGGTTTTAGGGTAAGCAGGAATATGTACATAAGGTACCTCTAGAGTATCTTGTAATGCCAGAAAGCAAAGAAGTGATCTGAAATAAAGGAAGTACTCCCAATGACCAAAGCTGGAACAATATGAGGGCTAAAATAAATGATGGAGTATTGGACTAATAACTAATAACTAATAATAATTAAATAAATTATTTAATTATTGAAAATGATATAAATAAATGCTTGAATGACATAATAAATGGGGGTAAAAAACGTACATTTTACATACAGAAGAATTCCAAATAAATTTTGTAACTACTACTTCCTCCAAGTGATGTAGTTTAGCAACCTCTTTTCCATCCCCATTGAGTGTGGGCTGCACTTTCAGAGTAGAGCATGAAAAAAGGTTAGCAGGAGAGGTTGCGTTATAGTGGGGAAGGTTGGTAAACACTATCTTGGTCAGATAATCAGTTTTGCATTATCACTTCTAAGCCATATTTATGTTTTTTTTTCAGGTGGTAAAAAGGGCAAGGTGTTTATTAGTCCCACAACCCCCAGCAGCAGCTGTCACCTGTGACTGGGGTGGGTGGGAAGGATGCAGAGGCCAGAAAGGAAGTGTCAGCAGCAGAGAGTGTAGAAGTCCCTCCCACCACACATTCCAGAGCTGCTGCCCCCAACTGCGCATGAGACAGGCCCAGTCTTTTCCAACTCTCTGTTCACCATGTTTCTCGCTGCCCTGCAAGAGGCCAGCCACCCCAGGGGCAGCGTGTCCAGGTCTGACCTCCTGAGCAGCCAGGCTGGGCAGGAGCAGTGCACAGGTTTGACAGACCTGGGCATGAGTGTGTGCAGGGGACACAGGTGTTGGGAATGGCACCTTACCTCTGTGGTCCAAAAATCTATAACCTGAGTTTAACCATGAGAAAATGCCAGACAAATTCAAATTGAGGAATATTATACAAAATACTTGACAACTATGCCTCAAAACCGTCAAAGTCATTAAAAACAAGGAAAGTCAGAAACTGTTATCACCCAGATTTGACTAAGGAGACATGACAACTACATGTAAAGTGGTGTCTTAAATGAGATCCTGAGACAGAAAAGGGGGCCTTAGTTAAAAACTAGTAAACTCCAAATAAATGAGTTTAGTTCATAGTAATGTACTACCGCTGGTTCCTTACTTGTGACAATTGTACTAGATCAATGCAAGACCTTAAAATAGGGGAAACTGGGTGAGGACTATACAGGAAATCCTTATGCTCTCTTTGCAACTTTTCCATTAGTCTGAAATTATTCTAAAATTAAAGGTTAAAGAAAATATTAGTCACGGTGAGAAGATGTGAAGGCTGGAAAAATGGAAAATATGGGAGACAGAGGTCTCCATAGGGTCTAAAATGCCATAAGAGTTTGGAATTATTGAGAATTGTGAAGGAATAGGACAAGAAAGAAGATCTTGTGGTGGGATCTGTCAGGAGACTCATGAGGTGATCCAAATGAAAGATCCTTATTCAAATCAGTATTTGTGGAGTCAGAAGAGCAGAACTGACATAACCTGGTGACCACTTATTATAGAAAGTGAGGAAAGGACACATCTCAGAAGGATCCCTGTTTTCTGTTTGAGTGATTGAGTAGGGAGTGATGCCCTTACTGAGATGGGGACACAGGGAAACAAATATGCTTAGGAAGAAAGATGAAGATGTATTTCGAGTTTTAAAATGTTTCCTTAGAATTAACCACGAGAAAGCTAAGGGGTGGTTTCCAGTTTTCAGAAAGCAACTGGAGCTTCTTACTTCCTGTCTATGCTCCCTGAATTCCATTGGATCCAGTATCCACATGCAAGCATACTCTATCTTCTCTATTAAAATTTGCCCTTAAGTAAATGATCATGTTGGAAAGAACCTGATAAATTATTTCATGCTAAGGGAAGTAATGGATTAATGGAGTACTATTTCCAAATATACTTAACTTTAAACAATATAAAATAATCAGATGAAAGCCAAAAGGGAACTGGGAGCAAGTAGGGCTGGACTCTTGGGGTGATGTTGGGCACCGGGGCAGCATGTACTGTCACCTGAGATAGTGGTGAGGAGGTCCTTTTAGGGGAGAATCTTCTCCATAAAAGTAGCAGTCTACTTATGAGGGGGGCCAAATGCTGCTCAGAAACAGGAAATTCAGTCACCAGGAGTAGCAGAATGGGCAGAAGTTCTCAAACAGGTCTGATAAAGACCACAAAGAAGACAACTGCACTGTAAGTAGGTTTTAAAGGACTTTGCGTGCACTCATCTCACAAATATTTTTTGAGCACTTTGTACATATGTCAGGCTCCACTGTAAAAAGTTTGGTAGATCAGCAAGTTGGACAAGTAAATTTCCTACTCATAATAGAGCTTATATTCTAGTAGAATAACATAGATAATATACAAGTAAAGAAAAATAACAATTTCTGTTTTGAAAGTACTATGAAGGAATTAATAAGGTTTATTTGAGAGAAAACTTGATGGATACACAAGAGGCACTCATTCAAAAAAGGGTGTAAAAAGCATGCAAAGTTTTTTAGCTTAACATTTTAGGCAGAAACATGTAATTATCTCCTCTAATCCTAACAACATACATTATTTAATTAAATCCTCAAAAAAGTAAGTTCTATGCTTATAGATTAGGAAACTGGGAGTTAGTCATTAAGTAATTTACACACAACTTTCGAGAGGTTGAATTGTGTGTCCTCAAAATTCATATGCTGAAACCTTAATCCCAGACTGTATTGGAGATAGGGCCTTTAAAGAAGGGATTAAGTTAAAATGAGGCTGTCAGGGTGGGCCCTAATCCAATCTGACTGGTGTCCCTATAAGAAGAGCAAAGTTGGATGCACTAAGAGACACCAGGGAAGTACACAAAGAGGAAAGACCATGTGAGGACCCAGAGGAAGGCAGCTCTCTGTAAGCCAAGGAGAGAGAAGAAACCTTAGAAGAAACCACCACTGCAGGACAGCTTCATCTGGGACATCCAGCTTCCAGAACAATGAGAAAATAAATTTCTGTTGTTTAAGCCACCCAGTCTTGGGTATCTTGTTATGGAAGCCTGAATTAAAACCCAACGAGTCGTTCCCTCCTGTTGTGTGTCTCCTTTACTGATAACATAAAAAATTCATTTCTGACACTTCTGGACACTGAATGTGTGTATGTTTTTGGTTCCCCAATTCTCCACTACAGCAGCTGGGAGTCCTACTACAATTTAACTCAATTTGAACACTGGAGAAAGTGTCAGAATCCACAGGTAAAGGGCTCAGTCCCATGAGACTGATTCCACACCACTTCAGATGCCAATCACAAATAGAAGGCCCCAGGGTACCCACAGCTTTTGTCCAATGTGGCTACAAACTTCAGGTTCTCATGAACTCTTTCCCCTTTGCATTTGATTATTTGCTAGAGTGGCTCACAGAAATCAAAGAAACACTAACTTACAGTCAGATGAAGATATACACAAGGCAAGGTCTGGAAGGGTCCCAAGAGCAGGAGCCTCTGTCCTTATAAAGTTTGGAGGTGTCACATCTCAGTAAGTTGATATGTTCACCAACCTGGAATCTTTCTGTAACTCCTTCTATTGGGATTCTCACATAGCCATGATCAATTAACTCCATTTCCAGCCCTTTTCCCTTCTCTGGAGGTTGGGGTGAGGCTGAAAAATCCCAAGCTTCTCACCATGGTTTGGTCTTCTGGTGACCAGTCCCCATCCAGAAGCCATCTAGGAGCCCACCCGAAATCACCTCCTCAGAACAAAAGATGCTCTTATTGTTCTTTTTTTTTTTTTTTTTTTTTTCATTTCTTTCCTTCTGCTAACTTTGGGTTTTGTTTGGTCTTCTTTCTCTAGTTCCTTTAGGTGTAAGGTTAGATTGCTTATTTGAGATTTTTCTTGTTTCTTGTTCCTTGTATAGCTATAAACTTCCCTCTTAGAACGGCTTCCTTGTATACCTATGAACTATTAGCTTCCTTGTATAGCTATAAACTTCCCTCTTAGAACGACTTTTGCGGCATCAAACAGGTGTTGGATCATTGGGTTTTCATTGTGGTTTGTCTCTAGGTATTTTTTGATTTCTTCTTTGATTTCTTCAGTGATATCTTGGTTATTTAGTAACGTATTGTTTATCCTCCATGTGTCTGTTTCTTCCATTTTTTCCCCTGTAATTCATTTCTAATCTTATAGCATTGTAGTCAGAAAGGATGCTTCATACGAATTCAATTTTCTTAAATTTACTGAGGCTTGATATGTGAACCAAGATGTGATTTATCCTGGAGAATGTCCCATGCACATTTGAGAAGAAAGAGTAATCTGCTGTTTTCAGATGGAATGTCCTATAAATATCAATTAAATCTATCTGGCCTATAGAGTCATTTAAAGCTTCTGTTTCCTTATTTATTTTCATTTTGGATGATCTGTCATTGGTATAAGTGAGGGGTTAAACTCCCCAACTTATTGTGTTACTGTCAATTTCCTTTTTAATAGCTGTTAGCAGTTGCCTAATGTATTGAGCTGCTCCTACGTTGGGTACATATATATTAATAATTGTTACATCTTCATCTTGGATTGATCCGTTGATCATTACGTAGAATCCTTCCTTGTCTCTTGTAACATTTTTTATTTTAAAGCCTATTTGATTCTTAAAACCTCTGTGTTGATATGTCTACATAAGGGAATAAAGTGTCTATAGAGGCGCATAAACACGACAGTGAAAATCAGCTAAACCCCATTATAAAAATAAATTTCAATAACAAAGCACAAACACAGCGAAATTATTAGAAAATGGGTTCAGGGACTCTCATGCAACCTGGATTGACCACATCTACATCCACAGCTGTATGAGACATAAGGCTGGACACATGGGGCTGAGAGGATTGGTGAGGTTGCATGAGCAAATGCAGACCCTTTAAAGCAATACTGCATACTACCCATTCCATAGGTCCCAACTCTCCATGTTTAAGGGAATCTTACTACACCTAATTCATACACGGGAAACCCAGAGGCTGGTACACCGTGTGATCAGGAACGGTTCTAAAACACACCTCATTTTTCCTGCTCTGGTGCTCGGGATCACCATTGCAGCTGTTTTACTGATCTCCCCACATGGAGAGTCAGCACCCTTAACCTCCTGTTTCGCCCAGTTTGTAATTTGTGTAGAGGATGCATGGGAAGAGGGGGAACCAATGAGACACTAGCTGTAGGAATTTGGACGGGCATATGTCACTCTAATTTCCCATCAAGAAGAAGAATTAAGCAAAGGCTCAGCCTGCCGCCCCGGAACAAGATTAAGGCCTGAAACAATATGTGGTTGTGCGGCCAGCTCAGAAAAATGCGAGTTGATAAAAAGAGCTCAGTGGCAGTGCAATTCACACACCTGCAGAGGTATAAAGGACAACTAACGTCCAGAAATATATTGAGGTAAGGCAACGAGGAGGACTTCAAAACGAGGCAGACTTGCAGGAAACAGATTTCAAGAGGAAGATTGGAATCGCTTTTAAAGCACATGAAAGGAGGCAGAACTTTGACAATGATGCACTTGGCTAAAAAGGGCGTATGCGTTTTTTCTTGACTATATTCAAGAAAAAATGCTTCCGCCCTTTTTGACCATCCAAGCAAGTGGGCATTGCAAATCCTCACTACAAAGAAGTTTCACCTCCCAGCGGTCCAAAGGGATATCCGAAAAGAGTGCAAAAACGAGAAAGGCAGGACAGGCCGTGGAGAACAGGGAGCCTTGTTATGCTTATGGGCGGGATGGAAGCTACCAACAGCCACTCTGGAGAAGTGCACGGTGTTTCCTAAAACATCCAAACAACAGAGCTACAAGCCTAGGACACTTCAACTTATGGGTGTATACCTTTGGAAAACTGAAATTCAACAAGACACAGCCACACCAATATTTAGGGCTGATTGCTTTACAAGAACCTCAAATGCAGTACACCTTAAATATCCCAGGAAACAGAAATGTGGACAAAGAAGTTGTGGTACTTACGTACGATGGAATATCCCTCAGCCATGAAATCAGTCATAAGGCCAGTAGCAGCATAATGAGTGGATTTAGTTACGATGATTCTAAGTGAAGTAAGTCACACAGAAAAAGAAACTGATCATAAGATGTCACTTATAAAGGGAATGTAAACATGGCTACACATGAACTAAACTACCAAACAGGACAGAGTCTCACATTGACAAAACACACTTATGCCTGCTTAAAGGGGAAGATGAGGTGGGGTGATGTATAACACCAGAATTTGAAAGGACCACAGGTACCGTTCCATAAGCCAAATATGTAATAGACAAGACTTACTCCTTGCTCAGTGAAAGGGACTCAACACCCCCTATTCACTGCAGAGGAATATATCGGACTAGTAAGAAGACAAGTAGATTAAGGGAAGAAGCGAGTGTGTAGCGAGTGTCCCTGGGCACTCGCTAGAAAGCGCAAGGAGGCGAACTACGTGTTGACTGGAAGCGGGGGTCAGGGCAGAAGCCCTGTGTTCCCATTTTGAAAGCTCCGATCCTGCGGACTTGAAGCTACCTGAATAACGCCGTTTCTGACGGGCCTCTAGGACCTGGAGGCAGGGCTCGGGAACGAGAAGGCATTTTCTCGGAATACTCAGGGTGCTTCCGGAGCCGGCTTGGGAGCTCATCCCGTCAGGCTGTAGGACTACAGGGAACGGCCCCTTGAGGGCCTGCCTCGAGAAAGGCTTTGAGCCGCCCTGCAGGAACGGAGCATACAGCCAGCTCGTGGAGGTCTTCGTCACCGTGCTGCTTTATTTGATCGGTGCTGCCCTTTTCAGGATTCCTAGACGCTTCGGGGGTGCACCCATTTCCCTGCGAAAACCCCCGGCCCCTGTGGGCATGCTGTGCCACACCCAGGCCCCTAGGCCCTTGAGAGAGGGGCCCAGAGTGTACGCCGGGGGAAGGGCGACACCCGGCGCTTTTAAAGGGGACGCCTGCGAGTCCTCAGCACTCCAACAGCATCAGGCACGCCTTTCTAGCCAGTCCACCGTGCCCTGGAAGTTTTCGACATTGACCTTCTCTCAGCTGCGCTGAGGAGATGGTCTGCTTAGAACGCCTTCTGGCACCTCGCTTGGAAAGTCACTCTACTCACGGAGAAACTCAGCTTGCACTTGAGTGCAGCGGCAACTACAGCCGAGTTCTTCAGGCAACCCAACACTGCGGTCTTTTGGGAAGAGGCAGACGCTTAGAGGCCTCACGAGAGCCTGCCTTGGTTGAGGCCGTTTGCTCCACGCAGAACACCCTGCGTCAACCAGTGGATTCGGGGGAGGGCCCGCTGTGTACCTTGGGTGGTCTGTGGCCAGGTTACGTTGACTGCCTGTCTGGCTTGAAATGAGGGCCTGACGGCACAGGCCCCCTCTCCCACTTGGGCAGTTCCCTTGGTCGGGCCTTGCACTCCACGGAGAGACACCCTTTGTGACGGGCCTCCCGTCACGGTCGGCATGGCTCCGGGCAGAAAGGGAGTTCTCTCTCGTAAAACAGGGTACCGTCCAGGGCCTGCTTGGGAGCTCATGCTGCTCTGCTCTCTACCTACCTGGAGACCGAACGTCAGCCCTTGCCTCGAGGAAAGTCGCTTTCTTGCTCTGCTGAAGCGGAGGCAGGCAGCACTTTCCAAGAGGCCTTCGTCGCACTTCTCCTTTCTTTTCTTCTCGGTTAGTGCGCCGCCCAGGAAACCCAGCACCCTCGCGTTCGCACCCTAGTCCCTCGCAAGACCACTGACTACCGGCAGGCTCCACTGGCCTGCTCAGCGGCATCCAGGCCCGGAAGACCTTTCCAGTCACTCCGTGTATGCCGAGGGCAGGGCAACGCACTGCACACCTCCTGGAGAGAACGTACACAGTGGGCCCCTCTCTCAAGGGCCTAGGGGCCTGGGTGTGGCACAGCATGCCCACAGGGGCCGGGGGTTTTCGCAGGGAAAAGGGTGCACCCCCGAAGCGTCTAGGAGTCCTGAAAAGGGCAGCACCGATCAAATAAAGCACTACGGTGAATAAGACATCCAAGAGCTGGCTGTATGCTCCGTTCCTGCAGGGCGGCTCAAAGCCTTTCTCGAGGCAGGCCCTCAAGGGGCCGTTCCCTGTAGTCCTACAGCCTGACGGGATGAGCTCCCAACCCGGCTCCGGAAGCACCCTGAGTATTCCGAGAAAATGCCTTCTTGTTCCCGAGCCCTGCCTCCAGGTCCTAGAGGCCCGTCAGAAACGGCGTATTCAGGTAGCTTCAAGGCAGCAGGAACGGAGCTTTCCAAATGGGAACACAGGGCTTCTGCCCTCAGACCCCCAGCTTCCAGTCAACACGTAGTTCACCTCCTTGTGCTTTCTAGCGAGTGCCCAGGGACACTCGCTACACCCTCGCGCCTTCCCTGAATCCACTTTTCTTCACAGGGTGTTCTGCATGGAGCCCACTCCCTCATCCAAGGAAGCCCCTAGGTAGGCTCTATCGGGGCTCAGCCTCTACCAAAGGCCTGCAGTGTGAGAGGAAGAAGCACTGTACTTCAGCGGCAGCAGGAGCACAAGCTGACTTTCACACTAAAAGTATGGTGCCCTCGGCTAAGGGTTCCTAGAAGGCCCGCGAAGCAGTTTCTTTTCCTCAGTGCAGCTCAGACAGGGGCAACGAGGCCGAGTTCCTTGACAAGTAGGACGTGAGGGAACGGGTTCCCTGTAGCTGTTGCAGTGCTGAGGGGCCCTAGCTCTCTCCAGGAGGTGTGCAGTGCGTTGCCCTGCCCTCGGCATACACGGAGTGACTGGGAAGGGCTTCCGGGCCTGGATGCCGCTGAGCAGGCCAGTGGAGCCTGCCGGTAGTCGGTGGTCTTGCGAGGGACTAGGGTGCGAACGCGAGGGTGCTGGGTTTCCTGGGCGGCGCACTAACCGAGAAGAAAAGAAAGGAGAAGTGCGACGAAGGCCTCTTGGAAAGTGCTGCATGCCTCCGCTTCAGCAGGGCAAGAAAGCGACTTTCCTCGAGGCAAGGGCTGACGTTCGGTCTCCAGGTAGGTAGAGAGCAGAGCAGCAGGAGCTCCCAAGCAGGCCCTGGACGGTACCCTGTTTTACGAGAGAGAACTCCCTTTCTGCCCGGAGCCATGCCGACCGTGACGGGAGGCCCGTCACAAAGGGTGTCTCTCCGTGGAGTGCAAGGCCCGACCAAGGGAACTTCCCAAGTGGGAGAGGGGGCCTGTGCCTTCAGGCCCGCATTTCAAGCCAGACAGGCAGTCAGCGTAACCTGGCCACAGACCACCCAAGGTACACCGCGGGCCCTCCCCCGAATCCACTGGTTGACGCAGGGTGTTCTGCGTGGAGCAAACGGCCTCAACCAAGGCAGGCTCTCGTGAGGCCTCTAAGCGTCTGCCTCTTCCCAAAAGACCGCAGTGTTGGGTTGCCTGAAGAACTCGGCTGTAGTTGCCGCTGCACTCCAGGGCAAGCTGACTTTCTCCGTGAGTAGAGTGACTTTCCAAGCGAGGTGCCAGAAGGCGTGCTAAGCAGACCATCTCCTCAGCGCAGCTGAGAGAAGGTCAATGTCGAAAACTTCCAGGGCCCGGTGGACTGGCTAGAAAGGCGTGCCTGATGCTTGCTGTTGGAGTGCCGAGGACTCGCAGGCGTCCCCTTTCAAAGCGCCGGGTGTCGCCCTTCCCCCGGCGTACACAGTGGGCCCCTCTCTCAAGGGCCTAGGGGCCTGGGTGTGGCACAGCATGCCCCCAGGGGCCGGGGGTTTTCGCAGGGAAAAGGGTGCACCCCCGAAGCGTCTAGGAGTCCTGAAAAGGGCAGCACCGATCAAATAAAGCAGCACGGTGACGAAGACCTCCAAGAGCTGGCTGTATGCTCCGTTCCTGCAGGGCGGCTCAAAGCCTTTCTCGAGGCAGGCCCTCAAGGGGCCGTTCCCTGTAGTCCCACAGCCTGACGGGATGAGCTCCCAAGCCGGCTCCGGAAGCACCCTGAGTATTCCGAGAAAATGCCTTCTCGTTCCCGAGCCCTGCCTCCAGGGCCTAGAGGCCCGTCAGAAACGGCGTTATTCAGGTAGCTTCAAGGCAGCAGGAACGGAGCTTTCCAAATGGGAACACAGGG